>NW_025964068.1:2647702-5355834 GCF_023055435.1 Haliotis rufescens
TGCAGCGCATGGTCTGTCTTACCTAGGACACCAGTGGATGTAACATGTGCAGCGCATGGTCTGTCTTACCTAGGACACCAGTGGATGTAACATGTGCAGCGCATGGTCTGTCTTACCTAGGACACCAGTGGATGTAACATGTGCAGCGCATAGTCTGTCTTACCTAGGACACCAGTGGATGTAACATGTGCAGGGTATGGTCTGTCTTACCTAGGACACCAGTGACGTAACATGTGCAGCGCATGGTCTGTCTTACCTAGGACACCAGTGGATGTAACATGTGCAGGCATGGTCTGTCTTACCTAGGACACCAGTGGATGTAACATGTGCAGCGCATGGTCTGTCTTACCTAGGACACCAGTGGATGTAACATGTGCAGGGTATGGTCTGTCTTACCTAGGACACCAGTGGATGTAACATGTGCAGGGTATGGTCTGTCTTACCTAGGACACCAGTGGATGTAACATGTGCAGCGCATGGTCTGTCTTACCTAGGACACCAGTGGATGTAACATGTGCAGCGCATGGTCTGTCTTACCTAGGACACCAGTGGATGTAACATGTGCAGCGCATGGTCTGTCTTACCTA
Organism: Haliotis rufescens; assembly: GCF_023055435.1. Lineage (NCBI taxonomy): Eukaryota > Metazoa > Mollusca > Gastropoda > Lepetellida > Haliotidae > Haliotis > Haliotis rufescens. The sequence continues at coordinate 2,648,290 of NW_025964068.1, forward strand.
GGACACCAGTGGATGTAACATGTGCAGGGTATGGTCTGTCTTACCTAGGACACCAGTGGATGTAACATGTGCAGCGCATGGTCTGTCTTACCTAGGACACCAGTGGATGTAACATGTGCAGCGCATGGTCTGTCTTACCTAGGACACCAGTGGATGTAACATGTGCAGCGCATGGTCTGTCTTACCTAGGACACCAGTGGATGTAACATGTGCAGCGCATGGTCTGTCTTACCTAGGACACCAGTGGATGTAACATGTGCAGGGTATGGTCTGTCTTACCTAGGACACCAGTGGATGTAACATGTGCAGCGCATGGTCTGTCTTACCTAGGACACCAGTGGATGTAACATGTGCAGCGCATGGTCTGTCTTACCTAGGACACCAGTGGATGTAACATGTGCAGGGTATGGTCTGTCTTACCTAGGACACCAGTGGACGTAACATGTGCAGCGCATGGTCTGTCTTACCTAGGACACCAGTGGATGTAACATGTGCAGGGTATGGTCTGTCTTACCTAGGACACCAGTGGATGTAACATGTGCAGCGCATGGTCTGTCTTACCTAGGACACCAGTGGATGTAACATGTGCAGGGTATGGTCTGTCTTACCTAGGACACCAGTGGATGTAACATGTGCAGCGCATGGTCTGTCTTACCTAGGACACCAGTGGATGTAACATGTGCAGGGCATGGTCTGTCTTACCTAGGACACCAGTGGATGTAACATGTGCAGCGCATGGTCTGTCTTACCTAGGACACCAGTGGATGTAACATGTGCAGCGCATGGTCTGTCTTACCTAGGACACCAGTGGATGTAACATGTGCAGGGTATGGTCTGTCTTACCTAGGACACCAGTGGATGTAACATGTGCAGCGCATGGTCTGTCTTACCTAGGACACCAGTGGATGTAACATGTGCAGCGCATGGTCTGTCTTACCTAGGACACCAGTGGATGTAACATGTGCAGCGCATGGTCTGTCTTACCTAGGACACCAGTGGATGTAACATGTGCAGGGTATGGTCTGTCTTACCTAGGACACCAGTGGATGTAACATGTGCAGGGCATGGTCTGTCTTACCTAGGACACCAGTGGATGTAACATGTGCAGCGCATGGTCTGTCTTACCTAGGACACCAGTGGATGTAACATGTGCAGCGCATGGTCTGTCTTACCTAGGACACCAGTGGATGTAACATGTGCAGGGCATGGTCTGTCTTACCTAGGACACCAGTGGATGTAACATGTGCAGGGTATGGTCTGTCTTACCTAGGACACCAGTGGATGTAACATGTGCAGCGCATGGTCTGTCTTACCTAGGACACCAGTGGATGTAACATGTGCAGCGCATGGTCTGTCTTACCTAGGACACCAGTGGATGTAACATGTGCAGGGTATGGTCTGTCTTACCTAGGACACCAGTGGATGTAACATGTGCAGCGCATGGTCTGTCTTACCTAGGACACCAGTGGATGTAACATGTGCAGCGCATGGTCTGTCTTACCTAGGACACCAGTGGATGTAACATGTGCAGCGCATGGTCTGTCTTACCTAGGACACCAGTGGATGTAACATGTGCAGGGTATGGTCTGTCTTACCTAGGACACCAGTGGATGTAACATGTGCAGCGCATGGTCTGTCTTACCTAGGACACCAGTGGACGTAACATGTGCAGCGCATGGTCTGTCTTACCTAGGACACCAGTGGATGTAACATGTGCAGCGCATGGTCTGTCTTACCTAGGACACCAGTGGATGTAACATGTGCAGCGCATGGTCTGTCTTCCCTAGGACACCAGTGGATGTAACATGTGCAGGGTATGGTCTGTCTTACCTAGGACACCAGTGGATGTAACATGTGCAGCGCATGGTCTGTCTTACCTAGGACACCAGTGGATGTAACATGTGCAGGGTATGGTCTGTCTTACCTAGGACACCAGTGGATGTAACATGTGCAGCGCATGGTCTGTCTTACCTAGGACACCAGTGGATGTAACATGTGCAGGGTATGGTCTGTCTTATCTAGGACACCAGTGGATGTAACATGTGCAGGGCATGGTCTGTGACCACTTCTACCATCTAACAGCTTCTTTCACTATATGACCACTTCTACCATCTCACCACCTCTCCTTCCATCTCACCACTTCTACCATCTCACCCATTTCCTCTACCATCTCACCACTTCTACCACCTCACCACTTCTTCTATATCACCACTTCTACTATCTCATCACCTCTTCTTCCATCTCACCACTTCTACCATCTCATCCATTTCTTCTACCATCTCACTGCTTCTACCATCTCACTGCTTCTGCCATCTCACTGCTTCTACCATCTCACTGCTTCTACCATCTCACTGCTTCTGCCATCTCACTGCTTCTACCATCTCACTGCTTCTACCATCTCACTGCTTCTGCCATCTCACTGCTTCTACCATCTCACTGCTTCTACCATCTCACTGCTTCTGCCATCTCACTGCTTCTGCCATCTCACTGCTTCTACCAACTCACCCATTTCCTCTACCATCTCACCCATTTCTCCTTCCTTCTCACCCACTTCTCCTTTCCATTTCTCTTACCCACTTCTTTGACAATTTTACTTCTCCTACCATCTCACCAATATGTACCATCTCACCCACTTTTCTTGCAGACTGACCTATTTCCATAGCACTTTGCACTCCATTCTGCCTAATGTTCAATCTCACCAACTATCCCTACCATCCCAACCACTTTTTCACTCACAAATGAAAAATTAGTATTTACGTGAGGATTTCATTTGAAAAGAATTGCTTGGCTGATCCATGCAAAACTTATACCTGCATCAGCTTTGCGGGTAGATGTCCAACTACAAACAACATGTTATCTTACAAACCCATTCTTTCTGGTGTAGACATAACAGCACACAATCAAAGAGCGATAATTAATCACCCCTCTACAGCCAGCATGCATTCCTGCCATACAAACCTTTGCATTGATACTGTAAGTGCATCCATATATACAGCATATGGCATGTTAGCATGGCATTTGGAAATTCTAATTGTGTCTCTTTTTCATAATATGGATTGTTGTCACTATACAAAAGAATATAACCTGGAACTCGGTATTTGTTCACTTCTCCCGAATTGTTTTCTGATGACATGGGATGGGGAGAGTTGGCAACACCCTGCCTTCTCTCTCATTAATAAACAGCTAGTCCTGAGTTATCTCCCTTGACAAGGGGTGCTGGATAAGTACACCTATAATTGCTCTGTCCTACACTGTTCAGGCTCTCCACGCATCATGACAGATTAACTGTTTGATTGGCATTGTAGAAGTTAGTGAGCAAATAAAGAAAACATACAACTTGATTGATAACTTCTGGTTTACTGCATACAGCGACGTTTCAATGTAGATTCTTACACTATTACATTCCAGCATGATAATGGCGTACAAATCTACATCAAAACATCAGGAAATGCTATCCATAAAGTTTTCTTGTGACAAAGTACAAACCTCACCAGAAAAACATTTATATCTACAAATAACCAAATAGTCCTGTCTGAAGAAGGGCATGCTGCACTCATCAGATATCAATGACAGCCATGTATCATGCATACTGCTAACTATGCACCTACAACAATGGTTTTGAATCCTTTGATCCAAACAGGGCTGCCTTCTCATTAGTGTGATTACAACAGAAGATCACTATTATAGAAGTTGACAAGCTGTGGCTGAATCAATGTCCTTCTTTATAAACCTCTAACAGCATAAACCTATTGTTTTTACTGAGCTGTCATTTTGTAGAACCAGACTATCCCCCTGTCCTGGGGATATAGAAAGTATCTCAGGCCTAGGGATAAGAAAGTGTCACTGTCCCAGGGATATTCTATAGAAAGTCATATTGTCCAAGGGATATTCTACAGAATGTTATGATGTCCAAGGGATATTCTACAGAATGTTATGATGTCCAAGGGATATTCTACAGAATGTTATGATGTCCAAGGGATATTCTACAGAATGTTATGATGTCCAAGGGATATTCTACAGAATTTTATGATGTCCAAGGGATATTCTATAGAAAGTCATAATGTCCAAGGGATATTCTATAGAATGCCATGATGTCGAACGGATATTCTACAGAAAGTCATGATGTCCAAGGGATATTCTATAGAAAGTCATAATGTCCAAGGGATATTCTACAGAATGTTATGATCTCCAAGGGATATTCTATAGAAAGTCATAATGTCCAAGGGATATTCTATAGAAAGTCATGATGTCCAAGGGATATTCTACAGAAAGTCATAATGTACAAGGGATATTCTATGGAATGTTATTTTGTCTGAGGTATATTCTATAGAAAGTCATGATGTCCAAGGGATATTCTATAGAATGTCATGATGTCCAAGGGATATTCTATAAAACGTCATAATGTCCAAGGGATATTCTACAGAATTTTATGATGTCCAAGGGATATTCTACAGAATGTTATGATGTCCAAGGGATATTCTACAGAATTTTATGATGTCCAAGGGATATTCTATAGAAAGTCGCTTTGTTCAAGGGATATTCTATGGAATGTCATTTTGTCCGAGGGATATTCTACAGAATGTTATGATGTCCAAGGGATATTCTATAGAAAGTCATAATGTCCAAGGGATATTCTATAGAAAGTCATAATGTCGAAGGGATTTTCTATAGAATGTCATGATGTCGAAGGGATATTCTACAGAAAGTCATGATGTACAAGGGATATTCTATAGAAAGTCATGATATCCAAGGGATATTCTACAGAATTTTATGATGTCCAAGGGATATTCTACAGAATGTTATGATGTCCAAGGGATATTCTACAGAATGTTATGATGTCCAAGGGATATTCTACAGAATGTTATGATGTCCAAGGGATATTCTGTAGAAAGTCATGATGTCCAAGGGATATTCTATAGAAAGTCATAATGTCCAAGGGATATTCTATAGAAAGTCATAATGTCGAAGGGATTTTCTATAGAATGTCATGATGTCGAAGGGATATTCTACAGAAAGTCATGATGTACAAGGGATATTCTATAGAAAGTCATGATATCCAAGGGATATTCTACAGAATGTTATGATGTCCAAGGGATATTCTACAGAATGTTATGATGTCCAAGGGATATTCTACAGAATGTTATGATGTCCAAGGGATATTCTGTAGAAAGTCATGATGTCCAAGGGATATTCTATAGAAAGTCATAATGTCCAAGGGATATTCTATAGAATGTCATGATGTCCAAGGGATATTCTACAGAAAGTCATGATGTACGTACAAGGGATTTCTATAGAAAGTCATAACGTCCAAGGGATATTCTATAGAAAGTCATGATGTCCAAGGGATATTCTATAGAATGTCATGATGTCCAAGGGATATTCTATAGAAAGTCATTTTGTCCAAGGGATATTCTATGGAATGTCATTTTGTCCGAGGGATATTCAATAGAAAGTCATAATGTCCAAGGAATATTCAATAGAAAGTTATGTTGTCAAAGGATATTCTGTAGAAAGTCTTTGTGTCCAAGGGATATTCTGTAGAAAGTCATGATGTCCGAGGGATATTCTATAGAATGTCATGATGTCCAAGGGATATTCTACAGAATGTTATGATGTCCAAGGGATATTCTATAGAATGTCATAATGTCCAAGGAATATTCTACAGAATGTTATGATGTCCAAGGGATATTCTACAGAATGTTATGATGTCCAAGGGATATTCTATAGAAAGTCATAATGTCCAAGGGATATTCTATAGAATGCCATGATGTCGAACGGATATTCTACAGAAAGTCATGATGTCCAAGGGATATTCTACAGAATGTTATGATGTCTAAGGGATATTATATAGAAAGTCATGATGTCCAAGGGATATTCTATAGAAAGTCATGATGTACAAAGGATATTCTATAGAATGTCATGATGTCGAAGGGATATTCTACAGAAAGTCATGATGTACAAGGGATATTCTATAGAAAGTCATAATGTCAAAGGGATATTCTATAGAAAGTCATTGTGTCCAAGGGATATTCTGTAGAAAGTCATGATGTCCAAGGGATATTCTATAAAAGTCATGTTGTCCAAGGGATATTCTACAGAATGTCATGATGTCCAAGGGATATTCTATAGAAAGTCAATTTGTCCAAGGGATATTCTATGGAATGTCATTTTGTCCGAGGGATATTCAATAGAAAGTCATAATGTCCAAGGAATATTCAATAGAAAGTTATGTTGTCAAAGGATATTCTGTAGAAAGTCTTTGCGTCCAAGGGATATTCTGTAGAAAGTCATGATGTCCGAGGGATATTCTATAGAATGTCATGATGTCCAAGGGATATTCTACAGAATGTTATGATGTCCAAGGGATATTATATAGAAAGTCATGATGTCCAAGGGATATTCTATAGAAAGTCATGTTGTCCAAGGGATATTCTACAGAATGTCATGATGTCCAAGGGATATTCTATAGAAAGTCATTTTGTCCAAGGGATATTCTATGGAATGTCATTTTGTCCGAGGGATATTCAATAGAAAGTCATAATGTCCAAGGAATATTCAATAGAAAGTTATGTTGTCAAAGGATATTCTGTAGAAAGTCTTTGTGTCCAAGGGATATTCTGTAGAAAGTCATGATGTCCGAGGGATATTCTATAGAATGTCATGATGTCCAAGGGATATTCTACAGAATGTTATGATGTCCAAGGGATATTATATAGAAAGTCATGATGTCCAAGGGATATTTATAGAATAACCCACGAGGTACGAGTGATTACGGAAAATATGTCACGAGTGAAATTAATGGTTTAAGTTCCGAGCTTTAGCGAGGAAATTAAAAGATTAATTTCACGAGTGACATATTTTCCGTAATCACTCGTACCTCGTGGGTTATTCTATTTATTACCCATATTCATATTAAAGACATGTTTCAAGAAAAAAACAATGAACTGTCGCCGATCAAGAATCAGCTGTTTTGTATCAATCCGCGTGTGAAAAAAACACTGTCCACTCACTCCAGCCGCATTACTCAATCAACAACGTCTTGCTACGCGTAAAAATATAGTTCTGTTAACAAAACTTGAAAGATCACATTATTGCAGTTATATTTCTGTCTGAGTTATACAGCGTACACTATCTACCATTGATAAAAGAAGACAATTTTCAAAAAAGGTTCAACAGGCTTTTTAATCAAGGCTTGTTTTGACAAGACCTCTCATTGACAAGACAATAGCCGTCGTGCATCACCATGGACATGAATTTCACATTGAGAAGAGGAAACACGGAAAACATGTCAATTTTTTCATGTGTCATTCGGTAAAAATGCAAAAACCTGTATCAACAACATAGAAGGAATGTACAGAAGTCATGTTTGATTGAGAAAAGTTACGACAAGTAGGTAAACTTTGAAAAATACGATTGCTGTCAGTGTCGGAAAGAATGACCCGACTTGACCAAGATATGAGACAGCCGAAACCAGGAATGACAAGAGAACCGGCGTTACAGTTTAATCCGGACAACAAGTTTAATGAACATCGTTTGTGATTTGAGACAAGTGTGACTGATGGGAAACATGTGCATGTGGGATTCTAGGAGGACTTGTTTGAGTCAAACGCGCTTGTGGAGTGGACACAGTCAGATAACGGGAGTTTGTTGATATTTTGATGTGATTCATAATATGGTCGAATACCTGTTGATAGACTAACACGGTATCTGGAGACTTGGTGACAAGCTGTCCGCATTCACGGAGCTCATTTAGTTCAATGTTGGACACAGGATCACCTCGCTGGGGTAAGTTTTCTTTTCCTTGTATTTTTAATTATTTTTGTTTTGATTTCAAAACCTATTTGAGTTCAGCAAAGTGCATCGATTTCGCAACCAGATGTTGGTAATCTTGTCGCTAAGGTAGCACTCGGTGCTACCCTTGATCTCCTTCAAAGTAGGCATTTCGAATTCTGAACCGTCTGATGTGCATGCCGAAATGATAAATTTGCAAAGAATAATGTTTAGTTGCACCTTTCCTGTGTCATTAACCCTCATAGTCTTATGGTGCCCGGACGTCAGTCAGCCTGCATACCGCTCAGCGCCGTACTGTGCTGACGTCGCGGTTACAAAAACGTATACATTGTATAAAAAAGTGTCGCGTTCTTATTTCTTCACACAATGTTACAAACTTAAATTCTACGAAATGGCGTATGTTTATAATGTCTTTCGGAAAGTCTAACTGTTGTTGCAAAAGGAATTTGTTTTTATTCTTATGCCATCATTGAAAGTGTGAGTAGTCTTATTTTTCGTGTTTTTCTTACCAGTATAAATTTGAACTAAGTTCATGTCAACTTGTCAAATTTAGTCTTTTTCATTGTGTTTTCCTTTTCATTGGCAGTTATCGATGTCATCATCGTTCACAAAGGCAAACCTGTCTATACAAAGTCCGGTTTTGGGGATTCGTGTGGTCGAAAGATCCGCCAAACAGCAAGTCCTCTAACACAGACGCAAATCTGGACTTGGTGGTGTTGAGTTTTAGCGCACTAGAAACAGTTTCTGGCAACATCACAATCTGAAACTTGGAACTTCAATCTGGCCATATGCAGTTTTGACAACAAAGACATTAAATGTGTTCAGAGGTTGAATTATGCGAATAACTCTTCCTGTCAGATCTCCGTCTACTTTAACGAGGTCATTTAGTTTGACAGGTGTCAAATGGTCAGCCATGTTTGTTTACAAACAATGCAGACGTAGTTTTGTTTTTTGTAATTACGCTTATTGTAAACTAAAACTCGTGCGAAATAAATGCTTTATTCATTATACTGTGAAATCATGTGGTTGATATGAAACTTTGTTCTAGTCTCATAAATCTCGATTAAGTGAGATTGTAGCACGTAAAACATGTGAATGAATGCTCTGGATTTGTGAATGAACTCAATGAGAGAAAAATAGTCCCGTTGACCAATGAAAATTGACATTTGACAAAACTGACCAATCAGCTTCGAGAATCACTAATTGCACACTGTGCAAATATCAAAAAGTTATTACACTGCATATTTGAGCCCATATGGGTAATAATCTATAGAAAGTCATGTTGTCCAAGGGATATTCTACAGAATGTCATGATGTCCAAGGGATATTCTATAGAAAGTCATTTTGTCCAAGGGATATTCTATGGAATGTCATTTTGTCCGAGGGATATTCAATAGAAAGTCATAATGTCCAAGGAATATTCAATAGAAAGTTATGTTGTCAAAGGATATTCTGTAGAAAGTCATTGTGTCCAAGGGATATTCTATAGAAAGTCATGACGTCTAAGGGATATTCTATAGAATGTCCATCACAATCTACATGACGAAATATGTGGCATGATGTAAAATCAAATGACTAATGTCTTCTTCATGTTTCAGTGAACTGAATCTGCATCTTCTTATCTGTAGCCCAGTGAGTCAAGCACCAGGCAACACAGGCGACGATAGATCACAATGCTTTGAAGAATCTCTTTCTCAAGTATATTTACAGCAGTACAGATATTGTATATCTGTGCCCTGAGGTTCATGAAAGATATGTTTAAAACATAAAATTGTTGATAAATGTTCTTTCAGGTTTTTTATTCGGTTCATAAGTGAGATCAAACTCTTCTCCTTTTGGTGTTATGAGATTTAAAATCATCATGATTTTCCCGCTTCATGTCCTCCAAACTACATGTATGTCCGACCCTTCCAACTTCACATCATCCAAACTACATGTATGTCTGACCCTTCCAACTTCACATCATCCAAACTACATGTATGTCTGACCCTTCCAACTTCACATCCTCCAAACTACATGTATGTCCGACCCTTCCAACTTCACATCATCCAAACTACATGTATGTCTGACCCTTCCAACTTCACATCATCCAAACTACATGTATGTCCGACCCTTCCAACTTCACATCATCCAAACTACATGTATGTCCGACCCTTCCAACTTCACATCCTCCAAACTACATGTATGTCTGACCCTTCCAACTTCACATCCTCTAAACTACATGTATGTCCGACCCTTCCAACTTCACATCATCCAAACTACATGTATGTCCGACCCTTCCAACTTCACATCATCCAAACTACATGTATGTCTGACCCTTCCAACTTCACATCATCCAAACTACAAGTATGTCTGACCCTTCCAACTTCACATCATCCAAACTACATGTATGTCTGACCCTTCCAACTTCACATCATCCAAACTACATGTATGTCCGACCTTTCCAACTTCACATCCTCCAAACTACATGTATGTCCGACCCTTCCAACTTCACATCCTCCAAACTACATGTATGTCCGACCCTTCCAACTTCACATCATCCAAACTACATGTATGTCCGACCCTTCCAACTTCACATCATCCAAACTACATGTATGTCTGACCCTTCCAACTTCACATCCTCCAAACTACATGTATGTCCGACCCTTCCAACTTCACATCCTCCAAACTACATGTATGTCCGACCCTTCCATCTTCACATCCTCCAAACTACATGTATGTCCGACCCTTCCAACTTCACATCCTCCAAACTACATGTATGTCCGACCCTTCCAACTTCACATCATCCAAACTACATGTATGTCTGACCCTTCCAACTTCACATACTCCAAACTACATGTATGTCTGACCCTTCCAACTTCACATCCTCCAAACTACATGTATGTCCGACCCTTCCAACTTCACATCCTCCAAACTACATGTATGTCCGACCCTTCCAACTTCACATCCTCCAAACTACATGTATGTCCGACCCTTCCAACTTCACATCCTCCAAACTACATGTATGTCTGACCCTTCCAACTTCACATCCTCCAAACTACATGTATGTCCGACCCTTCCATCTTCACATCCTCCAAACTACATGTATGTCCGACCCTTCCAACTTCACATCCTCCAAACTACATGTTTGTCCGACCCTTCCAACTTCACATCCTCCAAACTACATGTATGTCCGACCTTTTCAACTTCACATCCTCCAAACTACATGTATGTCTGACCCTTCCAACTTCACATCCTCCAAACTACATGTATGTCTGACCCTTCCAACTTCACATCCTCCAAACTACATGTATGTCTGACCCTTCCAACTTCACATCCTCCAAACTACATGTATGTCCGACCCTTCCATCTTCACATCATCCAAACTACATGTATGTCTGACCCTTCCAACTTCACATCCTCCAAACTACATGTATGTCTGACCCTTCCCAATTCATGTCAAAACACAAAAATGAGCATTTGTTTTAATTGTTGAACAAGCAACATTGCCATACATGACATATTTCAACTTTCACTCATAGGTTTGAGGCACTATGAACAAACATTGTTCTATATCAAGTGACAGGAGCATTTCCACAGCAGCCTTGAGTGGTATGTTTGAGCTATGAGAAAAATATGTAGCTGGTATTCATGAAACATCAATATTGTTTTATTACCTCATGTCTCAAAAAGCTATGTTCTAAGTATCAATCTCAAATCTATTAACAACCATAGAGATAGCTTCATTTGTTGCTTATACTAAGGACTGAGACGAAAACAGACTGACCTTGACAATGATTGGCTTGAGGTCTTGTGGAGGAAGAGAATGCCATCTTCTGATTGGTGCACTACTGACTTTATTCTGTTTGGTTTGGTTGGCCTCGCCTAAGAACTGCAAACGTAATTGCTGCACTTTGGACAGTTGTAGTGTCTGTGTCTGTGTCTGTGTCTGAGCTTTCTTGAGGTTACTGCTCTCCTGGTGCTGTGTTGGTGTGACTGGGCTGGGGCTTCTTTCTGTGGGACTATCTAGTGTAGTCCTGATGGGGAATGATGGACCCAAGTCCTTAGCTGCGGACAGTGCAAGGAATTTACCAATGGTATTGAGAGGCTTGGACCTTGCAGGAACAGAGATGGATTCAGTACTTGGAATGTTTCTTATTATCCGTGGAGGATCACCAACAGTGCCAGTTAGTGGCTTTGTTAATATTTCTATTTGAGTATTGGTTGGCGAGGACAATGATCTGCTTACATTCTGATGTGATGAAGGTGACTTGGCAGCTAAAGTTTCTAGTGCTTTTCCAATAATGCTCTGTGGTGGTGATGAGCTGCTCTGAGAGGATGATGTGACTCTCTGCGAGGCTGACCTTGTAATGGCTTTACCAAGGACATGAGATGACAATGGAGTGGTGGGAGAAGATTCTGGAGAAGAGATTACCGTGATAGATCTCTGGGAGGCTGATCTTGTGAAAGAAGCAGAAGCCTTGCATTCTTGAGAAGTGACTAAACTTGTAGACATCTTGGAAGATGACAACGTTTCAGCACTCCCAATAACATCTGCTGGTAATGGAGCTGATGGAGAGGTTGCAGAAGAGGCTACAGTAGTGATGGTCATGGAAGCGGACCTTGTCAGAGCCTTCCCAATAATGTGGGTGGGCAATGCAGTAGATGGAGAGACCAAGGGTGACACTACCTTGGTAGATGTATGGGAAGTTGCCTGTCCCACAGAACTGCTGCTGATGTTCTGTGAAGCTGTAGGGCTGGTGGGAGAAGACAGGTGTAGAGGTCCATGACTACTCCGCTGTGAGGCAGGACGAGACAAGGCTAGACCAATGATGGTTTGTGGTGGCGTTGTAGATCTTGTGATCGGTGAACTGGACATGTTGGAGGATGGTGGCAACATTGATTCTTGTGGGGCTGATGTATCTGCAGGAAAACAAATTTATTGTCACTACAACAAGAAAAATTCATATCTAGGTAGCTGGTTGGGCCATACTCCCAGTGCATTATAGAGTTATATCTCTGTACCTCACTTGGGCCATGCACTCAGTGCATCATAGAGTCATATCTATCTCACTTGGGCCATGCACTCAGTGCATTGTAGACTCATATCTCTGTACCTCACTTGGGCCATGCACTCAGTGCATCATAGAGTTATATCTATCTCACTTGGGCCATGCAATCAGTGCATTGTAGACTCATATCTCTGTACCTCACATATAGAGAAATATGTACACTCCACTTAATGACAAAACTAACAATGAATCAAGTGTTACCACAGAGTGTCTTTATTCTTATCACGATATGCTGCACATGATTTCCAAACTTTACAATCTTATGCTGCACGAGACAAATGGTGTATCACGAGTCATGGATCTATGACGTTACATGTGATGCGCTCACGAGCAACGTTTCATGCAACCTAACAGTTTGTTTGTTTGTGCATCGAACCAATCTAATATCTCTTGAATATGAGTAATTTTTCATATATTAACCAAATGCATGGTAATTGCGTTTCTTTTGTCAGTGAGTACATCACAGAGTCACATCTCTGTGCCTCACTTGGGCCAGGAACACAATGCATTGCCATCTTGCCGGTGTGTTTACATTCGATATCCAGGTCGATTTCTTTAAGATCCGCTTATTGACAAGCCCATTTCTGGCCGTAGATTGATAAATACCACATTTCTACTCATGTACAAGTCATCTAAATTTGCTGAATGTCCCTTACTTACCGAAATATCAACAGTTTATTTCGTAAACCTCGAAAAAGGTTACGAACCCTGAGCAGAAGTAGATTTCAGCCACAGGCTGAATCAAGCTAAATCCTGATTGGCTAAATATATGCAGTGCTCTAATTAAAGCAATTAGCATGAAATTTGAAGACATTTTGACAGCCTCATCTAAAAAATGACCTCAGATAAATTCTTCAAATGGCAAATATTTAATATAAACATATTTTTCATTTTATAACATACTTGTAATCTAAAGCTAAGCTATTATTAGCTGGTGAAAGGTAAACAATACATTACTATATTAATATAATAGGCACATTTTCATGTATATTGCCTGTGCTTGATCACATTATGAATTCTGATTGAAAATGAAAAAAGTGAACATTTCAAGTTAATATTTATCATTAATACAAAAGTAATGAATGTATTTGAGAAGTAAATTACAACAGTACATGATCATGTGCACTTCCCAAACCCACCCCAATCTCATGATCCGCCATTATAATAATAACAGTATGAAATCTCATTTTTTACCAATGGCAGCTTTTGTGGTTTTACAATAATTCAATATTTAATCATGTTAAGTTCTTGAAACACTCTGAAATAAATCCCCAACACACACCACCTGCACGCAATCCTCCAAAATTCAGACTTGGGTCTCTGATACTCCTATATATTAATTCATCTTTGGGCATATTGAGGGAGGTCGTGAGGGGATTAGTAAAAATAAGTTACAGTATTTAAAGTGCAATGTCAAACTTGAAAAAACATTGTCTCAGAGATAGTAACTATAATAAATATAGCAATCTTGTGACTTGTCATATTGATGAGAACAATTCCTAAATATTAACATGTAAGATAACCTTTGTTGTGGTATGTTGATGATTACATGTCAAGGTTTACACTCTTTAAACTGTACTATTACTGTGATTTGTGATGGAACTGTGGAGATGATTTAGCTTGGATCATATATAATACATGTTATATTGAAACCTTCAAATATTTTTTCTACTGATCATGCTTATCTCACCACATCAGCCTTCTTAATTCTCCTGTAGACATCCTCCTTTTATCAGGATTTCTGTGGCTTCCATCACTTAGCCCAGCCCAATCATGAAGAGTTCTCCCCTTAAACTGTTTAGAAAGCCATACCAGTGCAGTGCCAGAGGTAATTTTTTAGATGAGGCTGTTAAAATGTCTTCAAATTTCATGCTAATTGCGTTAATTAGAGCACTGCATATATTTAGCCAATCAGGATTTAGCTTGATTCAGCCTGTGGCTGATACCAATAATGAGTTTCTGTGCCGTACCCCAATATTTAAGGAAATATCTTCAGGTAACTAATAATCACAGAAACAAGTACCTTTAAACAATTGACTCATACAATTGCAAATACCCATAAATACAATGTCCAACTGAATAACTTGATATTACTCTAAGTATCAGGCATCAGTCAGTTTCAACACAACCATCACAAGAACCAAAAAACAACAAATAACACCTGTCGTTTCTGTAATTCTCATTTAGCCAACATCATACCAAATGACAGCTTGCTGTAGCCGCCTACATTCGGCATGAGTCCAGCGCATGTAATCTCCCACTGTACAACTCCTCCAAAGTCAGTGTCATAACAACAGCTTTGTCTCCTGTGTTTGAAGCATGAGTTGTGAATGTTAACCTATTTGTAATTTAGACTTTGAGCGAAAAAAAGCTCAAGATAGCTAAACAGGTGCTTGTGTCTATTAAACAGTCTGGCACAAACCTTTCACTGTGAGTAGACATGTGGTTGAAGTCTCTCCCAGTCCATTGCGTGCGACACATTCATACTGCCCACTGTCCTGGAAACACACTCCATAGATCTCCAGTTTCACTATCCTGCCATCATACATCTGTTTAAAGTCCTTGGTGTGCCCAATCAACATTCCATTCTTCCTCCATAGGACGCTTGGCTGTGGAAAGCCTGAGATGTGACAAGTCAAGATGGCACTCTCACCTGCCTTAATGTCCACATCACACAGTGGAACCGTCACAGATGGAGACTTGTTCTTTACTGAAATGATAACAGATAACAAGCATAATCTCACTGAGATCAAAGATCTACACCGTGACTAACTTGGAACAATGGATATAACTTCAATGCTTCAAAATCCCTACATGTATTTAGTCAGGTTGATCTTACCCTGCACTGTGACACTGGCATCAAGAGACACTCGACCAGCTTCATTAACAGCAATACATTCATATTTCCCTGAATCATCGGTTGTGACATCCTCTATTTCAAGTTTTGCTGTACGTCCGTCGTACATTTCGTTATATGGGCAGTCCTCCCGCAGAGGACGGCCATCTTTGGTCCAGTTGATCCCTGGTTCTGGTGACCCAATAATATCACACTCCAGGAGGAGCTTGTCCCCGACCTTGATGACAGACTTGGTGAACTTGGTGAGGAACATGGGCACAACGGACGTCTCCGTGTCACAGGCTGAAACCAGCAGTCAGATCTCAGTCTAGTTGCTGATAGTATGTCAATACATGCAAGCAGACTGATGTGGAAAGGGTAAATAATAGCACTAGAATGTGAATTCTAAGAAGATGCTATAACTCATGCATACATTCCTAAAATGGCATAAGGACTGTACATGCAAGAGTTTTGTGGTGCACAGGCATATAATATTATACATGCATGAAGATGGAAGTTAATATTCAGGTGACAGTGTTTGGATCATGCAATATATCATTCTGAGTTTTCAAAACATGTTGATATAAAGTATTCAAGAAAGAGTGGCATGGTGAAATACAGTACTCACAGTCCAGTCCTAACTTAAGGATGATTCTTATTCTAATTTTTGTATTACTAGTCAGTGAAACTGTGGAATCTGATCAAGTGCTACCTGTCACAGTTATTTGGCATGCCGTGCGATCCTCCCCCAACTCATTGCGAGCAACACAGGCATATTCCCCAACATCATCCAGAAAGACTTCTCCAATCTCGAGACGGGCAACATCTCCATCATAGCTCTGCTTGAAGTCTGAGGAGTTGCGTTGGACAAACCCATCCTTGTACCAACCAATGGTCTCAGCATCTGCCACTGTACAGGTCAAGGTGATGGAGTGCCCCTCTATCACCGTCTCATCATGCAGACCCAATGAAAACACTGGGACTTTCTCAGGTTTCTCTGGAAATCCCACAAGGGTAAATGTCATGCAGGTGACAGACAGGGGAACATGAACAAGGGGATGGGGAAGGACCAATAAAATAACAAGTGAAGAGAAGGGGCTGATGGATGGTCACTTGAGGGGCCAGGAAGATGGTTGCTGGAAGGAAAGCTGGGGGCTGGTGAAATGGCCATTGAAGGGAAAGGGGCTGTTGAGATGTTCTTGAACAGGGCAGAGGCCTTTGACATGGCCATTGAATGGGAAGGGGACGGTGAGATGGTCATTGGAGGTGGGATGGTGAGATGGTCTGTGAAGGGAAAATCGGGTTAGATGGGAATTGGCGGGTAAAGGGCCCCTGAGGATGTCATTGGTGAGATGGGTGATATGTGGCAGATAGGAAGGATACAGTGGGATTGCTTGGATGGACATTGGATGGGAAGTGACCTGGATAAAACAGCTGAGAAACAAACATGGAACTGAGAATCAGGAAGATATATAGTTTGGATATACTTGTGATGGTATCATGGGCTTTCATGCATAGGCAACAGATACAGGTATCAGGGAATCACAACTTTATCAAATGAACTACTAAAATACTATCACAATAAAATATATGTCTAACTTATCCAATTAGGAGATAAACCTACTGTGTTTTGAAATTTGATGTAGCTACTAAAGTGCTTGGTTCAAAATTAAAATAAAGAGGTATCTACTCTACAGTGGGACTACATCAAATTTCAAAACACAGTAGGTTTATCTCCATTCTACCATGACGGCAACAACGCTTTGAAAACGGCGCTCTCTTGCACCTCGTAACAACACAGGCACACAGGTCTGCAATCTTAGAACATTCCGAAAAGTGGTCACAGGCAGTTATATATGTAACAATTATTACAAAAGTTCAAGATTAAAAACACCATAGTCGTGAGTAATTCAAAATAAGTCTTTAAAATAAATAGTTTTTCAAAAGAAGTTGACAAATAACACTCCAAACTTAGTCCAAAGACAGATGTTTTAATCTCTACCAACTTGATGTACACGGTTGTACACTGTGGACTGACTGTCAATTCTTGGAATTTTGCGAGAGAGGTCATTTCTTGGAAATCGAACATGCCATCATTTCTATTGTAGGGGTGACAGGATGTAGAAAAAGGTTTTATAATGCTAGACGAATATATTTCTACAACAAACTTTTTGAATTAACATTCTATAATACATTTAACATGTGTAAGTGTTATTAGTTAGTTAGCAATTACCCCCAGTAAACAATAATAACATCAAAATAAATGCCTCTCCACCCCGAACTTGGATGTGGCAGAACTTGACCTACTTCACGGTTACTCACACCTCGCAGCTGTCAATGGCTGACAATCTTGTGTTAACATTCTCCGTTGCTGGTTAAATTAAGCAAGATGACAACCCCGATCTATGATGTGGTTCAACATTAACCTGTAGATTTACCGGGAATGATCAAGCCTGCTGATGACTACCAATGGAACTGAGTATGACTGAACAGCCGTTTTTTAGCCTGCAGACGAGCCGGACATTTTTACACCAGGTTGGGCCTATCTCAGTATCTGCATGGTGTGACCTCCAATTTCAAGATTTCATGGATTCTAAGCCAGAGTGTACGATTTTCTTAATTGTGCGTGTTCTGAAATGAATTTCATCAAGTTTGACTTCAATGATGTCGGGACATTGTTGTCGTGGCTTTTCGAATGGACAAGTTGAGTGATGGACTTTCAAATTCTCTTCTGCGAAATCCTTACGATGGTGGTTGACGGAGATAGCGACGAATATTGATCACAAAAAGGTTTGTAAACAACATGTTGTCATGAATAAAGTTTTTTCAAACAATTTTTATAATGTTCTATTTTACTTTCATTGTTGGTTGTTTCAAATGAGGAAATAGCTTAAAACTGTTCCAATTCTGGTCACCATAGAAGATTTCCCTAACAGTTTCATAAACATTTCATCTGTATGCAAAAGATATGCCTTCGTTAAATCTTTTAATGTCATCATCTAAGCAGTCAGGGTTGCGGCCTAGCCAACGCCCAAAACATCTGATATCAAACTACCGTATTTCCTCCATTTGGCGCTATGCCGTCTATTAATTTTGCGAGAGTCCTTGACTCGGCGTGTATTAGAAACCTGGCTGGTATTAGAGACCCAGCGTGCAATAGAGGAAATATAGATACGTTTTACAGTTCATGTGGGGGTGATCGCTCAGCTTTGTAGGCTATTTATATATTCATACACACGTTTTTTGTGAAAAGGCTTAATATATTTGAAAGGTGTTTCCGTAGCAAAAAGGAAACCTCTTTTTAACCAATCAGAATCAAGCATTCATCAATGTCATGGTAGAATCTACATTAACTGACACAGGCAACAATATCTAAGATTATGTTATTGTGTTCTTGGCAAGACAAACTCACTCTTGACTGTAACTGAGTTCTTGGTCTCTGCCTCTCCATACTGATTGGTGAACACACAGCGAAACTGACCACTGTCCATGTTTTCGGCACAGCAGATGGTGAGGGTGGCCTTGCCACTGGCTTCAACAAAGTGTGTATGATACCGATTATCATCTGCATCTATCTGCTGATACCCCAGATACCAGGTGACCGCGGGTGCAGGGTCGGCTGTGGCAGCACACTCCAGCACCACGTCATCCCCCTCCCTCACATCCACGTCCTTCACGGGGACGGTGATCTCCGGACAACCTGCATGACACACAGGCTCCATTAGCTACCTCATGTGTACAACAACTCAAGCTCACAATAGTTTCCCAAATAGTTTTGCTAGCGTGTAATGTAATCCTTGGTCACAATGATAGGGACTTATGCAGCTTTCAACAACATTCAAACCACATCAAGGCGGCGGCATAAGAAATGGCCTTTTGAAACCGTATCAGGAGTGTAACCCATTTTTCAGTGTGATTAAAGAACACAACACCCACAAAAAATGACCATATGGGACTTTGAATTGTTAGTAAGGTGAACATTCTATGGATAATATAAATAAAAAAGATTAATTTCAAAACAAACACTCCAAAGATTAACGATTACTGAATACAGTCAATACTACAGAACACCGTGTAAGCCTGCTGTGGCCTTGTCCATGCAGCAGTGCCACATTCAGACACTGCTCCACTTCACACCTCACTGATCATGCCTACAGTTGCAAAACATTTAACTCATAACTTGTGAGAGTTAGGAAAGTAAAGGAAATCATCTAACCAGTCTTGTACCAGTTTGCTGAATATGATATTCAGCAAGTTTGTAATCCCAAATCTACATAAATTTCAGTATATCATTTGTTTGTAGGAATAACCATCACCCATAGCTTATATCAGACAGAAATACATGACACAGTCACTTACATAAACACAAATACTCTCAGATGTCTGTCCAGTTCTAAAACATGACTTCATCACTTCATCCCTTGTGAAAACTTATCACACCTGCAGGAACACCCATGTCATCTAATGGCCCTGTGTGTACCTGGATTCCCAGGGAACACTCATCACAGCTGCGGGAACACCTATGTCATCTAATGGCCCTGTGTGTACCTGTATTTCCAGGGAACACCTGTCACTGCTGCGGGAACACCCATGTCATCTAATGGCCCTGTGTGTACCTGGATTCCCAGGGAACACTTATCACAGCTGCGGGAACACCTATGTCATCTACTGGCCCTGTGTGTACCTCTATTTCCAGGGAACACTTATCACAGCTGCAGGAACACCTATGTCATCTAATGGCCCTGTGTGTACCTGTATTTCCAGGGAACACCTGTCACAGCTGCAGGAACACCCATGTCATCTACTGGCCCTGTGTATACCTGTATTTCCAGGGAACACCTGTCACAGCTGCAGGAACACCTATGTCATCTAATGGCCCTGTGTGTACCTGTATTTCCAGGGAACACTTATCACAGCTGCGGGAACACCTATGTCATCTACTGGCCCTGTGTGTACCTATATTTCCAGGGAACACTTATCACAGCTGCGGGAACACCTATGTCATCTACTGGCCCTGTGTGTACCTATATTTCCAGGGAACACTTATCACAGCTGCGGGAACACCCATGTCATCTACTGGCCCTGTGTATACCTGTATTTCCAGGGAACACCTGTCACAGCTGCAGGAACACCTATGTCATCTAATGGCCCTGTGTGTACCTGTATTTCCAGGGAACACTTATCACAGCTGCGGGAACACCTATGTCATCTACTGGCCCTGTGTGTACCTATATTTCCAGGGAACACTTATCACAGCTGCGGGAACACCTATGTCATCTACTGGCCCTGTGTGTACCTATATTTCCAGGGAACACTTATCACAGCTGCGGGAACACCCATGTCATCTACTGGCCCTGTGTATACCTGTATTTCCAGGGAACACCTGTCACAGCTGCAGGAACACCTATGTCATCTAATGGCCCTGTGTGTACCTATATTTCCAGGGAACACTTATCACAGCTGCGGGAACACCTATGTCATCTACTGGCCCTGTGTGTACCTATATTTCCAGGGAACACTTATCACAGCTGCAGGAACACCTTTGTCGTCAACTGGCCCTTGTCCTGTGTGTATGTACATATGAAGGCACAGATTTAATTGATAAGTTCTGAGCCTCACATTGAAAGTTTGATCTTAAGACATGATAATGATTGACTTTACAAAATATTCCCCTTCCACATTTATTCAGTTTGCCAGCTATGTTGGAGGGATTTTAATCCCAGTTTCAAACAAGTCCTTTTCCTGTTCAAAAGGTTCTCCACAGCTGCGATGACGTCATCATGCAAGTTGAAATGTGTCCCAGGTAGAGCTTTTTTCATGTTTGGAAACAGATGGAAGTCTGATGAAGCCAGACCAGAAGAACAAGGTGGGTGTTGAAGGTGTTTAAAGTCACACTTGTGGCTTGTAGCCATGGCAATGAAGATATCAAACAATAGTTATCATTGTAACTAATTCTATGAATATTACCTCTATTACATCATTGCCATAAATTCCTGTTTATGCTGAGAACCACACTACAAATTTTTATACATTTTCAACTGACGTCCTCTTCACTGCCAACATATCTAATAGTTGTGAGGGAAACACTATCCCTCGCCAGGGGCGCCACTGCGCATGCGCAAGGCGGGAATCACCTCACTTCTTTCAACCCATTATCTTCATCAACTAGATGCAGATTTTGGGGGAGGTGGGAGGGATTAATTGCTGATGTAATAGAGGTAGTATTCTTAGAATTATTCACAATGATAACTATTGTTTGATAACTCTTGTGAATACCCTACCTCTATTACATCATTGCCAGTATACACCAGAGGGACCGGTGGGTTCTGGTATCTAGCATCCCTTAGATATTTGGCTTTGTGAAGTGGTAACCCAAGGATTGTATGCCAAAAGGGGCTCAAACGGAATATGTCTATAAGTCTACTTACAAGGCTAGACATAGAGAAATGTCAAACGTCAAATAATGGGTATATATCCACCACTGTGATGCTTAGACATATTATGACGTCACTTCCGGTGATGACGTCATCTGTGACGTCACTTCCGGTTGTCATTCCATGCCCACGTTGTGGTATATGTCTTCTATGATCTCTTACCACTTATGACATGGTTTTCCGTTATGCCCTTTTGGATAGTGATTTTTAACGGGTTTTTTTACGTTAGTCCGGTGCGATGTCTCCCATGACGTCACTTCCGGTGGTAGTACGTCATACATCCTAGATTATCATGTAGAAACCGTATATCACTTAATCCTTCAATCTCTGATTTCAGTGTTGGCACTTGCCTTGTTTACTAATCCAATAGCAAACTAAGTAAAAATGTCAACTTACCCTGAGTTCATGAGGTATTCTGAAATCCTCACACACACACCCCACACCCCACACACCTCTTTTTCCCCTTTCTGGAAGAGGGGGGAACAAGGTTACTTGGAGACTATCACCTGGGCTGCCACCAAGGGTCCCAGTGTGTATAGTCCATCCAGATCGGTCTGTATGTCTCGTAAGTAAAAGTTTGAGAACGTGTTATGGGACTACCACTGGCAGCTAGCTACGACTTGTTCAATGGATACTGTATTCCATGTGGCTAGACTTGTTGCAAGGGCTCTGATCTCGTGAGGCCTGCAGTGTCCCCAAGTTGGCCTGGAGACTTGTGCCAGTTTATAGCTATCTGCGATAACCGATCTGAGCCATCCCGCTACAGTACCCTTGGTTATGTCCTTTTCTGACGAAGGTTTGCAAGAGATAAAAAGGCATTTTCTCTGCTTTCTGTGGGGTTGAGTTGCTGTAATGAAGTATCTCAAGGCTCTTATGGGACAAAGTAATCTGTCCGGATAGTCCACACTTTTACTTAGGCTGGTATTGTGTATTGCCTGTGTCCGAGTGGGCCGAAGGTTGACGACTGGTTTTTGGCAATAAATTCTGAAAGTGATCTGAACGACACTGATTTCCATTCTTGGGTATGAGTTACAGTGGAAATGTCAATAGCGTGCAATTCTGATACACGAGCCGCAGGGGCCATGGCTAGGAGAAATGCAGTCTTCCTGGAGACTAATACTAATGTCGCACTACTCATGGGTTCATATGGTGCTTTCATTAATGCTAACAATACTATAGATAGGTCCTATTTTGGAAATATACCTGGTTCTTTAATGTCTTCCAGTGCAAAGGACTTCATGAATCGATTCAGTACTTGGTGGGTACCTATAGATAGGCCATCGTGTTGTAATACCGATGCCAGGGCGGATCTATAGCCTTCGATAGTGCCATGTCATAATTTCTTGTCGTTTCTGAGATAGAGCAAGAATTCAGCCACAATAGGTATCGTTATCTCCACGTGTAAATGCTTTCTCATTCTCCACTCGACAAACTTTTCCCATCTGTTATTGTATAGGGCAGACGATGCTGGTATCCATGAGCTTTCCACTTCGTGCAGCTGATTTAGACTAACCGGCAGCTTGCATCTTATTCAAGATAACTTCCAAGTGTGAAGGTTGAGATTGTCGAGGCGACTGTAAAATATGTCCGTTTTCGGTTGTCTCAGTAAGTCATGACATACTTGGAGTTTCAAAGGTTCTTCCACTAGGAGGTGTAGTAACCTTGGAAACCAAGCCCTGTTTGGCCATGCCAGGGCTATGAGAATTATGACACAGTCTGTCTCCTCTATTTTCTTCAGTACTCTGTCTAGAAAAGCCCATGGGGGGAATGCGTACCCAAACATTCCCTCCCATTCCATAGAGAGAGCATCGACCTGGAGAGCTTGCGGGTCTGGTACAGGGCTGACATAGACTGGTTGTTGAGACATGTGGCGAATAGATCTAGGTTTGGAGTATCCCATAGGCAGGTTATCTGTTTGAATATTTCGGGATGTAGTGACCATTCCGTGGGTTTACTGACGAGTGGTGCAGACGATCGTGCCATGCTTCTAGGGCTAGATATACCGCTCTCATTTCTAGACAATTGATGTGTAACTCCTTTTCTTTGGAGGACCATTTTCCCTGTATGGTAACATCATCGAAATGGGCACCCCAACCCTCTCCTGATGCATCTGTGTAGAGTTGATGTAGGGGGCTGGGATATTTGAGTGGAATACCTGGCATGACATTTTGACGAGTCAGCCACCAATGAAGTTCTGAGATTCGAACTTGTGGAGGTTGGATTTAGGCTTCCAGCTCTAGGTCTTTGGTGGTATTCATCCAATTCTGCAGGGGCCGTAATTGTAGTCTGCCTCTGTAGGTTAGATCTTGGATAGATGTGAGCATGCCAAGGCAAGACCTCCACCAGCATCACGATTTGATGGGCTGATCGAGTGCGCTTGTTATCATGTGCTCTACTCTTGCATATCTGTCCTCTGGAGGTACTACTATGCCCTTGTTGAGTAGAAATCTTGCGCCTATGTAAGTGATGTCCTGTGTGGGTACTAATTCTGATTTTTTATGGTGAACCAGGAAACCTAAGTTTGTTAGTAGTTGAATAAGGCACACTGTATTTAATCTGATTTGTGATTTGTCCTGATTGGCCGATAGGAAATCGTCTATATATCCATATAGCCTTATGAGCTTTATATGGGCGAATGGGATTGGTAATCCTGGTGAATAACCATGGGGCGATGGATATGCCAAATGGAAGTACACTGAACTGGTATCTCTGACCGTTGACTGCGAAGCGCAGATAACTACGATGACATGGATGGATGTCTTAAGGCATTCTTCAACTTCTTGATAGATTCCATCTGAAAACTGGGAGGTTTTCCAGATAATCTTTGTTCAGGACTTTTAGATCTATGATTAATCGCATCTCTGAAGAATTCTTCAGCCACTTCTGCTGCAATTAACTTTTGTCCTGATAGATGGAATGGGGTCCAGTAGGATGGATGACTAGTCTTGGTCGTTTTAAGAAGTGAAGTTTGCAGCCTCTTCTAACTACTTCGAGTAGCCATGAGTCGTCTGTGATGATTTTCCAGTTGTCTGAGTACTGCATAAGACGACCTCCGACTGGTCCGGGAATAGGATAAATGCTGAACTTGGGTAGTCTTGGGTCGATGTCTGTTAGACCGGTTAGTTCGACTGGATTCAATGTGGTTGTATCGTTGATCTTCTGTAGTTCTAAATCGTTGTCCACTGGGCAGGCAATGTCGGTAGGATCTGAAGGAATCCGTTCTGGTTGAGTCATTTCCGGCGGTATTCCCCTCGGAGACTGCCTCTGCCTCTGCTTCGTCCTCTCTGCGAAGTGGATGATCATCTTTGGAGTTCCTATACATGAGGTGAGACGTTCTGTCCTTCCATGTAGAGGCTCGAAAAGAATCCCGACCAGAATTCACATGACAAGATCTAGGATTCTGTTGTTGATGCTGAAGATCTGCAGGCCGTCTCTGTATCTTGGATGCCAATGAGATCGGGGATACTTGAAACTTCTGACTAGTTGATGATGCATTGGCTTCCTTCACTAACTTCAGTCTGCCGTTGAATATCTGCGGCGCTGTAATAGGCTGTGATAGCATGGATCTTCTTAATGGCTCTGGGATCCTATGATGAACTTGCTGCAGTGGATGATTTCTTTGCATGAGCAGGAACTGTGCTGATTGAAGATCTTCCTGCATCTTCAGCATATGGTCTAGTGAGCTGTGAATAAACCCGGTCTGCTATAGTGTCATCTCCGTTGGGGTGTCTAAGAGAAGACCTTCGCTCTGATTATTCGGGGTATGACGTGGCGAACTCCAGCTGCAATCCAGTTAATATATGAACTGATATTAATCATCTGTTTATCGATTTAGTCCCTGATTTTGGCCATGTCAACGTGAATTCTGGTGTTGGGTTTCATAACCAGATCATAGAAATCTTCATCAATACTCAGCTGTTGTGCGAAGGGGACATCGTGTGTAAACACTTTATTAATAGCAGGCAAACCAAGTCTGACATTATGCGCCGGTGAAGCGTTCAATGATGCTTCAATTTTCTTGATGACGTCATCAATATATGACGGACAGGGGAGGGTATGGAATTCTTCAGTCTTTCTGACAGGTTCTTCATACCCAGCACGGTCTAACAAGGATTTAGCAGGCATTTGTCCTTGTTATCTGGTTTTAAGGCCGGCATTAGATTATAAAGTTCTGCAATGATATCTTTAATGGAATAATTATTTGGTTTATAATTATCCTCCGTAGTAGAGTCCCCATTGCATGAATAACCAGTGTTAGTGATAGATCCGCACCCCTTGCTCAGGCTGCGCTGGGGGTGGGTCATATTGCTGAAGGTAGAGTAATCCTGGTCGTCTGATCTATGGCTAGCAGTGCAGGAATCACAAGTTCTGTAACTGTATAATTGTGACGTAACATCTCCCTCGCTTTCTCCGCCCGTATGACTGGACTGTGTGACAATATGGGATGGCGCACGCTTAGGAATTCCATGCTGATTTGCGCGAGTTTTGATGTCAGTTCGTCTATCATAGTGGCTAGAAGGTGACTGGTGTGTATTTCTGTGCATACTGCGATGCGATGCCTGTGATTCACGATCTACCCTATGTTAGGGTATGTGCGTGTTAGGGAGGAAATCTATGAGATTATCGATCTCCTGCTGTCCTCATAATAATCTGATACAGCGTGACTTTGTGCGTGTCTGCTGTATGAGGATGCCCTGTCATATTCACCCTTAGATCTCTTTTGAATCTTGTGATCAAGCCCTGTTTGGCCATGCCGGGGTTGTGCGACGGATTCTTTTTAGATATGAGATTTCCTGAGACATTGTTTGCATACGTTTATCAATCATTACAGACATTGAATTGGTTATTTTCTCCGAACTCATTTAAGTTAAAGGGGGAGCGTGACATAGAGTGGAGATCAGTTGCTTCTTCCAAGCCTAGATGATCCACCTTACCAGTCGCTTCTGGATGCACGTGACAGGCTACATTAAAGTCTGAAAGGTACATCGGCTCCTTAACTATATTGGGAGAGTGGGATGAGCAACGAGATCTCTTCTCCTCATAAGGCGAGACGGCGTCCTCGCGTGACACTCGCTTGTTACCCACGTGATTATCTTTAGTAGTCACAACGGACTTAATCACTTTCTTACATAAAGCAGATGAATATTTTGCTGACGCTCTAGAGTTCTTATAATCAGGGTCATTGAGCTTCCGGATGTACGTGACTGGTTACGTTAAAACCCGAAAGGTACATTGGTTCCCTTTTGCACAATATGCACGTAGGATGAGGGTCACCAGTGATTTGATGTTGCCCATAAGCTGAACAGACGGGTGTCTGTTTTGGGGATGAAGTCCTCATCCAACAACACTTTTCTAACTTATTACTTGCTAGAGACTTCTGACTCCTTATACCCCTTGTTCTCTGCTTTTAGAACTGCTCACTCCTCGTCTTTAGTGATGATCTAGTGTGGCTTGTAAGTGTGGAACAGCAATCACGTGTACAGATGTATGCAACAAAAATTGTCCTTGTTGTCATCTGGACACACAGGAAAGAAGTGAGGTGATTCCCACCTTGTGCATGCGCAGTGGCGCCCCTGGCGAGGGTTAGGGTTTCCCTCACAACTATTAGATATGATTATATTTGATGTCAAATGTTCTCACTGATTTGATTGTTGTTTGGACTGGAAGTGGTCAACCCCGGTTTCATTCATGATCCGAATTTGCTACAAGAACATTTCTGGATCAGCTTCAAACAGAGCTAGGTTATCATTAGACATGTTGTGTCTGGTGCATTGTTTTCATCAGATGTCAGAAACTTTGAAACCCAACTCGCTGATACTTTCTTCATTGCCAAAGTTTCTGTGATAATGGAATGTACTGGGAAATGCCTCCTGAACTAGCAATATGACACTCAGTCATTCGCCGGTCGACCATCACCATATCATTGATTGTCTGGATCATTTCTGGTGTTGCTAATATCACAGGCCTTCCAAACCTGGGGTTCGTCTCCAAGGTTCTCTTAAACTCTGCTGTACCCCACTTTACAGTGGCACAGGAAGGAAGGGGCATCCTTCCCTGGTGTTGTACTCATCCTTACCTAGTGTTGTACTCAACCTTTCCTAGTGTTGTACTCATCCTTCCCTAGTGTTGGATCTTCCCTAGTGTTGTACTCATCCTTCCCTCGTGTTGTACTCACCCTTCCCTAGTGTTGTACTCATCCTTTCCTAGTGTTGTACTCATCCTTCCCTCGTGTTGTACTCACCCTTCCCTAGTGTTGTACTCATCCTTCCCTCGTGTTGTACTCACCCTTCCCTAGTGTTGTACTCATCCTTTCCTAGTGTTGTACTCATCCTTCCCTAGTGTTGGATCTTCCCTAGTGTTGTACTCATCCTTCCCTCGTGTTGTACTCACCCTTCCCTAGTGTTGTACTCATCCTTTCCTAGTGTTGTACTCATCCTTCCCTAGTGTTGTACTCAACCTTTCCTAGTGTTGTACTCATCCTTCCCTCGTGTTGTACTCATCCTTCCCTGGTGTTGTACTCATCCTTCCCTAGTGTTGGATCTTCCCTAGTGTTGTACTCAACCTTCCCTAGTGTTGTACTCATCCTTCCCTAGTGTTGTACTCATCCTTCCCTAGTGTTGTACTCATCCTTCCCTAGTGTTGTACTCATCCTTCCTTAGTGTTGTACTCATCCTTCCCTAGTGTTGTACCCATTCTTCCTTAGTGTTGTACTCATCCTTCCCTAGTGTTGGATCTTCCCTAGTGTTGTACTCATCCTTCCCTCGTGTTGTACTCACCCTTCCCTAGTGTTGTACTCATCCTTTCCTAGTGTTGTACTCATCCTTCCCTAGTGTTGTACTCAACCTTTCCTAGTGTTGTACTCATCCTTCCCTCGTGTTGTACTCATCCTTCCCTGGTGTTGTACTCATCCTTCCCTAGTGTTGGATCTTCCCTAGTGTTGTACTCAACCTTCCCTAGTGTTGTACTCATCCTTCCCTAGTGTTGTACTCATCCTTCCCTAGTGTTGTACTCATCCTTCCCTAGTGTTGTACTCATCCTTCCTTAGTGTTGTACTCATCCTTCCCTAGTGTTGTACCCATTCTTCCTTAGTGTTGTACTCATCCTTCCCTAGTGTTGTACTCATATCTTCATGGATGGCTTTCACTGCACTTTCCTCAAGTTTGTCTCTACTCCAAAGGTCACTGACCCCTGCTCATTTTTTATGACTTGTCCCAGGAAAACAAAATGTGAGGCTCAGATCTTATCAGTCATCTTTTGTAAGTGTAGTTGCTGAGGAACATGTGGTGTCCATGTGCCATACTGCCAACATGCAGGATTGAAACACAACATCTTGTGACAGCGTAAGTCCACACATCAAACAGTGCACAACATTAATGTGTAACAGCACACAACACAGCTACATAGGGTGTGGGAACACAGAAACATGCGTACAAACTCTCCAGCCAGGGTAAACATGTTTCTTTCTAACCACTATACGTCTAGTGCACCCTCCTCCTCCCTCCTCCGCAGGGGCAGCGGAGCGGAGACCACATGACACTATACGGGAGATGTAGTCATGGATGCCTGTCAACACAATACACATAGACCTGCATTGAAATATTCAAGGAAGGTGTTTGGAACTAGGGATGAGAGTAAACTAATCCTATTGGAAAGAATGTCCTGAAGTGAGTAGACTGTTCATATGTTATAGACATTACAGCTCACCTTGCTGTCCTCTACAGCCTGGATATCTCACCTTGCTGTCCCCTACAGTCTGGCTATCTCACCTTGCTGTCCTCTACAGTCTGGCTATCTCACCTTGCTGTCCCCTACAGTCTGGATATCTCACCTTGCTGTCCTCTACAGTCTGGCTATCTCACCTTGCTGTCCTCTACAGTCTGGATATCTCACCTTGCTGTCCTCTACAGTCTGGATATCTCACCTTGCTGTCCCCTACAGTCTGGATATCTCACCTTGCTGTCCTCTACAGTCTGGCTATCTCACCTTGCTGTCCTCTACAGCCTGGATATCTCACCTTGCTGTCCCCTACAGTCTGGATATCTCACCTTGCTGTCCTCTACAGCCTTGCTATCTCACCTTGCTGTCCTCTACAGTCTGGATATCTCCCCTTGCTGTCCCCTACAGCCTGGATATCTCACCTTGCTGTCCCCTACAGCCTGGCTATCTCACCTTGCTGTCCTCTACAGTCTTGATATCTCACCTTGCTGTCCTCTACAGTCTGGATATCTCACCTTGCTGTCCTCTACAGTCTGGCTATCTCACCTTGCTGTCCTCTACAGTCTGGATATCTCACCTTGCTGTCCCCTATAGCCTGGATATCTCACCTTGCTGTCCCCTACAGTCTGGCTATCTCACCTTGCTGTCCTCTACAGTCTGGCTATCTCACCTTGCTGTCCTCTACAGTCTGGCTATCTCACCTTGCTGTCCTCTACAGTCTGGCTATCTCACCTTGCTGTCCTCTACAGTCTGGCTATCTCACCTTGCTGTCCTCTACAGTCTGGATATCTCACCTTGCTGTCCCCTACAGCCTGGATATCTCACCTTGCTGTCCTCTACAGTCTGGCTATCTCACCTTGCTGTCCTCTACAGTCTGGATATCTCACCTTGCTGTCCACTACAGCCTGGATATCTCACCTTGCTGTCCTCTACAGCCTGGCTATCTCACCCTGCTGTCCCCTACAGCCTGGATATCTCACCCTGCTGTCCTCTACAGTCTGGCTATCTCACCTTGCTGTCCTCTACAGCCTTGATATCTCACCTTGCTGTCCCCTACAGTCTGGATATCTCACCTTGCTGTCCCCTACAGTCTGGCTATCTCACCCTGCTGTCCCCTACAGTCTGGATATCTCACCTAACTGACCCCTACAGTCTAGATGTCTCACCTAACTGACCCCTACAGTCTAGATGTCTCACCTAACTGACCCCTACATCCTTGATATCTCACCTAACTGACCCCTACATCATTGATATCTCACCTTTTGGTCTTGTCTGATGGATGTCTATGATCTCCTCACGGTCATCCTCCTCTGACCCGGACACACTCCCATACCCGCTGCTGGCCTTGGACACATTCAGCTTGCTCAGCACCAGGGTAGCATGGGATTTCTTAGGTGCATCTGCTGCCTCTTGTATCATGGGCTGCTGTTGATTCGGCTTGTCTAGGGTGACCTTGGTGATGACTCTGTCTCCCCACGACTGCCCCTTGGACACTGACTTGCTGTCGGACTCCACACAGTTATCCTGCTCCACGACCTCCCCACCTGCTGTGTCCCGAACCCGTCTTGTGACTTGCACACTGCGTTGGAAGTAGTTGGAACCTCGAGATGTCAGCCTCTTCTTGGTCTTGATGACATCACGCTCTTGCAGTTGTGTTCCACCGGGCGATGTGAACAACGTCTCTACAACAGTGTCCCGCTCCTCAGCCTGGGCATTGCTGGGAGTACGGAAAATCTTGGACCGGACAGTCACTACCCTATCCTGATGGTCATCCTGAGTCACCTGCTGGACCGTCACTGTGCCATCATCATCCTCTTGGTATGTTATTGCACTGTCACTGTGGGCAGACACAGTGTTGTCACTGTGGCCACTGGATGTCTCCCTCTCTATGCTGTCTGACCCACTGGGCACACCAGCAGTATCCACAACTCCAGCAAAATTGTCCATCACATCAGATTCTACATCACGAATAGTCAACTTCTCCTGGACATTGTTGTTTTCTTCAGGACACGAGGCCACCTCCTCTATGGTGCTCGGCCTACTTTCCACACCTGAAGCAGCACACAGACAACGGGTAAATCATTGATAACACTATTTGTTTCATGGTAGTATAGTCACAGGCAATAAAACAGGAGAGATTCTTGAAAGGAAACCTCATAAAATTCAAGGACATATGAAATAACTAAATGTCTCATAACTAAAATAAACGTCATGACATGGTTCAACAAAAGTTTGCCACTGACGTGGCCATATCCCCCGCCTCTGTTGCAGAATTTATGACATAATTAAATCTATACAAACCCTAACCTTTTTTAACCGAGGTGGAACTTGTTGTCATGGAAATTGTAAAATAAAGAAGAGTTTGCCACTAACGTGACCAAGTCTCCTGCCAAGCAAATGAAGTGTATATTATGTCAACTATAGTGACATTTGATCACACAAACACATACATTTGAAAATATTCAAAAAAACTTAAGGAGTAAAAGGCAGCAAGGGAACATCTACTGTATGAAAATGCAAAATATCCTGAAGAAACAAAATAAAATGCCGCAAAACACAATTTCTATGAAGTTCATGAAAAAAATAAAACAAAAAACATGATGGAAGTACAAACTGACAAAACCAGTTACTACATTTACTACTGAATTCATTAGGGTGGGAGAAAGAAAAAACATTACAAGTCATGTTACCGGCACTTACTGCGAGGAAGTAGGCTGCCACGAGTGCCACACACATTTTATGTTGTGGCTTTTTAACAATATGGTCATACCATGTGATATGATACAGTGAAAAAACAAACAAAACAAGACAATATTATAAATGTGAATGTAAAAACTCTACAGCACAAAAGTCTTCATATCAACATGTGCTGAAAACTGTTAAAAGTTTCATAGAGAAGTATGCCATCTTATTGCACAATCATCTCTCTCATAATCAATGCAGAAGTAGGGATGATGGATTTGATAATGAAGTCATTAAACGAATGTTACACTCAACCATTATTGAGGCACATACTGACAACTTGGTATGCACAGTTTCCCCTACTATGGGAGATACCTCCAACACAAAATGTAGGCACAAAAAAAAACTTTATTATGACTTATAAGATTCCTTAAACAGGTTAAATGGGTATCAAGTTGAATATTTTGGCATTTAAAAGAAGAATTCATTAATTTCTAAATGTTCAACTTGTTGCCATGGAAAAATAAAAAAATATAAATTCCTAAAATTTTAATAGCAAAAGACACCAGTTCAGCATGTACCTGACATACCTGCAAAGTTTATTGACCTGAAAAAATATTGAACGGTTTCTGAGTTATGCTCCGGAAACGAAACGTGACGAACGGACGGATGAACGGACAGAGCCCGTTTCTATATCCCCCGCCAACTTCATTGGGCGGGGATAATAAATCCTATACATATACAGGGTCTGAAAGCTGCTCAATTTGTAGCCTTAATTATTAGTCATTTTCAAAAGATAATGTGACCAATCTGTGTGTTCTGACAATAAGCTTCTGTTAGCCAGTATGTCCCACATCTTAACATTTAAGTATTACAAAGAGCAAGCTTAAAGACATAAATAGGCATCTGAATTGTCAATGAACACTTGATCGACTGTTTTTAACACAGAAGACCACCAATCACAGGACAATGATTGCCTGTATCCAGGCAGCTGCTGTTACCCAGCGAGGCAGTATATTACCTAAAGTGGCAGGCTGGCCACTGGTCATTTGTCCATGTTGCCCTCCATCAACATTCCCGAGCACCTGAAACAGATATGTCAACACTTCAGCCTACAAGTCCCTTCATACTAACCCAGTCGGACCAGTTTCACTATGTCTGTGAGCACCAGGTCCATGCTGGACAGCAAACCCTGGCTACAGACCACACAGCCTGGCACAACACACACTAAAACAATGTCTGCCTTATTATCTGTGTCACATTTCTCAAACCCTCAAATATCACAACACAGAAACAGCACTTGATTTATGTCTGCAGGGGCTGGATTGAGGAGGACTCTCCTGGCCAGGAGGGCGTGGCACAATTTAATACATACAGCATTAGGACATGAAACACAAGTGAGGCCCATCTGATATATAAATGTCAGGCTACTTAAGATGTGGCATGACATAAATCCAAGGCTGATATATGTATTTTTAACTGCTATTGTATACATGTGCAATGGTATCCTGAAGCGAAACAAAAGTAACCTTCCTCTTTAATCTAAACAATTACAAGTAATGTATTCGCAATATTAAGCACCAGGCTCCAATGAGGACCTCTTGACAAACTTCCAGACCAATATGAAATTGATCTTTGAAAGCCCCCAGTACGAAGCCCAAATGTTTACAGTACATGACAGTCTGCATACCTTGTGTATACTGAAAATATTAAGCTGTATAGAAGGGGTGCATGTTATACACCAAAAAAGCAGACACTGGAGGACACTCAAATTACCAGTGCCCTGATCCCAGTGATGTTATAACCAGCACAGACCTGGAGCTTGTGTCACCTGATGACCCTCAAGCTACCAGTGCTCTGATCCCAGTGATGTTATAACCCAGCACAGACCTGGAGCAGCAGACACTGGAGGACACTCCAATTACCAGTGCCCTGATTCCAGTGATGTTATAACCCAGGACAGACCTGGAGCTGGTGTCACCTGAGGACCCTCCAGCTACCAGTGCTCTGATCCCGGTGATGTTATAACCAGCACAGACCTGGAGCAGGTGACGCTGGAGGACACTCAGGCTACCAGTGCTCTGATCCCAGTGATGTTATAACCCAGCACAGACTTGGAGCAGCAGACACTGGAGGACACTCCGGCTACCAGTGCTCTGATCCCAGTGATGTTATAACCAGCACAGGCTTGGAGCAAGTGATGCTGGAGGACACTCCGGCTACCAGTGCTCTGATCCCAGTGATGTTATAACCCAGCACAGACCAGGAGCTGGTGTCACCTGACGACCATCCGGCTACCAGTGCTCTGATCCCGATGATGTTATAACCAGCACAGACTTGGAGCAGGCATCACGCGAGGACACTCTGGCTACAAGTGCTCTGATCCCAGTGATGTAATCACCCAGCACAGACATGGAGCAGCAGACACTGGAGGACACTCCGGCTACCAGTGCTCTGATCCCAGTAATGCTATATCCCAGCACAGACCAGGAGCAGAAGACACTGGAGGACACTCCGGCTACCAGTGCTCTGATCCCGGTGATGTTATAACCCAGCACAGACCTGGAGCAGCAGACACTGGAGGACACTCCGGCTACCAGTGCTCTTATCCCAGTGATGTTATAACCAGCACAGACCTGGAGCTGGTGTCACCTGATCACCCTCCGGCTACCTGTGCTCTGATCCCGGTGATGTTATTACCCATCACAGACCTGGAGCAGCAGACACTGGAGGACACTCCAATTACCAGTTCCCTGATCCCAGTGATGTTATAACCCAGCATAGACCTGGAGCTGGTGTCACCTGATGACCCTCCAGCTACCAGTGCTCTGATCCCGGTGATGTTATAACCCAGCACAGACCTGGAGCTGGTGTCACCTGATGGCCCTCCAATTACCAGGGCCCTGATCCCAGTGATGTTATAACCCAGCACAGACCAGGAGCTGGTGTCACCTGATGACCCTCCGGCTACCAGTGCTCTGATCCCAGTGATGTTATAACCAGCACAGACCTGGAGCAGGCATCACGCGAGGACACTCCGGCTACAAGTGCTCTGATCCCAGTGATGCTATTACCCAGCACAGACCTGGAGCAGCAGACAATGGAGGACACTCCAATTACCAGTGCCCTGATCCCAGTGATGTTATAACCCAGCACAGACCAGGAGCTGGTGTCACCGGCTACCTGTGCTCTGATCCCAGTGATGTTATTACCCATCACAGACCTGGAGCAGCAGACACTGGAGGACACTCCAATTACCAGTGCCCTGAACCCAGTGATGTTATAACCCAGCACAGACGTGGAGCAGAAGACACTGGAGGTCACTCCGGCTACCAGTGGTCCGTTCCCAGTGATGTTATAACCCAGCACAGACCTGGAGCAGCAGACACTGGAGGACTCTCCGGCTACCAGTGCTCTGATCCCAGTGATGTTATAACCAGCACAGACCTGGAGCAGAAGACACTGGATGACACTCCGGCTACAAGTGCTCTTATCACGGTGATGTTAAAACCCAGCACAGACCTGGAGCAGCAGACGCTGGAGGACACTCCGGCTACCAGTGCTCTGATCCCAGTGATGTTATAACCCAGCACAGATCTGGAGCAGGTGACACTGGAGGACACTCCGGCTACCAGTGCTCTGATCCCAGTGATGTTATAACCCAGTACAGACCAGGAGCTGGTGTCACCTGACGACCCTCCGGCTACCAGTGCTCTGATCCCGGTGATGTTATAACCCAGCACAGACCTGGAGCAGGCATCACTCGAGGACACTCTGGCTACAAGTGCTCTGATCCCAGTGATGATATAACCAGCACAGACCTGGAGCAGCAGACACTGGAGGACACTCCGGCTACCAGTGCTCTGATCCCACTGATGTTATAACCCAGCACAGACCAGGAGCAGGCATCACTCGAGGACACTCCGGCTACAAGTGCTCTGATCCCAGTGATGATATAACCCAGCACAGACCTGGAGCAGCAGACACTGGAGGACCCTCCGGCTACCAGTGCTCTGATCCCAGTGAAAAGTTTTTGTCATTCTACAAAAAATACCACAGTGCATTACTCATAGACAATAGCTACTTGTCAAAATAGAAACTTCTTAAAAGAAAAACTCCACTAATTTGTAGTTCTTCAAGTCTGCTGCTGCAACTTCTATTATAGTTACTGCAGACGACGAGCAAGGAAAACAGCCTATATCCCCGAGAAGCAAAATTGAATTCAGACATGGCTGACACATGTGACAGTTCAGATGAACTAAGCCAAAATAATCTTCAAAATAAATGCAAGTAATTGACCTCTTCCAAAGTACAATATGTGGTTAATATGTGACAGGGATGAAACTTTAATATGTTGCAAAATTTGCAAAGAGTATGGTCAACCAGTATTTATTTTCTTCAATGGTTCAAGGTGTTTCAGAACCAGCAAACTTGAAACACATTTACAATCCAGTGAACATTAAAATACATTAGGTGTTCAATATGCAGTTTGACAAAACTAGTGGAACTGAAGTTGGAAAAAGGTTTAATCCCCTTAAACGAAAAAGACACTCAATATATCATCATTATGTTCCCATCATGCGTATGTTTCATGAAACAACTTAGTCAGTATATTAGTGAGTATGATCTCTCTGTACTATACAACATAACAACTTTCATGTAATTACAAGGTTTTATCTGAATGGATTAGCTGCCTTTTGTTCTACTTACTGGGTAACAAAGACAAGACACACCCAAATAGAAACTGGCTCACCAGCAAAAAAGGTCCAATGGCACACCTGAGTTTCTAACGTTGAGCCCTGCAGTGTTATAATGATATCCTTATTATGTGTCTGAGTCGAGCAATATATATCCAATACCATGCAAATCTATTATAGTTGGCAAGTCTAGATTACTGCAGTTTCAGGCTAAAAAATGAAGAGTGTCTGTGAGTTCCTTAATTGTCCTAATACTTTATTTAACAACTGCTTTTTTTCTTTAAAATATTTTAATTTCAGAGATCATAAAATCTTTGTGTATCTATGACGTGACACAGGAGTTGATCCTTAGAAGCCCTCATAAAATCCTCTGTTAGCCAGCTCCAATGTCTCGATAGACCCATGCAGTGGCTTCGGCTAGTGTGTCAAAAGTATACTTGACATTTGTTACTGCCTTCTACCCATCTCCTCTAATGAGGGGAAAAGACAAAAATATGGCCCTGTTTAAAATATCAAAGAGTTAACTTTTTAAGAAAAGTTGCTGTAAGCATTGCTATTTAAATATAGACTGCATACAAAGTAACACAAAAATCTAAAGACAAAAGAAGCAGAAACACACCCAAGGTTCAACTCCTGCAGCCTGGCAATTTCAGAGGGGAAGTTTATAGAGCAAAATATGCAATTAAATAAAAATAAGACAATGATCATAAAAAACTGAAATATAACAAAATTCTAATTTATTAAACACATATCCAATTTCATTGTATTTTATACAATATTGGCCAAGTAATGGCCATAAATAGATTTTTCAATATGTAGTCTGGAAGGTACAATCATTGGGCCTACCTTTAGAATACAGTACCATTAACTTTTCAAACACGTGACAATACCCCATGACGTCATTTGTAGTATTTTGTTGCCAGTCACACCGGTGGAACAATTCCCTGTGATGTCAGGGGTCATCGAGTGTGCATAAGCTCCTCCAAGTGATCAATCATCTCTACATGAAATGTCATTGAATACGCCAAGCAGTGTGGAGAGTTTTGAATATTTGTTTACTAAATATAGCCTGCGTTGGCACATTTTATAGCAAGGGCTAGTTTACGAAAGCACTTTTATTTTTAAATATTTTTTATTTTGTTTTTCTCGTAATTCAAGTGGCTAAAATGGTTATAAATGGGAACTTACATACACATATTATTTTTTCGATTCATTTATTATGCACAAGAATGCAGTTTATTTGGGATATTATATTGGCGCTGAACACATCCAAATATCGCTAGTGTTAGGGTAGGTTACCCCGAACTCTATCCTTAGCCCTTGGATCCCTTTACGATCAATCACCCCTTTACGATCATAAGGGTTAGGTACCCGTTTAGAGGCTAGGAGATTACCTGAACTCTATCCTTAGCCCTTGGATCCCTTTACGATCAATCACCCCTTTACGATCATTAGGGTTAGGTACCCTATTAGAGGCTAGGAGATTACCTGAACTCTATCCTTAGCCCTTGGTTCCCCTTTACGATCATTAGGGTTAGGTAAATCTAACCGTTTAGTGGCTATTATAGATTCTATAGCCGCTCCTGATATTCTTCACACAAAGTCGTCGAGTAAAAAGGATGAAATGGTTTTGTGTCAAATACTTTGGCTACTGGAAACTGTCCTGTAACATTCACACAAGCCACTTTCACAGGCTACATTTTTTCAGTACTGATTCAAAAGCGAACTCACCATTTTGTCGTCACTCATGCACATCATCCTTACAGTGTTTGTTGTGGAGAAAAAATAATAAAAAACAAAACAAACATTGTTTCGGTTCATGTAACATGAACATTTAGAATAAACGCCACATGCTTCGCAGAAATCAGATCATGGCATTCGTTTCACGTGCAGAAAATGAATGCTGACATGTGATGCATTGCAATCGTCAATGCAGGCTTTTCGTTCGTTGTAGCAAGACACACTTTACGGTCGTTGACCAATATTCGTGGTCTTTATAGGAACTAGTTGTCGTTGGACCAATATTCGTGGTCTTGGTATAAACTAGATGGGAAAATATTCGTGGCCCTTAGAGACGTAAAGTGTGTACTCGCTCAGTCAGTTATTCATTCCTTCATTCGTGGTCATGGACCTTGCATAGTTTCTTTATTTTTTCATTGAGAAGAGAATCACATTTAGTTCCCCACGTTATAAAAGAGAATCACATTTAGTTCCCCATTATGTCATAGGAAGAGAATCATGTTTAGTTCCCCATTAATCGTATAATTTCCAGTGGAGTAAAAAAGACGAAAAGTAGACACATGAACGTCGCCTTCCACTGCGCAACAAACATTGGTAGCAGAGCGTGGTTACAAACATGATTTTCTGCTTATTGAGTGTATATATTTTGTCTTTTTTACTTCACTTTGATAGTTCAGATGGTTTCTTTGTAAATCTTTTTTCATTACATTACCTGTGAATATTAGGTTTTATAGGTCTACATTTAAACCAGGATAATGTCTCATAGTTTGAAATCAAAAGTGGATTCCAAAATGACAGAATCCACAGATGATGACTTAGATGTCACAATAGCAGTAAAGCAGTAAAGACAGTTGCTAAATCAGCGTTGACAAAAAATAAGAATAAATTGTTGGAGTTGCTTGAACAAGAACTTCCAACACGTAAAACAATCAGGGAAACAACTGATAAAGTCTGTTCTCTTCACAGTCAAGCTGTTTGTATAATTGTAAAGCTCTTGAAGGCTTACAAAAAAGCTGGTGAAGTTGATAAGGCGAAGAAAACAAGCATTGAAATAGATGAAATTGAGGAAGTCATAGATTCAGCTATTGACAAAGCACTAGTGTATCTTAGCAACACGTTGGATTCTAGTTAGTCTATGTCTATGCTATCGGGAAAACCTGCTATATTTCATTCAGAAAAAAGTCAAACTTCTCATGGAGCAAAAGGTAGTAAACAGGCGTCTGATAAGGGAGCTAGTGTTGATGGTGCTCAGAGCTGCAGTTCTGATGGTAAGTACACAAAACAAAAATCAAAGAATGATGAACAGGTTCCACATCCCAAACCAGAAATTGACGGAACTCTTGATTGTGACTAGCACAGGTAAGTTGAATCAAAACAGTATTGGCCAGGATCTATGGAAGCAATTGAAACGAGTTTCAATACCAACATTCTCTGGAAATATAAAAACCTATGAAGGGTGGAAAGCCGCATTTATGGCTTGTGTTGACACTGCTCCTGCAACAAATGAATATAAATTGTTGCAACTCAAGCAGTACCTATCAGGTGAACCTGCACAGCTTGTGGCCAACTTAGGTCATAGTGCGGTGGCATTTGATATTGCTCTTGAGCGTTTTGAGAGGAAATAAGGAGGCAAAATACGACAAATATCATTAAATTTAGAGGAAATTTCTAACATCAAGCCATTACGCCCAGGGAATGCCAGAGATCTTGATAAGTTTGCTGACATGCTAGATGTGGCAGTTGTTAGTCTCACAGAGGCTGACAAGATAGAGGAGCTAGGTGATGGTTGTTTGTATTCGTTGCTGCTGAAAAAGTTAACTGAAAGCATGATAGTTCAGTATAGTAGATGGGTCTTTGAGCAACAAAGACAGGAATCTGTTGAGATTCTTAGTGAATGGATTATTCAAGAAACAGAATTCAATACTGTAGCCTCTGAAGTTAAACATGGCTTATAAGAGAAGACATCAGAATCTAGCCAACATCAAAGATTAGATACGTACTTTGGTGCACAAGGTGTAAGCAAGACACAACATTTTAATGTCTGTAAAAAATCCCAATCACAAGATTTGGCAATGCAGAATATTTAAAAATCTTGATGTTCCACAACGATGGGATAAGGCAAAGAAACTGAGTCTTTGCTTCCGATCATGGACATGCATGTACCATATCAGATAAATGTGGTATAGACAGTTGTCAAGCTACTCATAATCACCTGTTACAGGACAATTACAAAGGAAGTAATCACAATAGACACTGTACTGACTCCTTAGTAACTGATAAAAAAGGTATTATCTCTGGGAGTGGCACAGAGAACCGAACACAGACAACCACAATGTCTGCTAAGAAAACGCAATCTCATCTCTCTGCACTTAGAACCATTCCAGTTGTACTGAAGAATGGTAAAAACAGATTAGTGGTCAATGCCTTGTTAGACGATGCAAGCACTCAAACATACATCAATGAAGATGTTGCATCAGAGCTTGGTCTGCAGGGTCAAACTAAATCTGTATCTGTTAACGTCCTTAACAGTAAAACAGAAACCTTTGACAGTATGTCCGTTGAATTTGGATTGGAAAGTATTGATGGCTTAGTTGACATGTAGATAGTAGCTTTATCAACTCCTGAAGTCACTGGCAGCAGGAAAGTGTTTGACTGGCAAAAACATGCACAGAAATGGTCTTATTTGAGGGACATACAGTTTCCGAATTTAGGTTCACGGCCAACCGTTGACATACTGATAGGTATGGATTACCTGGAACTGCATTCCTCCCGTGGTGATGTCTGTGGTAGGCCTGGAGAACCAGTGGCTAGACTCACACCTTACGGGTGGACGTGTGTAGGGAATGTAACAGGGCTCCATGTTAAACAGAAACAAGGAACAGGTACATTCTTCGTTAATAACATTGATACTGAACACAGTGGGGAAAAGGACATGGAACTTTTGGTCCAACGATTTTGGGGAAATAGAAAATGTTTCCAGTTCAATTCCAATCATGAGTGTGAATGATCAAATGGCATTTGGTTCTGTACAATCTTCTCTTCAGTACTGCAATGGTAGGTACATGGTTGGGGTTCCTTGGGAAAAGACAGCTGATGAACTTACTAGCATACTATGATATGGCTTTCAGTCGGTTGTTGAACATTGAAAAGAAGTTGTCCAAAGACAAAACCATTTCAGAGGCATATGATGATGTCATTGCACAATATATCAACTAAGGTTACATCAGGAAAGTGCCTGAAGAAAAAATTAAAGAAACAAAATGGTTCTTACCTCATTTTCCTGTCGTGAAACCAGATAGAACAACAACAAAAGTCAGAATAGTGACTTTGACGCGTCGGCAAAATGTAACGGTTTGTCCTTGAATGATACAGTTCATCATGGTCCTAAGTTACAAAATGATTTGTTTGAGATTTTGCTTCACTTCAGAAAGCACGCAGTCGTGATTATTTGTAATATCGCTGAGATGTATCTCCAGATTGTAATCAGTGAAGGAGATCGTTCTCATTTCAGATTCCTTTGGAGAAGTATGGATCAGAACCAAACACCTGATGTTTACGAATTTAGTTGTGTTTGGAATGAATTGTTCTCCTTTCTTGGCACAATATATTTCACAAGAACATGCCAAACATCACGAAAGAGAATTCCCTTTGGCTACAGAAACACTTCAGAAATCCACTTACATGGATGATGACATGGATTCAGTAGAAAATGATGGTCAGGCAATAGAACTCTATGAACAGCTAAATGCCTTATTGAGTTCAGCAGGTATGCATGTTAGAAAATGGGTTTCTAATTCAACACAGGTTCTAGACCACATTCCTCTTGAAGACAGATTGAAGGAGATCAATATACACATGAAGGAGTTGCCTTCAGTTAAGGCTCTTGGTCTGACATGAATGGAATGCAGAAAGTGATGACTTTCGTTTCTGTTACCATGTTCAAGACAACAGTTTTAGCATGAAAAAAAGAAACTTTTTGAGAGAAACTGCAAAACTCTTCGATCCCCTTGGCATTTTGGCACCTTTCATCATAAGGGCCAAAGTTATCCTCCAAGAAATATGGACAACAGGTGCTGGGTGGGATGAAGTTATCAACCCCCAATTAGAAAGTATGGCAGTGGTATCATGAAATAGAACTTCTTAGATCGATTCGGGTACCAAGATGCATTCAAGTGGCTTCTGCTATAGAAAATACAAAGCTGCACGTTTTCGCAGATGCTTCACAAGAAGCATATGGGGCTGTTGTATATGCAGTCACTATGGACAAAGGTGAGGTGGTCTCAAGTAATCATGTAAAGAGTCATGTGGCACCTCTTAAAGCAGACAGTATTCCAAGAATTGAGTTGCTTGCAGCTGTCATTGGAGTAAAACTTCTCAATATTGTTGTAAAGGCCTTGGCAATAACACCTCAGTCTGCGACACTTTGGTCTGATAGCTTAAATGTGTTGTGGTGGGTGAATAGTCTGAGTAGAAGTTTCAAGTCATTTGTGGTAAATCGTGTTGGATACATCCATGAGAATACAAATCCTAGTCAGTGGAGGTATGTCCCCTCACAACTGAACACTGCAGATATTGTCAGCAGAGGTGCTCAAGTTCAAACATTGGAGAACAGGAAATGGTTAAACAGTCCTGAATTCCTGACTTCAACAGAAAATGATTGGCCAAAACAAGTCGTTGACTTCAGTAACTGTGATAAACTTGAACGACGAATTCATCAGATGGCAGTTACAATGTTGTGTGAAACAGATGAAGAAACACCATGGCATTTAGAACCTTCTAGGTTTTCAAACTGGAAACGACTTTGCAGAGTTCTTGCATGGATTTTCAGATTCTTCAACAACTCTCGTATACCAACCTGTATCCGTAAAAAAGGTGATCTGGATCTTGAAGAAATTGAAGATGCTGAAATGAAACTGTTGACCAAAACACAAGGTAGAGAAAACGTCGACAAAAGCGATACCTTTGTCTCTTTACGTGTCTCTCTACACGAGCTGTACACTTAGAAATGGCGTATGGACTTGACACAGAATCCTATTTGAACGCCTTTTTTAGAATGGCACATAGACATGGAATGCCAAAGGAAATAATTTCAGACAATGGCACAAATTTTGTTGGAGCTGCAAAGGAGTTGAAGGTTCTTGTGTCAGAACTGGACTCAGACGCTGTAAAAACCTCACTTACAAACAAAGGAATTATTTGGTGGTGTCTTTGAGTCCATGATC
Organism: Haliotis rufescens; assembly: GCF_023055435.1. Lineage (NCBI taxonomy): Eukaryota > Metazoa > Mollusca > Gastropoda > Lepetellida > Haliotidae > Haliotis > Haliotis rufescens. Next base: position 2,692,459 of record NW_025964068.1, read on the forward strand.
TTTGCAATATTGAGCGCTGGAGATGTTACTGATGAGGAGTTAATGACTGCCTTGACAGGTGCAGAAGCTCTTGTTAACTCTCGACCATTGACTTACCAGAGTGCCCATCCACAAGATGAGACACCTTTGACACCAAACCATTTCCTTCATGGACAGATGGGAGGAGAATTCGCTCCAGAAATTGATTCATCGTTCACTCCAAGGAGGAGATGGAGACGAGTCCAAGAGCTTGTGAGACATGTATGGAGACGTTGGATGAGAGAATGGTTGCCAACTCTCAATGTCAGGAAAAAATGGTTCACTCCAACCAAAGACTTTAGAGTTGATGACGTTGTGAATTGTGGTGTCTCCGAATACACCTTGTGGTTGTTGGCAGGATAGTGAAGATATTTCCTGGACAGGATGGTCACGTTAGAGTTGTGGAGGTTCAAGTTGGACAATCAAAACTTACGAGACCTGTGACAAAGATTTGTCCTTTAGAATGGAACAGTGATACAGAGAATTAATGTTCCAGTACAGTGAGGCTGCAAAAGTAGAAGATTTAGCATATCAGATCAGTATTTCTTGTACATAGTGAAAATAGTGGAATTTTGATCGGGATTGTTAGTTTGTTGGTTTGTTAGTTCGTCTTCGTGTTAAAATGTATTGGTATTAGTTGATAGACATGGGTCTATCATCAAGAGGGGGTATGTTGTGGAGAAAAAATAATAAAAATAAAACAAACATTGTTTCGGTTCATGTAACATGAACATTTAGAATAAACGCCACATGCTTCACGGAAATCAGATCGTGGCATTCGTTTCGTATGCAGAAAATGAATGCTGACACGTGATGCATTGCAATCGTCAATGCAGGCTTTTCGTTGGAGCAAGACACACTTTACGGTCGTTGACCAATATTCGTGGTCTTGAAAGGAACTAGTTGTCGTTGGACCAATATTCGTGGTCTTGGTATAAACTAGATGGGACAATATTCGTGGCCCTTAGAAACGTAAAGTGTGTACTTGCTCCTATAGTCAGTTATTCATTCCTGCATTCGTGGTCATGGACCTTGCATAGTTTCTTTATTTAATCATTAAGAAGAGAGTCACGTTTAGTTCCCCACATGTCACATAAAGAGAATCACGTTTAGTTCCCCATTAAGTCATAGGAAGAGAATCATGTTTAGTTCCCCATTAATCGTATAATTTCCAGTGGAGTAGAAAAGACGAAAAGTAGACACATGAACGTCGCCTTCCACTGTGCAACAAACATTGGTAGCAGAGCGTGGTTACAAAATTCTGTCACAAAATCCACCTGACAAATTATTAAATACCATGTCATTCATGAGCACTCGCGAGTTCTACGTCTGTTGTCTGACGACTGGAGCTGTTTTCAGTTCGCACCCTATCGGATCATTCCTCGCCACTCGGTATCTTGTAGATTACGGAATGGGATGAGTGTGCTAAATGGCATCGGGATCATTCGTAAGTGTCCGTAGACTAAAGTCACGTCGTAGGCATGACTAGGTAAATTTGCACTTTGTTTCACAGTGTGGACGTGGTCGGTTAGCTGTTGGGCTAACAATCCGAAGGTCGCGATTTCGCATCCGACGGATTCTCACAAAAACTGGTTGCTTGTCTTTGAGACATGTGACCTACGGCAGAGACCGTCCTCACGAGAAGTTGTGGTACTGTATTCTAAAGGTGCTCCCAATCATTGTATTAAAGTTACAGCTTCAAAATGGTCAAATGGTTTCTGAGGAGATTATGTTTACAGTGTTAGGAGATTATGTTAACAGTGTGAGGAGATGATGTTTACAGTGTGAGGAGATTATGTTTTCAGCGTGAGGAGATTATGTTTATGCTCTGAGAAATACATTTGAATGAATTTCGGAAGATGGTCAAAGTACAAACGTCAAATAAAGATCAAAATTTAAAATATCACAAACATGGAAGATATGTGTTTAACCCTACTAGTAACTATCCACAGACCAAATTTCATGACATTTTGAACAAGAAATGTCTGACTTATGGCCATAAATGGGTTTTTCAACAAGGCTGCTGTGGTGGCCATATTGAAATTGGATTTGAACACCTTAAAACAAATTGGGGTGTCACCAGTGGTGTGAAGTGTCAGATTCATTGATGCAATAGTTTCTGAAGAGAACATGTTTAAGACTGACAGTGGACAAACAGGCTACAACATAAGCTAGCTAACCAGGTAACAACTTTCATTCAACACATGAATATTACAGGAACACAAAAAGTGATGTTTGAGAACTTTTAAATAAAACCTGACAACAAGATGTGCAGAATGAAGTGTAACATAGACTGGTTGTTTTAAAAGGGTAAGATGGCAGCAGCAAGTAAGATTTACAGCTACTGGATGGGCAATGGCATGTAAAGGTCAAATAGGAAATGAAGGACACTGTTCTCTGGAAATAAACTTAATCTTTTTCGCATTCATCTTGAACATGTCTACACTAACATGAACTCTGTTCCCAGTGCCAAGAACTGTCGGAAATATACACTGACAGACATTGACTAAGGTGTCATGCTGTTAGCCCTAGCCAGAACATGTACAAGTGTATGACACACATTGACCAAGGTGTCATGCTGTTAGCCCTAGCCAGAACATGTACAAGTGTATGACACACATTGACCAAGGTGTCATGCTGTTAGCCCTAGCCAGAACATGTACAAGTGTATGACACACATTGACCAAGGTGTCATGTGGTTAGCCCTAGCCAGAACATGTACAAGTGTATGACACACATTGACCAAGGTGTCATACCATTAGCCCTAGCCAGAACATGTACAAGTGTATGACACATTGACCAAAGTGTCATGCTGTTAGCCCTAGCCAGAACATGTACAAGTGTATGACACACATTGACCAAGGTGTCATGCTGTTAGCCCTAGCCAGAACATGTACAAGTGTATGACACACATTGACCAAGGTGTCATGCTGTTAGCCCTAGCCAGAACATGTACAAGTGTATGACACACATTGACCAAGGTGTCATGCTGTTAGCCCTAGCCAGAACATGTACAAGTGTATGACACACATTGACCAAGGTGTCATGCTGTTAGCCCTAGCCAGAACATGTACAAGTGTATGACACACATTGACCAAGGTGTCATGCTGTTAGCCCTAGCCAGAACATGTACAAGTGTATGACACTCATTGACCAAGGTGTCATGCTGTTAGCCCTAGCCAGAACATGTACAAGTGTATGACACACATTGACCAAGGTGTCATGCCATTAGCCCTAGCCAGAACATGACATATGGCCAATGTGCCATGGTAATAGTTTGTTTGTGTTTTGTATAAATGAACACATGTGGCTTTGCATATGAATATTTACAGTTACATAACACTGGTAGGCTGATATTTTCTTTCAATGTGATGAGCCTTAACAACGTAAAGATGGTCTCAAACAAGTTAATACATAATTTGAAATGAATATAATGTTTTTATTATTAAGGACTCACCCTCATGTCTTTTAATATAAAAAAACCACATCAACATTTGTGAAAACCTGGTGAAACCATGGACTTGGACTTAAGTATATACTCCAAAGTCCAGCCACTGTTAACACAAGCTGTGACCCCAGCCAACTAATGGTCACAACTGCAAGGTCTATGGAAGAATTGTACTGGATAAACAGAAGATTCACTCATGACTACTTTGTATCAAGATTCTAGATGACAAGACATTGGGGCCTGTGTGTCGGGCTAGTCATACAGGCCATTACAAACATTACACAGAAATCTGATCTGATATATGAACCATATAATGATATCTATACACAGTTTGCATGAATCAGGCAGTACTTACCTCACTGTTGTCATTCTCATCTATGAACTTTATTGCACTTAGGTCTTCCTTCACATTACGCAACAATATCCATGATTTACTCTGCTCCACATGTTGGTTGACACCAGCAACAATAGTATCCATAGTCATATCTCTATCATTGTCAGTACTCTCAGCAATTGTCTGTATGCTAGTCTTGCTGGTAACTTGGTCAAGGTCATCATCACTGATTTCTAGATCAGACAGTTTAGTATCAGATGCTGTACTAACATGGTCAATATCATCTAGCATATCCATGAAGGCTTTTTCAATATCAGACCGATTCTCAAAACTTTTCAAAGGATTGCATTCTACCTGACCAGTTTTCTTAAACCAGCTTCGAGTTTGGGGAAGAACATCACTATGGGACCGACTCAGACCTTTTGATTTAGGCTTCAGGTCAACCTTAAACACATACTTGTCTGTACATTTGTCTGATTTCACCACAAAACACTCAGTGTTGTTTGAGTCACCGGTCCGTTTGGCACATTGATCTGTAGAGTCACTGAACTTGTGATCTCTGCTCGAATCCTTCTGATTGGAAGTGGCTGATGCTGTAGTTGGCAAGAGCGTAGTGCTGCTGTTGCTGCTGACTGTTGGAGTCTCTGGTGTGTGGTCTTTAGGCACTAGAGAACTACTTTCAGTTACTATGGTCTTCACAGACACAGATGTAACAGGGGAAACAGCAGACAGGTTCAACTCAACATTACCTTTGTGTTTACTGGGTACAGCATTAGGGCTCTCTTTACCCTGGGAGAGCCTATCAAACACAGTTCTTTTCTCACTGTCGGTCGTTTTCTTCACTGCAAAGCCTCCAGCCTTGAACTTGAGTTTGTCAACATCTGGCAGGACTCTTTTCTTAGAATCTATTCCCTTGCTGACACGAACTTTGTCCTTTGCATCTGAACCTCTTGTTGCCCCAGAGTTAAGTTTCACAGTCAAATTTGATTTCAATGTAGATTCCCTTCTACTGTCAATGATTAGATTATAGTTATCAGTTTTCAATGGTTGACTTTTGCCTTTCTTTGAAACAAAAGGTTCTGACTGTCCAGAGCTTGAAGGTGTCAACAATTTGCCTTTGCCCGTTAAAACAACCTTCCTGGTGTTTGCTGGCACATCTGCTGTTTTACTAAGGTTACCTTTCCTGTCCTTAACATGTGGTGGGGAGGGTCCAGGTTTGGAGCTAGCTGTATTTCTCTTGTCAGTATTCCCTCCACTGTCTTTGCTTTTCTGTGACCCTCGGGTTATTGATTGACTTTGTCCACCTTGACCTTTCTCTCGACTACTAAGCCTAGCTTTAATCTTGGAGAGAAAGTCTTCTTCCTCCACCCCAGCTCCAGCTCCTGCCTCTGCCTTCTTGGGCACACTTGTAGAAGAGGATGTCCCTGCCTTGTCAGCCCTGTCTGTGCAAGGTCCCACTTTGTTTCCTGCCCTACCGCCCTCACTAGTTGTCACCGTTTGTTTCAGCTGTTCAGTAGAGAATTGGATCTCAACTGTTGGGTAGTTTAATCTGACTATGGAGTCAGAATCAGTCTGTCTCAGGTCAAAGTGTTTCAGTGTGCTGTCCTCTCTCTTATCCAGGCCAGTATTGACCTTGGTGCTGGTTCCATCCTCTGAGAGTCTTCTGGAGTCTGTCTGGCTCACAAACTGAGGTCTGTGCAGTGTGATGTCCTCTGACTGGCGCCGCAGGCTGCTCTCGGCCTTCGACAACCTATTTCCAGCAGACAACTTGACTTTCTCTGTTATAAAGAAATAAATAGGATCACCTGGCTATTAGTACGGACTGGTATAAAGGTAATTGATTATAATAGATTTAGACTATTGTACATACAAAAGTAACTATCAATATCTTATTGCTTCAACTCAGTTTCTTTACCTTTGCTTAATTTACTGAATAACAACATCCACATTTCAAAAACTGCAAATAAGAATAATGCAAATAAGTAGCATGTAAGTTCCCTGTCGGTGAAGTTTTGTTTGTTTCATTGTTGTTTAACGCAATATTCCAGCTACATGACGGCAGTCTGTAAGAAATCGTGTCTGGACCAGACAATCCAGTGATTGAAAACATGAGCATCGATCTACGCAATTGGAATACGATGACATGCATCAATAAAGTCAGCGAGCCTGACCACCCGATCCCGTTAGTCGCCTCTTACGACAAGCAGAGTCACCTTTTATGGCAAGCATGGGCTGCTGAAGACCTATTCCAACCCGGATCTTCACGGTCTTCAGTGAAGTCCTAACTACATATCGAGGAAGATATGATCTGGTCATGGCTAAGCTGGGATAAGTGTGGTGTCGTTCTCTTTCACCTCGTCTGAGTGTTCAGAGTTGATCATGTATATGATCATCTCAAAGAGACAAATGTTTACAAAGAAGATTAGATTGGTAAAACTAAAAAACCTGAATTGAAGCTAATTTAGCAGATCAAACATGATCGCATTGTCTTAATAGTCTAATTTGTTGTATTTTGAATATATGCATGAACACCTAATGCAAATGATTGGTTTCAACCGTATGAATTTACATCGCAGCTGATTTACACCTGCATCTGATTCTCCACCAGGGAGGTCTGATGACTCACCCGGTCTTACCAGGGGTTTTAATGCCATCTACAGTATTGTGTACAGCTACAAGTGCATAGTGCCACCTGTGTTAGCAATAGTTAAACCCATGTTCTAAACATTAATAAAGACATCTACAAGCAAGATTACATGTGTCAATCCAAGGTTATTCTACTGGGAAACTAATATCTTATCCCTGACACCAGCAGGCCACTCTGTGTTAACAGAGGCTCCATGTCTTAATGCTAGTGCCCAGTCAAGCACTAAACCTTTTTCTATTTAAATATGAAATTGTCTTTAGGTATAAAATGCGATAGACACAAATGAACAATTAGATTTCTGTCAACAAAACTAAAATAGTTGATCTGCTTGTGTGGCTGTCTACTTGTGAGGGCAATCCCGATTGTCTTTCTGGGATTATAGAGCTACACGGATGAATGGATAGATTCCCAATCCTCATGCATGGGTGAGCACACAGTATGCTACATACAGTGTACAGGCTGAATGGGGGTGGTGGGATGTAGCTGGATGAGAGTTGGTGTGGGGCCATTTGATGTGAAAGCTGAATGAGGGTGGGAGTAGGGGGTGTTTGAGGATAGTGATGGGGGCTGGGGGTGATGGGGGGTGGGGTGTGCTGTATTGGATAAGCAGAGGCCAAGCACGATCCCCAAGTGTGGAGATGTCACACTATGCACTGCATGTACATACTGGTCAAATCTGCTTGTCTTGTACATTTCTATCACAGTCTGTGAGAACATTGGATTCTTAATACTTCACTCCCATAAAACATTAGCCAGATATATATGAGCTATACATGGCTTTGTTTGTACTGACATGAGATTACAGGTATGTCGAGCAGCACACACAGCAAGGCAGGACATTGGGATTCCCAAGGAGGCAGGCACATTTGTGTTGCTCTTTGATACATCGTCATAATGGGATATCAAAGTCTCATGTTTTCAGCGGGTCTGTTTGTAGCCAGATAGCCTTCTGGCCTTGTCACTGTGGGGGGTTTACCCACATTAGTCACATACCTCCACAGTACAGCCCAGCAGACCATTGCCCTCCCAATTCTCCATGAGTGTAAGGGTGGAGTATTAGTAGGAGAGAAAGGGAGGGTGGTGTACTGGCCCATGTGTGGGAGGGAGGGAGGGTGGTGTACTGGCCCATGTGTGGGAGGGAGGGAGGGAGGATGGTGTACTGGCCCATGTGTGGGAGGGAGGGAGGGAGGGTGGTGTACTGGCCCATGTGTGGGAGGGAGGGAGGGAGGGTGGTGTACTGGCCCATGTGTGGGAGGGAGGGAGTTAGGGTGGTGTACTGGCCCATGTGTGGGAGGGAGGGAGGGAGGGTGGTGTACTGGCCCATGTGTGGGAGGGAGGGAAGGTGGTGTACTGGCCCATGTGTGGGAGGGAGGGAGGGAGGGTGGTGTACTGGCCCATGTGTGGGAGGGAGGGAGGGAGGGTGGTGTACTGGCCCATGTGTGGGAGGGAGGGAGTGTGGTGTACTGGCCCATGTTTGGGAGGTAGGAAGGGTGGTGTACTGGCCCATGTGTGGGAGGGAGGGAGAGTGTTGTACTGGCCCATGTGTGGGAGGGAGGGAGGGTGATGTACTCTGGCCCATGTGTGGGAGGGAGGTAGGAAGGGTGGTGTACTGGCCCATGTGTGGGAGGGAGGGAGAGTGTTGTACTGGCCCATGTGTGGGAGGGAGGGAGGGTGTTGTACTGGCCCATGTGTGGGAGGTAGGGAGGGTGGTGTACTGGCCCATGTGTGGGAGGGAGGGAGGGTGATGTACTCTGGCCCATGTGTGAGAGGGAGGGAGGGTGGTGTACTGGCCCATGTGTGGGAGGGAGGGAGGGAGGGTGGTGTACTGGCCCATGTGTGGGAGGGAGGGAGGGAGGGTGGTGTACTGGCCCATGTGTGGAAGGGAGGGAGGCAGGTGTACTGGCCCATGTGTGGAAGGGAGGGAGGGTGTTGTACTGGCCCATGTGTGAGAGGGAGGGAGGGTGTTGTACTGGCCCATGTGTGGGAGGTAGGGAGGGTGGTGTACTGGCCCATGTGTGGGAGGGAGGGAGGGTGATGTACTCTGGCCCATGTGTGAGAGGAAGGGAGGGTGGTGTACTGGCCCATGTGTGGGAGGGAGGGAGGGAGGGTGGTGTACTGGCCCATGTGTGGGAGGGAGGGAGGGAGGGTGGTGTACTGGCCCATGTGTGGAAGGGAGGGAGGGTGATGTACTCTGGCCCATGTGTGGGAGGGAGGGAGGGAGGGTGGTGTACTGGCCCATGTGTGGGAGGGAGGGAGTGTGGTGTACTGGCCCATGTTTGGGAGGTAGGAAGGGTGGTGTACTGGCCCATGTGTGGGAGGGAGGGAGAGTGTTGTACTGGCCCATGTGTGGGAGGGAGGGAGGGTGTTGTACTGGCCCATGTGTGGGAGGTAGGGAGGGTGGTGTACTGGCCCATGTGTGGGAGGGAGGGAGGGTGATGTACTCTGGCCCATGTGTGAGAGGGAGGGAGGGTGGTGTACTCGCCCATGTGTGGGAGGGAGGGAGGGTGGTGTACTGGCCCATGTGTGGGAGGGAGGGAGGGAGGGTGGTGTACTGGCCCATGTGTGGAAGGGAGGGAGGGAGGGTGGTGTACTGGCCCATGTGTGGAAGGGAGGGAGGCAGGTGTACTGGCCCATGTGTGGGAGGGAGGGAGGGAGGGTGGTGTACTGGCCCATGTGTGGGAGGGAGGGAGGGAGGGTGGTGTACTGGCCCATGTGTGGAAGGGAGGGAGGCAGGTGTACTGGCCCATGTGTGGGAGGGAGGGAGGGAGGGTGTTGTACTGGCCCATGTGTGGAAGGGAGGGAGGGTGTTGTACTGGCCAATGTGTGAGAGGGAGGGAGGGTGGTGTACTGGCCCATGTGTGGGAGGGAGGGAGGGAGGGTGGTGTACTGGCCCATGTGTGGGAGGGAGGGAGGGAGGGTGGTGTACTGGCCCATGTGTGGGAGGGAGGGAGGGAGGGTGGTGTACTGGCCCATGTGTGGAAGGGAGGGAGGCAGGTGTACTGGCCCATGTGTGGAAGGGAGGGAGGCAGGTGTACTGGCCCATGTGTGGAAGGGAGGGAGGGTGTTGTACTGGCCAATGTGTGAGAGGGAGGGAGGGTGGTGTACTCTGGCAAATGTGTGAGAGGGAGGGAGGGTGGAGTACTGGCCAATGTGTGGAAGGGAGGTGGTGTTCTCTGGCCTATGTGTGAGAGGGAGGGATGGTGATGTACTCTGGCCCATGTGTGAGAGGGAGGGAGGGTGGTGTACTCGCCCATGTGTGGGAGGGAGAAAGGGTGATGTACTCTGGCAAATGTGTGAGAGGGAGGGAGGGTGTTGTACTCTGGCCCATGTGTGGGAGGGAGAGTGTTGTACTCTTGCCCATGTGTGAGAGGGAGGAAGGGTGTTGTACTGGCCCATGTGTGGGAGGTAGGGAGGGTGGTGTACTGGCCCATGTGTGGGAGGGAGGGAGGGTGATGTACTCTGGCCCATGTGTGAGAGGGAGGGAGGGTGGTGTACTCGCCCATGTGTGGGAGGGAGGGAGGGTGGTGTACTGGCCCATGTGTGGGAGGGAGGGAGGGAGGGTGGTGTACTGGCCCATGTGTGGAAGGGAGGGAGGGAGGGTGGTGTACTGGCCCATGTGTGGAAGGGAGGGAGGCAGGTGTACTGGCCCATGTGTGGGAGGGAGGGAGGGAGGGTGGTGTACTGGCCCATGTGTGGGAGGGAGGGAGGGAGGGTGGTGTACTGGCCCATGTGTGGAAGGGAGGGAGGCAGGTGTACTGGCCCATGTGTGGGAGGGAGGGAGGGAGGGTGTTGTACTGGCCCATGTGTGGAAGGGAGGGAGGGTGTTGTACTGGCCAATGTGTGAGAGGGAGGGAGGGTGGTGTACTGGCCCATGTGTGGGAGGGAGGGAGGGAGGGTGGTGTACTGGCCCATGTGTGGGAGGGAGGGAGGGAGGGTGGTGTACTGGCCCATGTGTGGGAGGGAGGGAGGGAGGGTGGTGTACTGGCCCATGTGTGGAAGGGAGGGAGGCAGGTGTACTGGCCCATGTGTGGAAGGGAGGGAGGCAGGTGTACTGGCCCATGTGTGGAAGGGAGGGAGGGTGTTGTACTGGCCAATGTGTGAGAGGGAGGGAGGGTGGTGTACTCTGGCAAATGTGTGAGAGGGAGGGAGGGTGGAGTACTGGCCAATGTGTGGAAGGGAGGTGGTGTACTCTGGCCTATGTGTGAGAGGGAGGGATGGTGATGTACTCTGGCCCATGTGTGAGAGGGAGGGAGGGTGGTGTACTCGCCCATGTGTGGGAGGGAGAAAGGGTGATGTACTCTGGCAAATGTGTGAGAGGGAGGGAGGGTGTTGTACTCTGGCCCATGTGTGGGAGGGAGAGTGTTGTACTCTTGCCCATGTGTGAGAGGGAGGAAGGGTGTTGTACTGGCCCATGTGTGAGGGAGGGTGGGTGTTGTACTCTGGCACATGTGTGGGAGGGAGGAAGGGTGGTGTACTCTGGCCCATGTGTGGGAGGGAGAGTGTTGTACTCTTGCCCATGTGTGAGAGGGAGGAAGGGTGTTGTACTGGCCCATGTGTGAGAGGGAGGGTGGGTGTTGTACTCTGGCCCATGTGTGGGAGGGAGGGAGGGAGGGTGGTGTACTGGCCCATGTGTGAGAGGGAGGGAGGGTTGTGTACTCTGGCCCATGAGAGGGAGGAAGGGTGGTGTACTCTGGCCCATGTGTGGGAGGGAGGGAGAGAGGGTGGTGTACTGGCCCATGTGTGGGAGGGAGGGAAGGTTGTGTACTCTGGCCCATGTGTGGGAGGGAGGGAGGGAGGGTGTTGTACTGGCCCATGTGTGAGAGGGAGGGAGGGTTGTGTACTCTAGCCCATGTGTGGGAGGGAGGGTGTTGTACTCTAGTCCATGTGTGAGAGGGAGGAAGGGTGTTGTACTGGCCCATATGTGGAAGGGAGGGAGGGTGGTGTACTGGCCCGTGTGTGAGAGGGAGGGAGGGTTGTGTACTCTGGCCCATGTGTGGGAGGGAGGAAGGGTGGTGTACTCTGGCCCATGTGTGGGAGGGAGGGAGGGAGGGTGGTGTACTCTGGCCCATGTGTGGGAGGGAGGGAGGGTTGTGTACTCTGGCCCGTGTGTGGGAGGGAGGGAGGGTGATGTACTCTGGCAAATGTGTGAGAGGGAGGGAGGGTGGTTTACTGGCCCATGTGTGGGAGGGAGGGAGGGTGATGTACTCTGGCAAATGTGTGAGAGGGAGGGAGGGTGTTGTACTCTGGCCCATGTGTGGGAGGGAGGGTGTTGTACTCTTGCCCATGTGTGAGAGGGAGGAAGGGTGTTGTACTGGCCCATGTGTGAGAGGGAGGGTGGGTGTTGTACTCTGGTCGATGTGTGGGAGGGAGGAAGGGTGGTGTACTCTGGCCCATGTGTGAGAGGGAGGAAGGGTGTTGTACTCTGGCCCATGTGTGGGAGGGAGGGTGTTGTACTCTTGCCCATGTGTGAGAGGGAGGAAGGGTGTTGTACTGGCCCATGTGTGGAAGGGAGGGAGGGTGGTGTACTGGCCCATGAGAAACATTGGTAATCACCAGGCTCTCATTAGGGAGAAACATTGGTAATCACCAGGCTCTCATTAGAAAGAAACATTGGTAATCATCAGGCTCTCATTAGAAAGAAACATTGGTAATCACCAGGCTCTCATTAGGGAGAAGCATTGGTAATCACCAGGCTCTCATTTGAAAGAAACATTGGTAATCACCAGGCTCTCATTAGGGAGAAACATTGGTAATCACCAGGCTCTCATTAGGGAGAAACATTGGTAATCACCAGGCTCTCATTAGGGAGAAACATTGGTAATCACCAGGCTCTCATTAGGGAGAAACATTGGTAATCACCAGGCTCTCATTAGGGAGAAACATTGGTAATCACCAGGCTCTCATTAGAAAGAAACATTGGTAATCACCAGGCTCTCAGGGAGAAACATTGGTAATCATCAGGCTCTCATTAGGGAGAAACATTGGTAATCACCAGGCTCTCATTAGGGATAAACATTGGTAATCACAAGGCTCTCATTTGAAAGAAACATTGGTAATCACCAGGCTCTCATTAGGGGGAAACATTGGTAATCATCAGGCTCTCATTAGGGAGAAACATTGGTAATCACCAGGCTCTCATTTGAAAGAAACATTGGTAATTACCAGGCTCTCATTAGGGAGAAACATTGGTAATCACCAGGCCCTCATTAGAAAGAAACATTGGTAATCACCAGGCTCTCATTTGAAAGAAACATTGGTAATCACCAGGCTCTCATTAGAAAGAAACATTGGTAATCACCAGGCTCTCATTAGGGAGAAACATTGGTAATCACCAGGCTCTCAGTTGAAAGAAACATTGGTAATCACCAGGCTCTCATTAGGGAAAACATTGGTAATCACCAGGCTCTCATTAGAAAGAAACATTGAGTAATCACCAGGCTCTCATAAGGGAGAAACATTGGTAATCACCAGGCTCTCAGTTGAAAGAAACATTTGTAATCACCAGGCTCTCATTAGGGAAAACATTGGTAATCACCAGGCTCTCATTAGAAAGAAACATTGAGTAATCACCAGGCTCTCATTAGGGAGAAACATTGGTAATCACCAGGCTCTCAGTTGAAAGAAACATTGGTAATCACCAGGCTCTCATAAGGGAGAAACATTGGCAATCACCAGGCTCTCATAAGGGAAAAACATTGGTAATCATCAGGCTCTCATTAGAAAGAAACATTGGTAATCACCAGGCTCTCATTAGGGAGAAGCATTGGTAATCACCAGGCTCTCATTTGAAAGAAACATTGGTAATCACCAGGCTCTCATTAGGGAGAAACATTGGTAATCACCAGGCTCTCATTAGGGAGAAACATTGGTAATCACCAGGCTCTCATTAGGGATAAACATTGGTAATCACCAGGCTCTCATTAGAAAGAAACATTGGTAATCACCAGGCTCTCAGGGAGAAACATTGGTAATCATCAGGCTCTCATTAGGGAGAAACATTGGTAATCATCAGGCTCTCATAAGGGAAAACCATTGGTAATCATCAGGCTCTCATTAGAAAGAAACATTGGTAATCACCAGGCTCTCATTAGGGAGAAGCATTGGTAATCACCAGGCTCTCATTTGAAAGAAACATTGGTAATCACCAGGCTCTCATTAGGGAGAAACATTGGTAATCACCAGGCTCTCATTAGGGAGAAACATTGGTAATCACCAGGCTCTCATTAGGGAGAAACATTGGTAATCACCAGGCTCTCATTAGGGAGAAACATTGGTAATCATCAGGCTCTCATTAGAAAGAAACATTGGTAATCACCAGGCTCTCAGGGAGAAACATTGGTAATCATCAGGCTCTCATTAGGGAGAAACATTGGTAATCACCAGGCTCTCATAAAGGATAAACATTGGTAATCACCAGGCTCTCATAAGGGAGAAACATTGGCAATCACCAGGCTCTCATAAGGGAAAAACATTGGTAATCATCAGGCTCTCATTTGAAAGAAACATTGGTAATTACCAGGCTCTCATTAGGGAGAAACATTGGTAATCACCAGGCTCTCATTAGAAAGAAACATTGGTAATCACCAGGCTCTCATTTGAAAGAAACATTGGTAATCACCAGGCTCTCATTAGAAAGAAACATTGGTAATCACCAGGCTCTCATTAGGGAGAAACATTGGTAATCACCAGGCTCTCAGTTGAAAGAAACATTGGTAATCACCAGGCTCTCATTAGGGAGAAACATTGGTAATCATCAGGCTCTCATTAGGGAGAAACATTGGTAATCACAAGGCTCTCATTTGAAAGAAACATTGGTAATTACCAGGCTCTCATTAGGGAGAAACATTGGTAATCACCAGGCTCTCATTAGAAAGAAACATTGGTAATCACAAGGCTCTTATTTGAAAGAAACATTGGTAATCACCAGGTTCTCATTAGAAAGAAACATTGGTAATCACCAGGCTCTCATTAGGGAGAAACATTGGTAATCACAAGGCTCTCATTTGAAAGAAACATTGGTAATCACCAGGCTCTCATTAGGGAGAAACATTGGTAATCAACAGGCTCTCATTTGAAAGAAACATTGGTAATCACTAGACTCTTATTAGGGAGAAACATTGGTAATCATCAGGCTCTCATTAGAAAGAAACGTTGGTAATCACCAGGCTCTCATTAGGGAGAAACACTGGTAATCACCAGGCTCTCATTGGGGAGAAACATTGGTAATTACCAGGTTCTCATTAGAAAGAAACATTGGTAATCGCCAGGCTCTCATTAGGGAGAAACATTGGTAATCACCAGGCTCTCATTAGGGAGAAACATTGGTAATCACCAGGCTCTCATTAGGGAGAAACATTGGTAATCACCAGGCTCTCATTAGAAAGAAACATTGGTAATCACCAGGCTCTCATTAGGGAGAAACATTGGTAATCATCAGGCTCTCATAAGAAAGAAACGCTGGTAATCACCAGGCTCTCATTAGAAAGAAACATTGGTAATCACAAGGCTCTTATTTGAAAGAAACATTGGTAATCACCAGGTTCTCATTAGAAAGAAACATTGGTAATCACCAGGCTCTCATTAGGGAGAAACATTGGTAATCACAAGGCTCTCATTTGAAAGAAACATTGGTAATCACCAGGCTCTCATTAGGGAGAAACATTGGTAATCAACAGGCTCTCATTTGAAAGAAACATTGGTAATCACTAGACTCTTATTAGGGAGAAACATTGGTAATCATCAGGCTCTCATTAGAAAGAAACGTTGGTAATCACCAGGCTCTCACGAGGGAGAAACACTGGTAATCACCAGGCTCTCATTGGGGAGAAACATTGGTAATTACCAGGTTCTCATTAGAAAGAAACATTGGTAATCGCCAGGCTCTCATTAGGGAGAAACATTGGTAATCACCAGGCTCTCATTAGGGAGAAACATTGGTAATCACCAGGCTCTCATTAGGGAGAAACATTGGTAATCGCCAGGCTCTCATTAGAAAGAAACATTGGTAATCACCAGGCTCTCATTAGGGAGAAACATTGGTAATCATCAGGCTCTCATAAGAAAGAAACGCTGGTAATCACCAGGCTCTCATATGAAAGAAACATTGGTAATCACCAGGCTCTCATTAGGGAGAAACATTAGTACTAAACATAAGCTATTGAACAGGTACACCCATAACTATATAGGTGTATCGATGGTGGCCACTGTTCCCATCTATTGAGGTAAGTGTTCAGCTAGCTTACCTCTGATTCTGTCCAGCCACACAGACATGGTGTGCTGCAGCTACCTGACAGTCACTCCATGAAGAGTCAGTCCACGTTTACCCTGTACTGGTGGCAGAGCTACTAAACACTACAATTTGTCACCTCCAAATATGTTTTGTCCTTCAGCACTAGCAATGGTCAAATGACATGGCTATCTCCCTTCATTATATATCAAACATAGTGTGAGCTAATAATCTATCAAATCAATGACTGGCCTCGTACGACCTGTCAAGCAGTCACAATCGCCAGTTGCAAGCCTATCACATGATTGTAAACCTGCCATTCACAACATCTCTGGCCAGTTAGCCACATTCCCTCCAGGACTAATAAATCCTCCTTTCAACATTATTACTTATAATGCCTTTCTGATCAACTCATAACCTGTCATATCTAAAGCACTCTAAACTGTTCAGGTCAACTTTACTCCCAAATCATATTTTCTGTGCTTGACAAATGAATGGTTATCAAGTCCAAGCTTGGCCAGTCCAGGTTTTTAAGAGATACAGGTGGTTTTAAACAGGTTGAATGACTTGAAGTTGGAATGGTAGTGATGGAGACTTTTGCAGTGCTGGAGAGAGGTAGTTAGTTTCTGTCCTCCTGTCATAACATCAAAGCCAGGGGGCTCTGTCAGCGGGCTCTGGCTGACAATAGCTGTCGGTCAGTGCTACACACCACACACACAAACACTAAAGTGGTAACAGCGAAGTAGGACCATGCTAGCTCCGCACTCATTGTACACACACAGCACATGACAAACAGCTACGTGGGGTCGGTCCATTATACTGCCCTTAATCAAATTTCAATCACACTCCTTGTGTTTAATTACTATTATTTACACAGCTCTTGGCTGATTGTCCAGATCATCAAATAAATAAGCTTTTAACTGTACAAGATGGTTTTACAGTGTCGGTCTCTAGAAAGTTGTAGGCGGTGGAGCAATACATGACCAACTAAATATTGATGCACGGAGCATGCAGACAGACTGCAACCATGTACCTTCAAGTCAAGACCACTTAGTGTTTCAAAAGAAAGTTTGAAAATGTTAATCAAAATCAGGAAATGTTTTGACAATTTCAAATCAAATACAAAAAAAATATTTATACTACTCAACATTTGCTAAGGACCACACCCCTGACTAAAGATGACTAGTTAGCAAATCATGAATAGTATATGAACATAATGTAAACTTTATAGAGTAATTTAACAACCACTGTTCATCAGCAAACTACGCTACGTTTTGTACTATATGACAATGATTACAGGTATAGCATGACAGAGCCACATCCTTATTCTATGCTCCAGACAATGTGGGGGCCTTTACACTTCTGACAGAACTAAAAAGGGTAATCATCATGAGGAACTGATACAATTTGTCTGTGCTGCCGAGTCATTGTTCCACTGATTAAGATGGGCTAAAACAGAATGTAGAAGTCAGCAGAAGATAATTTTCTATGGTTCTGAAAACGCATCCCTGAAAGACTGTACGTGCTGACACTTCTTGGAAGTGCAATGGTGGATGTTACTGTGTGACACCATCCATGCAACATAAACCCCTATAATTACTACTCCAATACAAGAGCTACTGTAATGTCTCAACTGCAGTAGGACTTATTCCCATTCAATGCCCCTTTCCCCCTGGAACAGCAATGTCATTCATCAGCCATCGTTGGGTACACTAGCGTTACATCTCTCCCTTGTCTCAGGCCCATGACTTGTCAGACCACAAGGTGCACACAGTAATGGAGAACTTCAGGCTCTTAACATAGGATTACTATTTAACATTTTGTTTTACTCAGTATCGATAAAAGCTGATAACAGATTATTTTCCTATTTTCACACGTTTCATGGTATGACAATAATCCCCAAATACTTGAAGAAGTTGAAAAAAATCAGCATATTTTCCATTATTGAAATCAGTTAGCCTAAATTACTTGATTTTCATTTCCTTCATGGTTTGCATGTCCAGCTGGGTTGTTGCCGACACAGAAACAGGACTTGGCTCTGTCTACAATAGTATTGCATGGCCCCAGACACTGAGAACACTGTAATATGCATACACTCATCTCCTACTGAAATGGATGTTCTAAATGGAACACTAATGTTATTCAATGTCTTAAAGACAGTGTCACTGCACTGTAGCTGGATATGTGGACAACAGATCAAAATATCAACAAAGACAGTCAAATAAACAAAACTTGCTGTCAGCATTGATACTCAAATATTTTCTGCATAGACATTGAGGACTAAAAGGTAACACTAAAGTATTATGATTTGAACAAAATATGAGTTCAGCTCCATCAGCCTGTTCAGAGAAGAATTCGACAGTGCCAGATATGCATATCAAGAGAATTCAGGAGTTAAATAAAGCTCAAATGTCTAAATATTGCACAAAACAGAACCTATGTGAGTGAGTGAGTGAGTGATTATTGCTAAAAACTGCATCAGCAACCATGTAGCTATTCACAATGAGAAGTGGCTTGACCAAACATTCAAGTATTGTTCTTTCTCTTTCTTTCAGATTTCTCTTGAAATATTCTTTATTAAAATAAACATACAAATTACTTGAACGTCATGAATCCATAAACAAGTACAGCTAGGGAATTTTGCCTCAAATGACAAACTATACCACTATATTAAGAACTAACTAACTGCCCAGTATCAAGGACTATCACTTGAGCACTTGTTACAAAAGACACATGTGGATGATATTCTCACTTTCATATTCTTTCCCTTTTTCCCTTTAAGAACTAAGTGCTCCTTTATACAGATTATTTGCTTATGTAAACTACTCACTTGACGCAAAGCCCCATGTTTGTCACACCTGTTGTTGAGGCAGCCAAATACTCTGTTGCTACTGTCAGCTGTGTGTGTTTTGCGGTGGAGCGTCTGCAACAGTCTACTGCCTTTTGTGTCTACACACTGACATCTCCGCATGAGAGGGAGACAGAGACATTGAGAAGTAAGCAGCAGAATGTTGCCCCACAGGGGGCATCCTCATCCAGCCAGTGAGAAAACTGTATTACAATGCTTGACAGAGCAGCATTGTCCCACCACTCAACTCAACCAAACCATAACCATCTCCATGTACTGTGTGAGCATCACAGAGACATCACACTGAGGTTGGAGATGGAGGACACACTGGACAAGTAGTGGAACAGCCTCAATAACTGTTGTTAGATACTGGCTGGCACTGAAACATTCCCTCTGGCCTGTTGACAAACTTAGGCAACACCCAGGGTAGCGGAGGGGGCATGAACTATCTCATAATGACCTCCAGATGCATTTGTACAT
This sequence comes from Haliotis rufescens, assembly GCF_023055435.1. Taxonomy (NCBI): domain Eukaryota; kingdom Metazoa; phylum Mollusca; class Gastropoda; order Lepetellida; family Haliotidae; genus Haliotis; species Haliotis rufescens. The sequence goes on from NW_025964068.1 coordinate 2,711,460, forward strand.
CTGACCTGATGACCCCAAGTTGAATCTACCTTTGAAACCCCTGAGACAGACACAGGCTCAACACATGACAATTGAGAGTCTGCATTACACACCCAAGGAATAATGTAATTCAGCAGGTGTGGTCATGGTATCCCTTCCTTCATTCATCACACATTATCAGCAGGCCTACTGGTCACTATTGGGTAGTCCGGGATATTCCATCACAAAGGTGTGTAGTAGAATTTACATCACACACATACATCTCAGAGTGGCTACAAATAATTAAATAGCTTCAAAACCTTTTACTTCCAAACAGGTTATTTCATTGAGGATTACTATTACATTTCTGTCGAAGACGTTCCATCACCTGTTAAGCCAGTACTTGTTCAAACAAACTACTTCCTTATTGTTTTTGATAAAATAATGTTAAGGTAGAAAAGATACATTTATGGATAATGTTTCAGTGATTCTGTAGCCAACCAGTGCCCATTGTAACCACATTTAACAGACAACAGTCTCTCACAGATGGCTGATGGTGATTCAATGTTGTAAGAAGTGCTGTCACAACAAAATATTAAAGGACAACAATGTTTTTATGTGACCAGTGATAAGTATCTGACACAAGCATAGCTAGGGGCCATAGCTTCAGCCTATGTTGAATGCTTGCAGAGACTCAGAGTATCCAACATGGATGACATAGTCCCTCTACAGGAGGCACACGAACTCTCCCCCAGCCCTTCCCAACACACAGACCATCCACACAGATAAGCTACATATATGTAAATGTGGAGTGTTATCAGAGGCCAGGCAAATCATAAAATGCCTGGAAGTTTCATCAAAACAAGCAATGCATTGATAAGTGACAACATGGGAATCTGTGCCCTGTCTACCTACAGCTGGGGCAAGATCCTCTTGGAATTCCCTACCTTCAGGGGAAACACAGGACTGACATTACACACAAAAACAGGGGCACATTCTCTCCCAATCCTACCTTCAGGGGAAACACAGGACTGACATTACACACAAACACAGGGGCACATTCTCTCCCAATCCTACCTTCAGGGGAAACACAGGACTGACATTACACACAAACACAGGAGCACATTCTCTCCCAATCCTACCTTCAGGGGAAACACAGGACTGACATTACACACAAACACAGGACTGACATTATACACAAACACAGGAATACATTCTCTCCCAATCCTACCTTCAGGGGAAACACAGGACTGACATTACACACAAACACAGGAACACATTCTCTCCCAATCCTACCTTCAGGGGAAACACGAGACTGACATTACACACAAACACAGGAACACATTCTCTCCCAATCCTACCTTCAGGGGAAACACAGGACTGACATTACACACAAACAAAGGGGCACATTCTCTCCCAATCCTACCTTCAGGGGAAACACAGGACTGACATTACACACAAACACAGGACTGACATTACACACAAACACAGGAGCACATTCTCTCTCAATCCTACCTTCAGGGGAAACACAGGACAGACATTACACACAAACACAGGGGCACATTCTCTCCCAATCCTACCTTCAGGGGAAACACAGGACTGACATTACACACAAACACAGGAGCACATTCTCTCCCAATCCTACCTTCAGGGGAAACACAGGACTGACATTACACACAAACACAGGGGCACATTCTCTCCCAATCCTACCTTCAGGGGAAACACAGGACTGACATTACACACAAACACAGGAGCACATTCTCTCCCAATCCTACCTTCAGGGGAAACACAGGACTGACATTACACACAAACACAGGAACACATTCTCTCCCAATCCTACCTTCAGGGGAAACACAGGACTGACATTACACACAAACACAGGAGCACATTCTCTCCCAATCCTACCTTCAGGGGAAACACAGGACTGACATTACACACAAACACAGGAACACATTCTCTCCCAATCCTACCTTCAGGGGAAACACAGGACTGACATTACACACAAACACAGGAGCACATTCTCTCCCAATCCTACCTTCAGGGGAAACACAGGACTGACATTACACACAAACACAGGAACACATTCTCTCCCAATCCTACCTTCAGGGGAAACACAGGACTGACATTACACACAAACACAGGAGCACATTCTCTCCCAATCCTACCTTCAGGGGAAACACAGGACTGACATTACACACAAACACAGGAACACATTCTCTCCCAATCCTACCTTCAGGGGAAACACAGGACTGACATTACACACAAACACAGGAGCACATTCTCTCCCAATCCTACCTTCAGGGGAAACACAGGACTGACATTACACACAAACACAGGAACACATTCTCTCCCAATCCTACCTTCAGGGGAAACACAGGACTGACATTACACACAAACACAGGAGCGCATTCTCTCCCAATCCTACCTTCAGGGGAAACACGAGACTGACATTACACACAAACACAGGAACACATTCTCTCTCAATCCTACCTTCAGGGGAAACACGAGACAGACATTACACACAAACACAGGGGCACATTCTCTCCCAATCCTACCTTCAGGGGAAACACAGGACTGACATTACACACAAACACAGGAACACATTCTCTCTCAATCCTACCTTCAGGGGAAACACAAGACTGACATTACACACAAACACAGGAGCACATTCTCTCCCAATCCTACCTTCAGGGGAAACACGAGACTGACATTACACACAAACACAGGAACACATTCTCTCTCAATCCTACCTTCAGGGGAAACACAGGACTGACATTACACACAAACACAGGAGCACATTCTCTCCCAATCCTACCTTCAGGGGAAACACGAGACTGACATTACACACAAACACAGGAACACATTCTCTCTCAATCCTACCTTCAGGGGAAACACGAGACAGACATTACACACAAACACAGGGGCACATTCTCTCCCAATCCTACCTTCAGGGGAAACACAGGACTGACATTACACACAAACACAGGAGCACATTCTCTCCCAATCCTACCTTCAGGGGAAACATGGGACTGACATTACACACAAACACAGGGGCACATTCTCTCTCAATCCTACCTTCAGCCGAAACACAGGACTGACATTACACACAAACACAGGAGCACATTCTCTCCCAATCCTACCTTCAGGGGAAACACAGGACTGACATTACACACAAACACAGGGGCACATTCTCTCCCAATCCTACCTTCAGGGGAAACACAGGACTGACATTACACACAAACACAGGACTGACATTATACACAAACACAGGAATACATTCTCTCCCAATCCTACCTTCAGGGGTAACACAGGACTGACATTACACACAAACACAGGAACACATTCTCTCCCAATCCTACCTTCAGGGGAAACACAGGACAGACATTACACACAAACACAGGAACACATTCTCTCCCAATCCTACCTTCAGGGGAAACACAGGACAGACATTACACACAAACACAGGACTGACATTACACACAAACACAGGAGCACATTCTCTCCCAATCGTACCTTCAGGGGAAACACAGGACTGACATTACACACAAACACAGGAATACATTCTCTCCCAATCCTACCTTCAGGGGAAACGCAGGACTGACATTACACACAAACACAGGAACACATTCTCTCCCAATCCTACCTTCAGGGGAAACACAGGACTGACATTACACACAAACACAGGAGCACATTCTCTCCCAATCCTACCTTCAGGGGAAACACGAGACTGACATTACACACAAACACAGGAACACATTCTCTCTCAATCCTACCTTCAGGGGAAACACAGGACTGACATTACACACAAACACAGGAACACATTCTCTCCCAATCCTACCTTCAGCGGAAACACAGGACAGACATTACACACAAACACAGGGGCACATTCTCTCCCAATCCTACCTTCAGGGGAAACACAGGACTGACATTACACACAAACACAGGAGCACATTCTCTCCCAATCCTACCTTCAGGGGAAACATGGGACTGACATTACACACAAACACAGGGGCACATTCTCTCTCAATTCTACCTTCAGCCGAAACACAGGACAGACATTACACACAAACACAGGAGCACATTCTCTCCCAATCCTACCTTCAGGGGAAACACGAGACTGACATTACACACAAACACAGGGGCACATTCTCTCCCAATCCTACCTTCAGGGGAAACACAGGACTGACATTACACACAAACACAGGAACACATTCTCTCTCAATCCTACCTTCAGGGGAAACACAGGACAGACATTACACACAAACACAGGACTGACATTACACACAAACACAGGACTGACATTACACACAAACACAGGGGCACATTCTCTCCCAATCCTACCTTCAGGGGAAACACAGGACTGACATTACACACAAACACAGGGGCACATTCTCGCCCAATCCTACCTTCAGGGGAAACACAGGACTGACATTACACACAAACACAGGACTGACATTACACACAAACACAGGACTGACATTACACACAAACACAGGGGCACATTCTCGCCCAATCCTACCTTCAGGGGAAACACAGGACTGACATAACACACAAACACAGGAGCACATTCTCTCCCAATCCTACCTTCAGGGGAAACACGAGACTGACATTACACACAAACACAGGACTGACATTACACACAAACACAGGACTGACATTACACACAAACACAGGACTGACATTACACACAAACACAGGAGCACATTCTCTCCCAATCCTACCTTCAGGGGAAACACAGGACTGACATTACACACAAACACGGGACTGACATTATACACAAACACAGGGGCACATTCTCTCCCAATCCTACCTTCAGGGGAAACACGAGACTGACATTACACACAAACACGGGACTGACATTACACACAAACACAGGGGCACATTCTCTCCCAATCCTACCTTCAGGGGAAACACGAGACTGACATTACACACAAACACAGGGGCACATTCTCGCCCAATCCTACCTTCAGGGGAAACACAGGACTGACATTACACACAAACACAGGAGCACATTCTCTCCCAATCCTACCTTCAGCGGAAACACAGGACAGACATTACACACAAACACAGGACTGACATTACACACAAACACAGGACTGACATTACAACAAACACAGGGGCACATTCTCTCCCAATCCTACCTTCAGGGGAAACACAGGACTGACATTACACACAAACACAGGGGCACATTCTCGCCCAATCCTACCTTCAGGGGAAACACAGGACTGACATTACACACAAACACAGGACTGACATTACACACAAACACAGGACTGACATTACACACAAACACAGGGGCACATTCTCGCCCAATCCTACCTTCAGGGGAAACACAGGACAGACATTACACACAAATACAGGACTGACATTACACACAAACACAGGAGCACATTCTCTCCCAATCCTACCTTCAGGGGAAACACAGGACAGACATTACACACAAACACAGGAACACATTCTCTCCCAATCCTACCTTCAGGGGAAACACAGGACTGACATTACACACAAACACAGGAGCACATTCTCTCTCAATCCTACCTTCAGGGGAAACACAGGACTGACATTACACACAAACACAGGGGCACATTCTCTCCCAATCCTACCTTCAGGGGAAACACAGGACTGACATTACACACAAACACAGGACTGACATTACAAACAAACACAGGAGCACATTCTCTCCCAATCCTACCTTCAGGGGAAACACAGGACTGACATTACACACAAACACAGGGGCACATTCTCTCCCAATCCTACCTTCAGGGGAAACACAGGACAGACATTACACACAAACACAGGACTGACATTACACACAAACACAGGAGCACATTCTCTCCCAATCCTACCTTCAGGGGAAACACAGGACTGACATTACACACAAACACAGGGGCACATTCTCTCCCAATCCTACCTTCAGGGGAAACACAGGACTGACATTACACACAAACACAGGACTGACATTACACACAAACACAGGGGCACATTCTCTCCCAATCCTACCTTCAGGGGAAACACAGGACTGACATTACACACAAACACAGGGGCACATTCTCTCCCAATCCTACCTTCAGGGGAAACACAGGACTGACATTACACACAAACACAGGAACACATTCTCTCCCAATCCTACCTTCAGCGGAAACACAGGACAGACATTACACACAAACACAGGGGCACATTCTCTCCCAATCCTACCTTCAGGGGAAACACAGGACAGACATTACACACAAACACAGGAGCACATTCTCTCCCAATCGTACCTTCAGGGGAAACACAGGACTGACATTACACACAAACACAGGAATACATTCTCTCCCAATCCTACCTTCAGGGGAAACGCAGGACTGACATTACACACAAACACAGGAACACATTCTCTCCCAATCCTACCTTCAGGGGAAACACAGGACTGACATTACACACAAACACAGGAGCACATTCTCTCCCAATCCTACCTTCAGGGGAAACACGAGACTGACATTACACACAAACACAGGAACACATTCTCTCTCAATCCTACCTTCAGGGGAAACACAGGACTGACATTACACACAAACACAGGAACACATTCTCTCCCAATCCTACCTTCAGCGGAAACACAGGACAGACATTACACACAAACACAGGGGCACATTCTCTCCCAATCCTACCTTCAGGGGAAACACAGGACTGACATTACACACAAACACAGGAGCACATTCTCTCCCAATCCTACCTTCAGGGGAAACATGGGACTGACATTACACACAAACACAGGGGCACATTCTCTCTCAATTCTACCTTCAGCCGAAACACAGGACAGACATTACACACAAACACAGGAGCACATTCTCTCCCAATCCTACCTTCAGGGGAAACACGAGACTGACATTACACACAAACACAGGGGCACATTCTCTCCCAATCCTACCTTCAGGGGAAACACAGGACTGACATTACACACAAACACAGGAACACATTCTCTCTCAATCCTACCTTCAGGGGAAACACAGGACAGACATTACACACAAACACAGGACTGACATTACACACAAACACAGGACTGACATTACACACAAACACAGGGGCACATTCTCTCCCAATCCTACCTTCAGGGGAAACACAGGACTGACATTACACACAAACACAGGGGCACATTCTCGCCCAATCCTACCTTCAGGGGAAACACAGGACTGACATTACACACAAACACAGGACTGACATTACACACAAACACAGGACTGACATTACACACAAACACAGGGGCACATTCTCGCCCAATCCTACCTTCAGGGGAAACACAGGACTGACATAACACACAAACACAGGAGCACATTCTCTCCCAATCCTACCTTCAGGGGAAACACGAGACTGACATTACACACAAACACAGGACTGACATTACACACAAACACAGGACTGACATTACACACAAACACAGGACTGACATTACACACAAACACAGGAGCACATTCTCTCCCAATCCTACCTTCAGGGGAAACACAGGACTGACATTACACACAAACACGGGACTGACATTATACACAAACACAGGGGCACATTCTCTCCCAATCCTACCTTCAGGGGAAACACGAGACTGACATTACACACAAACACGGGACTGACATTACACACAAACACAGGGGCACATTCTCTCCCAATCCTACCTTCAGGGGAAACACGAGACTGACATTACACACAAACACAGGGGCACATTCTCGCCCAATCCTACCTTCAGGGGAAACACAGGACTGACATTACACACAAACACAGGAGCACATTCTCTCCCAATCCTACCTTCAGCGGAAACACAGGACAGACATTACACACAAACACAGGACTGACATTACACACAAACACAGGACTGACATTACAACAAACACAGGGGCACATTCTCTCCCAATCCTACCTTCAGGGGAAACACAGGACTGACATTACACACAAACACAGGGGCACATTCTCGCCCAATCCTACCTTCAGGGGAAACACAGGACTGACATTACACACAAACACAGGACTGACATTACACACAAACACAGGACTGACATTACACACAAACACAGGGGCACATTCTCGCCCAATCCTACCTTCAGGGGAAACACAGGACAGACATTACACACAAATACAGGACTGACATTACACACAAACACAGGAGCACATTCTCTCCCAATCCTACCTTCAGGGGAAACACAGGACAGACATTACACACAAACACAGGAACACATTCTCTCCCAATCCTACCTTCAGGGGAAACACAGGACTGACATTACACACAAACACAGGAGCACATTCTCTCTCAATCCTACCTTCAGGGGAAACACAGGACTGACATTACACACAAACACAGGGGCACATTCTCTCCCAATCCTACCTTCAGGGGAAACACAGGACTGACATTACACACAAACACAGGACTGACATTACAAACAAACACAGGAGCACATTCTCTCCCAATCCTACCTTCAGGGGAAACACAGGACTGACATTACACACAAACACAGGGGCACATTCTCTCCCAATCCTACCTTCAGGGGAAACACAGGACAGACATTACACACAAACACAGGACTGACATTACACACAAACACAGGAGCACATTCTCTCCCAATCCTACCTTCAGGGGAAACACAGGACTGACATTACACACAAACACAGGGGCACATTCTCTCCCAATCCTACCTTCAGGGGAAACACAGGACTGACATTACACACAAACACAGGACTGACATTACACACAAACACAGGGGCACATTCTCTCCCAATCCTACCTTCAGGGGAAACACAGGACTGACATTACACACAAACACAGGAACACATTCTCTCCCAATCCTACCTTCAGGGGAAACACAGGACAGACATTACACACAAACACAGGAACACATTCTCTCCCAATCCTACCTTCAGGGGAAACACAGGACTGACATTACACACAAACACAGGGGCACATTCTCTCCCAATCCTACCTTCAGGGGAAACACAGGACTGACATTACACACAAACACAGGGGCACATTCTCGCCCAATCCTACCTTCAGGGGAAACACAGGACTGACATTACACACAAACACAGGGGCACATTCTCTCCCAATCCTACCTTCAGGGGAAACACAGGACTGACATTACACACAAACACAGGAACACATTCTCTCCCAATCCTACCTTCAGGGGAAACACAGGACTGACATTACACACAAACACAGGAGCATATCTCTCCCAATCCTACCTTCAGGGGAAACACGAGACAGACATTACACACAAACACAGGGGCACATTCTCTCCCAATCCTACCTTCAGGGGAAACATGGGACTGATATTACACACAAACACAGGGGCACATTCTCTCCCAATCCTACCTTCAGGGGAAACATGGGACTGATATTACACACAAACACAGGGGCACATTCTCTCTCAATCCTACCTTCAGGGGAAACATGGGACTGATATTACACACAAACACAGGGGCACATTCTCTCTCAATCCTACCTTCAGGGGAAACACAGGACTGACATTACACACAAACACAGGGGCACATTCTCTCCCAATCCTACCTTCAGGGGACACATGGGACTGACATTACACACAAACACAGGGGCAAATTCTCTCCCAATCCTACCTTCAGGGGAAACACGAGACAGACATTACACACAAACACAGGACTGACATTACACACAAACACAGGACTGACATTACACACAAACACAGGGGCAAATTCTCTCCCAATCCTACCTTCAGGGGAAACACGAGACTGACATTACACACAAACACAGGGGCACATTCTCTCCCAATCCTACCTTCAGGGGAAACACGGGACAGACATTACACACAAACACAGGACTGACACTACACACAAACACAGGAGCACATTTTCTCCCAATCCTACCTTCAGGGGAAACACAGGACTGACATTACACACAAACACAGGGGCACATTCTCTCCCAATCCTACCTTCAGCGGACAAAGGGGACAGACATTACACACAAACACAGGAGCACATTCTCTCCCAATCCTACCTTCAGGGGACACACGGGACAGACATTACACACAAACACAGGACTGACATTACACACAAACACAGGGGCACATTCTCTCTCAATCCTACCTTCAGGGGACACACGGGACAGACATTACACACAAACACAGGACTGACATTACACACAAACACAGGGGCACATTCTCTCCCAATCCTACCTTCAGCAGACACATGGGACTGACATTACACACAAACACAGGGGCACATTCTCTCCCAATCCTACCTTCAGGGGAAACACAGGACTGACATTACACACAAACACATGAGCACATTCTCTCCCAATCCTACCTTCAGCGGACACACGGGACAGACATTACACACAAACACAGGACTGACATTACACACAAACACAGGAGCACATTCTCTCCCAATCCTACCTTCAGCGGGCACGTGGGACTGACATTACACACAAACACAGGGGCACATTCTCTCTCAATCCTACCTTCAGGGGAAACACAGGACTGACATTACACACAAACACAGGAACACATTCTCTCCCAATCCTACCTTCAGCGGACACACGGGACAGACATTACACACAAACACAGGACTGACATTACACACAAACACAGGAGCACATTCTCTCCCAATCCTACCTTCAGCGGACACGTGGGACTGACATTACACACAAACACAGGGGCACATTCTCTCTCAATCCTACCTTCAGGGGAAACACAGGACTGACATTACACACAAACACAGGGGCACATTCTCTCTCAATCCTACCTTCAGCGGACACACGGGACTGACATTACACACAAACACAGGAGCACATTCTCTCTCAATCCTACCTTCAGGGGAAACACAGGACTGACATTACACACAAACACAGGGGCACATTCTCTCTCAATCCTACCTTCAGGGGAAACACAGGACAGACATTACACACAAACACGGGACTGACATTATACACAAACACAGGGGCACATTCTCTCTCAATCCTACCTTCAGCGGACACGCAGGACTGACATTACACACAAACACAGGACTGACATTACACACAAACACTGGGGCACATTCTCTCTCAATCCTACCTTCAGGGGAAACACGGGACTGACATTACACACAAACACAGGAGCACATTCTCTCTCAATCCTATCTTCAGGGGAAACATGGGACTGACATAACACACAAACACAGGGGCACATTCTCTCTCAATCCTACCTTCAGTGGACACACGGGACAGACATTGACACACAACAAAAGTCCATGGTCTGTCTATCTGACACAGTACAGAAGGCTGTTGCCTGTCTATCTGACAGACAACAGAAGGCCATTGACAGTCTATCTGACAGACAACAGAAGGCCATTGACAGTCTATCTGACAGACAACAGAAGGCCATTGACAGTCTATCTGACACCCAACAGAAGGCCATTGTTAGTCTATCTGACACCCAACAGAAGGCCATTGACAGTCTATCTGGCACATAATAGAAGGCTGTTGGCAGTCTATCTGACACAAAACAGAAGCCGCTGTTGACAGTCTATCTAACACATGATATAAGGCCATTGACTGTCTATCTGACACAGAAAAGAAGGCCATTGACAGTCTATCTGACACCCAACAGAAGGCCATTGACAGTCTATCTGACACCCAACAGAAGGCCATTGACAGTCTATCTGACACAAAACAGAAGGCTGTTGAATGTCTATCTGACACCCAACAGAAGGCCATTGACAGTCTATCTGGCACCCATCAGAAGGCCATTGACAGTCTATCTGACACCCAACAGAAGGCCATTGACAGTCTATCTGGCACATAATAGAAGGCTGTTGGCAGTCTATCTGACACAAAACAGAAGCCGCTGTTGACAGTCTATCTAACACATGATATAAGGCCATTGACTGTCTATCTGACACAGAAAAGAAGGCCATTGACAGTCTATCTGACACCCAACAGAAGGCCATTGACAGTCTATCTGACACCCAACAGAAGGCCATTGACAGTCTATCTGACACAAAACAGAAGGCTGTTGAATGTCTATCTGACACCCAACAGAAGGCCATTGACAGTCTATCTGGCACCCATCAGAAGGCCATTGACAGTCTATCTGACACCCAACAGAAGGCCATTGACAGTCTATCTGGCACATAATAGAAGGCTGTTGGCAGTCTTTCTGACACAAAACAGAAAGCTGTTGACAGTCTATCTAACACATGATATAAGGCCATTGACTGTCTATCTGACACAGAAAAGAAGGCCATTGACAGTCTATCTGACACAAAACAGAAGGCTGTTGAATGTCTATCTGACACCCAACAGAAGGCCATTGACAGTCTATCTGACACTCAACAGAAGGCCATTGACAGTCTATCTGACACCCAACAGAAGGCCATTGACAGTCTATCTGACACCCAACAGAAGGCCATTGACAGTCTATCTGTTACACAAAAGAGGGCTGTTGACAGTCTATTTGACACAAAGCAGAAGGCTGTTGACTGTCTATCTGACACATAATATAAGGCCTTTGACAGTCTACCTGACACAAAACAGAAAGTCTATCTGACACAACAGAAGGCCATTGACAGTCTATCTGTTACACAACAGAGGGCTGTTGAAAGTATATCTGACACACAACAGAAGGCCATTGGCAGTCTATTTGACACAAAGCAGAAGGCTGTTGACAGTCTACCTGACACAAAACAGAAAGTCTATCTGACACACAACAGAGGGCCATTGACAATCTATCTTAAAGACATTGACAGTGAATAATTGTCAAAGAACAAAATGTAGTATGTTACTTAACCATTTTGAAACATTATCAAATAATGTTTCAATTTCAAGAAATATATTCAAAATACCTTCAAGTAATGTACTATCTAATCATTGAAGGTTAAAAAGAAATACACAAGTGTTCTATTGATTAACATAAAACTGTTTATATTTCTCTCCCGAAAATAAGTGAATTTTAAGTCAATAATAAATTGTCTCCAGGTAAATGTGATGGAAACAGAAAAAAACAACAGAAAAACAAAATAAAATTAAGATAACAACTTACACTTAACATGAAGTGGAGTGTTTCCTGGGTGGTGCTCGACCCTGCTACATGAGCCTGGGTGTGGAGGACTGACTGTCTTGCTGGCCACTGTGTGGATACAGCACTGCAAGAGGTGAGCTATACCTGCCTCACTTCCTGTACACATGATGGGAGCTGGATGTAGGTCAGGTGTTGCGACGCACCTCACTGATGTATACTTTACCCCCCTTATTGTGACGAATGGTGGAAAAAGGAGTGTTTTCTGTCTACTGTTGTAAAATAGCAACAGTGCAGCTGGCACGTAGAGGAATGTTACAACACTGACTCCACCAAACATCTTACATCTCCACCTTTTGTCATATTTCTCCACACTTCGGTTTTTCTCAGCTAGGGTCAACCATGGGGTCACCACTTATCATTATGAAACAAACAAAAAATCACCTAAAAAGAATTTTTGGTACATGCTATAAGTTTAGCAAATAAAAAACAAAACTTTGCTGTTTGTATTTTACACTTTGGACATATAAACAGAAAAAATAGGTTTTGGAATACTAGTGAGAGCATGACAGGGTAGCTGTCTGATCAGGTGCCTATACAGCGGCCAACATATTTATTGGTGAGTCATCTAAGTTTCGCTAAAAACGCCCTGCAAGCACCTCTATGGTACATCTGCTGACAACCTCCATATACAGGCAAGACTCATAAACTGTTTGTGTGTATACAACAGTGTAATGCAGACACATCACACGCCATACATACATCATACAAATTCGAAGAAGCAACTTGAAAAAGGGCGAAACACTGCCAGCTGAATCAAACAAACTGATACTTCAGAATGAATGGAGGGAGACTTTTATTGCTGTTCCACCTCCAGGTAACAATCACAGCAAATGAAAACAAACCTGAGTCTGAGAGATGAGAATTGAGCTCCTGGAGGAGCAAGAGTTGAGATAACCCACCTGTACCACACAATACAGCTGCCCTCCACCTGTACCCCACAACACAGCTACACCCCATCTGTACCCAACAATACAGCTCCACCCCATCTGTACCCCACAATACAGCTACACCTGACCTGTACCCCACAAAACAGCTACACCCCACCTGTACCCAACAAGACAGCCACACCCCAACTCTACCCCACAATACAGCAACACTCCATATGCACCCCACAACACAGCTACCCTCCACCTGTATCCCACAATACAGCAACCCTCCACCTGTACCCCACAATACAGCTACACCCCACCTGTACCCCACAATACAGCTACACCTGACCTGTACCCCACAATACAGCTACACCCCACCTGTACCCCACAATACAGCTACCCTCCACCTGTACCCCACAATACAGCAACCCTCCACCTGTACCCCACAATACAGCTACACCCCACCTGTACCCAACAAGACAGCCACACCCCAACTCTACCCCACAATACAGCAACACTCCATATGCACCCCACAATACAACTACCCTCCACCTGTATCCCACAATACAGCAACCCTCCACCTGTACCCCACAATACAGCTACACCCCACCTGTACCCCACAATACAGCAACCCTCCACCTGTACCCCACAATACAGCTACACCCCACCTGTACCCAACAAGACAGCCACACCCCAACTCTACCCCACAATACAGCAACACTCCATATGCACCCCACAATACAACTACCCTCCACCTGTATCCCACAATACAGCAACCCTCCACCTGTACCCCACAATACAGCTACGACCCACCTGTACCCCACAATAAAGCAACCCTCCGCCTGTACCCCACAATACAGCTATCCTCCACCTGTACCCCACAATACAGCTATCCTCCACCTGTACCCCACAATACATCTACACCCCACCTGTACCCCACAATACAGCAACCCTCCGCCTGTACCCCACAATACAACTACCCTCCACCTGTACCCCACAATACAGCTATCCTCCACCTGTACCCCACAATACAGCTATCCTCCACCTGTACCCCACAATACATCTACACCCCACCTGTACCCCACAATACAGCTATCCTCCACCTGTACCCCACAATACAGCTATCCTCCACCTGTACCCCACAATACAGCTATCCTCCACCTGTACCCCACAATACAGCTATCCTCCACCTGTACCCCACAATACATCTACACCCCACCTGTACCCCACAATACAGCTATCCTCCACCTGTACCCCACAATACAGCTACCCCCCACCTGTACCACACAATACAGCTACCCTCCACCTGTATCCCACAATACAGCAACCCTCCACCTGTACCCCACAATACAGCTACACCCCACCTGTACCCCACAATACAGCTACCCTCCGCCTGTACCCCACAATACATCTACACCCCACCTGTACCCCACAATACAGCAACCCTCCGCCTGTACCCCACAATACAACTACCCTCCACCTGTACCCCACAATACAGCTATCCTCCACCTGTACCCCACAATACAGCTATCCTCCACCTGTACCCCACAATACATCTACACCCCACCTGTACCCCACAATACAGCTATCCTCCACCTGTACCCCACAATACAGCTACCCTCCACCTGTACCACACAATACAGCTACCCTCCACCTGTATCCCACAATACAGCAACCCTCCACCTGTACCCCACAATACAGCTACACCCCACCTGTACCCCACAATACAGCTACCCTCCGCCTGTACCCCACAATACATCTACACCCCACCTGTACCCCACAATACAGCAACCCTCCGCCTGTACCCCACAATACAACTACCCTCCACCTGTACCCCACAATACAGCTATCCTCCACCTGTACCCCACAATACAGCTATCCTCCACCTGTACCCCACAATACATCTACACCCCACCTGTACCCCACAATACAACTACCCTCCACCTGTACCCCACAATACAACTACCCTCCACCTGTACCCCACAATACAGCTATCCTCCACCTGTACCCCACAATACAACTACCCTCCACCTGTACCCCACAATACATCTACACCCCACCTGTACCCCACAATACAGCTATCCTCCACCTGTATCCCACAATACAGCAACCCTCCACCTGTACCCCACAATACAGCTACACCCCACCTGTACCCCACAATACAGCTACCCTCTGCCTGTACCCCACAATACATCTACACCCCACCTGTACCCCACAATACAGCAACCCTCCGCCTGTACCCCACAATACAACTACCCTCCACCTGTACCCCACAATACAGCTATCCTCCACCTGTACCCCACAATACAGCTATCCTCCACCTGTACCCCACAATACAGCAACCCTCCACCTGTACCCCACAATACAGCTACACCCCACCTGTACCCCACAATACAGCTACACTCCACCTGTACCCCACAATACAGCTATCCTCCACCTGTACCCAAAAATACAGCTACAGCACACCTGTACCCCACAATACAGCTACCCTCCACCTGTACCCAAAAATACAGCTACAGCACACCTGTACCCCACAATACAGCTATCCTCCACCTGTACCCAACAATACAGCTACACCCCACCTGTACCCCACAATACAGCTACAGCACACCTGTACCCCACAATACAGCTATCCTCCACCTGTACCCCACAATACAGCTACCCTCCACCTGTACCCCACAATACAGCTATCCTCCGCCTGTACCCCACAATACAGCTACACCCCACCTGTACCCCACAATACAGCTACCCTCCACCTGTATCCCACAATACAGCTACACCCCACCTGTACCCAACAATACAGCTACACCCCACCTGTACCCCATAATACAGCTACACCCCACCTGTACCCCACAATACAGCTATCCTCCACCTGTACCCCACAATACAGCAACCCTCCACATGTACCCCACAATACAACTACCCTCCACCTGTACCCCACAATACAGCTACCCTCGACCTATATCCCACAATACAGCTACACCCAACCTGTACCCCACAATACAGCTACACCTGACCTGTACCCCAAAATACATCTACACCCCATCTGTACCCCACAATACAGCTACACCCCACCTGTACCCCACAATACAGCTATCCTCCACCTGTACCACACAATACAGCTACCCTCCACCTGTATCCCACAATACAGCAACCCTCCACCTGTACTCCACAATACATCTACACCCCACCTGTACCCCACAATACAGCAACCCTCCGCCTGTACCCCACAATACAACTACCCTCCACCTGTACCCCACAATACAGCTATCCTCCACCTGTACCCCACAATACAGCTATCCTCCACCTGTACCCCACAATACATCTACACCCCACCTGTACCCCACAATACAACTACCCTCCACTTGTACCCCACAATACAACTACCCTCCACCTGTACCCCACAATACAGCTATCCTCCACCTGTACCCCACAATACAACTACCCTCCACCTGTACCCCACAATACAGCTACCCTCCACCTGTACCCCACAATACAACTACCCTCCACCTGTACCCCACAATACAACAACCCTCCACCTGTACCCCACAATACAACTACCCTCCACCTGTACCCCACAATACAACTACCCTCCACCTGTACCCCACAATACAGCTATCCTCCACCTGTACCCCACAATACAACTACCCTCCACCTGTACCCCACAATACAGCTATCCTCCACCTGTACCCCACAATACAGCTATCCTCCACCTGTACCCCACAATACATCTACACCCCACCTGTACCCCACAATACAGCTATCCTCCACCTGTATCCCACAATACAGCAACCCTCCACCTGTACCCCACAATACAGCTACACCCCACCTGTACCCCACAATACAGCTACCCTCTGCCTGTACCCCACAATACATCTACACCCCACCTGTACCCCACAATACAGCAACCCTCCGCCTGTACCCCACAATACAACTACCCTCCACCTGTACCCCACAATACAGCAACCCTCCACATGTACCCCACAATACAGCTACCCTCCACCTGTACCCCACAATACAGCTACCCTCCACCTGTATCCCACAATACAGCTACACCTGACCTGTACCCCACAATACATCTACACCCCACCTGTACCCCACAATACAGCTACACCCCACCTGTACCCCACAATACAGCTACCCTCCACCTGTACCCCACAATACAGCAACCCTCCACCTGTACCCAAAAATACAGCTACAGCACACCTGTACCCCACAATACAGCTATCCTCCACCTGTACCCAACAATACAGCTACACCCCACCTGTACCCCACAATACAGCTACTCTCCACCTGTATCCCACAATACATCTACACCCCACCTGTACCCCACAATACAGCTACACCCCACCTGTACCCCACAATACAGCAACCCTCCACCTGTACCCAACAATACAGCTACACCCCACCTGTACCCCACAATACAGCTATCCTCCACCTGCACCCACAATACAGCTATCCTCCACCTGTACCCCACAATACAGCTGAGGAAAACACATCCTTAAAATGTACCTGTTTCATGTGTAGATTTAAGGATATGAGAATAGGACAGCAGTTATTGTCAGTGTCTGGTTCCAGCTGCCCGTGTGAATGAAGGTATTGTGTGTCCATCTGAAGGCTTAGCTACACAACAAGTGAGATATGCAGGGCAAAGTGCAGAAGATCAGATGAACACAACACCTTTCATTCATGCAAATCACAGGAAATACTTACAATTAAAAAACATGAAGCACCAACTTGCCACTCAAAGCATACCTTTTATATAAATTACATACAGTGCCAGAGACTTTCTGTATCATGCAAGTGTGAGGTACATATATTTTTATATACTTTTTTCTGTGTAGATCAAACAAGCAGAAACTATGGCCTGGCATTGATGAAAGAGGACTTCAAATGATGTCAGTTATTTTAAAACAAAGACTAAAAAAAGTTCACAATGACAAGAAAAAGTATAATGAATATATGAATACATATTTTGACAAAGCATCTAAATATAACAAGCAGTCCCATGATATATACACAGGTGATGGTGCGTCTCCCGCTAGGTGGCCAAGGGTATAAATGAGGTGGCTGTAGGCAGTGACTGACCCTTGGTCAGTTGAATCACCAAGCAATGACCTTGAACTGCATGAGATCAGCCCAGGGCCAAGTGGACAGCCCCCAGTTATACAACTGCCCACCACCTGTACCTACAGACATAAGGACAGGGGTGGGTGGGAGGGATCAGCTAAGTTGGAGACAACTTGTGCTGGTATAACCTGCCTGTGACTGGTCAGCCTTTGTCTGCCCACTGTCATCAGCGGAGCATGCTGATTGAGGCAGATACTGCCTCCTCCAGGACAAACCATCCACAACAACAACATCACAATACTGTAATTACAGGGAATCTCAGTTACCGAGATAGTTCACTTTCACTTAAAATGAATCTGGGCTTTCAATAGATGACAAATAATCTGTTTCCATCTCAACTCAGAAACACGTGAATTAATGATGGCACCAGGAATACAGTCCAGGTCAACATGGCTACCACCAAATATACTTCAACTGGTTTAGTTTTGAATCTTCCAACAACTTGATAATTAAAAACACAATCATTGAAAGCTGGACAAATCAGCTGACAATGACTGTTCTTGCTTGTACACATACATTGAGCGTTACTCCTGCTCTCAATGTTCCTCTTCATACAGAAGTCATAGGAATCTCAAACAACTTAACATGTAGCAGTATATGTGTGTCACTGTAGTCTACAAACTATAGCCTTGCTTTCATATAATCTGGATTGGTTTTAGTTTTGTTTTCATAAAATACTTGTAATCCCGTCATGGTGCAGGACTTAAAACATTTCTACATCTGTGTTTACAACATATTCGTACAGCTCAACTAAAACATATTTCGTAAAAGTTTATAGTTTCATTCCTGATACAATGGTAGTAATGTACAACATGGGAAACTTCAGTAAATACTGAGCATCACTCTTACATTTACACCTGCTGTGTGCCACCAACAGGAGGTACTGCATGATTGATATGACATACACCCTACAGGAGGTGCTGGATGATTGATATGACATGCATCTTACAAGAGGTGCGGGATGATTGATATGACATACACCCTACAGGAGGTGCTGGATGATTGATATGACATGCATCCTACAAGAGGTGCGGGATGATTGATATGACATGCATCCTACAAGAGGTGCGGGATGATTGATATGACATACACCCTACAGGAGGTGCTGGATGATTGATATGACATGCATCCTACAGGAGGTGCTGGATGATTGATATGACATACACCCTACAGGAGGTGCTGGATGATTGATATGACATGCATCCTACAGGAGGTGCTGGATGATTGATATGACATGCATCCTACAGGAGGTGCAGGATGATTGATATGACATACACCCTACAGGAGGTGCTGGATGATTGATATGACATGCATCCTACAGGAGGTGCTGGATGATTGATATGACATACACCCTACAGGAGGTGCTGGATGATTGATATGACATGCATCCTACAGGAGGTGCTGGATGATTGATATGACATACACCCTACAGGAGGTGCTGGATGATTGATATGACATGCATCCTACAAGAGGTGCGGGATGATTGATATGACATACACCCTACAGGAGGTGCTGGATGATTGATATGACATACATCCTACAGGAGGTGCTGGATGATTGATATGACATGCATCCTACAGGAGGTGCTGGATGATTGATATGACATACACCCTACAGGAGGTGCGGGATGATTGACATGACACGCACCCTACAGGAGGTGCTGGATGATTGATATGACATGCACCCTGTTGCACCTTTATCACGCTAAAAAGACTGATTGATGCCACTTGCCTTCCATTGTCTGTATAACAGGGAACCACACAGCAAACAACTAATCATTCTTCTACCACACACAATACTACAATCACCAGTCTACAGGAGCCCTGTATACAAAAGTTAGGATGAAAACACCTGTTAGTTCTACTGAGGCTGTTAGGGTCTACATCTGCCTGGGTACGATATGTCAAGACTTCAACCTGTCCACCTATGTTCCTCCAGTGAAGTAAGATTACTGGCTTGTACCTGGGTACACAGTAGTTCTACCACTGCCACTATAGGCCCCAACATCTCACATGGAATACCGCATTTGGTTAAAATGTCAAGTTTTGAACAATTTACTACAGTACTTGGTATTTTAAAGTTGAAATTTAAGTGTACTCTGATTACATTTGACAGAGGTCTATCAAAATCAATTCTCTTGACAACAAGTATTAAGCTATTACAACTCTAACTAGTTAATAAATGGCCCATACTTACTTTCTAAATCTGTAAATCAACAGTAAATGTTCATTAGCATAGAAAGCAACAACACATAACAGTCTTCTGATCCTACCATGCCCCCACCAGAAGTCCAGCTTCTTCACCTGGACACATATGCTGATGAATCTGTCCTTAAGATTCTGACACCTCACAACCCTACTTCACACATATCCATCCCCACCTCCCATCCATACACTAAGCCCATCACTCTGTGTTCAGCAAACACTGTTTACTTGTCCTGTATAAGACCCTCATTAAAAGTATCCCTGCTTGGTACATTAGGATATCCGTATGGGGACAAAACCCTGTTACATTGAGCCAGTAATACAGGTGAAGCGGTTAAAGACTCTATGTAAATGACACAGTGTTGGGTGGAAGCTACGTGCCAATTGTATACATCAGAGCCACAAAGCCCTACATTGTATTGCTGTAAATCATGGGAACTGTAGATTATTTATAAACACAGTAAACTAAAGATATTTGCATGGAGTTTTTCCCCATGACTCTAGGTGGTCATTGGCAATAATAATATCCAATGAGAAAGTTAGTTTGCATCTATTCAGAATCTAGCCAGCATTTGCCTCACCTGTCCTTCTCATGGTGCGGAGTACTGGGGAAAGCCAATGAGTGGCTTGTCAAAACTTACCTAAATCCAATCGTCTTCGAAGCTGACGCATAGAATTCCTGATTTTCCTCTTCTCTTCATAGTCTTCTGTGACAGCAAGCTGCAAGAGAGTCAGTCACATTACCAGTGTTGTCTTACGTCCCTACACAAAGTTTCACTTGTAGGACACCAACTGTCATAAAATTCAAAAAGTCAGAAGTATTGTGGCCAAAGCCTATTAAACACACACGATCCCACCCAACCATCACAAAATTGGCAATGTTTCTTCAATCAAACTAAATTGAAGTGTTATCCTGTTGTGAGGTTATTTGTTGGGACAATATTGAAAGAGTGTTGGTGTGTTGTGTGTGGCTTGTCTCTCATCGATTGTAGCGTGTAAAGACAGAATAGCTTTCCCCCTCCAAATAGAGGTGTCTGTGGAGTAATCCCAGTGTCCACCTAGCCACATGGCTTACAGATGCACCACTAACTCCCACAAATCTTCATCACACTCCCGGATTTGGGAAGGCATCTCCTGAACAACTACTGGGTACTTGATGACTTGTGTATATCGGTAGACCTACACCAGGGTACTTGGTGACTTGTGAATATTGGTAGACCTACACCAGGGTACTTGGTGACTTGTGTATATCGGTAGACCTACACCAGGGTACTTGGTGACTTGTGTATATCAGTAGATCTACACCAGGGTACTTGGTGACTTGAGTATATTGGTAGATCTACACCAGGGTACTTGGTTAGTGCAATGTGCAATGTGCAATCTAACAAGAGTCATCAGAAGATGACAAATCCCCCCACCCACAACCCACCCCCCACCCCACCCCATCCCCCACAAATTCGAATGAACAAATCATCTGACTGCTACTTTAAGTCCAACTTGATAAGGAATTTTTATCTAATGTGTCTGTCTGTATACAAGAGTAGTTACTGAGCTATCAAACTTTACCATGCAATTGGGATTCGGAACTTGGTATTTCTGTGTAAGGTACATAACACTATGAACTGAGTCAAAATCAAAATTGTTGCTATGGACAGAGAAAAAATATAAATTCGAAAAATCCTTAAATAGCAAAAGGTATCAGTTGACAACATGGTCTTTGTTTCAAGAAAAAGTACCTATTAGTTTTAGAGATATGTCCGGGACAAACACACCAGTATGAGTCAAAGTCATACTTGTTGCCTTGGAAACAGGAAAATCTTAATTTAAAAAAAATTTCATTACAGCAAAAGGCACCACTTCAGCCTTTAAATAATACATGTACCAAGTTTGGATGAAAAATGTTGAAAAGTGGTTTAGTTCTGGTCCGGAAACGACACCTGCCTTCATTTGAGCTAAGTCTAACTTGTTGTGATGGAAACAAGGCAAAATCAAATTTTGAAAATTCCTAAATAGCAAAAGACACCACTTCAGCCCTTGTTTAATACATGTACCAGGTTTGATGAAAAGTCTTTTACAGTTTTCGTGTTGTGCTCTGGAAACGATATCTATCCCCACTTTTTGAGACAAATTGTTTCCATTGAAATAAAAAAAGGCACCACTTCAGGATCTGTTTGATGTATCAGCCAAGTTTTGATGGAAGATATTGAATGGTTTTTTGAGTTATGCTCTGGAAATGAAATGATTACAGATGGACGGACATATGGACAGACAGAAGAATATCGTTAACTATATCTTATAATGCAGGGGGGATAAAAAGCTCACTAGCCCTTTTAAAATACACTGATATAAGAACTTTGCATTACAAAGAGAATGATATTTGTGCATTCCCCGGACATACGTCACTACACTGAATGCCATGATAGGAAGCATCTCTGTCAATGTTGGTAATAAATTTGTAAGGGTGATCCTGAACCATTTTGACCTTAACCACATCAGGTTCTGGTCATATCTCCAATATGCAACAGAATACCACCACGCTCAGAGTTTGTCCTGCCATAGCATCTGCTGCCATAACTTAGTCTCAGCTTCAGATTGGTACTGCAAGGATAACGATGGTAACAAATGCGAAGAAAATAGATGAATGCATGCATGGGAAAATAATTATAGGTACAGTGATAAGTAAAGCAACACTCCCTGGGCAAAACAGGATTCATTCAGCCACTACCACCCCAAGCATGTTGAAGGTAAGAGGCAACTAACGGGATTGGGTGGTCTGGCTCACTGACTTGGTCGATGCATGTCATTGTATTCCAATTGAGTGGATCGATGCTCATGATGTCAATCACTGGATTGTCTGGTCCAGACTTGAAAATTTTATTATAAATTGTATATTTATATACTTATCCTATGTCACACTATACATTTCTCTTTCTTCTTTCGATTCTGTGTGGACACGTATCTGAAATAAAAGTTTCCAGCTTCTAAAGTTAATTAAGCCTGTCATACCTCACATCGCTAAGGTCACCTCCCAGATCTTGGTCATGCGCGCTATGCATGCTGGTTGACCTTCTTGCACTGATCACGTGTCTATCCCAGTCAACTCATTCTCTTTCAAGAGCATATAGACTAAGGAATTGCGATGTGGGGATGGACGGGTGGGCATATAACGTGTGAGATAGGATAAGTATATAAATATACAATTTATAATTTCAAATTTTTAAACTTATCCTATCTCACACTATGCATTTTATCCCACGGTTGGATGGTGGGGCGCAACTCCCTTGTCTATAGATCACAACCGTAGGATATTTACGAGGAAGCTGGAACTTAACAGTGGTACTATACTTAATACAGTAACACAGTTAAGAGTCGTAAAACAAAAAACAAAAAACAACACACAAAAAAAACAACTCGTAGACAGGATAAGCAGAACACTCTCAAAGAATGTTGAGATCCTGATACGTGAACAACTGAAACACCACAAGTCGGGTACAACATGTGTAACATGTTCAAATGTAATCAAGCGTAATCGCATGTCTAAAACGAACGAGTACGACTTATATTTGAGAGAGTATACATCCCGTCGTCGAATCTACAAGACAGGGTATTCCTATCTCCAGAGGACGATAGGTTGGACCCGCTCGGCATCTCTTTTATCGCTTCGTCAAACCCTCAATCATGTAAGTGATTGAATCGATGGGTAAAAAACGAGAAGAGGAAACGATCAACAATATCCACAAAAGGATCATTGATCCGTTACTCAACACACATACCTAAAGTAGAGGTGTTTGAAATAAGGGATCGGGACACCGAAATCGGCCGCGTCTAATGACGACTTCAAGTTGAAGACCAAGGTCCCTACAGACGAGTGATTATACCCTCCAACCGGATACTCAGTCTTGGAAGCCCGAATGAATACAATAAACACCAATAATCATGACAAATGTTTATTATAAATAGAGATGGATGTAATGTAATGAAAATCTGTTATACATCTCCCTATCTGTGCAGGTGTGTCTTTGAGATCTGTTGTGCGAGTACCAAGGGTCCAAACTGGTGAAGGCCTTGAACGTCTGTCACTGAGATGTCTCGGAGGTAATGGGATGCGAACACGGTATCGGATTTCCAAAAACATCCCTCCATAATTGCGGTCAAGGAGCAATTACTATGAAGTGCCATGGTGGAAGCGGCAGCACGGGTTTTGTGAGGATTAGATGCGACTGGAGCAGGTAGGCCAGCGAAGGTGTAGGCTCGAAGGATCACTGAGCGTATCCAATACGAGATTGTGGTATGGGAGACTTCCGTAGTAGCTGCCGCAGAGAGCGGGATGAATAACCTCTTACGTAATCGACAAAGTGGTTTCGCCGCTTCCAGATAGATTCGAAGTGCATGTACCGAACACAACGATATGTCTTCGTCAGGGTTTAAGAGGGCAGTCAACGGTGGGATACTGAATAGTTGATCGGGTTGACCAGGGAGTTGATTTTTGGTGATGAAATCCCATCATAGTCCCAAAAATACTTTCCCATGTGCAGTTCGTTCGAAACGTACTCTGTTGACGTCTTAAGTGAGAATTTCACTCACTCGAGCCGCCGTTGCAAGGGCCAGAAGGAAAACTGTCTTCAAAGAAATGTGTTCAAAATCTTTCTCGTTAGATGGCGAAGTATGATGTTTAGATCCCAAGTTGGTGGTCGAAAACGTGATGTTTGGTCCGCCAACTTGTACGATCTGATCAATGATTGTAATTCGGCGATTGTGGAAATCTAAGTGCCCGTTGTAGTTGCGATGACAGAATTGATCGTAGCTAAATAGGTAGCTAGAGTTGAACCTTTTAGTATACGAGATGATCGAAGATAGTGAAGGTATTCAGCAATTTGGTGCTGGTATGCCGTGGCAGGTGTGGAAATGTCATGTGAATGACAATACGATTCAAATGCCTTCCATTTATGGTCATATAGTGCTTTAGTAGATGACCTGTGCGCCCCCGCAATGGTCTTGGCCACTCGTTCAGAATAACCCTTAGCTATCAATGATTTCTGTTAATGCGCCAAACGCATAGATTGAGGGTTGTTGGCGACGGATGACGGAGCTGAGAGTGTGGTTGATGCAGAAGATCGTCCCTTAGAGGTAGATGGTAAAACTTTCTGTCTGCGAGACGAATGAGCATTATGAACCAACTGCGTGTTGGCCAGTAGGGCGCGACCAACAGTAGAGTGAGGCGATTGGTCGTTGATATCTTCTGTAGAACCCGATGTAGAATGCCGGTTGGGGGAAAGGCGTAAGCATGTAGTCCTTCCCATGGGATTGCTAACGCATCATGGTCCCAGGCTAGGGGGTCTGGGATAGGAGATACGAACCGGGATAGCTGAGTATTGAATCGGGTTGCGAAGAGGTCAACGTCTGGGCACGGAAATAACTGGCAAATCCACTGAAAAATCACGGGATGTAGACGCCATTCCGTGGGAGATTGTTTGTCGGGTCGGGACAGGGAGTCGGCTATGACGTTGGCGATGCCGGGAATATGTCTCACTCGAACTTGAATGTTGAGTGAGTCGATCAGTTTGAAGAAGTCGAGTGCTAGAGATAGAAGTGACGTTGACTTGGTGGATCCCATCTTGTTTATGTACCACACGACCGATAGGTTGTCTGACTGAATCATTAGTGTGGAGGACTGAAGGAGTGTTGACCAATGAGACACTGCCAGAATCACTGCTTTGAATTCTAGATTGTTGATGTGAAGCTGGCTTTCTTCTAATGACCACCGCCCTGCCACTTGTAGGTCTTGGCAATGAGCTCCCCATCCGACGGTTGAGGCGTCGACGAACAGGTGGAGGGTCGGGCTGAATGGTTGCAAGGAGACTCCTTTGCAGACATTTGATGGAGTTAACCACCATTTGAGGTGTGGGTGTAGATGGTTTGGAAGAGATATTAGAACCTGACAATCGTCGTCCAGAAGGAAAGGGCTTGAGGAAGCACTGGATTGGCCGTAAGTGAAGTTGGTGAGGGCTTGTGTTGATATTAGGAGACCAAGAAGTTGTTGCCATTGACGTAAGGAAAGTGGCTGTTTGAGTGCCAATGGAACGAGGCGTTGGATTTTCTCCCAACGATCTTGGGGTACAAACATTTTGCCCAGACTCGTGTCGAAGAGGGCTCCGATGAACTGGAGACGTTGTGTTGGAATAGTTTCGGACTTTTTGGGGTTGATGATCCAACCTAGTTGATGAAGTAGGCGTTGAGAGAAATCAAGGTGATGAAGTAGAGTGTTCGAATCCTTGTTGGCTTGAATGCAGTCGTCAATGTACGTTTCGAAGACGATGCCTCAAGTGTGTAGGAACTTGACGATTGGTTTTGTGAGGCAAGTAAATAGCCACGGGGCTGAAGAAATTCCAAATGGGAGCACTCGCCATTGGTAGTGTTGGCCGAGGAACACAAACCGAAGAAAATGGCGGTGCTCTGGCAGGATAGGGACGTGTAAGTACGCGTCTTGTGTATCTAGGCTGATCATGAAGTCACTGGGATGAATAATCGTTCGTAGTAGAGCATTTGATGTCATGCGAAAGTGTGGAGGAGTCTCTAGGTATAGTTTGTTGAAGGTTTCCATGTTGAAGATGAGACGTAGTTGAGGACTGTTTTTGGGGGGAACCAGAAAAATTGGAGAATAGAATCCTGGTGTCATTGGCTGAGTGCCCAGACACTCTATTGCGTTCTTTACAAGTAATATGTTTATGGCGTCTATGAGAACTGGAAGTTGTTTGGCTGGATACAGGTGTTGAGGCGGTTAGCACGTCGTCGGAGGTGTGGTGGCAAGAGGTAGAGGATAACCTGTTTGTAGGAGAGGGGCCACATATGGGTTGTCTAGGATGGTCCAGTTTAAAGCGAACGTGCCTAGTCTTCCGCCTACGGGAGACGAGAAAATCGGAACGGCTGGAGTCGGAAGGTCCCAGTCGTTCTGCTGTTGTCGTGAGTCATTTGTGGTTAGTGTCTCCTGGCTTAGGAGAGTTAGTGTTTCCTTTAGTACCTGAAAAGGAGACGGTGCGTCCGCCTGATTTCCCTCCTCGCTGATGTTGGCGTGCTCGGCCGCGGCCACGAAAAGAAGCAGACCTATTACTCAAAACTTCTCTAAGGTCTTGTTGAGAAGGAGTAAAGGTTGGTCGTCTTCGGTCTTTCCTTTGTTCTTCCAGTTGATTTTTCTGGAGATGAAGTAAGTCAACAGTGACTTGCAGGGAAGTGTCTCTTTGGACTTCATGGGCGACCTCCTGTATGCACCCAGCAAAAAGGGAGTGCGTTGACCATGGCATTTGGTACAGCCTGTTCTTAAATTGATCATCCCATGAGCAATGTTGTAACACCCCCGTCTACTAAGAGAAGTGATAGATCCTGCATGGTGAGCAAGGAGGTTTAGTATAGCTGTCGTTTTATCCTGGATGAGGGTCACAGCACCTCGAATACAGGATTCTTCCGAGGAAGATGCATGAGCTAGAGCCGACGAAAGTGCTTCAGTTGCTGATAAAATAGTGGAGACCAACGGGAGGGTCCTTCGAACAGTGGTGTCGAGGTGAACGAGGTCCCTGTCATCCACTGAAGAAGCTGAGTACGGACGCTTAGGAGCTAATGTTGCGATGTCACCATCTAGTTCGGGAGAAATCGTAGACAAGCCATGAGTCCCTGCATCCGCCAATACAAAGCGTGGAGATTGAAGCCGATCACGAAGACGGCGAAAGGATCCAAATGCTTTGTCTAAATTGGTGGCCATATCCTGTAGGACTGGTCTCAGAGGGAGTGTAATGTTCGGCGACGAGGCTGAAGGCACAACAAATGATGATAAAGTGTCCTCCGTTGAAGTGCTTTTTAACAATTGTAACTTATCTGCTATCCAGATAAGTACAGTGATCTGATCGGCTATGTCGAAGCTCCCAGAAGACGAAGCTGGGGAGGTATAGTGGTCTGATGACTCTGATTCTGGTGGTTGATCCACTGAAAGGGATGTAGTGGGTGTCGATGCAGATAGAGGTACCGTAGTTGGTACAGCAGGTGCCGGTTGGGGAAGACATGCTGCTGTTACAGCCTGTAACAGAGAACGAATCTGTTCTGCTGGAATAGCAGAAAGTTCCCTAGGGATCCATGATGTAGGGATAGCTTTAGATGGAGCTTGTGATGTTGCAGGAGTCTGTGATTCAGAGGAAACAGGAGGGTGTCAAACCGGAGGTGGCGATGGGGAGCCGGTACGACGAGTAGGTGAAGTAGAACTCTGCCTATCTTTAGGTGAAGGACATCTACTAAAGGTAGCTGATCTGAGTGGTCTATCTCTATGTCGCCGAGGAGAATCCTCATGACGAGAAGAGGAAATGTGGCTTGACCGATAAGGTCTGTAATCTGGATCATGAGGATACCCATGCCATGGAGGGTGGGGATCCCTGTAGTGTGGGTATCGTTCCAACTCATGTGCGTAGGCACTATATGAAGTAGTGTTCCATGGGTAATCACCACGTTGATGAAAATCAAAAGTGTGAGGGTAATCTCTTGGTCGAAACTCCGGATGGGTGAGTGAAGGAGAAGATCGAGACATGTAGGATGAATGGCTAATAGACTCGTTGTAGCGTTCATCCTCCGAGCCTAGATGTGATGGAGCTGAATAGTCTCTTCATGAGACATGATAAGGGGATGAGCGATAATCCGCTTGCCTGTCATAAGACGAGTAACGATCTGTAGGTGAACGTCGCATATTAGGGGAGTCTCTCGAATGTCTCCGTTCCTTGGAGGTTTTATGAACTCTCGTGTCCCATTGAACCTCCTTTGAAGTGTGTCGATACTTAGGAGTCTGTATGTCCTTTGAAGTTCGGTTCGATGGTGTTCGTTTAACCTCAGAGGTTCGACGAGGCTCGAATCTCTTTTGTTTGTCCGACGATGTACGATTCAAACGTGACTGTCGCACCTGGGGAGTACAGCGATGTTCGGAGGTCCGATGAGGTTCGGAGGTTCGATGAGGTTCGGAGGTTCGAGGTTAAGAGGTTTGAGGTTTGGAGGTTCGAAGTTCGGAGGATCGAGGTTCGGAGGCCCGATGTTCATAGGTTCGAGGTTCGGAGGTTCGGAGGTTCAGGGGTCCAAGTTCGGAGGTTCGGAGGTTCGGAGGTTCGAGGTTCGGAAGTACAAGGAACCTTCAATGGTGGGATGTTCGGTGAATCATCTCGGTGTCGAGAGTGAGAAGTCCGTTGGTCCCAGTCTGAATGCCGATCCCCCGATGATAGCACTGAATAAAGTGCACTGACTGTCGATGCTAGTCGATCCCGTGATGAATGTCTATCGTCTTGTGAATCCTCTCGGGAATGGGAGGTTCGTGAACCTTGATCCGATGAGTCGTCATGGGATATTTCGAACGACGGACCGAACTTATAGGGTCGACCGAGGTACCAGTACCATGTGTAATCTCCGAAGGTAAAACAGGAGCGAGCTCCATGTTAGTCGTAGAACACGACGAGTCGAAAGTACGAACCTTGGTTGGGTTCGATACGTTGGCTGACGTAAGCCGGTCATCCACACTCGTGTCTAACGAGAGGACTCGTCGAATGTCCGAGTCTCGGGATGTGGAGGGGAGGTTCGGCTTTGAAGGTGGATTCGTGGATACCTTAGACATGTCGTCTGTGAGAAAAGAGTCAGAGACCCCCTCATCATCTAACGAGATCATGGGACCAGTTTGATCCCTAGTATTCTGGCCCGCCTGTGAGGGTGATTGGGCCGATCTCGCTTTCTTGACAGGTGTTTTCTTGGCTTTCGTGGATTTTTCTGCAGTCTTAGAGAGACGATCTGACACCCGACGCCGACATTTATGCAGGTACAGTTTGAAGGATTCATCTGGTAGATCTGAGCAGAGCTCGCAACGCTCTAAAAAACTGCATAATCCACGACAATCCGAACATCGGGCATGAGGGTCAGACGGAGAGAAAACATCTCGGCACAAAGTGCAGACTGGTCTCTGTGTGGACTGCTCGTCCATTATGATGAATAACTATCCCAAACAGGGATATAAGTAAATTTGCAGGCAATTAGACAACAAAAATATGAAGATCGCTTGCAAGCGAAAAAGAAAAACCCAAAATGGATTCCTGTAATAACAACACGTCACCACTGCGTGGTGATTTGAAAGAGAATGAGTTGACTGGGATAGACACGTGATCAGTGCAAGAAGGTCAACCAGCATGCATAGCGCGCATGACCCAGATCTAGGAGGTGACCGTGGCGATGTGAGGTATGACAGGCTTAATTAACTTTAGAAGCTGGAAACTTTTATTTCAGATACGTGTCCACACAGAATCGAAAGAAGAAAGAGAAATGTATAGTGTGAGATAGGATAAGTATATAAATATACAATTAATAATAAGTTTAAAAATTTATTATTTACAGACCGAAGTCATATAGCCAGAATATTGCTGAGTGCAGCGTTAAAACAACAAACAAACAACAAGAGCATGTTGAAGACAACCTACCAATGTTTTGAATTCCTCCAGTGTTTCTATCTTGTCATAATCCAGCTGTAGTGTGCCTCCACCAGCAGGGTTGTCCCTCTGTACATGAGTAAGGGTTGTTCCCCTTGGAGTAAGGCCACGGCTACTATGTTTAACTTTGCTGTCATCGGAGTTGCTCTTCTTCAAATCACCTGAAAACAGAAGAACTGTTGTTTATATTTCCCCAAAAGGTTGACAACTCTAGATCTAGATCTAGATCTAGAGGGTGGGTGTGGCAGTCTCTCTGTTATCCTGATGTGAATGGAATTACCTATTTACTTTGTTTTTTCACCATGCGTGCATGCGTGCATGCGTGCATACATGCATGCGTGCGTGCGCAGTTTAACATGGACACACTCAAACACAGTCTACTGACTCAATAACTGATAATTTGTTTTCTTTATGCATTCAAATTCCTGTTGGCAATTGTCCAAAAAGCTGTTGAAGCTTTGTTTTTGTAACATCATATATGTTCATCACATTTTAAATAACATGTTTAACAACGGCTGAGCTAGATTTTATTAGGAACATCATTGTGATTTTGTCATTGTGATGTTTTAATACAGTGCTGTTTATTTATTCCACCTACAATGTCTAACCATAAGTTGCCGATAATTATATCCTAATACTGCAATCTTCAGACTATCAAGTTCACAGTTCTTCTGAAACAGTTTGTAGAATGGCAGTTAATAACTCAATGTCTGTCTTGTGATCAGGAAGGCCAGAGGCCATATACCAGTATATGGTCTCTGGGCAGGCAAAGACATATTTTCACAAGCATCCACCATAAGATAAAAGTGATAACAAAATATGATAAAGCCTCTTCAAATTCCATGTTCCGACCACCCCCTTCCATAACAAAACCTGACCTTCAAAACAATGTCCATGGATGAGATAAGTAGACAGTGTGTGGCAAGACAGATAGCAGGACATGGTGCTACCCACACTGTTGTTGGCCGCAGATCAATAACCACCTGCACTTTCCCACTACACAATCACTGTAATTACCAGTAACTATTGCCATATCTCCTCTCACACACAAAGCACCTGTCAAAGTTCATGAAATGTTTGTCAGGGTTGACATGCAATGACAATTATAACCTCCCTGCACAGAGCTGAGGAGGGGTAGTGTGATACCTACTTCTTCTCTGTAAAAATGACGGTGGGTGGGTGAGTGCAGTATGGGTTGGTGGATGAGATGAGCGTGGGTGGGTGAGTGAAGGGTGGGTGGGTGAGTGGAGGGTGGATGAGTGAAGCGTGGGTGGGTGAGTGGAATGTGGGTTGGTGAGTGGAGTGTGGGTGGGTTGGTGAGTAGAGTGTCTAGGTGAGTGCAGAATGGGTGGGTGAGTGGGTGAGTGAGAGGAGTGGGGGTGGGTGAGTGTGGGTAGGTGTGTGGAGCGTTGTTGGGTGAGTGAAGCAGGGAAGGGTGAGTGGAGTGGGGGTGGGTGAGGGGAGTAGGGGTGGGTGAGGGGAGTAGGGGTGTGTGAGGGGAGTGGGGGTGGGTGAGGAGAGTGGGGGTGGGTGAGTGGAGGGTGGGGGAGTGAGTGAGTGGAGTATGGGTTGGTGACTGGAGTGTGGGTGGGTGAGTGGAGTGTGGGTGGGTGGGTGAGTGGAGTAGGGGTGGGTGAGTGGAGTGTGGGTGGGTGGGTGAGTGGAGTAGGGGTGGGTGAGTGTGGGTAGGTGTGTGGAGCGTGGTTGGGTGAGTGAAGCAGGAAAGGGTGAGAGGAGTGGGGGTGGGTGAGGGGAGTGGGGGTGGGTGAGTGGAGTGTGGGATGGTGAGTGGAGTGTGGGTGGGTGGGTGAGTGGAGTATGGGTTGGTGAGTGGAGTGGGGATGGGTGAGTGTGGGTAGGTGTGTGGAGCGTGGTTGGGTGAATGAAGCAGGAAAGGGTGAGTGGAGCGGAGATGGGTGAGTGGAGCGGGGGTGGGTGAGTGGAGTGTGGTTGGGTGAGCAGAGCGTGGTTAGGTGAGTGGAGCGGGGGTGGGTGAATGGAGTGTGGTTGGGTGAGTGGAGCATGGGTGGGTGAGTGGAGTGTGGTTGGGTGAGTGGAGCGTGGTTGGGTGAGTGGAGTGTGGTTGGGTGAGTGGAGTGTGGTTGGGTGAGTGGAGCATGGGTGGGTGAGTGGAGTGTGGTTAGGTGAGTGGAGTGTGGTTGGGTGAGTGGAGTGTGGTTGGGTGAGTGGAGCGTGGTTGGGTGAGTGGAGCGTGGATGGGTGAGTGGAGCATGGGTGGGTGAGTGGAGTGTGGTTGGGTGAGTGGAGCGTGGTTGGGTGAGTGGAGCATGGGTGGGTGAGTGGAGTGTGGTTGGGTGAGTGGAGTGTGGTTGGGTGAGTGGAGCATGGGTGGGTGAATGGAGTGTGGTTGGGTGAGTGGAGCATGGGTGGGTGAGTGGAGTGTGGTTGGGTGAGTGGAGCGGGGGTGGGTGAGTGGAGCGTGGTTGGGTGAGTGGAGCGTGGTTGGGTAAGTGGAGTGTGGTTGGGTGAGTGGAGTGTGGGTGGGTGAGTGGAGTGTGGTTGGGTGAGTGGAGCATGGGTGGGTGAGTGGAGTGTGGTTGGGTGAGTGGAGCATGGGTGGGTGAGTGGAGCGTGGGTGGGTGAGTGGAGTGTGGTTGGGTGAGTGGAGCGGGGGTGGGTGAATGGAGTGTGGTTGGGTGAGTGGAGCATGGGTGGGTGAGTGGAGTGTGGTTGGGTGAGTGGAGCATGGGAGGGTGAGTGTAGTGTGGTTGGGTGAGTGGAGCATGGGTGGGTGAGTGGAGTGTGGTTGGGTGAGTGGAGTGTGGTTGGGTGAGTGGAGCGGGGGTGGGTGAGTGGAGCGGGGGTGGGTGAGTGGAGTGTGGTTGGGTGAGTGGAGCATGGGTGGGTGAGTGGAGCGGGGGTGGGTGAATGGAGTGTGGTTGGGTGAGTGGAGCATGGGTGGGTGAGTGGAGTGTGGTTGGGTGAGTGGAGCATGGGTGGGTGAGTGGAGTGTGGTTGGGTGAGTGGAGTGTGGTTGGGTGAGTGGAGTGTGGTTGGGTGAGTGGAGCGTGGTTGGGTGAGTGGAGCGTGGTTGGGTGAGTGGAGCATGGGTGGGTGAGTGGAGTGTGGTTAGGTGAGTGGAGCATGGGTGGGTGAGTGGAGTGTGGTTGGGTGAGTGGAGCGTGGTTGGGTGAGTGGAGTGTGGTTGGGTGAGTGGAGCGTGGTTGGGTGAGTGGAGTGTGGTTGGGTGAGTGGAGCGTGGGTGGGTGAGTGGAGCGTGGTTGGGTGAGTGGAGTGTGGTTTTGTGAGTGGAGCGGGGGTGGGTGAGTGGAGCGGGGGTGGGTGAGTGGAGCGGGGGTGGGTGAGTGGAGCGTGGGTGGGTGAGTGGAGCGTGGTTGGGTGAGTGGAGTGTGGTTTGGTGAGTGGAGTGTGGTGTGGTGAGTGGAGTGGGGTTGGGTGAGTGGAGTGTGGTTGGGTGAGTGGAGCGTGGATGGGTGAGTGGAGCATGGGTGGGTGAGTGGAGTGTGGTTGGGTGAGTGGAGCGTGGTTGGGTGAGTGGAGCATGGGTGGGTGAGTGGAGTGTGGTTGGGTGAGTGGAGTGTGGTTGGGTGAGTGGAGCATGGGTGGGTGAATGGAGTGTGGTTGGGTGAGTGGAGCATGGGTGGGTGAGTGGAGTGTGGTTGGGTGAGTGGAGCGGGGGTGGGTGAGTGGAGCGTGGTTGGGTGAGTGGAGCGTGGTTGGGTAAGTGGAGTGTGGTTGGGTGAGTGGAGTGTGGGTGGGTGAGTGGAGTGTGGTTGGGTGAGTGGAGCATGGGTGGGTGAGTGGAGTGTGGTTGGGTGAGTGGAGCATGGGTGGGTGAGTGGAGCATGGGTGGGTGAGTGGAGTGTGGTTGGGTGAGTGGAGCGGGGGTGGGTGAATGGAGTGTGGTTGGGTGAGTGGAGCATGGGTGGGTGAGTGGAGTGTGGTTGGGTGAGTGGAGCATGGGAGGGTGAGTGGAGTGTGGTTGGGTGAGTGGAGCATGGGTGGGTGAGTGGAGTGTGGTTGGGTGAGTGGAGTGTGGTTGGGTGAGTGGAGCGGGGGTGGGTGAGTGGAGCGGGGGTGGGTGAGTGGAGTGTGGTTGGGTGAGTGGAGCATGGGTGGGTGAGTGGAGCGGGGGTGGGTGAATGGAGTGTGGTTGGGTGAGTGGAGCATGGGTGGGTGAGTGGAGTGTGGTTGGGTGAGTGGAGCATGGGTGGGTGAGTGGAGTGTGGTTGGGTGAGTGGAGTGTGGTTGGGTGAGTGGAGTGTGGTTGGGTGAGTGGAGCGTGGTTGGGTGAGTGGAGCGTGGTTGGGTGAGTGGAGCATGGGTGGGTGAGTGGAGTGTGGTTAGGTGAGTGGAGCATGGGTGGGTGAGTGGAGTGTGGTTGGGTGAGTGGAGCGTGGTTGGGTGAGTGGAGTGTGGTTGGGTGAGTGGAGCGTGGTTGGGTGAGTGGAGTGTGGTTGGGTGAGTGGAGCGTGGGTGGGTGAGTGGAGCGTGGTTGGGTGAGTGGAGTGTGGTTTTGTGAGTGGAGCGGGGGTGGGTGAGTGGAGCGGGGGTGGGTGAGTGGAGCGGGGGTGGGTGAGTGGAGCGTGGGTGGGTGAGTGGAGCGTGGTTGGGTGAGTGGAGTGTGGTTTGGTGAGTGGAGTGTGGTGTGGTGAGTGGAGTGGGGTTGGGTGAGTGGAGTGTGGTTGGGTGTGAGTTGAGTTTGGGGGGGTGAGAATCAGTGTTTGATTCATGTGGACCAGGCAACACAAGCACAACAATCCCTTCCACTGGTCCACCAAATCCTACTTATGAAATCATTTTATAACCTTGTTTTCACATATCTTTTTTCAAAAAGAATACAATTACAAGATCTTTTGAAGACATCTCATGTAGTGCATCAGGTGGGTTTCATGCTGCAATAGGATCTGGGTTAAAAAGGTTGGGTGAAACAGGAAGGGTGAAATCCAATCTTGACACATGATGATATGGTGTGAACTAATAAAGATATAAAAATATTTTCATAATCCTTAAAAGCTAAATAAATTTGTATATAATGTTGTGTTACAACAGGTTATCTCTTACAATGGTCATACTTACAGCAATGAAATAAACCCTTCAAGAGAAACAAATCAGGTAAACATCTATATCCTTGTTCAGGGCTCAATATTTCTTACAATCCATGTTTGCATGTATTTACAACATGCAAACGATTGATAAAATATTAGTTAATGACACCACAAAATTCTGAAGAGCTGTGTACTATGCATTGTAATATCAGCTAACACAGTATAAATAAGGCTACAAAGAGTTCTGGTTTATTTTTCAAATATTTTCCACAAGAGAATGCTTTGTCAAAGTGTAAAAGTAGAGATGTGTTCTATGAGGGTAATATCCTCATAACTCGGACATTCCCCTCTGCGTAACAGAAATTAAGCCCTAAATGGTGACAGCATATCAGAACAATCTCTAAATATGTGAATTTCTAGCCTACCACCATGGAAACTTAATACAATATTTTGCGTTATGCTACTATTACTTTCTAAGTCTGAAAATCCAGTTTAACCCCCAAAGTTGGTTCTCCAAAGCTTTAGTGTAATACTGGGAGACACCATGGGATGTGACACTTGTAAGGTGTTCCTGGCAGGACTACTGCCTTGTGTGTCAGTAGATCCAGGCACTCTCCACTTGGGTCTGTGTGAGTATTTGCTTATTTGTAAAACCATGTACTGTGATATGAGCTTCATGAACGTGGATTTACTTGCCCATCATCCATATACCTGTGCCACCGTTCCCCAGTGGACAGATCTGATTACCTGTGTAAATTCCACCCATAGAGGAGAGTAGGCCCTATATTGTCCACTAAATTGAACAACATTACCTACTACTGACTTTGAAGACATCTCATTATGTGAACAGAAAAGCCATGGTCTAGAGTTTCATGTATATTTGCCCCCTGCCACGTGTGTGATGAAGAAGACAGGGGTACACATCACAAGTCAACTGAGTGGAGGCCTATGGGTCAGGTTGCAGAGATGGTGGTGATCTCCATCAACATAATAGGCATAGGCAGGAGAGGTGAACATCAGGCGATGACAAAGGTCATCCAATAACCTAGCTTGTAACAGATAGGATTCGCACCATGCAATGAAGTGCATCTGTATAGGCCTTATCGTCTTTTTTAATAAAAGCTCATTATGACAGTTGGGATTTGGAAATGAAATGATTTCATTATGGATATGAAACGTGACAATGTTGACTATATTGTGCCTGTGTGAGGTCATCTGTAGGAGGCCTCATGCTCCACATGTCCTATCACAGTGTAGCATGTTTGAAGGTGGCCTATACTGACCCTAGAGGAATGCAAATCTGTGTACACAGACTGGACAGGCCCGTGTTGTGTCCTCTAGTTGTCCTCATTCAGTTGAACACAAGGAATAATCACCTGCAAACACCCACTCGACAGACACCAAACAGCTGACAAGGGGTATGTGGGCAACAGCACACCAGTTGCCACTCACGCATACTAATACATCACAGTGTTGGCTGGCTTGGGATGTGAGGGTTGTGGAGACAGTGAGAAGAGTGTGGAGACAGTATGAGAGTGTGGAGACAGTATCAGGGTGTGAAGACAGTATCAGGGTGTGGAGACAGTGTGAAGAGTGTGGAGACAGAATGAGGGGTGTGGAGACAGTGTTGAGGGGTGTGTAGACAGTGTAAGGGGTGTGTAGACAGTGTGGAGGGTGTGGAAACAGTATGAGGGTGTGGAGACAGTGTGAAGGGTGTAGAGACAGTGTGAGGGGTGTGGAGACAGTGTGAAGGGTGTGGGGACAGTATAAGGGTGTGGAGACAGTGTGAAGGGTGTGGAGACAGTGTGAAGAGTGTGGAAACAGTATGAGGGTGTGGAGACTGTGTGAAGGGTGTGGAGACAGTGTTAGGGGCGTAGAGACAGTTTGAGGGTGTAGAGACAGTGTGAGGGTGTGGAGACAGTGTGAAGGGTGTGGAGACAGTGTGAAGGGTGTGGAGACAGTGTGAAGGGTGTAGAGACAGTATGAGGGTGTGGAGACAGTGTGAAGGGTGTAGAGACAGTGTGAGGGTGTGGAGACAGTGTGAAGGGTGTGGAGACAGTGTGAGGAGTGTGGAGACAGTGTGAAGGGTGTGGAGACAGTGTGAGGGTTAGTGGAGCCAGTGTAAGGGGTGTGTAGACAGTGTGAGGGTTAGTGGAGATAGTGTGAGGGTGTGGAGACAGTGTGGTGGGTGTGGAGACAGTGTGAAGGGTGTGGAGACAGTGTGAGGGGTGTGGAGACAGTGTGAGGGGTGTAGAGACAGTGTGAGGGGTGTGGAGACAGTGTGAGGGGTTTGGAGACAGTGTGAGGGGTGTGGAGACAGTGTGAGGGGTGTAGAGACAGTGTGAGGGGTGTGGAGACAGTGTAAGGGGTGTAGAGACAGTGTGAGGGTTAGTAGAGACAGTGTGAGGGGTGTGGAGACAGTGTGGAGGGTGTGGAGACAGTGTAAGGGGTGTGGAGACAGTGTGGAGGGTGTGGAGACAGTGTGAGGGGTGTGGAGACAGTGTGAGGGGTGTGGAGACAGTGTGAGGGGTGTGGAGACAGTGTGAGGGGTGTAGAGACAGTGTGAGGGGTGTGGAGACAGTGTAAGGGGTGTAGAGACAGTGTGAGGGGTGCGGAGACAGTGTGAGGGGTGTGGAGACAGTGTGAGGGGTGTGGAGACAGTGTGAGGGGTGTAGAGACAGTGTGAGGGGTGTGGAGACAGTGTAAGGGGTGTAGAGACAGTGTGAGGGGTGTAGAGACAGTGTGAGGGGTGTGGAGACAGTGTGAAGGGTGTGGAGACAGTGTGAGGGGTGTGGAGACAGTGTGAGGGGTGTGGAGACAGTGTGAGGGGTGTGGAGACAGTGTGAGGGGTGTGGAGACAGTGTGAGGGGTGTAGAGACAGTGTGAGGGGTGTGGAGACAGTATAAGGGGTGTAGAGACAGTGTGAGGGGTGTGGAGACAGTGTGAAGGGTGTGGAGACAGTTTG
This sequence comes from Haliotis rufescens, assembly GCF_023055435.1. Classification (NCBI taxonomy): domain Eukaryota; kingdom Metazoa; phylum Mollusca; class Gastropoda; order Lepetellida; family Haliotidae; genus Haliotis; species Haliotis rufescens. Next base: position 2,751,152 of record NW_025964068.1, read on the forward strand.
AGGGTGTGGAGACAGTGTGAAGGGTGTGGAGACAGTGTGAAGAGCGTGGAGACAGTATGAGGTGTGTGGAGACAGTGTGAAGGGTGTGGAGACAGTGTGAAGGGTGTGGAGACAGTGTTGAGGGATGTGGAGACAGTGTGAGGGGGGTGGAGACTGTGTGAGGGGTGTGGAGACAGTGTGGTGGATGTGGAGACAGTGTGAAGGGTGTAGAGACAATATGATGGTGTGGAGACAGTGTGAAGGGTGTGGAGACAGTGTGGAGGGTGTGGAGACAGTGTTAGGGGTGTGGAAACAGTGTGAGGGTTGTGGAGACAGTGTGAAGGGTGTGGAGACAGTGTGAAGGGTGTGGAGACAGTGTTAGGGGTGTGGAGACAGTGTTAGGGGTGTGGAGACAGTGTGAAGGGTGTGGAGACAGTGTGAGGGGTGTGGAGACAGTGTGGAGGGTGTGGAGACAGTGTTAGGGGTGTGGAGACAGTGTGGAGGGTGTGGAAACAGTGTGAGGGGTGTGGAAACAGTGTGAGGGTTGTGGAGACAGTGTGAAGGGTGTGGAGACAGTGTGAAGGGTGTGGAGACAGTGTTAGGGGTGTGGAGACAGTGTGGAGGGTGTGGAAACAGTGTGAGGGGTGTGGAAACAGTGTGAGGGTTGTGGAGACAGTGTGAAGGGTGTGGAGACAGTGTGAAGGGTGTGGAGACAGTGTGAAGGGTGTGGAGACAGTGTTAGGGGTGTGGAGACAGTGTTAGGGGTGTGGAGACAGTGTGAAGGGTGTGGAGACAGTGTGAGGGGTGTGGAGACAGTGTGGAGGGTGTGGAGACAGTGTTAGGGGTGTGGAGACAGTGTGGAGGGTGTGGAAACAGTGTGAGGGGTGTGGAGACAGTATCAGGGTGTGGAGACAGTGTTAGGGGTGTGGAGACAGTGTGAGGGGTGTAGAGACAGTGTGAGGGGTGTGGAGACAGTGTGGAGGGTGTGGAGACAGTGTTAGGGGTGTGGAGACAGTGTGAGGGGTGTAGAGACAGTGTGAGGGGTGTGGAGACAGTGTGAAGGGTGTGGAGACAGTATGAGGGTGTGGAGACAGTGTGAAGGGTGTGGAGACAGTGTGAAGGGTGTGGAGACAGTGTGAGGGGTGTGGAGACAGTGTTAGGGGTGTGGAGACAGTGTTAGGGGTGTGGAGACAGTGTGAAGGGTGTGGAGACAGTGTGAGGGGTGTAGAGACAGTGTGAGGGGTGTGGAGACAGTGTGGAGGGTGTGGAGACAGTGTTAGGGGTGTGGAGACAGTGTGGAGGGTGTGGAAACAGTGTGAGGGGTGTGGAGACAGTATCAGGGTGTGGAGACAGTGTGAAGGGTGTGGAGACAGTGTTAGGGGTGTGGAGACAGTGTTAGGGGTGTGGAGACAGTGTGGAGGGTGTGGAAACTGTGGTGGAGCTCATGTAGCCATTATGGAGCCATTGTGGTTTGGTATGCAGCTTGACTGAGTTGGGAGTAAACAGTTCTGCAGCATGTATAGTCAACATTGAGCTGTTAGACAAGAGTCATGAAATTGGTACTGCATGTGAGGCCGATAAATCATGCCAATTACACAGGCATGCAGCAGGTTAAGGCCTGAAATACTGTGTATGTGATGAAAATGTCACACAGAGGTTGTGTAGTGCAAGCTGCAAATACCTACATGACAGATGATACTATTGTGCAGGGGTGGTTTGTAGCAGTTTCTGGGGTGTATCTGTAAAGGTCTGACAGATGGCTGTATTTTGCAAAGTTATCAATCCCACTGAACACTGTGTTTTAGCCTCCTGTGAGGGGATGCTGGGTCCCCATGTTACTCCCCATGTTAAGAAGACGCTGAGACACAGGTGAAAGCCTCAACCTGAAAGCCATCAAAGCCATTGTAGATTGACAGCCGTAGATAGCGCTTTGATATTCCATCATACCTGTATACAAGATTAAGGCAATTTAGCCCCGCTTGGCAGCCAAGAGGGAGCTGGGTGTGTAATCCAGGGTACGGCAGGCTATCACTGCCAGGGCTATTGTCCCCACTCACCCATACGTTACACATAAACCCCCTGATAAAGTCACCTATTTCACTGGTCAGTGCATACTTTCTCCTCCATATCTGATTGTTGTTCACTATAATGTATCCTTCACATCAATACATCTATATCAATGGTGTGTAATTTGTTGTCTAGTCATCTGATTGACATACTGCTCAAAGTTTTCATACCCATGTCACTACTTCCCTCTTCTACCAATGTGTATTTTCCCTTTTCTACATGTGATAGTTTCTCCTAACTACCACATGATATCTTCTGTCTGTTTACTATCCTTGTAATATCTTCCCTTTACTACCAATTTGATATCTTCTGTCTGTTTACTATCCATGTGATATCTTCCCTTTACTAACAATTTGATATCTTCTGTTTATCATCCATGTGATATCTTCTGTTTACCATCTATGTGATATCTTCTGTTTACCATCCATGTGATATCTTCTGTTTACCATCCATGTACGTATGTGATATCTTCTCACTACTTTCCTTTACTTTGCATATGATATCCTCCTCTTACAATCCATGTCATATCTTCCCTTTACTATCCATGTCATATCTTCCTTTTACTATCCATGTCATATCTTCCCTTTACTATCCATGTTATTTCCCTTTTGCTATCAATGTCATATCTTCCCTTTAATATCCATGTTATTTCCCCTTTACTATCCATGTCATATCTTCCCTTTACTATCCATGTTATTTCCCCTTTGCTATCCATGTCATATCTTCCCTTTACTATCCATGTTATTACCCCTTTACTATCCATGTCATATCTTCCCTTTACTATCCATGTCACACCTACCCTTTACTATCCATGTTATTTCCCCTTTTCTATCCATGTCATATCTTCCCTTTACTATCCATGTTATTTCCTATTTACTATCCATGTCATATCTTCCCTTTACTATCCATGTTATTTTTCCCTTTTTCTATCCATGTGATATCTACCCTTTACTAGCCATGTTACATACACTTTACTATCCATGTCATATTTACCCTTTACTATCGATGTCATATCGTAACAGGATCGGGTGGTCAGGCTTGCTGACTTGGTTGATGCATGTCGTCGTATCCCAATTGTATGGATCAATGCTCGTGATGTCAATCAATTATTTACAGACTGCCATCATATATCTGGAATATCTATATCACATGACCATCACACAGACAAGATGCGTGTATCACATGACCATCATGTGCAGACAAAGCCCATAACACAACAACATGTTTCTTCCACGGTGCTCACTCCATCAATACTATCTTCATTACTTCTATCAGATCCCTTTTTTACCATTTTTTCAGTCACCTAGAGCTGGCTGGGACCAGAGGTAAGTTCCACTAAAAACTAAAAATATAAAAACATCTAATTACCCTAACCACTACTGTTCAAGATAAGTTACATCAATATTAGTCTTAATGACGTAATGATGACCTCAATTCACTGTGTGAACACGAAGGACTTTAACATATGTGTTTCTATGGGGGTCTACAGGGTGGTCATTCTTGGATGTCAGATGTACTCAACTCTTGCATGGACCAACACTAGACAGCGGGTGATACTTGGACGTCAGATGTACTCAACTCTTGCATGGACCAACACCATATGGGGTGATACTTGGATGTCAGATGTACTCAACTCTTGCATGGACCAACACTAGACAGGGGGTGATACTTGGATGTCAGATGTACTCAACTCTTGCATGGACCAACACCAGATGGGGTGATACTTGGATGTCAGATGTACTCAACTCTTGCATGGACCAACACTAGATGGGGTGATACTTGGATGTCAGATGTACTCAACTTTTGCATGGACCAACACCAGATGGGGTGATACTTGGATGTCAGATGTACTCAACTCTTGCATGGACCAACACCAGATGGGGTGATACTTGGATGTCAGATGTACTCAACTCTTGCATGGACCAACACTAGACAGAGGGTGATACTTGGATGTCAGATGTACTCAACTCTTGCATGGACCAACACTAGAAAGAGGGTGATACTTGGATGTCAGATGTACTCAACTCTTGCATGGACCAACACTAGAAAGAGGGTGATACTTGGATGTCAGATGTACTCAACTCTTGCATGGACCAACACTAGAAAGAGGGTGATACTTGGATGTCAGATGTACTCAACTCTTGCATGGACCAACACTAGACAGGGGGGTGATACTTGGATGTCAGATGTACTCAACTCTTGCATGGACCAACACCAGATGGGGTGATACTTGGATGTCAGATGTACTCAACTCTTGCATGGACCAACACCAGATGGGATGATACTTGGATGTCAGATGTACTCAACTCTTGCATGGACCAACACCAGATGGGGTGATACTTGGATGTCAGATGTTGATGTATAAAAAAAATTATGTGGTCCTTGCGGGAACCTAACAGTGGTCGAGCTGTTTCAGCAACGGTAAACTGATGATCAGTATAGCCCGTGCAATCCATTTGTTCCGTGCTGTCCGTGCAGGGACCATATGGTGGTAGAGCTGTAATGGCTGCCATAGACTGATGATCAGTGCAGCCCGAGCGGTCCATATGTGGTTGCTTACCTGCTGGTTTAACCAGACGGTTAGAAGGACCGTGCGATGACAGATGGGTATCGTGCGGGGTACGGTGGACAGCTGGTAGGGGTCTGGTGGCCATAGCGCTGGCAGAAGAAGACGGACAAGGCTCTGACAGGAACATTCCCCCATGTGGCTTCTTCGCTGGAGGATTCTTCTGAGCCTGAATAGATTCAAGTCTTTTCAGCCATTCTATCTCCATCGTGAAAAAGATTTAATAATCTTTGCCCTCTGTTGAGCAAACAACGGCTCATACAGACTGATAGGAATGTGGGTGTAGATGACATGTCAGTTTGCGACATTATATCGTCAACTTTCTCTTCTCCGTGTCTTCCTCCTGGCCTTGGTGAGAGCCTCAGTCAGTTTCAAAAAAGGCTTTCTGTACAGGTAACCTCCTGCATTTTCAACAGGCTGTATGAGGGTCGCTCATAATCATGGACGGCCACACTTATGAGATGCCAAAGTAGCAGATGATCCCATCTTTGAAGAGTTGCAGGATAAACAAAAAAACACCAAGACTTACTTAATACTTACGTATCATAAACTACCAATAAGACTGGTACTTTTATGGTAGAAGTCTTAATAATTGTTCACGAAAATGGACTAGAATGGTGTGACAACAATAAAATGTTGGAGGAGAGCAGAATATAGGACATTGTTGACTCTAACTTACACAGGAAAGAAGTGAAGCTTTTCCCGCCTTCATACACTAGAGTGCTGTGCCCTGGTGGATGCTATTGAGGGTATAAATAATTATTCTGTAGTTGACAGTGAAGAGGACTTCTATTGAAAATCTGAATGTTTTGTTTCGTGTGATTGCAGCCAAAATACAGTAATTCGTAAGAATTACTATAGTCCAAAACATAAACGATGACTACTTAAATTTAGGCCAAACCTTTTCTATTTTTTGGCTTTAGAGATGTTTTTGTGATGGTGAGAGAAAAATAAACATAAAAGACATTTTCCATTATCTTTTTTGTTCTTCAATAATTTACCTGAATATGTAGTCATATGTGCGATGCTAGCAAAGCTCATTTAAATTGTCTTGCATAACCTATTATATATATAACCTGTTGCCTTGGAAATATTTGTATATAGAACTTTCTTGTGGTGAACACATAAACAATTGCATTCAACAGATACAAAAATGTCCTTTTCAGATTTTAGTGTTACCACTGAAATCTGCAAACCACTTAAATAAAAAATCTCACCTCGGGAAAATTTATAGGAATTGAAAGATTCAAGCAACTCGTGTACCAATGAGAAAGTATAATTTTGACATTTGGAATCAGCTAACATGATGCTCTTCGTGATTAAACATGGCTGCTGCATTGTGTAAAAGTGGCCAAACTTGCGAAGAAAAATGAAGAAGAAAGTCCTGGTGAGACTTTTAATGATATTGATTCTTATAACCACTCATCTTGCCTCATCACCACTCATACTGCCTCATCACCACTCATCACCACTCATACTGCCTCATCACAACTCATCCTGCCTCATCACCACTCATCCTGCCTCATCATCACTCATACTGCCTCATCACCACTCATCACCACTCATACTGCCTCATCACAACTCATCCTGCCTCATCACCACTCATCCTGCCTCATCATCACTCATACTGCCTCATCACCACTCATCACCACTCATACTGCCTCATCACAACTCATCCTGCCTCATCACCACTCATCCTGCCTCATCATCACTCATACTACCTCATCACCACTCATCCTGCCTCATCATCACTCATACTGCCTCATCACCACTCATCACCACTCATACTGCCTCATCACAACTCATCCTGCCTCATCACAACTCATCCTGCCTCATCACCACTCATCCTGCCTCATCATCACTCATACTGCCTCATCACCACTCATTCTGCCTCATCACCACTCATACTGCCTCATCACCACTCATACTGCCTCATCACAACTCATCCTGCCTCATCACAACTCATCCTGCCTCATCACCACTCATCCTGCCTCATCACCACTCATCCTGCCTCATCATCACTCATACTGCCTCATCACCACTCATTCTGCCTCATCACCACTCATACTGCCTCATCACAACTCATCCTGCCTCATCACCACTCATACTGCCTCATCACCACTCATACTGCCTCATCACCACTCATACTCCCTCATCACAACTCATACTGCCTCATCACCACTCATACTGCCTCATCAGGGGCGGTCGGGTAGCCTAGTGGTTAAAGCGTTCGCTCGTCACGCCGAAGACCCGGGTTCGATTCCCGACATGGGTACAATGTGTGAAGCCCATTTCTGGTGTCCCCCGCCGTGATATTGCTGGAATATTGCTAAAAGCGGCGTAAAACCATACTCAGTCAGTACTGCCTCATCACCACTCATCCTGCCTCATCACCACTCATCCTGCCTCATCACCACTCATCCTGCCTCATCACCACTCATCCTGCCTCATCACCACTCATACTGCCTCATCACCACTCATACTGCCTCATCACCACACATACTGCCTCATCACCACTCATCCTGCCTCATCCTGCCTCATCACCACTCATCACCAGTCATCCTGCTTCATCACCACTCATCCTGCCTCATCACCACTCATCCTGCCTCATCACCACTCATACTGCCTCATTACCACACTTACCAGGTTTCCTTCTGGCCAATGCACCTCTCTTCTGTCTGGTGAGAGAAGCCATGATGCTGGGAGGTGGCTGTCTATAGTCCCATGTACACAGTACTGCAAGTACAGTCTGTGGCACCACTATCACATCATGTCTGTGTGTCCCTACACAGGCCACTGTCTGACTAGAGACTCCAAAGTACCTATTTTATGTGTCCAGCTTTCCCTCACTCACATTGAATGGTGTCCTCCTCTGAACAAATACATCACTCCAGCCATATAACACACATACCATGAAGCACTTATTACATACATGTCGATCCACTCAAATTCCTGTCATGATAGAGGCCCCTAGTTGAAGTATATTGTCATGTGTGATTGTCACTCACCGCACACATTAAAGCTGGTATTTGTAGTGTAATCAGTGGCAGAGAGTACAGAACTTTACAATGATATTTGCTTGTTATGACTGAGTGCGATCTGAATGGAGTGAGTTGCTCTCTGCTACTGTTAGCAAAGGGTGCAACGGGTGACAGGTTGAGCTGCAGCCATCACAAGATCACGTACTCAGGTCAGGTATGGCATTCATCAAATGGATTACTACGCCTGTGGAGGAGAAATCAAGAACTGAGTATATCAGATCACTGTGAGCATATTCCACCTGCCTGTTGGCACGTGAGTGAGATTTGGTGTGAAGATGGTGACACTGGGTGACACAGATCACACACTCTCTTACAGTAAACTCCACAGTCTTGTAGCACTGCTCCTTCAGAGGTGTCAATCCCCTCCAGTCAGGGACACCTCGTTAGCAGGGGTGGGATTGTCTTAAGATGTATTCCGAGTACTGACCCATGTGGTAAAAGAATGATATGTTAATCTCTCTGAACCTCTCCCTCCTTCGCTCAGCTTCCCACACATCAGAAACATGACATAAGGCAGTAAGTGTCCTGGCAAGTTTTTTTTCCACTGACAATGTTGGTACTGAGAGAAATTCATAATATCACTCAGTATTCCACATAACTGTCCCGGCCACGCTGGAAGAGAGTTGCAGCTATATGAACATGATATGTGAGGCCGGCCAGCTGATGGGTGTTTCAGTGCTGGCTTCCATAGCAAAGGACAAATGTGTTGACACTCTGGCTATGCTGACACAGCTACCACGACACACACAAGTCGGATGCAGCTCCTAGGTTTCCACCACATTGATGGCAAGTTGTGTTTGTAGAGTGACGCAACTGCTCCCCCACCCTCGCACTGGAGCAAACAGGAATATTGAAGGAAACAAAAATCTTCTAGTTTGGCAAACACAAATTTCAAAACTGAATGAAACTGATTTGACAGGCAGGTTTGTTATGTACTTTAAATATATAAATAATGTATGACCTAAACAACCTCCTTCAATACCACATGAAGCTCTGATCCTCAGTGATCTGATGGAACCATAGTTGTATTGTCCTCGTGTGTAGCTGGCAGTACTCCAGCAGTGTCCCCAGACTGACCATTTCCCAGCTACCCTACAGTCCCCCCCCCCCACCTTCCAACCCAGTCATTAGGATGCTAATACCCAACAGTGGCCACCCCCCTCATGTCGATGGGAAGCTACCTAACAGTGTGCCACACCTCATCAGTGGGAAGCTACCAGTCAGTGCGCCACACCTCATCAGTAGGAAGCTACCCAACAGTGCGCCCCACCTCATCAGTAGGAAGCCACCAAACAGTGCGCCCCACCTCATCAGTAGGAAGCCACCCAACAGTGCGCCCCACCTCATCAGTAGTAAGCCACCCAACAGTGTGCCACACCTCATCAGTAGGAAGCTACCCAACAGTGTGCCACACCTCATCAGTAGGAAGCCACCAAACAGTGCGCCCCACCTCATCAGTAGGAAGCTACCCTACAGTGCGCCCCACCTCATCAGTAGGAAGCTACCCAACAGTGTGCCACACCTCATCAGTGGGATGCCACCCAACAGTGCGCCACACCTCATCAGTGGGCAGCCACCCAACAGTGCGCCTCAACTCATCAGTAGTAAGCCACCCTACAGTGCGCCCCACCTCATCAGTAGGAAGCTACCCAACAGTGTGCCACACCTCATCAGTAGGAAGCTACCCAACAGTGTGCCCCACCTCATCAGTAGGAAGCCACCCAACAGTGCGCCCCACCTCATCAGTAGGAAGCTACCCAACAGTGTGCCCCACCTCATCAGTAGGAAGCTACCCAACAGTGTGCCTCAACTCATCAGTAGGAAGCCACCCAACAGTGTGCCACACCTCATCAGTAGGAAGCTACCAAACATTGTGCCACACCTCATCAGTAGGAAGCCACCCAACAGTGCGCCACACCTCATCAGTAGGAAGCCACCAAACAGTGCGCCCCACCTCATCAGTGGTAAGCCACCCAACAGTGTGCCACACCTCATCAGTAGGAAGCTACCCAACAGTGTGCCCCACCTCATCAGTAGGAAGCCACCAAACAGTGCGCCCCACCTCATCAGTAGGAAGCTACCCTACAGTGCGCCCCACCTCATCAGTAGGAAGCTACCCAACAGTGTGCCACACCTCATCAGTGGGATGCCACCCAACAGTGCGCCACACCTCATCAGTGGGCAGCCACCCAACAGTGCGCCTCAACTCATCAGTAGTAAGCCACCCTACAGTGCGCCCCACCTCATCAGTAGGAAGCTACCCAACAGTGTGCCACACCTCATCAGTAGGAAGCTACCCAACAGTGTGCCCCACTTCATCAGTAGGAAGCCACCCAACAGTGCGCCCCACCTCATCAGTAGGAAGCTACCCAACAGTGTGCCACAGCTCATCAGTAGGAAGCTACCAAACAGTGTGCCCCACCTCATCAGTAGGAAGCTACCAAACATTGTGCCACACCTCATCAGTAGGAAGCCACCCAACAGTGTGCCCCACCTCATCAGTAGGAAGCTACCCAACAGTGTGCCCCACCTCATCAGTAGGAAGCCACCAAACAGTGCGCCTCAACTCATCAGTAGGAAGCCACCCAACAGTGTGCCACACCTCATCAGTAGGAAGCTACCCAACAGTGCGCCACACCTCATCAGTAGGAAGCCACCCAACAGTGAGCCACACCTCATCAGTAGGAAGCCACCCAACAGTGCGCCCCACCTCATCAGTAGGAAGCCACCAAACAGTGTGCCACACCTCATCAGTAGGAAGCCACCCAACAGTGTGCCACACCTCATCAGTAGTAAGCCACCCAACAGTGTGCCACACCTCATCAGTAGTAAGCCACCCAACAGTGTGCCACACCTCATCAGTAGGAAGCCACCCAACAGTGCGCCCCACCTCATCAGTAGGAAGCTACCCAACAGTGCGCCACACCTCAACAGTAGGAAGCCACCAAACAGTGTGCAACACCTCATCAGTAGGAAGCCACCCTACAGTGCGCCCCACCTCATCAGTAGGAAGCCACCCAACAGTGTGCCACACCTCATCAGTAGGAAGCCCCCCAACAGTGCGCCCCATCTCATCAGTGGGAAGCCCCCCAACAGTGCGCCCCATCTCATCAGTGGGAAGCCACCCAACAGTGCGCCCCATCTCATCAGTGGGAAGCTACCCAACAGTGTGCCCCACCTCATCAGTGGGAAGCCACCAAACAGTGAGCCCCACCTCATCAGTGGGAAGCCACCCTACAGTGTGCCACACCTCATCAGTAGGAAGCTACCCAACAGTGTGCCTCAACTCATCAGTAGGAAGCCACCCAACAGTGTGCCACACCTCATCAGTAGGAAGCCACCAAACAGTGTGCCACACCTCATCAGTAGGAAGCCACCTAACAGTGTGCCCCACCTCATCAGTAGGAAGCCACCCAACAGTGCGCCACACCTCATCAGTAGGAAGCCACCAAACAGTGCGCCCCACCTCATCAGTAGGAAGCCCCCCAACAGTGCGCCCCATCTCATCAGTGGGAAGCCACCCAACAGTGCGCCCCATCTCATCAGTGGGAAGCTACCCAACAGTGCGCCCCATCTCATCAGTGGGAAGCCACCAAACAGTGAGCCCCACCTCATCAGTAGGAAGCTACCCAACAGTGTGCCTCAACTCATCAGTAGGAAGCCACCCAACAGTGTGCCACACCTCATCAGTAGGAAGCTACCCAACAGTGCGCCACACCTCATCAGTAGGAAGCCACCCAACAGTGCGCCACACCTCATCAGTAGGAAGCCACCAAACAGTGCGCCACACCTCATCAGTAGGAAGCCACCCAACAGTGTGCCCCACCTCATCAGTAGGAAGCCACCGAACAGTGTGCCACACCTCATCAGTAGGAAGCTACCCAACAGTGTGCCACACCTCATCAGTGGGAAGCCACCCTACAGTGTGCCACACCTCATCAGTAGGAAGCCACCCAACAGTGTGCCCCACCTCATCAGTAGGAAGCCACCAAACAGTGAGCCCCACCTCATCAGTAGGAAGCTACCCAACAGTGTGCCTCAACTCATCAGTAGGAAGCCACCCAACAGTGTGCCACACCTCATCAGTAGGAAGCTACCCAACAGTGCGCCACACCTCATCAGTAGGAAGCCACCCAACAGTGCGCCACACCTCATCAGTAGGAAGCCACCAAACAGTGCGCCACACCTCATCAGTAGGAAGCTACCCAACAGTGTGCCCCACCTCATCAGTAGGAAGCCACCTAACAGTGCGCCCCATCTCATCAGTGGGAAGCCACCAAACAGTGTGCCACACCTCATCAGTAGTAAGCCACCCAACAGTGTGCCACACCTCATCAGTGGGAAGCCACCCAACAGTGTGCCACACCTCATCAGTGGGAAGCTACCCTACAGTGAGCCACACCTCATCAGTAGGAAGCCACCAAACAGTGAGCCACACCTCATCAGTAGGAAGCCACCAAACAGTGCGCCACACCTCATCAGTAGGAAGCTACCCTACAGTGCGCCCCACCTCATCAGTAGCAAGCCACCCAACAGTGTGCCACACCTCATCAGTAGGAAGCCACCCAACAGTGCGCCCCACCTCATCAGTAGGAAGCCACCAAACAGTGTGCCACACCTCATCAGTAGTAAGCCACCCAACAGTGTGCCCCACCTCATCAGTAGGAAGCTACCCTACAGTGTGCCACACCTCATCAGTAGGAAGCTACCCTACAGTGTGCCACACCTCATCAGTAGTAAGCCACCCAACAGTGTGCCCCACCTCATCAGTAGGAAGCTACCCTACAGTGTGCCACACCTCATCAGTAGTAAGCCACCCAACAGTGTGCCACACCTCATCAGTGGGAAGCCACCCAACAGTGTGCCACACCTCATCAGTGGGAAGCCACCCAACAGTGTGCCACACCTCATCAGTAGGAAGTCACCGAACAGTGCGCCACACCTCATCAGTAGGAAGCCACCAAACAGTGCGCCCCACCTCATCAGTAGCAAGCCACCCAACAGTGCGCCCCAACTCATCAGTAGTAAGCAACTCATCAGTAGTAAGCCACCCAACAGTGACCCCCACCTGATCAGTGGAAGCCACCCAACAGTGCGCCCCACCTCATCAGTAGTAAGCAACTCATCAGTAGTAAGCCACCCAACAGTGCGCCCCACCTCATCAGTGGGAAGCCACCCAACAGTGCGCCCCACCTCATCAGTGGGAAGCCACCCAACAGTGGGCCCCAACTCATCAGTAGTAAGCAACTCATCAGTAGTAAGCCACCCAACAGTGCGCCCCACCTCATCAGTGGGAAGCCAACCAACAGTGCGCCCCAACTCATCAGTAGTAAGCAACTCATCAGTAGTAAGCCACCCAACAGTGCGCCCCAACTCATCAGTAGTAGGCCACCCAACAGTGCGCCCCACCTCATCAATGGCCTCCCATCTCCCTCTCTACCCACCCCTTTCAGCAACCCCCACACCACTGGTGAGAGCAGTCTTCACAACTACTGTATGACAATCCAGTTAACACAAGCCCCAGGCTGTAAATCAGATAGTATGAGGCACTTGTTTTCAATGCAGCTTTAATGCATTTCCAAACCTCCTTTCAATGTGTGTTAAACGCCAAGTCTTTCAAACTCAATTGCTTGTATGTTCAACCTTGCTCAGGTCAAGTCTCCCATACTCAGCAAATAATTCACATACTGAAAAGTCCAGCATTAGTGTTTCCCCAACTCAAGGAAATAGTTATCACAATTACCAAACACATGTAATTGCACAGTAACAAAGCAACAATGTAATCACAATCTAACAGGACTCCAAATTGTGTCAACACATGATTGTCATCAATATTTGTTTGACCTCCAGAGGTGTGACTGAAGGAGGTGTTGAAGGTATACAGTTCACATGATATATACCAACTCCCATTCAATGATATCAGCATGCTTGCTCAACTGATGGGTTCATTCATGCCCACAGTTTTCAGGTAATCAGAACCTTCCTGATCTAACAAGTCTGCATTTGGTGATTATTTGTGCATAGAAACCCAACCACAAACATCATTCATAATGTTAATAGCCCTTTGTCAGTCTACAGTATAGAGGGGAGGTAAAGAGGAGAGGACACAGCCCCCTGTCAGTCTACAGTATAGAGGAGAGGACACAGCCTCTGTCAGTCTACAGTATAGAGGAGAGAACACAGACCACTGTCAGTCTACAGTATAGAGGAGAGGACATACGTCTGCCAGTCTACAGTATAGAGGAGAGGACACAGGTCTGTCAGTCTACAGTATAGAGGAGAGAACACAGGTCTGTCAGTCTACAGTATAGAGGAGAGGACACAGGTCTGCCAGTCTACAGTATACAAGAGAGGACACAGCCTCTGTAAGTCTACAGCATAGAGGAGAGGACACAGCCTCTGTAAGTCTACAGCATAGAGGAGAGGACACAGCCTGTCAGTCTACAGTATAGAGGAGAGGACACAGTCCTCTGTCAGTCCACAATATAGAGGTGAGGACACAGGTCTGTCAGTCTACAGTATAGAGGAGAGGACACAGCCTCTGTCAGTCTACAGTATAGAGGAGAGAACACAGCCCACTGTCAGTCTACAGTATAGAGGAGAGGACACAGGTCTGTCAGTCTACAGTATAGAGGAGAGAACACAGGTCTGTCAGTCTACAGGATAGAGGAGAGGACACAGGTCTGCCAGTCTACAGTATACAAGAGAGGACACAGGTATGTCAGTCTACAGTATAGAGGAGAGAACACAGGTCTGTCAGTCTACAGTATAGAGGAGAGGACACAGCCTCTGTAAGTCTACAGCATAGAGGAGAGGACACAGCCTGTCAGTCTACAGTATAGAGGAGAGGACACAGTCCTCTGTCAGTCCACAATATAGAGGAGAGGACACAGCCCTCTGTCAGTCTACAGTATAGAGGAGAGAACACAGGTCTGTCAGTCTACAGTATAGAGGAGAGGACACAGCCTCTGTCAGTCTACAGCATAGAGGAGAGGACACAGCCTCTGTCAGTCTACAGTATAGAGGAGAGAACACAGGTCTGTCAGTCTACAGTATAGAGGAGAGGACACAGCCTCTGTCAGTCTACAGTATAGAGGAGAGGACACAGCCTCTGTCAGTCTACAGTATAGAGGAGAGGACACAGGTCTGTCAGTCTACAGTATAGAGGAGAGGACACAGCCTCTGTCAGTCTACAGTATAGAGGAGAGGACACAGTCCTCTGTCAGTCTACAGTATAGAGGAGAGAACACAGCCTCTGTCAGTCTACAGTATAGAGGAGAGGACACAGGTCTGTCAGTCTACAGTATAGAGGAGACAACACAGCCCCTGCCAGTCTACAGTATAGAGGAGAGGACACAGGTCTGTCAGTCTACAGTATAGAGGAGAGGACACAGGTCTATCAGTCTACAGTACAGAGGAGAGGACACAGCTCTCAGTCAGTCTACAGTATAGAGGAGAGGACACAACCTCTGTCAGTCTACAGTATAGAGGAGAGGACACAGCTCTCAGTCAGTCCACAGTATGGAGGAGAGGACACAGCCTCTGTCAGTCTACAGTATAGAGGAGAGGATGTTTGTCAGATGTGCAAGGACTTGGTATCCGATCTGTAAAAACCCTTCTGAAGTTGATGGAACTACACAAAGCTACAGTTTATCAAAGTTTGAAAAGCTGTGAAGCTTCCGAAGGCATAGAACATAGGCCAAGATTGGGACGTTGGACATCTCTAGGTGTGAATGATAGACGTCTGTGTGTCTCTTGGCGTCGCATCCCAATTGGTCTGCGAAACAAATTGCTGTAAAGGCAACAAGTCAAGGGTCATGGAGGTGTCGTAATGGACTACTAGACGATGTCTTAAAGCTCTGTACGCTAACGTCGAACCCATTCGACAGAGGTGTCACTTCCCGTGCATCTGATGTCGAACCCATTCGACAGGCGAATAGCATGACGACACCTCAAAATAAAACTCGCCATATCTATTTACCAAGAAGGCTTTGCGTAACATTTAAATTACGAATGACATGCATAAATGCTCAGCTTGCTCAATATCAAAACTTTCAGTCATTTATTTACCTCAAAAAGAAAATATCGCGAGTTAAAAAAGTTTCGGCCAAACTTCTCGGCACACAACTACCAGAAACGGCCATTGTTGACTTTTGGCACTTCACGTTGAGCGGCATGCAGTCCAAGTTTTCTTTATAATTTCATCATTTTTCCTATTCGATCATAAATTTTTGTTGTCTGACGAAAGGAAAACACTCATGTTCCTTAATTTCTAAAAATTAGCAACTTTCAGTGTAACTAATTGTAAACAAAAACAATCTGAATCTTAACATCATTGATTGGATGGAACTTGTACGATCATGGCAACAGCGGTAAACAAACAACTCCACATGCATAGTTATCCCGTTAGACTATTACAATCATTTTGTTACATCTAACTTAATTTTCTAGAATTATTGACACGTATGTATAAATCTTTGTAAAATCAAAAAAAAAATTAAAGAGTTTGCAAATGATTTCGTTTGATAAACTTTCGGACACATTGACAAGCCGACAAACGTCAGTGATACGTTTGGGCGTGGCCTAACTCGCGATTTGTTGAGTCGAACAAAGTCAACAAACACTGCGAAAAATGACAAATATTGGATGATACGCAAAATCTGAACTGATATACATTTTAGGTAACCATTCAATAGCAAAATAATGCAGTTTACTAGATAAAATCAAAATACTTGCAATATTAGCTATCATATCTGAAACTGGAAGCACGTACCGCGTGTGACACATGGAAGCAAAATATGCAAAAGTTGGTAAGCTATCATAAAGAAATTCCGAAATAGATTCAAATTCAAAAGAAAATACATAATTTACTATTTTTCGTCAACTATTTACTATTTATTGATTTGGAGAGCAGTCGTCACTCCTATTTGTTTAATATTTCTTCGTGATTGTGGCCATCAAATGTGTAAGTCTAAATCCGAAACCGTAATGGATTTCACGCTCGATGATTTTAATTTTAAAATATTTTCTGAAAACGAACGCAACGAAGAGCGATATAACGTATTGATATGCCATAATAATAACAACATAATATTGTTATTGTTCTAACATACAAAAAAATAAATTTAAAAATTTAAAGATGTTGTTGAATACTTTCTGAGAACCTCCCGTCCTCTGAACCGATAAGATTTTGGTACACGACGAGGTAGTGTAAAATATATATAGAGATTCTAGGCTCCTATATGTGATTTTGTACCCAAAACAAATTAAATTGTACCCAAAATACTTTGTGAATTTGTACCTAAGAAAATAAGACAATAGATCTATAATTATATTTATGTTTTCATGTAGATGAACAGAACACATAATAAAATATTTCATCAAGTTCATAATATGATTATGACTGATCCTTGAAATTGATTGTTTAGTTTTGAGAGAAAATTGACGCCTTGTCACTGAAGAAGAGGCCAGTTAAGTTGGTTAAAGGGGCACTGATCTAACGCAATTCCCCGGGACTGGTTGTTGCCTTTGTTATTGTTTTTTCCCAGTGAGTACCCGGATGTATAGCAGAAATCTAGACTAGTTCGCGACCTCTGATGCGCCATTCGTAAGCGCATTAGTCACTTTTATGGGTAGTAATAAGGGCGTATGGTCACATTGATCAACAAAATGAAATACAGTTTTCGAGATAATAAGGAAATGTAGGTATCTTTGTGAGTAGCATCGGTAATGGTGACGAAGTTTTGATAAGTCACTAGCTTGGTAATTTTGCCATTTTCGTTTACACTATTTTGACTTGCAACACAAAGTATATATTTCACCTGAGCATATGCTTTTTTAAAGTGTGTATATTTTGTTACTGTCAAATGTGTAACAAATTTATTAAACGTCTAAATATTCAGTTATTTTACAAAGTGACTGAAAAACATTTCCATCTGTATTATTATGATAACGAATTCCAAACATTTTGATGTTTAATGTCATCACCAAGAGACTGAAAATGTTACGTTGAAAAGTACATTTCTATGTTGTTTGGCTTCTAATCCACATAATAATCTGTTGTGATGTTGTTAGGCCCTTTTGGTCGTCTTAATCAATTTTAGTCAATCTGAAGAATTTCCCAACCAAGACGTAGAGGAACAAGAACGAATCGGTTCAATGCTACAGCCAATGAAGGAAAACAAAATGCAGATATCATAATTACAACCTACCAAATTTATGTGTATAAGTTTTAGGCAGCTTCCTTGTTCGAGGAATGTATCCGTGAATATCCACACAAAGGAACAATATCCCACTCGTCTGCAGCTGTACAAAGAAACTTATTCGATGTCACGTGTCTCAGTAACAATCAAATATTTTAAAAGATATATATCGTTTCGGGATATTATAACCCGTGTTCGTTTCTCAACTGATCGCTTGGATTGTTTCAGGTGTTTTACATAGGTGTCAAGTCTCAATGGTCGGCTGAGAAAGCCCACGTGACAACTATTTTCATAGCGATCACGGTTCCTAAAAATTCCATTGAGTGATAGATAACAATGATCAATCAATCAACGTATTATCAGTTAACCCTTTGAACAAAGTATGTTGTTTTTACATCGGCACTTCGCGCCATGATATGAGTGTATTCCCTTTGTTTTAGTAAACCTAGACATGTAAACACTCACTCTTGACATATCCACTGTGCAAGATAACAGTGATTAATCAATCAACGTATTTTCTGTTAATCCTTTGATGACTAGGAACGATCCGTTGATTTACAAAAAAAAGTAAAACAAGTGATCAATCATCTCTTGCTGGGCTGCCACGTGCATATTACATAACACACATTTCACCTTACTTCAAACCTGGATTTAGATTGAATAATTACCCCAGACACAATAAATGCCAAATGGGAACCTTTGTCAGGTAATATAAGTGGTGCTACCACTAATTGTACCTGTAATAAATTCATTAACTGAGCATCAAGTGAATGACGACAAATACACAAGTGTAGGGTTATACAAGAAAACGTGGATGACAACAAGGGAGTAGTAATCGTATTATCGACGCAAGCCGAAATCCGAAAATGCTTTCACTGCATGGATACTGTTTTTAGTATTAAACTATAACCATCTGGGGTATTTCCAAATGACGACGTCCGATGAGCTCCCTTGTTCTTTTTGTCTGTTTGTTTAGGCTGAAGAAATGAATTAACATGCGCCCTTTGTCGAAATCTTTATAGATCACAGTTAACCAATCAGTGTTCAAAAATGCGTAAAACAAATATTGCCTCCAGCCTCCAAGTTTATTTAGCTGTCCTTCCAGACGGTACCCCAGTCTCTGGTCACGCTCAGTTGCGTTGCGTATCATCCGGGTACTCACGGGGGAAAAACAATAACAAAGGCAACAACCAGTCCGTTAGATCAGTGCCCCTTTAAACCTAAGATAGAATGTATTGTTTTGATAGGAAATTGATATTATGTTAAGTTTAAGACACCAAAATTGATGAATATCTTTGGAATAATACTAGGTAGATCTAGATCTACAAAATCACATAGATCTACCCATTTGGGTAACAAATTACTAGAAATTTTGGGTACAAAAGTCACCTGTGTACATTTCAACTGTTTTTTTGTGAATCAATGGGATAAAACAAATTCGTCTGATTCCTTTTCTAATTTTAACACAAGAATTTGTTTTACATAACAAAACAGGCAGATCAACACGGATCACTTTTTTGTCCTAAAAATTTATAAAAATGTGAACAATATGGACACCTCAGAAATGAGGGCTTATAAGGTTATAATTCTACCTAACTTGTCACATGGTTTGACTTAGATCTAGGTCCATCTAAGAAAAGTCCTTATGAAAATTTTTTTTTAATTTTTTTATGACACTTGACATTTCTGGCACTTAGACAAAGAGTATTCAAGGAAAGACAGATATGTTTTTGAATGAAAATATGACTTTCCTTTATAATTCTTTTTTCATGATGACAGTGATACTTTTATACACACCAGCTAAGGAAGATGTGATTCTGTGATTGCATACAAAGGAAAAACAGGTTGGAAGCAGTACCTGTATGTATAAAATAGACCACATAAGGTGAACAAAAGTAATGGATTGGCTGACTGGAAAAAATACATCTGGCAAGGGTAAACATGTACACAGGCATGTTTCTTTTCATTCCAACCAGAAGACTGAGATAGCATTTACTAAGAAACATATGGCTAACTTACCAGCTTATGTGCCACTATGGTTCTTGTGATTAAACAAACAAAAATGTCATGTACTGTTACAAGTACTGTTACTGTATTAATGTATCATATTCCTATTAAATTATATTTCAGAATTGTTTTATTTGGAAACAAACCACATAATGCACAAGATTAATGTCCATATGAGTTTAGTATGTATATGTTAAGGATATGATTTATTCATTATTCATGGAATACTAAAATTAAAATGTTGACATCAGAGAGCTTATTCACATAGTTGATTTTCAGAGTGAAAGATAATAATTGTTGAAAAAATAGGTTTAAACTAAAGATAATAATTGAAGTTTGATCAGTTACACTGTGCTGATGCAAAGACCAATATTTACTATCCCCACACACCATCATTGTCGAAAAAAATAACTACTAAATATAACTTAAAATTTAAAAACCTGTAAACAGCTGTAAATAATTAAACAATTACAAATCTATCATCAATACGCAGCATGGTGGTCTTCATATTTTTGGAATAAATTTAGAAATCCTTCGTGAAACTGTTCTAAAATCATGCTAGAATCTATGAATGTATTCCCGAAAGGAAAACTATCCCAAATGTAATGTGGTACTAACACAGAAAATATGTACGTAGCATTTTATTGCTTATATATACCCTATCATATTCATCAACGCGGTGATGTTATTTTGAAACACGTTTTGTCAAGCCCATTTTCGCGCACCTGTTGTAGAGGGTGATCTTGCTGATCGACGATATCCATAGATGTATTACGTGGGATACACTTGTTGTAGTGAAATTTATCAGCGTGTACATCGCAGAAATATGAATCATGTCCCATTTATATTCACCGTAACATCGAATGGTGATTCTTAAATATCAACAGAAGTTCAGATAAAAGATACCGAGAAACTTGCATGTGGCATGTTGATTTATCGTCTACCGTTTCCGGGTCACGGGAGCATGCAAGGTCAAACGGATTAACTAATATGCCAATTATATTGTCAAAGTCACATTTTTATTTCATGTTAGTGGTGATTACTGATACTGTGTATCGACTTATGTTTTTGCTGTATGTGATAGGCGAACTATTTCAAAATTTACTGTAATTGTTTTGTTACGAAAGATTATCAGCAGACTACCCCTGTCTGTGACATCACATCCGGTGACCTTTGCACTTATTGAAATTGTGCTGTCAGAATTCACGATCTTTATTTTCGTTTTTCTCTCATCATATTAATCGGAATATGACAAATAAAACATTCTTCGATTGAGAAGATCGTCAACTTTCGCCAAGTTATATTTATAAAGACAATGTAAACTTTATTGATATTAAAATAGCAATAAGTTATGCGGAGGTCGGGCGAAGCGCGCCATGTTTGATTTTAAGACGTCTGCTAGCATCATGACAAAACGGTTGAAATTAGGATTAGTGAATATTTATAAGTCATTAATTGTTTCCTGCAAATTTTATAACATGACACGTCAGATTAACCCGAATATTCGTATTTCTGCAACCGACATGATGACCTCGAAAATTAAGTTATTTTTCTGTTTAACGTTTAGATAATAAATTTACTGAAATGGTTCATGATTTACCATAGCGCTGTTATATGCCGATAAAAAAAAACGAATTTTTACTCAATTAAAATTAGGATATCGGAGATATGATTATTGAAATCAATTTGCACAAATGTTACGATATTAAAATTTTCCTAGCATGAAATGCAAACCACCTTCAATAACACAATTCAGGTAAGTTCAAGAAAATTTACAAATTTTGTGTTCGCTTTGATTGAAAACACCGGGATATTTTTATATAGTATTGTGTAGTTTTCTATCAGGAATAAATGTGCAAAATATTTCTTCAATTGGCCCTTGTTTAATGAGGCACCGACTGTTTGAAATCACCCACCCTCTTTACAGTGCCTTATGCTAAAATTAATCCAGCAGGCAGGGTAAGAAGTGTGAAAATAATTCAGCAGGCTAAAGGCTAAACGTTCCAGGTATGCAAAACATGTGCCTCATAAAATTCCCCTCATGAATGCATCTCATACGGCAAAGAGAGTTGAGTGGTGCAATGACATGAAAGGAAAGAACTTTCACAGATGAACCAGAGTTCCACTTCTTTTGGATTCCAAGAAAAAGACAGCCAAGGGATGGAAAGTGTTAAAAAATGGTTCCTAAGTTCTCAGTGGGCATCCTAGATTCAAATAACACCCAAAGTGTAATTCCCTTTCAACCTCAACATGTTAACACCTCTTTTTACACCTTGCAATTCACCCTTACCTGGCTTCACAGCAAAAAACATAATATTGAAATTTCTTTGCAGCTTCGCCAGATCTAAACCCAATTGAAAATGACAGTTTGATAGACAGCATGGAGCATCATATCCAACAGTGTCTGGACAGTAATGCAGCAGTTACTGACTAGTGATGATATTTTAAATAACTTATAAGACAATAGTTGTATACAAGCGTGTGCAAAATCTGAGAACAAAATTTGTATTATTGATTAAATTATTGAATCTTGAAACTGTCACATTTATTCTGCCCATTGCTATACAACATGAGTATTTGTAGGAATATCACAAGGACTGAAGCTATCACTGCTGGAATCTATGTCAACTATTTGAACAGCACACAAATATTTACTCCAGATCCAAGTAGGTGTGGTTTCTTGGATGTATGTCCCCCTCACAAGCTTGTTCACTCCAATGTGTCTGAGACAGATTTGACCTTTCCTGGCAAGCATGATCATGAGCAGATGTGTTGTGGGTGCCGGCAAACAAAGGACGCCTGGGAGGAACATCCCAGCCCACAGTGAGACAGGGAAGTGTGATGCAGGTCCATACAGCCAAATGATTCCACATCATACAGGCATCCCGTAAAACAACACACAACACAGGACATCAGCATGATCAGTGGGGATCTACCCCAGAGCAGCTACACATTTCTGTGTAAGACATTGTCTCTATATAATAAACTAAGATTGAACTGGATAATGAAACATGTGAGTAGAAGAGGTTACAAGGAAGATTGTTGCTCAATTCACAAAACTGCAATTAGCTTAGGCTAGACTTTTCTCCATCATCAATGTATAGGTTCGATCACCTATAGAGCTAATGATCAAAATATAGTGTCTTATCTACATGTGGTCATTTAACATCAACAAGGTTTACAGTTTTTCCTGGCAATAAATCTACCAGATACAAATAGAGTCAAACTATCAGACTACTGACAGGGACCTGGGCCCACTTGCATAAAGTGACCTTTGCGCTACAACTATCATATGCCTATGTTAAGGTAAGGAAGTAACGATAACCTTAACACTAAGAGCTCTTTGTGCAAGTGCACCCTGGAGAAGTAGCCCCAATAGGTGGATGTTTTATTGATGTGTCCCTGTGGTAGATGATGCATAGGAATTGCTTCTGCTCTGATAACACCGGAGGTGAAGATACACCGTACATCATTTAAAAATTGTCTGTGCCAACACCAGGTAGAGAAACAGATTGAAATCTGATGACAATGAAAGTAGAGACAGCCCTGCAGACACATGTCTTCCATAATGTGGACAAATGATGACAGAGCGCCCCTACTACATCACTTCCAGCACCTCTAGGCTGGTGTCTGCAGTGGCAGTTCAGTATGATGGTACTAACACGGTCATCACTCCCTACAATAAGGTTCACTTGACCATAACCATTTACACGCCATCCCAAAGTTCCTACATCACAATATCATAATTAGTAAAGATTATTAAACACTTGTTTGCTGACTGAGATGAAATATACCATGTATACCAGCATATCTCAGGGTATTCACTGGAAGGAAGACATACATCCAATCATGCATGAGCTTCAGTCTGGAAATGTTTGCATGTCATTTTATCAATCTGGTTACAAACTCTGACCTAGACCTCTTCCCTACAAAGCTCTATGGATCAGAGTGTGTGATAACACAGCTTAGCTGATCCTGGCCTGACCCACAAATCAATGGTTTTGACTACTCACAGTATCAACATGATTAAATCTGTCTCTACCACATATTATCTTGGTCCAAGCAAACCCCTCATAACCCGTGTAGTATTATCTGTTGAAGCAGACCATTTGGATATTGTATGACCATGGCTCAAGCAACTTCAATAGAGCAGTTTTACACCTGTATTAATACCTGAATAAATAAAGGAATACAGCTTTGCTTAGTTCCAACATATTGCTCACACTGTTCCTGCATGACACACTCAGTCCTGATCTCACACGCCACTGTCACACAGTTGTCACACACCCCTGTCACACATTGCTCTCACATACCATTGTCGCACACCACTGTCACACACTGTTGTCACACCCAATGTCACAAGCCCCATTACACTCTGCTGTCACACACCTGTCACACACACTGTCACACACTGCTGTCACATACCGCACACCAATGTCAAATTCTTGTCACACTGCGGTCACAAACCACTGTCACACAGTCACACACTGCTGTCCCACACCGCACACCAATGTAAAACTCTTGTCACACACTGCTGTCACACACCGCTGTCACAAACCACTGTCACACAGTCACACATCACTGTCACACACAGTCACACACTGCTGTCACATGAGGTGTCACAAACCACTGTCAAACACTGCTGTCACAAATCACTGTCAAACACTGCTGTCACAAACCAGTCACACAGTCACACACCACTGTCACAGTCACACACTGCTGTCACACACCGCACACCACTGTAAAACTCTTCTGTCACACGCTGTCATAAACCACTGTCACACACAGTCACACACTGCTATCACACACTGCTGTCACACACTGTCACACAAACTGTCACAAAACACTGTCAACACTGCTGTGACAAACCACTCACACAGTCACAAACGGTCGTGACACACCAGTGTCACACACTGCTGTCACACACCATTGTCACAAACCACTGTCACAGACAGTCACACACTGCTGTCACAAATCAGTCACACACTGCTGTCACAAACCACTGTCACATACACTGTCACACACTGCTGTCACACACCGCTGTCACACACCGCCACAAACCAGTGTCATATCCTGCTGTCACACACCACACACCACTGTCACACAGTCACAAACCATTGTCATACACTGCTGTCACACACCGCCTGTCACACACCGTTACACACTGCAATCACTGTCACACACAACTTTTACACACCGCTGTCAGTCACATACTGCTGTCACAAACCGCTGTCACACACCACTGTCACACCCTGCTGTCACACGCTTTACACCATTGTCACACACTGCTGTCACAAACCACTGTTACACACTGCTTTCACAAACTGCTGTCACAAACCGCTGTCACACATCACTGTCACACCCTGCTGTCACACACTTTACACCACTTTCACAAACTGCAGTCACATACCACTGTCACACACTGTCACACACTGCTATCACTGTCACACACCACTGTCACACACTGTTACACCCTGCTGTCACAGTCACATACTGCAGTCATGCACTGAAGTCACACACCGCCTGTCACTTCCTGCACAAAGCTGTCACACAGGGCTGTCACAAACCACTGTCACACACAGTCACAAACCACTGTCACTACCCCGCAGTCACACACTGTAACGCACTGCTCTGAAGCACTGCTGTCACACACCAATTTCACACACCAATGTCACAGGCCGCTGTCACGCTATGGGTGTCCTGCAGTGTGGTCCTGCTATGGGTGTCATGCATGAACAACTTATCATGTGTATGTGGCGCTAAGACAATTGTCTATGGTAGGCCTGTTTCTTGGGGTAGTCACCATCACAGGAGCTGTTGGGCGAGGCATAAGTAAAGGGAACAACCCTTCTGAAAATGTTTCAATTATGATTCAGACATTGAGTAGAACAATTCTCAGGGATGGCTCTGTCATACCATAATATGATCCATAAACACAAGATTTGTGATGGTCCTGTTGGCCATTCATTGTTTTCAGAGTAATTCTACAGGGAGAAAAAAATAGTCTCAAAGATGTTACCTTTCTCAACAAGGTCCTTGTCTTCTCTGTTTTCACGTAGTTCTCTTATCCTGGTTCTAAGTTTTCGTCTTTCTACAAATTCTGAGGATCTCAATAGCTGAAATAAACACATATCACTGTCAAAACCTTCAAGACAACTCACTTCAGCACATCTCAACCAACCCTACAGAACAAGTCACTACAGGACCACTCACTACAGGACAACTCACTACGGGACAACCAACTACAGGATAATTAACTACAGGACAACCCACTACAGGACAACTCACTACAGGACAACCCACTACAGAACAACCAAATACAGGACAGCACACTACAGGACAACTCACTACAGGACAAATCACTACAGGACAACTCACTAGAGGACAACTCATTACAGGACAACTCAATATAGGACAAATCACTACAGGACAACTTATTACAGGACAACTCACTACAGGTCAACTCACTACAGGACAACTCACTACAGGACAACTCACTACAGGACAACTCACTACAGGACAACTCACTACAGGACAACCCACTACACTGTGTTGAATAGGAGGCCAAATCAGTTGAAAGATTGTTTGTTGGGCAAATATTAGATAACATTTAATCACAGAAATAGCGGTTCTCAAGTGAGGGGTTATTGGCATGGTTCAGGTCCCGGGATTTGACTAAACATTTTATTTAGCAAGCCTTGGCAAAATACATAGTGTTAATTCCTAATAGAGGATATTTACCATCTCAAACTCACAAGCATGATAACTATATCATATGTCATTCTTTAAGTCTGCCTTTGAAATAACCTGTTCTCATCTCTCACAAACATTATCTAAACATCGCCAGTTTTCCTGGAAGTGTGCATTGGTATGTCTTTAGGACCCTATTGTAACAAATAGTTTCCTTTCCACTGATCCTGACTTAGACCTGGAAGACATTAATTACAGTAACAATTAACTTGTTTCCATGTATACCCTTACTGTTGTAGACAAGTAACAAAGATGTCATCTTGTACTACTTCAAAACGCATATTAAAGAATTAATGATGTAAATGTTTACCTATTTGGTAACCTCAAGAATGCAGACTAGATTTATCTTTCATTAGCTTACCAGGTATTGCAGGTATTCCTCAGATTTGCAGTTTTCTATAACAGAGTCATTTATCACCAAAGCACTTGCAGCGGTCTTCTGTTTTATGTTGTTATCTGCCCCCGGTATAGAGGTGTAGGAGGCACTGCGCCATCGAGGGATGTTGTCACTGCTTCTGGTGAGATCATCAGAGCTGAGTGACACTGACCTGGCACTGCTCACACAAGCACTGCTCACCTCCTGGAGAGGAGTTGCCAACCCCTCTGATGCAAGGTCGGTGAGGGCATTGGAAACACCGTTCCTGAAGTTAACACTGCTCGAGGTCTGTGGTGGAGTTGAATGGATATTTAAAACATTTTTTCTTAACACCACAGAGTTTAATGACTCTCGAATATGAACGAGAATTCTGCTGGCATTACTATGTTTGTCATGTCCTGCTTTGATGATTGGATGGTGCGACTCCACCCTGGAGGTGTGACTAGATACACAGTCTGTGGATGGCCCGACAGAGACTACACTGCTTGGACACAAGATGCTGGCAGATGTAGAGAGATGTGAGCTCCTCAGTTGAGTTACACTGTTACCATCTGCAGAGGATGCAGCATATGATCTGGAATTTGGATTGCTGTTGCTATTTGAGGTAGATGAATGAAAACTCCTCGGCGGCAATACCTCTGTTCTAGTGTCTGTTGTGCCTCCAGAGGAATACCTAGAACTGTATCTATCCACACCGTTTCTCCCCTCTGAGCTTGATAAGTGTCCACTGTGCCTGGGCACTCTATTGCTATCCCCTGATGGTGTCCAGGAATCCCCACTGCTGGACCTAGTTGTGCCATCACTTGAAGATGTACCGCAGTGGTAGCTCCTGCGTTGGGAAATGCTGTTGAAGTTGTCACTGGATGTCCTGTGAAGACCTAGACTGGGTCGAGCTACACCAGTCCCTGCATCCTTATTGTCTAATGCACTTGAGACAAATGGTTTGACAGAGAAACTGTGAGATTTCACTGCCCCATCTTTCAGCTGGCGAATGGCAGCTCGTATCTTTCTCCTCTCTTCAAAACTAGTACAAGCATCCAACTGAAACAGGACAAAATAACACTAGAATAAAATTGCAACAGAATAACTATTTAATAACTCCTGAACATGCTTAATGCACTGTTTATGGTAATCATCCTTAATCAAACTATTTCCCATGGAATCTAAGAATAATAATCCTATGTATTGCCCATAATCAATTGAAATCCAACTTACACTACTGTACCTGTCTCCCCTACTCCCCACTCACATACACCACTGTACCTGTCTCCCCTACTCACATACACCATTGTACCTGTCTCCGTCACTCACATACACCACTGTACCTGTCTCCCCCACTCCCCACTCACATACACTACTGTACCTGTCTCCCCCACTCACATACACCTCTGTACCTGTCTCCGCAACTCACATACACCACTGTACCTGTCTCCCCCACTCACATACACCACTGTACCTGTCTCCCCCACTCACATACACCACTGTACCTGTCTCCCCCACTCCCCACTCACATACACCACTGTACCTGTCTCCCCAGCCACATACACCACTGTACCTGTCTCTCCACTCCCCACTCCCCCAAGTATCCTTTGTGCACTGGGACAAATATGCCTTCATGCTCACCAGTGTATTGTTTCTGTCATCTGGATGGCATTGTCGATGTCATTTAAAACTTACTGTGATGTAACACCACACTAGAAACGATGTCATAGGTGAAGATTGTTGACATCATTCAACAATTGTGGAAATCTACAACAGCAGTCGTGATCAGTGCATTTATTTAAAGGGGAGCTCAAAAGTAGGGCTGCAGTGATACAGGAAGGTCACGATACAATACGTATCTTGATATTCTGGTCACTATACGATACCTTACTCAATACTCAACGATAAAAACAAACAACAGTACTTCAGCATTTATTAAGTTTCAATACTTTAAGCATGTCAAGATTGGACCTTTCATGATTTTGGAACTGTCAAAATTATTTCATAATAACAAGACTACTGAAGTTGTTTAGCTTTCCTTCAAAACACTTCAAATTTCAAAACAACAGAAAACTTCAAAGTTCAAACAGCAGAAAATAATCAATGTACTTCACAGTCTGAATAGTTCAGCTTCAGGTTCTTTTTCAGAAAAATTAAAATGTAAACCTTGTAAAGTGATAGTCACGGATGGGTACTGTCTCCTGCTGTTGAGGGGCGGTCGGGTAGCCTAGTGGTTAAAGCGTTCGCTCGTCACGCCGAAGACCCGGGTTCGATTCCCGACATGGGTACAATGTGTGAAGCCCATTTCTGGTGTCCCCCGCCGTGATATTGCTGGAATATTGCTAAAAGCGGCGTAAAACCATACTCACTCACTCACTCACTCCTGCTGTTGAGTCTTAACGGAGGTGGAGCCATAGGGGTAGATGACCAACACAACACATGCTCTGCCTACCTAACACGATCTACTATGTACATTTCAGAGTTTCGTAAAAGATTGGAATTGTAGTTGTTTATGATTCATAGTGTGAAAAAAGATTTATCGAGTGTTATGCACTATAAAAAAACACATCGTATCCCTTCCATGAATTCATGTGAACGAACAGGTATAACACACTTGGTAAATAAAACATCACTAAACACGATGATTTGCCATTGAAATTGTATTTTTTCTCTCATAGGCATTGTTTTATATGCAGAGATTAAGATTACCGTGTGTATTTTCTTGTAAACTAAGCTGAGAATAGCAATCAGCTGTACACACATTTCTCCCAATCTACCGGCGATTCAGTTAAAAAGTACCCAATGATAAAACTTGAAAATGGAATGTTGCAATGGTTGGAAGAAAGTGTTTCTGAAATTATTGTTTTATCAGGAATAATATCGTCCAAAATCGTGTTACTTTAGTTGCAGCTTTTACTATATATATTTAAAATTATAAGAACCATAAGCACTGCAGTTTGATACAGGTGATTGCTATGGCAGGACATTTTTACGTATGGAACAATTTGACCAGTCACCGTAGGGATTTTCCGCGCTACATGTATTTCAATTGCGAAAACATTATGTTGACATATAATAGTCAAATTGCCACAAATATGACATTTAACGAAATGTAAAATGTAAGTAAGTTTTGGGAGCCATGCTTAACCCCACGCTATAACTAAGTTAGCGCTTTATTGAAGGGTGCAATAGTGAGGAACACTGTACTTAAGATTAGCATTCCGTATCATGGCGTATCTATAAACAGGCCCACGTGTATTATGTATCATATCATGGGACAAGTATCGCGATGCGTCAGAATATTTAAGATTAAAAAATAATGGGTAATAAAGAAATTAATACATGACACTTGTGTAAATTCATGTATTACCCTCACTTTGCCCAGGAAATGCAAAAATTCTGACACGTTTTGTAAAATCATTATGATACACAATACACATGCTTGTATAATAACCTCTTCCGCCAGGCTTTTTCCCAGAAGAACATACCCCTGGTGCAGGAAGTACATACAGTACGGTATTCCTTGGTATGGGGAAATCAGTCGTCTCAATAGTACACAGTGTACAGCTATCACCAATCACTTTAATAACAAGCCAAACATAAATAACGTATGGACGCATGCACACACGCACACACGTGCGCATATAATATTAGTGCAAAAGTCTTTGGTGCAGCGTTTTTTCACCTTTTTTAAAAAAAAAATGTCATGGAATGGTTGACCATATTGAGGTGGGAAAAGAGCTGGTTAAGAATTCTCTCATTCTCGCAATTATGCTTCTTAAAATAAACAATGGTTCAATGCAATGATTTTCTTCCCCCCACCAACACTTTCACTGCTAAGGAAATCAGGGCATTGTCTACCTGCCTTACTTCAGGGAAAGCAGTCTCAGTATGTGTAAAACAAGTTGTCTCCAGTTGTCAGGGGCACACCCATCATCAAGCAGTTCCCCACCTTACAGTCTTGGAGGGCAGGCTAACCTGTGACTACCTGATGTCTTCCAGGTGTAGGACAGGTCATACTCATGGGAATAATGTCGAGGCCATCGGAAGTGAAGTTATAACCAAACGTGACTTCATCAGAAGCAGAGGGGATGTAATAGATGGTCAATGTCTGGAAGGTCGCATGGGACAAAGGCTGCTAGGAATCAATTGAGGATGTCACAATTGGGGAATTGGACACACATGTAGCAGTAATTCTAGGGACAATTACAACATATTTGTATATGTCCTTGACATTATTCCGAAAACAGGCCTTTAGAGGTGATTTCAGGTTATGTGCACCAAATACTGGTCAGCACCCCCAAAATACTGGATTTATGGAAAAGACCTAATTTTTCGATAAATCACTGAGTTAGGGTTATTTTCTGTTTAAATTCAGCAGACTGTTTACTGTCTAGTGTATTATCCTTCCCTCGGGTATATTTTGGCACTGATGTAATAGACATTGTGTAGTCATAAGAATTACCAATAATATAGATATATACAGGGGACAAGGGAATGTGGAGCCTCAGACATATCAGGCCACTTGGCAACCCATGCAGACTTTGATTTCCAAGCACTTCATGCATTATCACATTATGTCTATTCAACCAGAATAAGCTTTATAAATAGACCAATATTTAATGGAATAACTCCATTTGTGAATGAAGTGTATGTCCCTCCCAATTGTGGCTCTAAATACAACAGTTAGATGCTGCTGCCCGATGTCTCTGTAGCAAGCATAAAATATCCGAATCCCATGATAGGATTCGAACCACAGACCTGTTCTGAGGTCGGACGCCTTATGCACATGACCAAAGAGGACTACCCCATCAGCAAGCTCACAAGGTAAGGATGTCATTAGCGGGATGACTCCACGCCCTGCTGCATACTCCGTCAACAGAAGGCACTTCTGGGGCCGCATTGGGAGACTTATTTTACTCAAGTTCTATATGATCATGCTCAGCCCCACATCGGGTGCCACTGTAGCAGTCATAAAATGTCCGAGTCCAGTGATAGGATTTGAACCTTGGTCCTTTTGATCTGAGGTCAGACGCCTTGTCCACATGACCAAAGAGGTCAACCCCGTCAACAAGCTGACTAGGTGGGATGACTCCACACCCTGCTTCATCTCCATCATGGTCTACAGAGTGACCTCCCTTTCCCAAGCCCACACAGACAGCAACAGCAGCCACTGTTGTTGCAATACAGGGAGAGAGAGAGAATAATGTTTATTATAGTGTCACATGATATATACACTTCATACTAAAACACGTACACAAACAATACAATATAACATCCGACCAGGTATGGCCTACGAGACACTTAGACATAAAAGCAAATTATAACGTCATGATCTGGATAAGGTAGATAAACACATATTCTAACACAATGTTTAAAGTTAAGATTGGGTTATGAACATGCATGCACGCACACGCAGACACACACGCCAAATTACTTATAAAGTCATGCACACAATCATACACAAACACTTAAACACTGACACACCCACCCAAACCCCACCACACACCATACCGCACGCACTCACGCACACACACACCATACGTACATTATACGCCCCCCCACACACACACACAAACGCAGGCATGCACTCACCATACGTACATTATATCACACACACACACACACACACACGCACACGCACGCACGCACGCACACACACCCACGCACACACGCAAACACCATACGTACATTATATGCCCCCAGACACACACACACGCACGCACACACACCATACGTACATTATATGCCCCCCCACACACACACACACATCCAACACAGAGGTGCATTTATCCTCACCGACACTCAACATAAACAGTACAAGTATAACATTGATCACAAGTAGAAATACTACTATTCGCAAACATAATAGCATACATGCAGAAAAGCGCAAACAGCATTAAATGAGTGACAAGCGTCTTTGGAACATTTGATCAATTAGCTTACAAAGAGTATAACACCCGTGTTCACATCTGAGTAATGTTATAAATTTCTCGGTTGAAGATAAGTTCATGAAATCTGGCATACATTCACACATAGCGTTCATTACATCATAACGTAAATCATCAAACATGTTACAATCAATTAAGAAGTGGACCTCAGTCTCTACTGAGTTAAAACAAAAAGGGCAAGTTCTATCCTGAAGGGGGACAGGGGGATGACTGTACCTCATATTTCAATGTTATTGGGGAGGCTGCCACTGCGTAAAAGTGCCAAATATTTTCTGGCGTGTCTATGGATATAATTTGATAAGACATAGGGCTCAGGCGCTACATCCTTCTTAAGCAATCTATAGGTCCTCAGCTTATTACCATTATAGTTATTAGCATCATTCCACAACTCTGAAAACCAAGCAGTTTCATCCACTTCAAATAATTTTTGCTTAATGAGGGTGAACTGACCACGTGTCATCGAATGGACATCGATCAAGTCGAGGACGTTTAAGTTTCTAGCTAGCTTGTTAACTTCCTTTTCCCATGAGCGCCCTCTTTTACTTGACAAAGCATGAATGACACGGGACAATCTTATAATTTCCATACTGTTAAGGCGGAAGAATAAACGAAATACTTCTATACGTTGCTTAGTGACACATGATTTCCAACCCATGTCTCCCCTGGCGGTGACATTTGACAATTTAGTATAAATTGCATAAGTAAAACCACCAGCATCAAAATATTTTGTACATGAAACACCAAAAGCTCAACTTGCCAATTTAGCCAGTTCATTAATTGTGAACTTAAAGTCCATGTGTTACAACAAAGACAGCAAACAAAACAATTTGGGAGTAGTTTTCTGAATGTCCTTCCTTAAGGCTGAAAGGTCACACATATCTCTGACTTCACTGACAAAAATCTGAACTATTTGTACAATGTTTAAGTCAAGTTTGTTTAGGCTCAACTAAAGCTGGCCACTTCCTCATATCAATACTGTCCTCTAGGGAAAAAACAGACCCTTCATACCTTATACAGAATTAGGTTAAACATATGTTCATAGCAATATTATGTTCAGTGTAATAATACATCAAATAGGGTGCAATCATTGCAAACAACATCTACAGTGGTGACAATCCACACTGAGAATACATTACTGTAGGACAAGTAGAGAGATCCACAACACAATGCCTGAAAGATTAGATCAGAAGGATCCATGCCTACCAGGTTTGTGTTTATTCTGGATAATACAGAAAGACTAATTATATGGTTAACACTTGATCCCAGTGATAATGGATCAGATCGGATCAGTGGAACACAGACATGAGTAACAACCCCAGTGGGGAGGGACAGAGACCCAGGCAACACCCCCAGTGGGGAGGGACAGAGATCCCGGTAACACCCCCAGTGGGGAGGGACAGTGATCCAGGTGACACCCCCAGTGGGGAGGGACAGAGACCCAGGTAACACCCCCAGTGGGGAGGGACAGAGACCCAGGTAACACCCCCAGTGAAAAGGGACAGAGATCCAGGTGACACCCCCAGTGGGGAGGGACAGAGACCCAGGTAACACCCCCAGTGGGGAGGGACAGAGACCCAGGTAACACCCCCAGTGGGGAGGGACAGAGACCCAGGTAACACCCCCAGTGGGGAGGGACCGAGACCCAGGTAACACCCCCAGTGGGGAGGGATAGAGACCGAGGTAACACCCCCAGTGGGGAGGGACAGAGATCCAGGTGACACCCCCAGTGGGGAGGGACAGTGATCCAGGTAACACCCCCAGTGGGGAGGGACAGAGACCCAGGTAACACCCCCAGTGGGGAGGGACAGAGACCAAGGTAACACCCCCAGTGGGGAGGGACAGAGACCCAGGTAACACCCCCAGTGGGGAGGGACAGAGATCCAGGTGACGCCCCCAGTGGGGAGGGACAGAGATCCAGGTGACGCCCCCAGTGGAGAGGAGCATAGACCCAGTAACACCCCCAGTATGAGACAGAGACCCTGGTGACACCCCCATTTGGGAGGGACAGAGATCCAGGTGACACCCCCAGTGGAGAGGTACAGAGGCCCATGGTGAATGGGAGTGTGTCAGGATGTTGAATGGGAGTGTGTCGGGATGGTGAATGGGAGTGTGTCGGGATGGTGAATGGGAGTGTGTCGGGATGGTGAATGGGAGTGTGTCAGGATGGTGAATGGGAGTGTGTCAGGATGGTGAATGGGAGTGTGTCAGGATGTTGAATGGGAGTGTGTCAGGATGTTGAATGGGAGTGTGTCGGGATGGTGAATGGGAGTGTATCAGGATGGTGAATGGGAGTGTGTCAGGATGGTGAATGGGAGTGTGTTGGGATGGTGAATGGGAGTGTGTCGGGATGGTGAATTGGAGTGTGTTAGGATGGTGAATGGGAGTGTGTCGGGATGGTGAATGGGAGTGTGTCGGGATGGTGAATGGGAGTGTATCGGGATGGTGAATGGGAGTGTGTCGGGATGGTGAATGGGAGTGTGTCAGGATGGTGAATGGGAGTCCTGACACAAACCAATTCACATCATCCTGACAAACTCTCACTCCCAGTCACCATCCTGACACTCTCCCAGTCACCATCCTGACACTCTCCGAGTCACCATCCTAACACACTCCCATTCACCATCCTGACACACTCCCAGTCACCATCCTGACACACTCCCATTCACCATCCTGACGCTCTCCCAGTCACCATCCTGACACTCTCCCAGTCACCATCCATACACACTCCCGGTCACCATCCTGACACTCTCCCAGTCACCATCCATACACACTCCCGGTCACCATCCTGACACACTCCCATTCACCATCCTGACACTCTCTGAGTCACCATCCTGACACACTCCCATTCACCATCCTGACACACTCCCAGTCACCATCCTGACACACTCCCAGTCACCATCCTGACGCTCTCCCAGTCACCATCCTGACACTCTCCCAGTCACCATCCTGACACACTCCCGGTCGCCATCCTGACACTCTCCCAGTCACCATCCTGACACACTCCCATTCACCATCCTGACACTCTCCCAGTCACCATCCTGACACTCTCCCAGTCACCATCCTGACACACTCCCATTCACCATCCTGACACTCTCCCAGTCACCATCCTGACACACTCCCGGTCGCCATCCTGACACTCTCCCAGTCACCATCCTGACACACTCCCATTCACCATCCTGACACACTCCCATTCACCATCCTGACACACTCCCATTTACCATCCTGACACACTCCCAGTCACCATCCTGACACACTCCCAGTCACCATCCTGACACACTCCCAGTCACCATCCTGACACTCTCCGAGTCACCATCATACTCCCATTCACCAGGTAAACACACATTCACCATCCTGACACACTGAATTTCAGACAAAACTGATATTTTACTTTTTGTAAAGAACATATTCTGACTAAGTCCTGAATTCACCCAAATACTGATATAATGTTACAAGTAGCTTCAACATATACACAGACAAAATGACTTGAAGTCAACAACCACTGACATGATCACTTGTACTAGCAGCAACATCCACATGATCAAGCATGGGCAGTTATTGTCTTTGCCCAAACAGACAGTAATGACAGCTGAAGTATGTTAAGTACAGTAGTCAACCGCATGATAAGCAAGTAACTGTGATAATCCCAAGTCAGAAGGATTAAGTCAATCTGCAGCAGGTGGTTGTGTATTAGCGGCTGATCCCACCGGCTGTCCTGCTTATCCCAGTGTGTTCCAGCTGTATCAGGTCTGTAAATCACCCCTGGGGCAGGGCTGAACACACACAACCATGGCCAGGGATAATCAGCTCAGCTACACCACCCCCCCTACCTCACGTCCCCCACCTCATTACACCACCATGCCAATTATTGACTTGATCAGATTATTGTAACTCATATCTGTGCTTGAACATGTTATTACATGTCACATGGCCGTCCTACAAGGCCAGTCATTAAAGCCCATTTGGCTGTGGTGAACCTTCTGTGAGGGTAGTATCTGTTATTGTTAGCATCATAGGGTACTGAACATTTTACTGACTAAATCCAACTTCATTATTCTGAACACTCATAAAAGAAGGATGAACATAGATAGAACATATGACATAATGACAAAGATCTGAGATTCCATGAAACATGCGCCCTACCACAGATCAGGGGACAGATATGAGGGTGCCAAGCCCTTCTCTAAGGCATCCGGCATACCACTTAATTTGTCTTGGCATCCAAGGTAAGAACTCTTGAGTGATATCAGTGTACACAGCTGGTACAAGTAAATTAAACTTGGGTTTTCAAATAAAATGCATGACCATGCATGCTCATAATCCTAGGGTTAAATATTTCATTGTTTTTGACTCATTGAAAAAAAGAAATTTCAACACTGAAATATTGGCCTCTGCATACCAGGTAAACATTTCTCTGCATCCAGTGAAGTGCACTGCGGTGTCCAGAATACCAATTTACAGGGCTCGGCATCTGGCGCACCAAAAGGGGGTTGGCACCCTCTGTAATTCCTGGAGAACCCAGTTATCACCCACCTGCCTTCATGAAGGTCCTGGTAATCAGTAGACAGTAAGATCTACATCATGTTTTATGGAATTTGTATTTACCATACAGCTTTTTCCAACTCTTCTGATCATTGTCATTAATTTTCCTTGGTAAAATCTCATCTTCCCTGAAGGCAAGAGAGTTAACTGACTATAAAAGTCCAGTTTCCACTCTTGCTGAACTAGGCTAGAATTATAGAATTACATTTGGCTGGATTAACCAAGTCTATTTATAGTCCAATCAAAATCACATTATGAAATCAACATCCAGTTTGTAAACTGCCTGTAGCTTTCAGTCGATTGCAGGCTTTGCGAAGCATGTGTACGTACCGTCAACTTGGCATCCACAGATATTTTCCAAAACTTTTCAAGTTTGTAATCAAGGTGATGATTTAATGAACTTCATGAAGTAAGACCTGTTATATTACAATATCGATTTTTATTATCGATTTGATCATCTTGACTGGGCAGTTATTTTGTTTAAAGCAAATGCAAGTTATATGAGCATGATGAGAATCATGGAATGGTTCCATCATGGTGGAATCTGATTGGTCAGTAGGTGGTACATAGAAAGGACATAACTGGTAATAGCCACTGGTGGCGCTACGATCGAACCAAGAAATTCCAGCCTTCCAGTAGTTCAGCAAGGGTGGAAACTGGACTTTTACAGTCAGTTAACTCCCTTGCCTCAGGAAGATGGTAAAATCTGGACCAAGCTTATGTTTACAATATTGTGGGACCATACTTCACATTGTTCCTGTGTCTTCTGTTCTATCCCAACTGGCTGAAACACTATACCAATGAAGATGAATTAGGTCATAATCAGGCACCATGTTGGGACTTGACTGGGTGTCTTAATCAGGACCCCTCCTTCTGCCCACCAAATACAGGGGCCACATGCTCAAAGTGGTCTTAGTGCTTATTATGGCCTCAATACTTTAAAACTTTACACTAACATTGCTTAAAATGTAACATAAAAGTGTTCATCACTGCCCAAGCTTGCAGCCTTTGGTTTAAATTGTCCAGACTGTGATATAGCTGCATCAATGTTATGTAAAACAACATTCACTCACTTACTTCAAGCAGACTTGGACCTACTGCCCCAAAACATGTAAGGCTAGTAGGATATTGAACAGATGAAAGAATGAGACCATGGCACTTAGGAAGCATAAGAAGCATTCAGAATACATTCAAACACATTAAAATAAGATTGAAACAAATTTATGTATGGAGCGTAACTTCCAGACACGTTTGACAAGCAGGCTGAACCATCTGTGTTTATGCTCTATTAGGTGGGAGTAAATCAGCGAACATGGCAGCATACAGCCAGCACAGTGTGTTATGTGACACAACAACAAATATGATCCCCAATGAGGCATGGTGGATGACATACTTCTAAGCAGGGTGATTTGTCATAATGCTATCTGTCACAGGGCCAAACAGCTATACATGCTGTGACAAAACATTCATGTCAATGTCTACCTGATATTTGACTTCTTTCTAGATGTGTCTGCAACCTCTGTACATGAAGGTTACTGAGTGTGTTCTTCAGGTACACTCTGTGTCCTGTGCATGTAGCGGGCGCCAGGCTGTCAGCAGATCACAAGCAGGGGCAGACCCTGGACAATACACACCAGACCGGTCATAACACTCATAGTAATGTACTGTCACATTCAAAGATGACTGACAAACATTAAAGACCAGTTTTCTAAAATATGGTAAGGACATTCAGTTTCCCTTGTTTAAAGATTCTTGTTGATTCTATCTAAGTGACAAGGTCAAAACTCCTGGCCCCAAAAGGCCAAGCTCAATGTAAATCATTCTTATGCAAACAAAGAAAGATGTGATGGTTTTAGCACAATTCAACTGATCAGGTGAGTGACTGTTGTTACATAACGTAACCAACAATATTCAATTATTGTACCTTGTATATCATTAAGTCTGTGACCAAGGTAGCAATATACACCACAACCGAGGGGTAAGAGAGGAATACACACGGTCATCTTCCCAGGCAGCTCAGAGGAGGAGGGTTGGGGGTATTCTCCGATTTTCATTTACACTATATTGACTTGTAACACAAACTAAAGATTTTTCCAGAGGATTGCTTATCATATAGTGTGTATATGTTAAAGTCAATGTGTAATGTGTAAAATGACTGAAATTTTCACTTTTACAATTTGACAAAATGCCAGTACATTTCAGGGTTTTTTACAAATTGGCTGAAAAATCTATCCATTTATTTTATCATGATAACAAATACCAAACATTGTTACTTTAATTTCCTCACCAAGTGACTGAAAATGTTAGGATTAAAAGAAAACAAAAGCCAATGCCTATTTTCAAATTTTTGGGTTTCTAATCCTGGCATAATTAGTCTATTGTGATGATTTCAAGCTCCAATGAACAATTTTTAGTCAATCTGTTAAATAAACAGATAGCTTTTTTAGTCAATTTGTAAAATGACTGAAATATTTAGGCATTTTATAAATTGCCTCAGTGAATCACATTTTAGACAGACTGTGTTGTTGGTCTCGTATCAAAGAACTTCCCCACGATAATGTAAAAGAAGTAGAATGATTTTGTTCAATGCTACAGTAAATGAATGAAAACAAAATGCAAATATCGTAATTAAAACAGACAAAAGTTATATGTATAAAATTAGGCAGCTACCTTGTTCGAGGAATGGATCAACATGTGTCCATATCCAAAAAATAGAACAATATCCCATTCATCTGCAGCTGTACAAAGAAACCTGTTCGATGTTACATGTCTTTGTAACAATCTTTGACAATTTTACAATAATAAAATGTATACAGCATTTCACTTTATTATAACTTGTGTTCATGTCTCAACTGATCACGTAAGTTTGTTTCAAGAGTTAAACAAAGGTGCCATGTCTCATGGGTCAGCTGAGATAGCACAGGTGACAACTATGTTCATGATGTCCATGGTTCTTTAATAAATCCATAGAGTTAGATGCAATTGCAAAATGGTGTTTCATTTATGAGCTCAAATAAATCAAATGTTTCATCTTAATATTTTAGGCCTTTTGACATGAATTTATTACATGATTAAATATGGAGCTTTAAAACCCAGAATTTGGAACCAAATATATCTCAGTCATCGTATTATCCACACAATCAGAAACAAAAAATGCTTGCAAAGTCGGGATACTTTTTTTTAATCAAACTATAACCAACAGGGTGGTTTCCAAATAATGACATCCGATGAGCTTCCACCATTCTTTTTGCCTTGTTTGTTTCTGTTGAAGAAATTAATTAACAGAGAGAGTAATGTTTACTAACTTGCACCCTTTGTAACATCAAAACCTTCGTAGATCATGGGTAACCAATCAGTGTTCAGAAATGTGTATAGATATTGGCTCAAAGTTTATATAGCTGTCCTAACAGACAGAAGCCCAGTCTCTTGCGAGCAAATTGACTACAGCGGACAGTGTTAGACAGATGGTTAGAGGCCAGAGCCGAGTGCCCCGTTGCTTTAAATCCAATTGCTTGCAACAAAGTGATCTATTCATACAGATGAAAAGGGATTCCAGCAATAGAATTCATGTTTTCTTCAGATGAAAGCTTTTATAAATGATGTTAGATATACAGACACTTGCTGTTTGAACTATGGTCACCATAAAGTTGGCTTTTCTAGGACACCAGGTGGTTCCTTGGTGTTACAGAGGTAATAAGCAGTCTGTATGATAATCACTTTAAATAAAACCCCTGAGCTGGCTAAGAGCATATAAAGTGACAAGTACAGTTAGCAGGTGGTAGATGAAACTGAACATTCAACTGATCATACGGGTAAACACCCTACTTCTAACAATATTGTGCTACGTCAACATTTGTTTAATTTTCAAATTTATAACCTTACTTCATTGTGAAGAAGGATGTTATGTACAGCCTCTGCCTGTGCAATATGTCCAATGCTTTCTGGTGAGAAAAGGTTGGTGAGAAGGAGGTGTTTTTCCTCACTAAATTGAGCTACTCTGGCAAACATTTTGAATTCTTCAAAAGGAAAAGTCTGCTTTGTTGTACATATGGACAAAGGGAACAAGTTATGTGAAAATGTTCAGTAGATGTGGAGAATAAGTATTTTTAAGTTTCAGTGATAACAGACGAATACCAAAAACCTGTAACATGTTCACGTGGAAGATGTTAGCATGGTTAACAAAACGGCTTGGTGAGCTGAACAATTATTCAGGCAAATAATGACTTGTCAGAGAAATAAACATTGCTGTTCTGACAGCCACAACAAAATGAGGCTCCCTCAGTGCATCCCCCAGCAGGGCCCTGTTCCACAAAGCGACCTTAGAGCTACATTGATCATAAGCCTATGGTAAAGTATGGGAGTTACGACCAACTTAGCACTAAGGTCACTTTGTGGAACAGGGCCCTGGTCAGCATGTACAAGACATATAGCAGCTAGTGTCACCCAGGATACAGCCAGGTGAGCTGTGAAGTATACATTGTGTACACACTGTTGTTATTGGAAAGGGATGGAAGGGCATTGTCTGCAGTTGTGTAGGAAAACATACAAGTAACAAGCTAGCTGTTCTACCACTGATGATGAGTGTATGCTATATCTAATATATGAAGCTACTTTATAACATGAAGTGATGTGTGTCCATACAGAATATCATTGAAACTACCATCGGCGCCCTTCAAGAGGTCACCTGCCACATGTAAAACAATACCACTCCAGCCCGAGAACCCTTGCCTTTATTCAACTACAGCAAGTATTGTAGGACATGTCATGTATGCTATCCTTGCTCGTTACAGGTTGAGGGGCAGTAATTACAGGCACTATTCCCACCTTAATGGCCCTTCACCTGGTAAAGATTAGGTGTTAGATAGATCAGATTACCTCCTCCTTGTACCACAACACACACAACCCTTGGTGTGACGGCGCTCACCTCACTAGACACACACAACACACACAACCCTTGGTGTGACAACGCTCACCTCACTAGACACACACAACACACACAACCCTTGGTGTGACGACGCTCACCTCACTAGACACACACAACACACACAAACCTTGGTGTGACGACGCTCACCTCACTAGACACACACAACACACACAACCCTTGATGTGACGGCGCTCACCTCACTAGACACACACAACACACACAACCCTTGGTGTGACAACGCTCACCTCACTAGACACACACAACACACACAACCCTTGGTGTGACAACGCTCACCTCACTAGACACACACAACACACATAACCCTTGGTGTGACGGCGCTCACCTCACAAGACACACACAACACACACAACCCTTGGTGTGAGGTCACTCACCTCACGAGTGTATCCTCCAACTCTAGACCTTCCCCACCCCCCTCTCCACTCCCAAATCTACATGATCGAGGTGACCGTGGCAGTGTATCCTCCCCTGCTAGACCTCCCCCACCCCCCTCTACACCCCCAACTCTACATGATGGAGGTGACCGTGGCAGTGTATCCTCCCCTGCTAGACCTCCCCCTCTCCACCCCCACCTCTAAACAGTCTTTTGAAGTGCTGCCTTCCTCTGTTCCACTGAACCAGGAACTAGGTAATTGCACTACTTGACAACAAGCTTGTACCAGACAATTTCCTATATGCTGCCTTGATCAGTAGTAACATAGCATAAGGTACTGTACTCCGACATAGGTGTACTTCCCTAGCAGAAACAACATATTCTCCACTGGTGCATGTTTTCTATAGCTAACTCGAGCCGACAAATCACAAGCATACATGTGTTCTCAGTAATATTCTCACATTTTCGCTGGTACACTGGTGCATCATCGTCAAACCTTTCACAATACAATTCCTGATACACTTAACATGGCATCGATTAACATCTAACATATACACTGCCATGGTCATAATGTCTTGTCTTTTAAAATTGCATCTGTCCCGTAATGGAACGTTTCTGCAATAAATATTATCTTATCTTATCTTATCTACACAGGATACCTGTCTATGCACAGGGCTCGATTTAAGGAACTTGATTAAACTTGCACCAGGTGCATGTTGACGTGAAAACAAGATATACCAAACAAGATGGGGACCCTTGTCCCATAAAGTTATGAAAGTTGAATCATAGGCCAGTCTGCTGCCAGTGTCACATACATTTATGATGCATTGCTGTAAAACATAATAGGAACATATGAACAGAATCTTGAAGTACACCAGTTTGATGAATTAGCCCAAGAAAGTATTACACATTACCAGTGTTCGAAATACCTGCCTGCCCGACCGTCCGAGACGGGTTGATTTCAACTCGGGCTGCCAGATTTTCAAATCCCCCTGCCCGACGGTCGGGTTATATTTCATATGTAAAAATATTCTAAATATTTCCCGATCATACGCATTATTTACATGATGTATTCTAGGATATTAAATACAAATCTGACCTAAAAAGTGTTTGCTATTTCTTTTCTTGCATTACTACATGTTTAATGAATTCGAATTAAAGTTTCAATTAAATTATCCTGAGAAACATATGATTATAGTGGGCAGGCAGGTTTTGGTCAGGGCTGGCAAGTATTTCAGCTAGCCAGTCCTGTGGTCTGGCTGACAATTTTGGGAGTTTCATACCCTGACATTACACAAAACACAGGAATTAGTGATGTAGTATGGAAAATAGTCTTTAGAGGTATTGACTGTAATTAAATATCTATTTTGTGTTTGGTAATGGTAAGTTAGACATGGACATTGAAATCATTTGACATACTCTTGGTACATGTAGACATAAACATTAGGTTGCATTTTTCAATAATAGGTTGCACTGGTGCATGTTTTCTATAGCTAATTCGAGCCGACAAATCACAAGCATACATGTGTTCTCAGTAATATTCTCACATTTTCGCTGGTACACTGGTGCATCATCTTCAAACTTTTCACAATACAATTCCTGATACACTTAACATGGCATCGATTAACATTTAACTGCACGTCAATTGTTGAGCTCGCATCAATATCAATAAGCAAGTACAAACTATTTCTTTAATTCCTCATAACGTTCAGATACGAAACCGGCCCGATAAGAACACTGACTAGCTTTTCCTTGCTGCCAAATATAATACAGTAGTGTCATATTGATGGGTATTAGTCAGTTGTC
Source organism: Haliotis rufescens (assembly GCF_023055435.1). Classification (NCBI taxonomy): domain Eukaryota; kingdom Metazoa; phylum Mollusca; class Gastropoda; order Lepetellida; family Haliotidae; genus Haliotis; species Haliotis rufescens. The sequence continues at coordinate 2,795,733 of NW_025964068.1, forward strand.
CTTCTATACCATTATCTCTGATGACTGAGATGATGTTTATGCAGTTTCGAGATATGTATCGTAGCGTGTGACATGTATCATGAAATCCCTAACTGATTGCCTAAAGAGTTGTACTATAGTCATGGTAGTTATACACATATTGATTTGTTAACAAGAAAAGCTGAAAGTTATACACTGCACACAATATTCATGTTGATATGACATTGATATGATATAAGGAGCTTAACAAATACTGTATATGAATGTAACAATGTTTCACATGCTACTACTAAGTATGCAATATTATCACACAGTAAGTCATGCAATCGAGTCTGGACCACACAATCCAGTGATTAATATCATGAGCATCGATCCATGCAATTGGTATCGATGACATGCATCAACCAAGTCAGCTAGCCTGACCACCCAATCCCATTAGTCGCCTTTGTGGACAGGTTGCTAAATATAAGGCCTTTTATTTTTTATCTGTTGCTTTACAAAAATGTAGGCCTAAAATTAAATGTGTTTTTTTAATTCAACTTCCAGATTAGTATTGCAACTAAAACTAAAACACAGTAAAATACTGAACATAATTGATTAGAACAAAGACATTACTCCCCATTTATTAACAAACAGTGGTGATAAAATCTCACGTTTTTCCATTTCACCATGTTCACCCAATTACAAAGCAGAGGCGCGTAAAAAGTAAGCGTCACTGTCATTTTTTTCTAATTTCAGGGAATTTCTTTTTACATCTGGTCTGGTATAAAACCAACTAAAAGGTATAAGGCCAATTGTAGCATGCAAGTGCATAGTGATTCATGGATTATACAGAACAATGCTGAACAAGATGATGTAATTGGACTTTGTTCAAGCCTGACTTCACAAGAAAAGCTTGTCTTATTTTCAATGAAAAGGATATTCTGTGAAGCATAATTAGAGATGGGTTATATAGCAAACACTGAAATAGAGAAACATGGGAAAGATTCATATGTAAAATAGGAAGAAGATAATTTCATCTCTAGTTCTCATAAATTATCTCCCATTGGAATACAGGTTAGAACTGGTCTCTAGCAACCAATGATGGTTGTGTGGGTCATTGCTCATAATATCAGCCACTGGATTGTCTGGTCCAGACTTGATTATATACTGGCCATTGTCATACAGCCCAGTAACAAACAAGAAAACAAACATAAATAATTCTCAACTTAGCCTGCTGGTCATAAGTCTAACAAGCAATAAAGCTCCTTGATACAGCTGTACTATCGTAAACATGACAAGACTCTCCTTGTTCCTCCCTGTGCATGTTCAGGTAGTCACTTCACAATATGCAGTGCAGTAAAGCTGGTTGGACACTGCTAATCACACTCTACTCGCCTTTGTAAGTGACACTTAGTATTAGAGTAACCATGGTAATGCTACAGTAAACAAGGACTTCATTCCAAAATAAATTATACTTTAAGCAACTTTTTGTAAAGATATCATAAATTTTATCATCAAACTATATTCGCAGATGTGTTTGTTGCTCTGCTGAAAGACTGTATAGTGCATGTACATCCACCTCATTACATCTCTTATACTTGGGACACAAAGCACTGATAAACTCCATAGGATATTATATAGGACAAACCTTGTTTTCAACCTTTAATCATGTTGATTCTAATTAATATCAATAATGTGTTAAACATGGATTCTTTGTACTTAATCTTTTCATTTCCTCTCCATGGGGCTACAGTGAACATCATTTGTACAACATCAAGTAAAGGCAAGTACGGAAAGTGTCAGGAAATAATGAAATACCGGCAGATAAAGATAATCGATGAGAGCCTATACATGGCCATAAAACTTATTGATATTACTTTTCTTCACAAGACATTTTTTATACATTTGTGTATCCTTGCAAGAAAAGGACCTGATAAGTGTTATTGATTTCAGTCATGAAGGTCATGTTTCCATGCAATGTTTTCCTGCCTTCACTAAGCTTGCTGTAGACAGGTATCAAGACACTGTCACACACCAAGTCCATTACGTGGTAGTGAACAAAACATTCACCAACATTCTGGAACTATTTATTCTCTAAACACTACTTTAGGATTATTATTATGATGATTGTTATTATGTAGGCGTGTCACAAAACTATGTTGTGTATCAAATATTTTGTTTTCCTGATCAGAATATATTTGCAGTTATTCAGTCAAACAAGGTGTTTGCTCCCCTTGTCAAATTGTCATTTCTCAATATTTAATCTAAGATACCAAGGTAAAGTTTTCTTCTGGTGGCCAATATTGGTAGTGCCCTTGACACAAAATAATATTTGATTGATTTCATTCAGTTATAATTTCAAGCTGTCCTCTAGTAATTGTATGTTGTCTATACATGTATTTTGTAAATCCCAGATGTCAAGAATACTGCATTAACACTCCCATATTACCTGTGTTTTCAACAAACACCCATTACAGATGAAACACAAAGACTGCCTTTAACTGAAAAAAATGTAATTCATATCATAATAATTGCCAGTAAGCACTGTAAAACCACAAGGTCTCTCTTTGGACTTCTGGCACAGGCACTTTGTAATTGGCACGGTAAAGTTATTAAATGTGCATTTTTTCTTTGGATGATGACTACTTTAACACAAAGAACTACTTAACCATCATGATGTACATGCAATTCCTAATGCTCAACAGACAAAAGTGTGACATGTCACCGACAATCAGAAGGCAATGTCATACACAGACAAAAGTGTGACATGTCACCAACAATCAGTGGGCAATGTCATACACAGACAAAAGTGTGACATGTCACCGACAATCAGTGGGCAATGTCATACACAGACGAAAGTGTGACATGTCACCGACAATCACAAGGCAATGTCATACACAGACAAAAGTCTGACATGTCACCGACAATCAGTAGGCAATGTCATACACAGACAAAAGTGTGACATGTCACCGACAATCACAAGGCAATGTCATACACAGACAAAAGTGTGACATGTCACCGACAATCAGTAGACAATGTCATACACAATCAAAAGTGTGACATGTCACCGACAATCAGTAGGCAAAGTCATACACAGACAAAAGTGTGACATGTCACCGAAAAATCAGTAGGCAATGTCATACACAGACAAAAGTGTGACATGTCACCGACAATCAGTAGGCAATGTGATACACAGACAAAAGTCTGACATGTCACCGACAATCACAAGGCAATGTTATACACAGACAAAAGTGTGACATGTCACCGACAATCAGTAGGCAATGTCATACACAGACAAAAGTGTGACATGTCACCGACAATCAGTAGGCAATGTCATACACAGACAAAAGTGTGACATGTCACCGACAATCAGTAGGCAAAGTCATACACAGACAAAAGTGTGACATGTCACCGACAATCAGTAGGCAATGTCATACACAGACAAAAGTGTGACATGTCACCGACAATCACAAGGCAATGTCATGCAAAGACAAAAGTGTCACATTTCACCAACAATCAGTAGGCAATGTCATACACAGACAAAAGTGTGACATGTCACTGACAATCAGTAGGCAATGTCATACACAGACAAAAGTGTGACATGTCACCGACAATCAGTAGGCAAAGTCATACACAGACAAAAGTGTGACATGTCACCGACAATCAGTAGGCAATGTCATACACAGACAAAAGTGTGACATGTCACCGACAATCACAAGGCAATGTCATGCAAAGACAAAAGTGTCACATTTCACCAACAATCAGTAGGCAATGTCATACACAGACAAAAGTGTGACATGTCACCGACAATCAGTAGGCAATGTCATACACAGACAAAAGTGTGACATGTCACCGACAATCAGTAGACAATGTCATACACAGACAAAAGTGTGACATGTCACCGACAATCAGTAGGCAAAGTCATACACACACAAAAGTGTGACATGTCACCGACAATCAGTAGGCAATGTCATACACAGACAAAAGTGTGACATGTCACCGACAATCACAAGGCAATGTCATGCAAAGACAAAAGTGTCACATTTCACCAACAATCAGTAGGCAATGTCATACACAGACAAAAGTGTGACATGTCACCGACAATCAGTAGGCAATGTCATACACAGACAAAAGTGTGACATGTCACCGACATTCACAAGGCAATGTCATGCAAAGACAAAAGTGTGACATGTCACCGACAATCAGCAGGCAATGTCATACACAGACAAAAGTGTGACATGTCACTGACAATCAGTAGGTAATGTCATACACAGACAAAAGTGTGACATGTCACCGACAATCACAATGCAATATCATACACAGACAAAAGTGTGACATGTCACCGACAATCAGTAGGCAATGTCATACACAGACAAAAGTGTGACATGTCACCGACAATCAGTGGGCAATGTCATACACAGACAAAAGTGTGACATGTCACCGACAATCAGTAAGCAATGTCATACACAGACAAAAGTGTGACATGTCACCAACAATCAGTAGGCAATGTCATACACAGACAAAAGTCTGACATGTCACCGACAATCAGTAGGCAATGTCATACACAGACAAAAGTCTGACATGTCACCGACAATCAGTAGGCAATGTCATACACAGACAACAGTGTGACATGTCACCAACAATCACAAGGCAATGTCATACACAGACAAAAGTGTGACATGTCATCGACAATCAGTGGGCAATGTCATACACAGACAAAAGTCTGACATGTCACCAACAATCACAAGGCAATGTCATACACAGACAAAAGAGTGACATGTCACCGACAATCAGTAGGCAAAGTCATACACAGACAAAAGTGTGACATGTCACCGACAATCAGTAGGCAATGTCACACACAGACAAAAGTGTGACATGTCACCGACAATCAGTAGGCAATGTCATACACAGACAAAAGTGTGACATGTCACCGACAATCAGTAGGCAATGTCATACACAGACAAAAGTGTGACATGTCACCGACAATCAGTAGGCAAAGTCATACACAGACAAAAGTGTTACATGTCACCGACAATCAGTAGGCAATGTCATACACAGACAAAAGTGTGACATGTCACCGACAATCACAAGGCAATGTCATACACAGACAAAAGTGTGACATGTCACCGACAATCAGTAGACAATGTCATACACAGACAACAGTGTGACATGTCACCAACAATCACAAGGCAATGTCATACACAGACAAAAGTGTGACATGTCATCGACAATCAGTGGGCAATGTCATACACAGACAAAAGTCTGACATGTCACCGACAATCACAAGGCAATGTCATACACAGACAAAAGAGTGACATGTCACCGACAATCAGTAGGCAAAGTCATACACAGACAAAAGTGTGACATGTCACCGACAATCAGTAGGCAATGTCACACACAGACAAAAGTGTGACATGTCACCGACAATCAGTAGGCAATGTCATACACAGACAAAAGTGTGACATGTCACCGACAATCAGTAGGCAATGTCATACACAGACAAAAGTGTGACATGTCACCGACAATCAGTAGGCAAAGTCATACACAGACAAAAGTGTTACATGTCACCGACAATCAGTAGGCAATGTCATACACAGACAAAAGTGTGACATGTCACCGACAATCACAAGGCAATGTCATACACAGACAAAAGTGTGACATGTCACCGACAATCAGTAGACAATGTCATACACAGACAAAAGTGTGACATGTCACCGACAATCAGTAGGCAAAGTCATACACAGACAAAAGTGTGACATGTCACCGACAATCAGTAGGCAATGTCATACACAGACAAAAGTGTGACATGTCACCGACAATCAGTAGGCAATGTCATACACAGACAAAAGTCTGACATGTCACCGACAATCAGTAGGCAATGTCATACACAGACAAAAGTCTGACATGTCACAACAATCAGTAGGCAATGTCATACACAGACAAAAGTGTGACAAGTCACCGACAATCACAAGGCAATGTAATGCAAAGACAAAAGTGTCACATTTCACCAACAATCAGTAGGCAATCTCATACACAGACAAAAGTGTGACATGTCACCGACAATCACAAGGCAATGTCATACACAGACAAAAGTGTGACATGTCACCGACAATCACAAGGCAATGAGGGGCGGTCGGGTAGCCTAGTGGTTAAGGCGTTCGCTCGTCACGCCGAAGACCCGGGTTCGATTCCCGACATGGGTACAATGTGTGAAGCCCATTTCTGGTGTCCCCCGCCGTGATATTGCTGGAATATTGCTAAAAGCGGCGTAAAACCATATTCACTCACTCACTCACTCACAAGGCAATGTCATACACAGACAAAAGTGTGACATGTCACCGACAATCAGTAGGCAATGTCATACACAGACAAAAGTGTGACATGTCACCGACAATCACAAGGCAATGTCATACACAGACAAAAGTGTCAAATTTCACCAACAATCAGTAGGCAATGTCATACACAGACAAAAGTGTGACATGTCACCGACAATCACAAGGCAATGTCATACACAGACAAAAGTGTGACATGTCACCGACAATCAGAAGGCAATGTCATACACAGACAAAAGTCTGACATGTCACCAACAATCAGTAGGCAATGTCATACACAGACAAAAGTGTGACATGTCACCGACAATCAGTAGGCAATGTCATACACAGACAAAAGTGTGACATGTCACCGACAATCAGTAGGCAATGTCATACACAGACAAAAGTGTGACATGTCACCGACAATCACAAGGCAATGTCATACACAGACAAAAGTGCCACATTTCACCAACAATCAGTAGGCAATGTCATACACAGACAAAAGTGTGACATGTCACCGACAATCACAAGGCAATGTCATACACAGACAAAAGTGTGACATGTCACTGACAATCAGAAGGCAATGTCATACACAGACAAAAGTGTGACATGTCACCGACAATCAGTAGGCAATGTCATACACAGACAAAAGTGTGACATGTCACCGACAATCAGTAGGCAAAGTAATACACAGACAAAAGTGTGACATGTCACCGACAATCACAAGGCAATGAGGGGCGGTCGGGTAGCCTAGTGGTTAAGGCGTTCGCTCGTCACGCCGAAGACCCGGGTTCGATTCCCGACATGGGTACAATGTGTGAAGCCCATTTCTGGTGTCCCCCGCCGTGATATTGCTGGAATATTGCTAAAAGTGGCGTAAAACCATATTCACTCACTCACTCACTCACAAGGCAATGTCATACACAGACAAAAGTGTGACATGTCACCGACAATCAGTAGGCAATGTCATACACAGACAAAAGTGTGACATGTCACCGACAATCACAAGGCAATGTCATGGAAAGACAAAAGTGTGACATGTCACTGACAATCAGTGGGCAATGTCATACACAGACAAAAGTGTGACATGTCACCGACAATCAGTAGGCAATGTCATACACAGACAAAAGTCTGACATGTCACCGACAATCACAAGGCAATGTCATACACAGACAAAAGTGTGACATGTCACCGACAATCAGTGGGCAATGTCATACACAGACAAAAGTGTGACATGTCACTGACAATCAGTAGGCAATGTCATACACAGACAAAAGAGTGACAAGTCACCGACAATCACAAGGCAATGTCATACACATCAAAGCATATGCCCAACCACATTCAATGCAGCTTGTGATTGAGAGCATCCATCAGTCAACAATATCAAAACATTGAATATTTTAATACTCATTTCCCCTTACCTTATGGTTTGTTCTATTGAAGTAATGCCTATACCCACTCATGTGTAAAGATATTATATCTAGTGTCATTCACTAAACACAGCAGAATAACGCGAGGCCCTCTGCAGTAGGTCCTGTCATTAGGGTACGGTACGGGACGTCATGTCACTTCCAGTGTACACAATAATGTAGAGTCCAACACGAATACAGGTCGGCGCACTGTAGTGAGGTTTATGGTTTTTATTTGAATTATGAAACTGCTCTTACATCTATTAAGAAGATTATTTTAGTACGCCGACATGTTTCTGCAGGTTGTCAATCCTAAACAATAGAGACCTGGGAAATTGTTTTCTGGGAACATGTGTAAGTATATACACGTTAACTTACAAGAGAACGCAGGGTCTGTTCGTCCTTGCCGATATATTCCGTCATGGTGTCACTTGGTAGGTATCCAGTATGCCAGGTACATGTCCAGCCGACCGACACACGTGTCCACTGCTACCGGCCATTCCCCTCTCCCAACACAATGACAATGTTTACATCCTACCGACATAGCATGCTCGCTCGTTAAATCAACGAGAACTGCGGTACCGTTAAACCCTAGGGGGTGACATGTGATTTACAGACTCGTCACTACATTCCGCGCATGTGAATCGGATCTAAGTATGCCATAGACACCTCCTACAGTTTATTTCAATACTCTTGAGGACCTTTCAAACAGTGTGAAAAAAGCATAGCGCGTCTTATTTGTTGACAGGGGGCCTGGCAACAAGTGCCGGCCACCCCCGCTCTGGAAGTGGGTACTCCCATACCGGTCCCGCTGACCAATCAAATATTTGCGGTGTTTCTTTGATCTAATCTAACGCCTTGTCTTGGGATTCCGAGTTGCAAACAGCACGTAATTTGATGAACCTCTTTCTCCAGAAAAACAACAACATTATTTTACTCTTTCGACAGACAACATATAAAAATAAATCGAACATTGCAAATGTTTCTATCACGTATTTCGCTGCTACCCGATTAAAGAATAGTTTCGATTTACTTTGAACATGTTTAAAATAGCCTTTTTCATGAAAGTTAGTTTGTTTCGTAGCAATGCATGAACACCGACGAATGTCAACAAAACGTAATGTACATTATAAACACATGGTGCCGGTGTTATAAGTGGTGTGATGCCGGCTAAATTCGCTTGTAATATGTTGTTTCGACCCTGAAAATCCCCCGGGGGAAGTAAAATAATCACACTTTTATTGTCAAATAATAACACATTTATCTAGCTTTCCCTCGATCTCTGTCGATGATATAAATCTTCGGTACTAGAATACTCAATTATTAATCTAGCCGCAGATCGTCAATGCACACTCATGAAAGCAATGCGTGTTTGAGCGTCAATTATACCTGTTCTTTTCCACGGAGAAAGGTCAATCAAACCCGCCCGACTGCCATGTATAATTGATGGTAATTAGAAAGAAACCCCCTGGTTTTAAACCAACAATAAACAAATGGGTTTGTGCCGGGAGACGTCACTAGTAACGGCCATCACTCCATCAGTCACCGTGCGACAGCTAGGACAACTCATGCGTGCACGCTTCAACACCAATAGACAAAACTCTGGGATGGACATGTATTAATAAGCAATTTCCATAACACGTGAACGCTGGCCCGACCGCTTTACAGATGCTGATTGCAGCCAGCAATCACGACGAGGCTTATCTCTGTGCAGACGGCGACCAATGAATTAAACATAATGTAGACGCATAATATGATATCCTGTGATGGATGGTGCTTTTAGTGTATCGACCCGCTACAATGTCATATGTATCAATTTCATCATATTTTATGCATGTAAATAACACGAGGCCAGATTCTTAAATCTTCGAACCCGTCTTCTCAGGAAAAAACCAAACACATGAAGACTAGTGTTGTATTCAGTGACCTTCAATACCTTTAGACATTGATCTTCTCATTCGAATTACACAGTGGGATAAACGCTCTATGCATGTTCACGGGTAGTACAATGCGCCGGACACGGGCAAGTCTGGCTATATTCTGTACACACGACACACTATCATCACCATATGCCACGGCTTCAATATCACTATATACATGCACCTCACGCCCACAATTAATCATATGTGTCGAGCTGTCTCAGGAGCGTTATTAAATTCTAATAGCATTGAAAGTGTGCGTATGCAAGTGCTGTGCTTGTCGTAATGTTGTATATATAGGTAGGTAGCTGTAAGTAGTTCACCATGGCACTACCTGCCACGTGCTGTAAATGCGTACATGCCCGTATGTTTTCACATACATACATAGATGTTTTATTCGGTATTTAAGGTCACATTGTACAGTTGACATTTTCAGTTTCATTTGTTTATCTGACAGAGAATATATGTTTCAACAATATGGCTAAAGAACGTGTAACGGCAGAGTTGTTGGATTTTATAAGACTGATCATTAACATCTTGGTTTTTTTATGTCTATTGTTAGAGTATGGAATATACTTTTCTCTAAGATGTTCATACTTATCACATACTAATAAAACATGAAATTCTTCCTCAATCTCTCCTAACTGGCAGTTTTTACAGATACCCATTTCAACGTCCTTTTTTTCACATCTACGTCTAAAATTTACGTTGAAATTGTGTAATGACACGCTGACTTTACATAATGCCCTAACAAGCGATTTATCATCTGACATGCTACATATACTTCTCTGGTTCTATATAGCAGACTTGATATACTTGTAATGGCCGAGGAAACGTGAAGAAGATACACTCTCATGCCAGTTTTGACTATACATTTCCTGTAACCTTTGTTTAAAAGAGTATAAGAACAAATTTGAATTTCCTACAACTTGGGAAATCCACTCAGATGAATAACCACGTGGAAATAATAAATATTTGACGTTGGACAGCCAATTAGTTTTGCCTTTGTCATCAAGAGGTATCAGTAGTATATACCATTGATGAGGATATCTTTGCGATCCCATCCTCAGTTATTTTAGCCAATATTTTGTCATTCGAAGTTGACTTTATACATGTACATGAATGGGATTGCGTCCAGTTTCACTTAAACTATAGCGTTATTTGAAGCATAATTTCCAACAATTAAAAAGCGTTTAAAGTAAAGCACTTTTCAATAGCAATATAGCTTTTAGCAATATTCCAGCAATATCACGGCAGGGAACACCAGAAATGGGCTTCACACATTGTACCCATGTCGGGAATCGAACCCGGGTCTTTGGCGTGACGAGCGAACGCTTAAACCACTAGGCTACCCGACCGCCCCAGATGATAAGAAGCAATGTGCTCTACCAGATTGTGTTTTAACACGAGGATTTGCCGATGAATACATACTTTTGAGAACTAGAAACAATTTCCCATGACATGCTGTGATAAGAAGTAATTATAACATTTTTTTCTCTATCTACATAATCGAAACTTTTTTTGAAATCTTCAAATGCACAATAAAAGCGACAGCTAGGTTTACATGAATATTTCGAACATAAAGCTTGCAACATCAATAAATTGTCAACCGTTGAGAGAAAACCAGCCAGACTTTCAAATAGAAGATTACATGTTTTCACATCCAACCAAACTCTAAGACTCTTTTCTGTAATAAAAGTAAACAGCTTTCCCGTTACATTTAAAACTGAAATACCCCTGTAATTACGGGGCTCAGACCTTGTACCCGATTTGTACAATGGTAATATCATACCAACGTTCTACGACCCCGGAAACACTCCAGTATTCATAATTTTAAATATAGTATAAGAATTTTGCCTGATAACCTAAAATAAATCAGGTGGTATTCCATCTCCACCGGCAGATTAAGCGGCTTTCAGACTTTGTAATGCACACTCAATCTCTTTCTCTGATATTTCACCTGATAACAGATCATCTATGTAACTCTTTACAATCTTCACATGAATAGTCATATCAACACACAGTTTAGCATCGTATGCTTTCTTCGTTTTTTACAGCACCTTTTGAACTCAGATTTCTCATTAAGATAAAGGTGTAAATTGACATCACATTTATATTTTCTAATCTTGTTCAGCAACCTCTTTTTTCTGGCTTTTAGAATAGTACAGTCTATATCAAACCACGGCGGTTGTTGCTTATCGTGCTTTGTAGCTACTGTGATATATGCTGCTGCATGTTACCACAGTCAATTATAATATAGCTAAATGTTCTTACAGCAGTATCAACATTATCTTCTAATACGATAGATCATCCGTGCAACATGTACAGCAATGCCACATTTTTGCGAAAGTGTATATACAGTCGAACCCCGTTGTATCGTACTCCTGGGGACCGGAGAAATAATTTTGACTTGTCCGGGTGTCGACACATCCGACTCGACATTATTACCGTATGACCCAGCTATGACCACAACCGGGAATTTCACACATCCGAGTTCGAGACAACGGGATTCGAGTGTACTTCCAGAAGAGTGTGACGGAGCACGTGTACTAGAATATATGTGTATTATTGTCATTCTGTGTAAAGCAACAACTTTTATTCTCACCAGTAACACACGACAACACTGGTACAACATTAGGCTAACGCTTAGTCTATGACAACTTTTATTACACACTGCATTTCATATTGATATAATGTAGACTGGTTGTGATAAAGTTAAATGCAGATATTCCACAGTCAGGCTGCAGCACACAATATATGCAGGTATATAACATGACGTGTCCCATTAACGTTTTACACAGTGATAAATCAGGATTCATTTCAAGAAGGCGCCGTGACTCGTGAAGCATATCTGACAATATGCATAATACCCACGTCCTTGTGTCGTTGAACTCAGTGAGGATATATACTATTTTAATAATATTCGCTACCTATAGACTCTGTACATGGGAGGCTCCACATAGTCGTGTTGTGTATGTCAGCGGCCAGTACATGGAACTTATGTATGTAGGGTGAGTGTAGAAGGTGCTAGTGTATGTTGGGTGAGTGTGTGGGTAGCTAGTGTCTGTAGGGTGAGTGTGTGAGTAGCTAGTGTATGTAGGGTGAGTGTGTGAGTAGCTAGTGCCTGTAGGGTGAGTTTGTGAGTAGCTAGTGTATGTAGGGTGAGTGTGTGAAGAGCCGGTGTATGTAGGGTGATTGTGTGAGTAGCTAGTGTATGTATGGTGAGTGTGTGAAGAGCTGGTGTATATAGGGTGAGTGTGTGAAGAGCCGGTGAATGTAGGGTGAGTGTGTGAGTAGCTGGTGTTTGTAGGGTGAGTGTGTGAAGAGCTGGTGTATATAGGGTGAGTGTGTGAAGAGCCGGTGAATGTAGGGTGAGTGTGTGAGTAGCTGGTGTTTGTAGGGTGAGTGTGTGAGTAGCTGGTGTTTGTAGGGTGAGTGTGTGAGTAGCTGGTGTTTGTAGGGTGAGTGTGTGAGCAGCTGGTGTTTGTAGGGTGAGTGTGTGAGTAGCTGATGTATGTAGGGTGAGTGTGTGAGTAGCTGGTGTCTGTAGGGTGAGTGTGTGAGTAGCTAGTGTATGTTGGGTGAGTGTGTGAGTAGCTGGTGTTTGTAGGGTGAGTGTGTGAGTAGCTGGTGTTTGTAGGGTGAGTGTGTGAGCAGCTGGTGTTTGTAGGGTGAGTGTGTGAGTAGCTGATGTATGTAGGGTGAGTGTGTGAGTAGCTGGTGTCTGTAGGGTGAGTGTGTGAGTAGCTAGTGTATGTTGGGTGAGTGTGTGAGTAGCTAGTGTATGTTGGGTGAGTGTGTGAGTAGCTAGTGTATGTTGGGTGAGTGTGTGAGTAGCTAGTGTATGTAGGGTGAGTGTGTGAGTAGCTGGTGTATGTAGGGTGAGTGTGTGAGTAGCTAGTGTATGTAGTGTGAGTGTGTGAGTAGCTAGTGTATGTTGGGTGAGTGTGTGAGTAGCTAGTGTATGTTGGGTGAGTGTGTGAGTAGCTGGTGTATGTTGGGTGAGTGTGTGAGTAGCTGGTGTATGTTGGGTGAATGTGTGAGTAGCTGGTGTATATGGGGTGAGTGTGTGAAGGGCCGGTGTATATAGAGTGAGTTCGTGAGGAGCTTGTGTATGTAGTGTGTGTGAGTAGCTAGTGTATGTAGGGTGAGTGTGTGAGTAGCTGGTGTATGTTGGGTGAGTGTGTGAGTAGCTGGTGTATGTTGGGTGAATGTGTGAGTAGCTGGTGTATATGGGGTGAGTGTGTGAAGGGCCGGTGTATATAGAGTGAGTTCGTGAGGAGCTTGTGTATGTAGTGTGTGTGAGTAGCTAGTGTATGTAGTGTGTGTGAGTAGCTGGTGTATGTAGTGTGTGTGAGTAGCTAGTGTATGTAGGGTGAGTGTGTGAGTAGCTGGTGTATGTTGGGTGAGTGTGTGAGTAGCTGGTGTATGTTGGGTGAATGTGTGAGTAGCTGGTGTATATGGGGTGAGTGTGTGAAGGGCCGGTGTATATAGAGTGAGTTCGTGAGGAGCTTGTGTATGTAGTGTGTGTGAGTAGCTGGTGTATGTAGTGTGTGTGAGTAGCTAGTGTATGTAGGGTGAGTGTGTGAGTAGCTGGTGTATGTAGTGTGTGTGAGTAGCTAGTGTATGTAGGGTGAGTGTGTGAGTAGCTGGTGTATGTTGGGTGAGTGTGTGAGTAGCTGGTGTATGTTGGGTGAATGTGTGAGTAGCTGGTGTATATGGGGTGAGTGTGTGAAGGGCCGGTGTATATAGAGTGAGTTCGTGAGGAGCTTGTGTATGTAGTGTGTGTGAGTAGCTGGTGTATGTAGTGTGTGTGAGTAGCTAGTGTATGTAGTGTGTGTGAGTAGCTGGTGTATGTAGTGTGTGTGAGTAGCTAGTGTATGTAGGGTGAGTGTGTGAGTAGCTGGTGTATGTTGGGTGAGTGTGTGAGTAGCTGGTGTATGTTGGGTGAATGTGTGAGTAGCTGGTGTATATGGGGTGAGTGTGTGAAGGGCCGGTGTATATAGAGTGAGTTCGTGAGGAGCTTGTGTATGTAGTGTGTGTGAGTAGCTGGTGTATGTAGTGTGTGTGAGTAGCTAGTGTATGTAGGGTGAGTGTGTGAGTAGCTGGTGTATGTAGTGTGTGTGAGTAGCTAGTGTATGTAGGGTGAGTGTGTGAGTAGCTGGTGTATGTTGGGTGAATGTGTGAGTAGCTGGTGTATATGGGGTGAGTGTGTGAAGGGCCGGTGTATATAGAGTGAGTTCGTGAGGAGCTTGTGTATGTAGTGTGTGTGAGTAGCTAGTGTATGTAGGGTGAGTGTGTGAGTAGCTGGTGTATGTAGTGTGTGTGAGTAGCTAGTGTATGTAGGGTGAGTGTGTGAGTAGCTGGTGTATGTTGGGTGAATGTGTGAGTAGCTGGTGTATGTAGGGTGAGTGTGTGAGTAGCTGATGTATGTAGGGTGAGTGTGTGAGTAGCTGGTGTATGTTGGGTGAATGTGTGAGTAGCTGGTGTATATGGGGTGAGTGTGTGAAGGGCCGGTGTATATAGAGTGAGTTCGTGAGGAGCTTGTGTATGTAGTGTGTGTGAGTAGCTAGTGTATGTAGGGTGAGTGTGTGAGTAGCTGGTGTATGTAGTGTGTGTGAGTAGCTAGTGTATGTAGGGTGAGTGTGTGAGTAGCTGGTGTATGTTGGGTGAATGTGTGAGTAGCTGGTGTATGTAGGGTGAGTGTGTGAGTAGCTGATGTATGTAGGACGAGTGTGTGAGTAGCTGGTGTATATAAGGTGAGTTTGTGAGTAGCTGGTGTATATAGGGTGAGTGTGTGAGTAGCTGGTGTATGTTGGGTGAGTGTGTGAGTAGCTGGTGTATATAGTGTGAGTGTGTGAGTAGCTGATGTATGTAGGACGAGTGTGTGAGTAGCTGGTGTATATAAGGTGAGTTTGTGAGAAGCTAGTGTATATAGGGTGAGTGTGTGAGTAGCTGGTGTATATAGGGTGAGTGTGTGAGTAGCTGGTGTATGTAGGACGAGTGTTAGTAGCTGGTGTATATAGGGTATGTGTGTGAGGAGCTAGTGTATGTAGGACGACTGTGTGAGGAGCTAGTGTATGTAGGACGAGTGTGTGAGTAGCTGGTGTGTGTAGGGTGAGTGTGTGAGTAGCTGGTGTATGTAGGGTGTGTGTGTGAGTAGCTGGTGTATGTAGGACGAGTGTGAGAATAGCTGGTGTATATAAGGTGAGTGAGTAGCTGGTGTGTGTAGGGTGAGTGTGTGATTAGCTGGTGTATGTAGGGTGTGTGTGTGAGTAGCTGGTGTATGTAGGACGAGTGTGAGAGTAGCTGGTGTATATAAGGTGTGTGAGTAGCTGGTGTATGTAGGGTGTGCGTGTGAGTAGCTGCTGTATGTAGGACGAGTGAGAGTAGCTGGTGTATATAAGGTGAGTGTGTGAGTAGCTGGTGTATATAGGGTGAGCGTGTGAGTAGCTGGTGTATGTAGGACGCGTGTGTGAGTAGCTGGTGTATATAAGGTGAGTGTGTGAGTAGCTGGTGTATATAGGGTGAGTGTGTGAGTAGCTGGTGTATATAGGATGAGTGTGTGAGGAGCTAGTGTATGTAGGGTGAGTGTGTGAAGAGCCGGTGTATGCAATGTGAGTGTGAGAGTAGCTAGTGTATGTTGGGTGAGCGTGTGAGTAGCTAGTGTATGTAGGGTGAGTGTGTGAGTAGCTGGTGTATTTAGTGTGAGTGTGTGAGTAGCTGGTGTATGTAGGGTGAGTGTGAGTAGCTAGTGTATGTAGGGTGAGTGTGTGAAGAGCTAGTGTATGTAGGGTAAGTGTGTGAGTAGCTAGTGTATGTAGGGTGAGTGTGTGAAGAGCCGGTGTATGTAGTGTGAGCGTAGCTGGTGTATGTAGTGTGAGTGTGTGAGTAGCTAGTGTCTGTAGGTTGAGTGTGTGAGTAGCTAGTGTATGTTGGGTGAGTGTGTGAAGGGCCGGTGTATATAGAGTGAGTTCGTGAGGAGCTTGTGTATGTAGTGTGTGTGTGGGTAGCTAGTGTATGTAGGGTGAGTGTGTGAGTAGCTGGTGTATGTAGGGTGAGTGTGTGAGTAGCTGGTGTTTGTAGGGTGAGTGTGTGAGTAGCTAGTGTATGTAGGGTGAGTGTGTGAGTAGCTGGTGTTTGTAGGGTGAGTGTGTGAGTAGCTGGTGTATATAGTGTGAGTGTGTGAGTAGCTGATGTATGTAGGACGAGTGTGTGGGTAGCTGGTGTATATAAGGTGAGTTTGTGAGTAGCTGGTGTATATAGGGTGAGTGTGTGAGTAGCTGGTGTATGTTGGGTGAGTGTGTGAGTAGCTGGTGTATATAGTGTGAGTGTGTGAGTAGCTGATGTATGTAGGACGAGTGTGTGAGTAGCTGGTGTATATAAGGTGAGTTTGTGAGTAGCTGGTGTATATAGGGTGAGTGTGTGAGTAGCTGGTGTATGTTGGGTGAGTGTGTGAGTAGCTGGTGTATATAGTGTGAGTGTGTGAGTAGCTGATGTATGTAGGACGAGTGTGTGAGTAGCTGGTGTATATAAGGTGAGTTTGTGAGTAGCTGGTGTATATAGGGTGAGTGTGTGAGTAGCTGGTGTATATAGGGTGAGTGTGTGAGTAGCTGGTGTATGTAGGACGAGTGTTAGTAGCTGGTGTATATAGGGTATGTGTGTGAGGAGCCAGTGTATGTAGGACGACTGTGTGAGGAGCTAGTGTATGTAGGACGAGTGTGTGAGTAGCTGGTGTGTGTAGGGTGAGTGTGTGAGTAGCTGGTGTATGTAGGGTGTGTGTGTGAGTAGCTGGTGTATGTAGGACGAGTGTGAGAGTAGCTGGTGTATATAAGGTGAGTGAGTAGCTGGTGTATGTAGGGTGAGTGTGTGAGTAGCTGGTGTATGTAGGGTTGCGCAGTGGAATTTTAACTATTAACCAAAGTGACAGATGTTCGTCCTATGGCGACGACATCTCAAACTAAAGTGACTTACTTGCGTCACATCGAACCGAACTATCAAACTAAAGTTACAAATGTACGTCCTATCGGGACTACATCTGAAGCCAAAAGTGACGATAACTCAAGCAATTCCAATCTCCTCGCTCCGCACGTGCTCGGGCAGCCCGTGCAATGCAATACTTATTTCCGCGAAGGAAGATGCGTTTCCGCTATCTGTTCCCTCTTTGGCATGTCTTCAAACCATACCCCCTTCCATGATTGACATCTGTCAATCATAGATTGAAAACTATTATCCTGAAAGCTAATCAAGACCATTTGTTTCACTCGAAGAAGCCCATTCCAGTGGACATACTTTGTTTGCTGATCTTTTCACTACTGACTGTCTTGTCTAAATATCAACGACACGAACATGGCCATCTTTTCCTGGATAGACCTTCAATATTCTGCCAAGTTGCCAGTTTCCACGAGGCGTGTCGGGAGATATTACTAAGACAACATCTCCAACTTGTAAATCCCTCTGAGGAGTGTGCCATTTTCTTCTGGTGTTGAGGCTTGGTAGCCATTCTCTCATCCACCGGTGCCAAAAGTGACGAACCAATTCTTGAATTCTTCTCCACCGTTTGCGTGGATTGAAGTCTGTTGTGTCAACTGTGTCAGGTGTGAACACGCCACCAATCTGGCCATGTAAGAAGTGATTTGGCGTGAGAGGTGTACTGTCTTGTGGATGAGCAGATTGGTACGTCAACGGACGAGAGTTGATGAGAGCCTCTGCTCCAGAGAAAGCTGTCATCAACTCTTCATCTGTGACATCACCGGCTCTAAGGATTGAAAAAATGGCACGCTTAGCAGCTTTTATCATGGATTCAAACACCCCTCCAAAATGTGATGCATGAGGAGGATTGAAACGCAATTTGATGCCTTTGTTTGCAAGTGAACGTCTCACTGCATCCTCATCAAGGAGTAGGAACAACTCCTTCAATTCCTTGACCGAACCAACGAAGTTGGTACCATTATCAGATACTACCAACTCAGGAAGACCTCTTCTGTTAATCATCCGATAAAAGGCATTTAGAAAAGAGTCCGTATCCAATCCATGGGCCATTTCGAAATGAACGGCTCTGGTCGACAAGCATGTAAACAGACAGGGGTAACGCTTCTGTCGATGTTTACCTCGACCCTGAACGGTCATGAATGGCCCAGCATAATCTACCCCAGTTTGTGTAAAGGCTCGAAGTGAAACTCCGATTCTCATTTTCGGCAAAGGAGCCATAACTGGTTGAACTGGCCTTGCCTTATTCAATAGGCACCATGAACATTTCCTTTCCCATGACCGAATCGCTTCTCTATCAGAGATAATCCAGTACCTTGTTGAAAGTGAAGCTAATGTTTGGTTCGTTCCAGCAACATGCTTACCTTCGTCATGATAATGCTTGACAATAAGCGTTGTCACCCACCTTTTTTTTGGCAGAATGGTTGGGAATTTTGTATCTAAACGTAAGTATTCAGCATACTCCAAACGTCCCTTCAACCTCATGATCCCATTGTCATCCAGCTGAGGATGAAAGTTCAGGATTTTCGACCCTGATGGTAATGGCTTTCTGGACACTAATGATGAATATTCTTTTGGATAAGATTCCCTCTGCACATCCATGATGATTCTGTTTTCAGCGTCACTTATCTCATCTGGTGATAATTCTCCTTCAGCTTTATCATCTTTTGATGCTATACAATTGTGAAGGAACCTGTAAAACCATGCATTCACTCGTGTGAGTCTTCTCCACGAGGAGAATCTGGAGGGTTCTAGTCGCCATGACTCACAGGGCACCGAAACAAAACTTGCAGATAGAATTCTGTTTCTGTTCACCTCTCTTTGCTCATCTACCTTGATAGATTTCAGCTTAGTTTCTGGCCATTCAGTTTCATCTCTTATTAAATAAGAGGGACCTGACCACCACAATGAACTAGCTACCAACTGTTGAACTGTTGCTCCTCGACTAATCAAGTCAGCAGGATTTGCTTCTGTTGGAGTATGTCTCCACTGTGAAGGACTTGTGACATCCTGGATTTCACCTACCCTGTTGGCCACGAAAGGTTTGAAAATTCTGCTGTTATTTCTAATCCAGCATAACACGTTCATGTTGTCTGACCAGAATATCACCTGTTTCAAGTCAACATCAAGTGCTTCCGTGATATTCAGTGCCAATCGTAGCCCTAGAATCGCTGCCATTAACTCTAATCTGGGTATACTGACAGCTTTCAGTGGCGCAACTCTGCTTTTTGAAGCTACTATTCTGCTCAATTTGTCACCATTTGGATAAGCAGTTACTGCATACACAACCGCTCCATATGCAATCTGTGAGGCATCAACATAGGTATGCAAAGTCAGAGAACTGATGTCTTTATCACTGCAAAGACACCGGGTACCTGTACTGTCTCCAAACCATTTAGATCTCCTAGCCATTGTTCTATTCTGTTTCCCAACGCCTCATCTACCTCCTCATCCCAGTCGAGTCCCGCCATCCACATCTCTTGTAGGATTACTTTAGCAGTGACAATGAATGGTGCAATGAAACCCAACGGATCAAAAACCTTGGCAACATATCTGAGGAAACCTCTTTTGGAGATTTTGTCATGTGTTATAGGGAAGTTTACCCTAAACGTAAACCAATCATTTGCGGCTATCCATAACAAACCAAGAGTTTTCACTGATGGCAAATGCCCTCTGTTGAGATCAACCTCATTTACTCTATCTCCCTCAGGTATGCCATCTAATACCTCAAGGTGATTAGACATCCACTTTCTGGCATGCATACCCGCCTTAGACCATAGGTTTTTCAACTGTTCATAGAGTTCTAGACCCTTTTTCTCATCTTCAACAGAATTCATACTATCATCCATATATGTTGATTTGATGACAGTTTCTGCAGCCAGTGGAAATTCTTTGATATGAACTCGTGCATTTTCCTGTACCACGAACTGGGCCAAGAATGGAGAGGATGTAACTCCAAATACAACCCTACTGAATTCATACACGTCAGGACTTCTAGTCATATCCATTGACCTCCACAAGAACCTATGATAAGGTCTATCACTTGGTGATATACTGATCTGAAGAAACATTTCAGCTACGTCACAGATAAGTGCCACTGGATGTCTTCTGAAGCGGAGTAAGACATCAAACAACTCACTTTGCAACTTTGGTCCTGCATGTATTGCATCATTTAAAGATAGGTCATCATGTTTAGCTGATGCATCGAACACAATACGAACCTTTGTGGTACTCCTATCCGGACGCAAAATGGGAAAGTGAGGAAGATACCATCTTGTTTCACTAAATGATTCATCTTGTGGAACTTTGCGAATGTATCCTTTCAACAAGTACTCAGAGATAATATCATCATATGCCTTGGCTATTTCTGGATGTTTTGTCAACTTCCTTTCCGTACTGTTAAGACGTTTAACAGCCATGAGATAGTTCTCAGTCAGTGAATGAGCATTTTCATTCCAAGCAATACCTATTTCATATCGACCATCCTTATGAGTGAGTGTTTCATGGGCATACTTAAAAACCTTTTCATCATCAGGCTTCATTTGTGATATTGGGTTTCCTTGATCTATTTCCCAAAACTTGTGCAGTAACTCAGTCAGCTCAACATCGTTGCTGTCAGTGAAGAATGAACTAACAAAGTTATTTTGTTCAAACTTACCTTGATCAGATAAGCTACCTATGCATGTCCATCCAAGTGGGGTAAGTCTTGCAACTGGATCACCAGGATGCTGAGTCACCTCTCTAAACGACTGGTGCAAATCCAAATGATCGACACCGATAAGCAATTCAACCCTGCAAGGCTTTGATACTTTTGGGAATGGTATACTTTGTAAATGTGTCCATTTGTTTCTGTGCTTTTGCCAGTCAATCGCTTGCAAATTGCCAGTCACAGCATTAGTTGTCATTGCAGACATCTGAATACTAAGATCACCACTGACACTTTCAAGCTTAAATTCTACTGGTTTTGTCTCAAATGATTCTGTGTGACCATTTAAAACATTTACAAAGATCTTCTCTGGCTCACCCTGTAAACCCAACTCAGCTGCAATGTCGGCATTAATGTAAGACTTTGTGCTCGCATCATCCAACAAAGCGTTTACTGTAATGGTCCTAGTCCCATTTTTCAATACCACTGGAACAGTGCGAAGAGCCATCAAAGTGTTTGACGTCGGTGGCTTTGTTGCATGAGACGTTTCAGTTTGATCACGTTTTTGAGATTTTGATTTTTCTGCATCGTGACCCAAATTTACCACTGACTCATCAACTTGTGGTTTAGCTTTACCTCTGTTTTGGTAGCTACGCGAAGTCTTGTCAATGAACTCATTCCAGAGTTTTCATTATGCAATAGTCTGTTGTGGTTCCTTGAACAACCTGATATACCACACAGCCTATTTTGACGACAGCTGTTACCCAGATGATTGCCCCTAAGACAACGAAAACAAAGCTTCAATCTTTTGGCCTCGTTCCATCTATCAGAAACAAGCATACCTTTGAAAAGTTTGCAGTTCCAAATGTCATGCTCTTCAGCACATACACCACAGATACTAACATCACTGACAAATGTGCTAGACATTTTCTGTTTTGCCTGTGATCTCTTACCTGGTGTAGTCAATCCATGTACTGATTCCTTTGCAACAATCTGAAATTCTGATTCTAACATTATCCATTCTCTGAGAGTCTCTACTGACTCCTGTCTGTCCCTTTCATACACCCACCTTTGATATTGAGCGACCATAAGTTCAGTCATCTTTTTCAACAAAGTGGCATAAAGCAGGCCATTACCCAACTCCTCTACCCTGTCAGATTCTCTGATGTTTGCGACTGCAACATCCAAAATATCCGCGAATTTCTCTAGATCCTGAACATGGCCTTCACGAATTGGTTTGAAATTACTAATTTCCTCATTTTGGATTGCAATCTGCCGCCTCTTCCCACCAAACTTTCTTTCAAGACGTTCTAGTGCAACATCATAAGCTACTGAGCTGTGGCCTAAAGACTGCATTGATTTCAACGCTTCGCCCAAGAGATATTGGCGTAATTGCAACAACTTGTACTCAGGTGTGGCTGGGGACTGATCAATGCAAGTCATAAAAGCCGCCTTCCAACTTTGATATGTTTTTATATCACCTGAGAAAACAGGTATCGACACGTTTCAACTGTTTCCACATGTCGTTCCCTATGGCCTTATTATCAGACTTACCTGGGCATTTTGTCCTACCAACATGCAATGCTAGCTCATTCTGACCATGATTGTGTCCTTCAGAGACCAAATGTTCACGGTCGGCTACTTCAGATTGCTGCGGAGATACAACACTTTTTTGTTTAATCTGGGATCTTTTTGGTATGCTATATAGCCTGCCTAACCTTCTACTGGACACAGAGCTATTTCCTGATCTGTTAGACCCTGATCTGCTTTGCAGATATTCCTTTACAGATTCAAGAGCTAAGTTATTTTCTTCCTCCAAACTATCTATTTCTTGATCCAACTTTTTAACATTACCATGTTCTTCCAGTTTAACATAAACCCTTGAAAGCTCTATCATAACATCCATTGCTTTCACAAAATGATCATTCATTTGATCGACACCATCCCTTACCTCTTTCCGTGATGGTTGATCCTGACTTTCTATCAAAGTAGTAAGCTTATTCCTAGCTTTTGTACAACTAGATTTGGCTGCTGCCTTTTGTTGTTTCAACACACGAACTCTTTCCGCCGTCTCCGAGAGAGATCCAGTTTCCGACATAGCTGCTCTACACTGGCTATCTATTCCAGTTTCAGACATAGTTGGTCTAAGCTGTCTATCTGATAGCTAAATACATTTCTAATAAAGCTTTTACTTCAAATGGAAATGTAACAGAAAACCACGCTCTGCTACCATTGTTGCGCAGTTGAATTTTAACTATCAACCAAAGTGACAGATGTTCGTCCTATGGCGACGACATCTCAAACTAAAGTGACTTACTTGCGTCACATCGAACCGAACTATCAAACTAAAGTTACAAATGTACGTCCTATCGCGACTACATCTGAAGCCAAAATTCCAAGCAATTCCAATCTCCTCGCTCCGCACGTGCTCGGGCAGCCCGTGCAATGCAATACTTATTTCCGCGAAGGAAGATGCGTTTCCGCTATCTGTTCCCTCTTTGGCATGTCTTCAAACCATATAGTGTGAGTAGCTGGTGTATGTAGGGTGAGTGTGTGAGGAGCTAGTGTATGTAGTGTGAGTGTGTGAGTAGCTGGTGTATCTAGGGTGAGTGTGTGAGTAGCTGGTGTATATAGGGTGAGTGTGTGAGTAGCTGGTGTATGTAGTGTGAGTGTGTGAGGAGCTGGTGTATGTAGGGTGAGTGTGTGAGTAGTTTGTGTATGTAGGGTGAGT
This sequence comes from Haliotis rufescens, assembly GCF_023055435.1. Taxonomy (NCBI): domain Eukaryota; kingdom Metazoa; phylum Mollusca; class Gastropoda; order Lepetellida; family Haliotidae; genus Haliotis; species Haliotis rufescens. Next base: position 2,819,699 of record NW_025964068.1, read on the forward strand.
GTGTGAAGAGCTGGTGTATGTAGTGTGAGTGTGTGAGTAGCTAGTGTATGTAGTGTGAGTGTGTGAGTAGCTGGTGTATATAGGGTGAGTGTGTGAGTAGCTGGTGTATGTAGTGTGAGTGTGTGAGTAGCTGGTGTATGTAGGGTAAGTGAGTGAGGAGCTAGTGTATGTAGGGTGAGTGTGTGAGTAGCTGGTGTATGTAGTGTGAGTAGCTGGTGTGAGTGTGTGAGTAGCTGGTGTATGTAGGGTGAGTGTGTGAGTAGCTAGTGTATGTAGTGTGAGTGTGTGAGTAGCTGGTGTATGTAGGACGAGTTTGTGAGTAGCTGGTGTATATAAGGTGAGTGTGTGAAGGGCCGGTGTATATAGAGTGAGTGTGTGAGTAGCTGGTGTATGTAGGGTGAGTGTGTGAGTAGCTGGTGTATGTAGGGTGATTGTGTGAGTAGCTGGTGTATGTAGTGTGAGTGTGTGAGTAGCTGGTGTATGTAGTGTGAGTGTGTGAGTAGCTGGTGTATATAGGGTGAGTGTGTGAGGAGCTAGTGTATGTTGGACGAGTGTGTGAGTAGCCGATGTATGTAGTGTGATTGTGTGAGTAGCTGGTGTATGTAGGGTGAGTGAGTGAGGAGCTGGTGTATGTAGGGTGAGTGTTTGAGGAGCTAGTGTATGTAGGACGCGTGTGCGCCATTGCAACTTGTCGTACCTACATGATGAGGAAAATAAACGGTATGCTGTGATTTGGGATACATTGTGAATGCTAAACTCAAGTAGGTAGTTTTATATAGTTCCAGGGGGCCGGTGTACCACAAGATACAGGCTTCCCGCTCCCGGTTGTACTCCAACTATAAAAGGCATACAGGATTACATTACATCGACTTATACGAGTATCTGGGTGTGTTTAAGTAAAGTATTGTCGGCTTGGCTACAAAATGTCACATGGAGCCATATAGATTGCACTCTACATACAATTAGCATTTTATTCGATACGGATATGAATTCAGTCGTATGGCATTTCTCATCTTGAGCGGTGAGTTTGTCGCCACCACTAAGTACCCATATCAAATAAGATCCCATAAGATTTCAAGTATTAGTGCCTTGCCTAAAAATGACCAGGTCGGGCTTTATCGCGTGGCATTATTGTTGCAGTTAACCACGTGCTTTTGTCGTTTAGAGTAAAAGGTTGTTTGTTTAGTTTATGAAAACTCCCGCGGTCTCCACAAATCACCAGTAAACATCTGACGTTACATATTAATTTGTCGCAAACGTTTATCCCCAGCGTAGTCTGTAGATATCGACAGTGTCCACATTGTTCTGGAGTTATTGGTTACGTCAATCTGTTGGCTCTCTAGATAGTGACATGTAAGTACAGCAGCACGATGCTCTACAGTGGTTACGTCAACCTGTTGGCTCTCTAGATAGTGACGTGCAGGTACAGCTGCACGATGCTCTACAGTGGTTACGTCAACCTGTTGTCTCTCTAGATAGTGACGTGCAAGTACAGCTGCACGATCCTCTACAGTGGTTACGTCAACCTGTTGGCTCTCTAGATAGTGACGTGCAGGTACAGCTGCACGATCCTCTACAGTGGTCACGTCAACCTGTTGGCTCTCTAGATAGTGACGTGCAGGTACAGCTGCACGATGCTCTACAGTGGTTACGTCAACCTGTTGGCTCTCTAGATAGTGACGTGTAAGTACAGCTGCACGATGCTCTACAGTGGTTACGTCAACCTGTTGGCTCTCTAGATAGTGACGTGCAGGTACAGCTGCACGATGCTCTACAGTTGTCACGTCAACCTGTTGGCTCTCTAGATAGTGACGTGCAGGTACAGCTGCACGATCCTCTACAGTGGTCACGTCAACCTGTTGGCTCTGTAGATAGTGACGTACAGGTACAGCTGCACGATCCTCTACAGTGGTTACGTCAACCTGTTGGTTCTCTAGATAGTGACGTGCAAGTACAGCTGCACGATGCTCTACAGTGGTCACGTCAACCTGTTGGCTCTCTAGATAGTGACGTGCAAGTACAGCTGCACGATGCTCTACAGTGGTCACGTCAACCTGTTGGCTCTCTAGATAGTGACGTGCAAGTACAGCTGCACGATGCTCTACAGTGGTTACGTCAACCTGTTGGCTCTCTAGATAGTGACGTGCAAGTACAGCTGCACGATGCTCTACAGTGGTCACGTCAACCTGTTGGCTCTCTAGATAGTGACGTGCACGTACAGCTGCACGATGCTCTACAGTGGTCACGTCAACCTGTTGGCTCTCTAGATAGTGACGTGCAGGTACAGCTGCACGATCCTCTACAGTGGTTACGTCAACCTGTTGGTTCTCTAGATAGTGACGTGCAAGTACAGCTGCACGATGCTCTACAGTGGTTACGTCAACCTGTTGGTTCTCTAGATAGTGACGTGCAGGTACAGCTGCACGATCCTCTACAGTGGTTAGGTCAACCTGTTGGCTCTCTAGATAGTGACGTGCAGGTACAGCTGCACGATCCTCTACAGTGGTTACGTCAACCTGTTGGTTCTCTAGATAGTGACGTGCAGGTACAGATGCAGGATGCTCTACAGTGGTTACGTCAACCTGTTGGCTCTCTAGATAGTGACGAGCAGGTACAGATGCAGGATGCTCTACAGTGGTTACGTCAATCTGTTGGCTCTATAGATAGTGACGAGCAGGTACAGCTGCACGATCCTCTACAGTGGTTACGTCAACCTGTTGGCTCTCTAGATGGTGACGTGCAGGTACAGATGCACGATCCTCTACAGTGGTCAAGTCAACTTGTTGGTTCTCTAGATAGTGACGTGCAGGTACAGATGCAGGATGCTCTACAGTGGTTACGTCAATCTGTTGGCTCTCTAGATAGTGACGTGCAGGTACAGCTGCACGATCCTCTACAGTGGTTACGTCAACCTGTTGGCTCTCTAGATAGTGACGTGCAGGTACAGCTGCACGATGCTCTACAGTGGTTACGTCAACCTGTTGGCTCTCTAGATAGTGACGTGCAGGTACAGCTGCACGATGCTCTACAGTGGTTACGTCAACCTGTTGGTTCTCTAGATAGTGACGTGCAGGTACAGCTGCACGATCCTCTACAATGGTTACGTCAACCTGTTGGCTCTGTAGATAGTGACGTGTAAGTACAGCTGCACGATGCTCTACAGTGGTTACGTCAACCTGTTGGTTCTCTAGATAGTGACGTGCAAGTACAGCTGCACGATGCTCTACAGTGGTCACGTCAACCTGTTGGCTCTCTAGATAGTGACGTGCAGGTACAGCTGCACGATCCTCTACAGTGGTTACGTCAACCTGTTGGCTCTCTAGATAGTGGCGTGCAAGAACAGCTGCACGACCCTCTACAGTGGTACGTCAACCTGTTGGCTCTCTAGATAGTGACGTGCAAGTACAGCTGCACGATCCTCTACAGTGGTCAAGTCAACCTGTTGGCTCTCTAGATAGTGACGTGCAGGTACAGCTGCACGATCCTCTACAGTGGTCACGTCAACCTGTTGGCTCTCTAGATAGTGACGTACAGGTACAGTTGCACGATTCTCTACAGTGGTGACGTCAACCTGTTGGTTCTCTAGATAGTGACGTGCAATTACAGCTGCACGATCCTCTACAGTGGTTACGTCAACCTGTTGGTTCTCTAGATAGTGACGTGCAAGTACAGCTGCAGGATGCTCTACAGTGGTCACGTCAACCTGTTGGCTCTCTAGATAGTGACGTGCAGGTACAGCTGCACGATCCTCTACAGTGGTTACGTCAACCTGTTGGCTCTCTAGATAGTGGCGTGCAAGAACAGCTGCACGATCCTCTACAGTGGTTACGTCAACCTGTTGGCTCTCTAGATAGTGACGTGCAAGTACAGCTGCACGATCCTCTACAGTGGTCAAGTCAACCTGTTGGCTCTCTAGATAGTGACGTGCAGGTACAGCTGCACGATGCTCTACAGTGGTCACGTCAACCTGTTGGCTCTCTAGATAGTGACGTACAGGTACAGTTGCACGATTCTCTACAGTGGTTACGGCAACCTGTTGGTTCTCTAGATAGTGACGTGCAGGTACAGCTGCACGATCCTCTACAGTGGTTACGTCAACCTGTTGGCTCTCTAGATAGTGACGTGCAGGTACAGCTGCACGATGCTCTACAGTGGTTACGTCAACCTGTTGGCTCTCTAGATAGTGACGTGTAAGTACAGCTGCACGATGCTCTACAGTGGTAACGTCAACCTGTTGGCTCTCTAGATAGTGACGTGCAGGTACAGCTGCACGATCCTCTACAGTGGTTACGTCAACCTGTTGGCTCTCTAGATAGTGACGTGCAAGTACAGCTGCACGATGCTCTACAGTGGTCACGTCAACCTGTTGGCTCTCTAGATAGTGACGTGCAGGTACAGCTGCACGATCCTCTACAGTGGTTACGTCAACCTGTTGGCTCTCTAGATAGTGGCGTGCAAGAACAGCTGCACGACCCTCTACAGTGGTACGTCAACCTGTTGGCTCTCTAGATAGTGACGTGCAAGTACAGCTGCACGATCCTCTACAGTGGTCAAGTCAACCTGTTGGCTCTCTAGATAGTGACGTGCAGGTACAGCTGCACGATGCTCTACAGTGGTCACGTCAACCTGTTGGCTCTCTAGATAGTGACGTACAGGTACAGTTGCACGATCCTCTACAGTGGTTACGTCAACCTGTTGGTTCTCTAGATAGTGACGTGCAGGTACAGCTGCACGATCCTCTACAGTGGTTACGTCAACCTGTTGGCTCTCTAGATAGTGACGTGCAGGTACAGCTGCACGATCCTCTACAGTGGTTACGTCAACCTGTTGGCTCTCTAGATAGTGACGTGTAAGTACAGCTGCACGATGCTCTACAGTGGTCAAGTCAACCTGTTGGCTCTCTATATAGTGACGTGTAAGTACAACTGCACGATCCTCTACAGTGGTCACGTCAACATGTTGGCTCTCTAGATAGTGACGTGCAGGTACAGCTGCACGATCCTCTACAGTGGTTACGTCAACCTGTTGGCTCTCTAGATAGTGGCGTGCAAGAACAGCTGCACGACCCTCTACAGTGGTACGTCAACCTGTTGGCTCTCTAGATAGTGACGTGCAAGTACAGCTGCACGATCCTCTACAGTGGTCAAGTCAACCTGTTGGCTCTCTAGATAGTGACGTGCAGGTACAGCTGCACGATCCTCTACAGTGGTCACGTCAACCTGTTGGCTCTCTAGATAGTGACGTACAGGTACAGTTGCACGATTCTCTACAGTGGTTACGTCAACCTGTTGGTTCTCTATATAGTGACGTGCAGGTACAGCTGCACGATCCTCTACAGTGGTTACGTCAACCTGTTGGCTCTCTAGATAGTGACGTGCAGGTACAGCTGCACGATGCTCTACAGTGGTTACGTCAACCTGTTGGCTCTCTAGATAGTGACGTGCAGGTACAGCTGAACGATCCTCTACAGTGGTTACGTCAACCTGTTGGCTCTCTAGATAGTGACGTGTAAGTACAGCTGCACGTTCCTCTACAGTGGTTACGTCAACCTGTTGGTTCTCTAGATAGTGACGTGCAAGTACAGCTGCACGATCCTCTACAGTGGTCAAGTCAACCTGTTGGCTCTCTAGATAGTGACGTGCAGGTACAGCTGCACGATGCTCTACAGTGGTCACGTCAACCTGTTGGTTCTCTAGATAGTGACGTACAGGTACAGTTGCACGATGCTCTACAGTGGTTACGTCAACCTGTTGGTTCTCTAGATAGTGACGTGCAGGTACAGCTGCACGGTGCTCTACAGTGGTTACGTCAACCTGTTGGCTCTCTAGATAGTGACGTGTAAGTACAGCTGCACGTTCCTCTACAGTGGTTACGTCAACCTGTTGGCTCTCTAGATAGTGACGTGTAAGTACAGCTGCACGATGCTCTACAGTGGTCACGTCAACCTGTTGGCTCTCTAGATAGTGACGTGCAGGTACAGCTGCACGATCCTCTACAGTGGTTACGTCAACCTGTTGGCTCTCTAGATAGTGGCGTGCAAGAACAGCTGCACGATCCTCTACAGTGGTTACGTCAACCTGTTGGCTCTCTAGATAGTGACGTGCAAGTACAGCTGCACGATCCTCTACAGTGGTCAAGTCAACCTGTTGGCTCTCTAGATAGTGACGTGCAGGTACAGCTGCACGATGCTCTACAGTGGTCACGTCAACCTGTTGGCTCTCTAGATAGTGACGTACAGGTACAGTTGCACGATGCTCTACAGTGGTTACGTCAACCTGTTGGTTCTCTAGATAGTGACGTGCAGGTACAGCTGCACGGTGCTCTACAGTGGTTACGTCAACCTGTTGGCTCTCTAGATAGTGACGTGCAGGTACAGCTGCACGATCCTCTACAGTGGTTACGTCAACCTGTTGGCTCTCTAGATAGTGACGTGTAAGTACAGCTGCACGATGCTCTACAGTGGTTACGTCAACCTGTTGGCTCTCTATATAGTGACGTGTAAGTACAGCTGCACGATCCTCTACAGTGGTTACGTCAACCTGTTGGCTCTCTAGATAGTGACGAGCAGGTACAGCTGCACGATCCTCTACAGTGGTGACGTCAACCTGTTGGCTCTCTAGATAGTGACGTGCAGGTACAGCTGCACGATCCTCTACAGTGGTCACGTCAACCTGTTGGCTCTCTAGATAGTGACGTGCAGGTATAGCTGCACGATCCTCTACAGTGGTTACGTCAACCTGTTGGCTCTCTAGATAGTGACGTGTAAGTACAGCTGCACGATGCTCTACAGTGGTTACGTCAACCTGTTGGCTCTCTATATAGTGACGTGTAAGTACACCTTCACGATCCTCTACAGTGGTTAAGTCAACCTGTTGGCGCTCTAGATAGTGACGAGCAGGTACAGATGCAGGATGCTCTACAGTGGTTACGTCAATCTGTTGGCTCTATAGATAGTGACGAGCAGGTACAGCTGCACGATCCTCTACAGTGGTTACGTCAACCTGTTGGCTCTCTAGATGGTGACGTGCAGGTACAGCTGCACGATCCTCTACAGTGGTTACGTCAACCTGTTGGTTCTCTAGATAGTGACGTGCAGGTACAGATGCAGGATGCTCTACAGTGGTTACGTCAATCTGTTGGCTCTCTAGATAGTGACGTGCAGGTACAGCTGCACGATGCTCTACAGTGGTTACGTCAACCTGTTGGCTCTCTAGATAGTGACGTGCAGGTACAGCTGCACGATGCTCTACAGTGGTTACGTCAACCTGTTGGCTCTCTAGATAGTGGCGTGCAAGTAGAGCTGCACGATGAGCTACAGTGTACGAGTCCCGGGTCATTGCATGTATTAAGTACAATACTTTCCAGACTCACAGGCTGCATTTGAAGCAAATACACAACCAGACAGCATATTTCTGCAGGCATTAAAAATTACTAGATATTCTCTGTTGATGAAAATGGACCGAAAGGGCTAACTCTCCATGCGAACAAGGTGCAAACTTTATGGGATGCCACTCCATCTTGGTGCCACTGCTGTGAGATGGGCAACGGAGTTAAAGGGGGAAATAGATATCCTTGAAGAGGATCCAAGATCTGGAAAACTTTCAACTGCCACCCCGAAGGAAAATGTTGATAAAGTACACGATATTATTATAGATGATGGATGCATCATGATGACGTCTGGTTAGACATCTCTTGTAAGAATGTACGTCGTTTTGAAGCACATCCAGCAGATTTTTTTGAGCGTTTGTAACCATGGATGAATCTTGGATTTACCACGGTAGTCAGAGACAAATCAACAGTCAAAGCTGTGGAAACATCTGACGTCTTCTCCGAAAAAGGCCAAGTGTATTCCATCAGCTGGCAATGTGACGGTTTCGGTTTCCAAAAAGACTACTGATGGTGGCTTACCTGCCGAAAGGTCAAACAATTAATGGCCAATATTTTGGTAATCTGCTTATGCAACATATCAAGGCTAAACATCGTGGACAATTCACTATAGGTTCGTTGTTCCACCAAGTGCACACGCCTGTGCGGCTATGCATGGCAATGCATGGCAATGGCAATGGCTCATTGAACGTCTTTCGTGTTTGGCACCGTCAGATTTCCACCTCTTCCTAAACTTAAAGAAAGAAATGTCTGCCAAACATTATGCACATGATGAGGACGTCATTTCTGACGTTGAAACCATATTACAACACCAGAAGGAAGCCTTCCATACCAGTAGGGTCCAGGCACTCCAGCATCATTGACAGATGACCTCGGACCTCGTGTGGACCTCGGATTGGATTATGTTGAAAATAATTAGCAAACACTCGTCAACGCAATCAATGATAGTAAAGGCCCTGAACATTCCAGCCGCCCCTCGTAGTTAATACTTTGGAAGCAGAGGGGTGCACAGTCAGCATATATCGGCCTCTGTCGCTGTTCTCTGCAACACCCTATAATAGTCCAGTAATTAAAAGGTCCAGGTTCAACAAAATTGACGGAAAAGGTTTATTACTTGATTTTGGTGCCTTGGCACCTATACATTAAAATAAAAAATAGTTTACCAAACTCGGACATGGGGAACCATCCCAAAATAGGTCATATCCAAGTTGGCCGCCAACAAAAGTAATAATAGTCATAAACGTGGAACCAATAACAATAAAAACATTTATGGTGAGTCTATCTATATTAGCTTGCCAGGATAAATGCAAAGAAATGTATATTTAATAATTTTGAAAGGAAAATTCACATAGAAATTTTAAATAATGCTTCAAAATGACGAAAAAGTACATAAATTTGTTAATATCGGTAATTCTTGCAGAACATGAACCGATTTATTATAATGTTGACGTTTTACATATAAAATCATACCGTTTATTGTCTTCACTTAAATAATCAAGTTAGAAACAAATATAATTGAAAAAACTTCTTCAAAATGGCGGCCGAGCATACAATGTTTTAAAGATAGACCTCAAAACATAAAGGTATGTATAAGCTATTTTTCTTTTATAGCTAAAATGAAAACTTGTATAATATATAGTTGATTGGCTCTAGAGAGAAATAACTGATGAAAATATGAACAAATATAAATATAAAATTTAAAACAGAGCCTTAAAATTAACATCAACATTTGTTTCAAGGAAAATCAAGGGAGATAACCCAAACTCCGGGAAGCAGTTATTTTTCTCAAATGGTATTAGCTTCTCAGAAACTTTATTAAAAGTTAATTCAGAAGATATAATCAAGACATTTAGCACAAAAATCATTTGCTATAATCGGAAAAGCAACATTTGTATCTGTACACATGTCAACCATATTTCTATCAACTGTTACTATTCGCAGGTGACTATTCTCAACTGAAGGTGTCCTATGTAGATCACAGATGGCGACTTGTTTGCTATGTATGGAACCAGTTAACCTGGACAAACCCCAGGTTTATGTGAAGTTGACAGCAAAATGCTGCTGTAGCATTAATAACGCAAACAGACTGCACAAATTAGATGCACCAGACATCATATACAACTGTAGCCTGTTGGTACACAGACAGTGTCGAAGGATGCATATAAATCCAAAGGCAATCAAAGTAGCTGAAAACTCTTCGATCATATGTTTAAGCCTTAAATATTAAAACTCACTGTTTTCTATGTGGTACTTGTATTGACCAGGATGTTGCATACAAACATCCATATAGAAGTGTACTTCAGCCGTGCGATGGCTCTTGAGTTACTCAACATATGTCTGCAACATACTGTGTCAACAGGCAAGATGATTGGGCCAAGATAGAACAGTCAAGTATCGTGCCCATATACGATCTACCAGCTGAAGAAGCTATCCATCACCATGCTTGTGATAAGAATTTTCGGAGAAGGACAAGTATACCTGCAGCTTATATTGAACATGAGGAGGCTCCACCAAAGAAACGGAGACTTGATCGACTGAAGTGTATGTCCAAGATGACAGCATTTGAGATTGCCATTTATTACTTGGAAGAGAATGATGATGAAACGATTCCTTTGGACAATTTGCATCACATTATGAAGTCAGTGAGTGCACTGAGTGATGATCAACTACACACTACATCTCAGCTGAAAAGGGAATTCATGAATTACTATGGGAACAAGGTATTCATAACTACAATCAGGCAACAACCTAACATTGCATCTCTTACAGCATATGAAAATGTTGCAAAGGTGGACAAATCTGACATGGACAGTTTGATTAAAGTTGGGGGAGGATACGTTCATACGCAGGTAGAGACCATGTCGAAACATGTTGATGTGTATCTCGACAATGGGCAGATGGCATTGATTGACACCAATCTTGATTACCTCCCACATGCATTACGCATCCTCCTTCAAGCATCATCAAGTGCTGAAACAGTAAACCCCATACTGCTTCATTGGGTCAGGCAATAATGCATTCGACATGTCCCCATCATTTCTGCCTCCTCGACAAGTTTGACAAGTCAACTCGGTTTCAGCTCCTCGTAAATTTAGAAAATTCTCGGTGACCACTCATGGTGTTCACCTAATCAGAGACATTGCAGATACATTCGTGCAATACCAGGCTGGTTATATAGATCATGTCAGCAAAAGGTTTGATGGCACTGGCTCAATCCATGCCATGGGCGAGATGGTGAAACGGAGGGTACCAAGAGTTAAGGTGGACTTGGATGATGTTAAAAAAATCAACAGTGTCAAACTATTCTCACAAAGAAATCCAAAGGCAGTGCTGGCGAACATTATCTATCCACCAATTGGTGACTTCTGTCTTGATGAAAAGAATATCAAACTAGATATTTTGTGGAGTGCGCCACTTCTGTGGGTGTTGACCACTGTGTTCCATTTGCATGCAGTTGCTCCATTCTGACATTCCATACCCCAGGAAGAGCTCTGAGATATTCTTGTCGATTATCAACGTGACACCAAGTGTCAAATCCTGTGTCAGATCAACGCTGGAGTATATTTCCAAACATGCCAGACGACATGGAATCACACCGGTTATTACAATCGACCAGCAACTTTGGTGAATTGCATACATGATCATCGAATCACGGCCAGCTGAGAGCCCCTTGCATCAAATAGCCCTGGTCTTGGGAGGGATTCCATACTTAGATGAGTTTTGTGGGTACAGTTGGGAATCTGATGGCTGGATCTGGGTTAAAGAAGATCATCACTCAAGTATATTCAGAGGGTAGTACAGATCAGATGTTGTCCGGCAAATCAGTGTCACAAGCTGTGCGGGCTCATTTCTTGAGGAACCACTTCTGCTATGCTCTTATTGTGTTTGATGGTTATTGTGGTGTTTTTCGACCAAGGATGAGACCCATCAGAGAAGAACTGGAAGTGAGATTGGAGTGGATGTGGATTTCACAGCAGACATGATTCTGAAAATGAAAGAAACAAACAGAAATTCATCAGTCTGTTGGGGTCAAAAATCGAAAAAGGTGGGTTTTCAGATTAAACACTCATCCGGAGATGCTGACTATGACATTGCAATGTCTGCCTGTACATTGGCTCAAACACAGCCTGTGGTAGTGGTAGGGAATGACACAGACCTTCTCATCCTGTTGCAATATCACTTCAGACCCGATACCATGAGGCCATCTTTCTTCAGACAAGTACAAAGATCATTTCTGACAAAATTCACTGAGAAGGTATGTATCAAACTCAAATTACCTACCCCTTCGACACCTTCCACCGACATCAGATGCTGCCAGATTGCCCAGCCAACGAGTCTGACTCCAAGTGCAGACCTGGCTAGGCAACAATATGGATGCGACAGAATGGGGCTGGACGCTTCACAAGAGCAACAAGGGCACTATATTGAAACCAATCACAAGGCACCAAGCTGTCACTCCTAAATTTCTGTTGAAAATAATCAGATACAATTGCACTGGAAAGTGTGATGAAAACACATGCTCATGCAGAATTGTTTTGTCTACAATATACCTCAGCATGGGGACAACGCAAAGGGATGACATGTTCAAATGAACCAAGTCATGACTTTTCTGACATTACTGAATAATCGTCTCTTCATGTCCAGTATATGAGTGTGAATATAAAGACTGTCTTGAACTTTAGACATTTAAACTGATAGTAAGTTTGACTTGTAAACTGTAGTATTGCAGGGTTATTCCCTCTTTATTATCCCGTGTTAAGTATTTTGTAGTCCGATATGGAACAATTGCATTTTTTCACATTTCGGGCAGCCGTAATTTATTTCTGTGTAAGATTTCAATTCAAAATTGTTAAATATATATTCTCCTGTCTTGATCCTATGAAGTTGATTATAAATAGAGTCATCATCCATGTTTAGATTTTGATTGATTCATTTTTTTTTACTTTTTCGATTTTCGTTTGTATTGATGGCGGCCATCTTGGATTTGACCTATTTTGGGTGTTTCCCCAAGTCAAATTTTGGTAAACTATTTTTTTTTTTAAAGTAGACCTATCAAGGCAGTGAAATGTGTTAAAAAACCTTTTCCGTCAATTTTGTCGAACCTTCATGAAAAATAAACCTTTAATTACTGGACTAATAACCATTGTACTAATCAAGGCCTCGTAAACCTATGTACAAATCCCAATTTCGCCCCAACCCGTACCTAAACTCCCAACCCCAATCCCTCTCAGTTCAGGGGTTCGGTTTGCAGTTTGTTCTCATACCTTTTCCAGGTCTGAAATTAAAAGACCCGATGGTTCCTTAACAGAAGTGTAAATTTATCCTTACACCTAACTTAGTTTCTGGGATTATATGTTAGTCTAGGTCAGTTCGCGCTGTAGCCGACTTCACAGACATATTGCCTATAGTACTTATGGCGTGGTTATGGTTGAGAAGAATACGTTATTGCCTTGAACGAATAATGTTGCGAACTTGCGATCGTGGTGAATACGATAACTGAATGTCACACAAGCAAATGTTATACACCTAACATAAAAGCGCGATATAGTGGTCGTGAGTTGTTGCAGAGAAGGAGTTACGGGGCGCTGATGACAATATAAGGCCATGTATGTCTTTGTACCACAGATATTCACACTCTACATTCCACTTCTTAACATACGTGAGCTGTTGGTAGAAATAAATACATAGATAGGGCAGCTTGGATTCTTCATTATGTCCGATGAGTAATTCTTGAATGACCTTATGTACGACCAGGGTTCCCCTGCACAACGTTACACTTGTAGACTATTCAGGATAATTGTCCAGTCCAGCGGAGACGGTTCACGGGAGGTGTAAACGGGATAGAGTGATCCCCTAACAGACTGACCCGTTCATCTCCGGTATATAATAGTTGAATGAAATTAACTCTTCTTTACAGACAATAACACTCAATGGCATTTTCTAATACAGCTGTAAGTGATAATGCGTGTTTCTGTGGTGCCCCGCTGATAACGGTGGTCGGTGGGTGTCACGTACAAACTGCGCTCTTCCCGCGCCGAGATGTCACCTGAAGATTAAAACGCGCCTGTAGGCGGACTACTACCATGGTGAGCTTTGTCGCGAAATAGTTGCCTCCCCGGGAGTAGCGGCGGTATGGAGGCAGCTTCAAGTGGCTTACCGCCGTGTCTTCTGCGAGGAATGTTACAGGAGTTTCTCTGTATTATATAGCTATGATCGCCCTTCACACAGGGTTGTACGGTTCATCACAGGACGTGGCGTACTTTATACTTCATGAATGAACGTATATATAGGTCCATTTATGGTAACTTATGCTTCGAGATAAAATGTTCTCCCAAAGAAAGAATGAAAGTTTGAATTATGAGTTGGAAAAGAAGTATTTTATGTTCTACATATGTTTTACATGTTTTATGATTTCTTTAGGTAGCATCTGACTCCGCCGATGACGTTTATGAATCGATATAAGATAGCTGCGCGATGAATCGCAAAGAACAATAAAGAACCAAGCGTGGTTTATTTCACGATAAAACATTGTAGAATTAATGCCTGTGCTTAAAAATTGCATTGCAGAAAGTAGATCAGTAAACTGTCAGTTGGTAAAAGATAAGCTACAGTTGAAACAACAGTGACGTTACAGCAGTATTTGATCCGTCATGAACATCTTGAACTTTGCAGATATCCTCATACAACCACGCACGCACGCACGCACGCACACACGCACACACGCACACACGCACACACACACACACACAAGGTCTGGTGGCCGCAACGCTCCCCGGCTTTATGTCCGTCACCGGTCGACAAAGTCCGGCGGTCCTCATTGTGCAGTGTCATTGCATTCATGGTTATTAGTGACCCGACTATTTCATACTCTTGTGATTTAATGGCACACTCCATACCATGTATGGACTTGTATGTTATCTCGCTACCTTAGTCACGTGTTGAAAATGTTTAGTAACCATCATTTTCAAACATTCCGGGAATTTATATGTACACTCAGTTATTTCTCAGGTATTTATGATCATTTTTGCCTCCTCAATAATTGCACATAGATCCGGTGGCCTTGACGGCCACGGCATTACGTTCATGTTCTGATCTCTCAGGAAATGAAATTAGTGCTATGTGAAGACACGCACTGTCATGCTGAAAAATGGCTCTTATTGCTTGTAGAGTCGTGAGTGAGAGAGTGAGCGGACTGGGTTTTACGCCGCTTTTAGCAAATTATTATTCCAGCAATATCACGGTGGAGACACCTGGTATGCAAACCATAACTCGTCACGATAACGCCAAAATATGGTAAGTTGCTTTAGATATCAACAATGTCAGCTCTACGCCCATGAGTGATGGTTGGCCACATCATGAACCAGGGATTGATGCAGTGTACGTTGCAGTGTACCTGTTTAGAAGGTAAAGGACCTGGCAGTAACGATCCGGAGCTGTTCTTGTGGTGATGCCGCCCGGGTCACCCTGATCTTGGACGATTAGTGGTGCCATGTTGCGTTGGGTTCGAAAACAAACTTAATGTTCAATTCATATGACAGTGAATCATTGGTTTCAGAGTCATTTGAAACACGTCTCGGAATTGGTTGAAATTGTAAATAATCGTGTTCAAAGGCCTCCGAAGAGAAGTGTTTTAACCTAGTTATGAACCGACGAAACAACATTTATTAATATTTTTGACATATATTAACCTGTGTCCAGATAGCCTAAAGAAACGCTCGTAAAATATGTATGTGGGAACTGAACATGGTACGTCTTATGAAGCACACCTCCACAACCAGTATTCCGGTTTAATGGTTCGAGTGTTGTGCCCAAGGTACTTTTACATGTTAATTTACTGTAATTAGAAGGTCGTTTGGGTCCCTCGTTCTTCGGTACTGACGATCCTAGGATGTGCGAGAGGTAGAGTGTCAGTACCCGAGGGCCCTTGGACCTTCACCGTAGTTTCCCCTAGCAGTCATAAGAGGGTGGTTTTCATTACCTGCTTTTATTCACTCTTTGTGCTGCTGATCCACTTAATTAAGAGACTATGATCATTCTGATTTACCATTGGTCGGTAACCTTTCCCCCTTGAAATAGACTATTCCGCCCCTCTAGTCGTTCTTCCCACGTCCCTTTTTGACCCTCTGTTAGGGGGATTCTGGGATGGTAGCTGGCTAGAAATGCCCCATTTCTGACAGTTGTGATGCTATTTCCAAACCTTATTACCCTTATCACGATATGTGACATTCCCGTTTGCCCGAGTCCCACGTATTTCCTCACTAAGAGTACTGTATACCTACTCAACAATGTTACCAATCCTTATCATAATTCGTAATTTATTCCTCCTTAATTACATGGATTAATTGTACAGCTTCATACTAAGTATCTAAATAAATATAATATTTTTACGCCTATAAAAGTAGATTCCATTTCCGTAATCCATCTTGTCTTCGATTTTAGAACACTGAACATTTGAAACACTTAGTCCCAGCGTCATCTGCTTCTCCACCCACCAGGTCGAACTAGGAACAAGTAACATTCATACTCGGTCTTACTGGTAAAAGGTAAAACCTCATAACCAGGACGAGGTCTTTCTGAGAAAAAGTAAAACCTCCTTAGACGTTATTGCCTAAAACCAAGTAAGGTCCAAGACAATTGTTTGAGTCTTTGATAGGTATATAATCTCCCAGCAACCCATGTTTGATCGGGTGATCAGACGCGGTGACTTGGTTCATTGCGTGTCTCTGGATTGTCTGGTCCAGACAGCCTTATTAACAGATTGACATCATATAGCTGACTTAAATTATATCAAGGGAATATCTTCAACAGGTTGATGGTATAATATATTATGATTTACCACCAAACCTATGCTGGCTGTAAGAATATAGGGCCCCATCAACATATGTTGGTCATAAGAATATAGGGTCCCATCAACATGTGCTGGTCGTAAGAATATTTGGCCCCACCAACACGTGCTGGCCGTAAGAATATAGGGTCCCATCAACATATGCTGGCCGTAAGAATATAGGGCCCTAATAACATGTGCTGGTCGTAAGAATATAGGGTCCCATCAACATGTGCTGGTCGGAAGAATATAGGGCCCCATCAACATGTGCTGGTCGGAAGAATATAGGGCCCCATCAACATATGCTGGTCGGAAGAATATAGGGTCCCATCAACATATGCTGGTCGGAAGAATATAGGGCCCCATCAACATGTGCTGGTCGGAAGAATATAGGGCCCCATTAACATGTGCTGGTCGGAAGAATATAGGGCCCCATTAACATGTGCTGGTCGGAAGAATATAGGGCCCCATCAACATGTGCTGGCCGTAAGAATATTTGGTCCCATCAACATATGCTTGAAAGATGCGTCACATGGGGTGGTCAGGCTTGGTGATTTGGTTGATTGGATGTTATCGATCTAATTTGCGTTGACCGATGCTCGCGATGTCAATCACTAGATAATTTACTTGCCGATGTTATATATCCAGAATATTACTGTTTGCAACAACAAAAACAAAAATCAACAACACAAAAACACCTCCATGTTGTACTGTGACACAGCTGCAGAGAGAGTTCTCACCTCCATGTTGTACTGTGACACAGCTGCAGAGAGATTTCTCACCTCCATGTTGTACTTTGACATACAGCTGCAGAAAGAGTTCTCACCTCCATGTTGTACTGTGACATACAGCTGCAGAGAGTTCTCACCTCAATGTTGTACTGTGACATAGAGCTGCAGAGAGAGTTCTCACCTCAATGTTGTACTGTGACATAGAGCTGCAGAGAGAGTTCTCACCTCCATGTTGTACTGTGACATACAGCTGCAGAGAGTTCTCACCTCCATGTTGTACTGTGACATAGAGCTGCAGAGAGAGTTCTCACCTCAATGTTGTACTGTGACATACGGCTGCAGACAGTTCTAACCTCAATGTTGTTCTGTAACATACAACTGCAGAGAGTTCTCACCTCAATGTTGTACTGTGACATACAGCTGCAGAGAGAGTTCTCACCTCAATGTTGTACTGTGACATACAGCTGCAGACAGTTCTCACCTCAATGTTGTACTGTGACATACGGCTGCAGACAGTTCTCACCTCCATGTTGTACTGTGACATACAGCTGCAGAGAGTTCTCACCTCAATGTTGTACTGTGACATACAGCTGCAGAGAGAGTTCTCACCTCAACGTTGTACTGTGACATACAGCTGCAGACAGTTCTCACCTCCATGTTGTTCTGTGACATACAGCTGCAGAGAGAGTTCTCACCTCAATGTTGTACTGTGACATACGGCTGCAGACAGTTCTCACCTCCATGTTGTTCTGTGACATACAGCTGCAGAGAGTTCTCACCTCAATGTTGTACTGTGACATACAGCTGCAGAGAGAGTTCTCACCTCAATGTTGTACTGTGACATACAGCTGCAGAGAGAGTTCTCACCTCCATGTTGAACTGTGACATACAGCTGCAGAGAGTTCTCACCTCAATGTTGTACTGTGACATACGGCTGCAGACAGTTCTCACCTCCATGTTGTACTGTGACATACAGCTGCAGACAGTTCTCACATCCATGTTGTTCTGTGACATACAGCTGCATACAGTTCTCACATCCATGTTGTTCTGTGACATACAGCTGCAGAGAGAGTTCTCACCTCGATGTTGGACTGTGTCATACAGCTGCACAGGGAGTTCTCACCTCCAAGTTGTACTGTGACATACAGCTGCAGAGAGATTTCTCGCATCAAAGGTGTACTGTGACACAGCTGTAGAGAGGGTTCTTACCTCCATGTTGTATTGACATACAGCTGCAGAAAGAGTTCTCACCTTGATGATGTACTGTGACATACAGCTGCAGAGAGAGTTCACAGTTCACACAGCTGCAACACTGTTATCACATCGCAGTGTGCCATACATTGACGTTGAAGAAACCCTACATTAAATGGCATACCAAAAACGCAGGATACACAGGATGTCTGTTACATGGTGTCTAAATAGTGCCTACACACTGTCACATGGAGTCTACATTCTGTGTCACATGGAGCCTACACACTGTGTCACATGGAGCCTAAATTCTGTGTCACATGCAGTCTACATACTGTGTCACATGCAGCCTACATGCTGTGTCACATGGAGCCTGCATTCTGCGTCACATGCAGCCTACATACTGTGTCAAATGGAGCCTACACACTGTGTCAAATGGAGCCTACACACTGTCACATGGAGCCTACACAGTGTCATATGGAGCCTACATTCTGTCACATGGAGCCTACATACTGTGTCACATGGAGCCTACATACTGTGTCAAATGGAGACTACATACTGTGTCAAATGGAGCCTACATTCTGAGTCACATGCAGCCTACATGCTGTGTCACATGTAGCCTACATACTGT
This sequence comes from Haliotis rufescens, assembly GCF_023055435.1. Lineage (NCBI taxonomy): Eukaryota > Metazoa > Mollusca > Gastropoda > Lepetellida > Haliotidae > Haliotis > Haliotis rufescens. The sequence continues at coordinate 2,838,459 of NW_025964068.1, forward strand.
CACATGGAGCCTACATTCTGTGTCACATGGAGCCTACATACTGTGTCACATGCAGCCTACATACTGTGTCACATGGAGCCTACATACTGTGTCAAATGGAGCCTACATTCTGAGTCACATGGAGCCTACATGCTGTGTCACATGGAGCCTACCTGCTGTCACATGGAGCCTACATTCTGTGTCACATGCAGCCTACACACTGTGTCACATGGAGCCTACACATTGTGTCACATGGAGCCTACATAATGTGTCAGATGCAGCCTACACACTGTGTCACATGAAGCCTACATACTGTGTCACATGGAGCCTACATTCTGTGTAACATGGAGCCTACATACTGTGTCAGATGGAGCTTACATTCTGTGTCACATGCAGTCTACACACTGTGTCACATGGAGCCTACATTCTGTGTCACATGCAGCCTACACACTATGTCACATGGAGCCTACACACTGTGTCACATAGAGATTACATTCTGTGCCACATGCAGCCTACAAACTGTGTCACATGGAGCCTACGTTCTGTGTCACATGGAGCCTACATTCTGTGTCATATGGAGCCTACATGATGTGTCACATGGAGCCTACATTCTCTGTTACATGCAGCCTACATTGTGTCAGATGGAGCCTACATACTGTGTCACATGCAGCCTACATTCTGTGTCACATGCAGCCTACACACTGTGTCACATGGAGCCTACACACTGTGTCACATGGAGCCTACTAACTGTGTCACAAGGAGCTCACATACTGTGTTACATGGAGCCTATACACTGTGTCACATGGAGCCTATACACTGTGTCAGATGCAGCCTACACACTGTGTCACATGGAGCCTACGTTCTGTGTCACATGGAGCCTACATTCTGTGTCATATAGAGCCTACATAATGTGTCACATCGAGCCTACATTCTGTGTCACATGCAGCCTACACACTGTGTTACATGGAGCCTACACACTGTGTCACATGGAGCTCACATACTGTGTCACATGGAGCCTACATACTGTGTCACATGCAGCCTACATACTGTGTCACATGCAGCCTACATACTGTGTCACATGCAGCCTACACACTGTATCATATGAAGCCTACATACTGTGTCACATGGAGCCTACATTCTGTGTAACATGGAGCCTACATACTGTGTCACATGGAGCCTACGTTCTGTGTCACATGGAGCCTACATTCTGTGTCATATGGAGCCTACATAATGTGTCACATGGAGCCTACATTCTCTGTTACATGCAGCCTACATTGTGTCAGATGGAGCCTACATACTGTGTCACATGGAGCCTATATTCTGTGTCACATGCAGCCTACACAGTGTCACATGGAGCCTACACACTGTGTCACATGGAGCCTACTAACTGTGTCACAAGGAGCTCACATACTGTGTTACATGGAGCCTATACACTGTGTCACATGGAGCCTATACACTGTGTCACATGGAGCCTACGTTCTGTGTCACATGGAGCCTACGTTCTGTGTCACATGGAGCCTACATACTGTGTCACATGCAGTCTACATACTGTGTCACATGCAGCCTACATACTGTGTCACATGGAGCCTACATACTGTGTCACATGCAGCCTACATACTGTGTCACATGGAGCCTACATAGTGTGTCACATGGAGCCTACACACTTTGTCACATGCAGCCTACATACTGATATGTGGAGCCTACATACTGATATGTGGAGCCTACATATGATGTCACATCAGCCTATACTGTCACATGGAGCCCATATACTGTGTCACATGGAGCCTACAAACTGTCACATGCAGCCTACATACTGTCACATGGAGCCTACAAACTGTGTCACATGCATCCAACATACTGTCACATGCAGCCTACACACTGTGGCACATGGAGCCTACATACTGTAGTATACAGGCACAATTCCCATGCAATATAGACTCCATGCAACACTCAACATACTGAACCTTCCTACTTGTTCATATGCTGCGTACATGCTTTCACATGGACTTTGCATACATATTCATGTTTAGCTTCTATTGAGTGTCATATGGAGTATATCTTGCATTATTCTAAATTGAAACAGGGTCCAACATCAGGTTCAAGACTATCAAACTTCCATAGTGACATGCATACTTGTGTGTGTACGTACATAGGTGTGTGAGTGTGTGTGTACGTACGTAGGTGCGTGAGTGTGTGCATGCATCCTTGTGTGTGTACGTACGTAGGTGTGTGAGTGTGTGCATGCATACTTGTGTGTGTATGTACGTAGGTGCATGAGTGTGTGCATGCATGCTTGTGTGTGTACGTACGTAGGTGCGTGAGTGTGCATGCATGCTTGTGTGTACATACGTAGGTGCGTGAGTGTGTGTGTACGTACGTAGGTGCGTGAGTGTGTGCATGCATACTTGTGTGTACGTACGTAGATGCGTGAGTGTGTGTGCATGCATGCTTGTGTGTGTACGTACGTAGGTGCTTGAGTGTGTGTGCATGCATACACATGTGTGTGTACGTACATACGTGAGTGAGTGTGTGTGCATGCATGCTTGTGTGTGTACGTATGTACATACGTGAGTGAGTGTGTGTGCATGCATGCTTGTGTGTGTGTACGTACATACGTGAGTAAGTGTGTGTGCATGCATGCTTGTGTGTGTACGTACATACCTGAGTGAGTGAGTGTGCATGCATGCTTGTGTGTGTACGTAAGTACATACGTGAGTGAGTGTGTGTGCATGCATACCCGTGTGTGTACGTACATAGGTGCGTGAGTGTGTGTGCATGCATACCTGTGTGTGTACGTACATAGGTGCGTGAGTGTGTGTGCATGCATGCTTGTGTGTGTGTACGTACATAGGTGCGTGAGTGTGTGTGCATGCATGCTTGTGTGTGTGTACGTACATAGGTGCGTGAGTGTGTGTGCATGCATACCTGTGTGTGTACGTACATAGGTGCGTGAGTGTGTGTGCATGCATGCTTGTGTGTGTGTACGTACATAGGTGCGTGAGTGTTTGTGCATGCATACCCGTGTGTGTACGTACATAGGTGCGTGAGTGTGTGTGCATGCATGCTTGTGTGTGTGTACGTACATAGGTGCGTGAGTGTGTGTGCATGCATACCCGTGTGTGTACGTACATAGGTGCGTGAGTGTGTGTGCATGCATGCTTGTGTGTGTGTACGTACATAGGTGCGTGAGTGTGTGTGCATGCATACCCGTGTGTGTACGTACATAGGTGCGTGAGTGTGTGTGCATGCATGCTTGTGTGTGTGTACGTACATAGGTGCGTGAGTGTGTGTGCATGCATACCCGTGTGTGTACGTACATAGGTGCGTGAGTGTGTGTGCATGCATGCTTGTGTGTGTGTACGTACATAGGTGCGTGAGTGTGTGTGCATGCATGCTTGTGTGTGTGTACGTACATACGTGAGTGAGTGAGTGTGCATGCATGCTTGTGTGTGTACGTACATACCTGAGTAAGTGTGTGTGCATGCATGCTTGTGTGTGTACGTACATACCTGAGTGAGTGAGTGTGCATGCATGCTTGTGTGTGTATGTACGTACATACGTGAGTGAGTGTGTGTGCATGCATGCTTGTGTGTGTATGTATGTACATACGTGAGTGAGTGTGCATGCATGCTTGTGTGTACGTAAGTACATACGTGAGTGAGTGTGTGTGCATGCATACCCGTGTGTGTACGTACGTAGGTGCGTGAGTGTGTGTGCATGCATACTCACGTGTGTGTGTGTACGTAGGTGCGTGAGTGTGTGTGCATGCATGCTTGTATGTGTACATGTGCTTGACTGTTAGTACTTGTCCGGACTAATGTTGGTTTGATAGTGCTATCCCACTGAGATATCAGAAAAAGTATACTGACTGAGCAGACCAATCCTTGTTTTATCCCCTTATTCGAATCCCTGTTAGCCCTGATGAGCATTATAGCTTTGTCAGCACCATACCTGTGCTCAAGGGTATTACCAAAGGGGAAAACTTCTAAGACCCACATCACTTCAGGCTTTCCTCTAAGCTGAAAGCTGTGATATAAATGAAACACTATTTCAAGCAGCATTAAACAAAACTCACTCCCACACTCAATATAGCTTGATGTGGAGCCTCTATACTGGGTCACATGGAGCCTCTGTACTGGGTCACATAGAGCCTCTATACTTGGTCAAATGGAGCCTCAATACTGGGTCACATGGAGCCTCTATACTGGGTCACATGGAGCCTCTATACTGGGTCACATGGAGCCTCTGTACTGGGTCACATGGAGCCTCTATACTGGGTCACATAGAGCCTCTATACTGGGTCACATGGAGCCTCTATACTGGGTCACATGGAGCCTCTGTACTGGGTCACATGGAGCCTCTACACTGGGTCACATGGAGCCTTTACACTGGGTACATGGAGCCTCTATACTGGGTCACATGGAGCCTCTATACTGGGTCACATGGAGCCTCTACACTTGGTCACATGGAACCTCTATACTGGGTCACATGGAGCCTCTATACTGGGTCACATGGAGCCTCTGTATTCTGATAGAGGGTAGAGGTGTTACTTTGATTCCATTCCTTTCATTAGGCTGTGGTCCCTGGTCATCAATATTACTTCATGTGCATCCAGTCCTCAAAGTTTCAACTTATCACCATCGCAGTCTATGTTAGAATTACAAATAAATGAAATGAGGCAGGTGTATCACAAGACAGCATGGTTATTTATTCCCTCTAGCCAGTAAATGATGTTAGCAATACAGTTTGATGAGCTCGTCACTGACAGCCGATGGCGTGAGGACCCCTAGGTCTGTGAAAAGGAGGGTGATGTAAGCTGGAGGTGTGTAGTCCACCAGAGGGTGCTCCTTGCTCAGGTCGCGGCCAGACTTCAGAGTAGATGACTGGTACTGGGGAAAGAGAAATAATTCATCAAAAGAATAACAGATGAACAATTGCTTAAGGAGAAGAAAACAGAAAAAGACAACATTTATACTAAAAAGAAATAATCATCCTGCACACGAGTTCTCACTCACTGGAAGACCAGAAAAATCAGTGACTGAAAGGATGAGCATCAATCTGACATCCAGGTAACATGGCAACCGTGTTAGTCACCACAGGCTCCCATGTACATCAGTTCTTGTGACCATGACAACCAGCAGTGTCATGTATGTAGGCCCTAATGACCAGGGTGCCATTGTACAAAGCGATCTTAGCGCTAAGGTGATCGTAACTCCCATACATCACAGGATGCTAGATCTACAAAAATGCTGTAGAAGAATACTCACTTTAAACTGGTTAGGCATGTCTTGTTGGTTGAGAGGGTAGAGCCTTACAAACTTGAAGCTTTCTGCCACCACATATACCGGCTTGTTCATCGCCTGGGCCGAGATAGCCATTGTGTAAGTCCCGATCTGAAATAGTTTCCATTATTTGTAGGATTTGTCTCACTGGGAGAGAGGAGGAAATAAGACATGGTTTACAGGAGAATGAGGCATAATTCCTACCGACAGTCAAGCCTTGAGCTGGTCACATAGGTAGCCACTCCAGCCACAGACAATATCCTCTGCAGAAGATGCTGACGCAGGGGCTATTCATAATTATTCACAGCTAATTGTAAATCAGAAAGACATTCAAAATATACTTGAAAATCCTGATCTTGTATTTTGTGTCCGATGGACTGCACATAGCTGTAAACTGTAATCAGTGTGCACCATGTAGAACCCTGTCTACAACAACATGTCTACCACACCTGAAACCCTCCCGCCCACCCCCCACAGCTCTGGTGTTACCTTGTTGATTATCCCGCCACTCTCCACCACCCCCTCAGCTCCGATGAGAACCAGGTCCACCTTCTCCATTACATATCTACAACACAACAAGCATCTCCAGTTTTAGCAACACGTTGTACTTCAAATGGCAAGACATGAATCTTGTTCTGAACATACTTTGTTTGTTATATAACTCTGCAATATTCCAAGACTATGATAGCAACCTGTAAATACACGAGTCTGGATCAGATACCTGTGACTGATATTATGAGCAACAAACCATGCTGTTGTGTACGATGACACTCAATCAACCAAGTCAACGAGTCTGACCACCTTATCCATTAAGTTGCCTCTTACGAGCAGCATCGGTTACTCGCAACCTATTCTTACTGTGAATCCTTGCTGGGATGTTGAACATACTGATAGAAGTATCTTTTTAAGACGTTAAAACAAGACACAAAACTGTGATTACCCCACTGCAGCATCCAGAACTACTGTGGTTGGTATGCCAAGGGCAGACAACTCCTCACAGGTCTCAAAACTGAAAAGAAGAATATGTATTCAAGTAAAAAATGCAAATCATTCATGTTCAGTAAGTGACAGAATAAGCCCTATAAACAGTTTACAATTTCTAGAAGTATAAGGACACTGGACACACTGGTGCACATACCCGGACTTGTCAGGGAGAGATTCTGTTACATACACCTTGAAGCGGCGGCGTGCAGCGGCAGCATCCCGCAACACCTGCAGCACCACCCGTGACCGTGAGTGTGTCAAGATGGTCTGTGCACAGACAACCATGGCATCAGGTACTGCTGACAGTGAGCAAGTATCAGGTAAAGTCAGTTTTCAGATACAACAGTATGTAGAAAGTAGGTCATGTATGTCAGATGATGCAACATTATGTAGAAAGTAGGTCACGTATGTCAGATGATGCAACATTATGTAGAAAGTAGGTCATGTATGTCAGATGATGCAACATTATGTAGAAAGTAGGTCACGTATGTCAGATGACCCAACAGTATGTAGAAAGTAGGTCATGTATGTCAGATGATGCAACATTATGTAGAAAGTAGGTCATGTATGTCAGATGACCCAACAGTATGTAGAAAGTAGGTCATGTATGTCAGATGATGCAACATTATGTAGAAAGTAGGTCATGTATGTCAGATGACCCAACAGTATGTAGAAAGTAGGTCATGTATGTCAGATGATGCAACATTATGTAGAAAGTAGGTCATGTATGTCAGATGACCCAACAGTATGTAGAAAGTAGGTCATGTATGTCAGATGATGCAACATTATGTAGAAAGTATGTCACGTATGTCAGATGACCCAACAGTATGTAGAAAGTAGGTCACGTATGTCAGATGACCCAACAGCATGTAGAAAGTAGGTCATGTATGTCAGATGATGCAACATTATGTAGAAAGTAGGTCATGTATGTCAGATGACCCAACAGTATGTAGAAAGTAGGTCATGTATGTCAGATGATGCAACATTATGTAGAAAGTAGGTCACGTATGTCAGATGACCCAACAGTATGTAGAAAGTAGGTCATGTAGATCAGATGATACAACAGTATGTAGAAAGTAGGTCACGTAGATCAGATGAAGCAACAGTTTGTGGAAGGTAGGTCATGTATGTCAGCTGATACAACAGTATGTAGAAAGTAGGTCATGTACATCAGATGATACAACAGTTTGTGGAAGGTAGGTCATGTATATCGGATGATTCAAGAGTATGTAGAAAGTAGGTCATGTATGTCAGATGATGCAACAGTATGTAAAGTAGGTCATGTATATTGGATGATTCAAGAGTATGTAGAAAGTAGGTTTTGCATATCGGATGATACAACAGTATGTAGAAAGTAGGTCACGTAAATCAGATGAAGCAACAGTTTGTGGAAGGTAGGTCATGTATATTGGATGATACAACAGTATGTAAAGTAGGTCTTGTAGATCAGATGATACAACAGTATGTAGAAAGTAGGTCATGTATATAAGATGATACAACAGTATGTAGAAAGTAGGTCATGTATATCTGATGATACAACAGTATGTAGAAAGTAGGTCATGTATATAAGATGATACAACAGTATGTAGAAAGTAGGTCATGTATATCGGATGATACAACAGTATGTAGAAAGTAGGTCATCTATATCGGATGATTCAACAGTATGTAGAAAGTAGGTCATGTATATCAATTGATACAACAGTATGTAGAAAGTAGGTCATGTATATCGCATGATACAACAGTATGTAGAAAGTAGGTCATGTATATTAGATGATACAACAGTATGTAGAAAGTAGATAATTTATATTAGATGATACAACAGTATGTAGAAAGTTGGTAATGTATATTGGATGATACAACAGTATGTAGAAAGTAGGTCATGTATGTCAGATGATTCAACAGTATGTAGAAAGTAGGTCATGTAAATCAGATGAAGCAACAGTTTAAGGTAGGTCATGTATATTGGATGATACAACAGTATGTAAAGTAGATCATGTAGATCAGATGATACAACAGTATGTAGAAAGTAGGTCATGTAGATCAGATGATACAACAGTATGTAGAAAGTAGGTCATGTATATCAGATGATACAACAGTATGTAGAAAGTAGGTCATGTAGATCAGATGATACAACAGTATGTAGAAAGTAGGTCATGTATATCAGATGATACAACAGTATGTAGAAAGTAGATAATTTATATTAGATGATACAACAGTATGTAGAAAGTTGGTAATGTATATCGGATGATACAACAGTATGTAGAAAGTAGGTCATGTATGTCAGATGATTCAACAGTATGTAGAAAGTAGGTCATGTAAATCAGATGAAGCAACAGTTTAAGGTAGGTCATGTATATTGGATGATACAACAGTATGTAAAGTAGATCATGTAGATCAGATGATACAACAGTATGTAGAAAGTAGGTCATGTAGATCAGATGATACAACAGTATGTAGAAAGTAGGTCATGTATATCAGATGATACAACAGTATGTAGAAAGTAGGTCATGTAAATCAGATGATACAACAGTATGCAGAAAGTAGGTCACGTAAATCAGATGAAGCAACAGTTTAAGGTAGGTCATGTATATTGGATGATACAACAGTATGTAAAGTAGATCATGTAGATCAGATGATACAACAGTATGTAGAAAGTAGGTCATGTAGATCAGATGATACAACAGTATGTAGAAAGTAGGTCATGTATATCAGATGATACAACAGTATGTAGAAAGTAGGTCATGTAGATCAGATGATACAACAGTATGTAGAAAGCAGGTCATGTAAATCAGATGATACAACAGTATGTAGAAAGTAGGTCATGTAAATCAGATGATACAACAGTATGTAGAAAGTAGGTCATGTAAATCAGATGATACAACAGTATGCAGAAAGTAGGTCACGTAAATCAGATGAAGCAACAGTTTGTGGAAGGTAGGTCATGTATATTGGATGATACAACAGTATGTAAAGTAGATCATGTAGATCAGATGATACAACAGTATGTAGAAAGTAGGTCATGTAGATCAGATGATACAACAGTATGTAGAAAGTAGGTCACGTAGATCAGATGATACAACAGTATGTGGAAGGTAGGTCATGTAGATCAGATGATAACAGACAACACAGAAAACCCAACATTGAAAACTCACCATTCTACCACGACACAGTGACAAAACAACACTTTGGTTATAACGGAAATGATTAGTAGGTTGAAAGGGAAATTTTAGGGATCAGTGAAGGTCGATTTCAATCTGCATACTGTAAATCATGAAATTACTGTGTCACCAAGGTAATGCAAGTGTCGACCCATGACCTAAAATGCGTCACCAAATGAATGCAAGTGTCGACCCATGACCTAAAATGCGTCATGAAATTAATGTGAGTGGCCCTACCTTTGAACAGTAAAAAAGGTATTCAGCAAACGTTAACACCAAGACCGTAGACTTACCTCAAACACAACTAATGATACATTTAGCTCACACACAACTAATGGTAAATTTATTTCACACACAACTATTGACAGACTTGTCTCCATGGGCCTCTGCACCCAGCCCGAGGCCCAGCCCCAGCCATATTAATATTGACAGAGAAAGTAGTTATTCCTAAAACTTTGAGTTTCTGGACTCATCCTGCTCATGATAGTGGTGGTATACATACAGATCCATCTGTGATGAATGGGTGAGTTATTTTTGCTATTTTCTGTCTGGAACTGGCCACTTTCTGAAGGAACACATTTCCCCTCTGAACCAAGATTTTCTGACATTCTTGAAAATCCTGAAAGGAAGAATAATATTTCTGTCATGTATGCATGAACATGAAACACATTCTAACCTCATTATTATTGTGAGGTACATGTGTCATTAGTTGTGTGTGAGGTACAAGTGTCATTAGTTGTGTGTGAGGTACAAGTGTCATCAGTTGTGTGTGAGGTACATGTGTCATTAGTTGTGTGTGAGGTACATGTGTCATTTGTTGTGTGAGGTACATGTGTCATCAGTTGTGTGTGAGGTACATGTGTCATCAGTTGTGTGTGAGGTACATGTGTCATTAGTTGTGTGTGAGGTACATGTGTCATCAGTTGTGTGTGAGGTTCATGTGTCATTAGTTGTGTGTGAGGTTCATGTGTCATTAGTTGTGTGTTAGGTACATGTGTCATCAGTTTCATGTGAGGTACAAGTGTCATTAGTTTTTTGTGAGGTACATGTGTCATCAGTTGTGTGTGAGGTACATGTGTCATTAGTTGTGTGTGAGGTACATGTGTCATTAGTTGTGTGTGAGGTACATGTGTCATCAGTTGTGTGTGAGGTACATGTGTCATTAGTTGTGTGTGAGGTACAAGTGTCATCAGTTGCGAGTCAGGTACATGTGTCATCAGTTGTGTGTGAGGTACATGTGTCATTAGTTGTGTGTGAGGTACATGTGTCATCAGTTGTGTGTGAGGTACATGTGTCATCAATTGTGTGTGAGGTACATGTGTCATTAGTTGTGTGTGAGGTACAAGTGTCATTAGTTGTGTGTAAAGTACAAGGTTCATTAGTTGTGTGTAAGGTACAAGTGTCATTAGTTGTGTGTGAGGTACATGTGTCATTTGTTGTGTGTGAGGTACATGTGTCATTAGTTGTGTGTGAGGTACAAGTGTCATTAGTTGTGTGTGAGGTACATGTGGCATTAGTTGTGTGTGAGGTACATGTGGCATCAGTTGTGTGTGAGGTACATGTGTCATTAGTTGTGTGTGAGGTACATGTGTCATTAGTTGTGTGTGAGGTACAAGTGTCATCAGTTGCAAGTGAGGTACATGTATCATCAGTTGTGTGTGAGGTACATGTGTCATCAGTTGTGTGTGAGGTACAAGTGTCATCAGTTGCGAGTGAGGTACATGTGGCATCAGTTGTGTGTGAGGTACATGTATCATTAGTTGTGTGTGAGGTACAAGTGTCATCAGTTGTGTGTGAGGTACAAGTGTCATTAGTTGTGTGTGAGGTACAAGTGTCATTAGTTGTGTGTGAGGTACAAGTGTCATTAGTTGTGTGTGAGGTACAAGTGTCATTAGTTGTGTGTGAGGTACATGTGTCATTAGTTGTGTGTGAGGTACAAGTGTCATCAGTTGCGAGTGAGGTACAAGTGTCATCAGTTGTGTGTGAGGTACATGTGTCATCAGTTGTGTGTGAGGTACAAGTGTCTTCAGTTGCTTGTGAGGTACAAGTGTCATTAGTTGTGTGTGAGGTACATGTGTCATTAGTTGTGTGTGAGGTACAAGTGTCTTCAGTTGCTTGTGAGGTACAAGTGTCATCAGTTGTGTGTGAGGTACATGTATCATCAGTTGTGTGTGAGGTACAAGTGTCATCAGTTGCGAGTGAGGTACAAGTGTCATCAGTTGTGTGTGAGGTACATGTGTCATCAGTTGTGTGTGAGGTACATGTGTCATTAGTTGTGTGTGAGGTACATGTGGCATCAGTTGTGTGTGAGGTACAAGTGTCATCAGTTGTGTGTGAGGTACAAGTGTCATTAGTTGTGTGTGAGGTACATGTGTCATCAGTTGTGTGTGAGGTACAAGTGTCATTAGTTGTGTGTGAGGTACATGTGTCATTAGTTGTGTGTGAGGTACAAGTGTCATTAGTTGTGTGTGAGGTACATGTGTCATTAGTTGTGTGTGAGGTACAAGTGTCATCAGTTGTGTGTGAGGTACATGTGTCATTAGTTGTGTGTGAGGTACATGTGTCATCAGTTGTGTGTGAGGTACAAGTGTCATCAGTTGCGAGTGAGGTACAAGTGTCATCAGTTGTGTGTGAGGTACATGTGTCATTAGTTGTGTGTGAGGTACATGTGGCATCAGTTGTGTGTGAGGTACATGTGGCATCAGTTGTGTGTGAGGTACATGTGTCATTAGTTGTGTGTGAGGTACATGTGTCATTAGTTGTGTGTGAGGTACATGTGTCATCAGTTGTGTGTGAGGTACATGTGTCATCAGTTGTGTGTGAGGTACATGTGTCATTAGTTGTGTGTGAGGTACAAGTGTCATCAGTTGTGTGTGAGGTACAAGTGTCATCAGTTGCGAGTGAGGTACATGTGTCATTAGTTGTGTGTGAGGTACAAGTGTCATTAGTTGTGTGTGAGGTACAAGTGTCATTAGTTGTGTGTGAGGTACAAGTGTCATTAGTTGTGTGTGAGGTACAAGTGTCATTAGTTGTGTGTGAGGTACAAGTGTCATAAGTTGTGTGTGAGGTACAAGTGTCATTAGTTGTGTGTGAGGTACAAGTGTCATTAGTTGTGTGTGAGGTACATGTGTCATCAGTTGTGTGTGAGGTACATGTGTCATTAGTTGTGTGTGAGGTACAAGTGTCATCAGTTGCGAGTGAGGTACATGTGTCATTAGTTGTGTGTGAGGTACATGTGTCATTAGTTGTGTGTGAGGTACATGTATCATCAGTTGTGTGTGAGGTACATGTGTCATCAGTTGTGTGTGAGGTACAAGTGTCATCAGTTGTGTGTGAGGTACAAGTGTCATCAGTTGTGTGTGTGGTACAAGTGTCATTAGTTGTGTGTGTGATACAAGTGTCATCAGTTGTGTGTGAGGTACATGAGTCTTCAGTTGTGTGTGAGGTACAAGTGTCATTAGTTGTGTGTGAGGTACATGTGTCATTAGTTGTGTGTGAGGTACATGTGTCATCAGTTGTGTGTGAGGTACATGTGTCATCAGCTGTGTGTGTGATACAAGTGTCATCAGTTGTGTGTGAGGTACATGAGTCTTCAGTTGTGTGTGAGGTACAAGTGTCATTAGTTGTGTGTGAGGTACATGTGTCATTAGTTGTGTGTGAGGTACATGTGTCATTAGTTGTGTGTGAGGTACATGTGTCATTAGTTGTGTGTGAGGTACATGAGTCTTCAGTTGCTTGTGAGGTACAAGTGTCATCAGTTGTGTGTGAGGTACAAGTGTCATCAGTTGTGTGTGAGGTACATGTGTCATCAGTTGTGTGTGAGGTACAAGTGTCATCAGTTGTGTGTGAGGTACATGTGTCATTAGTTGTGTGTGAGGTACATGTGTCATCAGTTGTGTGTGAGGTACATGTGTCATCAGTTCTGTGTGAGGTACATGTGTCATCAGTTGTGTGTGAGGTACATGTGTCATTAGTTGTGTGTGAGGTACATGTGGCATCAGTTGTGTGTGAGGTACATGTGTCATCAGTTGCGAGTGAGGTACATGTGGCATCAGTTGTGTGTGAGGTACATGTGTCATCAGTTGTGTGTGAGGTACTTAAACAGCCTCTACATCATAGACTTCCCTCATCTTATTTTGGGGAAATACTCACAGAATGCTGAAGATTTGCCAGTGTGATGAAGCGTAGAAACAGTTCACAGCCTGATGATATGGATGTAACACTGCTGTCAGTCTGTGTCAATGTGTTGATTGCATCCTTCAGGCGCTCCCTCATCTCCGACAGAGTTTCCACTGCAACAACCAACAACAGTAAAAAATAAACATGAGCTGTAACACCATCACCATTTCTTGTGGGAGACTGGAGCTGAATATCTCAATGGTTAACTGTTCAAATTTCTAGCTACAAATCTCATGCACCACATGCATAACTATATTTGCTATTACCCCATACACTTACTGAAGGCAAAGTAAGTCTTCATCATGTTGAGGCTGAACAAAATAATAGCCTTGGTTCTCAGGAACTACCCGCATAATCACAAAGTTTTACACATGTTTCATTTTTATTTCCATTTAAAAAAAACAAAAAAACAAAATCCTTAAATATTCCAAGTCTAACGGCAGTCAAATACTGTATTCCAGTATTTCAGTCTTCAAGGAATACATTTTTGTAGGGAGGCCCTTTCTCAGGCTGATTATACACAACTGTTTATTTGGTTACACATCTGTTTATATGGGTACATACTAGTTTGAACAACAACAAAACAAAACAAACACTAAGCACCTGCACTAGTTATTCAAAAGCCATTGCCTAAGAACCAATTTTTTAATTTCTTTTTAAGCCTTAGGTAAAGTCACTTTGATGATTGAGAGAACAATATGCAATACATGAGAATGACTTGAGGATTTGGTCTGTCATTATTTGTTAATGACACTGTCACAGTAAACATTTCCGGGGTCAATCTTGGTCATCATCGTGTGAACTTTGACCTGAATGATTTTCAGACGTTTGCATAAATGATTTGTCTTCAGTTGAAATGTAGTTCAAACCCATGATTGTGTACAAATGAAAACACTCGGCCGACATGAATTTTATTAAACAGGTCATGTCCTTAATTTTCACACATTTTCTGATATTCCAATTTGAGCTGTATCTCGAAAAGAGATTGTAACATACAAAATTATCACTGGTCTAAGGACACACTGCATCCAGTCTGACTAGAGCCAGGCCTTGGACTGATTGGTTGCTTACAAAGAGTGACCACACTGCCCTGTGGTGGCATGTATTCAGATGTGATGGAGGGACTGTGCAAGCCCGGGAAGTAGCCACGATGCAGGACAGTTAGGCACTAGGACCAGTCGAGGGCTCATAACCTCTTACTGTTAACATGATGCTCTTAACAAAAGTTCAATAAATTATCCTGATCAAAAGTGGACTCCTCCTGATTTCTTGCCTTTGTTTGCTTCAATGAACTTCAGGAGAGTTTTGATGGCAGCTACAGCAGCAGAAATATCTGGGTCATCATTGATAAGCTTGTTAAAATATGACAGAATATCTGAAAAACATAATAATGATTATTTAGATACAAACAATTTAAAGACATGTTTGTTTCACAAATAAATTATATATATATATATATATATATATATATAGACACACACACACACACACACACACACACAAACAAAAATGAGGTAAATGTTCACTCGGTGTACATGTAATATATCATAAAATAATAAAGTCCACGTTAGTCCATCATCTTCTTTGTCTGAAACTGATATAAAGAAGATGATGGACTAACGTGGACTTATATTATTTTATTATATATATATATATAGTTTGCCCCATAAAGCCATGTGACCAGTGACCAGTGTTTGTATGTATATATATATATAACATACAAACACTGGTCACTGGTCACATGGCTTTATGGGGCAAACTGTTGATCTAAAGAATCGTAATTGAGAGTTTTCTCCAAATCCACTTGTCAAAAAGGCTGGAAACTTGCATGTATCACCCACATGGTGCCCTGATTCTATTGAAGGCCATTTACAGTACATGTGTTCTAGAATCTAATACTCGGAACTTACTTCAATACTTTCAACAAACTGTCTCCATACACACAACTACCACATTTTATATGCATATATTGCCTGATGGTAGCCATCAAGAATTTATTAATGAATAAAGTAGAAAATTAATTGGCCTATAAAGTACATCAAAATTTATACTGTTCATCATTAGACTGTAAAGAGTGAGTGAGTGAGTGAGTGAGTGAGTGAGTGAGTGTGGTTTTACGCCGCTTTTAGCAATATTCCAGCAATAGCACGGCGGGTGACACCAGCAATGGGCTTCACACATTGTACCCATGTTGGGAATCGAACCCGGATCTTCTGTGTGACGAGCGAACGCTTTAACCACTAGGCTACCCGACTGCCCCCAGACTGTAAAGAACTCTTCTTGATCATATGTATTGGTCATGTGATTGACGTGGTAGCCATATTGGGTTCAAAATTATCACGAGTGCAATTGTTTTGGGTGATTTATGTCTTCCACAATGTTTTTCTCAGAACCGACCTTCAATTTGTCCATAAATTGTCTTCATACATTCCACTTTAATACAACCTTTCACATTCTCCAAAAAATATTTATTACCTTTAATCGTTTTTATTTATTTATTATGTTTTTTTTTTGTTGGTTTAATATTTTGATTATAACTAAAAAAAAACAGTGTTCTGATTCTATCCAGTATTGTTCTTGGTGCATAAAGACTATAAAGGTCATAGTGTTACGGTGTGTAATTATGTATATATCCTCAAGTGTGTTTTAATTTCTGCTTCTATTAGTCCTACCTCAACCACCCTATCTAACCTGCTTCAGTACTGTATTACAGTAGCACAGTCACCATTGTGCTTGCCTTCTCTGTTGTTTCTCTGGGTCTCTATTGTCTGATATTCAGTGACAGGGTGCCTTATGGAACTGGTCAGCTTAGATTCACATTTGCATTGGAGTCTGCATTGACTTTTCATTGCTGGACACAGCTGATATTTATCACAGGTTAGTTTATGTGTGAATTGTATATTTCTGTGTTCTTATGTAGTGTTTTGTTATAAGGATTTACTCAGGTGCATATGTATTATTTGAAAAGACTTCTGCCCGTATTCCCCCTTAAAAACTTATAAATGTATGCATTGACGCTCATCCTTTTAATTATATATATTTATAAGGCGGTATGGGGGTGGTAGATATGGGCAGAAGTCTTACCCGAATAAAAGTGCTGCACCCAACTTTGTATGTATGAATGAATGTATGTATGATGAGGTGAGTTATAAGAATAGATTTAGAGTTATTGTTTATACATAAGAATGTTAAAACATATTGAGTGAGTATGGTTTTGTGCCGCTTTTAGCAATATGCCAGCAATATCACGGTGGGGAACACCAGAAATTGGCTTCACACATTGTACCCATTTCGGGAATCGAACCCGGGTCTTCAGCGTGATGAGCGGACGCTTTACCCACTAGACTACCCGACCACCCCCTTAAAACATATTGATGTAATATGTTACATTATAGTTATATATTGTGTATATATTTATGGTCATGTTTGGAGATATTACTAGGTGACGCCATTGGGCAGTGCCATACACATGGTGAGGGTAATCACATTGAATGCACTCAAATACTCACAGACTTGACCATGTTGACCACTTGACTACTCAGTGACCACTTCCTCATTTCAAATGCATCATATTACAACAACAACGAGAAGAAGGCTATTTGTACAGCGCAAAATCCACATCACTGAGGGACATTCTCAAAGTGCTATTATTACCCCTGTAACTGGATCAATGTGCCCTCAAGAATCATTCTCAGCTTCCTAGGGAGTATACAACCCAAGCTGCCTGTTAAGCACTAGAAGGTTAACAACAACAATGTCATCTCATCCTACCGGGTACCCATTCACTGCTTGGTAAATGGTTGCCCATATTCGAACAAAATCACTTGCCATAGAAGACGCCACATGTGTTACATGTGCTTCACTGTGGGGCAGGACCGAAGCCCTAGAAACTCTCAGGAGCCACACTACCAAGGCAGTCACCCATCCAAACACTCTCTGTGACCGACGTTGCTTAACTTCACCTGATTTGTGACCTGTGCGCTGTGCATAGGACCATGTGCCGCCATATCATATCAATATCAAATATTCTGATGGACAAAATACTTTATAATTATTTTCAATATCATCACATATTACTTGGATCCATTAATTGCAGTACTACACCTATATTTATGTGTCATATGTCCGTTAAGGGGTGTAACAGCAACAGGCAGAGTGAACCAACGATGATATCCCTGTTTCACAGTACAGCAAGCCTAATAAATCCATATGGAATTTACCTAGAAGATGGATATCCAGTCGTTTGAGGCAAATATATACATAATAGGAGCAACATAAATTTAAGATGTCTTAGCGTACCGTTCTTGTCCATGTTTAGGTTCAAAAGTCTTATAAATCAGAAAATACTGTTTCTTGCATCAGATGTCTGAGAGATTTTCGTTTCATGTCACTGTTATCTCCCCTTATTCTCATAAAGAAACGCGGATGTCAATTCGTCTAAATGTCATCAGACTGACCAATTGGTGACTCCGTTACATGCAAAGCAGTTCGGACGTTAAACCGGATCTTTGAATTTCAAGATGGTATTTGTTTTCAACGAAAGAACTATTACAATATACAACACGTTTATGCGAATTAATTAAATAATAAATAATACGGTTTATATATACTGGTAGATATATGAAGATAAACCCAAAACCGGAGTAAAATGATGAACTGCCCGGATTTTAGAGAAAATAAACATGGCGGCTTCCATGAAAATGTGACTTTCCGTCGCTTTTGCATTTGGGAGCAGTTCAGTTTGATGCATGATGTCAGGTGTGTGTTTATGCTTACCCAGAATTTATTTCAGGGTACAGAGCTCTGTCAGTTGATTGTAAAGTCTAACGTGCAGGTTTGAGATAGGCACTGCAGACTAATGTTTTTTTTGGGTTTTTTTATATACCCTCTACTGATCTAGTCCCTAATTACTCAATTTACTGTTCTGATGGAAGAGGCCAAACATTTGTAATTAATAACACCAATAATAGTTGAATAGAAATGAGTCCACTGATAGTCTTTTCATATTGTTGTTGGTGTTCAGTCATGAGTACACATGGTCATATCGGAACATACCGATCATCCATGATCATCTGGAGGAAGAAACATGTATGCCAAAAATATGTTATGGACCAGTCAATTTGAAATATCAATGCATCGAAATGAAAAATGAGTTCATTCCACATTCTCACTGAAGCAAGAGACAGGAGTCTACAATGTATGTTATTAAAAGAAATAACAAAATACATAGGAAGATAATACCACTAACAATTTAATTTCTACATTATTTTTTTAGACTTTATTTTGGATTTCTTAGTGAGTGAGTGAGTGAGTGAGCTTTGTTTTATGCAACAGTAGGTCAGTGATACCATGCTGCCAACTCAGTGAAGGAGGAAAGCCTGCATGGATCCAGACAGTTAAAACTAAAATTAAATTAAAATTACCATGAATATTCGAAAATCTGTTGATGTGAAGTTATCAGATCACAAGATCTTATTGATCATCTAGAGAAAGCAAAATATTGATGGACACTAAAATAATGGATTCACCTTTATGAGGAAATATTTCCATTCAGGTGGAGACATGATGTTGTTAACTTCAATATATTTTACCTATCCTACATTAGTCCTTAATAGATTCACTGCTTACCTTACGACAACAAGAAGACAGCGCAACAGTGATTGTCTTGGCTGAAGAAATAAAGAAGTTGTTGATTTCAAGTCCTACTTTTATGCGGACCACTGCCGCTGTCATGTGACCTCGATGACATGTAAGGTCACCTTCTTCACATCACTGCCTGTCGTGCTACAGCAAGGACATGTCCCGGTGGAGCTTTTCAAATTGGTTTAATTTAGACCTTCAGTTTTCGGCTATAATTCTAAAATTGATCTGCGATGGGTGATGTATTCCTTTCATATCATTTTGACCATGTTGTGTAGATTAATGTGGATTATTTAGGCCATTTTGAATTTGTGTTACAATTATTTGCCTGCCAAGGTGGTCAAATTGTTTACAATTCCCAGCTACGTATGTATATCATATTCATGTGTTTTTAAATATTAGAAGCTTTGGCGTTACATTGAGTTGTGTATATCAATATTGTATACACTTTAAACTCGTTAAAAAAGAATTGCTGATAGAATATTGTTCAATTCTTCAGTACTTTTCCAGTCCCGTTTCATCAACAATTCTTTAATTGCGTAACTGTCTCTTGTGTCATCAACACACGCTAACGTTAGTATGCCACCGGGAATTCACCAGATGGCTACGATATGGATGGGATGGGTAATCAACGAGGGGAAGTCAGAGTTAACTCCCTCCTACTGGCTCCAGTTCATAGGAGGCCTGTTCCAGACAGATCAGGATCTCCTATCAGTGACGAGGGACAGATGGCACAAAATCGTACGCCTCTTGTCACCTGCGCTCCACCAACCACGCACGCTTCACCAATGGCAAGTATTGCTAGGGTTACTCACCTCGACTTAACCAGCAGAGGCCACTTACAACCACATCCAATTCAACAATTCCCGAACCCTTACATCAGGTGCCAGGATCCACTCAAGGCTCAACTAAGGCCTTACCTCAATTGGTGGACTGTAGAGTCGAATATCTTAGGAGTCTCTTTATCTGGGTTACACCTGTTCGTAGATGCCTCCCTTCAGAGGTGGGGTGCTCACCTGCAAGGGCAGACAGCCTCAGGGCTATGGTCTGGCATTCATCAAAAGTGGCACATAAACAACTTGGAGTTGGAAGCATTAATTCTGGTCATATCCCATTGGCAGAATCAGCAACAGTCTGCCCAACTCGCAATATCCACAGACAACAGCAGTATCATGTGGTGCCTGTGCTATCAGGGAACAATGCACTCCCACTCCCTGCTTCAATAGACATTCAGGTTTTTCCATCTAGTGGATTGTCTGGAATTTCAATTCATAGTTCAGCACATCCCCGGATGTCGAAACTGGCCGATGCATTAACACGTCCAGACAAGGTGGCCCCCACCGAGTGGAAACTTCACACAGAAGCATTCTAATTACTGCTTCATAAGTTCAGGCAACCAAACATCAACCTAGAGTAGATACCTCCAACTTGATCCTTAAATAATGGCGGGGAAAGTCGGGCCTAAGTATCATCATGACTGACACTGTTTTGCTATTATTTCAGACAAGGCTGCAAGCAGTCTTTTGGTGATTGTGCTGGACACTAATCCAGTTTGGTGGGGAGAGAATCTAAATGTGGCACAGAGCAGTAGCAAGGTAAACTGCACACAATACTGACTCACACTCTCTGAGTCTCTGAGGCCCTGCTCAAGATAGCATTCTATGATATAGATGGACATCAGTTATCTCTTGTGAACCACAAGGCCTATGTATGATGCTCAATGTGGAGCTCTCTTAATTCTGATCAATTTTAGAAATGACTGTCTTAATAGCCGTATTTAAACTGTTATATGTGACTGTAGAATTACTCTGTCGTTTTTGCCAAGTTTGGTGAAGAAATATTGTACGGTTTTCAAGACCTGCCCCGGAAACGAGTATTACCGCCATTTTCAGTCAAAGTCGTTGCTGTGGAAACATTGAAAAATACATTTTTATAAAATCCCAAACTATCTAAAGGCACCAGTTTACCACTAGACCTATCTATGTACCAAGTTTGGTTAAGATATCTCTCAGGGTTTATGAGTTCTGCTCTGGAAACGTGGCGGACGGAATGATGGAAAGATGGAAGAACGGACAGACAGCACCCATTCCTATATCCCCCTTCCACTTTGTTATAGTTAAGCCCACATTATTAATTATATAATCACACTACTGTGCTGTACTACACTACACTAATCTACACATTGTTAAACAACCATACTAACAATCCTCTATGAATCCGTCGGTAAACAACAAACATACAGTACAAAATGTGATAAACGTATGTGTCTATACCACCATTTGTCCATGTTGCAGTTGAGCCTGTCACAGTGTGTGGATGCAGTGATGGTGTTTGCTAATGCTCACCTGATGCTGGGGCATCACAACCAGCTGGCTGTCATAGCTGCCCACACCAACCAGAGGTAGGGAGGGAGGGAGGGTTGGGCTGCTACACACCAACCAGAGGGAGGGAGGGAAGGGCTGCTACACACCAACCAGAGGGAGGGAGGGAAGGGCTGCTACACACCATCCAGAGGTAGAGAGGAATGGGCTGCTACACACCAACCAGGGGTAGAGAGGAAGGGGCTGCTACACACCAACCAGAGGTAGAGAGGAAGGGGCTGCTACACACCAACCAGAGGTAGAGAGGAAGGGGCTGCTACACACCAACCAGAGGTAGAGAGGAATGGGCTGCTACACACCAACCAGAGGTAGAGAGGGAGGGAGGGAAGGGCTGCTACACACCAACCAGAGGTAGGGAGGGAGGGAGGGTTGGGCTGCTACACACCAACCAGAGGGAGGGAGGGAAGGGCTGCTACACACCAACCAGAGGTAGAGAGGAATGGGCTGCTACACACCAACCAGAGGTAGAGAGGGAGGGAGGGAAGGGCTGCTACACACCAACCAGAGGGAGGGAGGGAAGGGCTGCTACACACCAACCAGAGGTAGAGAGGAATGGGCTGCTACACACCAACCAGAGGTAGGGAGGGAGGGAGGGTTGGGCTGCTACACACCAACCAGAGGGAGGGAGGGAAGGGCTGCTACACACCAACCAGAGGTAGAGAGGAATGGGCTGCTACACACCAACCAGAGGTAGAGAGGGAGGGAGGGAAGGGCTGCTACACACCAACCAGAGGTAGAGAGGAATGGGCTGCTACACACCAACCAGAGGTAGGGAGGGAGGGAGGGTTGGGCTGCTACACACCAACCAGAGGGAGGGAGGGAAGGGCTGCTACACACCAACCAGAGGGAGGGAGGGAAGGGCTGCTACACACCATCCAGAGGTAGAGAGGAATGGGCTGCTACACACCAACCAGGGGTAGAGAGGAAGGGGCTGCTACACACCAACCAGAGGTAGAGAGGAAGGGGCTGCTACACACCAACCAGAGGTAGAGAGGAAGGGGCTGCTACACACCAACCAGAGGTAGAGAGGAAGGGGCTGCTACACACCAACCAGAGGTAGAGAGGAAGGGGCTGCTACACACCAACCAGAGGTAGAGAGGAAGGGGCTGCTACACACCAACCAGAGGTAGAGAGGAATGGGCTGCTACACACCAACCAGAGGTAGAGAGGAAGGGGCTGCTACACACCAACCAGAGGTAGAGAGGAATGGGCTGCTACACACCAACCAGAGGTAGAGAGGAAGGGGCTGCTACACACCAACCAGAGGTAGAGAGGAAGGGGCTGCTACACACCAACCAGAGGTAGACAGGGAGGGAGGGGCTGCTACACACCAACCAGAGGTAGAGAGGGAGGGAGGGGCTGCTACACACCAACCAGAGGTAGACAGGGAGGGAGGGGCTGCTACACACCAACCAGAGGTAGAGAGGGAGGGAGGGACTGCTACACACCAACCAGAGGTAGAGAGGGGCTGCTACACACCAACCAGAGGGAGGGAGGGGCTGCTACACACCATCCAGAGGGAGGGAGGGGCTGCTACACACCAACAAGAGGTCAGAGGGAGGGGCTGCTACACACCAACAAGAGGTCAGAGGGAGGGGCTGCTACACACCAACAAGAGGTCAGAGGGAGGGGCTGCTACACACCAACCAGAGGTAGAGAGGGAGGGGCTGCTACACACCATCCAGAGGGAGGGAGGGGCTGCTACACACCAACCAGAGGTAGAGAGGGAGGGGCTGCTACACACCAACCAGAGGTAGAGAGGGAGGGGCTGCTACACACCAACCAGAGGTAGAGAGGGAGGGAGGGACTGCTACACACCATCCAGAGGGAGGGAGGGGCTGCTACACACCAACCAGAGGTCAGAGGGAGGGGCTGCTACACACCAACCAGAGGTAGAGAGGGAGGGAGGGGCTGCTACACACCAACCAGAGGTCAGAGGGAGGGGCTGCTACGCACCAGGATATCTGTGTGGGAGGGTGGTAGCTCGAGTGTTGCCTTGGAGTCATCAGGGATCGGTCTGGAGGAGGGAGGTCTCTGATGCACTTGAACCTCCTTCCTCACATTGACAATCATACAGTGTTTACCATGTTTTCAGAAATGTATTTGATAATGAGGAAATTATGTTATAAAATCACAGGTAATTCCACACAAATGTGTCAAACTATGACACGTGTCCTGTCAGAGGAAATTTACATGTATAAAATGGCCTTCTATTCTGTTGTTGAGCATTGATTGTTCATGGAGGAGGAGTTACTTAAAGCAATGAGGACACTTGATTTTGAATGTGAAGTTGTTGCTTCCCCATTTGCAGTGAGTTCCTGTACCCGAGGGAGGAGGCTGCAGCAGCAGTCGAAACAGGGGATGGGGATGCGGAGATGGAGCAGTATCGCCAGGTGGATGGGAAGTATGAACTTTTTGGGCGGGTCAACGCACAGATACAGGCTCAGATCCAGCAGCTGGTTTTACAAGGTACAAACATGAATTTGTAGTACCCTTAATGTGCTAAGCCAAACTTTGATTTGGGGTAGGGAGGTCACTTGAATTACAATCTGGAGCAACCCCCTATGTTTTCGTATTTGCCAAAAAGGCATTAGTCATGCTGCACATGATCCTTTGTCAACATTTTATTGCACCATCTAATCCAGTGATTTTGACACAAA
Source organism: Haliotis rufescens (assembly GCF_023055435.1). Lineage (NCBI taxonomy): Eukaryota > Metazoa > Mollusca > Gastropoda > Lepetellida > Haliotidae > Haliotis > Haliotis rufescens. The sequence continues at coordinate 2,862,722 of NW_025964068.1, forward strand.
AGGCTGTATACAGGTCAATGACTTGGACCTAAAAAATGTAATAAGTCAATGGCAAAAGTCAGTAAGTCAAATAAACAAAGATGGCGGATGCAGTATTATTTCAAAGTTAAATCAGTACTTTAAAAAAAATCTGGCATAGCTTCACGCACCCGGCTACCTACCATTCATTATGTGAATGTTGAATGAAGCACCATAACATCTCTGGTTCAATGCAGCTGAAAGTTTACAATGCCATGCTTATTCCACGATGATGACACCTGAATTGTTCACGATTTTCTAATTCTTTTGCTGTAGCAACCATATTGAAAAATCTGTTTATTGTTTAGTTAGTTGTTAGTAGTTCAACACATGTTCTGTTTTTTGGGCAATATTTTGAAGTTTACTTTGTTTTGACCACTCTCTAAAATTCTCTTAAAATGCAGACCTCACAGTGTTAACTACTTCTCCCCTGAAACTGACTGAGGGAGCTGAAATTTGACATGTATGATTCTCCTTATGTTATGATCACATCATAGCTTGTTCAAATCAATAGTACCCCATAAAGATCTGCGGTAGAATAGGTCTTCAGCAACCCATGCTTGCCGTAAAAGGCAACTATGTTTGTCGTAAGAGGCGACTTACGTGATTGGGTGGTCAGGTTCGCTGACATGGTTGATGCATGTCATTGTATCCCAGTTGAGTGGTTCAAAGCTCATGACATCAATCACTGGATTGTCTGGTCCAGACTGCCGTCATTTAGCTGGAATATTGCTGAGTGACTAAAACAACAAACAAACAAATCAGATCATTAGCATGATTACAGTTTAGTGCTTTACTCCTCAGTTTTTGTACAGGAAGTATGGGAAAGCAGTGCTGACAGCTATATGTTTTTTAGTCTTTTTAGTTTTGAATGTCACAGTTTGAGGTCATTTCTAAGTGAAATGGTATGTTTCAGGCTTGGAGGGGGAGCTGTATTCGGACTCCCTCATTGCAGGCCCTCTCAGCATGGCGCTGTGCTGTATCCTTCCTCCTTATACAGTGTAGAACCTTTGTCAGGGTCCAACCATTTGATATTGGGGGAGGGGCCTCAGATTGTGGGGTGTGATGATGTGCAATAGACTGGGCTGACACTAGCAGGTTTTCCTGAACCAAACAGATATCCATCGCATGGAAAAAGAAAGTGGATCTGGCCTGGTACTGACTTCAAGAATCTTGGTAGGTGTTGGTTTACATTGGTGTTGGACACTGAATGGGTTGGGATGCTGACACTGAAGGGGTTGGGATGCTGACACTGAAGGGGTTGGTACGCTGACACTGAAGGGGTTGGGATGCTGACACTCAATGGGTTGGTACGCTGACACTGAAAGGGTTGGGATGCTAGACACTGAAGAGGTTGATACGCTGACACTGAATTGGTTGGGATGCTAACACTGAAGGGGTTGGTACGCTGACACTGAAGGGGTTGGGATGCTAACACTGAAGGGGTTGGGATGCTAGACACTGAATGGGTTGGGATGCTGACACTGAAGGGGTTGGTACGCTGACACTGAAGGGGTTGGGATGCTAACACTGAAGGGGTTGGGATGCTAGACACTGAATGGGTTGGGATGCTGACACTGAAGGGGTTTGGGATGCTAGACACTGAAGGGGTTGGTACGCTGACACTGAATGGGTTGGGATGCTGACACTGAAGGGGTTGGTACGCTGACACTGAAGGGGTTGGTATGCTGACACTGAATGGGTTGGGATGCTGACACTGAAGGGGTTGGTACGCTGACACTGAATGGGTTGGGATGCTGACACTGAAGGGGTTGGTACGCTGACACTGAAGGGGTTGGTACGCTGACACTGAATGGGTTGGGATCGTAACACTGAAGGGGTTGGTACGCTGACACTGAATGGGTTGGGATGCTGACACTGAAGGGGTTGGGATGCTAGACACTGAATGGGTTGGGATGCTGACACTGAATGGGTTGGGATGCTGACACTGAAGGGGTTGGGATGCTGACACTGAAGGGGTTGGGATGCTGACACTGAAGGGGTTGGGATGCTAGACACTGAAGGGGTTGGGATGCTAGACACTGAATGGGTTGGTACGCTGACACTGAAGGGGTTGGGATGCTAGACACTGAAGGGGTTGGGATGGTAACACTGAAGGGGTTGGTACGCTGACACTGAAGGGGTTGGGATGCTAGACACTGAATGGGTTGGGATGCTAGACACTGAATGGGTTGGGATGCTGACACTGAAGGGGTTGGGATGCTGACACTGAATGGGTTGGGATGCTGACACTGAATGGGTTGGGATGCTGACACTGAATGGGTTGGGATGCTAGACACTGAATGGGTTGGGATGCTAGACACTGAAGGGGTTGGTACGCTGACACTGAAGGGGTTGGGATGCTAGACACTGAAGGGGTTGGGATGGTAACACTGAAGGGGTTGGTACGCTGACACTGAAGGGGTTGGGATGCTAGACACTGAATGGGTTGGGATGCTAGACACTAATGGGTTGGGATGCTGACACTGAAGGGGTTGGGATACTGACACTGAATGGGTTGGGATGCTGACACTGAATGGGTTGGGATGCTGACACTGAAGGGGTTGGGATGCTGACACTGAAGGGGTTGGGATGCTGACACTGAAGGGGTTGGGATGCTGACACTGAATGGGTTGGGATGCTGACACTGAAGGGGTTGGGATGCTGACACTGAAGGGGTTGGGATGCTAGACACTGAATGGGTTGGTATGCTGACACTGAAGGACTTTTGACGCTGAAGGGGTTTGGATGCTGACACTGAACTGGTTTCCACTTGCTATCAAAGCGTTACACAAAGCGTTATCTACTGAATAATCTACTTTCAGGGATGTGAGCAGGTTTTCCTGAAAAAAAGAGGAAAAGTCTAGGGGGGCCTGGGGGCATGCCCAGAAATTTTTTAAACATTTGATTGCATTTTAAGCAATTTCGTGCAGTTTGGACAACATTAACACCAAGAAATGTAATAAGTCAATGGCAAAAGTCAATAAGTCAAATTAACAAGATGGCAGATGCAGTAAAATTTCGAAGTTAAATCAGTACTATTAAAAAATCTGGCATAGCTTCCGCACACCTGGCTACCTGCCAGGTCTGGGGGCAATACTGCCATAAACTTCAACCCCCATCCCCCAGACACAAGGACACACAAGGACAACTGTCACAAGCGTGCAATGTCTGACCCTTTCCCCATGTTGAAGCATATTGAAAAAAACTTACCTTGTACTTACTTACCTTTTGTTGAAAAAAACAAAACTCCATTGCAAATATAAGACATTAATACAACATATATCCTCATGTTATGGGGTTTTGGACACTGAAGAAACATTCATAGTTTTCTCGCTAATCACATGAACAACTGTAAAACATCTCTTTCACTTACAGGCTTATAGACAACTTTATCTTAAAAACAAGCCATCATCTGACTTTACATTAACAATTTCTGTGTGACGCCACACCCCACGTTTAAGTGCAAGTATTCATGTCAGAAAGCGTATGATATCCGAAAACCTATGCTGCTGAAAGCTCTGATCGAAAACAGGACAATCCGCGACGATTGTCCGGTTTTCGATCATATTTTTCAGCGTGTTTTTTTTAAATCTTTGATTATACTTTTACGCAGAAAATGATTTTTCACCAGGAGAACTGTTTTAAAAAACGCGATTTTCCGCTTTTCCGCGGAGATTTCACATCCCTGTACTTTGATATTGTTGAGAATTTATGTGGATGGCTCCACAGTTTGAAGTTTGTGTGTCGGAAATGACGAGAGCTGACATCTTGGCTGTTTGTTTATGAACACTCTATGTCAGGATTTACAGAGAGGAGTGTACAGACATGGGAGAAAGCTGAAACAAGACAGGTTCACTTCCTGCATAACAGTTTGTCTCCTGTTGCAGGTGATCAAAGGCTCGGAGGACAACCCCACTCAATACATGAACTTCATGAATGCTGTGTTCACTGCTCAGAAACAGGTAATGACCACTGGTCCTGCACAGAGTGCTTGCTGGAAGTAGACACTTGAAGGTTCTAAGTTACCTCGTGTATGACTCGTACAAGTGTACTGAGTGCTTGCTGGAAGTAGACACTTAAAGGTTCTAAGTTACCTCGTGTATGACTCGTACAAGTTTACTGAGATTCTTCCATTGACCAGCTTCTACATGTGTGCTGAGATATGTAATGATGTCATGATCATTTCCTTTCAGAATGTAGTGGTGGATGCTTGTATCCTGGACAATGAGTCGGGACTGCTGCAGCAAGTAGGTGCTTACCAAGATAACCACCCCTTGGAGCCAATAGTAATATGTATCCTGTATGCCCCCTTTACAACTCGCATGAATCCCTGTCATAATGCTACATAGTGCCACTGGCAAAATGTGTTCTGAGAGTCTACACTAGTTTCTGTGGTACCTGGCAAGATTGTGTAGAGAAATGATGTATGATTGTAAAGAGAGCCAGTGTATGATTTAGTAGGGAAACCATCTGTGATTGTTTAAGATGCAGTAGTTGAGAAATTATTGATTGATTGGAGAAGAGCAGTTTTTTTGTGATGTAGTGACAGTGGTTATTGTTGGCAGGCCTGTGACATCACTGGTGGGATCTACCTCAAGGTGCCTCAGATGCTGGGTCTCCTCCAGTACCTGCTGGTGAGTATGTCCTCCCTTACCTGTTGGAGATGTCCTCCCTTACCTGTTGGCGAGTATGTCCTCCCTTACCTGTTGGCGAGTATGTCCTCCCTTACCTGTTGGCGAGTATGTCCTCCCTTACCTGTTCGAGATGTCCTTCCTTACCTGTTGGAGAGTATGTCCTCCCTTACCTGTTGGACAGTATGTCCTCCCTTACCTGTTGGACAGTATGTCCTCCCTTACATGTTGGAGAGTATGTCCTCCCTTACCTGTTGGAGGGTATGTCCTCCCTTACCTGTTGGTGGGTATGTCCTCCCTTACCTGTTGGTGGGTATGTCCTCCCTTACCTGTTGGAAAGTATGTCCTCCCTTACCTTTTGGAGGGTATGTCCTCCCTTACCTGTTGGACAGTATGTCCTCCCTTACCTGTTGGACAGTATGTCCTCCCTTACCTGTTGGAGAGTATGTCCTCCCGTACCTGTTGGAGAGTATGTCCTCCCTTACCTGTTGGAGAGTATGTCCTCCCTTACATGTTGGTGAGTATGTCCTCCCTTACCTGTTGGAGAGTATGTCCTCCCGTACCTGTTGGACAGTTGGTATGTCCTCCCTTACCTGTTGGAGAGTATGTCCTCCAGTACCTGCTGGTGGGTATGTCCTCCCTTACCTGTTGGACAGTATGCCCTCCCTCACATGTTGGAGAGTATGTCCTCCCTTACCTGTTGGAGAGTATGTCCTTCCTTACCTGTTGGTGGGTATGTCCTCCCTTACCTGTTGGACAGTATGTCCTCCCTTACCTGTTGGACAGTATGTCCTCCCTCACATATTGGAGAGTATGTCCTCCCTTACCTGCTGATGAGTATGTCGTCCCCTAGCTGTTGGAGAGTATGTCCTCCCTTACCTGTTGGTGAGTATGTCCTCCCTTACCTGTTGGACAGTATGTCCTCCCTTACCTGTTGGTGAGTATGTCCTCCCTTACCTGCTGGTGAGTATGAGCTCCCTTACCTGCTGGTGAGTATGAGCTCCCTTACCTGTTGGAGATGTCCTCCCTTACCTGTTGGAGAGTATGTCCTCCCTTACCTGTTGGAGAGTATGTCCTCCCTTACCTGTTGGTGAGTATGTCCTTCCTTACCTGTTGGTGGGTATGTCCTCCCTTACCTGTTGGACAGTATGTCCTCCCTTACCTGTTGGACAGTATGTCCTCCCTCACATATTGGAGAGTATGTCCTCCCTTACCTGATGATGAGTATGTCGTCCCCTAGCTGTTGGGGAGTATGTCCTTCCTTACCTGTTGGAGAGTATGTCCTCCCTTACCTGTTGGAGAGTATGTCCTCCCTTACCTGTTGGAGATGTGCTCCCTTACCTGTTGGAGAGTATGTCCTCCCTTACCTGTTGGAGAGTATGTCCTCCCTTACCTGTTGGAGATGTCCTCCCTTACCTGTTGGTGACATAGTACTGGATGAATGCATCAGTATGCTGCAGTGACATAGTACTGGATGAATACATCAGTATGCTGAAGTGACATAGTACTGGATGAATGCATCAGTATGCTGCACTGACATAGTACTGGATGAATGCATCAGTATGCTGCACTGACATAGTACTGGATGAATGCATCAATATGCTGCAGTGACATAGTACTGGATGAATACATCAGTATGCTGAAGTGACATAGTACTGGATGAATGCATCAGTATGCTGCACTGACATAGTACTGGATGAATGCATCAGTATGCTGCAGTGACATAGTACTGGATGAATGCATCAGTATGCTGCAGTGACATAGTACTCGATGAATGCATCAGTATGCTGCAGTGACATAGTACTGGATGAATGCATCAGTATGCTGCAGTGACATAGACCTGGATGAATGCATCAGTATGCTGCAGTGACATAGTATTGGATGAATGCATCAGTATGCTGCAGTGACATAGTACTCGATGAATGCATCAGTATGCTAATATGGTACCAGATGAGTTTCTTCCTATTGTATCAGGGGGTAATAAGTGTATCAGTGCATGCTAATTATTACTGAGGCTGTCTTGCATGTCAAAAATTGATTATCTAGTTTGGCTGCTGGGCTTCTGCTTGTTTCTGGGCCAAGATTTGATTAATGTTCTTGCCATGGGAAAACCCTGCAGTCCTAGGCGAGGTCACCTGTCCCTGGCGCCTGCAGGACAGTGGTTGCTAGGCAACATATGCAACAACACTTTGATCAATGGGAAGCTGTATGTTTGATGAGGACATCTGAGAGCAGTGTAATAAATGAGGTGATTGTGTTGCCCTGGCTGCAGGGCTGACCGCTGTATGGCCAGTGTAATGGTGACACCACCACGTCGTCATGTCAGACACATGGATCAACAGTCTGGGGTGAATGGAACCATTGGTGTTGCAGCGGTAGCGTCACTCACTGTGGCAGTTTGCAACATGCTCAGCTCATGACAATGTAGGTCACCTGCATGGGTAATCCACAGCTTAAAATGTCAACAAGATGGCCACTTAACAAACATTGCTGTCATTGTTGATATTCAAATATTTTTCACATATATATTGAGGAAAAACAAACTTTGTCATCTTATTGGATTTGAACTATAAATATGTCATCCTAAGGAAACCTCCCTCAGTCGGGCAAATATAGAGTATATGACCATATGACCCATATTACGTACATGTATGTTATGCAGTTACATACCACATGCATCATGGTATTGGATTACATTTCTGTTCCAATTACAAATAAAAAGCAGTGGGGTAGCCTAGTGTTAAAAGTGTTTGTTCGTCTCACCGAAGACCCGGGTTTGATTCCCCACATGAGTACAATGTGTAAAGCCCATTTCTGGTGTCCCCTGCCGTGATATTGCTGGAACATTGCAAAAAGCAGTGTAAAACCATATTCACTCACTCACTCACTCACTCTAATTTTAAATACAATATATTTGTACAATATAATTGTAATAAAGAAGTTGTTCATCCATAAATTCTTATCCATACTTAATATACTTATTCTTTGACAGATGAAATGTCTTCTCAAGTCTTTTCCAATGAATTATGACATCATATCATGGGCTTGGTTGTTTGTATGTATGTTTTGAACACCAAACGCATTGTATTCACTTTTAAAATGTTAAGTACATTAATATTTTGTACATACGATTCAAACAGAAGTTCTGATTTCATGGCTGTATAAAATACAAGTGATGGTTTATCTGTGAGAAGTGAATGCTAGTTTTGTTGAGCACAGTCAAGGACATGTTGTTTCAGAACAAAGATAAATGCTTCTTCATTACCATCTCCCTTGGGTATCCGAAGCTGTAACTAAACAGCCAATCTCTGCCAATTTGAGTATTTCCTGTCACAAGTATCGCGTAGCACTCAATAACACTAATGTCTGTATGTGGGCATTGATAAAACATGTAACCAATATTTAATACATATGATGTAATATTTTGTATAGAGTGGAAATTTTCCTTATGCAACAGCATTTGGCAAGCAATAATTTATATTTAGAACATATTTACAAAATTTTCTACGTGTAATTTCTATTTTTTCGCTTTGAGTGTATCCCCACAACTCAATAAAATACAATGTCGGTACTATTTTGGTGTCAAATATTTGACAGGCATTATTCGCATATTATATATGAAGTATTTTAATAGTATACAGTGCTGAACTTGCCTGTTCTGCTAGTGGATTAACTTAGGAGTTATCATTGGACCCAGATATTTATAGGAGCTAACAGTCTTAAGTGGTACATTATTATAGGCCCATCTTTCCTATCTACATAGTCTGGCGCCAGTTTTTAATATCTACAGTAATATTAGCTTTGTGTGTATTTATTTACACTCCCCATATTTCACAATATAATCATCTTTGTAATCTTATTATAGTATCTGCTCCCAGTATCCGTTCATCTGCAAACAATAAACAAATTATGCTGTACATCTCCTCTGATATGAACACACCATCATCTACCTTAGAGCCAACACATTCCACTAATTCCTTAATAAAAACTGAGAAACGTTTAGGACTGAGAGTACATTCTTGTTGGACACCAACCGATCATGTAAAATATTCAGATAGTCTTTCCATTACCTGCAGAAACTGCAAATTTAACGTGACTATACATACTCTGAATAACTCTTAAGAATTTACTGTGAATGCCATTGTTAAAACATCAATTTATTTCTATACACAGTATGATATGCTTTCCTTTAGTCTGCAAAACCGCAGTAAAATGTACCTTTTTATGTTTAATGTGTTTCTGTATTAATGCCTGTAAAATTAATATCTTGTCCACAGTGGAATGATTTTTTCGGAACCCACCTTGGTATTCTCCAATAATGTCTTTATCTTCTAGGAAAGTATCCAGTCTCTTGTTCAGTATGTAAGCAAATATTCTACACCTGGTGGTGAGTTAAGTAAAGAGACTTCTCTATAGTTTGTAGGGTCTTCTGTATTGCCTTTCTTATGTAGGTCTATTATGATGGATGTAGTCCAATGGGTGTAGTTGAGACAATTTAAGAGCATAGTCAAAATGCATAATTTTTTAAAATGCAATGAATATGTTGGATCCCACAACAAAAACCAAATTTCATTATATTTTGAACAAAAATAACCAAGTCATGGTCATAACTATATTTATACTCAAAAACCCTTAGACCCGAGAACGTCCAGTTCATTTGTGGCAAAAATTACAGACACTGAAAATTGTTGTTTAGGCCCGCACAAAAGGCGGACAAATTTATTACAAGGTATATACGCCTAAGCGTACAATTCATCAATCCGAAATTGTATGAAATAAGCCACAAAGACGGGGGAATCAACGCATACACGCACATGACTAAGAAAAAGGAACCTAAATAGCGAGATAGAGAGGAGGAGGCTTGGGAGGAGGTGGTTTTAAGTTGCTAAAATGAGACAGGGCAAAACACGTCTGGAGCGGGCGGCTATCCAAGCGGAGATGCGCGTTAATCAGAAAGCTAACGTGGATGACGCTAACGTGGATGACGTCACCGTTACGTCATATCTTTTAAGTGACGTATTGATTCCCGCCATGAGGTGTAACCGGGCAGCGTGCATGAAGCGCAACTGGGTTTTTTCCCATAAAACAATTTTTTGAATTTTTTTGCATTTTTTAATATGGTGGCCATATTGAACATCAAATTCAAATCTCTCGTCATTGGTGAGAACATGTATGTAAAGTTTTGGCTTCATTGGTTTCATGGTTTCTGAGATGATGTGTATGCTGGACGGTGATGTCTGACATAGGTCGGACGAAGAGTCCATGACATAAACTCACTTCACTTTCAGTCAGGTAAGCTAACCACGAGTAGGTCCAAATTAATTTAGACTGGGGTTTGATTATGGATGAGAGCTGAAACATTGTAAGGATGATTAGGACATACATTTCAGATTCGTTCAGACTTTATTACCGGCCCCTATGCCATTGTTGCAAACATAACAATATTACATCTCACAAACTGATATCCTCAGCAATAATATCATTAACGTCATGGTGCCTGCAAATAAGTTTGATATTTCATGCTTTGTTTGTTTATGATGTCTCTTCTGATGTTTTATGGCACATCAAGAATTGGCTTACCACATTGTTACCAGTTGTTCAGCCCTTTTCATGGAGCAATGTGGAGCTTTTGTTACCTTCATTACTTTTGAAAATTTGATTTGGAATATTTGAATGTTGAGTCAATTTCATCTAATATTTCAACAAAATATTTCTATTTCAAGATATGGTCTGCATCCAAAACCTGCTTCCAGATTTGTAGGGATATTATGTATGTATCTGATTATGACTTGCTCATGGTGACTTTGTGTTGACAGTGGGTGTTCTTGCCAGACCCTTTAGTGAGGGACAAGCTAACCCTGCCCCCCAAGGATCAGGTTGACTACCGGGCCGCCTGCTTCTGTCACCGCAACCTCATCGACGTGGGATATGTCTGCTCTGTCTGTCTTTCAAGTAAGTCAACACAAGTCTTGTTCACCACAGGATGTCAAGGTATTAACTTGTTGAGTTATAGTATATTGAGGTATTAACTTGGAGTGCTTATGGCATGGCATGTGGTCCATTGTCTATCAGTCTTTTCTGAACTAGGCAAGTGATGAAATAGGAGGATATTTGAAGGGGGCATGAGTTGCTTCCCTTGGGCACACCAGAAAGCTATATTTGTGGGTTCGAATCCTGGTTTGCCCTGATTATGTGTTTAGGTATGTCCGCACCATACTCCTGCTTGTGGTAAATGCCGGAGACCTGCACCTTTGGGCCTACCTCCCACATTGTACTGACTCACCGTGATATGACACAATACAGCACAAAGCAGCGACAACCCCAACTCACTCACTCATGCTAAATTGAAAGATTCAATGTTTTCTTTAAATGACCAAAAGGTTTAAAGAAAATGGCATAAATGACAAAACCCAGCTTTCTATTTTAAAATTTTGTTGCTGGTAACCAAATAGCATTTCCTGTTTCAGTTTTCTGCAACTTCAGTCCGATCTGTTCGACATGTCAGTAAGTGTTTCTACTGCAGTAACTGATGCCTCATCTGGTAGGATATTGTGTCACTGTCATATTTCGGGAGTCCTTTAACTACATATTTTAGGTCAGATTATCGCCAACATGAAGCAGTGCTGCTACAGAATCATTGCCTGAAGGTGGAATTTACCATACAAAACAGGGAATAACTCCATTTTGTCAACTGCTTGCATATTCCTCACTGCAAAAGTGAATGAACCTTATACACTAACACACATCAGTTATTATCTATTCTAATAGATCAATGTATTATCTATTATCTACACATGGTTAAAGTATTTTCCAAAGAGAAATGCTATAATAACTAGGTAAATACAGTAAACTATGTTTATAACCAACCTTCTTTTTGGTCCTGGCCATTTGCTGTATATATGCTTAACTAAAACTAGTGGTCCCTTTGAGTTTGTTATGACCGTAGTTTACTGTACTCTGAATACAGAAAAGTGGATATGCTAAAGCATGTATTTTACTCCAGATTCCCAGTGCATACAGCTTTCAAATGCCAGTCAAATGTGTACTACAAGAAAGTGCCTGCCTACATTATAAACCCAGGAAATCTGTCAGAGTTTGTTATTTTTATTTTTCAGAACTACATTCAAGTTTCTTGGCCCACCAAAATTGTTGAAAAAGAAGTCAAAGAAGACAAGCTGACAACTGTGTCAACGTGTGCAGTTCAGCAGATATATCCTGATAAGGGATCATCTTGCAGCTGGGAATACCACACCATTCTGGGCCAAACACTTTTCACTCTACAATCCCAAACCTGTCTCTCTGTATTATTTTCAGCAACTGTCAAAGACATTTGACAAAACTCTGGCTTGAGACTGCCACAGTGTTGGCCACTTGGGACCGGTGTGTACAGATTGAACAGTGTCATGGACTCATCTGAAAATGTTGGCAATAACTGTAAATTACCAGTACCACTGAGTTTGTTAAGTGGAAAAGAAAATGTATAAACATGTATTTTAAAGAATATTGTTTTGGAGGATCTCATTTTCATAATACTCCACCACCAAACGTTTGCCTAAGGAAAGGGTCCATCCATCAGTGTTCCAGAAACTACCGTAGGTGGCGACTCCTCAAAATCTCTGTCAAAGCAGGGTGAGGGTTCAGTTCATGAGCAAGACTCAAAACCATATTAATTTCTAAGCATATTTGAAAAGATATGGATGACTGTCTTCTCGTTTACACTGTACAGGTATAATTTGGTATAGACCTTATAATCAAAATGGCATGCTAACTTTCAAAATGACAGATACATCAACCAGAATTGTACACATGTACCTGTGAGCTATTACAGAGCCAGACTGAACTCTGAATCTGAGGACATTGCCTCTAGCACTGGCAGCTTCATTACATGTCCAGCATATGGCAGTGATCAACAACAAGGCAGTGTACCAAGAGCATTCAGTATATTTACCACTTTCAACATGTTGCTCAATACCCTGATGAGTGGACATTTACAAATCAATGAAATCTAGACATCATGGACAGCACACTTGGAATCATACTTTACAACAAACATTACACTAAAACATAAGTAGAAGAAAGCCATATGAATATTAAAATCTGATGATTTATAGGCACTTAAATCCATGTATGTGTACTACAAGTGTATGTATACTAAAGCCATTCTGCAATCCTCACTACATGTATGTGGACTAGAGACAATCCTCACTACATGTATGTGGACTAGAGACCTGTTTCCATGGAAACAAGTTAGACTTATCTGAAGGTGGATGTCATTTCCGGAGAGGAACTAAAAACTATTCAACATTTTTCATCCAAACTTGGTACAAGTATTAATCAAGGGCTGAAGCTGTGACCCTTACTATTTTGGAATTTAAGAAATATGAATTTTTCCTGTTTCCATGGCAACAAGTTTGACTTTGACTATGTTCATAGTGGTGCGTTTGTCCGGACCATATGTCTAAAACTAATAGGTACTCTTTCTTGAAACTATGCACACACAATGACCAGGGACCACTTGCATAAAGCAATCTTAGCGCTAAAATGATCGTAACTCCCATACTTACGCTTACGATAGTCTTAGCGCTAAGATCGCTTTGTGCAAGTGTGACCAGATTACCATATGGTGCCAATTGCTACATAGGGGTGTTTAGAAGTTATTATTTTTCCATTTCCATGGCAACAAGTTTGACTTTGACTGTTCATATTGGTGTGTACCTGACATAGAAATACCAAGTTCCGAATCCCAATTCCATGGTATTGTTTTGATAGCTCAATAACTACTCTTGCATATGGACAGATAAACTAGATAATCTCTCATCAAGTTGGACTTCAAGTAACAGTCAGATGAATTGTTCTTTCAAATTTGTGAGGGCCCGGGGGAATTTGTCATCTCCTGATGACTCTTGTATATCATGATATAGAAATACCATTGCATCAAAACTTGATACAACAAGAAACTAATGATGCTGCTAAGTAAAAGCATTTTGGTACATTACCTGAGATTAGATGAATGGTAAACTGATGCTGCCTTCCTTCCCAGTTTTAAGACAATTAGACTGATGAACAACTCCAATAAATAATAAAATAGTACAACCAGGGTTCACTCCTACTCACTTTTGCTCTCGTTGAAGACATGGACATATAGCAGCAATATATTCTCAATCACTGTGACATTGGACCAGCCAGATTTAAAGGGTATTTTCAACAACATAGGGGTAAGACCAGACAATTATCATTTGTTGTTTAACACGTACTCGGAAATATTCCAGCCATATGGCCGCAGGTCCGTAAATAGTTGAGTCTTGACCAGACAATCCATTGATTGACATGAGCATCGATCCACCAAATTGGGATACGATGGCATCAACCAAGACAGCGAGTCTAACCACCTGATCTCGTTAGTTGCCTCATACGACTAAGACATAATGAACTAATATGAGGTTCTAGAGGTGAGTCCTTGCATCAGTATCAAGTGTCTGGTTGGCTGCCATCACCTCAGCTTCTGGGACTGGGCAGCCATTGACTTCCTCAGCTTGGAGATGCTGCAGAGGAGGAGGAGGAAGTTGACGATGTACATGCTGATACACACAATACACACATCGTTCAGCACGAAGAACAGGATGTACGCCAGGTACACAGAGCCCACGTTGGCAATCACTGATGACACAAACTGCACAATGGCTCCCACTGAGGTCGGGTTGTATGCTGCAACACAAGACTGTAGGTTGCATGATAGGGATAAACTGTGTGTGTGCAAGGAGGAAGAGGTTAGGGGTGGAATGATAAACTAGTGCATCACAAGTTATCATGTCACAGTATGATACACAATACACTTTTTTCTGTATCACAGAGCTCCAGATAAAGATTTGAGCAATTGAGTTATGACAGTTTCTATTTTAATTGGTTTATTATATTTTTCCATTGCATGCATGCTGAAAAAGCTTCTTTGAGTATTTACGCATGCTGTTTTTATACATTTGAGTTTTTCCTTTAATACATGCGTTTCTGTACGCAAGTTAATTGAAAGTAATTGGGTTTTGAATATTTTGGGTTGATATTTTACGCAAACACACAGCTTATCTGTAGATCTGTATCGATACAAGACAATACACTTGCTCAAATAAATTAATTTGCTTGCTCTCTTTACATTGAGGAAGAACCCGTAGTACAATGACGCATGACGATAACAAAACATACAACTTCATGGATGACAACTTCTGGTTTATTACATATAGCCTCGTTTCATTTTTACTCATCAACGTTTAGAATGCCAATAAAATAGTTACTTGGTTACCATGGTTACATGCATGATGATCCATAACCTTGCTCTGAAATATTTATATTGAAGAAGTTGATTTGACATGAATATGCAAATCGTGATATGTATCATGTTGTGACCTATGTATGGTTTCACCATCAGAAGAGGTTACTGAATATCTTAGTATTGATCAAGATGCATGGCAAAACATGATACAGTGTTATTCTTTACTTATACGTGTACACAAAAATTAGCATTTGATGAATATGAAAGTAAGCTTGCACACAGTAAAGTGTGTGTGTAACAGCAGAGTTGTAAAGGGGGGATTCTGAATGTTGTTTCTGAATGTTGTTTTTGCCTGTATTTAGTCCCGTTTTCACATGATGCAGGAATCATGCATATTTGAAACATTTTTCATCAAAAACAGTCCTAATCAAAACTGCAATGAGTCAAATGTGACTCAATATTAATATCAGTCAGTACTTGTGACTACAAAAAACATCTTTTGGATTTTCCATCCTATAAACAATACCTTGTTCACTAGCTAATCAACAAGTTGACTGACGCTTCAAGACTGAAATATAAACATCTCTGAAAAAAAGGAAATTTCCCATGTTCATGTTTTTTATCAAAATAATGTAGACTAAAAAGTTTTGCATGACTCTCTGGTCATGACTTAAGAAATGACATGAAGCAAGCCATGATGACTCGCAAGTTCCATAGGCGAGTTGAAACCCAGGTTCTGTTTGATTCTCAATCAAGGGACCCCCAAATCAATCCTCACATTATGGTGTGGTGTCTGTACATCTTTCTCAAACTTGTACTTGTTTTTACATCCTGATGAAACTGCAAGGCCTCTAATGCTGAAAAGTTTCACTGATAAACTCGGCAATGATGTCTCTAAAACCTGTGCATAATCTAAACATGGTGACAAACCTGACACAGACGAAGTAAGTATTTGGTCTGCAGCAGAACATGGACACGCTTTTCATCCTTTTCGAATTTTGACCTGCTATTGTCTTTGACTTTTAATCGTCTAAGTTTATGAAATTTAGTGTATATGAATTCTGCAATGAGGTCTCTGCTCACAGAATTCAAATCAAAGTTTAAACACGGTCATAATGGCAGCCATTTTGAAAATGTCATTTCTGCCCATAATTCAGCCATTTCTACAGGTATCATAATGGAATTTGTGTTTTTTATGTGCAGAAAAATTTCATGACAATAATACCATCTTCCCGAGCAAGGGAGTTTACTGATAATAAAAGTCCAGTTTCCACAATTGCTGAACTAGGCTGGAATACTTGAGTTACATTCTGGCTGGACTAACGAGTCTATACAGAGTCCAATCAAAATTGTGTAACAACTAGACATCCGGTTCATAAAAATGGATTCCAACATGCAGATTTCGGTTGACTGTAGGATTTGCAAAGCATGTGTATCGTCAACTGGGCATAGCCACATATTTTCCAAAGCTTTTCATGTTTTTAATCATAGTGTCCAAATGTTTTGATGTGCTGCTGGAGGTAAGCCCCATTTTATTACAATATAGATCTTGATTATCGATCAGATCATCTTGACAGGGCGACGCCATTTTGTTTGAAGCAAATGCAAGTGATATGAGAGGTGGAAACTGATTGGTCAGTAGGAGGGACATAGAAGTGACATAACTCGTAATAGCCTTACCTTGGGAAGATGTAATAATACATGTTTTTGAGTACTTTGGATTTTTTAAACTGCCATGGTGTATTCATGTTATAAATGTTTGCTAATACAATCCCCCAAAATACAAGCATGATAACTCTTTATAATATGATATCATTCTTAAGTTCTGTCATTGAAAGAATTTATCATCTCTCACAAACAGTACATGAACATGTTTTCCTGGAATGTGTGCATAAATATAGGAAGAACTATATATAAGGGAACCCCTGTCATTTCATCTATAACGATGAGATGACATCTTTGTTGTATGAGACACAGTTACTGAATGCAGGTAGCAAATTCACTTAAACTCTAATTCACCTATGTAACACATCCTGGTTACCTGCACGTGATAATAACGTCTAAGAATAAACCATTCTTAGAGTACAACAAAGGAAAATGCCTCCAAAAGTGTACATGACAGAAATTGTACTCAAACTGCACTTAATCGGCATGATTGAAGCTGGCCAATCACAGAATGCAGTTGCCTGACACTTTGGTAAATTGAAAAAGTGACATCCTGACTGATGGAACGTTATCAGCGAACAACTTGGGTTAAGCTTCGGGTGGGTAGATGAAGGTCTAGAAAGGCTGGCCCCAGGCAGGATCGACATGCACACACCATTGCTTGAGAAACATTCATTTCTGCACCAAAGCTGAGGGACAACTTCAGGGCTGCCATGGGAATACGACTTTTGACGTCAACCATGCGAAACAGGCTGAAAACTTTGGGGAAACAGTTAGTTGTGTAGGCTGAGGCATTAGAAGCTGAATAATGTCAGTCACAACACACACGGTGGTCAAGCCTCTAGTGAAAGAAAGAGTCACTCATAGCATCATGCTCGTTGTGCTTTCCTTAATTTCTCTTCTGGTGTTCTGATGTATCTGGTGAAACAGTCTGAAATCCACCTGCCCAATGTTTTAATCAAATGTTTTAATGTATGCCGGGCACATGTTGAGCTAACAGAACAAAATTGTTATTAGCTGCCGTCCAAGTCAGTGTTCTCATCAAAGCCATAATCTTCCTGCATTTTGATTGACCTTTCTTAATAATAAACACAGTGGCCTGGTTGTCGCAATGAAATAGCACTCGTCTCTGTGTCCCCAAATGTCCACAAAGTTTAGCAGCAACCATAATCGGCTCCATGAATGTCATAGAAGATTCGTGCTCCAGGAATTTGTAACGTCTGATGGCCATTTCTCTGCAAACCAGGCCCCATTGAAGTATCCACCATGGCCAACCGTTCAGGTTCAGGTATGAGGCGGATGTCACTTCTATATCATGAAATACTGATATGCCATTCCACTGTGACAGGAAAAGGTTCCATAGGCGTAAGTCGATTCGACGGTCTTGAGACAGCTGAATATGATGATGCAGTTTGGCTACTCTGGTTGATAAGTCTATAAGGTAGGACACAAAAGATCTTCCGGGGGGGGATCACACGACAAGCAAAATTTAAGGATAGGTGTACCCTGCGGGTATGAAATTGGAAACCGGTGGCTGCACCGGACCAGGGCCATGCCGGCCTGCGAGAATAGAGATACCCTGCGGGTAGAGGTGTTAGTGGGAGCAGATTATTATGGAATTGAAGATAGGTGCACCCTGCGGGTATGGAATTGGAAACTGGTGGCTGCGCCGGACCAGGTAAGTAAGTAATTATTTTGGAGGTCATGTAATGCTGCTATTTAAGAAATAACTGAGAGCGAGACAACCAGAAGTGGTAGTGTAAACAATCTGCCGTAGGAACACATGGGCAATGGATACAATTAAAAGATACTAGTAATGAGTGGAAAAGTCGAAAGCTGGAAACTGGTGGCTGCACCGGACCAGGGCTGTGCCGGCCTGCGAGAACAGGGATACCCTGCAGGTAGATGGTGTTGAGGGAGGCAGATTATATGAAATTGAAGGATAGGTGTACCCTGCAGGTATGGAATTGGAAACTGGTGGCTGCGCTGTACCAGGTAAGTAAGGAAGGGACTGACTCGCTGTCATGAGGTGCTGATAGATCCAGAATAAGTCTCTTCTTTTTTAATTTTTATACATGCTGTATGGTGGTGTCCCAAAGGCTCCAATCACATAGCCCCTTGTGACATCTGTTTCCACTGCTTAGTGACGACATCTGGGGCCTTGCGTGGCAACAGGTTGTTCCTACATTCAACAGTGTCTTGGGAAAAGAATTTAGCATGGGGGAAAAACCATCCTCCAAACCATGAATCAGAAATTATCAAAGTTCCTGTCTGGATGAGAAGAAAGTTCAAGTTGCAAGTTTGTAACATTGATTGGTGGTAATGGATATTGGGACGTCGCTGGGGCTGGTAGTCAGTTCCTGTCTTTGCTACTGCCGTGGCCATGGCATTTGGATTGTCCATGTGAAGTGCCTTGACACTTTGTACAATCATGTTAGAATGAGAAAAAATGTGATCCTTCACGGACGATTCTGAATGATAAATGACAACTGGAAATAAAGGGAAAAACCTTACGTAGGCGACAAATATATACATCTATTGTGTAGACATCAATGTTAATAATAGGTGAAAGGCTATGTTGATCACTGCACAAACAAAAATATAAAATAAACATTATGATAACAATGATCCCAGTAATATTTCCAGATCCCAAATGATTAATTCTGACTCAGTCGCTGATCGACAAGGTCGGGGCTGTGTTTGTTTGTAAACATTGAAGGTTGTACCTACTTACCTACTTATATAAGCATACTTATTCGTTACCCCAGTGTTAGAATAGGTCTTCTGCAACCCATGCTTGTCATTAGAGGTGACTATGCTTGTTGTAAGAGGCGACTATGTGACTTCGTTGATGCATGTTACCATATCCTAATTGTGTGGATCAATGCTCATATCAATACCTGGATTGTCTGGTGCAGACTTGATTATTTACACACTGCCGTCATGTTGTTGGAATACTGCTGAGCGCAGTGTTAAACAACAAACAAACAAAACAAACAAAAACATTATCCGCATATGACCCCAATGGATACCATCTGTATCCCCTAATTGTCTATATTTTGCTGTGAAACCTATTCATTATAGGGGGACACGGGTGGCCCAGTCGTGTAAGGCGCCACAATTCACTGTGCAGAGTTGCCTCCCTTGGGCACGCCAAAAACCTATGATTGTGGGTTCGAATCCCAGTTAGCCACGATTATGTTTCTAGGTTTGTCAGCACCATACCATGCTCGTGGGTTTCACTGAAGTGGTAAACCTCAGAGACCTGCATCATGTCAGGCCTTCCTCCCACATTATGCTGATATGCCATGAAATAACGAGAATACTGTTACAAGCTGAGTTAAACCCAACGCACCTACTCACTCACTATTCATTGTAGGACAAATTACATACACATACACTCACGACACAAAGACAACTAGCAACACCCAATATGAAGGATAACTGACAACATTTACAGTAATTATTCAATTGCTCCAAGTTGTCGGGAGTCTTGTACACAAACCTAGGGTGACTTGAAAAGCATAGAAGGCCATGCCAAATACACTGTTAGGTTGGTTGAGCCAGCTTTCACGTCCAACAATTCTGTCAATCAGGCCAAAGCCTCTTCCCCATCTACAACAGAAATGTTACATTCAGACTGACGGAATGAGGACACTGTTCACTAGTTCCTAACAGTTTTGAGGCTCAGTTATTATCGAAAACATTTCTACATACCTGAACTACCATACTGAATATGATCCCAACAAAGGAAATTGCTTTATTTGTTATTTGGTCAGTACCATGCACTCTGGTTCATGGGACTACTGCACTTTGGCATGTGCACTTTTTTAGATTTCAATTAACATTGCCAGCTTCAAGCTGAGTCAGGCTAATGAATTAATCTACTTGACCATCTACGGGCCCCATAAAAAATAAACCTGACCTGAAAAAAAAATGACCTTAACACTGACGTCACTTTGTGGAATGGGGCCCTGATCACTTCGTAAACAAGCACTTATTATTTTGTATGGCGCCCGTAGTTGGTCATAACATCTGTAATTTAACATTGACTGAAGAAGGTCTTAGCGCTAAGGTCGCTTTATGGAAATATAGTCCCTTCACCAGGTTGTTTGCCTTTTAAGCGCATGTGCAGTAACAATTTTCACTGCGAAACTCAAAACTTGATGAAAATTGCGGATTTTTTTCAAATTACATTGGATTAATTAATTACAAGAGATAACTAACCCTAGGTGAGAGCAGTGATGGGGTTCCACAGTCCAGACATAACCCTGCATCACATGAACTAACCATAACTACCGTATTTGACGTAATAAGTGCCCAGAGCGCACTCAAAATTAAAAATAGGGGGCTCTTATTAGAATATCATTTTGGTAGGAAAAAAAACAGAGTTGAAAGATCGTAAATTTCGTGGTTTATGCTGACAGCCTGAAATACGACAGATATAATTTTCCAGAATTTAATTGCCAATAATTAAGGGTGCATATAACACAAGAGTGCGTATTATACACGAATAAATAAGTCTTGTGTACATTGATCAATTGGAAGGGTTGCAATGGGGATTGTTCACTAGTGGGCGCTTATTACGTCGAATACGGTAACCCTTACTCTGAAGTAACCATAACTAAGGATCGTAATGGATGCTAAATCAGAAAGGGGATATACAAGGACCAAAGATGGAATTGGAGGTAACCTACCAAAACACAAATAACACTATAACTTGTATAAGGATCGAAAATGGTAACGAGTAGTCCGTCATTGAGACCCGAAACAAATATATCCAATGCGAGTTAAAACATTCAACTACTGGGTTTTTTTCTTCAAAATATTTTTTATGTCAGAGACTAGATGTAAGTCTGGTATATACGAGATCATCATGATCAGTGAAACCAGAGCCACAACCCACAGCCTGAGGCATAGAAGCTGCGCTCGGTCAACCGCCATGTTGCCTTGTTCATACATAACGCGGAGGCCTTTCAACTCTGACATGATCAAAATGAAATTCTTAACAATTTGTGAACCTTTACAAGGCCCCATCAAATTATTCATCGCCATATTTATTTACCGTGATGTAAACACCTTGGAACAACTGATTGTCTCACTGAGATCACACAAAGCTCTGTACGAGTCATCCTTCTCTTTGGAAATTTCTACATGATACGCATATCCAGATATAATTATACCTAAACTACACAATATTAATATGCTATTTCGAATCCACGGGCTTGAAACGTCGCGAGCTTTCCTTTTCGCCGCCATGCTGTCACCGGAAGTTCCTTATGATGCGAGAAAGTAGACCGGTCTTGATTGTTTGGTTAAGTTCACATCTTTGATATCTGATATAAGAAAATGCATGTCCGAATTTATATATAGGAATACCTACAATACGCAGTGTCAACGCAAAATCTTCACGGTAGACTCTTGAGAGGCCCCATTAAGGTTCCATAAAGCTTAGCTGTATGAGACGCCGTAAAATACTATTTAATCCCTATTTCTATGGTGAAGAATCATTTGCTGATAATTATGATGAAATGAATTATCGATACCACAAATTCGATTGTAATATATATCTATAAAAGAAATAGTGAAGTCAAGTAAAAGTTAAATCGGATAATAAAATATACAGCTTATCCACCTAAAATATAAATTGTATGTCTTGGGTAAACTTCCGGTAATAGGAATAAAGATTGTATTTAGCCAGTCTTGGTATTTCAGAGAAAGCCCAAAGTAATGCAGGTCAAGGGCATTTACCACTGTAGTAATCATTGAACTTATGACGTCATGGTATAGGCACATTCCAGGAAAACTTGCAATAATCATTAGTAGGCCTATATACTTTGTGTGAGAACTTTTCTGCGACAGTGTAATCAGAGACAATCCAGTGATTGACATCATGAGCATCGATTCACGCAATTGGGATACGATGACATGCATCAACCAAGTCAGCGAGCAAGACCACCCGATCCCATTAGTCGCCTCTTACGACAAGCATAGTCGCCTTTGATGGCAAGCATGGGTTGCTGAAGACCTGTTCTAACCCAGGTCTTCACGGTCGGTAGTTCAAACTCTGGGCGCGTCATTTACCATGCCAAAAGACGTTAAACGATGGTATTTGTGAGGGTAGCACTGTCACTACACCGTTGCGCACATGCCATACGAGCAAAACAAACTTCCTCTGAACAATATTGTGACTATCGATCTACGCCATTGGAATACGATGACATGCACCAACCACGTCAGCGAGCCTGAACACCCACATGGGTTTCAGCAACCCATGCTTGCTATTCAGCGACTAACACTTTATTTAGAGTTAATCATGCACTATTAATAAAACATAAATACCATACCTCGTCTCAGAGACACAGGCTAGACTCTTTCTATTCAGAGATGCAGTGAATAGCCCTGCTGTTCAAATATTTATTGACTCACTGAAGATCTCAACCATTAAGCGATCTTTCTGTCATCGAAAATTCACAAACCCTAGTAAAGTCCCAATTGAGAAACTTGCAATGTTAGGGGCTGATATAGAGGATAATACTACTATTAGTAACCCATTTGGGGGGATGCATTTGCAGCTTGGAAAAGGTACAGGTCTTGTTTTAAAACTAATCAAACTGATTTAGAAAACATTTTAATTGAACCATTATGGTTTTATCATCAGTTCAACAACTGACGTGCAACTCTAAAGGCTTAATGTCATTTGAATGTCCAGAACACGGGAATTTGATGCTGAATTTAATTACACACTCAAAAGGTTGCATTTAAAAAAATATACCTTCGAAAGCGCAAACTGTACCAGCAGAATATATATATATATATATATATATATATATATATATATATATATATATATATATATATATATATATATATATATATGGATGTATTTCAAGAATGATTAAAGATATTTTTGTTCAAGTGGACCAAGTGGAGCACTTTATTGCTGGAAAGATAAGTGACTATTTTTTGTACAATATATTATTAGCATTCTGTCTGACTGCATCACTGTCACATTCTTATCCTCAAGTTGTACGTGAAAACGATTTGAACAAGTGGAAATGTAACATCTTTCTAAAATGAATAACAAATTTGATAAAAAACAAAACAAAAATTCTCACCTGGACAGGCGGGTATCGACTCGCTTTCAAACGTGGACAGGAGGTCTCGGGTTTATACAAGGGTAGCTCTGAGATCCTCTCTGTGTTTGAAGGCGTGGAGATCCCGGAGCTAATACCCCGCAACAATTCTAAGTTTAAACAGGCCGCCATAACTTCTAGAATGGCGTGGGTTTGGGGTAGACACTCCACAGTGCACGTTACCAGACAGGGCGATCAGCAAACTCAAGGCTAAACTGAACGGCAAAAGAAACTTTGCACTAGATTGAAATGACTGTAATTAATAAACTAAAAATAACAAAGGTTTGTGGTAAAGAATATTTAATAAACCATCAATTTCACAAAGTATTGAACAAATTAAACTTGACATTTTGTGAACACCAGACAATTAAATTAAGTGGGAGTTGAAAATTCAGTTGTCCAGATTTTCACTGCAATTCATTCTAACACAGAAAGTGGTCAAAGACACAAAATTTGTCACTTTAGTACCGAATGTGGCCACCCCGTGGCGGTTCCATTCATCTTGTAGAGCTTGTATCAACTCTTGTCTGTTGGCGGGAGGGTGTGGTCGGACTCTTACTCGCCTGTCCAAGACGTCCCAGAGGTGTTCTATGAGTGATATGTCAGGAGAACATGCCGGCCACGGTAAGACGTTGACGTTATTGATGGCAAGGAAGATAACTACGATACGAGCTGTGTGGGGCCTGGCGTTGTCGTGTTGGTTCAGAACACCTCAGGCTTATTTCTGGAGGTAGGGCAGCAATACTGGACGGAGGATGTCATCTCTACAACATTGCGCATTGAAGTTTCCATTGATGACGACGAGTGGCTTTCCACCCCACACCATTACACCACCTCTTCTTGAACTCTTAACAAACAGAACCTGCTTACGTCCGTAAAGACCACGCGTTGCCAATCTCAACTCTGCCACCGTCGCACTGTTTCAGCCCATCGTATTCGTCTGCGTCGATGTTCAGCGGTCAACATCTGTCCTCTGAACGGTCGGTGGGCCCTGATACCTGCTGCCAGAAGTCTTTTGGTCACTGTTTGTGTGCTAAACCGCCGAAAGCATTCACTGCCGATAACGTCACTTTGAGGAGGCGGTTGCGGAGGTGCAACGTTCGCAGATACCGGTCTTCCTGTCCTCGGTCTGTCCGATGTCCTTCCGGTCTGTCTGAAACGCTGCAACAAGTTTCCAACGGCAACACGGGAACAGCCAATGTGGGTGTGCGTGGTCATCATCATTTTTTTTACAAGGTGGATGTTTGACATTGCTTCTGTGCAGTTGTTATACCCCTGTGGCACGTGCATTTCTACCACCAGTCATATCATGTGATTTTACATTTTTCGCATTTTCTAAAAAAACACGGGCGCATTGCCGTTAAAAATTACAGGTACAACAACTAAGCGTTTGGGCTATGGGTTTGTACTTATTTGGGTTTGAACCAGTACAAGTTATTTATATTCACATTATTTTAAAATGTGCAAAGTTTCTTTCGCAGTTCAGTTTACCAATCTAGAGCATTCAGGTAATCGCAGTCTTCAGTTGTAGTAAGCCAGATAATTGCAATGAAGCTTGTTATTGGTTCTGTCAGTCAGCGCTTGACTAGTGGAGTCTTGAACAGCTCAGTTTCTGGTTGTCCAGCATTTCCGTGTATAACTCGAGGTCCCTGTGTGCTGATAGCTCCTCTGCTTGGACAGAACACAGTGATGTTAGTGGCAGGGGCTATTTTGGATGTGTTCAGATCGGTGGCAGAGTTTCTCATGGACAGAAAACATGTAGCGGGATCTCAAGTACTTGCCAAGGTAGTTTGCAGCTTTGCTGTTCAAGTAGATAGACCATAAATGGGGTCCTCATTGTATTGACAGAATTGCCTACTACTATTATTTTAAAGCCGTATGTTCTCACCATTGGAGCACATGTTGTGAGACAGTTTGCACATTCATTGTTGATTGTAGTGGTGAGAGGAACTGGATTGTGTCCCCAGTATCTGGCAGCGAGAGTGTTGGATCACATGGGTAACTATAAGGCCATAGACACATCGGTAGTGCCGAGATGCTAGTAAGCTAGTATTTGACCATTGCTGTCACAAATGCATGTTATATCTCGCAAGTCTGGTTACCTGTATGCAAGGAAGTAAATGTCCTGAGCCGTATTGGAGGTGGCGTGTTCTGTGTTGATATGACTGAGACCACCGTATGTAATGTACGTGACGGTTGAGGCGACCACTAGATATGTACGTGACGATTGAGACGACTTCTAGGTAATGTACGTAACGATTGAAACGACCACTAGATAATGCTCTTCACGACTGAGACGACCACTAGATAATGCTCTTGACGACTGAGACGACCACTAGGTAATGTACGTGATGACTGAAACCACCACTAGATAATGTACGTGACTATTGAGACGACCACTAGGTAATGTACGTGACGATTGAGACGAGAACTAGGTATTGTACGTGACGATTGAGAGCACTAGGTAATGTACGTGACTATTGAGACTACTTGGTAATGTAAATGACGATTGAGACAACTCCTAGGTAATGTACGTGACGATTGAGACCACTAGGCGATGTACGTGCCGATTGAGATCACTAGATAATGTACGTGACAAGGTATTCAAACGGCTGACCGATCATATAAGTAACAAGTATATAACCTTCCAAAGTGATCTCAGTAATTAAATATACTCATGACTCCATTCTGTAATTAGGTCAGCGCATGCTGCTTATTGGTAACTATAACACGTAAACCCTTTACCTCCCAACGCGTCAACAACATAGGGCAATCTCAGTATGTATCATACATGGGCATATTCAGTTGACAATTTTAGTAATCATTCACTGCTATATATTAAGCCCACTTTTCATGTCACCTTCCTCCAATGCCTCGCGTTGTATTGATTGTGATCTGTTTAGGAAGCCACAGAACGTGTAATTATCGTCTGCTGGTAGCCCTCTTCTCTTGGGCTTCCCACTCTCTGCAAACGTGGCATGATATGATTGGTGGAGTTTCCGTCGTCTGCTAGAAGACTGACATGCAGATCCGCTGCTGACGCGGCGCTGAAAGATGAACGACTACACCCACCACACATCGCCCCCACCGCTTCACTGACGGGGCTCACATCAACCGGACGTCACAGCGGCGACAACACACGTTGTACAAGGTGAGACTAAATACCTTAGTAGGGGAGTCATTACATGTAATTCCACGTTGTGCCTGTGTCCCAACCACACCACCTGTGCAAAGTGCGACGTTTACTGTAAATAATGACCGGTAATACCAAGCTTGTGAGTCTCTGTATATCTTGTCATATTAATCCACCGGCAGTGGAGGAAAGCGTTTCAGATGTGTGCAGATACACGAGTCGCCAAAATCTAACATACACTATCTGCATTGCTGCTTACGTTCATAACGGTAAAGCCAACTCACGATGTCGATCACCAATGTATTTAAGAGGCATTTAGAAACAAAATAATCTGTTTTTCTTCGCATTTAAACCATAGGAAGAAAAAGAGTTGAACTCCATCCATCCCTCTTGTCTTCATCTGGCAAAATACTGAGCTTATGCTACTGCGATTCTTGTGTTTAGTTTGTGTCGGCTGGGAAAACAAACGACCTAAAGCCATGCCACTCATGTTTCGTAAAATTAGAGGCAGAGCAGTGATGCTTAATAACATACTGACACAAGGTCCAATAGAATATCAGTAACAAATGGCATATGTCGACTCTAGGTTCCGTGGTACTTCATCTACAACAACGGCTGGTGCATGCATGATGTGTGTGGCGTGGCTGCTGATGTCCAATATGGCAGACCGGGTGCTGCTCAGTGTGCTGGGGGTGGGCGTGTCCCTGTACGCACTCAGGGTGGAGGTGAGGCGGGAGAATGACCCGCAATACAGGGCGGTCTGCGACTTCAGTGACAGGTTCAGCTGCTCCAAAGCACTCTGCTCACCGTGAGTAACTATCATCCTCTATCACTACTGTGACACTGCATTGTCACCATCGAGCACGGCGATGTAACAGACCGTCAAGATAATGGTAATGGAAAGTCTCCAGAGATACATCATAAATCTTCATTTCAAAGACGGGAACGTATAATACAAAGGTTTACATAGTTTTGCTCTTAAAACATTTTGCCTTCAGCAATTATTACCACATTCTCTTGTGGAGAGAACATTGTTTAACTGCTGTTGCATTGGAAAGAACACATACTCCGGATGACAGAACACATAGGTGATACTGAAAAACATAAAGCACATACACGATATGTGAAACATGAATATGATGTCACTTGATTATCAACGTCAATGTTGGAATCATCAAAACGCAGCAATGATCAATTCATAACGCAAACGTTGCATACCTGAGAAGTTACCCCATGTTAGAACCACGGGATCGATGCACGTAAAACATCAGGAATAGTCCCATAAAAGTGAGGCGGGTGGGGTGTGTTTTCAATTGCCAAAAAGTTGGCTGTTCAAATGCGGCTTACTCGAGCACAGACAAAGTCGGGTAGGATCGCAGTCGTCTGTAGCCAGAGCACCATTTGTAGACTGGGTATCGGTGACCAACTTATTACGGCTGCCTAGAACCGATTCATACGGCTTCATCATTTGCGGCAAAGGTGTAACAGCAGCAAGCCCTGGATTGTGTAGAACCTCGTAACCAGACAGTGGGGAACCACATTTGCGAGGCACATCTCAGAGACCGACGGCCTGTCAGAAGTGTTGTTTTGAGGCAGACGTATCATCAACTGCGACGTCAGTAGTGTTAATCACACAGAGTATGGGCCAGTGATAGTCACTGTTTTTGTTCAGCGTCGACACAAGACTTATGCTGGCTGCATCGAGTTGACGAGCCTGGTCGTACTTGCGTCGCCATGAATGTTTCCTCGCCATCAGCATCAGAATTGTAGCGTCATGACAATGGGCGGATTTATCCCGGGCTGGTAGAACAAACCAGATGCAAGTTCAAGGCAACTTCACGGCCAAAGGCTATTGTGATGAATTAGTGGTCATACTATGAACCATGCAGATGTCATCTTTCAACTGATAGACTGATTACAGCACAAGCTACAGCAACATTCATACTACATTGTACAGGTTCTCCCGTGGTCCCCTTAATCGCCAGATTTTAAACCGATGGAACACAAATGGAACGAGATGGAACGCCCCCTACGACAGTCATTCTGAGCCATAGACATTGCAACACCTTGCACTTGCACCACAGGCCGAGCGACCGTACTCTCATTTCTTCCACTGGCAGGAGATGCCCGGCAATACTTGACGCTAATCGTGGACACTATTCATAAAATAGAAAAACCTGACTACACAAACAATCCTGCATATAAATTTGATATATGTTATTGGAAAATGTTGGTGGTCTGATATACGACAAACAGTGTCAAAACGCAGCCATTGTCGATTTGCAATGTCCTAAACGGTATTGTTTTCACACTTGTTCAAAAATGTCATGGAGGAAAACAGTAAAGCACAATGCACGTGCACGTTATAGCATTCGTAACTCGTGATAGTGGCTTTAAAACGGCAAGCATAAGCCAATAATTTGTCATTCAATTGTCAACATTTTTCAAGTTCGAAAACCCCGAGACTTAGCGCTGCCGATCGGAACAAGAGGGGAATCGCAGTCTTCTATTGCACGCCACTTCAACGTCCACCACAGCACAATGACCGATACACACAGTTCAATTCCACTGCAGACCGTCCGAGAACCGTCCGACAAGAGATACCAACCCTGCACAGGATCGCTACATTCGACTGTTCCACCTACGTTTTCGCAATGCCACAGCTACGGAGACTGCAGGACGCATCCTTGGTATGAGGAGGATATCGGACCAGAACGTCAGGAACCATCTTCGCGAGGCTTGAATCCGACCCAGAAGACCAGTTATCGTCCCTGTTTTGCAACAGATCCATCGTCAGAGACGCTTGCGTTGGTGCCATACCTTACAGCCTTGGAATTTGAGAAACTGGAGACGAGTGTGGTTTAGCGATGAATCACTACGTGGAAGACAACGTATTTATTGTCGTCGAAATGAGCGTTTTGCCCCACATTGTGTACGTGAATTCGACAAATTCGGCGGCGGTAGTGTCATGGTGTGGGGGGCCATATCCTACTCCATCAGATCTGACTTGGTTGTGGTTCAGGGAAATTTGACAGCAAATCGCTACATGAATCAAATTCTTCAACCTCACCTTCTTCCAATCATTGACCACCAGAGGGAGCTGTTTCAACAGGACAACGCTCCACCGCACACAGCTCGTGTCACGGTAGACTACCTTCATAATGCCAACATCAACTACTTTCCCTAGCCGTCGAGATCTCCAGATCTCAACCCAATCGAACACCTCTGGGATGAACTCGATCGACGTGTACGTCAACGTCAGAACACGCTGCAGACACTCCCACAACTGACCAACGCGATACAAGCAGAATGGCGCAGAATTCCACAGGACAGAATTCTTATCCAGTCAGTGTCAAGGAGATGCAGAGCCGTGATTTCTGCCCGGGGCGTCCACGCGAGATACTGAGTTCAGCGCAACCTTGTGGCCTTGTGTGACATGACAATGAACAGTTTTCAATGCCTTTGTACAACGACAACATGTGATTATCGAGCTCCAACATTTCATATTTGTATCTATGACACTTAATATATATGTTTATTCATGTATGGGAGGTCAAAGGCCCATGTACATTTCAGTTATATATAGTAACACACAATTGAGGCAATTTACATTGAAAACAATACTAAGGGTACAATATTAGGTCTTTATACGTAATGATAGAGCTTCCTTCACATACTTAGCTACATTTCTGAGTATACAGTCATTTTGGCTATTTAAGAGATTGCTAAAAGTATTAATACATGGATTGTTATAGAATCTTACAGGAATATACTTTTGTCTTAATGATGCGTAAAACGGGCAGACAAACACAAAATGGACTTGTTACATAGCCGACAAAAGCGTTGTGAATAAACAATATCCTCTCTTCTGCCCAGATTACTCCGAAAAGGCAATTCACTTAAGCTCAACAGACACAGCATACGTCTATGGTTTCTATTTCTGAAAGCTGTAACATAATATTCCATATCCAATAATATCTTGACGTGTGAATAATACCTTAATTTGCAAGAGTCATAAATTTTCATCTGTATACTCTGTTTGTTACAATCCAACAAACGCTGTCTAAACAGCTGCAAGAAACACTTAACATCACCAATATTCTGTTCGTGCCACACATAACCAAATCCATAAATGTCGAGTAAATATTTAAAATGAGTTGCCCAAGTAATTCTACCACATTCATCCAGCTTCTTCATTGACAAATAACACTGTCGGGGATATCTTTCATCATTCATTCTAATAAGTTTACACCAGTATTTAACACACTTCATATGATAATCCACATGCAAGCTAGATCTTCCACATTCAGCTAATATTGCTGTACTTGATACATATTTACCAACTCCTAAAACAAATTTACAAAACTTAGTATGAAAAGTTTCGACAATTTGACTGCCTTTGCAACCCCAGATCTCAGCACCATAAAGAAGAATGGGCTTTATCTTAATATGAAACAATTTAAATAAAATGTTAACTGGCATATTTACAAAGTGAAACTGCAATTGTTTAATAGCAAACAAAGCCTTTGCATTTAGTCGAAGACAATCTAATTTATTTGAAAACAGAACACCCAGATAACTATAGTAATTACTAACATTGATACCTTTATCATTTAAAAACCATCGTTCATCATACCCTAAAGTACCACCTCTTCTGAAAACCAAAATTTCGGTTTTAGACATGTTAATTTCAAGTCCCCACATTTTATAAAATTGGATAAAATATCAATTTTTCTTTGCAGACCTATTACTGTGTCATCGAAAATACACAAATCATCTGCATATAGTAAAGGTAATATGTATTTAAACTCCTCTCCCCGAAAAATCCCTCGCAAATCACTACTTTCTATCATAGACTGTAATTCAAGGATAAACATCGTGAACAGAAACGGACTCAACACGCAGCCCTGTCGAACACCACTCGGTGATTCGAAAAGAGAGTTATTTGATGTCCTGACAGCACACTGAATCTTAGAGTATAGATCCTTCAAAACCACCAATAAACGACCGTGTATTCCATTTTTCATTAATGAATACCACAAGAGCTTTCGGTTATTGAATCGAACGCTTTACGGAAATCAACATACAAACAATAAAATCTTCCCCGACGTTTAGAGAGATATTTTTGTGCTAAACACTGTAATGTGAATATATTATCAATTGTACTGTATCCGCTTCGAAATCCTGCCTGAGCTTCAGGAATTGTATCATAAACGTCCGCAAAAGTCTCGAGTCTATCATTTAATACTGTTGTCATCAACTTTCCAAATACTTCCATCAACGTTATTCCTCTATAATTATTGACATAATTTATATATTATCTTTCTTATGCAGGGGAACTACTATACCATTTGGCCACTCGTAAGGGAATACACCACAATGCATAATCCTATTAAAAACTATAGTTACATGTTAGTATGGTATGATTGAAGTGCTGCAACATTTCACCATTTCAGGAAGAATTCCATCCGGTCAAGCCGATTTACCCAGTTTCAAGTTATGTACAGCTGATGATACTTCTTCAGTTATATCAGCATTAAGGAGATTATTCATAACATCATCATTACATTAATTGCACCCATTAATATCATGGCTGTTCATAAAAGTTTCTGCCTCATCCAGAATGTCCCCATCCACAGGTATATCAGTTAAATTAAACACATGCTGGAAATATTCGGTCCACTGCATATTGCTAATACCTGGGCTCCCTGTCACGGACGGTGAAGAAATAATATTGTTGACGCGTCTCCAAAAAGACTTACCATTTTTGCTATTATTGACCAAATCATTTATACAATGTTCATCATGCTCCAATCTCTTTTGTCTACACAGTTCTCTATATATATTCTTAATTACAAAATATTCCTTCAAAAGTTCCTTACTTCCTGGGATTCTGAATAAATCAAGTTTATTAAACTTTTGTCTTTTTAATTTCATACACTCATCATCGTACCAATTCTCACTATCCTTAGTCCGGCAAACATTACCATACTTCTTTTTTAAATGACC
Organism: Haliotis rufescens; assembly: GCF_023055435.1. Classification (NCBI taxonomy): domain Eukaryota; kingdom Metazoa; phylum Mollusca; class Gastropoda; order Lepetellida; family Haliotidae; genus Haliotis; species Haliotis rufescens. The sequence continues at coordinate 2,895,581 of NW_025964068.1, forward strand.
ACAAGACTCAGCACAAATATGAAATACATCAACTAATTTTTCTACCGCAGACTCGATAGTAAGTGGAACCTGGTCTTACTTACTTACTTACTTTGGAGATTTAACGTGCGCTTTCCGACTGATGCGTATTTCGCACACGGGCCCGGCCAGGCCATTTAATGTGTTTCCGAAAGGGGCGAAGGTGGTCTGTGCAACCCAAGAGGGGGGTTTTAGGGGTTGCTTATATAGAATTTGGGAATTTTGAGATTTGGAATAGATGCCGATGGGTTTGGGGAGGAGAACTAAGGGAGCTGGGTATGGTGGATGTTTGTTTGTTTATGTGATTTTGATTTGGTAGGTTATTGTGTTTTTAGATGCGTTTTATTAGTTCCGTTTTTATTAAGAATACGCCTAAGGCCTTGAAGTTTTCTAGTTTATTTTGTGGGTTTAGTATTGCTTCTAGAGTTAAAGCCTTGTTTAGATTGAGGGTGGTTTGTAATGCGGTTCGATGTGTTAGGTAGTGTGTGCAGTGGATGAGTGCGTGTTCTGGGGTTTCTGGTTGTTTGCAGTGTGGGCAGTTACCTGTAGTGTGTTTTTTAATTTTTTTTAGGTGGTTATTTAGGTTGGTGTGTCCTGTTTGGAGTTTAGTGATTACTCTGTCGATGGATGGAGAATTTTGGGTTTGGTTAGTGGTTTGCTGAGCACTTTTTTGATTTGGCTATTTGAGTTTAGATATAGGTTATGCCATTTTTTGTGAGTTTTTGCTTGTTTACACTTTAATTTCTGATTTTGAGATGGGTAAGTTTAAGCTTATTTTTGGGATTTTGAGGGATAGTTTAGCTGCTTTATCGGCGTTTTCGTTACCGTATATTCCTACGTGGGCGGGTATCCATAAGAAGGTTATTTGTTTGCCTGCCTTAGTTAGGTCGTTGGAGCTTTTAAGTATTTGATTTATTAATTTAGGTCGGTTTTTGGTATTTTTGTTTTGGAGGGCTTGCAGTCCACTTAGGGAGTCGGTAAGTATTAGGATATTTTTGTGTTTTTTGGATTCTTGATTATGGAGGGCTGAGGCCATGCCCATTAGTTCTGCCGTGAATATTGATTGGTTGTTTGGGAGTCGGAAGGATCGTGTGGTTTTAGTTGGTTGTGTGGTATGGACTCCGAAACCTGTGTGTTTGGAGGTCGGATCTGAGGATCCGTCCGTGTAAATGTGACACCAATTTGGCCAATTTTCGTGTATGTATGCTAGTGTGGTAGTTTTAGCTATGTTTGGGTCGGTTTGTTTATTTGGAACCTGGTCTCTGTCACTGTCTAATACATAAGGTGATACATTTTCATTTTCATACACAAAACACTGAAATGCACACAAAATTGTCTCACTTACCCGGACAATACACTTCCGCTGGTGGTAATCCTTCCGCTGGTGGTAATCCTTTGATTCGTGAGAAGTCAATTAACCAAGTGACACTGAGTTACGTTTGAGACGAGCTTGTTTATTGTACATTTATGTCTTGAATAAAGATTGAGTGGATGTATCTGTTTGCTCTGTCATCTGTCATGAGTTGCATATTTGAAGGGAAGTAACTCTTCCAGTAAGAAGCTGGTTTCAGTTATACGGAAATTCGTTTATACGGACGAATTGTGAAATGACGCAAGTGTCCGTATAAACGAGGCACGACTGTAACATATCAGCTACAGACTGCCAATAAGTTTCAATAACAGCGTCCTTCCAAACATGTCTTAGTATATCTAACGATGTATTATTTTCCTCGTTTTCTGCCCCGTTCTCCGTTGTACTATGGTCAGTATGTACTTGCAATGACATAACAATTGGAAAATGATCAGACTCACACCGTGTATGTACAGTAAAGTCGATATTTCTGGTAAATAAGTCACTTGAACATACACAGTAATCAACCAAACCTGCTCCGTCTCCTTTAAAACAAGTAAAGCTACCCTCTGTATCATCCGAAAAGCTCCCATTCAACATGTGAACGTTATGAGTTGAACACAGATCTAGGAGTTCCTTTCCATATTCATTGCATATATTTTCACGGCTTCGTCTGGGAGTGTCAAAGGAATCAGACACATAGTCCATGTCCTCAAAGCTCGGTATGTACCGATTCCCATCATGCACAACAAAATCGGACTGATTTCCACACCTGGCGTTAAGATCCTCAAATACTATAAACTTACAATTTGGAAAATGATTAGTAATAAATAAAAAGCTTTGCTCCAGATACTCTATGCCTTGCAGTGGTCTAACATCTGTTACCACAGAGGAGCCAGTAGGATTTATATGTGTAAATACAAAGATGTAATCATACAATGAACTAAACAAACTTTTCACAAAAACTACCAATATATATAATATCGATGAAATCTAGACAAACATACTTGATATAGCGCTCAAGTTCAGACCGAACACATACAACCACACCGCCTCGCGGATTGTAGTCTCTGTAATTTACAAAAACACAATAACCGGGGAACACTGTTGCAATCATGTCTTTCTCACAGATTCTCCAAACTTCAAGAAGACAAAAAATGTCAAACTGTGAACAAAAATCAATTAGTTCAGCATTATCCAACTTACTCCTTAAACCATTAATGTTCAATGTGCATAAACTCAAAATGTTTAATAAATTGACAGTCACTCACGTCATCATTCACAGACACAGTGTAATCATCGTTTTCAGTATCGCTGTTGTGGGCCCGGCCACATTCCTATGTAAAAATAGTCTGGAAGTTAATTTAAGGTACCGACGTTTACTACAATATCTGAAAAAACTATTGGACCTACTCCAGTCAAAGTTGGTATGAGATTATAAAACAGTCATACATAACTGGATATTGCATTTAAAGACAATCGGTGCATGAATAAAAAAATCTGTCTATTTAGCTATCACTATATTTCATCAACAACCACACCTGTTCGTCATGGGTGGAACGAGCATTCATTGTAACAGCCATCTGCATAATGCTACCCCTGCGTCACAGGGCCATATGACACAGTTGAACCAATCAACTCAACTCGAAAGGTTGCACAGGAATTACGCACGCACGAAAACGGTGTTAGCATTAGATTTCATGATGTCTCAGCGCAAGCATCTTTCCGCTGATGCGAAAGGTTTCGTTGTTAAAATATTTGAATACTTTAAGGCTGAAAGTGAAAGACGCTCGCCCTTCTTTGACATTTCAAAGTACATGAAAAGAACGATTCATGCGTTACAGCTTCCCAAACAAACCGTAGTTAAGATTTTGAACTCTCATAAAAACACATGCACATATCTTAGGGGGCATCTCAAAACAGGATAGGAAATTGAAGTTATATTCCTTTGAAAAGGAAGTTGTCAGGGAGGTGATTCGGCGGTTAACACGAGAAAATGAATTTATTTCAACACGAAAACTAAAACAAATTCTCCTTACAGAGCATGACTTAGATATTTCCAAATGGACCATTTGTAAACCCCTATCCAAATTTGGATATCAGTACAAAGAGACGAAAGGGTCGAAACTAGCAATGTGTGAACGACCAGATATCATTCGTTTGCGTATCAATTATTTTCGCACTATTAAAAAGAAACCAGAGAAAGGCTATGAGCCTGTCTATTTGGACGAAACCTGGGTTAACGCCTGGCCACACAGCAGCTTACCAATGGTCTCACCCAGATACCAGAGAGCCACAGCGCAAGACCCCCCCTGGTAAAGGGGAGCGTCTGATTGACCTCCATGCAGCCTCCCACAGAGGTTTCCTCCCTGGGTGAGATCTAGTGTTCAGATCCAGATCTACAGATGGCAGAGACTACCATACCGAGATGAATAGTCAGGTTTTCACTGCGTGTTGAGAAGCAGCTCCTCTTAGCACTGTGGTTATGGACAATGCTCCCTATCACAGTTGTCGAGATCCTATTAACCGTTGTCCAACCTCAAATTCCACCAAAGGTGAGATATGTCAGTGGTTGGACAACAACCGCATTGCTCGGACCACGGAAGCCAAAAAACCGGACTACTACCAACTGGTTCTTCAGAACAAACCCCCGCCCTCTTATTTGTTTGACAACATGTTGAGAGAACACGGTCACGAAGTGCTTAGACTTCCTCCTTACCATTGTGACTTGAATCCCATCGAACTAATCTGGGGTGATTTGAAAAATATGGTCGTACGGCAAAATAAGACCTTCAAGCTTGCCGACGTCAAGCAGATTGTCTTGAAAGGGATGGGAGAAATTACAGATGTACGTTGGGCAAACTGTGTCCAACATGTTATCAAAGTTGAGGAAGAGTATTGGAAACAAGACTGTATCCGACCAGATACTGTCCAGCCTGTTGTTGTTCATTTAGGTGACAGCACAGACTCTGAATCTGACAATGAGGGCATTTCGTGGGACCAAGAATAGTTCAAAACATATACCCCTGTTTCACTACGACATGTAATAGCCCGAATTACCACGGATATGAATTCTAACATATTCGTACATATTGTTAATCATTTCTTAAGAATCTTAAATATATCATATTTGATTCCCAAACATTCTTGTAGTTCGTGGGATTCGTGAGAAAAAAATTGTTTATCAAAGAATTTCTAGGAATCGTCTACGAATTTCAGGTTCGTGCTTTGTAGTACATGTCGTAATCGGATCTTGTCCACTTTGTGCAATTCTTGGCTCAGAATTTGATTCTCTTTCACCCGAAACAGCCCCGAAAGTCTCGAATCATCTAAGAAAATATTAAAATATTATCTTCGAAACCATAAAGCAATGATTTGTCTAAATGAACAATTACGTATGATATATTACTCCTAATAACATGATGCATGAATTATAATAATGTGGCAAGGAATGATACATTCAAGTCAATAACACTGACCTGAAAAAGAATGCAAAAATAATTGGATAAATATTATTAAATAACTGCTTGAGACACCCAACGGTAACACTGTATTCGTGTGTGTGTGATTCCCGTGCAACCTTTCGAGTTGAGTTGATTGGTTCAACTGTCATATGGCCCTGTGACGCAGGGGTAGCATTATGCAGATGGCTGTTACAATGAATGCTCGTTCCACCTGTGACGAACAGGTGTGGTTGTTGATGAAATATAGTGATAGCTAAATAGACAGATTTTTTATTCATGCATCGATTGTCTTTAAATGTAATATCCAGTTATGTATGACTGTTTAATAATCTCATACCAACTTTGACTGGAGTAGGTCCGATAGTTTTTCAGATATTGTAGTAAACGTCGGTACCTTAAATTAACTTCCAGACTATAGTGTCACGTGAATTCGTGTTGACATTCTGCTGAGTGTCTGCACGTGCAGATCGGGAATCCCGACGCCGGTCTAATTCTATCACACTATCCTTGTCGACATCGTACGTGAAAACCTGGTCATCAATAATCAGTTTATCAAAGCGCAGAACCGCTCTACGATTTTCTTCCCTGGCTTTCGTCATCATAGGTTTAAGTTTTTTCCGCTTTTTCCGCTTTTCCCTGACCAATCTTGAAAAATCATCAATCCACATATTGAAACTCTTAAGTTTCTTTGCCGCTTCGTAAATCCGTTTCCTATCATGATCGTCCGGTATCTTTGCTATGATCGCTTTTCCATTGATGATTCTGTGGGCTCTGTGTATAACAACATGCGATTCATCCAGTTCCATTTTATCCTCAATGATCTCACGCACTACATTCTCACAGTCATCCCATGTTCCGCCATCCGCCGCCCTGTCTACGCCGTGGAAGACAATATTGCATCGTCTGCTCTGATTCTCGAGGTAATCAACCTTATCTTCAAGATTATCCACATATTTTCTTAGTTTCTCATTTTCCGATTCCAATTTCTCACATTTTAATTTCACCTCGGCGAGATGAGTAGTAACAGATACAAGAGTTGAGTCAATCTTATCAAGTTTACACCCGAACTCAATGTTCGATTTCATGACATCGTCAACCTTGTCTGTGAGCTTGCTTAAGGCGTCCATGACTGAATAAAGATTTACAGAATCACCCTCTGTTGTCAAACGTAACTGGCGAGGATTACCTCGGGTAATGGGTCCCTGGTCATCTCTGATCCCTGTACGTGGCCCAGGACCTGGATTCTGTTCTACCCTGGCACGTAGTAGCAGCATGAGTATCAGATTCAGTACAGTCAAACGGGTAGCGAGGCCCACCATTACTAACCGTCTCGGAGGGCGGGACGCAGCAGCACGTCGACTGATTTTCGTCAGAATCTGTATATAAACAGGTGCAAACAATCCAACCCTTGCACGGAATTGCTCCACAGATATTCCCATTTCTGCAGTCAGTTAGTTTGAACTCCTAATGTAGGTATAAACTCAGTTCACACAAAGCGCATTGAGAGACCTGAAACACCCCCTTTTCACCCGTCCGCCATCTTGCCAAAACACATATCGACTTTATTAGGTACAATAAATTTTCTAAAAATCTACCTGTGCGTTTCTTTTTTGGAAGAGTGTAAAAAGAGTTCCCCCTTGACCTTGACCTTTTCCGTGTATTGGCTTCAAATTTTACACGTGTCCACTGTAGCCCTGTTTGCAATCCGTCACTCATAAAATGGCCACATGTGAAGAAAATGTGTACTACTTCCCATACCAAACATCTGGATATTTTATTATATGAAACATCTATTTTAGTGAGATGTAACGTAAATCCACGTCATGTATTGTCAGTTTACAACTATACTCAACAACAAAGGTTCCTGTGACACCAATATTTTAGTGTATTTTTCAAACAAGTAAAGTTTGGTTTTCAATATTGTAGTACATGTATGGAATCAAGTCACAAAAACGTAACTGCTACAGAAAAGCATGCATTCCATGCAAAAGTTGACCTTTATGCAAGCCCCATGCATTTCACTACCCATGAATGGGTATAAAAACATGTGCGTTGACGGGATTCCATATGCATTGTTTAGCATCGTGCTGACAACAACCACTCAGAAAAACAACAAAATTACGCAATTATTCAACATTACGAAATGACACGCCTGTCCGAAAATGAGCGTCTGCGAGCCATTGGTATGCTTGAAGCAGGATCGAGTTAACGTGTTGTTGCAAGACAATTTAACGTCCACAGAAACACCATTTGGTGTTTATGGCAACGTTGGCAACAGACGAATGCAGTCAGAGTCCATCTTTGGAGTGGCAGGCCACGCGTAACCAATAATCGACAAGACAACTGGATTCGTACAACACACTACGAAATCGATTCCAGCCAGCAACAGTGACTGCAAGAAGCATCCCTGGCCGTCGACGAATATCATCACAAACCGTACGTCGTCGCCTCAGATGTGCAGGGATTGTCGCCAGAAGACCCGCCAGACGTCCCATTTTGACAGGAAACCACCGTCAAGCACGTCTACAGTGGTGCAGACACCGTCTACGCTGGACGACCATGCAGTGGGGACAAGTTCTATTCACTTAGGAGTCTCGTTTTCACCTCAGCCACAGCGATGGACGGATTCGAGTGTACAGACGTCGAGGTGAACGTTACGTCAATCACTGCGTCATGGAAGAAGATCGGTTCGGGGGCGGCAGCGTTATGGTATGGGGTGGGATTACAGCAACGGATTACACCCGTTTGATAATGGTAGAGGGAAATCTCAATGGACAGCGCTACCGTGACGAGATCATCGGCCCTGTTTTTGCCGTCGTCATGGCCCAGGCATTACCTTTCAATATGACAACGCCCGGTACATATTGCTCGACTTGTTCAGGATTCTCTTCAACAAAACAACGTGAATGTCATCCCCTGGCCGGCTCGCTCCCCTGATCTCTCACCAATCGAGCACATGTGGGATGAGATGGATCGGCGCCTTCGACGTCAACCACGTGGTCCACAGACACTCCAGGAACTTCGAAACATGCTCCAGCAGATATGGTCAGATATCCCACAGGACTTTGTGCGACGCCTGGTCCATTCCACGAGACGAAGATGTGTTGCTTGCATCGCAACCAGAGCTGGACACACACGCCATTGATTTGTAAATTGACATTTTGGCATGTTCATGGGTTTTTTTTTATGAATTCACGCATTTTCTGAAGTCAGTATGGCAAATTAAACCATTTGAACACTTACATGAGTCTTTTATCTGTTGCAAACTGAAATTGTTTCAGATTTGGTAAAAAACATAACTTTGCATTAAATCTTATTCAATGTCACAGGAGCTTTTGTTGTTCAGTATATGTAACTATTGATTCAGTATTAACTGCAGTGGTCTCTACATTATCCCTATATTTCTGTAGGTATTCGTAATTTTAACTTGGCATAGACATTGTCGGATATGGAAATTCTTGTCAGTTTCCAAAGCCGACAGCAATATGACTATTTAATGTGATATCCGTTGACATTTTGAACTGTTGACATACATAACCAGGTAACCTCATGGCACTATGTATATGTATATTTGAATATTGTTTCTATAGGACTATCCGTATTCGTCTGAAGGGTTTTCAAAAGAACCTCTGAAGGAGAACCTAATTAGATTTTGAACTACCTCGTCTTTCAAAAAAAAGTTTTCAAGAAGGATAAATGATGAGGAGTAAATATGTATTATCAGTTTGTTCTCAGATAAGTGACACCCAGAGTATAAAAATAAAGATGCAGATACGTCTATTCTATGACATTGGCAGGTACGGGAAAGGATTTGGAATAGTACGTTTACTGGTGGGCAAAGATCACTTCCTGAATCAACGCAACTGTACCGTCGGGATCTTGTTCTACCTCTCACAGATTGTCCTAGGTGAGTTGTGTTACCTGTCACAGATTGTCCCAGGTGAGTTGTGTTGCTTGTCACAGATTGTCCTGGGTGAATTGTGTCACCTGTCACAGATTGTTCCAGGTGAGTTGTGTTACCTGTCATAGATTGTCCCAGATAGGTGACTTGTGTTGCTTGTCACATATTGTCCTGGGTGAACTGTGTCGCCTGTCACAGATGGTCCCAGGTGAGTTGTGTTACCTGTCATAGATTGTCCCAGGTGAGTTGTGTTGCTTGTCACAGATTGTCCCAGGTGAGTTGTGTCACCTCTCACAGATTGTCCCAGGTGAGTCGTGTGTCCTACCTCTCACAGATTGTCCCAGGTGAGTCGTGTGTCCTACCTCTCACAGGTTGTCCTAGGTGAGTCGTGCGTATCTGTCACAGCTTGTCCCAGGCACACTGTGTGAACTACCTGTCACAGCTTGTCCCAGGCACGCTGTGTGAACTACCTGTCACAGATTGACCCAGGTGAGTTGTGCGTATCTGTCACAGCTTGTCCCAGGCACACTGTGTGAACTACCTGTCACAGCTTGTCCCAGGCACACTGTGTGAACTACCTGTCACAGCTTGTCCCAGGCACACTGTGTGAACTACCTGTCACAGCTTGTCCCAGGCACACTGTGTGAACTAACTGTCACAGCTTGTCCCAGACACACTGTGTGAACTACCTGTCACAGCTTGTCCCAGGCACACTGTGTGAACTACCTCTCTTAGATTGTCCCAGGTGAGTTGTGCGTATCTGTCACAGCTTGTCCCAGGCACACTGTGTGAACTACCTGTCACAGCTTGTCCCAGGCACACTGTGTGAACTACCTGTCACAGCTTGTCCCAGGCACGCTGTGTGAACTACCTGTCACAGCTTGTCCCAGGCACACTGTGTGAACTACCTGTCACAGCTTGTCCCAGGTGAGTCGTGCGTATCTGTCACAGCTTGTCCCAGGCACACTGTGTGAACTACCTGTCACAGCTTGTCCCAGGCACACTGTGTGAACTACCTGTCACAGATTGACCCAGGTGAGTTGTGCGTATCTGTCACAGCTTGTCCGAAGCACACTGTGTGAACTACCTGTCACAGCTTGTCCCAGGCACACTGTGTGAACTACCTGTCACAGCTTGTCCCAGGCACACTGTGTGAACTACCTGTCACAGCTTGTCCCAGGCACGCTGTGTGAACTACCTGTCACAGGTTGTTGTGCGTATCTGTATACCTCTAACAGATTGTCCCAGGTGGATCGTGTGTCCTACCTCTCACAGGTTGTCCTAGGTGAGTTGTGTTATGTGTCAGATTGTCCCAGTTGAGTCGTGTGTCCTACCTCTCACAGATTGTCCCAGGTGGATCTCTTACAGATTGTCCATGTTGTGTCGTGTGACCTACCTCTCACAGATTGTCCCAGTTGTGTCATGTGACCTACCTCTCACAGATTGTCCTAGGTGAGTTGTGATACCTGTCACAGATTGTCCTTGGTGAGTTGCGTAACGTCTCAAAGATTGTCCCAGGTGGGTCGTGTGTCCTACCGCTCACAGATTGTCCCAGGTGAGTTGTGTTACCTGTCACATATTGTCCCAGGTGAGCCGTGTGTTCTACCTCTCACAGATTGTCCCAGGTGAGTTGTGCGTATCTGTCACAGCTTGTCCCAGGCACGCTGTGTGAACTACCTCTCACAGATTGTCCCAGGTGAGTCGTGTGTCCTACCTCTCACAGATTGTCCCAGTTGTGTCATGTGACCTACCTATTTCAGATTGTTCCAGTTGTGTCATGTGACCTACCTCTCACAGGTTGTCCTAGGTGAGTTGTGTTATGTGTCACAGATTGTCCCAGTTGAGTCGTGTGTCCTACCTGTCACAGATTGTCCCAGGTGAGTTGTGCGTATCTATCACAGATTGTCCCAGGTGAGTCGTGTGTCCTACCGCTCAGAGATTGTCCCAGGTGAGTCGTGTGTCCTACCTCTCACAGATTGTCCCAGGTGAGTCGTGTGTCCTACCTCTCACAGATTTTCCCAGGTGAGTCGTGTGTCCTACCTCTCACAGGTTGTCCCAGGTGAGTTGTGTTATGTGTCACAGATTGTCCCAGTTGAGTCGTGTGTCCTACCTGTCACAGATTGTCCCAGGTGAGTTGTGCGTATCTATCACAGATTGTCCCAGGTGAGTCGTGTGTCCTACCGCTAAGAGATTGTCCCAGGTGAGTCGTGTGTCCTACCTCTCACAGATTGTCCCAGGTGAGTCGTGTGTCCTACCTCTCACAGATTTTCCCAGGTGAGTTGTTTTACCTCTCACAGATTGTCCCAGGTGAGTCATGTGTCCTACCTCTCACAGATTGTCCTAGGTGAGTCCTGTGTCCTACCTCTCACAGATTGTCCCAGGTGAGTCGTGTGTCCTACCTATCACAGATTGTCCCAGGTAAGACGTGTGTCCTACCTCTCACAGATTGTCCCAGGTGAGTTGTTTTACCTCTCACAGATTGTCCCAGGTGAGTCATGTGTCCTACCTCTCACAGATTGTCCCAGGTGAGTCGTGTGTCCTACCTCTCACAGATTGTCCCAGGTGAGTCCTGTGTCCTACCTCTCACAGATTGTCCCAGGTGAGTCGTGTGTCCTACCTATCACAGATTGTCCCAGGTGAGTCGTGTGTCCTACCTCTCACAGATTATCCCAGGTGAGTCGTGTGTCCTACCTCTCACAGATTGTCCTAAGTGAGTTGTGTTATGTGTTACAGATTGTCCCAGTTGAGTTGTGTGTCCTACCTGTCACAGATTGTCCCAGGTGAGTTGTGCGTATCTATCACAGATTGTCCCAGGTGAGCCGTGTGTCCTACCGCTCACAGATTGTCCCAGGTGAGTCGTGTGTCCTACCTCTCACAGATTGTCCCAGGTGAGTCGTGTGTCCTACCTCTCACAGGTTGTCCCAGGCACGCTGTGTGAACTACATGTCACAGATTGTTGTGCGTATCTGTATACCTCTCACAGATTGTCCCAGGTGGATCGTGTGTCCTACCTCTCACAGATTGTCCCAGTTGTGTCGTGTGACCTACCTCTCACAGATTGTCCGAGTTGTGTCATGTGACCTACCTCTCACAGATTGTCTTAGGTGAGTTGTGATACCTGTCACAGATTGTCCCAGGTGAGCCGTGTGTTCTACCTCTCACAGATTGTCCCAGGTGAGTCCTGTGTCCTACCTCTCACAGATTGTCCCAGGTGAGTTGTGTTACCTGTCACAGATTGTCCCAGATGATTTTAGTGTCCTACCTCTCACAGATTGTCCCAGGTGAGTCGTGTGTCCTACCTTTCATAGATTGTCCCAGTTGAGTCGTGTGTCCTACCTCTCACACTACCTCTGAACTACCTCTGTCACAGCTTGTCCCAGGCACGCTGTGTGAACTACCTGTCACAGATTGTCCCAGGCACGCTGTGTGAACTACCTGTCACAGATTGTCCCAGTTGAGTCGTGTGTCCTACCTGTCACAGATTGTCCCAGGTGAGTTGTGCATAACTGTCACAGCTTGTCCCAGGCACGCTGTGTGAACTAACTGTCACAGATTGTCCCAGGTGAGTCGTGCGTATCTGTCACAGATTGTCCCAGGCACACTGTGTGAACTACCTGTCACAGCTTGTCCCAGGCACACTGTGTGAACTACCTGTCACAGCTTGTCCCAGGTGAGTCGTGCGTATCTGTCACAGCTTGTCCCAGGCACACTGTGTGAACTACCTGTCACAGCTTGTCCCAGGCACACTGTGTGAACTACCTGTCACAGATTGACCCATGTGAGTTGTGCGTATCTGTCACAGCTTGTCCCAGGCACACTGTGTGAACTACCTGTCACAGCTTGTCCCAGGCACACTGTGTGAACTACCTGTCACAGCTTGTCCCAGGCACGCTGTGTGAACTACCTGTCACAGCTTGTCCCAGGCACACTGTGTGAACTACCTGTCACAGCTTGTCCCAGGTGAGTCGTGCGTATCTGTCACAGCTTGTCCCAGGCACACTGTGTGAACTACCTGTCACAGCTTGTCCCAGGCACACTGTGTGAACTACCTGTCACAGATTGACCCAGGTGAGTTGTGCGTATCTGTCACAGCTTGTCCGAAGCACACTGTGTGAACTACCTGTCACAGCTTGTCCCAGGCACACTGTGTGAACTACCTGTCACAGCTTGTCCCAGGCACACTGTGTGAACTACCTGTCACAGCTTGTCCCAGGCACGCTGTGTGAACTACCTGTCACAGGTTGTTGTGCGTATCTGTATACCTCTAACAGATTGTCCCAGGTGGATCGTGTGTCCTACCTCTCACAGGTTGTCCTAGGTGAGTTGTGTTATGTGTCAGATTGTCCCAGTTGAGTCGTGTGTCCTACCTCTCACAGATTGTCCCAGGTGGATCTCTTACAGATTGTCCATGTTGTGTCGTGTGACCTACCTCTCACAGATTGTCCCAGTTGTGTCATGTGACCTACCTCTCACAGATTGTCCTAGGTGAGTTGTGATACCTGTCACAGATTGTCCTTGGTGAGTTGCGTAACGTCTCAAAGATTGTCCCAGGTGGGTCGTGTGTCCTACCGCTCACAGATTGTCCCAGGTGAGTTGTGTTACCTGTCACATATTGTCCCAGGTGAGCCGTGTGTTCTACCTCTCACAGATTGTCCCAGGTGAGTTGTGCGTATCTGTCACAGCTTGTCCCAGGCACGCTGTGTGAACTACCTCTCACAGATTGTCCCAGGTGAGTCGTGTGTCCTACCTCTCACAGATTGTCCCAGTTGTGTCATGTGACCTACCTATTTCAGATTGTTCCAGTTGTGTCATGTGACCTACCTCTCACAGGTTGTCCTAGGTGAGTTGTGTTATGTGTCACAGATTGTCCCAGTTGAGTCGTGTGTCCTACCTGTCACAGATTGTCCCAGGTGAGTTGTGCGTATCTATCACAGATTGTCCCAGGTGAGTCGTGTGTCCTACCGCTCAGAGATTGTCCCAGGTGAGTCGTGTGTCCTACCTCTCACAGATTGTCCCAGGTGAGTCGTGTGTCCTACCTCTCACAGATTTTCCCAGGTGAGTCGTGTGTCCTACCTCTCACAGGTTGTCCCAGGTGAGTTGTGTTATGTGTCACAGATTGTCCCAGTTGAGTCGTGTGTCCTACCTGTCACAGATTGTCCCAGGTGAGTTGTGCGTATCTATCACAGATTGTCCCAGGTGAGTCGTGTGTCCTACCGCTAAGAGATTGTCCCAGGTGAGTCGTGTGTCCTACCTCTCACAGATTGTCCCAGGTGAGTCGTGTGTCCTACCTCTCACAGATTTTCCCAGGTGAGTTGTTTTACCTCTCACAGATTGTCCCAGGTGAGTCATGTGTCCTACCTCTCACAGATTGTCCTAGGTGAGTCCTGTGTCCTACCTCTCACAGATTGTCCCAGGTGAGTCGTGTGTCCTACCTATCACAGATTGTCCCAGGTAAGACGTGTGTCCTACCTCTCACAGATTGTCCCAGGTGAGTTGTTTTACCTCTCACAGATTGTCCCAGGTGAGTCATGTGTCCTACCTCTCACAGATTGTCCCAGGTGAGTCGTGTGTCCTACCTCTCACAGGTTGTCCTAGGTGAGTCGTGTGTCCTACCTCTCACAGATTGTCCCAGGTGAGTCGTGTGTCCTACCTCTCACAGATTGTCCCAGGTGAGTCGTGTGTCCTACCTCTCACAGATTGTCCCAGGTGAGTCCTGTGTCCTACCTCTCACAGATTGTCCCAGGTGAGTCGTGTGTCCTACCTATCACAGATTGTCCCAGGTGAGTCGTGTGTCCTACCTCTCACAGATTATCCCAGGTGAGTCGTGTGTCCTACCTCTCACAGATTGTCCTAAGTGAGTTGTGTTATGTGTTACAGATTGTCCCAGTTGAGTTGTGTGTCCTACCTGTCACAGATTGTCCCAGGTGAGTTGTGCGTATCTATCACAGATTGTCCCAGGTGAGCCGTGTGTCCTACCGCTCACAGATTGTCCCAGGTGAGTCGTGTGTCCTACCTCTCACAGATTGTCCCAGGTGAGTCGTGTGTCCTACCTCTCACAGGTTGTCCCAGGCACGCTGTGTGAACTACATGTCACAGATTGTTGTGCGTATCTGTATACCTCTCACAGATTGTCCCAGGTGGATCGTGTGTCCTACCTCTCACAGATTGTCCCAGTTGTGTCGTGTGACCTACCTCTCACAGATTGTCCGAGTTGTGTCATGTGACCTACCTCTCACAGATTGTCTTAGGTGAGTTGTGATACCTGTCACAGATTGTCCCAGGTGAGCCGTGTGTTCTACCTCTCACAGATTGTCCCAGGTGAGTCCTGTGTCCTACCTCTCACAGATTGTCCCAGGTGAGTTGTGTTACCTGTCACAGATTGTCCCAGATGATTTTAGTGTCCTACCTCTCACAGATTGTCCCAGGTGAGTCGTGTGTCCTACCTTTCACAGATTGTCCCAGTTGAGTCGTGTGTCCTACCTCTCACACTACCTCTGAACTACCTCTGTCACAGCTTGTCCCAGGCACGCTGTGTGAACTACCTGTCACAGATTGTCCCAGGCACGCTGTGTGAACTACCTGTCACAGATTGTCCCAGTTGAGTCGTGTGTCCTACCTGTCACAGATTGTCCCAGGTGAGTTGTGCATAACTGTCACAGCTTGTCCCAGGCACGCTGTGTGAACTAACTGTCACAGATTGTCCCAGGTGAGTCGTGCGTATCTGTCACAGATTGTCCCAGGCACACTGTGTGAACTACCTGTCACAGCTTGTCCCAGGCACACTGTGTGAACTACCTGTCACAGCTTGTCCCAGGTGAGTCGTGCGTATCTGTCACAGCTTGTCCCAGGCACACTGTGTGAACTACCTGTCACAGCTTGTCCCAGGCACACTGTGTGAACTACCTGTCACAGATTGACCCAGGTGAGTTGTGCGTATCTGTCACAGCTTGTCCCAGGCACACTGTGTGAACTACCTGTCACAGCTTGTCCCAGGCACGCTGTGTGAACTACCTGTCACAGCTTGTCCCAGGCACACTGTGTGAACTACCTGTCACAGCTTGTCCCAGGCACACTGTGTGAACTACCTGTCACAGCTTGTCCCAGGCACACTGTGTGAACTACCTCTCATAGATTGTCCCAGGTGAGTTGTGCGTATCTGTCACAGCTTGTCCCAGGCACACTGTGTGAACTACCTGTCACAGCTTGTCCCAGGCACACTGTGTGTTCTACCTGTAAGAGATTGTCCCAGGCACGCTGTGTGTTCTACCTGTCACAGCTTGTCCCAGGCACACTGTGTGAACTACCTGTCACAGCTTGTCCCAGGTGAGTCGTGCGTATCTGTCACAGCTTGTCCCAGGCACACTGTGTGAACTACCTGTCACAGCTTGTCCCAGGCACACTGTGTGAACTACCTGTCACAGATTGACCCATGTGAGTTGTGCGTATCTGTCACAGCTTGTCCCAGGCACACTGTGTGAACTACCTGTCACAGCTTGTCCCAGGCACACTGTGTGAACTACCTGTCACAGCTTGTCCCAGGCACACTGTGTGAACTACCTGTCACAGATGGTCCCAGGCACACTGTGTGAACTACCTGTCACAGCTTGTCCCAGGCACACTGTGTAATCTACCTGTCACAGCTTGTCCCAGGCACACTGTGTGAACTACCTCTCATAGATTGTCCCAGGTGAGTTGTGCGTATCTGTCACAGCTTGTCCCAGGCACACTGTGTGAACTACCTGTCACAGCTTGTCCCAGGCACACTGTGTGAACTACCTGTCACAGCTTGTCCCAGGCACGCTGTGTGAACTACCTGTCACAGCTTGTCCCAGGCACACTGTGTGAACTACCTGTCACAGCTTGTCCCAGGTGAGTCGTGCGTATCTGTCACAGATTGTCCCAGGCACACTGTGTGAACTACCTGTCACAGCTTGTCCCAGGCACACTGTGTGAACTACCTGTCACAGCTTGTCCCAGGTGAGTCGTGCGTATCTGTCACAGCTTGTCCCAGGCACACTGTGTGAACTACCTGTCACAGCTTGTCCCAGGCACGCTGTGTGAACTACCTGTCACAGATTGACCCAGGTGAGTTGTGCGTATCTGTCACAGCTTGTCCCAGGCACACTGTGTGAACTACCTGTCACAGCTTGTCCCAGGCACACTGTGTGAACTACCTGTCACAGCTTGTCCCAGGCACGCTGTGTGAACTACCTGTCACAGATGGTCCCAGGTGAGTTGTGCGTATCTGTCACAGCTTGTCCCAGGCACGCTGTGTGAAGTACCTGTCACAGATTGTTGTGCGGGTCTGTCACAGATTGTCCCAGGCACGCTGTGTGTTCTACCTGTAAGAGATTGTCCCAGGCACGCTGTGTGTTCTACCTGTAAGAGATTGTCACAGGCACGCTGTGTGTTCTACCTGTAAGAGATTGTCACAGGCACGCTGTGTGTTCTACCTGTAAGAGAAGGAGTGTATGGATGTTGTCTGCTGTACTCCACAGTATATGAGGACAGTAAACAATCATGCCTGGGGAAAACAAGTTTAAGCCACTGTTTACGATGATGTTTACACAATCAGCGTCCTCTAATTGCTTGATTACATTACCGTCAGTAACAATCGTCAATTCGTGGCTTTAGTGACCATCTAGAGAGAGAGGGTGATTATTGCTTTACGGCTCGTCAGCAATTTTGCAGCTAGTCGCGGCTGACTATTTCATAGTACGCGAAAGGATTAGGGCGTGTCAAAAAACGAGCTGTATATTTTCTTAATTTTGGAAGCTTGGCTGAAATACAGAGTTATTGTATACCGGTAGGATACGTCATTCAAATTGCCATTAACAATGATGAGTTGTCTTCTTACATGCTTTGTGATGCCACCCTGTACCATTACACTCCCTCCCCAAACTGACGACGTCGTTCTCTGGGCGCCTGTAATCCCTTGCACGACCACCAGTTCTGTCCAGATGAAACCTGGACACATCTGTGAACTTCGTTTTGCGCCATTCCTGTTTGCAGCATAACCACAACGAGTAAACGTTGATTTTCGCAAGCGTTATTTCGCAGAAGGTGACTCCAAATATGGCTGAGAAATTTTGAAGATTATGTTAGGACAGCTACATGTAGGAGTAACATGCTTCCAGAAAACGCAAACAACCAGATTGTGCGGTGAATTGTGAAATTGTGAACCTAAAAGTCGAGGAGATGTCTTCATGAATATGTACTGAAATATGCATTACTTCATTTCGTATGGTAGTATAGTACATGTTTTACATGCCCAATCTATGACATAGCTAGGAGTACAACATGATTCTGTAAAAGGGTATGATGTTAAACTTTTACTGTATGGAAATGCTGAAGTGTCAGTAAAAGAAAACAGCAAAACTATACCAGTTAACATCTGTATTGCTGAATCTGGACGATCTTTGTTCAACATTTAGTGTCCGGACAGGCATTGAAATAAGCCTGTTCCTGTTCGAAAAGGTTTAGAAATAAACAATGCTTAATAAATATCATTGCGTTTAGCACATGTCCTGGCTTGTTTAAAAAGATCAGGCAAATCATAATTTTATCTTGTCACGAAGTTCGAGTATATGAAATAGCATGCTTTATATTACAGCGTTCCTTCCCAACCAAGTGCTGTGCTCGTATATTCTTTACTACACCTCGGTAATCGCGGGCCTTGGTTGTGTGTATCTGGCTTTCATCCTTTTCTTCGTACTGCGTGATATCTGCATCGTCTGTATTGGCACATACGTCATCAATGCTGTGCTCATTTACCTCAACTACAACCTGTACCTCAGCAAACATCCGGGGCCGTGAGTGTCGCACATATTGGGGCGGCTGCAAGACCTACATGGACCACTTGTTTCAGTGTATCGTGAGAAACTGCAATTGTTGCTACAGGTACAATAATGAGGGAGGCTGTGTACATGGAGAAATTAATGTCATAAATTCTAAAGTGGAGAGAGAAAGGGCTGACAATAAAGACATGTTTTCTTCAATATCGTGGTCATGTTTTTTTACTGCATTCAACTCACTACCCATTAGTGATGTGGCACAGGCAATTAAAAAGGCAATTGTTCCCAACATATATGTATTATTACCTCACACATACGTAATGTCCTACACACACATAATTCTGTCAGTGAACAGTGTGTGTTTTTGCTAGATGTTCTATCTAAAAAAATATTTAGGCTCATTAAAAATATATATCTGGTTTTGCAGTTGTATTCCACTTAGAATATCAAATGGTCGGTCCTATCCACAGTAACATAAGCTCTCTTTTCTTGCTTTAACTCACTATGTAAGATCAAATTAGGAATGCATCGTCTAGATCGTAGGAATGCTACTGGCATGGTTCAAATCGGTAGCCATTATCTTTGAAGTGTCCAAGTCTGTGGTTTGCAGACTCTGGTATAGGTTACGCCAGACACAAAATCTAAATGATCGGCCCCGCACGGGGAGCCCCTTAGCTCAACAACACAAGTCCACGATCGATTAATCAGAAGGGCTTTAATAAATCGAGCTCAAACACCCCCCAAAATCGCTATTCACATACGCCCGGGCCACCGGAATTCAAATTACTGACCAGGCGACCACGTCTTGTATCACCGTTAACAAATCCACACATTACTGCCAAACGACAATGATGTTTTGAGCATAGAAACTAGGTGAATCGACCATGGTCTCGTGTAATGCTTGGTGTATAACGCTGCACTCGGCCACAGGGACTTGTCGTGCAAACAAATAGCAGCTACAGGACATATGGTCACACCCAGTATCACTATACTATATAAAATTATCCTTTTACATAGTATACTGATACTGGGTGTGACCATATATCTTGTAGCTGCTATTCTGCTTGTGTTACACGCCCCTGTGCACTCCGGTGCCCCTGTGAACAAGTATGTTCCCCCTATATATACAAGAAAACATTGATGCAGAGCATCAAAGTTCCCCGCCATATGTGATGCCTCACAAACGCATAATTATGTTGTTACTGAAAGGCATGATGGAGCATAATTATATTAACCACAAATAACACAACGCTGTTGTGGAAAAAAATATTATTTATTTTGAGTATTGGGCAATACAGTTGATACATTTGCATAGGGTAGGTCTATTTAAAAATAGTTTCTTGTTTAACGCCGCACTCAGCATTATTCCAGCCATATGACGGAGGTCTGTAAATAATCCAGTCTGGACCAGATCATCCAGTGATTGACACCAAGAGCATCGAAATACGCAATTGGAATATGATGTTATGCATCGACCAAATCGGCGAGCCTGACTACCCAATCCTGTTCGTCGCCTCTTACGGCAAGCATAGGTTGCTGAAGACCTATTCTTACCTGGGTCTTTATTTAAAAAGTAGATCGAAGGAAATCGAAGCAATTTGTGGCACAAATGTAAACATGTGGAAATAGTATCAAAACTGCCAACAACATTGGCAGATGCACATACTCAAAAAATAGATCACATTCTCTTTACACTTAGCATTTGGTTATAATAATGTAAATGAAAATACTAAGGGCTCCATATGGCAAAAAAAGTCATACTAGATAAGGTCTTTTTGTCACAACCACAGATGCACATACTCAAAATATTATCACGTAGTTAGAGAACATTTCAATACCGGGACTAATCGATAACGGAGATTCCTCGTCTCTTGTTTTACGTTTTTTGGTCAGTTTTTTGTGTGTATTTCTTTCTTTCAAAGAATAGTAATTGTGGTCATGATGAGTTGAGTTACTTGGTTTTTTTCTATATACTGTTTTTTATCCAGTGTCAGTAACTGTTGTGGAATGTGGTTTACTTGTAACAATGACTGGTTTGAGTTCATATGATGATGATTGATTGGTTTGTCGTTTAACGCCGCACTCAGTAATATCCCAGCTATATGACGGCGTTCTGTAAATAATCGAGTCTGGACCAGACAATCCAGTGCCTGTAATATCATGAGCATCGATCCACGCAATTGGGATCGACGCCTCTTAAGACAAGCATAGTCGCCTGATATATATACTGTTAAGATGTAACATGACAATTCATCCATACTACTAAACAGAAGTAAAACCGCTTGTCCATTCGGATCAATCTGACCAAGACCATTCCGCTGATGACAGTCAAATAATGCATACGAATCGAAATCCGTAAAAACTGCAATGGAGACATCATTTAAAGTTACCAAAAGTGACGGGGATATCAATATTGCTTTTTGAAATGATTCTATGAAATTTGTTTTCCCTGCTTCAATATTTGGAGCACCTGTGACGGAGCCATAAAACTGATCTGTTATGTAGACAATATCGCTTGAGGCAGTGGCTGCTGGGAACTGATTATGACCTAAATACTCCTCATACATGATAGCCTTCGGTGTTAACTTTGTGGCTGTAGAGAGCTGTGCCTTCATCCAACAGATTATCGAGGTCAATGGAACACGGTACAGATGCAAATAGATTTGAGCTATGGGACACAAAATATATGAGTGACCAGAGCTACGGCTGTACATTGAATTCCATTAAACGGTTGAAAAATACTACAGCCTTGATGCAAATTCGCTGACACACTACTCCGATTTTGCTTTGACTTTGCTACCAAACGTTTCACATGTGGTTATGTGCGGTGCACTGATTAAAAAAAACACACGGGGCACTGGGTTAATTCAAAATACGGAATATAACTATTCCAAATATTTCCAGTGAACATGAGCATCCAAACAATCAAAAGTGTGGTATGTAGAATATGGAATTCAGCCATATTACATTTAAATTGAGATGTCGTCGTTGTTCATGAATAAGCATATTCAGAACATAATTTTTATTATGCTGTTATTTACGATCTCCGGTGCACAGTTCTTCTTTTGTATGCACCGTGAAAATCAGAAAATTAGTCCTTGAGGAAAAAAGGACATCGGATTACACATGAATGGTTTAATAATGTCAGCTAAAGACCAGAAACGGTCAGATGCATCAATTAACTACATAAAGACGATTTTGAAGTATCTCTTATTGCTGGAAAAGAATAGCATCAACATTCGACGCACATGATTTGTATGTTTTGTTTCCGTAAATGCGTGGCTTGAAATTTCAAATAAACCAACATGTCGACATACATGCCACAAATTTAACGTTTCCCGTATACTTCCCCGCCTTACCCTCTGGATGCCGAGTTTTTTTCTGACACAGATTTTCCTAAGATCGGAAAAGTGAAGGTTGTGCGAGAATTGCGCTCACGCGGCACTGGATCTACCTCTGGCTATAAAATTACGCAGAGGTGGAGAATATTAAATTTCTTATTTGATAGTGTAAATTTAACTGTAAATATCAAACCGGTTTTTAAAAAAGACACTCCTGAGTGTTGTCCGAGAATTTATTCTGAGTTGAAAAACAGTAAATTTCTCCGCTTTTTATCGTACGCCGATAAAAGTACTGTGCGACAAATATTTTTATTAAGAAGCTTTACGGAAACTGTGAGCGAACAAAATACCGCCTACTATCTGAACGACATAACTACATATCAAATGGAGTTATATGCGTATGTATAACGACATACATTCAATTCCCAAAATAGCATCCCGTAAATGATGAAAACTGATTTTTCTCTATGACGTCAAAAGGTGACAGAGAGGTTACACACGTACAAAGAAAAGGGGGCATAACTCCGCTTTGCTTAGCTCTAGTTTGTTGTAACTCAGGTCACTTTGTGAGAATTAGCTGTGGGTAAGGACAATATATTTTCGTGGTGTTTTGTTCAGGAAGAACCAAACTATTCCAACACAATTATCGATATTGAAACTGTACACGTTTAGTTATAAAATATACCCATAAGAAATGATGAAATCGTACTTCATAAAAAGGAGGTAATAGAGAAATGGATGGCCTTATCTAACCTATAACTTAGTCCTTAGATTCCAACATTCTCCTGATTGTGTAAGTGTAATTTGACTAATGTTGCATCATTATTAATGGAGCACAAGCCTTATCATCAAATGTTATGAAATACCCTAAAAATAACACGATTCCTTTTGACGTCATGGCTTGTTTCATGTCTTTGATAACGTCGGAAAAAGACAACACTGGTATTTTAATTAATATATATCTCCCCTAATTTTCGTTCATGGTGTGGAAAATCTCGATGTGTGGAACGGAATTTGACGCTTTTTCGACACAACATAAAATGACTGCTCTCACCAAGTAAATAATGTCTTGAATATGTAAACAATTAGATAGTTTATTGTGTATCTTAATTGGACAAGACACGCACCTGTTTGGCATCAATTTACGTAATGAAATTCCCCAAAGAATATTTCAAAACAACCAAAATTATATTCAATATTGGACATATATTTGTTCATGATTATGTTATATTTTCTTACACAATAAAAGATGCAAAGAACGCTCTATTGGTATAGAATTATCAGGATAATCGTATACGTTTGAACCAACGGGGTACCTGGCATGGGTTTTATTTTTATACATTTTACAATTCCTGGAGAAATAAAGTAAACTGTTTACTATCCTGTGATCACAATATTGAAAAAATAATGTAACCATCGATTATATAATGCAAAATGAGAGGAATAATTCGTAAATTGTTTGTGACTAACGCGCACCTGGCGAATCGTTAGATATCATTGTTCTCTGTATCCAACGACATAAAAGACAAATCCAAGACCAAGACATTTCAGAAATGTGTGCATATATTTTACCGAAAAATATTACCAATTTTGTTAAAATAATATATTCAGTTTTAGTTATAAAATAAAATGAAACAGCTATTCATGGACATTGGTTATATGAACTTATAATATTGACTTATTACACATCCCAAGAAATACGTACATGCTGCAGTTACATTTACACTTCATCTTGTAACACTTGTCCAAAGGAAAGAAATATCGTAGTCGACACTATAAACCTATCACATTGTTATGTAAACAATGTTCAAACAAACAGGAGATTATCAAAGGTTCGTTCATACATGTTGTGGCCTATATGTACGTATGATTTCATTTTGAACATTGACAAATATCCAAAGTGAAATTAATTGTGTGAACAAATGTATAAAAGACATGCAAAATATACACCATAACTGAAACTGTAAACAGCATGATACAGTGATCGTGTGCACTCTCATTCAAGGACCTTCACCTCAAAGAAATTACCAAATATGTACAACAATGTTGACGTATGACATCACTACCTGTGACCAACATTTACAAAATGGCGTGTACACTTTCAACAGTACGCGGGATTGTACGAGGTGACTTTCGTTGATTCAGGGATCGTATAAACATAAATGTGACGTGTAAGTAATCAGAAACATTCTGACAATCTATGTACTGTTATTTGTTGTCATAATTTTCATTGAAACAAACGGAAATAGTCAGAAATTCCGATAAATACCGTTGTCGTTGTGCGTGATTTTGCGTCAGTCATGGCGTCAACCAGAACGGTAACTTTGACAACTTCTGTTGAAAATATCAAATCATTGCAATGTATCTATTTGAAATTCCCTAATTCTTCCTACGATTCTCTTCCCATGCATATTCTGAAAATGTTGAGTCAATATCTTGAACGAATAGACGAATGGATAGCTCAAAATAGGAGAATATGCTACACTGTGTAAAATCTGAATTTTGCTTTGTTAACATTTCAACCATGTGCAGTTTTTCGAGCACAGCGTTCGTTTTCACACCTAACTTATTTTGCTTGATTTCATCTAGCCACTTTGTATTGGTGACAAAGACCACTGGTCATTTGATTCTAAAATGTATGAGGAATTCAAGGATGTAGGTATCGCGGATAAGTTTGAAATATACGTGATGTTACAGGCGTCTCATAACCGGTGTACCTGAAACGTGATTTTGTAAACACTATCCAATATGGCGGAAAGTTCACTTCGGCGTTCGTGTTTTCGTTTTTTCAAAAACATTCCAAATGATTCTAGGGTTATCGGAGACGTTTTGGAATGATCATTGGTGATTTCATAAAAGACAAATACCCGTGATCACTAATATGCTATTTTTGAAATTCATGTCTCCGAGTAAATATCCGAAATTTAGATTTCAAAACATGCTGTAAATAACGCCGTGAGTGGTGATTTAGTAATGTGTAAAAAATGGCGACATATACGATGTACCTAATTTTCAGAGGTCATGTTCAGTACTTTTGCTTGGCCTAAAATGCCAGTGGGTGATATCACAGAACAGGGAATTTCCCACCTTATTCAAAACTGTAAAGTGTATTTGTGTGGGTGATGTATTTTGAATTTTATTCGACTTCAAAGTGAGGGCTGTAGAGGAGGGACATATATGTCCCTCTAGCATCCAGGGGGTTAGGGCGGGGAAGAATGACGGCAGCCTGTAAATAGTCAAGTCTCAACCAGACAATCCACTAATTCACACTATGCGCATCAATCTTCGCAATTGGGATACGATGACATGCGTCATCCAACTCAGCAAGCCTGACCACCCGAATCAGTTAGTTGCTTCTTACGACAAGCATGTGTTGCTGAAGACCAATTCGAAACCCAGATCTTCACGTTGGCGTCTGTGTTAAGTTTTCAGACGAGTCCAGATTCACAGTGGTGATTTGAGGTGAGGTGAGGTGAGGTGAAGTGAAATGAAATTGGGCTTATTGCACTTATATAGCAACATGCATGCACATGTGTGGCTGCTTGTACTAGTACGGACTGATGCCGATTTATAGTGCTAGCTCACTGAGATACCATGCTGCAGTTTAACATGAATACCCCACTCAGACACAGTATACTGACTCGAGCCGACCAGTCCTTGTTTTAGCCCCTCAATGCGGAGCGCCAGACAGGGTTACAACAAGTACCATATTTTAACGTCTTTTGGTATGACGGGGATCGAACCCCAGACCTTCCACACTCTGGGTGGACGCTCTACCACTAGACCACGGAGGCAGTCAGATTCATGATAGGATAGGCGCCCTAGCCCTAACGAAGTCATATGAACCTCAACCTGTGGCAACATGACAGATTTGGGGAGTAGGTCTGTAATGATATGGGGATCACTATGACTGCCATAACGCCACTGCATATTGTCAGTATAAGCTAGGGTCCGTCTGTGAAGATCCGGGGTTGAATAGGCCTTCAGCAACCCATGCTTGCCGTAAAAGGCAACTATGCTTGTCGTAAGAGGTAACAAGATCTGGTGGTCAGGCTCACTGATTTGGTTGATGCATGTCATCATATCCTAATTGCGTAGATCGATGCTCATGATGTCAATCACTGGATTGTCTGGTCCAGATTCGATTATTTACAGACTGCCGCCATATACCTGGAATATTGCTGAGTGCCGTGTTAAACAACAAACAGTATAAGGATCACTAGAGAGTACTAGGGTAAGAACATGCTTGCGTTTTATGTTCAGCGTTTGCACGCCTTGTTTGTCCATGCATCAACACGAAAACGCTCGTGCTCACAAGAAACTACCTCCAGCAGCAAAACAACACCAGAATCCAAAGGCCAGCCAGGAGGTCCTGACCTTTTCTTCCATAGAGAACGTCAGAGACATGAATGATCGGGAGACATGTACACTGACCTCAAAGGCCATCAGCTACTTTAGCCCCACTGGGCCAGGCGCTGCAAGAGGAGTGGACAAGGTCTGATTCTTCAGGTCAATGTGTCTGACACATCAGGTCAATGTGTCTCATGTATCAGGACAATGTGTCTGACACATCAGGTCAATGTGTCTCATGTATCAGGACAATGTGTCTGACACATCAGGTCAATGGGTCTCACGCATCAGGTAAATGGGTCTCATGTAGCAGGTCAATGGGTCTCATGCATCAGGTCAATGGGTCTCATGTAGCAGGTCAATGGGTCTCATGCATCAGGTCAATGTATCTCATGCATCAGGTCAATGTGTCTGACACATCAGGTCAATGGGTCTCATGTAGCAGGTCAATGGGTCTCACGTAGCAGGTCAATGGGTCTCATGTAGCAGATCAATGTGTCTCATGCATCAGGTCAATGGGTCTCATGTAGCAGGTCAATGTGTCTGACACATCAGGTCAATGGGTCTCACGCATCAGGTCAATGGGTCTCATGTAGCAGGTCAATGGGTCTCACGCATCAGGTCAATTGGTCTCATGTAGCAGGTCAATGTGTCTGACACATCAGGTCAATGGTTCTCACGCATCAGGTCAATGGGTCTCATGTAGCAGGTCAATGGGTCTCACACATCAGGTCAATGGGTCTCACGCATCAGGTAAATGGGTCTCACGCAGCAGGTCAATGGGTCTCATGTAGCAGATCAATGGGTCTCACGCATCAGGTCAATGGGTCTCATGTAGCAGGTCAATGTGTCTGACACATCAGGTAAATGGGTCTCACGCAGCAGGTCAATGGGTCTCATATAGCAGATCAATATGTCCCATGCATCAGGTCAATGGGTCTCACGTAGCAGGTCAATGGGTCTCACGCATCAGGTAAATGGGTCTCACGCAGCAGGTCAATGGGTCTCATGTAGCAGATCAATGTGTCTCATGCATCAGGTCAATGGGTCTCATGTAGCAGGTCAATGTGTCTGACACATCAGGTAAATGGGTCTCACCCATCAGGTCAATGGGTCTCATATAGCAGATCAATATGTCCCATGCATCAGGTCAATGGGTCTCATGTATCAGGTTAATGTGTCTGACACATCAGGTCAATGGGTCTGACAAATCAGGTCAATGGGTCTGACACATCAGGTCAATGTGTCTGACACATCAGGTCAATGGGTCTGACAAATCAGGTCAATGGGTCTGACACATCAGGTCAATGTGTCTGACACATCAGGTCAATGGGTCTCATGCATCAGGTCAATGTGTCTGACACATCAGGTCAATGGGTCTCATGCATCAAGTCAACGGGTCTAACACCTCAGGTCAATGTATCTGACACATCAGATCAATGTATCTGACATGTCAGGTCATTGTGCCAATACAACAAGAAACTACCAGAGGAGACATTACATGACACTTTATTGAAGATATACACTTGCAGGGGTGACAGTATAACACCTTGTAGATACATCTAAACAATACCTTGTGTGATGCAGCTCAATCACTGTCTTTCCCATGAGGGAAGCTAATGGAGTATGGGCTACTCCACCTATGTACGATGTTCTCCTGGACACCCTGGTCCTCCACACCGCCAGTCTCACTGTGTGTGTATCAAGTCTACAAACAACAGGACACCCCAGTTGGAATCTATCATACCACCTGAGTCCAAAGATTGAAATGCAGTTGCAATGGCAGAATGACTTGGAAACTTGCAGACTTGTTTGTGAGAAAACAGTTTTCAGTGAAGCCATCGTTGTCATCAGAGGGAGACAGATTCGGCAAAGGAACAGAAAGCTTGTTCTGAATGAGTCTGGTCCTCTTCTGCATCTTCAATACAACATGCTGTGTTTGTATCTATCACAACCATTTCCTCCAGAGCATCCACCATCTGTCCACGGATTTCCTCACATGTGTATTATGAGTAGCATGATTGCACCTAGAACCTGTGCTCAGAGTGATTGAGACTGACATCACTGTATGACACTGCCATGGGGGATGGAAGTCCCAGTTCATGTTCCAGGGCCTCCAGGTCCGCCTGGGAGATGTTCCCCCGAAGGTCCATCCAGTCAGCAAGGAGGGAGGAGGACAAGGGGCTTTGCTCCAAACGTGCACTGAAACAGGAAATTTCAACTGATCATATTACCTCAGCAATACTGTTTATATGAACCAAACAAACGTTATGTGACCTAGACACTTACTTCTTAAAATAGAATACTGTGATTAAGGAATGCTGATTGCATGTATTTTCACTTTTTCATCATGCGTCTTACCTCTCTGCATCAACCATGAGTGCATCCAGGTCGGCCCCAACTCCATATCCACCCCCAGTTCCTTTAGGGGTGAGTGACAGCGAGGGTGGGAAGATGTCTTCCACTTGAGATTTGGACAGCTGTTTACTGAGCAAGGCAATCAGGTCTGGCTGGGCATGTGCCTGAGGTGGGGAGTTGCACTTGATCTTCAGGGCAGAGGTGTTCCTGCTGCTCACGCCACTGGCCTGGTCAGGGCTGGTCTTGCCAAGGAGATGAACAGCAACTTCTTTCCCAGAGAAACTTGGATTGGTACCACTTTGTTCATTCAGGTAATTGGAGAATGGAACTGATTGATTGGTAAAAGAGGGTTGACCGACATAAGGAGTATGTTCAGGTGAGCCACTGCTTGAACTCATTTGTGTGAAATGTGGTGCACTATTAGAATGCACCATAGCAACGCCCTCCACTGGAAATGTGGGACTGGACTGATATCCAGTGTCCAGGCTGCGTCTCTTTGGTGGGGATGTTCGAGATTCTGGGAGCTGGTCTGGGTATGGCTGGAAGTCAAGAGCTGTCTCAACTGTTGGTGTCTGCTGGGTATCACTTTGAAGTCCCATGTTGTTGAAAAAGTCGAGCCCATCTAAAGTGATGGTGGAGAATCCAGGACTGGTCACTGTATCACTTGACTGAGAAACATTGGAGTTGAGAGTTGATACTGGCACTGTTGTGTTGCTATGACAGTACTGGCCATTTGTAGTATTATTGTGGTTGAGGCATGGAGTATCGACCACACTTTTCTGCATGACAGTATGGGATGCAACAGGATTGATAAACTGCTGTACTTGGGAGGGTAGAGTGGTTTGATTGCTGACATTTACATTTGGCACTGAGAATCCTGTAGGGGGAGCTTCTGTTGACTGAAACATGCATCCAGTGGATGTGCTAGTGTCTGCTGCTGTCAGTAAGGAATGCATGTGGTTGATGTCCACCTGCAACTGCGTGTTGTCTAGCGGGGCTGCGGGTAGGGACATGGTCTGTGTGTCTTGCTGTAGTGATATCGAGCCTGGAGGCAACGTCTGGTGGATATGCTGAGAAGGTGGTGACTGTGTGTTGACTGGATGTACACTCTCGCCACTCTGTGTGTGGCTTGGTGTTCCAGCATGCAGCTGAGACTTGCCTTCTGTGCTTGAGATGACTGCAGGCTGATGGGAAGGCACTGTGCTTGTGGCTACAGTGGGTACAGACACAGGCTCTTGTATCTGTACAGTCTGGGCCCCCTGGTGTCCCTGGATCTGCAGGGTGGGAACCTGCCCCCCTTGCAGCTGAACCGTCTGTATTTGCACCTGGCTGGTTGGTAGGGCAGGCTGCACCTGTAGTGTCTGTAGGTGAGCTGGCTGCAGAGGCTGCTGGGTCATGGGTGTCAGTGTCAGGCT
Organism: Haliotis rufescens; assembly: GCF_023055435.1. Lineage (NCBI taxonomy): Eukaryota > Metazoa > Mollusca > Gastropoda > Lepetellida > Haliotidae > Haliotis > Haliotis rufescens. The sequence continues at coordinate 2,925,573 of NW_025964068.1, forward strand.
GTTACCCTGGAGGCTGATGGCCAGACTGTGAGTGACTGTGGGGTTGTTGACCTGGGGCCCTCCCAGTTGACCAGCTGGAACTCCAGTGGCTGGAGCAATCTTCTGCATACACGCCCATCTCTTCAGAAGTTCCTTGTCTTCGTTTGATAGCACATTCTGATCTGTTGAAATGTGAAGGTATTAGCAAGTGCACCTCTCATTAAATGGCCAAATCAAATCATTATATATATAATAACATGCTGTGGCACGTTTACTCAGGGGATCAATCATGTCAACCTGCCAAGAACAAATGAGTAAGATAAACCCACTTGAGTTTCCAGTTGCCCAAAACATGATGTGATGAGTGGTCAGTGAGAGTTATGCCCCCCTTTCACTATGACCACAAATACCCCGAATCACCCCAATTCGGAATTTGTGATGATTCGGCCCAAAATGCAAATTTTTGTGGCTAATCAGGTTGAAAATTATGAAGAATTCTAGGAACGGGTGAAGAAACATGTACGAATTACAAGATTCATGTACGGATCAATCACAAATTGTTAGAATCACCTACGCCTAAGTTACGAATATGCCGATTGTTGTTCTTACTTAATTCTTACATGATTTGTAGTTGACTCAGGACATTTGTGGCTGTTTCAGGATGTTTTCGGGTTGCCACGAATCACTTAGAATAGCCAAAAGAACCAATTACGAAGCTGTTATGGAACATAAGAATAAATTACGAATGGATTACGATACAGCCACGAAATTGCATTTCGGGGACCCTTCCACAAAAGTTATTGACAAACAAAAACTTTTTCGCCAGTTCAACAAACTCCCATGAAGTGTACGAATGTTTGGGAATCAAATAAGATTCATTTTATGACTTCAAGAAATGATTGAGATTTATCTACGAACATGAACAATTTCTTATTCGGGGTGATTCGGGATATTCGTGGTCATAGTGAAATGGGGGCATTACTATGGCTTTCAGATGATCATAGACCTTCATTATCACTTATCAGTCACTGCAGCTGCTTGGCCTTCAGGGCTGCAGATAGCATCTATGTGTATCATCACAATATTCTAACATCCCTCACATAGTGAATGAAATGTGAAATTTTAGATAAAAGATTACTAGATAGTATGATTTCAAATTCCAATTATATTTCCAGTTATGCTAGGCATTTTTTTCATAGACAGAGATTATCTTGCATCATTGTCTCATAAAATATGCCGGAAATAGAAATTAGCTGTATTAACTGTAAACAAGTGTTGGTTCCATGGGTAAATAAGTTACTACCAACATTTGTTCCTACGGAGGTACATGTCATGTCAAGTGTCGGTTCCATGGGTAAATAAGTTACTACCAACATTTGTTCCTTTGGAGGTACATGTCACGTCAAGTGTCGGTTCCATGGGTAAATAAGTTACTACCAACATTTGTTGCTTTGGAGGTACATATCACGTCAAGTGTCGGTTCCATGGGTAAATAAGTTACTACCAACATTTGTTGCTTTGGAGGTACATGTCACGTCAAGTGTCGGTTCCATGGGTAAATAAGTTACTACCAACATTTGTTCCTTTGGAAATACATGTCACGTCAAGTGTCGGTTCCTTGGGTAAATAAGTTACTACCAACATTTGTTCCTTTGGAGGTACATATCATGTCAAGTGTCAGTTCCATGGGTAAATAACTTACTACCAACATTTGTTCCTTTGGAGGTACATGTCACGTCAAGTGTCGGTTCCATGGGTAAATATGTTACTACCAACATTTGTTCCTTTGGAGGTACATGTCACGTCAAGTGTCGGTTCCATGGGTAAATAAGTTACTACCAACATTTGTTCCTTTGGAGGTACATGTCACGTCAAGTGTCGGTTCCATGGGTAAATAAGTTACTACCAACATTTGTTCCTTTGGAGGTACATGTCACGTCAAGTGTCGGTTCCATGGGTAAATAAGTTACTACCAACATTTGTTCCTTTGGAGGTACATGTCACGTCAAGTGTCGGTTCCATGGGTAAATAAGTTACTACCAACATTTGTTCCTTTGGAGGTACATGTCACGTCAAGTGTCGGTTCCATGGGTAAATAAGTTACTACCAACATTTGTTCCTTTGGAGGTACATGTCACGTCAAGTGTCGGTTCCATGGGTAAATAAGTTACTACCAACATTTGTTCCTTTGGAGGTACATGTCACGTCAAGTGTCGGTTCCATGGGTAAATAAGTTACTACCAACATTTGTTCCTTTGGAGGTACATGTCACGTCAAGTGTCGGTTCCATGGGTAAATAAGTTACTACCAACATTTGTTCCTTTGGAAATACATGTCACGTCAAGTGTCGGTTCCTTTCGAACTACAATGTGTTCACGTCTCAAAGGAACGTTTACACACATAAGCTGTATCTTGTGAAACTGCCATGGTTTTGTTCTGTTTTGGGGGGAGGAGGATACATGAAACATTCAACAAATACTTGCAATGCACACATGCTGTAGGTGTGAAAATTCCTATTTGACAATTTCGCAAACATTTTAAAAAAAATAACAAATTCAGATTTCATGGAATTCTCGTGCAGCAATACTTCCGGTTTCAGTACTGTATTCTATGCATTTCTGTCTTAATTACATGTTTTCACATTTCCCTTCATAACTAATTAACTACCGATATTTGCTTCAGACTTTCCTTTATTCTTATAATTCTTTTGTTATGTTTTAGATTATGTTTATTTTTTTCAAACATCACAATCTTATTTTCATTTTTCAAACTTTTAATCATGTTGCACATCAACCTTTTACAGGAACATCACTCATAAACACACAAACATTTTTTTGTGTCAACCAGAACTTTTCACTGCAGGTTGGAACATTTTCACGGCAACCTTTTGTATTTAATCCTGGTAATTTTACCGGGACAGAACTAATTTTGAGCGGCATTAAATCATAATTACAACACATTCTCCAGCGTCATCTGCCGCTAATTAAGTGAGTGAGTGAGTGAGTTAAGGTTTTACGTCACATTGCACTAATTAAGAAAAGAATTTTGATGCAATGATAGAAAGAACATATCTGAAGCTATTTTTGTCTTGACCCAAGCAGTGACAATTCACAGGATGTAATTAGTGTATGAATAACATTGGTTATATACTTGTTACAAGTGCTGCTCAATAAACAGTGATATGGAATACATAGTTGTTTGTTTTCAACTTATGTCTAAATTGGCATTTCTGCTGTCCAAAATGTCTTATTGTTGATATAAATGCGATGTTTAATTATGCGAGCAAAGACCACTCGCAGTTTTCACATTTAATTCACGTTCGCGTTAATTTTACCATTTACAGTATAACCGGTTAATTTGTCATATATGGTTTACTGAATCACCAATTGAATTCAACCAATCAGTGATCGTGACACTAAGGCATCCCACTGTAATGCCATTTCAATCGCAAAAACAACATACTGGTATCTAATAGTAAATTTACAACATGACTTATTATCATGATTATGTCAAAGTATGACATTTATGAGATATGTATACCATTCTCTAATTCTACGACATTCTTTTACACCCTTCAACATAATGAAACAGATGCAAATCATCAAGCCAGATAGATACGATGAACACTTTTTTTGACCAGATAGCTTAATAAGAGGACTAAATTCCATACTACAGAACAGATTTGTTGACCTCCAAATTATCCACTTACCTACGGACAAGTAGTGACAGTAAATATTGCTGGCCCAAAATGAATTTTATAACCCCAGTTTACTATATGCTGTTTTATTTTAGTCAAATGGATTGCAAATCAACTTACAGAAGATTACTTACTTTGTTTTTCCTTCTGTCTTCTAACTCTCTCATTTGCTCTCACTCTCTTCTTCTTCCGTTTATCTTCTCTTTCCTTCTGCCGCTGAGCAGCAGTCACCACGCGCTTCCCCTCCGTGTCCTCACTGGTGGAGTCTGGAATACACATAAGATGAAGACAGTGATCATATGGTTCAGGCTCTGTCATCTCAATAAATAACATCGGATGCACTTGTAAAGAGAAGGGACAATATCACATCTCTTTCTATCCTGGTATGTCAACCAGAAACGTTCTAAAACATTTCGATCAAGTTGTGCCAAATGAATATGTCAAATGAGGTAGGTAGTGACATTTAGAATAATGAATATTTCAGATGATGAAGCATTAGCAAGGCATCGTCCTCCTCCAACACTGACCTGTTCTCTGTCTCCTTTGGCTGGCATTCAGCAGGGCCTGCTTCACTAAGGCCTTTGTGTCAGATGAGATTGTCTTGATTTCCACATGCTGCTGTTTTGTCTGTGGCTGCTGCTTACCGTCTTCCCCCTTCACCTCTGCTTTAATCACAGGCATGATGTCCATCTCCTGTTTGCCGTCAGTGGACTTTGCACTGAGCATCTCTATGTCCACAGAGTGTGGTGGTACCAGGGCATTTGTGTCCACAGTAACAATGGAGCTTCTTTGTGGCATTGGCTTCTTGAACACCTTGTCTTCCTGTTTGACTGTGTGTGTGGCTTCTGCCTTCATGTCATCGTGTTTGCCTGCTTTAGTCTGCTGCTGCTGTTGCTGTTGCTGCAGGGCCTTCAAAAGGTCATCAAGATGTTCAGAGTCCCCCTTGACAACTTCTGGCTCTTGTGGGGACTCTGGCTTAGGTGCCGGTCTCAGCACAGCATTGAAACTGAGAGTGGGTGTCTTTGGCTGATGGAAGTCCATGATCTCCTTGTATATCACCTCCTTCAAGTCATCCTTACTCATGTCCTACACCAAAGAAACAGAACATTCAGAGATTCCTGACTGATCAAACATGCTAAAGAGGTACATTAAAGACATTTAATGGCAATAGCAAGTATATTTGAATATGATGATACAAATATCTTAATCTTTACTTCTGAATAAACTTACCTTCTTCTCAAAGTCAAAGTTAAATGTTGGCACACAAATGGGCTCATCGTCTGGGTCATGGTACTTTGACAGATAGTGGTGCTCCAGAGCTTTCTCTACAGTCATTCGTTCAGCTGGATTGATTGTTAGCATCTTGCTTAGCAGGTCAATTGCCTTCTTGCTGGCCTTGGGGAACAGCGTCTTCCACGGCACTGCCTGCCTGTGACCCAGAGCTACAACACATATGCAGAAACAGGCTTAACAGGTGGTACTGCATCAGTCACCTATTGCTGGGGACTATCGGGGTCATTATTACCCCTTCAGTTTAAGGGGAAATTCATGAGGCAATTTAGATTGAATTACTTGGTTTATGGAAACGTCTGCACTAGAAATCTGGAATGTTGAAAAAAAATTCATTCTGGTTGAAAGGTTGTTGTTTTTGTTACCATGAGTATCCCCAAGCCACTCCCTGTCTGACACAGGCTCATAGAGTGAGAAGTAGTCTGTTACATTTCACAGAAATTTCTATCAAATCATCTTATTGCATCCAATCAACCCTATTTTTAGGGCTAAATATATAAATATGAAAGTGAGGTGAGGTGACGTGAAATGGGGTTTACCGTCGCGTCCAAGATTATTGCACTTATATGGCGACGTTCATGCACAAAGCGACGTTCATGTGTGTGGCTGCTTGTACTAGTTTGGACTGATGCCGATTTCTAGTGCTAGCCCACTGAAATACCATGCCTCAGTTTTACTGTTTACCATGAAAACCCTACTCAGACAAAGTATACAGACTCCGAGCCGACCAGTCCTTGATTTAGCCCCTTAATGCGGAGCGCCAGACAGGGTAACAACAAGTACCATCTTTTAACGTCTTTTGGTATGACGTGGCCAGGGATTAAACCTTGGACCTTCTGCTCTCCGGGCGAAAGGTCGACCGCTAGAGGCGATAAATAAATAAATGAATGAATGAATGAATGAATGAATGAATGAATGAATGAATGAATGAATTTGCAAACATTCATGGAGATCTGATTAAAGGTTATGCACAAGGAAAATAACCTCCCCTAATTTAAGATCTACTGAAAATAATGTCAAGAGACGTTTCTGGGCTTTTTGACTTTTGGAAAGGTTTGGCACTGACTGCTGATGTGTATTCAAAGTTTTTTGTTATATGACATGGTTATGTTATATTTCTAAATGAACTCTTCCCTCATATGAGCAAATGCATGAAAACCCCAAAAGTGAGAATAACTGCACCATGTTCAAAAGACAATACAAGGGCCATAATTCTGTGAAATATAAATTTTCGATGATGGTTTTCAAAACTTGATCAACATATATCATGATCTATATCCCTCACAGATGTATGCAAAACGTCAACCTTGAATCCATACCTAGAAACTCTGTATGTACGTGCCATTTGTGGGGGAAGTGCACCGTGTCCATGAAACATAATGCAAGGGGCATAACTCTGTAAAATGCTAATTCCCACATCTGAGTTTCCAGCTCAGTCAACATGATCAACGTGTGTATCCTTTAATGACGGATACAAATACTTGTTTCCATAGTGGTTTCTGAAAGGAGCCAAAATTGATTTCCCCTTCTCCAGCTTCAAGGGTCCAATGTTGTTTTACATTTCTACCAAGGTTTGGAGAGAAAAAAACACTGTAAACAAGGCAAAAAGTGAGCAGGGTTCACTAAGACCCATCACTTTGACTCCAAAATATTTCTAAGTTTAAAACATGAAACAAAATCCTTTTTTTCAGAAAATATACATATCAAAATTAAACTTTGCACTGAATCTCCTCTATTAGTATGAAAATTGTTTCCAATATTTGAAAAGAAACCGTGCAGTAGTTTTTTAAGTTATAGGTCCCCTAAATATTTCAGTAAGAAGATTCTAAGTAAAAATATGAACAAAAGCTGTATACTTTCAGAAAATCCAAATATTGAAATCAAACTTTGCATCATAACTCTCCTATAGGTATAAAAAGTGTTCACCAAGTTTGAAAAGAATCTAATACCAAAGATCAACCACTGGCAGTGAGAGAGTTTGGTCTAATGATGATTTAAACAATATTTCAAGAATGTTACCATGTTTGGGGTCTTAGACATTTATATTTATCAAAAAAAAATTGGAATTCAATCCCATGATCAAAGTATGTTGGCATGCAACTCCACACAGCTCTACATCATGGAGTCAGATGACTGGGCCACTCTGCTTCCTCCCATAACATACTAACACCCATTCATCAGGGAATTTGTCCTCAGTGGCCATACCTTTCAAGATTCTCTTAATGAGGTCATTCTCACAGTTCTTGAGGACTGCCTCTGTAGGGGACCCCAGCACGCCCACAATCAGCTTGATCTGGGAGATATAGTCCTTCCCTGCAACACACAGCATGCCATGTATAGAATAAAACACAGGAACCATCACTATAGCATGTCATGTATAGAATAAAACACAGGAACCATCACTATAGCATGTCATGTATAGAATAAAACACAGGAACCATCACTATAGCATGTCATGTATAGAATAAAACACAGGAACCATCACTATAGCATGTCATGTATAGAATAAAACACAGGAACCATCACTATAGCATGTCATGTATAGAATAAAACACAGGAACCATCACTATAGCTTGCCATGTATACAATAAAACACAGGAACAATCACTATAGCTTGCCATGTATAGAATAAAACACAGGAACCATCACTATAGCATGTCATGTATAGAATAAAACACAGGAACCATCACTATAGCATGTCATGTATAGAATAAAACACAGGAACCAACACTATAGCATGTCATGTATACAATAAAACACAGGATCATCACTATAGCTTGCCATGTATACAATAAAACACAGGAACATATAGCACAGAATGCCATGTATAAAAGTAGTGGTATTTGTAAATAGGGAAACTGCCCCTTGACTGCATTTAGTTTATATGTGCATATAGCTATCATGATGTGTAAACTGCATGACACCCAGCAGCACCTATCCCCAGGGCCTAGATTTTCGAAACGATCGTAGCCCTAAAATTATCGTAAAGTTATCGTAAGGAAATCGTAGGCTATCGTAGCATATTTTCGAAACTATCGTAGCCCTTAGATATCTTAAGTTTGTCGTAAATCTAAGATAGCCCCATACCTTTCGTAAGTTTATTTTATCTTCATCCAAGATGGCGGCATACTTTTCCATAGATATTTTGCCAAACAATTAGTCTTCTTTACGTTCAAACATTGACATTTCATTTTGTAAAACTGAGTGATTCAAATTGACACTTCGAAAACACGAGGAATGCATCAAGGACTTCACGTCAAAAATGTTCTTAATCGTGACAGCGATCCACATAACTATGGAGTCGATAGCCTACAATATATTTCTATTTGATTCCATGCTGAAGAAATGTGAAACAACGTACCTTTTTGATAATTTGGGAAGTATAAAAACGGAAGGTGTCGGAAGGGAACAGTAATGACCGTGACCTTATTGATAACTTAGGGGGTGCTAATCTTAGTTCAAACTCTAGTTGAGAGTGATTTCCCTTTGTATTCGCCCGGGACACCTTGCTCAATGTTACAGTTTTCATAAAGCGCAGTTTCGCTGTTATATTTTCTGGATCGCATTTGTGTCAATGCTAATGTCTTTATTTTTGCATTTATGAAGTTATATCAATCTACAAATGTTAAAAAAACCCATAACGGTTTCGCATAAGATTTTTATCGAAAATCGTGTGGGACGGGTGATTTTCATAATTGAATTTTCACTATACAGTGTAGTATTTATTGACTTAACAAGGAAATACATGTGATCAAATATCTGTATGCAATATTTAATATTATTCTTGCAAAAGTAATTGAAATTTGTTTCGTTTTAAATTCAATACCTATGTTATCTATATCCTCTTGAAAGACTAATATTTGACAAAAAGTGATTAAAACTGTCTGTTGAACAATTGCATTCTCTAAAAACAGGTGATTAACGGCATATAGATGTATTCCATTAGATAACAATTTACTGAAATTTTGACAGCAAAAGTTAAGCACAGATTCTCATATCGAAAAATCAAATAAAAAATGGGTTCCCATGATCGTCCCGGTTCTCGTCAAAATGTAGCATTATTTGCGCATTGTCCAAAATTCACTTTCCAATATTTGTTCGCAGAAAAAAAGTTTATTGAATGAAATTTACCGATCAATATAAAGTACACATTTTCAACATAATAATCTTTGCATTCAATAAACCGGTTTTAAAATATTTTGGTCTTTTTAATATTTAAGCATACATCTTCCCGTTTTATGTTTTAAAAAAATATAGATATACCATTCAGACAATAAAATTGTTGTAATGTATAGGGTCAACGGACAAATACTAGTAAATGATCCTTAGCCATTCTGTCAGACAAGCCAAACATCATTGAACTACGTTCTGGAATAGATTTGACACATTACAACATGTACAAAGTATTTCGCTCCTCTTCCTGATTTAAATGAAATCAGACAAATCAGTTTTTTAGCTCTACTTAATTTAAAAGGATAGAAAATGACTACATTATAGGTATGTTCAGGTTAACTTGAGTCGTGTTCCATGAGACAACATAACTTGACAATTCCTAAATTATCTCTCTTTGCGAACGAAAATTAGTGTCACTTTTACATTTTGAAAATAATTATGGATCTAGATAGATAAAAAAAATAAAAATTCATCATCTAAATACTAACAGCTTGATATTGTATTTAAGTCCTTGCTTAATTCGTGAAATATATTGGATACATAAATAACAAAACAAACTTAACAAACTTGCTTGTGGGTGCGCTGCTTCCTGAACAAGTTTTGTTTGAGTGTTTCCACGTATAATGTTGGTGTTTACACTAATATAAACTTGACTTTTGACATAAACACAAAAATATACAGTATACATCACTTAACATCAGACTTGAACACACATGTTAAATGCTGAACGCATATGCAGTTCGATCAAAGGTCTCGTCATTGTCATTTAGAATAACGTCCCTTACTTTCGTCCTTGACTTTGTACACGCTATGTTTATATCATACAGTTCTGCGCGCTCACGAGAGAACCATTTGAAGGGGAAATAGTGAAGTATCTTTTCGCACATTTTTTCAATTCTAATAGCTAAAGTGTGGTAACACTACACTTATTGATTATAACATTTATTGGTTTTGCAAAATGCTATTGCATGGCACACGAATGCTATTTGTGTTCGGGTAGTCATGGCATCATTTATCATAAGAACAAAACGTCTACATGTAGGATTGTACAGAATTTCACTCAAATATGTGCATGTTAAACAATGTGACCTGATAATGTGATCATGAATTCCCTGTCACTTATATATGTTGTTGATATTGTCAGCAGCTGGGAAATCCCAGTGACGTCATTGGGAAACACCCCGCTTTTTCAATCTCTAACACAAATGAGTTCTCTGTCAGAGTTACGATAGGTATCGTAACTCTGGACAATCTGCGACAGGTTTACGAGTTTCGAAAATCTATCTTATCTTAACCTTAAGATATCTTATCTTTGAACGTAAGTTGTTAGGATTTATCTTAGCTAAGATCGTTTTGAAAATCTAGGCCCAGCTCTATACATCGTGGCCATCACTGGTAAAGATAATCTGCAGTGAACAGTTACTTTTCTCAGTGTCAATACGACACAAATATATACATGCTTGAAATTTCATTCATTATGTCAAACAGGTTCATAGACTACTGTGACATGGCTCAACTAACCTGGAAACAAATGCTTTCTGCCCAGCATCTCTGCGAAGATACACCCAACAGACCACATGTCAACAGCAGTCCCATACTCCACGAGGGACAGCAGGATCTCCGGGGCACGGTACCATCGGGTAGCCACGTACTGGGTCATGTAGTAGCACGGCTCGTCGGGGGTCTGAAAGATACCTCGGGCCATACCTGCAGTACGAAACACGATGCAAAGTCACTCTTGACACACTTGGAAACCCCTTTCAACACGGTCAATTATTTCTGGATGCAGATCTGTCATTTCCAGAGTTCAATGAGATGGCATACCAAGGGGTGGGGACGGAAAAGAGAAGTTCTCTGTGGTCTAAAGGAGATTTCTAGGGACTTATTTGGCTTTGGAGTATTCCTAATTGTCATTGGGTAGTGTATGTTGTGTTCATGAATGAACCCACAACAATACTATCATGTTCATTTTATTAAGTACAGTCAAACCTCAGCATTTCGAACTTGGATGTGTCGAACTCCCATGTGTCTTGCACTCATTTAGGAGTCCAAATTAAACATAAAATTCACCTTAAGACTCCAACAGTTCAAAATAAAAAATAAATAAAAATAACAGCCACACACCAACTCTTGCCAATCTTTCAACTCACTTCACACACAGTTGACTGCACAGATTGATGCACTCCCCCACCTAAGACAGGGTTCTTTCTAAAACATGGCAATATCCAACCGAGCCTTATGTACAAGCATACCTTACATCAAAGGTGCAGCTCATTACTGTAGACACACAGGCAGAAGGTTACAGAAGTGTTCTCACATGACTGCCATGACACGGCAGGGATGATTTCATAAACTCGCAACACTTTTCAGGGTTAATAATTCCCTGTATTAGAGTGCCATTGGCAAAGTTAAATTCCTAATCATGTAATAGCACGGAGACAATACATTCACACTTACAAATCACACTGTTTGTTTTTAGATTGGTTCGATGCTCAAATTCAAATGAACATACTGGTATGTTGTGTGAACCAATGCTCATGAATGCATCACATGTGACATCTTAGATCCATGACTCGTGATGCACAATTTGTCACGTGCAGGATTAGCATCTTAAGTTTGGCAATCACATGCAGCATATTGTAGTCTATGGGTCAGCAAGTCACCAATAATGAGAATATCATCACCATGAAAATCCTCAACGAGCATCCGGCTCGCACCAAGTTTGAATATATGGACCAGCCAGTGAGACAGCAGTATCTCACACCTTGTCTTGCATGTAATAGATTAGACAAAGTGTGTAAGTCAGTTATTCTATCCATACTTTGATGGCTACGATAAAATAGATAACCTTTAATATAGATTTAGATTTTCCAAAAGACTTTGTTTAATACTTTGAGTTGGTCTACTTTTGGTTTCAGTTTTGTGTTGTTGACAGCTGGTATATTAGGTAAGAACCATCAAACTTTCATAGCTCTACAATACTTGTAACAGCATTATTTTTTGCAAGTGTGAAAACTTTGTACATATACACGATAAATATTATTTTTACATACATATATATATTGGTAGTAGGAGTACGTAAAGCTGTTTACACAATCCCATGAAAATCAGATCTTTTACACAGATGCCTCTCTGATCTGACTATACAATGTGTAATCCCAAACACCACAGCCATACTCCTACATCTGTACATTACATCATGTGTGCATACTTACTGTGGGCCCCCTCCACATCCATCACTTCCATCCTAGTGAACACTTTGGAACCCCTTCCAATAGGATCAGTATATATCCTAGCTGCCTGTCTGCTAGCCCTGCTCAGTGCTACACCAACACCTCCCCTTCGTCCTCCCTCAGATGACAACTATTTGATGTTACAGTTTCAAATTGTGTTCGAATGGCAGATCATTGTTGTGTGTTTGAATTGCCAGCCAGCTGACCTTGAAATTCTGTTTGCCAACAGCAGTGGTATTGCCAATGTTTGTCCTCAAACAACGCTGTGGAGCTCGGAAACATTCCTCCGAGCTGACAACATCAACACAGCCATCCACCACGTCGACTACCGACGCAGCACACTGGAGGCGGCAATAAGCAGTACCCTTAATCACATTCAACATTGCACTCATATCCATGTTCCCCTTTTCAAAGCTATGCATTTAGGTGGCATGAACATGTGTGACAGTGAGCTGAGATTAACATGTGATGTGTAATAATGTAGGAGATTGGTACAATTTGGGGCGTTATTGTCAAACACTGGGAGGAAATAAACAATGAATGTTGAAGCAGGTCGAGGGGAGAACCTTTTTCCTCTTCATCAGTGACTTCAAATAAGTCAACAGGGCTCCGATTTGTTAATATCTTAGGCCACTGACCATGCTTTCAGATTTCATTCACAACAAATTCTTTAAATAGACATGATAATAATGAAGAAAGTGCTATAGAACCATGGTAACATAATAAAACAAATAATACATAATAAAAAAAAGGACTTAAATGCTGGAAATGTAGGAAGTGTAGGACCTGGTGGACCTAATTAATCCTCAAGTATACAGTGTATTGTATCTCCATCATAAAATGATAAATACACTGTTATCAATGGGGGGTGGTTGGGTAGCCTAGCCTAGTGGTTAAAGCGTTTGCTTGTCACACCGAAGACCCGGGTTCTATTCTCAACATGGGTACAATGTGTGAAGCCCATTTCTGGTGTCCTCCGCCGTGATATTGCTGGAATATTGCTAAAAGCGGCGTAAAACCATACTCACTCACTCACGTTATCAATGGTTATCATTATACATGGAGATATAATCACCTCCATAACCAATGATGGCGGACATGCAGATTGCAGCCTGGACATTGAAGGCACACCCACTACACAGGTAGAATGCTGACAGGTAACATATTAGCAAGGCTTTTAGTACAGAAGGTCAGACTTCCCTGTGTACATGATGTATATAGAAAAGTGTTTCTGGCAGCTTTTATGAATATGCACATTCACGATGCTTGTTCTCACAGAATTTTGCCTCTACCTCCAAAAAACTTAAACATCAACAAAGAGAACTTAGTTGCATCATGTCTATGCATCATTTCTATATTTTAGAGTGAGTGAGTATGGTTTTATGCTGCCTTTAGCAATATCACAGCAGGGGACACCAGAAATGGGCTTTGTACCCTTCGAACCCGGGTCTTCAGTGTGACGAGTGAATGCTTTAACTACTTGGCTACCCAACCGCCCCTCTATTTTAGACAGCTAAAGACAAATAAACATTTTTAATATTGGGTATATATCTTCTTATTTCTGAATAACTGGTTTGTGATAAGGGACTGGTCATTCATTATTACTATGTGGAACGACAGTTCCAAGACCTGTCTCACCCTAAGATACTGAGCAGGCTAAGTAATAACTCAGTGAAGGAACATAAACATGTTCACTTCACATGAAACAAGAGCACATAGTTCAGCCTACAGTAGGATTGATAAAATAGTTACCATGGTTACTACTGTTGAAGATTCCAGGGAAACAACATCGAACATACTAATCATGCACGGCTAGAAATTAACACTAGCCTGTTAGTCCAGGACTAGTACAAATTCCTGTGGGCTAGTACAAATTTCTCCATTGTTTTAACATTACAATGGCATTTTATCTTTACCCAGGCTAGTGAAGCTTCTGAGTTTATTTCTAATCCCGATCATGTTAATATTGAAGATAGGAGTTTTTTCTGGAGCAGAACTAAGAAACTGTGTGAACTATCACCATAGAAACAGAGACTGAAAATATTGCCAAAGCAACGATCCACGCCGCCAGGGTACACTGACATGCTGTCAACCATGCCACCGAGTCTCACCACCCAATCCATTAGATTGCCTCGAAAGACAAGCATAGGTTGTTGATGACCGGTTCTAACCCGGAGTCTCCACTGACTTACAAACATAATGGTGGGTCTTTGAAGGGATGCTTCTCTTTAATTTGTGCATATGAAGAAATAATGTTTCATTGTTTTTAATGTGTTTTTGTCTATTATCATGATAATAGGACAGTAAAAGAAGTACTATTCCAAAAATATTAGCTTCTGCAGTGATATGGCCTTGATCAAATCATCTGTTTCAGTCAGAGTGGTTTATTGAGATTTTATACCACTGATTGACCAATCAAAATTGAGTATTTTCTAAATTCATGGTGGAATTAATAACAAGGACCAGTAGAATGAGCAGCAGGCATCTCTACTAAAGGAATATTTGTTTTCTTGGAATACTCCAGACTTCATGGTATACGTCTTATAATACAACCTAGTGTATAAATACTAATCATTATTCACCAAAGTCTCCGATCCTGACATGACAGTCTTCATTGACGAGGAGGTTGCTGGGCTTGAGATCCCTGTGGATGACATTGGCAGAGTGGATGTACTTCAGCCCTCGCAGGATCTGGTAGAGAAAGTAGCGGATGTGTTCTTCGGTCAGTTCTTGTTGTGTGTAGATGATGCGATGCAGATCACTTTCCATAAGGTCAAACACTACATAGATCTCCTGGAAAAGTTCCTGCTTTGGCTTCAGGATTTCCCTGATATTGATGATGTTATCATGGTTGAAGTGTTTCAGGATCTTGATCTCTCGATATGTTCTCTTTGTTACTGTCAGTGCATCAAACACGTGAGGAATCTTCTTGATGGCCACTCTGTCTTGAGTTTTTCTGTGAGTGGCTGAGCAGACAACACCATATGCTCCAATGCCAATGTTCTCTATGGGTTTGTAATCTGTGTCCTGCAGATCAAACTTTACACTGAAAGTTCTCTTGGCCAGGTTTTTCTTGATCTGATCCAATGCTACCCTGGTCATGTTGTTGGTTGGTGTTGTGCTCGTCATCGTGATAGTGGAAGGTGGGGACGCTCAGTCTCACCTATCTGAAACACCAACATGACATGCAGGATTACCCACAGGAAGCTGGAGAAGTACAAGAGTCTGGCTATTCCTATACTTCACAAAGTGATGTTCATCAGTCTGTGTCGAAACCATTAGAGTCTACTTACCCAAATATGGTACAAAGCAACATTTTCAGTAGAGTTTAGTGTTATTATATGGACTAGTATTACCTGAGCTTACAACATGTACAAAACCAAACAGAATTTGGTGCCCAGAGTTTTATAAGAGTCAGGCTTTGGACTAGTGGCTAAGTTGCAGACTGTTTCATGAGCTCCAGGACCCTGGTTATAAAAGGTTTCAAGCACTCTAGATGTCTTTTTTGTCATAGAAATAATTAAGAGACTGGAGATTGGATATAGTATTTTAAATAAAGTCACTTTGTTTGCCTGGTCCTACGACTGGTCGCTGTGATAAACCTTGAACCTAATTACTGAGGCTTAAACAAACATACAAAACACATGTGGCTTGTAGATAGGTTTGGGGGATGGGAAGAAGACACGCATACCATAAGGACTAGCCTAGACCATATAATGACACCTTTGAGCTTGAATAGGGACCATGAGCTTTCCTGACAATATGGGCCAGGCCCAGTTGGCAGTTGTGTTGTGTGGTGCATCACTTCCGCTATTGACATCACTCTCGCCACTGACACACACACACACACATCTGATACTCTATAGCATCATGGGTCTCTAACGTCTTTCGTATGATGTGAAGTATATAGCTCTAGGCTTACCTGATATTGGCCGAACGTTTCAAACTCACATTCACTCTGACAACGAAAACAGCACAGACCTGCCTGAAGCTCACATTTAAGCACGTATGTCCGAGATGTTCCCGTAGATCTACCTGACATTACCCTAACAACTCCAGCTGAAGGTGCGACTCCAGCCGGAACTTACTTTGTTGTTCGTATCAAATTTCTGGTCCACAACTTCCGGATTCACACTTTTATGGTACGCTAACTTGTTACTAAAAATAGTTTACCATTCATAAAGGGAGACAACAAGCATGACAAGTGCTCGTCAAGCTCCTCACAGCAATAGTCCGTTCGCGGAGCTCTCTACACTACCGAGACTGTGACGAAGGTGTCACGCGCAGGGAAGGGGCTTGAAGTGCTTGTTTCAGAAGGGAGACAACCGACTGAGCGAATGCTTCATTTGAGTAACATTATACGTAACCCACAGATTTGTCAGATACCAATAATTTGTGTTATTGTCGACAAGATATCGCCAAAAGAGTTATATATATACATTATTGTGATTAGTTACTTTGCTTCCAACAAAGTGCCACAGGCTCGAGTGCGGCGGTAACAAATATTATTTTTCGCTATTTATGCTATATATTTATTGATATTTATGTTTCCCCTAGCTTTTAGTTCACATTACCATGTATCCAAGCGAGTCCAATAACCATCATATTCTGTATTATAGATACAAATATTATCCAAAGTTTGATTGGTTAAAGTTCTGAAGCAATCAACAAAACGTCAGGAAGGTAACTATGCTGCGAATTTTCCTTTCGAGCTTGTGTGATGTACAATAGATGCTCACAAGTGTGACAAGGAAATATAATAACTATTGTAGAAAATGTTTTGAACACATTTTGACTACACTGTACTCTTCAATAGGTTATGACTCGACCTTGATATACAATTGCAATGCACTAGGCCGTCTTAGCTGTTGGGGTGTTAAGGCGAAGTTAAATGACCAAGTGGACAAACGGGAATAGTCACCCTAGTGGTTTGATGTACCCGCAGAGGAAAGAATCAGGACATTATAGATTGATGTCTATGCAAATCCTCTTAACCCGCTGGATGCCAGAGGGTCATATGTCCCTCCCTGGCATCAAGGGTGTTAAAGCAACACTGAACGTGTTAAGGGCTATACGTGTACTTTAAAACATAAGTTACTCACTGGCCGGGCTCCCTTCAACAAAACGATCCTAGAGCCTATATTAAAATATATGAAACGATTAAGGGAACATAATATAGGGAAATAAGCTTTACTGTCAGTACATTTGAAATGGCGCACATACAAGGTAAACACATGTCACTATCAAATGCTGGGATGTGTTTATGTGCATTTCAACGCGTATTTGGTTGACAAGCATATCATTTTACTATGTCTAAAACTAGGTGATCCCTTATTCATTTCCATCAGTATGGGAGTTACACCACCTTATCGCTAAGATAAGGAACGGGTCTCAGGACACAAGCCTGCCATAAACGGAAAGTGTTTAAGTTCTGAATAGCAAACGGCACCAGTTCTGCAGTACTGTTGCCTTTAATGTATATACAAAGTAAAAAGGAAAATATTGACCCGTTATGTGCCACAAACAATCCCAAAATGTCTACATTTCAACGAAGTCAAATGCTTGGCCTTGGAAACGCATCTTAAAAAATAAACATATCATGAATAGCAAACGGCACCAGTTCAGCAATTTTCTACTTCTACATTTTGTACAAAGTTTCACAATTAATATCAGACAGCTTGTGCTCGGGAGTTTTACATTTTTTGTACAGCAAAAAACTTGTTGCCTTGGAAACGCCCATACAATAGCTAAGGCACCACTTCAGGTTTTTTAAGTACTGCTCCGGAAATGAAATACGGACGGACGGACAGACAGACAGACCAGATGATGACTATGTATATGCCGGGGTGATAAAAAGCCTCAATAGCAGTATTATAGCACATAGCACTTTCAGCACTTTACAGTTACTGTTGTGTTTACAAAGTTTCGCATTATGCTCCAGAAGCGAACCCTGCCTTTTGTTCTCAACTTCATGTAATCTTAGATTAAGCCGGTTATGTAACTAAGACATCCAGAGAAGATGTACATTTAAAATAATGTTGCAAAATATAACTTAATACACAACAACACCTGCCTCTAATAAACGCTGGTTCAAAGGATTTCCGGAAAAAAACTTTCAGATAGACACGACACCTATTCAAGCATTTAAACAACATAAAAGAGGAAACCTTAATGCTAGGCATCAACACGGTGCCAAACCGCACTCTGGGTGGCATCAGCACAATATTATATATTAACTTGGGATGAGGGAGTGAAACAAACATAAAAGGTGTCGCACATCACATCACTTACATGACAACAACACCTGATATATAAGGCTCCTGATATCACACATATATTGCTTTATATATATGCTGTGCGTGCGTGAGTGCGGTTGTTACCTCTAGGGCTGGGACGGGTAACTCCGGTCGGGTGGGTCCTGAGTAGGACCAGGGTACTCACAGGACTACCCGGACCCGTGGTTAGTCATGTGATATATTGTTTAATTACAATAACAATAAAAATTTATGAGTAAACTAGTACAAGCCGCTAATGTTCGCATTTCTTTCTGACTACGCGCACATTCCTTTATATGTTTGAGTACAAAGACAAAGCTTCAGTCAACTTCAGTGTATGCATGATCAGATCGTTTTGTACCCTATCAAAATACTTTTTGCCAGGGCATCAGTAAAACAACTCAATAGAACATTTTGTAGCGCAGGTAATAGGGGGTCGGGTACCCGGGTACTAAATTTGGACTCGTCCAAGCTCCAGTTACCTCCACCACACATGTCTTCAATAGACTCTGAAGCGGACCTACAATAGCTTCATGAATGTTCTTGCAGGATGTTACTCTAAAAGATAATACATGACCCCCTTTCATTTTTATATGATCGCCAAAAAGCATATATGTACCATATGCCGGGGTAGCGGCGATAGTTTACATTGACGAAGACTATACTTGTATACATCTAAGACAAAAGACGCACTCTGTGGCTTTAATTTGAAATGAGATCATGTCTTTTAGCCGCGCATTTTCGTGCGCAAAACACATACAGCATTACAGACATTCACCACCTATCCCCCCTGCGTAACCTGCAAGCAAACTTGTCTCCTCACCGAGCAATGTTATGTGCGAAAATCCGACAACCCAATCAAAATGCGCGTAAGGATGGTACTTAGATAAAACTAATCCCGAGTACTTAAAGCAAATTGTAACCGTGAAAACTATATATCATCATTTTGACAATACAAAGTACATAGATAACAGAATTGTGTTGTGTGAATTGTAATTGTTAATACAGATAGGACCATGCACGGTGAAAGATTAAAATCAACATACGTGTGTTTGTTTACATTCGGATCAAAACAGCGAGTTTTATCTCTGACAATCTATTTGGCTTTCCAAATTTAATTCAGCTTAATATCCATTTTGATATGTACTTAGTGGTGTTAAATATTATTGAGTGAACGAAATAGCCTTTATTTTCAAAACAATTTAAATTCAAATGTAATATTACCTTTAATAATAAATATTGTGATTATAGTTCACTCTATTGGCAATGTTTCACAAGTTGTTGAGATAATAAAAGCCAAATTAAAGACAAAGCCTGATTTTTCTCGGGCCATCCATATTTCATTAAAATGCCACAAGGGTGTGTAGGTTTTTTTCAGCTCCCGAAACAAGAAAGGTAACTGATTTTAAAAGTTGTGTTTCCACGACTATATTAAAGTCAGTTAACTCCCTTGCCTCGGAAAGCTGGTTTAGTCAACTTGATTAACATCTCGTATACTAAAGTTGTAATAGGACTACATGAATTCTTCAGTTTAAAATCTCCTTCAAAGTCATTATATAAAAGTATAATGCCCATTGTTGATTCCATGTGTTGAACACAACCTATGCAGATTTGCCAAACACCAAGAGTTTTTAAGATATCAGGAACACAAAATGTAGATATTCCAAAGTCATGCATTGTTTAGGGATAATGTGTACCCAAAACATCTATCAAAATATCTATATAAATATAAAACCGTCAGATATCAACTCTTGAGTTAAATTAGGAGACGATCTTGAAGTTTCCCGAGCACAATATTCCGTTTTGTCTCATCGCTGTTATATACTTTTTTTACGTTAATGTCGGATGACAGGTCGAACGTGATCGTAATGGGCAATTCATCTCGCCCCTCAACATAGATCCAAACTTGTCTGCTGTTATACCTAAAATCACATACGCAAGGCATAAGAGACAAATCCGTTATTTCGAACTTTGAAAATTCTAAACGTAGAATGTAGCTATATGTCATTAAAAGAAAGCAATCAATGCTGACAGAATTTGTTTATGGAAACTAAATGTAATGGCTATATATTAATAGTTTTAAATAACATAACTGGATATTTACATTGGATCTTGTATTGACAAATGTGTACGTGTATTGGGGCTTATTACAGCTGAAAACATATTTGTTTTACATACTATCATTCCTAATATTATTAATTAAAAAACGCATCACAATCGCGATTCTTAAATGTCGAAATAGACAAATAACATACCTTTTCACTGCAAGATCACTGTTTACTTATTTTTTAATCATGGTTCGAAACATGCATTTTGGAAATTAATGATGAACAGAAAAAAATGTTAAAGTTGGATTATTTTTCAGCAAACAATTTAAATATTTGTCACAGATATTTACAGTATTAAATAAGTTGTTATCCATAAAAGTGTGTCTACCTTATATCACAGAGGTTTCATTCTTTGTAAACTAGCGTTAAGCGAATGTTACTGTAACAATTATTACAAGTGAACAGAAACAGAAAAAGAGTTTGTGGTGGGCACAATATTAAAGTCGTGGTTCGGCTTGTCCCGGAATGACGAGACTGGGACCCTGCCTCCGTTGGTTGCCGCACACTACACAAAGGCGAAGGCCAGTCTAACAACAGTAAAAAAGACTTACTACTTGATAACATTAGCGCTGAGGTTTGATCAAGGGAACGATCGAGTCAGTTTCCGGACCATTCGTGATCAATTCGTGTCATTCCAGGCAAAGCCTAATACGTCTTCTCGCGGGTTACGGAAAAGAGCCAGTGGTCACGAATGTACCCTCCCCTTTCCCAGATTACACACATTACTTTTTCGAGTATTATTACTAAGGGACATAACTCTTCCCGTTTATTTACTCGCGTGTATACTGCGAGCACGTTTCTCTTCGAATCAGCTGGGATGTTATCTGTTGTGTTGTAAGGGATACTATATTACTAATGGGGAAATCTAAGCGTAAATTCAACTGGAAAGCTAGGCAACAGACAACCATTGCTGTAGACCATAGTGAGCAGAAAAAGGTAAATATCAGGAGGCATGGTTTACTGATTACATGAAAAATATGTTAGAGAGTTAGAAACAGAAAGATCTATATACGTCTTTGAAACAGTTGAATTATATCTCTGAAAGTGTTTTTAGTTCAAATGCTGTTAAATGTGATCTGGACATAGACAATGTGCCTGACACCAATCTCACAATCTCCTTAATGGGACCACCATTCACCCCGTGCGCCGTGCGCTCATCAGGATACATGTACTCAAACTCACTTTAATACCTTCAGACTCTTCTTGTGTTTTCTCACACAACTGTTCACTCGGTATGCTGCTGTTCATGAGTGATGTTGGTAACTGATTTTGACTATCCTACAATTACTATTTGTAAATGAATAACATAATTAAGCCTACTAGAATATATAGTTTCTGTAAAAACAAAAGGACAATTTCAAGAGGTCTGTTTCCTGTACTTGGAATGAGTCAAGGATAGCAAAGGAAAGGGTCAGTTTGTACTGCATAGGAATCATGCAAAACACAGTCTGTAAGCATGGTAGGACAACTTTGACTGGTTAAGAAAGAGCTATGATTTAAACTTTATTTTGATGAAGAATTGTTTTAATTTCCCAGATAAGACTAGATCTAAAGGAAGACACCACAAAAGAAGAATCTGTCCAAGAGGAAGACAGCAATGCTCTGGTCCTGCCTGGTAAGAAACGTCCGACTAAGAAGAGGAATGACAACACACCACGAGTGAAGAAACTCAGCAAGAAGGAGAGGAAAAGGTTGCAGAAGGTCATAGAAGTGAAAGAAAAGAAATCAAAGGTAAAATCACAACCATGTTCTCAATGAAATCTGTGATATCCAGATATGCTGTTTGTCTGTTTGTTATGAATATGTAGATGCTAAAGAATGGCAACAAATATTGGACCTTATGGCTCGCATCCGTCTGGTGGTATTACTATTAGATCCCCAGATCTGGGAACATGTATAAACCGAATTGGAGCAGAGATGTCTGGACACAGTGTGATATGTCAGGGCTAGATTTAACTATATATGACATGCACTAGCATGACTTGTGCATCCTGATATTTTAAAAATGCCACTTATTATATATTTCTACATGCACCAAGTTCGTGTCAACATTTTACAGATTTGTGACTGACTTACAAGCAGGTTTTCTGCACAACATCAATCTAAGACTGTACAATTTATTAACCATTCTAATGATTCTACATTGATTGCTATTCCCAGTGTTATGTGTAATTTGTCATTGATCTTTGGGCTTGACATCATCACACTGAAGGCAGAAGACTATTATGTGCACATATACCTGTGATGATTTACTGCAATATGTTATTATCCCCTGCCACGAAGTGGAAGGGGGATGTAGGAATGGGTGCTGTCTGTCTGTCCATCCGTCACGTTTCGTTTCTGGAGCAGAGCTCAAAAACCATGAGAGATATCTTAACCTAACTTGGCACATGGATAGGTCTAGTGGTGAACTGGTGCCTTCTGATAGTTTGGGATTTTTTAAAATGTATTTTTCGAGTTTCCATGTGAATGAATTTGACTTACACAGTAGTATAAGTAATGACAGTTCTGTCGCAACTCCACTGGAGCCAGATTTATATACCTATACTGCTACTACAGAGGGAATTTTTTATGCAAAAATGATGATGCGATTCAACGATCGTCATGAATCGTATCAAAAGAACCATCAATATTAATTAATAATGGATAAAATTTACTATAGCCCACGAGGATATTGGAAAGGTATAGGAGCAATACAAAAATTAGCCACTGCGGCTAAGGTATCTAAAGATGTGGCCAAGGATCGGCTAAAGAAACAAGCAATGTGGCAAATATACCTACCGGCACCGCATTATATCCTGATGTCATCAGGCTGACCTCTTGTTTCTTCCCCATGGTAAGGTAAGACCCAAAATATATGAATACGCTTTAACCGCAGTGGATGTGGCTAGTCGCTACAAGGAGGCTGAACCATTAACCTCGAAAGATTCAACAGTAGTAGCTAATGCACTGAGCCGCATATATAAATGCGGACCACTAAAATGTCCCAAGTTATAGCAAGTAGATCCTGGTCGCGAGTTTATGGGATCAGTAGCTAAATTATTAACAAAGCACGATGTTGAAATCAGGCCCACCGTAGTCAAGCTATCGTTAAAAGATTTAACCAGACATTAGCGGAAAGTTTGTTTGGATATCAGTATGGGATTGAAATGAAATCGGAACGATTAAGATCAACCGAATGGGTGACATGATTATCAGCTGTTGTTTCAGCGCTGAATAATGAAGTAACGAGATAAATCAGGAAGAAACCATCCGATGCGATTAAAATGAAATCTGTGACTTCCAAATCTTCAACACCGAGGAGAGGCAAAGAACAAAAACTTCTAGATAGAGAAGCGTAAGCGTAAGATATTTATACTAGCCCGGTGAACTCGAAGGAGGCCTACGTCGTGCAACCGATCCGATTTGGTCCCTTAAGATATATAACATTAGTCGGTAGGTTATGAAAGAAGGAGAACCTATTCTTTATTATCTTAAAGATGGACCGGGCAGGGCATTTGTACGAAAAAAGTTGCTCATAGTTCCCAACAATACAGTATTACCACCATAACCAGAAGCATAGGTAGTTACACCATCCTTTTATCAATCCATCTCTTTGAATCTAAGGGGGATAATGATGTCTTGTTCATTCTTAATCCATATATCCTTCGATTGACACTTCTTAAAATGTTCATCTCGTGTTTGAATGTTCTACCATTGAATAATGCTTCTTTATACTGTTCGTGTTTGATATGCTTTTTTACCACATACTTCTTAACACCCTTAGCTTTTCATATCTCTCTATTAACAGTCTTAATCCGACATACTCCGCTATAGGGGTCCAAGCACATTCATCCTTCATCTTACCTAACACCTTTAAATTTACTACACTGTGCAGTGGATTATCTTTTGGGTAATCGCTCGTGTCGTACATATCTATTTTTTCTGCCATATCTTTATATACATCCTCGGTTTGTATTTCCATCAGCAAAGGATCAGTATCCATGGTATCGGTATATAACACCTCGCATCTATCACCGTATTGCTTCTTAAGTTTGTTGTAATAAAAGTCATACATTAAGTGTTTTGACAAGTCAAGAATACTCATACTCTGTTGAATTTTATATTACTCTTCTGCATATGTAGTGCAGCTAAGTCGTTATCAAATATCTTGCTTCTGTTAAAAGCCGGACTGGCTATAAGTTTCTTGAGTCTTTCTTCCTCATTAGATCTGACTAATTTGACATCAACACGCTTCCTTAGATTCTCCATAGTTTTACCAAATACTGAGTTATTCGTGAGCTTATATAGGTTCTTTTGAAATCGCTGGTAGACATCTTTCTTAAATCTGTGTTCAGCTTTGATCAAACTTTAGAACTCTGTGTATTTTCTTTATTTTCATGCCTAAGGATAGATATAACTGGAGATTTCTGTAGTGAACTATATATTTTGTCTTATCCATCAAATTTGGTACAAGTTTTTCTATGTTACCTGACCTAGCAGCGTTAGAAATTGGCACTAGTCCTGTAGTCCTTACCAAACTGCCCAATAGTAAAGGTATCCTAAGGACTAGTAGAAATTGGCCCGTTTTGAGGGTTTTGCTATATGTTATCATTATAAGGACTAGTGGACAAAAACTGTTAGTTTCTAACCCTGCCTAGTGTTGCCCATCAAGGAGTGTTAATATTCCGACATCCAATCTTTATTTACCATTAATCTTTCGGGAGCTAGCAGATAATTGTTATGGTCTTTGTGATATACCAAGTCAGCTTCTAGTATGTACCCTTTATTCACATCGGAATCTGTGGGGATCGATATCATTCACATCAACCCACTCAAAACCACCCGTGGGTAAAGTTTGACTCATAGCCCATCTGTACAAATTGTTGGTGTCGAGATATAATTTATTATTAGCCTTAGAATACCTTTTCGCTGTCACTGATATACCACCCCTTAATCCTTTCTCAACAAACAAGAGCATATCGTAATCGATGAGTAATTTTAGTTCTACACCGGTCTGCTTCAACAATGCATCCCATTGGACTGGAATAGTACCATGCCGGGTCCAAGCCGTATTATTTTAAACATGTCTTTCTAAATATCTCAAATATATCGGCGAGTAACAGTACATCGGTTTTTAAGTACAGATCGTGATAATCACCTAAATTCTTACAACCTAATTTATCCCACACCGTCAGAGCGTGTTCATAAATGGCATTGGTTATTTTAGATTCTGTTAAGTTACTATAGCATGATTCGAGGGGTGGTGATTTAGTTTCGTCAAATCTAGGCCAATCATCCATATATTCGTAAGGATATACACCTTTTCTCAACAACAAATGACGAGTTATCTGATCAGTATATTGATTTGTTATTGCAAAGTCATCGGGATTGTTCGCATTAGCTAAATTGTCCAGGGAAGATAACAGAAACTGTACGGAGTCTATGAATCTAAGCCCATTACTTTGATTTGTTCTAGCTTTCCCATCCTTGTCCGTATAAGGCTGAAAAAAAAGAAAAAATGGTTCTCAGGCAATAGCTTTTGAAAATATCGTGCGGGCGGCCCTTTTTTTGGGTTGTGTACACACTAGTAAGAATCCAAATCCGTATATCGCTGTGTATAAGGCGAGTTTTACATAACTAGAATTAGGAGGCTTTCAAGGTATGTGTGTGTGTGGGGGGGAGGAGGGGGTGTCGTCTTATACACAGGGTTAAGTATTTTATGGGGGGTTTCCGCAACACATAGACATTACTGTGGGCAAGGAACACCGGAAATACCATGTCAACAAATCTGTACTTAAATGCTCAAATTAATCATGTAATTACACAGTCTGGTTGTGGAAAGAGTTCATAATATATCTGGACTTATGTTGGTAATCTATTTAATAATTTTATTTAATATTTCATTCAATATTGTTTCAATTCATTTCGGCAAAATCGTATGTGAAGTGATCGGAAGATCGCACAACTCACTGTTACTTACAGCAACCACGGTCATATTACCGCTATTGACGCCTTGAAACGAACTTTAGTGGATAGAGAATGGATATATATATATATCATAAATGCCATACATTGAATCGCTGAAAGTCATACTTGTTGTAGTTTGACTATTATATGTCAACATTAAGTTTTTGCAATCGCGGGCGCATGGACGGTGATTGGTCAAATTCTTCCATTCGAAAACATTTCCGGCAATGGCGATCAGCTGAACCCAAGTGCTACGCTTATGGTTATTAATTCATTTCACATATATATAGTAAATCTGCAACTACACATGATATTGGAATGAATTATTCCTGACAAAATAATAGTTTCAGATACAATTCTTCCGCTCATTGTGTAAAAATTCTTTTAAGTTATTTTATTGGTCGAATCACCGTTAGATTCCGAGAAAAGTGTATACAGCTGAATGCTACTTCCAGCTTAGTTTACGAGACAAGACACACGGTAATCTTAATCTCTGCATATAAAACAATGCCAATCAGAACAGGAAATACAATTTAATCGGCTAATCATTATGTTAAGTGATGTTTTATCTCAAATTTGAAATTTGTATTGACTAAGTTTAATTGATATAATCTGTTACGTTTCCCTGAATTCGCTGAAGGGCTACGAGGTAATTTTTTTTTTCTGTGGAAGACAAACACATTTTTATTGCAAATGTAGAGATTTTGTATGCCCTAGTGATGTGCTATATTCAGATTTGCTTTATAGCCGGGGTATATAAATTAGCATCGATTTCCCGCTTATTTTACGAGAAAAATAACCCCTGCATTGTCCCTCATACAGTACACAAATACCATTGAATTTGTATTTGAATACCATCATCATGTCTAGTGATGTTGTATTGCTTATTTAATGTTTTCATTGACCAAATTTACAAACAGCAAAGCAAGCACACAAACTCCTATTGCCCCCATGACCATAACACACGAGATGCGCAGTAAAGCAGTGCGCATGAAAAGGGAAGTAACTGCATGTTATATAATAAAAAAATAATATTGGATCGCATTGTTTTTAAGTAATTTGTAGCATTTCACAGTTGAGGTCGTGTGTTCAAGACACCGAACATTTAAGGATTTTTTTTTTTGAAAATGGAAATAAAAACGAAACGTGCGGCAGACTTTATGATGATGCGGCGGTGCCTGAGAACCAAGAATATTAATTTTTTATCCTAATGTATAGTTTTAGAGATATATTTTTCCATATTAGGAATCCACGTTAAGCCACCATTGGTCTTTGAGATAGCTTGCATAATGAGATGAGAATCATATCCTCTAAGGTTGTGAAACACAATGGGGATGGGTATTGTTTGAGAATTCATTTTTAGTTTCAAGTTACTCTGGTTATGCGCCAATAATTACCCGTGATGTGGCAATGATCTCTTACGGAATCCCCATTCAGGGGTTTATTCAAATCGTTGACTTTTTAAAGTTATAAGCCCTCCAATCATCCCTTGCCATACACATGGGTTTCTTACGCGATACATTTTCCCTGATTATTCTCTCTTTATTTTGTAGATATTCTAGGAACTTTTCCGCTGCATCAGGACCTCTGTAAATCACGGGCGGGGTTGTTTTCCCATCATACCTTACAACTATATACCCAAACCCACAAGGAATATGTTCTTGAGTTTTGTATGTAAAACTACATTCAGTATTGTGTTCGGTATTTTCTATAGGGTTGATAAGTGCTTTCGAAGTCAGTGTAAATTATGTACGGTACTGGCATTTGATTACAAAATGTTCAAATTTTAGTATATTTTTTCCCTCTTTAGGCATATCGATCCTGATAGCAGTCTGTCCAACACCTCTGCAGTCTTCTTTATGCGCTTCTAATAGATCTTGTCTGCTGTACCCATGCAGGCATCTTTCGCAGAAATATTTTTTTCATTCATGTTTTGTTTGATCGCATAATAGCCTGCTCAACTCTATCATCCCTGGCTGCCCCAGAGTTATGTCCCTTGAAACCCTGCAGTCCCTGACACTGACAAGGCCTGCACACTGGCCTCCCTGGCAGTATTATTGGAAAATCACACTTATCATTTTTGATGCACTTTTTCTACCAGAAACTTGCTTTTAATATACATTTATCATATACCATTGTAAAGAGGATTAAGTATACTGTAATATTCTTTGTTGTTATTGTCTCTAACCTTTCTTATTTTCTAATTACAGGTGTTTACAAGTGAAATAAAACTTGAAAACACTGAAAAAATGAAAACAGACAATGAATTTTGGCTCAAATTGTATTAAAAATCACAAAAATAAATCACAGATACAAGATAAACATAACACAGTGGCCTTGTCATCTTGGACGGCACAGGTAATCCCAGGTATTACAGGCTTAATTCTCTTCATGCACATCTGTAAACAAATAAACAAGTTTTCAACTCTTGGTACTGACTTTGTTTTCTATACTGATGTCACATATTACTTATGATACACTTACAGCCTCTCAGGTAAACTTGTTAACACAGGTAAACTTGTTAACGCAGGTAAACTCGTTAACCCAGGTAAAAACACAAATATTTGATTTATTTTGTTCTTTTTCAGGATTTGAAACAAAAATTAAGTTTTTAAGTTTTTAAATAGTAATTTATCACATTACCTGAACATTGAACCACAGCTACTATAAGAATGACATCACAGAGAAGATATCACAGATTGATCTGAAAGGAGGGAAAGATTGTAAAAGGACGGAAAGATCGTAAATTCAAGTTCTGCAAATATACAAGTTGTGATAACATATTTACAATACACTGCTATTTACAATTGCATAATAAAATAAATCAGTACTTTATTACATCAATTAATAAATAAATAATTATTACAGTTACTAAAATTTAAATTAAGTTGTAAAAAACAAGAAAACAAACATGAATATGGAAATAAATTTTATTCAAATTGAGTGAAATATAAGGACATACGACAAACTGGCAAACTACAATTCAGATTGCGATCAGAAAATGTAATTAAAAAAAAAAAAGAGATACGTCATGCCACTCACCTTTGTTGTTGTTGTGATCGCTCGTTCACTTGTAGGCTGCATTCTCATTCGTCGCACTGATAATCTGTTCAAACACAGAATCATTGTAAAACAGTTGGAAAAAATCAATAGCACGATACTTCACTCACCGTGTCAATATATATTCTTGAGTCCGGTCGCCTCTTCAAAATCCCTCATGTCTCCACTGTTGTGGTCCCTCTGCCACTCACATTCTTGAAAGTTGGCGGGGGGAGGGGGGGGGGCACCTCGTCGAAACCGTCAAAATCTTCACAAAAATATTCGCGAAATTCCCTCTCCCCTTCGCGTAAATTATTCAAATCAAACACATTATTATTCCCGATAGAGTCGTTGTTAGTCATCTGATCGCTATCCGAATCGTAGTTCGCCGCCATTACGCTAGATTTACGATTCAAGCGAGAAAAATACCTGTCGCGAAAACAGGTGACATATTCGCGATTTTCTCGCCAAAAAACCTGGGAAATTCAATCGAATGACGTGTCATTACGTGTAGATCTCGTTTCCATATTTAGAACGAGATTACACACGAGAAAGGAAGTAGAAAGAGCGATTTTGTAAACACGGTCTTGCCGACCAATTTATCGGGCAGCCGTGTGTGGGACTTGGACAGTAGCTGCCCGATTTTTCGGGCAGCCGGGTACTGGGACATGGTTTATGCTGCCCGATAAATCGGGCAGTCGGGGCGAAAGGGTTAAACTCTTTATCCACGTATAATGATATTTACCATCTTTTTTCGATCAGAAATGAATTGATTCTGGGAATATGTTCTGGAGCGGAGCTTATCCTGTGTACAACAATTCCTTTAGGAGAATGTCCAAAAACATTTTCGCCTTATCAATTTGCGAGATTGGTGTAGGTTCATCTATACCATCAAGGTTGAGTCCGTCGTTTTGGGAATAGCTAGAAGGTCTATTTGCAATTTTAGAATCTGCAATGCTGATCTTATCATCATTCTGAAACAGTCATCGCCTTTATTTTTTACATTAATTATGTTTTTTTTCTTTTTATAATACGAGGGTAAATCTATATAAGATCCACCTTTGAAAGGCATATAATTTGCTATGTCTAAATATAAACTATGGATTCTATCCACACCCCAACCCGAACCTCTATTAGTCCAGTGTTCTAAAGTTTCTTGTATCCGCTGCAATGAAGTATCTAATGATGCACTTATAGAATCAGGTTCAGTTATAACTTCTTGGTTGCTCCGGAAATAAGGTTTGGTATATTCAGCGTCATTTTTACTCAATGACATTTTAGCCGTTAGCTGGTATTTTATACTATTTAAATCATCTAACTCCTCGTTAATTTTGCTCGATACGATGGGCTTAACATCATTAACATCCATGTTGGAATTAATATCCATCTTCCAACCTCTTAGATATTTACCAACGTCGGCTGTGGGTACAAATCTTACCTCAACCGGTTGATTTTTATCAACATCAACATTCAGTAAATCAATCAATTCAGCTTTTCTCATTCGAGCATAACCTCTCAGCCCACCTTTTTTTTGCTTGAGCTTTGAGTTCTCTAACAGTCTGGGGTTTGTTGTATTCCAAACCGAGTAAATCAATCAATTCAGCTTTTCTCATTCAAGAATAACCTCTCAGCCCACTTTTTTTTGCTTGAGCTTTGAGTTCTCTAACAGTCTGGGGTTTGTTGTATTCCAAACCGAGTAAATCCATCAATTCAACTTTTCTCTGAGAATAACCTCTCAGCCCACTTTTTTTTGCTTGAGCTTTAAGTTCTCTAACAGTCTGGGGTTTGTTGTATTCCAAACCGAGTAAATCAATCAATTCAGCTTTTCTCATTCGAGAAAAACCCCATAGACCACATTGTTTTGCCAAAGCCTTTAACTCTCTGACAAAGACCATTGTGATGTGATGGTATGTGCAAAATGAGTCAAATGTCTAAATGGTTATATTTTCATATATCTAAATACGTATTCCCCCCAACCTATTCCTCTCTTTGATGTAATCTCTCTTCCTAGTGTAAATAATCTGGTTCCTGACCCTATCAGCGCTGTGTTTCTTACATAAACAATAATGACCTTTGACCCCTTTCCCACATACAGAACATGTATAATTCACATTTCCTTGTCTGATGTAAAAAGCATGAATTCCGCAATATATACCAACGCAACATCTGTTGCATTGAATTGGTTTACCCATGAGTGTAAATCTACACAAATTCATGGTTTTACACCTATCATATCATTTGTCTAAATGCAAATCACACCTCCACTTGGTGGGTGAGTCATCGCTCAGCTGATATGTAATAGATCATAGCTTCTGCGTAATTGTGTAGGTAAAAATAGACACACCGGTCATGGTGTCATAGCTGATAAGACTCAGCCTGACATAGTGCATAATAGATCATAGCTTATGCATAATAATGTAGCTAAATATAGACACACCAGTCAACCCAAAAACTATAAACGCTATCTCATGGTTTTTCTGAGCCTCTGACGGTGTATAAAACTGAGAGAATGTTGGCCTTGGCATTGGGTCAAGTGTCTTTCCGTAAACAAGGAAGTATTCATGCATGGCAGATTCAACATCCTTAAACGTTTGAGTTGAATGTCCTTGTTTATGAAGTTCATCATTGATAAAATCTAATATCTCCATTTTGCGCCTGGCCCATTGTGACTGGGCTGTTTTGAGTTGTTCTAATGCTTTATTATGTTGTTTACGCTCCTCTTCAATTTCTTTAGCGTTTAATTCCCTCGTAGTAGAAAATAAAAAATTACTCCCCGAAAAAGCTGGATCATTAACAAAAGCTCCACCGACCATCATCGCAATTGATGCCATGCTGTGTTCAATAATACTATATATAAAATATTTAAATGTTTAATTACCTCATTATGTCTTCTGGGATAAGCCCTTGTTTGATTAGCATATCTTTTGTAGCCATTGCTAGGCCTACATCTAGGACACTCATACCCATATCATAACCATTAAAATCTAGCTTGGGTGGTATGGCTTTAGCAATCATTTTAGCTATACGGGCATAGCCAATGGCCAAGCCGCTGACAACCGCTGAATGATACATTGCTTTTACCAGCATTTTACCGTCTGTAACTGGAGTAGTCATTGCTCTATAACATTACATGAGGGCTTAACTCTAATTGAACCTCATCTAATTTTTGTACTTGTGGTGTTTTCTCTTCTCCGGTTATATAAAACCATACCGCTGCTATAGCAACAACTCTTAGTACATAGGGAGCCCAAGTTTTAATTAGGCTATGTTCAGTGTTTGAACTGTAGGCCTTTGCCTTCCTCGCTAGCGCACCCTTCCTACCAGCTGCGACTTTTCGAGGATTCTTAGTCACTCTGACTTGTGGTGCAATCGCTTGTGGTGATTGTGCAATCGGTGTTTCCACAATCACTTGTGTTTCCTCGTTCACTTGTTGTATTTCCGTCTCCATTATTAGTAAGTGGGCACGTATGTTTAAATTGACAATACCTAGCTGTTATTAAAGTGGTTTTTCGAAGTGGAACATTCGTATCTATGATAAAACTCACAGCTTACTGCGCTTATAGCGTGTTCAATGATTGGGTCTTCCTCTAGAAATTCGCATAAATACATGCGATTTTCTGCCGGGATAGGAAGAAACGTACTAGCTACAACTGTGTATAGTTGTAACATAGCTGAACATATTGTTTTAGTCATGGTAGCTCCCAGTCTAGACTCGTAACTCGCGTACAGTTTTTTAATTTCTTCGTCGGTCATGTTATCAATTTTTTCAGTGGAAAAAATTTCCCCCAAATATTGGGAACATTTTCCACCTGCTACCAAAGCCGTGAGTCTTTCTTTATGTTGATCGCTATGTTGATCTGTAACTACGGGCTCATCTTGGAGCAGTTGTTCGATAAGTTCACCGCATTCCACAGCGTCCAACCCAGAATTGAAAATCAAGGGGGGACTTGTCCCCCCATCATGTACAAAATAGGGGAGACTGGGTCTGGGTTGGACACTGATTCCATAATGTAATACCTAAGGAGATATTTAAGTCCAACACAATAAAATATTGCATATCCAAAACAGCCCGAAATAATAAACTGTTGCGAAAGAATGAGTATTTCAAACCACATTATTACATAAACACTGCTAATGTTCAATTCATCGCATTATTTGCTATAATCTGCTCTATTTTTGGAAATTTTGCTATATTTTTGCCAAATTTTGCTATGTTTTTGCTCAGCAGTTGCTATATTCTCCTATATTTTTGCTCAGATGTTGCTATATTTGCTCAGCAGTTGCTATATTTTTGCTACAATTTTGCTATTTTTGCTAAGCAATTGCATAAGCAGCTGGTTGATCGGTTTTTAATACGAATTTACAGTGCTTCGTTTCCGCTAACAGTTTTCTAACTTTATCTCACTCGAGCTTGGTAGAAATAACATCATTTTATCGTAGACATTCCTCATATGAATCTCGGTCTTTACAATGAAACAGGGCTACCCATTTGGTCTGCTCTCTGAGATCTTTCAGAACAGAGTTGTATTTTTGAGTAAGTACCCAAAAGCTAGGCTCCATATGCCGTCCGGATAATTCTAAATTCTTTACTCGCACTGCAGTCGTATATTATGAAAAGGGTTGATTCGCCTTTGTATTTTTCGTGACATACTCGTAAACAGTCTTGTAAATGATCGCCTGGATCAACTTTGTACACCCCGGGATCATTCATTACCCAATCTCTCAATAGGTATGTTTTATTAACATTAGTAGTCGGGCACAGTATACTAATATGACCAAAAACATTCCGATAATGATTTTGTAAAATATCTAGAATAAAAGCTGTTTTTCCGCAACCTGTTTCCCCGCAGATGACAGCGCAGTGCGGTTCTTTAGGTAAAAGATTATTAATAGATCGCTTGCACGAATATTCCATTCTGTATATTAAGTTGCGCGTCCATAATCACGTACAAATATATGTTTAATTTACCAGCCGCTTTGAAGAGCTTCGTTATCTGTATAGTAACACCCTCACTGGCATTTTCTATTCTCCGCCCACTATCGTTTTGTTCGTCATCATCTGTGTAGTGGTTTGTAACAATAAGTGAAGAAAGGTACTTCGTGTTAAAAAGCCCTTTTATTCAGACCATGTGGTCAGCATGGTGGCCATCTTGTTACAACTCAAGGGGGAGCACTCTCGTTGGCTTAGCTGCTAGATACTGCTTGGGTATGACTAATTAATATAGATTAATGGACTTCTGTTGACATTAACACTTATCATTACATCTCCCTTTCTAAGTTGAAATTAACATTATATAAACTCTGAATTAAACTGGTAACAATGTAAACACTTTAAAGCCTGGCTAAGCACATCAACAATAGATAAGTTTAATTTCTTTTCTTTTCTTTTTTCTTTTTCAATGAGTGCTTAAAATGACACATCATGTCAAATTGATCATGTTCAGTTCCTTCCTGATGAGTGTCTCTTCTTGTCATTAAGTTTGCACATTTATGATGGCTTGCCATTCTCTTAACTTTAGAACTTAAACTAAACTCAATTAAAGTCTCTGACAAAAACCTAGTCTACTGAAAATCAACTTCCGAAACATGAAACTTTAACAGTTTAGAATTCACACATCACTCGGTTTCGATCAGGCGAGATGGCTTGTTGATGACTCGGCCAGATCGTGTTGTAGTACCACTCTGCTGTGCTTCGGGAGTTGTCAAGCAAGTTGTAGTTGTTGTTGTTGCAGGCTGGTTATTTGTAATGCGAGGTGTGTTGTCATGAGGAGTAAGGAGGAGATCACGGCGATTTCGTCTCAGCCTTCCACCTAACATGGTCCGTTATCACTGAACAGTTCAACTGGTGAACCATGTCTGGCAAATATGGATCGTAGTGCTTTGATGATGGCTTGGCTGGACTGATTTGGCAAAGCAATGACTTCTGGGAAGTTAGAGTATGTGTCCACAACTAATAGATAGTCTTTTGAGTAGAGTTCAAAAAGATCAGTGGAGACATACTGCCATGGCTGAGTAGCTACTGGGTGAGGTGATAGTGGTTCAGGTTGATGACGATGACGATAGTTCAAGCACGTCTCACATCCACTTACCATGACATCTACGTCATGATTCATTCGAGGCCAGAATAGAACTTCTCTAGCTCTCTGCTTGCATTTTTCTTGACCCAGATGTCCTGCATGTATTTTCTGCAACATCAGTTTCCGCATACCTTTGGGCACGACGATGCGGTTGCCTTTGAAGACTACTCCGTCAATACATGAAAGTTCATCTCGATAATTCCAGAAATCATCCAGGTTTCTTGGGCACTGTGAATGTTCATTAGGCCAACCTGTCAAGATGATTGCTTTTAGAGCTGTCATTTCTGGATCTATGATGCTTTCTGCTCTGATCTGTGCGAATCTGTCGGTTGACACCTGCACTGTTGACAAGATACTGTCAACATACATTTGTACATCTGCTTCAGTTGTACTGGTGGGTGACTGATCACTAGGAAAGTTCCTTGACAGGGTATCTGCTGCATACATCTCTCGACCAGGAGTGTACATTACCTCCATGTCATATTTCTGCATGCGAAGACGGAAACGTTGAATGCGTGGAGGACAGTCATTCAGAGCTTTCTTGAAGATGGGAATCAGTGGTTTATGGTCAGTTTCTGCAAGAAACTTTCTCCCATACACATATTGATGGAACCGTTCAGCTCCAAAACACATTGCTAGTGCTTCCTTCTCGATCTGTGCGTAGTGAGTCTCTGCAGTGGTCATCGCCCTTGACGCATATGCTACTGGCATCCATGCATCTTCATGTTGTTGCAGCAGTATGGCACCAAGTCCATGTTTTGATGCATCTGTAGACACTTTGATGGGTTTCTTGGTATCATAGAATTGAAGAACCGGTCTTTGTGAGATGAGGTTTCGAAGTTCTTCCCATGATTTGTCCTGTTCATGAGACCAAGACCAATGACTGTCTTTTTCCAACAGCTGCCTAAGTGGTGCTGATTTTGTTGAGAGGTCTTGAATGTACCTTCCAAGGTAATTAACCATCCCAAGGAACCGTTGCAGTTCCTTCTTTTCTGTGGGTTTCTGAAGATCCATGATGGCTTTCACCTTGTTAGGGTCTGGTTTGAGTCCATCAACAGAAATTCTATCTCCCAGGAAGGTAAGCTCTGTGACACCCACTTCACATTTCTCTCTATTCAATTTCAGACCACTGTCTCTACACTTCTGAAGTACTGCTTTCAGTCGCTCGTTGTGCTCTCTGGTGTCTTTACCAAAGATGATCATGTCATCCATACTGGTGTCTACAAGCAGTATCATACCCAAGCAGTATCTAGCAGCTAAGCCAACGAGAGTGCTCCCCCTTGAGTTGTAACAAGATGGCCACCATGCTGACCACATGGTCTGAATAAAAGGGCTTTTTAACACGAAGTACCTTTCTTCACGAGTTGGGAGTTTATAGTGTTCTCTCTGAACTGCTAGATTCAAATTGCGAGGATCTAGGCATATTCTCAATTTCCCTTGTTTCTTGTGCACAATCACCATCGAACTAACCCATTCAGTAGGTTCTGTAACCTCTGTGATCACTCCAAGTGATTTCATTCTGTTCAACTCTTCTTTAAGTTGATCATGGAGAGCAATTGGCACTTTTCTACAAGCTTCTATGACTGGTGTGACTCCTTTGTCCACTTTTATGGTATGTTCACCAGGCAAGCATCCAAGCCCTGTGAATACATCTTGATATTCACTTAGAATATCTTCTGGCTTTGTAGAATTCTGGCTGTTCAAATTTTTCTCATCAACATTGATTTCGTAAACTCTACGAACCAAGTTCAGTCTCTCACAATCCTCCACACCAAGGATACATCTATTGTTGTCTGGCGTTACCATGAATACAGTCTTGTATGGTTTACCTTTGTAGGTGACTGTGAGCTCTGCCTGTCCTTCAACAGGTATGTCAATTCCACCATAAGCTTTTAGGCTCATCTTAGGAGGTTCTAATGGTGGCTGGTATTTTAGTTTATTCCACTGTGACAAGCTGATGAGGTTCATGTCTGAGCCGCTGTCAAGTTTGAGGGGTACCTGTGTTCCATTTATGTTAAGTGACATCATCCAAGCCTTTGAGTTAGAGACCCTCTGACTGTCTGTATCCACAACATCAACGAAGAATTCTGCATCTTCTGGTGGATAATCACATGCTTCTGCATCAATATCATAGACACGTCGGGATCGACCTGAATGAGATCTACATTGTGTAGCAAAATGTCCGAGAAGACCACATTTCAAACACTTTTGACCAGATGCTGGACATTTCTGTTTTTGGGTATGATTTCTTCCACACCGTCCACAAAGCTCTTGTTTTACTGTTTCTTGTTTACTTGTTTGCTTGTAGTTCATTTTCTGTTTTGGTTTTGACTTTGGTTTGGATTTTATGTAATGAACTGCACAATCTTCACTTACTTCTTTAGCTTGACAACTTGCCATTTCTGCAGCACGACATGTGTCTATTGCTTTTGAAAGAGTTAATCTATCATCACGCAGTAATTTCTCTCGATAAGCACTGTTGTACACGCCACACACTATTCTGTCTCTAACCAAACTGTCTTTGAGTTGTCCAAATTCACAAGATTTAGCTTTTTGTTGCAATTCACTAACATACTGATCTATTGTCTGGTCTGACTTTTGTGAACATGTAAAAAATTTGTATCTCTCAAATGTCACATTTTTCTGGGAACACAGTACTGCTCAAATTTTTCTAAGATTTTTTCAACTTTCTGTTTATCTTCCTCTTCAGCCCATTCAAAAGAATTAAATACTTC
Source organism: Haliotis rufescens (assembly GCF_023055435.1). NCBI lineage: Eukaryota > Metazoa > Mollusca > Gastropoda > Lepetellida > Haliotidae > Haliotis > Haliotis rufescens. The sequence continues at coordinate 2,964,128 of NW_025964068.1, forward strand.
TCTGGCATTTTCTCCAATGCAATGCAGCAATAAAGATGACTTGTAGACATCAGGTTTGTTTTTACCATCAACAGTAATGGTGTAGTAGCATTCCCATGCTTGCTTGAAACGGCGCCAGTTTTCACTCACATTTCCAGCAAGTTCCAAAGGTTTGGGAGGCTCCAAGTTATTCATTATTGTTGTCAGTAACTTCTTTGATGGGTAGACTTACTTCTGACACCATGTAGTGGTTTGTAACAATAAGTGAAGAAAGCCCTTTTATTCAGACCATGTGGTCAGCATGGTGGCCATCTTGTTACAACTCAAGGGGGAGCACTCTCGTTGGCTTACCTGCTAGATACTGCTTGGGTATGACTAATTAATATAGATTAATGGACTTCTGTTGACATTAACACTTATCATTACAATCTGTGGTTCGCATGTCGAGCCATAGCGCAATCTTCGTGGTAAGGAATTCAGCCAGTGATACATCCCAGAGAGACAAATCTTTCACAACCGCGTTAACTTCTGGGCTTCGTTTTATAGAAGGGAGTTTTTTAATCTCATCCCACTGTTGATATGCCCGCATGCCTTGACTATATAGTTGATTAGGCACGCCCTCAAGTCAATTTTACTTTTGTAATCTTGGGATTGTAGAACCTCTCTGTATCTCTTTGAAATGCTTAAGAAGGGTCCTCGAACAACATTAAAATACCCTTTACAATCCCCCGTTACAGGTACCACCATCCTCGGGGCTCAGTATCAGGGCAATTCAAACAATGCGGGGAGAACTCATCAATAATACAGCCAAGCTATCTGAACTTGACAAGCATATAGCTTATGAGAAAACAAAACTTGAACAGGCGGGCGATGAATTCAGTAGACGCCGCATTGCTGAAAGATTGCATAACTTAGACGACAAAAGATCAGCCCGACTTGATGCAGCTTCCACTAATAGAGAGGCACTTCCTTCACAAATCAGTCGAATTCGAGAAACTGTCCTCAATGAAGATACTACACTGGCCGATAAAATTGAAACATTGTTCAGAGAACGGGATAACTATTGCCAGTATTTTAACCGCATTGGGATTTATTATATCGACTTTGACTCTCGCGTTAACTGGTTGAGGTGGTCCGCCCACACCACCCACTGATAAAAATGGTGTAAAAGAGTGGATAAAAAAGCATTTAGAAGCACTGGGAAAGCTCACTGGGAAAGCCGCATCTGCACTTCCCGGTATGATAGGGAGTATTGTTTCCTGGCTCTTGGCCGCCACTTGGCTTAGTCAAAATTTGTGGGCACTGATCGTAGCAATTGCCGGGCTGTTGTACTTATCTGTTAAAGACTATTTATCCAAACCAGCCGTGACTCCACCAACTATAAGCACTGTTTTTTCATCGATATGTTGTTGATTTTAAGCTGCAATATGTGGCGGCACTTGTGGTTGTGCATCAGTAGATGGCTGTTTCAGTGTCTGCGGCTTGAATATTCCCGTTTCGCCTGTTTGTTTGCATTATTAATTCTGTGTTAATATCTGAATTTATACCTGGTTTTTGTTATTATAGCCGATCACTTGACCGATCTTAAGTTCCATATTACTCGGAGACATGTATATAGTCCTGCCCCATAAACGTAGTCTACTGAGCGTACTGTAATACATCTTGATAACGCTTTATAGAAGATGGTATGTCAACTGGTGAATTATTAGCATCCTCCACATTTGTGACAAAATGTTTTTGTGCATCGAGCGCCGTCCAGAACTGATTATTCCCGTTTGTGTTTGCGATTGTGCACCAAGAATTGCCCATACATAAGTTTTTATTGATTCATTAACTCTTTCAACTCCTGGGTCGGTAAAATTATTTTCTGTTTTATCATTAAGAAATTCATTCCAAGCGTTTGCAGTATCGTTTAGTTGCACAAATTTTGTAACAATATAAATTAAACCACTCTTAAAACTCATAATATCTCCTCTCCAATCTATACTCGAAAGTTCTCAACAGTGATACCAATTATGCGTTTTTAAATAAAGATCATGTACTCTTACATGAAGTTTGTTTGTCTGTAACAACCTAAATGGATTGAATGGTTTATGGTGAATTTGTTTAACTAAATCATCACTTTCTTCTTTAACAGTTATTTGTCCATTGTATGGAACACCTAGACCATGGTTAAGTCCTTTAATACGCCAATGTTTACATGTAGAAATACCAAATTCCTGACAAATACGCACATACGCGTACCTATTGTATGGATTATTTGTGGAATTCCATGCTCGACCCTGCGGTAATGGGGCACTAATTTCTTTAAGTATACGTCTAATCTGATAGTACAAGTGAAATGATAAAACAGACTTATTTAGTTCAAATCCGGGGGCATAAAGAGATACACCACATCCTGTTGTGGCACACCATATGGCAAAGTTTAACTGGTTCTGCCAAAATGGCATTGGATTGTGGAACCTATTGTGCACCATTTTATCGCTAGTTGCCGTGACCCTGTATTTTTCAAAGATATCAGGGAATTTAACAAAAAAATTAGCACGAGAGGCACTTACTAAAATCGACTGATTCGTAATGTAAGTTGATTTCATATTTAAGTTATGATATAGTATCTTTGTATATTTAATATGTATGTTACACTCCCAGGAATAACAAATGGCCAGTCTATTCAACTGCTCCATACTATCGATAACTTGGCTGGACAACTTGAAGTCGCCCTTTGCGATGTAACGTATTACCCGCGGTGGACCAATATAAGTGCTGCGAGAGGTAATGATATATTAATACTAGGTGGATACTGGCACACTATATCTGATGGGTATTACAGGGTATGCTCACTCAATGATGAATTTTTTAAGCCTTTGGGAGCTAATCTCACACAAACTGAGTCGAAGGGGATGCTGATTTTAAAAAGTGGAGAAAAGGATGTAAGGTTTAACACGGGCTTAGGACATTATATAACGGGATAGAATCCAGTGTACTTGTAAATGGTTATGGTTCGCCTATGTTTGATATACAAAGGGGATGTCGTCAGGGTGATCCACTCTCTCCATACATATTTATTCTCTGTGCAGAGATTCTTGCCATAATGATAAAAAACAACAAAAATATCAAAGGGGTAAAAATAGACTATGTAGAATTTCTAATCAATCAGTTTGCAGACGATACAACATGTATTTTAGACGGTTCCGAACAATGTCTCTTTGCTGTGTTTAATGTATTAAACGTCTTTGCCAGATTTTCAGGTCTTAAAGTTAACATTGAAAAAACGCGTCTCATATGGATTGGATCCAAAAAACGCTCAAGAATGAAATTATGCCCCCAACTTAATCTCAATTGGGACCAAAGTGACTTTGACCTTCTAGGAATTACATTTACCCAGGATCTTGATGATATGATAGTAACAAATTATACAGAAAAGATTAGAATATGTGAACGGTTAATGTCTATTTGGTCAGCCCGCAACCTTACTCCCCTTGGCAGAAACACGATTTTAAAATCGTTAATTATTCCTAAGCTACATCACTTTTCAGTTCACTACCAAATCCAAACACTGATGTTGTTAATGCATTTCAAAGAAATTGTTTTAAGTTTATCTGGAAAAATAGGCCTGACACAATTAAGAGAAACCAAATCATTTCTGAAAAAAAGGATGGAGGGTTCAATGTCCCTAACATTAAAGCAACAATCCAGGCTAAAAAAATATCAATGATAAGACGCTTTCTTACTTCGAAATCCAAGTGGAGTTATCTATTTAATCTTAATCTTCCCAAGTTACCGGTAGGTGCAGGCAATATATTAGAACATATCTGTAACTACTTAAAGGGGAAGTGTACACACAAAAATCACTTTCTTTCTTTTTCTAAACAAAACGCAATTTTAGAATTAATTAGTATCTGTGTTTGAAAATATACACTCATTTTTTTCACAGTGAAAGTAAGAAGCTCACAATAGTGTGAAAATGATATGCCGTTATGAGGCCTTCGTTTTTCGAGCTAAACAGGCCTGAGTTATCCCCGTTAGATTATGACATAATTGGTGCCAATTCAACTGGGTCCCTGTCTATTCTCAACGCAAAAGATATCAAGTACCAGTTTGCGGTAAAACAACATGGCCTACGACACACTCCGGCGCAGTGGTGACTCAGCATAACACTATGCTGGCTGGCATCTGAGACGCTAGAATCACACACCTAGACCTACACCACGTGAAGCGGCTCTAACAAAGCATGATGACGTCATAATGTTTATCAATTGGCACCAATGACGTCATATTGCAAGGGGCATAAGCCATGGTGTATTTGTTGTGGAAATAGAACACTTGGTAAATGTGAAAAATATAAATCGTTTTAATGCAAAAAATATGTTAATTAATTGTGATATTTTTATATGTTTGTCTATGACACTTCTAGGTTAACACTTTTAATGTGGAAAAAGTACAAGAAAAATAGGTTAATTTCCGTGTGAACTTGCCCTTTAAGAAATAAACTACTACCACTTACCCCTAACAATTACTACAAAGATATTTTGACTGCCTGGTGGGACTTAAACGCTCAACTGGAACACAACGCAAATCATTTACTGGCCGATAATATTTGGTTTAACAGTAATATATGTATTGGGCGTAAGCCCGTCATTTATAGCACCTGGAATCAAAAGGGGGTACGTTTCATAAATGACCTCCTTGACAAAGATGGAAAATTTCTGTCGTTTGACAACTTTTCAAAATCTTTCGAGATAAAAACGAACTTCTTACTATATAACGGCCTTATCGTGGCCATAAAACACTATTTCAAGGCAAGTAATGTTGAACTAGAAGAATTGAACAAGTTGCAAAATCCAATTATACCCCCATCGAAAATGTACTTAAATTAACTGTCACTACAAAAAATGTACACTGTAAGAAATGGGAAAAGAATATTCTAACGGATGACTCAATTGATAACTGGTCCCAATACAATAGAATGCCTTTTCGATGTACGAGAGACACTAAACTGCAATGGCTCCAATACAAAATACTTCATCATATACTTCCAACTAATGTTTTCTTGTGTAAATTAGGTTATGTTGAAAGTCGAAATTGCAGTTTTTGTCCAGTTGATATCGAGACCCCAATCCATCTTTTTTGGTCCTGTAATATGGTTCAGCAAATCTGGCATCAACTTGAAGTTTGGCTACTTCAAAAGGCTAACATCCAAATCGAAATTACAAAGAAACATGTGATGATTGGCTTTCCAGAAAAGCGCAATGACCCTCTGAATATCATCTTTTTGATAATAAAAGACCTTATATTTAAAAGTAAGTTAAATAAGAGACTCCCGTCATTTCAAGTCTTTCAGAACGAAATAAGAAACTACTACAACCTTACTAAATGTGCAGCGATTATTGAGTGTGACATTGGCCTATTCTAAAAATTTTGGTCAACATGCCATCATCTATTTAGATGATTATTTAGCTATGTACTGGAATGTCACATTTTATCAAATAAATGTAAAATGATTGGAAAAAATAAAAAATCATAAAAAACAACAACACGGGCTTAGCAAAAAATACACTTGGATTACCGAGAGAATATATATTACCCAACCAAAGAGTGCATGGAGTTAATTGCTCTTTATAGTTCCCTATAAAGAGTTGTGCATCCATCTTGATCAGATCAGTACAAAGGATAATATTCAACTCAAAAGTCTTTCAACTCTGCTAAGAGCTGTTCCAGTCAAAGATGAAAAATTCAATAGCGGTAGAATGGAATCTTTTTCATCATAACAATATCAAAAGTTAAAATGGGGTATCATTTCAGACCTCAAAATTTCGTTATTAGATGTGAAACACCTACCTGTACATATAGGATACTTGAGTGTAATGCTCAATATTATATATAATGGTTGATTCATCAGGCCCTGGAATGCATAATCTTACACAATGTAATACAATTGCGCCTTCCGATCTTGGAGACACAGAAGGATTCGATAAACCCGTTACCGATGGCAAGTTATACGCTTTACACTTACAAGATAATGTATACAAACGGAAAGAAGTTGTATTGACAGCTAATCTAGGAGATTTAAGTGATGTCGACGTTAGTAGACTCAATAAAAACACTTCATGCAATCTTACTCGCAACAATGATAATGAATGGACTATGGGAGAAACAAAAATCGAGTGGCTACAGAATATCATCATTGCTCCACCATATGTGATGATGGGTAAGGCACATCAATTAACTAAGATAATGAATACTGGGATCATACTCGGGGCTTATATCCCCTCAAAACGAAAAAGTGTGTTAGTCTCTCCCCTGCCAGAAAACCCAGGTCATATGTTATTGAGTCGTCCAGCATTAAAAAATGTTAGTTTAAATTTGGTTACTGAATTCAATGACATAAAACAAAACTTGAATGCTATATCTGATCTTTCTACAATTATTATTGAAGTCTTGTTTGGAGATGCACCAGAAGATGCCTTCGAAATGTTACCAGGTCTTTAAATTAAATGGCTCAAGAAACACGAGCATCAACGTTGCAGTATTATTTATATGGGAGTACCACCCGTTGCAACCCTTTAGGGGGTCCAAGTTAATAAAAGTGAAGGCATTTCGCTTACTAAGATATTTATAATAATAAATATAATAATATTATTATAATATACACATATTATACATTTAATAAGGTTGATGTACACTCTCAAACCATTAAAGCAAGATCAATTAAAGACAATTATATGATATACTAATATACATTATGGGTTTATATCCGGTATCTGAACAGTTCTGAACTGTTGATGGATTTCGATTACATCAAATAAGCGACATAAAACATCGAATAGAGGAGAGGGAGTTGAGACTTGGATTGTATAAAAAGTATCCCAGAGCTGTGAATGCTCTCGACGGAGTTGACACTGCACTTGTAACAGCTGGCATGGGACTCGGTGTAGCCGGTTATCAACTATAATCGCCGCGCCTATCGTAGCAGCTGGAGTCTCAGGACTGGCAGGAAAAGCGATAAAATTTATTTCTCGTAAGTTGCAAAAGAAAGCATTAAAACATGGTAATATTTGGATACTCGCCATGAACAGCATTGAGGATCATATTTCAACAGCACTGGCTGATTGTAAGATATCCGAGGATGAGTTTCGTTTAGTGTTGTCAGAACTCCCCAAATACAATGTAATGAAACAGGAGATTCAGTCCAATTCTCGTAAGACCAGTGGTATTAGCTAAGACGAGAAAAAAAAGTTCAAAGTACAGGGGAGACAACAAGCGCGTCAATTATTCCGTGCCAAAACCAAAGAACTGGTTGGAGATTGAAAATAGATTGTTTGATCACATTGAAATGAATGATCACATATGTATATAATAATGGAGAATTACAAGCCAATCAAATGGCGAGAATTACCACAGGGTATATATTATATCAGTGATGTCAAACCAACCAAATACGGTCATCAATTGTTTCTTTCCAATTTCGAAAAAGAGTATACTACAGAGTATGACAATCGTTGAATCGCATCATTATTTTTGCATAAAAAATTACCTCTGTAGTAGCAGTATTGGGTATAAATCTGGCTCCAGTGGAGTTGCGGCAGAACTGTCATTACTTATACTACTTACACTGAAAATGGCAGAAGTGCCCCTTTCCAGAGCAGATCTTGAAAACCGTACAGTATTTCTTCACCAAACTTTGCACATATATAGGTCTAGTGGTAAATTGGTGGCTTTTGAGAGTTTGAGAGATTTAAAAATATTATTTTTCGAGCAAAGACTTTGACTTAGACTGAAAATGGCGGTAGTGCTCGTTTCCGGAGAAGATCTTGAAAACTGTACCATATTTCTTGCCTTGCACGCAACCGGACATGTCATATTGGCAGGGGATATGAGTATTTCATGCTGGTTCATTTTGTGAAAGCAGACAGCTGGCTAGCACATGATAAATGTGTCAAACTAGGTCCTTAGTGCATCAATTTTTGCTTTTATGAATGAAAATTGATCATGACAAGCACACTGAAGAAACAAAAGTCAATAAATCTGGGATTTCATTTTCCTAATTACCACTATATAGATACAATGATACATAGTTCCTGGGCACCATTTTGGTGCCTGGTTAAGTATGGTGCAACAAGGTTTTAATGTCAACATGCACCAAGTGCAAGATATATCTATTTCCTTAAATCAAGCCCTGCATGTATAGGAAGTAATGATGTTGGTGTGTTACAGAGGGCAGAGCTGCTGCAGTCGCTGAAAGATGCCCAGGCTTCATCTGAAGAGGCCAAACTCTTCTCTGGCATTGCTGAAGTGTACACACAGAAATTCAAGAAGTAAGATTGTTTATAAGTTGTTTAAAAGCTGTATTCTTGTGTAGAAAGCATTTAACTTTATCCTGTTTAAACAGTTCATGATGGGTATGTTTATAATTCTTTAGTAGATGTTGGTAGTCATTTTATTCAGTTATGTGGTTTTAAAAAACTGTCAAGATTCTTACAAGGGTAGCCACCTTTCCACACACCACGTGAGTCTCTGTGGAGTACTATAGGCGTATTCAGATCCATGTCTAGGTCATCACAGCGTGCATGTAAGTCACAGCCAATTCATTTCTCACAAGTCCAATCACTTGTCAGTTTTAAACACTGTTAGATCTTGTCTCAGCAGTTTGAACATGTTAATAGCCCAAATAAACTATAGTGTGAACCAAGTGAATAGTTGGTTCCAGAAGTATGCTTCTATAAGCTCCTCATGCAATCATTTATTATTATTGGATTCTAATATGTTGAGTATTTTCAAGAAGTTATTATGATTATCATGATTTTGGTATCTGTGCTTATCACAATCCAGCTCATGGAACATTAGGGACAGACCTGATTAGTTGTATGGATTAAGGAAGGGTGATTATTAATCAATCAATGTGACAGATCTACTGAAGTTCAACCCCTGTAACAATTCTGGTCAAGTGTTTATTCACATACTCTATTTAACACATGTAAGATTCAGTCTTCAGTCAGCCATATTGTAAAAAATATCAAATCTGCCATGTTCATTGCTCTATCTGAGGCAGTCACTGGTATAGGTCTCATCCCGTCTACACATTATATCCTCTACTGATATACATTCATAATAATGGTTGGATGAGCCTCATACTTGTATAGGTATTTACAACAAATCGTAGCTCATTTTTAACTTAACTTTTGGCATGACGGCTCGAATTTTGTTGTTAAGACAAGGGACAAGGGATGTTCTTAAGCTATCAGGCATTGCTAGTTGTATGTGAAATGGTGTGCAACAAAACACGATGAGTACTTGTCGTATCTCCACTTGTTTCAATAATCAAAGCACAGCACATGGGGTCTATTCTTGGTGTTGTGTATGGTGTTCCCCCTGCCGGGATATTGCTGGAACATTGCTAAAAGCGGCGTTAACCCATACTCACTCACTCACTCTTGGTGTTGTGTCATTGAACCAGTCAGACAAAGCTTCTGTTGTGAATGTGGCCTGGGTATTTATCCTGACATAATATAATGCTGTTGAGGGTAACTGATCAATCATAGCAATCATATTCAATCATCAGAGCATTACTTGGCATAACTGTTGAGTGTGTGCACCCCCCAGCACTGAATGACAAGTTTCTTACTTGGGCAACTTCCTATTACTTCAGTGATGTAAACATAGAGACGACACCCCAGGGAGAAGTTAAGCTGAACACTGTCAGTGGAAGTGGGAGGAAGACAAAACAGAAGAAGTGTCTGGTAGAGGAAGAAGAGTTATCAGGAAATGAATCTGTGTCATCTGTTAATACTTCTGACATTTCAACCGATGAGGAAGAGGAGCTGACACAGGAAGACACAACAAACAGAGAGGAAGATTCTGGGAATGGGTCGGAGAAAGAAGGTGTGGAATCTACGGTTGAGAAGAAGGCAGAAGTCGGTGGGAAAGCTGCAAGAGTTTGTATTGGTGCAGAGGGTAGGAAGGATGCCCCAGCGGAGACAGAGGACCGGAAGCCTGCAGTGCATGTGCTGCTGTCCAGACAGCCAGAGGTTCAGGTAATGGAGGAACAGTTAGATGAACGTAACTCAAGGAGGCTTGATCATTCTTGATGGTCAGTTGTTTGGTTCCTGTTTACTTTTTTTAAGGAAAATATGACAGACAGGACAAGTATGAAGTTTAGTTTTTTAAGTTTAAAATGTCTTTCCATGTTTGTACTGTAATTGAAATTTGAATATGAATGTATATTGCTAAAATGAACATTGGTAAACATTGGCTAGAAAGATAGAATTTGAGGTTGGGTAAGTTAAGGCGTTTTTTATTATAATTTAAAATATTACCATTATTATTACAAGTGAACGAAGACATGAGAAACTAAAGTGTTAGGACAGATAGACAATAATCACTGACAATGAAGACACCTCGGATCCTTATCATTGTATTCATAATTCATGTTGTCTTCATTCAAGAGATTGTCATTTCCTGTTAATACATGTGTAACTACTAACAAATCCTTTGAAATTTGGTATATTCAGAAATATCTGTAACTATTTAGACAAAGTCATGTTCATGACCATGAGTGCTGTCCTCCTTCTCTCCAGGAAGCAAGGCTGAAGCTCCCCATTTTGTCCGAGGAGCAGGTCGTGATGGAGGCCATCAATGAACATCCTGTGGTCATCATCTGTGGGGAGACGGGTTCTGGTAAGACCACCCAGGTGCCGCAGTTCCTGTACGAGGCAGGATATGCTCAGTGAGTAGATCACAGACCTAAATGACTGTCATGAAATTAATGTGAGTAGACTTCTTTTTTACCTATAAGAGGTAATCTTCCATGAAATTCCTTGATACAGTATGGTGTGATAGCAATTCAAATGAATAATACCATTTGCTCTCTTCACAAACTTAACTTCAACTGCCTGAAATGTGATCTTACTTCCATGAAATCAAAAACAGGAAATGTCAAATAATGCCTGTTCAAATGTGTCACAGATAAAGATTGCAGGGGCTCCAAGTGTTGTTTCGAGAGTTAGTTCAATCCTTTGAAAATAGATGAGCAGCGTCATGTATTCACCCCCTCTGTTGTTATAGGACATTTTCACAACGTGGTTGAGGCCACGTTGATAACTGCTTGACCAACTTAAGTAAACAAACTTGACATGACAATATACTCCAAAATGACCAGATAGAAATGCATCACTTGGGTAATGCTTTCATTTTTCGCATTAATTTCATGCTTACATTAAATTCCTGATTTACGGTAGCCAGGTGCCACAGTTTCTGTACAAGGCAGGCTACGCTCAGTGTGTTGGGGTAGTCGTATATATAAGTATGATTCTGACACTTTCAAACCACTTTCCTCACTTGACTTTTTAACCATGATTGTTTCATCACCTGTGAAAAGCTTGATGACAGAGTTATCTCCCTTATTCTACATCCACTCAATCTGATCGATATTGGCCACAGTGATTCACATCTTCCTATTTCTTTCCAGTGGTGATGGTATCATTGGTGTCACTGAGCCAAGGAGAGTTTCCACAATAAGTATGTCCAAACGTGTTGCCATGGAAATGAATCTCACCTCAAGGTAAGCCTGTCATCAATGATCAGAGATAATTCTGGGAAGGGCCTTTGGGCCATAAATCTGAAAAAGGCCCACATTTTCAAAAGCAGTGGGGCTTTATAACAGAGTATTATATAGGCATCACATGAATTGTTCTAAATTTCACTTATCAGTGCTATTATAAACTACTAAGATCACACATTGGTACAAGGAAAGACAGGCATATTTTAATGTTTAGCCCCTCATTGTCATAATGTTTCTATCCACAGAGAAGTGTCTTACCAGATTCGGTATGAGGGCAATGTTACTGACGACACCGCTATAAAGTTCCAGACTGATGGTGTTCTCTTAAAAGAAGTTCAGAAGGTACATAGAGAAACTGATACATGTATTGGATGTTGGATTGCTTTCTAAATTCTAGAAAGTAAATTTACATTGTATAGCTTCAGATGAACAAATGGGAGATAACATCCTTGGTAAACAAATGGTGAAAAAAAATCACAATACATACAAGGTGAGTGAATTCATGTTTAACTGGATAATTTAATTAAATGGCCATATTTTTAAACTTATCCTATCTCACACTATGCATTTCTCTTTCTTCTTTCGATCCTACGTGGAAACATGTCTGAAATAAAGGTTTCCAGCTTCTAAAGTTAATTCAACGAGACCTCACCTACTGCCTCGAACCAACATGTAGATGCTCACATCTACAGTCACTTCACTCTACCCAGTACGACCATTAAAGGATCAGCGCTCTCCAGATCAGGATCTTCAGTTGGAGAGTTGCCAAACTTGGTACCGCCGAACCTCCCACTCTCAGCACACCTAGAAGCATCCAGACCCCTTGCCGGATCACCATCCTTTGAAGGTTTGTCAGACCTCGGAGGTTCGATGATCATCATCAGATCGGACCCCTGTGTGGAATCAGCTTACACCCGAACCTCCAAGGTGTTTCGGCGGGACTTGAAGGTTCGACAAACCGCTACAGATTGACGTTCATCTTCGGAACTACTCATCCCATGACAGACGATCAGGGAATCATTCATCTTCTCATCATGTTTAACGTAGAGACTATTCTGATTCTTCACGCTTAGATTTGGAGGATGAATGCTACAATGAATATCTTGGACATTCATCTTATTTGACTCGTTCCTCTTCCTCTAGTCATCCGGACTTTCGACCATGATATCATCCCCGGTCCTGTGATTTTCACCAATGACAGGATTATCCCTGATACCCCCACTTCAAACAACACTTCAATCTCATTAAAATCAGACCTAAGTTCTTGCTGCTGCCAAACAAAGATATAAGGACATCCCATTACGGATCATGTCAGAATGACCTTTCGCGAACTTTGACTGACCACTGAAATGACTTACAATCAGCCAATTAGAAAACAGCTTTCTCGAGCTTTATAGCACTTCCATTTATAGACTACGCTTGAAAAATAAGTTGACACAGTTCTCGATTAAAATTTTGAACTGTTTACCCCACGGAAGCCAGAGAAAGACGATAATTTTGACAGAACCAGTCATATGGGCCCTAACTGTCGTTTTGAATAAACTGTGTTAATGTTTCTGAGGTTGCATGGTTAGAAAACACATTCCGACTATCACTTTCATGATCAGGTAAGCCATGCTTTGATTGGTCAGGTGAAAGGTCGATCTGACGTGACCCGTAAATTGAATGTCCTCAGATCTTTGTTTGGCGGCAGCGAGAACTTAGGTCTGATTTTAATGAGATTGTACAACACTTACGCAAATGGTTGGGAACGCTACCCACATTATATGGACTCTTTTCCTCCATGGCATGGATACTCTCACAACAATGCTTTTCTGGACTACTACACCTCTTGAGTCATGACATGTTTCCTCGACACAGGAATAAACTACACCCGTTAGCCACTGTTAGTAGATGTCAGTCTCCTAAAGATAGGCATCATTCTATTTTGCCTACTTGTCGTTCGGGTTCACCTTCTCAACCATCAATTTGATGCCCTCCTGCTATCTCAAGTTATCCCTTCGTCACGGAATGCTGGTGATCTCTCTGCACAACAGATTCCCACTTAGTTAAAATGGTAACAGCGGCATACCTTCCTCAGTCGACAACCACCGTACCAACCTCTGTACCTCCTTCCATGTCAACAGCCACTAGACCTCCTTTTGTGGATCTGCCACCAGAACACCACCGGTCTTCGGATCACTACGTCTCCATGGCTTCTTACTCAGGGAGTTTAGACATAGCCGATCCAGTTACCGTTCTCATCTGGATTGCAGATGAACTGCAACTTTCCAAAACTTTTCTTCGACTGAGGACACCCTATCTTTTTTGGTCAAACATCCAGCTTCCTCCTAGACTAGTCCACCAACTTAGACAAAGCCTTCGGTTCTTTTCGCCGGTTACGTAATCGACTTCAGTCTCCATGCTTTGTTTTGGCTGACGTAGGTACACATGGCTTAGCAATGGTTGCTCCCGAGCTGGACGGTGACATTGCGACCTTAGTGTCCTTTCTCCTGCTCTTTGGTGGACGATAGGGATCTCGTGCACCTCGACAATACACTTTGGAGGACGCTTCCTTTGATTTCTACCATTCTATCAGTGACTGAAGTACTTTCTTCTGCTTTGGTTCAGGCCTTTTCTCCAGAAGAATCCTACATCCGGGGTGCTGTGACCCTTATTCAAGATATGACAGTAGCTGTCCTAGATCTTAGGGGTCACTCAATCACCATACTTTTGGACGTGGTGTTTTGCAACTTTGCCCTTGAGATGACCAATTTAAGAACTGGTTCTATCAACTATCATGGTCTACACCCTCTCTTTATGCGATACACATACAGGAGGTCCGGTTAACTTACTCTGTATTCAACTGGAGGAACAGAGAATAAGTCGGAACACACAAACTTCACTCCTTCTCAACCTGATCACAGAGACGTTCTGAATAACCAATCTACTTCCCTTCGTGACTGCGATCAGGGATGCCAAAGTCAGCAAGGAGATACAGTGGTCGCTCGCTACAACGCTACCAATGGGGTCCAAATAATTGGTGGGCGTTATAGACGATGAGCCGTTTAACCGAGGCCGAGGCGGGGGAGCGCGCTCGGCAAATCTCAAATCATCAATATGTGTTTATCTCACGTCACATCAAAATAGTATATATTTTTATGGACCTAGATCTACCTGTAATATCATTCATTTATTAAATCTGTCACATTTCACAATGTCTGAAATACGTATTCCATTCTAATTTATCATTTTTTATCAATAAATTAAAAAATTATTCACTATTTCCCGCGATGTTATTGAAAATAAAATTCGACAACGGGTCCGCATCGAACATGTCAAAGAGCAAAATAAAGACTATTTTAAGCAAATCTTTAAATATATTATACAAAGTGATAAATAAAATCAACAAAAATATATCTAAAAGTAATCAAACTTACATCTAAGTTATTATTTCCATCGTTTTGTCCGATCTCGTGTAATGGAAGTCAAATGACATCTCGGCTTTCGTCGCCTTGAATTCTCGGCTCGGACACAACATTTAATGCAAAAATATATGCATGAAAAATCTTTGTCACAGCTCGTAACCTAGCACGATACATTCGCAAAGTTCCATATTTTTAATATATATCGTGATTTCCTGCTTAAAACGTTCAGAATAACACGATTTAGCAAAAAATCTTTCGCTAACTTCTGAAATTTATCAAACACGAGCTTGGTATCACAGCTATAATTTGATTGGCTGCCTGAGGTCACGTGCTCAAAATTGACCAATCACGAAACTTGTAGCAGATTTCGGCAAGAAAGCGTCATTAGAAACAAATTTTAATCCAATGAAATCGCTTGTTACAACTACGGAAAAAAAACAGGCGATGTTACGAAAGCGCGATTACGAAATGAATGACCGCCGTGTTGTGACAGCAACTACATGTGTGTGACAGTTTAGCCTTAAATTGGATTGCCCACTAATTAAGATTATAAACTTCGCTTGTGGTTCTCTTTTATTGCATGCATGCGCTTCTAAGATCAAAGGATGTATAGTGTGAAAAGTTAACTAGTTGAACAATCGTATTTCCGGGACTTGCCGCGGATGTTTTCAAACAGATTATTAGAACTCCATTCAGCG
The DNA here is from genome assembly GCF_023055435.1 of Haliotis rufescens. Taxonomy (NCBI): domain Eukaryota; kingdom Metazoa; phylum Mollusca; class Gastropoda; order Lepetellida; family Haliotidae; genus Haliotis; species Haliotis rufescens. The sequence continues at coordinate 2,979,769 of NW_025964068.1, forward strand.
ATAAACGGTTGATTATGCAATGAGAAGCGTTATGTGCAAATGAACAACGAACAACAATACAATCATGTCTGTGTAAAACTCTCAGTAATAAAAGTGTACATAAATTTGGGGAACCATGTGTTACCGTGCATGGTAACCGAGGCTTTATCGAAGAGCGCAATAGCGAGCGATCACTGTACATCAAACAGACATACCGTCCCCTTCTCAGCACCCAAGGGAAATGCCGACACTGTCGGGAGACACAACCTCAAAGTGACTTGTTGCGACATGAAAACAACTGGATTCTTCCGCTTCCATGCTTCCCAATTTTTTCTTCTCCTGCATAGGCGGAAGATTGAGCATCTTTGCTATGAATTGGACCACATGACCCATTTGTGTTTTGTCACCTTCAAACAGGGTATCCTCTACCCATCATGACGACACCGCCGACAATGAACAAACCTTGTCAATATCTATAGACAGAAAAGCAGGTTCCATTCCTCAAAGACTCCATAAGCATGATGCTTGTAAAGAACATCATAGAGTGTCTGGACACATGGCTGATGACACCAGGGTTCTCTATTCCCTAATATTTCTGGTCCCAAAGAAAGACAGTCCTCAACTTCATCTCATTTTCAACATGAAAACTTTCAACAAACTGTACCTAGAGACTCCTTCACACTTTCACATAACATCAATCGCCCTACTAAGAACGATTCTTCATCCCGACAACTTCATGAACAGCCAACATGTACAAGATGCATATTCCCTATTCTTGCAGAGCACTGCCACTTTCTCCGGTTTGTGTTCCTAGGCCAACACCACCAATAGCTTGTGCTTCAAATTCCTACACATTCGAGTTTGAATTGTACTTCAACGATTACATTCAAGCCAACGAGGATTCGAACACTCTTCTTGACACCTTGATTTCACCTACTTCACCAACTAGGTTAGATCATCAACACCTAAAAGTCCGAAACGATTCCTACACAATGTCTTCGGTTCAATGGAGCCCTCGTCGACTGAGCCTGGGCAAGATGTTCGTATCCCAGGATTGTTGGGAGAAGGTTCTCCCATCATATGTCTGTGAAGGAGTCTACTTGCAGCCATTTATCCCGACCCTTCACCTCTTCGTTGACGCCTAAACCGTGGGTTAGGGAGTTTGTTGTCAAGAAGTACAAGTGGCAGGTGCAAAGATCTCTACAGTTGCCGAAGTGCAATCACTGATTAGGTCCTACACAACATCTTCAGTTTAGTGAAGACCTCAAACTTAACCTTCAGGATGACAAATGTCAAGTTCTAACCTCTCTCCCGAACCACCTACATCCACACCTCAGGTGGTGGCTATTGCCATCACATCTCTGTGAAGAAGTCTCCTTGCAGCCATTCACCCCGACCTCCACCTCTTCATCGACACCTCAACTGTGGGTTGGGGAACATCATTGTCAACTACAAGTGGCAGTGGCAAGATTTCAGGGAGGTGCTTCTGGCAGTGTCTCATTGGTCCACACTTATTCATTCCTCCACACTAATGATCCAGTAGGACAACATATTGTCCATGTGGTACATGTACAAGAATGGGTCCACCAAGTCGACTTCACTACTGTCTCCAGCTCTTGAATTTTTCCAGCAGATCGAATCACTCAACATACAGGTTCAAGCAAGACATATTCCCGGGATCTCTGTCATAGCTGACTCCCTGTCCCAACCTGACAAACCATCTCCCACAGAATGGTGACTACATCCAAGGATATTCCAGTGGATTTGCCAGTTATTTCCGTCCCCAAACCACAACTTCTTCACAACTCGCTTCATCACTCAGCTATCCCGGTTCATATCCCAGATCCTCTAGCCTGGGACAACGATGCGTTAGCTTACACCTTTCCCAAACCGGCATTCTACCTTGGGTTCTACAGAAGATAGCGTCAACCAATCACCGCACACTGCTTTTGGTCACGCCCTCCTGGCCAACACAAAATTGGTTCACAATGCTTATGCACCTCACAGACAGAAGATTTTACTATCTACCTCTTAGAGTTGATTGTCTTCTTCATCCTCACTCTCAGTTGCTTCATCCATCTCCAGCAACCCTCAATCTATGCATCTGGTGCATTTACAGAAGTCATTTGTAGCCAAGGATTACTCTACACGAGTGGCCAAGACCATCACAGATCATCAACAAAAGCACTTTACGACCATAAATGGAAGGCATTTGAGGCCTACTGTCAATTGCATGACACATCCACTTCTGCTACGGCCTCTCCACAACAAATTGCTGAATACCTTAATCATCTCTGATCATCTCGAAAGCTTAAGGGTTCTACCCTGGCTACATACCTGGCCACAATCAACTCAACTACAACGGGTGCAAAGATCTCTACAGATGATGGACTTCGATCACTGATTAGGTCTTACAATTTGGTGGACCAGTCATCACGGTTCCGACCACCAACCTGGGATCTTAACATCATACTTCGTCATCTAGATTCGGCCGATTATGAACCTCTGGCCAAAAGGATTATTATCCCCCTGCCCAACAAAGTTGGCGGGGGATATAGAAACGGGCTCCGTCTGTCCACCCGTCACGTTTCGTTTCCATGAGCATAATTCAAAAACCGTTCAATATTTTTTCATGAAACTTTGCAGGTCTGTCAAGTACATGCCGGACTGGTGCCTTTGGCTATTTAGAAATTCTAGAAATATTTATTTTTTTTTGTTTCCATGGCAGCAAGATGGACTTAGGTTCTGTGAGGGTAGGGTTTGTTTCCAGAGGATAACTCATAAACCGTTCAATATTTTTTCATGAAACTTTGCAGGTTTGTCCCACATGTGATGTCCATCCTAAACCCTGAAGATTACGAAGACGTATCATTGTGTAGGGTACGTGCACTTCGGATCTATCTGGAATCGATGAAAACGCTTCAACAATTACAGAAGAGACTATTAATCCTGCTCTCCATGGCAGCCACTACGATCTCGTACTACGATCTCATTTTTGATACGCTCAGTCATCCGCCGAGCTTACTTCTTTGCTGGCCTACCTGCTCAGGTCACATCCAACCCTCACAAGACCCTCACTGAGTCTCCGGTTGAAGGATGTAATCACTCGTCTGTAGAGACTTCGGTTTCCAGCTATGAAGTCGCCATTAGGTCGGCTGAACTCGGTGTCCCAGTCCCTTATCCCATGCACCTCTACCTTGGGTATGTGTGCCGGGTAGTGGATTGATGATCCTTTTGTGGATGTTGTTGATCGTTCCTCTTCTCGCCTTAACCCATTGATATGTATGGGGGAATTAACTTAAGAAGCAGGAAATCATTTTTTGAGACACGTTTCCGCTTAGGACCAAAAGAAGAAAGAGAAATGCACCAATTTTTGCATTGTGTTATTCAGATTCAGAACCAAGATATGGTTGCTAGTGTGTCGAGGATGTTTATCATGATACCCTGAAGATATAAGGGTATTGCACTGGATAAGTAAGGATGGTCCACACTCTGATTTTCATTTTTCTTGACAGGACTTCTTGCTGAGCAAGTACAGCGTGATCATTGTAGACGAGGCCCACGAGAGGAGTGTATTCACAGACATACTGATTGGCTTACTGTCAAGGATAGTCCCCCTCAGAGAGAAGGTAATTGGCTGTATGTCACCTAAATCACAGTGCAACTCATTCAATCTACAAATTACTAATTAGAAAGTATTTCTGCCTATCTTACAGTTGACTGATCAGACCTCAGCTGAAGGGTCTGTGCTTGTTCCATTCAGTGTCAACATGTTGTAATTCCTCTGTGAATATGAATAACTGTCCCACTTTGAATGTGTATTGCTTGGTTATTAAACAGACATATCTGCAATCCAAGTTATTCTGGGTTATCAGTCTATCAGTAATATACACAGTCTATCAGCTACCATCAAGTCATTATACTCAGGAGCAGTAGATGTTTCTTTCATCTTTTTCTCACTAATCTTGTGTAGTGCAGGTTTCACATCCTCCTCAACAACCCTTGAATCCCTCCTCCCTCCCACCCTCCCTCCCTCCCTCCTCAACTGCCTAGGGAGATGTCAGTGTATTGCTCTCACACCCCTCCCACTGTGGTGTTGTACATATTGCAGGACCCCACCCTCGACACCCACTCTGTATGCTGCCTCATTAGCCAGCTGGGAGTATGTAACTTAGTCTGTCATACAGACCCTGAAACAAGTATATCCAATACAGCCCATGCAAGTCTATAATGTTTGGCAAGTCTTTGGCAACTGTTTTTTCTGTAAAATATGTTCATTTCAGAAACTAGATGTTAATCTATTCAGTAAACACATGTAGGCCAGCTGACATAATCTTCCAGACATGTTATCTTGATTATGAAATCTTTTTGACATATTAAACATTTAACACTATGATAAAATTTAAGTACTGTTAAAAGCAATGTTAATGTAAACTCACTCTAACAATAATTGTTGACATCCTCACCCCTTAAAAATGTCATTGACTGATGACGAGCTGTGGTGCTGTTGTAGATATGTGTCACACAGACATGCTATGGCTGGAGGTTGGTGATGTAGATATGTGTCACACAGACATGCTATGGCTGGAGGTTGGTGATGTAGATATGTGTCACACAGACATGCTATGGCTGGAGGTTGGTGATGTAGATATGTGTCACACAGACATGCTATGGCTGGAGGTTGGTGATGTAGATATGTGTCACACAGACATGCTATGGCTGGAGGTTGGTGATGTAGATAGGTGTCACACAGACATGCTATGGCTGGAGGTTGGTGATGTAGATAGGTGTCACACAGACATGCTATGGCTGGAGGTTGGTGATGTAGATATGTGTCACACAGACATGCTATGGCTGGAGGTTGGTGATGTAGATATGTGTCACACAGACATGCTATGGCTGGAGGTTGGTGATGTAGATATGTGTCACACAGACATGCTATGGCTGGAGGTTGGTGATGTAGATATGTGTCACACAGACATGCTATGGCTGGAGGTTGGTGATGTAGATATGTGTCACACAGACATGCTATGGCTGGAGGTTGGTGATGTAGATATGTGTCACACAGACATGCTATGGCTGGAGGTTGGTGATGTAGATATGTGTCACACAGACATGCTATGGCTGGAGGTTGGTGATGTAGATATGTGTCACACAGACATGCTATGGCTGGAGGTTGGTGATGTAGATATGTGTCACACAGACATGCTATGGCTGGAGGTTGGTGATGTAGATATGTGTCACACAGACATGCTATGGCTGGAGGTTGGTGATGTAGGATGTAGGATCTGCTGCATGTTCTGTGGATGACAGATGTGTGATTGTCTCCTGATTTCAGAGAGGGAAGCCGCTTAAGCTGATCATCATGTCCGCCACTCTGCGTGTTGAGGACTTCACAGAAAACAAACAGCTGTTCAAGGTCACACCACCAGTCATCAAGGTAGAAAACTACAGCTTAAGAATGATTCACTTATCTGATGAACATATTTAGTTAACAAGAGTTTGAAGCTAATGTTAACAGGGCTGTTGTCCAGTTTTGACTCACAGGATCTACATCATTTAAAACATATGCAAAAACATTTAGAAATTGTTTGGAAAGGGATAATATGTGTTCATACCAATCAGAATAATTAGAATTTGCTTATTTCAATGCTCACATATTTCGGACTTAGGTAAGGCTAAATGTATCATAAAGTATGGTTTTATAGGTTTCAAGAAGAGTTAGTGCAACAATTGAAAATGTGCAAGTTTTTGGCAGAATCTTATTTTGTTTGGAAATGTAGATGAAGACAGCACAAACATATTGTGAGAAATCTAGTTATCAGCCATGTCAGACATATTTTAATATGTCCAACAATTTGTATACCAATATTTCAAAGTTTTCTGTAATTTGTTTACATTTTCAGTGGTCCAAACAGGACCCTTACGCTTCCTAGCCATTTTTTCAACAGTTTCAGTGCTCCTACCAGTTGTTGATTGGCTGCAGTTATCTTAAATGTTGACTGAACCAAAATGAATGTGAAATTACAAGTGGATAGTTTCCTGTTTTCATCTCAATGCACCTTCCTAGAATTGTAGGATGGATCTATGTTTGATGGTCATGTCTAAGGGGATGGCACACAAGTGAGGGAATCACACATATCCTTTTGTTATTTTGCCCAGGTTGAGTCGAGACAGTTTCCTGTGACAATACACTTCAACAAACGGACACCACTAGATGACTACCTGGCGGATGCATACAGGAAGGTAGGTGACCCCAGGGGAAAGCAGGAATCAAGAAATAATAACAATCTGGAGTGTAGGACATGTTGTGGAAATAGTGGTTTAATGACTGTTAACATGAGAAAATCTTGAGAAGAAAACTCATTGACTGATAAATTCATGTGAGTATGATGATACCTTAAATTATTCTTCTTCAATTTGAGTGTTGTTTTTCAAGTCAAGTGCTAATTAGGTTTGACTACAATTTAATTAGTTTCTTTAATGCATTGGTCTGCATTGTTCAAGGCATTGTTGGTCGTCTGTAATGACAGACATCTAAGTCTAACATTAACCTCCTTGGTCGTCTGTAATGACAGGCATCTAAGTCTAACATTAACCTCCTTGGTCGTCTGTAATGACAAGCATCTAAGTCTAACATTGACCTCCCTGGTCGTCTGTAATGACAAGCATCTAAGTCTAACATTGACCTCCCTGGTCGTCTGTAATGACAAGCATCTAAGTCTAACATTGACCTCCTTGGTTGTCTGTAATGACAGGCATCTAAGTCTAACATTGACCTCCTTGGTTTTCCATGATGACAGGCATCTAAGTCTAACATTGACCTCCTTGGTTATCTGTAATGACAAGCATCTAAGTCTAACATTAACCTCCTTGGTTGTCTGTGATGACAGGCATCTAAGTCTAACATTGACCTCCTTGGTTGTCTGTAATGACAAGCATCTAAGTCTAACATTAACCTCCTTTGTCGTCTGTAATGACAGGCATCTAAGTCTAACATTGACCTCCTTGGTCGTCTGTAATGACAGGCATCTAAGTCTAACATTGACCTCCTTGGTTGTCTGCAATGACAAGCATCTAAGTCTAACATTAACCTCCTTGGTCGTCTGTAATGACAGGCATCTAAGTCTAACATTGACCTCCTTGGTTGTCTGTAATGACAGGCATCTAAGTCTAACATTAACCTCCTTGGTTGTCTGTAATGACAGGCATCTAAGTCTAACATTGACCTCCTTGGTTGTCTGTAATGACAGGCATCTAAGTCTAACATTAACCTCCTTGGTTGTCTGTAATGACAGGCATCTAAGTCTAACATTGACCTCCTTGGTTGTCTGTAATGACAGGCATCTAAGTCTAACATTGACCTCCCTGGTCGTCTGTGATGACAGGCATCTAAGTCTAACATTAACCTCCTTGGTTGTCTGTGATGACAAGCATCTAAGTCTAACATTAACCTCCTTGGTTGTCTGTAATGACAAGCATCTAAGTCTAACATTAACCTCCTTGGTCGTCTGTAATGACAGACATCTAAGTCTAACATTAACCTCCTTGGTTGTCTGTGATGACAAGCATCTAAGTCTAACATTAACCTCCTTGGTTGTCTGTAATGACAGGCATCAAAGTCTAACATTGACCTCCTTGGTTGTCTGTAATGACAGGCATCTAAGTCTAACATTAACCTCCTTGGTTGTCTGTAATGACAAGCATCTAAGTCTAACATTAACCTCCTTGGTCGTCTGTAATGACAAGCATCTAAGTCTAACATTGACCTCCTTGGTTGTCTGTAATGACAGGCATCTAAGTCTAACATTGACCTCCTTGGTTGTCTGTAATGACAGGCATCTAAGTCTAACATTAACCTCCTTGGTCGTCTGTAATGACAAGCATCTAAGTCTAACATTGACCTCCTTGGTTGTCTGTAATGACAGGCATCTAAGTCTAACATTGACCTCCTTGGTTGTCTGTAATGACAGGCATCTAAGTCTAACATTGACCTCCTTGGTTGTCTGTAATGACAGACATCTAAGTCTAACATTGACCTCCTTGGTTGTCTGTAATGACAGGCATCTAAGTCTAACATTGACCTCCCTGGTCGTCTGTAATGACAGGCATCTAAGTCTAACATTAACCTCCTTGGTTGTCTGTGATGACAAGCATCTAAGTCTAACATTAACCTCCTTGGTTGTCTGTAATGACAAGCATCTAAGTCTAACATTGACCTCCCTGGTCGTATGTAATGACAGGCATCTAAGTTTAACATTGACCCCCCTGGTCGTCTGTAATGACAAGCATCTAAGTCTAACATTAACCTCCTTGGTTGTCTGTGATGACAAGCATCTAAGTCTAACATTAACCTCCCTGGTCGTCTGTGATGACAAGCATCTAAGTCTAACATTAACCTCCTTGGTCGTCTGTAATGACAAGCATCTAAGTCTAACATTGACCTCCTTGGTTGTCTGTAATGACAAGCATCTAAATCTCACATTTACCTCCTTGGTCGTCTGTAATGACAGGCATCTTAGTCTAACATTGACCTCCCTGGTCGTCTGTGATGACAGGCATCTAAGTCTAACATTGACCTCCTTGGTTGCCTGTAATGACAGGCATCTAAGTCTAACATTAACCTCCTTGGTTGTCTGTGATGACAAGCATCTAAGTCTAACATTAACCTCCTTGGTCATCTGTAATGACAGGCATCTAAGTCTAACATTGACCTCCTTGGTTGTCTGTAATGACAGGCATCTAAGTCTAACATTAACCTCCTTGGTCATCTGTAATGACAGGCATCTAAGTCTAACATTAACCTCCTTGGTTGTCTGTAATGACAGGCATCTAAGTCTAACATTAACCTCCTTGGTTGTCTGTAATGACAGGCATCTAAGTCTAACATTAACCTCCTTGGTTGTCTGTAATGACAGGCATCTAAGTCTAACATTAACCTCCTTGGTCATCTGTAATGACAGGCATCTAAGTCTAACATTAACCTCCTTGGTTGTCTGTAATGACAGGCATCTAAGTCTAACATTGACCTCCCTGGTCGTCTGTGATGACAAGCATCTAAGTCTAACATTAACCTCCTTGGTTGTCTGTAATGACAAGCATCTAAGTCTAACATTAACCTCCTTGGTTGTCTGTAATGACAGGCATCTAAGTCTAACATTAACCTCCTTGGTTGTCTGTAATGACAAGCATCCTAGTCTAACATTGACCTCCTTGGTTATCTGTAATGACAAGCATCTAAGTCTAACATTAACCTCCTTGGTTGTCTGTAATGACAGGCATCTAAGTCTAACATTAACCTCCTTGGTCGTCTGTAATGACAGGCATCTAAGTCTAACATTAACCTCCTTGGTTGTCTGTAATGACAAGCATCTAAGTCTAACATTAACCTCCTTGGTTGTCTGTAATGACTGGCAACAGGTTTGTGGTCATGATTTACCTTGTTGGGATCTTGTGACTGAACTTTGTTTGTTGCCAGGTATGCAAGATTCACCGGCAGCTGCCAAGTGGAGGTATTCTGGTGTTTGTGACCGGCCAACAAGAAGTGCATACATTGTGCAAAAAGCTCCGCAACATTTTTCCTTATAAGGCTGGAGAAGGTGAGAATTTGAATGCCATCAAACTGATGTAGTTGTTTAGATCCTGTAGATAGAATTTTGAGGAAGGCCTCTCAGTGTGTACATATAAGTGCTGGGGTTAGTGACATGACAAGGAACGTGTTTATGAGGATGCCAGTCATGATGGGAGCACGACTTAAGTTCAACTTTACAACAGAGCAGTGTACAACATAACGTGTTATAACTACGATGACCATACAATGCAAGTATTCTTTCAAAATACCTTTGCCTTTGTTTTAAACTGCTCTCCAGCAATATCCTGGCTGGTGGACACCAGAAATGGGCTTCACACACTGTACCCATGTTCTATGTGATGCTTAACACTGCACTCAGCTGTATGATGGAGGTCTGTAAATAATCAAGTCTGGACCAGACAGTCCAGTGACTGATATGAGCATCAATCCATGCAATTGGGATACGATTATATGCATCAACCAAGTCAAGAGAGACTTCCAGACCTCTCTTAGAGACACTTCCAGACCCCTCTGAGAGACACTTCCAGACCTCTCTAAAAGACACTTCCAGACCTCTCTAAGAGACACTTCCAGAGTTCTCCAGCGATTCCCAAGACTTCATGAAATGCAGTTGGGCCAGCATGACATCCATATTGAAAAACCTCTTCATGACCTTTTCTCAGTTATTTTACAACTAAATGTAATGACATTTAGTACATGTGTAGTTAGTAGCAGGTCTCTATATATCTTCTTTTTGATTTTTTAAATATTGACATTTTACCAAAGTGGTAAACGTAGACCTGCATCACTTCAGGCTTTCATCCCAAATTTAGATGACATGCTGTGATATAACTAAAATACTGTCGAAAGTGCTTACCCACTCTTTCTTGCAGATTAAGAAACTATTGGATAGATAGTTAGTGTTTCATACATGTTAATAGTTTTGTCCTCAGTATTTATACAGAAAGTATTTGAGTATCAATGCTGAGAGGAAATTTACGTGGCTGTCTTTATTGACTACATATCAGGTGAGCTATAATGCCATGGCACTATTTTGTGCAGTTCGCATAATGTTTTGTTATCAGCTGTAAGCTGTAGTCTGGGAAATATATTGAGATTATAAACAGGTTATGCTTTGGTGTCAAGAATATCATACATTGGAAATAATAATTGTATTATGTGAGCCATTGGTAAGCATAAATTGCGAGTGACTATACAATGCCAGAGTGATCTGTACCACTTTTGATCATAATATAGTGACAAATGATTTTGCTGACAGAAACACACACACTTGGAGGACCCACTATCTAAACATTGTAGAAACAACAGCCTACTGAGCAAACGGGCCTAGGATTGTGGAAGCTTATTGGTTGTTTGCATCGATAACACTATTCAATAAACATTTAGGATATGCCATGCACAAATGTTGAGATTGGATGCAGAAAAAGAATGACACTGCATCCCAAGGGACCCACAATAATGTTCATTGTACCTATAGTACGTCAAGAGCAGTTACGGGTGTCTGTCATCTTATCCATCGATCATAACCACTGTCCACTTGATCATTGATTCATTCCAGGCTCTAAAATAGTCATATAAACGTACAGTACACTACACCATTATATTAGTCATATTGCCTGCAAGGACCCTTCAAATTAATTATTCGGGACCCCTGGACCCCCACTTTGGTAAGTCAAGGTAAAACCCTATGTATGCTTTCATAAAACAAATTGTGTAACATTGTTCAGCTGTTATGTTGCTTCTCTTGCAGCTGTGGAGAAAAAACCAACCAAAGCAGAACTTCGAAAGCAGAAGAAAGGACATAAGAAAAAGAAACAAAGAGTCAACCTGCCCAAAGTTAATCTGGACAAGTAAGCAACTCACATCCTCAAAGTATCAGTTATAACAGACAGAGAAACACTACCACAATACAATCTAAACATACCGGGGATTGCAGACAGGGAAACACCACCAGGCTACAATCTAAACATACCGGGTATTGCAGACAGGGAAACACCACCATAATACAATCTAAACATACCGGGGATTGCAGACAGAGAAACACCACCAGGCTACAATCTAAACATACCTCGTATTGCAGACAGAGAAACACCACCAGGATACAATCTAAACATACCGGGGATTGCAGACAGGGAAACACCACCAGGATACAATCTAAACATACCGGGGATTGCAGACAGGAGAACACCACCAGGATACAATCTAAACATACCGGGGATTGCAGAAAGAGAAACACCACCAGGCTACAATCTAAACATACCGGGGATTGCAGACAGAGAAACACCACCAGGCTACAATCTAAACATACCGGGCATTGCAGACAGGGAAACACCACCAGGATACAATCTAAACATACCGGGGATTGCAGACAGAGAAACACCACCAGGATACAATCTAAACATACCGGGGATTGCAGACAGAGAAACACCACCAGGATATCTAAACATACCGGGGATTGCAGACAGAGAAACATAACCAGGATACAATCTAAACATACCGGGTATTGCAGACAGAGAAACACCACCGGGCTACAATCTAAACATACTAGGGATTGCAGACAGAGAAACACCACCAGGCTACAATCTAAACATACCGGGGATTGCAGACAGAGAAACACAACCAGGATACAATCTAAACATACTAGGGATTGCAGACAGAGAAACACCACCAGGCTACAATCTAAACATACCGGGGATTGCAGACAGAGAAACACAACCAGGATACAATCTAAACATACCGGGGATTGCAGACAGAGAAACACCACCAGGATACAATCTAAGCATACCGGGGATTGCAGACAGAGAAACACCACCAGGATACAATCTAAACATACCGGGGATTGCAGACAGGGAAACACCACCAGGATACAATCTAAACATACCGGGTATTGCAGACAGAGAAACACCACCAGGCTACAATCTAAACATACCGGGGATTGCAGACAGAGAAACACCACCAGGATACAATCTAAACATACCTGGTATTGCAGACAAAGAAACACCACCAGGATACAATCTAAACATACCTGGTATTGCAGACAGAGAAACACCACCAGGATACAATCTAAACATACCTGGTATTGCAGACAGAGAAACACCACCAGGATACAATCTAAACATACCGGGGATTGCAGACAGAGAAACACCACCAGGATACAATCTAAACATACCGGGTATTGCAGACAGAGAAACACCACCAGGATACAATCTAAACATACCGGGGATTGCAGACAGAGAAACACAACCAGGATACAATCTAAACATACCTCGTATTGCAGACAGAGAAACACCACCAGGATACAATCTAAACATACCGGGGATTGCAGACAGAGAAACACCACCATAATACAATCTAAACACACCGTTGATCGCAGACAGAGAAACACCACCAGGATACAATCTAAACATACCGGGGATTGCAGACAGAGAAACACCACCATAGTACAATCTAAACACACCGTTGATCGCAGACAGAGAAACACCACCAGGATACAATCTAAACATACCGTTGATCGCAGACAGAGAAACACCACCATAATACAATCTAAACACACCGTTGATCGCAGACAGAGAAACACCACCAGGATACAATCTAAACATACCGGGGATTGCAGACAGAGAAACACAACCAGGATACAATCTAAACATACCGGGGATTGCAGACAGAGAAACACCACCAGGATACAATCTAAACATACCGGGGATTGCAGACAGAGAAACACCACCATAATACAATCTAAACATACCGGGCATTGCAGACAGAGAAACACCACCAGGATACAATCTAAACATACCGGGTATTGCAGACAGAGAACACCACCAGGATACAATCTAAACATACCGGGGATTGCAGACAGAGAAACACCACCAGGATACAATCTAAACATACCGGGGATTGCAGACAGGGAAACACCACCAGGATACAATCTAAACATACCGGGGATTGCAGACAGAGAAACACCACCAGGATACAATCTAAACATACCGGGGATTGCAGACAGAGAAACACCACCACGATACAATCTAAACATACCGGGGATTGCAGACAGAGAAACACCACCAGGATACAATCTAAACATACCGGGGATTGCAGACAGAGAAACACCACCAGGCTACAATCTAAACATACCGGGGATTGCAGACAGAGAAACACCACCAGGCTACAATCTAAACATACCGGGGATTGCAGACAGGGAAACACCACCGGGCTACAATCTAAACATACCGGGTATTGCAGACAGAGAAACACCACCAGGATACAATTTAAACATACCAGGGATTGCAGACAGAGAAACACCACCAGGATACAATCTAAACATACCGGGGATTGCAGACAGGGAAACACCACCGGGCTACAATCTAAACATACCGGGGATTGCAGACAGGGAAACACCACCGGGCTACAATCTAAACATACCGGGTATTGCAGACAGAGAAACACCACCAGGATACAATCTAAACATACCGGGGATTGCAGAAAGAGAAACACCATCAGGCTACAATCTAAACATACCGGGCATTGCAGACAGAGAAACACCACCAGGATACAATCTAAACATACCGGGGATTGCAGACAGGGAAACACCACCAGGATACAATCTAAATGTATCTGTTACTGCAGACAGGGAAACACCACCAGGATACAATCTAAATGTATCTGTTACTGCAGAGAGGGAAACACCACTGGGATACAATCTAAATGTATCAGTTACTGCAGAGAGGGAAACACCACCAGGATACAATCTAAATGTATCTGTTACTGCAGACAGGGAAACACCACTGGGATACAATCTAAATGTATCTGTTACTGCAGACAGGGAAACACCACTGGGATACAATCTAAATGTATCAGTTACTGCAGACAGGGAAACACCACTGGAATACAATCTAAATATATCTGTTACTGCAGACAGGGAAACACCACTGGGATACAATCTAAATGTATCTGTTACTGCAGACAGGGAAACACCACTGGGATACAATCTAAATGTATCTGTTACTGCAGACAGGGAAACACCACTGGGATACAATCTAAATGTATCTGTTACTGCAGACAGGGAAACACCACCAGGATACAATCTAAATGTATCAGTTACTGCAGAGAGGGAAACACCACTGGGATACAATCTAAATGTATCTGTTACTGCAGACAGGGAAACACCACTGGGATACAATCTAAATGTATCTGTTACTGCAGAGAGGGAAACACCACCAGGATACAATCTAAATGTATCTGTTACTGCAGACAGGGAAACACCACCAGGATACAATCTAAATGTATCAGTTACTGCAGAGAGGGAAACACCACCAGGATACAATCTAAATGTATCTGTTACTGCAGACAGGGAAACACCACTGGCATACAATCTAAATGTATCAGTTACTGCAGACAGGGAAACACCACTGGGATACAATCTAAATGTATCTGTTACTGCAGACAGGGAAACACCACTGGGATACAATCTAAATGTATCTGTTACTGCAGACAGGGAAACACCACTGGGATACAATCTAAATGTATCAGTTACTGCAGAGAGGGAAACACCACTGGGATACAATCTAAATGTATCAGTTACTGCAGACAGGGAAACACCACTGGAATACAATCTAAATGTATCTGTTACTGCAGACAGGGAAACACCACTGGGATACAATCTAAATGTATCTGTTACTGCAGACAGGGAAACACCACTGGGATACAATCTAAATGTATCTGTTACTGCAGACAGGGAAACACCTCTGGGATACAATCTAAATGTATCTGTTACTGCAGACAGGGAAACACCACTGGGATACAATCTAAATGTATCTGTTACTGCAGACAGGGAAACACCACTGGGATACAATCTAAATGTATCTGTTACTGCAGACAGGGAAACACCACTGGGATACAATCTAAATGTATCAGTTACTGCAGAGAGGGAAACACCACCAGGATACAATCTAAATGTATCTGTTACTGCAGAGAGGGAAACACCACTGGGATACAATCTAAATGTATCAGTTACTGCAGACAGGGAAACACCACTGGAATACAATCTAAATGTATCTGTTACTGCAGACAGGGAAACACCACTGGGATACAATCTAAATGTATCAGTTACTGCAGACAGGGAAACACCACTGGGATACAATCTAAATGTATCAGTTACTGCAGAGAGGGAAACACCACCAGGATACAATCTAAATGTATCAGTTACTGCAGACAGGGAAACACCACTGGGATACAATCTAAATGTATCTGTTACTGCAGACAGGGAAACACCACTGGGATACAATCTAAATGTATCTGTTACTGCAGAGAGGGAAACACCACTGGAATACAATCTAAATGTATCTGTTACTGCAGAGAGGGAAACACCACTGGAATACAATCTAAATGTATCTGTTACTGCAGAGAGGGAATCACCACTGGGATACAATCTAAATGTATCTGTTACTGCAGACAGGGAAACACCACTGGGATACAATCTAAATGTATCTGTTACTGCAGACAGGGAAACACCACCAGGATACAATCTAAATGTATCAGTTACTGCAGAGAGGGAAACACCACTGGGATACAATCTAAATGTATCTGTTACTGCAGACAGGGAAACACCACTGGGATACAATCTAAATATATCTGTTACTGCAGACAGGGAAACACCACCAGGATACAATCTAAATGTATCAGTTACTGCAGAGAGGGAAACACCACTGGGATACAATCTAAATGTATCAGTTATTGCAGACAGGGAAACACCACTGGGATACAATCTAAATGTATCTGTTACTGCAGACAGGGAAACACCACTGGGATACAATCTAAATGTATCTGTTACTGCAGACAGGGAAACACCACTGGAATACAATCTAAATGTATCTGTTACTGCAGACAGGGAAACACCACTGGGATACAATCTAAATGTATCTGTTACTGCAGAGAGGGAAACACCACCAGGATACAATCTAAATGTATCTGTTACTGCAGACAGGGAAACACCACTGGGATACAATCTAAATGTATCTGTTACTGCAGACAGGGAAACACCACTGGGATACAATCTAAATGTATCTGTTACTGCAGAGAGGGAAACACCACCAGGATACAATCTAAATGTATCTGTTACTGCAGAGAGGGAAACACCACTGGGATACAATCTAAATGTATCTGTTACTGCAGAGAGGGAAACACCACTGGAATACAATCTAAATGTATCTGTTACTGCAGACAGGGAAACACCACTGGGATACAATCTAAATGTATCTGTTACTGCAGACAGGGAAACACCACTGGGATACAATCTAAATGTATCAGTTACTGCAGACAGGGAAACACCACTGGGATACAATCTAAATGTATCTGTTACTGCAGACAGGGAAACACCACTGGAATACAATCTAAATGTATCTGTTACTGCAGACAGGGAAACACCACTGGGATACAATCTAAATGTATCTGTTACTGCAGAGAGGGAAACACCACCAGGATACAATCTAAATGTATCAGTTACTGCAGACAGGGAAACACCACTGGGATACAATCTAAATGTATCAGTTACTGCAGAGAGGGAAACACCACTGGGATACAATCTAAATGTATCTGTTACTGCAGACAGGGAAACACCACTGGGATACAATCTAAATGTATCAGTTACTGCAGAGAGGGAAACACCACCAGGATACAATCTAAATGTATCTGTTACTGCAGAGAGGGAAACACCACTGGGATACAATCTAAATGTATCAGTTACTGCAGACAGGGAAACACCACTGGAATACAATCTAAATGTATCTGTTACTGCAGACAGGGAAACACCACTGGGATACAATCTAAATGTATCTGTTACTGCAGACAGGGAAACACCACTGGGATACAATCTAAATGTATCAGTTACTGCAGAGAGGGAAACACCACCAGGATACAATCTAAATGTATCAGTTACTGCAGACAGGGAAACACCACTGGGATACAATCTAAATGTATCTGTTACTGCAGACAGGGAAACACCACTGGGATACAATCTAAATGTATCTGTTACTGCAGAGAGGGAAACACCACTGGAATACAATCTAAATGTATCTGTTACTGCAGAGAGGGAAAGACCACTGGAATACAATCTAAATGTATCTGTTACTGCAGAGAGGGAATCACCACTGGGATACAATCTAAATGTATCTGTTACTGCAGACAGGGAAACACCACTGGGATACAATCTAAATGTATCTGTTACTGCAGACAGGGAAACACCACCAGGATACAATCTAAATGTATCAGTTACTGCAGAGAGGGAAACACCACTGGGATACAATCTAAATGTATCTGTTACTGCAGACAGGGAAACACCACTGGGATACAATCTAAATATATCTGTTACTGCAGACAGGGAAACACCACCAGGATACAATCTAAATGTATCAGTTACTGCAGAGAGGGAAACACCACTGGGATACAATCTAAATGTATCAGTTACTGCAGAGAGGGAAACACCACTGGGATACAATCTAAATGTATCAGTTATTGCAGACAGGGAAACACCACTGGGATACAATCTAAATGTATCTGTTACTGCAGACAGGGAAACACCACTGGGATACAATCTAAATGTATCTGTTACTGCAGACAGGGAAACACCACTGGAATACAATCTAAATGTATCTGTTACTGCAGACAGGGAAACACCACTGGGATACAATCTAAATGTATCTGTTACTGCAGAGAGGGAAACACCACCAGGATACAATCTAAATGTATCTGTTACTGCAGACAGGGAAACACCACTGGGATACAATCTAAATGTATCTGTTACTGCAGACAGGGAAACACCACTGGGATACAATCTAAATGTATCTGTTACTGCAGAGAGGGAAACACCACCAGGATACAATCTAAATGTATCTGTTACTGCAGAGAGGGAAACACCACTGGGATACAATCTAAATGTATCTGTTACTGCAGAGAGGGAAACACCACTGGAATACAATCTAAATGTATCTGTTACTGCAGACAGGGAAACACCACTGGGATACAATCTAAATGTATCTGTTACTGCAGACAGGGAAACACCACTGGGATACAATCTAAATGTATCTGTTACTGCAGACAGGGAAACACCACTGGAATACAATCTAAATGTATCTGTTACTGCAGACAGGGAAACACCACTGGGATACAATCTAAATGTATCTGTTACTGCAGAGAGGGAAACACCACTGGGATACAATCTAAATGTATCAGTTACTGCAGACAGGGAAACACCACTGGGATACAATCTAAATGTATCTGTTACTGCAGAGAGGGAAACACCACTGGAATACAATCTAAATGTATCTGTTACTGCAGAGAGGGAAAGACCACTGGAATACAATCTAAATGTATCTGTTACTGCAGAGAGGGAATCACCACTGGGATACAATCTAAATGTATCTGTTACTGCAGACAGGGAAACACCACTGGGATACAATCTAAATGTATCTGTTACTGCAGACAGGGAAACACCACCAGGATACAATCTAAATGTATCAGTTACTGCAGAGAGGGAAACACCACTGGGATACAATCTAAATGTATCTGTTACTGCAGACAGGGAAACACCACTGGGATACAATCTAAATATATCTGTTACTGCAGACAGGGAAACACCACCAGGATACAATCTAAATGTATCAGTTACTGCAGAGAGGGAAACACCACTGGGATACAATCTAAATGTATCTGTTACTGCAGACAGGGAAACACCACTGGGATACAATCTAAATGTATCAGTTACTGCAGAGAGGGAAACACCACCAGGATACAATCTAAATGTATCTGTTACTGCAGAGAGGGAAACACCACTGGGATACAATCTAAATGTATCAGTTACTGCAGACAGGGAAACACCACTGGAATACAATCTAAATGTATCTGTTACTGCAGACAGGGAAACACCACTGGGATACAATCTAAATGTATCTGTTACTGCAGACAGGGAAACACCACTGGGATACAATCTAAATGTATCAGTTACTGCAGAGAGGGAAACACCACCAGGATACAATCTAAATGTATCAGTTACTGCAGACAGGGAAACACCACTGGGATACAATCTAAATGTATCTGTTACTGCAGACAGGGAAACACCACTGGGATACAATCTAAATGTATCTGTTACTGCAGAGAGGGAAACACCACTGGAATACAATCTAAATGTATCTGTTACTGCAGAGAGGGAAAGACCACTGGAATACAATCTAAATGTATCTGTTACTGCAGAGAGGGAATCACCACTGGGATACAATCTAAATGTATCTGTTACTGCAGACAGGGAAACACCACTGGGATACAATCTAAATGTATCTGTTACTGCAGACAGGGAAACACCACCAGGATACAATCTAAATGTATCAGTTACTGCAGAGAGGGAAACACCACTGGGATACAATCTAAATGTATCTGTTACTGCAGACAGGGAAACACCACTGGGATACAATCTAAATATATCTGTTACTGCAGACAGGGAAACACCACCAGGATACAATCTAAATGTATCAGTTACTGCAGAGAGGGAAACACCACTGGGATACAATCTAAATGTATCAGTTATTGCAGACAGGGAAACACCACTGGGATACAATCTAAATGTATCTGTTACTGCAGACAGGGAAACACCACTGGGATACAATCTAAATGTATCTGTTACTGCAGACAGGGAAACACCACTGGAATACAATCTAAATGTATCTGTTACTGCAGACAGGGAAACACCACTGGGATACAATCTAAATGTATCTGTTACTGCAGAGAGGGAAACACCACCAGGATACAATCTAAATGTATCTGTTACTGCAGACAGGGAAACACCACTGGGATACAATCTAAATGTATCTGTTACTGCAGACAGGGAAACACCACTGGGATACAATCTAAATGTATCTGTTACTGCAGAGAGGGAAACACCACCAGGATACAATCTAAATGTATCTGTTACTGCAGAGAGGGAAACACCACTGGGATACAATCTAAATGTATCTGTTACTGCAGAGAGGGAAACACCACTGGAATACAATCTAAATGTATCTGTTACTGCAGACAGGGAAACACCACTGGGATACAATCTAAATGTATCTGTTACTGCAGACAGGGAAACACCACTGGGATACAATCTAAATGTATCTGTTACTGCAGACAGGGAAACACCACTGGAATACAATCTAAATGTATCTGTTACTGCAGACAGGGAAACACCACTGGGATACAATCTAAATGTATCTGTTACTGCAGAGAGGGAAACACCACTGGGATACAATCTAAATGTATCAGTTACTGCAGACAGGGAAACACCACTGGGATACAATCTAAATGTATCTGTTACTGCAGAGAGGGAAACACCACTGGAATACAATCTAAATGTATCTGTTACTGCAGAGAGGGAAAGACCACTGGAATACAATCTAAATGTATCTGTTACTGCAGAGAGGGAATCACCACTGGGATACAATCTAAATGTATCTGTTACTGCAGACAGGGAAACACCACTGGGATACAATCTAAATGTATCTGTTACTGCAGACAGGGAAACACCACCAGGATACAATCTAAATGTATCAGTTACTGCAGAGAGGGAAACACCACTGGGATACAATCTAAATGTATCTGTTACTGCAGACAGGGAAACACCACTGGGATACAATCTAAATATATCTGTTACTGCAGACAGGGAAACACCACCAGGATACAATCTAAATGTATCAGTTACTGCAGAGAGGGAAACACCACTGGGATACAATCTAAATGTATCAGTTATTGCAGACAGGGAAACACCACTGGGATACAATCTAAATGTATCTGTTACTGCAGACAGGGAAACACCACTGGGATACAATCTAAATGTATCTGTTACTGCAGACAGGGAAACACCACTGGAATACAATCTAAATGTATCTGTTACTGCAGACAGGGAAACACCACTGGGATACAATCTAAATGTATCTGTTACTGCAGAGAGGGAAACACCACCAGGATACAATCTAAATGTATCTGTTACTGCAGACAGGGAAACACCACTGGGATACAATCTAAATGTATCTGTTACTGCAGACAGGGAAACACCACTGGGATACAATCTAAATGTATCTGTTACTGCAGAGAGGGAAACACCACCAGGATACAATCTAAATGTATCTGTTACTGCAGAGAGGGAAACACCACTGGGATACAATCTAAATGTATCTGTTACTGCAGAGAGGGAAACACCACTGGAATACAATCTAAATGTATCTGTTACTGCAGACAGGGAAACACCACTGGGATACAATCTAAATGTATCTGTTACTGCAGACAGGGAAACACCACTGGGATACAATCTAAATGTATCTGTTACTGCAGACAGGGAAACACCACTGGAATACAATCTAAATGTATCTGTTACTGCAGACAGGGAAACACCACTGGGATACAATCTAAATGTATCTGTTACTGCAGAGAGGGAAACACCACTGGGATACAATCTAAATGTATCAGTTACTGCAGACAGGGAAACACCACTGGGATACAATCTAAATGTATCAGTTACTGCAGAGAGGGAAACACCACTGGGATACAATCTAAATGTATCTGTTACTGCAGACAGGGAAACACCACCAGGATACAATCTAAATGTATCTGTTACTGCAGACAGGGAAACACCACTGGGATACAATCTAAATGTATCAGTTACTGCAGAGAGGGAAACACCACTGGGATACAATCTAAATGTATCAGTTACTGCAGACAGGGAAACACCACTGGAATACAATCTAAATGTATCAGTTACTGCAGACAGGGAAACACCACTGGGATACAATCTAAATGTATCTGTTACTGCAGACAGGGAAACACCACTGGGATACAATCTAAATGTATCTGTTACTGCAGACAGGGAAACACCTCTGGGATACAATCTAAATGTATCTGTTACTGCAGACAGGGAAACACCACTGGGATACAATCTAAATGTATCTGTTACTGCAGAGAGGGAAACACCACCAGGATACAATCTAAATGTATCTGTTACTGCAGACAGGGAAACACCACCAGGATACAATCTAAATGTATCAGTTACTGCAGAGAGGGAAACACCACCAGGATACAATCTAAATGTATCTGTTACTGCAGACAGGGAAACACCACTGGGATACAATCTAAATGTATCAGTTACTGCAGACAGGGAAACACCACTGGGATACAATCTAAATGTATCAGTTACTGCAGACAGGGAAACACCACTGGGATACAATCTAAATGTATCTGTTACTGCAGACAGGGAAACACCACTGGGATACAATGTAGATGTATCAGTTACTGCAGACAGGGAAACACCACTGGGATACAATCTAAATGTATCAGTTACTGCAGACAGGGAAACACCACTGGGATACAATCTAAATGTATCTGTTACTGCAGACAGGGAAACACCACTGGGATACAATCTAAATGTATCTGTTACTGCAGACAGGGAAACACCACTGGGATACAATCTAAATGTATCTGTTACTGCAGACAGGGAAACACCTCTGGGATACAATCTAAATGTATCTGTTACTGCAGACAGGGAAACACCACTGGGATACAATCTAAATGTATCTGTTACTGCAGACAGGGAAACACCACTGGGATACAATCTAAATGTATCTGTTACTGCAGACAGGGAAACACCACTGGGATACAATCTAAATGTATCAGTTACTGCAGAGAGGGAAACACCACCAGGATACAATCTAAATGTATCTGTTACTGCAGAGAGGGAAACACCACTGGGATACAATCTAAATGTATCAGTTACTGCAGACAGGGAAACACCACTGGAATACAATCTAAATGTATCTGTTACTGCAGACAGGGAAACACCACTGGGATACAATCTAAATGTATCAGTTACTGCAGACAGGGAAACACCACTGGGATACAATCTAAATGTATCAGTTACTGCAGAGAGGGAAACACCACCAGGATACAATCTAAATGTATCAGTTACTGCAGACAGGGAAACACCACTGGGATACAATCTAAATGTATCTGTTACTGCAGACAGGGAAACACCACTGGGATACAATCTAAATGTATCTGTTACTGCAGAGAGGGAAACACCACTGGAATACAATCTAAATGTATCTGTTACTGCAGAGAGGGAAACACCACTGGAATACAATCTAAATGTATCTGTTACTGCAGAGAGGGAATCACCACTGGGATACAATCTAAATGTATCTGTTACTGCAGACAGGGAAACACCACTGGGATACAATCTAAATGTATCTGTTACTGCAGACAGGGAAACACCACCAGGATACAATCTAAATGTATCAGTTACTGCAGACAGGGAAACACCACTGGGATACAATCTAAATGTATCTGTTACTGCAGACAGGGAAACACCACTGGGATACAATCTAAATATATCTGTTACTGCAGACAGGGAAACACCACCAGGATACAATCTAAATGTATCAGTTACTGCAGAGAGGGAAACACCACTGGGATACAATCTAAATGTATCAGTTATTGCAGACAGGGAAACACCACTGGGATACAATCTAAATGTATCTGTTACTGCAGACAGGGAAACACCACTGGGATACAATCTAAATGTATCTGTTACTGCAGACAGGGAAACACCACTGGAATACAATCTAAATGTATCTGTTACTGCAGACAGGGAAACACCACTGGGATACAATCTAAATGTATCTGTTACTGCAGAGAGGGAAACACCACCAGGATACAATCTAAATGTATCTGTTACTGCAGACAGGGAAACACCACTGGGATACAATCTAAATGTATCTGTTACTGCAGACAGGGAAACACCACTGGGATACAATCTAAATGTATCTGTTACTGCAGAGAGTGAAACACCACCAGGATACAATCTAAATGTATCTGTTACTGCAGAGAGGGAAACACCACTGGGATACAATCTAAATGTATCTGTTACTGCAGAGAGGGAAACACCACTGGAATACAATCTAAATGTATCTGTTACTGCAGACAGGGAAACACCACTGGGATACAATCTAAATGTATCTGTTACTGCAGACAGGGAAACACCACTGGAATACAATCTAAATGTATCTGTTACTGCAGACAGGGAAACACCACTGGGATACAATCTAAATGTATCTGTTACTGCAGAGAGGGAAACACCACTGGGATACAATCTAAATGTATCAGTTACTGCAGACAGGGAAACACCACTGGGATACAATCTAAATGTATCAGTTACTGCAGAGAGGGAAACACCACTGGGATACAATCTAAATGTATCTGTTACTGCAGACAGGGAAACACCACCAGGATACAATCTAAATGTATCTGTTACTGCAGACAGGGAAACACCACTGGGATACAATCTAAATGTATCAGTTACTGCAGAGAGGGAAACACCACTGGGATACAATCTAAATGTATCAGTTACTGCAGACAGGGAAACACCACTGGAATACAATCTAAATGTATCAGTTACTGCAGACAGGGAAACACCACTGGGATACAATCTAAATGTATCTGTTACTGCAGACAGGGAAACACCACTGGGATACAATCTAAATGTATCTGTTACTGCAGACAGTGAAACACCTCTGGGATACAATCTAAATGTATCTGTTACTGCAGACAGGGAAACACCACTGGGATACAATCTAAATGTATCTGTTACTGCAGAGAGGGAAACACCACCAGGATACAATCTAAATGTATCTGTTACTGCAGACAGGGAAACACCACCAGGATACAATCTAAATGTATCAGTTACTGCAGAGAGGGAAACACCACTGGGATACAATCTAAATGTATCAGTTACTGCAGACAGGGAAACACCACTGGAATACAATCTAAATGTATCAGTTACTGCAGACAGGGAAACACCACTGGGATACAATCTAAACGTATCTGTTACTGCAGACAGGGAAACACCACTGGGATACAATCTAAATGTATCTGTTACTGCAGACAGGGAAACACCTCTGGGATACAATCTAAATGTATCTGTTACTGCAGACAGGGAAACACCACTGGGATACAATCTAAATGTATCTGTTACTGCAGACAGGGAAACACCACTGGGATACAATCTAAATGTATCTGTTACTGCAGAGAGGGAAACACCACTGGAATACAATCTAAATGTATCTGTTACTGCAGACAGTGAAACACCACTGGAATACAATCTAAATGTATCTGTTACTGCAGACAGGGAAACACCACTGGGATACAATCTAAATGTATCTGTTACTGCAGACAGGGAAACACCACCAGGATACAATCTAAATGTATCAGTTACTGCAGACAGGGAAACACCACTGGGATACAATCTAAATGTATCTGTTACTGCAGACAGGGAAACACCACTGGGATACAATCTAAATATATCTGTTACTGCAGACAGGGAAACACCACCAGGATACAATCTAAATGTATCAGTTACTGCAGAGAGGGAAACACCACTGGGATACAATCTAAATGTATCAGTTATTGCAGACAGGGAAACACCACTGGGATACAATCTAAATGTATCTGTTACTGCAGACAGGGAAACACCACTGGGATACAATCTAAATGTATCTGTTACTGCAGACAGGGAAACACCACTGGAATACAATCTAAATGTATCTGTTACTGCAGACAGGGAAACACCACTGGGATACAATCTAAATGTATCTGTTACTGCAGAGAGGGAAACACCACCAGGATACAATCTAAATGTATCTGTTACTGCAGACAGGGAAACACCACTGGGATACAATCTAAATGTATCTGTTACTGCAGACAGGGAAACACCACTGGGATACAATCTAAATGTATCTGTTACTGCAGAGAGGGAAACACCACCAGGATACAATCTAAATGTATCTGTTACTGCAGAGAGGGAAACACCACTGGGATACAATCTAAATGTATCTGTTACTGCAGAGAGGGAAACACCACTGGAATACAATCTAAATGTATCTGTTACTGCAGACAGGGAAACACCACTGGGATACAATCTAAATGTATCTGTTACTGCAGACAGGGAAACACCACTGGCATACAATCTAAATGTATCTGTTACTGCAGACAGGGAAACACCACTGGGATACAATCTAAATGTATCTGTTACTGCAGAGAGGGAAACACCACTGGGATACAATCTAAATGTATCAGTTACTGCAGACAGGGAAACACCACTGGGATACAATCTAAATGTATCAGTTACTGCAGAGAGGTAAACACCACTGGGATACAATCTAAATGTATCTGTTACTGCAGACAGGGAAACACCACCAGGATACAATCTAAATGTATCTGTTACTGCAGACAGGGAAACACCACTGGGATACAATCTAAATGTATCAGTTACTGCAGAGAGGGAAACACCACTGGGATACAATCTAAATGTATCAGTTACTGCAGGCAGGGAAACACCACTGGAATACAATCTAAATGTATCAGTTACTGCAGACAGGGAAACACCACTGGGATACAATCTAAATGTATCTGTTACTGCAGACAGGGAAACACCACTGGGATACAATCTAAATGTATCTGTTACTGCAGACAGTGAAACACCTCTGGGATACAATCTAAATGTATCTGTTACTGCAGACAGGGAAACACCACTGGGATACAATCTAAATGTATCTGTTACTGCAGAGAGGGAAACACCACCAGGATACAATCTAAATGTATCTGTTACTGCAGACAGGGAAACACCACCAGGATACAATCTAAATGTATCAGTTACTGCAGAGAGGGAAACACCACTGGGATACAATCTAAATGTATCAGTTACTGCAGACAGGGAAACACCACTGGAATACAATCTAAATGTATCTGTTACTGCAGACAGGGAAACACCACTGGGATACAATCTAAATGTATCAGTTACTGCAGAGAGGGAAACACCACCAGGATACAATCTAAATGTATCTGTTACTGCAGAGAGGGAAACACCACCAGGATACAATCTAAATGTATCAGTTACTGCAGACAGGGAAACACCACTGGAATACAATCTAAATGTATCTGTTACTGCAGACAGGGAAACACCACTGGGATACAATCTAAATGTATCAGTTACTGCAGACAGGGAAACACCACTGGGATACAATCTAAATGTATCAGTTACTGCAGACAGGGAAACACCACTGGGATACAATCTAAATGTATCAGTTACTGCAGAGAGGGAAACACCACCGGGATACAATCTAAATGTATCAGTTACTGCAGACAGGGAAACACCACTGGGATACAATCTAAATGTATCTGTTACTGCAGACAGGGAAACACCACTGGGATACAATCTAAATGTATCTGTTACTGCAGAGAGGGAAACACCACTGGAATACAATCTAAATGTATCTGTTACTGCAGAGAGGGAAACACCACTGGAATACAATCTAAATGTATCTGTTACTGCAGAGAGGGAATCACCACTGGGATACAATCTAAATGTATCTGTTACTGCAGACAGGGAAACACCACTGGGATACAATCTAAATGTATCTGTTACTGCAGACAGGGAAACACCACCAGGATACAATCTAAATGTATCAGTTACTGCAGACAGGGAAACACCACTGGGATACAATCTAAATGTATCTGTTACTGCAGACAGGGAAACACCACTGGGATACAATCTAAATATATCTTTTACTGCAGACAGGGAAACACCACCAGGATACAATCTAAATGTATCAGTTACTGCAGAGAGGGAAACACCACCAGGATACAATCTAAATGTATCAGTTATTGCAGACAGGGAAACACCACTGGGATAGAATCTAAATGTATCTGTTACTGCAGACAGGGAAACACCACTGGGATACAATCTAAATGTATCTGTTACTGCAGACAGGGAAACACCACTGGAATACAATCTAAATGTATCTGTTACTGCAGACAGGGAAACACCACTGGGATACAATCTAAATGTATCTGTTACTGCAGAGAGGGAAACACCACCAGGATACAATCTAAATGTATCTGTTACTGCAGACAGGGAAACACCACTGGGATACAATCTAAATGTATCTGTTACTGCAGACAGGGAAACACCACTGGGATACAATCTAAATGTATCTGTTACTGCAGAGAGGGAAACACCACCAGGATACAATCTAAATGTATCTGTTACTGCAGAGAGGGAAACACCACTGGGATACAATCTAAATGTATCTGTTACTGCAGAGAGGGAAACACCACTGGAATACAATCTAAATGTATCTGTTACTGCAGACAGGGAAACACCACTGGGATACAATCTAAATGTATCTGTTACTGCAGACAGGGAAACACCACTGGGATACAATCTAAATGTATCTGTTACTGCAGACAGGGAAACACCACTGGAATACAATCTAAATGTATCTGTTACTGCAGACAGGGAAACACCACCAGGATACAATCTAAATGTATCTGTTACTGCAGAGAGGGAAACACCACCAGGATACAATCTAAATGTATCAGTTACTGCAGACAGGGAAACACCACTGGGATACAATCTAAATGTATCAGTTACTGCAGAGAGGGAAACACCACTGGGATACAATCTAAATGTATCTGTTACTGCAGACAGGGAAACACCACTGGGATACAATCTAAATGTATCTGTTACTGCAGAGAGGGAAACACCACTGGGATACAATCTAAATGTATCAGTTACTGCAGAGAGGGAAACACCACTGGGATACAATCTAAATGTATCAGTTACTGCAGACAGGGAAACACCACTGGAATACAATCTAAATGTATCAGTTACTGCAGACAGGGAAACACCACTGGGATACAATCTAAATGTATCTGTTACTGCAGACAGGGAAACACCACTGGGATACAATCTAAATGTATCTGTTACTGCAGAGAGGGAAACACCTCTGGGATACAATCTAAATGTATCTGTTACTGCAGACAGGGAAACACCACTGGGATACAATCTAAATGTATCTGTTACTGCAGACAGGGAAACACCACTGGAATACAATCTAAATGTATCTGTTACTGCAGAGAGGGAAAGACCACTGGAATACAATCTAAATGTATCTGTTACTGCAGAGAGGGAATCACCACTGGGATACAATCTAAATGTATCTGTTACTGCAGACAGGGAAACACCACTGGAATACAATCTAAATGTATCTGTTACTGCAGACAGGGAAACACCACTGGGATACAATCTAAATGTATCTGTTACTGCAGAGAGGGAAACACCACCAGGATACAATCTAAATGTATCTGTTACTGCAGACAGGGAAACACCACTGGGATACAATCTAAATGTATCTGTTACTGCAGACAGGGAAACACCACTGGGATACAATCTAAATGTATCTGTTACTGCAGAGAGGGAAACACCACCAGGATACAATCTAAATGTATCTGTTACTGCAGAGAGGGAAACACCACTGGGATACAATCTAAATGTATCTGTTACTGCAGAGAGGGAAACACCACTGGAATACAATCTAAATGTATCTGTTACTGCAGACAGGGAAACACCACTGGGATACAATCTAAATGTATCTGTTACTGC
Source organism: Haliotis rufescens (assembly GCF_023055435.1). NCBI lineage: Eukaryota > Metazoa > Mollusca > Gastropoda > Lepetellida > Haliotidae > Haliotis > Haliotis rufescens. The sequence goes on from NW_025964068.1 coordinate 3,009,846, forward strand.
AGACAGGGAAACACCACTGGGATACAATCTAAATGTATCTGTTACTGCAGACAGGGAAACACCACTGGAATACAATCTAAATGTATCTGTTACTGCAGACAGGGAAACACCACCAGGATACAATCTAAATGTATCTGTTACTGCAGAGAGGGAAACACCACCAGGATACAATCTAAATGTATCAGTTACTGCAGACAGGGAAACACCACTGGGATACAATCTAAATGTATCAGTTACTGCAGAGAGGGAAACACCACTGGGATACAATCTAAATGTATCTGTTACTGCAGACAGGGAAACACCACCAGGATACAATCTAAATGTATCTGTTACTGCAGAGAGGGAAACACCACTGGGATACAATCTAAATGTATCAGTTACTGCAGAGAGGGAAACACCACTGGGATACAATCTAAATGTATCAGTTACTGCAGACAGGGAAACACCACTGGAATACAATCTAAATGTATCAGTTACTGCAGACAGGGAAACACCACTGGGATACAATCTAAATGTATCTGTTACTGCAGACAGGGAAACACCACTGGGATACAATCTAAATGTATCTGTTACTGCAGAGAGGGAAACACCTCTGGGATACAATCTAAATGTATCTGTTACTGCAGACAGGGAAACACCACTGGGATACAATCTAAATGTATCTGTTACTGCAGACAGGGAAACACCACTGGGATACAATCTAAATGTATCTGTTACTGCAGACAGGGAAACACCACCAGGATACAATCTAAATGTATCAGTTACTGCAGAGAGGGAAACACCACCAGGATACAATCTAAATGTATCTGTTACTGCAGAGAGGGAATCACCACTGGGATACAATCTAAATGTATCAGTTACTGCAGACAGGGAAACACCACTGGAATACAATCTAAATGTATCTGTTACTGCAGACAGGGAAACACCACTGGGATACAATCTAAATGTATCAGTTACTGCAGACAGGGAAACACCACTGGGATACAATCTAAATGTATCTGTTACTGCAGAGAGGGAAACACCACCAGGATACAATCTAAATGTATCAGTTACTGCAGACAGGGAAACACCACTGGGATACAATCTAAATGTATCTGTTACTGCAGACAGGGAAACACCACTGGGATACAATCTAAATGTATCTGTTACTGCAGAGAGGGAAACACCACTGGAATACAATCTAAATGTATCTGTTACTGCAGAGAGGGAAACACCACTGGAATACAATCTAAATGTATCTGTTACTGCAGAGAGGGAATCACCACTGGGATACAATCTAAATGTATCTGTTACTGCAGAGAGGGAAACACCACTGGGATACAATCTAAATGTATCTGTTACTGCAGACAGGGAAACACCACCAGGATACAATCTAAATGTATCAGTTACTGCAGAGAGGGAAACACCACTGGGATACAATCTAAATGTATCTGTTACTGCAGACAGGGAAACACCACTGGGATACAATCTAAATATATCTGTTACTGCAGACAGGGAAACACTACCAGGATACAATCTAAATGTATCAGTTACTGCAGAGAGGGAAACACCACTGGGATACAATCTAAATGTATCAGTTATTGCAGACAGGGAAACACCACTGGGATACAATCTAAATGTATCTGTTACTGCAGACAGGGAAACACCACTGGGATACAATCTAAATGTATCTGTTACTGCAGACAGGGAAACACCACTGGAATACAATCTAAATGTATCTGTTACTGCAGACAGGGAAACACCACTGGGATACAATCTAAATGTATCTGTTACTGCAGAGAGGGAAACACCACTAGGATACAATCTAAATGTATCTGTTACTGCAGACAGGGAAACACCACTGGAATACAATCTAAATGTATCTGTTACTGCAGACAGGGAAACACCACTGGGATACAATCTAAATGTATCTGTTACTGCAGAGAGGGAAACACCACTGGGATACAATCTAAATGTATCTGTTACTGCAGAGAGGGAAACACCACTGGAATACAATCTAAATGTATCTGTTACTGCAGACAGGGAAACACCACTGGGATACAATCTAAATGTATCTGTTACTGCAGACAGGGAAACACCACTGGGATACAATCTAAATGTATCTGTTACTGCAGACAGGGAAACACCACTGGAATACAATCTAAATGTATCTGTTACTGCAGACAGGGAAACACCACTGGGATACAATCTAAATGTATCTGTTACTGCAGAGAGGGAAACACCACCAGGATACAATCTAAATGTATCAGTTACTGCAGACAGGGAAACACCACTGGGATACAATCTAAATGTATCAGTTACTGCAGAGAGGGAAACACCACTGGGATACAATCTAAATGTATCTGTTACTGCAGACAGGGAAACACCACCAGGATACAATCTAAATGTATCTGTTACTGCAGAGAGGGAAACACCACTGGGATACAATCTAAATGTATCTGTTACTGCAGACAGGGAAACACCACTGGGATACAATCTAAATGTATCAGTTACTGCAGACAGGGAAACACCACTGGGATACAATCTAAATGTATCAGTTACTGCAGAGAGGGAAACACCACTGGAATACAATCTAAATGTATCTGTTACTGCAGACAGGGAAACACCACTGGGATACAATCTAAATGTATCTGTTACTGCAGACAGGGAAACACCACCAGGATACAATCTAAATGTATCAGTTACTGCAGACAGGGAAACACCACTGGAATACAATCTAAATATATCTGTTACTGCAGACAGGGAAACACCACTGGGATACAATCTAAATGTATCTGTTACTGCAGACAGGGAAACACCACTGGGATACAATCTAAATGTATCAGTTACTGCAGACAGGGAAACACCACCAGGATACAATCTAAATGTATCTGTTACTGCAGAGAGGGAAACACCACTGGGATACAATCTAAATGTATCAGTTTCTGCAGACAGGGAAACACCACCAGGATACAATCTAAATGTATCAGTTACTGCAGACAGGGAAACACCACCAGGATACAATCTAAATGTATCTGTTACTGCAGACAGGGAAACACCACTGGGATACAATCTAAATGTATCTGTTACTGCAGACAGGGAAACACCACTGGGATACAATCTAAATGTATCTGTTACTGCAGACAGGGAAACACCACTGGGATACAATCTAAATGTATCTGTTACTGCAGAGAGGGAAACACCACTGGGATACAATCTAAATGTATCAGTTACTGCAGAGAGGGAAACACCACCAGGATACAATCTAAATGTATCAGTTACTGCAGACAGGGAAACACCACCAGGATACAATCTAAATGTATCAGTTACTGCAGAGAGGGAAACACCACCAGGATACAATCTAAATGTATCTGTTACTACAGACAGGGAAACACCACTGGGATACAATCTAAATGTATCTGTTACTGCAGACAGGGAAACACCACCAGGATACAATCTAAATGTATCTGTTACTGCAGACAGGGAAACACCACCAGGATACAATCTAAATGTATCTGTTACTGCAGACAGGGAAACACCACTGGGATACAATCTAAATGTATCTGTTACTGCAGACAGGGAAACACCACTGGGATACAATCTAAATGTATCTGTTACTGCAGACAGGGAAACACCACTGGGATACAATCTAAATGTATCTGTTACTGCAGAGAGGGAAACACCACTGGGATACAATCTAAATGTATCTGTTACTGCAGAGAGGGAAACACCACTGGGATACAATCTAAATGTATCTGTTACTGCAGACAGGGAAACACCACTGGAATACAATCTAAATGTATCTGTTACTGCAGACAGGCTTGTTTTATGGGGCTACAGTAGCCAAATAGCTTGGTATCCGGAATAAGAGGATGGATAGTAGGCAGATGACTAGTCAACGAGAGGAGATCATTATACCCCTGGACCGATTTAGTGTGTATAATAAACTGGGATCTCGATCAGTTCAGCTGATCATCCCCCACACGGCTGGGGGCAGTCTTGCTTGTCAGGCTGAAGACTCTGGGTCCCCACATGGGTACAATGTGTGAAGCATACTCTTAGTTCCCCCGGCTGTCATTTTGCTGGAATATTGCATAAAGTGGAGTAAGGCCCTCATTCCTCACTGCACGTTATCATGATGAATGATTCATTCAAACAGTTGGGGGATAGCATTATGGTTTGTTAATATCAATTTCTCAATTTAGCTACCTTAATTATTATTTGGAAATGTTTATGATGATAAAACAGACTATTCCCTGTAGTGTGTTATTGGTACATCAGAATGTGTTGAATGGACAGTTGAAAGATAGCAGCATAAAGGTAATGTGTAAAGTGTCTGGGTCTGTATGGTGTGCTGTGTGTTGTGTCAGCTACTCGGTTGTGCCAAGGGATGAGGAGACAGACGTGGACTATGGAGAGCCTGACTCCGATGTGGACGTTGGACTGGAGGACATAGAGGATCTTTCAGACCAGGTCAGTCACCTCTGTGTCCCTATGATAATACTGCTGGTCATCATATCTAGTCTCTTTGATGTAAACCAGAAATGACAGTAGTCAACCTTCCTATGTTTATAAGAGCTGGTTGAGTGTTGCTTTGGCATCAGTCTCCCTTCTGCTTATCATGACTTTGACAACTGTTAAGTGATTTTAGTGTCTCCAATTTTTTCCTCCTGTGGGCATCTTAGGTCAGAGTAAGACTCTTAGCTCATTAAAACCGATTCACCTTGAAGGGCACTTTGTGTCTACATTACCATAAATATTATTCCAAAAGTTAAGAGGCCTTGAGTCGGGGATGATGGGGAGGACATGCTAGTGATTTACAGAGAAGCCTGTGTTGGGATTATGGGAAAAGTGGTCATATTTTCATAAATATCCTGACCTGTACCTGTCCAGATGAAGAGTATGGTGGGGTGGTGGACACATTCTTCAGTTACAAAAGTCCACCTCCTTCTCCATGCGTGTGCCACAAAGGCAAGTGAGATGTTGTGGTTCCTGGTTCCCACTTCACGTTGGTATATATTTGTATTCCAGGAAACTGGTGCCGGCAGCTCTTCTGACCCCATGTACGTTCTGCCGCTGTACTCCCTTCTCTCAAGTGACAAGCAGGTCAAGGTAAGGAGGTCAAGGTCACAACATTGGAAGGGCTCTATAAGTGGCATGTGGGGATTCCAGTTGTAAGAGTATACTGATGATTAGTATGAGATGGTTCTTACCCGTGATCTGGCTGCTTGTGTGTCCTCATGCACCATGGTTGGTCTGACCTAGGAACATAAATGTACCCACGATCATAGGTGCAACGCAGCACAGAGACGTATGATGAGACAACTGGGCCATCCTTGCCTTGGGGGGACTTGAAAGATTACCTGAGGAATAGAAAGTATTTAATATTGTTTATGGGGGGCTACTTACATAAAGTTTGACAATGTTACAATAAAAGTACCTGTCCCTTAGGTGTTTGAGCCTCCCCCAGAAGGATGTCGGCTGTGTGTGGTCGCCACCAATGTTGCTGAGACGTCGCTCACCATCCCCAACATCAAGTATGTTGTGGATACAGGAAAGGTAGGGAGGTTTGATGACCATGCATCATCAGTTCTTCAGTGTATTAAAGCTTTATTCTATTGTTGTAAGTACTCTTGGAGGTGTGTCTGATTATGGCTGGGTTATGAACATGTTGTGAATACCTACATGTCTGTTCAACCAAGGTGTATTTTGTGTGAAAAGAATATTTATGTGTTTATCATTCTGACCGAATATTCTTTCTCATATTTTCCTAAAAGCTCCCATTGTCTGGTGTAGTATTAATGTCAACTTAATAATATCTTTGGTGTAGTGCAGTCACACCACTGACATAACATTAGGGCCAAGATAGCTTTGTGTAGTGCTTAGATGTCTTTGTTAAACCAAACCCCAGACATTTGTACAGATAATAGGCTTTGTGAAACAGGACCCCAGGCAGACTTAACCCTAAAATGTCTTTGTGTGACAGGGCCGTGGACAATCTAGGCCCTCAGATGCCTTAATAATAAAACAGTTTGTTTGTAAATGTTCTTTTCAGACAAAAACCAAGTTTTATGACAAGGTTACTGGTGTTTCCACTTTTCGGGTCACTTGGGCATCTAAGGCTGCAGCCAATCAGAGAGCAGGTCGTGCTGGGCGTGTGGGTGCCGGTCATTGCTATAGGTACAGTGTGATAGAGCTTCTCAAACAGTGGCAGTAGGGTTCCCTTGAAGCCCTGTCGTTGGTAGTCATTTGTGTTTAGTCACTGACAAGCAGAGTTTATATTGTATTCTCACTTAGTGTGGTAAATATTACTAAGACATGTTATTTTATGTATGGATTATTCCACTGTATGTGAAGCAGTCAAGACATGAAGTGTTTACCTTCCTTTCAGATTATATTCCTCTGCAGTCTTCAATGATGATTTTGAGAAATTTGCTCCTCCAGAAATTTCTCGGCGTCCAGTTGATGATCTTATTCTACAAATGAAGGTACGTTTTGTCAGGTGGTTTAGGAACCAGATGAAATTGTTCATGGTATGCATGATACCTGCAAGAATCTACCTTGGCCTGCATGAATCTACCTTGGCCTGCTGTGGCCTGCAGGAGTCTGTCTACCTTGGCCTGCTGTGGCCTGCAGGAGTCTACCTTGGCCTGCATGAATCTACCTTGGCCTGCAGAAGTCTGTCTACCTTGGCCTGCAGTGGTCTGCTGGAGTCTATCTTGGCGTGCAAGAGTCTACCTTGGGCTGCAGGAATCTACCTTGGCCTGCAAGAGTCTACCTTGGCCTGCAGGAGTCTACCTTGGCCTGCAGAAGTCTGTCTACCTTGGCCTGCAGTGGTCTGCTGGAGTCTACCTTGGCCTGCAAGAGTCTACCTTGGGCTGATGGAGTCTAACTTGGCCTGCAAGAGTCTAACTTGGCCTGCAGGAGTCTACCTTGGCCTGCATGAATCTACCTTGGCCTGCAAGAGTCTACCTTGGCCTGCAGGAGTCTACCTTGGCCTGCAGGAATCTACCTTGGCATGCAAGAGTCTACCTTGGCCTGCAAGAGTCCACCTTGGCCTGCAAGAGTCCACCTTGGCCTGCAAGAGTCCACCTTGGCCTGCAAGAGTCTACCTTGGTCTGCAGTAGCCTGCAGGAGTGTACCTTGGCCTGCATATTGTATCTTGGCCTGCATGAATCTACCTTGGTCTGCAAGAGTCTACCTTGGTCTGCAGTGGCCTGCAGGAGTCTACCTTGGTCTGCATGAATCTACCTTGGCCTGCATGAGTCTACCTTGGCCTGCATGAGTCTACCTTGGCCTGCAAGAGTCTACCTTGGCCTGCAGGAGTCTACCTTGGCCTGCAGGAGTCTACCTTGGTCTGCAGTGGTCGGCAGGAGTCTACCTTGGCCTGCAAGAGTCTACCTTGGCCTGCAGGAGTCTACCTTGGTCTGCAGTGGTCAGCAGGAGTCTACCTTAGTCTGCAGGAATCTACCTGCATGATTGGTGCAGCAGATTCTCAGTTATACATGAAATGGGGGTCCTAGGACAACCACTGTACCAAGAGCATATAAAATACAAAGTTGCTTTATTACTTACCGTTGCCTTATGCTTTTTACAGATGGGGAATTTACTTGCTTGAATCAAAACTAAGAGCTTGAGTGAAGACCATCTAACATGGGCTGCTGGAATATTAATTGTATATAATAGAAATATCACATAAAAGTAACTGAAAATAAATGTTCTGTTTTACCTTACCTGATGCTTCACAGTGCTTTAGCATCCCTACCTTATACAAACAGACAGTACTGGAACGAAGAGACAGACTAGCAGAATAAAGCCCACGAGTTATCGACCTTGGCCCCTACTCCCTCATATTCCTCTCTGCCCTACGGACAGACACGGTTTGGAACAGAGTTTCTACTTACCTTGTTTTGTCAAGCCTGCGTTTTTGTTTGACAATCGTTCCTCCCTTTGCACTCTCATGTCAATTACAGACTTTAATTCTTACAGAAAGGCTCTTCTTCATCGCCAGAAACAACTTGCTCACAGGGAGAAGATACCTGGTCCTTAGCCTCTGTTACTGACCTCTTCCCCTCCCTCTGCCGCCGACGGTTCCTTCGGGTCCTCCTCCCCAATCTACTCCATCTGTGACGCTTGATTTTTCTAATCCTACTTCCGTTCATGCCTTTTGTGAGCAACTCCTTCACCATTGTCCAATGACCTGGATGTTAGTGGCTCTCGTAACTTGACATTCCCGCACCTCGTCGGATACTTCATCCCGCCGTTCCCTTGGTTCCCGTCGACATTCTCACAGTCCTGATGACATCCCCAATGCTTTTGGCAAGTGCCGTCGTCAGCTATCTGCGGGACAGTGTTGCCATGTTTTGCTGGACCGTCGCCAGCGATATGCCCTGCGGAAAGGCCTGTTTGGCTTGTGGATCATCTCCCTTGTGCCTCGCCTGGTGGAACACCAAGTTTTGGAGTCTGGAGAAGTTCTCCTCCCCCGGGACCAGTTGTTTGCTGATGTGGCCAGCTTGTTAGACACTACCTTTCTGATCCTCCCTGTTCAACTATCTATTCAAGTCCTGAGATTCCGATAGGAGTATTACCCTTTCCACTCTATGGACTTTGCCAACGTCTACCCTCTAGTGTTCCCACTGGCTTTTGAAACTGCCAGTCAAAATTACCAGTCCATTATTCTGTTCCAAGAGGGCTTGACCTATGTCCTTTCCCCTTGCCTGCCGTTCCGGGAGCCGCTACTATGCTGTCGCCTGCTGGGTTTCTTGCCAGACGTTTTTATTGTGCTTCTTCAGTATGCCAGGTGCTTCTCACGGTAAGCCCGCCTCCCATGTCAGTCAAATAAAGCACTGTGTAGCATCAGGTAAGGTAAAACATGAGCATTTCTGATTAAATGCAATGTTTTTATACTTACCTGATGCCACTACTATAGGCCCACCCGAACTCTGTCCTCCTCTGCCGCCTTAACATTTGTCTCTTTATTCCAGTACTGTCTGTTTGTATAAGATGGGGAAGCTAAAGCACTGTGTAGTGTCAGGTAAGTATAAAAACATTGCATTTAATCAGAAATGCACATTTATGCCATGGTCTGTTTGTTCCAAGGCAGCCATTTTGAAAAACCTATCCATGGCCCAACTCAGCCATATTTATTGAAAATGTAACAAATTTGGTGTTTTCTTTTTTTCTGGCACTCACATATGTTCTGTTTTTTGCAATATTATAATTTTGGCCATGCTTTGACCTTTGTGGTTTGACCATGCTTTTAAATTCTATCTTAATGAATATTTGGCTGTGTAAACTTCTTGTCGGACACTGCCAGACTGAGGAGGCAGAACTGTAGCATGTAGGATTCTTCTCATGATGACATCATGTTTTGTTCAAATCATGCAGATTTATCAGTTTTTGGTCCTTAGTTTATGCAGAATATATATGAACATCAGTGATGACAGCAACTGTTGTTATGTGTCTGTCTGTCTGACATTTAAACTGTTGTCTTCATGTCCAGGTGAGCTACAGTGCTGAAACACTATTTCTATGCATATAGGAGAAACATTTTGCGCCGGCTGAAACCCTGTACATCACATGCTTTGACTATTTGTGAAATTATTGCTGTTGACACTTCTCATTCCAGGATATGAACATCGACAGGGTGGCCAACTTTCCCTTCCCTACTCCACCCGATGTGGAACAAATAAAGGTCAGGGTCAATAAAGCCATGTAGAAGTTTAGCTTGTAATGTGAGGCATACAACTATATGCTCATCGTAATACAGGCTTCAGGAAGTTATTTAACGCTATTAGAGTCAAGTATATCTTATTAAGGCCATAATAATTTCATTACCCGATTTTCATCCTATCCTGCCTCACAACCAAATATGCTGCCATGTATCATGGTATTATCCTCAGGTACCTACAGGCAGACTCAATCCTTATGTGTGTTCCTTGAAGAAATACATCATATACATGTTCCTACATTCATACATCATTTGAATTATTTCTGAATCTAGTTAATGGACACATATTCCTTATTTTATTTATAAGCAAAAACTATTATGAAAAATCAAATGCCTACAGACTCTCTTAAAAAAAGAAAATGTTATGCATATCTGATAACTAATGTATTACGGTCCAACAACTAGCAGCTTGTGAGTACTGTCATTTTACCCTTGTGGGTATTCCATGGTCCTGGTCCAGTCCTGGTCATGGCTCATCATCTGTTATCCAGTGTATTACATCTCCATTGTTTCATGCTAAATACCATGAATAGTATTACTTGCTAGTTTTATATAGTTTGGTTATGTTGATCACCAGGCTGGTGAGAAGCTGTTGATCTCCCTGGGAGCACTAACACCTCCGCAGCAACCCAAGTCCTACAGAGACATGAACAAAGGTATGATGGTCGTTTACTTCCTGAAAGGTGGACACTGTACATGCTCAGTGAAAGTAACCCTGTCACTGCTCTTAACTATTTCCCCTCGCATACTGATTGACTGATGAGGCTGACATTGAGCATGCAGGTTTCCTCTTACGATGACATCTTATCTTTTTCAGATCAGTCTGATTATGGTGTATGTTGTTTTGAGAACATATTAAAAACTCAAATTTTGTTCTTAAGAGACACTGAGCACAAATCTTATAGTTTGGCTCTAATTTATACAAATATATCTTCCCATATAAATTGACTGTAAATGTTTATTATCTCCCTTGGTGTGCAACAGGAATTTATCCCCTTTAACAGACTTTAGGGTTTTAGCAACATCAATCTATTACTTTCCGTTGTATCTAATCATCTAATCTGCAGATATGCACATGGTCATGAGCCAGTGTTTGCATCATCTGAAATGTTATGAATTCTGTATATTTATCTGATCTCAAAGGCTTATGAATTAATGAGCAAAGAATAGACATGTTCACAAGCTGAACCCAGTAAGCTGAAGTTAAAATGACTTAAACACGAGACAAAAGTGTAAACACTTAACCTGAAGTGTGTCAAACAATGTACTGAACTACTGAAAGTGTATTTGGTTGTCCAGGAACCCCATCCAAGATAACGCCGGTAGGACGAGCTATGGCGTGTTTCCCCGTGTCGCCTCGGTACAGCAAGATGCTCTCCCTAGGACACCAGCACAACCTGCTTCCCTATGTCATCACCATTGTGTCTGCCCTCTCAGTCGACCAGGTCTTCACGGAAATACAGCCTCCCTCGTCTACGGACACACAGGTGAGATGCAACAGACAAATCTAAATCAGTAATATCTTCAGGAAGCCTGACTTCAGGATAAAATGACTGATGTCACAGGAATATGTCAGCTTCATCTTCTTGTTTGTCACCTGTAGGAAGCATGCTACATGCTCCTTATGAGGCTGTTTGCAAGGGAGAAGCATATGTGCCCTGTTGGACTTACGCTAAATAAAGTTGTGTGCCTTAACCATGTTAGGATCTGCTGCTTATGTGTGGCAGTCACAGATTTGCCCTGATTATTGCCCTGTCAGCACAAGAGCTGTGCTCGTTTGTTGTGCCAAAGTGGTAGGCATTCATGACTTGCATTAAATATCTATCAGAAATACTGTTAAGAACCCAACTCCATCACTCACTTCAACTGGATATACCCTCAATATGAGGTGACATGATTTGGCCTGAATGACTTGATTTCCACAGAAGGAGGACATGAAGCAGAGGCTATCACGGACGATGCAGATCAAGAAGATGTGGGCAGGGGAGGTGAGTGGCAGAATGGCTTTGGGAGGAGGAATATTACATAGTGATAAAAGGGATGATTGATGGCAAGTATATTTGGCATAAGGTTTGAAATTGATGTTAAGTGAGCTATGAGGCTGGAGGAGATATCGAGGATCGAGGGTGGAGATATTGAGGGATGGAGGAGATATCGAGGATTGAGGGTGAAGGAGATATTGAGAGTGGAGATATTGAGCATGGAGGAGAATATAGAGGGTGAAGGAGATATTGAGAGTGGAGATATTGAGCATGGAGGAAATATAGAGGGTTGAGGAGGGCATGCTATTGAGGGAAGGGCGTGATATTGAGGGGATTGGGGAGATATTGAGGGAAGGGCGTGATCTTGAGGGGATTGGGGAGATATTGAGGGAAGGGTGTGATCTTGAGGGGATCGGGGAGATATTGAGGGAAGGGCGTGATCTTGAGGGAATCGGGGAGATATTGAGGGAAGGGCGTGATCTTGAGGGGATTGGGGAGATATTGAGGGAAGGGTGTGATCTTGAGGGGATCGGAGAGATATTGAGGGAAGGACGTGATATTGAGGGGATCGGAGAGATATTGAGGGAAGGACGTGATATTGAGGGGATCGGAGAGATATTGAGGGAAGGACATGATCTTGAGGGGATTGGGGAGATATTGAGGGAAGGGCGTGATATTGAGGGGATCGGAGAGATATTGAGGGAAGGACGTGATATTGAGGGGATTGGGGAGATATTGAGGGAAGGGTGTGATCTTGAGGGGATCGGGGAGATATTGAGGGAAGGGCGTGATCTTGAGGGAATCGGGGAGATATTGAGGGAAGGACGTGATCTTGAGGGGATCGGAGAGATATTGAGGGAAGGACGTGATATTGAGGGGATTGGGGAGATATTGAGGGAAGGGTGTGATCTTGAGGGGATCGGGGAGATATTGAGGGAAGGGCGTGATCTTGAGGGAATCGGGGAGATATTGAGGGAAGGACGTGATCTTGAGGGGATCGGAGAGATATTGAGGGAAGGGCGTGATCTTGAGGGGATCGGGGAGATATTGAGGGAAGGGCGTGATCTTGAGGGGATCGGAGAGATATTGAGGGAAGGACATGATCTTGAGGGGATTGGGGAGATATTGAGGGAAGGGCGTGATATTGAGGGGATCGGAGAGATATTGAGGGAAGGACGTGATATTGAGGGGATTGGGGAGATATTGAGGGAAGGGTGTGATCTTGAGGGGATCGGGGAGATATTGAGGGAAGGGTGTGATCTTGAGGGGATCGGGGAGATATTGAGGGAAGGGCGTGATCTTGAGGGAATCGGGGAGATATTGAGGGAAGGACGTGATCTTGAGGGGATTGGGGAGATATTGAGGGAAGGGTGTGATCTTGAGGGGATCGGGGAGATATTGAGGGAAGGGCGTGATCTTGAGGGGATTGGGGAGATATTGAGGGAAGGGTGTGATCTTGAGGGGATCGGGGAGATATTGAGGGAAGGGCGTGGTCTTGAGGGAATCGGGGAGATATTGAGGGAAGGACGTGATCTTGAGGGGATTGGGGAGATATTGAGGGAAGGGTGTGATCTTGAGGGGATCGGGGAGATATTGAGGGAAGGGCGTGATATTGAGGGGATCGGGGAGATATTGAGGGAAGGGTGTGATCTTGAGGGGATCGGGGAGATATTGAGGGAAGGGCGTGATCTTGAGGGAATCGGGGAGATATTGAGGGAAGGACGTGATCTTGAGGGGATTGGGGAGATATTGAGGGAAGGGTGTGATCTTGAGGGGATCGGGGAGATATTGAGGGAAGGGCGTGATCTTGAGGGGATTGGGGAGATATTGAGGGAAGGGTGTGATCTTGAGGGGATCGGGGAGATATTGAGGGAAGGGCGTGGTCTTGAGGGAATCGGGGAGATATTGAGGGAAGGACGTGATCTTGAGGGGATTGGGGAGATATTGAGGGAAGGGTGTGATCTTGAGGGGATCGGGGAGATATTGAGGGAAGGGCGTGATATTGAGGGGATCGGGGAGATATTGAGGGAAGGGTGTGATCTTGAGGGGATCGGGGAGATATTGAGGGAAGGGCGTGATCTTGAGGGAATCGGGGAGATATTGAGGGAAGGACGTGATCTTGAGGGGATTGGGGAGATATTGAGGGAAGGGTGTGATCTTGAGGGGATCGGGGAGATATTGAGGGAAGGGCGTGATCTTGAGGGGATTGGGGAGATATTGAGGGAAGGGTGTGATCTTGAGGGGATCGGGGAGATATTGAGGGAAGGGCGTGATCTTGAGGGAATCGGGGAGATATTGAGGGAAGGACGTGATCTTGAGGGGATTGGGGAGATATTGAGGGAAGGGTGTGATCTTGAGGGGATCGGGGAGATATTGAGGGAAGGGCGTGATATTGAGGGAAGGGCATGATATTTAGGGAAGGGCGTGATATTCAGAGTGGGAGATATGGAAAATGGATGATAAAAGTATTAAGGAGAAATGTTATTGAAAAGAAGAAATGGTTTAAATATTTAGGATATCGTCTTCAGTAAGAAAGATTTTTGTTTGGTCATATTTATTCTTACAATATGTTTAAAAGCCCCACAATATGTCGTCTAAAGTGACATATTGCTTATAACCCATGTTTTCCTAATCTATATATCATGCTGTAAGTGGATGCTAAGTTTGATGCCTTTTGATGACTGTTCCAGGGTAACTCCCTGTTGCTAGGCGACCTGATGATCCTTTTGAAGGCTGTGGGCTCTTGTGAGTATGAGGGCTTCTCTCCAGACTTCTGTTACAAGTTCGGGATCCGCTTCAAGGCCATGAAGGAGATCAGAAAGCTACGGGGGCAACTCACAAATGCAGGTGTGTACTATATATAGGTAAAATAAAGGTTAGTTGAAAATATAACTCAATAAGTCACATGACATCCCGAAAATCTTTTGGATCATGGATGGCTGTGAGTGATGTCTGTTTGGTACGCCAGGATCTGCTAGTCATTGGTTCAGATTTTACAGAAGGATAATAGGATGAATCTACACGGGTAAATGGTTGTCAGGACATGACTGGACCCTCCTTTTGACTCTTACCTTTCTATATGTTAAATAACATGAATTTTCTTTCAGTCAATGGAGTTATTCCAGAGGCTGACCTGTGTGTTGACCCCAAGTTGACCCCTCCCACTGACCTCCAGGCAAAGCTACTACGCCAGATTGTATTGTCAGGACTTGCTGACCACGTGGCTAGGTAATTCATAGAGGGCTTATCAACATCAATTCCTATTTACCGTACTTTTAAGACCCATGAAGATCAGGGGTAGAAAAGGTCTTCAGCAACCCATTCTTGCCGTAAAAGGTGACTATGCTTGTCGTAAGAGGCGACTAACGAAACAGGTGGTCAGACTCACTGACTTGGTTGATATCAATCACTGGATTGTCTGGTCCAACCAACCAACCAACCAACCAACCAACCAACCGTACTCAAAATATTTCGGAAATGACACACAAGATCCATATTTTATCTATTCCTTTAAGTTTGTTTCATTCCATTCTGCTGTGTTTTAGACGAGCCCCCGCACCACCCCCAGGGGCCACAGACGATGAGAAGAAGCTGAAGCATGCATACTATGTGAGTGACTCCAATTCTGGTTACAGCTAACTACATGGACTCACCTACAAAGTCATGGTTACAATCATACACATACATGTATTGCTCACTCACTTGTCCCAGGCAGTGAGGTGGCCCCCTGGTTTAGTCATTCACCCATCAGGTTACATCAACCAATAGTGTGGTAACACAAATAATGGATGTATAGCCATTGTCCAATGGCAAAACATCAAACACGAGTCAATTACATTAAGTAATACGTTACCACTGTTATACCGAGGCTGTTGTCCCCCACAACTGCTGCTATAGCGAAATCTACCACAGAGATATCAATTACCCTTCACCCTTCACTCTTGTCTCTTCGCAAGACGTACAATAAACTGCTCAAGCGTTCCTGTTTCTCCGACCATTCGGTGATATTTATTACTGTTTATTCTCCCTAATAAACTGTGCTTTTACGGGGCGTTTGCTGTAACTATGCTTGGAAATATTTTTCCCGCCAAAAGGAAATATTTTTCCCGCCCTTTTTTTCTATATACTTGTGGGGTGTCTCGTATGCACGTTGCGTCTTACGTTCCCCTGTTCTAGTATATCTTGGGGTTTTTACATCACTTATTCCTCTATATGTTATATGTGTATGTTCTATATTCCCATTGCTCGTTTATTTTCTTGTGAAAATACTCGTTTGTGACTATTTGTGGTGCGTGTGTTGTAACCATGTTTTGCTCTTTGTTCATAGTACAAACAAAATGTCTGACATGGATGTTTTGCCGTCCTCCACCCCCTCTACCCCCGCAACCAGGAGCTGCGGGGTGTGCCGCAAGCAAGCGCTACCGGCTGTATGTGCAGTCCGTTTCCACCCCTGTGGTGGCCGGCTCGTCCGGTCGGGGTCCCCTTGCGGGTACCACCACAACGGCTGCGGCGGATCCCTTGGCGGCCCGTGGGCTGTCCGGGGATTCCGTCGCTGCTTTACTTGCATAACTTGTTGACTCCAAGCTGGCGGCCTTATCTCAGGATAGGCCGCTGGCTGTTCCGTCCCCGGCCACTTCGGTGGCCGCGGGGTCCACCGGTAGGGCGGCGGCTCCCGTGGTCACCGGTCCTTCCCCCGAACCGTTGCTCCCGCTATCGGTTAAGGACCGCGTGGCCATGGTTTATGACCTCTTTGAGGACATGCCACGGCCCCGGCCGGTACCGTGGGGAATCCACGACTGTGGGTTCCTCCGAGGTATACGAGAGTCTTCCGACACGGCTTTCCCCGCATCAACCTTGCTGCGCGGTATCAAGCCTTCCTTGGAGAACGCCTTCGCGGCGGCCTCAGGTCGGGGTCTCCCGTTTCCTCCGACGTCGTGGAGAAAGGGTTTATTCCCGGTACATGACTTTGCCTTTCCCGAGGCTGGTCCTACCACGGAGGCCCATGTTGAGCGGTTGGGTGTCCGTGCCCCATCGTGCACCAGCTGGACGCCCTCACTCGGCACTCCATGTCTCATGGAGACACTTACTTGGCTGCAGCGGCCAGTCTGGTCGAAGGTTCTCCCACGGACCGTGACCAGCGCATTTACAACTGCCTGCTCAGTTTAAATGCTTCCCTGGAGTACGTTGCCGAGGACTCTCGGCACACACTTGCTCTTGTTGGGTCCCTGCATAGGCGCCTGGGTGCCGCTCCTAACCGGAGCGCGCCCCAGGCTGCTGCGGCCGGTAGGTCTAAGGGGTCGGGTTCTTCTTCCTCTGGGAAGAAGCCCCGCCCTGAGGGCTCCTGTATGGGCAATCAGCTGCCCTTTCGCGGGAAGACGGGGAACTGGGGGAAGCCCAAGTCGTCTAAGGACGGCAAGGGCCCCTCCAGGTGACTCTCATTGGAGGGGTTCGTATGCCGACAGCGCCAACTTCGGTTGGCCCTTAGGCGAACCCGAGTCACTTGGCCCTGGACAGTTGCGCCTACCGCAGCCTGTCAGGGCCCCCTCTCCTTCCCCAGTGGGAGCCAGACTCCAGACTTACTGGGAGAATTGGGAACAAGTGTTCGACGACCCGTGGGTGGTCAACACGATTCGGTACGGCTATCGGCTTGATCTCAAAGCGAATCCGCCGCTCACCGTTGCCCCGTTAGCAGGTTTCGATTCGGAAACCGATCTTCCCTTCCTCGCCGATGCCATCGGCAGGTTGGTGGAGAAGGAGCAGTACGGGAGTTAGCTCTACCAGAAATAACACCGGGGTTTTACTCCAGGATATTTGTCGTTCCCAAGTAGGACAGTGCCGAACTCAGAATGATTCACACGTCCGCTCCCTGGCTGTTCACCCGGTTCACCACCCCCATAGTGGGGTTCCTCCACAGGAGGGGTGTCCGGTACTTCGCGTACCTGGACGACTCGCTAGTAGCAAATCGAATGACGGACACCCTGTCACGCCATCTCGTTTTCGCACGTCGGCTCTTGGAGCAATTGGGGTGGATTATCAATCTCCCCAAGAGCGAGTTAACCCCTTCTCAGAACTAACTGTTCATCGGAGGTCGGTTCA
Organism: Haliotis rufescens; assembly: GCF_023055435.1. Classification (NCBI taxonomy): domain Eukaryota; kingdom Metazoa; phylum Mollusca; class Gastropoda; order Lepetellida; family Haliotidae; genus Haliotis; species Haliotis rufescens. The sequence goes on from NW_025964068.1 coordinate 3,027,633, forward strand.
ACAGGGTGTCCCATCCCCTCTTTGTCCCCCCAGACCGGTGGCACAAGATTCAGGCGATGATTGCCAAAGTCTTAGCGGTGCAACAGACTGTTCACTTTTGGGCTCCCGGATCGGCTCCGACCGCATCTGGAGTGGTGGACGGTCCCTTACAATGTCTTATCAGGAGTCTCTATGCGGCCCTACCGGGCCACGTTGCACCTGTATACAGACGCCTCTCTAGTGGGCTGGGGCGCCCATCTTGAGGGGAGGTGAGCTCGGGGCTGTGGTGCGTAGACGAACTAGGTCTTCACATCAATTGTCTCGTGTTCAAGGCAGTGATCAACGCAGTCAATTACTGGAAGCATCGTCTCGTCGATGCCCGGCTCATCCTGGCGAACGACAACACGACGGTAGTGTCCTATGTGAACAAACTGGGGGGAACCCACAGTCACTCGCTACTCGATCTCACGTTCGAGTTTTACGCTCTAGTGGACAGTGTCCCGTGCCAGATACGCGCCCGTCACATCCCAGGTGTGCGGAACGTACTGGCCGATGCTCTATCGAGGCCTCAGGATCCGAGCCCCACAGAGTGGATGCTGAACCCAGTAGTGTTTCAGTGGCTGTGCGAACGTTTGGGTCTTCCGATGGTCGACCTGTTCGCAACACGGTTCAACAATCAACTCCCGTTGTTTGTATCACCAGTCCCGGACCCGAGGGCCATCGATCACGATGCTCTCGCGTTAGACTGGACGGGCTTGGACGCTTATGTTTAACCCCCGACTGCGTTGATACCACACATTCTAAGCCGGCTCCGAGGAGTTCGCTGTCGAATGTTACTGATCGCGCCCATGTGGCCGAACAGATCGTGGTACCCCGACTTGCTGACCTAGGTCACGCAGTCGCCACTTCCACTGCCTGTGAGACCGGATCTCTTGATCCACCCTCACACCCGTCAGCTTCATCCAAACACAGGGCAGTTCAATCTGGGCGTCTCGGGCATACGTTAGTATGCATCGTGATTCTACCCAGAAGGTGTATAATGCACGTTGGGTTATTTTCACGAAGTGGTGTTGTAAACATCACATTCATTCGCCAGATAAGGTATCTGTGCAGGATATTGCTCGTTTCATGTCTGACAAGCGAGAGACCCGGAAATTCTCCGGGGGTTCCATTGCCAACTATATCTCGTCCGTTGCTATGGTACGGGACGTTGCTATGGGTACCAGTCTCTCCAAAGAGCCGGTGATACGGGGTATTATCAAGGGTTTCAAACAGCACGATCTTAAGAAGGGCCGCCTTCGGGCACCGGCCTGGAATCTTTCCCTAGTGTTGCAATGCCTTACGGAAACTCCGTATGAACCCTTGCATAGTGCTTCGTTCCGGCATGTGACTTGGAAAACAGCATTTCTCCTCTCCTTTGCCACGGCGGCACGTGTATCCGAAATTCATGCACTCGATGTCGCCAAGGTACGATTCGATAGGGGTGACGAAGGAGCGGTCCGCCTGGGCCTGCTCATGGGCTTCGTCGCCAAGAATCAGAGAATCAGGCAAACGGAGAGAGAATTCACTGTAAGATCACTCAAAGAAATCTTACATCCTGCTGATACTGAGGACAAAGCGCTGTGTCCGGTTAGGGCCCTTAAGTATTATCTTAAGGCTTCGAATGAACGTAGACAAGGGCGTGACTGTCTGTTCATATCGTGTAACCCTAATCGCACGGTTGACATAACTCGCAACTCGATTGCGTTGTGGCTTCGTTCTGTCATCAATCTGGCGTACTGGTCTCGGGGGTTACCGGTAGAGGGGTCAAACCTGCACGAGATCAGGGCGCTAGCGGCCACATTTGCCCTACACTCGAATATCTCTGTTCGCAGAATATTACGAGGTTGTTACTGGCGTTCTAACTCGGTTTTTGCCAATCATTACCTCAAACAGGTCGCTGAAGCCGTTGTGGAGAGTGTGCACCGTCTTGGCCCGCGGATCGCGGCGCAAGCGAGCACCTAAGGGGTGTGCCCAGCGCAATTCCGAACTCCTCAGGCGTCAGACCTTGCACGGTGGTCAATCTGGGTCGACTCCAATGTTCCCACTGCCGTGGGTACAGGAGTTGGGGTCCCGCAAACCAGCGCACTCACACCACAGGTGAGGGCAGCTTTTTGTGTGCTTTGTCCTTATTTGTATTTTGACAATTATGTATTTAATTGTCTGTCGTGTATCCCAACCTTGTGATGCATGCTTACAAATACTGGAATTAGGTCACGCGCCTAATGCATACTTTAAGTAGGCTTGCTCTGGGATATACGGTCTGAATGAAATTAATTTCCCTCTTTTCGACTGTTTAACCTGATCTAAGATTAAGCTCACGCGGATACAGTGTTCTCATCCGCTGCGGCGATGAAATACCTATCCAGTGGGGCCGTTTGGAGTCACCAATCGTTTTGGCAATGACGATTGAGCCTTACGGTATGCGCTTGACAGTGCTTTGGTATTCCTATAGGGTAACGCCTAGCTAGGTGCATGCGCATCGAGTGCTTCCGCCTTGGTGTTTACTTCCGCTGGTCGGAAGGAACGCTAGCAGTCAGGATTCGGGTTGTAGGTGCTCCCCACCGCCTACTGTGGTAGTCAGCCTCGGTATAACAGTGGTAACGTATTACTTAATGTAATTTGTAGAATTTTCCTATTAGGAATATTCTATAAGTAATACGTTACCACTGGGCTGCTGCCCGCCCGTCCGTCCCCCGAGCACTTGCTCTCGCAAGAGACAAGAGTGAAGGGTGTCACATGGCAGCTAGGTGGCTACGCACGTGCTGCATGAGGTAATTGAGATCTCTGTGGTAGATTTCGCTATAGCAGCAGTTGTGGGAGACAACAGCCTCTGTATAACAGTGGTAACATATTACTTATAGAATATTCCGAATAGGAAAATTCTACAAAATTATCAATAGTTAACATTGATGGTTACTTTCAATTATATCAAAATACATAATTCACTGAAAAATATACTGATGGTTGTTAAGTTGTACATTCATGTTCCATGCTAGTCACCTCTATCATCTTCATCCAGGATGTGTGTGGGTTTGAAGCCTATTTCCGGTTTCCCCCACCGTGATATTGCTGGAATATTGCTAAAAACGGCGTAAAACCATACTCACTCACTCACTCATCCCAGTTGTTATTGCTCGGGTATGCAGACTAACATCAAGATGGCAGTTTATGGATTTCATAAAACCAGTGCCGTAGAAACCACTAGTCCCATAGGAATCTGCCACACTTCATGCAACATTGTTTTCATTACACAGGTCAACAACACTGCTTCCTGTCCCTTCATTACACAACTCTACAACACTGCTTCCTGTCCCTTCACTTCACAACTCAGCTCAACAACACTGCTTCCTGTCCCTTCATTACACAACTCTACAACACTGCTTCCTGTCCCTTCATTACACAGCTCTACAACACTGCTTCCTGTCCCTTCATTACACAACTCTAGAACACTGCTTCCTTATCCTTCTTTACACAACTCTACAACACTGCTTCCTGTCCCTTCATTACACAGGTCAACAACACTGCTTCCTGTCCGCCTGGGCCTGCTCATGGGCTTCGTCGCCAAGAATCAGAGAATCAGGCAAACGGAGAGAGAATTCACTGTAAGATCACTCAAAGAAATCTTACATCCTGCTGATACTGAGGACAAAGCGCTGTGTCCGGTTAGGGCCCTTAAGTATTATCTTAAGGCTTCGAATGAACGTAGACAAGGGCGTGACTGTCTGTTCATATCGTGTAACCCTAATCGCACGGTTGACATAACTCGCAACTCGATTGCGTTGTGGCTTCGTTCTGTCATCAATCTGGCGTACTGGTCTCGGGGGTTACCGGTAGAGGGGTCAAACCTGCACGAGATCAGGGCGCTAGCGGCCACATTTGCCCTACACTCGAATATCTCTGTTCGCAGAATATTACGAGGTTGTTACTGGCGTTCTAACTCGGTTTTTGCCAATCATTACCTCAAACAGGTCGCTGATGCCGTCGTGGAGAGTGTGCACCGTCTTGGCCCGCGGATCGCGGCGCAAGCGAGCACCTAAGGGGTGTGCCCAGCGCAATTCCGAACTCCTCAGGCGTCAGACCTTGCACGGTGGTCAATCTGGGTCGACTCCAATGTTCCCACTGCCGTGGGTACAGGAGTTGGGGTCCCGCAAACCAGCGCACTCACACCACAGGTGAGGGCAGCTTTTTGTGTGCTTTGTCCTTATTTGTATTTTGACAATTATGTATTTAATTGTCTGTCGTGTATCCCAACCTTGTGATGCATGCTTACAAATACTGGAATTAGGTCACGCGCCTAATGCATACTTTAAGTAGGCTTGCTCTGGGATATACGGTCTGAATGAAATTAATTTCCCTCTTTTCGACTGTTTAACCTGATCTAAGATTAAGCTCACGCGGATACAGTGTTCTCATCCGCTGCGGCGATGAAATACCTATCCAGTGGGGCCGTTTGGAGTCACCAATCGTTTTGGCAATGACGATTGAGCCTTACGGTATGCGCTTGACAGTGCTTTGGTATTCCTATAGGGTAACGCCTAGCTAGGTGCATGCGCATCGAGTGCTTCCGCCTTGGTGTTTACTTCCGCTGGTCGGAAGGAACGCTAGCAGTCAGGATTCGGGTTGTAGGTGCTCCCCACCGCCTACTGTGGTAGTCAGCCTCGGTATAACAGTGGTAACGTATTACTTAATGTAATTTGTAGAATTTTCCTATTAGGAATATTCTATAAGTAATACGTTACCACTGGGCTGCTGCCCGCCCGTCCGTCCCCCGAGCACTTGCTCTCGCAAGAGACAAGAGTGAAGGGTGTCACATGGCAGCTAGGTGGCTACGCACGTGCTGCATGAGGTAATTGAGATCTCTGTGGTAGATTTCGCTATAGCAGCAGTTGTGGGAGACAACAGCCTCTGTATAACAGTGGTAACATATTACTTATAGAATATTCCGAATAGGAAAATTCTACAAAATTATCAATAGTTAACATTGATGGTTACTTTCAATTATATCAAAATACATAATTCACTGAAAAATATACTGATGGTTGTTAAGTTGTACATTCATGTTCCATGCTAGTCACCTCTATCATCTTCATCCAGGATGTGTGTGGGTTTGAAGCCTATTTCCGGTTTCCCCCACCGTGATATTGCTGGAATATTGCTAAAAACGGCGTAAAACCATACTCACTCACTCACTCATCCCAGTTGTTATTGCTCGGGTATGCAGACTAACATCAAGATGGCAGTTTATGGATTTCATAAAACCAGTGCCATAGAAACCACTAGTCCCATAGGAATCTGCCACACTTCATGCAACATTGTTTTCATTACACAGGTCAACAACACTGCTTCCTGTCCCTTCATTACACAACTCAACAACACTGCTTCCTGTCCCTTCATTACACAACTCTACAACACTGCTTCCTGTCCCTTCATTACACAGCTCTACAACACTGCTTCCTGTCCCTTCATTACACAACTCTAGAACACTGCTTCCTTATCCTTCTTTACACAACTCTACAACACTGCTTCCTGTCCCTTCATTACACAGGTCAACCACACAGCTTCCTGTCCCTTCATTACACAACTCTACAACACTGCTTCCTGTCCCTTCATTACACAGGTCAACAACACTGCTTCCTGTCCCTTTATTACACAACTCTACAACACTGCTTCCTTTCCCTTCATTACACAACTCTACAACACTGCTTCCTGTCCCTTCATTACACAGGCCAACAACACTGATTCCTGTCCCTTCATTACACAGCTCTACAACACTGCTTCCTGTCCCTCCATTACACAGCTCTACAACACTGCTTTCTGTCCCTCCATCACAGGGCCAGTATATTTGTCTTGTGAACCTGCATATTTGTCTTGTGGACCAGTATATTTGTCTTGTGGACAAGTATGTTTGTCTTGTGGACAAGTATGTTTGTCTTGTGGACCAGTATATTTGTCTTGTGGACCAGTATGTTTGTCTTGTGGACCAGTATATTTGTCTTGTGGACCAGTATGTTTGTCTTGTGGACCAGTATATTTGTCTTGTGAACCTGTATGTTTGTCTTGTGGACCAGTATATTTGTCTTGTGGACCAGTATGTTTGTCTTGTGGACCAGTATATTTGTCTTGTGGACCAGTATGTTTGTCTTGTGGACCAGTATATTTGTCTTGTGGACCAGTATGTTTGTCTTGTCGACAAGTATGTTTGTCTTGTGAACCTGCATATTTGTCTTGTGGACCAGTATATTTGTCTTGTGGACCTGTATGTTTGTCTTGTGGACCAGTATGTTTGTCTTGTGGACCAGTATGTTTGTCTTGTGGACCAGTATATTTGTCTTGTGGACCAGTATATTTGTCTTGTGGACCTGTATGTTTGTCTTGTGGACCAGTATATTTGTCTTGTGGACCTGTATATTTGTCTTGTGGACCAGTATGTTTGTCTTGTGGACCAGTATATTTGTCTTGTGGACCAGTATGTTTGTCTTGTGGACCAGTATATTTGTCTTGTCGACAAGTATGTTTGTCTTGTGGACAAGTATGTTTGTCTTGTGGACCAGTATGTTTGTCTTGTGGACAAGTATATTTGTCTTGTGGACCAGTATATTTGTCTTGTGGACCAGTATGTTTGTCTTGTGGACCAGTATGTTTGTCTTGTGGACCAGTATATTTGTCTTGTGGACCTGTATGTTTGTCTTGTGGACCAGTATGTTTGTCTTGTGGACCAGTATATTTGTCTTTTGGACCAGTATGTTTGTCTTGTGGACCAGTATATTTGTCTTGTGGACCTGTATGTTTGTCTTGTGGACCAGTATGTTTGTCTTGTGGACAAGTATGTTTGTCTTGTGGACCAGTATGTTTGTCTTGTGGACCAGTATGTTTGTCTTGTGGACAAGTATGTTTGTCTTGTGGACCAGTATGTTTGTCTTGTGGACCAGTATGTTTGTCTTGTGGACAAGTATGTTTGTCTTGTGGACAAGTATGTTTGTCTTGTGGACAAGTATGTTTGTCTTGTGGACCAGTATGTTTGTCTTGTGGACCAGTATGTTTGTCTTGTGGACCAGTATGTTTGTCTTGTGGACAAGTATGTTTGTCTTGTGGACCAGTATGTTTGTCTTGTGGACCAGTATGTTTGTCTTGTGGACAAGTATGTTTGTCTTGTGGACCTGTATGTTTGTCTTGTGGACCTGTATATTTGTCTTGTGGACCAGTATATTTGTCTTGTGGACCAGTATATTTGTCTTGTGGACCAGTATGTTTGTCTTGTGGACAAGTATGTTTGTCTTGTGGACAAGTATGTTTGTCTTGTGGACAAGTATGTTTGTCTTGTGGACCAGTATATTTGTCTTGTGGACAAGTATGTTTGTCTTGTGGACAAGTATGTTTGTCTTGTGGACCAGTATATTTGTCTTGTGGACCAGTATATTTGTCTTGTGGACCAGTATGTTTGTCTTGTGGACAAGTATGTTTGTCTTGTGGACCAGTATGTTTGTCTTGTGGACCAGTATGTTTGTCTTGTGGACCAGTATATTTGTCTTGTGGACAAGTATGTTTGTCTTGTGGACAAGTATGTTTGTCTTGTGGACAAGTATGTTTGTCTTGTGGACCAGTATATTTGTCTTGTGGACCAGTATATTTGTCTTGTGGACAAGTATGTTTGTCTTGTGGACCAGTATGTTTGTCTTGTGGACCAGTATGTTTGTCTTGTGGACCAGTATATTTGTCTTGTGGACCAGTATGTTTGTCTTGTGGACCAGTATGTTTGTCTTGTGGACAAGTATATTTGTCTTGTGGACAAGTATGTTTGTCTTGTGGACCTGTATGTTTGTCTTGTGGACAAGTATATTTGTCTTGTGGACAAGTATGTTTGTCTTGTGGACCTGTATGTTTGTCTTGTGGACCAGTATGTTTGTCTTGTGGACCAGTATGTTTGTCTTGTGGACCAGTATATTTGTCTTGTGGACAAGTATGTTTGTCTTGTGGACCAGTATGTTTGTCTTGTGGACCAGTATATTTGTCTTGTGGACCAGTATGTTTGTCTTGTGGACCAGTATGTTTGTCTTGTGGACCAGTATATTTGTCTTGTGGACCAGTATGTTTGTCTTGTGGACCAGTATGTTTGTCTTGTGGACCAGTATATTTGTCTTGTGGACCAGTATGTTTGTCTTGTGGACCTGTATGTTTGTCTTGTGGACAAGTATATTTACCTTTGTTTAATTGTGATGATAGGCAACTTTATTATTTGAGTTGATACATGTTATCAGCCCTAATGAAGTGGGTAGTTGCTCATACTAAATGACAAGCAAAGCAATGTGCCTGTATGTTTCAGTGCATGGAGCTCGAGGATCCAGTCTATATCCATCCAACGTCCGTCCTCTTCAAGCAGCGCCCTGAGTTCATCGTCTACCAGCACATTCATGAAACCTCCAGAATTTACATGAAGGGTGAATCTTAATCTCAAAACATTACTCAGTGTATTTATATCCTTTCAACATCCAAACCCAGGTGAATGTTTTGCAGCCATCAAATTGCCAATATCATTTTGCAGGAGCTGTTTTTTCCAGCCCCCTAGTGGTGATCAGTGGTTAAAATCTCAGACAACAAATGTGATGGATGTGTCATTAAGGCTTTTGATACAAGATTTGTTTCAGTACAGTGATTTCCACTTCAACCTTGCTCAATATGTTTCAATGGTCCCCAACATTCACTGACTGTACCTGTGCAGGTGTGGTGACAGTTGAGGCTGAGTGGCTGCCTGTGTTCGCCCCCTCCTACTGTGTGTTCTCCAAGCCCCAGGAGGACCCTCCACCCCACTACAACGCTGCGTTGGGGGAGGTCTTCTGTCACATGACAAGCAGCTATGGTAAGCTGACCAACATGACACTAAAGAAACAGTATCTGTTTTTACATGTGTATAAGTAAATAAATTGTGTTTTGTTTGCTTGGGCAATGATTTGTCAGGTTTTGCTGTAGCATGTGGCAGTGTTGAATCTATACAAACACAACTTGGGATTGGGATGGGATGGGGATGTGTGTAAGATGAGATAGACTGTATTATCCCATTGGACATTTGTCTTGCAACATAAGAATCTCATCGGCGAATTAACAAAAACATGATTAATACAATACGTAAAAGACATGTGTCACAGAGTATTTCATAACATTTTATACAGGCAGGTATACATGTCCCTTCTGGACTGGAACAAAGGTGGGCCCCATGGTCCATTTTTCCCTCAACATATGGGCCTTTCAGAAAACCTGATAGGCCATTGCTGATATCATATCATGATACATAATTTCCAAATGCCAGTCATGGAAAATGTGAGGTGCATGGTTGAATACATGACACTTTTTTGTGGATAACAACTTCTTATATTCTTGTAACTTGTTAAGTTTCGGAGGCCCTCACTTGACAGGCAAACTTGTGACAGATCAACTGGCACTTCCTCAGAATTACTGGTTTCTTCCTGATCATCATATGTCTGATGATTGATTGATGACAGCTTAGCCAGCTTTGATTTAATGCAGTATGTGTTAGTACATGATTTGGAGTTGGAACTAGGTTTCAATCAGAACAAACTCACACCCACTTGCACAAAGCCATCTTGGCACCAAGTCAGTGTTGAGGGAAGTGAGTGACAGGTGGGCCCTGATCTGCACTACTTTGAAAACAGTATTTCATTTACATCATGGTGTGTCAGCTTCATGTGGGAGGAAATAAACATAGGTCCTGTATGTTGACCACTTTGGTGAAACCAAAACGGGCATAGTGCACATGATCAGGAAAATGTGGGAATCCAACCAATGATGACAGGATCCTAGCACACCAAGGGATGCAACTCAACACTGCTTATTCAAGAGTTGACTATGTCAGTCAAAGTAACTTGGCTGATAGAAACATTGTTTGCTCTTACTGTCAACCACTGGTTTGTGTGATGATGACTTTATTATGAATGTGTTTCCAGGTTGTCGCGATATGGTGTATGTGTACATAAACTACAGATTATCTGTCCCTTGAAGTCAAAACAGGAACCACCATTCATGACTGGGTAATCTGTTTCCTTGCAGCTCATTGCTTACTCTCTAACTATTTTCAGCACGTGTGGTAAGTGGATCATGTTGTGACGGAAGCCCTCTATGACTCATCCAGACTAACCTGTCTCTCTGTTGGTCCACAGGTCGAGTCACCTGGCCAGTGCCGGCTGTGCCGCTACCTTACCCCGTGGGCCTTGACCGCTACAAGTGGTTTGCCCGCTTCTTGTTGGAGGGTCAGGTGGTGCCGATGTTCAAGCAGTTCATCCCCACACTGCTGTCCACACCCTCTACCATGGTGAAGTCCTGGGCCAGGTCAGGATACAATGTGAATTCACCAGTGGAATTGCGTGTTCTATATTTGATCCCACTTGCCCCTTGTTATCATGATGACTTTCAGATGACATTAGTCAAGTGGGAGATGCAGCTCAGTAGAAATGGTGTTCTGATGTCCTTGTGGGGATTCCTCTCCTATGAAATGTCCCAACAAGGTGCTATAGACCCCGGGGTTGCCTGACTCAGCCATGACTTATTTACAAGCTGTCTTGATGGAGCTGTAACGTGTCTGACAGTGACATAGAACACTCAATTACTCACTCACTCACTTGTTAGCCTACTTCACTCTACCACCCACTAACTCACTCTACCACCCACTAACTCACCCGAGCACCGACAAACACTCTTCATGACCCACTAACTCACTCTACCACCCACTATCTCACCCTACCACCAACTAACTCACTCTACCACCCACTAACTCACCCCAGCACCGACAAACTCTCTTCATGACCCACTAACTCACTCTACCACCCACTATCTCACCCTACCACCCACTAACTCACAATACCACCCACCACTCTACCACCCATCAATTCACTCTACAAACCCACTAGCTCACCCTACCACCCACTAACTAACTTTACCACCCACTAACTCACCCCAGCACCGACAAACTCTCTTCATGACCCACTAACTCACTCTACCACCCACTATCTCACCCTACCACCCACTAACTCACAATACCACCCACCACTCTACCACCCATCAATTCACTCTACAAACCCACTAGCTCACCCTACCACCCACTATCTCACCCTATCACCCACTAACTCACACTACCACCCACCATTCTACCACCCATAAACTCACTCTACAAACCCACTAGCTCACCCTACCACCCACTATCTCACCCTATCACCCACTATCTCACCCTACCACCCACTTACTCACTCTACCACCCACCACTCTACCACCCATCAACTCACTCTACAAACCCACTAGCTCACCATACCACCCAATAACTCACCCTACGAGCCACTAACTCTCTCTACAAAACAACTAACTCTCTCTACCAGCCACTAACTGACTCTAGCATCCACTTACTCTCTCTACCACCAACTAACTCACTCTACCGACCATCAACTCACCCTAGCACCCACTAACTCACCCTACCACCCACTAACTCACTCTACCACCCACTAACTCTACCACCCACTAACTCACCCTACCACCCACTAACTCACTCTACCACCCACTAACTCACCCTACCACCCACTAACTCTACCACCCACTAACTCACCCTACCACCCACTAACTCACTCTACCACCCACTAACTCTACCACCCACAAACTCACCCTACCACCCACTAACTCTACCACCCACTTACTCACCCTACCACCCACTAACTCACCCTACCACCCACTAACTCTACCACCCACCACTCTCCCACCCATCAACTCACTCTACCACCCACTAACTCTACCACCCACTAACTCTACCACCCACTAACTCTACCACCCACCACTCTCCCACCCACTAACTCACCCTACCACCCACTAACTCTACCACCCACTAACTCACCCTACCACCCACTAACTCTACCACCCACTAACTCACCCTACCACCCACTAACTCTACCACCCACTAACTCACCCTACCACCCACTAACTCACCCTACCACCCACTAACTCACCCTACCACCCACTAACTCACCCTACCACCCACTAACTCTCCCACCCATCAACTCACTCTACCACCCACTAACTCACCCTACCACCCACTAACTCTACCACCCACTAACTCATCCTACCACCCAATAACTCACTCTAGCATCCACTAACTCACACTAACCAGTCACTCACTCTACCACCCACTCACTCACTCTACCATCCACTAACTCACTCTACCACCAACCACTCTACCACCCACTAACTGACTCTAGCACCCACTAACTCATCCTACCACCCACTAACTCACTCTACCACCCACTAACTAACTATACCACCAATCAACTCACTCTACTAGCCACTAACTCACTCTATCACCCACTAACTCACTCTACCACCCACTATCTCACCCTATCACCCACTAACTCACACTACCACCCACCATTCTACCACCCATAAACTCACTCTACAAACCCACTAGCTCACCCTACCACCCACTATCTCACCCTACCACCCACTATCTCACCCTACCACCCACTTACTCACTCTACCACCCACCACTCTACCACCCATCAACTCACTCTACAAACCCACTAGCTCACCATACCACCCAATAACTCACCCTACGAGCCACTAACTCTCTCTACAAAACAACTAACTCTCTCTACCAGCCACTAACTGACTCTAGCATCCACTTACTCTCTCTACCACCAACTAACTCACTCTACCGACCATCAACTCACCCTAGCACCCACTAACTCACCCTACCACCCACTAACTCACTCTACCACCCACTAACTCTACCACCCACTAACTCACCCTACCACCCACTAACTCTACCACCCACTAACTCACCCTACCACCCACTAACTCACTCTACCACCCACTAACTCTACCATCCACTAACTCACCCTACCACCCACTAACTCACCCTACCACCCACTAACTCACCCTACCACCCACTAACTCACCCTACCACCCACCACTCTCCCACCCATCAACTCACTCTACCACCCACTAACTCACTCTACCACCCACTAACTCTACCACCCACTAACTCTTCCACCCACTAACTCTACCACCCACCACTCTCCCACCCATCAACTCACTCTACCACCCACTAACTCACTCTACCACCCACTAACTCTACCACCCACTAACTCACCCTACCACCCACTAACTCTACCACCCACTAACTCTACCACCCACCACTCTCCCACCCACTAACTCACCCTACCACCCACTAACTCTACCACCCACTAACTCTACCACCCACTAACTCACCCTACCACCCACTAACTCTACCACCCACTAACTCACCCTACCACCCACTAACTCTACCACCCACTAACTCACCCTACCACCCACTAACTCTACCACCCACTAACTCACCCTACCACCCACTAACTCTACCACCCACTAACTCACCCTACCACCCACTAACTCTACCACCCACTAACTCACCCTACCACCCACTAACTCACCCTACCACCCACTAACTCTCCCACCCATCAACTCACTCTACCACCCACTAACTCACCCTACCACCGACTAACTCTACCACCCACTAACTCATCCTACCACCCAATAACTCACTCTAGCATCCACTAACTCACACTAACCAGTCACTCACTCTACCACCCACTCACTCACTCTACCACCCACTAACTCACTCTACCACCAACCACTCTACCACCCACTAACTGACTCTAGCACCCACTAACTCATCCTACCACCCACTAACTCACTCTACCACCCACTAACTAACTATACCACCAATCAACTCACTCTACTAGCCACTAACTCACTCTACCACCCACTAACTGACTCTAGCATACACTTACTCTCTCTACCACCAACTCTCTCTATGAACAGCTAACTCACTCTACCACCCACCACTCTACCACCCACTAACTCACTCTACCATGCACCACTCTACCACCCACTAACTCACTCTACCACCCACTAACTGACTCTAGCATCCACTAACTCACACTAACCACTAACTCACTCTACCACCCACTAACTCACTCTAGCATCCACTAACTGACTCTAGCATCCACTTACTCACTCTACCACCAACTAACTCACTCTACCACCCACTAACTCACACTACCACCCACTAACTCACTCTACCACCCACTAACTGACTCTAGCATACACTTACTCTCTCTACCACCACCTAACTCTCTCTACCACCCACTAACTGACTCTATCACCCACTAACTCTCTCTATGAACAACTAACTCTCTCTAACACCCACCACTCTAACACCCACCAACTAACACCCACCAACTCACTCTACCACCCACTAACTCACTCTAACACCCACTAACTCTCTCTACACCCCACCACTCTACCACCCACTAACTCACTCTACCACCCACTAACTCTCTCTACACCCCACCACTCTACCACCCACTAACTCACTCTACCACCCACCACTCTACCACCCACTAACTCTGGCATACACTAATTCTCTCTATGAACAACTAACTCTCTCTATGAACAACTAACTCTCTCTACCACCCACTAACTGACTCTAGCATCCACTAACTCACTCTACCATGCACTAACTCACTCTACCACCCACTTACTCACTCTAGCCTCCTCTAACTCACTCTACTGATCACTAACTCACCCTACCACCCACTTACTCACCCTACCACCCACTAACTCTTTCTAGCATACACTAACTCTCTCTACCATCCGGCCACCACTCTAACACCCACTAACTCACTCTACCACCCACCACTCTACCACCCACTAACTCTCTGTAGCATCCACTAACTCTGCACTTGTTCATCCCTCAAAACTATATCAATAGCATAAACATGAAGCCATCATTGTGTGTTGCATGTAGACTGCAGCCAAGGACAGAGACTCTGCTGACTGCCCTGGTGGAGGAGAATGTGGACTGCCTGGCTGTTCTCTCTACTGTCTGGAGAAACAAGCCCAACTGTAAGTCAAGTTGGCCTTTGATGCGTTTTGTCTTTAATGTGACTACAGGTGCAAGGTCAAATTTTGTTTATAGTTTGTTTTATTATTTATTTCAGGTCCTATTTGATGTAGGACCTGTATCATCCCAACTTGAGCACAATCATGTGATGTCACTGTGACAAGACTGTCTGTAGAGACAATTAATGTAATTGTTGTCCCGATACATGCTTCTAGGTTCCAGTGATACGGTAAACACCTGCCATCTCCTTCAGGACGTGTAGTAACTGAATTCCTGCTCTGTTTGTTACAAATGTTACAATGTATACACTTAAAAAAGTAGGTGATACTCAGAAACAACTTTCCAAAATTGTAAGAGATTTCAGTTTCTAGTAATAGTTATATGATAATAATGAACAAATTGGGAACACATTTCAACAAGTGAAGTGAAATATGACAGTAAATGTTATAACTTCCAACAACCTTGAAAGAAAATAGTGGAGAAAACGTCGACCTACACACCTTGCCAATGGGACAACACAGGTGTCAGTCTGTAGTTCCCACAGTACTGTCCTTGCGCAATATGGAGTGAGGTTCAGTCAGCCATAGTGATGCCACCCCACACAACTGATTCACTGCCGAACTGTCAGGAGGCCTGAGCTTGACATTCATTTTGCCAGACACGACCAGGCTTTTTGAAGATGTGCAAAGTGAATTGGGACTTATCGGAAAAACATGACACGTGACCATCAATGATTACCCCAGTTTCGACCTTGTGTACACCAATGGCGTTTGTTGGCAATATAATGTTTTGTATGGGGTGTCACAACACGTAGACGTCGAGCATGGAGATGAGCTGCATGTAGACGAGTTCTTATCATTTGACTCGTAACTTGTACTCCAGTAGCAGCAATTTGAATTATCATTTAAGCTCCATTTGGTAGAACCTGGTTTCAGATCAATAGATTTTGGTTTTGTTGGTACCTGTTCCATAGTCTGCTAATCACAGACTGTGATACATTGAGCATTTTGGCCACTGCATGCTCACTTCTGCCAGTTTCCAGCATGCCAATAGCACGCATCAATGCTGGTGCATACACAAACAAGGAATATTATCAAGTAAGCCATGACTGAATGATAACCGGAGTCAATACAATTGACAGAAATAATGGTCCACAGACATTAATTGACCTTCCTTGAAAGTGTCAAAATCGTATTGACACCCTAGGCAGGTGTGTGGCACGTGCAAACTGTAGAATGTGTTTGGTTGCTGAGTTTTCCATACATAAATGTTCTTGCAAAGGATGTTCGTCGTCATCACTTATCTTTCTTCTACTATTTTTGAAAAGTATATATCATTCTAGGTGATATTGATTATTACTACAGTTAGTCAGGTCACCTGTTATCACTACCCAATCCACTTGTGTCCACCTGAGTGTGGGGACAGCAGTAGGACCTGGACTCCATGCAGACCTATATGCTTATACAACTATAGACCTATACAACTATAGACCTATACAACTATAGACCTGTACAACTATTGACCTATACAACTATAGACCTATACAACTATAGACCTATACAACTATAGACCTGTACAACTATAGACCTATACAACTATAGACCTATACAACTATAGACCTGTACAACTATAGACCTGTACAACTATAGACCTATACAACTATAGACCTGTACAACTATAGACCTGTACAACTATAGACATATACAACTATAGACCTGTACAACTATAGACCTATACAACTATAGACCTATACAACTATAGACCTATACAACTATAGACCTGTACAACTATAGACCTATACAACTATAGACCTTTACAACTATAGACCTGTACAACTATAGACCTATACAGCTATAGACCTGTACAACTATAGACCTGTACAACTATAGACCTGTACAACTATAGACCTGTACAACTATAGACCTATACAACTATAGACCCGTACAACTATAGACCAGTACAACTATAGACCTGTACACTTATAGACCTATACAACTATAGACCTATACAACTATAGACCTGTACAACTAAAGACCTATACAACTTTAGACCTGTACAACTATAGACCTGTACAACTGTAGACCTGTACAACTGTAGACCTGTACAACTATAGACCCATACAACTATAGACCTGTACAACTATAGACCTATACAACTATAGACCTGTACAACTATAGACCTGTACAACTATAGACCTATACAACTATATACCTATACAACTATAGACCTGTACAACTATAGACCTATACAACTATAGACCTATGCAACTATAGACCTATACAACTTTAGACCTGTGCAACTATAGACCTATACAACTATAGACCTGTACAACTGTAGACCTGTACAACTATAGACCTGTACAACTATAGACCTGTACAACTATAGACCTGTACAACTGTAGACCTATGCAACTATAGACCTATACAACTATAGACCTGTACAACTGTACAGCCATAGACTGATACAACTATAGACCTATAGACCTATGCTACTATAGACCTATAAAACTATAGGCCTATGCAACTATAGACCTGTACAACTATAGACCTTTAGACCTATACAACTATAGGCCTATACAACTATAGACCTATGCAACTATAGACCTATACAACTATAGACCTATGCAACTATAGGCCTATACAACTATAGACCTGTACAACTATAGACCTATACAACTATAGACCCATACAATTATAGACCTGTACAACTATAGACCCATACAACTATAGACCTGTACAACTATAGACCTATACAACTATAGACCTGTACAACTATATACCTATACAACTATAGACCTATGCAACTATAGACCTATACAACTTTAGACCTGTACAACTATAGACCTATACAACTATAGACCTGTACAACTGTAGACATGTACAACTATAGACCTATACAACTATAGACCTGTACAACTATAGACCTGTACAACTATAGACCTGTACAACTGTAGACCTTTAGACCTATACAACTATAGACCTATACAACTATAGACCTATGCAACTATAGACCTATACAACTATAGACCTATGCAACTATAGACCTATACAACTATAGACCTGTACAACTATAGACCTATACAACTATAGACCTATACAACTATAGACCTGTACAACTAATGACCTGTACAACTGTAGACCTATGCAACTATAGACCTATACAACTATAGACCTGTACAACTGTAGACCTGTACAACTGTAGACCTGTACAACTATAGACCTGTACAACTATAGACCTATACAACTGTAGACCTGTACAACTGTAGACCTGTACAACTGTAGACCTGTACAACTATAGACCTATACAACTATAGACCTATACAACTATAGACCTGCAAAACTATAGACCTATACACCTGTAGACCTATACAACTATAGACCTGTACAACTATAGACCCATACAACTATAGATCTGTACAACTGTAGACCTGTACAACTGTAGACCTGTACAACTATAGACCTGTACAACTATAGACCCATACAACTATAGACCTGTACAACTGTAGACCTGTACAACTGTAGACCTGTACACATATAGACCTGTACACATATAGACCTATACAACTATAAACCTATACAACTATAGACCTGTACAACTGTAGACCTGTACAACTATAGACCTATACAATTATAGACCTGTACAACTGTAGACCTGTACAACTGTACAGCCATAGACTGATACAACTATAGACCTATAGACCTATGCAACTATAGACCTATAAAACTATAGGCCTATGCAACTATAGACCTATAGAATTATAGACCTGTACAACTATAGACCTATACAACTATAGACCTACTGCCATAGACCTATACAACTATATGTACACATGCATACAAGGTGCTGTGATGCTCACTTGTTGATGGGTGTATTCACGTGGAATGTTTCAGATCTATTGAAGGCCTACCTAGACTGGCTACCTGAGTCACTGCATCAAACGGTCAAGTTAAAATGGCCACCTCTTGTGTCGTGAGATGTTTATGTGGTGTGCTGAAGAGAGTATACAGAAAATCTTGTAAATAACATGTATCATGTAAATTGTATTTTGTAAATAAAACATGATTATTGGATGCTTTGTGTTTTGTCTGCTGTCCATCATGGCACTAAAATATATAAACTGAGATATGACTGAGACTGGACCAGACAGACCAGTCATATGAGCAATGATCCTTGTTTCAGGTGAAGACTGACGCACAACCAACCGTGTTGTGCCCATAGGGCTTTGCCAAGGTGCTAGATGTCTTTTGGTTTTTCAGGCACCATAAGCTGACTAATATTGGGAAAATAATTTGATAAGAAAACTCTCAATACTCCATGAACATGCGTTGAATCATACTACATGTACACAGAAATTGCTCAAATGTGATTACTGACATCATACATTAGTTGATTGTATCCCTCGCCAAATAATTGTGTGTAAAACGTAAATTCTTGTCCTCCTCGCACGTAATAAACTGTGATAAGGATAGTCATCCATGTTTGTTCAACAGGACCGCCTCAATGGTCTAGTGGTAGAGCGTCTGCCCAGACAGCAGAAGGTCGGGGGTTCAATCCCCGGCCAGGTCATGCCAAAAGACGTTAAAAGATGGTACTTCTTGTCATCCTGCATAGCGCTTGACATTAAGGGGCTAAAACAAGGACTGGTCAGTATGCTCTAAGTGGGGTATTCATGTTAAACTGCAGCATGGTATCTCAGGTAAAATCAGCATTAGTCGTGACCAGCACAAGCAGCCACACACATACACCTGGCTATGTAAGTGCAATAATACACCCCATTTCACCTGGCATCACCTCACCCCATGACAAGGCCTTTCCACAACAGTTATAACAAATGTGATCATGTACAGAGTTTAATGGATTATATCAACAGGACATAAAAAATAGAAATGCTTCCTACTTAATTGTAAATTGTATATATAAAAAAACAGCACAGACAGTCACATGTATGCATGTCTCTTTTCATACCATTGGTCGCAACGGTGTCCTCAATGGTGGCCTGGCAAGCAGTATTTTCAATGTTGACAAGTTTTCTTTCCCCAAGTTACCGTACAGTTTGACTTTGCTGCGGGAAATAACTGTTTTGAATATTGTAGCTTCAGTCAATACTATACTGCTTTGTGGACATGCCGGCCCGTCTTCAGACACAGTCAATTGCAATAGTATTTGAATTCAGTTGTAAATACTATAGAATCGTTGATACTCGTATGTCTTTCCACACAAAGATAAGAACTGATTATTCGTTTGTGCCTCCCTTTCACAAAAAGGTATATGACAACTTACATCCATTTTTTTAATATTCTGACGACGTGTAGATAAATGGCTTAGCTGCTAGTAGTGGGTTTCTTTGCTTAAATTGACCATCACTTGAATATTTCTAAAACCGTTGTAACCATTTGCTGTTAGCATTGCTCATGTTCCCACTGCCAACAGCCGCTTCCGTCGGTTCCTTGGTACCATGTAAGTGTATTTTGAAGTTTGGCGGTAAACACCTGCAACTACCTTCGCTGTTGGTTTTCCTTCAACAATAAACTGACACGTCCTGGTATAACTGAAATACTGTTCACAGTGGCTTGCAAACCCAACTTCTTTGCTGCCTGAGTCTCCTGCGCATGCACAAGGCGGAGACCTGACTTCTTTCCTGTGTATGCCAGCTGATTTGTTTTCTTGTGACTTTTATATAGCACATTATTGTCACACTGGTTAATCTGTATCTGCATTTCACGTTTACAAGTCACTAGTTGTGTCTTGTTTAAGGTCACGTAGATTTTGGAACTGATTACGCCAGTAGTTTAGCGCTGGCATATTCTAGGACCAAGATGGTCTCTCCATCGTTGTCAACGCCAGCTCCTGCAGGGAAGGTCGGCGATACAAGATCACTTGGGATGCACATACCTCCTGGTGGAAATGCAGAGATTTAGGTGCCAAGACCTTGCAAATTCTGTGGCTGGTTCTGGAGAGTGCGCAGACTTCTGCCAAGAGCATTCCAGACGTGTTCGATGGGATTGAGGTCGAGAGACCTTGACGGCCAGTCCATGACGTTGACTCCCGCATTCTGAAAGAAAATTCCTTGTCAAAATTGCTGTGTGGGGTCTGGCATTGTCGTGTTGGAAGATCAAACCGGGTCCATGTGCTGCCATAAAAGGCAGAAGTTCTGGTGCCAGTACCTGGTCGCGGTAAGGAGCAGTGTTGAGGTTGCCACGGATGACAAGAAGCCTGGAACGTGCATTGCCACAGAAAGCACCCCACACCATGACACTTCCGCCTCGAAATCTGTCAACTTCCTGTACACAACACTGGGCGTAACGTTCATGACGGCGCCTCACACCCTCGCCCTACCATCAGCAAATCGAAGATTAGATCGGGTATCATCACTGAAGACGACTTGATTCCAATTCCTCTGAGTCCATCGTAAGTTTCGCTGTGCCCACAATTGACGTTGACGTCTGTGCAATTGAGTCAGAATCGGCCCGCAGTATGGCCGTCGTGCTTGAAGGTGAGCAGTTCTGAGACGGTTTCGAACAGTTTGCGCACTCAGTCTACCCCTAAACAGTTCATTTCTGGTTGATGTTGCCGTCAAACATTGGTTACGGAGGTGACATAAGACAATCTGACGATCCTTTGCATGTGACGTCACACGTGGTCGACCTGGCCGAGGGCGATCAGCGGTGGTACCCGTTTGCTGTAGACGCGTCTGTAAATCATAAACAGTCCGTCGACTACAACCCATCATCCTTGCGACTTCAGCTACGGACGTTCCCGCCTGCAACATGCAGATGGCACGTTCACGTTGCACATTTGAAAGGCGTGGCATGACAAGTGGCCGTAAAGACTTTTGTTTTCTTGTGTTTTTCTTTTTTTGTTAATGACTGCTAACAAGTATGGCTGAAAATACGTGCGGTATTATGGCCACGTGACCAGTTGCACGTGAAAAACCACTTTTGCCACTATACTGCTGTGCACATGATTTTGATTGATTCACCTGCACAAAAACGGGTGTTATCTGAAGACAATACGTGGCCATTACTGTTTAAATACACAATAAGGGCCCACAATGATAACTGGTCAAAATGTTAAAATTTTAGGATTATGAAGTTTTTAATTTGGTTCAGTATATGTGACGTTGTAAAATGTCTTCAAATTATTAAGGCATCTGGTCCAGACAGAATAAGACATAACCTATAACAGCATTAGTATTGTTTAATGTTTATTGTTCAATCATTCAGTGGCTTTCAATACATATCCAACAGAAATGAAAAGAGCGCATGTTGTGCAATTGTATAAGAAAGGCGACCATTCAGTTGTGACAAATTCCAGACCAATATCACTCATTAGTTGTATTGGTAAAGTGTTTGAGAGAGTTGTATTTAAGCATCTTTATAACCATTTTCATGACAATAAATTGTTATATAAATACCAGTCGGGCTTTCAAAAAGTCCATTCCACTGTCCATCAATTAATTGAATACTAAACTGGGCGGCAAAAGAAAGTATAGGTCGAGTTCCATGATCGATAAAAAAAAATAAGAAGAGGTTTTGTTGTGAATTATTATATAATCTAGGCAGGGGTAACAAATGATTGATCAACCACAGTTTGAATGAAATTGTGCAATCACGGGTAATGTAGGCTCAAGGTAAATAGGGGGCACGGGTGGCCCAGTCGTCTAAGGCGCCGCGATTCGCTGTGCAGAGTTGCGTCCCCTGGGCACGCCAGAAACCTATGATTGTGGGTTCGAATCCCGGTTCGCCCCGATTATGTTTCTAGGTTTGTCAGCACCATGCCCGTGTTCGTGGGTTTCACCGAAGTGGTAAACGTCTGACACCTGCATCACTTCGGGCTTTCCTCCCACATTGAGCTGACACGCCGTGAAAATTTCATTTTCAAAAGGTGTCTGAAATGTCACCAAATAATTGTCAGACACACTACAAGTTCATTGTCGACACAGTTGCCTTCTATAGCGTGTATGACCTCCAGCTGCCTCAATGAATGCTGTGATACGCAGCCTCATTGATGAGGTCAGTCTTCTGATGACGTGGACTGGAATCCGTTGCCACTTGTCTCTCAGGGCCTTCTGTAATCCTTGTCTGTTGACGGGAGGCTGATGGCGTGATCTAATCTGTCTGTCAAGATGGTCCCACAGATGTTCAATAGGATTCATATCGGGCGAGTGGGCAGGCCAGGGCAAAACGTCAACGTTCTGCTGGTTTAGAAAGTCAATCTTGCAGTATGGGGCCTTGCATTGTCGTGTTGAAACAATGTTGGTTTTGTAAGAACGGAAGCACAACTGGCTGCAACACTTGGTCTCTGTACTGCACAGCGCTCAGGTTTCCCTGTATAATCACAAATCAGTCTTCTGATCTCCACAAATACCGCCCCACACCATGACACCTCCCCCGCCGAATGGATGGACCTCTCGAATACACGCCGGAGCCAAACGTTCCCCTCTGCGTCGATAAATCCGTTCTCTGCCGTAATTTCGAAACACTTTAAACCGACTTTGATCAGTTAACAGCACTCGACGCCAATTTCTCACTTGCCAGCGTCGAACCTGCCTCGCCCATCGCAGTCTCAGGCGTCGATGTTGAGCAGTCAGTACCATTCCTCGGAAAGGACGATACGCTCGGATTCCAGCAGCACGAGTCGTCGTAGCACTGTACGTTGGCTAATGGGATGTCCCAACGCTGTTGCTGCCGTCGCCGTCGCCGTTACGAATCTGTTTCGCAGGTGAATGAGCCGTATCTGACCGTCTTCCAGTGGTGTTGTCACTCGGGGTCAGGCCTGTCCTGTGTCCTCCCTGTCTGCCTGTACCGTTGAATCAGCCTGGCTACTGTCAATGGTGTACAACCAAACCTTCTGGCAATTTGGACCTGTGTTGCCCCTATTTCGGCCATACCGATGTCTCTCTCTCTCTCTCTCTCTCTCTCTGCTCCTGTGACAGTCGTGGCATTTCTTTTATGTGCTTTCATCACGAGTGGTTATACCCTGCAGACGAATGCATTTATACAGCTAACATGCACGTGCAGTTTATGCCATAGGCGGGAAACCTGTTTCACCATTTTTTGGTCACCGCACGAGCGCCGTCAAAGGTGGCGCGTTCGCGTGAGGTGTTTTTTGGTACCTGTTCCTGGGCAGTCATATTCCCAATACCCACTTTCCACTAGTTATCGCTGTTTTTAGGAAAATTACAAATTGCCAACCTATACTTTCTTTTGCCGCTTAGGTTATAATCAAATTTGTATATCTTTAGATAATAGAGAAAAATATTGCATGGTTGTTTTTTTTGCGATGTGTCAAAAGCATTTGATCGTGTCTGGCATAAAGGGCTTATTTCCAAATGTATTGTATAAAAGGGAATTTACTTGAATGGCTGTCTAGTTACATTAGCAATCGTACTCAATCAGTGTTTGTAAGTGGGGCTCTATCCAAGCCAAGGATTTTGAAGGTTGGCGTTCCACATGGGTCGATGTTAGGTCCCTTTTTATTCATTGTATTTGTTAACGACATTGCTGATGGATTAGATTGCATGACAAGACTCTTCGCTGACGATACAGCACTCAGCTTTTCTTCACCAAATAATCAACTAGTTGAATAAACTCTAAATTTAAATCTAAGCAAGCTGTGTAACTGGGCAAAACGCTTGTTAATTAAATACAACCCAGATAAAACAGAAGCGGTTATATTTTCATTAAAAGATGAATCAGGTCTTATTACCTTGTACTTTGATGAATGTAAAGTTAATAATGTTCAAGGTCATAAACATTTTAGTATAGCGTTTACATCAAACGGAAAGTGGTCCTGTCACGTAGATAACATAATTAAATCAACATCAAAAATGATAAATTCAATGAGAAAATTAAAATTCATATTGAACAGAAATACATTAAATAAAGTATATACAATTTTCATAAGACCACATTTCAAATATTCCTGTGAGGTGTGGGGTGGGTGTAATGTAGAAGCTGCCATAATAGTTACTGGGCTCCCAAAGTATACTTCGCACAAACATCTGTATTATGAGTGAGTGAGTTGGGTTTAACGCCGCCTTTAACAATATTCCAGTTATATCGCGGCGTGTCAGCTTAATGTGGGAGGAAAGGCCGAAGTGATGCAGGTCTCAGACGTTTACCACTTCGGTGAAACCCACGAGCACGGGTATGGTGCTGACAAACCTAGAAACATAATTGGAGCGAACCGGGATTCGAACCCACAATCATAGGCGCCGCGATTCGCTGTGCAGAGTTGCGTCCCTTGGGCACGCCAGAAACCCATGATTGTGGGTTCGAATCCCGGTTCGCTCCAATTATGTTTCTAGGTTTGTCAGCACCATACCCGTGCTCGTGGGTTTCACGGAAGTGGTAAACGTCTGAGACCTGCATCACTTCGGGCTTTCCTCCCACATTAAGATGACACGCCGCGATAAACTGGAATACAGTTAAAAGCGACGTTAAACCCAACTCACTCATTCACACACGCAACTGTAAGGTTATGGAACACTATTCCTGCAGCAGGTAGAAATTGTACATCTACATCTCAATTCAGGACATACATACACATAGAGCATGTTATTGCACCCCCATATTTTTCCTAAGGTGTTAGAAAGTTGAATATTTATCATACTCGATTAAGATTAACACGAAAAGACTCAGAATAGAGATCAAATGTGATCCAATATGTCAATGTTGTAATCCATGTGAAAACGCATTTCATTATTTGTTATTGTATGTCCACCAAAGAAAATCTATGTTAATACTAATTCGGGACCTTTTACAGAACGTCTTGAACAAACATGTTAAATTAGATTTAAGTTTGATGTTAAACGGAAATGAATGTTTGTCCATTATCTTTAAGGCACTGCAAATGTCATACAAAGGGATTTGGGTAACACTTTAATGTAAATTTACTAGTCTCTCTTTTGTACATTTCTTTTATTAGCTATACACTCACCTTCTTTTCTGTTTTCCTTGTATATGATTTACTTACAAGCTTTTGTAAATACCATGGAGAGGAAGTCATAAGTTGGATAACTTGTTCCCAATTTCAATCTGAATAAAATATGTTTAAACTAAACATGATGGCTGCCTTGGCAGCTTTCTGAAATACGGTCGATGGAATTAATTCAGCATCAAATTGTATGTTATATGTGATGTACTGTTATCTTCCTAAACCTAACATCTCCTATACACAATATATATCTATGATGTGTACACGCACTGAAGGCGTCAGTATCATTCATCCTATATAATCCTGCGTAAGTTATGTTTATTAACTGAACAAGTTATTAAAGGTGGCTATGTGTATATGTTAGTATATGTTGATCAAATTAGAGTGTTACAGTATAGACACTGTCATGGTGTTTTTGCATACTTGATGACAACAGTTTGTTTTGCAGTCATTGCCCATTCAATAAAGAACGAGTAGCTTTTGGTGATTTTTTAAAATGCTGACTTTTATTGATTCAATAAAAAATAATTTAACATTTAGATCCTAATTAAAAGTTGTATGACAGCAACTCCAGACTATCATCTTGAACAGTTATATTCTCACTCAACTTTTCACAGGTTTGCCCCTGCAATATTATCAGTATAAACATTTTGCTTTAACGATTTAATCGCTTTTGAGCCAGTGGAACTGAATGTCAGTTACTCAATCCAGATTTCTGAAGCTCGATCGTGTTTTTAGCAATAGAATTATTATGAGTACTCGTCACTGTTTTGAACAATTGTCCAAATAATGTGGCTGGTGATTAGAACACGATCGACCGGTCAGCGCTGTCTTCTGCAGGTGAACTGCTGCACCTGAGGTTGTTGAAATCAGTATCACGTCTCCTGCTATGGTGGTGTCATTATCATGTTCTTACATTCTCCTGGTCGCGGGTGCGTCTAAACTGATTATAAAAAATACATGTACATTATTTCAAAAGCACGATTTGAAACATTGCACCTACAGTCTAAGGTGAGAAGCTGTGCTCGGGACCCTCCTGCTGTCCTTGTAAACATGGCCGTACGAACAACAAACGTAATTTGCAATTATAATTGAAACTACCACCTGATCTATGACTTTGTCTTTATATTTGTATCAACCCATGTTTTTTTTATCAAATTGGTTTAGGCGTTCTGAACAAATAAACTTTGAGCGTGTTCAACATCAACTCAACTGTAATAAGACTGTGTTGCATATTGATGAAGACTGTGTTTGCTGCGTGTGAAAGCTTAAATGTGTTCATTTGTGTTCGGTGTCATCAGTTAAAATAGAGAGTTTTTCAACTCAAATGAGGTATTTCAAAATACGCCTTGCCTTTATTTGTATCACTATTGTTGGTACTTTTTATATCATACAGTTCGATAAAGAACATCTAAAATATATATATGTAGGTACAATCTTTTCCACGACCATTATATGGTACGAAACATCGCGCTGCAGCACTTCAGATAAACATGTAAATAACGAATATGGGATCCAAACGGACATTAAAATACATCCAGTGAGTTGTATGTTTTATGTAGTATTTCTTCATGTGAGAACCCTGTGGCTGTCG
The DNA here is from genome assembly GCF_023055435.1 of Haliotis rufescens. Taxonomy (NCBI): domain Eukaryota; kingdom Metazoa; phylum Mollusca; class Gastropoda; order Lepetellida; family Haliotidae; genus Haliotis; species Haliotis rufescens. The sequence continues at coordinate 3,055,115 of NW_025964068.1, forward strand.
CGAGGGTATACAACACTGGTAGTTTAGCTGTTTAACGGAGTTTTAAAGGGGCGCCCACGGTATGAAAGTAAGATCAACCCGCCGGAGGGTGCAGAGCTCCGTCAATTCTCGACTGTTATTTTTTTTTTAAAAATATTTCAGTATCTACCCCTCATTCTTAGTTACCATTCTTAGTCGCAGATATAGATTAAGGAATCATAATTCCAAATATTTTTGTGTTTTCAAAATTCAATGTATCTAATGAGACATTGTGATGTAAAGCAAAAAGTCTATTTTCTTACAGCAACTTACGGGGAACTTACTTTTTCTGGTACATAATTTTAATTTTAGAGATATTTAAATTTACGTTTTCTGAATATAAGCTTACAATTTCAGATCGTATACTGTCTTCAAAGAAGATAACAACAACAGGATAACTGCTGCATACTTTCATATCTATTTTCCAAAACTTAGATTAAAGGTTCTTTGTGACACATTAAGCAGAGACAGATATGTAAACCCAGAGAAGCCGGTTTTAATTCAATTAGTGAACACGTCAGTCCAGGTGTTGCTTTATTCACACACCTGAGCACTGAATCAGATCCTCAAATGGTGGAACGGGTAAAATGTCAGGTAGCGCTGAGACAGGTAACTACCATCAACACTCAGAGGCTTCTTACCTGTGTTTACCTAAGGCCGAGGCAAGGTGTCAACATTTTGATTACCTGAGCGACAGAGGGCCCTTACTGCATCTGATCGCTTGTCACCCTACCTCGTTCTCCACATGATGAAAAAGAAGTGCATTTTAAATTTGAACTTAAATTGATTATCAGCTGCTGGGAGGACTACAGTATCAACACCGTGGCTGTTGACGATTGCCTGAGAGGTGTATCTGTTTGACGACGAGGAACCTGACACCATGGATTGGGTGGAGAAGGGGGGGGGGGGGGGGGGGGTATTTTTGTCGTGTGTTGCGTGGACTGAAAAGTGAGTGACGGAAACGGTTTGTGGACATAGTAACACAATCATACATGGTTGTTTAAAAGAACTTTTAACCAAAAAAACCCAACACAACTGTAATTAATTTATCACCGTAAACGATAGTTTTGCCGCCAAACGAAATTAAGGAAAGATTTTTGGTCAAACTCGAACAAGTCCTTCTCCAAGATGTCCATTATATGTCTATCCACAAAATATTGCGACATTGACTATTACGCCATACCCAGAATAACACTCATGTCTAATATAGTACTATCTCTTTAAAACGACACTATTTTACTCAGACCGGCACTTATATATTGTTGTTGTTGTTGTTGTTGTTGTTATTATTATTACCCTTCCCAGTAAAATCGTCTGGCCAAAGACGTTCCCAACAGTGATGGTTCAAGTACTGACATGGAGGACACAAGCCGAACTTAGAGCACAATACAATCCAACACAATACGGCAAAATACATGCAAAAATATAATTGATATAAGTGAATTTAGAATGAAACGTTGAATGTCAGATTAAAATATTTCTAAAATGTGAAAATATCAAATAGAGGCATTCTGTAACACAATGTCTGGAAGATGCTGACACACTGACGTGTGTGCCTTCTCGCTCACAGTACTTTACAAAATATACTGACGAAATACGAGGATGCTATCTCCATCTTTCTCTACGCTGGTGAAGAATTATTGATTAATTGTTTCAGTCAGACAAATGTATTACATGTTAAAAGTAATTAAAGATCGAAATTCAATCATAAAATCTGGTTGCTCATCCCTTTCTTTTGAATTTACTTTGTTTTATTTCGATTTCCAAACTACTCCAATCTAAATTGACATTTCTACAACCTGTAAACAATGTTGCCTGCACAACTCCAACATCGCAGTCTTTCTCTGCAGCATGGTTTGCATGGTAAGATACACAGAAAGAGAAACTTGGGAATGTAAGATACCCCGACCACCTAGGAACTGGTACCATATTTAGTAGTACAAAGTGCATGGAACTTTGGAGGCGATCGTTTAAGGGTCGGTCGGTGATAAGAAACACATTGTGGCTAAGTGTGTTTCACAGTGTTCCCTATAGTTTCTCATAGTGAAATACATCAATGAAAGCATCCTCATTAATAAAGAGCTGGTGTCGATCGGTGCAGGTTTACTAAACATCCTTTTCGGGATGTCTAATTAATTTCATTTTCCGCCACCAAGCCTTGATTTGCCATGTTGCATTTAGTATGAACCGCTCTACCATGATGACACGGACGTAGGTGCAAGTCCCAGGTGCTTTATTTCTGAAAAAAAATATCCTCACTACACTGAGAAACAAGTGTTTGCATGACATTTGGCGCATTTCCCTAATTACTTGTGACTATATTAGAAAAAATGTGTGCAGTACCTAAGAACAGTATACATCCTGCTCAACAAATCCAGGGAGCGCGCTGTTTAAATGCTTCCCACTTAAAGGTGTGGGGAAGCCTCGCAGAGGCATTCTGGGAAGAGCAGTTTGATGTCACGTGTCACTAATGACCTTTACAGCTTACTCGCCCACTCATTTTAATAAATGTCATGTATTTTTTACTCCTTTCCTCCGTTAAGACAAACACCAATCGCCTTGTACGCGTATATATATCAGTTAAACACCGAAACAGAAACAGATAATACGAGTATATCATGTTGATCTTAATGCCCTTTTAATCGATATGTTGAGACTATATATTGTGGCAAAATATATAATGGTTTGTAACATGAACATCTATTTACATATTTCTCTCTGGGCGAACAAAATAGTAACTTGAGAAACTTAAGGAAATTGAAATTGTTTCAAATGACGTTAATTTAGTAACACCATTTGAGGAAACCCCTGTCATTTCAGCTATAAGAATGACATGACCATCTTTGTTGAACTAGACACAGTTACTGAAGACGGGAAGCAAATTCGCTCAAACTTTGCACATTGCACATGCAAACTAGGAAGCATGTGCCAAACGTCACAACAACATGGTTCATTGATTGGATACAACGACAACAAATGTCTCCAAAAGTGTACATGAACAAAAAGAAATAATGAAAGCAGTTGGCATGATAGAAGCTGGCCAATCACAGAAGACAGTTTCCAGACGATTTGATCAATTTCAAAGTTTGATATCCCGACTGATGAAAGTATATCATCAAACTGGTGAGGTTAAGATTAGGGTGGGTATGGGAGGGCCTAGAAAAACTACTCGCAGGCAGGATGGATGTGTACGCACCATTCCGTATAGGAAAACATTCAAATCGGCACCAGAGCTGTTTTCTGCTGAATCGAGGTTCTGTTTACCCCTGATAGATTATAGACAACGTATTTTGAGACGGCACGGAGAGGTACTATTTGGCACCAGTCCACTGATAGGTACCGTGGTGACAGCCTCATGGTCCGGGCTGTCACCTGCGACAACAGGACGGATCTGATGATCGTGCAAGGAAATATGACTGATCAATGTTATGTGGACCAAGGTGTACGTCCAGCGGCCATCTGCAAAGTGCATGGGTCAGAACTTGGAGCTCCAGGATAACCTCTCACATCATCGTAAGCTCGTGTTCCAGTCGACAGTCTGAGGCAGCAAGGTGCTACAACATCACCTTGTCAAGCCAAATCTCCAGACATGTCACCGATTGAACAGCTTTGATATGTTCTGTGCCGAAGGGTTCGCAACCAACATCAGCGTCCACAACAGGTTGGGCGGGCCTTACAAGGAGAATGGCGAAGGATACCACGGTAGACAATCCTGCCTTTGATTTCCAGTATGCCCAGAAGATGTCGAGCCTGCATCAATGGCCACGGACATGGAACAAATGTTGTCAAAGATTGAATGTGCACAAAGTCATTTCTGACGTATAATTTCTGAATATATTTGGGGGTTCCGGCTATAAATATAACCAGTGGCGAAACTAGATGTATTCAGTAACGAAACTAGATATATTCAGTCGTTAATATAAATCGGCTTAGAGTATGTACAAATTATATTAAAACAATCCTGGTCATCAAAAATGTAGGTTAAACAAAGTTATCTTTTCACATTGCACAGCTTTTATTTTCTCATCAAAATCACCCCTTGCTTCATTTGGGTGTTAATTTCTTTTTAGGCTCAAGTGGCACAAGGGGTGATTGGTATGTTCTGAGACTCACATAGAATGACTTAAATAAAGACATTAAAATTATTTGTTGTTCATCATAATCCCCTTCCACATTGGCACAAGTCTGACAAGGGTGTTGGAGGGATTTTATCCTAGTTTGGTAGAAGTCCCTCTCCACAGGAACTAGTACGTCATCGTTGGAGTGGAAATGGGTTCCGGTTAGAGTTTTCTTCATTCGACTAACATCTAGTCTCTGAAATGAAAATATTTCATTTCTTACATTATCTTAATAATATATAATAAAGAGGAGAGTTTCATGTGCTCAACTGCAGTAATCAACACTGGCCAACTATGATAGACTTGCATGGGATATATTGAAAATATTTATAGGGATCAGGAGAATAAGGTGGGTGCTCGTGGAATGAAGCCATGGCAGTGACTGATATGTGCATTGGCACTTTGTCCTGATGGGCAGGGAAGGCCTTTACTCAGCTTCCAACGTCTTAATTTCATCTTGTAATTGCCTCGAAGGTAATCATACTATGATCCTTAAATTGTCTGGCCTTTTGGAAGATGATGACACCCTCACATAACATGGAGGCAATAACCTTCCCGCTGATGGCACAGTTTTTACGTTCTTTTATGGTGGCAATGCGTCCATTGTTTGTCGACGTGCTAGCGAAAACGAAGGAACAGATATATACTTCATATAAGATTTGTTTATATGACTCACCATGTCTCAATTCTTATCAAACCTCACTTCTTATTTCACGATACTTCTTTAGTATCAACCATCAACAGATTGAGACAGTGAAACAGCTGCACCGTACACGCTAAGAAAACCAGATACTGGTAATACCACGCCCACTTCTCGTAAATGCCTAGCAGACTGGTAACAACGTACTGCCTCTGACAATCACAAGGGACTGCACAATTGTATGATATGTAAAGAAAAAAGCGAAAATAAACATTTCCATAATCATAAGAAATCCATTGTCCACTGTACGATTCCGACTATATAATAAGCACATGTTCATGAATCACTATCAAATAGTGATGATACCAGGTGTTCGCATCCAGTGTTGTGGTGAGTTTTGTTAACACTCTGAATTGCATAATATGAAATAGATGAAACGGTTTCACTGTTCTAGCTCCTGTAGGTAGATCAGCGCTAGATAATTGGCTATTTGAATTTTATTGAACGACATCAGATAATCAACATACATGAAGCATAATTAAAACTTCTTGGCCAGATTCCTTTGTTTTGATTTTTTCAGTCCGAGCAGATTTCCCATTGATATGCACAGAGACACAGCTCAGCAAGAAGGGGAGCACACTTGGTGCCCACTTCTCAGTTCTATCTCCAAATTTGACATATATGCTATCTTCTTTCTGAGACTGCAAACATTCAAGCAATCCTCATTGCAACAGTACCACTTGTCTCCAATAGTTTCTGTGAATATAAAGAAAGTCACCTTTTCGTTGTGTTGAGGGAATTATGGTTAATCTTGGAGACAGGGACTTGGTGGTACATTGGCTGGTCCCAGCAATATCCCTCTCTTTGTCAAAAGTCGATAGCACTGATGCATGGTTTTGGCAGGTTTCTTCCTTCCTTATATGTCACTTATACTACATTCTTTGATCAAAGCATTATTGTAGTGATGATTATATAATAATGGTTATATTATATGAGGACTTGTCAGTGGGAATAACTACAAACTTATCTGCATAGCAGCCAGGACTTTGGATGACAGCTGGCGGGGACAAAATGGATTTCTGTCCCCGACCACGCAACATCATCTCCTTTGTCCCGGACCACGGGGCACATGATCTTCCTGTCCCCGACCACACTTCATGGTTCAGTCACCGCTAACAGTCACCTTTCACAGCTAACATTCTGGATGAAGTTGGCTATGCCTAACACTGCATGGCTTTAACGTATCTTCCGTCGTCCTGGGCCTGTTTGGTGTCTCTCGTGCTCACATTTTGTGACATAATTGCTTGTGGATTGCATATAATAAAGATAATGTCATCTTTGACCAGATCTTAACAAGAACCTCGCGACTTGTCCACCCAGACGCCTGAAATTCCCTCAAAGCATCAAAGATTGCCATCTAGAAGACAATTGTTTTGCTTTTCGCGGAAGTACTATGGCGATGTAACTCGGTGTACTATTATCTGTACGTGTAAGCAAATAACAACATTTGTACAATGTATCCCACTCAATACCTGGAATTTGAAGGCCCACTACGAGGTAATTGTGAGTGAAAGTTGTTTTACTGCTAAGTCAGTAATTAAGTCTTGGCAAAGACGTCTTTGGTCTAGGCAAGACAAACCAGTATAAACTTTATATGCGCTAAAAATGTTTTAGCCTGGTCGCACATTCTAATCAGCCGAGCCCATTAGAAAGAAGCTCAAACTCCTGGAAGTTAACTGCTATTCCGTTGTGGCAATAGTCGATCTCAGCCGTCTACGCATGCTTAACTGAACTGGCGAAGCAGTGTCATCTCATGGAGTATTCTTATATTCCACTAAGGCTAGATATGGTCTAGTTTTGGCTTTCTCCAATAGCCTCCTCACTGCTTTTACTGTTTTTAGATTGAGCATAATATGGACTACTTGTAACATTCTTGAATTCCCATTCCTTAGCAAAGTTCTTAGTTCTTGAGACGTGTCATTTGGGCCATTATAACCTCTCTATGACTTTGTATCATTGAACACTGTACTGCCGAGAGTGTTATCTAACTTGAATACATGTACTTCAAAGAACCTGGAGTAATAGTCTACCACTGCCAAGTAATATTAATGTTGATCATCCCATTTGAAAAGATCATTGCGGGCTCTCTCCGGAAGTTCTATGCATGTTTTGCACATTGTGTAATGTCTGCAATCGGATTTGACATTCCTGGCCAAAACATGACATCTCTAGCTCGCTGTTTGGATTTTTCGATTCATATGTGACCTAAAATGCATTTCTCTCTTCTCAAGGTTTTTAAAACTATAATCCTCTCTCCTCTTAGATAATTCCATATAGTTCTGACATTTCATCTCTGTATTGCCAAATCTCGTGAACTTCCTTTGGAACTTTGGATTTTACCTCAGGCCATCAATTCCAGTATAACTACATTTACGGATCCTTGCAGCTTTCATTCCGAATTTCTGACAACTTTTTATCTGATGCTGGGAGATTTGTCGCCAATGTGTGTACATAACAAGCAATTTAGTACAAAGTAGTACACGCTAAGTGGTAAGTATGCCCTTTACAAGGCATCTGCGATGAACAATCTATTTCCTGGCATGTGTTTCAACCTGAAGTTGATTATAATTCACTAAGTCTTGGGGTAGCGGAAATAAGTGCTTTCTTCATTATGGATTCTAATGGTGTATCATCGGATTCAACTTCTACGTCTTTACCATACGTGTAATGATGGAGTCTTTCCAAGCTGAATATTAGTCCAAAAAGTTCTTTCTTAGTTTGTGCATATCCGGTTTCTGCTATGAGCTTTCCTCCCTGCACCGCTACGGCTCCAGTTCCTGATGTAAATGCATCACAACTGATGCGTGTTGTCTTGTTGACCTCGTTGAAGTTTAGGACTGCTCCATTCTCACTTGTCAATATTTCTTTGGAGTTGCTCAAATGACTTCTGTTGATGAAAAGACCATTCAAATTCCCGATCTTTCTTCAACATCGTTCTCATTGGTTCTGTGATGGCTTATAAATTTGGTTTGAACTTGGCTAGATCTTCTTGATTGCTTTCAATTTGTATGGATAGGGTCTAACTCCTTCTGCTGAGAGGAAATGACGAATGTTACGAACCTCGTTCATTCCAAACAGGCACTCTTCTTTGTTCAGAGTAAGATAAATGTCTCGGCATCTGCTCATGCAAGTTCGAAGATTATCGGCATGTTCCACGTCTATCCTCCCCATTATCAAGATATCATTGATATCTGTTTCTGTCAGATCTTGAAAATGTTCATACATCCGTTTCTGGAACATTTCTTGTTGTCACTCTAGTGAAACAGTATCTTGAAATGAGGTAAACAGCTGGCTTAGAGTATCTAGTGGAATTTGGTAATATCCACTGTTAGCCTCAACTTTGGATAACATCTTGGTACTTTATAAACGTGAGGTTATTTCTTCTATTGTGGGGATTTGAGTGAGTATGGTTTTACGCCGCTTTTAGCAATATTCCAGCAATATCACGGCGTACCACACATTGTACCCATGTCGGGAATCGAACCCAGTTCTTCGGCGTGACGAGCGAACGCTTTAACCACTAGGCTACCCGACCGCCCCGTTGGGATTTGAAAATGTTCACGTTTGATGGCTTGGTTAAGATTGTACTTGAATTTGTTTTTTCCACCATCACTATTGCGTTGACCCATTCTGTTGTATCATCAACTACCCTGATCACCTGTTGTTCACACATGGTATCTAAATCAGACTTCAATCTGTTTCTGAAAGCTACAAGAGCTACCCTAGGGTCTGAGTCTACTTCAGTGTGATAGGTGTGTCCAAATGCCCTAGACCAGTAGAACGTGAGGGAATTCTGATTCAATGTCACAGATGTTCACATTCAGGACTTAGATCTAATTGAGGTCAACTGATGCTGTCACTATGTACAAAGACTTGTCTTGATTTTACTGCATATAATTTCAAATCATTGTTCTTGTATGGTAAAGTGCAGTTTCCTCCTCAAGGCATTATACCATTTCTGAAACTTGTCAAAATACCTTTGTTTTCTTCACAGGAATATCGTGATAGCCTTCCAACTTCTTGAAAGCATGTAAAGTGATGATATTTGCTTGTGAGCCCGTATCATTTTGAATCTAATATCTATCCCCTTTTATTGGTAAAGTGGAATAATTATCTATACATGTTTTTGTTTCTATCTGAATAGTTCCTGTGAAGATAATTTCTTCTTTATCTGAGCTATCTGGTTGAATGTAAACCCAATGCCTGACACCTTTTTTGTATCTTCAGAATTCTTGAAAATGATGTTATTTTGTACATTTGTTTGAAGTATTTCCAAAAGCTTGGCATTGTCTAATTCCATGTCTGTTCCAACAACTTCTACAGTTAAAGGGGTAACAAGGTGACTTCGGTTTTCCTCTCTCACTTTTGAATCTGTTTCTAACACCATGAATCTCTTGGATTCCATCCTGTAGATTTTTACATTGTTATTTGGATTCCTCACCTGCCCTACAGGCATCTTTTTCCAATGTTTAATTATCTTGTCTCAAAGGTCTTTCTCTAATGAGGTTTGAATTTGTGCCTAAACAATCCTGTCTTTAAAGAACTCATTATTCAATGTTCCAAAAGGACACCCTTTAGCTATCAATTTCAAATTAGCCAAAGGCTTGTGACTTTCCACTATGGCATTTTGTCTAGGGTACAATGGCTGTCAAATTTGGAGAACAATGGTTGCATTTTGTTAACTTCACTTCCCCCTAAAAGTAAAAGAATTATAGATTTCTCTGCCTTCTAGACCAATGAGGTATTAGAACGCTTGACACTGTTCACCTGCCTCTTTATTAACTCAGACCTATGTTCAGCATCATAGTTTGCTGCCATCTTCTCCACCTATCAGCTAATCTGCCATCTCCTACTAAACGTCCATTTCTGGCGTATGGCGAAGAGTTTTTTGAATTTTTAAACTAGGAAATTTTGTCTGGGTCGTAAATCTCACTTCGTTACAGATACACAATATTCATGAATTTGTATTTATGTCCAGAATTAGCACATCGCATGTACTTCACAAAAGAATTATTGGAATTCAAATGCTGATTATAAAATTGTCATTATTACATATGGAACATGGAAAACATTGCAAGTTATGAGAGAGAGTCACATGTAACAACGTGTATGGTAGAAGCCATGTTTTTACATGCTGCCATGAACGAGGATGGGAGGCGTTATCACTAAACTTCGGCAAATTTCTTCTGGTTTGCTGTGAGTTCGTATTTTCTTCAGAAACTTCTTCCCACTTCTGACGCCGTGTTGTTTTTCGTCTTAGAACGGAGGTGACACACAAGAAAGACAAAGAGTACACAACACCTGCTGCAAACCAGAGACTTTACTGTGAACTGACTGGTACACTGATGCGCACGCGCACATGCACTACATGTTTGCACAAGAAATTTAACTGTACAATTCTCATAACAGACTTCTACAGAATACTGCAGTTACCAGAAAAATATTGAAATATGTCTTCTACTGAAACCATATGATACAAAAAAAGGAAGTTATAACAGTTTTGTTATAAACTGAGAGACTTTGTGGTTTAAGGTTCTAATTAAGTATATGTGTTTTGTCCGAAACCGGACTGAAGGTATCTGTTTCCTTATCTGGGGTAAGACCAGACGTTTTTACACGTCAATGCTTTCTGAGTGAGCTGCTCCAATGAAGAACATTGGTTCATTGCTGTCGTCTCTGATAAACCAAACGTTAGACCATGCCAATGGGCATGTATCTCAACCTTGATTTGGAGTGTGAATGAATGTCCTCGACGTCCCTGCTCGCAACTATATTCGTTATTTTTACATACAGATTAAAATAAATAAATGCAGCATAAGGGTTTGGGTGACCCGGGCACAGTCAGGCTGGTTAGGCTCATAATCAGCTCTGGACCCTTTCCCCCACCATACGCAGCGCAGACAGCTAATGGGACGTATCCCAGGAAGCGCTGCCTGCCTAAGGAAAACGTATCGAATAATATGTGACTCCCCAACGCTTAAGCCTTTTGCATTAAACAGAATGTCAGAAGGGCTGAGGGGGTCCTTGATGATAATATTCCTTTTTGCTACGCAAAAAAGTTTAAAGGGTTTTTAAAGTGAGGTGAGGTGAGGTGAGGTGAAATGGGGTTTAACGACGCTACCAAGAGTATTGCACTTATATAGCGACGGGCATGCGCACGCGCAACTCCGGGCAGGGTAACGTATTTTGATACGACGCGGCCGGGGATCGAACCCCGGACCTTCCGCTCTCCGGGCAGACACTCTACCACTTGACCACGGAGGCAGACTAAAGGATTTAGTGACAAACAGAAAAGCAAAGGACTAAAGGAATCTCCCTGAAATATTCCTCTTTTAATAGAAATGGGTTCCGAAGTCACCTCCTGCCGCTGCGAATACATCTCAAGTTGAGTTGACCTGCAATTTATTAAACACGAGCAAAACAAGTAGTCGCTCGGGGACATCAATGTATTCCAGTCACTTCAGAATCTATTCGTGAGGTACAGAATCATAAGTTTTTCTGTAATCTATCCAGCACATTGAGAGGTTACAGTGGTGAGTTTTAGCCTCTTCAAGGATCATTTTTGAACCAACAGTTGATACTTGCAACTCCAATATCCCTTTCTGGCTCCTTTCTGTTCCATGTAGATAATGTCATTCGAAGAGCAGTACGATGACACGAGATCTGTAGGACACCCTGTGAATATTTTGTATAGTGTGTTCAGACAAGTAATAGGGCGGAAGTTTTTCATTGGCATAAGTACTGTTGAACCTTTGCACAACCAAGGAGAAACATCCCCGGTATCCACAAGAGAATTGAAACAGTGACTTAATGCTGTTTGGACACAAAGGAACAGCTTCCCATACCGGTTTCGAATACCATCAGGCCCTTGCGCCGTATAAGATTTTGACTTTTTATTACATTTTCAGGCAATCAGGTGCAATGAAACACCACAATGGTGACCTTATTTTGTTATGTACAATATCATTGTATTCCTGTACCCGTGGTTCCTCGTGGTTACAGTTGCCGGGTTTGACCACAACTGTTTCCAAAATCTTTTACTGGAATCCATGGTGGAATCTCATTACTGCCATTGGTTGCATTTAATTGTCTGTAAAACTGTTTTTCATTAGTTTTCGAACAGCGTATTTTGTTTTATGAAATTAATTTTCTTGTCCGACTGTATATCACAGGTTTGATTATAAATGACATAAACAAAATATACAAGGGATCATCAGAAACATCATTGACAGAAGAGGGGTCGGCATCGGGAGAGAACTCAAAATCTTCCAGGCCGACATCAGAGCTTTCATTTTTTTAGCAATATCTAGCCGTCGGGTCACGATGACACAGCAAAGTCATACACTGTGACCATCCGATTCTTACTTTAGCTGACTCACAACATGTATAGGGACTTATTTAAGGGTGTGAAGATGTACGCCGATTTTTGTGAAGAAACAAACATTGTTTGTAACTGGCATGGGCATGCAAACCCCAAATGAGAACTCTCCCTGCTAATGTCACGAGTAAGTTGTTTGTTTATACGGACTGAACTACCAGTATACTGAAACATGATGAAGTGCATGTTGGAATCTTTTCACTCGTGTCTAATGAACACACAAGATCTTGAATCCACTTAACTACTGCAAGTTTTACTGAAGCTAACAATTCTAATGTCTAACAACTGTGAAATGTTAACTTGCCGTGTGGAACATTATACTTCTGAGCATGGGACAGCCTCATAAAGGATGTTGATAAAACATACAAGCTTCAAAAGTATTTTCCTAAACTTTAATAATGATGACTCCCTAATAGAATTTGACCTCGGAAACGTCAGATCAGTTCATTTTACGAACATATGGCTTAAGTTTGGTATTTCTCACCTTTGTACCTTTTTTCCCAATACCGATTTTCATATCTCGCCCACTGTTGGATGCGATCATTCGGCCACTGCGTTTATCTGCGAAGCCCAGCTTCATCTATGAGGAACAACTTACTGGACACTTCCATCTGAAAAATACACAAGACAGAAACTATAAACATATGCATCCATTGTTTTCTGTCTGCATGAACGTATTCTATATTAATTAGAAACTATACACATATGCATCCATTGTTTTCTGTCTGCATGAACGTATTCTATATTAATTAGAAACTATACACATATGCATCCATTGTTTTCTGTCTGCATGAACGTATTCTACACAAGACAGAAACTATAAACATATGCATCATTGTTGTGTGTCTGCATGAACGTATTCTTTATTAATTAGAAGCTATAAACATATGCATCCATTGTTTTCTGTCTGCATGAACGTATTCTACACAAGACAGAAACTATAAACATATGCATCCATTGTTTTCTGTCTGCATGAACGTATTCTACACAAGACAGAAACTATAAACATATGCATCCATTGTTGTGTGTCTGCATGAACGTATTCTACACAAGACAGAAACTATAAACATATGCATCCATTGTTTTCTGTCTGGATGAACGTATTCTACTCAAGACAGAAACTATAAACATATGCATCCATTATTGTGTGTCTGTATGAACGTATTCTACTCAAGACAGAAACTATAAACATATGCATCCATTGTTTTCTGTCTGCATGAACATATTCTATATCAATTAAAAACTATAAACATATGCATCCATTATTTTGTGTCTGCATGAACGTATTCTACACAAGACAGAAACTATAAACATATGCATCCATTGTTTTCTGTCTGCATGAACGTATTCTACACAAGACAGAAACTATAAACATATGCATCCATTATTGTGTGTCTGCATGAACGTATTCTACACAAGACAGAAACTATAAACATATGCATCCATTGTTGTGTGTCTGCATGAACGTATTCTACACAAGACAGAAACTATAAACATATGCATCCATTGTTGTGTGTCTGCATGAACGTATTCTACACAAGACAGAAACTATAAACATATGCATCCATTATTGTGTGTCTGCATGAACGTATTCTACACAAGACAGAAACTATAAACATATGCATCCATTATTGTGTGTCTGCATGAACGTATTCTTCACAAGACAGAAACTATAAACATATGCATCCATTGTTTTCTGTCTGCATGAACGTATTCTACACAAGACAGAAACTATAAGCATATGCATCCATTATTGTGTGTCTGCATGAACGTATTCTACACAAGACAGAAACTATAAACATATGCATCCATTGTTTTCAGTCTAGATGAACGTATTCTACACAAGACAGAAAATATAAACATATGCATCCATTGTTGTGTGTCTGCATGAACGTATTCTACACAAGACAGAAACTATAAACATATGCATCCATTGTTGTGTGTCTGCATGAACGTATTCTACACAAGACAGAAACTATAAACATATGCATCCATTATTGTGTGTCTGCATGAACGTATTCTACACAAGACAGAAACTATTAATGTATCCATTATTGTGTGTCTGCATGAACGTATTCTACACAAGACAGAAACTATAAACATATGCATCCATTGTTGTGTGTCTGCATGAACGTATTCTACACAAGACAGAAACTATAAACATATGCATCCATTATTATTGTGTGTCTGCATGAACGTATTCTACACAAGACAGAAACTATAAACATATGCATCCATTATTGTGTGTCTGCATGAACGTATTCTACACAAGACAGAAACTATAAACATATGCATCCATTGTTTTCAGTCTAGATGAACGTATTCTACACAAGACAGAAACTATAAACATATGCATCCATTGTTGTGTGTCTGCATAAACGTATTCTACACAAGACAGAAACTATAAACCTATTTATTTCACTAAAGATGACAATCACACGTGTAGGATTATCCCAAGGGTATACTATTTCACTACAGATGACAATCACATGTGTAGGATTATCTCTCGGGTATGATATTTCACTATAGTTGACAATCACACGTGTAGGATTATCCCAAGGGTATAATATTTCACTAAAGATGACAATCACACATGTAGGATTATCTCTCGTGTATGATATTTCACTAAAGATGACAATCACACATGTAGGATTATCCCAAGGGTATAATATTTCACTAAAGATGACAATCACACATGTAGGATTATCTCAAGGGTATAATATTTCACTATATATGACAATCACACATGTAGGATTATCTCTCATGTATGATATTTCACTATAGATGACAATCACACATGTAGGATTATCTCAAGGGTATGATATTTCACTAAAGATGACAATCACACGTGTAGGATTATCCCAAGGGTATAATATTTCACTATATATGACAATCACACATGTAGGATTATCTCTCGTGTATGATATTTCACTATAGATGACAATCACACATGTAGGATTATCTCAAGGGTAAAATATTTCACTATAGATGACAATCACACATGTAGAATTATCTCTCGGGTATATTATTTCACTACAGATGACAATCACACATGTAGGATTATCTCTTAATCGTGTATGATATTTCACTATAGATGACAATCACACGTGTAGGATTATCTCTCGGGTATGATATTTCACTATAGATGACAATCACACGTGTAGGATTATCCCAAGGGTATAATATTTCACTATAGATGACAATCACACATGTAGGATTATCTCTCGGGTATGACATTTCACTATTGATGACAATCACATATGTAGGCTTATCTCAAGGGTATGATATTTCACTATAGATGACAATCACACATGTAGGATTATCCCAAGAGTATAATATTTCACTATAGATGACAATCACACATGTAGGATTATCTCAAGGGTAAAATATTTCACTATAGATGACAATCACATGTGTAGGATTATCTCTCGGGTATATTATTTCACTACAGATGACAATCACACATGTTGGATTATCTCTCGGGTATGATATTTCACTATAGATGACAATCACACTGGTAGGATTATCTCTCGGGTATGATATTTCACTATAGATGACAATCACACATGTAGGATTATCCCAAGGGTATAATATTTCACTATAGATGACAATCATACATGTAGGATTATCTCTCGGGTATGACATTTCACTATTGATGACAATCACATATGTAGGCTTATCTCAAGGATATGATATTTCACTATAGATGACAATCACACGTGTAGGATTATCCCAAGAGTATAATATTTCACTATAGATGACAATCACACGTGTAGGATTATCTCTCATGTATGATATTTCACTATAGATGACAATCACACATGTAGGATTATCCAAAGAGTATAATATTTCACTATAGATGACAATCACACATGTAGGATTATCTCAAGGATAAAATATTTCACTATAGATGACAATCACATGTGTAGGATTATCTCTCGGGTATATTATTTCACTACAGATGACAATCACACATGTAGGATTATCTCTCGTGTATGATATTTCACTATAGATGACAATCACACATGTTGGATTATCTCTCGGGTATGATATTTCACTATAGATGACAATCACACGTGTAGGATTATCCCAAGAGTATAATATTTCACTATAGATGACAATCACACGTGTAGGATTATCCCTCATGTATGATATTTCACTATAGATGACAATCACACGTGTAGGATTATCCCAAGAGTATAATATTTCACTATAGATGACAATGACACATGTAGGATTATCTCAAGGGTAAAATATTTCACTATAATTGACAATCACACGTGTAGGATTATCTCTCATGTATGATATTTCACTATAGATGACAATCACACGTGTAGGATTATCTCTCGTGTATGATATTTCACTATAGATGACAATCACACGTGTAGGATTATCTCTCGGGTATATTATTTCACTATAGATGACAATCACATATGTAGGATTATCTCTCGGGTATGATATTTCACTATAGATGACAATCACACATGTTGGATTATCTCTCGGGTATGATATTTCACTATAGATGACAATCACACGTGTAGGATTATCTCTCATGTATGATATTTCACTATAGATGACAATCACACATGTAGGATTATCCCAAGGGTATGATATTTCACTATAGATGACAATCACACGTGTAGGATTATCTCTCATGTATGATATTTCACTATAGATGACAATCACACGTGTAGGATTATCTCTCATGTATGATATTTCACTATAGATGACAATCACACATGTAGGATTATCCCAAGGGTATGATATTTCACTATAGATGACAATCACACGTGTAGGATTATCTCTCATGTATGATATTTCACTATAGATGACAATCACACGTGTAGGATTATCTCAAGGGTATGATATTTCACTAAAGATGACAATCACACGTGTAGGATTATCCCAAGGGTATAATATTTCACTATATATGACAATCACACAAGAGGTTTCCTTGTCATATATTAGAATAATTAAAAAAAAGCTTTCATCGCATTTTTATATGGAAAAAAATTCCTCGAGGATGTAACGTATATTTAGCTCATATTTCTACACTCTGGCATAAAACTGAACTCACAAGGATCCAATCACAGTTCCCAGTACATTTGTTATCCTCATCACAATCTTAATTTCGTGTATCAAATGTAATAAAATATGGTATGAAAAACAAGCAGCAATTGTAAATACTGTCAGTGATATGCTATGATTTATTCGCCATTATTTGAGCTCTGTCATGGCGAAGTACACCAAAAATGTGCTTAACGCTATTTGAACCCGCAATTTCGGCGTGCGAGCCAGCACTTTAACCATATGGCTACCCAAGGCCTTCCTGCTGTTAAAGAAATCGTATTTGAATATTCAAGCCTTTTCTTTGGTTTCATCTGGAATCTCTCAGCACCAAGTGAATTCCTTCCACTGGCCCAGAAATTTGCAATTCTTCCCCAAGTCTCACGGAGGGCTGACTTCCCTGTCCTTCAAAGCATTGCCAAAGTGTCAATGGTTGCTTCGTGAAAATCAGAAAAAGAAAATTGTCATACTTGAACAAAATCAGCAAACATTCAAAAAGTAGTACAAACAGTAGCCAAACCATGTTTTCCCCTCATTGCTCTTTGTACAGCGTCTTGTCTTACGACCTTTCTACTTATGATTGACGGTGTCAATGCGGTATCACTTGGGTAACACTATTTCAGACAACCTTCACTGTTTATTTTGAGCTGAAAAGACTCCCTGAAATATTAGAGATTGTTTCTTGCCCAAACAAAGCAATGTCCTGCAGATTAAAGGAACAACGAAAAAGGTATCCGAATTCAAACGCAGTTTATCCGTCTGTGGGGGGAAACACAAGTAATAGTGAGTGAGTTGGGTTTAACGCCGCTTTTAACAGTATTCCAGTAACATTAAGTCGTGCGAGTTGTGTGAAGGACGCCGAAAGTGGCATAGGCCAGAGATACCGCCCGAGCAAGACCTGACGGAAGTCGGGCTGAACTTTGGGTTTTAAACCCACGATCAGCGTTTCCGGATTTATCAGTATTACGTCCATATCACGACGATTGCATCAAGAATAGGCTGCATACTTTGAACCCATGAACCCTTGTTTGAACTTCGAACACGGGTCCTCGGAGACACGAGCTGGGCTTCCCCACAAGGTTCTACTACACCAAATCAGAACCAGTTGGGGCAGCCTTCAGTGCAGATCGAGAGATATCTGCAGGCTGTGATTGGAGGATATTCTGTAAGATTTATATGTCTTTTAAATGTACTTCCATCCTGACTATATTTTTCTATATTTAGAACTGCCTTTTTCAACATGATGACTTATGCTAAATGTGACCACAGCTATTTTCAAGTAGGTGACATATGGTACGAAACTGGGGGTGGTGTGTTTAGCTTCCTGTACTCGGAATAGGAGCTGGCTAAGCTAATCATTTTTGTTTTGTTTCCATTGCTGCTCTAAGGCCAAACTGTGCACACACGTACAGGTAATAGCTGTTGAATGCTTTGTTAATTTTTTTATTTTTTATAACGTTACTATAGAAGTCTATGGGAAAACGTTTGGTTGCGAGTAACCATTCTTTCTGGAATAAGGAGTTCAGTTATATCATCAGCTTCATGTGAAAGTAAAGCTCAAAATGACGTTTACCACTTTGATGCAACCACGGACCTATATAGGTCAGTGATGAAACCAAAGTGCACGAGAATGTTGCTGACAAACCCAGATGCATAATTAGGCCGGGCCCAAGGGACGCTACACAGTGTAGCGCCTGACTGGGCCATTACTGTCCCATGGATATTAAGAAACTCGTGACCAGCTGCGCAAGTTAGACACAAAATCACGTGATCAGTGGGCACTTTCAGTTATGCCACGTATGTGAGAATAGGCTGAGACAAAATGGCGTAACAAAGACCAGAGTCCTAATGTGTAAGCTGTTCCGCCCCGGGGTAGTGATGGGCAATTACTGACACATTCCGGGGTGGGGAAGGGGGGTTCGGTTAGACCTTTTACGTATGAGAAGCCGATGACCTTTCGGCCTCCTCACCCACATAATGGGCACTACATTCCCCCCAGTGTTTCATCTCGTCTTGTAACGACCTGTAAGCTATGGCTCTGTCTTGGGGGCTAATTGATCCATCACCTCTGCTACCTATTGTACAGAAAGTAGATTTTTCCTCCTCCTGTGTACACTGTGTAAATCAAACGGAAGCGACACGTGTTAAAATACTGGGACTGGAGTCATCACGTCTACTTTGAGGTTTGTAGTAAAGGGAGGGAGACATACTAAGCTAAACCTCATCCCCTGTCTACTTTCAATTTTGTTATTACTGCACTTAATACTAGTATACAGTGAAACACCTTTATTGCTGTTAGTAAGCCGTCATGCATGTCGACAGTGAAATAACTATATCAGTAATTCTTTAGGCAACAACACCTGTCTAAACAGGATATACGACTAAATAATGTGCTTTCATCTGTGAAAGCTATCAGTGTATAAGGGTTATTAATATCAAATACGTGCACCAACCTGATCTCTCGTTGCTGTTATTTTATATCATTCTTGTATATGGGCCACTGGGTCTCAAGCACACAAATAAAGAATATCGAAATATTTCTCTATCCGAAAATGTCTTAATCTGGACGTTTTTCGGTGACCGGTAGCGTCCAGATTAGCTTGGTTTGACTGTATACATTGACATCATACGTTAACTTGGTTTGACTGTAAACATTGGCATCATTCGTTAACTTGGTTTGACTGTATACATTGGCATCATATGTTAACTTGGTTTAACTGTATATATTGGCATCACACGTTAACTTGGTTTGACTGTAAACATTGGCATCGTACGTTAACTTGGTTTGAATGTAAACATTGGCATCATACGTTAACTTGGTTTAACTGTTAACATTGATATCATATGTTAACTTGGTTTAACTGTATACATTGGCATCATGCGTTAACTTGGTTTGACTGTATACATTGGCATCACACGTCAACGTGGTTTGACTGTAAACATTGGCATCATACGTTAACTTGGTTTGACTGCATACATTGGCATCATACGTTAACTTGGTTTAACTGTAAACATTGACATCATATGTTTCCTTAGTTTAACTGTATACATTGGCATCACACGTTAACTTGGTTTGACTGTATACATTGGCATCATACGTAAACTTGGTTTGACTGTATACATTGGCATCATATGTCAACGTGGTTTGACTGTTACCATTGACATCATACGTTAACTTGGTTTGACTGTAAACATTGGCATCATACGTTAACTTGGTTTGAATGTAAACATTGGCATCATACGTTAACTTGGTTTAACTGTTAACATTGATATCAAATGTTAGCTTGGTTTAACTGTAAACATTGGCATCATACGTTAACTTGGTTTGACTGTAAACATTGGCATCATACGTTAACTTGGTTTAACTGTAAACATTTACATCATATGTTAACTTAGTTTAACTGTATACATTGGCATCACACGTTAACTTGGTTTGACTGTATACATTGGCATCATACGTAAACTTGGTTTGACTGTATACATTGGCATCATATGTCAACGTGGTTTGACTGTTACCATTGACATCATACGTTAACTTGGTTTGACTGTAAACATTGGCATCATACGTTAATTTGGTTTGACTGTAACCATTGGCATCTTACGTTAATTTGGTTTAACTGTATAAATTGGCATCATACGTTAACTTGGTTTAACTGTTAACATTAGCATCATATGTTAACTTGGTTTGACTGTAAACATAGGCATCATACGTTAACTTGGTTTGACTGTAACCATTGGCATCATACGTTAATTTGGTTTAACTGTAACCATTGGCATCATATGTTAACTTGGTTTGACTGTTACCATTGGCATCATACGTTACCTTGGTTTAACTGTATAAATTGGCATCATACGTTAACTTGGTTTGACTGTATACATTGGCATCATACGTTAACTTGGTTTGACTGTATACATTGGCATTATACGTTAACTTTGTTTGACTGTATACATTGGCATCACACGTTAACTTGGTTTGACTGTAAACATTGGCATCATACGTAACTTGGTTTAACTGTAAACATTGGATCCTATGTTAACTTGGTTTGACTGTAATCATTGGCATCATCTGCTTCGCCCTACAGGTTAATCACATGTTGTGACATACTTTTTGAGGCAGCATAACATTGCTGTACTGCCATGGGCGGCTGTTTCTCAAGATCTCTCCCTCACAGAACATGTCTGGGATCAGGTTGTAGGACGCCTACGAAAGGACTAGAACCAACCAGTCAAGCAAGCTCAGTATGGCAAATTTGTGTTTGACCTTTGGAACAATATTCTCCAGATTGTTTCCAATCATCTGGTGTCTTCAATGCACCACCGCTGCCTCGCCTGTATCAACGCAAATGTTGGCCACACTCGCTATTGACATTGTTGATCGGGTGTGTACACCACCCCTCTTATGACACCCGCTCTGTCTCCTAGTACCAGGCACGGGTTTTGTCAATGAATTTGTTATAATAAAACATTTATCAGACGAATGACCAAAAATAATGCTGTTATTTTCAATATCATAATATTTACACTACTTTATAGAAAGCACACAACTTTTCTCCACTATTATATCTGTATTCGCAACTGAAATATCCTGCGGGGTGCGATCCTAAACATATTAACTACCATTTTACACATATGATGTGTGTATGTTTCTTGTGTACATGATATAATCTTCCCTGCAGACTAATTTACTAGCTGGCCTGGGAAACGGTTCATGTGCATATTGAGGAATTAAACTTAACAAACCGTAAGGTTACTGCACTTTTCCCCCAACACTCACGCTACAGTTGTATATCATGTTCAGTTCCTTAGGCGCTGTAACTCTGGTCCATAAAACGTCAAACGATGGAGAAACATTACTGTATTTAAAACGATTAATAGTCCAGCAGATATGTGAACAATATAAAAAGGATTGTGCATTTTTCTCATAAAAGCATGAAATTTGGTATAGTCACAGACCAAGCCCTAAAAAACAATTCCAGAATTGGCGCTACCAGAAAAAGTCGCTGTGTCTGACTCCTTCCATGGTACAGGCATGTCACTTTTCCAACACCCTCATCCTCAGCATCTCGGAACTGACCGCAGGGAACATCGCATTCTGGATCAGACATCAGCTACAAAGACACTACTGGAGCTGCCTGAATCATATACCAGTGTATGAACACTGCGATTGACAAAGAAGGATTTGACGATCCCCAAGGTTGATGTTCCAGTCAAGGGGGGTGGCCAGGTGGTCCATCAAGCATTGCAAGATGAGACGAGGTCAGTATCATTCATTGTGTAATTCCTCAAGGCACTGCAAAAGCCACTGCAGCAACAAGACTTATCATTTTCTTATAATATGTTTCAGATGGCTAGAGTGGGTGGAAATGACTTATCCGTTGGATGTAATATATCCTGGGCCGCCTATCATGCCAGTCACCAGCCAGCACAGGAGTGCATCCCTGCTATCACTGCACTGCTACCTCTGTTTCCTGATGACTCAAAGTCTGTTGCAATGATACAGCACTCACTGGATGTGATCAAGCAAGCCGTGCAGAAAATCAACCCAGGTCAAGTACCAGTGATCACTGTGGATCAACCACTCTACGCAATTGCGAAGCAGATACAGTGGCACTAGCCAGCGGACTATGGAGAGGACCATTTCATCATTATCCTTGGAGGCCTCCACATTGAGATGGCAGCACTCAAGGTGATTGGAGACTGGCTAGAAGACAGTGGGTTTGGTAGAGGCCCTTGTCCAGGCAAAGGTGGCATCTGCTGGAACTGCAGATTCCTTACTGAAGGCATCTCATGTCACAAGAACCAGACACGCACATCAAGTGACCGCCAGCAGCTTGTACATCCTACTGAGGAAGGCTTACACCCAGTACACAGATTCCCTGGAACCAGGAAGCCAAGCTGATCAATTTGATTACTTTTGCACTCGGCAGTGTGATGCAACTCCCAAATTCAAGTTCTGGTACACTGCTATCCAGCTGGATTTGCTGGTCCTGACATACATCAGATCACCGCGGACAGCAGACTTCTCTCTGTATGTGGACAGTCTGACAAAGATTGCACTATGGTTCTACAGCATGGACCACATTAACTATGCACGGTGGGTGCCAGTCCACATTCGAGATATGGCAAGTCAGAAGAAAGCTCACCTACAAATCGAAGCAAAGTTCAACAATGGAAACTTCACTGTTCACAATTCAAAACGGGTCTTCGCATCAATGGCTATGGGCCAGGCCCTTGAACAAAATAATGTTTCTGTGAAGACTGATGGTGGGGCTGTTGGGCTTACCCAAACTCCTGCGGCACTCAGACGTTGGATGCGTGCTGGACCAGAAGTGATGCGAATGACAGCTGAATTTGAAGCATCCTTGGAGACAGAACTCAATGGACAAAAGACACACCACTATGAACAGAAAAAGAGCTCTCAACATGTGCAAAGACTTGTTGAAGTCTTGGTGGAAATGGGCAACCCATTCATTGAAGAAAAGAGTGACCTTCTGAGACGGAACACAAGAGACATTGCTAATCCTGCTGTGGCGTCTGCAGGTGTCAAGGCTAAAGAGATAGGTCAGCAGCAGTATCAGTCCTATGTAGATGACCGATTGCTGCAACGATCAGTATCTATTATGGAGCCAATCTAGACGAACAAGCTGGCTCTATTCAGTCGACCCCCTACAAAGGAGATATCCAAGAGCACTTTGCAAGTCGCTTCCTTGAAGAGTGACTGCTCTCTGTTCTCACGACTCTACACTGCCAGTCCAAACCCGATGTGCCAGAAACCAATGTCACTATCCTTGACGGAGCTGTGCTGGTGAACATTCTCAAACCACTGGCTGACAAATATTCAGAGATTACGCTCTGAATGTAGTCTGTCCATACATACAGAGCCAACTTAAACAAGTTGATCGGGTTGATGTAGTTTGGGATCAGTATCAGGAGAACAGTCTCAAGGCTCAGACCAGAAGTAAGCGGGGGAAAGGCATCAGAAGGAGAGTTGAAGGATCCACCAGTCTCCCAGGAAACTGGCAGCAGTTTCTACGAGTTGATGCAAACAAAGAAGAGCTGTTTGCATTCTTGGCAGAGTACATTTCACAACTGGAAACTGACAAGCAGATTGTTACCACATACGGCTCACAGGTTCTGAGTCATCCTTCACAACACACCAGCCTACTGGCCCCTTGCAGTCAAGAGGAGGCGGATACACGGATGATCTTGCATCAAGCAGATGCAGTGCACCATGGCTACCAAAAGATCCTCCCCAGGACAGTCGATACAGACATTGTTGTCTGGGCACTGGCTGCAGTAGTCAGGGTAGAAGTCCAGTAGGTATGGGCTGCCTTTGGAACTGGTCAGCACTTTCGCTATATACCTGTACACGAGATCTCTGCTTTGATTGGACTTGAGAAATCAAAGGCTCTCCCACTCTTTCACGTCTACACTGGCTGTGATACTGTTTCATCTTTCAGCACGAGGGGAAAGAAGACTGGGTGGGGTACATGGCAGGCTTTTGAGGAGGTGACCCCAACATTCCTAGTATCTAAAGCTCAAGTGTCTGTGCTGGAACGTTTCGTTATCCTGCTCTATGACCGCACGAGCAGTAGGTAGGAACATCAATGACAAAGAGTTATTTGCTAAGAAAGGACGTGCTATGGATGCCATCCCTCCCACTCAGGCAGCACTGTTGCAGCATATCAAGAGGGCTGTGTACCAGGGTGGACATTGTGGGGGAAAAGCTCTTGAAGTGGTCCTAGAATTGCCATCTCCAAGTGACTTGGGATGGGTCGACCCTACTGACTGGAAGCCATTCTGGACAACCCTGCCTGAGGCCAGCTCAGCATCAATAGAGCTGGTGCGCTGTGTGTGCAAGCAGGGATGTAAAGGACGCTGCAAATGCAAGCAAGCAGGACTGAAGTGCACTGCTTTGTGTGACTGCGGTGGCAAGGACTGCAATGTGTAAACCGGAAATCAGACCTATATGTAATGGTCAAGCCTATACATAAACTGATACAGTATATAGTACATATATTAACAGTCAAATATGTGTTCTAAAAGGTCTCTAGGGTAGAGCATAAACATGGCTTAACTTTTTTTCTGAATCGGTTCGGAGCTATAGTGGAGTTTGTAGCTGAGAACCGATTGTTTGACATTTTAGCTGATTCAGCAATAATTCTGACCCCCTTACATCTCCAGTTTTCAATGTTACCATCCTCTGACATCCTGTGTATCATATTCTGTTAAATTGGCCTGTGAAATATATCTTTCTTACAAGTAAAACCATAATATCTTCTTGTGATAATATTTTCCGGGCGGCACTTTTCAAAATGGCTGCCAGGGCTGTCACAGACATTATTTTGGATGGCGCCAATTCTAGAATTATTTGTTGGACCATGATCCATAACTCTGCCAAGTTTCATGCTTGTATGATGAGTGAGTGAGTACGGTTTTACGCCGCTTTTAGCAATATTCAAGCAATATCACGGCGGGGGACACCAAAAATGGGCTTCACACATTGTACCCATGTCGGGAATCGAACCTGGGTTTTAGGCGTGACGAGCGAACGCTTAAACCACTAAGCTACCCGACCGCCCCCTTTTATGATAAAATGCACAATTGTTTCACACATCTGCTGGACTATAGTGAGTGAGTGAGTATGGTTTTAAGCCGCTTTTAGCAATATTCAAGCAATATCACGGCGGGGGACACCAGAAATGGGCTTCACACATTGTACCCATGTCGGGAATCGAACCCGGGTCTTCGGCGTGACGAGCGAACGCTTTAACCACTAGGCTACCCGACCGCCCCCTTTTATGATGAAATGCACAATTGTTTCACACATCTGCTGGACTATAAGGGCTGTAAATAAAGGTAGTTTTAACGTCGTCTTCTCCTTTTTATAACAACATACGGTCCCTATATCTTAACCCCGATTCAATGTTGTCCGTGTATGATTGCCATGTGGGTTGTGTTTTGTGTTGTGCGTAGGAATTATGGTGTTTTCATAAGTCAGATAACATCGAAAGATTACATCTGGATTATTGTAAGCGGTTATTGGTCATAAAGTCATAAATAGAACTTAAGTCAGTTAAAAACTTAGTTTACTTGTTTTATTGACATAGTGGATAAACTTAAGTCGTATTTATCAATAGACTTAGACTTACGTTTTGTCAATTTTTGACATAACTATAAAGACTGACCATGCTCGACTTATATCATCTATTTTTTACTTTAATAAGTCGTGTGAAACAAAATACCTGCCAGACGTAATCCAAGAATATTTAATGAAAGAAGAGATACACTAAAGTACTGTCGGAAATGCTAGAAAACTGCCTTTAAAAAAGGATATAATTTTTTCACAGACTTGTTATTGAAATATCGAGTAACTACCGATCGCCCTACCTGTGGTTTGAAGTATTTCAGTAAAACGAGTCCCATCGACAAGTTTAAATGAGACAAATTCGAACGAAAACAGGAAGTTTACATTATTGTAAGTCCAAATATGGCAGCCTGAAACGGACTATGCGCACGTAATAATGTAGTCTTCATAAAATATCTATTCCACACACAAAAATCATTTTGCGAAAATTCTAAAATTCTAAAATGACGCTGCGTTTGTTTTGTTCACATTGCTCCCATGATGCATGTTACATTACACTTGCATAGCCATAACCATGGTACACGATATGGAGTCTGTACCGGCAAATGTATACAAGTTCTTTACACTTTAGAGAGATAGAGGGAAACCATTTATTAATTTAGATAGGGTGAATTACCGAACTGCCCAAGCTATTGGGTTTTCAATTCATACCATCAAGTCTACGGTATGATAAATGAAACAAAACAGGTATAGGGGTGGTCTCAAAAACAAAACTGGGACGTAAAAGGATATCAGACAGCTTTGATACACGGTGATTAGGCGTATAGTGTACAAGCTTTATGAACAGAAGGTAACCCTGACTTGTTGTAGAATTTGGGAGGAAATTAAAGATACAATTAATGTTTCCCGGACTGCACTAACTATTGCTCTCCAAGAGATCTGATTTCGATGCACTGCGCGTGGCGATGACCGAGCACTTTTCAGGGGAAAATATTCCATCCTGTCTATGGGGGCACATTATCCCCGAACCATTCATAACTATCACAGTTAGGGCGTCCAGATAATTTATCTTGGTGAATCATTCCACTGACTACATGTGGCTATCGGCAGATGGACAAAAAGCACCCATAGACCATCAGGTAAAGGTAATCGTGTCATTGTTTTGCACGCTGCAACCCATGATGTGGGGCTTATTGTTGGATGTGTGCTAGTTTTGTGGCGAAAAAGAAAACTGGTGATATTCATAAGGAAATTATAGGTGGTGATGTGTTCATAGACTGGTTGGAACTTCAGCTATTGCCCATTTTAAACAACGTCAGTGTCATTGTCATAGATAACGCCAGGTAATATAACGTCAGGGAATCACATACTGTTGCCCAAACCATGAGTAGTCTGAAGGCGACCATACAGTAATATGAGATTGTTGACTTCAGACCATATGACACGAAAGTTCAACTCATGGAGAAAATTCGGCTGAATAAGAACCCTGTAAAGTACAGGACATATGTGCTGGCGGCACAACACGGTCACGTTGTCTTACGTACGCCAGTCAGACATTGTGAGCTCAACCCTGTTGTCGCCATCTTGGCTAAGTGTAAAGGGTTCGTGGCAAGACAAAACACAGCATTCAAAAGTACAGATTCATATACGTCATCAGCGGAGATAAATGCTACTTCAAGAAATCATCTGTAGAACAACAAATACTTATGGATTCCAAACCCGCAACCTTCCAATACTCATCCCGTTTCATAGCTCTTAACCATTCCATCATGTTTCCAAGCAAATATAATGCAGTACATATCCTAAATTGCTACCCCTTCAACGCACATGTCAATTAAGTACAATAACAGCAATATTTTGAGACCACCCCAACTCGGGTGACATTTGCACCTGGGAGAATGCACGGGACGGTGTGAGGTCATCACCCCGGGACAGGTGTTAGGTAATTACCTCAGATAATAAGCCATGGCATACGTGCATGACAAGACACGAATATTTTCTAAGTTGATCATCATTTTACCCGTAAAAGTACATTTCAAGGGTAATCACTGTGTCAGTTATTTTGATATATGCTCTATATATTTATAGTCCTTATTTAATGAAATCAGAAAAGCAGTTTTCTAACATCAATTTACTGATACAGCGCTACAGATTTGACAGGAACAGTATTGTGTATATTTGTAATGTACTTGAGTTGAGTCCCATATCCCAGCGGTGCTGTGTCCTGCGTTACCAAGGTGCTTGTCACTTTGCGTTATCTTGCTGCTGGCAAATTTCCAATGTGTAATGGTGATGACCATGGTCTGAGCCAACCCATGCACTATCACTTCAGTTATCTTCCAAACGCTTGACTCCCTCACAAGTCATCATATCCTTCGTACATTTGTCACCTTTCCTGTGCAACCCCAAGAAATAAGACGTCATAAACATCGTTTCTATCAGACTGCCAACTTCCCCGGGATTGTTGGGGTAACTGACGACACTAACATTCAGATTCAGGCCACATCAGTGAATGAGAATGGATTTGTCAACAGGCATAATTACCATAGTGTAAATACACAAACAGTGTTTGACAGCGACGACCGCATCATCGACATTGTGGCACGTTGGCCTGGCTCAACACACGACTCCCGCATTTTGACCACAAGTTGGGTATGTCAGATGTTTGAGGGGAACCGGCTACCAGTGAGTTGTCATCTGCTTGGCGACAGTGGCAACCCTTGTCGGAGATGGATCCTAACACTATGTTTGCGTCCTCTCCAAGGGCCACAGACAAACTACAACAGATACAAATATTACTTCGTTCACTTAACTACGAGCGCTAAGCAATAGAGTAACTGCCCCTGGTTAGGTAGAATACTATATCAAACAGCAAAGATGTTTACTACACATCTTTGCTGAAGAGTATTATTCAGGCAACATTGCGTTTTATTCCTACTTAACTGTCGTAAAATTATGTAAGTAGCAAATCAGATAAGAAAAGTATATTTGATTATATATTCGTCAGAAATAAATCATAAATATGTTATTCTCATTTCTCTATTAAGTCAGACAGACCGACGGGTTTATTCAGTATTATGGCCATATGGACTAAAGTACAATTGATACTAACTCATAATATGATGTCACGTGCATATACAGAAATTACATCTTCTTGAATCTGATAGTAAAAAGCATGCTTTATATAAGTAGCCACTGAAAAGATGACATGTTTATTCTGTGAGTTGATAATATTTATCATTAACATTTCAGATTTATAGTCATTATTCATGAAGGGGAGATATGTAGATCTTAACTTGGAATACTTGTTACACTTAAATAAGACATGGAATTCATCTGCAATTTCACCTCTGTCACAATTGGTACAAACGCTGTCAACAGCATGAATATCTTTCGATTTACGACACATATTTACATTAAAATTATGTAATGAGATTCTAAATTTACAAAACGATCCTATTAATGACTTGTCTGGTACATTTCTTGTTGAAGATGTGTCTTTAGGTTACTATAATTGCTAAGATAATGCGATGATGAAACAGATTCGTACCAGTTGTGTGCAAATATATCTTTCACTGTTTGTACATGTACAAATGTACATCTTATCTGTGGTAGAATAGTTAGAGCGAAAACCAGCTTGAGATTCCGATTTAAAATCATTAATTTCTATCCATGTTTTCAACCTTTTTTCTAACACAAAAGTGAATAACTCGCCAGTAACATTTAAAAGAGAAATACCTCTGTAATTATTCGTTTTTGATATGTAATAACTGATTTTCCAATTTATCTATACCGTTTTTCTCACTCTTATTGTATAGCGGAGATGATTAAGGGTGAATATACACAAACGCAATAAAAAACGTGTATTGGACTTTCAGCATTCACAATCTTGAAAAAGATAACATTATCCCAATGTGAATAAACTCTCTCAAAGTATCCTGCCAAACAATGTTTTATGCAAACTGCAAATCCCACCAGATAACCTTCCACGGTCAGAGAGACGTTTTGCATCACAAACATAATAATCATAGTTACTGAATACGTTCGTTAATACATCACTCGCATCTGTACACATTGTTTCAACAAAACAGAATATGTCAAGATCCTGGCAGAATGAAATAAAGTCACCAAACTCAATTTTGGATTTTAGTCCTTGGATGTCCCAGGAACATATATTCAATGTGTTAAGTGTAGAATCAGTGTTATTTTCATGAGTGTCATTGAGGCCACGACCACCATCCTATTTGCCATTACTACCAGCTGATGTAGACGTGTTGATGATGACGCAGCAGCAGGCGCAGACGGCGATGATGTCTCAGTAGGATTGAGTGATGACCCTGTCTGCGATTTCGTAACTAGTGTCCAGTTCCAACTTGTCTGATTTGTGTGTCGTCGTCTCCCAGAACAAAAACTGAAGCATCAACTACCAGTTTATCGCAGCTCAAATAGTCAACTTTGTTCTCTTGTCTGGCTCTCATCATAAAGGGAAATATATCTGAGATCAAACAGTACACAGTAACATATGTGAAATTCAAACCATGCATTTCACTCTTTGTAAAAAAAATTAAAAATCAAATATTTGAAGTAGTGGCCCAAATATCCAATTTGGCAACCACATTAAAGTGACAATATTGCCAGACTCAAATACTCAAATTGCCAGCTTAGTAAAAGATTGATGGGTGTAAAACACGATCACGAGAAGATGACATTTCACAATCAACAGACCTTGGAAGTGTGACTGCATTATCCCTTCATTATCCCGATCTTAATCTTAACAACACAAACTAATACACTTAGAAATAGTTCTTGATGAATTGAATCTTAACATCATTTTGCATAAAATGAAGTTTTACAATGAAATATCCTCTTCATCCAAAGGAGAGAATTGGCAAATTAGAATTCAAGTTAGTCCTCTTGATCCTTAAAATAAGACTTTATGACTCATAGGTCATGCCAATTAAACCTAAATACATAAAATATGAGCCTAGAAATATAAAAAGTATTTGTGATTAGAAATAAGGCCATATCAATTTATGAATGGAAATTGGACGATAATAATAAGCTTTCTTGTAAGCTTTATCAACAGACACTCTGCTGGTTATTTGCCTGTAATTAAACAAAGATTTCATGCCTTTCAGCTCATAGGAAGTCGTTTCTCCAGTTTTTCTAAATGTGTAGTCTTTAAACATATTATTGATACTTGTACTTAAATATATTATTTGCAAATAGCAATTCCTTTCCTTTATAGACAATATTTATCTAACATTAGACTTTCTTCATATGATTTGTCAATTGAAACCTGAAGATGCAGAGTTGCGTCCCTTTGGCACGCCAGAAACCTATGATTGTGGTTCGCCCCGATTATGTTTCTAGGTTTGTCAGCACCATACCCGTGCTCGTGGGTTTCACGGAAGTGGTAAACGTCTGAGATCTGCATCTCTTCGGGCTTTCCTCCCACATTAAGCTGACACGCCGCGATATAACTGGAATATTGTCAAAAGTGGCGTTAAACCCAACTCACTCACTCACTTTTAAATTGTCCAGCTTTTAAGTATTCATAATGTTAAACATCTGTGTAACCTTGGTAAATATATTTTCAGAGCATGTATTATGAGACAAGAATTATTGTAAAGTCAATTAAAGTACATTCTCCTTATGAATACATGTTTATTGTGCCCACACCACTTTGTCCTGCACCAACAATTTAACTGTTATGTTTTCCTCCAGTAAGCTGTAAAACTAACGGTTAATGAAGAATTGAATTGACTTCAGGGGAGTAAAGGTAGTTGTCCCGGGTATTAATATGTCATTTTCGCAACCATACATAAAAGTTCAGTAGAGTGATGTCTTAACTAAGCTTGACAATCACAAAAAAAACCTTGTAATCCAACCGAACCCACTATCCTAAACCCCTTGCATATCATGACAATAACTCTTCAGTTCCAATTACAGAGTAGCTGAGTAAGTCGATGGCCACCTCGACCAGTATGCCCCATCACGGCGAGTCAGCCTGATGCTGGAGGTGACGGTGATGCAGGTGGGGAAGCCCACGAGCACGGGGATGGTGCTGTCGAAACAAGAATCTCGGATAGGAATCCTAGGATCTTAGGATCCTTGCACACCAGAGTACACAGCTCTGAAAATACCTAGGCGCCTCATGCGGCTGAGCCCCTGTTAGCCCTAGAGAGGTACCTGTGGCAAATATAATCTGTATGTTATAAGCTATATGTCCAAGACGAGTTAGTATCAGTCGTCAATGCGTGATGGCAGACATTAGAGCAGATTGTGTCCGATGGGAGGATTGCTCCATAGTGATGCGTGCTTCACGTACTAAAGTACATTTTAAAGCAAATCAGGAAACAACTCACAATAGCTGCATGTTTTCTTCTTTTTTTTACAAAAGCATAGCGGCACATCTAAAGACGTTTTTGAACATGTGTGTTAATCGCCTGCGTAAAGGCACGTTGATGTAGACGACAGACATGCCTTTCATCAGCATCCTCACGGCAGCGGGCGGAGACGTGTGTGACTGAACCAGGAACTTGTCTCACGGTCTCAGACTGACTCCAGCAATCATAGACTCCTGTACTTACATGATGCATATAAAAAACATTTTACCTTTCAAGGCTACACGTTGCGCCTTATCAAGGCAAATGCTTGCTTCTTTACTTTACCAATTCTTCTAAATGAATGAACATTTGGGAGTTTGACTTTTGGTTAACTTTAGCTTGGTAAACCTTCCCATCCACCCGGAGTTTTCTGAAGATTAGTTTGGTCAGTTGAGACGCACCAACATGGCACCAACGTTAACGGGTTTTTTATTGTCCAAGAGAAAGCGTTTTCTACGATACAAGTACATGTAATGAAATGGTTGGGTCAATCAAAATTAGATTTGTTTCAGTTTGGCCGAATCTATAGACTTGAAACATATCATTGCTTCTTTCAATGGACGAACATATTCTCTACTGTCGTGTCGAGGATTTAATACTTACACAGGGTTGAAGCCGAATATATATATAAAAAAACCTCCACAATTCGTTTTATCTACTTTTTAAGAAATGCAAATCATTACTTTTTCCACCTTTAATTACGCTCGTGTGGATCAATAGCGCTGTTTTTGTGTAATTAGCTTCACAAAGACGCTCTCCCTGTCGCACTCCCTTGATTGTTTAGAGATTATATATATAAACTAAGCGGTATGCAAACTTTAGGATTCACGGTTGCTTTTAAACAAAGGCTGGGATCTCAAAGGCCCACGAGGTAATGTTTACATTCACCTGTGTGATCGCCATAAAAACAATTTGTTTTTCGCTTACACAAGTGCATCGTCAGCGAAATATTTAAACGAAAGAAGGCGTGTGTGCGTGAAAAACAAATAACGCAACAAGTATTCAGGATCTGTATCAATCTGTACATCTAAACCTACACCATTAAAAGACTTTCGAATCTCACTTTCCAAATCCATTTTCCACATCTCCCACCATTTGTGATCACGTTATTAAATAGTATGGTGACATTCTCCTTTTCATCACAAACTACCAGATTTGTGCAAGATTTAGATTTTCCTTGAGGTTGGTCCACTCGCCTGTGAAGTCCAGCTTGTTTTGAGACCAGCACCACCTGTTCTCTACACAGTCTAAAGTCTAGCGTATTAGGATCAAAGTGACCATATCTGTTTGGACGTGAGCCGAGAACGCCAAATAACTGTTCACCAGTTTGAGCTAATGAGTCAAACACAATAAACACATTAAACCAGTGGAATCTCTTTGACAACTGGGATCTGTATTGAGGAACCGGTGATTCCAGGGTGAGTTACAACCTCTGTGTCAGACCTTTACCCCATGGGGGCTTCTTTCAGGAAGGAGTAACAAGCACAGACGTGATGAATGTGTATTGATAGAGGCAATGAGGACTCGGACAGATTCTCGGGACTTAATGTATGTCGTAAGATCCGACTAAAGTGGGGATTGGCTGGTGTGGCTGAGTGGACGTCGTGGGTCGCAGTTCACCACCGACCAATGCTATATATTCTCCAATATAGTAAGCTGTCAAATGACAAGTTTAATTCGTATTTGGAAACATTTGACATTATTTGTTTATTTGAAACGTTTCTTGACTCAGTCGACTTCGATTGGTTACCTGGTTTTAAAGTCTTCTACTCCCCGGCGGTAAAGCTGTCCGGTCGTGGGAGAAAATGTGGTGGTATTTGTTTTGCCATTAGAAATGAGTTTGCTCAGTTTTGTAATGTATTTAATAGTAATTCGGGTATTGATAATTTCTTGTCAATTATATTGAAGATAAACCTCTTTGGAACGCCAAAAGATGTATTGTTTTGCCCCTTGTACATACCACCAGAATATTCTACATACTATGACAAACATCAAAATATTAACATATATGATAAACTCGATGAATTCTTTCTTGATAGAGCAGACCGTCTCTCTGATTACACTGTGCTTCTTTGCGGAGATTTTAACTCTAGAACAGGTTGTGAAAATAATTTAGTTGATCAAGAATCGACCACAAATGATCCGGATATTTTCCCTGAAGTTGACATTGTAGATGCATGTATATCACGACGGTCTTCGCTTGACAATGTTATTAATAAGTTTGGACGATTTCTAATTAATTTCTGTTATGTTTTCAACTTGTTCATACTAAATGGCAGAGTTAATGGCGACATGAATGGTGAATATACATTCATTAGCGGTAATGGTAGTAGTACTATTGATTATTTTATTGCCTCATCTGATTTCTACGAGTTTGTTTATAATCTTACAGTTGGCGAGAGTCTTGACTCGGACCACTGCCCTCTTGAACTGAGTTGTTCATTTCCACGAGAAAACACAAATAAATTTGCACAATGTAATAGCACTAACTCGGCAGATAGATTTGTATGGAATGAATTGCATAAAGATGAATTTGTACACTGTCTTAGTGATTGTTTTGCTGAAACTTCACAGACTCTTCTGACTACGCTAAACACGAACATAAACGATGCAGTTGATCTTTTTGTAAATCTACTACTTGAGTCAGGGCAGTGTATGAAAAAAACAGTTCTTGGAAATAAACCACGTAAATATATTTTCAATTTAAACAGCGAGTGTAGAGAACATAGGAGATCAGCAAGACGAGCGCTAAGAAAGTTCCGTAAAAATAGATCTGAATCTAATAGGAAAACTTATTGTCAGTTACGCAACAAATATAAACAAAATGTAAAAGCTATTTAAAATCCCTTAAACTTACCAAATTAAATCGTCTAAATGCCTCATTATCAAACCCAAAACGGTTCTGGAGAGAAATTAATTCTCTACGCAGTCCATCATCTGTTCAGAATAATATCACAGGCACAGAGTGGCTGACTCATTTTAAGCATGTGTTTGACAATGATCTTATATTCCATGATGTTATTGAAAATGAGCATGACGATATTGCTGTTTATAACCCATCAGATGTTGAGTTTGACATTCTTGAGTCCGAAATAACAAGAAAGGAAATTCTCGATGCTATTGACTCACTTAAACCTGGAAAATCTCCAGGCCCTGACAATATCTTAGCGGATATGCTGAAGAGTTCCAAACATATAACTGTTCCATTTTTGCATTCTCTCTTTAACGACATATTCAACAAAGGTATATTTCCGTCAATTTGGTCAAAATCTATCATTGTTCCTCTATTTAAGAAGGGTGATACAAGCGATCCTGATAATTATAGAGCAATTTCATTGACAAGTATTTTAGGTAAAGTTTTTGCTATAGTTTTAAACAAGCGTTTAACGCTCTGGTCTAATGTTTATGATAAAATTCCAGAAAATCAGGCAGGCTTCAGACGATCATATTCACCTATCGACCATATTTTTACACTTTATTCTATTGTACAAAAATATCTTGGATGCCGGAAACGAAAACTGTATGTTGCATTTGTGGACTTCAAAAAAGCTTTTGATAGCGTTAATCGTTGTAAACTTTGGGATTGTTTGAGAAAAACGGGCGTTGGGGGTAAAATGTATAAAATGTTAAAATCTATATATGCAAATGTCAAATCATGTGTTCGTCACAAAAATGGTGTCACTGATTACTTTGATTGCCCTATCGGTGTGAAACAAGGCTGCATTTTAAGCCCTCTCCTTTTCTCTTTCTTTATCAACGAATTGTCCCTTGAAATCCAACAAAACGGAAAACACGGTGTCCAACTTTATCCAGATATGTATGAATTGCTAATATTACTTTTCGCAGACGATGTTATACTTATTTCTGATACTGTTAATGGGCTTCAAACACAAATAGACATATTGTTTCAGTATACCATCTCCTGGAAACTGACTGTTAATACAGATAAAACGAAAATTGTTGTTTTTAGAAAGGGGGGTCCTCTTGCATCCAGGGAAAAATGGTATATAAATGGGCAACAAATTAATGTTGAAAAAACTTATAAATACCTTGGTGGCATTTTTCCTTTTAATCTGAAACTAAATCACCTCGTCAACGATCTTGCGCTACGAGCTAAGAGAGCCCTCATTACCTTATTTGTTGTTCTTGATAAACTCGGTGTGTCTTCCCCGTCTGTTTTCTTCAAACTTTTTGATTCTCAAGTTAAACCAATTCTGTTATATGGTTCAGAGATTTGGGGTCTCGAAAAATATCACATCTTGGAAAAAATTCACTTAACTGCTTGTAAACGATTCTTAAATGTTGGCAAATCTACCCCAAATTGTATGGTGTATGGTGAATGTGGAAGACATCCCTTATATATCTGTTCTTATGTACGCGGTCTAAAATATTGGTTAAAGATTATAGAAATGTCACCTGATCGTATTCCACGTAAATGTTATGAAATGCTGAAATACCGCGACAATGTTGGTTATATAACATGGGTCACTAAGATCAGACAACTTTTATTTCTTCATGGATTTGGATATGTTTGGATTTACCAAGGTGTTGGAGATAAGACAGCATTTCTTAGTGTATTTAAACAAGTTGCATCTGATATGTTTATCCAAGAATGGAGAGCTACATTGGAAAATAGTTCAAGATACGACCTTTATAAAACATTTAAATCCTGCTTATCTCCAGAACAGTACTTAACAGAAATAACAGACAGAAAACTTAGAGTGTGTTTTACACGTTTTAGATTAGGTTTGAACAATTTAGTATGTAATACGGGTCGTTTTTCCTCAGTTTAAAAAAATATGCGTTTTTGTCCTTTTTGCCCCACATTTATTGAAAACGAATACCATTTTATGCTTATCTGTCCATGTTATGAATCGCTCAGAATAAAATATTTCCAAGGTTTACCCCAAAACATCAATACACTTATCAAGCTCCTCCGTTTTGATGAAATATCTAACGAGCAACAAAAGAATACTATCCTATACATTAATTATGGTTTACGACTTCGCAACCGTCTTTGTACAAATGATGTTTAATTATTCTTTAGGTTATTTGCCTTCATTAATCAAATGCTTTTATCTCTTCTTGTTGTGTTGTGTTGCGACTTATTTTTCACAAAATTGTACACGTGCACATATCTGTGCATATAAGTCGGCATGTTTATACTTCTACATGTACAAAATTGTATATATATAATGTTACTGTATGTATATGGGCCTATGGCCAGAATACAATAAATGATGATGATGATATATTCTCCAGACTCGAAAGCCTCGTTATATACCTGAATATTGCGGCGAGAAAGTCCTGCCACGCTGCGGTAAAGTTTCATCAATGAAATGAAACCCCTTAAAGGGCGCTGAACTTTAACTCATGCAACTTTAAAAATGTTGACATCAATTCAAGAGGCAGAGCCGTTAATATTTATTCATTTCCTGCTTGAACCGAAATATTATCACGTATAACTAATATTGGTTAGCATTCTGAGGACTGAGTTGTCGATACACACTCTTCCTTTCATGCCTTCTTCATCTACCGTTTGCTCTACAGGGCGGAAATTCAAACGATGGCCGATACAGTGCAGTATGTCGTAATCGAGTTTAGTGTTGTCGCGGGTAATGCAAATTATACTGTTTACATAAAGATTAGTCGGTATGTTGACTGCAAACACACAGTAATCCCCCTTGGTCACGTTTCATCGCGTCGAAAGCTCGTCTACTCGCCACACTGGTATTTACTCCACTCGAGGCAAATGGGTGCATCCGTCTGCTTCAAAACACACACAAAAACATATTGTTTTGTAAATAAATTTACCCTTTCGTTAAAAGCTGGTCATTGTCTTTACTGCGTCACATGAGATGTAACTGTATTCAGGAATTAGTATACACATCGTGTATACCAGTTAACATGGGACTACTTGGCGGCAAGATTCACCCCACTGTCCTCGGCTCACCTCAGTTCCCTAGGTCATCTCGACAAGCACAGGAAGTAATGCATGTTGGACTGCACTAGCCCCACCATACGTCATCCGTTGCCGCTTTCCGTAACCCACAAGAAGACCTGTTGATCAACGTTGTGTACGGACACACGGCTCATTAATCTGACCGCATGATTAGAAGTACTCTTGTCAAAGAATACCTCTTCATATTTTGAGGTATAGTTTGTATGTAGAAATATACCAACGCGACGGTCACAGTTGTTTCACAATACGTGTAAATGACCGTGTTATATGTAAAAATATCAAGGATGTGTTAAAACAACCGAGCCAAGCTTAAGCATTAAATAATATTTGTTACGTCGGTATATTCTTACGTCTGGGTGGTTCAGGGTTGTTTTAATGCGTATCATTATCATTACTGTTGTTCGTAGTGTCACTGGAACGGTCAGTTAGCCTTGTGGAAAAGTGTTCGTTCGCGGAAACGGATTCGATTTACCACGTGATCAAATTAAAGGAAAATCTTAATGTCCTCACCGCGACATGGGGGGAATGTTGCTAAGAGTGGCGTAAAACCCAACTCACTCAGTCGTATAATCACTGAAGATGTAGGGTAACCTAGTGGTGTAAGCGTTATCTCGTCAGAGCGCATACCTGGGTTCGATTCCCCACATGAGTTCAACGTGACGGTTATTCTAGGTGTACCCGAACGTGACATTACTCCAGCAGTCAGTAGAGGTTATTCCGGTCTATATTCCAGCATATGACGGCGGGGATTACCAGAAATAGGCTTCACATAGTACACATGTGGGGATTCGAACCCGGACCTCGCATTGTTGTCCTGCAACCACGCACACTACCATTTTCACAGCGTAAGCTAGGACGTACTGAAGTCATGAAATAGCGACATATTTACGTCGCATGGTAACACAGGGTTCTAGACCGTACCGCCACCTGTGAAATGGTGCTTGACAGAATCATGGCCGGATCGAGGATTCGAACCCACTAGATGTTATCAAACGCCGGAAACGTGGAACAGAATCAAAGCAGTGTTTTTATGTCAGAGAATATTGTTAAGAAAACTGAGATCAGCTGACAGCCTCCCAGGTGTACAAATAATATACATTTGCATATCAACCTTTAATTTTCGTGTGATGACTGAAGTTTCAGAATCAAAGCATGCAGGTGGCTAATGATCTTTTCAAACCGTCCGTGCCATGGAACCAAGCAATCCTTAGGTGACATCTAGTCTTAGTTCAAATGATCAACATTGATAAAAGCATTGTTCTCCTTAATGGCACCTTAAAAGGGGAACGTTGACCTTCTTGGTAGACCAAACACAGTTACACTAGGTACTGCATGACTGGCGTCAGGGTGTGTACACAGGTCCCATGCATCCACCCTACATGGGGCCTTCAGACAAGACAGGAACCTACGCATGTCTTCCCATGGTATTTCCAATGTAGAAGAGGTCCCAAGTTACCAGTGCTCGGCTACCCGCGGAGGCCCCGGGGAAGAGTATGTTTCTTCTGCCCGTCGAGATGGAAAGGCTGCGTTTACCCAAGGGTAGGTCTCCAGTATCCATTGTTTGACTCCCTTGAGGGTTCCAGGCCAGGACAGGTCCCTAGTCCCTAGTACCCTACGTCTGACTCCCTACCCTACGTCTGACTCCCTAGTACCCTACGTCTGACTCCCTAGTACCCTACGTCTGACTCCCTAGTACCCTACGTCTGACTCCCTAGTACCCTACGTCTGACTACGTCTGGAGGGTTCCAGGCCAGAACGGTCCCAACCAGGACCCCAAGTTTGATTCCCTGTATAGGTCCGGGTCAGGATAGGCTACCAGTACCCCATGTTTAGTTCCCTGTATAGGTCCGGGCCTGTAGAGGCCACCAGTACCCAATGTTTGATTCCCTGTATAGGTACCGGGCCAGGAGAGGCCACCAGTCCCCCATGTCTGATTCCCTGTATAGGTCCGGGCCCGGAGAGGCCACCATCACTCCATGTTTGATTCCCTGTATAGGTTCGGGTCGCCAGGAGAGGCCACCAGTACCCCATGTTTGATTCCCTGTATAGGTCCGGGCCCGGAGAGGCCACCAGTACCCCATGTTTGATTCCCTGTATAGGTCCGGGCCCGGAGAGGCCACCATCACTCCATGTTTGATTCCCTGTAAAGGTTCGGGCCGCCAGGAGAGGCCACCAGTACCCCATGTTTGATTCCCTGTATAGGTCCGGGCCTGGAGAGGCAACCAATACCCTATGTTTGATTCCCTGTATAGGTCCGGGGTAGGAGAGGCCACCAGTACCCCATGTTTGATTCCCTGTATAGGTCCGGGCCAGGAGAGGCCACCAATACCCCATGTTTGATTCCCTGTATAGGTGCGGACAAGGAGAGGCCACCAGTACCCAACGTTTGATTCCCTGTATAGGTCCGGGCCAGGATGGCCACCAGTACCCCATGTTTGATACCCTGTATAGGTCCGGACCAGGAGAGGCCACCAGTACCCCATGTTCGATTCCCTGTATAGGTCCGGGCCAGGATGGCCACCAGTACCCCATGTTTGATTCCCTGTATAGGTCCGGGCCCGGAGAGGCCACCAGTACCCCATGTTTGATTCACTGTATAGGCCAGGGCCAGGAGAGACCACCAGTACCCCATGTTTGACTTCCTGTACAGCTTTCAGGGCATGATAGGTCGCCTGTACCCCATAATTGACTCCATGTTGAGGCCCAGGCTAGGATAGGTCACCAGTACCTCATGTTTGATTCCCTGTATAGGTCCAGGCCCGGAAAGGCCACTAGTACCCCATGTTTGATTCCTTTTATAGGTCCGGGCCAGGAGAGGCCACCAATACCCCATGTTTGATTCCCTGTATAGGTGCGGGCCAGGAGAGGCCAGCGGTACCCCATGTTTGATTCCCTGTATAGGTGCGGGCCAGGAGAGGCCACCAATACCCCATGTTTGATTCCCTGTATAGGTCCGGGCCAGGAGAGGCCACCAATACCCCATGTTTGATTCCCTGTATAGGTGCGGGCCCGGAGAGTTCAGCAGTACCTCATGTTTGATTGCCTGCATAGGTCCGGGCCCAGAGAGGCCCGGACCCCATGTTTGACAGTCTGCAGTGTTTCCAGGCCAGGATAGGTGCCCAGTACCCCATGTTTGACTTCCTGTACAGCTTTCAGGGCAGGATAGGTCGCCTGTACCCCATAATTGACTCCATGTAGAGGCCTAGGCAAGGATAGTTCATCAGTACCCCATGATTGACTTCCTGTACAGCTTTAGGCCAGGGTAGTTCACCAGTACCCCATGATTGACTTCCTGTACAGCTTTAGGCCAGGGTAGTTCACCAGTACCCCATGATTGACTTCCTGTTCAGCTTCGGGCCAGGATAGGTCACCTGTACCCCATGATTGACTTCCTGTACAGCTTTAGGCCAGGGTAGTTCACCAGTACCCCATGATTGACTTCCTGTTCAGCTTCGGGCCAGGATAGGTCACCAGTACCCCATGATTGACTTCCTGTTCAGCTTCGGGCCAGGATAGGTCACCTGTACCCCATGATTGACTTCCTGTACAGCTTTAGGCCAGGGTAGTTCACCAGTACCCCATGATTGACTTCCTGTTCAGCTTCGGGCCAGGATAGGTCACCTGTACCCCATGATTGACTTCCTGTACAGCTTCGGGCCAGGATAGGTCACCTGTACCCCATGATTGACTTCCTCCAGAGGTTCAAGCCAGGATAGATCGCCAGTACCCAAATGTTTGACTCCCCGTGATTGGTTTAATGACTCGAGGATATCGGTATTTAATACGTAAACAGATATATTTAGATCAGCAATCTGCTTTCAAGTCACAATGATAGCGCTGCTGTTGTAATTCCCTTTTTTTGTAAGAGATCAACCTTTAACGTTACCCTTTGAAGAATTGTCAGTTTGACCAGTGTAAACATAGCACAGACCTTCGTGGGTCAACAGTGGACTAACAGAGGAATTTAGTGTGTCCACTTCGGATACGTCAATATACATAACTACAAATAATACACTGGCAGGGTGACCTCGCCGTCGAAGGCGCTTCTCTGCAGCGCTCCATGGTCATATGGACGTGAGTTCGAGCCTCGGGTTCACTTGACTATGATCCTCAGTTATTCACAGCACTATATACGTGCCTTGGGGTTTTCACCATAGGGGTAATCGTCTAAGGCTTCTATCTATTTGGGCTTTTCTCCCACCTCAAGCTGATACGCCGTGATAAAACGTTAAACCAAACTTACTCATTTTCCCTCAGGTTTTAATGAAAGTATAAAGCTGTAGCTCACCTCTGTTTCTAAAGGTGAAGGGTCCTTAATGGTAAAGATATGCAGCTCTTGTATACATTTGAAATAACTAAATTAAATGTCGCATTAAACAGTTAAACATTTAAAGTGGTGAGAGACACGAATCGTTCTCCTGCATGTTTCAGCTATATCTATCT
Source organism: Haliotis rufescens (assembly GCF_023055435.1). Classification (NCBI taxonomy): domain Eukaryota; kingdom Metazoa; phylum Mollusca; class Gastropoda; order Lepetellida; family Haliotidae; genus Haliotis; species Haliotis rufescens. Next base: position 3,098,278 of record NW_025964068.1, read on the forward strand.
TTAGAATCTTTATTGCCAGTCTCGAGATGAGGATATCTGCTGTGATGGTCCCGACGATATCAAGGTAACTAGGTATTATCTTTATATAAATCCATTTTATGACTAAGACTAACTTAAACACTGCCCGCCGTGTGGAGATACCGGGACAGGTTACGCCTCCAGTACATCGTGTTTGTCTAAAGAACCGTCTAAAGTCTGATCGGGGGTTATGGTTTGGTGACTTGGCTGATTGCGTGTCTCCGTCCCTCCCTCCCTCCCTATGTCCCTTGTGTCTTTTAGTAGTGATGTAGATAAATAGAGAATACTGTACTCATTCTCGTCAGAAACCATTTTTTACGAAACGAGTGGACTTTCTATGGTATCAAATACCATAGAAAGTACACGAGTTACGTAAAAATGGTATCAAACGAGAGTGAGTGTGGTATTTTATTTATTACCCACGTTAAATATATATTTAAGTGTAAATATACTTTCGTTCGTTGACAGACCAAACTTAAACCGTTTGCAAAGTCTGGTTGCGCATCAATATTGATATGTGCCCAAATATGGGCATTGTTGACATTTCTATGCATTCACATTAACAAAATGTTCTTGCTTTTGTGTTTGCAAACATAACAGAACCGACGCTCAAGATCCTTTTTGAAGAATTTCTTTAACTAATGTTAATTCAAGCGCATTGTTGTTTGTACGTAGGACACCTTTAAGAAAAATTTAAAAGTCACATTAGCGCCGCGCTTGAACAGTCGGCGTCTCGCATTGCCCGTGTACCGGATGTGCAATCAAAATGGTTCGGTTTTTCCTTGATCAATCAGCTGAATGTATATCCTGTCCGTACCATTTGGGAAGAGGGAAATCAGAGTGTTCGCCAGAAATTCACGTCAACTGTAAAACCCTATGCTGAAGACGTGAAAATGAACAAACTCAAGCCCGCTTGCTTGTCGTAAGATGCGACTACCGGCATCGGGTGTTCAGGGTCGCTGACTTGGTTGATGCATGTCATCGATCCAAATTGCGTGGATCGATGCTCATTGATGTAAATCACTGGATTGTCTGGTCCAGACTCGATTATTTACAGACCGCCGTCATATAGCTGGAATATTGCTGAGTGCGGCGTTAAGGAACAAACAAGCAAGCAAGCAGCAAGCGATCTACTCGCAGCGTTTTACGCTAGAGATAAGGAATGTGATTATTCACATTTGGGATGTTTTTGGCCGCATAATCAGAAGTCAGGCACACTTCTACGGAGTTTTCGAATGATTTTTTTTCTGAAATGTTCACTTTTAGTTATCTGGTCGGGCAGTTTAGAACAAACGACTCCCGAAACAGTGCCACAAAATACGCTTCAAATGGTGTGAGTGAGTTCGTTTATGCTTTATGCAAAAGCTTTATTAACCTTGACGTTTACACATCGGACTTGTTCCATTACAGCAATAAGCAATATGACTGAGGGACGTAACTCCCGTTATACATCATTACGAGTCACCACTAAAAATGAATAAGTCACGTTACGCTAAGCGATAACACTACATCCCCCTTTTAATAAGATTTCAAAGGGAAAATCTATAAAATAAAATGTCTTTCAATGTAATTTGTTTTAAACAGTCTGTGATGCACATACTTGAAACACATGCATTAAAGTCTCTATGTGATCACAGGTGGAGCCTTTTCGGAGCTGTCACATGTCTTCCTGATCTTGTAACTGTGCTCGATAATCTCGGCGATACTACGGGTGAGTGTTGAATAATTTTTGAATTTGAAGTTTACACGATATACGGCTTTTCCATTGGACGAGAGGTCGGTCACATGACCGCGAAATTGACGTTCATAAGTGTATGAACGACACAATTTGACGTTCATACGTTTTTCACGAGACCGTGTTCTTGAAATGACGTTAACACTGACGGACTACTTCCACATTCCTGGGGAAACCCATGGGAATTCCCTAGCACGAAAACATGCATTAGCGTTCTTTCTGATCATTTAGAACCTTTATTCTTGGTCTCAGCGTTTCAGTATACATTGAGACATGTCAGAGAGCGTGATTGCATGATTGTTCACGAATATCCTCGCTACGGCCTATCCTAATGAACAAACGAAGAAATGCACATCTAAACTATCGTAGTATCGACTCGATTCGTGTCTAGGCTGACAGTGACAGGCTCCAGCACTCTATGAATTTACCTTAGTGTCTGTTTGACGCATATTTATTCACCTTTCAATGATCGGCCAGTTGATCAATGATGACTAACACATGTAACCGCCACTAGTCCATTAACAACTTCGGAAATCTCTCCCGTCACGTTTATCGTGACGGCCATTTTGACGTCTTGTACTTGATGTAAATGTATTACGACGCGCTGTCATTGTGAGTGAGTGAGTTAATATTTAAAGTCACATCGGCATTGTTTCAGCCATATCGTGACTTCACTGTCATTGTGACTGACTTACTGAGGTAGTTCTTTACAGAACTTTCTCATCTAATGAGAATATGATTGGAATACATGTGCTGCGTAAGATGTTTCTGAACGGCAAGTTGTGCATCCATGCGCTCATGTCACCTCTCTTTCTGAGGAACTATTTTACTCCGCGATATAGCTGGTTGTTGTATGGCTGTCAGTGTAAACATGAAGTCACACGTACGAAATAAAATTGTGTTTAGATCTTGGCCTACATCCTTTGAGGTAAGAAATTGTGATAAAAAAATTATAAGAATTGAATTTCACTTTGTGAACTCACACAAAGTGAAAGTCAATTCTTAAGTAACGGAAACTGGTGATGTACTTGTTTGACTTGAATCTGGTTCCATGTCTTGCAAACAAAGACTTGAGATGATTGATTACGCTGCCACTTGTGGTACTTGTAAGCTTACTTACCTTGAGTAATAGTCTACTACAAGCAGGTAATTACAGCTATTGAGAGGAAATATATCAGTCCCGTTTCGTTGCCAAGGTCGATCTGGAAGTTCGGTAGGTATCAGCGGTTCTTGAGTATTTGTTTTCTCTTTGATACACTCAGTGCAATTGTCGACGTCTTCTTTGATTTGCTTTGAAAGTCTTAGCCACCACACTGATAGCTTAGCTCTTTCCCTACACTTGACTTTCCCTTGATGTCCTGTGTGAAGAATATCTAGCATTTCCAATCTCATTGCTGTTGGAACTAGCCTATTTCCCCTCAACAAAAGCCCATTTTCCACACTCAGCTCGTGTCGGAATTGAAGGTAATGTGTAACTGCTCCTGCAACTTTAGACTTGTGTGACCAGCCTTCTTGACAATATTTCATCAGTTCGCTGCACATTTCATCCTGTTTAAGTGACCGCCTCCGTGGTCTAGTGGTAGAGCATCCACCCGGAGAGCGGAAGGTCCGGGGTTCGATCCCCGGCCGCGTCATACCAAAAGACGTTAAAAGATGGTACTTGTTGTTACCCTGCCTACCGCTCGGCATTAAGGGGCTAACACAAGGACTGGTCGGCTCGGAGTCAGTATACTGTGTCTGAGTGGGGTATTCATGTTAAACTGCGACATGGTATCTCAGTGGGCTAGCACTATAAATCGGCATCAGTCCGGACTAGTACAAGCAGCCACACACACACACGTGCATGCACGTCGCAATATAAGTGCAATACTCTTGGACGCGACGTTAAACCCAATTTCACCTCACTTCACCTCCTGTGTAAGTTCTGTCCGAATGTCATCTGGACGCTTTTCTGTTGCAGGTATGGTTTTCATCACACTGTCATCATGTCACAGTTTCCTGTCTGAATTCCTCTTCAGATGTCGTTGAACATGAGAGAGGTGATCTGGACAAAGTATCAGCCAGTACAAGATTCTTCCCAGGTACGTATTTCACTGTGTACGAGAATCTCATCAATCTCATCCGGAATCTTTGGACTCATGGAGGCAACAGATCCAGTTCCTTTGATCCATGAAGTGAGCGTAACGGCTTGTGATCCGTTTCCACGACGAAGGTAGGTCCAATCAGGTAAGTTGAGAACTTTTCCCATGCCCATGTCATTGCTAGTGCCTCCTTTTCTACTTGAACATATTTTTACTCTGTATGTGTGAGAGATCACAAGGCGATTGCTACTGGTCTCCAGGAATCTTCATGTTGCAGCAGTAGCACCGCACCCAGACCATAAGATGAAGCATCAGCAGACACTTTGGTCGGCTTTGTTGTATCATAGTATGCTAGTACTCTACTTGGACTTATCTCTTCCTTCATATCGCTGAAAGCTGCTCTCCGAGGTTGATACCAACACCATACTGAATCTGCCTTCAGTAAATCTCTGAGAGGCTTTGAATTCTCTGCAAGATCAGGTGAGAACTTGCTTATGCCCCCCTTTCATTACGACCACGAATATCCCGAATCACGCCGAATCGGAAACTTTCGAAATTTGTGATGATTCGGCCAATTATGACAAACGTACGACGGAGTTACGGAAACTCTAATCGGGTTGAAAAGTATGAAGAATGTCAGGAATGGGTTAAAAAACATGTACGAATTACAAGATTCATGTACGGATCATGCACAAATGTAAGAATCACCTACGACTAGGTTATGAATATGCCGAATACATGTACGAATGCAGGACGATCGCAACGAATAAGATATGACTAATATGACATATTTACGAGTAGTTTGCGAAAATCGATACTCTTCCTGACACTTCGCCATGTTCTTGGGTTCCAAAAGGCTGGCCAACCAATCATTTCCACCATGGAGGTTCAACAGAGAGCATGTATTGCTCTGGTCCTGGTCCTTGGGGAATCGTGTTGTTCTTACTTAATTCTTACATGATTTGTAGTTGACTCGGGACACTCGTGGCTGTTTTGGGATGTTTTCGGGTTGAGGACAAGAAATTTGGGAGCCACAAATCTCTAAGAATAGCCAAGGATGCAAAAGAATCGATTACGAAGTTGTTACTGAACATAAGAATTAATTACGAATGGATTATGATACAACCATGAAATTGCAATTCGAGACCCTTCCACGAAAGTTTTTGACAAACAAAATCTTTCTCGCAGATTTGACGAACTCCCGCGAACTGTACGAATGTTTGGGAATCAAATAAGATTCATTTAAGAACTTCAAGAAATGATTGAGATTTATCTACAAACATGAAAAATTTCCTATTCGGGGTGATTCGGGATATTCTTGGTCGTAGTGACATGGGGGCATAAGAAAGTTTATCACCCCGAAGAATCTTCTAAATGCTGTGAGAGTTGTTGGCTCGTCCATTTCTGTAATTGACTTGATCTTTTCAGGGTCGGGGTGTATCTCTGCTGCATTCATGATGAATCTGAAGAACTTGACTTGGGTCTTTGCAAACTCGCATTTATCCAAGTTTAGTGTTACACCTGCTGCTGACACTTTCTTAAGTACTGAGTTTAGACATTGATCTTGCTCTTCAAGAGACCTTCCTTTGACTAGGATATCGTCCATTCGAGGATCTGGTGCTGAAGTTATGCTGAAGGGTAGACGGTTGAACTTGTAGCGTTATGTAGCGTAGAGTTAAGAACGTGGTAAGACGAGATGATTCTTCTGCAAGTGGAACCTGGTAGAATCCAGAATGAGCGTCCAGTTTGGTAAAGAACTTGGCCCTGCTATTTGGCCTAGAATTTCTTCTATTGATGGAATGTTATGATTTTCTTGTCGGACATTCTCATTCAACTTCGTCAAGTCTACACATATCCTGACCTTATTCTGAGGATTAGGAACCACTACTGTTCCGGCATACCACTCTGTCGGTATGGTAATAGGTGAGATTACTCCAAGATTTTCCATCCTTGGTAGCTCTTCCTTGACTGGTTGCATGAGCGGGATGGATATCCTCCTAGCCGTAGTGATTGCATATGGTTTCGCATCAGGTTTCAGCTCAATCTTCTATTGACTATTTCCAAGACCTTTGAATACGTGTGGATACTTTTCCTTGTATGTTGATTTGTCAGAGGTTGATACAGCATCAAGTCTAATATTTTTTGTTACCATTTTCAGGGCATCAACTGATGGACGTCCAAGTAATGGAGTTTTGAGTTCTGTGTCCTCTACGACATACACCTTCTCCATGAGAGTCTTCTCTTCCCATGTCAGGTGAGTAACGAACTGCCCACAGACCTTCATCTTGCAATCTCTGTGAGGTTTCTGTCTGGTGGTGAAATTGATATATCGGTATTCTTCATCAGCTGTGTGAAGTTTGACTCAGGGTAACATCTGCACCTGTGTCTATCTTGAAGTTGATTGGATGACTACCTACAGTGACATTCACCATCAATGGTTTGTTAGAATCATTATTTCTAGCCTCTAAAACGTCAGGTTAAAGTGTAATTAAACCCAAGAATGTTTCTTCTTCTGTTACTCCACACACACTTGTCTTTTTACCTCTACACACAATGGAATAATGTGGGGTCTTTGAACAATTATGGCAAACTGCATCTCTCGCTGGACACTTGGATTTGAAGTGACTTGATCCACCGCATCGATGGCATGTATCATTTGAATTTGAAGTATTGTATGTATTGCCTTTACCCTTCTGTGAACTTGCGAATTTGTTTACAGTTTTCTGCGGTTTCTTGTTTTTAACAACTTCAATTTTAGCTTCAGAATTAAAGTTGTTTTGCACGGCATCCAGTTGTAGTTTAACAGCTTCAGACTGGCGGGCTTGGGTGATTGCTGACTTGAGGGTAAGTTCCGAGTCTAACCGCAACTTCATAGAATGCTTTGAGTCACGGAGTCCGACAACAATCCTGTCACGTACCGTTTTATCCTTCAAAGTGCTGTAGTCACAATGTTCAGCAAGGTTATAAAATGCAGTGATAAATTCATCAACAATTTCGTTTGCTTCTGTTAAACCTTGCCCTTTCGAAAATCACATTTTTCTTCGTTTGCTTCTTCTGCTGAAAGTCTAAACGATGTCAAAATTTCCTCTACTTCTGAACCTATTGTGTATATAAAAGTATTGACTTGTGCACTGTCATTATCTTCTGATAATTTTGATGAACTTCGAAAACGTTCAAACCTTCTCTACCACTGTTCCCACTTTTCAGGAGTTTTGAAAACAAATTTCTTGGGAGATTTAATTTGAAAACTTTCCATGTTTGTAAATTTCTCCTTTTTCGTGTTTTCAGTCTTCGTTAATAAAATCCGTCTACTGACACAATGTTCTGTTATCAAGTGATTGAGTTCGTTTATACAAAAGCTTAATAACCTTGACGTTTACACATCGGACTTGTTCCGTTACAGCAATAAGCAATATGGCGAACGCACTTGGACTAAGGGACGTAACTCCCGTTATACATAATTACGAGCCACCACTAAAAATGAATAAGTAGTGCTGTTACGCTAAGAGATAACACTACAAATGTGACACTGATGACACAACCAAATTTGATGCGTGTGACTATCTTGTTTGGTTTAATAAAGTGTTTGTAAATATCTCGCGCTTTCATGAGATTTCTTCACTGCGCCGGAGTGTGTTCTGCCTTGTAGTTGCAAATGAAAGACGTCTCGTGATTTTTATGAATGAAAACAATAGTCCCAGTGTCACAGAGGTCACGGTTAACCAATCAAAACGAATAAAACGAGGTCAACCTTGTACGACACACGTGTGACGTACGGATTTAGTATCGTACCACTTGTATCTTCACGATGGGGGTAATAATTGTTTTTATTTTCAAAGGCCGGGTTGTTTTTCAGGATTTTATTCAATCTTTGACTACATTGTGGGTCAGTTATGTTGAAACTAAACGGCGCAGTTGTCAAAATACAGCTGCAAGTTGACTCATATCCGTTTTGACACCAATACTTAAATTAAACATATAAATGCAATCTGATTATTTATTGCTAAGGAACTAATTATGTTTCAACAACGTCGATGGTTTCACTAATTAAGAAAAAGCCTGCGGTAATGAAGTTTCTTCAAGAATCCCAGATTGCACTAATGAGCAGACTTGGAGATTACGGTATGGGCCACGCAGATGAGAGTTGCACCAGTTTCATACCCACCAACAGAATCTGGATGTTTGACTAGAAATTCACCATGGTCTACTTGGAGGGAGATGGCATGTCCGACAGAGGGACGCGAATACCATTGAGAGGCGTTAGGAAATAATTATCTTGGGGTATAACTCTTTTGTCCACCGGGCCCAGGGTGAAGAGCGAAAAAACTCTCACTCTTCTGCACGTCACATTTGATTAAGGTTTGGGGATGAAAATCTGCTAAAAAGTTTTGATTTCGGAATCAGTAACAGCTCCTGGTTTATTAATTCATTCTACATTTATATTTCAACGGTTTATCTATTTATTTTAATTTAAATCTTTAGAAGATTTAATGATCCTTGCATATTTACTGTTTATAGAGCTTAGAAAACACAAGTCATGTTATTGTTGAAAAAAAGTGTAAATATTGCAACCGTTTTATCTCTATATTACTTGAAAAGTTGTGATGATCTTTGAAAAAAATACATTCTATGAAGTATTAATGAACCGCCTATGGTCGACGTTATACAATGCTTTCCGTTATGCAGCACACTGACAACACCTGTCAATAAACTCTGGGCCAGCGTGCAAGGAGTTGCTACAACTATATGGCCTATGAAGGCATTAGTGACACGAACGAATTCTTGTTAATACAAAACTTTCTTACGCTTTCGTCGTAACGTTAAGTACAAATCAAGTGAATAGTGAGCAATTTCTTTATTGTTCAGACTTGGAAGCCGAGTTGAACATTTCGAAGTGTTACCGAAGTTTCCTGTGAGGTATATTTGCTAATATCAACATTTCTTTACTGTAAGATGACGCTGAAGCTTGCCAGCAAGAGGACATTGCAAATTTTTCGAAGATGCGTCTTATTTTGTCGGTAGAATAAGGCCGCGGTGTCATGTTGCAACATGTCATGTTGCTGGAGAAGTCAAATTCAATGATTGATATCTCCAATGTATTTCTCGTCTCATCTCTCCTATCTGTTTCTTCTTGAGGCAACATGAAGTCATTGATCCGCAAACATGTTTGAGAAAGTCTACTGACTTGTATTTCATGTCTTGCCACACCCTATTGTTTCCTAGGGTTTGATGACCGAGTTCACTTTAGCTTTTCAAGTAAACCTAATTACAGACAGACAATAGCTAAATTTTAAACCAGGAACATCATGGATATTGAAGGATGCTTTACGCCAGTCAGCAATATCACAGCAATATCACGGCAATATTCCAGCAATATCACCGCAATATTCCAGCAATATCACGGCAATATTCCAGCAATATCACGGCAATATTCCAGCAATATCACGGCAATATTCCAGCAATATCACGGCAATACTCAGCAATATCAGGGCAATATTCCAGCAATATCAGGGCAATATTCCAGCAATATCAGGGCAATACTCAGCAATATCAGGGCAATATTCAAGCAATATCACGGCAATATTCCAGCAATATCACGGCAATATTCCAGCAATATCACGGCAATACTCAGCAATATCAGGGCAATACTCAGCAATATCACGGCAATATTCCAACAATATCACGGTAATATCACAGCAATATCACGGCAATATTCCAGCAATATCACGGTAATATCACAGTAATATTCCATCAATATCACAGCAATATTCCATCACTATCACAGCAATATTCCAGCCATATCACAGCAATATTCCAGCAATTTCACAGCAATATTCTAGAGGTATCTGGGTGTATTGGTCAAATTTTGCATGGCCAATCAGTTCGGATCCTTCTTAATTACAGTTAATACATTCTGCAAGGTGTGATTAAAGGAGGCCCCACTATATTGTACGTGCAGCCATCACATCAGAAATAGTTTAGTTCGCTCTATCTGGGCTGGACTGTATATATATTTCAAATGATGTATAATCAGTCATTTTATTTATCTTGACATGTTTTTAGAATTGGTGTCCTCTGATTTTCATACATACTTGTGATATTTACTTCCAGCCAGCTTTAAAAACTTTGCATTTCTTTTAACATTCCCGAACGTCTTCAAAAGACTACAAATGGCATTTATTTATTTGGCGAAGTAATTGACAATTGCACATGGGAATGTTATAGGTGCACTGACCTTGAAACTGCTCTGTTGGCAATTGGCGGCCGGGAAAATAAAACAAAATGACTACAATACAATGTTCGGCACCCAATCGTACCTCCCACAAAGTAGCATCTAGACATGTGTGATCTTCAGACCTTTGCTTCACATTCACATCACACGTCGCGGCGTCAACTACGTGAGGGGAATAAAGAACGCTTCACAATTGTTTTTGATAAGAAACAAAATGGCGGATAATCAGATAAAAAATGGAGGCGAGTGAAAACGAGATGCAAGCAAGGAACTTTTGTCACGGGTGGTTTTCGAATTCAACACAAAGGGTGACTAATTACAGGTTACACTTGGCACATTGTGTGTCGTTTCACACCATATCCCGCCTCCCTAAAACAAATTTATTCAGGGACAGTATAGACTTATGCAGCTCATTCAAAGTCCAATTTGTTCAAGATTCCTTCTATAATAGCTTACTGCATTACAAGTTCAAATTTAACTGATTGTTTTTCGTAACTATGCATTTGTAGAAGACAGCACCTGTGATAGGTTTCTTTTATACTTTTTAATTGTTTGATAATTGCGTCAAAAGGGAACTCGAAGAGAATCGGCTTAAATGTACCAGTTCATTTCAGAACATTTGTGATATATATAGACATGTAATGGCAAAAGACGAGTTTTATTTGAAACGTGTAAAGAATTGTCAGTATAATGTTTCTCTTATCTCGAGGGATTTGTATGTCTTGGGGTTAGTTATTTGCTGCTCGCTTACGGCCATTCAGAATCGGGCGTCCTCATGGTCCAGGTCGCTACTGTTCGCTGTGCTAACCCTCCACGGCTAGGGTCACGGATCGCCGGTTCGAATTTCTTATTCTCCTTGAGTACTACCCCTGTTCAGTATTGTATGTTTAGATAACCTATTCCAATGAAACGCCAATATGATCCAAAACACAAAGTAGAAAAGTAATAATCAATATGTTTCACTCTCACACGAGGACCTTGTGCTCACAACGATGCTTATCGGGGCAAACAGAATGAAATCCATAACACAGTGGAAGGGACAGTTTAGACAAGCAAAAGTTTAAGTTTAGAGCATCGTTATGAAATGTACTGGAATTCACATCCGGGACTTTTTGTGGACTGAAAACAAAATGGACTCTAAAGGTGTGGCTTTACGTTATGGACAAGTTCAACTTCAGTTCAGACATTTCATCTTGGGTCACGACAGTTTTCGTGCATTTTTGTCGTTTGAGTGCATTTATCAAACTTGACAACCATAGTTATACGTTTTTCATCAACTTTACATTATTGTCATTAAGTCATCCGAAAGGGTTCTATTGCATCTCGACTTGGTATGTGCGTGTCACGAAGCTTAAATAATGATTACGCCACCTACACTGGAGTAACGAATCACACCATAGGGGTGAGGTTTGTAATTGTCGTGGATACACACAAGTAAATTGGAAAACTGAAAAAAGACAGACTGATTGAATTACAGCGCATTGACAAAGACAAACCAACTCAAGTTCAAGGATTTATTAACACTAAGCATTTATAGATCAACAAGGATCACACCCTTTGCATCCTAGAATACAGTGGCCATATGTTCTTCACTGATCTTGAAGACTTGGATTTTTTTAGAGCAGGAGAAGTGGAATGGTGGCATTCCATGGATTGACATTTTGACTCGGGATCATAGTGGTAGACCCATGTTTCGTCAACCGTTTCTAATCTCTTTTTGAATTTGACGAAATTCTCCTCAATTAGCTCTAAATTTTCTCTGACAATGTCAGTTCTTCTTTTTCTTAAGATCAGAATTAAGAAACTTGGGCGCCCAACCAGCAGATATCTTATTTATCTGTAAATGTTCATGAATAATAGTTTCAATTGATCTATGGTTTAGTGAGTGAGTGAGTGGGTGAGTTTGGTTTTACGCCGCTTTTAGCAATATTCCAGCAATATCACGGCGGGGGACACCAGAAATGGGCTTCACACATTGTACCCATCTATGGTTTAGACCTGTGTCTGCCTCAAGTTCAGCAATGGTAATACGTCTGACAGTATAAGTTTCTTTCTATCTCCTTGATTGAATCTTCATTTATGGAAGTTGATCAGCGACCTAGGGTCATCATCAAGGCTTGTTCTCCTAGCCTTAAACATAGCTGCTGTGCGTCCTATTCCACAAAATGCCTGTTAAGGATTAATGCTTTGAGAAAACAACTGAAGGTATTTTGCCTGATAACTTCAGCTTATTAAGGGTGTAAGAATCTACATCGAAACATCGCTAAATAAAAAAAAAACAGAAGTTGTTTTCCAAAAATTTGTATGTTTTCTTGTGTACTCACCAACTTCTAGAATGCCATACGGATGAGCAGACAGAAACAGCCCTTGATGCGAATAAAAACTGCGAGGAGGCAAGTACCCACCCACCCATCCCCACCACCACGCACGCACGCACACACACACTCCCTCCCCAACGATTTCGCCCGCCATTTTTTATTGTCCGTTTTACGCTATTTCCGTTTTTTTCAAATTTCAAATATAATTCTGGGCGAGCATTTGTGTTTAAGTATTTCCTAAAGTATTGAAATCTGCAAAGTTTCTGTGATGACTTTACTTGCCCCTTTAATCTATATACGGGAGCGGGGTCAAAGCGCGGACGTCGGAGTAGGAAACCTCCGCTCATCCCAAGCCACTAGCCAGCCAGAAGAGTGTGTCCTTTAACAACATTATTCCGATACCACGGATTAGCAGTTTAAGTAATATACTTTATAAGACCACCACGTTGAAGTGCAGAGTTTGCACTTTTAAAAAACTGTTTCATACACAATAAAGGCCAAAGTGATTGATTAGTTACCGCCTGAAAAGTGACTAAAACCCTGAGGATCACAGTTGATACTACTCAATATGGAAACTCGTCACTTTGTCACATAATTGTCTTTTGCATGTTTTACTTCTAATTTGGTGGAATAAGCTGCAGTGGGTCAAGACGGACTGTCACCTCGAAGAACAGAGAAGGTCGCTTAGTTGTAGGCTTTAGTGGGTGGAGGCAGGGTGAAGTAGCTACCACTGACAGACTGTCTAACTGACCTTTGTCCCCAAGTCAAACTGCTGACCGTGTGTGCCGACCATGTGAAGATAAGATCAGATGAGAGAGATGACATTTCCTACCGTCAAACAATGTTGACGACAGCGGCAAGGAAGGAACGATAGCTCCTCATACTGACGTTAGGAGAACTGATCCACTTGGGACAATATTGGATTAACTAGAGAGGCTTGAGGAAATCCGATCTTATATCAGAATAGAATTCACAGGTATCTAAAAATGAGTATCCTCTTCAACACTGTGGAGGCTACATCATTTACAAATACGTCCACAAGGAAAGATTTTCTGGGCGTGAAAAGCGCCCGAACTCTAATTCCAAAGGGAGAGTTCCACAGCGGAGCTTGACTAGAGTACTTTGCAGCGACAGATTCCAAATATTGCGAACATAGTACGTAGTACAAAGGATATCCACACCGAACGTTCTTAGCTTATTACCATGAGATTACCCACACTCATTCCACGGAGCACTGCACCAAATTTCAAAATTAATAGCAATTAATCTTTCCTTTATACTTTTGAAGTCTCTGGATTAAATATTATAAACACCTGAGACAGGAAACTGCAAACTATCAAACAATTTCGACACAGTGCTATCTCCAGACTTTCTGAATTTAATGAATCATGATTTAGCAGTTCAAATTAATCGATCGGGAGACGCCTTCTTCACCTTTATCCAGAAACGAATAATATCAATTCTCTGCTTTGTGATCGTCAACATTCATCCCATCTCGGTCGGTATAGCCAAGTTTGGAGTTTTATAGACCCACACAATGAAAACAACGACAAGCCCTATTTTAACTGTGTTAGTTCTTCTCGATTAACCTTAATGGCAGAACCGTAGGAGAAAACACATTGCTGGCACTTTGAGGTAGTGACCCTCTTTCTCAGGCCAGCAGGTAGACTTGCATAAGGGGTCTCTGTCTCTGACTGGAATGACAGTGTGTTACATATACACTGAATTTACATTTACGAACATTCATATTAGTTCACACATATTACTTGGTATATATTGAAACATATTTCTAACACAAAGTTGGTGTTATACAAAAGCTATGACAATGGCACAGAATTTCAGAAACATAACAATATAAAAAAACACAGAATTTCAGAAACATAATATAAAAAACACAGATTATTAAGAGAGAAAATTCGATAACGTATCTGCAATACTAGTGATCGTCACACGAGTACATGGAATACCTGATATACAGTATTTCAAACTATTCTCAGCTCCTTCGGGAGTATATGTCTAATATAAACAAATCATTTACTTCTTTTCGTCCTGTAGGACTTTCAGTTTTGATGTAAGATTTAGCATAAATAATTTCCATTTCTGAAACTGGCATTCAAGGGTGCGAATACCAATTATATGCCAAGTGACGGTTTCATTCAGTGGCACGAACTGCTAATTTAGGTGACATTTGGTTGTCAATGGATGTTGGAGTCAGCGCGCTGGACCACGCGTGCATACATTATTCACTCGTGTGTTGGATTGTCCGGGAATTATTGAGGAGCAAGCGACACGCAGCCTGCAAACACACAGCGAGTGGAGCAGTACACACGCTCGACTTGCAGGAATGCGGACGTTGCTTGTGGAGTGGCAGGGCAGGAACGTCACATTCCCAACCTGACCCTGCATATGTGTACAGGCAGGATCCGACAGTCACAACATGCAGCACCAATCTGTCTGTTCCTTGTACACAGAGGAAATGTCAATATCTTCTGTAGTAGATGTAGCACCCATCTGTCTGTCCCTTATATACAGAGGAGATGTCCATATCTTCTGTAGTAGATGCAGCACCCGTCTGTCTGTACCTTGTATACAGAGGAGATGTCAATATCTTCTGTAGTAGATGCAGCACCCGTCCGTCTGTCCCATATACACAGAGGAGATGTCCATATCTTCTTTAGCAGATGCAGAACCCGTCTGTCTGTCCCTTATATACAGAGGATATGTCCATATCTTCTGTAGCAGATGCAGCACCCGTCTGTCTGTCCCTTATACACAGAGGAGATGTCAATATCTTCTGTAGCAGATGCAGCACCCGTCTGTCTGTCCCGTATATACAGAGGAGATGTCCATATCTTCTGTAGCAGATGCAGCACCCGTCTGTCTGTCCCTTATATACAGAGGAGATGTCCATATCTTCTGTAGTAGGTGTAGCACCCGTCTGTCTGTCCCGTATATACAGAGGAGATGTCCATATCTTCTGTAGCAGATGCAGCACCCGTCTGTCTGTCCCTTATATACAGAGGAGATGTCCATGTCTTCTTTAGTAGATATAGCAACCGTCTGTCTATCCCTTATATACAGAGGAGATATCCATGTCTTCTTTAGTAGATGTGGCACCCGTCTGTCTGTCCCTTATATACAGAGGAAATGTCCATATCTTCTGTAGCAGATGCAGCACCCGTCCGTCTGTCCCTTATATACAGAGGAGATGTCCATATCTTCTGTAGCAGATGCAGCACCCGTCTGTCTGTCCCGTATATACAGAGGAGATGTCCATATCTTCTGTAGCAGATGCAGCACCCGTCTGTCTGTCCCTTATATACAGAGGAGATGTCCATATCTTCTGTAGTAGGTGTAGCACCCGTCTGTCTGTCCCGTATATACAGAGGAGATGTCCATATCTTCTGTAGCAGATGCAGCACCCGTCTGTCTGTCCCTTATATACAGAGGAGATGTCCATGTCTTCTTTAGTAGGTGTAGCACCCGTCTGTCTGTCCCTTATATACAGAGGAGATGTCCATGTCTTCTGTAGTAGGTGTAGCACCCGTCTGTTATGACCTTGTATACAGAGGAGATGTCCATAACTTCTGTAGTAGGTGTAGCACCCGTCTTTTATGACAGGGGAGATGTCAATGTCTTCTATGGAAGATACTATGTGTTGATATACCTGGGGATTGGTTGTATATTGTTGTGGTAATCTACTCTAGATCAATAAACTGATGATGCAGTTTTTGTAGAATAATATGCTGTTGCTGTTAACACTATTTACACTGTAATATTCACATACATATGTTGAATAACCAACCGTGCACAAAGAGTGCAGTTCTTGCCCTAATACAATTTAGAATCATCCTTCATTTCGAAAATACTATTTTCACTTACACCATGGTTTCAAACAGCATCCCATTAACAATGAAGAATAGGCACTTTTGCAGGCATACCCATATTAACACACAAAAAACATGAAAGAAACAAATAAGTCCGATCCCAAATCTTAGGCAACGCCATAGAGCTGTCAGGGTCGCGAAAGTGCACTCCCTTTACAATTCGTAAATAGTTCCTTAATGAACACCCTCGTCCTCCAAGAACTCTCACCGATCATTAAATATTGTTATTAAAAAGGTTTTATTGCCATACCTTAGTTCTACAAAAACACCAGTCAACAAATTACACACCTCCAGCATTTGAACATGTTGCATGACAGTGACATGCACTGTTTGCCTCAATTATTTGATCTTTGAATCGTGATCTCGTATAACTGATATGCCACCTTGTCTTTAAAAACAGAACAGAAGATGTCACGCCATGCGACCAGGATCTGTTGGTTCTGTCCCGCCCTTTCATTATCCCCCCCTTGTCGTGTTTGACACGAGGTGTCACTATGCCTCATCCCACAATACACCTGGAGCCTCAGAGTTTCTTAAGTAGGGGAGAAGCTGAATGTTTTAAAAAGGTCTTTCTGTCTGTGTTTTCGGCAAACACTGACTCACGCATACACAAAGGACGAACGTATGCCGATGTTTGCGCGATCACAGAAGGCAGATCAGGATATATTCAAGCCCTCAACATTCCCTACATGTTGACAGACAGGCACACGTATGTGTTAAAGTGAGTGAGTGAGTGAGTGAGTGAGTGAGTGAGTGAGTGAGTGAGTGAGTGCATACCGTTTTATTATATAAACGAGGCACACCTAAATACATTAGTAGACATAAGTTGCATTAATTAAACATTAACTTCTCGTAAAAGTTCATTTTAACATCTTAATCATTTTAACCTAACATGCATAAGTACGGTAATGAAATTGACAAGCTGTACTCCTTTGTTCCCGTGTTATGTGCCTGATACCGGCAGCGCTATAGTCCGTGTCAATAAACCGTGTCTGAGCCCTCATGTCAGGGAACGCCGCAAGGAGTTTTCCTTCTAAATCTTAAATTGGACGCTCCCGAACCGACACCGATTGGTACACAGCAACCAGTAACCGTGCGATGACAACCAACCATGTAGAAAATACTACGGACTCTAACGTATACCACACATTGTATCGAACAGGAACCGGTGCGGAACATCGTAGTCTCAATAATAAATACACTTGCATTAACGTGTGAGACATGAATGTATGTAAGTCTTTGTTTAAAAGAAATCTCTTACTTTACCAAGGCCATGAAGCAAAAGAATAACAGTCCAATTGAAACATGACAGAAAGCAAGTTGATTAAGTCTGTTTGATTCCTCCTTGAGCCAATGGCAATTCATTTAAGTATACACGTTTGTTCTCAAGTACATCAAACCACGTGTTACATTAATACAGTACTAAATCAGTAGGTTAGAATACTATCAAAACGTAAATGTAACATGAAACTTGTCTTTGTCGCAAGGCATTCAAATGGTCCCACAATGCATCATTTAGATGTTACAGCTGATCGACTCTGCACCAGACAAACCAGTGTTTGACAGGAGGAGCAACAGTACCCAATTAGATACACTGTTGCTTACCAGGTACACTTTGAGTGAGCTGAAGGTAACACAGAATGATGTCTATCAAGTAAAGAAAGCCTGGCTGTTACGATGGGTTTTAATTTGTTTTTATATTAATTGGCTGTGTAATGTGATATGCTTGATGTGAGACGACAGACGTCGGCGTAATTCAACATCCATGCTTTCCCTTGACCATCCCCACCCTCTTTATCTCCAGGGCTCGCATTTTCATGACTCGGCTTTTACTACATACATGGTCACCGGGGGCCTGGACAGAACACTCCTGACTCAAATGCAAATAGAATATTTTGTCGTGTAACAGCAAAACGCTTCCAATTATGTGAACATAGCTGGTAAATGAAAGGTCCCTAGAAAAATCCAGGTGGTAATCCTTTGGGCTTCATGTTAGATACCCTTCGCCTTCAGACAACCACAAATACAGTGCAGAAAATATGTCACAGTCTGTTCAAGAAGTTCTCTTCGGTACAAAAAATAATCAGTTAAGCGCATAGGGCGCCATAAAGACCCTGTTTACATTCTTAAGACTCTACCTGTAGACAGAAACGTTTCACGTTGATTCGGACGTTACCGATCCCGCTAAAACACCTTACACATTCCAGATTAACGAAAGATGGATACTTATAAATGGTGACAATTTTTCAAGTTTAATATCTATATACCAATTAACGATGGTACATCGAGTGAATGTCTATAGCGACTGTGACAACTGGCTGACATTGTCTGAGCATGATATGGGGATTCATTGGCATCCGAAACTGCAAGTTGGCCAAGAGGCGTCTCAGGACGTTGGCGTACACAGATGTTCAATGGGAATGTGGCAGGGGCTTTTAGTTGAACAAGGCAGTGCCCGGATGTTCAAGTTCCACTAAACATCTGTAAGTGGGCTAACGTTGTCCTGCTGTCCTACTCGCAAAGATTATAACGACTGGCCTTAAAACCTCATCAATGAATTCCAAGGAATTGACCATCAAGGTAGATGGAGTCCGAATAGTAGTACATGTCATGTTGTGCGATGACACACGTGATGATGATCTGAATCGTATCCTTCAACGGTAAGAATCGTATCCGACAGTATTCGCGATCTTAAGCGGCCAGGCCACCGTATTGCCTACGCAAGATACATCAAATCAAACTACTTGATTTTGTTGACATCATCAGCAAACTGTTACCCGATCTAATCATGCCTATGCATTGTCCTTTGAGCGCTACTGTCTTCTATTGTCTTGGCATGAGGACAAATGTTACAACGCAACAGTGTCTTCTCCCTTGTCTTGTCGCACACGGTGTACATGGGTGACAAGATCACCATCCCATACTGCCTCCCTTCTCTTGCTGCACACGGTGAACATGGGTGACAAGATCGCCATCGCATACTGCCTCCCTTCTCTTGTTGCACACGGTGTACATGGGTGACAAGATCACCATCCCATACTGCCTACCTTCTCTTGCTGCACACGGTGTACATAGGTGACAAGATCACCATCGCATACTGCCTCCCTTCTCTTGCTGCACACGGTGTACATGGGTGACAAGATCACCATCGCATACTGCCTCCCTTCTCTTGCTGCACACGGTGTACATGGGTGACAAGATCACCATCGCATACTGCCTC
Source organism: Haliotis rufescens (assembly GCF_023055435.1). Lineage (NCBI taxonomy): Eukaryota > Metazoa > Mollusca > Gastropoda > Lepetellida > Haliotidae > Haliotis > Haliotis rufescens. The sequence continues at coordinate 3,117,769 of NW_025964068.1, forward strand.
CCTTCTCTTGCTGCACACGGTGTACATGGGTGACAAGATCACCATCGCATACTGCCTCCCTTCTCTTGCTGCACACGGTGTACATGGGTGACAAGATCTACATCGCATACTGCCTCCCTTCTCTTGCTGCACACGGTGTACATGGGTGACAAGATCACCATCGCATACTGCCTCCCTTCTCTTGCTGCACACGGTGTGCATGGGTGACAAGATCACCATCGCATACTGCCTACCTTCTCTTGCTGCACACGGTGTACATGGGTGACAAGATCACCATCGCATACTGCCTCCCTTCTCTTGCTGCACACGGTGTACATGGGTGACAAGATCACCATCGCATACTGCCTCCCTTCTCTTGCTGCACAGGGTGTACATGGGTGACACGATCACCATCGCATACTGCCTCCCTTCTCTTGCTGCACACGGTGTACATGGGTGACAAGATCACCATCGCATACTGCCTACCTTCTCTTGCTGCACACGGTGTACATGGGTGACAAGATCACCATCGCATACTGCCTACCTTCTCTTGCTGCACACGGTGTACATGGGTGACAAGATCACCATCGCATACTGCCTCCCTTCTCTTGCTGCACACGGTGTACATGGGTGACAAGATCACCATCGCATACTGCCTCCCTTCTCTTGCTGCACACGGTGAACATGGGTGACAAGATCACCATCCCATACTGCCTCCCTTCTCTTGCTGCACACGGTGTACATGGGTGACAAGATCACCATAGCATACTGCCTACCTTCTCTTGCTGCACACGGTGAACATGGGTGACAAGATCACCATCGCATACTGTCTCCCTTGTCTTGTCGCACACGGTGTACATGGGTGACAAGATCACCATCGCATACTGCCTACCTTCTCTTGCTGCACACGGTGTACATGGGTGACAAGATCACCATCGCATACTGCCTACCTTCTCTTGCTGCACACGGTGAACATGGGTGACAAGATCATCATCGCATACTGCCTCCCTTCTCTTGCTGCACACGGTGTACATGGGTGACAAGATCACCATCGCATACTGCCTACCTTCTCTTGCTGCACACGGTGTACATGGGTGACAAGATCACCATCGCATACTGCCTACCTTCTCTTGCTGCACACGGTGAACATGGGTGACAAGATCACCATCGCATACTGTCTCCCTTGTCTTGTCGCACACGGTGTACATGGGTGACAAGATCACCATCGCATACTGCCTACCTTCTCTTGCTGCACACGGTGTACATGGGTGACAAGATCACCATCGCATACTGCCTACCTTCTCTTGCTGCACACGGTGAACATGGGTGACAAGATCACCATCGCATACTGCCTACCTTCTCTTGCTGCACACGGTGTACATGGGTGACAAGATCACCATCGCATACTGCCTACCTTCTCTTGCTGCACACGGTGTACATGGGTGAAAAGATCACCACCACATACTGTCTCCCTTCTGTTGCTGCACACGGTGTACATGGGTGACACGATCACCATCGCATACTGCCTCCCTTCTCTTGCTGCACACGGTGTACATGGGTGACAAGATCACCATCGCATACTGCCTCCCTTCTCTTGCTGCACACGGTGTACATGGGTGACACGATCACCATCGCATACTGCCTCCCTTCTCTTGCTTCACACGGTGTACATGGGTGACACGATCACCATCGCATACTGCCTCCCTTCTCTTGCTGCACACGGTGTACATGGGTGACAAGATCACCATCGCATACTGCCTCCCTTCTCTTGCTGCACACGGTGTACATGGGTGACAAGATCACCATCGCATACTGTCTCCCTTGTCTTACCTTCCACGGTGTACATGGGTGACAAGATCACCATCGCATACTGTCTCCCTTGTCTTACCTTCCACGGTGTACATAGGTGACAAGATCACCATCGCACACTGCCTCCCTTCTCTTGCTGCACACGGTGTACAAGGGTGACAAGATCACCATCGCATACTGCCTCCCTTCTCTTGCTGCACACGGTGTACATGGGTGACACGATCACCATCGCATACTGTCTCCCTTCTCTTGTTGCACACGGTGTACATGGGTGACAAGATCACCATCCCATACTGCCTCCCTTCTCTTGCTGCACACGGTGTACATGGGTGACACGATCACCATCGCATACTGCCTCCCTTTTCTTGCTGCACAGGGTGTACATGGGTGACAAGATCACCATCCCATACTGCCTACCTTCTCTTGTTGCACACGGTGTACATGGGTGACAAGATCACCATCCCATACTGCCTCCCTTCTCTTGCTGCACAGGGTGTACATGGGTGACAAGATCACCATCGCATACTGTCTCCCTTCTCTTGTTGCACACGGTGTACATGGGTGACAAGATCACCATCCCATACTGCCTCCCTTCTCTTGCTGCACAGGGTGTACATGGGTGACACGATCACCATCCCATACTGCCTACCTTCTCTTGTTGCACACGGTGTACATGGGTGACAAGATCACCATCCCATACTGCCTCCCTTCTCTTGCTGCACAGGGTGTACATGGGTGACACGATCACCATCGCATACTGTCTCCCTTCTCTTGTTGCACACGGTGTACATGGGTGACAAGATCACCATCCCATACTGCCTCCCTTCTCTTGCTGCACAGGGTGTACATGGGTGACAAGATCACCATCGCATACTGCCTACCTTCTCTTGCTGCACACGGTGTACATGGGTGACAAGATCACCATCCCATACTGCCTACCTTCTCTTGCTGCACACGGTGTACATGGGTGACAAGATCACCATCGCATACTGCCTCCCTTCTCTTGCTGCACACGGTGTACATGGGTGACAAGATCACCATCGCATACTGTCTCCCTTGTCTTACCTTCCACGGTGTACATAGGTGACAAGATCACCATCGCACATTGCCTCCCTTCTCTTGCTTCACACGGTGTACATGGGTGACAAGATCACCATCCCATACTGCCTCCCTTCTCTTGCTGCACAGGGTGTACATGGGTGACAAGATCACCATCGCATACTGCCTCCCTTCTCTTGCTGCACACGGTGTACATGGGTGACAAGATCACCATCGCATACTGTCTCCCTTGTCTTACCTTCCACGGTGTACATAGGTGACAAGATCACCATCGCACATTGCCTCCCTTCTCTTGCTTCACACGGTGTACATGGGTGACAAGATCACCATCCCATACTGCCTCCCTTCTCTTGCTGCACAGGGTGTACATGGGTGACAAGATCACCATCGCATACTGCCTCCCTTTTCTTGCTGCACACGGTGTACATGGGTGACAAGATCCTCATAACAAAATTTATCGTTACGTTGCGTTGCGTTTGAGTACATTCAAGCTTTCAGATACTATGGAATGTGACCACTATATTAACCCCTCGTGCGATCAGCTGAATTATAACTGATATCTTTAGAATGAAATAAGGGATCTCATAAGGAATAATAGGAAACAGTTCCCCTTATATATCTAACATTCAGTCATACTTTCTCTTGGTGAGTTCAGCCTGTGAGGTCTTTTCTTGTAAAAGCGGTGTTAAAAAAACTCAATCCATCGCTTGTTATGTTGCTATAAGGAGTGACTGAATGTTTTTTAACGACGCAGCCATCGATAATTGTCTTGTTGACAAGATCAAATACAAAGGTTGTGATAACACAACATGTGTCATTTTGTTTTCAACCAACAATGTGAGATACTCGTTCTTCGACTGGAGCATTTCCTGTCCGTCAGTGAAAGGAAAACCTGTAATAGAAGATTGATACAAGTTGAAATAGAAAAGACTGAAAGGTTTAATCAACGATGAAAAGGCTATGGCACAATAAGTCTGTGTGTAGAGTTAAGCCCAGGGACAATGTGCCCCCGCTCTTTTTTCTATTTGTTTGGGCTGAAAACAAAGGAGAAGAAAGGAAATTAAAAGAACGATCGGTGTTTTAAGTCGATTCCAGTCTCAGTTTTAATTAGGCATTTTAAATAACAGCGACAAAACCCCGTCCGTGATTATAAGAAAGCTCTGTTAAAACCGGCGACCATTAACTCTAAAAAACGTCTTTATCATCTTGAAACGCAGGAACGCCCGACAGCTGGGTTTGAATCCAATTTGAATCAACTTAACATGCACCATATTGCAGACAACCGTGCAGAAAGTGGTGCAGCCACACAGAAAGTGATGTAGCCATACAGAAAGAAATTCAGATATGCAGAAGTCCACGCAGTAAGTGATACAGATATGCAACAATACTTACATCGTCATTATTTCAGCCATACAGCAACGAGACCAATTTGATAAATTCAAAAGTGAGTCATGAATGCAAAGTTATATATAAAAACAAATTATAACAAACAAATTTGGGCATAACGATACCATTTATACAATTACAAACACGGGCTATATGCCACCAGTAACCAAAGCTCGGCCATCTCGCTGGGGATCATGCTTCCTACACGATACCCCAGTAGGATTTACGTCATCACTTTAGCTACTGGTGGTTGTGCAGCCACCAGGTAAATGATGTAGCCATGCAGTAAACTATGTAGCCATGAGTTAAATGATGCTGCTTTGAGTTAAATGATGCAGACATACAGTAAATGATGTAGACATGAAGTAAATGATGCAGACATGCAGTAAAATATGCAGTCGTGAGGTAAATGATGCACTCTTTAGGTTAATGACAAAGCAATGGGGGTAAATGATGTCGCCATGCAGTAACAAATGTAACCATACAGAAAATGATGCAGCCTTACAGTAAATGATGCAGACTTGGGGTAAATGATGCTGCCCTGCAGTAAATGAAGCATCAAAGCAGTAAATGATGCAGCCATGCAGTAACTAATGTAACCATACAGTAAATGATGCAGCCTTGCAGCAAATGATGCAGACTTGGGGTTAATGATGCTGCCCTGCAGTAAATGAAGCATCCATGCGGTAAATGATGTAGCCACACAGTAAATGATGCAAGCGTGGGGTAAATGATGCAACCTTAAGGTAAATGATGCAGCCATGCAGTAAATGATGCCGCGATGAGTTACACGATGCAGCCATGCTGTCAAATTCAACTTAAACCTCACATATGTATCAACAAATGTGTTAACATCTATAAACTAGTATTATATCTACCTACATACCACATCATAGTGTCTCAGATCGCGTTAGTTAAAGCAAACACGGTGCTCAAAGTGAAACCCTTTTCCCTCTTCATTCTCAACATAGTCTCTATCAGAAGGTTTTGGTCTGTGTACGGTCCGACTTGGCTCGAGCTGTCAAAATCAACTTTAAACACACAGATGTATCATAAAATGTGTTAACATCTATAGACCGGTATTATAGCTACTTAAATACCACATTATAGTGTCTCAGATGGCGGTATTTAAAGCATACACGGTGCTCAAAGTGGAGCCCTTTTCCCTCTGCATTCTCAACATAGTCTCTATCAGAAGCGTTTGGCTTGTGTTTTGTCCGACTTGGCCCGGGCTGTCAAAATCAACTTCTCGTGACATTCAGCCACCAGACAGTCACTACAACGGGCAAGACTCTCCCAAAGATGACACTGCTTTAACATCAGAAAAAAGAAAACCCAACCCTACTACGATCAGTAGCTATCACTAAAATTCAAACTACCTGGGACAGCTGGGCCCATATATACATGTGATGCATATGGATCCAAGAATCCCATCAACAACAGTGTTGGTTACGGGATCCATATGCATAGCTCCAAACCCCAAGCACATTCAGTTCGCCTGCCTGGTGGTAAGTATTCACTGCTGAATAGGAGGCAATTCATCATGCACTCAAACGCATACCGGAACTCCCGGAAGCAAAGGCAGTTGTCCTATCAGACTCGCTGAGTGCACTTCAGGCCATCAGTGGCAGGAACTATAACTCGACACGAAATAAAGTCAATAATATTCTATACGAATATACAAGACTATCGGACTAAGGGCAACAGGTAGAGCTGTGTTGGGTACCGTCTCACATAGATATTCATGGAAATGAAAGATGAACAGACACACTGGCGAAGCTAGCTCCAGATAAAGCAGAGATACAGCCTATTCCCTTTAGTAAACTAGAGATAAAAAGCAATATCAAAGCCTCCATAGCCCACAGATGGCAAACCCAGTTGGATGCAAGTAAGATCGGCAGATGGCAATACAAAATTCAACCCAAGATCCACCAAATGCCAAACTCATACCCAAATGAAAGGAAAGTTGAAATAGCCATCTCACGTCTCAGACTCGGTCACAAAAAGCACTATGACAAGATATGTCCATCTTGCAATCAACCTGAGTCCATTAGTCACGTGTTACTGGAATCATGTCAAGACCATGCCCCAGCTCGGGCTCGGCTAAAACAAGAATTACAGTTAGATCCGCTATCTGTCGTAGCTCTCCTTAATCCAAGAAATGCAATAGCGAAGGCCAAACTAACTCTGATTAACTCAAACCATTTCTGAGAGATGGACAGCTACTCGGACGTTTATAAACAGAGCAGCCAAAGATAAGAAATGAAACCATATCAATATATGAAAATAGAAATCATACCAATAAAGAAATGTTATAAATACTGAAACCCGCAATAGATATGCATACCTTACTCACACAGAGGAGTCCCATAGAGGGGCAGGTCTGTCGAAATTACTGAGGCAGAAGACGACCTCTTGAATACTTAAAACAACAACAACATCCGTGAGGTTTTAGATGTCTTGAACCACCCGGGCCAAGTCTATCCGATAGGAAGAATGATACTCAGGATGCAAAAAAGAGATACTGCTCGTAAATCCTCAAGTACAATACAGAAACTGTAGTAAGTACAGGTTGTGTCCCATGCATCGATACCATATTCAGAAAAGTAAAGTTGTTTCGTTTCAACACATCACTGTAAATAGAAACGGTAGAGAGAAAACGTGGAAAACGTTTACAATAATCATAAAGCTATGAAGCAGACTGCGAACTCCAGAACAACCTTGAGTGAAAATGCTTCTTATAACTTCAAACTTTTGCGTTTTTTACAAAATATCTGTTCTCTGATGTTTCTGCATATGTTATATTGCCAATAGGCATTCTGTAACCATGTCTGTAATTGTTTTGTTGTTGGAGAGATATTATTATAGGCAAGTCGTGCTGGTTTACCAATCTAGGGTTTTCTGAAAACAACAACACATTTTTGTATGCTTATACATAATCACGTCATACTGAATTTAATTAACTTTTCTTATTCCAATACTGCTAACGTTTGTCAGTGGCCAGTAATAGCTTGTTTTTTTCGAGTATGCAATATTCTCTTTCATATCGATAATGACGATAAGTTATGACTTTACTTCGTATTTGTGATGGTCATGAAACTCTCATGGCTTACAAAATTACTTTGGAAGCATTTTAGGACAGACATGTAAACGGAAGTTCAAAAGACAATAGTTTGTTTTTCCTAACTAGCCACCCGTGAAGATTCGGGGAAGATTTTCTGACAGACAAGAGTCTACATCTGATGTGATGATACATATTGCGTAAAATGTACGCAAAACATAATTGAGAAAGCGAAAAACACATGGTTAAAATTCACATCACAATAAACATGAATATGAATGCTGCGTTTTCCGAATCAGCATAATAAAGAAGTTTTGGTTAGATTCCAGTCTTGAAATACGTTTTTTTACATTTCTTACTAATTCACGTTTGCCTAAAGATTATCGCTTATGACAAGATATAAAATAACATGCCAAAACACACTTTACCTGTTGTTGAAATGGAGACTGTAAGTTACAATTTATTCAGCAAAACAGGTGCAAAGCGTACACTACACACAAAGTATACAAGCCTATATTAATCTCGTGAAAGGAGAAGTCAAAGAATTTACTCACTTAATTTGGGATTATAAATATAGTACATATTAGTAACTGCTGGTTGGGTAAAAAGGTTTGCGTTTGTTGTAACACAGGAAGTGTAATTGCAGGTAATATATATTTTGTACAATTAGAAGCCAACAACTTTTATGTCTCACCGCGTCAACGCAACCTGCCAGTATCTAATTATTTGGAATAATCCTTTCCCGCGTTTCTTTCAAATTGAAAACGACCAAGTTCATACTAAGGGGTATGTGATCTTAAAAAACAATTATTATGTTTTCAAAGACAAAGACACACGTGGTGTGGTTTGGTCTGGTCAGTAGCCCAAGTCGGACCAAACACTTCGTATTGAGACTTTGTTGAGAATGTAGAGGGAAAAGGTCTGCACTTTCAGCACCTGGTTTTCTTGACATATCTCGATTCTAGGCACTATAAAGTGGCATATAAGTAGTCTATAGATGTAAACACATTTGATGATACATATGTAACGATTAAGTTGATTTTCCAGTCCGGGCCAAGTCGGATCGAACACTTGTGAGACTGTTGAGAGTATGGGGAAAAGTCCACTTTAACCAAGGTGTCTGCTTTAAATACGATGAACAGTGACATTATTAAGTGGTATTTACTTAAATATAGTACTATCCTACTTTCTGATTTTCTAGCGATTTACTCGCAATCACTTAATTATGCTGCACGTTTTAAGGTTTTGATTGTTCATTAATGTCATCTGTGTGTCTGCTGCATCAATAATATGTAGGTATGGTCGTCAATAATGGAGTAATAAGCCAATAATAACTTTGTCCCGTCTTGGCCCTGCCCGACTTTTAGGGAATCCCTTAACAACGTCATGAACCATGACACCGGCTATAGTGGACAGTGTTAACAACGTAATGAACCATGACACGCGCTATACTGGACAGTGTTAACAACGTCATGAACCATAACACCGGCTATAGTGGACAGTGTTAACAACGTCATGAACCATGACACCGGCTATAGTGGACAGTGTTAACAACGTCATGAACCATGACACCGGCAAAAGTGGACAGTGTTAACAACGTCATTAACCATGACACCGGCTATAGTGGACAGTGTTAACAACGTCATGAACCATGACACCGGCTATAGTGGACAGTGTTAACAACGTCATGAACCATGACACCGGCTATAGTGGACAGTGTTAACAACGTCATGAACCATGACACCGGCTATACTGGACAGTGTTAACAACGTCATGAACCATGACACCGGCTATAGTGGACAGTGTTAACAACGTCATGAACCATGACACCGGCTAAACTCGACAGTGTTAACAACGTCATGACCATGACACCGGCTATACTGGACAGTGTTAATTACGTCATGAACCTTGATACTGGCTATACTGGACAGTGTTAACTACGTCATGAACCATGACACCGGCTATACTGGGCAGTGTTAACTACGTCATGAACCATGACACCGGCTATATTGGACAGTGTTAACAACGTCATGAATCCTGACACCGGCTATACTTAACAGTGTTAACTACGTCATGAACCATGACACCGGCTATATTGGACAGTGTTAACAAAGTAATAAACCACGACACCGGCTATACTGGACAGTGTTAACAACGTAATAAACCACGACATCGGCTCTACTGGACAGCGTTTACAATGTCATGAACCACGACACTGGCTATACTGGACAGTGTTAACAATGTAATAAACCACGACACCGGCTATACTGGACAGTGTTAACAACGTAATGAACCACGACACCGGCTATACAGGACAGTGTTAACAACGTCATGAACCATAACATCGGCTAAACTCGACAGTGTTAACAACGTCAAGACCACGACAGCGGCTATACTGGACAGTGTTAACAACGTAATGAACCACGTCACCGGCTATATTGGACAGTGTTAACAACGTCATGAACCATGACACCGGCAATACTGGAGAGTGTTAACAACGTAATGAACCACGGCACCGGCTATCCTGGACAGTGTTAACAACGTCATAAACCATGGCACCGGCTATACAGGACAGAGTTAACAACGTAATGAACCACGACACCGACAATAGTGGACAGTGTTAACAACGTAATGAACCACGACACCGGCTATACAGGACAGTGTTAACAACGTAATAAACCACGACACCGACAATAGTGGACAGTGTTAACAACGTAATGAAACACGACACCGACAATAGTAGACAGTGTTAACAACGTAATGAACAATGACACCCGCTATACTGGCCAGTGTTAACAACGTAATAAACCATAACACCGGCTATACTGGACAGTGTTAACAACGTAATAAACCACGACACCGGCTATGCTGGACAATGTTAACAACGTCCTGAACCATAACATCGGCTATCCTGGACAGTGTTAACAACGTCATAAACCATGGCACTGGCTATACAGGACAGTGTTAACAACGTAATGAACCACGACACCGACAAAAGTGGACAGTGTTAACAACGTAATGAACCACGACACCGACAATAGTGGACAGTGTTAACAACGTAATGAACAATGACACCCGCTATACTGGCCAGTGTTAACAACGTAATAAACCACGACACCGGCTATACTGGACAGTGTTAACAACGTAATAAACCACGACACCGGCTATACTGGACAATGTTAACAACGTCATGAACCATAACATCGGCTATACTGGAGAGTGTTAACAACGTAATGAACAACGGCACCGGCTATACTTGACAGTGTCAACAACGTCATGAACCATCACACCGGCTACACTGGACAAAGTTAACAACGTAATGAACCACGCCACCGGCTATACAGGACAGTGTTAACAACGTCATGAACCATGGCACCGGCTATACTGGACAGTGTTAACAACGTAATGAACCACAACACCGACAATAGTGGACAGTGTTAACAACGTAATGAACAATGACACCCGCTATACTGGACAGTGTTAACAACGTAATAAACCACGAAACCGACTATACTGCACAGTGTTAACAACGTAATGAACAATGATGCCCGCTTTACTGGCCAGTGTTAACAACGTAATAAACCACGACACTGGCTATACTGGACAGTGTTAACAACGTAATAAACCACGACACCGGCTATAGTGGACAGTGTTAACAACGTCATGAACCATGACACCGGCTATACTGGACAGTGTTAACAACGTCATGAACCATGACACCGGCTATAGTGGACAGTGTTAACAACGTCATGAACCATGACACCGGCTAAACTCGACAGTGTTAACAACGTCATGACCATGACACCGGCTATACTGGACAGTGTTAATTACGTCATGAACCTTGATACTGGCTATACTGGACAGTGTTAACTACGTCATGAACCATGACACCGGCTATACTGGGCAGTGTTAACTACGTCATGAACCATGACACCGGCTATATTGGACAGTGTTAACAACGTCATGAATCCTGACACCGGCTATACTTAACAGTGTTAACTACGTCATGAACCATGACACTGGCTATATTGGACAGTGTTAACAAAGTAATAAACCACGACACCGGCTATACTGGACAGTGTTAACAACGTAATAAACCACGACATCGGCTCTACTGGACAGCGTTTACAATGTCATGAACCACGACACTGGCTATACTGGACAGTGTTAACAATGTAATAAACCACGACACCGGCTATACTGGACAGTGTTAACAACGTAATGAACCACGACACCGGCTATACTGGACAGTGTTAACAACGTCATGAACCATAACATCGGCTAAACTCGACAGTGTTAACAACGTCATGACCACGACAGCGGCTATACTGGACAGTGTTAACAACGTAATGAACCACGTCACCGGCTATATTGGACAGTGTTAACAACGTCATGAACCATGACACCGGCAATACTGGAGAGTGTTAACAACGTAATGAACCACGGCACCGGCTATCCTGGACAGTGTTAACAACGTCATAAACCATGGCACCGGCTATACAGGACAGAGTTAACAACGTAATGAACCACGACACCGACAATAGTGGACAGTGTTAACAACGTAATGAACCACGACACCGGCTATACAGGACAGTGTTAACAACGTAATAAACCACGACACCGACAATAGTGGACAGTGTTAACAACGTAATGAAACACGACACCGACAATAGTGGACAGTGTTAACAACGTAATGAACAATGACACCCGCTATACTGGCCAGTGCTAACAACGTAATAAACCATAACACCGGCTATACTGGACAGTGTTAACAACGTAATAAACCACGACACCGGCTATGCTGGACAATGTTAACAACGTCATGAACCATAACATCGGCTATCCTGGACAGTGTTAACAACGTCATAAACCATGGCACTGGCTATACAGGACAGTGTTAACAACGTAATGAACCACGACACCGACAAAAGTGGACAGTGTTAACAACGTAATGAACCACGACACCGACAATAGTGGACAGTGTTAACAACGTAATGAACAATGACACCCGCTATACTGGCCAGTGTTAACAACGTAATAAACCACGACACCGGCTATACTGGACAGTGTTAACAACGTAATAAACCACGACACCGGCTATACTGGACAATGTTAACAACGTCATGAACCATAACATCGGCTATACTGGAGAGTGTTAACAACGTAATGAACAACGGCACCGGCTATACTTGACAGTGTCAACAACGTCATGAACCATCACACCGGCTACACTGGACAAAGTTAACAACGTAATGAACCACGCCACCGGCTATACAGGACAGTGTTAACAACGTCATGAACCATGGCACCGGCTATACTGGACAGTGTTAACAACGTAATGAACCACAACACCGACAATAGTGGACAGTGTTAACAACGTAATGAACAATGACACCCGCTATACTGGACAGTGTTAACAACGTAATAAACCACGAAACCGACTATACTGCACAGTGTTAACAACGTAATGAACAATGATGCCCGCTTTACTGGCCAGTGTTAACAACGTAATAAACCACGACACTGGCTATACTGGACAGTGTTAACAACGTAATAAACCACGACACCGGCTATAGTGGATAGTGTTAACAACGTAATAAACCACGACACCGACAATAGTGGACAGTGTTAACAAGGTAATGAAACACGACACCGACAATAGTGGACAGTGTTAACAACGTAATGAACAATGACACCCGCTATACTGGCCAGTGTTAACAACGTAATAAACCATAACACCGGCTATACTGGACAGTGTTAACAACGTAATAAACCACGACACCGGCTATGCTGGACAATGTTAACAACGTCATGAACCATAACATCGGCTATCCTGGACAGTGTTAACAACGTCATAAACCATGGCACCGGCTATACAGGACAGTGTTAACAACGTAATGAACCACGACACCGACAATAGTGGACAGTGTTAACAAAGTCATGAACTACGGCACCGGCTATACTGGACAGTGTTAACAACGTAATAAACCACGACACCGACAATAGTGGACAGTGTTAACAACGTAATGAACCACGTCACCGGCTATATTGGACAGTGTTAACAACGTCATGAACCATGACACCGGCAATACTGGAGAGTGTTAACAACGTAATGAACCACGGCACCGGCTATCCTGGACAGTGTTAACAACGTCATAAACCATGGCACCGGCTATACAGGACAGAGTTAACAACGTAATGAACCACGACACCGACAATAGTGGACAGTGTTAACAACGTAATGAACCACGACACCGGCTATACAGGACAGTGTTAACAACGTAATAAACCACGACACCGACAATAGTGGACAGTGTTAACAACGTAATGAAACACGACACCGACAATAGTGGACAGTGTTAACAACGTACTGAACAATGACACCCGCTATACTGGCCAGTGTTAACAACGTAATAAACCATAACACCGGCTATACTGGACAGTGTTAACAACGTAATAAACCACGACACCGGCTATGCTGGACAATGTTAACAACGTCCTGAACCATAACATCGGCTATCCTGGACAGTGTTAACAACGTCATAAACCATGGCACTGGCTATACAGGACAGTGTTAACAACGTAATGAACCACGACACCGACAAAAGTGGACAGTGTTAACAACGTAATGAACCACGACACCGACAATAGTGGACAGTGTTAACAACGTAATGAACAATGACACCCGCTATACTGGCCAGTGTTAACAACGTAATAAACCACGACACTGGCTATACTGGACAGTGTTAACAACGTAATAAACCACGACACCGGCTATACTGGACAATGTTAACAACGTCATGAACCATAACATCGGCTATACTGGAGAGTGTTAACAACGTAATGAACAACGGCACCGGCTATACTTGACAGTGTCAACAACGTCATGAACCATCACACCGGCTACACTGGACAGTGTTAACAACGTAATGAACCACGCCACCGGCTATACAGGACAGTGTTAACAACGTAATGAACCACAACACCGACAATAGTGGACAGTGTTAACAACGTAATGAACAATGACACCCGCTATACTGGACAGTGTTAACAACGTAATAAACCACGAAACCGACTATACTGCACAGTGTTAACAACGTAATGAACAATGATGCCCGCTTTACTGGCCAGTGTTAACAACGTAATAAACCACGACACTGGCTATACTGGACAGTGTTAACAACGTAATAAACCACGACACCGGCTATAGTGGACAGTGTTAACAACGTAATAAACCACGACACCAACAATAGTGGACAGTGTTAACAACGTAATGAAACACGACACCGACAATAGTGGACAGTGTTAACAACGTAATGAACAATGACACCCGCTATACTGGCCAGTGTTAACAACGTAATAAACCATAACACCGGCTATACTGGACAGTGTTAACAACGTAATAAACCACGACACCGGCTATGCTGGACAATGTTAACAACGTCATGAACCATAACATCGGCTATCCTGGACAGTGTTAACAACGTCATAAACCATGGCACCGGCTATACAGGACAGTGTTAACAACGTAATGAACCACGACACCGACAATAGTGGACAGTGTTAACAAAGTCATGAACTACGGCACCGGCTATACTGGACAGTGTTAACAACGTAATAAACCACGACACCGACAATAGTGGACAGTGTTAACAACGTAATGAACCACGACACCGACAATAGTGGACAGTGTTAACAACGTAATGAACAATGACACCCGCTATACTGGCCAGTGTTAACAACGTAATAAACCACGACACCGGCTATACTGGACAGTGTTAACAACGTAATAAACCACGACACCGGCTATACTGGACAGTCTTAACAACGTCATGAACCATGACACCGGCTATACTGGACAGTGTTAACAATGTAATGAACAATGACACCCGCTATACTGGCCAGTGTTAACAATGTAATAAACCACGACACCGGCTATATTGGACAGTGTTAACAACGTAATAAACCACGACATCGGCTATACTGGACAGTGTTAACAACGTAACAAACCATGACAGTATAGCCGGTGTCATTGTTCATTACGTTGTTAACTCTGTCCACTATAGTCAGTGTTAACAATGTAATAAACCACGACATCGGCTGTACTGAACAGTGTTAGTAACATAATAAATCACGACATCGGCCATACTCGACAGTGTTAACAATGAGATAAACCACGACATTGGCTGTACTTGACAGTGATAACAACTTGATGAACCATGACACCGGCTATACTGGACAGTTTTAACAGCATCATGAACCATGAGACCGGCTATTCTGGAAAGTGTTAACAACGTCATGAACCATGACACCGGCTATACTTGACAGTATTAACAACGTCATGAACCATGACACCGGCTATACTGGACAGTGTTAACAACGTAATGAACAATGACACCCGCTATACTGGACAGTGTTAACAACGTCATGAACCATGACACCGGCTATACTGGAACAGTGTTAACAACTTGATGAACCATGACACCGGCTATAGTGGACAGTGTTAACAACGTCATGAACCATGACACCAGCTACACTGGACAGTGTTAACAACTTGATGAACCATGACACCGGCTATACTGGACTGTGTTAACAACGTCATGAACCATGACACCGGCTATACTGGACAGTGTTTACAACTTGATGAACCATGACACCGGCTATAGTGGACAGTGTTAACAACGTCATGAACCATGACACCGGCTACACTGGACAGTGTTAACAACTTGATGAACCATGACACCGGCTATAGTGGACAGTGTTAACAACGTCATGAACCATGACACCGGCTATACTGCACAGTGTTAACAACTTGATGAACCATGACACCGGCTATACTGGACTGTGTTAACAACTTGATGAACCATGACACCGGCTATACTTGCCAGTGTTAACAACTTGATGAACCACGACACCGGCTATACTTGCCAGTGTTAACAACTTGATGAACCATGATACAGGCTATATTGGACAGTGTTAACAACATAATAAACCACGACATCGGCAATACTGGACAGTGTTAACAATGTAATGAACAACGACATCGGCTATAATGGACATTGTAATAAATCACGACAATGGCTATACTTGACAGTGTTAACAACATAATAAACCACGACATCGGCTATACTGGAGCGTGTTAACAACGTAATAAACACGATATCGGCTATCCTGGACAGTGTTAACAATGTAAAAAACCACGACATCGGCTATACTGGACAGTGCTAGTAACATAAAAAACCACGACATCGGCAATACTGGGCAGTGTTAACAATGTGATAAACCATTACATTGGCTATTCTTGACAGTTATAACAACGTAATGAACCACGACACCAGTTATAGTGGAAAGTGTTAACAACGTCATGAACCATGGCACCGGCTATACTGGACAGTGTTAACAACGTCATGAACCATGACACCGGCTATACTGGACAGTGTTAACAATGTTATAAACCATGGCACCGGCTATACTGGACTGTGTTAACAACGTCATGAACCATGACACCGGCTATACTGGACAGTGTTAACAACGTCATGAACCATGGCACCGGCTATACTGGACAGTGTTAACAACGTAATGAACAATGACACCCGCTATACTGGCCAGTGTTAACAATGTAATAAACCACGACACCGGCTATATTTGACAGTGTTAACAACGTAATAAACCACGACATCGGCTATACTGGACAGTGTTAACAACGTAATAAACCATGACATTGGCTATACTGGACAGTGTTAACAACATAATGAACCATGACACTGGCTATACTGGACAGTGTTAACAACGTCATGAACCATGGCACCGGCTATACTGGACAGTGTTAACAACGTAATAAAACACGACACCGGCTATACTGGACAGTGTTAACAACGTCATGACCACAGCACAGGCTATACTGGACAGTGTTAACAACATAATGAACCACAGCATCGGCTATACTGGACAGTGTTAACAACGTAATAAACAACGACGCCCGCTATACTTGACAGTGTTAACAACGAAATGAACCACGACACCGGTTATAGTGGACAGTGTCAACAACATCATGAACCATGGTACGGCTATACTTGACAGTGTTAACAAAGTAATGAACCGTGACACCGGCTATACTGGACAGTGTTAACAACATAATAAAGACGACATCTGCTATCCTGGACAGTGTAAACAACGTAATAAACCACGCCACCACCTATACTGGACAGTGTTAACAGCATAATTAACCATGACACCGGCTATACAAGACAGTGTTAACAATGTAATAAACCATGACATCGGCTATACTGGACATTGTTAACAACGTAATGAACCCCGACATGGGCTATATTGGACAGTGTTAACAACGTAATGAACCACGACACCGGCTATACAAAACAGTGTTAACAATGTAATAAACACAACAGTATTAACAACGTAATGAACCACGACATCGGACAGTATTAACAACGTAATAAACCACGACATCGGCTATACTGGACAGTGTTAACAACGTAATGAACTCATTCGATAAACTTGGTTTCTGAGGTCCTCTGATACTTTTCTTTGGCTCCATACATCTATGCTGTGACCGACTGCCCAGTAAGCTGCTGCCTGATAGTCCCAGTAAAGGTACATGAGGGCTTCCCTGTGTGGGGTAAATTCTGAAACAAAGACATGTATAACAAGGTATATTCATCTAGTAAAAGTGCATCTTAAACTTCGAGTATTTAAAGAATGACATTATGGAAAAAGGAGATTATTCCTCTCATTCGTTGGGTATCATATATTGGGAGTGAGTGAGTATGGTTTTACGCCGCTTTTAGCAATATTCGAGCAATATCACGGCGGGGCACACCAGAAATGGGCTTCACACATTGTACCCATGTCGGGAATTGAACCCGGGTCTTCGGCGTGAGGAACGAACGCTTTAACCACTAAGCTACCCGACCGCCCTCATATATTGGGAATATGAATATATGACATTTGGGGAGCCAAAACTCTCCTGGTGTGTGATATTTACAATACTGACACCAACTCCGATAATAACCTCTATATACGATATGGTCGGCTTGTACTGTGAAAATGTCGGGAAAATAGCTTACTTCAAAGTATGGCGGGCGCAACATTAGCACAACGTTATTTGCCAGCTGGGGTTGTTGGAAAAGTGCTGACTGGTGCGTTATACAGCATTCACGCAATCGTATAGATTATCAATATATAAAAGTTTCATCGAAAATGCTAAAGCATAATGCTATCTAGCTCAAAGGCATTGTACGGGTATTAGAAACATATGCATATCAGTACATGGAATATTTAAATATACGGGTGATGTTGAATAGCTACAGGCATGCATGAGTGATGTTTCCCGTCCAGTTGTGTGTGTGTGTGTGTGTGTGTGTGTGTGTGTGTGTGTGTGTGTGTGTGTGTGTGTGTGTGTGTGTGTGTGTGTGTGTGTGTGTGTGTGTGTGTGTGTGTGTGTGTGTCATGTCATCATCATTGGGGCGACGGTTGTATGACCAGTTCTTTTAATACAAAAAGTAATTCTAAAACTTAACTTTCACATGTCTCGAACAGACTTTCCGTCATTTTGAGATGTTATTTGAGATACTGACAAAGATAGTTAATACAATTTCAGATATGTCCCAATTAGTAAAATAATTATTTTTCGTATTCAGTATGAATAAGAAATATCTGAAAATAAATCAAGATAGAAAAATTGCCTTCATTGGAGGACACCAAGAAAATATGCTAGTTTCGGGGTGGCGGGCGCATATTAGACATATGTTTTCAAAAGGTTCTTATAATTGGAGAAATGCTTTTTTTAAGACATTAGTAATTAATATTCAATTGTTATATTTAACCGAATGTTTTGTTAATTTGAGATCGCGGGAAGGTCATTCATTCTTTGCTGTTGTGAGCCTATTCAGACAGAACTATTGTCTGTGTGGTACACAAGGAAATGACTATTTAAACACACACAGTTTTGAAAGTATTATCTGCTCGAGGGAAAGTTCGTGTAATTCGTCATTTTGAGTCTTGACGTCAAACGTGCATTGTAATCGCTTGAAAACTCAGATGTACTTGGAATCTTCTATTCATTATTCAAACGTGTTTTGTCTTTTTTAATATGACTGAATAAGAACTTGAATAGTTAAAGGAGAAATATGTCTTCGCTTGCAGAAAATATTTTGACACCTGCGTGTAGTTTGTCTGAGACAGCGACACTACAGGGGTTAAGCTAGCAAGCTGAAGAATGTTCCATGATGGTGTCAGAGTTGTTCAAGTTTGAATGAAACTGGCGTTTTTTAGTCTACGTGCATGGAAGTCGGTTAGCAAGGAACCTACAAACGGGCTTGGTTACTGAGATTCTCGACAAATGTTTAAAACATGACAGTTGCACCTCCGAGTTTAACCGTTAGTAACGCATGGTATCACTCGCACCTGAATGTAGCACTGGATAGACGGACCTATCTACGTGTTACGGCATGGCGGATGAATAGACAGGTCCTGGGGACAGCTTACCACATTGACCTGCCCTGCAGAAAGTGTCGAAATCAAGTTTTCTTACACATCGGTCCTCACCTATCACCTATCAGCAAACACACAACCCCAGCACTTTCACAGATAATTCACAACTGTATTCGCTGTCGCACAAGGTACGCGCAAAATTCCAGTAATTATAAAAGGGCAAATAAGATGTAGGCCTGCCTCTGTTTGTTTTAAATTCGCCAGACTTCACTACGGTGTGCGCGCGAGGCAATGCCGGAGATTGTTTGACCAATGGTGGTATCAGATCCCACGTGTTTTTCATCTTGTGCAATTTGAACCAATCAAATGCTGGTTTAAACACTTCGTAATCAGGCTTTGCTAATTATCGCCCCTGGTTTCGGGTACACACAGGCGTGGCTCCTTTCATACACACGGTACTGATAATTCGCAAGTCCTTGCAGCCATGATGCAAGGCTTATTGCAATGACTCGTACCCGTCGTCCTACATATAAAAGGCCGCATCTGCCGTCTAAGACGTCTCCTTTGCATTATCTCTCGTCTTCAAGGGACCCTACGTATATCTGATTAGGATCTATTTACAACACAGCAGCGATCAGGTAAGTACACCATATCTCATCAATGATTATCAATGCCTCGTAAGTTTCATAGCGCTTCATGATTGAGTATTGTTTTAATGCATTGTATTGATACATTGAATATTGCTTTTCACGTGAATGCATATACGACATAAATTCTGATAAGAAATATACTTGGTAACTTTTCGAATTCAGTTTTCAAAGATTACAGACCATCTTAAAAGCACGAATTCAACGTCGTCAGCAATTAACAGATTATTCATTGAAACGTATTATCTACCACCATAGTGAGACCGTGTTAACGTCACTGTCTTGACATAACGTCACTGTTCAACCCCAGACTTGAAAGCACTGTCTTGACATAACGTCACTGTAACTGTTTAGCCCAGACGTATCAGCACTGTCTTGACATAACGTCACTGTAACTGTTTAGCCCAGACGTATCAGCACTGTCTTGACATAACGTCACTGTAACTGTTTAGCCCCGGCCGTATCAGCAGTGTCTCGACATAACGTCACTGTAACTGTATAGCCCATAACGAAAACGTATCAGCACTATCTCGACATAACGTCACTGTATAGCCCCGGATGTATCAGCACTGTCTTGACAAAACGTCACTGTTTAGCCCCGGATGTATCAGCACTGTCTTGACAAAACGTCACTGTAACTGTTTAGCCCCGGGCGTATCAGCACTGTCTTGACATAACGTCACTGTAACTGTTTAGCCCGGACGTATCAGCACTGTCTTGACATAACGTCACTGTATGGCCCAAGACGTATCAGCACAGTCTTGACATAACGTCACTGTTTAGCCCCGGATGTATCAGCACTGTCTTGACAAAACGTCACTGTAACTGTTTAGCCCCGGGCGTATCAGCACTGTCTTGACATAACGTCACTGTAACTGTTTAGCCCCGGATGTATCAGCACTGTCTTGACAAAACGTCACTGTATAGCCCAAGACGTATCAGCACAGTCTTGACATAACGTCACTGTTTAGCCCCGGATGTATCAGCACTGTCTTGACAAAACGTCACTGTAACTGTTTAGCCCCGGGCGTATCAGCACTGTCTTGACATAACGTCACTGTAACTGTTTAGCCCCGGACGTACCAGCACTGTCTTGACATAATTTCACTGTAACTGTTTAGCCCAAGACGTATCAGCAGTGTCTCGGCATAACGTCACTGTAACTGTTTAGCCCCGGACGTATCAGCACTGTCTTGACATAAAGTCACTGTAGCTGTTTAGCCCCGGGCGTATCAGCAGTGTCTCGGCATAACGTCACTGTATAGCCCAAGAGGTATCAGCAGTGTCTCGGCATAACGTCACTGTATAGCCCAAGACGTATCAGCAGTGTCTTGACATAAAGTCACTGTAGCTGTTTAGCCCGGACGTACCAGCACTGTCTTGACATAACGTCACTGTAACTGTTTAGCCCAAGACGTATCAGCAGTGTCTCGGCATAACGTCACTGTATAGCCCAAGACGTATCAGCAGTGTCTCGGCATAACGTCACTGTATAGCCCAAGACGTATCAGCAGTGTCTCGGCATAACGTCACTGTATAGCCCAAGACGTATCAGCACTGTCTTGACATAACGTCACTGTAACTGTTTAGCCCCGGACGTACCAGCACTGTCTTGACATAATTTCACTGTATAGCCCAAGACGTATCAGCACTGTCTTGACATAACGTCACTGTATAGCCCAAGACGTATCAGCACTGTCTTGACATAACGTCACTGTAAGTGGTTAGCCCCGGGCGTATCAGCACTGTCTTGTCATAACGTCACTGTAACTGTTTAGCCCAGACGTACCAGCACTGTCTTGACATAATTTCACTGTAACTGTTTAGCCCCGGGCGTATCAGCACTGTATCGGCATAACGTCACTGTATAGCCCAAGACGTATCAGCAGTGTCTTGACATAACGTCACTGTAACTGTTTAGCCCCGGACGTATCAGCACTGTCTTGACATAACGTCACTGTATCTGTTTAGCCCCGGACGTATCAGCACTGTCTTGACATAACGTCACTGTATCTGTTTAGCCCCGGACGTATCAGCACTGTCTCGACATAACGTCACTGTAACTGTTTAGCCCCGGGCGTATCAGCATTGTCTCGACATAACGTCACTGTAACTGTTTAGCCCCGGACGTATCAGCACTGTCTCGACATAACGTCACTGTAACTGTTTAGCCCCGGACGTATCAGCACTGTCTTGACATAACGTCACTGTACAGTTAGCACGGACGTATCAGCATTGTCTCGAGATAACAACACTGCTTAGCCCCGAGCGTATCAGCACTGTCTCTTCGCCTGTCTCTCTCGAAATAGCGATTATGTGGGAAAATGTATTTCCCTTGAATCATTTGATGTCAGTAATCGACAAGATGGGTTTTTTTGTCGGCTACGATTACTAATAGTACACTCAACGGAATATATGGCCATACAGTCAGCTGCAGGACGATCAGGTCTGAGCGTACTGTTTGTCCATCATCACAGCGTTACGCTATTACAAGAGGAAAACATTTCCCAGAATTACTTCAGAATTAGGCTTTTATTTACACAGATCTGAAAAGTGGGATGCTTGCTGACCTGTGTGCCTGCTTTGACCCCAGCGTTCGCAAAGTAAATACAACGCTCGTCCCGGATCGGTTCTGATATTTAACTTTTCTAAAGGTCATATCAGAATATTTTTTATTTAAATGTGTGATTTCGTGCGTGCGTGCGTGCGTTCGTGCGTGCGAGCCAAATTTGCCAAAATAGGTCCCAAGGTCATGCAGTTTTTGAATGCAGGAAGCAGGAATAATCTGGGTGTTGTGTTGTGTATGTAGTACTCTCAATAACTGTCCAGTTTGATTATTGGTAACTACTAATATTGATCAATAGGAATTTTAGGAAACCATTCAGTATTTTATATAACATTATTAAATTAATATAAAACCAAATACCCCCAATTAAAGACCTAAAATGTAAAAAAAATGACTACTGGAAAATATTCTTTTTAGTCCATTCATCAGTTCATATGCAGTTTAAACAGAATAGTAAATTAAGCCAAAGTACGTCCATCTAACACCTGAATGCTAAATGTCACTTTAACTGCTAAAGGAATGTATCAAGGTGTTTTTGAGAAAAAAATCGCATGTCGTCAGTGAGAGATGATTCTACTCACACAAAGCGTCACTGAGAGATGATTCCGCTCACACAAAGCGTCACTGATAGATGATTCTACTCACACAGCGTCACTGAGAGATGATTCTGCTCACACAAAGCGTCACTGAGAGATGATTCCGCTCACACAAAGCGTCACTGAGAGATGATTCCGCTCTCACAAAGCGTCACTGAGAGGTGATTCTGCTCACAGAAAGCGTCACTGAGAGGTGATTCTACTCGCACAAAGCGTCACTGAGAGATGATTCTGCTCACACAAAGCGTCACTGAGAGATGATTCCGCTCACACAAAGCGTCACTGAGAGATGATTCCGCTCACACAAAGCGTCACTGAGAGGTGATTCTGCTCACAGAAAGCGTCACTGAGAGATGATTCTGCTCAAAAAAGCGTCACTGAGAGATGATTCCGCTCAAACAAAGCGTCACTGAGAGATGATTCCGCTCACACAAAGCGTCACTGAGAGATGATTCCGCTCACAAAAAGCGTCACTAAGGTGATTCCGCTGACACAAAGCGTCACTGAGAGATGATTCTACTCACACAAAGCGTCACTGAGAGATGATTCCGCTCACACAAAGCGTCACTGAGAGATGATTCTGCTCACACAAAGCGTCACTGAGAGATGATTCTGCTCACACAAAGCGTCACTGAGAGATGATTCTACTCACACAAAGCGTCACTGAGAGATCATTCTGCTCAAACAAAGCGTCAATGAGAGGTGATTCTGCTCACACAGCGTCACTGAGAGATTATTCTGCTGACACAGCGTCACTGAGTGATGATTCTACTCACACAGAGCGTCACTGAGAGATGATTCCGCTCACACAAAGCGTCACTGAGAGATGATTCTACTCGCACAAAGCGTCACTGAGAGATGATTCTACTCACACACAGCGTCACTGAGAGATGATTCCGCTCACACAAAGCGTCACTGAGAGATGATTCTACTCACACACAGCGTCACTGAGTGATGATTCTACTCGCACAAAGCGTCACTGAGAGATGATTCCGTTCACACAAAGCGTCACTGAGAGATGATTCTACTCACACAAAGCGTCACTGAGAGATGATTCTACTCACAGAAAGCGTCACTGAGAGGTGATTCTGCTCACAAAAAGCGTCACTGAGAGATGATTCTGCTCACACAAAGCGTCACTGAGAGATGATTCTACTCACACAAAGCGTCACTGAGAGATGATTCTGCTCACACAAAGCGTCACTGAGAGATGATTCCGCTCACAGAAAGCGTCACTGAGAGATGATTCTACTCGCACAAAGCGTCACTGAGAGATGATTCCGCTCACACAAAGCGTCACTGAGAGATGATTCTGCTCACACACAGCGTCACTGAGAGATGATTCCGCTCACACAAAGCGTCACTGAGAGATGCTTCTACTCACACACAGCGTCACTGAGAGATAATTCTACTCACACACAGCGTCACTGAGAGATGATTCCGCTCACACAAAGCGTTACTGAGAGATGATTCCGCTCACACAAAGCGTCACTGAGAGATGATTCCGCTCACACAAAGCGTCACTGAGAGATGATTCTACTCACACACAGCGTCACTGAGAGATGATTCCGCTCACACAAAGCGTTACTGAGAGATTATTCTGCTCACACAAAGCGTCACTGAGAGATGATTCCGCTCACAAAAAGCGTCACTGAGAGATGATTCCACTCACACACAGCGTCACTGAGAGATGATTCTACTCGCACAAAGCGTCACTGAGAGATGATTCTGCTCACACAAAGCGTCACTTAGAGATGATTCTACTCACACAAAGCGTCACTGAGAGATGATTCCGCTCACACAAAGCGTCACTGAGAGATGATTCTACACACACACAGCGTCACTGAGAGATGATTCCGCTCACACAAAGCGTTACTGAGAGATGATTCCGCTCACACAAAGCGTCACTGAGAGATGATTCCGCTCACACAAAGCGTCACTGAGAGATGATTCTACTCACACACAGCGTCACTGAGAGATGATTCTGCTCACACAAAGCGTCACTGAGAGATGATTCCGCTCACACAAAGCGTCACTGAGAGATGATTCTACTCACACACAGCGTCACTGAGAGGTGATTCTACTCGCACAAAGCGTCACTGAGAGATGATTCTGCTCACACAAAGCGTCACTGAGAGATGATTCCGCTCACACAAAGCGTCACTGAGAGGTGATTCTTCTCACAAAAAGCGTCACTGAGAGATGATTCTGCTCACACAAAGCGTCACTGAGAGATGATTCCGCTCACACAAAGCGTCACTGAGAGATGATTCCGCTCACACAAAGCGTCACTGATAGATGATTCCGCTCACACAAAGCGTCACTGAGAGATGATTCTACTCACACACAGCGTCACTGAGAGATGATTCTGCTCACACAAAGCGTCACTGAGAGATGATTCCGCTCACACAAAGCGTCACTGAGAGATGATTCTGCACACACACAGCGTCACTGAGAGATGATTCCGCTCACACAAAGCGTCACTGAGAGATGATTCTACTCACACACAGCGTCACTGAGAGATGATTCTGCACACACACAGCGTCAGTGGGAGATGATTCTGCTCACACAAAGCGTCACTGAAAGATGATTCCGCTCACAAAAAGCGTCACTGAGAGATGATTCTGCTCACACAAAGCATAGCGGCTGACTTGTACTTGTGTGAATGTATTCAGTAATGTCAGAGGTCGGTTGCCAGTTTGGTGCGAGGGATATGTAACGCCAGCCATCTTGTGTCACGTTTTAACCTTTGAATGCAGGGAGCACATCCTAATCCTTATCCACATCTGTTTCTGTTGCCTTTCAGGATTTACAAGTGTGTTTTGTGTAAATATATTGTCCATGTTGTGTTAGAGCGTGTCGTTCACAGTTTCACAGTCAGTACATTGACAATGTCATATTGCTAATTTGTGCGTATAACTGTGAAACTGACCAGTTACATATCATTCGACAAGATCCCCAATCCACAAAGCGACCAAAGCGCTATGACGGCTGCAAGCTAATGTCAAAGTATTGAACACAATAAAACCATGCGTTCAGATATCCTGTAAGCATTATTAAAATTGGCATCCCTCGAGAAAATGAAATGACTATTGGGATGATTTGTTGCAAAGCACTCGCCTCTCGTATTGTGCTACGTCTAGGCATTGTGACAGTACCGTGTTCAACTACTTGTTAATTGCTTGTCCCCCACGAAGAGAACAACACACAGTGGATAAGCGGTCATACTTCGGGGAGAGATGCCGGGCAGACTTAGTGGTTCAGTTGCTTCCACAGATGGCGGCCGAGACATATTTCTATTGGGAAATACTACATGGGTGTCCGAGACATATTTCTTTTGGGAAATACTACATGGGTGTCCGAGACATATTTCTACTGGGAAATACTACATGCGCGTCCCAGATATATTTCTATTGGGAAATATTACATGCGCGTCCCAGATATATTTCTATTGGGAAATACTACATGGGTGTCCGAGACATATTTCTATTGGGAAATACTACATGCGCGTCCCAGATATATTTCTGTTGGGATATACTACATAGGTGTCCGAGATATATTTCTATTGGGAAATACTACATGCGCGTCCCAGATATATTTCTATTGGGAAATACTACATGGGTGTCCAAGATATATTTTTATTGGGAAATACTACAGAGGTATCCAAGATATATTTCTGTTGGGAAATACTACATGGGTGTCCAAGATATATTTCTGTTGGGAAATACTACATGGGTGTCCAAGGCCTCTTTCAAAAACCGATCTTAGCTAGGGACATCGTAACGTCCATACTTTAACATTGCATCTTTGAATACTAAGATAACTGTAGGGTACAACCAAATCATCAGTCTTGATGGGGAGAAACACCGGATACTGGTCGGTCTGTCTTCATGTGAAGAAACACCAGACATCGGTCAATGTAAACGTAAACAATGGTAGCGTTCGAGATATAATCCGTTGATTAAGTACAGGAAATCAAGATCATTCATTGTGATCTTTAGATTTACTCTAGAACCAATGCATTATATATTTTCTAAATTATGCGAACACCATCGTTTATTCTCATGTTAGAAAAGCATACTCATATTAGGTTTCCTGCATCAATGGATGGTAACCTTTAAAGTTGTCTCCCTTTCTAGGCATTTAGTAACATCTTCAATGACTGATACATGATTGTACGATAATGTGATTAAATAATGTTGATTTGCCGGCGGGTGGTTATTATAACATCAGAAATGGTGATACTTGTAAACCATTACATGGTGAACCCAATCCAACCAGAAAGCCCCCATTTGAGTTGCCGTGTAGCACTACGTGGGAAATCGCTGCACCATGGTGAACTACAGTTTTTCTCAGATAATGACATACTGGATGTGGAAAGGGCATGTAGTTTTAAGACATTTCTCCACACAGAACAACTGTCCCTTCAATCAAAGAAAAGCAAATATCACATTGGTGACAATGTGGCTAGATTAGTAACACAGATAGCAAACTCCTTTGGAAAGTACGTAGGTATTTCAAAAATTGAATATTTTTCTAAAGTTTAAATTTGTTTGTATAAAAACAAAACATTGTTGTAAATTTCTAAGTTAGATGGAGGCTACATTTGTCCGCGAGGAGGTGGTAGACGACTATCAAAGCTGAATCCTGGGAGGGGGAGTGTTTTCACTGGTGCTTGGATGGCAGTCATTACATTGTTTAATGCTAAGGTTACGCCGTGTTACTGATATGTCCCTAATATAAGGAGACCTCCTTCCCCTATCAGCACCTGAGAAGTGTATCTGGCCAAGACAGGGATTAGCTCTGTACATTTGATCATAATAAATAATGCCTGTATACACTTTAAATACCGAAACACATGATTAAATATATATACACACGGTGGCGTGATTGCCCGTATATATATATATATAAAACGCAGTGAAAACGTACATGTGACTCAATGTCACCTGAACAGTTAAAACAGTTCCTCTGCAGGGGTACACTTTCATGTCTGTCAGTTTGTGTCCGAAGAGACACACCCCATCTAAATTGTGGTTATGTGTATCTATAATCACGGGGTATTTGGTTTAAAACATACACTTCAGCGCAATAATAATACTTTCAATGAATACTTTAATTCACCTCGATTTTGCGGACATAGATGCTTGTTGAGTAAACCATTCCCAGATGTTATATACTTATTCCTCCACAGACAAAGCTTGTGTTACTTCTACCAACGGTATTCAACACGTGCACCAATCCAATATTACAAAACGCCTTTCTTAACCTATCAACTGTCTTACAATAGGGGGTCAGTCCCAGATCGCCATTCATTTATCGAACATTTATTGACCGACCCTTAGTCACCGCTCTTGTAAACGTTGAGAAACGAATGCCTCATATCGACTGACACTTACATATATGCAACCCCATCAAACGAGTGTCCGATTTTGCAACTGTGCGTGCCATTGTCGTAGAATCTAGTTGATCAGTTAATAATATAGTTGTTGTGTTTCACAGATTTCATACCAATGCTTCCAACATTAAAACAATGCTCTGTCTGTTCTGTAGACGAGTCACTGAAATAAATGTACAAGCTTTGATTGTTTCTGATTTCTGTCTGGTGTGGTGATTTCAGGTACGACTATAGGTCCCCATAGGTATGCAGGTCATAAGAGGCGACTAAAATGGATCGGGTGGTCAGACACGGTGGCGTGATTGCCCGTTATGCTTCTCCGACGGGGTGGGACCTTGGCCTTTATATCATTGACTGGATAGTCTGCTTCCAGACACCATTATGTTCAGGCCGCCATGATATAACTAGAATATTGCTGAATACGCGTTAAACAAACAAATAATCAAACAAACAATGACGTAATCCGTGACCGTATTAATACGTCACCGTGTCACTTACACACTGAGGAATTCTTCGTACACAATCTGTAAAGTCCCCGAGAAATGACCCCCGTCATTCCCAACCGAGTAAACATGAACTGGCCGTCCTCAGCTTGTGAAACTCTTACCCATATAAACACGAACCGCGTCACCTTGTTTGAAGATCAAAAGACGTAATTAAACCACGGAAGGTGTGTGTGAAAGTGGGAACTGTAATAATCCGGAAAGTAACTTACAGCTGTACCTAAACACATCGAAACGATAAGAGATATCCTATTGGGTGAGGGTGCCTCAATCTGGGTATCGCTCTGCTGCAAAAGTTTAAAAAGATGGGGGGTTTCTTGACCTCCTCCCGAATAGTAAACGTGGATAGGCGTGACGACCAAATACTCCTTATCAGCATCAACATCGCGGGGCACATGTTGTTTGCTTGGCGTTCTTCAATGCACGGGACGACTATTATTCTCTGGATGCTTGCCCTTCACATGCCCACAGGTCGCCGCTCGTCTCAGCGTTGTCGTTAGTTTGTAGGAGGCAGAAATATCTATTCTTCATTCTTAATTGGATTGCTAAGTTCTTATGCGTCCCCCACACATCGTGTTTAAAACCTACATTGGTGTGTATAAATATAAACCATGTGGTATAAAGGTTTAGAGAAAGGTCATTTTTGAATCACATAACCCCTTAACTTTAACCGCTACGTCTGTGGTCCAATGTACGGCGAGTAGAGAATACTGAATGCTACATGACTTATAGACATGTGTTCGACTGTACACTGAACCCTGGTGAACTCAACCCTACTTTGCCCCATATATCGCTTACGATGTCACTTGAGAATGGCCTAACATTGGTCAATTCGATGCATCGACGTTGGTCATCTGAACTTCGGGTTAACGATGTTACACAGTAATCACTAAATTATCGTTATCATTATTATAACTATAACAATAATGATAGTACGGTTTGTACCTCCGATGATCGAAATATCATCCGATCTACAGTTCTTATATTGGAAATCTAAAACAGTGTGAGTCGTCTTTGCACCCCTAACTATCATGTTACTTAGGTTTTAATAGAATGCTGACATATTTCACCTTCCAAAACTCAGAGAACTTTTGTTTTGTTTGTGGTTGGAATTGTTTTTGCAATGGCAATATCGAATAGTATTCTCATGACAACAGCTTAGAGCAGTCACTACATCTGGTACCCGCAATGCGCCTGAGGCACATTGATCGTATCCCAAGTGGATATAGTAATATCTACCGTTGCATGGTTGCTTTAAGAGGGTTGGCGTGAGAGTGAAGTATTTGTCAGCTATTATTTCTGAATAAAGTATGAACGATTACATTTACTATTTCATAAAGACATTGTAAAGATATAATGTTCATAAACATTTCGTATCGATATATATATAGTAATAGCAAAATGACTTATTTGCTTTACACCTGGCATCAGATCCTGGTCTGGTAGGCATGTTAATGTTTTGAAAATAACATATTTCTTTATGGAAAACATTTTTGTTTTAAAGAGCGGATTTTTTTAACCTCATGAAGCCATTGTGTAAGTGGAAATTTCATGCGGTCCTGTCAACAAGCTTCTCCGTGGTAGCTACAGGATTTCTTGAGGCGGGCCATGACGTCACAGGTCGCCAGAGGCCAGTTAACACCGTGGATGTGAGCTCCACCCCAAGAACAAACGCCAAGTCCCGTCATGTCTCTTCTGTCCCCCTTATCCCCAATTAACGCTCAATGAACGTACAGTGTGGTGGCCCTGCAATTAGCCTGGACACGATAGCTTCTAGTTTGAACAACCCATGAAACTTTCAAATCACGCATCCCTAAACAAACACATTCTCATGCCATTTGGTAAAATGACGTAGGCCTATGAAGTGCCCCTCTTGAATTGTGTGACTAGATTAATCCAACTTTTAACACGACTAGTGCTCGGACAAACGGCCAAGTGACTAGACGTTTTCTGATTGTCCTGTTGTACACTACTTTCGTAAAGAACTTTCGTAGTGCAGACTTTAAAGGTATGTTTTAGTTTTTATATATATACCAGTGTGCAGAGATGGTGTTGCAGTATCACTACCCTAGACCAAAGTTTGGTTTTATTTAATCATCTTTAATACAAGAGATGCATTTGAATGGTTCTTTAATTCTCCTGGCAGTGATGTGAGTCAAGTGGTTCCAACAGAACATGTATTCTATCATCTGTACACAAGTATGAGTTGTTATTTATAATCAATGCGAGTAGTACGCGTGTTCTAATGTAGAATTAGTTATTATGTATAATTCCCCACAGCGTAAGTAAGCCTTTCTCAAGGCGGGGCTATTTGTAGTGAAGGTGTTGACGCTGAACATTTTGTGACATTGTACCTGTTTAATTAGAGTGAACATAAACTGAGTGAGTGAGTGAGTGAGTGAGTATGGTTTTACGCCGCTTTGAGCAATATTCCAGCCATATCACGACGGGGTACACCAGAAATGGAACATAAACTGAAAGATTATGTTCATCAAATCATTTGACTTAGCGGCAATTTTGTATCCAATGTTCTGCAATTGACCAAAGCCGAGTATCTCCTTATGGTTCCACTGATCAGCTTAAGTTTTTAACACTTTATTATTAACGACGCCTTGTGTTTCTTCAAAGTAAGTTTAACCAAGTGTCGGGTTGTGTCCTACATAAAAAGACTTGAATTTAAATACACTTTAGGATTTGAATTTTTCAACCCATTTAGTTAATTCACATAGAAAGATTTCAGACGTACCATAATGTGTATCTTAGTCCGCATCTTATCGGCCGCTTCCAGTCCGCATCTTATCGACAACCTCCGTGGTCTAGTGGTAGAGCGTCTGCCAGGAGAGCGGAAGGTCGGGGGTTCGATCATCGGCCGCGTCATGCCAAACGCCGTTAACAGATGGTACTTGTTGTTACCCTGCCTGGCGCCCAGCATTAAGAGCCATATACAAGGACTCGGAGTCAGTATACCGTGTCTGGGTGGGGTAGTCATGTTAAACTGCGGCTTGGTAACTCAGTGGACAAGCAATATAAAATCGTAATCTTTTGGTTCAAGGCGTTTTAAAAACTGTCCGGTTACACGAAAACTTGCCTTTTAATTCCAAAAGTAAGCCCCTAGCCCCTTTTGTGACAGCCAAGGAGCATAACGAGGGTTTATCTGGGAACCCACGCCCAATGAACACTCGCAGACAGACACGCAGCCTTATAACATGAGGCAACCAAGAGTACTAGACACCTGGACACACCCCACCCACATAATTGACCAACGCAATACAGGGAAGAGCATAATTGCAAGACGGATAGATGGACGTTTGCAGTAAAATTCAATTAATTGCAAATGTACTTTCTTTAATTCAGCAAGACACCAAAGGAATGGAGATGTGGATGGCGGTATGCGCCATCGTGTGCCTGGCAGGTCACGCTCACGCCGGGGCACTCACGGGGAACTATGGTCAAGACGCCAAACTACTTAGGGGATGGGTGGACTCACTTGCTGGTCAACAAATGAGGCCAAAATCTAAACCTACGGCCAGGAGTTGGGGTTTCGAGTTTTACAACTGGGGATCAACTAAAGGTATGTAAACACGTGGATCTGAGTTGGCAATAGGAGAAGGTAGTCAACAACGGTGCCTGTGAATTCAAATTTCAAAAGCAAGTAGTTAAAATAGAATGAAATGCGTCAATACTAAAAAACCGTGACGTTTGAATCTGTGTGCAAATATCAAATAAATCATAATGGAAACAAAAGGGTAATGAATGGTTGAATGAGTGAGTTAGGTTCAAGGCTGCTTTGTCTAGTATTCCAGTCAAATCACGGCGTGACAACTTTGTGTGGGAGGAAAGCCCAAAATGATGCTGGTTTCAGGAGTTTACCACTGTGGTGAAACCCACAAGCACATGTAGGGTGCTGACAAACCTAGAAACATAATCAGGGCGAATCTGGGATTTGAACTCGCGATCCTAGGATTCTTCTGACACTTAATGGGGACGCAGCTCTGCGCAGCAAACCCATTAGATGCCGAATCACGGGACATAACTACATCGGAGAAAGGGTGTCTATTTAATGTATAGACCCCCCTACCTTATTTGTTTCTCCAGGTTAGGATTCTAAAATGACATCACGCTTTATCGGCCAAATATCTGTAGCATACGTTAAATAAACATGTACTAGATTCATTTTCTTTGCCATTAGCAACTGAAAATTTGACTTTGAAGTAAGGGGAATAACAGTATGGTATGCCTTTGACCATAACAAGAACAGCTTCGTCTTTGTATTTAAGTCAAGAGATGCCCCGTGAACGTTGTCTTCGTCGTCGATGGTTCCGACAGCGTCTCTTTGAATGGCTTCCAGAAGGCCAAGGATTACTTGAAGCGTGAAATCAGATCCGTGACATCTTCTTTCGCTGGCACCGACGTTGGTGTCCTCTTCTTCAGCGACGGCATCTACCGTGAGATGCCTCTCCAAACTCGCAACAACGCTCAGCTCCAACAGTTGTACAACGACATCGACAACCTACAGCAACCAAGGGACAAGACAGAACTAACAACGGCCCTAAGACGCTCACGGCAGCTTCTAGAACAGTACAAGAAGGAAGGTAACGTCATCGTTGTCATCTCCGACGGCTGTCCCTACAACCTCCACGCAACCGTCAACGAGGCTCTTCTGTCTTGGTTGGAGGGCATCTTCATCATCAGCCTTGGAATTGAGGAACCCCAAATCAGCCTACAGAAGAAGATTTCAAGTCGGATCCAGGACGGTAACACTTCCATCGACTGGAGCGACATCCTCATGTGCCCAGGTGGGTATTACAGGTGTTAATGGAAGGACTTCCTTTGATCACAGATTTGTAAAATTGCGATTGAATTGACTTGTACTGGATTGCATTTAGTTGTATTGAACTAAATTGAGTTGCATTGGAATATATTGAGTTGTACTGGAATACATTGAGTTATTTTGGATTACATTGAGTTGTATTGGACAACATTGAGTTGTTTAGGACTACATTGAGTTGTATTGGAATACATTCAGTTGTATTGGACTACATTCAGTTGTACTGGATTGATTGTGATTTTGTAGACTGGCAATGAAAGATGACATGTTCATTAATATAAATCTAAATATGTTGCTGATTCGGGTTTCTTCTGTTGAAATTACCTTATTACTGATTTGCATTGACAAATGGTTTACCAAAGAAGGTTTGTATGTGTCATGTGACAGGGGGGAACGTATGCCAGTAATATGTAGAAAATGCTGTTCGTCTCGGAGGGTGATTGTGGCAGATCTACAATGATCTCATGTTCTGTTGCAGGTGTCATTCTCCCCGGGATCGGAGCCACGTCCAGTAAGTGTTTCGGGATGACAGTATTTACAATATACTTACAGGCATAAAATAACAGTGCTTATGTTCAGCTTTATCAAAAACATATAGGATAGGATACGTTTTATTCCATACTGAAAGGCCTCAGGCCCATAGTACAATTCTGTTTTCGGGAGTGGTTACATATCCGTTTAACAGGTCATATTCTAATTAACATAGCACGATAAATGAACATTGATAGATTTTTTAGAGTATCTTTATGAGTTGTTGACATGACAAAAACATCCTCCCACTGCTAAGGGACGCAACTCAGGCTAGCCTTAGACCACTGGGACAACTGTGTCACTTCTCGTACAGAAAACCTCGTTTCATAATAAATTGCAATTGGGTTGCAGCAACGTTGTTCTCATATTAGTTGCTAGATTCTCTAGGAATCTACACAATAAATGTTTTTCTTTTTCAGATTGTCGTGATTTTATGTTCGTGGTTGATGGTTCCGACAGTCTCTGCCACCACCAGGACATCGTCAAGGCCTATCTGAAGAGCGCCATCCATCGTTATGAGAACGTTTCCAACGCCATTGGCGTGACTATCTTTGGTACCGAGATCGGCAGTCAGGCTGCCCCGAACACCAACAAGATGGTAGTAAAAGCCGAGATAAATGGTTTGGACTTTCCTCTAAGCGGGACCAGGACAACAAGCGGCGTTGTCGAGGCCCAGAGACTCCTGGACCAGGCCGGGAGAAGCAACTCGAAGGCACTAATTCTCGTCACCGATGGTCCTCCACTCAGTTTGAACAACGCCATCAACGCTGTCAGCTCCGCCCGTAGTGCAGGATATGAGATTGTCGTTATCGGCGTCGGTGACGATATCAGCAGCTCGGATCTTGTCAGCCTTGCTGGCAACAACCAAGACAACGTGTTCCAGATTGACACCTACCTTGACCTGTATTCTGTTGACTTCAGCTTATTGCTCTGTGGAGGTAGGTGCTTGGATACTACTGTGACCACTAACACTAACACTAACACTAACACTAACACTAACACACAACACTACAATTACAACTACCACTACAAACTCTAACAGTGCCACTCTGATTACCCCAACTACCTGTATGTCAACCACTGCTACTATCACCAGACATGAAATGAAGACCACAACTACCACCACCAACAATGCTGTGGCGCCTCGTACATTGGTGAAAGCTCCCGTCCAGTAGATACTCGCATCAAGGAACATAAGTCTTCGACAGCTAAAGCAGACAACAATTCAGCCCTCTCAGACCACCAGCCAAGTTTCCCTAGACATCACATTCAGTTTAACAAAATCCAATTCCTGTCAGCCAAACGTCAGCACTTACGCCGTCACAAACCTTCGATCAACATGTCGTATCAACATGTCGTCTCCCTATGAAGATAATTTTAATAAGGACCCTATCAGATTGTCACAACTGTTTAATCCGTTTTTTCCTTATCCTCACTGTACATCTGGCTTCATTACCCACTTGCTTCATTACCCGTGTGCTGTTTGTTATTCTCACTGTACATCTGGCTTCATCCAATAATCTGTATGCTACTTGTTATCTATTACCTGTTATCAATGTTAATCTGTTGCTCATCACAACATGTCCTGCATATATTATACCTCTCATCACTTGGTTGTTGTCACTCCAGCTTGATAACGGTGTAAGAATCTACATCACAACATATCCTGCATATATTATACCTCTCATCACTTGATTGTTGTCACTCCAGCTTGATAACGGTGTAAGAATCTACATCACAACATATCCTGCATATATTATACCTCTCATCACTTGGTTGTTGTCACTCCAGCTTGATAACGGTGTAAGAATCTACATCACAACATATCATGCATATATTATACCTCTCATCACTTGGTTGTTGTCACTCCAGCTTGATAACGGTGTAAGAATCTACATCACAACATATCATGCATATATTATACCTCTCATCACTTGGTTGTTGTCACTCCAGCTTGATAACGGTGTAAGAATCTACATCACAACATATCCTGCATATATTATACCTTATACACCGAAACATGGCGATATGCAATAAACCAGAAGTTGTTGTCCATAAAGTTGTACGTTTTCTTACTGAGTCACCAACTTCTAGAATGACAATCAATCAGTTACTACTTCCATTACTAATATTCTTTGACTACGACTTCTACTTCTACTGTTGCTGCTGCTACTACTCATACTATTACTGGAATCACCACTGTCACCACCACAGAACAACCACTGCCATTTACAAAACAAAACCACCACCACCACCACCACATCAACAACAACCAACAACAACTACTACTACTACGTATACTACTACTGCTGCTGCTGCTGCTGCTGCTGCTTGTACGACAGACTAACTGTTATATTGTTATAACCAACTGTTTATTATTCAGTACATAAGATGAATAATCAAGCATTTCATCACAGTACAAGAAAAGCAGTTTCAAACATTTATTCGGTATGATTCAATGACTTGCTGACTGACGATTCTATACACTGAGCCTCCAGTACTGTTTATTATAAATGATACCTCTAAATATTCTTTCAGGTAGGATATTGTGCGACAACACCATCGCTAATTGCGTGAACGGCAACGCTGGGTTCGACTCAAACGGTGTTTGCAGATGCTTATGCAACCCAGGCTACACCGGACCTACCTGCGGTGTCCCCAACCGTAGGTTATCTCCCTGTATATGTCGTTGGTTGCCCTTCACGGGCCTCACACTGTGGGTTACTTCCCTTTACAGGTTGTTAAGAGCAACTTTATGTAATTCAAATCAAGTCCATCCAAAGAGGCATGTTATATGAAGACACATCACATTAAATAAGGAGGATCGTTTAATAACTGATTTTATTCCAGAAGTGCGTGGCTGTTACAAGAATGGATGACTATTTGTGCATTAATATATTTCTACATTACTTTATGAATAGTCAATTTGCATTATCTATGTCATTATAATGAATTTAAAGATTTTGATAATTGTTATCGATACCGACATTTTATTTTCATCTGGTTACGAATGTGTCAGTCAGCCGACCTGAGGTACGACAGGCTGATAAAGTAAGTTAGTTCTGTTGAGTTAAATGCGTTGTCTAAGCCTTCTAGACTGTTACAGCCCCGTCTTGTACAAATGCTGATATTGGATGCATCAACGGTAATGCTAACCTCGACAGCTCCAATGTATGTCGCTGTTTCTGCAACGCTGGATACTCTGGTGCCAGGTGTGAGAACCGTGGTAAGTGTGTGTGTGCGTGTGTGCGTGTGTGAGTGTGTGAGTGTGTGAGTGCGTGCCTGAGTATGTGCCATCCAACACGAATATTCCGTCATTGAAATGTAATTATTTTCACCACAGTATGTACGAACGCTCTGATTGGCTGCATCAGTGGTGTCGCTCAAGCTGACTCCTTGGGCAACTGTCGCTGTACATGCAGCGCCGACTGGACCGGAACACGCTGTGACACCCGGGGTGAGTGGGGATGGAAAGAGTCAATTTACCGGTTTAGTCAGTCAGTCTGTGATCGGTAAAACAGCCAGTCAGTCTGTGATTGGTAAGACAGTCAGTCAGTCTGTGATTGGTAAGACAGTCAGTCAGTCTGTGATCGGTAAAACAGCCAGTCAGTCTGTGATTGGTAAGACAGTCAGTCAGTCTGTGATTGGTAAGACAGTCAGTCAGTCTGTGATCGGTAAAACAGCCAGTCAGTCTGTGATTGGTAAGACAGTCAGTCAGTCTGTGATTGGTAAGACAGTCAGTCAGTCTGTGATCGGTAAAACAGCCAGTCAGTCTGTGATTGGTAAGACAGTCAGTCAGTCTGTGATCGGTAAAACAGCCAGTCAGTCTGTGATCGGTAAAACAGCCAGTCAGTCTGTGATTGGTAAGACAGTCAGTCAGTCTGTGATTGGTAAGACAGTCAGTCAGTCTGTGATCGGTAAAACAGCCAGTCAGTCTGTGATTGGTAAGACAGTCAGTCAGTCTGTGATTGGTAAAACAGCCAGTCAGTCTGTGATTGGTAAGACAGTCAGTCAGTCTGTGATTGGTGAGACAGTCAGTCAGTCTGTGATTGGTAAGACAGTCAGTCAGTCTGTGATTGGTAAGACAGTCAGTCAGTCTGTGATTGGTAAGACAGTCAGTCAGTCTGTGATTGGTAAGACAGCCAGTCAGTCTGTGATTGGTAAGACAGCCAGTCAGTCTGTGATTGGTAAGACAGTCAGTCAGTCTGTGATTGGTAAGACAGTCAGTCAGTCTGTGATTGGTAAGACAGTCAGTCAGTCCCTGATTGGAAAGGGGCGGACCATTGAAAATAAGTCAGCCTCAGTAAAAAGTCTCGACCGCAATGTGACCATCCTCATCAATACAGAGTATTTCGTAAAAAGCCATAATCTTTGACAGAGAGACATCACCATATGAGACAATATGTATCTAACCCTTATTTATTAATAATCATTTCAAATCTTCCATTTCAAGATGCATATCATGCAAGTCACTGTGTTGTTTCCTTGGACAAGGTTATTGACTCCGCTTATCCTACTGAGATATGACTTTTGGTCGTATCAGTGATTGGTTTGACGGCCAGTCAGTCAGTGATTGGTTCGACAGCCAGTCAGTCAGTGATTCGGTTAGACAACATTTAGTGGCAGTATTATGTAAATTACTGAAACTTTCCCCAAGTAGACTAAATTCTGCAATGTATCACCACTTTTGAGATGACAGTAATAATCCTGTTGAAGGTTTAAGATCAGCATGCCTCACCGTTGTTATAGTGCTCGTCTGTACAAATGCCCTGATCGGATGCCTCAACGGTAACGCCCAGGATGACGGCCTCGGATGTCGATGTGTATGTAACCCAGGATATTCTGGTTCCATGTGCGAGACAAGAGGTAAGTTCAAGTCACTCTTCCTGTGTTCTGCTTCCTAATATTACATCACTTTCATATCAAAAGAAACATATCTATTCTGATTTCTCCCTTTCATTTTATGAATCTTCTTGATATAATTTTTATGACCATTTACTTTGTGTTCTAGCTATACCAGAAAAGCAAAATAGTCAACATTCTTTTCAGTTAGAATGAACGAGGAATAACAAAAATATATATGACAAAAACACATTCAAGCCAAATATGTCGGGATTTACTGATACCAATATTCTTTTTAGTTTGCACAAGCGCTGACATTAACTGTCAAAACGGCGCTGTGTCTAACTCCTTTCGGCAATGCGTGTGTAACTGCAGAACTGGCTACACCGGCACCAACTGCCAGACCAGAGGTCAGTGCGTGCGAGCGTAATGACTGGTCCTCACTTTATATATCCTCTTGAAATCATTCTCATTACCATCTACTTTTTCATGTTACTATACCTGAAAAGCAAAATGATAAAAATCTTAACAATTTGTAAAGAACGAGATCTTGCAAATTCAAACCATAATATGTAATGTAAGAATACATCAATATTGAATTTTCAAAACTGAATATCAGCCTGGTATATTTTGTTATATTGAGACCATTTTTGCTTTTAGTGTGCACAAGCGCTGACATTAACTGTCAAAATGGCGGAACAGCTGTTTCTGGCTCCTTTGGGCGTTGCGCGTGCAGCTGCAGAACTGGCTATACAGGCACCAACTGTCAGACTAGGGGTCAGTGCACGCGAGCGTTATTACCGTCCTTCACTTCATGTCTCTATTCTTGTTATATTTATCGTTATGATCTACCTTTGGATGTAAATGTAAATACAAAGCAAATGGTCACCTCTGCTTAAGAATTCATAATGAGCAAGCCATGGCAAATTCAAACTTTGTTACACGTCATGTAGGTTTGCACATAACTCGTGGTTATTCAAAATTGAATATTATCCAAATATGTTTGTATTTATGGAGACCAATATTGCTTTTGGTGTGCACAAGCGCTGATATTAACTGTCAAAATGGCGGAACAGCTCTTTCAGGCTCCTTTGGACGATGCAGAATTGGCTATACCGGCATCAACTGTCAGACTAGGGGTCAGTGCACGCGAGCGTTATTACTGTGCTTCACTTCATGTCTCTATTCTTGTTATATTGATCGTTATGATCTACTTTTGGATGTAAATGTAAATACAAAGCAAATGGTCATTTCTGCTTAAGAATACGAAATGAGCAAGCCGTGGCAAATTCAAACTTTGTTCCACACGGTTATCCAAAATTGAATATTATCCAAATATGTAGGTAGTTATGGAGATCAATATTGCTTTTAGTGTGCACAAGCGCTGACATTAACTGTCAAAATGGCGGAACAGCTGTGTCTAACTCCTTTGGGCGTTGCGCGTGCAGCTGCAGAACTGGCTATACAGGCACCAACTGTCAGACTAGGGGTCAGTGCACGCGAGCGTTATTACCGTCCTTCACTTCATGTCTCTATTCTTGTTATATTTATCGTTATGATCTACCTTTGGATGTAAATGTAAATACAAAGCAAATGGTCACCTCTGCTTAAGAATTCATAATGAGCAAGCCATGGCAAATTCAAACTTTGTTACACGTCATGTAGGTTTGCACATAACTCGTGGTTATTCAAAATTGAATATTATCCAAATATGTTTGTATTTATGGAGACCAATATTGCTTTTAGTGTGCACAAGCGCTGACATTAACTGTCAAAATGGCGGAACAGCTGTTTCTGGCTCCTTTGGACGATGCGTGTGCAGCTGCAGAACTGGCTATACCGGCACCAACTGTCAGACTAGGGGTCAGTGCACGCGAGCGTTATTACTGTGCTTCACTTCATGTCTCTATTCTTGTTATATTGATCGTTATGATCTACTTTTGGATGTAAATGTAAATACAAAGCAAATGGTCATTTCTGCTTAAGAATACGAAATGAGCAAGCCGTGGCAAAATCAAACTTTGTTCCACACGGTTATCCAAAATT
Organism: Haliotis rufescens; assembly: GCF_023055435.1. Classification (NCBI taxonomy): domain Eukaryota; kingdom Metazoa; phylum Mollusca; class Gastropoda; order Lepetellida; family Haliotidae; genus Haliotis; species Haliotis rufescens. The sequence continues at coordinate 3,159,470 of NW_025964068.1, forward strand.
GAATATTATCCAAATATGTAGGTAGTTATGGAGATCAATATTGCTTTTGGTGTGCACAAGCGCTGACATTAACTGTCAAAATGGCGGAACAGCTGTTTCTAACTCCTTTGGGCGATGCGCGTGCAGCTGCAGAACTGGCTATACAGGCACCAACTGTCAGACTAGGGGTCAGTGCACGCGAGCGTTATTACCGTCCTTCACTTCATGTCTCTATTCTTGTTATATTTATCGTTATGATCTACCTTTGGATGTAAATGTAAATACAAAGCAAATGGTCACCTCTGCTTAAGAATTCATAATGAGCAAGCCATGGCAAATTCAAACTTTGTTACACGTCATGTAGGTTTGCACATAACTCGTGGTTATTCAAAATTGAATATTATCCAAATATGTTTGTATTTATGGAGACCAATATTGCTTTTGGTGTGCACAAGCGCTGATATTAACTGTCAAAATGGCGGAACAGCTCTTTCAGGCTCCTTTGGACGATGCAGAATTGGCTATACCGGCACCAACTGTCAGACTAGGGGTCAGTGCACGCGAGCGTTATTACTGTGCTTCACTTCATGTCTCTATTTTTGTTATATTGATCGTTATGATCTACTTTTGGATGTAAATGTAAATACAAAGCAAATGGTCATTTCTGCTTAAGAATACGAAATGAGCAAGCCGTGGCAAAATCAAACTTTGTTCCACACGGTTATCCAAAATTGAATATTATCCAAATATGTAGGTAGTTATGGAGATCAATATTGCTTTTGGTGTGCACAAGCGCTGACATTAACTGTCAAAATGGCGGAACAGCTGTGTCTAACTCCTTTGGGCGTTGCGCGTGCAGCTGCAGAACTGGCTATACAGGCACCAACTGTCAGACTAGGGGTCAGTGCACGCGAGCGTTATTACCGTCCTTCACTTCATGTCTCTATTCTTGTTATATTTATCGTTATGATCTACCTTTGGATGTAAATGTAAATACAAAGCAAATGGTCACCTCTGCTTAAGAATTCATAATGAGCAAGCCATGGCAAATTCAAACTTTGTTACACGTCATGTAGGTTTGCACATAACTCGTGGTTATTCAAAATTGAATATTATCCAAATATGTTTGTATTTATGGAGACCAATATTGCTTTTAGTGTGCACAAGCGTTGATATTAACTGTCAAAATGGCGGAACAGCTGTTTCTGGCTCCTTTGGACGATGCGTGTGCAGCTGCAGAACTGGCTATACCGGCACCAACTGTCAGACTAGGGGTCAGTGCACGCGAGCGTTATTACTGTGCTTCACTTCATGTCTCTATTCTTGTTATATTGATCGTTATGATCTACTTTTGGATGTAAATGTAAATACAAAGCAAATTGTCATTTCTGCTTAAGAATACGAAATGAGCAAGCCGTGGCAAATTCAAACTTTGTTCCACACGGTTATCCAAAATTGAATATTATCCAAATATGTAGGTAGTTATGGAGATCAATATTGCTTTTGGTGTGCACAAGCGCTGACATTAACTGTCAAAATGGCGGAACAGCTGTTTCTAACTCCTTTGGGCGATGCGCGTGCAGCTGCAGAACTGGCTATACAGGCACCAACTGTCAGACCAGGGGTCAGTGCACGCGAGCGTTATTACCGTCCTTCACTTCATGTCTCTATTCTTGTTATATTTATCGTTATGATCTACCTTTGGATGTAAATGTAAATACAAAGCAAATGGTCACCTCTGCTTAAGAATTCATAATGAGCAAGCCATGGCAAATTCAAACTTTGTTACACGTCATGTAGGTTTGCACATAACTCGTGGTTATTCAAAATTGAATATTATCCAAATATGTTTGTATTTATGGAGACCAATATTGCTTTTGGTGTGCACAAGCGCTGATATTAACTGTCAAAATGGCGGAACAGCTCTTTCAGGCTCCTTTGGACGATGCAGAATTGGCTATACCGGCACCAACTGTCAGACTAGGGGTCAGTGCACGCGAGCGTTATTACTGTGCTTCACTTCATGTCTCTATTTTTGTTATATTGATCGTTATGATCTACTTTTGGATGTAAATGTAAATACAAAGCAAATGGTCATTTCTGCTTAAGAATACGAAATGAGCAAGCCGTGGCAAAATCAAACTTTGTTCCACACGGTTATCCAAAATTGAATATTATCCAAATATGTAGGTAGTTATGGAGATCAATATTGCTTTTGGTGTGCACAAGCGCTGACATTAACTGTCAAAATGGCGGAACAGCTGTTTCTAACTCCTTTGGGCGTTGCGCGTGCAGCTGCAGAACTGGCTATACAGGCACCAACTGTCAGACTAGGGGTCAGTGCACGCGAGCGTTATTACCGTCCTTCACTTCATGTCTCTATTCTTGTTATATTTATCGTTATGATCTACCTTTGGATGTAAATGTAAATACAAAGCAAATGGTCACCTCTGCTTAAGAATTCATAATGAGCAAGCCATGGCAAATTCAAACTTTGTTACACGTCATGTAGGTTTGCACATAACTCGTGGTTATTCAAAATTGAATATTATCCAAATATGTTTGTATTTATGGAGACCAATATTGCTTTTAGTGTGCACAAGCGTTGATATTAACTGTCAAAATGGCGGAACAGCTGTTTCTGGCTCCTTTGGACGATGCGTGTGCAGCTGCAGAACTGGCTATACCGGCACCAACTGTCAGACTAGGGGTCAGTGCACGCGAGCGTTATTACTGTGCTTCACTTCATGTCTCTATTCTTGTTATATTGATCGTTATGATCTACTTTTGGATGTAAATGTAAATACAAAGCAAATGGTCATTTCTGCTTAAGAATACGAAATGAGCAAGCCGTGGCAAATTCAAACTTTGTTCCACACGGTTATCCAAAATTGAATATTATCCAAATATGTAGGTAGTTATGGAGATCAATATTGCTTTTAGTGTGCACAAGCGCTGACATTAACTGTCAAAATGGCGGAACAGCTGTGTCTAACTCCTTTGGGCGATGCGCGTGCAGCTGCAGAACTGGCTACACCGGCACCAACTGCCAGACCAGAGGTCAGTGCGTGCGAGCGTAATTACTGCTGAACAGTTTACATTTCTTTTTGAAATATTTCTAATTACGATTTATGTTTTGATGAAGTTAAACCTGAAAAGCTAAATGGCCAACAATCTTGACAATTAGAATGAAAGAGGCATTAACAGATGACATAAAGTACAAATCCACCTTTTATATTACAAAACTGATGTTCAAGCCAAATATTTTTGGATTTATTGAGACCGATATTGTTTTAGTGTGCACAAGTGCTGACATTAACTGTCAAAATGGCGGAACAGCTGTGTCTAACTCCTTTGGGCGATGCGCGTGCAGCTGCAGAACTGGCTACACCGGCACCAACTGCCAGACCAGAGGTCAGTGCGTGCGAGCGTAATTACTGCTGAACAGTTTACATTTCTTCTTGAAATATTTCTAATTACCATTTATGTTTTGATATAGTTAAACCTGAAAAGCTAAATGGCCAACATTCTTAGCAATTAGAATGAAAGAGGCATTAACAGATGACATAAAGTACAAATCCACCTTTTATATTACAAAACTGATGTTCAAGCCAAATATTTTTGGATTTATTGAGACCGATATTGTTTAAGTGTGCACAAGCGCTGACATTAACTGTCAAAATGGCGGAACAGCTGTGTCTAACTCCTTTGGGCGATGCGCGTGCAGCTGCAGAACTGGCTACACCGGCACCAACTGCCAGACCAGAGGTCAGTGCGTGCGAGCGTAATTACTGCCCAACAGTTTACATTTCTTCTTGAAATATTTCTAATTACCATTTATGTTTTGATGAAGTTAAACCTGAAAAGCTAAATGGCCAACAATCTTAACAATTAGAATGAAAGAAGCATTAACAGATGTCATAAAGTACAAATCCATCTTTTATATTACAAAACTGATGTTCAAGCCAAATAATTTGGGATTTATTGAGACCGATATTGTTTTAGTGTGCACAAGCGCTGACATTAACTGTCAAAATGGCGGAACAGCTGTTTCTGGCTCCTTTGGGCGATGCGCGTGCAGCTGCAGAACTGGCTATACCGGCACCAACTGTCAGACTAGGGGTCAGTGCACGCGAGCGTTATTACCGTCCTTCACTTCATGTCTCTATTCTTGTTATATTTATCGTTATGATCTACCTTTGGATGTAAATGTAAATACAAAGCAAATGGTCACCTCTGCTTAAGAATTCATAATGAGCAAGCCATGGCAAATTCAAACTTTGTTACACGCCATGTAGGTTTGCACATAACTCGTGGTTATTCAAAATTGAATATTATCCAAATATGTTTGTATTTATGGAGACCAATATTGCTTTAAGTGTGCACAAGCGCTGATATTAACTGTCAAAATGGCGGAACAGCTGTTTCTAACTCCTTTGGGCGATGCGTGTGCAGCTGCAGAACTGGCTATACCGGTACCAACTGTCAGACTAGGGGTCAGTGCACGCGAGCGTTATTACTGTGCTTCACTTCATGTCTCTATTCTTGTTATATTGATCGTTATGATCTACTTTTGGATGTAAATGTAAATACAAAGCAAATGGTCATTTCTGCTTAAGAATACGAAATGAGCAAGCCGTGGCAAATTCAAACTTTGTTCCACACGGTTATCCAAAATTGAATATTATCCAAATATGTTTGTATTTATGGAGACCAATATTGCTTTTAGTGTGCACAAGCGCTGATATTAACTGTCAAAATGGCGGAACAGCTGTTTCTGGCTCCTTTGGACGATGCGCGTGCAGCTGCAGAACTGGCTACACCGGTACCAACTGTCAGACCAGAGGTCAGTGCGTGCGAGCGTTATTACTGCTCAACAGTTTACATTTCTTCTTGAAATATTTCTAATTACCATTTATGTTTCATGGAGCTATACCTGAAAAGCTAAATGGCCAACATTCTTAACAATTAGAATGAGAGAGGCATTAACAGATGTCATAAAGTACAAATACATATTTTCTATTACAAAAAAACTGAAGTTCAAGCCAAATATTTTGGTATTTAGTAGGAACAATATTGCTTTTAGTGTGCGCAAGCGCTGACATTAACTGTCAAAATGGCGGAACAGCTGTTTCTGGCTCCTTTGGGCGATGCGCGTGCAGCTGCAGAACTGGCTATACAGGCACCAACTGTCAGACTAGGGGTCAGTGCACGCGAGCGTTATTACCGTCCTTCACTTCATGTCTCTATTCTTGTTATATTTATCGTTATGATCTACTTTTGGATGTAAATGTAAATACAAAGCAAATGGTCACCTCTGCTTAAGAATTCATAATGAGCAAGCCATGGCAAATTCAAACTTTGTTCCACACGGTTATCCAAAATTGAATATTATCCAAATATGTAGGTAGTTATGGAGATCAATATTGCTTTTAGTGTGCACAAGCGCTGACATTAACTGTCAAAATGGCGGAACAGCTGTGTCTAACTCCTTTGGGCGATGCGCGTGCAGCTGCAGAACTGGCTACACCGGCACCAACTGCCAGACCAGAGGTCAGTGCGTGCGAGCGTGCGAGCGTTATTGCTGCTCTTCACTTTATATATATCCTCTTGAAACCATGTATATTTTGCTACATTGTAACCAATATTGCTTTTAGTGTGCACCAGCGCTGACATTAACTGTCAAAATGGCGAAAATGCTGTTTCTGGCTCCTTTGGGCGATCGTATATATATATATTTCTCATGCTGTTAACATCCTCCTCTAATTATATCATTATGTCAACGTCCTATCCTATCATTAAGTCAACGTCCTATGATTATGTCAACGTCCTATCCTATCATTAAGTCAACGTCCTATGATTATTTCAACGTCCTATCCTATCATTAAGTCAACGTCCTATGATTATGTCAACGTCCTATCCTATCATTAAGTCAACGTCCTATGATTATGTCAACGTCCTATCATTATGTCAACATCGTATCCTTATGTCAACGTCCTACCCTATCATTAGGTCAACCTCCTATCCTATCATTATGTCAGCGTCCTACCCAAACATTATCTTGACTTACATATCGTTACATATCACAGTATCTTTTTACATATCACCTCACTTCTCCAGACTGTTCAACACAACTCCTATGCGAGAACTCGGGAACAGCGATTGAACAGTTTGGAAGTTGCACATGTCGCTGTCCGGCTGGCTACTCAGGACCAACTTGTGCGAACGTTGGTGAGTGTTTGCCAAGTCCAAGTCTATAAAATTGAAACCATCAAACAAATAATGTTATGAGTCGCAGAGAGACGTTAATGCCACTAGGTGTTGGGTATGTGGATTGTGTACAAACATTCACATATGGACTTTTACGTATTCAGCTAGTCGAAAGTGTTTTACAAACAAAACGAAAAAGTTGTCTGTCATCCAACGTTCATAAAAATTATAACAAGACTGAGAGAATATTATACAACGTTCTTCCCTCCTTCCCAGACTGCACGAGACAGATTTCCTGTCGCAATGGCGGTGTAGCGGTTAACCAGTTCGGTACATGCAGATGCCAATGTGCTTCTGGTTTCACGGGGAGCAACTGTGAGAACCAAGGTATGTACAGCTTAAAGTCTTAAATCGGAGCAATAGTTCATTCAAAATAAATGTCAAACGAACATGGTAAAAATATTATGACCTTTCGGATACTAAAAAGACGGATAAGTTGCGAATCCAAATAGAAAACCTAATTCTAAATACTGGTCATGGAAGTTGTAAAGCCTTTTATCTATTTAAGTTCATTCATTAAGTTTTTGTTAACTGTTTCTTTTCAGATTGTTCCTCACTTATCTGCCAGAACGGCGGCACAGCTGTCAGTCAGTCCGGTTCGTGTCGATGCCAGTGCCCCTTCGGTTACTCGGGAACCAACTGTCAAATTAGAGGTGTGTAGTATTTTGTTTTCTAAATTCTGAAACTTGCAATTCGCCGGCCATTTCAAATGCTTTACGGAGTTACGGGCGGTCCAGTGGTCTAGGGTGCTGAAATTCGCGGTACAGGATTACGTCCTTTCGGAGGACCTGAATCCTATCATCGAAGGTGCGACACTAATATGATTTTGGGTTGGGCAGCACCGTGTCAGTGTTCTTAGATTTCGAAACCGGCTTCACTTCAGAATTTACTTCCACTAACACGCTGCGAAATAACTGACATTCACTTACTCAAAAGCTGTAACATTTGGTCAAGAAAACGTTTACAAGATGGTGTTATTGCCTTTCAGACTGTTCAAGCGTTATCACCTGTGCAAACCGCGGCAGCGCAGTCCAGAACGCCTTCAGTGGTAACTGCGAATGCAGATGTACCCCCCAGTTCACAGGACCTACATGTCAAACACCAAGTAAGTCATAGTTACATTGCAGGGGTATCAAACAGAGAGCGTGGTGTCTTTACCTCCAGATCCGGGGAATGCCAGGTAGGTTTCTACAAGATTCTGCAGCGGTGCTTCAGCCGCCGAGGAGGAGAGAACCATCCAGTTCCGGAACAGATGTGTTTTCATTCATTACTGATGGTCCTGCAGGCAGGGGAAATGTTTGTTAAACTGCGCAAAATGGGGATTATAAACAGACAAATAAACCTGTAAGAATTGCGATGTTATGTGTTTTGTTTGGGAGCGTCTTCTACAGAAGATATTGTCTTTCATCTGTATCACATGCGGGCTACCCTAGCGCACATCGTGCACATGTAATACAGAAAACCCCGCCGTCGATGGTAAATTTGCTGTTAGGTATCTAAAAGCAGCACCATCCTTGTATTTAGTGTGTCCAGTAAAATCTGAACATGTTTTATTGAAACCCTGCTTCTCCTGCATGAACCACTCTGAAAGCGTGGATTCTATGGATATACAGTTGTATATTCCATTTGTATGACCTGTGTGCTTCAATATTCTTTTCTTTGTCAGACACCGATTCCTGAAGGTATGTCTTTTTGTTCCATTGTTTTGCCTCTTTGGATGGACATTTCCTAAAACTAGTATCTTCAATGTGCAGTTACTATACATGCATGCCTTCTGTATAGCAATGTCTTATACAACGTTTACAGTCACTCTGCCTCAACCTTTAAGGCTTTCCCATTAAATAAAGGACCTCCTGTCTCTGCTGCATTCTGTGCGTTGTCATGGAAATACAAATGTTGCATTTCAGCTCCAAGATGTGACCCTCGATGTAACGACAAAGGAACAGCATCTGTTGATGAACTGAACTGTCAGTGCGTATGTCAGGACGGATACACTGGACAAGACTGCTCCAGTAATAGACATACATTTTCTTCTCCCTTTTCAACAATAATCCCAGACGGTGCATATGTACGGGCTAGCCTCGTGGTTTCGCGTTCTCTCATCACACAAAAGGCCCGGGTTCTATTCTCCATATGGGTACAATGTGAGACTCCAATATCTGGTGTCACCCTCTGTGATATTGTGATATTGCTGAAATATTGCAAAGACGGCATAAAACTAAACTCACTCACTCTCACATACTGGCCATGGCTTTCACTTTTCTTCATTCGTTTTGATACAATACATTCTTTGCCCAAGCATCAGATTAGCTGATTTCGTTCATTTTTCTCTTTCCTCACACTTTTTTAAAATCATTGTTACCTCAGTAAGATTGCATCGCCTCTACTTTTCCACTTCCATAAGTAGTCACAGACGAGCAACTTGTTTTTTCAGACTTCAGTCCCTGATTACTGATTACTGTCTGATATAGTTCCTCAATATACTTCATCACTCAATTATATTATTTAATTGTTTTCGTATAGGCTTGTCAACCCAATAGTATATAGTCTGTAACAACATGGTAAAATAGTATAACTCTTCACAAATTTTACTGAATAATAATATGTAGGTATGTTGCGTAGTTACCATCACTATCCATTCAAGCTCCAGCTGGCCCTCATTAACAAATGTCTCAGAGGGGTACTCTGTCGCTCTTCTGTACTCATTATCCCGTGTCTCATACACGAGTATTTCTCTCATTTTAATGCTTTCTACTTGTTCATTCAATTTTCAGCTCACATGCTGTATCAAACCCTATCTTGTTAAAAAATTGTATTTTCTAAACGTCTGTAAACATATCGCGCAAACAACATTAGGACCAGATGTTCCACCACGCTCAACACAGGCCATAGCCTTCCCACCGGAAAAAAACGTGTGCCAGCCTACATTGTAGATATATCTTTCTTTTCCACCTTTTCATTGACATAACATCTTTCATATACATTTCTACCTTGACTCTGGTCTATCATATCTTATTTGAGATATATTTCAATCAACTTCTTCATTACCCCACTTTATTTGAAAAGAAATCGTTTTATTTAAGCATGTCGTGAATAAATCTTTAGGACCAGGTGTACCACCACGATCAACTTCAGCCCCAACTGGACAAACGTGTACCAGCCTAAACTGTAACGAGTCAGGGACAGCCAGGAGAGATATCAGAAATTGTAGATGTATCTGTAGACGTGGATTTTCTGGGGACTCGTGTCAGAGGGGTAATTCTTTCTTTCTTTTGCACCTATTCAATGTGCATGACATCTTTTATATACATTTCTATCATCTATGTGATTCCGGTCTATCAAATCTTATTTGAGATTTATTTCATTCAATATCTTCACTCCCCCACTTTATTTGAAAGGAAATTGTTTTATTTAAGCATGTCGTAAATAAATCTTTAGGACCAGGTGTACCACCACGATCAACTTCAGCCCCAACTGGACAAACATGTACCAGCCTGAACTGTAACGAGTCAGGGACAGCCAGGAGAGATATCAGAAATTGTAGATGTATCTGTAGACGTGGATTTTCTGGGGACTCGTGTCAGAGGGGTAATTCTTTCTTTCTTTTGCACCTATTCAATGTCCATGACATCTTTTATATACATTTCTATCATCTATAAGACGCCGGTTTCTCATGTCTTATTTGAGATTTATTTCATTCACAACTTCACTCGCCCACTTTATTTGAAAAGAAATCGTTTTATTTAAGCATGTCGTGAATAAATCTTTAGGACCAGGTGTACCACCACGATCAACTTCAGCCCCAACTGGACAAACGTGTACCAGCCTTAACTGTAACGAGTCAGGGACAGCCAGGAGAGATATCAGAAATTGTCGATGTATCTGTAGACGTGGATTTTCTGGGGACTCGTGTGAGAGGGGTAATTCTTTCTTTCTTTTGCACCTATTCAATGTCCATGACATCTTTCATATACATTTCTATCATCTATAAGACGCCGGTTTCTCATATCTTATTTGAGATTTATTTCATTCAATATCTTCACTCCCCCACTTTATTTGAAAAGAAATCGTTTTATTTAAGCATGTCGTGAATAAATCTTTAGGACCAGGTGTACCACCACGATCAACTTCAGCCCCAAATGGACAAACGTGTACCAGCCTAAACTGTAACGAGTCAGGGACAGCCAGGAGAGCTATCAGAAATTGTCGATGTATTTGTAGACGTGGATTTTCTGGGGACTCGTGTCAGAGGGGTAATTCTTTCTTTCTTTTGCACCTATTCAATGTGCATGACATCTTTCATATACATTTCTATCATCTATAAGACGCCGGTTTCTCATGTCTTATTTGAGATTTATTTCATTCAATATCTTCACTCCCCCATTTTATTTGAAAAGAAATCGTTAATTTAAGCATGTCGTGAATAAATCTTTAGGACCAGGTGTACCACCACGATCAACTTCAGCCCCAACTGGACAAACGTGTACCAACCTGAACTGTAACGAGTCAGGGACAGCCAGGAGAGATATCAGAAATTGTCGATGTATCTGTAAACGTGGATTTTCTGGGGACTCGTGTGAGAGGGGTAATTCTTTCTTTCTTTTGCACCTATTCAATGTCCATGACATCTTTCATATACATTTCTATCATCTATGTGACTCTGTTCTATCATATCTTATTTGAGATTTATTTCAATCAACATCTTCATTCCCACACTTCATTTGAAAAGAAATCGTTAATTTAAGCATGTTGTGAATAAATCTTTAGGACCAGGTGTACCACCACGATCAACTTCAGCCCCAACTGGACAAACGTGTACCAGCCTTAACTGTAACGAGTCGGGGACAGCCAGGAGAGATATCAGAAATTGTCGATGTATTTGTAGACGTGGATTTTCTGGGGACTCGTGTCAGAGGGGTAATTCTTTCTTTCTTTTGCACCTATTCAATGTGCATGACATCTTTTATATACATTTCTATCATCTATAAGACGCCGGTTTCTCATGTCTTATTTGAGATTTATTTCATTCAATATCTTCACTCCCCCAGTTTATTTGAAAAGAAATCGTTTTATTTAAGCATGTCGTGAATAAATCTTTAGGACCAGGTGTACCACCACGATCAACTTCAGCCCCAACTGGACAAACGTGTACCAGCCTTAACTGTAACGAGTCGGGGACAGCCAGGAGAGATATCAGAAATTGTCGATGTATTTGTAGACGTGGATTTTCTGGGGACTCGTGTCAGAGGGGTAATTCTTTCTTTCTTTTGCACCAATTCAATGTGCATGACATCTTTTATATACATTTCTATCATCTATAAGACGCCGGTTTCTCATGTCTTATTTGAGATTTATTTCATTCAATATCTTCACTCCCCGACTTTATTTGAAAAGAAATCGTTTTATTTAAGCATGTCGTGAATAAATCTTTAGGACCAGGTGTACCACCACGATCAACTTCAGCCCCAACTGGACAAACGTGTACCAGCCTTAACTGTAACGAGTCAGGGACAGCCAGGAGAGATATCAGAAATTGTCGATGTATCTGTAGACGTGGGTTTTCTGGGGACTCGTGTCAGAGGGGTAATTCTTTCTTTCTTTTGCACCTATTCAATGTGCATGACATCTTTCATATACATTTCTATCATCTATGTGATTCCGGTCTATCATATCTTATTTGAGATTTATTTCATTTAATATCTTCACTCCCCCACTTTATTATAAAAGAAATCGTTTTATTTAAGCATGTCGTGAATAAATCTTTAGGACCAGGTGTACCACCACGATCAACTTCAGCCCCAACTGGACAAACGTGTACCAGCCTAAACTGTAACGAGTCAGGGACGGCCAGGAGAGATATCAGAAATTGTAGATGTATCTGTAGACGTGGATTTTCTGGGGACTCGTGTCAGAGGGGTAATTCTTTCTTTCTTTTGCACCAATTCAATGTGCATGACATCTTTCATATACATTTCTATCATCTATAAGACGCCGGTTTCTCATGTCTTATTTGAGATTTATTTCTTTTTATATCTTCACTTGCCCACTTTATTTGAAAAGAAATCGTTTTATTTAAGCATGTCGTGAATAAATCTTTAGGACCAGGTGTACCACCACGATCAACTTCAGCCCCAACTGGACAAACGTGTACCAGCCTAAACTGTAACGAGTCGGGGACAGCCAGGAGAGATATCAGAAATTGTAGATGTATCTGTAGACGTGGATTTTCTGGGGACTCGTGTGAGAGGGGTAATTCTTTCTTTCTTTTGCACCTATTCAATGTGCATGACATCTTTCATATACATTTATATCATCTATGTGACTCTGTTCTATCATATCTTATTTGAGATTTATTTCAATCAACTTCTTCATTCCCACACTTCATTTGAAAAGAAATCGTTAATTTAAGCATGTTGTGAATAAATCTTTAGGACCAGGTGTACCACCACGATCAACTTCAGCCCCAACTGGACAAACGTGTACCAGCCTTAACTGTAACGAGTCGGGGACAGCCAGGAGAGATATCAGAAATTGTAGATGTATCTGTAGACGTGGATTTTCTGGGGACTCGTGTCAGAGGGGTAATTCTTTCTTTCTTTTGCACCTATTCAATGTGCATGACATCTTTTATATACATTTCTATCATCTATAAGACGCCGGTTTCTCATGTCTTATTTGAGATTTATTTCATTCAATATCTTCACTCCCCCACTTTATTTGAAAAGAAATCGTTTTATTTAAGCATGTCGTGAATAAATCTTTAGGACCAGGTGTACCACCACGATCAACTTCAGCCCCAACTGGACAAACGTGTACCAGCCTTAACTGTAACGAGTCGGGGACAGCCAGGAGAGATATCAGAAATTGTCGATGTATTTGTAGACGTGGATTTTCTGGGGACTCGTGTCAGAGGGGTAATTCTTTCTTTCTTTTGCACCAATTCAATGTGCATGACATCTTTTATATACATTTCTATCATCTATAAGACGCCGGTTTCTCATGTCTTATTTGAGATTTATTTCATTCAATATCTTCACTCCCCGACTTTATTTGAAAAGAAATCGTTTTATTTAAGCATGTCGTGAATGAATCTTTAGGACCAGGTGTACCACCACGATCAACTTCAGCCCCAACTGGACAAACGTGTACCAGCCTTAACTGTAACGAGTCAGGGACAGCCAGAAGAGATATCAGAAATTGTCGATGTATCTGTAGACGTGGATTTTCTGGGGACTCGTGTCAGAGGGGTAATTCTTTCTTTCTTTTGCACCTATTCAATGTGCATGACATCTTTCATATACATTTCTATCATCTATGTGATTCCGGTCTATCATATCTTATTTGAGATTTATTTCATTTAATATCTTCACTCCCCCACTTTATTATAAAAGAAATCGTTTTATTTAAGCATGTCGTGAATAAATCTTTAGGACCAGGTGTACCACCACGATCAACTTCAGCCCCAACTGGACAAACGTGTACCAGCCTAAACTGTAACGAGTCAGGGACGGCCAGGAGAGATATCAGAAATTGTAGATGTATCTGTAGACGTGGATTTTCTGGGGACTCGTGTCAGAGGGGTAATTCTTTCTTTCTTTTGCACCAATTCAATGTGCATGACATCTTTCATATACATTTCTATCATCTATAAGACGCCGGTTTCTCATGTCTTATTTGAGATTTATTTCTTTTTATATCTTCACTTGCCCACTTTATTTGAAAAGAAATCGTTTTATTTAAGCATGTCGTGAATAAATCTTTAGGACCAGGTGTACCACCACGATCAACTTCAGCCCCAACTGGACAAACGTGTACCAGCCTAAACTGTAACGAGTCAGGGACGGCCAGGAGAGATATCAGAAATTGTAGATGTATCTGTAGACGTGGATTTTCTGGGGACTCGTGTCAGAGGGGTAATTCTTTCTTTCTTTTGCACCAATTCAATGTGCATGACATCTTTCATATACATTTCTATCATCTATAAGACGCCGGTTTCTCATGTCTTATTTGAGATTTATTTCATTCAATATCTTCACTCCCCCACTTTATTTGAAAAGAAATCGTTTTATTTAAGCATGTCGTGAATAAATCTTTAGGACCAGGTGTACCACCACGATCAACTTCAGCCCCAACTGGACAAACGTGTACCAGCCTAAACTGTAACGAGTCGGGGACAGCCAGGAGAGATATCAGAAATTGTCGATGTATCTGTAGACGTGGATTTTCTGGGGACTCGTGTGAGAGGGGTAATTCTTTCTTTCTTTTGCACCTATTCAATGTGCATGACATCTTTCATATACATTTCTATCATCTATGTGATTCCGGTCTATCATATCTTATTTGAGATTTATTTCATTTAATATCTTCACTCCCCCACTTTATTATAAAAGAAATCGTTTTATTTAAGCATGTCGTGAATAAATCTTTAGGACCAGGTGTACCACCACGATCAACTTCAGCCCCAACTGGACAAACGTGTACCAGCCTAAACTGTAACGAGTCAGGGACGGCCAGGAGAGATATCAGAAATTGTAGATGTATCTGTAGACGTGGATTTTCTGGGGACTCGTGTCAGAGGGGTAATTCTTTCTTTCTTTTGCACCAATTCAATGTGCATGACATCTTTCATATACATTTCTATCATCTATAAGACGCCGGTTTCTCATGTCTTATTTGAGATTTATTTCTTTTTATATCTTCACTTGCCCACTTTATTTGAAAAGAAATCGTTTTATTTAAGCATGTCGTGAATAAATCTTTAGGACCAGGTGTACCACCACGATCAACTTCAGCCCCAACTGGACAAACGTGTACCAGCCTAAACTGTAACGAGTCAGGGACGGCCAGGAGAGATATCAGAAATTGTAGATGTATCTGTAGACGTGGATTTTCTGGGGACTCGTGTCAGAGGGGTAATTCTTTCTTTCTTTTGCACCAATTCAATGTGCATGACATCTTTCATATACATTTCTATCATCTATAAGACGCCGGTTTCTCATGTCTTATTTGAGATTTATTTCATTCAATATCTTCACTCCCCCACTTTATTTGAAAAGAAATCGTTTTATTTAAGCATGTCGTGAATAAATCTTTAGGACCAGGTGTACCACCACGATCAACTTCAGCCCCAACTGGACAAACGTGTACCAGCCTAAACTGTAACGAGTCGGGGACAGCCAGGAGAGATATCAGAAATTGTCGATGTATCTGTAGACGTGGATTTTCTGGGGACTCGTGTGAGAGGGGTAATTCTTTCTTTCTTTTGCACCTATTCAATGTGCATGACATCTTTCATATACATTTCTATCATCTATGTGACTCTGTTCTATCATATCTTATTTGAGATTTATTTCAATCAACATCTTCATTCCCACCCTTTATTTGAAAAGAAATCGTTAATTTAAGCATGTTGTGAATAAATCTTTAGGACCAGGTGTACCACCACGATCAACTTCAGCCCCAACTGGACAAACGTGTACCAGCCTTAACTGTAACGAGTCGGGGACAGCCAGGAGAGATATCAGAAATTGTCGATGTATTTGTAGACGTGGATTTTCTGGGGACTCGTGTGAGAGGGGTAATTCTTTCTTTCTTTTGCACCTATTCAATGTGCATGACATCTTTTATATACATTTCTATCATCTATAAGACGCCGGTTTCTCATGTCTTATTTGAGATTTATTTCATTCAATATCTTCACTCCCCCACTTTATTTGAAAAGAAATCGTTTTATTTAAGCATGTCGTGAATAAATCTTTAGGACCAGGTGTACCACCACGATCAACTTCAGCCCCAACTGGACAAACGTGTACCAGCCTTAACTGTAACGAGTCGGGGACAGCCAGGAGAGATATCAGAAATTGTCGATGTATCTGTAGACGTGGGTTTTCTGGGGACTCGTGTCAGAGGGGTAATTCTTTCTTTCTTTTGCACCTATTCAATGTGCATGACATCTTTCATATACATTTCTATCATCTATGTGATTCCGGTCTATCATATCTTATTTGAGATTTATTTCATTTAATATCTTCACTCCCCCACTTTATTATAAAAGAAATCGTTTTATTTAAGCATGTCGTGAATAAATCTTTAGGACCAGGTGTACCACCACGATCAACTTCAGCCCCAACTGGACAAACGTGTACCAGCCTAAACTGTAACGAGTCAGGGACGGCCAGGAGAGATATCAGAAATTGTAAATGTATCTGTAGACGTGGATTTTCTGGGGACTCGTGTCAGAGGGGTAATTCTTTCTTTCTTTTGCACCTATTCAATGTGCATGACATCTTTTATATACATTTCTATCATCTATAAGACGCCGGTTTCTCATGTCTTATTTGAGATTTATTTCATTCAATATCTTCACTCCCCCAGTTTATTTGAAAAGAAATCGTTTTATTTAAGCATGTCGTGAATAAATCTTTAGGACCAGGTGTACCACCACGATCAACTTCAGCCCCAACTGGACAAACGTGTACCAGCCTTAACTGTAACGAGTCGGGGACAGCCAGGAGAGATATCAGAAATTGTCGATGTATTTGTAGACGTGGATTTTCTGGGGACTCGTGTCAGAGGGGTAATTCTTTCTTTCTTTTGCACCAATTCAATGTGGATGACATCTTTTATATACATTTCTATCATCTATAAGACGCCGGTTTCTCATGTCTTATTTGAGATTGATTTCATTCAATATCTTCACTCCCCGACTTTATTTGAAAAGAAATCGTTTTATTTAAGCATGTCGTGAATGAATCTTTAGGACCAGGTGTACCACCACGATCAACTTCAGCCCCAACTGGACAAACGTGTACCAGCCTTAACTGTAACGAGTCAGGGACAGCCAGAAGAGATATCAGAAATTGTCGATGTATCTGTAGACGTGGGTTTTCTGGGGACTCGTGTCAGAGGGGTAATTCTTTCTTTCTTTTGCACCTATTCAATGTGCATGACATCTTTCATATACATTTCTATCATCTATGTGATTCCAGTCTATCATATCTTATTTGAGATTTATTTCATTCAATATCTTCACTCCCCGACTTTATTTGAAAAGAAATCGTTTTATTTAAGCATTTCGTGAATAAATCTTTAGGACCAGGTGTACCACCACGATCAACTTCAGCCCCAACTGGACAAACGTGTACCAGCCTTAACTGTAACGAGTCGGGGACAGCCAGGAGAGATATCAGAAATTGTCGATGTATCTGTAGACGTGGATTTTCTGGGGACTCGTGTCAGAGGGGTAATTCTTTCTTTCTTTTGCACCTATTCAATGTGCATGACATCTTTTATATACATTTCTATCATCTATAAGACGCCGGTTTCTCATGTCTTATTTGAGATTTATTTCTTTTAATATCTTCACTCCCCCACTTTATTTGAAAAGAAATCGTTTTATTTAAGCATGTCGTGAATAAATCTTTAGGACCAGGTGTACCACCACGATCAACTTCAGCCCCGACTGGACAAACGTGTACCAGCCTTAACTGTAACGAGTCGGGGACAGCCAGGAGAGATATCAGAAATTGTCGATGTATCTGTAGACGTGGATTTTCTGGGGACTCGTGTCAGAGGGGTAATTCTTTCTTTCTTTTGCACCTATTCAATGTGCATGACATCTTTTATATGCATTTCTATCATCTATGTGACTCTGTTCTATCATATCTTATTTGAGATTTATTTCAATCAACATCTTCATCCCCCACTTTATTTGAAAAGAAATCGTTTTATTTAAGCATGTCGTGAATAAATCTTTAGGACCAGGTGTACCACCACGATCAACTTCAGCCCCAACTGGACAAACGTGTACCAGCCTTAACTGTAACGAGTCAGGGACAGCCAGGAGAGATATCAGAAATTGTAGATGTATCTGTAGACGTGGATTTTCTGGGGACTCGTGTCAGAGGGGTAATTCTTTCTTTCTTTTGCACCTATTCAATGTGCATGACATCTTTCATATACATTTCTA
This sequence comes from Haliotis rufescens, assembly GCF_023055435.1. NCBI lineage: Eukaryota > Metazoa > Mollusca > Gastropoda > Lepetellida > Haliotidae > Haliotis > Haliotis rufescens. Next base: position 3,177,687 of record NW_025964068.1, read on the forward strand.
TCATCTATAAGACGCCGGTTTCTCGTGTCTTATTTGAGATTTTTTTCATTCAATATCTTCACTCCCCTACTTTAATTAAAAGGAAATGGTTTTATTTAAAGGGGCACTGATTTCTATCATCTATGTGACTCCGTTCTATCATATCTTATTTGAGATTTATTTCAATCAACATCTTCATTCCCCACTTTATTTGAAAAGAAATCGTTTTATTTAAGCATGTCGTGAATAAATCTTTAGGACCAGGTGTACCACCACGATCAACTTCAGCCCCAACTGGACAAACGTGTACCAGCCTAAACTGTAACGAGTCGGGGACAGCCAGGAGAGATATCAGAAATTGTCGATGTATCTGTAGACGTGGATTTTCTGGGGACTCGTGTCAGAGGGGTAATTCTTTCTTTCTTTTGCACCTATTCAATGTGCATGACATCTTTTATATGCATTTCTATCATCTATGTGACTCTGTTCTATCATATCTTATTTGAGATTTATTTCAATCAACATCTTCATCCCCCACTTTATTTGAAAAGAAATCGTTTTATTTAAGCATGTCGTGAATAAATCTTTAGGACCAGGTGTACCACCACGATCAACTTCAGCCCCAACTGGACAAACGTGTACCAGCCTTAACTGTAACGAGTCGGGGACAGCCAGGAGAGATATCAGAAATTGTAGATGTATTTGTAGACGTGGATTTTCTGGGGACTCGTGTCAGAGGGGTAATTCTTTCTTTCTTTTGCACCTATTCAATGTGCATGACATCTTTTATATACATTTCTATCATCTATAAGACGCCGGTTTCTCATGTCTTATTTGAGATTTATTTCTTTTAATATCTTCACTCCCCCACTTTATTTGAAAAGAAATCGTTTTATTTAAGCATGTCGTGAATAAATCTTTAGGACCAGGTGTACCACCACGATCAACTTCAGCCCCAACTGGACAAACGTGTACCAGCCTTAACTGTAACGAGTCAGGGACAGCCAGGAGAGATATCAGAAATTGTCGATGTATCTGTAGACGTGGGTTTTCTGGGGACTCGTGTCAGAGGGGTAATTCTTTCTTTCTTTTGCACCTATTCAATGTGCATGACATCTTTCATATACATTTCTATCATCTATGTGATTCCGGTCTATCATATCTTATTTGAGATTTATTTCATTTAATATCTTCACTCCCCCACTTTATTATAAAAGAAATCGTTTTATTTAAGCATGTCGTGAATAAATCTTTAGGACCAGGTGTACCACCACGATCAACTTCAGCCCCAACTGGACAAACGTGTACCAGCCTAAACTGTAACGAGTCAGGGACGGCCAGGAGAGATATCAGAAATTGTAAATGTATCTGTAGACGTGGATTTTCTGGGGACTCGTGTCAGAGGGGTAATTCTTTCTTTCTTTTGCACCTATTCAATGTGCATGACATCTTTTATATACATTTCTATCATCTATAAGACGCCGGTTTCTCATGTCTTATTTGAGATTTATTTCATTCAATATCTTCACTCCCCCAGTTTATTTGAAAAGAAATCGTTTTATTTAAGCATGTCGTGAATAAATCTTTAGGACCAGGTGTACCACCACGATCAACTTCAGCCCCAACTGGACAAACGTGTACCAGCCTTAACTGTAACGAGTCGGGGACAGCCAGGAGAGATATCAGAAATTGTCGATGTATTTGTAGACGTGGATTTTCTGGGGACTCGTGTCAGAGGGGTAATTCTTTCTTTCTTTTGCACCAATTCAATGTGGATGACATCTTTTATATACATTTCTATCATCTATAAGACGCCGGTTTCTCATGTCTTATTTGAGATTGATTTCATTCAATATCTTCACTCCCCGACTTTATTTGAAAAGAAATCGTTTTATTTAAGCATGTCGTGAATGAATCTTTAGGACCAGGTGTACCACCACGATCAACTTCAGCCCCAACTGGACAAACGTGTACCAGCCTTAACTGTAACGAGTCAGGGACAGCCAGAAGAGATATCAGAAATTGTCGATGTATCTGTAGACGTGGGTTTTCTGGGGACTCGTGTCAGAGGGGTAATTCTTTCTTTCTTTTGCACCTATTCAATGTGCATGACATCTTTCATATACATTTCTATCATCTATGTGATTCCAGTCTATCATATCTTATTTGAGATTTATTTCATTCAATATCTTCACTCCCCGACTTTATTTGAAAAGAAATCGTTTTATTTAAGCATTTCGTGAATAAATCTTTAGGACCAGGTGTACCACCACGATCAACTTCAGCCCCAACTGGACAAACGTGTACCAGCCTTAACTGTAACGAGTCGGGGACAGCCAGGAGAGATATCAGAAATTGTCGATGTATCTGTAGACGTGGATTTTCTGGGGACTCGTGTCAGAGGGGTAATTCTTTCTTTCTTTTGCACCTATTCAATGTGCATGACATCTTTTATATACATTTCTATCATCTATAAGACGCCGGTTTCTCATGTCTTATTTGAGATTTATTTCTTTTAATATCTTCACTCCCCCACTTTATTTGAAAAGAAATCGTTTTATTTAAGCATGTCGTGAATAAATCTTTAGGACCAGGTGTACCACCACGATCAACTTCAGCCCCGACTGGACAAACGTGTACCAGCCTTAACTGTAACGAGTCGGGGACAGCCAGGAGAGATATCAGAAATTGTCGATGTATCTGTAGACGTGGATTTTCTGGGGACTCGTGTCAGAGGGGTAATTCTTTCTTTCTTTTGCACCTATTCAATGTGCATGACATCTTTTATATGCATTTCTATCATCTATGTGACTCTGTTCTATCATATCTTATTTGAGATTTATTTCAATCAACATCTTCATCCCCCACTTTATTTGAAAAGAAATCGTTTTATTTAAGCATGTCGTGAATAAATCTTTAGGACCAGGTGTACCACCACGATCAACTTCAGCCCCAACTGGACAAACGTGTACCAGCCTTAACTGTAACGAGTCAGGGACAGCCAGGAGAGATATCAGAAATTGTAGATGTATCTGTAGACGTGGATTTTCTGGGGACTCGTGTCAGAGGGGTAATTCTTTCTTTCTTTTGCACCTATTCAATGTGCATGACATCTTTCATATACATTTCTATCATCTATAAGACGCCGGTTTCTCGTGTCTTATTTGAGATTTTTTTCATTCAATATCTTCACTCCCCTACTTTAATTAAAAGGAAATGGTTTTATTTAAAGGGGCACTGATTTCTATCATCTATGTGACTCCGTTCTATCATATCTTATTTGAGATTTATTTCAATCAACATCTTCATTCCCCACTTTATTTGAAAAGAAATCGTTTTATTTAAGCATGTCGTGAATAAATCTTTAGGACCAGGTGTACCACCACGATCAACTTCAGCCCCAACTGGACAAACGTGTACCAGCCTAAACTGTAACGAGTCGGGGACAGCCAGGAGAGATATCAGAAATTGTCGATGTATCTGTAGACGTGGATTTTCTGGGGACTCGTGTCAGAGGGGTAATTCTTTCTTTCTTTTGCACCTATTCAATGTGCATGACATCTTTTATATGCATTTCTATCATCTATGTGACTCTGTTCTATCATATCTTATTTGAGATTTATTTCAATCAACATCTTCATCCCCCACTTTATTTGAAAAGAAATCGTTTTATTTAAGCATGTCGTGAATAAATCTTTAGGACCAGGTGTACCACCACGATCAACTTCAGCCCCAACTGGACAAACGTGTACCAGCCTTAACTGTAACGAGTCGGGGACAGCCAGGAGAGATATCAGAAATTGTAGATGTATTTGTAGACGTGGATTTTCTGGGGACTCGTGTCAGAGGGGTAATTCTTTCTTTCTTTTGCACCTATTCAATGTGCATGACATCTTTTATATACATTTCTATCATCTATAAGACGCCGGTTTCTCATGTCTTATTTGAGATTTATTTCTTTTAATATCTTCACTCCCCCACTTTATTTGAAAAGAAATCGTTTTATTTAAGCATGTCGTGAATAAATCTTTAGGACCAGGTGTACCACCACGATCAACTTCAGCCCCAACTGGACAAACGTGTACCAGCCTTAACTGTAACGAGTCAGGGACAGCCAGGAGAGATATCAGAAATTGTCGATGTATCTGTAGACGTGGATTTTCTGGGGACTCGTGTCAGAGGGGTAATTCTTTCTTTCTTTTGCACCTATTCAATGTGCATGACATCTTTCATATACATTTCTATCATCTATAAGACGCCGGTTTCTCATGTCTTATTTGAGATTTTTTTCATTTAATATCTTCACTCCCCCACTTTATTTGAAAAGAAATCGTTTTATTTAAGCATGTCGTGAATAAATCTTTAGGACCAGGTATACCACCACGATCAACTTCAGCCCCAACTGGACAAACGTGTACCAGCCTTAACTGTAACGAGTCGGGGACAGCCAGGAGAGATATCAGAAATTGTAGATGTATCTGTAGACGTGGATTTTCTGGGGACTCGTGTCAGAGGGGTAATTCTTTCTTTCTTTTGCACCAATTCAATGTGCATGACATCTTTTATATACATTTCTATTATCTATAAGACGCCGGTTTCTCATATCTTATTTGAGATTTATTTCAATCAACATCTTCATACCCCCACGTTATTTGAAAAGAAATCGTATTATTTAAGCATGTCGTGAATAAATCTTTAGGACCAGGTGTACCACCACGATCAACTTCAGCCCCAACTGGACAAACGTGTACCAGCCTTAACTGTAACGAGTCAGGGACAGCCAGGAGAGATATCAGAAATTGTCGATGTATCTGTAGACGTGGATTTTCTGGGGACTCGTGTCAGAGGGGTAATTTTTTCTTTCTTTTGCACCTATTCAATGTGCATGACATCTTTCATATACATTTCTATCATCTATAAGACGCCGGTTTCTCATGTCTTATTTGAGATTTATTTCAATCAACATCTTCATTCCAACGCTTTATTTGAAAAGAAACCGTATTATTTAAGCATGTCGTGAATAAATCTTTAGGACCAGGTGTACCACCACGATCAACTTCAGCCCCAAATGGACAAACGTGTACCAGCCTAAACTGTAACGAGTCAGGGACAGCCAGGAGAGATATCAGAAATTGTCGATGTATCTGTAGACGTGGATTTTCTGGGGACTCGTGTCAGAGGGGTAATTCTTTCTTTCTTTTGCACCTATTCAATGTGCATGACATCTTTCATATACATTTCTATCATCTATAAGACGCCGGTTTCTCATGTCTTATTTGAGATTTATTTCATTCAATATCTTCACTCCCCCAATTTATTTGAAAAAAAAATTGTTTTATTTAACCACCACGATCAACTTCAGCCCCAACTGGACAAACGTGTACCAGCCTTAACTGTAACGAGTCAGGGACAGCCAGGAGAGATATCAGAAATTGTCGATGTATCTGTACACAAGGATTTTCCGGGGACTCGTGTCAGCGGGGTAATTCTTTCTTTCTTTTGCACCTATTCAATGTGCATGACATCTTTTATATACATTTCTATCATCTATGTGACTCCGTTCTATCATATCTTATTTGAGATTTATTTCAATCAACATCTTCATTCCCCACTTTATTTGAAAAGAAATCGTTTTATTTAAGCATGTCGTGAATAAATCTTTAGGACCAGGTGTACCACCACGATCAACTTCAGCCCCAACTGGACAAACATGTACCAACCTGAACTGTAACGAGTCAGGGACAGCCAGGAGAGATATCAGAAATTGTAGATGTATCTGTAGACGTGGATTTTCTGGGGACTCGTGTCAGAGGGCTAATTCTTTCCTTTACCTTTTCAATGTGATTGACATCTTTCGCATGCCCTTCTGTCATGTACAAAAGTTAAAACATGTTTGTATTTAGTAATGTTGGAGTACTTTTAAATACCTTTAGGGGAAGGTAGTCCACCGAGAACAGCACCAGGACACTGTTCTTGGTTTGCTGTGGTGATGAAGAAACATAAACTGCCTCTGCATTGCACACATTAATATTCTTGCGTTTCTTGTCAAAGTGACATACTTTCTTTAAAAAAATGTTGATTTGCTTGTTTTTTCCCTCTTAACCTTTAGTTACATATATATTACTCTGAACAATACGATTGCTTGATTTAGGGTCAAGCATTCCCAACCTAACAACCCAGGCACCAATCAGGCCACCAGGTCAGACCTGTACCAGTTTAATCTGTAACGATAGTGGGACAGACTTCAGAGATGTCAACAACTGCAAATGTGTCTGCAAAGCCGGATACTCTGGGGATTCCTGTCAACCGGGTACAATAGCTTCTAACTTCACATACACGTGACAGTAACCATTTCAAAGACAAAGATACTGGTGGACTTACTATGATTAAGAAAGCCCAGATAATAAGTAATATTTACGTTGTTTGAATCTCATCCGATCGTTCTTAAAACTAATTTAAAACTTTAGACTGAAACGATGACTGATTCTAATTCCCATATTATGAGGACAATCACTCATATTATTATGAGTATTTCGTTTACCCTATTTAATAATTTTGTTTGCAGATAATAATGGGTGTCCATTTGCTGACTGTGACGATTCTGGTACAATGTTAATTACCAGTACATGCCAGTGCCAGTGCAGGCCAGGATATTCTGGTCCTAGATGTGAACCCGGTACATATGTGTTTGTTGCATTACTGGGTGTGAGGACGAAATATCAAAATGTATAAGTGTACCATGTGTAAAAGAAAAGACACGTATTCCTCTATAGCTTACGAGTATCTCTGATGCCACACTCACATATTGAAGTTTCGTCTGGTTATGGAAAGGGTTTAATCGCTTTATTTACAGCTATGTGGTTGTAACAGTTACTGCTTTGTGTAATACATTTTGTTAGTAGGTGCAACAGCTTAGCTTCCATTTTAGTGGAGGGACGGCATCGATTTGTATCACAGCAGATTTGAATTATGGAGATGCTTCGCTTTCCCCCAAATGGGTTTATATGGCTGTAAAGCCTAAATATATCGTTACAATGTTCACTATAGTTCCTCACAACAGATGTCATGTTTCAGATGACCGGTCTGCGGTTTGTCCTGGTCTAAACTGTGACCCAGCTGGAACTGCTGAGACTGACACTGACACCTGCACATGTCTCTGCAAAGTTGGTTTCACTGGAGACACCTGCCAAGGCCAGAGTAGGCTTATCTTTCCTTCTATTCAGAAGAGGAAAACTCGTTTCAACAATCTTTCTATTCACACCAATTTCAGCCCTTACATGGTTCTACATGTTCTTGTCCTTTATAAATGACAGTGTCTTCTCGTCTTTGTATCCTATTTAGATCGAACAACTCTGCATAATAATCTTGTCTGTGTTTACTAGTCTTAGATCAATACTATCAGACCTAGTTGTTTCATCTCAGGCTTGATGTCTTCATCAGAATACCCGACATTTGCATTTTGGATTCACCTATTTTGCGTGCTTTCCTGTTGTCCCCTTCACTCAGTCGTGACGAGTATCACCATTAGGTCCACAGTGCACGGCTGCTGAACTCGGCTGTTCCCAGGAGGGCACATGGGATATCGATCTTGATAGATGCCAATGTGTATGCATGGACGGATACTTTGGACTGCAGTGCGAGAATACTGGAAGTATGACAGCATGGTGTCATGTCAACTCTTCTATACTATGCATGGCATTCCTATGTTCCGGATCTTGCTGTCTGAAGAACTTTACATTCGAAAGACACTTCTTTGTCTCTATGCATGTTGAGACTATTTCAATGCCCTTGTTGCAGCTCGTGTATGATGCTTTACAGATGTCAGAGACAGTCCGGATCTTGTGCTTGCTGATACCATTTCAATACCCTTGTTTCAGCGCTTGTGCAACTTTTTCCACGCCTGTATCAGCTGTTTGACTATATGCATGTATGTTGAAGCTACTTCAATACTCGTATTTCAATCTCTGCTAGTTGATTCTTTGTCCCCACAATGGACAGTTTAATGTGTGTATGCACGACGGGGCCATTTCAATACCCATGTTTCAATACTTGCTGTGTGATGCTTTGAAAAAAAATAGAGAATGAACATCCGCATTCTCTCTGCCTTTCCTCAGATGCTCTTTTCAAAAGATATGCTCTGGATTTTAACGTTCTGGCTATATACATCATACTTTCAAACATTTCACAATTGGTATACCTGTTTGTGTCGTTTTTTCGGCTTTTTGTGTGCTGCCTTCATTATCGTCTATTTCATAGACTATGAATTCTTGCCTCATACCTGAATTCTATGTGATTTTCGTTGGCGTTGGCACATATTAGTATTGTACAGTATTAGCTTCCATTACGTTGTGGTGCTTACCATCGATATACATTAATATATAGTGTTGGATGTTATTTCAGAACGAATTTCCGGTTATGTTTTGTATGTTTAATTTCAGCTTGTTATAACATGTATGTCTTTCATATAACAGCATAATGCTTTGCACACAGGTTGCAAGGAATATTGCATATGCTTAATCATGAAGCTGTTTGGTTATGATGTAAACCGGATATAAGCTGCTTTGTTCTTTTTCAGATTATGATACACTCTGTCTGAATGCCACATTATAATATCCATGATGATTGTGCATGTAGCAATGTACTTTATATAATTCTCTGATGGAGAATAAAATGTTTATATTGCTTCTTAACTATTACGTCAGTGACAAGAACGCCATATGTACTTCATATGCAATACTAGCTCTTTCTGATTAAGCTTCGTCATAATATTGAGAGGCATCGAAGGTATCTGAGAAATTATAAAACAGCAGTCATGAATCGTTGATTTGTTTACTGTAACTAAAAATCCTTTAATGAAAGAACTGACGTAACAGATCTCATTCATATGATATCTTTACGTAGGGTCATCATAAACTGAGATTGATTTGTATAATTAAATTTAACTTGAATGAAACCTCTCAGGGACTTCTCCAAATTTCTCGAGCCTACTCCCACTCACGATGTCTTCTTGAAACACCTATTACGATAGAGATGAACAATTATGTGTTCTTTCAGTCGATCCATGTGCTACCTTCACGTGTCTGAATAACGGGCGTGTCAGCCAGCAGAATGGACAGTGTGTCTGCGTCTGTCCCTCTGATTACGCGGGATCTCGCTGTGAAACACGATGTGAGCATTGTTTACAATTGTTTTTGCTTTCCTCTCTCCACATGATTACTCGGTATATATAAAAATGTTTTATTGCGAACAATTTCTTGAAAGTTTTCATAATGTTGAGTTATAAAACATAACTCAAATCAACAAGTGTTTGTTTGGAAAACACGCAGATATAATTCTTCCGGGTGCCTTACAGATCAGTTCTGTGTTGTCGGGTGTTCTTCATAACTAAAAGATTTTGTTAGAAATGTCTGACCAAGGAGGTAGCCCATGCTATTAAAAATACGGACTAATGTGGATCGCCTGGTTACAGTATCAGGCCTGGCGGGTTGTGTGTCATCGAGCCTCAACTGCGTGGAGCGTTGCTCAACAACTGGTCATTCTGGCACAGGCTTGATCATTTACAGGACGCTAGGACTATTTGAACTAATGCTGCCTGGCGAATCAATGTGTATGAGTGTGAATGCGCATTACAGACTGTGTTCTTCGTACCTGTGTTTACCTGAGGTGTCATTTCCTTTAGTTTGCGATGGTCGCCAGTTCTGTATGAACGGAGGAACCCCCCAGCGTGTCCCCCAACCCTCGAATGGCGTCTGTCCATGCACCTGCCTTCCTGGCTTCTCTGGTAACCAGTGTGAAACAGGTGTGACCATCTAATATATATTTGCGTAATTCTTCAGTGAGCTAAATCCTCAGTTTCTCTTTGGTTCTGTTATCAATATATGAATTCAATTAACATAGTGACGTCACATTTCACTTTTACTGCAGTGACGTCAACAAGGAAATAATGAGGTCATGTGTCATGTCATGGACTGTTCATTATGTGACGAATTCTGAAAATAAAAAATCCAACATCACTTTAGTAAAATGATATTTAATACATTCTACACTCAATCTGCCTCAGTGCCTCAGTGACACTATGTTTTCAGAGCACGATGGTGTAGATCACAAAGAAACTACGTAAAAAATAGAACACTGGTGTTTTCTCGTCAAATAACATGTTTATATCTGACATTGTCAAGAAACCATCACTGGATAAGATAAATATGTTATTGGCAATACTATTCTCTGTGTATGTATATGATGCCTGTGATGTTTAGTACTGATGCCGTGTTCCCAGGTCCTCCGTGCTCGCTCAACTGCCGGTTCGGTACTCTGGTCGAAGCAACGGCAACCAGTCCGTGCTCCTGCCAGTGCGACACGGGATATACCGGACAACTGTGCGACAGTGAGTGTTAGCATAGCGCGTTGCAGTGAGTTTGAGTGACTTGGGTTTGACGTCGCCTTGAACAATAGTTCAGTTATACCACGGCGTGACAACATGATATTGGAGGAAACCCCGAAGTAATTTAGTTCTTAAATGTTTACCAGTTAAGTCAAAGCTACAGGTATGGTGTTGACAAAACAAGGATCACTCTGAGTTCTGTTTCGACGTTGCTAACTTCCTGGCACGAGTAAGGTGAGGCGAGACGAGTCGAAAATTAATGGGGGTTTTAACGTCGCACTCGAGATTATAAGATTAATGCACTTATTTAGCAACATTGCATGCATGCATGCGTGCGTGCTTGCGTGCGTGTGCGTGCAAATTTCGGCGCCTGAGACACCCACAAGTCATTGTTTTTGAGTGAGTTTTAATATGGCCTTATTGTGGGCTGATCATACAAGCATGATAATAAAAACTTCATGGGCATTATGAAGAGTAACGATCTTTAAAATAAAAGACTTTTCACAATATTACGTTTGCATATTTTTCTCCAGACAGTATGTGTTACCCGTGAAGATCCCGGTAGAGAATAAGAGAATAGATCTTCAGCAACCTATGCTTGTCGTAAGAGGCGACTAACGGTGCATGTCACCGTATCCCAATTGTTCATGATATCAATCACTCGACTATTTATAGACCACCGTCGTATTCTTCACGCGGTCATATAGCTGGAATATCGCTGTAAGTGCGGTCTTAAACAACTAACAAACAAAACAAGACGGTATGTGATATTCTGTGGTCGTTTTGTCTTGAAAGTGATATGTCCCATCTCAAAGTCCCGGAGGGAAACTCGCTGCTGAAACTTTGTCAGGATAATACTCCACTTTACAAATCATCGTGAATAAACAATATGTGAGAATTAGAAAATGTTCAGTTAGTTCATACATGTTTATATCAACAAAAACGAGTATAAATAAGATATATAAACAAGTTTATCATTTCAGCCTGCGCATCAAACCCGTGCCGTAACGGCGGTTTCCCATCACCGAACGCACAGTGCAACTGCGCCTGCCCAGTAGCATTCAATGGACGATTTTGCGAAACACCCGGTAGGTTGCACGTGACAATTTTGGCTTAAAACATTAATAATTGAGGTCGTGTTTCTTGTCGGAGTCAAGACATGGTTCTTGAGTCGCTTGCATCACGAAATGATCATGGTAAAACTGCTGATGACAATGACGATGCAATGATGATGATGATGATGATAATGATGATGTAGGTGTAGTAACTATTATGATCATTACGGTGGTGAGGATGAGTCGTTATTATTATAGTGTGGCGTTGATTATTATTATTATTATTATTGTTATTATTATCGCCAGTCTGTGACGCCAACTCCCAACTCTGTCAGAATGGCGGTACACAGGTGCTGAGTGGCGGACGCTGTGTGTGCCAGTGCGCCAATGGATTTACTGGTGAATTTTGTGGAGCTCGAATTATTATCCGTGAGTACACTCCATCTGAATGATGAGTTCGGCAACCTCAATCGCTGTTAACAATACAAGTTATCTTTGTTGTATACATGGTTGTTGGCGGGCCTTCGCCTAATAGGGTGTAGGTTGTAGTGTACGATGGGTGTAGGTTGTAGTGCAGGATGGGTGTAGGTTGTAGTGCAGGGTGGGTGTAGGTTGTTGTGTAGGATGGGTGTAGGTTGTAGTGTAGGATGGGTGTAGGTTGTTGTGTAGGATGGGTGTAGGTTGTTGTGAAGGATGGGTGTAGGTTGTAGTGCAGGATGGGTGTAGGTTGTTGTGCAGGGTGGGTGTAGGTTGTAGTGCAGGGTGGGTGTAGGTTGTTGTTCAGGGTGGGTGTAGGTTGTAGTGCAGGATGGGTGTAGGTTGTTGTGTAGGATGGGTGTAGGTTGTTGTGTGGGATGGGTGTAGGTTGTTGTGTAGGATGGGTGTAGGTTGTAGTGCAGGATGGGTGTAGGTTGTTGTGTAGGATGGGTGTAGGTTGTTGTGTAGGATGGGTGTAGGTTGTAGTGCAGGATGGGTGTAGATTGTTGTGTAGGATGAGTGTAGGTTGTAGTGCAGGATGGGTGTAGGTTGTTGTGCAGGGTGGGTGTAGGTTGTAGTGCAGGGTGGGTGTAGGTTGTTGTTCAGGGTGGGTGTAGGTTGTAGTGCAGGATGGGTGTAGGTTGTTGTGTAGGATGGGTGTAGGTTGTTTTGTAGGATGGGTGTAGGTTGTTGTGTAGGATGGGTGTAGGTTGTAGTGCAGGATGGGTGTAGGTTGTTGTGCAGGGTGGGTGTAGGTTGTAGTGCAGGGTGGGTGTAGGTTGTTGTTCAGGGTGGGTGTAGGTTGTAGTGCAGGATGGGTGTAGGTTGTTGTGTAGGATGGGTGTAGGTTGTTGTGTAGGATGGGTGTAGGTTGTTGTGTAGGATGGGTGTAGATTGTTGTGTAGGATGGGTGTAGGTTGTAGTGCAGGATATGTGTAGGTTGTTGTGTAGGGTGTTGTGTAGGGTGGGTGTTGGTTGTAGTGCAGGATGGGTGTAGATTGTTGTGTAGGCTGTAGTGCAGGATGGGTGTAGGTTGTAGTGTAGGATGGGTGAAGGTTTTAGTGCAGGATGGGAGTAGATTGTTGTGTAGGATGGGTGTAGGTTGTAGTGCAGGAAGGGTGTAGATTTTTGTGTAGGATGGGTGTAGGTTGTAGTGCATGATTGGTGTAGATTTTTGTGTAGGATGGGTGTAGGTTGTAGTGCAGGATGGGTGTAGGTTGTTATGTTGGGTGGGTGTAGGTTGTAGTGCAGGGTGGGTGTAGGTTGTTATGTTGGGTGGGTGTAGGTTGTAGTGCAGGGTGGGTGTAGGTTGTAGTGCAGAGTGGGTGTAGGTTGTAGTGCAGGGTGGGTGTAGGTTGTTGTGTAGGATGGGCGAGGTTGTAGTGCAGGGTGGGTGTAGGTTGTTGTGTAGGAGTGGTGTAGGTTGTAGTGCAGGAAGGGTGTAGATTTTTTTGTAGGATGGGTGTAGGTTGTAGTGCATGATTGGTGTAGATTTTTGTGTAGGATGGGTGTAGGTTGTAGTGCAGGGTGGGTGTAGGTTGTTATGTTGGGTGGGTGTAGGTTGTAGTGCAGGGTGGGTGTAGGTTGTAGTGCAGGATAGGTGTAGGTTGTTGTGTAGGATGGGTGTAGGTTGTAGTGCAGGGTGGGTGTAGGTTGTAGTGCAGGATAGGTGTAGGTTGTTGTTCAGGGTGGGTGTAGGTTGTAGTGCAGGATGGGCGTAGATTGTTGTGTAGGATGGGTGTAGGTTGTAGTGCAGGATGGGTGTAGATTGTTGTGCAGGGTGGGTGTAGGTTGTAGTGCAGGATGGGTGTAGGTTGTTGTGTAGGATATGTGTAGGTTGTTGTGTTGTGTAGGGTGGGTATAGGTTAAAGTGCAGGAGGGGTGTAGGTTGTTGTGTAGGGTGTTGTGTAGGGTGGGTGTAGGTTGTAGTGCAGGATGGGTGTAGATTGTTGTGCAGGGTGGGTGTAGGTTGTAGTGCAGGATGGGTGTAGGTTGTTGTGTAGGATGGGTGTAGGTTGTAGTGCAGGATATGTGTAGGTTGTTGTGTTGTGTAGGGTGGGTATAGGTTAAAGTGCAGGAGGGGTGTAGGTTGTTGTGTAGGTTGTTGTGTAGGGTGGGTGTAGGTTGTAGTGCAGGATGGGTGTAGATTGTTGTGTAGGATGGGTGTAGGTTGTAGTGCAGGGTGGGTGTAGGTTGTTATGTTGGGTGGGTGTAGGTTGTAGTGCAGGGTGGGTGTAGATTGTTGTGTAGGATGGGTGTAGGTTGTAGTGCAGGGTGGGTGTAGGTTGTTATGTTGGGTGGGTGTAGGTTGTAGTGCAGGGTGGGTGTAGGTTGTAGTGCAGGGTGGGTGTAGGTTGTTATGTTGGGTGGGTGTAGGTTGTAGTGCAGGGTGGGTGAAGGTTGTAGTGCAGGGTGGGTGTAGGTTGTTATGTTGGGTGGGTTTAGGTTGTAGTGCAAAAATCTACACCCATCCTGCACTACAACCTACACCCATCCTACACAACAACCTACACCCACCCTGCACTACAACCTCGCCCATCCTACACAACAACCTACACCCATCCTGCACTACAACCTACACCCATCCTACACAACAACCTACACCCATCGTACACTACAACCTACACCCATCGTACATCGTAGGTTGTAGTGTAGGGTCGGTGTAGGTTGTAGTGCAGGGTGGGTGTAGGTTGTTATGTTGGGTGGGTGTAGGTTGTAGTGCAGGGTGGGTGTAGGTTGTAGTGCAGGGTGGGTGTAGGTTGTAGTGTAGGGTCGGTGTAGGTTTTTATGTTGGGTGGGTGTAGGTTGTAGTGCAGGGTGGGTGTAGGTTGTTATGTTGGGTGGGTGTAGGTTGTAGTGCAGGGTTGGTGTAGGTTGTAGTGTAGGGTCGGTGTAGGTTGTTATGTTGGGTTGGTGTAGGTTGTAGTGCAGGGTGGGTGTAGGTTTTTATGTTGGGTGGGTGTAGGTTGTAGTGCAGGGTGGGTGTAGGTTGTAGTGTAGGGTGGGTGTAGGTTGTAGTGTAGGGTGGGTGTAGGTTGTAGTGTAGGGTCTGTGTAGGTTGTTATGTTGGGTTGGTGTAGGTTGTAGTGCAGGGTGGGTGTAGGTTTTTATGTTTGGTGGGTGTAGGTTGTAGTGCAGGGTGGGTGTAGGTTGTAGTGTAGGGTGGGTGTAGGTTGTTATGTTGGGTGGGTGTAGGTTGTAGTGTAGGGTCGGTGTAGGTTTTTATGTTGGGTGGGTGAAGGTTGTAGTGCAGGGTGGGTGTAGGTTGTAGTGTAGGGTCTGTGTAGGTTGTTATGTTGGGTTGGTGTAGGTTGTAGTGCAGGGTGGGTGTAGGTTTCTATGTTGGGTGGGTGTAGGTTGTAGTGCAGGGTGGGTGTAGGTTGTAGTGTAGGGTGGGTGTAGGTTGTTATGTTGGGTGGGTGTAGGTTGTAGTGTAGGGTCGGTGTAGGTTTTTATGTTGGGTGGGTGAAGGTTGTAGTGCAGGGTGGGTGTAGGTTATAGTGCAGGATGGGTGTAGATTGTTGTGTAGGGTGGGTGAAGGTTGCATTTTCGTGTTAGCCCGATGAAAGTTCAGTAAAATAGCGCCACCACCGTGTAGTGTATCATGGGAATTACATAAATGGGGACATCACCTTTTGTTGTCAATTTCCCCCTTTAGATATTTTCAGCATTTTGAAAGGGAAAGACTTTCATGAAAATATCGATTGACAATGGCATGAAATGGACTGGTCTGTGATTTGTTGTACTTACACTAGAAGACACAGCCATACAGTCCATTCCATCGTAATTATCCTATATTTCTGTTATGAATACATTTTGCACTGATTCTTGTGTATATACGAGTAGCATGTTTAGGGTATCGCACTGTTCTCCAACAGCATGCGACCAGACAGCGTGCCAGAACGGCGGAACGAACGTGCGATTTGGAAGCACGTGCAGATGCCAGTGCCCTGTCGGGACTTCCGGTATCAGCTGTGAGATTACGCGACCAGGTCAGTTGGCTCGTGTGTATATATGGGTGACAGGATATACATCAGCTAGCACTGTAAATGTTTGTTGCAACTATTACTACAAAGCTTTGCTATGTGTCATAAATGTTTTTGGCGAAAGCTGAGTTGGGGAGGGATCGAGCACACATTCCTGTTATGTATTTAAAATCTAGTGATTATCTGCGCAGTTGCTTCCCTAAATTGTGGGTTAAGTGGGTGGGCTTTAATGCTGAACGGAGCATTCCGTCAGCTATATCCTGGCTGTTGGTCACCACCATGTTGGTTCAATCGAATCTGCTTGGTAAATCTTGGCCGATATTGTGTCACGTGAACCACTTAGTTGGGGGTAGGGAATCACAAGGGTAGATATGACATATATATGCTCCTCTGGTACAACCTTTGATTCCAGATCCCTGACAAATATTGTGAACGAGAGAGAAAATGGCCTGAGCATTATTCCAGTCATACCACTGCTGCTTGTACATTATTGAGTCTTGGCAACATGGCTGGGGACATGTTGTAAATAGGGCTGACAAGTATCATTTTAGCAGTATGCAAGAACAGACAACTCTTGGTTGTTCTGCTAAACAGTTGTTCTTATCGCCGTATGGCTTGAACATGAGCGACAAATACATTTCCATAATCATAAGAGTCCATTGTACCTTTCCGACTATATCATAAGCATGTGTTTATCAATCATTCTACCATGAAGTTGGAAATTACTCGATTCTGATTGGTCATTCAGAGGCTATTAAATCACAATAATAAACCGCCTCTGATTGAAACAGCTGGTTTCACCGCGGAAGCTAATATTCATAGAAAAGTACTTTTTTCAGTCATTGTCGGTAGGCATATTTAACTAATTATATCTAAAATTACAGGTTACAAAATGCAAAGTTGCGATTACTACAATATTCAGAGAATGTGTGGCAATGCATTTCGTGCAGAAAACAAGAAAGAAGAGAATGCAGTTTAAGTTTTGGGGACAACAGAGAGCTTTCGATATACAACTACGACGTCATATCTTTTGCGTCACAATTAGCGATATGACGTCACAGTGGTGAGGTGCTGTGTGGAACGAAGCTTTGCAAAGCTTGCTTAGTTTTCTTTAGGGTTGCCCACTTCTTGTTATCTTACCAAATTGCCGTGCTTACATGGTTTCAATGCCTGTCATATGTTTGCATGAAGTATTACTGTGTAAACAAACAGCTTTACCCCGCATAAACAGCGCGATATTTTGTTCACAGGCTGTTGTCGGTGATTCCGTAATTCGGATCGACAACCCACTCGAAACACTGGACTCAAAACCCATGCCGCTTCACTCAATATATTTGCCACAACCAAAGAGTTCGCGTTTTATTTAGTCATGACAGAATGGAAATAAACATTCTCTGTTTTCAGTGTAGATCTAGGTTACCTGCAGATTTAACCGCGCTAAACTGAATTTGGAACCGAACGCGCAGCTCTACATTGAAAACACAGTATGTTTATCTCCTAACTATCAAAAAGCAATGATAACAGGTGTTTTTAGAGGGTGAGACTATCCTGCCCCACCGGGGACACCCGTCACATGCAATAGCAACTCAGATGTTCGTCTGAACAATGCCGATGCCGCCTAATATTTGAACTCACTCACTACTGAACACACGGAGAGTCGGAGTCGTATAACAGGCTCTCATCTCCAGATAGGACACAGTCCACAGCCTATAAGTTGTTCGCCGTTTTGACCATATGAGTAAAATGACGAGCGGTTCATTTGGCACGGCAGCTAAAACTTTGTTTGCACTTTTCTTCTTCAGTGTGTAACCCGAATGCTTGTAGGAATGGTGGAACTAACTTGAGATTTGGAAATAGATGTATATGTCAGTGCCCTGTCGGTTCTTCCGGTCTCAACTGTGAAATCATCACTCCAGGTAGGTCGCCGCTGTATGCCTGTAGGGGAAGACAATCAATACAGGAATTGTACCAACAATGGAGAAATATGCAGATACACATTCTCCGACAAATTCTCTCATTCGTATCTTTTCCCTGGAGAATATATGACACAACAAACTAGGATTAAGATCCTTGTGTCACACTGTATTGTTACACAAAGCGACCAAGGTCTTGAACTTGACCCATGTCAAACACAGGGACAGAAGAATACCCTATAAATGCCATCAGTTTAGAAACATGTACCTTTCGAAATTGACTGTAAGTAAATGACACTTGGTTACAGATTGCAGTCGGACTTATTGCGAGAACGGCAGGGCTGTGTCCTCCAATGGCAACTGCGTCTGTGTCTGCGACACCGGCTACACAGGTCTCACCTGCAGTGGTAAGTACAAACCCATCTCGAGTCATGCGGGCAGTCGGACAGTCGGGCAGAAGATCCCCCCGTGGTGGCCTATGCATGCCTCAGAGCCATGTCCTCCTGAGGATTGGACGTGTTTTACGCGACAGTGTGCATTCATTCAGTAGTAGCTGTTCTTGCACGATGGTGTTCAGAGTGGTATTGTTAAGAGGGATGTTATCACACAGTGACAGAACATGAGGGGTAGAAACTGGGGCAAACAATGGAATATTGATAACTGCAGTCATTAAGAGGTTAGACATGAGGACACGATCTATCATGAGCGCCGCTTGGTGGTAACATTGGCGATCAACAAAAGGGCTGGGCTGGGAGCTGCTGTTGTAATGTAATCGTGCATGAAACACTGTCATGCTGGAAATTCCTTGTTCCAGACCAGATCGGCACTCCATGCAACCTCAACTGTTTCAATGGCGGGACTGTGCGCACGGCAAGCTGCACATGTCAGTGTGTCTTCGGCTTCACTGGGGCACAGTGCGAGGACAACACGGGTAGGTCCACCTACCCCCTGCCACACCTGAAGGGTGTGAGCTCACATGCGGGTGGTGTGTTGGAAGTAGAGGAGTCACCTCATAGAGAAAGATAACTGGTTATAAATAGTTATGGTTCTACAGATATGTCGCTCAAGTTAAAAAGGGTGGGTGGGGTTGGAAATAGAAGAGAACACACCTTTAGAGATTGACAGTTTGACACCGTAGTCTTAGCTCACCACTTCTACACCCATTAGCCACAGTAACTAAGGCGTATTTCTTGAAACACAAAATTGTGAATTAACATATCCAGACATTTCAACATAAACTGAAAATAACTAAAGAAGCTCAATATAGCTCAGTATTGTAATACTATTGTATTGTATTATTCATCCCAGCAAATACAGTTTATATCTTCATGATCACAGTTGCTTTTGAAAACTCCTATTCATTGTGTTGAAAAAAAGAAATGGGTCGACCTTGTGAACATTTAATAGCAAAACTGCTATTGTACCCAATGATGAGCACATTGTCTTTACAAGTATCACTTCAGGGTCGTAGTTACATGCATCAGGGTACATCGCTCTTACTTCTGGGTGTTACATTGTCCAGTGGATACAAAGAGGATTCGGTGGAATTTCAATGCGAATAGTACCGAGTCAAGTTAAGTGGTTCCTCTATGGTTCTACCTACAGTCCGGACGACTCCTACCTGCGACAACTCCGAGCAACTGTGCGGCCCTGGAGGCGAGGCCACCCGGGACTGTAATGACCGCTGTGTCTGCACCAGGTGCCCACGCTTTATGGGTGGACCGCGATGTGACATTGAACTGAGAGGTAAACTAGTATGACAAAAACGTGGCAAATGCCTTCGTACTATTGAAACTGTCATCATTATCTGAGTGTGATTGTCCTTAATCCTCATTTCTCACTGAAATTTAAAATGGAAAATTCGCCTCCTTCTTCCCTTCCCCTTCCACCTGAAACAAAGAATTCCAACATGTCAGAAACCCAACCTTGCTGGGACACAGTATCAATTTACACAGTTCGTTAAATCAGTTGACACACATTCTTATGTAATAGCAATTATACTAGTCAGTTCATACAGTGATAAACTGCTGTATCATTATGTCTGTTCAGCGGTCTCCCGGCGTTGTATTCTCGTCCACCATTTTTCTAGCCAACCTGTGTGACGATTGCAAGTACCAGAACGGCGTGGGCTACACTGGTGTCCAGCAGCGCTGTGATCTGTTTGTGCGCTGTCAGGAGTCGGTCAGCGGGCCACCAGTGCCAGAGATTTTTGAATGTGCTCCTGGAACTCTTTTCGATCAGAGTACGCTCACCTGCAACCACCCCGACCAGGTCTTCTGTAAAGACGGTGAGGTCACATAAATATATAGAAGCTATTGTTTCTGTATCGTAAACACTGTACATTATGAACACAACGTATGTGTTATTCGCCAGAAACCGTTCTATTAGAATAATGTCTCAGCCGTGTAACACAAAGTTCAACAAGTGACCATGTGTTACCTTACACCATGACGGAAACCAATCAATAAAATGTTGATTCCTATTCTGAAAGTGATTCAGGTTTTAGAAACGTTCAAATGATGAACGAATGATCACCTGCAATACACACTCCCTGCGCCATAGGCTGTTAAATTATTAAAAACATTTAACCATTGTTTTCATCTCATGCCATTTCCAGATTTCTGTCTTGGTAAAGCAAGCAACAGCACCTACTCCCATATTCGGGAATGCCAACCCTACTGGCGTTGTTCCAACGGGAAGACGGTCCAGAGCATGTGTTGTCCCCCTGGACAAGGCTACGACCGCGGACAGAGGCGCTGTCTCCCCGACCCCAACTGCCCCGAGACTTGTCGGCGTGACGCGACCAGCAGGCCTCCATGTCCCGGAGAAAAGAGTAAGGGGTCCTAAACAAAGTATTTAAAGTCGTTATTAAAATAAAAGAGCGAACTTACAATATACATTTCAGTATAACATCGAAGTTGGTCGATTGAGAATCAGCTTGGGTTAATTTGCGTCATAAACTGATCTAAATATTTCATATTCTAACGAGAAAAAATGTGTAATAAATGTTAACTAAACATAATAATAATGTCATAATAATTAATCACAACAAACATGCCTGCTGTCGTCTGTAAAATGGCCCTTCACGCTCTATGTAGACGTTTAATCTGATTCTTCCCAGGATGTCACCTGATACACGACCCAACGAACCCAAAAGTCTTCTCGCAGATGGTTGGGGATGTGAAAAAGACATTCAGCTGTGGCCCTGGCACCGTGTTCGATCTGGACAACTGCGTGTGTGTACATGACACACGACCCACAACCAGAGTCGGTAGGTCCATTTAAGTATTCAAGTGTTCTTTGTGAGTGAATGAGTGTTGGGTTTATAACCGTTTTCAAAAGCAATGTGTGTAACTTGGGACGAAACCCAAATTGACGCAAGAGACATTTACCTCTTGTTGAAACTAGAATATGGTGCTGACATACCAAGAGTCATAGTCATTGCGACTCTGGGACAGGAACCCATGATCAGCCGATCCTGAAACAACGTGACTTATACCAGTGGGCCATCTGTACACACTAATCGTTCACAATTCATATGGTACTGTGTTTTGAGACTGCCATGGATTAAATCTGTTTCAAAAAGCATGTTTTACAACCTTATTTCAAAACGACTTTGAAACAAGAACATGTTGTGCTTATCGTTATCTGTGTGGTTCCACTCACCCAAGGAGGCCTGTTCAAAGTCGACACATGTGAAAACATCTAATGATCCCAACTGCTGTGTCATTAGAAATGTTGGTTCGTCATGACCGACTATTGGTTACATATCTGATTTAATTATATCCTTAGTTGACTTATTTCGTTTCATTCAGGCGCCTGTGACAGTGCTGACTGGCCCATTGAGTTCAACGATAAAATCAACTCCTCTTTCGTCTTCGAGAACGTCGATCTGGTTACAAGAAGCGGTGCCGACGGAAAGGCTGGCAATTTCACCGGTAGAAGCCGTGTCTTCATCAATCCCTTCGCCAAGTCCGGCTTCCATAACCCCGTGTTCGTGTCCCGTGTGCGCATCCAAACATCTCTCCTGCAACCTGGTCAAGAATACGCCGTTGTCAGCAACGGTGACTGCAACGTCACCGCCAGCATGGCAATCACTGTACGCCCGTCGTCTTCCACAAGAGGACAAGCATTTTTCAAGGTTGTTGCTGAGGGTAACGACCAAGAATCAGCAGTCGATCTCCAATATACAACTGACTCTGTAAGTTTGTTGTGATTGAAGAGTTTGGGTTGGTTGGTCCCTTAAATCGGGGCTTGTTAGCTTAATGTGGGAGGAAATCACGTGACGAAGGTTCTTTACCTCTTTGATGAAACCTATGGACAACGAGCAAGGTACTAACAAACCAATGATCATAATCAAGGCGAATGTGAGATAAAAATCTACTATCATAAGATCCTGGTACGCCTAAGGTACGCAACCCCGCATACATTGTGGCGTCTAGTGTCCCAAGTGTTCCCCCAGTGTTCGGGATTATTAAACCATGTGTACTGTTTCAGAACGGCTGGGTTACTCTCGAGCTGAGGTATGTTCTCAGTGGGGAAGGATCTTACGACCTGACAGGAAGTTCAAAGGGCGCAGGCGCGGTTACACGTACTTCAACAGTGACACTTGGAGGTGAGTTCCGGGTCAATGACCAATATTTTGAGTTCTACAATGGGCGCAGCTTGTGCTGTGTCGATTATATTTATCACGATACGATGAGTATAATAAATATTAATTATACAAAATGTTAATACCATACATGATCTCATGATAAGATGTAATAGCGTAATGCTCTTGAGTGGCTCGTTACGAGTCGCATGAAGTTGCAACTGCTGCAATACGTTTCATTTTGTTACCTTCTTGTGATCAACTCACGTTTAATGAGTATCAGTACACATTGTCCCAATTTCACCCACGTCAGGAGACCTTGCAGCCGAACTATATATAGGCCTACTGTTGTATATCTCATTGGCCGTCTCTTCTTCAACATTCGCTCGTCACGCCGAAGACCCGGGTTCGATTCCCGACATGGGTACATTGTGTGAAGCCCATTTCTGGTGTCCCCCGCCGTGATATTGCTGGAATATTGCTAAAAGCGGCGTAAAACCATACTCACTCACTCTCTCTTCTTCAACCAGGTAAAATCGCCACCCGTGAGTGTCCGGTGCAAGTAGGCCAGGGCTACCTGTACCAGTCGTTTGTAGGCTTCGTCGACTGGGTAAGTGCAACCTATAGTCTCCACGGAGTGCTACACGTACGTACGTACAAGTATAGTCTAAACTGATAGAGCTATAAGTAGGTAAACTGCGTACGCAATGTAAATGTAATGACGAACGTTGGACATTCTGTCTCTCCTTGCGACCATCAGCGACCACCAAGGGCATTGTGTTGGTGAGTTAGCTGGGCGCATCTACAATATGTACAAATACGAGGCCCCTCGCATTTACTGGTGGACAGAGACGTAATAATAAGATGTTTAACTGAAGATAAAATTTCTCTCAGGGGCAGAATTTCTTGAAGTCGTGTATGTTTATTAAACACTGCAGTAAACATTATCTGACAAAATTATTGTGCATCCATGTTATCAATTTCAATAAGTATATAAATGTTTGTATATTGTTATTATCATTGCTGTGTTATTATCATTATTATTATTATTATTATTATTATTATTATTTACGGGTCTTCCTTAACCTTAGGGTTATATACAAAGCGCCTGGATATAACTTTTCTTTTTTCACTCTCCTTATCCAGGGGGAAACGGCTTTTTTCTCAACAACAGCCCCAAATGGTCAAACTGGTCAACACTATTCAGCAGATTGAATCTGGCAGGTCTCTCTATCCCTCCCCCTTCTCATAATCACAAACATTGCTTTTTTCAGGCTCGATTCTGGATCCTCTGCGACCCCGGCGAGATGTTCTAGTTTCTACAAATGAACAACTGTTAATACTGTTGAACTTGTTACTACTGAGTTCACACTAAACCTCTCACGTAAACCCATACTCATTCCGCGTCATTCTGTCCCCGTCGCTTTGTACAACGACAACTGCTATCATCTGTCCTATGTCCTGTGTGTCCTCGGCTGTGCCGGATCTACTTACTGTTGGCTAGCTCACCTGCTTCGTATGTGTTCCTTGTAAGTTATCTCTGTTCAGTTAAGCAATTTGTCCTTTTCATAGAGATGTTAGCAGGTTTGTTAACTTGATATTGGGCACAATTATGTGCCATATTATACATGTTTTATCTGAATGAAGTGTTGCAAATAAAATTCTGCAAACGGATATATTCGTGATGTATTTGTTTGAAATATATACGGGAAACCCTAGAGGTAATCCAGCAGAAACCCTAGAGGAAATCCAGAGGAAACCCTTCAGAAAATAACACAGGACATGAGGCAGGTCGTCACGTTTACCACTGTGGTCAAACAAACGAGACGAGTTTGTTACTGACAGCTCCGTGACCGCGACAGTGGTTCCTGTGACAAGTAGGAGTAATATGGAAAGTAGTAAGTTAAGGGGCAGCTTCTTACTGCAGAGGAAGCTGTTCCTGGTAGAGTGGAGTACGACAAACAACCCCAGTGTGTGCATGTCCGTATACATCACTGGGAGATGGGCGTGTTTAGAGGCAGGAGATACACCTACTGTTACTAGCACATTAAATATCCAAATCCCCTGTGGGGGTTCGGATAAAAATAGGTCTCCAGCAACCTATGCCTTTCATACGAGGTGATTCGCTCGGTGACTGCTTTGTGTGGTCCATTCTCCAGAATTTACAAGCCGTCGGGATATCAATAGCATTAATCAACGAACAAGATTGCGTATTTAAGTTTCAAAGGATTATTAATACAGCTACACTGAAGTACTATCGGAAATGCTATAAAGCTGTGTTTTTGCCTGTTAAAAAAGGATATAATTTTTCACAGACTGTTGTTATTGAAATATCGAGTAACTACCGATCGACCTACCTGTGGTTTGAAGTATTTCAGTCACAAGGAGTCCTATCGACAAGTTTACAAGAGACAAATTCGAACGAAAACAGGAAGTTTACATTTATTAAGTCCGATGTTGGCAGTCTGAAACGGATTATAGAAATATGCGCACGTGGCTCCGTTATAATGATACTAATGTAGTCTTCATGAAACATCTAATCCACACTCAAATATTATTTTGAGAAAATTCTAGATGTGCATCTTCTAAGATGACAAAATGACGCTGCGTTTGTTTTGTTGACATTGCTCCCATGATGCATGTTACATTTCACTTGCATAGCCATAACCCATTCGTGACCAACTCGTGTTATTCCGGAACAAGCCGAATAGCGTCTTACAGGGTACGGAAAGGGGCGAGTGGTGACGAATGAGCCATAACCATGGTACACCATATGGAGTCTGTACCGGCAAATGTATACAAGTTCTTTACACTTTAGAGAGAAAGAGGGAAACCATTTCTTAATTTAGATAGGGTGATTTATCTAACTGCCCAAGCTATTGGGTTTTCAATTCATACCATCAAGTCTACGGTTTGATAAATAAAACAAAACAGGTATAGGGGTGGTCTCAAAAAAAAAACTGGGACGTAAAAGGATATTAGACAGCTTTGATACAAGGTGATTAAGCGTATAGTGTACAAGCTTTATGAACAGAAGGTAACCCTGACTTGTAGTAGAATTTGGGAGGAATTAAGATACAATTTATGTTAACTGCACTAACTATTGCTCTCCAAGAGATCTGATTTCGATGCACTGCGCGTGGCGATGACCGAGCACTTTTCAGGGGAAAATATTCCATCCTGTCTATGGGGGCACATTATCCCCGAACCATTCATAACTATCACAGTAAGGGCGTCCAGATAATTTATCTTGGTGAATCATTCCACTAACTACATGTGGCTATCGGCAGATGGACAAAAAGCACCCATAGACCATCAGGTAAAGGTAATCGTGTCATTGTTTTGCACGCTGCAACCCATGCTATGGGACTTATTGATGGATGTGTGCTCGTTTTCGAGGCGAAAAAGAAAACTGGTGATTTTCATAAGGAAATTATAGGAGATGATGTGGTTTGAACATCAGCTATCGCCCATTTTAAACAATGTCAGTGTCATTGTCATGGATAACGCCAGTTAATATAAAGTCAGGGAATCAGATACTGTCGCCCAAACCATGAGTAGCCTGAAGGCGACCATACAGGAATATATGACATTGTCGACTTCAATCTCATTAAAATCAAATCAAAGTTCTCGCTGCCGCTAAACAAAGATCTGAGGACATCCCATAGGTTATAGGCCATTTCATACATACAACTTGTTTGAAGAATGTGACGCTAATTTGCCAGAACTGATTGAAAACTCTGATACTGACTATAATGCTGATGATACGGCCGCCTGTGTACAGGATTCTCCGATCACTCAAGAAAAGATACAAGAAGCAATCTATAAACTAAAAAAATCCAGGGGAAGATAACCTTATCTCAGAATTTTTCAAATCCCCTGATATATTGTTGCCATACATGGAATTGTTGTTTAAAGTCATTTTTGAATCATCTTATTTCCCTGAATCATGGAGTACAGGTGTCGTAATCCCTTTGTATAAGTCAGGGGATAAATCTGATACTAATAATTATAGAGGTATGTTCCTTTTAAGCACTTTAAGTAAACTTTATACATCAGTTATTAATGCAAGATTAGTATTTTGGGCAAATTTGTACGACAAAATTAGCGAGTCGCAAGCGGGATTTCGAAAAGGATATAGCACAATAGATAATATTTTCATTTTACAAACTATTATTCTACACTACCTTTCACAAAAGCGTCGTAAGTTTTATGCGCTTTTGGTGGACTTCAAAAAAGCTTTCGACTTTGTTAAAAGATCTGAATTATGGTTCATATTAAAATCACAGGGGAGTTTCACCGAATGTTAAATGCAATTGAATGTGTTTCATGTTACAAATACTTGGGATTATTATTCTCTAGATCACTTCTGTTGTCTGCTCCTATTAATAGTGCATCAACTCAGGCAAAAAAGGTTCCGTGTGGAATTATTAAATCACTATATATGTTAAATCCATTACCTCATGATCTATTTTTTAAAATCTTTGATTCCAAAATCAGCCCAATTCTATTGTATGGCTCTGAAGTTTGGGGTGTTCATAATTACGAAGAAATAGAAGTTGTACAAATGTTTGCCTGTAAGAGATTTTTATGCGTTAAGCAGTCATCCGCAAGCCACGTTGTTAGAGGAGAATGTGGAAGATACCCAATGTACATATTTGCATTTAAACGTGTTGTTAAGTATTGGTGGAAAATAATTATTATGCCTGAATCACATTTGGTAAAGAAATGTTATAACTTATTATTGTTAGACTGTAGTAATGGTAAAACTAACTTGGCATCAAAAGTACATCTTATTCTCCACTGGTTTTGGTTACACATGGGAACAACAATTTATAAGTAATATCTCCAGCTTTCTGTCGGAATTTATACTCCGTCTAAAATGATGTTATGAACAATATTGGCACGCAGCTCTTTCATCAAGCTCAAAATCAACTCTTTACAGTTTATTCAAAGCAAATGTCGGCTTAGAAACATATTTAAAAGAATTATCAATTTTTAAATATGACGTGCCCTTGCGCAATTGAGATGCTGTTCCAACCAGCTCCGAATTGAGACTGGGAGGTATAAAAAGAGGTAAAATCTGAAAGGTTGTGTGGCTTGCAATCAAAATCAAATTGAAGATGAATTTCATTTTATAATAATTTGTGATCGATGTGTACATTTATGACGAAAATATATACCCCAAAAGTTTTACCTATACCCCTCCATATATACGTTTAATATGTTAATGGCATCAAATAATGTATTAACCATTCAAAATATATCCGTATTCATTTACAAAGCAATGACACTACCTATAAAAGTACATTTTAAGGGTAATCACAGTGTCAATTAAGACAGGCTAGATTAGGGCAAGTTGCGTTATTTTGATATTTGCTCATTTTATAGTCCTATGACTCGTATTAATCAAATGAAGCCAGAAAAGCAGTTTTCTAGTATTTCCGACAGTACTTTAGAATCACAACAATGGAATATGGGACCGTGTGGAATTTCATTCATGGAACTTGATCAGCGTTCTTTAAGGTGATTTCAAACCTCTGATTGACCAATCAAAATCAAGCGAATCTGACTGGTCAGCAATAGGAAGTGACTGCTCTGGGGTGTCTGTCACTTATTGTTGGAGGGATTATGTAAAGGATAAACACGTTCCTGAGGTTTGGTTGAAAAGGTAAACATGAGGGACACAGACAAACTCGGGGGCGAAGCCTCGTGGGTTTGTCCCGACCCTGAGTGTTTACATGTTTAACCCAACCCAGAGGGTTTTATCTGTCTCATAAGCCAAAAGATCCATCTGAAACAATTTTCGTCAACGATTTGGTTTCCAAAACACTTTCAATGAACCTTACGAAACGGCATGTTAAGTTTGAGGTATTTTGACCTGTCATTTTCTTCAGTGTCATGGTAGAATATTGAAAACTAGTATGCCTGGAACAGGGAGACTTTCCATAAAATCTTCCTAGGGCCTTACTACAGAATATTCATGGGACAGGGCCTTGCTGTAGAACATCCACTATACAGATGGACATTCTGCAGTAAGTCCTGCCAATATGTTAACCTACAGAAACAACAACAACACACACACACACCCCCCCTCCCCAAAAAAAACAAACAATAGGATGCGCTCACTAGATGTTTATAACACTAAGACCAACACTTCACCAATATCACTGCAGTAAAACTGTCCGACCTGCAGACATTAGGAATTCTTGCTGCATGGGTCATTCTCTACATTTTTTGAAGTTATGTTGGTGAAGTTGATCAAGGATGCAGCATGGAAGTTATCTGATGTAGACCAGACAAGCCAGTCATTAATGACATACCACTGACACACTACCACACAGGTTAAATATTTAGGAGGAGATCACCAGTGGGAGCATGTATAGGGTGCTTAAAACCTATCTGGACCATTGTTGACCCTGAATTGTCAGGAGACTGGGGATCTGGGGACCTATAGTGGCATGGCATCCTCACAGACACCCCCACGTGAGTCTGCACCCAACTACTGGCATGACAAGGTGCCAATGTGCCATACTGATATGGTTCAGATTTCTACACTGGTTTTGCAGTCTTGACTCATCAAAGGCTTCCATAATAATATAAACTGGCCCCTAACAACATTTAGAACATAATAATTCAAGGCTAATGACAGAACATAACAGAAGTTAAGAATAGATATCAAACATTTTCAAGACACTTACAGAATCAAAACAAGAACACAAATTGTTACATAAAAGCCAAATTTATTAATATCACAATCTTATAAGATTTATAATTCACCATTATGCTTGATATGTGACCTTTTGTAAAACAGGATCAAAGTGAACTCATATCCTGGAAATATACAACAGAATATAGAACATCACTAAAATATGTGACAAGATCAGTATTAGGGCATATACAAAATACAATTATGCCATTCTCCTGCAAATGGGAAGAGATGAGACATGATTTTTTTTAAACACAACTCATTACTTTGTATGCCCGTTTCTTATGAACAACAAATATCTAACTTATTGGTTTCCAAATCTAACAGAGTAAACTTTGAATGGACTTCAGAAACATTTGAGACATGCTGATAGAAAGAAGAAAGGGGACAATGATCTCAATATGCTGATGGAAACATGACTATCCATGAAGGGAAGTATTTGCTTCATCTCCTGTGTGTGCCTCAACTGGCCAGAGATTGTTAGGCAATGTACGTTGTGGTGTGACTGAGTGAGCTGGGTTCAACATCTCTTTCAACACTATTTAAGATTATGGTAAATCATTCCAGTGTCAGCTAATGTTGGAGGGCAAGCCCAAAGTGAAGTAAGAGTATATGTCTGGTACAGTGGTTACACCTACAAACATAGGCTGGTGCTTACCGCTACACTGAGGCATCACAGTTACCTGCTGTACTGAAGCCATATACTGAACACAGCAGTAATATTCCTCCTGCTAACATCATGTGTTCTTTCGTCCATCACCATAACGTACTGCCAAGTGATAGTGTAAGCCATGTGGATGGCCATTCAGGACAATAACTTGGCTTCATCAAGTCAGGATGGACATTAGTTATAACCAGGGTGAGTGAGTGTGTCAGGCTCTGCTTTGACAGTATTTTAGTTGAATCAAGCATGAAAATGTTGCAGGTCTTAGACAATTGCCAGTTTGCTGAAACCCAAGACCACGAGTATGGCACTGAGAAACCAACAATCATAATTATAGTGAACAGGGCCTCAAGACCCTGGCGCTGCTGACACTTCCCTACACAGGAGATTGTTGTGGGATAAAATTCAGACATAGGCACCTGATCATCTGCACATCAACTTCACACACAATACACACAACAATATATGAACATATATGAACATAGAAACGCTTGTCAACTTATTCATAAAGTTTCAATTCAAAACAAAAACAAATGTTTCTACAGTTAGACATGTACAATACACATACAACAACAGACATGTCGGAATTATCATCTGGTTTAAAAACAGGTTTGGCATGAAAGACAGTACAACTAAATCAGATGGACGGTTATGATAACAAAATATACCTAAAAGAATACAAACATTAGATAAGGCTATGTACAGAAAGGCAGATGTGTTTCTATGTATTCTTGGTGGGGAAAAAAAAAAATGTTCCTCAGTCATTACTTTTATTTTCAATAAAAAAAATCACGAAGTCCTACCTCACTCTTCAGCTTGCCCCAGTTGCCTTCCGCAGCCTGATGTGAAACCTTCAGACATGGGTGCCAGACACCTATGTTCATCATTGGATTAAAGCTGGGGTTTGAACCCCCAGTTAGCAGACCCTTGTACTGCTGAGCCGATATCAATCAGCAAGGAACTCACTCAAAGATATGTACACAAATAAAACTGAGGCAATATTGGCTGGTAAATATTCAGTGAATTTCCTGATCACGTAACTTCAGCATCAGAAGAAAACCTTAATTACACCAGTAATTGTGACTACAACCATGTCTTGGGAGTGGTCCAATACACTCAGGAAACCATCTTGCATTTTTGATCATCTATGAAGTTTGCTATTTCGTTTGTTCATTTGTTTGTTGTTCAACACTGAACACAGCAATATTCTAGCTATATGACATCAGTCTGTAAGTAAAGGAGTGTGGACCAGGCAATCCAGTGACTGACATCATGAGCCTTGATCTAGACATTAAATCACTTCGGAATTCAATGAAGAAAAGCACCAGAAAGTTAACAATTTCATCAGACATATCTAACATAAAATTAGATAAAAAAACAATGTGTTCTACCAGTATCTTTAAGCTTCATTATATGTACAAGTCTTATGTTCACTTTCATCACCAGTTTAGATCTATTTGGATGGTTTTCCAATAATGCTTTGACACAAACGTATCACTATATGTATTTCCTGTTTTCAAATCATTGGGCAACCACATAGATAAAGTTCTTATCAAGCACAAGTGAGTAAACATATAACCTTCATATCTGAAGTCATATGATAGTGTGATACACAGATGGTGGCCTGCCCAAATGATGCAACTCTGGACGACTGGGCCACCCGTGCCCCCACTGTGCACCTTGATACAGTTTTACAGGAGTTCCTAAGCTACAACAAAATTATTGCAACAAAGGCACTGACAAAACTTCACATGATCAAAAAGGCATCCACAATTCATTTACCTTTGTATACCACTCATTGTATGATAACCCTTGTAGCTTGTATTAGACTGTAACTGACCTCTGTATCACAATAACGATCAAATACAAATGAATGATACATCAAATAAGTCCTAAAATTCAATGTAGGTGGTAAAAAATAATATATAATAATTTTCAAATTCTACATCAGTTCTTCTGCTAATGAATCAAAAACAAACTCATAGGTCACAACATCAATGAAGTACAACTGCAAAATAATGTGGAAAGATAATTGATCGGGAAACTTGTCAAAACTCACTTCATTGTTTTTGTCCTTTGGTTTTGTAAACCAAGACAATAAAGCATAAGGCCTAAGGTGAACAATGTAGTTGTGACCTTTGGGCGGAGCATACACAAACCTTGTTTCAGTCGCAACAGGAATTATGAAGTTGTGTTACAAGAGTTAAACATCATAACCCATGTACAACAATATGTATCCCATCTAACCCTTGAATGAACATATATACATATATATATACATTCATTGTGGCCCTTGCATTAACATTGTACTGTACCACATCTTGTGTATCATCAAAAGTCATATAGGAAGTGTGTGGATGTAGAGCTTCAATGTTCTATACACACGACCAGCAGTTCAGTAAAAACAACAAGCAATATAGTGTATGTCATGAAATTAATGTGTCACCAAACTAATGCCAGTGACAACATCTGGACTAAAATGTATCAGGATATTAATGCTAATAGCCCTGCCTTTGAAATATGTAAAAAGACAAGTTGGTAAGTCATAACACCAAGACTGTAAACTTCGAGTTTCATGAAACAGTTTTGGGGTGATAACAGGTCGATTGAAGAATATCACAATATCTTTACAATCTTAACTAGACATGTGATCTAACTTCATGAAATCAAAGCAGGAAATTCCAAATAAGGAGTATTCAAATGAGATAGGTTTGGTCCCGGGTTCCAAGTGTTGTTCCACAAGTTGGTGTACGCAATCCTTTGTACATAGATGAGCTGCTCTTACAGGACACATCATCCTCACTACCTGGGTGAGCAGTGTGGTGCTTGTAACGGTAAGATTACCTGACAAGGTTGGCGACTGTCATAAGGGCTCAATCCACTTGTGGAAACAACCTGACCACACGGCATGCACACCTGGTCAGAACCTCTGTCTGTATCTAGCATGCAGTTACATTGTTTACTGGGAGCTTTGCTATGTATGTCCTTGTCTCCGCCTGTGCAGTGAACCTGACATGACAATTAACTCAATCTGTTCAGAGTAAGTACATCAGTGCAAGCAGGGAATCTCACATTTTCTGCATTAATTTCATGATTTAAGATATTCAAGTGATTTGTATGAGGACACATTATCATTTGCTGCATAGAATTCAAATGTTTCTCTGAAGCAAACCTGAATTTAATGAGGTCCTAGGCAGGAAGCAAGAAGTACAGCATTTCTAGACTGGTCCTGGTACAACACTATTACCATAGCTATCCACTGATAACAGCTGATTTAGTTACAGCTCACACTTTGTGCTCATCTGAGCATATTACCACATATCTCACCACAATCAGGGATAACAGCCACATTTACTAAGAAAACAAGTGGTCTACACAGCACACTGACACTTGCTGGACAGTTGACACAGTGCTCTAACAGTAGTTGCTTATGTCAGCTGCTACTCACAAAAACAATGTCACTTTTCCTATGACAGAGGGTTAAAATGAACTTTGTTGTGGTGAACATGTAGTTCTATTCAAGTGATACATGCAGAGATGGCTGTACAGAAGCAGTGCCAGGCAAGACCTGCGGGCGTAATGCCCGAACAATACAGACCCTGTACGGGCAGTTCTTACACAACCAACACATAAAGGTGCAATGGACAGTCAAATCTGGTGTGACCATCCTATAGATTAACAAATTTCCTTAGCAGTTTGACCTTCAAGCATATTCTTCAGGTGATTCTATTCTCTATCAGCTGCACGTAATTCACTCCTGACTTTCATGCCAGATTATCACTACATGATGGTAACACTGTGACTGTACATTGGATGCTATCACAATCCATTACTTCATGCCATAGATGATACGATACGATATCAATTGATATTATACAACAAGATGCCAATATGAATTTGTAAAAATGACATTTGTTATTAGCTGAATCATTGAAGTGGAGATTCATTTCCCTACCACTTCTAACATGTCCTACCAGCGTATGTCCAGATAGCCCTAGTGTAACCTGACCACATGAAGTCAGCTACTCATCTGCTTTTGGTGTGATGATGAGTATTGCCATGCTTGTTCTGTTAGGGGTTGTATGTTGTCATTTCAGAGTTGAATCCAGTGTACAGTTTATCATGTTGGGATGACTTGTTCCCATGCAACCAAACAACAATCATGAAAATAACATAATCTTGGTACTGAGGCATGCAACCATTCCAATAAATGACGACCATGTTGCACACACTTTCATGAGGGGCAGCTCTAGTGTGACTAGCACTCCAGTGCTTCCTTCCCTTACAGCCAGCTGTGTCAGTGTGACTCAGGTCTCCAGACTTTCACCACTGTGGTAACATCCATAGGCAATATGCTGCCCTACTGACGGGAACCTCAGACTCAAACCAGTGATCTGGCATGGGTAAGAGACACAACTCTGCAAAACTAATCATGGCAACTTAAATCATATGCTTCTACAATCTGTACATGTATCTTGAATGAAAGAGTAGGTTACCTATGTACAGTTGTTGGAACTTCAAAGAAAAAAATGGCAGTTTTGATTTAACAGTTTTGGTCATAAACTAATGCCACTTTTTCACCCTCTAAGTATGGCACTGTCTACCCTGCCTCAACAGCAAACAGTTCAAGCACCAGCACACAATCAGCAGGAGGTAGATACATCCTGGCTTCGTCTCATCACACATACAGTCATCACTGGCAGCAGTTCATCTTCTTTTTCCGACGTTCGAACATGTCTGTATTTTCCCGCTGTACATCTGTTAACAAAGAGTGTCATAACCAGAGTGTCTGTCAAGAGTGAGTGAGTGAGTATGGTTTTACGCCATTTTTAGCAGTATTCCAGCAATATCTGGGCGGGGGACACCAGAAATTGGCTTCACATTGTGCACCCATGTGGGGAAATTGAACCTGGGTCTTCGAAGTGAAAAGCGAACACTTTAACCACTAGACCACCCCCATCGCCCTGTGTCTGTCAAGAACTATTCCCGTTATACACAGTGTGTCTGTCAAGAACTATTCCCACTATAAACAGTGTGTCTGTCAAGAACTATTCCCACTATAAACAGTGAGTCTGTCAAGAACTATTTCCACTATAAACAGTGAGTCTGTCAAGAACTATTCCTTCTATAAATGTGGCAGGCTCAAATTGTGTACATAACTTTTAATTAAGATTTATTAGTAAGAAGTAAGGTGTCTTTGTTCACTCATGACTTGGATACTGAAGATGTCATGAGCAAAGTCAATCAGCTTGAGGATGTTGATGATAAGTTTACTTCTTTCAAAGGCCTTCTTACTACCATCTTGGACAACCATGCCCCACTCAAGAAACGCTCTGTGATACTGCGTCCAAACACCAACTGGTATGATGATAACATCAGGAAGAAGAAGCAACAATCAAGAGCTGCTGAGAAAACATGGCGCAAAAGCAAGCTGGAGATTCATCGCCAGATCTTCAAATCAGCCAGAAATGAAGTAAACAGTGCCCTTAGAAGTGCAAAACAAAATTACATCTCTGATAATATCACCCGTAACAATACAAACAGACGGGAACTTTTTTCACTTCTAAACAGTTTGTTGAAAGGGACTCCAAAAGCAACACTTCCGGAATGTGATGATGATTTCTCATTGGCAAATGAATTTGCATCATTTTTCAATGACAAGATACAGAAAATCAGGAATATTTTGGACGAGAAACATCAGGAATCTTCTGAATCTAGACCATGCCCTGACGACAACTCTTTTTCTGGAAATGAAATAACCTCCTTCAGTCACGTTTCTTTGATAGTCGTATCGGACACTATCAAGCATGCTCCATCCAAGACGTATTCACTTGACCCAGTTCCTACCTGGCTATTCAAGACCATAATGGATCACCACGTGACACCTTCTATGTGGGACATTATCAACACGTCTCTGTCTCATGGCAAGTTCCCAAGTGAACTGAAACATGATCATGTCACTCCCATCATCAAAAAACCTGGTTTGGATCCCGACAATTTCAAAAACTTTAGACCTGTGTCCAATCTCTCGTTCGTGTCTAAATGCCTGGAAAAGATTGTCGCTGTGCAGCTACAACATCATCTGAAACAAAACAATCTCGGTGAAAAATTCCAGTCTGCATACAAGTCAAGTTACTGTACTGAGACAGCACTCGTTCGGGTCCACAACGACATCCTGACATCTTTTGGGCAGCGGAAAACCACTCTTCTTGTTCTCCTTGACCTCTCATCTGCCTTTGATACTATTGATCACGCAATTTTATTACACAGACTCAACACACGACTTGGCATTCGGGGAACAGCTCTCCAGTGGATCCAGTCCTACCTGTCTGACCGGACCATGTCTGTTAAGATCCATGATCATCATTCTACAACATGCAAAAGTCACTATGGTGTACCACAGGGTTCAGTCCTTGGACCTCTGCTATTCACAATTTACATCCTGCCAATTGGAGATATCATCCAGAAACATGCTCTTAACTTCCATCTCTATGCGGACGATAACCAGATCTACATTTCCTTTAAAACTTCCGAGCTGTCTCTGAACCTCACCGCCCTTGAGCGCTGTATTGATGACATACGATCCTGGATGAGCTTCAATTATCTCAAACTCAATGAAGAGAAGACTGAGTTTTTAATCCTTGGTTCGCGACAGCAAGTCAGAAAGCTTCACCCTGACTCTGTATACCTTCATATTGGTGATACCACTGTGTACCCAACTGCCAGTGCCCGTAATCTGGGAATCACCTTTGATTCAACAATGGCCATGGACACTCATATTTCACTAACCAGCACAACATGCTACCATAGATTCTATAACATAAGCAAAGTCCGCCATCTACTTGATACTCCAACAGTTAAATTGTTGATGCAATGTCTTGTGACATCCAAACTGGATGACTGCAATGCATTGTATGCTAATCTTCCCATGAAAGCCATATCAAAGCTACAACGCATTCAGAACTCTGCAGCTAGATGCATCTCTAAAGTTCCAAGATCCAATCATATCAGTCCTGTCCTCAAAGCACTACATTGGCTTCCAGTCTCCTTTCGTATAAACTATAAGATATGTATCATCACTCACGACTGCCTCAACAATAGTGACTATCCAGACTATCTCAAAGATCTTATATCCCTGTACTCTCCAGAGCGTGCTCTCCGATCCTCTGGTGGAACTCTACTGTATCAGCCTCTGTCTACTTCTGCTATGTCTGACCGTGCCTTCTCCTTTTGCAGTCCACAGTTATGGAACTCTTTGCCTTTGAATCTAAGAAACTCTGCTTCTTCTTCACACTTCTTCACTTCAGCTTTTCAATAGATCTCCTGATTGTTGGCATATGTACATAGACATTACATTTTAACTTTGTCACAGCGCCAGTGAGCAACTGTCGATGGATATTAGGCGCTTTACAAATCAATTATTATTATTATTATTATTATATGGCCTTGTTACCATTTTAACTGATTAGTTTATTACGATATTTGCATTATTTTATATATTAGTAGTTATAATATTAGTTATGTTTTATACCTTAGTATTTTATACCTTAAACATTCATTCCATAGCTCTGTAACATTAAGTAAGCTTACTCTCAGTCTAACTTCCACTCATTGTCACACTGCATGCTTTTGACTTACAGCACTCTTTGCCCCAGCGCGCCCCGGCCCAGTCTATTGTTTTGTTGATAGGCCAAGCTGGCCATAGCTACAACAATGTTTAGCTGTTGAATTTTAGAAAATCAGTTGCTATTGTCACCTCAAGGAAAGACTCAGCGAGATTTATTGCCACATTCATTTCTATGTGAGGATTTGGATTTGTGAAGGGATTTAGTCATATTTAAGATTTCTCAGAGGCAACGTTCACCGTGCAATCATTGTTAGGGTATTACGAGTTCAGGTATCACCTATCTGGTATATAATGTTGGTTATCACTCTATATCATATTAATATATTTTGTATCTGTGTATTGATGTATTGTACGGATACATCTGATGTATTGTGTAATGAAAAGTAAATGCTATTCATTAAGTGGAAGTGATAATCTATATTTTAGAAATTTAAAGAGTAACTATAACGGATTGTATATATTTATTTTTATGTTATATTTGCTTATGTTGTACTTTCATTGTTTCAGACTGAATTAAGTACGTACATTCGGACCTATAATAAAATAAACGTCATCAGCCTCACCCCCCACACCTGTTTGTGATTATTTGGCCAGTAGATCGCCTACTCAACTATCGGCCAACACAAGCACGGTTACATTGGAGCCCCCAGTGAGGAACAAGATAGACGTTGCTACCACCACCAAGTGCCATTTCGTGGACACCCAGGATCACTCCCCTGATTGTGCTTACATGTGATGTGCCTGTGCGTTGGTAGATATGTGTGACTTTTGACTATTTAATATGATATGTGACTATTGCTGTTTATACAGCTGATTACATGTACTGTGTACAGACACTATGAAGATTGTGCTGCAGCCTCACGTGACATATGAAATCAACAACTGTGTTTTCATCCCCTCCACATCTGTGATGTTACTCTGATTACTTGTATCTTCTGCTTGTGTGCTGTCTAATAAATTTAACATGTAAACTTTAGTTTCAATAGGAGCGCTCCGACTAAGTACTTAGTTAGTTCCCATATTTATTATCACACTTAATCTCTTTGTGTTCTTCTTAGTGTCGTTGTATAAGTGAAATAATCTTGAATGCGACGCTATACCCTCTCACACCTCAACTCTTGATATATTTAGATTTAGTATTAGTTATTTCATATTTCTCGCATCAATTACAATAACAGCCACTATCTGTCTGTGTGTGTGTGAATGAATGATGTGCTGAGGCAACTTATAAGTAGTTGGTAAAACTAAACTATTTAACTACCTACCTAAACTTATTATAACTAAATAAACTGTTAGGTATGTTGTGTTCTATTACGTGTGGTTTATTTGTTTAGTCCTGGTGCTTGTTGATAACAGGGTAGTGTATGTTATAGTTCTGTAAATATTTGATATTGTAGGTTCTGTGTTCAGTGTTGTTTCTTTCTCTTAGGTTGTTGGTGCGATTGTCTTATGTTGTAGGGTAAGTTCATTGATCCTGTTAGCCCCATACCCGCCTCCAATTGCGCGCGTCTGCTTACAATTTGCACTGCCACTATTTGCATGAATAATATTTGTTACTAAACATTAGTTGTATCTTAGCATTATTCCTAAGGTTTATTTAGCATTATTTTAGTGCTATTCCTTATCTAAGCATTGGTCAGCTCAGGTAAATTTGTGTTAACTGTAAACACGTACTGTAAAGGGTACATATTTCACCGGTAAGCCACAAGGTATCCTGTTTGGTAAGTTGCTACCCTATTCCATAGCCTATTTTATTCATGGTTATCCATCATCTTCCACCGTAGCTTTAGTGTACACATGAATGTGTGCATTATAATTCTCTTGGGCTTGGTACGTCCAGCTCGTATATCATTTGTATACTGTATAGTATACTAACCAACAGTATAGTCTCAGTTATTAAAGGGCAAGTTCACACGGAAATTAACCTATTTTTCTTGTACTTTTTCCACATTAAAAGTGTTAACCTAGAAGTGTCATAGACAAAAATATAAAAATATCACAATTAATTAACATATTTTTCGCATTAAAACGATTTATATTTTTCACATTTACCAAGTGTTCTATTTCCACAACAAAAACACCATGGCTTATGCCCCTTGCAATATGACGTCATTGGTGCCAATTGATAAACATTATGACGTCATCATGCTTTGTTAGAGCCGCTTCACGTGGTGTAGGTCTAGGTGTGTGATTCTAGCGTCTCAGATGCCAGCCAGCATAGTGTTATGCTGAGTCACCACTGCGCCGGAGTGTGTCGTAGGCCATGTTGTTTTACCGCAAAATGGTACTTGATATCTTTTGCGTTGAGAATAGACAGGGACCCAGTTGAATTGGCACCAATTACGTCATAATCTAAGGGGGATAACTCAGGCCTGTTTAGCTCGAAAAACGAAGACCTCATAACGGCATATCATTTTCACACTATTGTGAGCTTCCTACTTTCACTGTGAAAAAAATGAGTGTATATTTTCAAACACAGATACTAATTAATTCTAAAATTGCGTTTTGTTTAGAAAAAGAAAGAAAGTGATTTTTGCGTGTACACTTCCCCTTTAAGCCTCTCACACTTCACTTCTCCATGTGAGAATTTATTTTCCCTTGGTTTTTTTAACAAGGTACCATTTTGTCTTTTGCGCTTCATTTCCACATTACCCTGGTGTATTCACTGGTAGCAATTATCTATTTACTCGGAAATTCTGCTTCTCATACTTCAGTATGGCAACACGAAATATGTCACAGGAGGAGATGGATCAGTTGGTTTCTTCTTTGAATAAGTTAGGTTTACAACCTAAAGCTGAAACACCTGAAGATTTACTACAATGGATCACCGAGGTTGGTAGGCATAATCAAGAACAGGAGGAACCAACAGCAGCTGCTACTATCCCTTCTCTACCCACTACCGTCACCTTAGCTACGAGTCCGTAGCTACCATACTTCTCAGGTGACAGGAAGGGAGATGCCAACTTTGATCAGTGGATGCATGAGTACACATAAATGTGTTCCCACTACTCCACGGACATTGTCCTGGAAGCAGTCAGGCACTCACTTCGCGGCAAGGCGGCCAGAGTTGCTATGCACGTGGACAAGAATGCCCCACTGGATGCCCTCATCAACAAGCTGGATAGTGTATTTGGCAATATACACACAGAGCACAACATCATGGCGCAGTTCTACACGGCCAAGCAAGGGGACAATGAGACTGTAGCTGAATGGTCCTGCCGTCTGGAGGATATTCTCAGCCAAGGAGTTATCCTTGGTAAGGTTCAACCTAGTGACACGGAACAGATTCTTCGGGATACCTTGTGGACTGGCCTAACCAGCCATAAAGCAGACCAGGATGAGCCGTATGAGAACTTCCTCAGGTACCTCCGCCAAGTTGAAGATGACCTGCTGCAGAGGAAATCAATCAAGAAGACTTGCACCATCAACAAGACCACTGTTATCCCAGACAACTCGGAACTCAAGGAGATCAAAGGCCTGCTGAAATCCATGTCTGCAGAGATAGCGACTCTCAAGGCACAAGTAGGTAGGACTGACAGGCCAGGATGCACCCCAAATCAGGAATTGCCATCTTCAGGTCAAGGTCAAGGTCACGGTCAACAATGGCAGATGCCCCCTAGGCAATGGACAGCCTCCAAGGACAAGAGGACGTCAACCCTTTGGACGGCACCCGACTGGCCGTGGGACACCAACCTGGTTCCAGGGACCACAGGCCTTTGAAGACATCCCAAAATGCTACAGATGTGGGCAGCCTGGACATATACAGAGGGGATGCAGAGCAATCATAGACGGAGACCCTTTAAACTACCACAGGCCTATGGGAAGGGGCGGACCATGGGCCTAAGAAGCGTCAACAACCAGCAGATAACAGCCAATTTAGTGGGAGACCCAACAGAGAGTAATATTACCATCAATGGAGTCAAGTGTGTCTGTCAAGAACTATTCCCATTATAAACAGTGTGTCTGTCAAGAACTATTCCCGCTATAAACAGTGTGTCTGTCAAGAAGTATTCCCACTATAAACAGTGTGTCTGTCAAGAAGTACTCCCGCTATAAACAGTGTGTCTGTCAAGAACTATTCCCACTATAAACAGTGTGTCTGTCAAGAACTATTCCCGCTATAAACAGTGTGTCTGTCAAGAAGTACTCCCGCTATAAACAGTGTGTCTGTCAAGAAGTATATCCACTATAAACAGTGTGCCTGTCAAGAAGTACTCCCACTATAAACAGTGTGTCTGTCAAGAAGTATTTCCACTATAAACAGTGTGTCTGTCAAGAAATACTCCCGCTATAAACAGTGTGTCTGTCAAGAAGTATTTCCACTATAAACAGTGTGCCTGTCAAGAAGTACTCCCACTATAAACAGTGTGTCTGTCAAGAACTATTCCCACTATAAACAGTGTGTCTGTCAAGAAGTACTCCTGCTATAAGCAGTGTGTCTGTCAAGAACTATTCCCACTATAAACAGTGTGTCTGTCAAGAACTATTCCCACTATAAACAGTGTGTCTGTCAAGAACTATTCCCACTATAAACTGAGTCTGTCAAAGAGTACTCCCGCTATAAACAGTGTGTCTGTCAAGAAGTACTGCAGCACCTTAGACGACTGGGCCACCGGTGCCCCCCCCACAGAGTGTCTGTCAAGAAGTATCCCCACTATAAACAGAGTGTCTGTCAAGAAGTATTCCCACTATAAACAGAGTGTCTGCCAAGAAGTATTCCCACTATAAACAGAGTGTCTGCCAAGAAGTATTCCCACTAGAAACAGTGTGTCTGTCAAGAACTATTCCCACTATAAACAGTGTGTCTGTCAAGAAGTATTTCTCATATAAACAGTGTGTCTGTCAAGAAGTATTCCAACTATAAACAGAGTGAGTGAAAGTATTCCCAGTAAAAAACAGTGAGTGAAAGAATTCCCACTATAAACAGAGTGAGTGAAAGCATTCCCAGTATAAACAGAGTGAGTCAAAGTATTCCCAGTATAAACAGAGTGCGTCAAAGTATTCCCAGTATAAACAGAGTGAGTCAAAGTATTCCCACTATAAACAGAGTGTCTGCCAAGAAGTATTCCCACTATAAACAGAGTGTCTGCCAAGAAGTATTCCCACTAGAAACAGTGTGTCTGTCAAGAACTATTCCCACTATAAACAGTGTGTCTGTCAAGAAGTATTTCTCATATAAACAGTGTGTCTGTCAAGAAGTATTCCAACTATAAACAGAGTGAGTGAAAGTATTCCCAGTATAAACAGAGTGAGTCAAAGTATTCCCAGTATAAACAGAGTGAGTCAAAGCATTCCCGCTATAAACAGAGTGAGTGAAAGTATTCCCGCTATAAACAGAATTTATTGTGTTCACTATGTTCCTCCTCCATCATCTGTCAATGACGTCATTATTTTGGTTAACATGAATTTAACCAGATGATGATTAATATACAAGTCGTTTATCATTTGTTACAGTAGGCAGTTCACACAATGCAGAAGTTGAGGATGAAAGTTGGTGTGTCCATGTCAGAACTCTAATGTAAAGATTAGAGGCGAATCAGTACCAAAATGTTAAAATGTAAAGATCCTAAGGGTGTTGGTACCCCCACTTCAATACTTTGGCAGAGAACAGCAAGAACCAAAATCAATATGATAAAGTTAACGGGAAAAACATTAATATACATGCAGTTGAACCATTTACTTTTCAACTTAGGCGAGGAATGTTTACTCACTTATCAAATCATTTCCAATTTGCTTTGTGGGTGATATGGCAGAGGTATCGACTTCTTTAAGGAGAGCGTTGTCAAAGGCCAAGGACACTGCTCGGAAGAAGAAGTCTCGCACATTCTCACCTGGAACATGATTGGCACGACTCAACTAACACCTAAATGTACTGGCAGAAATAATAAACAAATAAGTTTTGATTAAATATAGTTAATATGGAACAAAGAGTATCAGTATTAACACAGGGTGACAAAGAGTATCAATATCAACACAGGGTGACACAGAGTATCAATATTAACACAGGGTGACACACCGTATCAATATTTATACAGGGTGAGAGAGTGTATCAATATTAACACAGGGTGACAAAGAGTATCAATATTAACACAGGGTGACACACCGTATCAATATTAACACAGGGTGACACACCGTATCAATATTAACACAGGGTGACACAGAGTATCAATATTAACACAGGGTGACACAGAGTATCAATATTAACACAGGGCGACACAGTATCAATATTAACAGGGTGACACACCACATCAATATTAATACAGGATGACACAGAGTATCAATATTGACACAGGTTGAGAGAGGGTATCAATATTAACACAAGGTGACACAGAGTATCAATATTAACACAGGGTGAGAGAGTGTATCAACATTAACACAGGTCGACACAGAGTATCAATATTAACACAGGGTGACACAGAGTATCATTATTAACACAGGGTGACACACCACATCAATATTAATACAGGATGACACAGAGTATCAATATTGACACAGGTTGAGAGAGGGTATCAATATTAACACAAGGTGACACAGAGTATCAATATTAACACAGGGTGAGAGAGTGTATCAATATTAACACAGGCTGACAAAGAGTATCAATATTAACATAGGGTGACACAGCGTATCAATATTAACACAGGGTGAGAGAGTGTATCAATATAAACACAGGCTGACAATGAGTATCAATATAAACACAGGGTGACACAGAGTATCAATATTAACACAGGGTGACACAGAGTATCCATATTAACAGAGGGTGACACAGTATCAATATTAACACAGGGTGACACACCACATCAATATTAATACAGGGTGAGATAGTGTATCAATATTAACACAGGGTGACAAAGAGTATCAATATTAACACAGGGTGACACAGCGTATAAATATCAACACAGGGTGACAAAGATTATCAATATTAACAAAGGGTGGCACAGTATATCAATATTAACACAGGGTGACACAGAGTATCAATATTAACACAGGGTGACAAAGATTATCAATATTAACACAGGGTGACACAGAGTATCAATATTAACACCGGGTGACAAAGATTATCAATATTAACACAGGGTGACACAGAGT
Source organism: Haliotis rufescens (assembly GCF_023055435.1). NCBI lineage: Eukaryota > Metazoa > Mollusca > Gastropoda > Lepetellida > Haliotidae > Haliotis > Haliotis rufescens. Next base: position 3,222,155 of record NW_025964068.1, read on the forward strand.
ATCAATATTAACACAGGGCGACACAGTATCAATATTAACAGGGTGACACACCACATCAATATTAACACAGGGTGACACAGAGTATCAATATTAACACAGGGTGAGAGAGTGTAAAAATATAAACACAGGGTGACACAGAATATCAATATTAACACAGGGTGAGAGAGTGTATCAACATTAACACAGGGTGACACAGAGTATCAATATTAACACAGGGTGACACAGAGTATCAATATTAACACCGGCCGACACACCGTATCAATATTAATACAGGGTGAGAGAGTGTATCAATATTAACACAGGCTGACAATGAGTATCAATATTAACATAGGGTGACACAGCGTATCAATGTTAACACAGGGTGAGAGAGTGTATCAATATAAACACAGGGTGACACAGAGTATCAATATTAACACAGGGTGACACAGAGTATCAATATTAACAGAGGGTGACACAGTATCAATATTAACACAGGGTGACACACCGCATCAATATTAATACAGGGTGAGATAGTGTATCAATATTAATACAGGGTGACACAGAGTATCAATATTAACACAGGGTGACACAGAGTATCAATATTAACACCGGCCGACACACCGTATCAATATTAATACAGGGTGAGAGAGTGTATCAATATTAACACAGGCTGACAATGAGTATCAATATTAACATAGGGTGACACAGCGTATCAATGTTAACACAGGGTGAGAGAGTGTATCAATATAAACACAGGGTGACACAGAGTATCAATATTAACACAGGGTGACACAGAGTATCAATATTAACAGAGGGTGACACAGTATCAATATTAACACAGGGTGACACACCGCATCAATATTAATACAGGGTGAGATAGTGTATCAATATTAATACAGGGTGAGATAGTGTATCAATATTAATACAGGGTGAGAGAGTGTATCAATATAAAGACAGGGTGACACAGAGTATCAATATTAACACAGGGTGACAAAGAATATCAATATTAACACAGGGAGACACAGTGTATCGATATTAATACAGGGTGAGATAGTGTATCTATATTTATACAGGGTGAGAGAGTGTATCAATATAGACACAGGGTGACACAGAGTATCAATATTAACACAGGGTGACAAAGAATATCAATATTAACACAGGGAGACACAGTGTATCGATATTAATACAGGGTGAGATAGTGTATCTATATTTATACAGGGTGAGATAGTGTATCAATATAAAGACAGGGTGACACAGAGTATCAATATTAACACAGGGAGACACAGTGTATCGATATTAACACAAGGTGACACAGTATCAATATTAACACAGGGTGACAAAGAGTATCAAAATTCACACAGGGTGACAAAGAGTATCAATATTAACACAGGGTGACAAAGAGTATTAATATTAACACAGGCTGACACAGTGTATCAATATTAACACAGGGTTACAAAGATCATCAATATTAACACAGGGTGACACAGAGTATCAATATTAACACAGGGTGACAGTATCAATATCAACACAGGGTGACAAAGAGTATCAATATTAACACAGAGTGACACAGAGTATCAATATAAACACCATCTTCCTGAGGCAAGAGATTTAACTGACTTTAAAAGTCCAGTTTCCACCCTTGCCGAACTAGGCTTGAATTCCTGGGCTCGATCGTAGCGCCACCAGTGGTTATTATGAGTTATGTCCCTTCTGAGCCTCTCCTATGGACCAATCCGATTCCACTGCTTGCATTTTCTTCAAACAAAATGGCAGCGCCCAGTCAAGACGATATGATCGATAATCAAGATCTACATTGTGATAAAACAGGTCTAACATCGCGAAGTGCATCAAATCACGCGAGCACCTTGATTAAAAACATGAAAAGGTTTGGAAAAAATCTATTGACGAGTTGTTGGTGTACATGCTTTGCAAATCCTACAATTGACCGAAATCTCCATGACAGTTTACAAACCGTATTTCGATTTCGTTTTTTTGAGATTTTGATTGGACTATGCATAGACTCGTTAGTCCAGCCAAAGTGTAACTCCATAATACCAGCCTCGTTCGGGTGGAACAGAATGGGTGGAAACTAGACTTTTATAGTCAATTAACTCTCTTGCCTCGGGAAGATGTATAAACACAGGGTGACAAAGATTATCAATATTAACACAGGGTGACACAGTGTATCGATATTAACACAGGGTGGCACAGTATATCAATATTTACACAGGGTGACACAGTGTATCGATATTAGTACAGGGTGACACAGTATGTCAATATTAACACAGGGTGACACAGTGTATCGATATTAGTACAGGGTGACACAGTATGTCAATATTTACACAGGGTGACACAGTGTATCGATATTAACACAGGATGACACAGAGTATCAATATTAACACAGGGTGACACAGTGTATTGATATTAACACAGGATGACACAGTGTATTGATATTAACACAGGGTGACACAGTGTATTGATATTAACACAGGGTGACACGGTGTACTGATATTAACACAGGGTGACACAGTGTATTGATATTAACACAGGGTGACACAGTGTATTGATATTAACACAGGGTGACACAGTGTATTGATATTAACACAGGGTGACACGGTGTACTGATATTAACACAGGGTGACACAGTGTATTGATAATAACACAGGGTGACACAGTGTATTGATATTAACACAGGGTGACACAGAGTATCAATATTAACACAGGGTGACACGGTGTACTGATATTAACACAGGATGACACAGTGTATTGATATTAACACAGGGTGACACGGTGTACTGATATTAACACAGGGTGACACAGTGTATTGATATTAACACAGGGTGACACAGCGTATTGATATTAACACAGGGTGAAACAGTGTATTGATATTAACACAGGGTGACACAGTGTATTGATATGTACACAGGGTGACACGGTGTACTGATATTAACACAGGGTGACACGGTGTACTGATATTAACACAGGGTGACACAGTGTATTGATATTAACACAGGGTGACACAGTGTATTGATATTAACACAGGTTGACACAGTGTATTGATATTAACACAGGGTGACACAGTGTATTGATATTAACACAGGGTGACACAGTGTATTGATATTAACACAGGGTGACACAGTGTATTGATATTAACACAAGTCAACACAGTGTATTGATATTAACACAGGGCAACACACTGTATTGATATTAACACAGGGCAACACAGTGTATTGATATTAACACAGGGCAACACAGTGTATTGATATTAACACATTATACAAATAAGTGGCATTTTGGTAATGGTAATTTGATGATTTGAAGTATTTTGTTGAAACTGAACCACACATTGTGGAATAGACTATGACCAGAGATGACTGGATAACACCTCTGAGGTGAATGAGATGAAATATTGTCAAGTGTTCACCACATTGTTATGTCATTATTATATCTGGGACTTAAATTGAATATTTCCAACTTTCCTGTTTTTCCACAAACCACCTTTTCACCCACTATTTCCTCCTGTATAAGTGGAGATAAAACATGGTGATGATCACATAGAACCAATGTTAGTTTGTTGGAACAGTGCATATCTGGTATTTCAACAAGAATAGGTCATCTCAGTTCACTGGTAATAATGTTACCTGTCTTGGAGGACACAGCCCAAAACTCAGCACCTAACTGATTGGCCAGTGCCATAGCGCGGAACTCGACATCGATGTACCCAGCCGGAGACTGAAAAGTAAGACAGGGAGTTAAATCGGAACTCCACCTGTAGTATTAGTATTACTTGCTATCACAGAGTTGATATTTATCATTGTGGGTCAGAATGGGGTCCTAATTCGCCATGATGGTCATAACAGACGACAAATGAGGGCTGTTGGATGCAGTGTTTTGACCTGCTGACAAGGATAACCATGATAACAATGGTATTGTTGACTGCGGTGTAAACCGTTACTGACTCAAAAACACCTTACTGCTTAGTCAAACATATTCCCTAACTGGAGGAGTTCATATAGCCTTCACTGCCATTGTCTCCAAGCTGCCCACAGTTTAACAGTCCATGTATTTCCAGCATGTTCAGGCTCGCTCTCAGTACAGCCCAATGAGAGATACACAAGGATTTTGACATAATGAGTCTTACAGACTGTAGCTATCATTTGCAATACCTTGTGTTAGCCTTTTCAAGGTTGCATGATTAGAAAACACCCCGACTGTCACTTACCCTATCTGGAAAGTGATGTTCTGGTTGTTGGAAGAAAAGATCGTTCTTACGTGACCTGTAATGGGATGTCCTCAGATCTTTGCTTCACGGTAGTGGGAACTAGGATCTAATCTTAATGAGATTGGTCCAGTCTGAACACAATACCTGACTTCCTACCTTGATGAACTTCTTAAGATCCATCAATGATCCAAATATCAGGATTTTGCCAGTAAAGGTGCAAAAGGAACTAGCACTGAATGCTGACCTTGACCTTTGACTAATCTTAACGCAAACGCTTTCAAAGCAGGGCCCCATGCTAGAGAAGGTGTATACCAAATTTGATAATATATGCATCAATAATTTTAGAGGAAGTGAAACCATCATCTACATTCCTACAATTTAACATTAGGACCCGACCCCTAGAATCTCTTCCCTTACTAAGACCACTGCGTACCATCAGATCTTTCTTTGTTCCAACAAGACATTTGATGGGGTCCGCTGCATTCTCACATGCTTCGTCCATCCACTTGGGAACACTCCGTAATGATGCCTCGTCAGACAGGTCAAAAGCAACCATCACAACTGTAAACACAGAAATAATACAGCCTCAGTTTGTACTTCAAAGTATCATCTAGCTGCAACCTGACTTTTCTCTTAGAGATGTCAGTATTGAGGATTGACTAGTTCGATTTTGTGAACAGTCAATCAAGAGTGAGCAAGGCATTGACATAGAGCCCTAACAAGATAAAAATATACTGTAACTATGGTAATATCCATCTTTTTCATCCTCCACAGTACCAGTATCAGAAGAGATTAAATCTTACTGAACCATGACTCAATACACCAATCTAGAGAGAGTTATCAATGAGCATATAACTAGGACATTTTCTACCTCTTCAAAACACAAAGGCACTCACAAAATGTAAGGCTGTGTCTCATAAACAGTAACTTAATATTTCTCAGGCATATTTTCTTTTGAAAGTGATGTTGGAAGGAGGATTTAAAGTAAATAAATTAATAAACATATATATAAATAATAAATTTAAAATTGCACAAAGTTGCACCACTTTAAAACATGTGCATAGGGCCCTTTCAATTCTATTTAAGAACATATATTTGATTTCCTGGGTTGTGTTCAGCGTTTCTGTCATCTGTCATGTAGTGTAGGCAGTTGGGGTTTAGCCACTACCAAAGATCAAACAATCTGGCCTGACTTTATTTCAGTTGAAAAAATGAAGTTGAAATGCCTCATTTATTTTGTTTTGATTAATCTTTTCCTATCTCACACTACGCATATCTTCCTTCTTCTTTCATTCCTTGTATGGAAACATCGTAAAATAAAGTTTACAGCTTCTAAAACCACTTTGCCCAAACACCCCTCGCATCACCATAGTCCCCGACCAAACAAAGAAAGTCATGCAGCACAATCATGTGACACCCTCTTGGAGCTGTCCATCTTCCCGAGGCACGAGAGTTAACTGACTATAAAAGTTCAGTTTCCACTCTTGCCTAACTAGGCTGGTATTATGGAGTTACATTTTGGCTGGACTAACGAGTCTATGCATAGTCAAATCAAAATCGCACAATGAAATTGAAATACAGTTTGTAAACTGTCATGCAGACCTTGGTCGATTGCAGGATTTGCAAAGCATGTGCACCACCAACTTGGTGTCAACAGATAATTTCGAATCTTTTTATGTTTTTAATCACGGAGCTCACATGATTTGATGCAATTCGCGATGTAAGATCCGTCTTATCACAATATAGACCTTGATTATCGATCAGATAGTCTTGACTGGGCGCTGCCATTTTGTTTGAAGCTAACGCAAGTGATACGAGGGGTTGGAATCTGATTGGTCCATAGGAGAGGCATAGGAGGGACAGAACTCATAATAGCCACAGGTGGCGCTACGATCGAGCCCAGGAATTCCAGCCTAGTTCATCAAGGTGAGTGAGCAAGTGAGTTGGGTTTAACGCCGCTTTTAACATTATTCCAGTTATATCACGGCGTGTCAGCTTAATGTGTGAGGAAAGCCCGAAGTGATGCAGTTCTCAGACCTTTACCACTCGGTGAAACCCACGAGCACGGGTATGGTGCTGACATACCTAGAAACATAATCGGGGCGAACCAGGATTCGAACCCACGATCATAGGTTTCTGGCATGCCCAAGGGACGTAGTTCATCAAGGGTGGAAATTGGACTTTTAACGTCAGATAACTCACTTGTATCGGGAAGATGGGAGCTGACAGGCTAGTGTAACTGTGATGCGAGGATGATCAGATGGGTATATAACATGTGAGCTAGGATAAGAATATAAATATAATTTTTAAACTTATCCTATCCTACACGATGCATTTTATCCCATGTTTGGATGGTGGGTCGCAGATACTGAAGCCTGTAAGATATACACGAGGAAGCTGATGCAAAACATGCTTCAACCACAAGATTGTCACACAATAGCGTCTGAAAGACATGGAAGGAATGTCATAAGTGAAATGACCGCTTTTGCTGCTTACTAGGACACAACACTATGAAATCGGGTATAACATTCATTATGTGTCTTCACGTATGACATCGTTTTAAGAATGACTGCATAGCTTTGAAGTATTCAACCACAACTTATAACCAATTAGGAAGGGTTCTCCAGTCCATTAGTTCCACAAGAGGAGCCGACAGTATGTCTGATGGTAATCTCAAGATGAGCCAGTTCCCGGTCTTCAATGATGGATGTATTAGAATAGCACTTGGGATTGAGAGTCGAAACAGTCCCGTCTAACTTCGGAGTAGCTTGTCCTTTTGACGACGGAAAGCTGAAAAGGCCTGATCCAACTTCTTAGGCAGGTCTGTCATAGTCTGCCTTTGGGGCAGCGTAATGGACGAAGCAGTGCTGGACGACATCACAAAACCTGTAAGTAGATCATCACTGGAAGCTCAGGAAGATTGAGCATGTCAGCAATACAGGGTCAACCCTTGTGTATATGCCAGTTGATGAAAGAGGTGAAGCTTGACTGTCTGGTGTAGTTTCCGGGGGGGGGGGGGTCACGGTACGGTACCGGCGACAGGGAATGCGATCTGCTGGATGATCTGGCCTGTACTCCTAGCTGCCGGGGAACTAGAACATGTACGAGAGGAAGGTCGATGCCGATCTTCTTGTTTATCCTCATGTCGATTTTGAGGATATGCATATCAATAGTAATCTGGCATCTATCAGTAGTCCAAGAAAGGATGGTATCGATGGTCCCCGTAACGATCATGAGAGGCAAACGGCTGGTACAGCATATGATGATATTGCTGTGATGGAGAGGTGTATCTATCCCAATCATGACCTGTCGTATCTATACCTACTAGAAAAGGGACGATGGGAGCGTCGATGAGGGTCGGAGTCAGATGATTGCGACTGGGTGTAGGTGTAGCATTGATCTGTAGAGTGACGACACTCATGAGTCAGAATATTCCTCATTGGTGCAATGTCAATCTCCCTTAGACTTCTGCTTAGTATAATGTCAAACCATGGAAGATTGATGCTGGGAATGTCGACTCTTGGAAGATCAATCCTGCGAATGTTGACACTTGGAAGATCGTTCCTGCGAATGTCAACCCTTGGAAGATCGATCCTCTCAATGTCGACCCTTGTGTTGCTTTCCAAGATGTCGTTCCTTGTAAAGTCGCTCCTTGGACCGGTGATTTTTCCCCTGACGCTCTCTGCTCCTCCTTATTTCAGTAGTTGATGTGGAAGTTGTCCGAGAAGTGTCGATTGTAGCTGTGGTCGACAGAACTTGTGGAACCTGGGGAGAGGAGGTAGAACATGGCGGGACAACATCTCTAGGTTTAACTGTGTTAACAGGAGAAGGCGCCTTTCAGGTGATGGTCGGAGAATGCCACATGCACCAGAAGGTAGGTGGCAGTGGTGGTTTGATAGTGGATTTGACGATGGAATGGACCAAAGCGTTGGTAGTAACGCTCTTAGGCTTCTTGGTAGCAGACGGCCCATGTTTAACATCCTATGATTGTGGTAAATGATAAGTAAAGCTTTATTTAGGTTTAACTCTGATTAACGTTACATTTTCACATTTATGCAGGTAATTCATAAAGGCTGATAGGTGAGAACATTCAGAACACCAAAGACCAGGCTTACAAACACCACATCAGTCACAGCTTAGTAAAATCTAAATATTTTTTACATTTGTATACTTATCCTGCATTACTCCGTATTACTCCGTATTGCATTTACTGCTATGTTTGACAGAGAGACGAACTGTGTGAGATCCAGCTGCTGAAGAAAGTTGTCCCAACCAGCCCAGGAGGCAGCGCCCTCTCACAGTCGGCACGTGACCCGGAAGTCATGACGTCACACAAAAAGACATAACTGCTTTAAACATAACATCTGAAACTTCGTGGGGAGGTAGCGTAGCGAAAGGGAGGGCACTTAGACTTCGTAATGCAGGATAAGTATACAAATGTAAAAAATATTTAGATTTTACTAATTTTTTTAACTTATCCTGCATTACTCCGTATTGCATCTTTATCAGACGGCTTGGCCGGTGGGCATACCTGCAGATGTGAACCATATTAAACCCTCGTCAAGGTCCGATGAATCCGCACCGCATACAAGTGATGACCGGAACATCTACGACCATTCCTGTCTTCAGGAAACAAGAGTCGATGCAAAAACGAAACGCCCGAATAGGTAACCGAAATACAATGAGGCGTGTAGCCAAAATATATAACTTACCGAAGAGCGAAAGCGAAACGCAGTAGAACCCTCTAATCTGAGGTGATAAACACCAGAGAGTTCGACGGGCCCCGCTCGTGGAATCGAAGAATCAGCGGCGTCGGCGGCAAAATCTACGACCAATCCCAAGAGCGAATGCGAAACGCAGGAGAGCCCTCTAAGCTGGAGGCAAGGAACACCGGTGAGGTCGACGGGCACCGCTCAGGTACCAGAGAAGCAGCGGCGTTGGCGTCGGCGCCGGTGTCCACATCTACTACCATTCCTGTCGTCAGGAAACGAGAGTTGATGCAAAAAGTAAAACCCGGATAGGTGACAGCAATAGAATGAGTCGGGTAACCCAAAACTAAAACTGACCTAAGAGCGAATGCGGAACGCAAGAGAGACGTCTCGTCTGGGGTGATAAACACCAGAGAGGTCGACGGGCCCCGCTCAGGGTATCGGAGAATCAGTGGCGTCGGAGATAGATGACCTGTTGGGCTACAACCAGGGACCAAAACTGTGAACGCCGGCGACAACTTTCAAGGCTACATCACGGAAGTAGTGGTTGGTGAAGGCGGTGTCCGATCGCCACGAACAGGCTTCCCTGAACGACGGGATGGAACAGTATACCGTGAAGAACCAGTGTAAATACGATCGCCCTGATATCATTTTATTTCAGGTAATAGCCTTTGGGGGGAGGGTCCAATCCGGCGGCTCATACGCTTTAAGGATGACCGCCCGGAGCCACAGGGAAAAGTATTCCGGCTGACCAACGACAGCGACGAAGGGGAGACCGGCAGAAAAAGGTGTTTCCTAGACTTGCGGCAGTCTTTAGATCGTAGAATAACCTTCAGTGCCCTTACTGGGCATAATGATGCTCATCCTCATCCTCGGCACCCACACTGGACGAGGGGGGTGGGGACAAGGAATGATCTAACAGGCTGTCCTGGGAGTTGAGTCTTTACGCTGACGTCCCAGTACGGTCCATGATGAACGGTGCCCTGGGTACCGCATTCGAACCGGGCATGGGAGACGTCGAGGGCGTGCTGTACATGGACTCGAGCGGCAGTAGTCAAAACCAGTAGAAACACCCGTCTTCTACTTAAGGTCGTAGAAGGAAGACGAGGGGAGTGGTTCGAAGGGCGTTGAAGACCACATTCAGATCCAACGCAGGCGGTCCGAACTTGGTATTCAGGTCTTCAAGACTGAACGAGCGCAGCCAGGCCCGTAGGTCGGAAATTTTCGTCTTTCTCCGATCGCCCGGGATGGCCAGAACGGAGTAGATGGCGACCAGGTATGTGGGGGTGGTAAGCCCTTCAACCGACGGGTGCTACACAAGTACAGAAGGAACTGATCCAGAATCTGCGGTGACGCTGTCATCGGATCCTGGTGTTTGTCAGAACAAAATGCCTGGAACAAGCATAATTTATCAGCATACAGTCCCCCTGTAGATGGACGGTGGGCTGAAGCAATAGCCTTGGTCGCTCTAGCCGAATAGCCCTTGGCTTTCTGCATGTGTGTCAGGCGTGCAGACGATAACATGCGGGTATGAGGGTGTGGCAACAGACCGTGTGGTTGGACCACACCGGAAGTTCCAGGGGTTGTCTCTGGCTATGTTTCGGAGGTCGATAACCCAACTTCTGGCTGACCAATAAGGCGAGACCAAAGTCAATGGCAGTGGTCGAGTGGCCTGGATCTCTGAAGAACCGTGGGAGGGAGAACCGGAGTCGGAAAAGCGTACGCGCGTAATCCTTCTCAGGAACGATGGAAGGCTTCGACTGCCACAGCGATCGTATCCGGCACAGGTGGAATGGAAGACGACTGCTGGCCACATTCAGATATGAGGCAAACAGATCTAGGGTTGGGGTGTCGACCGTTTCACATAGTCTGGCCCGAGGCGCCGGAGAGCGTGAGGCGTCGGAGAGCTTGAGGCGCCTGGAACGCCGAAGATGGTGATTCTCTGGGGCGCCGGTCGAGTTTGTAGCGCCGGGAGAGGGGCGAGAACTCTGGGTCCGCAAACACCACACTACGGTGACGTCGTCAGTGGACACGATCAACAGGGCGTGACCGAGAATGCACTGTCAGCAAGTGCCGTCCTGGATAAGCATTTATCTCGAGGCTGTTGCTGTGCCTATGGTGTTGATCTCTGGATCACAGGTGGTCACAATGTGGGCTGGCGTGGGCCACTAGCCACTGACAAGGTGGCAGGGGAGGTAGTCAGCAACAGGGGTCTGCGATTGCGTACCGTCGGTACGATTCGGAAAAAGGTGTGATCGCCTGCGAGCCAACCTCAAGTAGAGGAAGTAAACCAGCTTCACAATCGACCGCCGGTACATCGACGTAACCGGGTAGTAGGAAGTCGAGGCAATATGGCCATTGCGCGAAGTAATGAGATCGTTTTCATCCCTGAAGCGGCGTATAAGTACTCCTGTTCTTATATCGAGGTGACGATGGAGGACGACAACACGATACGAGGCAGGTATGCAACAGGGGTCAGTGGGACGGCCGAGGGACTTTAAGTATCAAATCGACACTGTGTCCGGTAGTCAAGGCGGAAGATAGGAAGGTGTCGTAGTCGAAAAGATCAAACCGGACGGAGGAAGGCGATCTTTTCCATCCCTTGAACGCCTATAGGCGCTATCGTTCTTATAGCGAAGGGTTGATGAAACAAGGTTCCTCGTGACAGCCGTGTTGGTAGAGGAGGTCTAACATCCGTGCATGGATGGACTGCGACAGGCGCCTGGTTGAGTGGTATCACCAAGCGTACAGGTAGACATGGAAACCAATCTGTAGAAATACATGGCACCCCTTGCCATGGTAAGTTGACCTAAATCCGGTCGGAGTTGTTGACAGTCCGAGTACTTGACACGTGACATGTAAATCACCCTGCGCAGTAGCCGAGAAAACCGCCTTGGAGTCGGAACTGAGGTGCAAACTCCACACACAGACAATCCTCAATGAACTGTGTGAGAGACGATCAAGTGGTGTACCCGAGTTTTGCGATAAAACACGGAACCCCATGGGCGTCGTGGAAAACCCGGGGAGCGCCGAGGAAGAGTCTCTCTCAGGAACACTGGCGCTAGGGTAGGGTAGAACAGCGTTGATGTCTGCGATGTCGACGAAGTAAACTCTTTGTAAGTGGATGTCGTCGTCGAATCTGATACAGACGCTGTTCACATGACGCTCTGTTTCGATGGAAACCCGCAGGTCATCTCTCCGGAATCATAGCGCTTTAAACCACGGGATTATGGATAACGTCTCAGTGGGCAAGTTGAATCAGACCAACTGTCTATTGGTTGAAATGATTCCACCCAGGAAGTAGAACGATAGTCACGATCCCGAAGACCGACGGGAGAGTAGCGACAGGAGCGGCGACAGTTGTTTCACCATGCTTCTCCGTGTGACGAGTTATGAGACGGCAGCAAGAGAAGAGGGCAGTGGCGCCGGGGAGGCGATTGCCGATGGTGCCCCTTAAGCCGCAGTAGAAGATCGGATGGTCGGCTCGTTGATCTGAGCTTGATAAAGCTTGTTGATCTGAAGCTTGTTGAGCGCCGAAGACATCAGAGGATGCGGAGGCGCCGGAGCGCGGAGACATCAGAGGCGCCGGAGGCACCAAGACATCAGCGGCGCTGAGTCATCAGCTTGTCATGAACAAGTCATGAAGCTTGTTGAGCGCCGAGACATCAGCGGCGCCGAGTCATCGGAAGCGCCGAGTCATCAGAGGCGCCGGAGGCGCCGTGTCATCAGAGGCGCCGCGTCATCAGAGGCGCCGAGACATCGGAGGCGCCGTGTCATCAGAGGCGCCGAGTCATCAGAGGCGCCGAGACATCGGAGGCGCCGTGTCATCAGAGGCACCGTGTCATCAGAGGCGCCGAGTCATCAGAGGCGCCGAGACATCGGAGGCGCCGTGTCATCAGAGGCACCGTGTCATCAGAGGCGCCGAGTCATCAGAGGCGCCGGAGGCGCCGAGACATCGGAGGCGCCGGGGGCGCCGGAGACATCAGCGTTGACGGTGTTGGAGACCGTGAACGGTCGTATGTCGTGCCAGGGGAGGCAGACTCTACGTTGGGAGCGCTGGCTACGTTGGGAGCGCTGGAGCCGCCAGTGGAGTAGGAGACCGTGAACGGTCGTATGTCGTGCCATGGGAGGCAGACTCTACGTTGGGAGCCGCCGTGAAGCTCCGCTGAGCGCTGCTGCCGTCAACGTAGGTGGGGGTCGACGAGCACGTTGAGCGAGGTGTGTCCTGGATACTCGCTCATGAGCTGAAGGATCACAGCGACGAATGACTGCAACATCGGCACTGCCTTGTGAAAGTACAGGGCGTCGTACAATCACGGCAGAAAGGGGCGGCCCCGGCCAGATTTGTTCCCGCGGCAACAAGTGCAGCGAGGCAGAAAATCTGGAATTTAAGCAAAACATAACTATGTGGCAAAGCCACAAAGTGCGGGAAGCATAATGTGTGGCCAATCACAAAGTATGGGAAGCATAAAGTAACTCAAAAACAGTATATTTTATTAAAGTTTATGAGATAAACAAGTACGCTAAAAGGGAGCGAAAAGGCAAAGCCTTAAGCAAACACGTAACCATGTGGCAAAACCACAGAGTACGGGAGACATAATGTAACTCATAAACTTCGTATTATATTGAAGTTTATGAGAAGAAACAATTACGCTTAGAGGTAGCGAAAAGGCAAGGCTTTAAGCACACCAAAACAACATACATAAATGTAATGTATTACCCAAGCCAAAGAGAGAATTCAAAACGCAGAACACGACATTACGTGGCCACGTGGTGAATGGCCAAAATGGCGGGAAAGAAAACAAAATGGCGGAACAACATTGCGCCCGTAAATTACTGTGACGTGAGCCACAGACGAGCGATAAACGTTACAATTTACGAATGGGAAGACCCTAAGGTCACGGCCCATAACAGGTAACAATGTAGCAGCATATAATGAATGTAGAAACACGCAAAATATAAAAAACATATAATAAGCTTTAATTTCCACAAGGGATACAAAGTACGTCCGTCCGTGGAGGTGACAAAGCAGTTATGTCTTTTTCTGTGACGTCATGACTTCCGGGTCACGTGCCGACTGTGAGAGGGCGCTGCCTCCTGGGCTGGTTGGGACAACTTTCTTCAGCAGCTGGATCTCACACAGTTCGTCTCTCTGTCAAACATAGCAGTAAATGCAATACGGAGTAATACGGAGTAATGCAGGATAAGTTAAAAAATGAAATAGTTTTAGAATCTGGAAACCTTGTTTTACGATGTTTCCATACAAGGAATGAGAGAAGGAGCAAGAAATGCGTAGTGTGAGATAGGATAAGATTAATAAAAAAAAAACAAATGAGGCATTTCAACTTCATTTTTTCAACTGAAATAAAGTCAGGCCAGATTGTTTGATCTTTGGTAGTGGCTAAACCCCAACTGCCTACACTACATGACAGATGACAGATGAACACAACCCAGGAAATCAAATATAGGTTCTTAAATAGAATTGAAAGGGCCCTATGCACATGTTTTAAAGTGGTGCAGTGGTGCAGTGGTGCAGAAGAAACACTGCTGTTCTTAGCCTTATAGAAGTCACTGCATGACAGCCAGTTAGAGTGGGGAACAAAGGGCAGAGTGACCTCCCCTAGTTGTGTGGTACTCACTGTTGGCTCCCCGGTAGTACGATGCAGCTATACACTTGAACCTCTCCTGACCTGCTGTGTCCCATCTGTCAGTAAAACATGACCATTTATGTGTAGTGGGTAAATCCCTGATACCAAAATCAGTGTCAAAAATAAAGTTTCAGTTGGAATTATATTGCCTGTGGTCAATGTCTGACTGACTAATCACAAACCATAACATGTGATATATAAATGCACACATTCTTGGTAAACTATTAACATGATTAACTTGCAATTTTTAGGTACCTTTCTGAGAGATGATAATACTTTTATGACGACAGCATTTAAAAATGACATTGCATAATAAAGAGGTTTAATGGTCATCATGCTGCCATCCCTAACACACTTGCATGACAACTTCTATGTAACTGTCACCCATTCAAAAAATAATAACAATGCTTCAAAATTATTTTGACAGTTTCTCCTAAATTTCATGTGTCTACAATCTTTGAAATGCAGATCTTTGACATTTACTACATTAAACGGTACTGACAAACCAAGGATCATAATCAGGGCAAATCAGGGATTCAAATCCATGATCATAGGTTGCTGGCATATGAAAGGGAGGCAACTCTGCACAGCAAATTGAGGAGACTGGGCCGCCCGCTCCCAGTCATTGATATAAAAAACAGCATCTTACTTTGGCAGTAAAATTCTTAAAAAGACAGGACTGACTTGAACCAAATACCCAGAAAAACATCTCAATAACAATTGTTGCCCCTTGCCGACTGAGTGAGGTATGCTATGGCCTGAACAACTTACATCTGTAAGGTGAAGGGTGTGGACAAAATACTGAACTTCTCCACTTCAAAGTCAACGCCTATTGTGGCCTTGTAGTCTCGGTCAAACACGTCATGGCAGAACCTGGAACATGTGGCAGGGAACACTCAAACTGTGACAACAACTGACTACATCACTGATGCCTGTCAATAATCAAGTCAGACATATCAGGCATGTTAAGTAAGTTAAGTACGTCAATTCATAAAAAACAACAATGAATCGGCTGGGGTTAATAAATGTTATTTGGGGAGATTGAGGAATGAGTTTCTTAATATACAGAGCAATTTGTTTTTTGCTGCAAACAGACTGTACAGGCTCCAGTTGAATGACTTTTTCAGAGCTGTGTCATGTGAAGTCTCAATACACTGATAATTAAGGATGCTCATCTTTTTCAAATCTGAGTGTATTTTGACTGAGTATGGTTTGCACTGCTTCTAGCAATCTTCCCTTAAAAGTTGGTTTCACAAACCTTCCCCATGTTAGAAATCAAACAGATATTTAGCATGACGAGAGAACGTTTAAGGAACAACTAGGCTTCCCCACCATATCAAGCACATTCTGACAGCCTTTGTCCTAGGTGCATCTCACACAATCTCTCACCTGTTAACGAGGCAGGTCTTCCCAACAGCTACATCTCCCACCAGCACCGCCTTGGATATCTTCAACCTGCAACCACAAACACATCTTTCTGATAACCACGGCAAACACTTCACACCATTGGAACACAAAACTGTCAACTGTCAAAGTTTGATGGATGCACAAATATATTTATCAAATATAATCTGAAGTAAAATGGAGAATAGACAAATGTTTGTTTGTTTATTGTTTTAACGCCGCACTCAACAATATTCCAGCTATATGACAGCGGTCTGTAAATAATTGAGTATGGACCATTCAATCCACCTGATCTCATAAGTCGCCTTTTACGACAAGCATAGTCACCATTTACGGCAAGCATGGGTTGCTGAAGACCTAATCTACCCCGGGTACCCACGGGTAAAATAGATAAATGGGGTAACAAAGGGCCACCTGAAATATACAGGACAACTGTCTGTAAACAATAAAGTCAGATAAAAGAGTGGTTGATAATATGAGCAAACTCCCATGCTAGCAGTGTCTGGTGACACAATCGCCACTTATGCCAAACACAGGTTACTGGGAACAGCTTCTATCCTGGAAAGCCCATGGTGACTACAGGGGACAGGTGAGTCATATCTACCTACCCAACTCTTCCTGTTCTGTTTTCTGTACATGCTGCTTTCACCTTGGGGTGGAAGTTCATCTTCTGATAAGGTGTTGCATCCGGGTGGAAGGCCTGGAACAACATCATACATACAGACCAAGACGACACAGGACACGAGTGCCGGTCTCACCAGGCCGTACATACAGACCAGGACGACACAGGACACGAGTGCCGGTCTCACCAGGCCGTACATACAGACCAGGACGACACAGGACACGAGTGCCGGTCTCACCAGGCCGTACATACAGACCAGGACGACACAGGACACGAGTGCCGGTCTCACCAGGTCGTACATACAGACCAGGACGACACAGGACACTACGAGTGCCGGTCTCACCAGGCCGTACATACAGACCAGGACGACACAGGACACGAGTGCCGGTCTCACCAGGCCGTACATACAGACCAGGACGACACAGGACACGAGTGCCGGTCTCACCAGGCCGTACATACAGACCAGGACGACACAGGACACGAGTGCCGGTCTCACCAGGCCGTACATACAGACCAGGACGACACAGGACACTACGAGAGCCGGTCTCACCAGGTCATACATACAGACCAGGACGACACAGGACACTACGAGTGCCGGTCTCACCAGGTCGTACATACAGACCAGGACGACACAGGACACTACGAGTGCCGGTCTCACCAGGCCGTACATATAGACCAGGACGACACAGGACACTACGAGTGACGGTCTCATCAGGCCGTACATACAGACCAGGACGACACAGGACACTACGAGTGCCGGTCTCACCAGGTCGTACATACAGACCAGGACGACACAGTACAGTACGAGTGACGGTCTCACAAAGTCGTACATACAGACCAGGACAACACAGGACACGAGTGCCAGTCTCACCAGGTTGTACATACAGACCAGGACGACACAGGACACTTTACGAGTGCCAGTCTCACCAGGTTGTACATACAGACCAGGACGACACAGGACACTCTACGAGTTTTTGATTTTTGATTATGATAACATTAGAGACAGACCGAAAAACATTCATCATATTCAGTTCAGTTCTGAAAGATAATCAAGTTCAAACACTTTCTCTGACAACTTTCTCTGACAGTGTATCAATCACTTCAAAATCACACACTGCTGTGGACAGTACAAAAACAATTTGCTAAGGAACAGGATCATAAAATGCATTTAGTCTGGCATGTTTTTGTGGCTTGGACGATCGTAAGGGCAAACAAACCATTTGTTTTCATTCTCTACTTAGATGCATCTATAATGACTGCTTTTTTATTGCCAAAACCTTTAGCATGCCGTAGCTTAATTGTGATTTGTGAACATTTTGAAATTAAGACATACTACTATGAGTCCTAATTAAAATTGATGTCCTTACTTGAGGGAACTTGGAAATGACCCTGTCTTTGGCCACAGCCGACGTAATTGTACGACCTGCAGACATGACTCTGGTCACACAGCTGGGACAGTGGGGTACGGACGGATTGATTGCAGTAAGTCGTGCAAATGATCAATTCTGCATATCAACTGAAAAATAAAAGCTGAATTAAATTATTCAAATAAGCATTTTGTTTTCATGAAAACAGTATGTGTAATTTCATGAAAGACGAATCATGGCGGAACACTTTTTTTAACAGGTTCAGCATATCCCCTTGTTAAGGATGGGTAATGACTGAAGTAACCCCCATGCCAAAACAATCCCAAGCAAAAAACGCCCTGCATTGGTGAAAAGGTGGTTCTGTAACCTTTGCAGGTGAATTTTTGCAGGCAGGGCCATTTTCATCAACGATGACTGCAACGTGTTTGCCAGCATGGCCAAGGTGGATCTGTCTGGACCAGTAAAATATGAGGTTGTTTCAGACAGATTCTGTTTGATGGAGCCCTAACCTTGGAGAAAGTCAGTCAAGCTGTTGAGATGTCATAAAACAAGCTTATTACCATGCAATCGTTCACAGTCAACCACACATATATAAAAATTGACATACAACTATTATCATACAACATACACAACCAAAACATCACATGTTAAAAAACATTTGCATTCAGATTTAAGCAGTCAAGCATTCATTCTCTGTAACATTCAAGGAAAACACACACATACATTTATCAAGACAAATAATTCAATCACCATAGAGCCAGGTCTAGAAAGCCCTCTCACAGCTTGAATATAATGTCATCAGCTGTTCGTTAAATAAACATCTCCAATCTCCATCACAACTGTGTAAATAAATTGAAACAGTCTTTTCTTAAAGATTAGCATCGATCGATAGATAAATCCCATATGTTAATCTTATTGAAATAACATATTGCCCCACCAATTTATTTTCACTTGAGAAGGTGCTCTAGTTAAATACACATTTCAATTCTCAGTGTTTTCTTAAACATTGGCATATTTTCATATACAAGTAATTTATTGTTTATTGCATGGGGTTATTTCATATAACACAATTTATTTACCCATAGGGGTACAAATTCGTTTTGGGTACGAACTTACCAAAACCCGCTTATAAACTTTGTAGGAATTCTAAATTTACGAAAGCTGCTGTCCCTCTGGATGTTGCCAGTACAGAAGTATAGAAAGTTGTTGGACCTTTCAGTAACAACGGTAGTAAAAATAATAAAGGATTGAAATAAGAACAAATGTTGCCTTTACCCACAAAGGTAGGCGGCTTTTTCTTATCAATGTTGTCACATTTTCTCCTGATCTGATAACATGTGTTTACACCGTTAGTTGCATGTTGTCTTATAAATAAGGCAATGACGACCCGGTGAATCCTTGAAACACCATTAATATTTTCAATGAAACCGTCAATTTGCAATGAAAGTGGGTTTCTTCTACGAATTGGGTTAAAATTATAGTAACAGATCTGTTTCGAAACAGAACCTACTGTCTAACGTACATGGACGGATAATCTCCACAGAGCTCGTGTTCATGTGTTTGGAATTTAGCGGAAGCGGAACCGCTACACCTTTTCATGCGCAACAGAGTTCAGGAAACGGAAGCAAGTGCCCGTCCACCGTGGTCTAGCACGTGTAGCCCCAACTCGGTCTCTTTCACACCAACATGGCTGCTAAGAAGAAGCCAGCGGCAAGTGCGTACAAAACATGATATGTATCTGAAAAAATAAACGTTGTTCACAAGAAATAAGTACACTGATACCCTTTTTAATTATCGTACTTGTGGAAAGTAGTTTAATATGATGATAGAAGTGTCGCATCACGTTACAATCAAGCCCATAACAAATTGATAGGGTGAAGGCACATGTTGTTGGTTCTGAAAAAGCCCGATCGTACACACTTTGATAAAAGTTACTTCATGTATGAAAGTAAGAGCTATGTTGTTATTCACATCGGTAATGACGGTTGAATCGACCAATAAGAACTTGATGGTTTAAATCTAATTGTGCACGCGTGTGACGGATCATGCCTGTTATTTTGCTTTTTCAAATAGCACAGAGACATGGTTATGTGAGTGTACATACAGTCAGCAAATAGCATTGATTTCTTCCCGGTTCCTGTACCTGCGAGTGTACATACAGTCAGCAAATAGCATTGATTTCCTACCAGTTCTTGTACCTCTTGTCGCTTAATGATCCTGGGAAGAATGCTTTGTCCATCACGGTGTAGTGCAGAGTTATGTGATCTTGTTATTGGTCTTTGACTGGCACACTGGTCTATTGGGAGTCTGAGGATTTGTACCTACTCATTACAATGTCATGTGCCTGGAGTAGGTATAATAGTAAGGAGATTGACCATCCAAGTACACTTGTGCTACAATGGGTTGTTTTCAATATTTGTGGGTCAAATATATCCTCGCGTACTGTGTTTTCGAGGCCATAAATAGTATTTCCGATTATGTGTCTTACAACAATCCCAATACACTAAAATTACATTTTATCTTTGAGAACATTTATTTTTGCTAACACTGGATTATCAAATGACTATGTCTTGTTAATTTTATAGTGATAATGCTAAGCTGGACGAGTCGATCGGGTACCATCTTGTTACAGTCACATAATTTTGAGCCCCTCCATCAGGCCTCAAAGTTTAAGTATTTAACTAAGTAGCCATATGGCTGCAAGTATTTTTTTCCGGGTAGGCAGTGGTAAAATCAAGAAGTCGAGCCAATGTTGTAGGTATCCAAAAGCATTTGAAATTATCTTTTATGAAATAACTATTATATGTACAAGTCATAGCACTAGTCTTGGAATTGTATGTTGGTGAAAACTGTACATGCTGTACTTGAGTTTTGTTATTTGTGACACGAACAATGATACAATTTATGTTACTAGATTATATAGGTATATCCTTGCTTATCCAAAAAACTACTAACTAAAATAAAATACTAATTACCATAATATTTATGCATTTTTGATCATTGTTGACTTTAGGAGGAATTATTTGCAAGTACAATCGGTAGCAGAAATGTTTATTTTTGTGTCTACATATGTGTAGCAATAGAATTTAGTCACCACAAGATATTTTTGAAGATAGTCATTTGGCTACCTCTGAATTTTAGACAAATTGAAATTTTGGTTGCATTGGTGACCGTTTTAGTCGCAGCTTTGAGGCCTGTCCATGACATTCAAGTTTAAACTAGATGCACAACATGAACAGTCACATGACATTACAGTCAAGAAGTTTACAAACAGCAGCCGGGTGCATACTGTTGTTCTGATGCAAAGTTATCAGATGAAGTTTAATTAAGATGTGCATAAGTGTAAAAGTATGTTTTTGGGTATTCATTACTTACTGAATATCTCACCACCTTAAGCTTAATTTGTAACATAACTTCAGCAGCAAGTGGTGAACACTTTGAAGCCTTCAGTGGGCTTAAAAGCGTCTACCTTGATTGCATTTTTTAAGTGTATGGTTACATATTGTTTAGGGGCTTGAAAACTGAAATGAAAAGAGGTGAGGTTTGAAAACGTGACATGGGGATATTTAACCTGTGGCCCAAAGAACTGATGCTGTTATCTGATAGTAAAGAACACTCTACACAACACTATTGTTAATGAACGGCTTGAAAATGACCATGCTTGTTATTAAGATAGCTACGTCTAATAGCCCAGAGTGGTCTCTTTCTATCCATTGAGTAGATAGTTGTGTTAATATGGACTTAGCAGCCACGTTTCGCCATACAAAAAGATCTTGGGAAAGAGAATACGTCACCAGTGGAGACAGTCATGAAAGCCAAAGGGGTCCTGGTCACAATTCCAATGTTAACAGTAAATGATTAAGGGGGTGCCTCAAGTTCAGCATTCAAATACTATCACAGCACAATACATGGAACCAAGGACCCCCTTTAATTTTGAGCACTGCTTGCAGTATTGCATTGTTCGTGTTCTTGTAGAAAGAACATTTATTGAAATATTAGCTGCATTATGGAGAGAAATGAAAATAAAGAGAATCTTTCACATGTGAATTATCAACAGAGTTTTAGATATAAAGAGGGTGGCCCAGTCGTAAAAGGTGCTGCGATTCGCTGTGCAGAGTTTCGTCCCTTGGACACGCCAGAAACCTATGATTGTGGGTTCAAATCGCCCCAATTATTTTTCTAGGTTTGTCAGCACCATACCCGTGCTCGTGAGTTTCACCGAAGTGGAAAAGTCTGAGACCTGCATCACTACGGGCTTTCCTCCCACATTAAGCTGACACGCCGTGATATAACTGGAATAATGTTAAAAGCGGCGTTAAACACAACTCACTTAGATATAAAGGTAAATGTTACAATTGTTGTATAAGGAAGACCTATTTTAGAAATTTATTATATTTCATGATTAATATCACACCCACTGTTACAGAGGCCGACAAACCAAAAGCTGAGCCTGTCAAAAAGGCACCAGCAGCACCTAAAGGTGCCAAGGACAAGGCGCTTAAAGCAAAGAAAGCCGTCCTTCGTGGTGTACATGATAACAGAAACAGGAAAACCAGGACTTCGGTCAAATTCAGGAGGCCTAAGACCATGAAGTTGCCCAGAGCTCCCAGATATCCTCGTAAAAGCGTTGCACGAAGGGACAGGTAATTCCCATTGTAGAAAATCTAGAAATTACTTTTACAGTTGAGATACTGATCAGGATATGAACATTTGTGAACTATATTGGTATTACTTGGAAAGAATGGTTGCATCCATTTCATTGTTCAATCAACATGGTTGGGTGTTGAAATGGTGGTTACAATGCATGGATGCAACCTAACCAGAAAGATTTACTAAGAGTTTGATGAGTGCTCAGACCCTTAAAGATCCAGGTTAGAATAGGTTTTCAGCAACCCATGCTTGCTGTAACAGGCGTCTATTTTTGTACGAGTTTGGGTGGTCAGGCTTGCTGACTTTGTTGATGCATAACATCATATCCCAAATGTGTAGATGCTCATGATGTAAATCACTGGATTGTGTGGTCCGGACTCTATTGTTTTCAGACAGCCGTCATGAAGCTAAAATATTGCTCAGTGTGGCGTTAAACAACAAACGATGAGTGCACTTGTTGCAGCTATTATCTGGCTTCTTGTTCATTTATGTACTCATGCAAGTTTTATTTCTAAGAATTTAAGTTTTGTAGTTAGCCCAATTGTTACTAAAGATTGGTCTTTTATGCTGAAGCACAGTTTTCACAAAATGCTTTATTTTTTACTTATCCTGCATTACTCCTCAATGCATTCACTGCTTACATTACAACAATAAAAAGCAAGCACACAGCAATGGTATTGGGTAAAGAAAGTCCCACTCCTGCTTTTTATACGAACCAATTACCGGAGGCTATTGTGAGTATTGTAGCTGCTCCTAATTGTCAGGCGCCTGGGACATCCAGATCTATGATCCCAGTGACATCGGTGTCTGCATTTCCAGACGCCTTGATGGGGGATAGCGTAGGCGTTAGCCATGATCCAGTCATTGCGTCTCATAGACCTACGCCGAGCGCATCGCTTTCTTACCGCTAAACAGTCTACTGTCGGCTACAACTATGGCACAAGTGTTAGCGCCTACATAGGTGCCTAATGTGGCGTTTTGGAACAGCACATACATCCTTGGGCAGCGCAAGTACGCCAGCATGTACATGGACATCGGCGCATCACTCCTTATCGCCAAGGCAGGTCATCAAAGCCTTCTGATAGAGGAGGCGCTACGCACCGGTTCCTCTGTGAAGTGGAATACGCATCTAGGCTTAGCACAAGTACTCGGATGGGTAGCAGACCGTCTCATGTCAGTGGCGCCCTCCCCTGGTAACAGGGTGGATAAAAGGGACACCATATGGTCACATCCTACATCGTTGCCAGCGGATCCGAGGTGACAGACATGATAAGATCATTGGCCATGTACTTCTCCAAGCTTACACTTGCTCCGTCATTTAAGCCACCCATGTTTATGAAGGATGATTTTCCTATCCTATCCATGCGGTTGCGGTCGCAGCCCAAGCTCATAGTTCAGATGAGAACATTCAAAGGATGACAAACTCGTCAGGACCAACCACCCTCAAGTTACAAGGTGATTTGCGTTCATAGAAACGGAAATCAGCTGTGTACTGAAACCTTTGTCAGCACCAAAATCGTCAACGCATGAGGTGGATCAGGATCTATCAGAGGATAACCCTATCTGATTACACCATTTCCAAACTATGGCTAATTTCCAACAGCGTCAGATTGTCCATGAGAAACCATCTTAAGGCAGCTCTTACCGTCACACGCAGACTTGGTTGTTTAGCGCTTTCCAACCGGGACACTGAGTTCAAGCTGCTACATCAGCCTTGGTCATCTACTTCCCTGTCCAATGAACATATCAAAGGCCAAAGTTCCCAATAAGCCTAGACGTGTGTCGCTCAAGGAAGGCCAAGACCAGGATTCCCTGGGCGTGGCAGAGGCAACCTCAAGCTTATCAATCCTGTCGTGGTAAATACCAGGGCAGGGGAGGTGATAGGAGGGGTAAACGCTGAAGTGTTGGTCTGCCATGACTGGTGACTCCCCCATAGGCAGGAGACTGAATCTGTTCTGGAAAAACTGGACCATTCTCAAGGATGCTTACATACTCAACGTACTATAGACTGTTACGGTCTAGTCATCGAGGTAACTCCACTGTTGACCACAGCTCCTTTGCTTTGGAATTATCCAAGAAAGCAACATCTGCTATTAAAATCCAACATACATACTGTTGGTGAAAGGAGCTGTAGAGATGGTTCACACCCCATAGTTAACACTGGGGTTTTATTCTCACACCTGCCTGGTACCCATGAAGGACTTGGACAAGACGAGAATGATCCACAATCTCCCCATGTTCAACGAACGTTATCTGAAGTGTCCACCTTGTTACCGCCTCATCACGTTGAGACTGCTTAGAACCAGCATCAATGTTTTCATCCGCCGCTCCAACGCTCAACATGGTTCGAGGAAGCAGTTATTTATACCTGTGTCTCCTACATCCACGACCGAAGGTAGTCGCAACACCATATCTCTATGGTTATGCGCAGTCATCCTCAGGCTTACGAGATCACCAAACTGGATCTTCCGAGGGCGAGTAATCCTCACGAGATCAGGGCGTTGATGTGAGGAAGGTGACTTGTCATCAAGGTCATATGACAGTGGCGATGGTCCGTATAAAAAACAGGAGTTTGAATAATTCTCACATGATCAGGCCGTTGGCATTTCATAGCAACTGTTCTATTAGAATGATCATGGAAGGATGTTTTTGGAGGTCAGACACAGTTTTTGCTAGTCATTACCTTTGCGATGTGACTCTCGAGGAAGTCGGAAAGGCATGCAAAGTTTTGGTCCTCTGATAGTAGGCCAGCAGGTTACCTATACAGAGCCAGTCTACTGAGATTCGGCCAGTGCAAGAAAATTAGACAATCATTTTTGTCAGGCCTTGGCTCTATGACATAGTAAGTGAAGAATTAGGTACCTAGCTAATATTTTCTTTATTACTAAATATGTATGCGGAACAGATGCAATATGAATAATGCAGGATAAGTAAAATAATTTTGTAAAATCTAAATATTTTTTACATTTGTATACTTATCCTGCATTACTACGTTTAAGGACCCACCTGTCGAAGACTTGCCTCCCCACTTTGGCTTCAGAAACCTCAAAAGTATGTGTTTTAAGCTAGGGTGACAGGCAGTGATTTGAGGAAGGTGACTTGTCATAAAGGTCCGATGACAGTGGCGATGGAGTGGGACTTTGAAACAATTTTTTTTCTTCACCCAAGACCATCGCTGTGTGCTGTCTTTTTGTTGTTGTAAGGTAAGCAGTGACTGCATTAAAAGGAATAATGCAGGATAAGTATACAAATGTAAAAAAAAATTTACTAGATTAGATTTTACTAATTCTAATTTCCTTCTGGTAATTCCTTCAGGTTGGACAGATACAAGATTGTGAAGTTCCCCCTGACCACTGAGTCTGCCATGAAGAAGATCGAAGACAACAACACTCTGGTGTTCATCGTGGACAAGCGAGCCAACAAGCCCCTCATCAAGAGCTCCGTCAAGAAGCTGTATGATATTGAAGTCGCTAAAGTAAACACTTTGGTCAGGTATGTACTCTTTTATTTCCTGTCTGCATGAGTGTAAGAAGTAAGCATACACGTGGGGGGCGGTGGGGTAGCCTAGTGATTAAAGCGTTTGCTTGTCACGCCAGAAACCCAATGTGAATTCCATTTCTGGTGTCCCTTGCCGTGATACTGCTGGAATATTGCTAAAAAGAGGTGTAAACCATACTCACTCTAATACAATGCATGTCATCATATCCCAATTGCATGGATGGATGCTCATGATGTCAATCACTGGATTGTCTGGTCCAATCGATTATTTACAGTCAGCAGTCATATGGCTGGAATATTGCTGAGTGCAGCATTAAACAACAACAAACACTCACTCTAATCCACATGACCTCTGGAGGAATTCAGGGTCAGAATAGATCACCAGTACCCCATGCTTGTTGTAAATATGGGTCGGGTGGTCAGACTTTGTCAATTACCTGACGTCAAACCTCCGTGAATGCTTTCATTCACTGAAATCGAAATAGTGACATTGCTGGAATATTACTGATGCTTTAATCAACATTCCCTCACTAATACAAATGATTGATTTACTTTACATAGAAGTAAAGGATTCATGTTTGTTCTTCTCATTGTTTGATGCCCTCATTTAGTCTCTGATGAGTGTCATGGTAACTGAAACAAGGTTTATTTTTGGTAATTTAACTTGCTTGGCCATGTTAGCATAACATTTGGCCTGAAACAGCAGGTTTTTTTTGTCTATTATAGTCTGTACATAGTTGCGAAGATAGCACATATATTTGGTTCAGCATGATTTTACTTCCTATATTTATAAAGCATTGGATGGTTCTATTGAAAGGATGAATTCACAATTCAAGGGGGACAATCTATTTCTCCAATAACCACATCTTTACTGACATTGTTCAAATGCAGATGTAGATTTGATTTTAACTGTCTGTGAAATAGGCGTGATATTTTTGTCTTTTATTTTCAGACCTGATGGGGAGAAGAAAGCTTACGTGAGGCTAGCATCAGATTATGATGCTCTGGATGTTGCAAACAAGGCAAGTTCAGCATGTTGATAAATATATCTAAGAGTGGCATTAGAAGTTTGAGATTTAGTGGCAAGATGGTAGGGACGGTTAGTTTCTGTGTTGCAATTGTTGTGACATTTGATGTAAACACATGGTCAGGGCATGTTTCAGACAGGTGAGAAACATGGGTGTTTGTGTGGCAATGGAAGCTGGAATCTCATTAGGCTGTGAACGTGCTGGCTTCCCTCTTCCTGGATCTTGAATGTATTCATAGGTGGTGGATGCCCCTGGTCTATAGTTTTCTATGTAGTATTGATGGGTATCAAATGTACAAGGAAGGTTTGTTACTGACCATGTGAAGCAGGAAATGTATGGACATTTGTAAAAATTGCTTCTTTCATCACATCACTTAGTATGTGTATGCTCATCTGCTTGCTTGATAACACAATCATTATTGAAAAGCATGAATTTTGTTTGTTCTGTGTCAATTATGATAAATAGTCTTAAGCCTCAATTGGGCAGGGGTGCACTGCAATTCACTGTGCAGAGTTGTGTTCCTTGGTCACCCCAGAAACCTATGGTCGTGCTATGGCACTGATTGTTTCTGGGTTTGTCAGGACCATATCCTTGCTCGTGGGTTTCACCAAAGTCGTAGATGTGTGAGACCAGCGTCACTTGGAGCTGTCCTCCCACATGAAGCTGACATGCCCTGATATAAGTGGAATACTGTTGAAAGCGGGGTTTAACGAAACTCACTCAAAGTGAAGGCAGACACTTAAAATGTCTGAAACTGAGAAATGTTTAACACAGGTTAACTCCCTCAATACTTGGGCAAACTGATTATTAAAGGCATGAAACTAATAATACGAAGAACTAGTTCCTAATCAGCAACATATTTGCAAATGATTCATCCATGACATGTGGGCTATTTTCATATTTCTTTGGTTATCCTAGTTTTGCATTTACTTATTACACCTTCTTTTCTTTACAGATTGGCATCATCTAAGCAGTGGAAACTATAAAAGGGGAAATTAAAAAAATACAAAAGACACATTATTTTGCTTATTTTGTCCACAATTTTTGTCTTGTTTGAAATGGAAAATGTGCACACCATTCCTTTTGGAACGGACTAAGTATGGATGTATATTAGTATCCCGCACCGTAAAGGTGGGGATTGGTTATGCTTTGTTTCCATATCATAACTCAAAAGACAGTTCGATATTTCATGATCGAACTTCGCACTGATATCAGTCTAGCCATGAACTGGTGATTTGTCTTTCAGGTTTTCATGACAACAAATTCAAATCAGTGAACCATTGCATTCCCTGTTTTTTTTGTCACCTATTCATCAAGTGATCAGCAGAGCAAGGGAGGGTCAGTTGTCTTAGGTTCTGCAATTCGGTGTGCAGAGTTGTATCCCTTGGTGACACTAGAAACACATGAATGTGGGTTCGAATCACGGTTCACCCTGAACATCTAATCTCTACTTCATTACTCTTGTTTTTC
Organism: Haliotis rufescens; assembly: GCF_023055435.1. Taxonomy (NCBI): domain Eukaryota; kingdom Metazoa; phylum Mollusca; class Gastropoda; order Lepetellida; family Haliotidae; genus Haliotis; species Haliotis rufescens. Next base: position 3,250,752 of record NW_025964068.1, read on the forward strand.
CAAAAAGCTCTATCCAATCTGTCAGCAAGTTAGGGACGGGGAAATATATTTGTGAGAAAGAGCTGTCCAACAGAGTTATATATTAGAAGAAGAAATAAAATGATAAAAAGAACTTTTTCATAGGGAATGGGTGTAGGGTCGTCCAGTGGTAAAAGCGTTATATGTTTGAACCCCTTTCCTGCTTTGAGGTCCCGTTCGGCATTATTTCATTTGTGTGATGTCAGCCTGTAAACATCTGCCGGGCGGGCGGCATCATCACTGACCATCAGAGTTCCTCATCTGTCTGGTCTTGCGACTGACCTACGGAGCAGCTACCCGTCGGGAATAGGCCCGAGGCCTTCATGTTGCTGAAGTCGTAATAGTGTTGAGAGGGACCCAGGAATTCGCAGGGCCGAGTTGCACGGCCTCAGGTGTGTCGGTGTCTTGTGGATAGGGTTTTACCCTAAGCCGTGGTCTGGTCCAGGATGCTGCAATATTGCCGTCTGGGACGTTAAACAACAAACAACAATCGCCCAGTCCAAGTGAGAAGATTGGATAATCAAGGATTTGCAGTGTTTGTATATCCGTCCTACTGTATAGCCTGCAACAAAAGTTTGTGTTTGGTTATGAAGTACGTCACAACGTTTGTTTTCAACATGAAAAGGATCCCGGGTCTTATTACATAGAAAAATGAAAGGGGATAAGGAAATCATCGCCTATGAATATGATTTTTCCGGGTACAATTGTAGCAGAATTCTTAAAAAAATCCTGATGTTGCAAAACAATGTCACTTATAGCATCGACCTACGAGGGGCGTTCAATAAGTTTTGCAACTTCAATATAAGACCAAGTCGCAGAATATCTTTTGCACTTTTATTTTTCAGTATAATCTCCATTCACCTCAATACACTTATTCCATTTGTCCTTCAAGCTTTTAATACCACTTTTATAGAAATCCGCAGATTGGCCCTCTAACCACGCCTCTGTGGCAGCCTTTATGTCCTCGTCATCCTGGAAGCGTCTTCCACGTAGGGCAGATTTCATTTGCCGGAACAGGAAATAGTCACTGGGGGCTAAGTCTGGGCTGAAAAGTACAGTTAAATCACCCACCCTACAATAATAGCCGAAACTTTCAATGATGCAATTTTCCATTACAGCAGGTTTTCGACCAAAACGATAGGCAGTTTCACTACACCGATCTTCTTCAGAAAATGCTATTTTCGCACCTGCAATTCACCATTTATGAAGTTAAGTCGGTATCTAAGGCCACATGGTAAGGAGTACAAAACATGATAAAAAAAACTTCGGCACATGGACAGGTAGGACAAATGTAATACATCTCAATACAATACTTATGTTATGGACATAAACTCCCCTCGAGGTCTTGACGGAGAATGTAAGCCCGGGGAGGAGGGAAATAGGGGAGGGCCTATTTATGAACCGTCTAAATGCAAGAAATACCAGGAAAAATATCGACATACCCTATAGTGAAACAGCACAGTATCGCGGTATGAAAAGGAAATAGCTCAAAGCGTGCGAGAGAAAAAAACACGTGCAGCCTGGACTAGATGGAGTCCTGACATGATAATCTGAACAAATTCTCATCACCTGCCCCAGTAGCTCAGTGAGTTACAAAATTAACACGATATGTGAGGTTGCAGGTTCGATCCACGTCGTGGAATTTTCATGTTTAAAACAAATTTCTTACTTTTAACCAATCATCAAACACAAGTGTGTTCACATCAAGAGGCATGTTTATTGAACGTTAAATTTCACGGAATGCCCGCTTACCCGGGCATTCTGAGGGAATAATTCCTTTACGGGTTTACCCGAGAAAAATCTAAACTATATTTATAACAGTGACATCGTTAGAGGTTTATAAGATGCATTATACAGGCAGATTTCTTTCCAAATATATAGCAATATTGTGATCGATGCATGTAACAGTAGCTTGGGATGTAGTCTTGTTTTTCATATAAAACGGACAAGCTGCAAGAAAATGGAAATTATGATTACATTTATTGCACTTAAGTTAAAAAGTATTGACTTTGTCAGATCTGGATGTGAGACCATATCTAATTATCGTGGGATACTACTTTCATATGTCTACCATCATGTCCATTTTTCTGTATTTCTTGGGTATCCAGCATTTCTGAAAACAACACTTTGTGACTTCTCTAGGTTAACTTCTAGGCCCTATTTGTTACAATAGCATTTTTACACATCGTTGTTTCGTTGGAGGCATATAATATGATACTACAGTGTCATCAATCAATGTTACGTCATCTGCAAATAGCAGCATGATATCGTTTAGTCCATCTCAGACATAAAAACACCCATCAGTCCACATTTCTTCAATTGATACACTAGCTCTTTCATAAAGAAAAATATAAATAAAACAGGACAACATACATCCTTGGCGTACTTCACATGATCGAACTTCCGATTCTAACACAAGCGTGTCATTCATATCTCAGAATTATAAACATTTTCCCATGTACACCTTTCATAAGAAGTAAACACAGGCTCATTTCTGTCAAGTCAAAAGCTGCATAGAATCTGTGTAGTTTTCACAAATACTTTTGACATAAAGATTGAAGGACAAATACATTATCACTTGTTGAATAGTCATGTCTAAAACCAGCTTGACATTCATTTAATACTTTTTGTACCTGTAGCCAAATCCCTATTCTGGATTCAAGGATAGATGTGAATGTTTTACCCATTAAATTTAACAAAGAAACACCACGGTAATAATACCGATCATAAACATCCTCCTTTATACAATGGCGACAAGCCGACATTCCAACAGCCCGGAGCAAAACCGCTATCCAATAGAGCATGGAATAATATTCAATTCGATTGAACTAACGTGTTTGAAACATTCGGGTGGATTGTCATCAGTACCCGGGAATTTGCCTATTTAAAGTGACTTCATTTGATTTGTCAATCTTAACTAAGATAATACGTTCCCGTAGATTATTGATACTGTTACAATAAGTACATTCATCATCATCATGTGTCGTAATCATTGACACTTACATCCAACCCATCTTTGCTGTTACAACGAGTCGGGTGTAGTAAATCTTTCAGATAGATAAACCACTTCCCTGACGAGATATGTATCTTCTCATTACAGTTCTGCAGTAGTGCTTCTATCTTAAACCAAAACTTCTTACAATCGCAATCTGCAACTGCTGTGCGAATTACGTCAGCGATCGCACTGTTGAAATGTTGGCACTTCTCACAACACAAAAGACAAAAATTTGAAAAGATTTTCCTCATTTCTTAAATTATGTATATCCCTGGACCAAAAATGGCTCTTGTATAATCTATTATTTAGTTATATTAACCTCAAAAACATACCATTCGTAGCTGGTTTGAGTAGTGTATATATGTGTTCGTTTTGAGGAAGGAGGTTTGACTGTGTAGCGATGTTCACAAGCACAAAGAAAAACAGTTTGACACAATCACGATGTTTATTTAAACAATGAAAAAGAGTTATTATAAAACTATTTACAAATGCGAGGTATGAATTACAAGAGCAATGAAAATCAATCTCTCATTGCGTGATTAGAAATAGATGTACATGGAGAATATTTACAACATGACAACAAATAAATAATAAACACTGAATCAATCAGAGTTCTCTATTGCGCCGTTTGAACCTATGCCTATTACATAATGTAAAGAGCTCCATATGTCATCCCATGGCGCGCAGATCATTGTTTTAAGGCCACATATATATCATCAGTTGTTGTCAGTGACGAAGGCTCCTGGAGTCAACAGCGTAACACCAAATCACAAATCCAAGTTCTGGAAGAAGAAGAAGAAATACATGACAACTTAATAGAGTGTATAACACAACGCATGACATACATGAGACATGGAAGCTATTTCAAATCCATTATTAAAATAAATATTATTATGTAGTCCTTAATCACCACTGACATATATACATTCCCATGTAATATTGAATGACAGACGGTAAGAAACAGTCTTGTGATTTCGTGACATATGTATTCATTTATGTTGCACTTTATTGTTTTCTACGTAAACAAAGAGGACATGTATGCCATAAATTCTTCTAAGGGAATTATATGTGGACCTCACATCTGACATAGAACACCTACCAATCCATACGAACTTACACTTCAACCCCCCAGTTAGCCAACTTAGCCATAGATCCTTCAAACTACCCATTGCAACTCGCATCTAATCCAAATAAAACATCCACCCTAGCCATGTGGATTGGATGGTACAAATGGTTACTGAATATTAATATTGTTAGGGTTGCACATGACCCCAGGCCTGGATATGTGTCGTCGTGATCCCCAGTGACCAATACTCACACCACCAGTAACCTGTGTCTAGTCCAGGCTCAATCACTTTACCGACCGTATGATAAGTAATACCACTACTGCCTACTGCCTACTGCCTACACGGCCCTTCAGTCGCCCACTAGGGGGTAATATAAGAGATATTCACCTAAGTTGATGTCTCATCTTCGTTGCTGAGGAGGGCTGCTCCGCTGCTGCTTTCTGCCATATTCTGGGCACCATTCAGATTCGTCATGTCGTACCGGACGCCGCTGTTGAGGGAAAGAGGGTTTGGGGACGGTCGTTCTGAAGACTTGCGTTTCGAGATCCCTGTTGTATCTAGTTTCTGGGTGCTGCCAGCGTACTGCGAGAGATCCTTTGCACTGTGACGTAGGTTCTGGCAGTAAACCACGTCATTGAACCCGGTGAAATCAATATGCCACCTTTTCATACCCAGGTCATATTCTTCAACTCGCTCGAATCTGTGCCCCCAAAGGATTTCCTTGGGTCCGTACGACGTCCGGGCTTGGCACACCTCTCCCGTAGCTTCAACAGTTCCCTCCAGGAAGATAAGGAGTTCGTACTTCTCGGAACAAAGATCAGCAGGCTTGATGTCCCAGAATGGACTGTTCTCGTCAATCTTATGGGTGATGATGAGGGGCCAAAGGAGGAAGATCCTGTCGCCCATTCCATTCGCCTCCATCTCGACCTCGTACTGGAACAAAGGGTACACAGCGCCCTCTTCCGTCGTTTTCTTGCGAACCATGATGGCCGTGAGGTGAGCGTCGACGAGATGTGTTTTCCTCAAATCTCCCACTCTTATCTGTAAACAGAGCTGGCCGTTTTCCTGGCATACCACGGCGTTCTTGCTAAAGATGATGGTATTAGCACGATATTTGGGGCGGGCTATTTTCACAAAGATAAAACCAAGGAGAACTGTTTCTAAGAAAAATCCCAGCGTGACTTGCAGATAGATTAAGGGTAAGGTTCCAGCACAATGTGCGTTAGGGTAGGCATACCCGTATCCAATTGTTGTCTGCGTTTCAATGGAGAACAGAACCGCGCCAGCAAACGACTTGACGCCAAGCAGACATGGCACGTGATCCGGATTGTCCAAGTTGGCGAAATCGTCGTTGTTGTAGGCCATGAGCCACCAGAAGAAAGCAAACACCAAGTACGTTACAAGGAAGACGTTGAATAATACCGCGATAGCATACCTCCATTCCAGGTCGATGAGCGTGATGTAAATGTCCGCAACGTATTTCCTTCGATGTTCACTCAGCCCTGTGTACGTGATCCTATAGCCACCTTCCTTCTTCAGTAAAGCCTTACGCTCTTCCTCAGGGTCATCCTTCCGGCACAGAATTTTGCTCCTGAAGAATTCCACGAAAGCACTTCGGGGTGGTGGCGCCGGCTTTCGTTCAGTAAACATGAAAATACTTGCTGCTGATTCCTCGGAGTTCATCGTTATGTATAATATCAGTCTATCACAACAATAATGTTAACTCACTGTACCAAGTCGGGGTCACTTATTCTCAACTACTGCAGGCACACTTCAGATGGACACCGTCCCAGTGTCGTCTTGTGGTTGAAGGAAGGTGTGTTGGGTGAAGTGAGGACGCGACCCTATACACCCCTCTCGTGACAAAAGGGGGCGTGGCTTATTCAACTCGTCACCAATGACGATGAACGTGTGAGCCATGGGGGAAAACAATGACGCCATTGACTGATCGACTCCTGTCAGAGATTGCCGCAGGTGGAGGACGAAGCACCTTAGGCGCAACTGACTGTCGTCTGCTGCCATACCCATGTCTAATACTTAGCCAATTCCGACACGACGTGTGATAGATTGGGGAGATAAAACATAACGTGACAGTGTATTTTCTGGTCATCCTTTGTTAACTCTGATAAGTTTCATGTGAAAGCGAATATCGGTTATGGGGTTTCAGGTGTGGCCCGAATTGAACTAGATTCCTTCAGAACAATATCTCTTTGGTTTACCTGGTCTTTTCACCTAACAGGAAAATATTTCAGATATAATAATAATAATAATAATAATAATAATAATATGCAGTTGTCATTATTTTGTCTGTGTGGACAGTCGTTTCGCTTTTAGCGTTGGAATTCGTGTTCGAATCGTCGCATAGTTTACGGTTGCAATCACAGTAACAAGAACGGAACCGAGACACTGAAGCATTGTTTCATGGAAATCCGAGAGATAATCAAAGCAGGCAAACTATCACAGGTAACTGAGATACCCAGTACCTTCTGCCTCCTAAACAATGAGGCGTCGTAAAACAATATTCAGTGATTCATCCTTCAACAAAATTACCATTTAGTGTGGTTCATTTCAGCAGCTTTGTGTTTAAACTGAGCTCAGAGTCATGCAATCGTTTCTGTTTGCACGCCTGTTCTTTGGGTTCTGAATTATGCATGTTAAGATATCAGCCATATAGTTTCCAATCTAGCATTTTGTGCAGTGCAGATGAGTGATCACAGACCTAATACAATTGTTTTCCTACCGTCGTCGCTGTTATAAGGTACACAGAAATCTATTTTACAATACAACCTATGAAGTACGGTTTAAAGATCCATAATGTTACGTTTTATTACACTGTCCCTTGTTTAATGACGTAATGATGTGCCATTTTAGCAAAGAAATATGTGCAATGTTAATACTTTTAATGATTTGCAGAAAGTACGGTTGTCTCGCCAAGACTTGTGCTGGATCACTGGCAAAACCTGCAATGGTTGACTCGAAAGGAAACAAATGTCTTAATATCATGGTGGCCGGGTTTCTTTTATTGTTGTTGGGCTATTGACAATACTGTGATAACTCATTGTTGTTTAAATATTCTATTTGTATTTTAATGCAAATAATAATCTCGAATAACCCTAAACGGGTGGCTCATAAATGTTAATATGGACGTATTTTTATCACTGTATTTTTATGTTAGGTAAGACTAATTTGGTTTGAATTATAATATATATCATCAGTGATAGTGAATCATATGACACTAGTATATTATTTGGGGCACGGGTGGCAAAGTCGTCTAAGGTGCCACGAAACGGAAACCTATGATCGTGGGTTCGAATCCCGGTTCGCCCCGATTATGTTTCTAGGTTTGTCAGCACCATAACCATGCTCATGGGTTTCATCAAAGTGGTAAACGTCTGAGACCTGCATAACTTCGGGCTTTCCTCCGACACTAAGCTGACACGCCGTGATATAACAGGAACACTGTTAAGAGCGGCGTAAAACACAGCCCCCACACAGTATATTATTGGCTTATGAAATAGCATTTAGTTAGGGTAAACCATATTGTATTAGTATATCATTTGGATTGTAATATATCAATTAGTTATAGTAAATTGTATGGCAATAATATATCATTTGGTTATAATATATCAATTAGTTATAGTAAATTGTATGGCAATAATATATCATTTGGTTATAATATACTATTAGTTATAGTAAATTGTATGGCAATAATATATCATTTGGTTATAATATATCAATTAGTTATAGTAAATTGTATGGCAATAATATATCATTTGGTTATATTATACCATTAGTTATAGTAAATTGTATGGCAATAATATATCATTTGGTTTTAATAAATCAATTGGGTATAATAAATTGTATAGCAATAATATATTATTTGGTTATAATATACCATTAGTTATAGTAAATTATAAGGCAGTGATATAATTTGTCCAGATATCGGCATGTGGTGACAAAACGAGAACCGCGATGCCTACACATTATCCTCGATCTGTGACATTAGATGCGTCTTACATCAGAAAACTCTGTAAGTCCTGATCACCATTAGACAAACCAAACCATATCTCATTGTCGTTTATTTTTTTCAAAATGAGAATATTCTTTAAAACTTGTGAAAAGATCACATCAAGTGAGTCATGGTTTTGCCAAGAGTAAAGCTTCTTAGTTCCCAAGACAAAGCCAGTCCCACGTCACAGCGCCCTTGTTGTACAGAATACATCTGACATAGCGAGTCATTAAGACGAGCGTCTCATGAACAATGCCTAAATAAACAAGGGCGCTTCGATTGTTACACTTCACACTAACTTAAGCCATCAATTCTTTGATGACGTCACGCGGACGCACCGAGTGCGAGGCGGCCCTGGAGCCACAGAGAAAACAATAGGTTGATGGAGTGATAGATTACACTGTCAACCAGTAACACACCACTGCCACTGTCATGTGCCGGCTTAGAATTAATGACAGTTTTATATCGTCTTAAATATAATTACTTTCTTTGTAATGAAACAGGATCTTTCAGTCAACAGAAAGAGGTTTAATTTATGGTTCTATGCTTTCTTTAATTTTTCCGAATGACCCATATTTCAATTAAGGGCATAAATCGTTAAGCTTGAATGGTGTAAAGGCAGTACATTGCTGTACAATAAGGAAATGAACATCAGAGTGAGCAATGCCGCGCGGTTCATGTACTACAGCTGAAAGCTGTTCAAACATTTCACTCACTCACTCATCAAAGTTCATTAAACAAAATGTTTCTTTGGAAGACATATTAGCTGACGGCGCAATTATTCCGATCCATATATTTTGAAATCTGAACCTGTTGAGACTGCAAGCATAACAAGTGCACGCTCGACTCCCACACGTCGAAGATTCGTATATTTGATAATTGGATAATACAATGGGTAACAATTACTGATGTTATGATATGCAGACGGAAACAAATGATAAGCGTCGCACTCTGCTTATATAGAACTCAGACTTATTGGACTAACCCGTAGCCCCGGGGGCACCCGTACAAATCATACTGTATCACCAAACTGAACTCGGATGCTGATTTTTGCACCGGTCTTCACACGCTCTGTCAGAGTTCAAATTAAGGAATATCTTGCTGATGTTTATATCACCTTGTTTCCAAATCATTTATCCTAGGACAGCAAATATTCCGATTGAAAATAGTCCGACTGAGCCTGTAACTATGGCTAGAAAGTCGACCCTTTCGTAGACTCGTTCGATCCTCTCACTAAAATTCATTTACAAAAGAAAGGTTTGGTTGTATTCAGAGAATAATGATTTGTTATATTCGGTTATTTGCACTCTGTGAAGATCAGCATTGGGCTTTAGGAGACGGTTGTGAGGGCATGAGTCATAGTAAGTGTCGACACGCAATGATCACAGTGGCTGCTGAAAATGAAACGTGCGTGAATTGGTGATCTCTAAGTCACTCGTGACCTTGACCTTTGACCTCAGTTACCCAGCGGGTAACGCATTTACACAACAAACGAATTCTGAATAATTGTGTTATATCTATATCAGACGTGTAGTCCTATAGCCCACAGTGAAACACGGGCAAAACATTTAATGTCATTCCAAGCTAATTTAAGAGCACATAAGCTTTTTAACGTGTAGATCGCAGTAACGCTGTAACGGTCTCTTTCATGTTGTTTTTGAAACACCTAAACAGAAGAGGAAGAAGAATCATTCAAACAATCTCATAAGAAACCAAAGATATATATGGTCCGAAAGTGGAACACTCATTATCTCGAGTGAGTCCTTTTGAAGCAATATTACTCTATATGGGATAACAATTCAATATGTCACATTTCTGTACCTAATGTTACACTCCATATAACCCTCTCCCAACAACAACAAAAACAACTTCATCGAACGGAATCAGATCTCCCGCCATGACCTGTAGGCTGGGTGAACGAACTGAACTCACAAGCACTCGATCTGGCTTATGCCGCCATGGAACATACGAGCAACTCTAACACATAACATTTTGGCTAATATAGTTTATTTACACTTTAAAATGTGTTTCCATTCGCATATAATAACATGAAAAATGTTACATTATTACGTTAAGAATATTGCTTTTATCAACAGTGACAACTCATAAAACATAGTATTTGACAATTTCTAAGAAAGATTCTTACAATTATTGAAATTCAACCTTTTTTGTCCTTATATAATGACATCAATTGTTACACAAACACTTTTGAAGTGATTTTATCCTTCGCCACATAGTTTGGTAGCTATGACTCGTGTAGTGAGTGGCGGGAGCTGCTAGTAGGGTAGGCTATGACTCGTGTAGTGAGTGGCGGGAGCTGCTAGAAGGGTAGGCTATGACTCGTGTAGGCGGGAGCTGCTAGTAGGGTAGGCTATGACTCGTGTAGGCGGGAGCTGCTAGTAGGGTAGGCTATGACTCGTGTAGTGAGTGGCGGGAGCTGCTAGTAGGGTAGGCTATGACTCGTGTAGTGAGTGGCGGGAGCTGCTAGTAGGGTAGGCTATGAATCTAAAAGGTCAGCGAATCTAAAATCTTCCAACCGTCTTCAGTAACAATACGCCACACTGCTAGTTGAAACACACTTTACTAGTTGATTTCTATCAGGTCTGCACTATAAACTTGAACGGCAGTCGTTCTCCTTATCATGGTTGCAGTGACATATCACTTTTTTGTCATCGAGAATCCTCAGTCGCTCACTGCCAAGTATATTATAAAGTATATTTACAACGTATATAGCGCGTATATCTGTGCGTGCTCATGGCGTTTCTTGCCCCGATCAGGTCCGTATATTTTGCATTCCAGAACTTCCCAGCTACATGTGAAATATGCAACCAAAGCTGCCTGTCAGGCGCTTGAAGGTTACCAATTCACATTACCATTACCACATGAACTCCTTAGTACCCATTTACTGTTTGTGGACAGAGGCATGCATGAACAAGGTCACTTGCCAAAGGTGACGCCGCAAGTTTTTCAACTCGTGTTTCAGTGAAAGATATATACGTGAGTACTGTTTCCGTCATCTGTTCATTTACCAACTGATGAGCGCATTCTGTTTAGTGCACAGGATTGTGAACTGCAGGCTATGCTTGCGACAATTATTTTAGGACCTGTACTAATGTCGACTCTTAGGTTAAATAACTAAAATAACTACAGTGGCTAGCAAAATCTCAGGATGCAAATTCAACAGTCTGGACTCTCTTTACAATCAACGTGTTTTACAGCTTGCAAATATAATTTTAGACCAACCAAATCACTTTTTATACCCTTGTTATGACGTTTTACCATCTGGAAGAAGATATCGTGTACCTTGTTTTAAATCAAATAGAGCCAAATCTTCATTTGTTCCCGTTAGTAGTTTATTTTTAAATGATGAACCAAGTCAACCTGACTCTTAATCATTGTTTAATTCTTATGTGCTTGTGTTAGTTCATATTTTATCTTCTTTAATAGTGCATATTTTGTTGCTTTATGTTATGCATGTATGTTCCGTGTGTATGTTTGTATGCATGGAGTGTTATGTAAGTTTGCATGGAGTGCTATGCATGAGTGCAGATATATGTGTGGGTCTGAAATTGTATTGTTCGTAATGAGTGTGTGTATACTCTTTTCACTTCAAATATTATCCAAATTCCCTTCGGGGTATAAAGCTTTATTCTAAATAACACTAACGGGGTTCGAACCTGGGACCTCTTGCTCTTCAGCATGATAAAGGCGACAGTGTAATTTTCAGCACCATTAAAACCATATCATTGGTGAACAGAATAACTATGTAAAAAGAATTTTATTCATTTTACTGAATACTAATGGAGTTGGAGTCCGAGCTGGTCTATTGCGCCAGAAACACAGGACAAAACTTTGTCCAGAAATTCTAAAATATAACTGTCTTCCACTGTTTTGCTGTTTGTTGATTCCAACACACCCTTAATCACTGCATTGTAGAAAATCACTGACGTGAAGTATTTACTAGTATCCAGCAGCAGTTCATAAATAAGTTCTCTGGCATGAATAACAAGTGGCAAGTCGGAATCGTCTATGTTTCCAACACTAAACTTGTTATACAGGATTCCTAAAAGCTTGTTTTCAATTGAAACACGTTTAACTCCAATTTCTCTGTCAAATATGGCATGCAAGAAGTTCGCTTTTGCCATTGCTGTTTGATCAATGTTTGTGAAATGGTGCAGTAGGTTATGTTTTTTAATACTGCATTGAAAAAGCTGAGGGATATAGGGGAAATTCTGCTATATAGCCATACTTCCCCCTTGTGTTAAGGGGGGAAATCTGACTCTAAAGCGGAAATATAGCTATGTAGTCATTTTTCCCCGGGGGAAATTTAGCTATATAGCGCTTTTTCCGGGGGGGGGGGGGGGGGGGGAAATAGGCTTTATAGCCCTCTTTCCGGGGAGAATTTAGGCTAGGGGGAAAATCCCACTCACTGACACCGGCTCTTGATATACACAACACATGTTAGGGGGTGAGGAGGAGGAGGAGGGAGGGGGAGCATTACACGAGTTTGTGTAAATATAGAAGTGATCTATCAAGTCCTGTCAAAATAAAACATTTCTCAAAGTAACAGTATGGTTGTTACAGACATTTTGAGAGAGTGATGTGTGCGAGGTAGGCAATGTTGTTTCACGCCACAGTCTGCAATCTTCAAGACACATCACTTCGGCCTGCAAATACCGATTCTTAAACAGGCTTAAAGTCAGTGGATGCGATGAAGCATTAATCAGTCAGTTCACCCAGTGTGACTATCCTTGCTGTAACCATTCAGTTCATGCAGTGTGACCTATCCTCGTTGTAATCAGTCAGTTCACCAAGTGTGACTATCCTCGTTGTAATCAGTCAGTTCATGCAGTGTGACTATCCTCGTTGTAATCAGTCAGTTCACCAAGTGTGACTATCCTCGTTGTAATCAGTCAGTTCATGCAATGTGACTATCCTCGTTGTAATCAGTCAGTTAATGCAATGTGACTATCCTCGTTGTAATCAGTCAGTTCATGCAGTGTGACCTATCCTCGATGTAATCAGTCAGTTCATGCAGTGTGACTATCCTCGTTGTAATCAGTCAGTTCATGCAGTGTGACTATCCTCGTTGTAATCAGTCAGTTCACCAAGTGTGACCTATCCTCGTTGTAATCAGTCAGTTCATGCAGTGTGACCTATCCTCGATGTAATCAGTCAGTTCATGCAGTGTGACTATCCTCGTTGTAATCAGTCAGTTCACCAAGTGTGACCTATCCTTGCTGTAATCAGTCAGTTCATGCAGTGTGACTATCCTCGATGTAATCAGTCAGTTCATGCAGTGTGACCTATCCTCGTTGTAATCAGTCAGTTCACCAAGTGTGACTATCCTCGTTGTAATCAGTCAGTTCACCAAGTGTGACTATCCTCGTTGTAATCAGTCAGTTCACCTAGTGTGACTATCCTTGCTGTAATCAGTCAGTTCACCAAGTGTGACCTATCCTTGCTGTAATCACTCAGTTCATGCAGTGTGACTATCCTTGCTGTAATCAGTCAGTTCATGCAGTGTGACTATCCTTGCTGTAATCAGTCAGTTCATGCAGTGTTACCTATCCTTGCTGTAATTAGTCAGTTCACCTAGTGTGACTATCCTTGCCGTAAGCAGTCAGTTCACCAAGTGTGACCTATCCTCGTTGTAATCAGTCAGTTCATGCAGTGTGACTATCCTCGTTGTAATCAGTCAGTTCACCAAGTGTGACCTATCCTCGTTGTAATCAGTCAGTTCATGCAGTGTGACCTATCCTCGTTGTAATCAGTCAGTTCATGCAGTGTGACCTATCCTTGCTGTAATCACTCAGTTCATGCAGTGTGACCTATCCTCGATATAATCAGTCAGTTCATGCAGTGTGACTATCCTCGTTGTAATCTCTCAGTTCATGCAGTGTGACTATCCTCGTTGTAATCAGCCAGTTCACCAAGTGTGACTATCCTCGTTGTAATCAGTCAGTTCACCAAGAGTGACCTTTCCTCGATGTAGCCAGCCACTTCACCTAGAGTGACCTATCCTCGATGTAATCAGTCAGTTCACCTAGTGTGACCTATCCTTGTCGTATTCAGTAAATTCACCAAGTGTGAGTATCTTCGATGTAATCAGTCAGTTCACCTAGTGTGACCTTTCCTCGATGTAGCCAGCCACTTCACCTAGAGTGACCTATCCTCGATGTAATCAGTCAGTTCACCTAGTGTGACCTATCCTTGTCGTATTCAGTAAATTCACCAAGTGTGAGTATCTTCGATGTAATCAGTCAGTTCACCTAGTGTGACCTTTCCTCGATGTAGCCAGCCACTTCACCTAGAGTGACCTATCCTCGATGTAATCAGTCAGTTCACCTAGTGTGACCTATCCTTGTCGTATTCAGTAAATTCACCAAGTGTGAGTATCTTCGATGTAATCAGTCAGTTCACCTAGTGTGACCTTTCCTCGATGTAGCCAGCCACTTCACCTAGAGTGACCTATCCTCGATGTAATCAGTCAGTTCACCTAGTGTGACCTATCCTTGTCGTATTCAGTAAATTCACCAAGTGTGAGTATCTTCGTTGTAATCAGTCAGTTCACCTAGTGTGACCTATCCTTGTCGTATTCAGTAAATTCACCAAGTGTGAGTAACTTCGTTGTAATCAGCCACTTCACCTAGAGTGACCTATCCTCGATGTAATCAGTCAGTTCACCTAGTGTGACCTATCCTCGTTGTATTCAGTAAATTCACCAAGTGTGAGTATCTTTGTTGTAATCAGTCAGTTAATGCAGTGTCAGTATCCTCGTTGTTATCACCCAGTTCACCTCAGTTCAATCAGATCTTACAGCTAACATTGGGAGCTGGTCAGTTATCATTACCGGTAATTGTCACTTATGCAGATAACATTTCGCATCGTTACACTAATTTATATTCCTACTTCTATACGAAGCGGTTATATAGATGCAATGTTATATACTTGTGGAAACAGTATCATACTTTGGCGCTATCAGGTATACAATGACATCAACCATGTGAAATTTATGAAACACTTTGATGTGAATTATATCGAAATCAACATTGTAATGAAATAGTGAAATTGTTACACTGGCCACAATAATATAGGTTTGATATACGCTTTCACATATCTAGACTATTCACGCGTGAAAGATATTAGTTATATATAATAGATCATATCATTATCTGTTTGTAATATAATTATCGTCTATATATGTTATTACATTGTTAAACACTTACTTACGTGAAAAGGTTAGTTACACAAACTATATCTATATATTTGGGATCATACGCATGTATATAGAAATAACAATTATATGAGGTGAGGTGAGGTGAGGTGAGGTGAGTAGAGGTGAAATTGGGTTTAACGTCAGGTCCAAGATTATTGCACTTATATAGCGATGTGCATGTGTGAGCAAGGATTATATCCTACCTAAATATTATCCCGGGGGAAGTTTAACTCTAGACTGTAGTATAGGATAGGATTAAACACACTGGTATGTGTTCAAACTCACTAGGGAGAATCATCCTGACACTAGAGAATTTCATTCCCGGGATAAAAATAAGGTAGGATAATGTTGACTCTTACATATGCACGTGTGTGTGTGTGTCTGCTTGTATTAGTCCGGACTGGTGCCAATTTATAGTGCTAGCTCATTGAGATACCATGTCGTAGTTTAACATGAATACCCCACTCAAACACCGAACTGACTCCGAGCCGACCAGTCTTGTTTTAACCCTTTAACGCCGAGCGCCAGACAGGGTAACAACAAGTACCATCTTTTAACGTCTTTTGGTATGACGCGGTCGGGGATCGAACCCCGGACCTTCCGCTCTCCAGGGTTAGAAACTAACAGCTTTTGTCCACTAGTCCTTATAATGATAACATATAGCAAAACCCTTAATATGGGCCAATTTCTACTAGTCCTTAGGATACCTTTACTATTGGGCAGTTTGGTAAGGACTACAGGACTAGTGCCAGTTTCTAACGCTGCTCTCCGGGCGGACGCTCTATCACTAGACCACGGAGAACAAATATGTAAAGCTCTTTATCAGTAGTGTGGACATTGTTGTTATACGCTGCCCACTGTAAAGAAACTACAGAATGTACGGCATTGATAGCTTACACCACATTAACATACACGTTTAATAGGCTCTACGGCTCATATCATGTTTAATTGCGACACGACTCACACAGCAGTTCGAAGCTAAGGGTACAAATTCTAGTGATAGGTTGAAATGTCAAAAAAGTTTTGTTTTATTTGTCCTATTGCATTAAAGCAATATCTTACTTACTTACTTTGGAGATTTAACGTGCGCTTTCCGACTGATGCGTATTTCGCACACGGGCCCGGCCAGGCCATTTAATGTGTTTCCGAAAGGGGCGAAAGTGGTCTGTGCAACCCAAGAGGGGGGGCCAAGAGGGGGGTTTTAGGGGTTGCTTATATAGAATTTGGGAATTTTGAGTTTTGGAATAGATGCCGATGGGATTGGGGAGGAGAACTAAGGGAGCTGGGTATGGTGGATGTTTGTTTGTTTATGTGATTTTGATTTGGTAGGTTATTGTGTTTTTAGATGCGTTTTATTAGTTCCGTTTTTATTAAGAATACGCCTAAGGCCTAAGCAATATCTGAGCTCAGGCAGTTGATGTGTCATGCATGTTTTTGACATTTTCATCATTTTTCACCAGGCGACTGCCGGGGGCATTTGCGGCATTTTTAGGAGGCTGTCAAGTCTCGGTGATCAATCGCCCCATGTCATCTAAGGACAACACGTGACAGGCAGCGGGGGCAATACCTATTGTTACGTATTTCCCACATAATTAACCCATTTGTGTGGACCGAGACCATCAACCAATCACACCGCTTCTTACAATCATCTGCTTCTGGCGGTCAGGGATGACACTTTATGGAGCGTCTCAGCCTGCCCAGACAACATATCGAGGTGTTGAACGCACGAGTGAAGGCAGCCAGATAGACAGGATTTAGTCATTCATACTCAAAATGGCGACCAGCGACAATCTCCATATGTTTGAAGACCACCCGCGTTGGGAAGAGTACAAGTTTGAAAAGCTGCGTCCCTCTACGACGTCATCTTCACCTGGAAAGAGGGTGAAGAAGAGGTACCAGCCACGTCGGTCTTTGGTCCGGAAGGAAGGAAAGAGCAACGTCGCTTACAGAGGTATCAGAAATAAGGGACTGCATTATGTGAAGGACTTTTACAATAGCTTACTTGATCTAAAATGGCGGTATGCATTTTTGGTATTGTTTGGCGGTTTCTTAGCGTCATACCTAACTTTCGCCATCTTATACTGGGTGTTAGGGTACGTGCACGGCGACTTCCATAACCTCCACAACCCGCATTGGGTACCTTGCTTTATGAAGGTCACGTCTTTCTGGGACAGTCTGTTATTCTCGATCGAGACCCAGTCGACAGTTGGCTACGGGACCCTGTACCCGTCTCCAGAGTGTGGGGCCGCCAACATCCCTCTCGTGTTCCTACAGATGACCCTCGGCGTTCTCCTTGAGGCCGTCATACTGGGCATGGTGTTTGTGAAGATTGCCCGCCCGAAGAACCGATGCCAGACGATCATGTTCAGCCGAAGCGTGTGTGTGTGCCAGGAAGACGGCGAGATGTGTCTCCAGATCCGTGTCGGCGACCTACGAAGTAAGACCCACCTGATTGACGCTAGTGTGTATGCAATGGTAGTCCAGAAAAACATATGCAAGGAGAAGTATGTGTACCCCTTGTACCAGCACAATATGGAACTCACATCGAACGGCATTAAGGAAAAAATCTTCCTCATCTGGCCGATGGTGCTGTCTCACAAGATCACTGAAAACAGCCCGCTGTGGAATGTCAGACCAGAGGATTTGTTTCTTGACAAATTCGAGATGATCATCTTCCTGGAAGGGACTATCGAGACGACGGGCGAGCTGATGCAGTCAAGGACCTCCTATTCAGCTTCTGAGATTATCTGGGGTCACAGGTTTGCCCGGATCGAAGAATACGATGAGAAAAGTAACTCATGGTGCATTGACTTTGTCCGCTTTGACAACGTGGTCCCCAGCCAGACCCCCAAGTGTAGTGCCAAGGAAGCCCAGCTCTTGTACAAAGGTACAGGCATTTTCAAGAATCTCGAGAAAGGGAGCAGCGGGAAAAGACGAGCCCAAAGCGAAACTGACGACATTGACTCGGTCTCTATAGCATCTGTCGACTCATATGGGACGGCGTCGGAGTCTCATAGCGACAACAACGACGACGACGATATAACAAGGTAAAGCTACTTAATCAAACCTCTACTATTTAAGCTAGGGACTAGTAAGGACTCAAACCACATGTAATAGACATTTTAACAAAGCAATCTTTAATTGACGTACGCGTTCTTGTTAATCAATATGTCGATTTGTCCATATCATTTGTTTACGCAACGGTTTTGAAAGTGATCATTACTTATAGACGAAGAAGATGTGTAACTGGATCCCAGGCCTATAAATAGGAGATACCCACTTGATATTTTGAGATTGGTTAATGCCAACAATCTGCTACACTAGTCAGTACGACATGGCCTATTGTTTTTGACATCACGAAGCACATTGATAAAATAAAGTTATCACGTGGCTATTCAAGGACACCGCGAGAGTGAATGCCTCACACGGTAATAGTACGTAATATATTGTACTTAACCAAATAACAGTATCCTTAATAAGTTTTTGTATTATTTCAGACGCCACTCAACAGCGAGCTTATAAGGACCAATACAAGAGGCATCTATCATTTCATGACCAGTGTTCACACGGGCTCATTGTATGGGAAATTAATTTCATTTATTGTAAAGGTTTAATCACTGCGTAATTTGTTTTCCGAAGGATAGAATTTGACATTTTATGTAGTTTAGAAAATGTGGTACTTCAGTCAGTTAATTTATTGTAAATATTCAAAGAAGTTCATTGTATATATACACATATATTATATACTTTTAATCATGTCTCAATTGATGTTTATACATAAATAAGTTTGTTGAATAAATTCATGTCTGCGAATTTTCCTGATTTGTTGGGCCAGTTTGTACATTGGGGGGTTAAGTGAACGGATATGTGGTGAGTGAGTGAGTGAGTGAGAGTGGTTACGAAGCTTCAGCCTCACTGGACAGGAATCACGACTGGTGTGCAGGTAGCTGGTGGTGGTGAGGATATGTTTGGTTACATCCAGGCTATTGAAAGGAAGCGGAACTCGGGACCAGTTTGGACCTGGGTTGTCTGGGGTGTTTCCGCTCTCTGTTACACTCAACAGCCACGAGTAGGAAGCAGATGGGTAGAGAGCAATACATCTGCACGTTCTCTTCTTTTAGTTCGCGTTGGTAATGTACGTTCGCTGCACATACTGCTAAATACAGCCGCTCACGGTCACCTGACTGCCACAGTCGGAATGTAACACCTGATCAATATCTTTATCAATCAGTGTCATCTCATATCATGTTCGATATACATGTTCTTCGTTCATATGGCCATGTGTGTCTCTAGTTGGTTATTAAGTCTGTTTAAGAATGTTTATTCACTCAGGTCTTGTGTTGTGTGGGTTGATCGTGTACAAAGGGGTGCCTCTGCTTAGCGAGCTGATCCCCACCCCAACCCCCTCTCACAGGTTATTAGTTCACTCCGAATTTGCCCAATCCAGTTGTAGAGTGATTATAGGATCTACGGCTTGGAGCCCACATTGTGACTTTCCCAATTTCATTAAAATCAGATCTTAGTTCTTGCTACCGCTAAACAAAGATCTAAGGACATCCCATTGCGGGTCACGTCAGACCGACCTTGTGCGAAATTTGACCGACCAATGGAGTGACCAATCAGAAGGCAGCTTTCTCGTGCTTTACGGCACTAATTTGAAATTGGCGACTACGCTTCGAAACATATTTTGACAAATTCTCGATTACAAATTTGAAACCTGAACAAAAGAACATTCTGGAATGGCTAATAGATGGTCTAGATTGTATGGATTCAGTCGTTATACCCGTAACTATCGTTCGGAATACCGCGTTAAGTTTTCGAGGTTGCATGATTAGAAATCACATTCCGACTGTCACTTTCATAATCTGGTAGGCGACGCGCTGATTGGTCGGATGAAAGGTCGTTCTGATGTGATCCCTAATGGGATGTCTTCAGATCTTTGTTTAGCGGTTGGGAGAACTAAGGTCTGATTTCCCTGTGTAGTGAGAGGAATCATGCCATTAGAGTTCACAGACAAACTCAAGGACTTGTTTCGTAAAAAAAAGGCTAATGGTGCCACTTTAGTAGCCTATTAATCGAAATGTAGAACTTATATAAATCGAAATTCCTCGTTACCATGATTATTTTCTCGTTATTTCGATTATTTTAAGTTTAATAAAAAATTATTTTTTAAAATCGAATTTGAAAAAATCATTGGAAATTACGAGAAAAAATGATTACAATAACGAGAAAATAATGGAAATTACGAAAATATAATCCAAGTAACAAGAAAATACTCGAAATTTCGAAAACATAAACAAATAATTGAAACTAAAGGAAACTTCGATTTAAAAACAATTAAGCTACCAAAGAGTCACCATCAGGCTTTCGTAGTTTCGAGCCCCCTGTTGGGGATGCTGCCTGCTGACCGAAAGATGAACCATAGCAGAAATAGTTGAGTGTGGATTCCTGTGTATAAGTATCTGGTCACGAATCCACGAAAAGGGCCATAGCGGTTACTTCCATTCTACCACATCCCCCAGGAATTCAGGACGATGTTTGTAAAATATTTTCCGTTTATTAGATGATGTACGGTATGAATCGTTGGTGTAGTTCTGCCTATACAAACCATAGTGTCCGGTTACAGGCTGACCCAAATGAGACTAGGTTTAGTTTTACACTGATGTCGTGGGTAAATATCAAATTGTTCTCACCAATTATGTTGAGTACTTTGGTTGTTAAAACTATTTTTAAAAACCCAACACATCATGTTAGTTGGACTCATTTTCACTCGTTAGTGGTTATTGTAGTGTTATTAATGGCTGTCGTTAGTGGTTATTGTAGTGTTGTAAATGGCTGTCGTTAGTGGTTATCGTAGTGTTGTTAATGGTTGTCGTAGTGTTGTTAATGGCTGTCGCTGGTGGTTATCGTAATGTTGTTAATGCCTGACGCAGTGTTGTTAATGGCTGTCGTAGTCTTTTTAATGCTTGTCGCAGTGTTGTTAATGGCTGTAGTAGTGTTGTTAATGGCTGTCGCTGGTGGTTATCGTAATGTTGTTAATGCTTGACGCAGTGTTGGTAATGGCTGTCGTAGTGGTTTTAATGCTTGTCGCAGTGTTGTTAATGGATGTCGTAGTGTTGTTAATGACTGTTGGTTATCGTAATGTTGTTAATGCTTGACGCAGTGTTGTTAATGGCTGTCGTAGTGTTGTTAATGACTTCGCTAGTGGTTATCGTAATGTTGTTAATGCTTGACGCAGTGTTGTTAATTGTTGTCGTAGTGTTGTTAATGGTTGTCGCTGGTGGTTATCGTAATGTTGTTAATGCTTGACGCAGTGTTGTTAATGGTTGTCGTAGTGTTGTTAATGGCTGTCGCTGGTGGTTATCGTAATGTTGTTTATGATTGACGCAGTGTTGTTAATGGTTGTCGTAGTGTTGTTAATGGCTGTCCCTGGTGGTTATCGTAATGTTGTTTATGATTGACGCAGTGTTGTTAATGGTTGTCGTAGTGTTGTTCATGGCTGTCGCTGGTGGTTATCGTAATGTTAATGCTTGACGCAGTGTTGTTAATGGTTGTCGTAGTGTTGTTAATGGCTGTCGCTGGTGGTTATCGTAATGTTGTTAATGCTTGACGCAGTGTTGTTAATGGTGGTCGTAGTGTTGTTAATGGCTGTCGCCGGTGGTTATCGTAATGTTGTTAATGCTTGACGCAGTGTTGTTAATGGTTGTCGTAGTGTTTTAATGGCTGTCGCTGGTGGTTATCGTTATGTTGTTTATGATTGACGCAGTGTTGTTAATGGTTGTCGTAGTGTTCATGGCTGTCGCTGGTGGTTATCGTAATATTGTTAATGCTTGACGCAGTGTTGTTAATGGCTGTCGTAGTGTTGTTAATGACTTCGCTGGTGGTTATCGTAATGTTAATGCTTGACGCAGTATTGTTAATTGTTGTCGTAGTGTTGTTAATGGCTGTCGCTGGTGGTTATCGTAATGTTGTTAATGCTTGACGCAGTGTTGTTAATGGCTGTCGTAGTGTTGTTAATGACTTCGCTGGTGGTTATCGTAATGTTGTTAATGCTTGACGCAGTGTTGTTAATTGTTGTCGTAGTGTTGTTAATGGTTGTCGCCGGTGGTTATCGTAATGTTGTTAATGCTTGACGCAGTGTTGTTAATGGTTGTCGTAGTGTTGTTAATGGCTGTCGCTGGTGGTTATCGTAATGTTGTTAATGCTTGACGCAGTGTTGTTAATGGTTGTCGTAGTGTTGTTAATGGCTGTCGCCGCTGGTTATCGTAATGTTGTTAATGCTTGACGCAGTGTTGTTAATGGTTGTCGTAGTGTTTTAATGCTTGTCGCAGTGTTGTTAATGGTTGTCGTTAGTGATTGCCGTAGTGTCGTTACTGATTGTCGCAGTGTTGTTAATAACTGTTGTAGTGTTGTTGATGGCTGTAGTGTTCTGAATTATTGCTTCACGATGACATTTGCAGACAGCTGTACCGAGGTACACAAATAAGGAACGCGGGCTATAGACGTCAGCAAAATTCAATCAGTTTTAAATCGTATTACAAATATGGCGATTTCGGGCAGAAAACCAGTACTTAGGCTTTGAGACACACATATGAAAATGTCGATATCCATACAGAAATCTAGATGGAAAACACATAAATCATTGCATGATTTCGTAAAAGTTATTAAAACATTGACCCAACATCATATCACTTTGCAAGGAAAGCATTGAACTGGAACGGTCTTTCTATACTCATACAAAACAAATCTGTGACGTCACTAAATCGTTTAGATGATCCGGGTTCTTTCACGAATGGACAATAATTTATAGGTTGTCAGAAATTGATGCATACGTTATCATGAACTCACATATCAATCATTGTACATTTGGAATTGACGGAACTAACAAAATATTTTGAAATTTCATATTTTGTCGGAACAATCTGTCGCAAGCGGGCGCGAACCGGCATCATATAATTTGCGTGCGTGTAAAAGACAACCACAGCTACTGCAGCAGATTTCTAAAATCAGTGAAGGCTCAGAAAATAAGGAATACTATTACATCATATTGGCTACAAGGACGGTATGTTAAAGTAATTGTTCAGGCTCTAGGATGTGTGCGATGTGCGTCAACATGTTGTGCTTTTTAAAACAACCAAATGTTCAGGATCCCACGAAAGTGTAAAGGTCGTTGTTCCACGCATTGTAAAATAACTAGCGACTAGGCTATTTATATTACGCATATTTCCACACAACACAGGGGCATTCTCAAAGCGCTATTATTAGCCCGGTCACTGGATCAATGTGCACTCAACAATCATTCTCAGCTCCCTAGGGAGTATACAACCCAGGCTGCCAAGAAGGTTTAACAACCACATTACCATCTTATCCTACCGCTACAAAACCAGATACTTTTTTATTTAAAACTGTGAGCTCTTATTCTTTTTGGAGATAAACAACAATGTAATTTTTGTAGCAGACTATGTCAATTGTTTAATACTATAGTCTGAAGAATAACTATATTCTGGGTCTTTTTATTTTTTTAGATAAAATCACTTCCTTAAATTTCTCAAGAAATACGTAATCCTCATGTTCCCGTCGTGGTATGAAAGAAATATTTCTGAAACACACCTCGCCTAACATACGAATTCGATTCGAATCTTTGGCACATAAACAACAAGCTTAAAACAACAACATGGCACGACTGAACGGTGCAGGAACCCTGTAGAACTACACATACCACCACTTATTCGAATAAACGATAGCATCATGTATGGAAATAGTTTAGGCCGGGACGGACATACATAGAAGCAGGATGAGACTTATACGATATACGGTATATCATGCCATGCCCCACACCAAGAAGACTAGGTCAGTCCGTCAGTAGATTCTGCCGTGACAGGATGACAGGAGAGGTGTGTGCAGTGGCCCTGCTGGTGCTGCTCCATCTCCACAAGGCTTGTTGTCACGCGGACAACTATGACTACATTCAGACTCTCCATGATCGCGTTGAAGAAATGGAGGAGGACATGGCCGACGGTTTAGACAGAGTTGAGGACGCCGTTTTCCAAGTCCAGGAAGATGTGAAACTAATAAGAACTGAAACTGAAAGAAAACTTAAAAGACAAATACGGAATGTTAAGAGTGAGTGGAATCACCGTCTGAAGAGTGAGATGGTCCCATTGATACTGCCCGAATTGGTGTCCAAAGCTGTGAAAGAACATCTTCAGAATGAAAAGACGGCCAACGACATATCTGGTGCTTACGCTAAGGAAGTTCAACACCTCAGGCAACGAATGCGTATTCTGAAACTTGAAATTAGTGACTTGAGGAAGGGTTTCGGCAATGTGCAGCGGGAGAATAATGTTCTGAAGGAGGAATTACAGAAGATGCAACGTCAGTTTGACATTCACCCGAATCTCACTCAGCCGCCTAACAAGACTCTTAAAGGCGACCCCCCATCTGTAACAGTGACGGCACAGGCAACGTCGATAACACATGTCACCGTGGAAACAACTCAAGAATCGTCTGCGGATACAACTACTTTACCTGTTTCACCTCCTTCTATTTCATCTGCAACAGATAAGGTAGACCGCCGTCTGCTTGTAGTGCCCTTTGCTTCAAGCTATTATGAACAACTTCAGACACTGAAAATAGGATACCATTGGAGCGAAACGTACGATGCGTATCCTGTGAACATAAGATACGTATTGTCTGTGGCGTACGTATCCTCTCGTCGGACACTGCTGCTGTCAACATACGACCCTGATATGATTCTGTCGTTTCCTTTGGACAACAACCAGACGTCAGTCCTAAAGTACGATGTGGCAAGCAGTGGGATGGCCATAGACGAAGGGAGACAACTCGTGATTCACACTGACTGGCGCAGGAAGTCTGTCAACATAATGACATCGACTGGCAGGGATTACATCCCCTTGTTAAACTTACCCAACGACGGTAGTCCTGTAAATAGTATTGCCTTGGATGAAGAAAACATGTTGATATATGTATGTGATAACCATAAACTCTATTCTCTAACATACATTGGGCTAAATGTTCGCGTTATTATCAGATCATCATATCTGTCTGCTCTGGCGTTTCATCCCGGAAACAATGTGTTGTACTTCAGTGAAGGGACTAACGTCATGATCTATTTCCCATCAAATGAGACCGCGGTATTGATAAATAGACTGTCAGTCACGCCACGGTCGTTTCAGTTGTTGAGGACATATGGCGAGAGGCTGTTCCTTAGTGGCGTTGATGGAGGCGTAGTTGACGTGATCTATCTCGGAGGTAACTTTCGGTACCATCTGCCTCGGCCAGGGATGGGCGGGTACATGATATGTTTCATCCATTAATCAGTTCTCGATAAGCAGGGTTCCTTCCCTTAGTCGTAATAGGATCCGCTGGTCGTGAGCTCCAACCCAATGTGTTCGTATCAGTCCTGTTAGAGATAAACGTGATGGATTACATTCTGACCTCGGCCACCCTCACAGGCTTTTCGACCCAACCACACACTATTGCCGTTGAACTACGAGTACTTCACAGAGTGGGTGTGCTCTTATATAGTTAAACAGAGGTTTTGTTGTTAAGATGAAGCGGATGCGAGAGTGACCCAGGGCCAGCTGCTGAGTGTGATAGGAAAGTTCCACGTGACACAGGCTGCAGTCTACGATCTCGTGTTTCGTGCTGACAGACCACGGATCATAACCGGGAAAACTCCTGACCTCACGACCAGCGGAACCTGACAAGGCAAAGATACACAACTCTGCAAAGCAAGCTGCGACCAGTAAGCTCCCAGTGTATCCATCTAGGGCCTCTTTTGTATCACATGTCCAAAACTTCAATGAGAGGTGTGGCGTCGTATTCGAAAAAACCATCCCCTGGAGACACGTCACTGTGTAATTAGGGTATAATCATTAACTAGATGGACATAGGAAAAGTTCATCTATCAGGCTAACTGGTATAGTACTAGTAGTAAATGTAAACTTAAGTTTGATGAAACTTGTCAGGGCCAGAGTCTTGCCTCCCATTAACAGACATTATCACGGGAATAAAGATGAAGATGGTTTTGAGGCGCAAACCATCCCAAGTGACGTAATGAGTACAATGGACAAGGCTATTACACTCATTGTTCTCTTTGTTCCTTTCTTTTAAACTTGAACGAAGGTCAATGTTAGTTCTACAATACATACAATTGAAGTTAGAATGGTGTTTATTTTCAACTTATTCCTACCTAAGAGTTTATAAATTAACTTAAAAATTCTTAGGTCACTTGGTGAGGCGGGATTAAATGGGGTTTAACTTCGCGTTCCAGATTATTGCAGTTATATAGCCCCCTAATGCCGAACGCCAGGACCATCTTTTCACGTATTTTTGTATGACGCGCCCGAGGATCGAACCCCCGACCTTCTGCTCTACGGGCGGACGCTCTACCACTAAACCACGTAGGCGGTCAGGTCACTTAGCGTCCATAGATATAGATATAAACGTTGTGAAATATATATGGTCACAAAATGTATTTCCAAATTTGTTTGCATCAGTCATATCGGAATAAGTAACAATCATGCATCTTTCGTCAACATCTCCTCGGAAGCCACTGAAAGTTCACATGCTTGTGAATTTGTTCAAGAGTTCGAGCCCGATTCAATATGGGCCCAAAACAGCCATATTGAACAATCTGTTTATGTCTATTACTTGACCATTTCTGTGAAAAGGAAATTACATTTGGTACATACATGTAGTTAGTTAGGGGTGGGACTCAACAGACATATGTTCCGGTATTGTTCTGTAACATATTAACATTTTGACCCTGTTTTGACCCTGTTTTGACCATGCTTTTATTTTTATTTTACAAATGCACATTTTTCCTCTATAAATTTCTCTTCTCCTGAATATGCTGAAACAGCCAAAAAAGAGGGAGCTGTACTTTGGCATGTATGTTTATCCTCGTGGAGACATTGTATTTTGTCCAAATCATTAGATTTTAGTCTTCAGTATTTATACAGGAACTATTTGAATGGCAATGCTCATAACAACCTTTCTTGTCTATCTTTGTTGACATTTTACACCGTCCACTACATATACAGGTAAGCTACAGTGTTTTGTATACCACAGTTACGTTATTTATGTACAAATGTAAAAATTGCAAGTACTTCCATGACGTAGTTGGCTAACCAAGCACCTTTTTACGTCCCCAACTGTAGGTCAAGTCTATGATAAAGTATGGGAGGTATGATAACCTTAGCGCTACGATAGCTTTGTGGAACGGACCACTGAATTCTAAAGTTGGGCTGTTGTATGGTATTAAATTAATACGTGTCGATGTTGGACGTGTTTGAAGTATTATTCTGTTAAACTCAATTGGATTATGATGTGAATCGCGTAGATGTCAGCCTTTTCACACACGACAGCGAAATTTATAAACGGCAAGTAATAAATAAAATACTAAGATCGCTCACGTGTAGTACCAATTTTATTTAACTCGTGAACAGTTCTGGTATTACACGGGAGCTCGTTCAGTTTTCTATATATGCATACTCGATGAACTCAGCAACCGTGTTGCTAGGCTGACATCGCATGGCATTGATTCGCAGGTGTTTCTTGCAACAAACTTTTACAAATTACGCCATAGGGTATTGTGACGTGCTTGTAAACTGTGTGGATCGTAGCGCAATGATAACGCCACACTCAGCAATATTCCACCTATATGACGGCGGTTTGTAAATAAACGAGTCTGGACCACACAATCCAGTGATTGATATCATGAACATCAATCCACGCAATAGGGAAACGATGACATGGATCTACCAAGTCAGCGAGCCTGAGCACCCGATCCCGTCAGTCACCTCTACGACAAGCATAGTCGCCTTTTACGGCATGCATGGGTTGCGGAAGACCTATTATAACTCCAATCTTCACGGTACGAAAGTCAATGTAAAGTATGGAAGTAACGATCACCATATAGCTGCGATAGCTTTGTGTCACGCACCCTGAACTTAAAGGGAGGCCGTTGTAGTGTACGTGTCAACTTCTAATGTGTTTGAAGCATTATTCTTTTAAACACAATAAGATCGCGTAAATGTCTGCCAATTTATTACACACGACAGTGACATTTATAAAAAAATAAGTTTTAACGGAAAGTAATAACTAAAATACCAAACTCGCTTTCGCTCGTCAGATACATGTACTTGAACTATTCAGTAGTTTCATAAAATTTGTATGACACGGGAGCTCGTTTAGTATTCTATACGTACAATGAACTAACAAACACAGTTATCATTGTTAATAATTCAAATACTACTATCTATATAACATCAATGTCAGTGAAGATCCGGGGTAGAATAGGTCTTCAGCAACCCATGCATGCCGTAAAAGGCGACAATGCTTGTCGCAAGAGGCGACTAACAGGATCGGGTAGTCAGGCTCGCTGACTTGGTTGAAGCATGTCATCGATTCCAATTGCGTGGATCGATACTCATGATATCAATCACTGGATTGTCTGGTCCAGACTCGATTATTTACAGACCGCCATCATATAGCTGGAAAATTGCTGACTGCGGCGTAAAACATCCAACCAATCAACATCAGTGTTAGAAATCCTGTATTTCGGTTGTCATCATAAAACAATCTTTAGAATGTTCACTGTCAATTATCCATGATAAGTTGTGCAAGCAATAGTATCTTGCTACCCAGTTCTCTTGCGCCTGCGCAAGGCGGAAACTTCTCTCTTCTTCCACGCATCAATCATCTTAGAGGTATTGTTCTTTGAACTATTAACAAGGATAACTATTGTTTGATCATTCTTACGAATACATAAACCACTATTGCATCAGTAGTATAGGTAATGGGGGTGCTGGCTCACTTCCACTGGAGCCAGATTTATACACCTATACCACTACTACAGAGGGAATTTTTGTAATGAAAAAACGCTGATGCGCATCAACGATCGTCATGACACGTATTAAAAGAAACATCAATATTAATTTATAATGAATTGAATTTACTATAGCCAACGAGGATATTGGAAAGGTATAGGAGCAATACAAAAATTAGCCACTGCGGCTAAGGTATCTAAAGATGTGGCCAAGAATTGGTTAAAGAAACAAGCGATGTGGCAAATATACTTACCGGCACAGCGTTATATACCGAGGAAGAAGTTTGATATTTTTACAACGAATGAAGTTTATCAGGCTGACCTCTTGTTTCTTCCCCATGATAAGGTAAGATGCAAAACGTATAAATACGCTTTAACCGTAGTGGATGTGGCTGGTCGATACAAAGAGGCTGAGCCATTAACCTCGAAAGATTCAACAGAAGTAGCTAATGCATATATAAACGCGGACCACTAAAATGGCCGAAGCTATTTCAAGTAGATCCTGGTCGCGAGTTTATGGGATCAGTAACTAAACTGTTAACAAAGCACGATGTCGAAATCAGGCGTGGTGAAAAAGAGGCCCACCGTAGTCAAGCTATCGTTGAAAGATTTAACCGGACATTAGCGGAACGTTTGTTTGGCTATCAGTATGGGATCGAAATGAAATCGGAACGATTAAGATCAACCGAATGGTTGACACGATTATCAGCTGTTGTATCAGCGCTGAATAATGAAGTAACGAGATTAATCGGGAAGAAACCCAGAGCAAAGGTGGGTTCTAACATCTAGTTATACCCTGGATAGTTCACAGTCAACTGCATTTAAAGGGAATAGAGCCCATATTCCTCACCCATCCAAGTGGGTGTCGTTTAGGGCTCGGTCACACATACAGGATTTTTACTGCCGTCCTTGATAGGGCCATTCCCGATTAAAATTTGTGAAAAGTGTGATCAAGATCCTGTGATTCGTGGCGGGAAATTCACAAACAATCAGATATTGTTCAGGAAGCGTCCCGATTCAGCCGTTTCCAGCCGAATTCGTCCCGAATCTGAACCGATTTGTATCTTCCGCATGGTACAAAACGACTGAATCTGTCCCGACAGTGTCCTGATTCTCCCAAATGCGATCCGACAGAGACCTGACAGTGACCGGATAGTGAACCGACTAAGACGGTTCGCATTCGGCAAGATCTGGACGCAATCTGGACTCAATCGACAAGAAACGGCAATGAACAATTCATGCCCGTTCATCACGACAGCGTCCCGATCCACAGGACACCCTCCAGACAACACAGGACATTGTTACGATTTTGATCCGATACAGCAGAATGTTTCACGACATAGTCACGATTGTAAGTCACAAAATCGGCTGTGTTTCTCGAATGTTACAGGACGCACATACCGTCGGGGGTACCGCTGGCAACCATTGAACCAACCTCATAATCTTGAGAAAGCGATCTACTGGTGGGGAAAGTTTCCCTTTGTGAAGAAATTTTGCTCCCAGAAACCCGGGATATTTATTTATATATTTCTCCATGTCACAAGTTTCTACGGCAGTAATCATTTTCCTCTGTGGGTGAGGCGTCACTCTGGCATCAGCAGCATAATCATTAGTTCACCATGACAACATCCATGGGTTACAAATGGCCTCATCTCATTGGCTTACACAATTGAGACATGCATCACTAGTCCCTGGCATAGCAGCCTTATGTATTCCCATCTGACAGAATGAATCTGTGAAGTATTGATGATATCATGGACACACAATCAGCCAGGTCACACAGTGTGACCACCCAATCCATGTAGGAAAAGCAAGAATTGAATGCAGATCTCGGCTCAGTTTCCACTAAAGCTGATCTTATGGTTTTAAACTCCTATACTGTAACATTGACTTTCAACACTCATAGCGCCAAGGTCTTCAATTCATGAAACAGGATGATGCCATTATCCAAACAAAACAAAAACATGTTTATGAGAAATAGTGTATTCATAAATGTAATAACACACTGTATAGTATGTATAAAGTTTTTATATACAAACAGTACGCCAATATATATATATATATATATATTTGTACCTGTAACAAAACAATATAAATATATGAAGGTAACTCGAGCAAAGGTTGATCATATAGCATTGTGAGCAGTCATGTGATCAGTTCTGGTGTAGAAAAAATATCTTTGTGATAAGAAATGTGGTTGTGAGTTCCAGATTAAGGAGAAACATCCTATTGAGCTACCTATCATGACAATACAAATATAGCCAGTGTTCCTTTGCTTGCACCATAGTAAAATATTCAGGGTGGGGTTGATGGCAGTTTCGTTAGAGAAAGAATATATTTTTCGGTCACTGTTTCAAGACAGACCCGTTTCTCTCACAAACACCGCAAGAATATCAAATGGCTGCACCTGCAATTTGGTTGAGATCTCCAGTTACATCCCTTGATCTTGTATCACCACCATGCAAATAAGAAGTCCTACCCTGTACTATGGCCAATACGAAACCATTTGAAAAAGACATCAGTAGATACAGATTACCGTTTTGTCTAACCCAGTGGAGTTTGTCATAAAAACTCAGGACAACTGATATTACACATTTATTACTTAACAATCTGTTTGCTACAGAACCATGATTTTGCCTTATAAGGGGTTCAGCGATCAACATTGAGCATTTCTTTGATGACAGATGACATCTGTTTATTTGAAAAAGACCCAATCCAAAAAAGGAACTGTTCTGAATAAAGTAACAGTTTGAGAAAACAAGTACACATCTCACTGACCTGTTCTGAAATAAAGTCAATACACATTTTTTTATACCACAATGATGACCAGAAAGGCCAGTCAAGCCAGTGGTAGATAGCATGACTACACATTGGGGGAACCTGTGGCTGATAGCGTAAGCACAGAACAGACTACCCTGTGGTAAGTGGTTAACAAAATGACCAAAGAATAGGTTAGCCAGAGGTTGATAGCATAATCACACACTGGGTGAGCCAATGGATGATAACATAAACACATATACATGGCATGTCTGTGGTTGATAACCATTTGTCACCACTGGCATGTTTCCGTAACCTACGACAAGGTGCGTCCCCCTCTCAAAGGCTGCCATGTGTTGAAACAGCGCAATCCAATCAGAATGCACATCAGGATATTGGTACTTCGACCAATATAATCCTGAGTGTTTAAATTAATATTGGCAATATTTGGGTTTTTTAAAACTATGGTATGGAGATGTAGAATGTCAGTTCCCTACCACAGTGTATACAGATACCAGAAATGTGTTATATAAACTGATGTTGATACTTGTAGGGCTATAATGCACGATAGATTCAAATGTACAAGTGCGACTGTTTACATTGAAGAAACGGTTCAGCTGACTGCGAGATCCGTTCATTTAAGCTATAACTTGACCTGGATTTACAAAACAATATTCAGTGTAATATCCCTTTGTATAATATACCAAGAGTTCAAAAATGTATTAAAGTAATTAACTAATCACCAACATCTCAAACTAAGTATACATGTAACTCTCATTAAGTTATATTGTGTTGTGGACATTAGTCCTTGGCGATATTTACACATGTGATAGTACAACACCAATATTGTTAATGCTGCATTAAATATATACAAAAACATGAGTAATTTGCATACAGGTTAATAAAAGATATGTTGTACTGAACTACAAAAAAAAAATGGCTGAAATTGCTAAGGTCATTAATATTTCTCATGGTGTTCATGGATCATGTCAAAAGTACACAATTAAAGCCAATGTCAGCTCAGCTGAGTTTAGTTTGTGTCCCAATTGATAGCTTGTATTAACAATCTTTAGATATTACTTTGTCCCACACTGGTCTGGGGTAACATAGTAACATAATGACAGACAATAGACTTTAATAACCAGTGCTTCAACAATGATGTTTACCTTTGCTTTATTTAATACGTGGATTTGTTTAGATGGATAAACATCAACATTAAGGCTGCAGTCATATGTTTAAAACAGATTTAATTGCTATAAATATATGTTTGGGGACTATCTGATGCTGTGAGATACCCCTACACACACCTCTTTGTTATGTCCGATCTGGGTAACATACCTCAAATACATGAACAAGAGATAACTGACCAGAAACATACAGGTTGCAAGGAATAGATTGATTACACAATAAATATTCACAACAATATGATGGTATAACACAAACCCTAAATGCAAACACATATAAGATCTGAACAAATTATTTCGAAATTTGTAAAAGAAAACTCTTGCATAAAAGGAGGCTATCGTAAAAAGCTCAGCATTAAATACTTACAGAAAGTGTTCTAATGTAATATGTTTTATGAGTTTCAAATGACCTTAACGGGTGACAGATATTCTGGTTTATTAATCCTGGAAGAGACTGGCATATGTCTCCCACAATATTTAATCAGTTAAATACCAACTATGCCAAACCTGTTTCTGCTCAGTTACATGTCTTTAAATTACTTGATATGATTGTAATTCTTCTTTTTCTCTTAACTCTCGTACATGTGTATTTGAACTAACCTTGAATGTTAAAGCTTGTTTGTTGTTTAACGTCGCATTAAGCAATAATCCACCATTATGACATCTGTTTGTACACAATCAAGTCTTCACCAGGCAAACAGTAACTGATAGTGTAAGCAACGATCCACGCTATCAGGGTAGAATAGTACGCAACCAACCAAGTACCCGAGACTGACCACCCCATCCATTAACATGCCTCTTACAAGCATAGGCTACTTGAGATTCCCCACAGGGTTTGAATATTAAAATGTTGATGGTATATCTTTAGGAATATTTCTATACATCTGAAGACATGGTGGACAAGACATTCCTTCATGATCTTATTTAATTAATTCATATGAAATGTATGTACTATTTCTTAATGCTGTCCATGGAAGGAAAGATTCAGTCAAAAATAAATGAGTCTTAACAATGAAAATACCAAAGCAACCCTCGTCTTGTCAGTTTTCTTCATCTAATTTTAATATCTTATTTCAAAATTAATAATTTGCAAATAAAAGATGAACAGCTGAGAATGAATGAGTTGAATGGCTTGCCATAAACACTCTTTGTACAATAGGATATGTTTATATTAGACAGGTTCAATACTTTTACAATAGGAGTAAGCAAGTGCTGTTGTGTAACGGCTACATCAATTTTACTATAAGACGCAGGTAAAATAAGAGTTATCATTCTTGCTTGAAGTAGTTCTAGTGATCATATATTTGAAACCTTCGAGAGGGGCACGAGTCTACATTCGGCTTGTCCTGGAATTGGACGAATTGGTCATGAATGATTGATAACATGAGCACAGATCTGAAAAGTGTGTGGCTAAAAGATGAGAACACATCGATAAAGTCTGTGCTTGATCCCATGCTGCAGGGATTGGGCAAGTTGATGGTTGATCTTAGAAGCACCAATCCAAATCTTCAAGGTGAAAGGATATCCAGGAAAACTAAAATTCCTGTCACTTTATCAATATCACACATCAACAATCCTCGCACAGTCAAACTCTAAATAACAACAGTCAATACCAAAATGTACAACCCACAACGGAATAACAGTCAGTCCCTGAGCACTAGTTGTAAACATAAGTTTTGATGAGTTCATAATTTTTAATGTAACAAAATGCAACTTGAAGTTCATGAGTTGACTGTACCATTCACAGCTCTCCGCCATTGTGGCCATGCAATACCCATTTGACTTGTGATAATCATTGGGTTGGAAGAGTCCGGAGACTTGCGTAGGGAGGTGTCATCGGAACACAAGGGGACACAAGCGGAACACAACTGAGATAATGATGATAGAAAACATTAAGTAATGCGGCTACTTATATTCATATATAACTCCAAGTATAAAAGATGTTTACAAGTTAACAACCATTGTCAGTGGTCAAGATACAGTGGGTATCTACAAAATATAAACATGATACATTGATTATATATATCATTTCTATGTCTGTTATTCAAGATCTGTGTATCAATACCAACTAATCTGCACAAAGGAGGACTTACAGGACATTAAAATGACAAGTAAAATGCAAATAAGTCTATCACCATAGCAGAATTAAATTTGCCCCCAACAATCTGGGTAAATAGTTCTTCTGTGTTCATGTACTAAGATGTTCTCTAATATGAGCGCTGACCATGTGGAATGTTTCTTCACCATCACTCCTTAAACCAAAATTTCAAGATTCACCTAAAATAAATATTGTTGATTCTTTTCTAATCATTCATATTTTCTAATTGCTAGAATGTTTTACATTTATATATGATGGGGTAATTACACTGTACAGAATAAAATATGTCCAAATCAACTCTTTCCTGAAAGCACAGCTGAACCTTTTTGATAAAAATCCCAAGTTAGAAGTTTCCATGTGAATCACCTGGCAATCACTCCTCCACCATCCAGTGTTGTACATCTCCAATCTATTAGGTTACATACCCTGGCTCGACTTGTCACTGTGGCACTGTATGCATCACTTGTAGCCAGGACTTCGCACAGACGTTCTCTCACACATCAGCTTGAAATGAACAACCACACAGACTCTTCCCAACTGTAGTTGAATACATCAACATTCAAAATTGTGGCCTCATGTAAGTGAAAACCCATTAATCGAATCAGAAGACTGTAAGAAATGTATTATTAGTTTGACTTAAAGCTTTCCTGAGGCAAGTCCATGTGCTACCAGTCACTACCAGTTGTATTTGTCCGCAACAAAACCAGTAGTAGTGTATTCGAGATTATTACAATCATGCAAGAATAATAATATTTGATTTGATGGCTATTATAAGCCTTGGCATTCACATCAGAGTAAACACAATGGTATGGTGGCGATTGGGTCATAGGTATATATATCATAATATATTGCTCAACATTTGCTTAGGACCAAAATAGTCATCTATAGTAAGGTGTGGTCCTTAGCAATGTTGAGTAGTATAGAATGAAGATACACTACTCTAGATAATACATGAGGCTACGGGTAACTATGAATATGGCTAACTGCCTCGCTGCCACGTTCACGTCCAGCCTGAAAGCAGGTGACTGAACAACACTTCCTTTAGAAACTACCCCTCAATGTTTTCACCACTGATACCAGTAACTTCCACCAACAATGTTTGACACCAGCACAGACCTGGACTGCAAAGGGATACATAGTTACAGTAGTGTAGTAGTGTACAGCATCATAACAAGGCACAATACTACAATGTGCAGTGGTAAGGATAAAATTAGCATCCACACAAATACCAACTGTAGAGACATAGCCATCATGGCTAGGAATACATGTCCTCATACATCAACAGTTATCAAGTCACATCCTGTCTAAAGCAGCAGACACTAGTAAAAATAAAACAAAACAAAACATCAAACACAAAGTCAATATTCTATAACAACATGGCAAATATCAGTAAAGTGACTAGAAGCTAAGTATGTTCATGAATTGTTGAAGTAATATTTAAAACAATATAACAATTAACTTCTTTCAGTGGCATTTAGAAGTTGGTGTGATGAAGAAAGGCAAGTTCTATGGAACTTGCTTTATAAAGATGTTAGGATCTACACCGAAAAGTCGCACTAATTGTAATAAGAAAGTTGTTCATCCATAGAACTGTCTTTCTTCAATATAACAATTGTTTATGGCACAGAAAGGAAATGTTTTATCATACAGGTCATGTTAATTGTCTACAATGATTATGACCTTATTCTCAATATACATTTTTGTCACACAGCATCAGTTCATTTACAGTGATGTTAGGATATAAATTTGAAATAAATTAAGGAACTGTTTAAGATTTTTGGTCACAGACCTTTCTTTATAATAATTATAAGTATCAAACAGTCAAAACTTCCATATGGTCCAGATTGGACTTTTCCCAGTCTTGATGCAGACTACAACTGTGTTTATGCTGGAGCGGTTTTACTGATGTCTCATTGCAAAAGCACCAAAACTACAAACTGAGCTAAATGCATACATGTAGAGGAGCAACACATGACCACAGAGTCTACAAGAGAAGCAGCACTAATTAACAGTCTCCCTCTGGGACCTGCATACAAACATTCTTCTCTGAAAATGTTCTTACCTCAATGTCAGAATGATGAGACCTGATTGGTTTACGTGATCTTGATAAAATACTATGTATCATCCCTTGGAGGGAAACAAATTTCTCAGAGGGAGAATAAACTGCTTATACCCCACCTAGAACAAGACAGGCTGCGTGTGGATTTCTGGTGGGAGAATAAATCTCTTACACCCTGCTTTGAAAAAAAAAGCCACACGCTTTTTCCAAGTCAATGAATATCACGTGACATTGCACAAGTTCACCTCAGCTCAATCGGACAGCTGTTTTCTATCAATTTGAAGTTGTTTTAATTTACAGTGTCATATTAAAACATGTGGGTAACATATATTCATTGTAGCAGTATCATGTGCATTACATGTGGTCTTATGCATCCCTGTTAGGTTTTATACCACTCGCCTCCACACAAAACCACATGTACCCCTCATGATACTGCTACAACTTATATTGTACTCAGCGCCCTATGAAAACCCAAGGGTTTTGTTCTGAAAGTAACCACATCTATCATGTATGAATATGATGACTGCAGAGTACACAATAAAAGATGATGTGATGGAATGTGAGAACTTCAGGCCAGGTTAAAAAGAGTATCCTGCAGGTCAGGGAGAAATACTGCATGAAGTACATACATACAAATGTATATTTAAACTGAAGAACCCAAATAATACCTGACAGTATATTCGGTACACACAATAAACATTGGCATAATGATTTGAGGTTGTGCTGGTACCACAGGTTATTCGTCATCTTGTTGTTTTTATGCTCCGCTAAGGTCACCGTCACAGCAAGCAGAAACTCAGCCATGAGACCAAAATTTATCACATGGTTATTTCCCAACCAAAACATGATATAACAATCTAACAGCATAACAATGAATAACATTCAGAGATGAGCCGTCACTGTTTCTTCATAATGATAAGTTCTAATTACGCCTTTATATCAATAACTGATAACGACTACAAACAAGAATATGAATATGACCTATTGCATGGTACAGAACATTTATATATTTTCTTTACAATTAACAAACATGAGCTATTATTAAGGTAATGGGGGTGTTTACGGGAGGTGCTCCTAGCTATTATGAAGGTAATGGGGGTGGTTGCGGCATGTGCTCCTAGTCAATAGGTAATGGGTGTATCTACAGGAGGTGCTCCTTGTCAATATTAAGGTAATGGGTGTATTTACGGGAGGTGCTCCTAGCTATCATTAAGGTAATGGGGGTGAGTGTGGCAGGTGCTCCTAGTCTATATTAAGGTAATGGGTGTATTTACGGGAGGTGCTCCTAGTCAATATTAAGGTAATGGGGATGGTTGCGGCATGTGCTCCTAGTCAATATTAAGGTAATGGGGGTGGTTGTGGCAGGTGCTCCTAGTCTATATTAAGGTAATGGGTGTATTTACAGCAGGTGCTCCTAGTCAATATTAAGGTAATGGGGGTGGTTGTGGCAGGTGCTCCTAGTCTATATTAAGGTAATGGGTGTATTTACAGCAGGTGCTCCTAGTCAATATTAAGGTAATGGGGGTGGTTGTGGCAGGTGCTCCTAGTCTATATTAAGGTAATGGGTGTATTTACAGCAGGTGCTCCTAGTCAATATTAAGGTAATGGGGGTGGTTGTGGCAGGTGCTCCTAGTCTATATTAAGGTAATGGGTGTATTTACAGCAGGTGCTCCTAGTCAATATTAAGGTAATGGGGGTGGTTGTGGCAGGTGCTCCTAGTCTATATTAAGGTAATGGGTGTATTTACGGCAGGTGCTCCTAGTCAATATTAAGGTAATTGGGGTGGTTGTGGCAGGTGCTCCTAGTCTATATTAAGGTAATGGGTGTATTTACGGGAGGTGCTCCTAGCTATCATTAAGGTAATGGGGGTGGTTGTGGCAGGTGCTCCTAGTCAATATTAAGGTAATGGGGGTGGTTGCGGCAGGTGTTCCTAGTTATTAGCAAGGTAATGTGATTGTTGCTATTAAGGTAACCTGGCATTAGGGCAGGTGTTCCTGTTTTATCAAGTCTGATGAATTGGCTATTATATGTAGGAACCTGTTATGAGTAGGTGAGTGAGTTGGGTTTAACGCCGCTTTTAACAGTATTCCAGTTATATCACGTAGTGTCAGCTTAATGTGGGAGGAAAGCCCGAAGTGATGCAGGTCTCAGACGTTTACCACTTCGGTGAAACCCACGAGCACAGGTATGGTGCTGAGAGCGTGTTGTGAAGAGACAGCACCAATAAGTGTTGTGACATGCTACTGATACAACAAAACACAGGATAAAATGTAGAAACCAAACCATTCCTATAAGGAACAAGAGCACTAAAACACTGCAAATCTAATCGAAATGGTCACTTGTAATAAGCAAGGAATAAAATGATTTTCTTTTACTTTTACAAGTTCATAAATGTTTTAATGTTATAAAGAAAGTCATCACTATGATTAGAGCAGATAAATAATTACTTTCCACATAAATTCATTATTACAATTTTTCAAAACTGCTTGTTTCTTTTGTCATCTATGCAAGATGACATTGTATAAAATACTGCTCAAAATATTTAATTTGATCTCATAAACAGAGATTACTTTTTAAATACAGGAAGAATCCCTGATAGTGGAAACCTATTACAAATACTGTGTGAGTGAGTGAGTAGGGTTTTACACCACTTTTATCATTATTCTGCAACATCACAACAGGGGCATCAACCCTGGCCTGTGACATGAAAGCATTATGATAAGGCTGAAACGCTGTGCCCTGGCATCAATGCATTATCAGGACATTTGGGAATTCATCTGAGGTATTCTATGCCTTCAATAGTGTAAAACTAAAGACTACAACAGCTTCTTCACAATGTCTTTGAAGTCAATGTCTGAACCAAGCTGGGAAAATGTCTTTCAAATTTGGTATTCTGAACATTAGTTGTAGACCTGGGGCAAACTCTGGATCTCTGAGAATGTCTCCAAGAATCCCTCTGTTTACACTT
Source organism: Haliotis rufescens (assembly GCF_023055435.1). Lineage (NCBI taxonomy): Eukaryota > Metazoa > Mollusca > Gastropoda > Lepetellida > Haliotidae > Haliotis > Haliotis rufescens. Next base: position 3,290,981 of record NW_025964068.1, read on the forward strand.
TCAGTTGGGATATTAACTGTAGATTCTGCCTTGAGATCTTCTGTAACAATCCAACATCAAGGGATTGTGCCTCAAAAGTCAGCTATTTTCAGCAACCTTATACAACATTAGCATTTCGATCAAAACTACACATACAAAACGTTTCATACAAAATTGTATACATGGCATTAGGAAATACTTAATCTTGCAGCGCCATTGAATTTGTTTGATTCTAGCTGAGAATAAATACATCGTCTCTTGTAATACTGAGTTTGATTTGTTACTTCAGATGGTAACTTGATTGGTTTTACTAACTCAGACAACAATATCAATCTGTATAGAAAAACAAACAAATATATAGCTACCAGCAGCTGTGGAAGGTTCCATGAAACTTGTCCTAACATCTTTGTACACAAATTGTCTAACATCTTGAAGTATTCAGCAAAAAAGCTTCTGAGAAAAAGACATCGGCTTGGAGGGCTAATAAATGCCTCAATTCAACCGTTTTGAGGACAAGAACCTGTTTTCACCTCAACACCCTTGCAAGGTGAAATGTACAGAAGGGTCAACGGGTCATGTACCATGTAAGTAGTCCGTCATGGGAAACAGTCCGCTCTCAGGGCTACATGGCTCACATGTCAAAATGGCCGAAATATCTGTCAGTCATGTGTCAATGAGTTTGTCCAGCTAACTTGTCATTTTCTTCCCAACACTTTCGTGTAAAAATCAGACAAACTTTGCATGGTCTGGTAGTGTTGCCTAGATGTTAAATGCAGCTCTTTCCAAAGTTCATGGCAACTGACTGCAATAAATCTTCATAGGAAGAGTGATGAGAAGTTGAATCCAATATGGTCTCCTCAAAGCCACACTTTCGAACATGTTAAACCACAGTTTTGATGTAGGATGTACAGAGACCATTTGTAGAGAGTTAGGAAGTATTTTGACTTGTAGTTTCACAGAGCGGAAGAAGTACTCTAAAACAACATAACATGATCTTGGAAAACTTTACATCACATCAAACATGACAACACAAGCACTGCCTAGCCAGCAGACTCTCAGTAACTGAAAACACAGTCAACTGTGACATCACATCAAACATGACAACACAAGCACAGGCCAGCCAGCAGACTCTCAGTAACTGAAAACACAGTCAACTGTGACATCACATCAAACATGACAACACAAGCACTGCCTAGCCAGCAGACTCTCAGTAACTGAAAACACAGTCAACTGTGACATCACATCAAACATGACAACACAAGCACTGCCTAGCCAGCAGACTCTCAGTAACTGAAAACACAGTCAACTGTGACATCACATCAAACATGACAACACAAGCACAGGCCAGCCAGCAGACTCTCAGTAACTGAAAACACAGTCAACTGTGACATCACATCAAACATGACAACACAAGCACAGGCCGGCCAGCAGACTCTCAGTAACTGCAAACACAGTCAACTGTGACATCACATCAAACATGACAACACAAGCACAAGCCGGCCAGCAGACTCTCAGTAACTGAAAACACAGTCAACTGTGACATCACATCAAACATGACAACACAAGCACAGGCCGGCCAGCAGACTCTCAGTAACTGAAAACACAGTCAACTGTGACATCACATCAAATATGACAACACAAGCACAAGCCAGCCAGCAGACTCTCAGTAACTGAAAACACAGTCAACTGTGACATCACATCAACAGGACAACACAAGCACAAGCCGGCCAGCAGACTCTCAGTAACTGAAAACACAGTCAACTGTGACAACACATCAAACATGACAACACAAGCACAAGCCGGCCAGCAGACTCTCAGTAACTGAAAACACAGTCAACTGTGACACCACATCAAACATGACAACACAAGCACAAGCCAGCCAGCAGACTCTCAGTAACTGCAAACACAGTCAACTGTGACACCACATCAAACATGACAACACAAGCACTGCCTAGCCAGCAGACTCTCAGTAACTGCAAACACAGTCAACTGTGACATCACATCAAACATGACAACACAAGCACAGGCCGGCCAGCAGACTCTCAGTAACTGCAAACACAGTCAACTGTGACATCACATCAAACATGACAACACAAGCACAAGCCAGCCAGCAGACTCTCAGTAACTGCAAACACAGTCAACTGTGACATCACATCAAACATGACAACACAAGCACAAGCCAGCCATTGGACTTGGGACAAATTAAAACCAGGATGATAAATACTGATTCATTGCTCAGGACCTTTTTACACTCCAGTACAATCATTCCAAAATATATCTTAGATCTGACTTAAGATTGAAGCAAAAAACATTTTCAACACGTAACATGGGTCAGTGTGTCTGACAAAATGTTATGCTATTACACTGTAATATCAAGCAGAAGGTATTTGAAACCAGAAAAAGATTACATAAAATTACTACAAGACAAGGTATATCGAACATGGCTGATATAGCAGTGGCATTCCTTCACCTCAGCACAAGTGAACAACAGCACAGTTTCCCTGTGGTGTTTGGAAACTGTATGAACACAAATGTATATGACCACATGAACAACAAAAAGAAATATGAAAATAGTATAGAACTTATTTTGTGATGGTGAGACCATGATTTTTCTTAAAGGTAAATCTAAAGTCTTAAGAATACTGTACCAGCACGGTAAACACGTTTAAAGCATTATTAGTTTAATAAACATAAACAACAAAAACACTCATCAACTGTAATAGTGTTGAATAAAATTATTGATGATGTTATAAAAGAGGTGCTGCATACGAAATATGGTAATAAATCATTTACAATTTTTGTTTGTTATCTTAGCACATGTTCTATTTGGCTCTTGAAAATACTATTCACAGGTGTGTACCACCAATGCCATAGTCACAGTGTGACGCCCCAATGCTCACTCCACTAGTCCACTAGTCAAGTAGCCGATGACATGCACACTGGCCCAACACACCCAATGGGTCTTCTGTGGATGCAGCCATGCTTACATCAAACTATTCTTCTAAAATAAGCTAATTTTTCAATCCAGATCAATCTATTTGTTATTTAACAGATTTACTCGGACAGTATGTCAGGATAAAGAGGGAGGCAAAGTCTACACAAAGACTCAAAAGGAATAATGTTAAGCTGAAATAGTATATGAAGACCACATACAGGCATCTCCTTGTATTGTTCACGTTAAGTTGAAAAACGCACTTAATGTGTTAGTAATAATGTACTCAATGTGCTGTCATTGTATTGTCAAAGAACATCAAAAACATTCAATTTGACAGGATTTAAAAAAAAATCTCAAATAGAGGTTTATTTCAACATTGCCTGTTGTGGGCACACCTGCTGGATGAATTAATAAGTCTGCTTGTCTGTATCACTCCTGTGTATCACTGCATGTCTGTACCTATGTAACTATGTATTATTTATCTGTGTATCATTGTATGTCTGTGTCTATGTATCTGTTTGTATGTCTGTACCTATGTATCTGTGTTTGTCTGTCTGTACCTATGTATCATTGTATGTCTGTACCTATGTATGTCTTTTTGTCTGTACCTATGTATCATTGTATGTCTGTACCTATGTATCTGTGTATCACTGTATGTCTGTACCGATGTATCTGTGTATGTCTGTACCTATGTATCTGTGTATGTCTGTACCTATGTATCTGTGTATGTCTGTACCTATGTATCTGTGTATGTCTGTACCTATGTATCTGTGTATGTCTGTACCTATGTATCTGTGTATGTCTGTACCTATGTATCTGTGTATGTCTGTACCTAAGTATCTGTGTATATCTGTACCTATGTATCTGTGTATGTCTGTACCTGCATATCTGTGTATGTCTGTACCTATGTATGTCTGTACCTATGTATCTGTGTATCACTGCATGTTTGTACCTATGTATCTGTGTATCACTGCATGTTTGTACCTATGTATCTGTGTATCACTGTATGTCTGTACCTATGTATCTGTGTATGTCTGTACCTGCGTATCTGTGTATGTCTGTACCTATGTATCTGTGTATATCTGTACCTATGTATCTGTGTATGTCTGTACCTGCGTATCTGTGTATGTCTGTACCTATGTATGTCTGTACCTATGTATCTGTGTATCACTGCATGTTTGTACCTATGTATCTGTGTATCACTGCATGTTTGTACCTATGTATCTGTGTATCACTGTATGTCTGTACCTATGTATCTGTGTATCACTGCATGTTTGTACCTATGTATCTGTGTATCACTGCATGTCTGTACCTATGTATCTGTGTATCACTGCATGTTTGTACCTATGTATCTGTGTATCACTGCATGTCTGTACCTATGTATCTGTGTATCACTGCATGTTTGTACCTATGTATCTGTGTATCACTGCGTGTTTGTACCTATGTATCTGTGTATCACTGCCTGTTTGTACCTATGTATCTGTGTATCACTGTGTGTTTGTACCTATGTATCTGTGTATCACTGCATGTTTGTACCTATGTATCTGTGTATGTCTGTACCTGCGTACCTATGTATGTCTGTACCTATGTATCTGTGTATCACTGCATGTCTGTACCTATGTATCTGTGTATCACTGCATGTCTGTACCTATGTATCTGTGTATCACTGCATGTTTGTACCTATGTATCTGTGTATCACTGCGTGTTTGAACCTATGTATCTGTGTATAACTGCATGTCTGTACCTATGTATCTGTGTATGTCTGTACCTATGTATGTCTGTACCTATGTATCTGTGTATCACTGCCTGTTTGTACCTATGTATCTGTGTATCACTGTGTGTTTGTACCTATGTATCTGTGTATCACTGCGTGTTTGTACCTATGTATCTATGTATCACTGTATGAGTTTCCAGCTGTACAACTTGTTGGTCCCATGACACAGAGGTACAACAGACGGTTCCTTCAACTCCCACACTTTGTTGACAGGATTCTCTTCACACATGGCAACAGCACAATATGCCACGCCTGACAACAGCTGGTGAAACTCGGAAGCTTTCCGTACAGGTTTCCCACACAGCTGTCGGGAACATACGTCCAGAGATCCTGCATGTCCGACCATCAGGACATTCCCACCTGAAGAAAATAAACAGCTTACATCATTCTTCAATATCTACAATATTACGGCTTTTGTCTACATTGTCGCAGGATTCGTCAATCCAGGATTTCACAAATATGGAGTAAAATACAAATACTAACAATAAAATTTCTTTCTTCTTAAAGAGTTAAACTTAAAAGTAAATAGATAAGAGAAGGGAAGTATCTCGGTCGACATAAAAACAAAAATAAATAGCTATGTCAATCAAAAAACTGCAGCTAGCTACGTGAATCAATGAAAGTGATGTAGAAGACATGGAATTTATTTATAACATATTTTATTCAGCTTATACTAGCATTGTAACAAAAATAGGTAAATGTTTAATTTGATTCTTTTCTGGCTGCTTTTCAGTAGGGGCAGCGGGCCCTGAAAATGAAAAATAAAAAATGTGTGTCCTTAGGGCGAGAGATTACAATGTGTAACCTGACAGATTGTGGGTCATTGTGCCCTAAAGACGAGGATCGCTGCCCATACAGTCAACAACCGAACTACGTGACCCTCACTCCTCACTTATTTCTATGATGCTGTGATATATAGCTGATTGTGGCAGAAAACAATATTCACTCACTCCCATGTGAGTCATGTGGATCAAGTGTAGACTTGTGTCCATGAGTAGGCAACTACCACCCAGTTGCAGTTATTCAAAACAACAAGTTGGTCAAAGAGAGGACAAAAGAATCATATAAAACAATAAAAGGAAATTGTCAGCAATGAGAAACAGTAAGTAAGGGACTTTGATTTAATGCTGCTTTGGATAGTATTTCCGTTGAAGTTTGAGTTTATGAAGCCTAAATTGATGCAGTATTGGGGGTAGAGGGTCCAAGCTTCAGTGAAGCCCATGGGCACAGGTTAGCTGCATCCTCGATTATCCAGGGTATTATATATTCATTGTATTGAGATAAGAATCCTACTTCACTATCACAGCTTCACCATCTTCTTCCACTCTAATAAGCAACATCCCACACCAACTCACAGCAGTGTTATTGATTGGGTGTCCAGGTAGAGGAGAAAACACACCTCCAAGGTTTTGCTTTGTTGTTGTGTGGGTTGTGTTTTCCCTGGCTTATAAACCATCAAAAGAGTTTAATTTAAGCAAAAAATCTAATTCACATTTGGTGCGTTATAACGAGACAATTGCAAAGCCTGTCCATATATATGATTGTTGACTGTCGATTTAAGAACATTGAAACACCAAGTACAAATGTCATTAACTACTCACCTCCCACCAGGTCTTACTAGGAACAAGCAAAACCTCACACCAAGGCCCACTTGCATAAAGCGATCTTAGCGCTAAGATGATCGTAACTCCCATACTTTAACATAGGCTTACAATAGTCGTAGTGCAAAGATTGCTTTGTGCAAGTGGGCCCAGGTCTTACTAGGAACAAGGAAAACCTCACACCAGGTCTTACTAGGAACAAGCAAAACCTAACACCAGGTCTTATAAGGAACAAGCAAAACCTCATACCATGTATCACTAGGAACAAGCAAAACATCACCCCAGGTCTTATAAGGAACAAGCAAAACCTCACACCAGGTCTTACTAGGAACAAGCAAAACCTTATACCATGGATCGCTAGGAACAAGCAAAACCTCACACCAGGTCTTATAAGGAACAAGCAAAACCTCACACCAGGTCTTACTAGGAACAAGCAAAACCTTATACCATGGATCACTAAGAACAAGCAAAACCTCATACCAGGTCTTACAAGGAACAAGCAAAACCTCACACCAGGTCTTATAAGGAACAAGCAAAACCTCATACCATGTGTCACTAGGAACAAGCAAAACCTCACACCAGGTCTTACTAGGAACAAGCAAAACCTCACACCAGGTCTTATAAGGAACAAGCAAAACCTCACACAAGGTCTTACTAGGAACAAGCAAAACCTTATACCATGGATCACTAGGAACAAGCAAAACCTCACACCAGGTCTTATAAGGAACAAGCAAAACCTCACACCAGGTCTTACTAGGAACAAGCAAAACCTTATACCATGGATCACTAGGAACAAGCAAAACCTCACACCAGGTCTTATAAGGAACAAGCAAAACCTCACACCAGGTCTTATAAGGAACAAGCAAAACCTCACACCAGGTCTTACTAGGAACAAGCAAAACCTTATACCATGGATCGCTAGGAACAAGCAAAACCTCATACCAGGTCTTACTAGGAACAAGCAAAACCTCATACCAGGTCTTACTAGGAACAAGCAAAACCTCACACCAGGTCTTATAAGGAACAAGCAAAACCTCACACCAGGTCTTACTAGGAACAAGCAAAACCTTATACCATGGATCACTAGGAACAAGCAAAACCTCATACCAGGTCTTACTAGGAACAAGCAAACACTCACACCAGGTCTTACTAGGAACAAGCAAAACCTTATACCATGGATCACTAGGAACAAGCAAAACCTCATACCAGGTCTTACTAGGAACAAGCAAAACCTCATACCAGGTCTTACTAGGAACAAGCAAAACCTCACACCAGGTCTTATAAGGAACAAGCAAAACCTAATTCCAGGTCTTACTATGAACAAGCAAAACCTCATACCATGGATCACTAGGAACAAGCAAAACCTCACACCAGGTCTTACTAGGAACAAGCAAAACCTCACACCAGGTCTTATAAGGAACAAGCAAAACCTCATACCATGTATCACTAGGAACAAGCAAAACCTCATACCAGGTCTTACTAGGAACAAGCAAAACCTCATACCAGGTCTTACTAGGAACAAGCAAAACCTCACACCAGGTCTTATAAGGAACAAGCAAAACCTAATTCCAGGTCTTACTAGGAACAAGCAAAACCTCATACCATGTATCACTAGGAACAAGCAAAACCTCACACCAGGTCTTATAAGGAACAAGCAAAACCTCACACCAGGTCTTACTAGGAACAAGCAAAACCTTATACCATGGATCACTAGGAACAAGCAAAACCTCACACCAGGTCTTATAAGGAACAAGCAAAACCTCACACCAGGTCTTACTAGGAACAAGCAAAACCTCATACCATGTATCACTAGGAACAAGCAAAACCTCACACCAGGTCTTATAAGGAACAAGCAAAACCTCACCCCAGGTCTTACTAGGAACAAGCAAAACCTCATACCATGTATCACTAGCAACAAGCAAAACCTCACACCAGGTCTTATAAGGAACAAGCAAAACCTCATACCAAGTGTCACTAGGAACAAGCAAAACCTCACACCAGGTCTTATAAGGAACAAGCAAAACCTCACACAAGGTCTTACTAGGAACAAGCAAAACCTTATACCATGGATCACTAGGAACAAGCAAAACCTCATACCAGGTCTTACTAGGAACAAGCAAAATCTCACACCAGGTCTTATAAGGAACAAGCAAAACCTCACACAAGGTCTTACTAGGAACAAGCAAAACCTTATACCATGGATCACTAGGAACAAGCAAAACCTCACACCAGGTCTTATAAGGAACAAGCAAAACCTCACACCAGGTCTTACTAGGAACAAGCAAAACCTTATACCATGGACCACTAGGAACAAGCAAAACCTCACACCAGGTCTTACTAGGAACAAGCAAAACCTTATACCATGGATCACTAGGAACAAGCAAAACCTCACACAAGGTCTTACTAGGAACAAGCAAAACCTTATACCATGGATCACTAGGAACAAGCAAAACCTCACACCAGGTCTTACTAGGAACAAGCAAAACCTTATACCATGGATCACTAGGAACAAGCAAAACCTCACACAAGGTCTTACTAGGAACAAGCAAAACCTTATACCATGGATCACTAGGAACAAGCAAAGCCTCACACAAGGTCTTACTAGGAACAAGCAAAACCTTATACCATGGATCACTAGGAACAAGCAAAACCTCATACCATGGATCACTAGGAACAAGCAAAACCTTATACCATGGATCACTAGGAACAAGCAAAACCTTATACCATGGATCACTAGGAACAAGCAAAACCTCACACCAGGTCTTACTAGGAACAAGCAAAGCCTCACACAAGGTCTTACTAGGAACAAGCAAAACCTCATACCATGGATCACTAGGAACAAGCAAAACCTCACACCAGGTCTTACTAGGAACAAGCAAAACCTCACACCAGGTCTTACTAGGAACAAGCAAAGCCTCACACCAGGTCTTACTAGGAACAAGCAAAACCTTATACCATGGATCACTAGGAACAAGCAAAACCTCACACCAGGTCTTACTAGGAACAAGCAAAACCTCACACCAGGTCTTATAAGGAACAAGCAAACACTCACACCAGGTCTTACTAGGAACAAGCAAAACCTTATACCATGGATCACTAGGAACAAGCAAAACCTCACACAAGGTCTTACTAGGAACAAGCAAAACCTTATACCATGGATCACTAGGAACAAGCAAAACCTCATACCAGGTCTTACTAGGAACAAGCAAAATCTCACACCAGGTCTTATAAGGAACAAGCAAAACCTCACACCAGGTCTTACTAGGAACAAGCAAAACCTTATACCATGGATCACTAGGAACAAGCAAAACCTCATACCATGGATCACTAGGAACAAGCAAAACCTCACACCAGGTCTTACTAGGAACAAGCAAAACCTCATACCATGGATCACTAGGAACAAGCAAAACCTCACACCAGGTCTTACTAGGAACAAGCAAAACCTCACACCAGGTCTTATAAGGAACAAGCAAACACTCACACCAGGTCTTACTAGGAACAAGCAAAACCTTATACCATGGATCACTAGGAACAAGCAAAACCTCATACCAGGTCTTACTAGGAACAAGCAAAATCTCACACCAAGTCTTATAAGGAACAAGCAAAACCTCACACCAGGTCTTACTAGGAACAAGCAAAACCTTATACCATGGATCACTAGGAACAAGCAAAACCTCATACCATGGATCACTAGGAACAAGCAAAACCTCACACCAGGTCTTACTAGGAACAAGCAAAACCTTATACCATGGATCACTAGGAACAAGCAAAACCTCACACCAGGTCTTACTAGGAACAAGCAAAGCCTCACACCAGGTCTTACTAGGAACAAGCAAAGCCTTATACCATGGATCACTAGGAACAAGCAAAACCTCACACCAGGTCTTACTAGGAACAAGCAAAGCCTCACACAAGGTCTTACTAGGAACAAGCAAAGCCTCATACCATGGATCACTAGGAACAAGCAAAACCTCACACCAGGTCTTACTAGGAACAAGCAAAGCCTCACACCAGGTCTTACTAGGAACAAGCAAAGCCTCATACCATGGATCACTAGGAACAAGCAAAACCTCACACCAGGTCTTATAAGGAACAAGCAAAACCTAACACAAGGTCTTACTAGGAACAAGCAAAACCTCATACCATGGATCACTAGGAACAAGCAAAACCTCACACCAGGTCTTACTAGGAACAAGCAAAACCTTATACCATGGATCACTAGGAACAAGCAAAACCTTATACCATGGATCACTAGGAACAAGCAAAACCTCACACCAGGTCTTACTAGGAACAAGCAAAGCCTCACACAAGGTCTTACTAGGAACAAGCAAAACCTCATACCATGGATCACTAGGAACAAGCAAAACCTCATACCAGGTCTTACAAGGAACAAGCAAAACCTCACACCAGGTCTTATAAGGAACAAGCAAAACCTCATACCATGTGTCACTAGGAACAAGCAAAACCTCATACCAGGTCTTATAAGGAACAAGCAAAACCTCACACCAGGTCTTACTAGGAACAAGCAAAACCTTATACCATGGATCACTAGGAACAAGCAAAACCTCACACCAGGTCTTACTAGGAACAAGCAAAACCTCACACCAGGTCTTATAAGGAACAAGCAAAACCTTATACCATGGATCACTAGGAACAAGCAAAACCTCACACCAGGTCTTACTAGGAACAAGCAAAGCCTCACACAAGGTCTTACTAGGAACAAGCAAAACCTCATACCATGGATCACTAGGAACAAGCAAAACCTCATACCAGGTCTTACAAGGAACAAGCAAAACCTCACACCAGGTCTTATAAGGAACAAGCAAAACCTCATACCATGTGTCACTAGGAACAAGCAAAACCTCATACCAGGTCTTATAAGGAACAAGCAAAACCTCACACCAGGTCTTACTAGGAACAAGCAAAACCTTATACCATGGATCACTAGGAACAAGCAAAACCTCACACCAGGTCTTATAAGGAACAAGCAAAACCTAATTCCAGGTCTTATAAGGAACAAGCAAAACCTCACACCATGTATCACTAGGAACAAGCAAAACCTCATACCATGGATCACTAGGAACAAGCAAAACCTCATACCAGGTCTTATTAGGAACAAGCAAAACCTCATACCAGGTCTTACTAGGAACAAGCAAAGCCTCCCGAGAGGTTACTACAAGATAGGAAGATACCTACAATGCAATAGGCACAAGTGGCAGTAGGTTAATAATTTTAGTGACAGGTCAAACGAATGAGACTGAAAATAAAAACTCTGGTAGCCAAAGAGTCCAGGGTGTTATCAAATCAAAATGGAGATATCATACCCTGAATATCTGAGGATGGGTCAGCTGCTGACAAACCATGCAGGGACCATAGTCAATGCAAATGTGGGACTTGATCCTGAAACTCAAGTCCCCAAATAGAGTCAGTCCAGAATTTATTTTCCTTACCTTCTGGTTCATGTTTGCGGAGAGCATACTTGACGAAGTTTGCATTTCTTGTGTAGAACTCATCAACACTCTCCTCGACATTCAGCTTCTTGACGTCCATGAACGGTACGTGTGAAGTGTCGATGTTGAAGCTGTTCCTAGCCAGGTCCGCTGGGCTCATCCACTTGGGTATGACAGGGTTGTACCATCCCAGCCACTCAAACAACACTGGCTCAATACAGATCTTACAGGACAGGCCCAAAGCTGGAAGCACATGCAAGGTGACAACATCACTAGGTAGTACTGTATCACAAATAAACTGTTTGTGCTGTTTGCACAACTACATAAAATTGATTATTCAGGATATTAGTATACTTATTCTGACACAACATATTGCAATTTCCTTCTGGACTTCGATCCAATAACACAGAACCCAAAACGTGCCTTTTCCTCCAATAGGGCGCCCCCAGCCCTTGGTTACGAACAGGAGTTATCTGTCCCTGATCCCTTCACTGTCTTCTCATCAGCGCTTTGTGTGAACATCAGACGGATGTATAATAATTATGTAAAATCAAATTCATGTATAGTCCATTTGACTCCAAATGAGAACGATGAATTGCAAAATAACTCAAAATCCAGAAAAGTGTATGAAACATCAATACGGTACTTGACCATGAATACCCTGTACCCAACAAAATCTAAATTTTGTTTAATTTAAGACCCATGACTGATGAAGTTCTTTAAGAAACTATCATGTAATTTTGTATAGAAATGTGTACATGACATGTAGGGGGACAAACTGTGGAAGGAACAGCGCAAGCACGGTCTGCACGTGCTACACAGTGACCGTGTTTATTCAATGACAAGATGCGCTACTCAGCAGATGTTAAACAGTTGATGTTGAATGCGTATGATTTCTTTAGAAGTGAAGCAGAAAGATCAAAGCCTTTTTATGCAATTAATAAATTCTTGAAACGAGCTTCAAAAGCTCTTGGTATGTCCCCTCAGAAACTTAAAAATGTTGTTAGTCGACGAGATACAAATAGTCAGGCCAAGGAGGTAGGGAACATGTCAAAACCACGCAAGGTTGTTAAATTAGACAGTTTTCAGAGGGATCGAGTCAGACGTGCAATTGTTAAACTGCACTCAGAAAATAAGTACCTGTCCCTAAGAATTTTGTAGAAACACCTTGAAACTGACCATGATTTACGTGTTACAAAGTACAAACTATGGCAGCTGTTGCATACATTTGGTTACAAATACAAAAAGATAACTGGAGAAAATAGGACTGTGTTGTGTGAACGGTCTGACATTGTTCGTCTCCGAAATCATTACCTTCGTACCATCAAGCAGAAACGTGAAGAAGGATATGAGCCCGTCTTCTTAGATGAGACATGGGTAAATGCGTCACACACAGCCAGCAGTCAGTGGGTACCCAGTGGTGACTGTAAGGAGTCTGGTAGAAAGTTACCAATGGGAAAGGGTGAAAGACTCATAATTCTCCATGCTGGTTCTGATAGTCAGGGTTTTCTCCCAGACTGTGACCTCGTCTTTAGAGGCAAGGCCAAAGACAACAGGGACTACCACACAGAAATGAACGGCAATGTATTTCTGGAGTGGGTGAAAGATAAATTAGTCCCTGCTTTGCCTACCAAGTCTCTCATTGTCATGGACAATGCACCCTATCATAGTGTGCAGGATCCAGAAAGCAAGACTCCAACCTCTAATAACCGTAAAGGAGACATGGTTACTTGGCTGCAACGGAGGAACATTACCTTTCCTTCTCGAGCGACGAAACCACATCTCTATGAAATCATCATAACTATGAAACCTGACCCCGTGTATAAAGTTGACAGTTACATCAAGGGTCAGGGTCACGCTGTCTTACGACTGCCACCTGATTACTGCGACCTGAATCCAATCGAGTTGGTATGGGGCATCGTCAAGGGTGACGTTGGACGATCGAACACAACGTTCAAATTACGAGACGTTGAACAATCCCTTGGTCGGGTAACAGTAGAAACATGGAGGCGTTGTGTGGCCACAGTCATTGACGAGATAGAGCCACGTTATTGGTCACGAGATGGAAAATGGCCAGCAACAGTCCAACCTATAATAGTGGCAGTCGGTTCAGGCACCAGCAGTTCATACGACGAGATCTATGGCATGAGCGAGTCAGATTGCGACTGAAATTATCATGAGATGGCCCCTCTAACGCTCTGTCATTTCCCCTACCACAGACCGTGCAGTGCATGCGTGCTTGCGCTGTGCCTTCCACAGTTTGTCCCCCCTACGTGTCATGTACACATTTCTATACAAAATTACAAGATAGTTTCTTAAAGAACTTCATCCATCATGGGTCTTAAAATAAACAAAATTCAGATTTTGTTGGGTACAGGGTATTCATGGTCAAGTTCCGTATTGATGTTTCATACACTTTTCTGGATTTCGAGTTATTTTGCAATTCATCGTTCTCATTTGGAGTCAAACGGACTGTAGATTATTTCTTATCCTGACACAGCACATTACAATGCTTATCTCAGAGATGGCAGCAGGGTCTGCAACTTGTGGTATTTGTAACAACCAGGGGTCCGGAAACCGTCATATGCGCCGGACATGTCCGATTGGGAATCTCAAATGTCCGTTTTAAAATATTGCTTACCGGACATTTTAAAAAGTATTGTCCGGACATTCTTAAATTTTGACCGGACATGATCAACATTTAGGACTGAGCAGTTTCTGTCTGCAGTTGCAACACAATGAAGATTAACTACACTGACAAGCTTTGTTTGTTTTGATTGCTGTAAATACATCGTACCTACATGATAGTCCAATCGGTCAATCACTGTAATAGGCAATAAACTGAGTTGACACTGATTAATCGAGGATTAATTACTGAGAACATCTTGTTAATTTGAGTGAAAGGTGTTTACAACTGTACATTAATACCTTGCATCATCGATGTACCTCATTATCCTCACAATGCTACGATACGTAACCTCAGACAAGAAGCGAAAGCGTGACGACAGCCAGTCGACCGATGCAGATCAGTCGAGCGGATCTGCCAAACCCTCAAAGTCTGGACGATCATTTTGTAAGTCGTGGCTAACGACTTTCACTTGGTTGACATACAATGAGGATTTGCAGATTTTATTGTTTTCAGTAGCTAGTCGTATATTGAATCTTGATTGACCGCCATTTTGCTTTCTCGGACGATCGATATCCAATTTTTTTATGGTCAATAATTAAGTACAGATGAAAAAAGTATTCAAATAAGTATTGCTATCAACGATATTTTAGTATTTGTGATAAAATTATCTGTCTTGTTTTTAAAAAAATCTTTAGTTTAAAAAAAACCTTTTCCCGTGAGGTCACGTGATAACCAAATATGGGATGATAGTCTCGATCCAAATGTTACAACGCGTACACTTGAGCAGACTCATGAATATTAATTAGACCGTTAACTACGTTAACAGATCGTTATTATAACAGAAACAAACGTATGTTTTCCATGTAAATCTAAAATGATATTATTTGTTATTAATTGTCCGGTGAATTAAACAATTTAAATTGAAACAATTCATAATTCATTATATTATGAATACGTAAACTTGTAATGTGTGTGAAAAGTCGTACTAAAATACGCTATTTGAAGGGGGCGTGGCTTAAATGCAAATGTCCGATTGGGATTTTAAATTTTCCGGACCCCTGGTAACAACCTTGATCATGTCTGGATTAGGCTATGCACAGTGGGGCACCCTCTTGACACTCATCCCGTATCACTTGTGACATCCAATACTTGACGCCCGGAGGATAGGAACCATAGGATGTAGCACGTGACAATCCTAGCCCATCAATCCCTCAGAATATTTATTGAGCCAAATGTGACACAAGGAAAATATCTGGCAACGCCCTGAAAAGGTGCTGGAGCTAGTGGTATGAGGGTCCCCCGGGTTACATCTGGAACAGGCGAAGCGCAACAGATGCGCTCACGACCCTAATCCCGTAGCACCTGTCACATCCTTACTCTAACATGTAAGACTACGCTCCATGTCTGAGTACCTGTGTGGTCTCTGATATGTGTTGCCTGGAGCATCAGAACGAAGGATGTAGTGTATAACAACCCAAGCCCAACAATTCCTCAGACTATTTCTTGAGCCATGTGTGATACAAGGGAAATATCTGGCAATGTAATGAGTACAGTGATGATGGGTCTATGAAAACACAGCAGGATCCAACATCGTTCGTAAGGTGAACAGAACGGAGGAACGACATAAGATATTGTCAAACAATATTCATTCATGAATGGTAGTCTGGATATATAGAGTGTCAAAATCAATGACACCAACATGGGACAGCTAACAGCTGCGCCAGGACAAGTGGCCTGAACTGATGAACACCCTCTATGTCTTCAACAGAGAGGTTCCTCAGATAGTAGTTGACCAATGTTGTGTCAGTGCACCAAAAACATCCTTTGATAACATCCGTCACCTTCCAGTTGGTATGCAGCGTATTGTGGAAAGCCAGGGCTTGTATTTCCTGGGGATTGTGCGCCCAAGGTGGGTCCAATCCTGCATGTTGATACGCCTTCAGAATTGTAGCACGAAGCCAAAACGCCATGGTATTCTTCGTCACCTCCGCTCTACTTCTGGTCAACAGAGGTAGGAACAATATAGTTCCAAGTAATGCTTAAGCGCTCGAACAAGACACAATAAGAGATCTTTGGTGTCCTCAGTCCCCAGGACGGACGATAAGGACAATGTGGTGAACCACCGATTATCCACTGTTTTTTAGCCACAAAATCCTACATAAGGCACAAGTGAATCTTATCATCTGGACCCCTGTCAAACTTAATATTAGACATGTCCAAAGCATGTATTTTACCAATACCTGTTGCCACAGCCAATGCCATGAGAAAATCTTTTGAGTTACAAACTGTAATTCAGCCTGCTCCATCGGTTCCTAGGGTTCAAGATCTGCTCCGGAAACGAGGACTACCGCCATTTTCAGTCTAAATCAAAGTCGTTGCAAAGGAAACTCCAAAAATAATTTATTTTAAAAATCCCTCACTATCAAAAGGCACCAGTTCACCACTAGATCTATCTATGTGCCAAGTATGACGAAGAAATATGGTACGGTTTTCAAGATCTGCTCCGGAAATGAGGACTACCGCCATTTTCAGTCTAAATCAAAGTCGTTGCCATGGAAACTCGAAAAATAACTTTTTTAAAAATCCCAAACTACCAAAAGGCACCAGTTCACCACTAGATCAATCTATGTGCCAAGTTTGGTGAAGAATAATGGTACGGTTTTCAAGATCTGCTCTGGAAACGAAATGTGACGGAAGGACGGCCGGAGGGACGGACAGCACCCATTCCTATATCCCCCTTCTACTTCGTGGCGGGGCATAATAAACATTCAAAATATTATAACATTACAATACACAGATACAACAGAATACCAGGTAAGTACAATCTGAAATATGACATACTCCTATTATATCTACTAACCTTTCACGACTTCTGAGGCTGTCTGTACACACCTTAGCGCTGGGGAGCAGTACACAAAGGAGATGGGTACAGAAGCTGTCTTCAGAGCATCCCCTGGGCAAGGAAATACAAGGTGTGTGATTGGATTTCATACATCTAAAATGTACTGTACTGGATTACACATACAAATGTATCTTGCATGTATTGTTCCACAGTGAAGACTCACCTGTAAGATGTGCTTGTACCTTACCCATCTCAGTCAATGGGCAGTCTTTTATGTACTCCAGGTAGGTGTTTCGGGTCATCATTTTCTTAGGGAGGTTGAGGTTAACTCGTTTGTAGTTACCTGCAGATTCAAACATATAACCGGTTCATAGATCTTCCGAAAGGCAGACAACAAGTATTATCCTGCTGAATCAAGTTCTTGCCAATGACCAGTTCACCATTAACACAGCTAAGGGTACAAAATGACTTTTATTATCTAATTTCTGTTAACACATAAAATTGAACTCATATACAATAGCAGTGAATCTTTCTGTCCAGAAAGGACCACGTAGTGGACCAGACAAACATACTTTCAGTACAAAAATCCTGAATATGGTGTATCATGAGTATTGTCTTTCTGTATATGAAGATGTTCCCAGGGGATGAGGTCAAGCTGAACAGTACCCAGACCTAGTCATCATCTTGAAGGTGAGGTCCAGATGAACACTGTTCAGACCTACAGTCATCATCTTGAAGGTGAGGTCCAGATGAACAGTGTTCAGGCCTACAGTCATCATCTTGAAGGTGAGGTCCAGATGAACAGTACCCAGACCTACAGTCATCATCTTGAAGGTGAGGTCCAGATGAACACTGTTCAGACTTACAGTCATCATCTTGAAGGTGAGGTCCAGATGAACAGTGTTCAGACCTACAGTCATCATCTTGAAGGTGAGGTCCAGATGAACACTGTTCAGACTTACAGTCATCATCTTGAAGGTGAGGTCCAGATGAACAGTGTTCAGACCTACAGTCATCATCTTGAAGGTGAGGTCCAGATGAACACTGTTCAGACCTACAGTCATCATCTTGAAGGTGAGGTCCAGATGAACAGTGTTCAGACCTACAGTCATCATCTTGAAGGTGAGGTCCAGATGAACACTGTTCAGACCTACAGTCATCATCTTGAAGGCGAGGTCCAGATGAACAGTGTTCAGACCTACAGTCATCATCTTGAATGTGAGGTCCAGATGAACACTGTTCAGACTTACAGCAGCGTTAGAAATTGTCACTAGTCCTATAGTCCTTGCCAAACTGCCCAATGGTTAAGGTATCATAAGGACTAGTAAAAATTTGCCCTTTTTAAGGGTTTTGCCATATGTTATCATTATAAGAACTAGTGGATGAAAAACTGTTAGTTTCTACCGCTGTTACAGTCATCAACTTGAAGGCAAGGTCCCGATGAACAGTGTTCAGACCTACAGTCATCATCTTGAAGGTGAGGTCCAGATGAACAGTGTTCAGACTTACAGTCACCATTTTGAAGGTGAGGTCCAGATGAACTGTGTTCAGACCTACAGTCATCATCTTGAAGGTGAGGTCCAGATGAACAGTGTTCAGACCTACAGTCATCATCTTGAAGGTGAGGTCCAGATGAACAGTGTTCAGACTTACAGTCATCATCTTGAAGGTGAGGTCCAGATGAACAGTGTTCAGACTTACAGTCATCAACTTGAAGGCAAGGTCCCGATGAACAGTGTTCAGACCTACAGTCATCATCTTGAAGGTGAGGTCCAGATGAACACTGTTCAGACCTACAGTCATCATCTTGAAGGTGAGGTCCAGATGAACACTGTTCAGACCTACAGTCATCATCTTGAAGGTGAGGTCCAGATGAACACTGTTCAGGCCTACAGTCATCATCTTGAAGGTGAGGTCCAGGCCTACAGTCATCATCTTGAAGGTGAGGTCCAGATGAACAGTGTTCAGACCTACAGTCATTATCTTGAAGGTGAGGTCCTGATGAACAGTGTTCAGACCTACAGGTTTTTGTAAAAATCTTTGATTATATTTTTACGCAGATGATGTTTTCCGAGGACTACTGTCTTAATAAACGCAATTTTCCATGTTTCTGCAGAGATTTCATATCCCTGCATATCTGATCTGGACCCTATAACCATGACAAAGAATCCTAACAATTCTGCTCTTTGTCACCTCACTTTTACAACCCATTTTTGCAAAGAACTAATCAGTAATCCCTTGTGAAGATACAATGCCAAGATTTTACAGCAACGTCCTTACCCACTTCGTCATAGCACTTGTCACACCAGTCACGGCCGAAAACAAAGTCACATCTTTCCCCATGCCGCATGATGAAAAGCTTCCTGGGACTCTTGTTCTGGGCTGCAGCATCCTTCTGCTTCTTGTTCTTGATCACCTGCACACAAGGAGTGAGTCCACTAATGCTGCTTTAAACACACTGTATCACTCAGTCATATCATGGTTAGATCTGGGCATTGCTCAGAATATTCATACATTCATTCAATACCCTTTGTTAAAAATTACCCTACAAAACACTACAAGATAATGTTTAAGAAAATAAAAAAAAGTGGTTCTCAGGCAATGGCTTTTGAAAAATAGTGCAGGCAGGCTCACTGTTTTATTTTTTGGGGATGTCCTAAACCAAACAACCTGAGAAAGGGCTTCCCTACATAAATGTATTCCTTGATAAGTAAAATACTGACAAATTTGTACAATGTGAAGCAGCTTGAAGTGGTCACCATGCTAACTCTTCAGACAGGAAGGCCCAACTTTTGTTCTTTTGTCAATCACAGAACTCAACTTGTTTGCATCTTCATGTTATCCAATGTACACCATCAAGAGCACACACCATGTTTACAAACCAGTCAACCAGCTTTGTGTGTTTTCATAGACAATGCATACATGTTTTCATGGTCACCTTTGCCAGCTTTTTAAATATCAAGAGAAATAAATTTCTTGATACAATTTTACAATCTCACAATATTTGACAACCATTTGACGTCTGGTGTGTGCAAAATACATGTACACAATGAGCTATGATTTTGTTTCACAACGTGAAGGCAATACAGGGGTGCCTGAGAACCAAGACTATTTTCTGTTAGCCAAAGTGAGGTTTGACATGTCATGTTATTAAGGCTGACATGAGGAAACAGATCAAATTTAGTGAAGCATAAACATTATTTATGACAACAGATGGACAAACCTTTCAAATTATAGACATCAAATTAGTGTCCAATTTTTTATGAATTGCTCACTCCCTTGTCACTGTCTGGCAGCTAATGTGGGACTAAATGCAAAGTGACACAAGTCAGATACGTTTTCCACTTCCGTGAAACCCAGGAGATGGATCAAAAACAGAGCGAATCTTGCAGCTACAAGTACCATAACTAAGGGGGGGAACTCAATGAGGACCAAGGTATCCAAACCCTCATTACCCCTAAACAGGTATCCACAGTAAGTCTCAGGAGTTGGGTACAAAATGTCTGATTGGGAATTGTTTTACTGGAGCCCTGACAAAAACTATTTAGATTCATGTATAAGGACCAGTGAGCAACCCACCCACCCACCCCAATGTTGCTGGAGTGAGTGAGTGAGTGAGTGAGTGAGTGAGTGAGTGAGTGAGTGAGTGAGTGAGTGAGTGAGTGAGTGAGTGAGCGAGCGAGCAAGGGTTCTCTGACACCCTCAGCAATATTCCAGCTACATAGCGGCAAGGGGATATATAAAATGGGCGTCAGCCTTCACACATTGTATTCATGTGGGAAACTGAACCCAGAGACAGTAAAATTATTCACAGAGCCTGATATCAGAATTAGGTTGTCCCACTTTTATCAAAGAAATAGAAAAGCCACATAGATGTATGTAAATAAGCATCACCCACCTTGGCGTACATGTCTTCATTCTTTTCTTCTTGCCAGAGATTGTCATAGTCCCCCTCGACTGAACCGTTTGTTGTCACTCCCGATGCTGTCTGACCACTCTTTGGATGATATTCATGCAAAGGCAATGACCTTGAAACAATCATCATGAAATGTTTTTTCTACAAAGTTTAGACATGAAGAAAATATTCATACCTGAATACCTATAATCAGGGGTCCGGAAACCGTCATATGCGCCGGACATGTCTGATTGGGAATCTCAAATGTCCGGTTTAAAATATTGCTTACCGGACATTTAAATTTTTCTGTCCGGACATTTTCAAAAGTATTGTCCGGACATTCTTAAATTTTGACCGGACATGATCAACAGTTAAGACTGAGCAGTGTCTGTCTGCAGTTGTAACACAATGAAGATTATCTACACTGACAAGCTTTGTTTGTTTTGATTGCTGTAAATACATCGTACCTACATGATAGTCCAACCAGTCAATTACTGTAATAGGCAATAAACTGAGTTGACACTGATTAATCGAGGATTAATTACTGAGAACATCTTGTTAATTTGAGTGAAAGGTGTTTACAACTGTACATAAATACCTTGCATCATTGATCATTGCATCATCTTGTTTTTAAATAATCTTTAGTTTAAAAAAAAAATTTCCCGTGAGGTCACATGATAACCAAATATGGGATAATAGTCTCGATCCAAATGTTACAACGTGTACACTTGAGCAGACTCATGAATATAACTCATGAATATTAATTAGACCATTCACTACGTTAACAGATCGTTATTATAACAGAAACAAACGTATGTTTTCGAAGTATATCTAAAATAATATTATTTGTTATTAATTGTCCGGTGAATTAAACAATTTAAATTGAAACAATTCATAATTCATCATATTATGAATACGTAACAACTTGTAATGTGTGTGTGAAAAGTCATCTTACAATACGCTATTTGAAGGGGGCGTGGCCTAAATTCAAATGTCCGATTGGGATTTTAAATTTTCCGGACCCCTGCCTATAATCCTAATGTTTTCCAACAGAGAGAAAACAGTTCCAAGATTCTGCACACCCCAACACCCCTAGATTTCTCTGGGAACTTTTAAAGGCCATAATAAAATAGTTACCAGCTTCTCCTCCCCGTCCGACTTTCTCAAAACCTTCCGCCTCAGAACATTATATTCTGAGTCTTTGTCATGATCAATTCATCGCCCATGAAACTAAAAGCTGACTTGTTTACGACTTTGAACATTCACAACAGCCTAACCATTAACATTTCTTTTAGTATTATGCTCAATCAAAAACTAAATCGTACTAATATGACTGTCAGGACACCATAGCTGGGTTCTTCTGTGCAAAGTTTCAGCTACACAGGAGTTGAGGTTTTCAGAGGAGATTACTTTAACTGAACTTCAACCAGTATACCAAACAGGAGAGATGTAAATGTCTAACCGATGCAGTGTCCACGTCCATGTTTCGGCTGTGCGTGTCGTGAACACCCCCGGGAACATTCCAGTGTTCCCGGTCAGCCAGGAAGTGCCTTTGAACCATCCATCCTTACTGCGACTTACTTCCTCAGGGTCCATGAACACAAAGTCCTGATCGATGAGTTCCAGCTCATCAGTTAACAGAGGGGCATATGCCTTCAACACCTTGCGTACCTGCACAACACAGAAACTACAATCAGGTACTGAAGCTAGTTGCACACACAACTGTATATAGTCTGATTGCACTCACACAATGGCACAAACTGATTGCACTTACACAGGTATAGAAACTGATTGCACTTACACAGGTATAGAAACTGATTGCACTCACACAGGTATAGAAACTGATTGCACTTACACAGGTACAGAAACTGATTGCACTCACACAGGTATAGAAACTGATTGCACTTACACATGTATAGAAACTGATTGCACTCACACAGGTATAGAAACTGATTGCACTTACACAGGTATAGAAACTGATTGCACTCACACAGGTATAGAAACTGATTGCACTCACACAGGTATAGAAACTGATTGCACTTACACAGGTATAGAAACTGATTGCACTCACACAGGTATAGAAACTGATTGCACTTACACAGGTATAGAAACTGATTGCACTCACACAGGTATAGAAACTGATTGCACTTACACAGGTACAGAAACTGATTGCACTCACACAGGTATAGAAACTGATTGCACTTACACATGTATAGAAACTGATTGCACTCACACAGGTATAGAAACTGATTGCACTTACACAGGTATAGAAACTGATTGCACTCACACAGGTATAGAAACTGATTGCACTCACACAGGTACAGAAACTGATTGCACTTACACAGGTATAGAAACTGATTGCACTCACACAGGTATAGAAACTGATTGCACTTACACAGGTATAGAAACTGATTGCACTCACACAGGTATAGAAACTGATTGCACTCACAAAGGTATAGAAACTGATTGCACTTACACAGGTATAGAAACTGATTGCACTCACACAGGTATAGAAACTGATTGCACTCACAAAGGTATAGAAACTGATTGCACTTACACAGGTATAGAAACTGATTGCACTCACACAGGTATAGAAACTGATTGCACTCACACAG
This sequence comes from Haliotis rufescens, assembly GCF_023055435.1. NCBI lineage: Eukaryota > Metazoa > Mollusca > Gastropoda > Lepetellida > Haliotidae > Haliotis > Haliotis rufescens. The sequence continues at coordinate 3,314,701 of NW_025964068.1, forward strand.
GTATAGAAACTGGTTGCACTTACACAGGTATAGAAACTGATTACACTCCCAGTTAAATAGAAACTGAGTGCACTCACACTCATGGGACATTCCCTCTCCCTTGTGTTTACATTTTCAACCCAAACCTCATAGGTGTGTTTTATCCTGTCCACATAATTCTGTTAATAATTGAAGCATACATCACAAAGTAAATCTCCTTAGATAATATAGTAGATCAAGAATATGACATGTATTTCAAATTATGAAATGACATTTGGTGATATCAATTCATACATAGCGAGAATATTCTTTACATCCCATTTTGTTTTTCAACCAGATTGTGGCACACTTGGTTTACAATAGATGAAACCTACAATTCCTCACCTCGCTCTGTCCAACTCTCGGGTCTCGAGAGTACAAGCGGACATCCCACCGCGCTGCTGCTGACAGGTTCATTTCCTTGGCCTTCTTCAGCAGGACTTCGTGGTTCTCATCCTGGTACTGGTAGGACAGAGACAGATGCAGCTGCTTCTTGTTCTCCCCCACCACGATGCCTGCACACACACACACAGCACACACATAATAGGCCACTGACAAGGTGCCACACCACAGAGTGGCATGCATAAAGCTCATTATATATTACATCAATCGGTATTAATAGATCAGTGAACATTTGATTCTTATCTCCCTGAACTGTATACAACCCAAGCTGCCCGTTGGCATAGTTACATATTACAAGTTTACATACACATTTCACTCTTTTCCTAAACGTTATTTATTGAATGCTCAGTGTATGAATATATATTTATTGCTAAAACATTAAAAACATTCTCAGTAGTAAAACACTTTCACAATAGTTTCACATATTGTGTTTCCTGGTTCTTTATTGAGAGTTGGTTAATGTTATTTCCTGCCATGATCAGTAATATCCCAGCCATATGACCGTAGCTGTAATAATAGTAATACATGCAGTTATACATCACAAAAATAAACCTCTTTGGCTTTAGCAACTGTAAGACAGTTGAAACAAATGTCTCCAGCTGAGCTTTTAAAGAGGAAATAGTGGGAGCACATTTCAGATTTTCCCAGCAGATTGTTCCCCAGATGCTGCCATCTACCTACTGGTCCATAACAAATGTCACCAGTCTCTTGACTTTTACTAGTTTCAAAACCTGAAATATCAAGTTTGGACTAGACAAAACACGCCATGAGGGTATGACGACAAATAATCAGCCAGGTCATACATTGTAACAACATAACCCTCTGCTCTTACAACAAGCATAGGGTACTGGGCAAATTCCGGCCTGGGGTCTCTGCAGCAGCACAACGGAACAAAGCCTTACCAGCCTTTCTGACTTCCTCGGAGAACTGGGTGACAACATCTTGTAGATACTGGAAGTAGGGCTCACTGACAAACAGGCCTATAAAACTCTTCTGTGCAAAGAAGTCCAGTGTAAGTTTTCCTGGAGCTTTGTTCAGTTTGTCTTCCAGTCGAGACAGACATTTGGTGAGATAGGACACCTTGTTATCTTCAGCCTACCAGAAGTGGAAAACAATCACCAACATTAAAGACGATGATAAAAAATAACTGATAAAAGTGACAGGCATGTACTCTTTTTTCTGAGACTTGTTGAACACCACATTCAGCTATACTGAAGCAATATGTAGGTGGCCTAGACAAGCCTGGACAAAACAATCCAGAAATTCCAGTGATTCATATTACCATGATTATGATATAATGATATCATGTATCTCCTCCTTTGACAAGCACAGGTTACAATGGTTTCTGGGTTTTTTGTCATCACCTATACACTGTACATTTCTAATTACACAGTACCTTGAAGATGTTGGTGAGGCAAATTATCACATACCTTGAACATGTTGGTGAGGGTTACATAAGGCAAGTTATCACATACCTTGAACATGTTGGTGAGGGTTACATATGGCAAGTTATCACATACCTTGAACATGTTGGTGAGGGTTACATAAGGCAAGTTATCACATACCTTGAACATGTTGGTGAGGGTTACATAAGGCAAGTTATCACATACCTTGAACATGTTGGTGAGGGTTACATAAGGCAAGTTATCACATACCTTGAACATGTTGGTGAGGGTTACATAAGGCAAGTTATCACATACCATATTTTCTTGAGTATAGTGCGCACCCATGTATAATGCGCACCCCCCTCTAGCGGGTTCAATATTTTGGAAAAAAAGAAATTTGAATATTATGCGCAGAAAATTTTTCCACCGTACCCTTTCAGCAAAGTCCGGCAAACGAACGGGTGCTGAGAAACTTCGTCAGTACAAATTCGAAATTTGAGATAAAAAATCACCAGACATGTTTATTTACCGTTTAAATAGTATTTATTGTTCTGCTAGGCATTGTTTTATATTTAGGGATTAAGATTACCTTGCATATTTTCTCGTAAACTAAGCTGGAAACAGCAATCAGCTGTACACACGTTTTCTTGGTATCGACCGGTGATTTGGTCAAGACACACCCAATGATATAACTTTATAAGATTTTTAATGCAAGGATCGGCAACAATTGTATCTGAAACTATTTTATTTATCAGGAATAATATATTCCATTTTTTTCTTAATTATATGCAACCTTTATTAAACATATTTAAAATAATAATAACCCTAAGAGAAGCAGCTGATCGCTATTCCCGGGTATTATTTTTTACATGGAACATGTCTGACCAGTCACCGTCAAGGCTCACGCGCACGTCATCACGTGATTGCGAGAATTTCATGTTGACATAGAATCGTCAAACAAAAACAAATATGACTTTTAACGAGTCAAAGTCTGTCATTTATGATATATGTATCCATTCTCTGTCAACTAAAGTTTGTTTCAAGGCGTCAATAGCGGTATTCTGACCGTGGTTGCTGTTAATAACGGTGAGTTGTGCGATCTTCCGATCGCTTCACAGACGATTTCGCCGAAATTAATAAAAACAATATTATAAGGAATTTTGAATAAAATCAATGAAATAAGTTACAAACATAAGTCCAGATATACAAAGAACACTTTTTATAGCCAGACAGTGTAATTACATAATTATTTTGCGTACTTCAGTATGGATTTGTTGACATGGTATTCCCGGTGTTTCGTGTTCACGGTAATGTCTTTCCATGGGGGAAAAAAACATCCAAACTCATAATTCGTGTATAATGCGCACCCCCTTCTACACAGCTGTGTTTTTTCGAAAAAAAGTGCGCACTATACTCAAGAAAATACGGTACCTTGAACATGTTGGTGAGGGTTACATAAGGCAAGTTATCACATACCTTGAACATGTTGGTGAGGGTTACATAAGGCAAGTTATCACATACTTTGAACATGTTGGTGAGGGCTACATAAGGCAAGTTATCACATACCTTGAACATGTTGGTGAGGGTTACATAAGGCAAATCATCACATACCTTGAACATGTTGGTGAGGGTTACATAAGGCAAGTTATCACATACCTTGAACATGTTGGTGAGGGTTACATAAGGCAAGTTATCACATACCTTGAACATGTTGGTGAGGGTTACATAAGGCAAGTTATCACATACCTTGAACATGTTGGTGAGGGTTACATAAGGCAAGTTATCACATACCTTGAACATGTTGGTGAGGGTTACATAAGGCAAGTTATCACATACCTTGAACATGTTGTTGAGGGCTACATAAGGCAAGTTATCACATACCTTGAACATGTTGGTGAGGGTTACATAAGGCAAGTTATCACATACCTTGAACATGTTGGTGAGGGTTACATAAGGCAAGTTATCACATACCTTGAACATGTTGGTGAGGGTTACATAAGGCAAGTTATCACATACCTTGAACATGTTGGTGAGGGTTACATAAGGCAAGTTATCACATACCTTGAACATGTTGGTGAGGGTTACATAAGGCAAGTTATCACATACCTTGAACATGTTGGTGAGGGTTACATAGGGCAAGTTATCACATACCTTGAACATGTTGGTGAGGGTTATATGAGGGAAGTAGGCATGCGCTCCATTCCATCCTGTTGTAGAAAGGGACTTCTCCCAGAAGTTGGAGAGCTCATGCTGCAGCAGACCAACGGGGCACAGATAGAGGACATACTCTCGGGGAATATTCTGGTCCAGAGTAACATCATTCACGTGAGACAATAACCTGTACAAGGAATGCAAAATGTGATGACAGACATATTTCTTCTTGGATAGAAATGTAACTACATTTATGAACTTAAACACCATGGTCACTAGGAAGATACATTTGTAGTTCAAATAAAATAAATACATCACTCTTTACAACACAATCAGTGAGATCAAATATAAATATGTTTAGATACCATATACTGCAAACAAGACCAAAAGCATTTCAAGATTTGAAAAACGAGTGAAAAGGGGTAATGTTTCACAATCCTAGGGAAAATTTAGCTATGACCCAAGTCTCCATTTGTCTTAATATATGTAAAACTGGGGGTAAAAAAACACACATAATACTTCCACATCAAAAAAGCCAAAAGTTGAAAAATATAAAGATCCATGTGATTTAACAATATTAACCTACATGACTGTTTGTTATCTAACACTGCACTCAGCAATATTCCAGCTAAATGATGGCAGTCTGTAAATAATCAAGTCTGGACGAGACAATCTAGTGACTGACATCATGAGCAATAATATCTACAATTGGGATACCTGTGTATTCAGATAAATGGATTACATTGCTCCATACCCTCGCTGAATCAGTGAAGTTACATCCATGTTGGCAGGCTCAGCAGAATATACATGTAGTCCATCCAATAAGCAAAGGAGTACTTGAGAATACATAGTGGCTACATCTCTCATTTAGAGCGCTGCCCTCATACTTAAAAGAGGTCTTGTTCTACTGAATCAATACATCCAAGCTTTCAGGACTCCTAAATTTGTAACTTTTACGCTGACCATCACTTTTAGACTTTACACTTAATGCTTGTCATAAGAAGCGACTAACGGGATCGGGCTGTCAAGCTCGCTGATATAATTGATGCTTGTCATCATATCCCAATTAATTGGATCTATGCTCATGATGTCTATCACTGGATTGTCTGGTCCAGGCTCAAATTATTTACAGACCATCATCATACAGCTGGAATATTGCTGACTGCAACAAACTATATCACATCTCACAAGAAGCATTATAATGTATTTAGTACCTGTTCTACAGGGGAATTTCTACAAAATTAGGCAATATTGAATGTGTAGAAGTAATATCACCATGGGAAAGCAAAGATAAAGGCTTTGCACACTGAAAGGGATCCAACCTAACCAATTGAACACTGACTTGCTACTCCTGATCACTAAAAGTATTTCTGAACTATCAACAGTCTCTTGAAATTCATCAAGCCGTGTCTTACCATACTCGTTTGGAGTCGGTTCAATTCACGAAATTCACAATCAATTTCTTTGTTTCACAGTGAAATAAATTAATTTATACACAGAAACTTGATAAATTTATCAGGTCTTGGTTAAGTATTTCATTGCCGTGACTACATGATTAAAATCTGAAATTCTGTCCTGATACATGTACATGTTATTGACTACTGTAACACAGGAAAAATGTGCAAATGATAACAGGCATTCATGTGATAATTCCCTTCAGACACTAGCCAGGAATATCCTGGTGCAACTTCCGTGCAGTGAACTCACCAGTCTGACGCCAGCTGCACTCCCCGGTCCCCTGTTGCTGCAAGGGCCTTTTCCCTGAACATAGATAAATGTAGAAATGACCAGGGATTTATCTGTGATGGCACAATGCACCTGGTTATCACAAGTGAAAAGTCTCGAATTGGAACTTCCCAACTCATGTCACAATAGTCCTGAAAGTTTTATTTTAACAATTTCAGTTTTTCAAAGGTTACTTGTAGTTTATAAGGACAATTCCCCACATCTTGTATTAAAAGGTACGTAGATAGAATTTACAAAATACAAGTGGCTATATCATGCATATCATATATATTTTAGTTTCGATGTTTGCTTGATTTCAACATCTACTTATCAACAATAGGCACATACATAGTGCACTGTTAGGAGAAGGTTTGGGGGGATGAGATCCTCCAGAGAAGTAATACTCTAACAATTGTTGTTTATTATACAGAGTTTTTTTTGTGATACAATGTAGTAAGCATTCATAACAAATTTCCTCTCCCAATCATTACTTAATGTTCATTCATTTCCAATGTGTACAATTTCCTCTGTTTACTTTAATATAAAAAAAACCCATAAGCCCTTTTTTGAATGCTCCTATAATAAAGTACTAAAAAAACAAACCCTCCAGTCACATTATGAGCAGGTTATTGTTGGGTGTGAGGAATTGTCCGGACCCATATTCCCCTGCTATCCATGATAACAGGACCACCAATAAACATTATAAAGAGAAAAAGGTTTCAGTGCTTAGTTCTACCTTACTGCTTTGAATGCAATGCTTACCTACCTGAAACATTCAGAAGACATAGACCTTGAAACATGTACAAATGAAGTAAAATATCACAAAACATTTTGGCCAATTCACTTGCCACCGGTACTTGGATCAGTTGGAAGTGTTAGATAAAGCACACAGAAATACATGATGTTAATGATCACATGGCCAGGCATTTATCCAGTAAGTGCTTCTGGCAGGTAAATGGGGAAAAACCCAGCACAAAGCCATACATTAGTCATATATACATTAATATGAATTGGGAAATATTTAATACAAGTTTGCTGCAGACTTGGGTCCAAATATCAACCTCTGAGCACTGCTGAGCAGGTCTAAATAAACCCTTGATATCTGTTATATATACTGTCAGGGTTTAATGCATATGTTTCAGAATCAGTGAACTGTTCCCTTAAACTATCATCTTGTAAACATGTTAAAGAGATTGCATCATAAAAAAGACCCGAATTTAGGGCTTTAGTATACGACACTAGACTACATTTATTTTTAACCACTGTATTATTACATTGAGACTTAAGTCCTTAAGGGATGTCAGTTACACACAGACATAATATATATGATCAGGATAAACAAATATAGATGGCATTCATATCTAACATTGATGATAAATTAAATTCTAATGATTACAGCCTAGAGGAAACCACGACTGTAAGAAGAAGAAGAAGAAGATCATAATTTCTTGTTTCAGTCTTTCAGAGAAACAATTTGAATGTCATCAGTCAGAAGATTTTTGAAATTTCTTTTGAAAAAATCCTTTAATATTCCACGTCTAATAGTAGTCAAATTATCTTTTCCAGTATTTTACTCATCAAGGAAAACATTTATGTAGGGAGGCTCTTTTCCAGGTAGATTGTACACATTGTTTATTTGGTTACACCACTGTTTATTTGGTTACATACTTGTACGAAAAACGGGGAAAAAAGACTTCACCCACCCGCACTATATAAGTATATTTTCAAACACCATTGCCTGAGAATCAATTTACAAAAAAAATTTAAGCCTAATATATTTATTGGTTCTTGGATCTATTTGTGAAATATCATGATAGGCATTGAAGATTGGGAAAGAAAATCTTCTTAAGCGGATCTTCTGAAACTGTTGCCTTGTGTACAGCGCTCGACACAGCATATTGCATGCATGTTTGGGCAGTCGGCACATCCGTTCATTCAACAAAAGAAGAAGATTAAAGTGTTTATCAATATATTTGGGCCACTTCTAAATTTTAGGGATTGACGGATCCATTAAACAAATTTCATAAAAAATAATCTCCTGAGAACATGAAACATATTTTAGTGTTTGAAATTAAGGAGGTCCTGGAGTCCATGACGTTTGCTCCTGTAATATTTGAATTTAGGGATCACCTCTACCTTTAAACAATAGTAGAGTTAGGACAAGGACCCCATGATTTTCATGCTTAAGTTTGACTCCCTTGACTTTAAAAATATGTATGGCTAACTTCATTTTAATTTGCACTGTAGCAATGTTCCAGGGAATGGTTTTGTGCCACTTATCAACAAACGAACATGAAAGAAGCCAGTTACTATGCGCAGTGCTTGGGTTGTCGGCTTTGCTCTGCGGCACCGACAAGTTTGGGTTTGAGAAATGAATTGTGGAACGAAATGTATGAATTCACACATAGAAATTATTTCATGCATGATTTAAAAACCTCCAGACCCTTCTATGTACTGCCCTTTTAATGTGAAATTGAAATTAATGCAAGACATGCTAGTTAGTTTTGCTCGCATTAATTAAACTTCGTATTTATCAGGGGTAAAAAATAATTTCAGTCCCTAGTGAGTCAGGACTTATTAACCTATTTCTTCATGAGACAAAACTGATTTTAAGCAAGTCCAGTTCCATAGATGACAGGTCCAAAATAAAACTGCAACACAAGAACCGAATCACTCGTAATCCCCAAACAAAACAAACTTATTTGACAGCCAAAAATACTAGACACAGTTGGGTAATACAAAAACTATTATGCGTGGACAAACATGACAAATAACACACTGTTACAAATTATTCTTCACAAAAACGCAATTATCATGATCCCCAATCAAAAAGATGATTGTTTTAAATATGATGTTAAATAAACCACACATATTTTAAACTTTCATATAGAAAAACATATTTTGATTTTAATATATACATGATATAATATGTAATCATTCCTGTTGACAAACATGACAAACGACACCCTGTTATAAATTATTCTTCACCATAACACAGTTATCATGATCGCCAATCAAAAAGCTAATTCTTTTAACATATTTACGTAGAATGTTAAATAAACTACACAAATGTCGACTTGCATGTTGAATAACATATTTTCATTTGATTTTATGATACATAATCATTCCACATTACATTCACACTTTTTTATCATGACATATGCAACCTCACTGACAATTGGTGATTGGCTAACTAAGTAATAGTGTGTGACTTCAGTTCAAATATGATGTTGTGACAACATGGTTGTATCGAGACGACAAGCCCCATCGGTTAGTTAAATATAGAAACTATGTGCTAATGTTGTAAACAATAAATATAAAGAAGCAAGATTGTCCACAATTTTTTATAGTGTAAGCTTGGCCATGGAAACACACACATCATCAAAATAAGATGGTAAGTCATTGGACTTTAACCCATATCTTTCTAATTTTGATGCGTCTGGGACATTGGAATAACAAAAAAAATTAGCCCGGATTTACATGATTTATGTCTCAAAATTTACTGTTCACATAGGGATGCATTTATATTTAAGAAATAAGTCATTCAAACACATATGGTGTCTCGCGACTTTAGTCTTCGGACACTTACGAATGATCCTGATGCCTTTTGGCACACTCGTCCCATTTATGCGATATGCCGCGAACTGAAAACAGCTCCAGACGTCAGACGTCAAACTCACGAGTATGCATGAATAACATGGTTTTTAATAATTCGTTGGGTGACTTTTGTGACAGAAAAGTGGAAGGGAATACTGTAAGGATGATGTGGATTATAGTAAGGAATGAGGGAGGCATAAGCATGGCTAGTGACGACACAACGGTGAGTTCGCTTTTGAATCAGTACTGAAAAAATGTAGCCGGTGAAAGTGGCTTGTGTGAATGTTCCAGGACAGTTTCCAGTAGCCAAAGTATTCGACACAAAACCATTTCATCCGTTTTACTCGACGTTTTTGTGTGAAGAATATTAGGAGCCGATATAGACTCTATAATAGCCACTTAACGGGTACCTTACCCTAATGATCGTAAAGGGGAACCAAGGGCTAAGGGTAGAGTTCAGGTAATCTAATAGCCACTAAACGGGTACTTAACCCCAATGATTGTAAAGGGGTGATTGATCGTAAAAGGGATCCAAGGGTTAAGGATAGAGTTCGGGTAATCTAATAGCCACTAAACGGGAACCCAACCCTAATGATCGTAAAGGGGTGATTGATCCTAAAGGGGTGATTGATCATAAAAGGGATCCAAGGGCTAAGGATAGAGTTCGGGTAATCTAATAGCCACTAAATGGGAACCCAACCCTAATGATCGTAAAGGGGTGATTGATCGTAAAGGGATCCAAGGGCTAAGGATAGAGTTCAGGGTAACCTACCCTTTCACTGTCGACATTTGGATGTGTTCAGCGCCAATATAATATCCCTAATTAACTGCATTCTTGTGCATGACAATTAATGAGCCAAAAAAATAATATATGTATATTAGTTCCCATTTATAACCATTTTAGCCACTTGAATTACAAAAAAAAAGGAAATAAAAAATATATAAAAAATAAAAGAGCTTTCATAAACTAGCGCTTGCTATAAAATGCGCCGCCGCAGGCTATATTTAGTAAACAAATATTTTAAAACTCAACACCGCTGGGCGTATTCAATGACAATGTGTATAGAGATGATAGATCACTGGGAGGAGCTTATGCATACTTGACTACACCTGACATCACAGGGCATTGTTTCGCCGATGTGACTGGCAACAAAATACTACAAATATTAGGGTATTGTCACATGTTTGAAAAGTTTGTGGTACGGTATTCTAAAGGTAGGCCGAATAATATGTAGTGGACATCCATTGAGTTCTTTTTAAGGACGTACTTTCCTCAGCACTAACAAGCATTAAAATTTGATTAAATACCTCTCTGGTCAACCTTATGAAAGTGATTTTCTTTCTCTAAAATTCTACTGGGGTTGCATGGCAGTTTTTTGGGAAGATGTAAGCGGTCGCATTATTATTTTAGAAGAGTATTAAATGATTCATTTCAAGATTTACAGTATACCAATTGGGTGACATCTATCAGACCTCATATGTATGATATTATCCAGTTCTTATCTGCCTGAAGTCATCATTACTATCTTAAGATTCTTAAACATTACAGTTGGACTATACTGTAAGTGTCAAGGATCCTATTTGCCTTTCTAATGTCAGTATACAAGATACAATCCACATCCGCGCGATCACGGCACCCCGGCACTTTTAGCGAATGTGTGCCCACTCATATGTAAGTATCCCATTCATAAACCCGGAAGTAGTCTGTAACAACACTCAATACAGTTTGACATTTGTCACGATTTCGTGAGTCACTAACTTTTCATGTTAGAATCACCGAACAATCTCGATAACAACTTGTCAAAGAAATGTCACTCACTAAAAACATCAAATTCAATAAAACACTTACGCCCTTTGTTTTGTAAAACCCATTTGTATCAGGGTATCGAGAGACGGTCGGTCTTTCTGAGTTTTCTGGTGATCATTTCTCAAAATACGAGGAGGAAGAGCAGAAGCCATTTTGACATACAAAACATTGATTATAGTATGCTTACAACTTACTCACACTCTGTACATCTAGTTTAAGACTACAAAGACAGTTCTATATATACGCAAAGACATAATGAAAAAAATCATATTATACTATAAGAATAATGAATAACTTAAGCATAATGCCTTTTGAATTGATAATTTCTGAAAATAATTCATTAACAGTCGACTATTGATAGTAGTTGTCTAAGATCTATTACCTACTAGTTAACACACAAGCTCCATCTCAGCCCGTGCTACTTTCGCCTTTTATTATTGAAACAAGGAACGGCCGAATTATCGCTGCTAGGAGCTTTAGACAAGAACGATAATTCCAGTGTACCGGAACTTTATAGTCCCGGAACATGCCGAATGGCGTCTTGCAAGTTACGGAAAGAAGCGAGCGGTGACGAATGATTTCTAACAAGTATTGTGATTGGTTGAAAGAGCACAGGGAGCCATTTTCAAAACAGTTTATCAACAAAATCGTGTAAGAAACATGTTGTCAGATCATTTTTCGTCATATAGTTGTTTTTAACCAGCGCATGTACATAGATGAACGTTGAATGTGAGTTACATATACTTAACGCGTTTAAAAACATAGCCTAAACGGTCAGCCCCAGTAGCCTGCGCCTATAAACAAGAAAATTGGAAACTGAAATTCGGATTTAGTGATTGTTTTGACGTCACCATATAGGCCTAGGCCTACTATGATATAGCCTCGGCTAACCTGGGCCTAAGTTACGAAGACAGTTATCAGTGGTTATTTCACTGATACATGATCATGATGATAGTATTGATACATTAAGTTTTGATATGACTATTGTATGTACCCATTGCATCGTAGGTTGGCATATCAAATGATACATACAATTTTCAGTGCATGCAGTAGTGTTTGGCACCATGACTAGCAGAATATGATCATGTTTGATCATTTTCCTCCAATAATTTTCTTAAGACCAATAATATTTTTGGTACATTAAACTTTCAACCATGTATTCAGTATCATGATACATATATACTATGACCTTTCTATATTATACATGTGTCAGGAACCATATGGTCTCGGGTTGTGTGTTCCAACCTTGACATGGGGGTCCCATACTGGCGAAATGTGGCACACTTCACAGGCTTGGTGGGGAACATTGATTATCTATGCACAAATCATTGGAACAATCAGCACGATCAGTTGAACATTGTTAATTTACTTTTTAGAGAAATAATGGACAAGAAACAGACCAAAGTGAAAGTTGTGATTCGTGTTCGTCCGTCTTTAAAAGAAGATGCTAAGATGTGTGTGAGTGCAGGTACAGACTCGGTGGAAATATTCAACCATAGAAACATCAAAGAGAACATCAAATATGAGTAAGTTTTTTTTTGCTATCAAACATTGAGTCAGCTCTCATGATAAGCATGAGACTTGAGATCTTTACTGCCACAGGGTGTAACATGGTAAGGTAAAAGCAGGCTGATGAAGTTTAGTAGGTCATTTATCATTGTTGTGAATACATTGTACAAACATGATTATTGAACGATGTTTATTAGCATATAATTTTTTAATTTGAAGTTTACACGATATACAGCTTTTCCATTGGACTAGATGTGGGTCACATGACCGAGAAATTGACTATAATGAGTGTATGAACAACACAAATTTGAAATGACATAAACACTGACAGACTACTTCCTCCCTCCTAGGGGATCCCTGGGAATTCCCTAGCCCCAATGCATACAGAATAATTTTTTTCCAATCCTTTAGATCCTGTAATTTTCAACTCAGCTTTTTAGTATTCATCGAGAAAGTCTGAGAGTTTGACTGCATGATCGTTCATGAATATCCTCACTACGACACATCCCAGTGAATAACACAAAGAAATACACATCCAAACTGTCGTAGTATCAACTCGATCCGTGTCTAGGCTGACAGTAATGGTCTACAGCAATCTATGAATTTATCTTAGCATCTATTTGACACATCTTTAATCACCTTTCAATAATCGGATAATTGATCAATGATAACTAAAACAGGTTCATTAACAACTTCTCAAATCCCTCCCGTTATGTTTATCATGTTGGTCATTTTGACATCTTGAACTTGATGTAACTAAGTGTATTATGATGCGCTGTCATTGTAACTGAGTAACTGAGGTAGTTCTTAACAGACTTTTCTAATCTAATGGTGATATTATTTGAATACATGCGTTGTGTCAGATGTTTCTGAAGAGCAAGTTGTGCATACATGCGCTCATGTCGCCTTTCTTTTTGAGGAATTATTTTATTCCACGATACAGCGGATGTTGCATGGCTGTCAGTGCAAATATGAAGTCACACATACTAAATAAAACAGTGTATAGATCTAGGCCTATATCCTCTGAGGTAAAACATTGTCGCAAGCTCCGACGTTCATACAGTTTGGCCCTCTATGAAGGTTCATACTCCAATGAACTCACACAAAGTGACAGTCAATTCTTAAATATTTGCTCCCTTTCCTATGGTTTAACCATGATCAAGGTAGCTATCAAGCAATGAATATATTTAGGCTTCCAAAGTGCCCTTTGGGAAAATCACTATTTTGTTCAAAATTGGGAATATATGTTTTCATTACTTATTTTCAGAAACTTAAGAGGTATTTTAACAATTTATAACATGGCATAATATTGCATTCAATGTAATAATGTTAACTATACCTAAAAACCTCTTCCACTTTACTACCATGTTTACTGGGATTGCTGTCACTGATATACAAGTCAGCTCTACTAAACCATAACAAGCTAAGGGATTTTTCATATTCCAATTTTGGAATTTACTGACTTTAGCTGCAGACTTGGGAGCAAATAGGCCTCTGAGCAGGTCTAGACAGATCCCTGCAAACAGACGACATAGCTGTAAGAAAGTTTTGGTGTAAGCCTTTCGTAAAAAAACACAGGGCAGATCAATATGTACGTTTACTCAATTAATAGTTAGTTTTGCAGGAGATATTCAATGAAGATGTTGTACAGCTGACGTGTGCAGAAAGGGAATTCCATTGTGACATGCTACATATGTTAAGGAAATCAGTGTGCCAGTTCCCTCAAAATGCTTAATGAGTCTTCAACTTTTCCTGAAAGACAGTCAATATATGTGATTGGTTAAGCTTGTAACATAACTGTACATGGTATTACTTGTATTCCAACTGTGAAATCTGATGGGTGGATGTGGCTTTTGAGTTCAATTTATCATTTGTGAACATTTACTTGCTGTATGTATTATCTGACTATCATGATTAACTATGTCATATTTATCCTTCATCTTCCCGAGGCAAGAGAGTTAACTGACTTTAAAAGTCCAGCTTCCACCCTTGCCGAACTGGGCTGGAATTCCTGGGCTCGATTGTAGCGCCACCAGTGGCTATTACCAGTTATGTCCCTTCCAAGTCTCTCCTATGGACCAATCAGATTCCACCTCTTGTATAACTTGCGTTTGCTTCACACAAAATGGTGGCGCCCAGTCAGGACAATCTAATCGATAATCAACATCTATATTGTGATAAAACGGGTCATACATTGCGAAATGCATCAAATCACGTGAGCACCTTGATTAAAGACATGAAAAGATTTGGAAAATATCTGCTGACAATGAGTTGGCGGTGCACATGCTTTGCAAATCCTGCAATCCACAAAAACCGGATTTCGATTTCGGTGCGCAATTTTGATTGGACTATGCATAGACTCGTTAGTCCAGCCAAAATGTAACTCCATAATACCAGCCTACTTCGTCAAGGGTGGAAACAGGACTTTTATAGTCAGTTAACTCACTTGCCTCGGGAAGATGATTTATCCTTATGCTTATGGTGGTTTGTTTTGTTTGTTTCCAGTTTTTCCAGTGTATACGATTCATCCAGCTCCCAACAGCTCATATACAATGAATGCATAAAGAATCTACTCCATCGCAGCTTAGATGGGGAGAATGTTTCAATATTTGCATATGGTCCAACAGGGGCAGGTAACTCAGTTTGATCTCAAACACATACTAAAGTTCTCATGGAAATGAAAAAAACCCTGTTTTGCTGGATTTAATACTCGTCACAAAGCATTACGTAGATGTAAATACGAAATAACAAAACAACTGGAAAAGTACTAGTCTGGATTTGCTAGTTTTATCTCAGTGCTCAATACAAATGTACTTTACAGGAGGCAATTTGTAGGCACTTTCAACATTCAAAAATAAAACTAAGTCCAAATTGACATGGCAGAAACAGGCTATAGGCATTATGCAAATTAGACTGGAAAAAAGTTATCAAAACAACAATAAAAATAACAGCTTTGTTTATGTACATAATAATAATAACATGTAAGTTGTTGTTTGAGAAGGGAATATGTTACTTTTACGTTCTGATATTTTGACGATGATTCACTATCCCACAATGCCATTCACAAATCACTAACCACTGACAAATCACATGCACGTGGGTTTCAAGCATCAGTTTTCACCTGTCGTCAAGGTGTCATAGGTCATGGACATTCACCTTGATCTACTAACACCTGGTTATGCTCAGTTTCACAATAGTCTGTTTTGTTCATATTTTTACACACTTTTACGTGTAAAAAGACATAAAAACCCTTGATACGCTGTATTTGTGCCAAGGCCCAATTAGTACTAATTGAGTTGTTTGAATATTTATATATTTTGTATATTAACTGCATTTATTTAAAACCTGAGATCGAAAAAATCTGTGTGTGTTTCAGGTAAAACCTACACAATGCTTGGTTCTCCAGCAGATCCCGGTGTTATCCCCAGAGTTATCAATGGTCTCTTCCAGACTATTGGTAGGAAGACCAAGGACATGGGTGCACAACCCCACTCATACAAGTTTGAGGTTGCCTTCTCTTATCTGGAGATTTATAATGAAAAGGTAAAAGTGTTGTTTGAATGTTAGTCCAAAAGTTCAGTGTTACTATAATGTTACTATAGCTAGGATTAATGTGTGCAATCTACAGACAGATCTTTGTCCCAGGTCAGCACTTTATGATGTGACAAGTCTACATTCCCAAATTTGAATTTCACATTTCTATGTGCATTAGGGCAAATATCACTTCTCACGCACCAGTGTATTGTTGCCACCATCTGGACAGCATAGATGATGTCATTTGAATCTAATTGTGACGTAAGGTCGAAATGATGTCATACAAGAAAGGACGTCATAGCTGAAGATTGTGGACGTCATTCCACAAATTGTGATTTTTCTAGGACAGCATGTTTCTAAAGGGGGGCTTTCGAGAAATAATGGGTAATAAAGAAATTATTACACTAACACATGTGTCATACTGATTTTACAAAATTTGTATCAGAATCCATGTATTACACACATTCTGGAAATACAAGAATTCTGACACTCATTTCATAAATCAGTATGACACACATACTCGTATAATCTCTCTGAATAATGTAATTGACTTGAAATTGAATGAATATCAGGACAAATACCAAGAAAGTATCTTTAATACATGTAAACTAAGTGTATCAATATTGCATTAAATGCATGGTCATATTACATGTGAATTTGACAAATATGTTACAAAAAAGGTTGCAGATTATCTCACTGGGCAATTATATTTCAGAGCTTGCATGTCACATACATTTCTGGTAATCCATATTATTTGAACCAATCCGAAGCTGTAGTTTGTGTGACAGGCTATTAATTGTAAGAAACACTGGTAGTACTTGAGGAAGAGCTCAGGCAATCCCCCACTCCCTTTTCATTCCCACTTGGGTCAATAAACTTTGTAATGAAAATGTATTGATCCATGCTGAATAAATACCATAAAACAACAGAAATTGTTCAACTTATCCCGCATTAATCCTTCATGCATATACTGTTGTTTTCTGACAGAAGAACGAACTGTGTAAGATCAAGCTGCTAAAGAAAAGTTGTTCCAACCAGTAGAAGTAGCACACTTGCACAATTGTCATGTGACCCGGAAGCTATGACGTCGCATCAAAGCACATTACTGCTTTGTCACCTCCATGAACGGGCGTACTGTTGTATCCCTTATGGAAATAAAGCTGCTGCTGAATTGCGTGTTTCTAAATTCATTGTTTGCTGCTATATTCTCTCCTGTTTATGGTTTGTACCCTTTGTGGTCTTCCCATACCTCTCTTTTGTAACATTTTATCGCTGGTTTGTGGCTCTAGTCACGGTAATTTACAGGCATAATGTTGAATTCGTCACATACTTTTGTGTCTTGCGTTCTGAATTCTTTAATTTGGCTTTGGTAAGCCATTAATTCTGTTTTACCTAACGTTTGTGTGTTTAAAGCTATACTTTTCACTATCTTTTGTGTAATGGTTTTCTCACAAGTTTTAAACAAAAGTTTAATTGAGTTACATTATGCCCCCCGTTTCCCGTTGTGTGCTTGCCGCATTGTTATGATTTTGCTTAAATTCCAGAATTTATGCCTCGTTATACTCACTGCCGAGGAAACAAATCTGGTCGGGGCCCCTAACCTTCTGTGCCTTGATTGTACCTCGCCCTGTACTGTCACAGAGCAGTACTTTCCCTTGTCACCATGCTACTTACGAGTATCTAGGAAATGTATCTCATCGTGTTCGTCGATACCCTGACATGGCTCACAACTCGAAGACTCCCTCTCTCATCAAGAGCAACACCCTTTTGCGGTCTTCTACGCCTCCCATGCCATCAACTTTATCAACAACATTGTACTCCCTTCTCCGGTGACGGGACCTGCTTCTACGTCTCCTCTGCCTTCACAGATGCATACTCCCAACACCAACATCAGCTCCTGGGCATCAGCGTCGAAATGCTGCTTCCCAAGGAGGCCATAGATGTTGTGCACAACCCAGTTCAGACTCCGGGATTTTACTCCTCCGTGTTCTGGTCCCCAAGATGGGCTCCACCAAACTGTTCATGATCCACAACGTCTCCTTTTTCAATCGGCATTACCTGGAACGTCCTCCTTACTTCCAGATGACGACGCTGAGGCTCATTCGCAAGAAAGCCATGGCAGACGCCTATGCCAGGCCGGACAAGGTGGCTCCCACCGAGTGGCAGCTCCATCCAAAAGTCTTTGCCATGATCTGCCGAACGAGCGAATCCCAAAACATTGATCTGTTCACCACATCTCAGATCTGCCAGTTGTTGACTTACACCTCACCAGTGCCAGATCCGGCAGCAGTGGCAGTCAACACCCTCAGCGCTCCCTGGGAAGGATTAAGCACATACAATTTTCCGCCTCCGGTTCTCCTTCCCAGGGTTCTTCAAAAGATCCAGGCCACTCAGAACCTGACACTGAATTTGGTCGCACCTTGGTGGCCAGCCAAAAGTTGGTTTGTCCACCTCCGAGACCTCGTCAGAGACAACCCACTAGAACTTCCGGCGTGGCCCATTCTTCTGTTACCCACACAGTTGGTTGCCACACCTGAACATCTTGGGCTGTGCTGGGATTTTTTGCAAAGAATCATCTCCCAGGACAGCCCGATAGATCATTCACCATTCTCCTTCCCTTCCCCTTTCTCGTCCATTGTGGGTGCCGACAATGAGGCGGAGCTATTGTTATGCCCAGTTAGAGCATTGTGGATTTTCCTACGACAGTCTAAAGCTTGCCGCATGTCTAGGAAAAACCTTTTCCTGCCAGTTCTCCCCCTCGTCGCAGTCGGAGGTCAGCCGGAATACTATTACCCTGTTCACCCGGGCAGTAATCCTCCAAGCTTATAAAGCAGCCCGATTGGATCCCCCCAAGGCTAACAACCCACGAGATCAGGGCGGTCATATCTACCATGGCTCTTCACAATAACTGCTCCATCAAATCGATCATGAAATGTCGTTATTGCCGATACGTCACCATCTTCGCCAGCCACCTCCATCGTGATGTAGCCTTGGAAGTTCACAGCTTTGGCCCCCTGGTTGTAGCCCAACAGGTCACCAATCTTCGACGCCACTGATTCTCAGATACCCAGAGCAGGGCCCGTCGACGTCTCCGGTGTATATCACCACAGATTCGAGGGCTCTTAGGCCAGTTCTAGTTTTTGGCAAACCACATCATTCTATTTCTGTCACCTATTTGGGTTTTCCTTTCTGCATCAACTCTTGTTTCCTTCCAACAAGAATGGTCGTGGCTGTTCCATCATCACTGTGCAGTGAGGGTTCATCGGACCTTGACGAGGGTTTATTATGGAACACATCTGAAGGTATGCCCACCGCCGTGCCATCTGATAAACATGCATTAAGGAGTAATGCAGGATAAGTTCATAAATTTAGTAAAATCTCAATACTTTTTACATTTGTATACTTATCCTGCATTACAACCTCTAAGTGCCCTTCCTTCGCTACGCTACCTCCCTTCACCTCTCCCCCCCAAAGATGTCATGTTTAAAGCAGTAATGTGCTTTGATGTGATGTCATAGCTTCCAGGTCACCTGTCGAGGGTGCTGCCTCTACTGGTTTGAACAACTTTTCTTCAGCAGCTGGATCTCACACAGTTCGTCTTCCTGTCAGAAAACAGCAATAAATGAATTAAGGAGTAAGTATACGAATGTAAAAAAAAAATTGCTTAACTGACATAGGTTCAAGACCTGCTGGAACCAAGAAACTGTGACCTCCCAATCAGAGAGGATGGAAATCATAATATCTTTGTTGCTGGCCTCGCTGAGAAGACAATTCAGAATTTTGATGAATTCAAGAATCTTTTTGGCCCGGCCTCAAATAACAGGTAAATCTATGCAAAGAGCACTTATGTGTTGTCATGTTAGTGTGTGAGTTGGGGTTTACAGCTGTTAGGACTGCAGCAAGGAATGGCAGTGTATGGTGCTTCAACCAAGGGGCATGACCCATGACCAGCCATACCTGAACAAGTCAAACATGGATATTTGTTTGTGAGCATATGGAAGTTCATGGGGTTTTTTCTGCTTCAGGGTACACAAGGTCACGTTTAAGATCGTTGCACTCTTTTCACAATGTGCATGCACGTGTGTGTGGCTGCTTGTACTAGTCCAGACTAATGCCAAATTTATGGTGCAAGCCCAATCTGATACTTATGCTGCAGTTGAACATGAATACCCCACTTGGACAGTGTACTGATTCTGAGCTGACCAGTCCTTGTTATAGCCCCTTAATGCCAAGCACCAGGCAGGGTATCAAGAAGTACTATCTTTTAGCGTTTTGGTATGATGCGTCCACCAACGGAACACCAACCTTCCGTTCTGCAGACAGATGCCGCTAGAACAGGGTGACTGTCATCAATCTAGTAAAACTTTGATGTGGGCTGTCAGGATAGAGTTGTCATGTTGGTGACATAACACCATATTCACCCTTCCTCATCTTCTAATGCCCAGGTCATCTTTTGTTTGAATTTTCTCATCACTTGTTTACGTAACTGTTTTCAGGACTGTTGCAGCCACTAAACTCAATGACAGGTCAAGTCGCAGCCACAGTATCCTGATGTTGAAGGTTCGGAAGACACAGCAGTGTGCCCCCTTCAGGGAATACCAGGGCAAGATCTATCTCATTGACCTTGCAGGATCTGAGGACAATCGCAGGACAGGCAACAAGGGCATTAGGTCAGTTGTGGAGTTATTAGATTAGGATCTCTGGCCTGATTGAACTCAGAAGAAGCAAGACGAGGTCTCATGATATTTAAACCACATGTCTACTGTGACGTCACTATATGATCTTCATACACAACTGTGATCTGTATAACTTAGGTTCACTTCCTCCCAGTGCACTCTTGTCAATATGGGATACAAGTGAACTACAGGTGACTGGAGATATGGGTGGTTATACCTTACTTTCAAAGTCACTTCGATTATTATCTTTTGTGCAGATAGTAATTACAATAACATTTGTATCCATATCACAAACTGTGGTGCTCATATAACATACAGGATATTACTAGTGTGCCTAAGTGTGAAATTTTCAATTTATTGTAAAATGTTTCCTGGAAATTCATTGTGCGCTCCCCTCCCCCCAGACCAGTGATTGCATTGTTTGACTTTCAGACTGAAGGAGAGTGGTGCCATCAACAAGTCTCTGTTTTCCCTGGGAGAGGTGGTAGATGCTATCAACAGTGGTCTGGTAAGACACTATAACAGAAGTTGGTGCCCATCACCAAATCTTCTCTTGCCAAAATCTGAATAGATTTTGATGTTTGTTATTGAGCTGAGCTTATTAAACAAAGACATGTCACTACACCAGGTTTTGGACTCGTGGCTAAAAGATCCATGATCTATTCCTCTTGTGTTGACTGTTGACCCTCAAAGTTCATAACCAACAATAGTACAAATGGTAGGTCAGTGCCTCATGATGCCTAAAGTATAAAACTGTCATTCCCACTGTCATTGTCAATAAGACAGTATACTCTCAGTTGTAAGCTTTCAATAAAGTGTAGTGCATCATTATATGTATGTAGTTGTTTACATTCATGTTGTTTATGTTCCAGCCACGAATTCCTTACAGAAACAGTAAGCTGACTCGCTTGTTACAGGTAGGCTGCATGAAGTACTCCAGGCTCATATGTGATGTGTTTTGCTGTTGAAACATTCGTGACTCTTGTCATATCTGTTGTTAAAAGTAATGTCCCAAGTACTGTAAGTCTTGAAATTAATGCGTCTCCAAATTAATACAACTGCTGACCGCTAGCCAAAAATGCGACTCAATATCAATGTGACTCCCCCACCCCATCCCCATCCCCAGTGGAATGATATATATCCTTACCTTAATCAAACCTTACCTTCATCCAATCAAACAGCAAATAGCATCGCTTATTAGCACTGAGTAGAGCACTTCCGTATTAACAATGAGCAGTGTTTTCCTAAAAACAACACAGTTTATATGTATATTTTGTTGACTGGCATTGAGGAAGTTCAAAGGGAAAAAAATCTTTGAACCAACAACAGTTAACTGATTGGTATGTGGAGAAGGAGTTGACAAACATGAAGGGAGATGACAAGACATAGGCTGTGGATCTGAGGAGTGTGGTGAAACCTATCGGTGCGCATTGGGTTGTGTCAGCCTTTGACGAAGTGTTGCGTGGGGGGCATCTGTCTGGACTGCTGGAGAGGTCAATGATGCCTATTGTGTAATTCCTATTCTTTTTTACTGTGTTTGTGTTTATATTCAAGTTGGTATTTCCACTCCTAGTGTGCAGTGAGGTTGTCTTATTGTTGATAGTCAGTTTGGAGACATAAATGCAAAGTTTCATTAATGCCAACAAAGACCACTCGCATTTTTCCCAATTAATTCAAAATCTACAGTAATTAAATTGGTCAGTCAGCTGTACAGGAAACAATACACAGACATGGTACAACTATCAGCATGCAACGGAGAATGTCTAAAAGAATGGCTTAGTGTAACTTGAATGATGGTTGGTTGTTGTTTAACGCCACACTCAGCAATATTTCAGCTATATGACGGCATCTACCAAGTCAGCAAGCCTGACCACCCTGTTAAGTGTTTGATGCTACCAGACTTCATAACTACCAAGTTATAACAGATAGAAGTGGTTGGTCATTGGATTTACTTCTCAGCTTCCAGAACGCCATCAGACGACGCTAACAGTGACGTCATGCCTGTATGCGTACAGTAAGGGAGGTAACTCTCAAGCCATCAATACGTAACATCTCCCCTTTTAAGGGTAACCTTTAAAGTCTGGAAACATTAATGCAATACTAATGGTAAAACAAGTCTTTGTTCTTAACAGCTCAGTTGCTGAAAACCGAAAGCATATTTGAAACACTTCCCAAACTTTCAACACAATAACAGTTATGAATTGATTTCGTCCTTAGTAAGGCACACAGTTCATAACATAAAAACTAAACAGTTCTTCGTCCTTTCAAAAAGGCTTACAGTCCATAACACAATTTTACTGCAAAACAGCTTTACTTTAAAGTTCTTAATTTGTAAGATAACCTCTGAATCTAGACGGTTGTTTGATCACACGACCACGAGAAGTTCTCTTCTCAGTTGTCTCACTTGACTGTCTAGGTGTCTGTGCAGGAATCTGAACTCTCTCTGTAGTTTTGCTTGATGTTTGGTCTACAGGCTTGTCAGTACAGTTCCTCATAGGAGTTTCAGCGGAAGTTCTTTCCACACACAGATCTGGTTCTAACCGGTTCCTTTCAGCCATATCTGTATCCACAAACAATGGAGGAGCTTCATGAGACTTTCTCAAATGTCGTCTGTTTCTGCACAAGTTACTGCCATCTTCTGTACGCAGTTCATACGACCTCACATCCACCTGTTGTTCTATAACAGCTTTCTTCCACTGTTTGTCGAACTTAGTAGGCTTGACTCTTACCACATCTCCCTCCTTCAGAGCAGGAAGTTCGTTGGTGCCTCTATTGAAGTAGTAAGCTTGTTTAGATTTTTTACAAGCTATCTTGTCTGACACACCATCAACGGTCTTTGGTTGTAAAAGTGTACTTGCTGTTGGGAGTTTGGTCTTTGTTCTCCTACTAAAGAGTCGCTGTACCGGAGAAAATCCTATTCCCTCTGTCGGAACATTTCGCCAGTCCAGGAGAGCTAAGTAAGGATCAGTTTGGGCATGTAGTGACTTTGTCATCAGCTTCTTAGCTATCTTCACCGCGCTTTCAACTTTCCCGTTGGATTGTGGGTAACGAGGTGACGATGTAACATGCTCAAATTCATAGTTGTCTGAGAACTTACGAAAAGCTTCAGAGTTGAACGGTGGACCGTTATCGGAGATAATCTGATTTGGAATCCCATGTCTAGCTAGATGTGACTTGAGCTTCTTGTTGATTTCAGGAGCTTTCTTGCTGTGGAGTCTGTCAACTTCAAAGAAGTCGGAATAATAGTCCACAGTAATCAAAAAGTCTTTCTCATCAAACTCAAACAAATCGCAACCAAGTTTCTCCCAGGGACGAGTAGGAATATGATGACTGATCAAAGGCTCCCTGCTTTGGTCTTGTTGTAGGGTGTTGCAGGTTTCACACTTGCTTACAAGATCTATTATCTCCTGTCCCATGTTCGGCCAGTAGACAAGTTCTTTTGCTCGTCGTATACACCCTTGCACACCGATGTGGCTTGAGTGAATTCTCTCCATGATGTTGCCACGTATACTTGCAGGTACAACAACACGCTCGCCCTTGAATACTACGCCATTCTGCATAGAGAGTTCGTCCCGAAAGGTAAAGTACTCACGTACTGAGTGTGGTAAATCTTCCTTTGACGGTGGCCAGCCTTGCTGTATGAGCTGCATCAGCTTGCTCATGCAAGTATCTTTACTTGTGGCTTGTTTCAGTTCAGCTAGTCTCTGTTGAGATATGGATAAATGCTCGACCATTTGAATTGTCTCAGTGTCAATAGCTGTTGGGCTCCTCATGTCTATCATCAACACTTGGCCTTCGTCAGTGATCAATTGTCTGTCATGTGGTAAGTACGCACGACTTAATGTGTCAGCCATGAACATCAGGCTTCCTTTCTTGTACACCACTGTAAAGTCGTACTTCTGCAACCGTAGCATCATGCGTTGCAGCCTTTTAGGTGCGCTCAGGAGGCTCTTTCTCAAGATGGACTCTAAAGGTTTGTGATCTGTCTCTATGGTCACCTTGCGTCCATACACATACTGGTCAAAACGTTCCAGTCCAAAGACTATTGCAAGCATTTCCTTTTCTATCTGAGCGTAATGTTGCTCTGTGCTTGTCATTGATCTGGATGCACATGCCACTGGTTGTCCATCTTGCATAAGACAAGCTCCGAGGCCACTTTGTGAAGCATCACATTGGAGATGTGTGACAGCTTCATTATCAAAATATTTCAGAACAGGAGGTTCTGACAGAATGTGCTTAATCTTCTCCAAGCACTGTCCATGTACAGTGTTGTCCCATCGAAAGTTCACTTCACCTTTCAGCAGATCCCTCAGTGGAGCGGTGATTTCAGAGAGATTGGGTACAAACTTTTGCACATAGTTGACCATCCCCAAGATGCGTTGCACACCTTGTTTGTCAGTAGGTGAAGGCATTTTCTTTATAGCCTCAACCTTGGTCTCATCAATTTGGAGTCCATCAGCAGTGAGTACATGACCCAGGTAGGGCACTTTTGGCAGTTTCAACTTCAGTTTAGACTCATTCAGTTTGATGTCCTTCGCTCGACAACAATTAAAAAGGGCGATCAATTTCTTGTCGTGATCGACCTCAGCATCCTGATCAGTTTCTCCCACGCCGTAAACTAAGATATCATCATGAATCGCACGAACACCATCCAGTCCAGATATGGCATCATTCAGTCGTCGTTGTAACTCTTCAGGAGCTGGTGAGAGGCCAAATGGCATACGGAGCCAACGGTACTTTCCCCAGGGAGTTTCAAACGTTGTCAGGTAACTGCTCTGTTCATCCAACTGAACATGCCAGAACCCATTTTTGGCATCCACCAAAGAGAAACATTTGGCCTTGGCCAACTTAGGCAACACATCATCTATAGTCATTATCGGATAATGGTTTCTCTTAAGTGCCTTGTTTAACGGTTTCGGGTCGATACAGATCCTGATTTTGTTTGTCCTCGGTTTCTGCACCACCACCAAGGCTGACACCCAGTCTGTTGGTATGTCAACAGGTGTAATAATCTTCTGCTTAGTCAGTCTTTCCAGTTCAGATTTCAGCTGAGATTGTACAGCAACAGGAATCTTGCGACATGGTAACTGTACTGGGGTTACAGTATTGTCAACCTCCAAGTGTAGAAAGCCTTCCAGAGTTCCCTCACCATCAAACAAATCCTGATAATTTTGTTTGATATCAGTCATTTCCAGTTTCCCAGGCTCAAGTGAAGAGTCAGCAGTTAGATTCACCTCGGGTGATTCCATCAACAGAATATTGTCAAAGTTCACAGTGATCAGTTGCATCTGTTGAACAGCTCGTGCCCCTAATATTGGTTTGCATCCCTTCTCAGACACAATTAGAAACTCAACACTGTACCTGCGGCCATTCTTGGGGTTTTGTAGTGACACACGTATCTTCCCAAGAGGTTTTGTCTCAGCACCGTTGTACATTCGCAGTGTGGAAATCAGATTAGCGTCCAATTTACTGAAGTTGTCATCCCTGAACACTTGAGTATACACAGAAGAAGGCAGAATGTTAACAGTTGACCCACAGTCAAGTTGAAATTCAACTTCCTCTCTATTCACAACCAATGTTGCAAATATCCTTTTGGGGTAATTCTGATTGACCAAGTTCATTTCATCAACTTGTACAGAATTGACACAGTCAGAAGTTACAGACATTACAAACTCTTCAGACTCACTATCTTCAGTATCACTATCCACCATGTGAACCCTGTCTTTGCTCTTTCCAGGACACAAAGCAGCAAAGTGATTTCTCTTTTTGCATTTTGCACAAGTCTTACCCCATGCCGGACATACTTTCTTTTGAAACTCATGCCTCTTTCCACAAATCTTACATTTGAGTAGTTCAGATGTTTTGATCTGTTGCTTAGCATTAGGTTTCTGTGACTTGTTGGGTTTCCTTTGACTTACAAACTGAACATCTTCAGCTTGCGATAGTGATTTCAGACGTCTCGTCGCACTTTCATGCGACCTACAAATATCTATGCAGTCCTTTAAAGACAGTTTTGAAGCTTGTAACAATCTCTTTCTTGTTGCATTATCACGGATGCCCTTTACCATCCTGTCACGGGTCAATGACTCCGCTAAATCCCCATAGTTGCAACTCTTTGCAAGATTTCTTAATACTGCAACATAAGAATCAATGGACTCGGATTGTTCCTGGTCCCTTCTGTTGAAATTGTATCTTTCCCAAGTTTCATTTGTTTCCCCTATACAATAATGTTCAAGTTTTTCCAGTATTTTGTCCACCTTCTGTCTATCTGCTTCATTTTCAAATTCTAATCCATCTACAATGTCTAAGACATCTGGACCAATACATGTCAATAGGGTAGCCGATCGACATTCCTCACTATCAGTCCTAGTGCGAGAAGCAAGCTCATAATTTTCCCACATTCGTTTGAATTTCTTGAAATTTCTAGACAGATCACCTTTCAGATCTAATCTAGTAGGCAGTGGAATGTTAACTGGTATGTGAACAACTTGGAGTGCAGCCTGATTACCTTCTGCCATGATCAGTCAACAACAGTAATCAAGCAATATGGCGTAATGGCTTTCCGTAGATTCAATTACACACAGAATAGTATTCAGTCAGTTCAGATAGAAAAAACACCGTTGTTCTCATAGATCATATCAGAAACAGTTCAGATTACTGGTTGAAATCCCTTACAGTCAGAGTATATATCAAATTTCACAACGAAATATGACACAGTTCAGTAGATTTACCACGCCGTATTGGTATCACGAAAATAGGTGACATGCATCAGAAACGCACGCGGTCAGTCAGACAGGGAACAGAAACAGTCAGAATAGGGAATTTCAACACAGTTCAACGTTATGATAGCAATCTAAGTTTTACTTCTGACACCATGTTAAGTGTTTGATGCTACCAGACTTCATAACTACCAAGTTATAACAGATAGAAGTGGTTGGTCATTGGATTTACTTCTCAGCTTCCAGAACGCCATCAGACGACGCTAACAGTGACGTCATGCCTGTATGCGTACAGTAAGGGAGGTAACTCTCAAGCCATCAATACGTAACACACCCGATCCCGTTAGTCGCCTTTGGCGGCAAGCATGGGTTGCTGAAGACCTATTCAACCCTGGATCTTCATGGGTCGTAACTTGAATGAATATTCTACAGTTGACTTTAGTTTTACCTCACTGACATGTCAGTCCTATTTTGAATGTGTATGTAGGATTCCATCGGTGGGTCGTGTCATTCCATCATGATCACCAACATCGCCCCTGAGGAGCACTACTACTACGACACCTACTGCACCCTCAACTTTGCCAGTAAGAGCAAGAAGATCGTCAACACCAACACTATGTGTGTGAAGGAAGCTCCAGGTTAGATAGCATGCTTTATCACTGTTTTCTTTGTGCACTTTCCGAGGGGGACTACACTATGCCCCTTCCATGATAAGCCAGTACTACCAAAATCAGTATTCTATCACATATCATATGTGATTTCTCAATGACAAGACTGATGGGTGCAGGTTAAGTCGGCTTCTCCAGCCTAAGTTTTATTGCCTGCACTCAGTACAAAGAGGCTAATAAATGTCACTTCAAATTTATACCCTACAAGATCTAAACAAAGTGTTCATGTTTACATCCTGTTTTACTACAGATTGCCAATCTTCCGTAAGAGGCAGATTGGCTAACTTAGGAGTAAGAATGATGTACTGTATTCTATGCCAAAATTACAGTAATGATGAAGTGTAAATGTACTTGTCACTGCTTTGTGTTATATTAAAAACATATATCCTTTTGTTTTAATTGACCAGTAAGCCAGTTTGTGTGATGTGCAGTCAGTTAGGTACAGTGGAGAAACAATAATGAAATCATGCCCGTAACCACCGTCTCAAGCTCAGGAATTTGTCCCCATTTCATGACCATCTCACTGCATACCCAACCTGCCGTGTTTTTGATGACTCTACCCAATTTTCTGGCCCAACCCCACATTTCAATGGATTCATTGCGACTAGGACTTCATTTCTGCATAAGGCATATGTATGCTATTTGCTGCTGATAGTGGTCAATTTGGAGGTTAAGGTTATAAAGGCTAAATTTAATCCCTGCAACCCCTATTGTGTGACTCATGGCATGTGGGACCCAGCATTGGTACATCCACAGTCCCTGCGTTTGTATTAGCCATTACATGCAATTGTGATTACAGTTCTGTGGGATTCTTGGTCACAATAAGTCCCCAGTCCCCCATGCTTGTTCTAAGATCCAACTCTCATGGGGATGAAGATGCTGCTTTCAGTCACTGGTTCTCCCGGTCCATACCTCCATGGTCTAGTGGCAGACCGTCCTACCAGAAAGTGGAAAGTCCATACGACCGCCTCCATGGTCTAGTGGTAGAATGTCCTCCCGGAGAGCGGAAGGTCCATACGACCACCTCCATGGTCTAGTGGTAGAATGTCCTCCTGGAGAGCGCAAGGTCCATACGACCGCCTCCATGGTCTAGTGGTAGAATGTCCTCCCGGAGAGCGGAAGGTCCATACGACCGCCTCCATGGTCTAGTGGTAGAATGTCCTCCCGGAGAGCGGAAGGTCCATACGACCACCTCTATGGTCTAGTGGTAGAATGTCCTCCTGGAGAGCGGAATGTCCAGGGTTCGATCCTTGGCCGCATCATACCAAAGAAGTAAAGTATATGGTTCATGTTGTTACCCTGTCTGGCGCTCGGCATTAAGGGGCTAAAACAAGGACTGGTTGGCTCGGTTCAGTATACTGCCTGAGTGGGGTGTTCATGTTAAACTGCAGCATGGTATCTCTGGGTTAGCACCATAAATTGGCATCAGTCCGGACGAGTACCTGACTACCAGCAGCCACATACACAATGCATGTCGCTATATAAGTGCAATAATCTTGGACGCAATGTTAAACCCAATTTCACCTCACCTCCTGGTCCATACTCAATGGTATCTACAATACTGGTGACTCAAATTTGCTGATACTGGTGATAGTCATGTCTGTGTTCTAGTTGTGTCAGCAGTAAGTCATCAATCCAAACTGAAGAGAAGTAACTCAGCACCTCTCCACACAGTTGGGAAAAAGGCCAAACTGTCTCCATCGTCTCCCCCCGTGAGTGCCGAGGCCCCAGTATCCAGTGACCCTGCTCCACTCCTCAGGTCAGTAGCGTCAGGGACACAATCCATGCAGTTCGGGGAGCAGGAGTGCCAGATAACACACTCTACGGCTTTCAGCAAATGGTCAACATATATTTGTTGTCTTTGATGATAAACGCTGAAACAATCAGGACTATATTATAGCATATAAAAGAGCAATGTATGATAAGGATACACACACCTCTCATACAGCATGTAGAGTAAAGCTGTAGATATGTATACATGTACCTTCTATGCTGGTCAGTGATTTTGAACAATTACTTATGCATACACTTATAGAGTTAATCATGCACTATTAATAAAACATAAATACATATGTATCATACCTCGTCTCAAGGACACAGGCTAGAACCTTTCTACTCAGAGATGTAGTGAGTAGCCCTGAACACATTAGCACAGGCTTGTATGGAATACTGGCATAAGAAATACTTGAATAGAGTTAATCATGCACTATTTTCAAAACATACTTATCTCAGGGAGGCAGGATAGGACCTTTCCAATCAGAGATGCAGGAATGTAATAATTAATGCACTTACCCTATGTAACATGATGCAGAGGTGTTCTCAGGAGATGTTGTGAGAAATATGCCGACTGGCCAGCAGAAGAAATTCAGCAGAAAGCTGAGAACAATTACCAACTAATCACAAGCCAAGCCACCCAGTGATACTAACTCGAACCTCAATAAAAAAAGTAGCTTAACTACCCAAGCTGACTACAGAAACCAGCTTATCTAGGAGTTGGTAATTGTGTGCAAACCATTAGTGTTTGTATGTTTAGGGTAACACAGACAAGTGTTTAAGGGGATACATGTTAAATATTTAGGTTGAGGTTGTTAATTTAATTTAGCTTAATTTAATTCAATGATGCTGTAAGATTCAGCATGTTATTTACAAACATACTGCTACACACACATGTCACTTTGAAGAGACTGTAAAAAACACTACTGTAACTACAAACTACAAATTTAGGAATACAATTAGTGGATAAAGTACTCAATCCAATAACTTAATTCTAACCTTGGAAAATAATCCAAAGATCCAAAATCAACTGAATATGGTATGCCTTATCCAGTCAAAGATATATATATGGAGTGACAGGAAATCTCCTGAGATGTCCAGTACAACTATAGTCTGGAAGGTAATTTAAGGTACCAACGTTTACTACAATATCTGAAAAACTATCGGACCTACTCCAGTCAAAGTTGGTATGATATTATTAAACAGTCATACATAACTGGATATTACATTTAAAGACAATCAGTGCATGAATACAAAATCTGTCTATTTAGCTATCACTATATTTCATCAACAACCAGACCTGTTCGTCATGGGTGGAACAAGCATTCATTGAAACAGCCATCTGCATAATGCTACCCCAGTGTCACAGGGCCATATGACACAGTTGAACCAATCAACTCAACTGGAAAGGGTGCACAGGAATCACGCACGCACGAATACGGTGTTAGCGTTGGGTGTCTCAACGTGCGTGATTCCCGTGCACCCTTTCGAGTTGAGTTGATTGGTCCAACTGTGTCGTATGGCCCTGTGCAATAATTTTGAACCCCATTTCACCTGACATGCTTTATAACAGGCTTAAAGCAGACACTTTCAGTAATATATCTAAACTGATTATGTACAATTACAAGAAATACTCAGCCCCTGTCACGCACAAACTGACTACAGTGGAGTTGGTCAGGCTCTGTGACTTGGTCACTGTCACTGGTCTGCATGGTCAAGTTATTTACTGGCTGCCTTAAAATCAGATGTAATGATGTTGACTGTGATGCTGAACATAGTCTGTTTTTCAACTGGTATAGATTTTTGAAAGCACTTAACATTTCAATGAGAAACTACGAAAAAATGAGTGTGTAAAGCTATATTCTTTATGCTCCTTAAGTATTGGTAACAGTCTGTAAATCACATCAGTATAAGCCTGAGCTATGTTCCACAAATCAATCATAATGCTAAGACAATTGTAATTCCTATACTTTAACAATGACTTACGACAGTTGTAGCATTACAATCATTTTATGCAACATAGCCCTGTTTGTTTTCAAGAAGTCTGTTCATGTAATTTGCAAATAACTTGTGGCAGTGGTGTCATGTCACTGTGTAAACTGATACAAGAACAAGAGATACTTAAAAAGTGCACAATTCACAACTCAGGAATATAACACTGGTGATGTTTGAACCGACAGTCCACTGATGCGGCGACAGAAAAACCTTGAGCAGACAGTCAACAGTCGCCTTCAGGAGATGGAGCAAAACATCCTCCGCCACATCCAACAGGTAGCAGCACAATCCACCAACACTTCCCAGAGGGCACCTGTCTCCATGGAGACCATCCACAAACAACTGTCAGCCTTCCAGGATCAACTCAAACAGCTAGGGCAGTCAACAACAAAGACAAACAAGGCAATAGACAGTACCACAGATGAAGAGAGAGGGAGAAAGGAAACAGAACGGAGACCAATGAGGGGTTGGTGTTGTTTGCTGTGAAACATGTCTAATGTCCCCATTGCCAAACACTCCGATACAGTTGTATGTACCACTCAAACAAGCTGACAGACTTTGGTCAGTGATTGCTGCACTAAGTAGTCATGTACATATGGTGTTAAATGAACTGAAAGATCAAATTGCCACTTGAGTTTTTACATTGTTTCGCATGAAATAAAAGTGTAAAGTGTTAAAATATAGGAACAAAAATAAGTTTACACAAAAGTATATGTTCCATTTAGGAGTACATTTTATTATCCCCAAATTTTACAAATGGGGAGGTATAGCGATCAGCATGTCCGTCTGTCCTCTGTCCGTTTTCCAATTCTTGAGCAGAACTCCTTAACTGTTGAATATTTCTTGATGAAACTTGCTATACAGATCAGTCAAGTGGTGAACTGGTGCCTTGATAATATGGGATATGGAAAAAGAATGAACAGCATTGTTTTATTCTTCACTGAACTGAAGGTATCCAATGGCAATGAACCAAAAGTCGGGTATAAGTAGCCAAACTCCATTTCCAAGTTGCACCAGATTGGGGGACTATGTCATCACCTAAAGACTCTGTTATAAACATAATTGTTTTTCACAAATATCCAGTCATG
Source organism: Haliotis rufescens (assembly GCF_023055435.1). Taxonomy (NCBI): domain Eukaryota; kingdom Metazoa; phylum Mollusca; class Gastropoda; order Lepetellida; family Haliotidae; genus Haliotis; species Haliotis rufescens. The sequence continues at coordinate 3,347,748 of NW_025964068.1, forward strand.
TTTGTTTTGTTTTTTAACTGTGAAATAAACAACCTCATTGCTGGTTGGTTTGGGATCAAGAGGATTTGATAGTCATGAAGTACACAATATTTGTTCCACCAGAATCCTGATGAACTCCTCAAACTAATTTGTAGATACAACGAACCAGCAACACAAGATGAAGGTGGGGAAGAAGAGGTCTGTGAAGGATGGTGACGACATCACCTGCAGTCCCCTGTTTATTGATCCTCCCAGGCTCTTCAAGAAAGGCTTCAAGTCAACTGGGTCCAAGAGGAACATATTTGGTAGGCTGTTTCACTAACACTTCACTATCTGTGAACATGATCCACCATATCGGTCAGAGAAGAAGGGGCATTTTTTCCAGTGTCCATGACCCTGTCTTCCAGGCATATATGTTGTCTGAGACTTTGATCACAAGTCACAGCACAATCCATAGCACCACATATGTCTTATGCCAGCATGTACAGACAGTACCCCAGATCACAAAACTGAACTGTTATTCCTGACACACAGGCAAATGAAGGTTTGGAGGGGTAGGTGCTAATTGTATTGACATTTACATAATCACTTTTCTCCTGAAGATTTGTTTGTTTACTTGCCCCAGTATGTTGATATAGTTAGCAGTATACTTTGACCTCAGTTGTGATTGTTTCTTCCAGAAGAGGATGACATAGCTGAGACCAAAGCTTTAGAGAGACTGGCTGAAAACAAGGGGCCAGCACACCTACTCAACACAGAGGCACAGCGTAAACACAGTATGTGCGACTTTTGTCTTGATCCTTACTTGTTACACTTGTAGCCAATGTTTGTAGATGGAACCATGTACAATGAGGATCAGCTGGTGACCTGGGTTGATATTGTGGTTTATTGTAGTTTATTGGTGCGTCATTGTTTCTTGGTGGCCTGAGTTGCTCATGCTATCAACCCCTGGTTTGAAAGTCCACTCACTTTGTGATAATTGTATATAATGAGCATAAGTATGAAGTGTAGTATTCTCCATACACCCCCACTTTATGGTGTGTATATGTATTCCTACTCCATGGTTCTACTGTGTGTATATGTATCCCTACTCCATGGTTCTACTGTGTGTATATGTATATGTATTCCTACTCTATGGTTCTACTGTGTGTATATGTATTCCTACTCCATGGTTCTACTGTGTGTATATGTATTCCTACTCCATGGTTCTACTGTGTGTATATGTATTCCTACTCCATGGTTCTACTGTGTGTATAAGTATTCCTACTCCATGGTTCTACTGTGTGTATATGTATCCCTACTCCATGGTTCTACTGTGTGTATATGTATTCCTACTCCATGGTTCTACTGTGTGTATATGTATTCCTATTCCATGGTTCTACTGTGTGTATATGTATTCCTACTCCATGGTTCTACTGTGTGTATATGTATATGTATTCCTACTCTATGGTTCTACTGTATGTATCTGTATTCCTACTCCATGGTTCTACTGTGTGTATATGTATTCCTACTCCATGGTTCTACTGTGTGTATATGTATATGTATATGTATTCCTACTCTATGGTTCTACTGTATGTATCTGTATTCCTACTCCATGGTTCTACTGTGTGTATATATTACATTCAGTAATACGTTACCACTGTTATACCGAGGCTGTTGTCTCCCACAACTGCTGCTATAGCGAAATCTACCACAGAGATCTCAATTACCTCATGCAGCACGTGCGTAGCCACCTAGCTGCCATGCGACACCCTTCACTCTTGTCTCCTTCGTCTGCTTAGCAAGACGTGTTTTCTCCTGCTGAAGCGTTCCTTGAAGATTTGGTGATATTTATTATAGTTTATTCTCTAATAAACTGTGCTTTTATGGGTCGTTGCGGTAGCTACGCTTGGTTATAATTTTCCCGCCAAACGGAAAATTTTTCCCGCCCTTTTTTCTATATACTTGCGGGGTTCGCGTATGCACGTTGTGTTTTACGTTTCCCCTGTTCTTGTATGTTTTGGGGGTTAACATAACTTATTTCTTTAATAAAAGTTATATGTGTATGTTATATGTTCACATTGCTCGTTTATTTTCTTGTGAAAATGTTCGTTTGTGAATCATTGTGGTGCGTGCGTTGTAACCATGTTTTGTTCTTTGTTTATAGCAAACAATCAATGTCTGACATGGATATGTCCCCAGTATCCACCCCCTCTACCCCTGCTCCTCGGAGTTGTGGGGTGTGCAGAAAGTTTTTGTCGTCCCGGGATCCCCACGATCGTTGCCCGCGGTGCAGGGTTCCTTGCGGGGTCACCCGGTGCATCCTGTGCGAAGGTCTGGGGCCTGCGGAGTTTGAGCGGTACCGGCTGTACGTACAGTCCGTCTCCACCCCTGTGGTGGCCGGTTCGTCCGGTCGGGGTCCCCGTGCGGGTACCCCCTCCTCGGCTGCGGCGGATCCCCTTGCGGCCCTCGGGCTGTCTGGGGATTCCGTCGCCGCATTGTTGTCGAAACTTGTGGACTCCAAGCTGGCCGCCTTATCGCAAGATAGGCCGCTGGCTGTTCCGTCCCCGGCCTCTTCGGTGGCCGCGGGGTCCACCGGTAAAGCGGCGGATCTCTTGGCGGCCCGTGTGCTGTCGGGGATTCCGTCGCTGCATTACTTGCATAACTTGTGGACTCCAAGCTTGCGGCCTTATCTCAGGATAGGCCGCTGGCTGTTCCGTCCCCGGCCACTTCGGTGGCCGCGGGGTCCACTGGTACGGCGGCGGCTCCCGTGGTCACCGGTCCTTCCCCCGAACCGTTGCTCCCGCTATCGGTTTAGGACCGCGTGGCCATGGTTTATGACCTCTTTGAGGACATGCCCCGGCCGGTACCGCGGGGAATCCACGACTGTGGGTTCCTCCGAGGTATACGATGAGTCTTCCGCCACGGCTTTCCCCGCATCGACCTTGCTGCACGGTTTCAAGCCTTCCTTGGAGAACGCCTTCGCGGCGGCCTCCGGTCGGGGTCTCCCGTTGCCTCCGACGTCGTGGAGAAAGGGTTTATTCCCGGTACATGACCTTGCCTTTCCCGAGGCTGGTCCTACCGCGGTGGCCCATGTTGAGCGGTTGGGTGTCCGTGCCCCACCGGCTGCTACGGTAACGCAAGCTACCTTGCACCAGCTGGACGCCCTCGCTCGGCACTCCATGTCTCACGGAGACACTTACTTGGCTGCAGCGGCCCGTCTGGTCGAAGGTTCTCCCACGGACCGTGACCAGCGCATTTACAACTGCCTGCTCAGTTTAAATGCTTCCCTGGAGTACGTTGCCGAGGACTCTCGGCACACACTTGCTCTTGTTGGGTCCCTGCATAGGCGCCTGGGTGCCGCTCCTAACCGGAGCGCGCCCCAGGCTGCTGCGGCATGTAGGTCTCAGGGGTCGGGTTCTTCTTCCTCTGGGAAGTAGCCCCGCCCCGAGGGCTCCGGTATGGGCAATCAGCTGCCCTTTCGCGGGAAGACGGGGAACTGGGGGAAGCCCAAGTCGTCAACGGACGGCAAGGGCCCCTCCAGGTGACTCTCATTGGAGGGGTTCGTATGCCGACAGCGCCAACTTCGGTTGGCCCTTAGGCGAACCCGAGTCACTTGGCCCTGGACAGTTGCGCCTGCCGCAACCTGTCAGGGCCCCCTCTCCTTCCCCAGTGGGAGCCAGACTCCAGACTTACTGGGAGAATTGGGAACAAGTGTTCGACGACCCGTGGGTGGTCAACACGATTCGGTACGGCTATCGGCTTGATCTCAAAGCGAATCCGCCGCTCACCGTTGCCCCGTTGGCAGGTTTCGATTCGGAAACCGATCTTCCCATCCTCGCCGATGCCATCGGCAGGTTGGTGGAGAAGGGGCAGTACGGGAGTTAGCTCTACCAGAAATGACACCGGGGTTTTACTCCAGGATATTTCTCGTTCCCAAGTAGGACAGTGCCGAACTCAGAATGATTCACACGTCCGCTCCCTGGCTGTTCACCCAGTTAACCACCCCCATTGTGGGGTTCCTCCACAGGAGGGGTGTCCGGTACTTCGCGTACCTGGACGACTCGCTAGTAGCAAATCGAATGACGGACACCCTGTCACGCCATCTCGATTTCGCACGTCGGCTCTTGGAGCAATTTGGGTGGATTATCAATCTCCCCAAGAGCGAGTTAACCCCTTCTCAGAACTTGCTGTTCATCGGAGGTCGGTTCAACACGGTGTCCCATCGCCTCTTTGTTCCCCCAGACCGGTGGCACAAAATTCAGGCGATGATTGCCAAAGTCTTAGCGGTGCAACAGACTGTTCACTTTTGGGAACAGCTGTTAGGGCTACTTGTATCAGCCCAGGACTGCACCGCACGGGGTCGTCTCCAACTCCGCCCGCTGCAACGGTTTTTAATCCAGTTGTTAGCAACGGAGGTGAACAGTGCGACCGTCGCCCTCCCGGATCGGCTCCGACCGCATCTGGAGTGGTGGACGGTCCCTTACGTTGTCTTATCAGGAGTCTCTATGCGGCCCTACCGGGCCACGTTGACCCTGTATACAGACGCCTCTCTAGTGGGCTGGGGCGCCCATCTAAAGGGGGAGGTGAGCTCGGGGCTGTGGTGCGTAGACGAACTAGGTCTTCACATCACTTGTCTCGAGTTCAAGGCAGTGATCAACGCAGTCAATCACTGGAAGCATCGTCTCGTCGACGCCCGGCTCATGCTGGCGACCGACAACACGACGGTAGTGTCCTATGTGAACAAACTGGGGGGAACCCACAGTCACTCGCTACTCGATCTCACGTTCGAGTTTTACGCTCTGGTGGACAGTGTCCCGTGCCAGATACGCGCCCGTCACATCCCAGGTGTGCGGAACGTACTGGCCGATGCTCTATCGAGGCCTCAGGATCCGAGCCCCACAGAGTGGATGCTGAACCCAGTAGTGTTTCAGTGGCTGTGCGAACGTTTGGGTCGTCCGATGGTCGACCTGTTCGCAACGCGGTTCAACAATCAACTCCCGTTGTTTGTATCACCAGTCCCGGACCCGAGGGCCATCGATCATGATGCTCTCGCGTTAGACTGGACGGGCTTGGTCGCTTATGCTTACCCGCCGACAGCGTTGATACCACACATTCTAAGCCGGCTCCGAGGAGTTCGCTGTCGAATGTTACTGATCGCGCCCATGTGGCCGAACAGATCGTGGTACCCCGACTTGCTGACCCAGGTCACGCAGTCGCCACTTCCACTGCCTGTGAGACCGGATCTCTTGATCCACCCTCACACCCGTCAGCTTCATCCAAACGCAGGGCAGTTCAATCTGCACGCGTGGATGTTGTCACCGAGCGTCTGAGGAGTAAAGTTTTTTCTCGCCGGGCGTCTGGGGCATACATTAGTATGCATCGTGATTCTACCCAGAAGGTGTATAATGCACGTTGGGTTATTTTCACGAAGTGGTGTTGTAAACATCACATTCATTCGCCAGATAAGGTATCTGTGCAGGATATTGCTCGTTTCATGTCTCACTTGCGAGAGACCCGGAAACTCTCCGGGGGTTCCATTGCCAACTATGTCTCGTCCGTTGCTACGGTACGGGACGTTGCTATGGGTACCAGTCTCTCCAAAGAGCCGGTGATACGGGGTATTATCAAGGGTTTCAAACAACACGATCTTAAGAAGGGCCGCCTTCGGGCACCGGCCTGGGATCTTTCCCTAGTGTTGCAATCACTTACGGAAGCTCCGTATGAACCCTTGCATAGTGCTTCGTTCCGGCATGTGACTTGGAAAACAGCATTTCTCCTCTCCTTTGCCACGGCGGCACGTGTATCCGAAATTCATGCACTCGATGTCGCCAAGGTACGATTCGATAGGGGTGACGAAGGAGCGGTCCGCCTGGGCCTGCTCATGGGCTTCGTCGCCAAGAATCAGAGAGTCGGGCAAACGGAGAGAGAATTCACTGTAAGATCACTCAAAGAAATCTTACATCCTGCTGATACTGAGGACAGAGCGCTGTGTCCGGTTAGGGCCCTTAAGTATTATCTTAAGGCTTCGAATGAACGTAGACAAGGGCGTGACCGTCAGTTCATATCGTGTAACCCTAATCGCACGGTTGACATAACTCGCAACTCGATTGCGTTGTGGCTTCGTTCTGTCATCAATCTGGCGTACCGGTCTCGGGGGTTACCGGTAGCGGGGTCAAACCCGCACGAGATCAGGGCGCTAGCGGCAACATTTGCCCTACACTCGAATATCTCTGTTCGCAGAATATTACGAGGTTGTTACTGGCGTTCTGACTCGGTTTTTGCCAATCATTACCTCAAACAGGTCGCTGATGCCGTCGTGGAGAGTGTGCACCGTCTTGGCCCGCGGATCGCGGCGCAAGCGGGCACCTAAGGGGTGTGCCCAGCGCAATTCCGAACTCCTCAGGCGTCTGACCTTGCACGGTGGTCAATCTGGGTCGACTCAAATGTTCCCACTGCCGTGGGTACAGGAGTTGGGGTCCCGCAAACCAGCGCACTCACACCACAGGTGAGGGCGGCTTTTTGTGTGCTTTGTCCTTATTTGTATTTTGACATTCTCTTTCAGATTAAATCCTCCTTGGGGCACTTATTGCATTTTCCTGGCTCAAGAAAATCTACATGACATAGTTGTAACCATTTTCCTTAATAAAAATTGTTACCACACAAAAAACTTTGTTTTTGTATGATATACGTCCACCCTTATGGTGCCTCACCCTCCACGGCGCGTCACGCCAAGGGAAGCAACTCTCACCCAAATCACTTTCCTTATGTCATCTGACAAAGACAGACGTGCTGTTTTTTTCAAGACAAAATAAAGACAAGATAATCGTTCGTACAAGAACCATGGCAGACCAAACTGTATGTATGGTACATTTCTTTCATGCAAAGGCGTAATACCTCGCATTGTAAAGTTATAAAGTTGTAATTATGTGACACGTGTACGATACCTTTGAAATGAAGGCCGTCGTAGCGTCCATTTTGTAGTGCCACGTATGATATATGTAACACCAGGGCCATCAAAAACGGCTTCGGTTTTTTAATCTATATCATCGGGCTTTAGCCTACAATCTTTTCCTTTAAATAAACCCAAGGTGGTGTGTTAATTATTTTAAATTACACTTACCTTTTTTACGGGTTTTCTACACCTTCGCGCGTAACACGCCCACTTTGGTGTTATAATTATACTACGACATTGGCTATTAGTATCGCGTTACCAATCGCATTCTAAATTACGCCTTTGCTTCAATTTATGCACGTATCTTTCCGATCTTTCAATCGCACTGATACACTTTATTACCCTTCCCGCCAAACTCAAAAATTACGGTCTTTTTTACAGACCTTCAAACTGTGTACGGGGTGCTCGGCTTCGATTCCCCCCCAAGACAGGCATGATACTTGCATAAAGTGTTTTGCCGGAGACGGGCATGACGATGGGTCATGCCCGATCTGTGTTGCATTCACACCACGGGCGCAGAAAAAGAGAAATGTGGACCTCTTACACTTTAAGGGTCTATTGAAGGCGGGGGTGGACATAAGATCGGCAAAGACCGCCCCGCCCCCCTCAAAAAAAGTAAGGAAAGGGTAAAAAGGCAGCTGAGACTGTCTCCTCCGCTCCCTCCCCGGGGGCCGGGGGAGAAGGCTCTAGGGTCCCCGTCACAATCACTGCACCCTCTCCTGCACCGTCTTTGGCAGACATCTCTGCCTTGTTGAGGTCGCAGATGGCGTCGATGATGGAGGAGGTAAAGTCTCAGCTCCGAGAGGATTTGCGGACCGAGCCTTCCCCGTTGTCGGCGCCGGACGCGGCTTCGAGACCTTGTGATATGCCCGGCTCCGAGCAAGGCGCCCCAGGTGCGGCTCCGTATTCTGTCTTCATTGGTGCATGAAGTCATCAACCCTCTGTTGTCGGGTGCCCGCAGGAAGTTCGACCTGCCCGAACTTATTAAGCGGTACCCGTTAGCAGAGGATGGTGATTTTGAGGTACCGGTGGTGGACGAATACGTCTGGACCTCCGTTACCCTGGGGGGGTCTTCGACCCCCAACTTGGCTAAGGTCAAGCAGGGCCGGCGGTTGCCACCCTTTCCCGCGTGCGGTACGGAGCTGAAGGCTGCTTAGGTTTGCTTCGAGGAGCAATATCGTAACGCATGTCAGCAGCTCCGGGTGTCCGTACACTCCGCTTATCTGTCGGACGTACAGAGGGAGTTAGCGGGAGAGGGGCCGGCCGACTCTTCGGAGTTGGCCGCGCAACTTACGGAGGTACATAGTCATCTTGCGAGGGACGCTTATTCGTAGCTGTGCCTCGCAGATGATGTGCGCAGTCATGGGCATGCGCAGGCTGTGGATGTCGGTATCCAAATACTCGGCTTCCACACGCCAGGATCTACTTGCTTTGCCTTATAAGATGGGTGCCACCCTCTTCCCTGGGGCTCAGCAGGTGGTCCGAGAGGCCGCACAGTTGTATGCCTCCATCAAGGATTCTAAGGCCTTGTTGGAGGTACCATGCGTTAAACCGCGTAAGCGGACCTCTCCACTTGCTTCCTCCTACGCTGACGCGCCGGGTCAGAAGTCTGCACCTGCTTGGAAGCAGCCGCTTCCTTCAGGTAAGGGCGCCGGGAGGAGCAAGAGAGGCAGGGGCCGGGGCAGGGCAGCTGGTCGAGGCCAGCAGCCTTTTCGCGGGGCCGGGAACCCATTAGCGCCCGAAGCGCCCCAGGCGGACCCACGGTCGCATGTTTTCGAACTGCCGACAGCCGGGGTCCGCTGCCTCAAGCCGGATGTCCCCGTAGGCGGCCGACTGGCTCTATTCCTGCAGGAATGGGAGACAGTCACATCCAATCCCTGGACCCTGTCCACTCTAAGGGATGGCCATTTGCCTCGGTGGAAACATCATCCGCCCCCCTTCTCCGGGATAAAGCACACTCCGGTGCCTGCTACCCTGGAGAGGGCGGAATTCCTCCGTGCCGAGGTCGACGCACTTCTTATGAAGGCTGCGATCGAACCGGTTCCCGTGGGACAGGAAAGCGAGGGCTTCTACTCGACATATTTCCTAGTCACCAAAAAAGACGGAGGGTTCAGGCCTATTCTCAATCTGAGAAGGCTGAACAAACTTATAGAGGTACCGTCCTTCAGGATGGAGACACTGCGCTCGGTGATCTCAGCTGTCGAGACCGGAGAATGGCTAACGTCAATAGACCTAAAAGACGCCTATCTCCACGTACCCATACACCCCGAGTTCAAGAAATACCTCAGGTTTTCTTTCGACGGGAGGTGTTATCAGTTCAGGGTTCTACCATTCGGGATCGCTACGGCCCCAAGGGTGTTCACCAAGCTGATGTTGATTCCCGCCCAAGTGGCCAGGTCAAAAGGTCGGTTCTGCCATCCGTACCTCGACGACTGGTTACTAAGAGCTCTATCGCAATCCCTGAGTCAGATAGCTACACAACAAGTGATAGATATTCTGATCACTCTAGGGTGGATAGTCAATCTCAAGAAGTCAGATCTGAGCCCTACTCAGAATCTAGTCTTCCTAGGGGCGAATTTCAACACGGTGAGCGGACTTGTATCTCTGTCACAAGATCGCATTACCAAGGTCAGAAGTGTTACTTCCCAGTTCCTTCTGTCCGCCAGTCACACTGCTCGTACATGGCTCCAGTTACTGGGCAACATGGCGGCGACAGTGGATGTGGTTTGGCGGGCGCGCTTGAGAATGAGACCCATTCAACAAGCGCTCCGTCGACTTTGGGTGAACTCGGAAGATCTCGAGACTGTTCTCGAGACTCCGCAGTGGCTCAATGCACACCTTCAGTGGTGGACCGAGGTCGGGAATCTGTCCCGGGGGCTCCCCCTCGACACTCCCGTGCCGTCTCTCACAGTTCAAACAGACGCGTCACTCTCCGGCTGGGGAGGCGTTCTGAACGATCACACTGCCTCGGGACTATGGTCCCAGCAGGAGATCAAACTGCATATCAATGTGCTAGAACTGAGAGCGGTCAGGTTGGTGTTCCAACGCTTCCTGGATCTGCTTCGTGGCCAAGTGGTGCGTCTAGAGATGGACAACCAAACGGCGATGACTTACATCCGGAAGCAGGGGGGAACGGTGTCTCCGTCGCTTCTCCAAGAGACGTGGCAGTTCCTCCTATGGTGCGACTCACACGTTATCAGGGTGCTACCTGTTTATCTCCCGGGGGTAGACAACGTCCGTGTGGACGCTCTGTCTCGCCGGATCCTCGCTCCTCACAAGTGGAGGCTCGACCCGGGGATATTCGGGATTATCTCCTAGTTATACGGGTCGTTCCAGGTGGATCTGTTTGCGTCTGGGGTGAATCACCAGACACCAACGTTCTGCTCCCGAGTCCCCGACCCGAGGTCGGTGGCACCGGACGCCTTCCAGCTAGATTGGACGGACAGAATACTGTGGGCATTCCCCCCAGTACCTCTGATTTCCAAGGTCCTGTCTCAGCTAGCCACTCAGCCTGCGCGACTACTTGTGCTCCTGGCACCCCTTTGGTCGGCGCAGAGTTGGTTTCCAGTCATACTCAGGTTTCTGGCTCAGCCTCCTGTTCTATTACCTTTACGACCGGACCTCCTATCCCAGAACGAGGCCCTCCACCCGAATCCCAGGATTCAGTGGGTGGCTTGGCCACTGTCCGGAATCGCCTCCAGGAGAGCGGTATTCCTGCACGAGTTGCAGACACAATACTGGCTTCGCGGAGGGATTCGACAAACGTTCAGTACGAGGATAGATGGGCCTGCTATGCGCGCTGGTGTGTCGATAGAAGGATTGCAGATCCCTTTTCTGCAGATCTCGTAGCCGTACTTGAGTTCCTCCAGTCGCGACTAGATGTCGGCCTGGCCGCATCGACAGTCCGGGGGTACTCTACAGCTATCGCTGCCTTTCACGTCCCCGTCGACGGGGCACTTTTGGGTGCGCACCCATTAGTGCAGCGTTTTTTAGCAGGTGTGGACAGGATCCGACCGCCTGTCCGGCGGATCAGTCCCCCTTGGGAATTGTCAATCGTTCTTGATTGGCTGTCCGGTCCTTCTTTTCGGGATCTGTCGTCGCTCTCTCTTCAGCTGTTGAGCTGGAAGACGGCGTTCCTTGTGGCGGTAACGTCCGGCAGACGGGTAGGCGACATTCACGCAATGTCAGCCGATCCCGAACTAACTGTCTTTCACCGGGACAGGGTCAGTATTCGCCTGCCGGACTCTTACCGTCCTAAGGTCGCACACGCCTTCCACGTGACGGCTCCTATTGAGCTACCTGCTCTTTCACAGCCTTCCTCGTCGACCCTTAAGTCCTATATCAGCAGAACTAAGGGTATCCGTAAGGATAATCAACTATTTTGCTGTTATGGCGGTAGGAAGGCTGGCTCACCTGCGAGCAAACAAACTATCTCGCGGTGGATAGTCTCTACTATATGTACGGCGTACACGCTTCAAGGCAGGGACCCCCCTACCAAGTTGAAGGCTCATTCGGTTAGAGCAGTGGCTACGACACAAGCGTATGCTGCGGCTCTGCCCATTGAGGAGATCTGCTCCGCGGCTATTTGGAGCCAGCCGAGCACGTTCATCAAACATTACCAACTCGACAAACACTCAAGCGAGCGTGCTCGGTTTGGTCAGTCAGTTCTCCGAACTGGGCAAAGTTCTACATCTCTAGCCGATTGAGCCTTCGAGATTTTAGACCGCCCGGACCGGTTATAACACTGCTCAGTAGCGGTCCGGATTTTATCTTCTACGGTCGATACAATACCAGCCATTACTAGTCGATAATCATCGTAATTGCACATGCACTCCTTCGATTACGGGGACCCTCTGGCCTAGCTCTGTGCGGGTTTATAGTCTCTCGTGATCTGTGCCCCCAATATCACTTGTTCAAAAAAGTGGGTGGGGTGGGGGGTGTGTGTGTCTCGAGTTCTCGATATGATGAGCCACAAAGAAAGGCTCTTTTCATTGTGTATGGTCGATAACGCCCTGTCTCCAGCCTCCGCCTTTCGACGGTGGTGCCTCACGATAAGGTTGGTTCCATTTATTGAACTCTTGTTTATTCATTGAAATAATCAAAATACGATGTATTTTATGCACGCTTGTTGCTGACGGATGCCACTTCCTAGATTATCTTTAGGAGTCTATCTTGATGCAATAAGTGCCCCAAGGAGGATTTAATCTGAAAGAGAATTTTACAAACCTGTAGAGGTTATGAATTCTCTGATGAAATCCTCCTTGGGGCACGGCCACCCGCCTCCCCACATTCCGTCAGCATTAGACATATGGAAAGTGATTTGGGTGAGAGTTGCTTCCCTTGGCGTGACGCGCCGTGGAGGGTGAGGCACCATAAGGGTGGACGTATATCATACAAAAACAAAGTTTTTTGTGTGGTAACAATTTTTATTAAGGAAAATGGTTACAACTATGTCATGTAGATTTTCTTGAGCCAGGAAAATGCAATAAGTGCCATAAGTGCCCCAAGTGCCCCAAGGAGGATTTCATCAGAGAATTCATAACCTCTACAGGTTTGTAAAAGTTTTTTGTGTGGTAACAATTTTTATTAAGGAAAATGGTTACAACTATGTCATGTAGATTTTCTTGAGCCAGGAAAATGCAATAAGTGCCCCAAGGAGGATTTCATCAGAGAATTCATAACCTCTACAGGTTTGTAAAAATTATGTCTTTAATTGTCTGTCGTGTATCCCAACCTTGTGATGCATGCTTACAAATACTGGAATTAGGTCACGCGCCTAATGCATACTTTAAGTAGGATTGCTCTGGGATATACGGTCTGAATGAAATTAATTTCCCTCTTTTCGACTGTTTAACCTGATCTAAGATTTAGCTCACACGGATACTGTGTTCTCATCCGCTGCGGCGATGAAATACCTATCCAGTGGGGCCGTTTGGAGTCACCAATCGTTTTGGCAATGACGATTGAGCCTTACGGTATGCGCTTGACAGTGCTTTGGTATTCCTATAGGGTAACGCCTAGCTAGGTACATGCGCATCGAGTGCTTCCGCCTTGGTGTTTACTTCCGCTGGTCGGAAGGAACGCTAGCAGTCAGGATTCGGGTTGTAGGTGCTCCCCACCGCCTACTGTGGTAGTCAGCCTCGGTATAACAGTGGTAACGTATTACTTAATGTAATTTGTAGAATTTTCCTATTCGGAATATTCTATAAGTAATACGTTACCACTGGGCTGCTGCCCGCCCGTCCGTCCCCCGAGCACTTGCTCTCGCAAGAGACAAGAGTGAAGGGTGTCACCTGGCAGCTAGGTGGCTACGCACGTGCTGCATGAGGTAATTGAGATCTCTGTGGTAGATTTTGCTATAGCAGCAGTTGTGGGAGACAACAGCCTCGGTATAACAGTGGTAACGTATTACTTATAGAATATTCCGAATAGGAAAATTCTACAAGTATTCCTACTCCATGGTTCTACTGTACGTATATGTATTCCTACTCCATGGTTCTACTGTGTGTAGATGTATTCCTATTCCATGGTTCTACTGTGTGTATATGTATTCCTACTCCATGGTTCTACTGTGTGTATATGTATCCCTACTCCATGGTTCTACTGTGTGTATATGTATTCCTACTCTATGGTTCTACTGTGTGTATATGTATTCCTACTCTATGGTTCCCCTGCAGATGCTGAATTCCTGCATCTTCTCAACTCGTCATCAGCGAAGGAGCTGCAGCAGCTCCACACCGTGGGCAACAAGCGGGCGCGGCTCATCTTTGAGTGGCGTGAGCTGCATGGCCTCTTCACCAAGGTGAGGAGGAACAGGGTTGTTTGATGTATGTAGGAATGTCAAAGCTTTGGTTCAATTTGCAAGGATAGCTCTTGCTCCCAGGCCTCATTTTCCATGCTTTTGAAAGTAAGAAAGTTGGTAACTCAGGAAAGGGGGAACAATTGACAGTCATCTGAGGCAGCACTGTTCACTTTGCAGAGTTGGTTTGTCTACATCTTTAACGTGCAGTTTACACTATATACAGCTTTCCCATTGGACAACTGTTGTTTACTTGCCTTTGAATAACACATTTTTCACAAGATACAAACACTGACGGACTACATTCCTCGCACAAATAATACAGAAATGTTGTTTCTGATCATCTTCATGTTCTTTTACTTGTGATGGAATATCTTTGCTACGACCCATTCTAAATGCACATCCAAACTATAATCAACACAACCGTAGGACACTCAACCAGAGACCTACACTATCAAATCATACAACAGCTTAAAACAGACCCTGAGTCAGCTCAGAGCACGGCTAGACGCCAGTCCATTGAACTAAAATGGATATTTGATCTGAAAACCATCCATCCGCAGGGCATGAATGATAAGATCTAATCCTGGAATTCCCAAACCCACCTACCTATATTCTATAATCAACACAATCCATACCTAGAATGACAGTCAACAACATACCTACATCAATCTATGAATTTACTTCAATATCTATTCGACACATCTTATAGAATCACCATTAAATGATGGGCCATCATGGACAACTTTGGACATCTCTGTCATCACATTGATTATGTTGGCATCCATTACATGTCAATGTAATACAACGGACTGGCATTGACTGGCATAATAGGTAGTTCTTAACAGACAAGATATAATTACAATCTATTTGTTGTAACCAAACCTACAAAAGATTTCAGCCTACATACCTTTTATTTGAGGAACTATATTCTCCCGCAATACAGCTGGTTCTACTGGAGCTACTAATACTAATGTGTGATCTGCTACAGACACACAACCTAACATATGTCTGAATTAGAACATTTATAGTAGAAATAAAGTGTGTTCAGTAGACAAATTATCCCTTTTAATCAATTTGTTAATGTTGATTTTGTTGCAGATTCAAGACTTGAGGGGTATTCCTGGCTTCACAGAGAAATATGTACAGAATCTGTTACATGTAGGTATTTACAGTAGAATCTGTTACATGTAGGTATTTACAGTAGAATCTGTTACATGAAGGTATTTATTTTAGAATCTGTTGCATGTAGGTATTTACAGTAGAAATATGTTACATGTAGGTATTTACAGTGAATCTGCTGCATGTATATTTAAAAATATACGACTCGTGGAGAGAAAATAAACAGCTAGATCTGTGGGGAACAACTTACTAGACACTTCCCTCTCAAAATTGATGTCGTCCAATATATGACATCAAGATGAGAGTGCTTATTCGAATCACAAGAAATGACATCATGATAGTACAATGTTTTATCATGAAATATACCATGCTTTGTTCTTCATAGTTCTTTGCGTTTTAGATTTACCATGTAGCTATCTTATAAAGAATACTAAACAAGCTCCTGTGCAATACCAATTTTATGAAACGTGAATAGTTCTGGTAACTAACAAGCAAAATTGGTATTACATGGGAATGGGTTTAGTATTTGATATATTACTAGCCGTTTAAAACTTTTTAAAACCTTATTTGATCCAACTATGGGAATTCCCGCCATAAACTAAGTGAAGCGTATGAATTTAATATTTCACTGTCGTGTGTACATAGGCAGACATTGACGTGATCCATATCATAATCCAATGGAATTTAGCAGAATACATGTAATACAGCTTCAAGTTATATTATTACCATACAACAACCTACCTCAATTCATCACCAAAATGTTTAACAGGTTACAGTACTGTATGATGCACTAAAGTACTCATGGAAATGAAAAAAACTGTTTTGCTGGATTTAATAATCGACACAAAGCATTACGTAGATGTAAATACGAAATAACAAAACAACTGGAAAAGTACAAGTCTGGATTTGCTAGTTTTATCTCAGTGCTCAATACAAAATGTACTTTACAGGAGGTAATTTGTAGGCACTTTCAACATTCAAAAATAAAACTAAGTCCAAATTGACATGGCAGAAACAGGCTATAGGCATTATGCAAATTAGACTGGAAAAAAAGTTATCAAAACAATAAAAATAACAGCTATGTTTATGTACATAATAATAATGACATGTAAGTTGTTGTTTGAGAAGGGAATATGTTACTTTTACGTTCTGATATTTTGACGATGATTCACTATCCAACAATGCCACTCACAAATCACTAACCACTGACAAATCACATGCACGTGGGTTTCAAGCACCCGTTTTCACCTGTCGTCAAGGTGTCATAGGTCATGGACATATTTCACCTTGATCTACTAACACCTGGTTATGCTGTTTCACAATAGTCTGTTTTGTTCATATTTTTTACACACTTTTACGTGTAAAAAGACATAAAAACCCTTGATACGCTGTATTTGTGCCAAGGCCCAATTAGTACTAATTGAGTTGTTTGAATATTTATATATTTTGTATATTAACTGCATTTATTTAAAACCTGAGATCGAAAAAACAGGGTTTTTTCATTTCTATGAGTACTTTAATCATATCGGAACTACAGTAGCAATGGGCACCTTGGAATGTATCCTGTTTTACAGTGTAATTTGTGGTTTTTTAGTACTTGTATTTCCATATTTCAGAGCAATATGGTGTCCCTGGCTGTATAGAGAAACTGATAATGTGGAAATCATTTTTACTGGACTGTATTGAAGTGGTGCTGCTCACACCATCTCCCCTCACCTACAAGCACTTGCAGCTTGGGGCAGCCATACCTGGGATTGGATGCTCACAACAGACCAGTGTCAACACGGCCATGGCCAACTATCTTGACTACCGACTCTGTCTGGCTGTGTGTGTATGTGGGACATCAAGTCTTGTGATAGTTGGTTCCTGCAGGTGCAACTCATACACAATCACTTTTTCATCAACCCATTAATGTTGTTCTTCAACTCCATGAAATGTACAAACAAGGAGGGTTTTCCTTGAAATTTACTGGAGGTCCCTATGGCTCTAAATAAGATGTTTAATGGAACAACTACACGAAACTTCTTATCAGTACTTTAAGATTGTTGGAGATTTCATTCACATGGCTTCTTTTGTAAGATGCCAACAAAATGATTGCCAAGCTGATCAAACATTGAACCATGCAAACATCCATTTCTTGGTTGACTGAATACACAATGTGGAGGAGTTGATTTTCATTTACATGGACTATTGTGCCATATACACAGAATTCATGCATTGGGGAAACTCCTGTCTATGTAGCTCAAGTAATGCATACGATCCTGAAGATTTATAGTGCAAGACCAACCAGGGTTGGGCAAATATACTGGTCCACTGGACAGGTGCCAGCAAACGAGTCAGGCCAAGCATTATCAAGTTGGTCCGTCTAGTGGAAAATATGAACTCCATCTCCTCATTTACCGAGCAGGAAGGAAAGACATGAATCACAATTTAAAGGTAAAGTTCCTCTGATGTAATGTAGTGGTGTGGCAATGGTCTGCGAGGTTTAGGTAGCACTGGTCCATATGGCTACCTGAGAAAATGATATTGTCTATAGGTCATGTGTCATTGTGCAGTCTAGATGTTTATCCCATTAGTGCAGCAGTTTCAGTAGTGGCCGACGGTTGTCATGTATCTTGTACATAACCATGCAAACACTACACAGTTTAGAGAAATGAAATTTATTAAGTAAATTAAATCCTACTAAGAATGACTAAATCAAGTTTGAGAACACTTCAAGACATAAATGGATTGCATGTATAGGTACTGATTACAATCCACGTTTCTGTATGAATCTTGTTCATGTTGGACTCACCATATGCCATTTTTGTTACCAGCAACAATTGCACAACTTTACTAGGGGTTCTGTATTTGCACGATTCTAGTTATTTCAAAATAAATATCACCCTTTTCCTAGCTGCAATATCATAGCTATGAATTGCTCAGCTTTTTTATCTGTGCTTCACCGAGGCCGAGGTAATTAACTCCACTCCTTCATATTTTATTACTTTTATGCTTATCAAAAAATTAGTTCCAATGGATGATTTGGCTGTATTCAAAGGTAAATGGTTTGGGAACATGAGGTATAAAACTTTCCACAACATTATGTAACTCACCCTCCAATAGAGCTTATGAATGACGGTGCAGACGTTAGTAGAACCTTACGATTCATCTGTGAATCATAGCTAACCAGTGAATGTTGGACAATATAAGCAAAGCAGTAGATATAGCTACTATTTTGTACCATGAGACATGTAATAAACTGCCATCTGATTGTTTCAAAATCTTTGCTAAAATAAATGGCATTTGAATCCCTTAAATCAACTTGTGAATTAATGTTTGTTTATAATGTTATTAGATGCTATTTACAAGATGTCAGATTCCCCTGAAGCCATAGCTGGAATATTGCTGATGCGGCTTAAAGCACCAAAGTTGACCAATGCTAACTAACAGTTACCATATGAATAAATAGGATTTTCTGCATCCCTGGTTGATGTTTCTAAAGCTACCAATAACAAATGCCTCTTCATTCCATTCTTATTTGTATCCCATCAGATCACTCGTTATCATGTTTCTTCCACTGGTGCAATAGCTCATAAAATAAACATATCTCATCTCAATTAAGTGTTGGTCATCTGTTCATCCTGTGATTGATGTTATATACCAGGTCTCGTTCCAGCAACACTAGGCCGCCTCTGTGGTGTATGTAGTGGATGGCGTGTCTGTCCACAGGGAGAGGAAGGCTGGCTGGCCACGTCATTGCCATAGATGTTAAAACATGATACTTCTCGTTATCCTGCCTGGTGCTCAGCATCACGGTGCATACTGTATTTGAGTGGGGGTATTCATGTTGAAACTGTGTCATGCTCATAAGAGGCAACTGATGGGACCGGGTGGTCAGACTCGTTGATTTGCATGTCATTGTATCCAAATAGCATAGATCGAAGCTCATGAATCACTGGACTGTCTGGTCCAGACTGCCGTCAAACTGTGGAGTGTGGCATTAAACAAACAAACATTGCATTTGAGCGGACAAGCACTTTAAATGTGATATTAGTCTGGACTAGTACAAACAGCCATACACCTGTACACAAGATCATCAGTTTTCAACACCTCCAATCAAGCAGCATCAGTACATCAAATAGTACTGCAAGTCATTTTTTTTATCAAGTAAATCAACTGCATAGGGAGTTTAACGGTTCAGAAATCCATTCAGACTCTCCAGATGAGGGAAACTGATATACCTGGTAGTTCACCTACATTGAGAACAGCCAATCAAACTTTCATAGACAGAGGGATTACAACACGTGGGTATCGAATATCCTTTTTTCTTCCTGTTCTCCAACAATGTTTGAATGAGATGGGAAGACTTTACTTACTAATACTGGAATCACATGTTTCAAGTCGAGGGGGGACAGTCTTACTGCTGTGAACCTGCCTACATGCAATGAAGTCTATGTAGGTAGGGATACAGCAGTAGGGCTAGTATGCTCTACTCAAAACCAGATTCCTGTGATAAATAATACAACATAGCTCAACACCAACATGTTTTATTGGAGCCTCGAACGTAGTCTATGTATCAAGTTTACTTTGGTTGCCTGTTAGAAGTTCATCTGATCTTCAACATGTGTTTGCTACACCTCAGGTGGACATATTGCATCACCATGATACTCCTTAGTATCTTGGATATATTCACTGTTGGTTCTTTATTATTAATTCAAATATATGCCCACAGTACATAATAATCAAAAAAGACACTCAACACGTTCAAGGGAAAGGGAAACAAAAAACAAAACAAATTCTATGAGTACAGTTTAACAGCATCTCTTGAAGCATGACAGCTACTTGCAGTTACTAAGCCAGATGTTCTGATGCCAGCCAGGACATCCTAGAGGTTGACGAGGCAGGTTACAGGTTCTATATTACAGTGTTCAATAAGAGAAATCGCCCTTCCAAGTTCATTCAGCAACAACCATTCATCTATGTAAAACCGTTCATTCCCCTAAATTCACAACATCAAGCTGTTCCTGAAAGACAAAAGAAACACCCAAAGTTAAAAAATATATATTAAATGGGCTTCGGGGAGCTCTTGGTGAACTTTGTCACTCTGCAAATAATTCAACAAGGTGTAATAACGCTATCCTGTTAACAGTGTAATGTACAATCATGAATGTCCAGTTGCAAATTGTCACTTATGACTGACTGTAATTTATTCCTAAAACAACTTGACACCTTAGATTCTTTAAATCAGTTGGCAAGTGTGTTTTGGAATGTACAAAAGGCTAGCAAAGTATTATGTCTGGTGAGTCGAAGCTGTCAGCAGCCATTAAATTAGTTCACTCACTCATACACTTGAGTCCAATGGCTAAAGATTATGGGAAGTGCTTGAGGTCTTCTATGACATTTGAGACTAGCTAAATATTTTAACATGAGGTTATGACAAAGATTTACGCTTAAGTTGAAACACCTGTCTTATAAAGCTGTCCTGAAGCTATCCAGCAGATACTATAAGTAATCACTATCAAAGTAATATTTAATCCCTAAGAAATGTGTGTCCTGTCGATAATTGTAATGAAAGCCACACATACTTTATCATGAATTTAACCTAAATATCAAAGTTCCCATCTCACCATTTTGTAGCTTGCACTGCCTGAGTGCTTCATTGAATCCAAAACACAGAGAGAGGTCGGACTGGTTGTTGGCACAGTCAAGGAACTGCTTCAGTTCCACCTGGCAGGGTCCAGCTGACTGCTGCTGCTGCTGCTGCTGCTGATATAAAGGCTGGGGGGTCTCCTGCTGGGGGGCAGGAGCATTGCCTCCTCCCATCCCTCCTGTCATGGCTGCCCCAATGGTGTGACCCTGTTCAGCAAAACAGTAGAAATCCGGGTATAAGTACTGTTGCATTGTGTATTTATGAATGAGACTGATATCCAAAAGAATACAGCATGTAGCAGGGTCTCTTCTAGATTACACTTGTCCTTTCCCATAATTTTTAGAAATATTTACAGGGTTAGAAACTAGTTTTTGTCCACTAGTCCTTATAATGATAACATATAGCAAAACCCTTAAAATGGGCCAATTCCTACTAGTCCTTAGGAAACCTTTACTATTGGGCAGTTTGGTAAGGACTACAGGAATAGTGCCAATTATATGACCAGCATATGTTACTGGGGAGTAATTCTAATCCGGAACCTCAACAGGGTTTCTTTATTCTTCATAAACATTGAAATACTTCATATCCAGCAGTGTCAGAAGTCCAGAGTATCATGACACCTCAGTTTTATTACTGTTATTTACATGACAAGACACAGGACAGAATGCTCTAAACATGCTAAATGTACAATATTTCTATTCTCATAATCATAATAATCAGTGATTTTCTTGGCTGGAGACAAAATACAACATTTTCATTATTTTTAGATGTGTGACAGGAGATTCTTCTACATCATTACATATTTGGAAAAGAGGCATTCTGTTTCCTAGAATTGGAAAAATCTGAAAGCCTGATCATTCCTAGTCCATCATTCCAGGTGGAAGGCCATGCTCCAAAGTGCCCATCTCCAGGCTGGGTCCAGACGTTATATAAACAGTGCAGTGTGAAATGTCGACACTGTCCTCGTGTAATCAGGGTAGTCTTCAATCTCATTCAAATCTGATCTCAGTTCTCACTACCGCAAAACAAAGATCTGAGGACATCTTATCACAGGTCACGTCAGAACGACCTTTTGCAAACTTTTCCCGACCAATTCAATGACTAACAAGAAGTCTCCATTAGCCAATCAGAAAGCAGCTTTAATGGGCACTAGTTCGAAACAGGCGACATCCATTCAAGACTATGCTTGAAAAATATGTTGACAAAGTTCTCAATTTAAGAACAAACTGAACAAAACATTCTAGAATGTCTAATATATGGTCAAGATTGTATGGCAGAGCTCTTCCCCATTCGGAACACCCTGTGTTAACCTTTTCAAGTTTGCATGATTAGAAAACACATTCCAACTGTTACTTTCCTGATCTGGTAAGCCATGCTCTGATGTGACCTGTATTGGGATGTCCTCAGATCTTTGTTTAGCAGTAGCGAGAACTAAGATATAACTTTAATGAGATTGGGTAATCTTTAACTGTCATATTGATTACGTCATAAAGTAATGGAATTTAAACTTGCTAAGACTGCCAATTTACCAGACCCTGGTCCCCACTATTTAATCTCTTGTTGATGGCTTTTTTGACCAAATATCTTATAAATCTAATCAATTCCAAGTTCCAAATTAACATACATTCCCTAGTTCAAGACAAGTAAAATTCAGTAAGGACTGGTGACATTTCCTTGTTGGCTTACACATGTATCACAGAAGTAGATGCATGTCTGTAGATCATTTTTGTCGACATGTGAAATCCCTGAATCCATGACAGTAGTTATTAACAATGAATCTCACCACTGCAGACCCAACAGCAACTCCAGCAGCAGTTGTGGCCATCTGTGCCATGAGACCTGGCTGGCGGGGTTGTGCGTGGACTGGGGCAGGTGGGGGAGGAGCATGGTGCTGAGCTGGAACCTGCGACACCGGGCGCCGGGGAGCCGGAGAGCTGCAACAAGTAGTTGAAACATTAAGATGTGCTAGAACATTTAAATGATGCATTTATCAGTTTTGTTATGTTTTTTTTTTTCAAAATGCATTTTAGCAGTATTTGATCATTGACAGGACAATGTTATATTCTTTATATAGGATATATGTGTGTGTTCATAAAAAAGAGTGATATAGATTTTGATAATAACCTTTTTAGTACACTGCTTTTCAATTCGTTAATTTCCTAGAGTCCGTTCTATTTATCATATTAATCTTGGCGAAGATTTACCCAACAGGGTACTGCACAGAAAGTGATACAGTTCAAGATAATGGAGGATGGAAAGATGATGACATCCCACCAAATGACTGCTACACGAATTGTGAAACCAAGTGTGGAGCAACGTACAACGGGGGTCTTGACAATGACTTGATTTTCATTTTGTGTTCAACTGAAGGATAAACCAAAATTCTAAATATACTGGTGACTCAATTCAATTCAAAGACCATCACTCTTGCATAAAACATTTGCGTCTTACTCAACACGACCGATAACTCCTGTTTCACCAGATACTTGCGAAAAGGTCACCTTGTGAAAAGTCATATATGTTCACAAACAATCCATGTACACCATTTCTTCAATGTTCCGTGAAAAAATATACAATCACAAAATACATGTCCACTTCTCACTTACCTCATACGTCCTCTGCGCGGCATAGTGGTGATGGAGGAGAAATGCACTGACTTACGATGATTGAGTTCGAGAACGCACGGTACTTCCGTTACATAAACCACACTAATCCGAGCTGGCGATCTAACAATTTTCTGATTGGTCGAATTTCTCTCGTCAAACTACAAACTGGTTCTACTGTGTTGATACCCAAAGCTTTACACGCTCCGGCGCAGTGGTGACTTAGCATAACGCTATGCTGGTCGCATGGAACCCTGGGAAGGAGAGTGGCAAGCTTAGTGCGACTTTCTAGTATAGGTAGACAGGAACCCGGTCTATACAAACTACAGATACACTGTTCCTGTCGCCTGATAAGACACAACTGTGGACCATATCAGTCTTACGAAAGAGCGATGCAGTATACATATACGTATCCAAACGAGTATTCCCGTTAAACAGTCACATTGTGTTTGTTTCTCATGAAGGTCTAGGTACAAAGATAGTTAATATGTAGTTTATCATTCCAAATCCCTATACATCATTGGGGAACTGGTCATTTAATATATGGTGACAGTGAAAGAAGGGGAGGGGTAGAACCTCCTCCTCCGCTGGGAGCCAATAATAAAATATCATCAGCATATAATATAATACCAATATTGGTATGCGGAGGATAAACTGCAAAATATGTTAAGCGTTGTCAATGAATGGTGTCAAAAGTGGAGACATGCGGTTATTCCCACAAAAACTAAGATTGTTCATTTTAGGCCTACTATTCAATTGGTGAAACTCTTTTGAAGAATAGTGACAATTATAAATATCTTGGTTTGTTGCTCAACTAACATATGGACTTTAAGTTCACAGTTAATGAACTGGCTAAATCGGCAAGTCGAGATTTTGGTGTTTTGTGTACAAAATATTTTTTTATGCAATATGGTGCTTCCATCTGGGGGTTGTATGAACATAAAAGGTTAAACACATTGCAAAACAAAGCATGTTAAACGTTTCTGGGCCTAAGACGTAATGCGTCAAATGTTGCCACCAGAGAAGACATGGGTTGGAAATCATGTGTCACTAAGCAACGTATAGAAGTATTTCGTTTATTCTTCCGCCTTAACAGTATGGAAATTACAAGATTGTCCCGTGTCATTCATGCTTGGTCAAGTAAAAGAGGGCGCTCATGGGAAAAGGATGTTTACAAGCTAGCTAGAAACTTCAACGTCGTCGACACGTGGTCAGTTCACTCTCATTAAGCAAACATTATTTCAAATGGGTGAAACTGTAATTCTGACAGTATGTGTGTGCGCGTGCGTGTGTCTGCATGTGTATATGTGTTCAACGAATTTCATAACGGACACACACACACCCCAACCCTCCAGCGGACTAACATCTACGTTGTCAAATAATCTTAATAAACTAGAATAAAAAGGAGCCCGGAGACTCTGATACCGCAGTAATAGAAACTTGCATGGGTTGTATTGGATATGTATTCAGGGTCTTCATGACTACAAAGTCCAGCAGTTAAATTGGAGTAACGAAAGGAGGGGAGCTGGGAGAAGCGCTCGTACATTCCTAGACTAACATTTAGTCTGTGAAATGAACATATCGTACATAAAAAAACAGTTGTTCAGTTATCTTAATAAAAATATAATAAAAAGGAGCCCAGTGACTCTCTTCATTTTCAGATACTGCAGTGATCTAGACTTGCCAAACATTATAGACTTGCATGGGCTATTTTTGATATATATTTGTATCAGGGTCTGTAAGACAGACTAGTACATTCCGCACATCAGCCTTCTATCGATCTGCTCCCGAATCGGTAATACTGTACCCAACTTTTGGCTTTCGGAGGATGACTGAATCCCGGTGAACGCTTAGAGGGGTGTTCATGCTATTGTCTTTCCACACTACTGAACTGATTTCAACATCATTTCAAGTAAGAATAAACATATGTCATTAAAAACATTGACATAATAACACCTCACTACAACCATCACATGTTGAATATGAACGTCAAAATACCATGCCTCGTTTCTGACTTTCATAATCAGTGTATGTTGTTTACTCCGCAGACGACACAGTTCCGCCTGTACCACGGGGGCATGGCCAGGCAAACCCCTCGCCAGGATAATGAGCATCGACCGGAGTATGATGACACACAATCAGGACCATTCGATCCCCATTTCAGTCCGCTCTTATGACAAACATGACGTACTGGGGACCTCTTCTGACTAGGTATGTCCGTTGTCAACTAATGTGAGAAATAAATAGATGAACCGGTCAGGCACATAGGAATATATCAATTTTACATGCTTATGTAATGATTTGCAAATATTTCGACTTCGCACTAAGTGCATTTCATTTCACTCCCTAGTGAGGTGGCCCACCTTTGGTTGCTGGTGATCTATAGCCCATTTTTATATTGTATTGTTGATTGAAATTGTATTCATTTAAACGTTCTCAACTAGTTTTAAAATCGAAACTGTGATATTCTAGTTATTCTACTGTCTTTCACTGACAGGTTTCTATCTCCATATACATCTATGTATTATGTGTCAGTTTTCGTCACGATATGGCTGAAATATTGTCGATGTGACGTTAAATTTTAACTCACTCACTCAATCATGTCACTCCAACCGACTCTTTTAGTACAAACACGTATCGATTTAAACTCTCAACGTTTGCAACTGCACGATTTGTATATTTATCTTGAGAGTTTAGTACGAAAAGTTGCTTATATAGCTATATAGAGCAAACATTAACCCGGATAATCGCCTGACAAGGGCACCCTAATTGGGGCAGGGCATGTGCGACAAACGTGTATGTGTAAACAGAGACCATATAATAGACCTATTTGGTCTCTGGTGTAAAGAAAAAATAAATAAAATAAATAAAATTCCTTGTCACTTTTATGTCCAACTTTTAAATGCCTATAAAGACTC
Organism: Haliotis rufescens; assembly: GCF_023055435.1. Taxonomy (NCBI): domain Eukaryota; kingdom Metazoa; phylum Mollusca; class Gastropoda; order Lepetellida; family Haliotidae; genus Haliotis; species Haliotis rufescens. Next base: position 3,373,735 of record NW_025964068.1, read on the forward strand.
TCACCAGATATTCTAGTCCATTGTTTCATAAATAACGTGCATTTGGGTATAACTGTCCGTGAATAAACATTGCGTTTTACTGATTAAATATAAGCTTCAAACGCAATCAGTTCTTTGGTACATAGTATTTGGGATCCTATGACTTAACTGACCAATCACAATGCTCGACACAACCTAACAAGCACCTGTTGTTGTCATCTGCTATGGCACGTGTAAACAATGTTGCTATTTGTTCGCGATATATTGATTATTTAATGCTTAAGGTTAAATTAACAGCTCGGAATTGTGAAAGGATATATTGATTTTGCAATCTTAAACAATAAAAGAACGTTGTTAATGTAATCAATGCCATAGAAAATTATGCAATCTGGTTTAAGTTACACCAGCCAGACTTGGGACCTGGCGTATCCCACGGCTTCCCTAGCAACCTCTACTTGGCTGAATGAACCTTGACTGACACGCACATAGCGGTTTCCACATTCATTAAACACAATAGAAAGAATAACGAGCTTTTGGGGCCATAGCGGGGTACACTTTGTAGTTAAGCATACGCGAGGCGTCCTTTGCATGACAAGGCCCGATTGGTTCTGGAGAAGCTGACACAGGATCTGGCGAGATACGGTGGATCCTTCGTTGAGGAATGGTGTACGCCAGTAACTCGTCTTGCGTGAACACTGGGGCGTGTGGTGCGATCAGCTGAATTAATGATTAGAACGTTTATCGAATCATTTGATGTGCTTATCTGCCATTCGCGCCTGGCGGACAGGAATCATGTGAGTGATTACCGGTACTTGAATTATTTAGACTGATTAAGCCAGTCACTTAGTTGTAAACTGTTGCCTGACAGATGCTGATCAACAGATAAAGGCGATATATATACAGATCCAAAAGCAAGGGCTTCATCTATTGACAGTTTCATTATTTCATATGATGTGATTTACCAGTGACATATTATTTATCACACTGAAAACGATAAGGTTATATTATCATCACAGAAAGTGACATAATTATCATAATTTTTTCTCTCTCTTTTTCAGATGAAAGCATATTTCTAGTTATTACCAGACCTAATTAACCATGGAGTCTGTGACTGCTTCAAAGAGAAGTTGTGATCACAGTGGTAAACCAAATATTCGTGACACAAAAAGTGCACCAAGTGAGTCTGTTCGTGGCACTAAGGAACTGCATGTTGTGGAAGAGGAGGATGAGGGATACGAGGGGGAAGACGAGTTTCGGGAGGATGGTATAGACACTGTTAAACCACAGAATGAAAACGTGAAGCTGGGTGGTCAAGAAGATCGACCTGCAACTGCTGAGAGTGGTCCAAAGTCTGTGAGAATGCCAGGAAGTCGTGTGGAGAGTGTGTGTTCAAGGTATGGAAGCTCAACAAAACTTGACAGCCGCCCCAGTACTGGGACTAGAGTGACAAGTGCACAAGGGGGACGTAGGGTGAGTTGTACACTTGACAGAGGTTTCATAACATTTAGATCACAATCTCTTGTTTTCCATTGTTGTCCCCAGGAAGACATATTAGCATGACCCTTAATGAAATAAGTTTAGGGACATTTCTAGTTAATTTTGCATTTCATTTTTCTACCAATTGCAAATTTACTATTAAACCATTACAAATTTCTTCAGTCATGTCACAAGTAAGGTTAGGGTTGTTTAAAGCCATGGCAAGGTCTTCAAAGTCTTCAAAGTGTTTTTGTACCCTGCCTTACATGCTACTGTACAATGAGATGGTTTCATGTCATTTCGTATCGTTGTAGCTTTGTATTCCAGTAGATTCATAGCCTTCAGACGGTCACAGACCGTTTCATACCTGGGGTTCAGTGTAACCACTTGCTGGTTTGTTCATTGTGTGTGTGTTTGCTTGATAGATAATGCTGTGTGATTCGTCAGTTAAAAAAGTCAATCAGCACACACAGGCAATATACATGTTGTGCATTTATTCAGAAAGAACAATATGTAAACTGTTCAATCAAGAGGTAAAAGTAATATCTCAAAATCCCTCCCCACATTTTATGGATAACAACTTCTTTAATACTGTGAAAAGCTCAGTATTAAAGAAGTTGTTATCCATAAAATTGTGTCTACCTTGTCATCCGTCAACTTCTAACTAATGCCTATCAAACAATTTAAGAATGTCACAATCAATAAATGCTCAACAATTATCGGTGAGAAACATCATTATAAAACCTGGAACTAGGCGGTATGAATGAGTTCCAACATTGGCAGTCGTAGTTGACATCCAGAAGGAAGGGGTTGATACTGCGAATGTAAAACATGGGAGATGTGGCTTAATATTTTATTTACTCCACTATTCTACTCTACTGCTCATAAATACTGCCGATGTCTTGGGAGAGGTGCCAATGATTTTACCCACCAAGTAACAGATTTTAAAGAGTTTATTTTTTCTGTGTACAGACAGGTATCTGTATCAGCTAGTGAAGTTATAAGTCAGAATACCTAAAATACATGGTCATGATGGTAGGGTCAGTCTGAATATGTCTTTGGTGATGGAGACAGCAAACCTCTGTTGGCCCTTTCTATTTATATATTCTGTATTAGGACCCCATGTGAGTTTGGAATCAGTGATGGTGCCCAGATATTTAGTATTGTCGACAAGAGCTAAAACCTCATTATCAAGAACAACTGGATTAAAACAGGAGTTTTGCCTACAAGAGCTAAAACCTCATTATCAAGAACAACTGGATTAAAACAGGAGTTTTGCCTACAAGAGCTAAAACCTCATTATCAAGAACAACTGGATGAAAACAGGAGTCATTTTGTCTGAAATCTATGACCATTTCCTTTGTTTTTTTGACTTATAAAATCAGATAATTATCCTGACATCAAAATATAAAATACAGTAAAACATTTAATGAAATGGTAAATACAGTGATTGGTGTACAAACTATATAACATGGGCAAGGTGAAACCAACTTAGAGGCCCCTGTAGAAGTTGGAACAAGAGGACTGGGACCTGGTCACAATACAAGATGTCACCCCTTTCACAATATTTGAGTTAATGCCCATGTTGTTAAGCTTTTGCATAATCATGTGGTGCTGAAAAGTATTGAAAGCTGCTGAAAAAACAACAGACAATATTCTTTAACATGATTTACTGTTATCCAGATGGCTATAAATTTTATGCAGGAGAGTCAGTGTTGTGTCCTCGACACCTGTTGGGTCTGTATGCAAATTGCAAAGGGTCCAGATAATGCTGAACTTCAAAAAATAATCTCTTGATAATGTGTGCAAGGCATTTCCTAGCTATTGAAATCAAAGCCTCAGGGTGGTTGTCATTGTGTACAGTTGGGTTTACTTTTGGGGAATAAGTAGAATGTTAGAACAGAGGAACATGATGGGAATGTAATGAAGCTTGAAAAGGTTTTCAAAATATTCCGCACAACTGCTCACTGCCTTCTTTCAATACCATACCATATAAAGTACCCTGGCCTTAAGCCATGTGTATGTTTAGTGTGATAAGGACATCATCATTAGATATGGCTATGTTATCACCCTGCTGAAGGGACTCATGTTTCAGTTTCAACATGTGAGTAGCGAAGTAGCAAAATGAGCATAAAAAGAGTCATTATTTTCATTATTACTAATTGGAGATGGAAAGACTCTGGAATATATAAAAATGGGATACAAAATGACAGAAGGGAGAGGTAACTACTGTGATACGAAATGACCTGTTACCATGGAGTGGACAGAAACCTGTAACTTCATGATGTCTGTGAACCACTTGCCCAGGAGCCTGTATTATGGGATGTCCCACCATTAATACTACATCCATACAACACTCACACTTACCACTCACACAATACTTTATATGCAGTTGCCTCCACATTCAATTACAAAATAGATCTCTTTCACTGAAATGTTCTGTGATTTTTTTACTCATATATACTTGGCAGTGTTTAACAGAATCACTTCCAACATTGTTGAGTAAATTTCCTACAAAGCCGATTCATTCTAGCAGAAGCTAATGTGTATTGACACACATGTACAGCTTGGAAGTGTTTTGTCTCAACACAATGAGACCATAGTAAGTATGCAAGCTGTATTATGAAGGCAGTGGTCAGTGTTGTCCAACTGGATAGCCCCTGGTCTGGATTAACCTCAACGGGTTAACTGGTCGACCTCCTTTGACCACCTTCACCTCAGCAGACCTGAACATAGAATTATAAGGCCTGTACATATAAGGCAGCTTACATGAGTAGTGCTTTAATTACCATTACAGCTGCATGTGGCTTTGATTGCTGCTCGTGTTGACTAAGACTATACATGGCTGTGCATGGCGTTAATTGATTAAAATGTTTGATAAGTCTTAAACTTTTCACAAGACGTCAACAAGCATGGTGATTAGCAGAGATTAGATTTCCCATATGAAATAGAACTGAGGTGAAGAATATGTGAAAAACACAACTGTGATCAACTACTGATTGTATATGTGTACTATATGACCATGTACAAGAGCCCCTGAACTGTCATGCCCCAAGTTGGTCAGCAACACATGAACAGATGATTGTGAGCGACACATGAACAGATGATTGTGAGCTACAAATGAACAGATGATTGTGAGCGACACATGAACAGATGATTGTCAGCAACACATGAACAGATGATTGTCAGCAACACATGAACAGATGATTGTTAGCGACACATGAACAGATGATTGTCAGCAACACATGAACAGATGATTGTCAGCAACACATGAACAGATGATTGTTAGCGACACATGAACAGATGATTGTGAGCGACACATGAACAGATGATTGTCAGTGACATATGAACAGATGATTGTCAGCGACATATGAACAGATGATTGTCAGTGACACATGAACAGATGATTGTTAGTGACATATGAACAGATGATCATCAGTGACATATGAACAGATGATTGTCAGCGACACATGAACAGATGATTGTCAGTGACACATGAACAGATGATTGTGAGCGACATATGAACAGATGATTGTCAGTGACATATGAACAGATGATTGTGAGCGACATATGAACAGATGATTGTCAGTGACATATGAACAGATGATTGTCAGCGACACATGAACAGATGATTGTCAGTGACACATGAACAGATGATTGTGAGCGACATATGAACAGATGATTGTTAGCGACACATGAACAGATTATTGTCAGCGACATATGAACAGATAATTGTCAGTGACACATGAACAGATGATTGTTAGCGACATATGAACAGATAATTGTCAGCGACATATGAACAGATGATTGTTAGCGACACATGAACAGATGATTGTTAGCGACACATGAACAGATGATTGTTAGCGACGCATGAACAGATGATCGTCAGTGACATATGAACAGATGATTGTTAGCGACACATGAACAGATGATTGTTAGCGACACATGAACAGATGATTGTTAGTGACACATGAACAGATGATTGTTAGTGACACATGAACAGATGATTGTTAGTGACATATGAACAGATGATTGTTAGTGACACATGAACAGATGATTATTAGTGACACATGAACAGATGATTGTTAGTGACATATGAACAGATGATTGTTAGTGACACATGAACAGATGATTGTTAGTGACACATGAACAGATGATTGTTAGTGACACATGAACAGATGATTGTTAGTGACATATGAACAGATGATTGTTAGTGACACATGAACAGATGATTGTTAGTGACACATGAACAGATGATTGTCAGTGACACATGAACAGATGATTATCAGTGACATATGAACAGATGATTGTCAGTGACATATGAACAGATGATTGTCAGCGACACATGAACAGATGATTGTCAGCGACATATGAACAGATAATTGTCAGCGACACAGGAATATAAGCGACACCTAAAATAAGTCTTAGATGATTCTATTCATAAACTGTACCTACTCATATAGCTCTTTATAACACAAGATACAATCCACCAACACATTGACCCAACACAACGAGCTGCCATTCTTTCAGCAGTCAGACAAAGGACTTGACACAAGCTTTGTCAAGACAAGGAGTGGTGGACTGTCCCAGAGACAGTTGCATGTGCCTGGTTTTGAACAAGGAGTTGTTGGGGTGGGGCACACTACCCAAGTCACAGAGTGAATATACACATGCTAACTAAGGGGGTGACTGACACATGTTGGCAGTAGACAGCCTGAAGCCAGAAGATTCTTGATCTGTCAATACCACGGTCACGTTCCTAGATTTCATCCAACTGTGTCACTTCAGGCTTTTACTCCCCTACATTGAACTGACAGGCATTGATTACGCTGAAAAATGGGAAAAACTTCAAAGTTAAACGCAACTCTATGTCTGGCTTGCTATCATATACCACGTCTAGACCTGTGACATCCTGTCCCTGGTGCTATCAGTCTATGGTTGCTGTGTGTATTGCCACCAAGGTATCATGTAACACCTCACGCCACGTTTCAATTTGGATCTCTCTTTGTTATGGATAAAATGATCAATATTGCAGACTAACAAACCTTTTACTTTTGTGTCAGATATTGTCAATTCAATAAAGTCTAGAATATATAAGTCCAGGTATAGAATCACATGTGGAAGTTGGTCAGTGTTCAGAAACAATATTCCTTGAATTGCTAATATCTGATTTAAGGACCTGTAATTTAATTGTTGTGGGGTTTTTGTGATGGGTTTAACAGTGTGATGTCATGGTGCTGTCATCAGGGTATATATTACCACCCTCAATGATAAGCAGAACATTGGGACAACATATAATTCCGTTTTTAACTTATTAATTGGTGAAAGTGTGACTAATATTTGTCTGATTTTCATAATATTAACCAGTTAATAACAAAAGTAAGGTGGCTGGAATCCAGCAGGGAGGGTCTTTGTCACACATTAATGGAGGACTACAGTCACGGAAGTTGTCTACACTCATATACAATCTCAATTATTATTGATATTTTTTTATGCGTAGTCCCACTTTCAGTTGTCAACTTCTTTGTGAGATATTTATTGTTGTTCCCATCAATCAATTTCATTGATGATTGATTGCTTTCACATGTTTCAGTTTCCAACCTTTGAATGGATCCTGATTTTCAAATTATCTCAGTTCATTTGAATGAGTTTGGAAGAGTAATATAGTTAGGAATAACAGGTTGAGTGCACCTGCCAAGCCGTCAAGGCATGGCGTTGTTGCAAGCTTCTGACTGGATATCCAGGGGGCAGCCGGGGTTACAAATACCTGTCAGGGTGGTATTGGAAGTACCCAGATGAAATCCTTGTATAGGTCAAACTACTGGTTTCTAGTATACAGTCATAAAGGTAATGCCCTAAGGATCTCAAAACTGTATTTGAAACATGGGCGCACAGATTGACCAGCAGAAGTGCATGGGCATGGACTTCTGTTCTTTTCACTCTTTCCCACTTTCCCCCCCTGGACTTTCTTTGTCTGTAATGAGATTACTACCATGACTGTCCACTGTTAGGCGTCTTCAACATTGATTTTGAAGTATTATTATGAAGGAGTTACTGATAGATAGTTAAAAAAAAATTATTTTTTATACATTGTTACAATGTACTTCAAATGGCTATAAGGGGGGCACAGGTGGCCCAGTGGTCTAAGTAGCCGCAATTCCCTGTGCAGAGTTGTGTCCCTTGGACACGCCAGAAACCTATGATTGTGGTTTCGAATCCCGGGTCGCCCCAATTAGGTTTCTAGGTTTGTCAGCACCATAGCCGTGCTCATGGGTTTCAACAAAGTGGTAAATGTCTAAGACCTGCATCACTTAGGGCTTTTCTCCCACATCAAGCTGACATGCCGTGATATAACCGAAATACTGTTAAAAGCGGTGATAACCCCAACTTATTCACTCACTCAAATGGCTATAAAGTCATTATTTTGAGGGATTTTATTTATTTTAGTGATACATGATGTGGTTTCCAAAAGGCGTCATGTGGCCAGCCCCTAATACATTATGGTTGGAAATTATGTTTGAACCTGGTTTGGACATGCAGAGGACTTTGAGGATAATATAGAAATCCTTAAAATGGGCCCTGTAAGTATCAAAATCTGGCAAAATGCCCAATTCACCCCCACATAGCTAGAACATTAGTGTGGTACCTGGTGGTTCAAAACTTACTGCTTGTCATTTCAACCTGTGATATCTCACTCCAAATATGCCTTGATCCAGTTTAAAATTCACACATCAACACTATGCAAACATTTGGCATCACTGACCCTTTATATTTGAAAAAAAATTGAATGGATCCGGCAATGCTTAATTTTAAAAATGTTAAATGTTTCAGGACATTTATCACCAGATGTAGGGTAGGTCAAATTGTTGCCAAACCTAAACCACAAATTTACCCCAAATTTCCAAACTAGTTGGAACCCTATGCTTCTGTTGCTGGGTAAAGGAAATTTTCATAAACAATTCTGAATGCTATAAATGCCAGTTTTTTCTTTTCTCATTCATGATCAATCATCAATAAATCATTGACTGCTTTCTATCTTGAAATACAAACCAATTCCCAACACTACGTAGGTGTTAAGGACTTTGAAGACATTGAGGAGTATTCTATATTGGTAATGTTAGTGAAAGGTGAGGTAGGTTGTCATGTTTGCTTTGAGTCTTAGAAACACAGGATTCTCGAGTCCTAGTGAAAGATAAAAGGTCATATCTAATCTAGGGATTACACTATTTCTCCATATTGGCCTGTTTGTAGAGGTGATTACGATGTTTCCCCAGTGAGCTCTGGTCACACAGTGCTATGGAGGGCAGTGGCACACATTGTGATTCACCACAGCTTCATAGTGCCTTTCAATACATGCTGGTCGACCTACTGGTAACCTGGGACAGACTCTGACACCTTCTAAAGATCCTTTATGTCTTGAATAGACATTCAAGTTCTGAGTTGCAGTAGTTGTGGCTCCAGGTTGGCAGAGTTTCATGGTGTATTCTGAACCCAACATGCTAAATGAAGTTATCATTGATGGATCTTGGGTCCGCTTATCAATTTGTAAAGTTATTTCTGTATTGATGTAATAAGTTCTTCGAGAGGATGACTAGTTCAGAATCAGTGGCGATCCTTATTGTGATACTGTCTGATTAAGTTTGTCAACACATTTTTTGTTGTATACGTTCCAGCAAATGTTTTTACCTAATCCTTCACACAGCGGTTTCTACATACTGATATTGGTCATTTTGTCCAGAGCTGTTCATCAGGAAGACTCATATGTTGGTGTTTTATGATATTCTATACTAGATCTATTATCTGTAGCAACTACAAGTTTTGTGGGGAGTGCTTTTAAGGCCACTTACAATTGTATATTTCATTGTTTGTAGATTGTTTCTAACTTTGGTCAGTCAATAGGAAAACAGAAATGTTTCTCTTCAAAAGAAGTTTGCTGTGGCCGGAGTCGTGACTGTCATTTGTATGATTTTGTATCTTCCTTTTCTCTAATCTATCAAAGATTGCCAGATAATAATAAACTTAAAGTATTTTATTATTGTTGTGTCTTTTGGCTCCAGTTGTAAATCAGAAACTGAATATTAAAACTAGTAATCCTGCTAATGGAGTCAGTTGTAATGTCACTCGTTACATCCAGTATGGCATTGGATCATTGTGTCCCAAATGTCTAGATTAATTTGAATTGCCCTATTAATCTTCACTTAACTCCCCTCATTCAAGACCTGACATATTTTGTTTTATCTGAGTAAGTGATTTACTCAGTGAGAAATATATATCTACTACAGCCTGCCCTGTAAGGGGGAGATGTGTGAGGACTATCAGTCTTCTATCAGCCCTACACATGCCAGGATTAAACAATTGCCCAAAGAAGAAAGGCATTTTAGTTTTTAACAATGGCTACCACTATGCCTGCTTGTGTAAAAGCAGTATCAAACCTAACTGTGGGAACTGTTCAAAATGATGTGTTATGAATGATACCAAGGGTGTGGCACTTCACTGCGCGAGTATGACCAATCCGACAGCAGTGTTTTGTTTATGTCCTTCTTCTGATTATCCACACTTTAGGACTGGGTGTCTGATTGGCTGATGAGAATACCATGCAGCCATACATTTCACAACATAGTGACAGAAGTGATGGCAGGTCACACTGGCAGCTCATGGTAGAAGACGGATTCGTGATCAAAACAAAATTTTGGTCAATAATTTTGATAAGTAGAGAAGTTGACAAGTGAATTTTTACCGTTTTGTTCAGGGACAAATTTAACCCAGCAAACAATATAACGCTGTCACAACGTTGATTTTTCGTTGCCACAACATTGTGAGGTTACATTGTCACAACATAAATCTGTTGACTCCCCGCTACGACAATGTTGTGTGTAACCAAACTACAACCAATGCAGAATGTTGTCACAATGTCGCAGTGAACACTTAATTTGGCCCCCCTGCACCCCCAAACAACCACGAAATTCATTGAAAAAAATTATTATGATTATTAGATAGGTTTTGAGTTAACAATTTTTAAAATTAAAAAAATGATATGAATATCTGGTTTTGTGCCTGTGGCTGAAAAAAATATCAAAATCCCAGCACCCCAAAATCCCAAAACTATCAATGGCCAGTCCCTCACACTACTCTGGCACGTCCCTCACACTACTCTGCCACGTCCCTCACACTACTCTGGCACGTCCCTCACACGACTCTGGCACGTCCCTCACACTACTCTGCCACGTCCCTCACACTACTCTGCCACGTCCCTCACACTACTCTGCCACGTCCCTCACACTACTCTGGCACGTCCCTCACACTACTCTGCCACGTCCCTCACACTACTCTGCCACGTCCCTCACACTACTCTGGCACGTCCCTCACACTACTCTGGCACGTCCCTCACACTACTCTGCCACGTCCCTCACACTACTCTGCCATGTCCCTCACACTACTCTGGCACGTCCCTCACACTACTCTGGCCAGTCCCTCACACTACTTTGCCACGTCCCTCACACTACTCTGGCCAGTCCCTCACACTACTCTGGCCAGTCCCTCACACGACTCTGGCACGTCCCTCACACTACTCTGGCCAGTCCCTCACATGACTCTGCCACGTCCCTCACACTACTCTGCCAAGTCCCTCACACTACTCTGCCACGTCCCTCACACTGCTCTGGCACGTCCCTCACACTGCTCTGCCAGTCCTTCACACTACTCTGGCCAGTCCCTCACACTACTCTGGCCAGTCCCTCACACTACTCTGCCACGTCCCTCACACTACTCTGGCCAGTCCCTCACACTACTCTGGCACGTCCCTCACACTACTCTGCCACGTCCCTCACACTACTCTGCCAAGTCCATCACACTACTCTGGCACGTCCCTCACACTACTCTGGCCAGTCCCTCACACTACTCTGGCCAGTCCCTCACACTACTCTGCCACGTCCCTCACACTACTCTGCCACGTCCCTCACACTACTCTGCCAAGTCCCTCACACTACTCTGCCACGTCCCTCACACTACTCTGGCCAGTCCCTCACACTACTCTGGCCAGTCCCTCACACTACTCTGCCACGTCCCTCACACTACTCTGGCCAGTCCCTCACACTACTCTGGCACGTCCCTCACACGACTCTGGCACGTCCCTCACACTACTCTGGCCAGTCCCTCACATGACTCTGCCACGTCCCTCACACTACTCAGCCACGTCCCTCACACTACTCTGCCAAGTCCCTCACACTACTCTGCCACGTCCCTCACACTGCTCTGGCACGTCCCTCACACTGCTCTGCCAGTCCCTCACACTACTCTGGCCAGTCCCTCACACTACTCTGGCCAGTCCCTCACACTACTCTGCCACGTCCCTCACACTACTCTGGCCAGTCCCTCACACTACTCTGGCCAGTCCCTCACACTACTCTGGCACGTCCCTCACACTACTCTGGCCAGTCCCTCACACTACTCTGGCCAGTCCCTCACACTACTCTGGCCAGTCCCTCACACTACTCTGGCCAGTCCCTCACACTACTCTGCCACGTCCCTCACACTACTCTGCCACGTCCCTCACACTACTCTGCCAAGTCCCTCACACTACTTTGCCACGTCCCTCACACTACTCTGGCCAGTCCCTCACACTACTCTGGCCAGTCCCTCACACTACTCTGCCACGTCCCTCACACTACTCTGGCCAGTCCCTCACACTACTCTGGCACGTCCCTCACACGACTCTGGCACGTCCCTCAAACTAATCTGGCCAGTCCCTCACATGACTCTGCCACGTCCCTCACACTACTCAGCCACGTCCCTCACACTACTCTGCCAAGTCCCTCACACTACTCTGCCACGTCCCTCACACTGCTCTGGCACGTCCCTCACACTGCTCTGCCAGTCCCTCACACTACTCTGGCCAGTCCCTCACACTACTCTGGCCAGTCCCTCACACTACTCTGCCACGTCCCTCACACTACTCTGGCCAGTCCCTCACACTACTCTGGCCAGTCCCTCACACGACTCTGGCACGTCCCTCACACTACTCTGGCCAGTCCCTCACACTACTCTGGCCAGTCCCTCACACTACTCTGGCCAGTCCCTCACACTACTCTGGCACGTCCCTCACACGACTCTGGCCAGTCCCTCACACTACTCTGGCACGTCCCTCACACTACTCTGGCCAGTCCCTCACATGACTCTGCCATGTCCCTCACACTGCTCTGGCACGTCCCTCACACTGCTCTGCCACGTCCCTCACACTTTTTTTTGGCCAGTCCCTCACACTACTCTGGCACGTCCCTCACACTACTCTGGCACGTCCCTCACACTACTCTGGCACGTCCCTCATACTACTCTGGCCAGTCCCTCACATGACTCTGCCATGTCCCTCACGCTGCTCTGGCCAGTCCCTCACACTACTCTGGCCAGTCCCTCACACTACTCTGGCCAGTCCCTCACACTGCTCTGCCACGTCCCTCACACTACTCTGGCACGTCCCTCACACTGCTCTGCCACGTCCCTCACACTACTCTGGCCAGTCCCTCACACTACTCTGCCACGTCCCTCACACTACTCTGGCACGTCCCTCACACTGCTCTGGCCAGTCCTTCACACTACTCTGGCCAGTCCCTCACACTACTCTGGCCAGTCCCTCACACTGCTCTGGCCAGTCCCTCACACTACTCTGCCAAGTCCCTCACACTACTCTGCCACGTCCCTCACACTGCTCTGGCACGTCCCTCACACTGCTCTGCCAGTCCTTCACACTACTCTGGCCAGTCCCTCACACTACTCTGGCCAGTCCCTCACACTACTCTGGCCAGTCCCTCACACTACTCTGCCAAGTCCCTCACACTACTCTGCCACGTCCCTCACACTGCTCTGGCACGTCCCTCACACTGCTCTGCCAGTCCTTCACACTACTCTGGCCAGTCCCTCACACTACTCTGGCCAGTCCCTCACACTACTCTGCCACGTCCCTCACACTACTCTGGCCAGTCCCTCACACTACTCTGCCACGTCCCTCACACTACTCTGCCACGTCCCTCACACTACTCTGCCAAGTCCATCACACTACTCTGCCACGTCCCTCACACTACTCTGGCACGTCCCTCACACTACTCTGGCCAGTCCCTCACACTACTCTGCCACGTCCCTCACACTACTCTGCCACGTCCCTCACACTACTCTGCCAAGTCCCTCACACTACTCTGCCGAGTCCCTCACACTACTCTGGCCAGTCCCTCACACTACTCTGGCCAGTCCCTCACACTACTCTGCCACGTCCCTCACACTACTCTGGCCAGTCCCTCACACTACTCTGGCACGTCCCTCACACGACTCTGGCACGTCCCTCACACTACTCTGGCCAGTCCCTCACATGACTCTGCCACGTCCCTCACACTACTCAGCCACGTCCCTCACACTACTCTGCCAAGTCCCTCACACTACTCTGCCACGTCCCTCACACTGCTCTGCCAAGTCCCTCACACTACTCTGCCACGTCCCTCACACTGCTCTGGCACGTCCCTCACACTGCTCTGCCAGTCCCTCACACTACTCTGCCACGTCCCTCACACTACTCTGGCCAGTCCCTCACACTACTCTGGCACGTCCCTCACACGACTCTGGCACGTCCCTCACACTACTCTGGCCAGTCCCTCACACTACTCTGGCCAGTCCCTCACACTACTCTGGCCAGTCCCTCACACTACTCTGGCACGTCCCTCACACGACTCTGGCCAGTCCCTCACACTACTCTGGCACGTCCCTCACACTACTCTGGCCAGTCCCTCACATGACTCTGCCATGTCCCTCACACTGCTCTGGCACGTCCCTCACACTGCTCTGCCACGTCCCTCACACTTTTTTTTTGGCCAGTCCCTCACACTACTCTGCCACGTCCCTCACACTACTCTGGCACGTCCCTCACACTACTCTGGCACGTCCCTCATACTACTCTGGCCAGTCCCTCACATGACTCTGCCATGTCCCTCACGCTGCTCTGGCCAGTCCCTCACACTACTCTGGCCAGTCCCTCACACTACTCTGGCCAGTCCCTCACACTGCTCTGCCACGTCCCTCACACTACTCTGGCACGTCCCTCACACTGCTCTGCCACGTCCCTCACACTACTCTGGCCAGTCCCTCACACTACTCTGCCACGTCCCTCACACTACTCTGGCACGTCCCTCACACTGCTCTGGCCAGTCCCTCACACTACTCTGGCCAGTCCCTCACACTACTCTGGCCAGTCCCTCACACTGCTCTGGCACGTCCCTCACACTACTCTGGCACGTCCCTCACACTGCTCTGCCACGTCCCTCACACTACTCTGGCCAGTCCCTCACACTACTCTGCCACGTCCCTCACACTACTCTGGCACGTCCCTCACACTGCTCTGGCCAGTCCCTCACACTACTCTGCCACGTCCCTCACACTACTCTGGCACGTCCCTCACACTGCTCTGGCCAGTCCCTCACACTACTCTGCCACGTCCCTCACACTGCTCTGGCCAGTCCCTCACATGACTCTGCCACGTCCCTCACACTGCTCTGGCCAGTCCCTCACACTACTCTGGCCAGTCCCTCACACTACTCTGGCACGTCCCTCACACTACTCTGGCACGTCCCTCACACTGCTCTGCCACGTCCCTCACACTGCTCTGGCCAGTCCCTCACACTACTCTGCCACGTCCCTCACACTACTCTGGCACGTCCCTCACACTGCTCTGCCACGCCCCTCACACTACTCTGGCCAGTCCCTCACACTACTCTGCCACGTCCCTCACACTGCTCTGGCACGTCCCTCACACTGCTCTGGCCAGTCCCTCACACTACTCTGGCCAGTCCCTCACACTACTCTGCCACGTCCCTCACACTACTCTGGCCAGTCCCTCACACTACTCTGCCACGTCCCTCACACTGCTCTGGCCAGTCCCTCACACTACTCTGGCCAGTCCCTCACACTACTCTGGCCAGTCCCTCACACTACTCTGGCACGTCCCTCACACTGCTCTGGCCAGTCCCTCACACTACTCTGGCACGTCCCTCACACTGCTCTGGCCAGTCCCTCACACTACTCTGGCACGTCCCTCACACTGCTCTGGCCAGTCCCTCACACTACTCTGGCACGTCCCTCACACTGCTCTGCCACGTCCACACATAGTCATTTGTCACCTAGCTGTACCAGATGTTAGTCTTGGTGGGACATCAACAACACTGTGGTTTGGATCCACTGGGGGTACTCATGTGGTCGAATATATGTTTGAAGTTTGACATAAGAATGTCTAGATCATGTGTTGAAGTCACTTTTACAACATGCTCATTCCTAAAATTGTAATAAATGGAAAGCGTGAAATATTCCTGCATCCGCCGCTATAACAAATATGGTCTGAAATAGGGTTTTCTATGTTAATTGAAAATAAAAAAGGAATTTAAATTCTTAAATGTAATTCATTGTATTGTATATGGAGTCCTAAATTTTGTCTTCATTTGTTCCTGTCGATGATCTCTGCAATAAAATACACATAATCAGTCTACATGTACTACAAGTATAACATTTTACCCTACACATAAAAATACTGTGTTCCAAAGCATTATTTCAATATCAATCTGTATATTTCAGAATTGACTTCAATATACTTTTGCGTAAATGGAGGAAGAAACGTATGTACGGGAGACACACTGTTTAGATTCACTAAAACTGTGCACACCTGTCTATACGTTTAAACCTCCATAAACAGAAATACATATCGAAGTAAATTCTGATCAATAAATATGTCAACAATAATATCTTCACATACTGCTTACTTATCATTTTAATATGCATTAACACACAGAAATCGAGAGACAGCAATACAAAATATCTATAAAAATATACACAATACTACAGCAACACAAGCCCTGGTCATTCTATTACCAGCAGATCAGGAAACAGTTGGCTTTGTTATTTTTCTGATTATGGAAACAGAAAGGCAATATTGTTTGCTTGGTTAACCAATCGAGTTCCATAGAACCACTTGCTCTTTCTATATTACAAATCATTCTGTTCATTACTTTAAATGGGGCGGTGGGGTAGCCTAATGTTAACATTAAAGTGTTCGCTCATCATGCAGAAGACCCAGGTTCGATTCCCCTCATGGATGCAACGATGTCCCCCGACGTGATATTGCTGGAATATTGCTAAAAGTGGTGTAAAACCATACTCACTCACTCCATATGGGGATGTCTTTCTGGTAGAATATACCTGGAAATAACTGATCCATTTTGTTGTGAGTTGACTACTGACTTTGAAGTGTAAGTATCCTGTGACATACCGTATTTCAGTCCACATTCTCCTTTATAAGCTTGCATTACACCAAAGTGAATACAGTATTGCAGTACCGGTATACCAGGAGTAAATATGCTCTGCAAAAATGGTCCTTCATACATGATTGATCAATATGATAAATTTACTTCATTATTTGAAATCATTTGCAAACAAACAAGTTTACAGTTTTTCCAACTGGTTAATATGTACATCAATTATAGCAAGCCTCTTTTACTATGTTTATTAAATTTCTGCTCTCCCGTTCTGCTGACCCCATTCGTTCTTACACCATAACAAGATATCTCACATAAATATGGTTGCAATATTCCCACTAGGTGGTTTTGCGATTTTTCAAAGGTGGAAACATTTTTTAAAAATAATTTAAATATCTGACATGCCAATGCAATGCAAGATTGTGATATGGATATCAAATTATTTTAACTGTACAGCCGTCTTGTTACTTGTGGCCTATTGTTATAGTCGTCCGTGGTGGAGAGAGATGAAAGCATATGTACTGACAATATAAATAAGTGTGAACAAATGTAGGCACCATACAGGAATTCTAGCATTTACAGCACAATGGGGGGGAAAGGTCACGCCATGCCTGCACACACATGGAAGACCCTAGCTGGGAACGATCGATATCAGATAGTTTTATACATTACACATGCGACTATCTTTTCCATGCAAGTATGAGAAGTTTTTTTATAACCTAAATAAATTCAAACAGATTCTTAAACACACCTTTTCAATTAATATATGTAGTTATAGTATCCGATGATGTAATTATGTTACAGAGAACAGCAAGACCGCGCTGATACAACACTCTGCCATTTAACACACCATTTTGTTTCATGTCATATTGCACGAGAATGAAACAATTTATGGATCTAAAACAATTACATGAAGTAAGCAAAATCTAGAGATGTACAGCAGCTTTCACTCAGACCTTTTGGCAATATAGTTTCAATGGCATGATGAAATTGTAAAGTAGTTTTAGTCACCACAAAATCGCTGCTGTGTCAACGCAAGTACTCTCCTGAAATATCCCCTTTTGACCAGAAACAGTTTCTCTCACGCCTGCGCAAAAGATGCACACCAAGATGTTTGACTGTATCTGCGTGTGACACTTTCTGTAAAATATATATATGAAATTAAACTTATGAGATGTTATGAGTTGTTTCTTATGCATTATTACAGCGTTGTGTGATGACTCCGGTGCACAACATATTTTTGCAACATTGTAATTACATTGTAAAATAATGTTATACTAACATTATCATAGACAGAGGAATTACGTTTCACAATGTAAATATGCAACATTCCACAGTGACCTTGGAAAGGTTATATCACAATGTTACAATGGTCACAATTTTGTTATTTCCATACCCTGGATACAAAAATAGTTACTAAGGTAACGATGCGGCACATGAAATTGCAGCAACTGTCCAATCAAGGAGCCATTTTTAAGACCCAAAAGACCCAAACAAAACACAATATTAGTGAACTTGCATGCATGTTATTATTATTATTAATTTTTTTTATCATGTCATTATTGTTCATTATTCTAAATTGTCAACAAACTAAATTCTTTCTTTATATACGAGCGGATATTCTTTTTATACTATCTAGCCCAGCATGCATTCCCTACCTGTCACATCCCCTGTAGAGTTCCCTGTCAGGACTGGTAGCCCCTGGTAGCCCCTGTCAACCTGTCACATCCCCTGTAGAGTTCCCTATCAGGACTGGTAGCCCCAGCCAACCTGTCACATCCCCTGTAGAGTTCCCTGTCAGGACTGGTAGCCCCTGGTAGCCCCTGTCAACCTGTCACATCCCCTGTAGAGTTCCCTATCAGGACTGGTAGTCCCTGTCAACCTGTCACATCCCCTGTAGAGCTCCCTATCAGGACTGGTAGCCCCGGCCAACCTGTCACATCCCCTGTAGAGTTCCCTATCAGGACTGGTAGCCCCTGTCAACCTGTCACATCCCCTGTAGAGCTCCCTGTCAGGACTGGTAGCCCCGGTCAACCTGTCACATCCCATGTAGAGATCCCTATCAGGACTGGTAGCCCCTGTCAACCTGTCACATCCCCTGTAGAGTTCCCTGTCAGGACTGGTAGCCCCTGTCAACCTGTCACATCCCCTGTAGAGCTCCCTGTCAGGACTAGTAGCCCCTGTCAACCTGTCACATCCCCTGTAGAGTTCCCTGTCAGGACTGGCAGCCCCTGTCAACCTGTCACATCCCCTGTAGAGTTCCCCGTCACGACTGGTAGCCCCTGTCAACCTGTCACATCCCCTGTAGAGCTCCCTGTCAGGACAAGTAGCCCCTGTCAACCTGTCACATCCCCTGTAGAGTTCCCTATCAGGACTGGCAGCCCCTGTCAACCTGTCACATCCCCTGTAGAGCTCCCTGTCGGGACTAGTAGCCCCTGTCAACCTGTCACATCCCCTGTAGAGTTCCCTGTCAGGACTGGTAGCCCCTGTCAACCTGTCACATCCCCTGTAGAGTTCCCTATCAGGACTGGTAGCCCTGGTCAACCTGTCACATCCCCTGTAGAGTTCCCTGTCAGGACTGGTAGCCCCGGCCAACCTGTCACATCCCCTGTAGAGTTCCCTGTCAGGACTGGTAGCCCCTGTCAACCTGTCACATCCCCTGTAGAGCTCCCTGTCAGGACTGGTAGCCCCTGTCAACCTGTCACATCCCCTGTAGAGTTCCCTGTCAGGACTGGTAGCCCCTGTCAACCTGTCACATCCCCTGTAGAGCTCCCTGTCAGGACTGGTAGCCCCTGTCAACCTGTCACATCCCCTGTAGAGTTCCCTGTCAGGACTGGTAGCCCCTGCCAACCTGTCACATCCCCTGTAGAGTTCCCTGTCAGGACTGGTAGCCCCTGGTAGCCCCTGTCAACCTGTCACATCCCCTGTAGAGTTCCCTGTCAGGACTGGTAGCCCCTGCCAACCTGTCACATCCCCTGTAGAGCTCCCTGTCAGGACTGGTAGCCCCTGTCAACCTGTCACATCCCCTGTAGAGTTCCCTGTCAGGACTGGTAGCCCCGGCCAACCTGTCACATCCCCTGTAGAGATCCCTGTCAGGACTGGTAGCCCCTGTCAACCTGTCACATCCCCTGTAGAGCTCCCTGTCAGGACTGGTAGCCCCTGTCAACCTGTCACATCCCCTGTAGAGTTCCCTGTCAGGACTGGTAGCCCCTGCCAACCTGTCACATCCCCTGTAGAGCTCCCTGTCAGGACTGGTAGCCCCTGTCAACCTGTCACATCCCCTGTAGAGTTCCCTGTCAGGACTGGTAGCCCCTGGTAGCCCCTGTCAACCTGTCACATCCCCTGTAGAGTTCCCTGTCAGGACTGGTAGCCCCAGCCAACCTGTCACATCCCCTGTAGAGTTCCCTGTCAGGACTGGTAGCCCCTGTCAACCTGTCACATCCCCTGTAGAGTTCCCTGTCAGGACTAGTAGTCCCTGTCAACCTGTCACATCCCCTGTAGAGCTCCCTGTCAGGACTGGTTGCCCCTGTCAACCTGTCACATCCCCTGTAGAGCTCCCTGTCAGGACTGGTAGTCCCTGTCAACCTGTCAAATCCCCTGTAGAGCTCCCTATCAGGACTGGTAGCCCAGGCCAACCGTTCACATCCCCTGTAGAGTTCCCTATCAGGACTGGCAGCCCCGGCCAACCTGTCACATCCCCTGTAGAGATCCCTGTCAGGACTGGTAGCCCTGGCCAACCTGTCACATTCCCTGTAGAGTTCCCTGTCAGGACTGGTAGCCCCTGTCAACCTGTCACATCCCCTGTAGAGTTCCCTGTCAGGACTGGTAGCCCCTGTCAACCTGTCAAATCCCCTGTAGAGCTCCCTGTCAGGACTGGTAGCCCCTGTCAACCTGTCACATCCCCTGTAGAGCTCCCTGTCAGAGTGAAGGCCTTTTACGACTGCTTCATGTACACTCTGCCCTGCCAGTCCAGTTGATTGAACACACCTTCACCATGCATGAAAACCATCTTGTCCACAGTCTACTTCAGACTAGTGGTTTATGTGCAATAACTAGATTTTATAGAGAAAGCAAGTATGACGTTATACAGTGTCAGTGAAGACATGAGCCATTTATATATATCTGATGAAAACTATCAGATCTTTGAGTGGCATTTAATAGTTGGATCTGTAACTGATGACTTTATGATTGTATATAATGGGTAAATAGTACCATTGTAGAGGTGTTCCTGTTCCTCTGACACAGTTATCAGGCAGGTGAAATAAACTTTTTCGTAACAGTGTTTGAATATAAACTGAAAGTCACTTCAATTGTAATAGAAAAGTTGATCATCATACTGTTGTCCCAATCGTGACATATTAAATAATGTGCTTTTCTCTTAGCAGCCTGATAAGAAGGACATTAGCGCAATCCTAATAATATGTGCTCCCTAACCTGGCTAGGGCCTGTAGTCTTTCCTCACAACAGATTTGCAAAAGAGCATTTAAGATGTGAGTGTTTGACTGAAGAAGCTGATTACAGCTGACACACATACAAGTCTCCCATGTTAGTTAGGGAAGCACCTGTATAAAATGTGGCATCAACTGTTGGAGTTAGACTTCAACACCTGGGTTTATGTTGTAAGCTGAGTGTTATCTCTGTGATCCCAGCCTTAGTGTGTGACTGCCACCTACAAGATAGATCAATGGTGAATGTTGCCACTCACAGACACTGATACACTCCCAACCGCCTGTACATTGTCGCTAAAACATAGATTTCCGCAACATGGTATCGGGATGAAATCTGAAGCATTAGTTGTTGCGTGACTTCACCGATCAATGTTGGCTGTTACACAGCCAATGAGAAACTGATTCCATGTGTTGCCAAGGTGATTTTGTCAACACTGTGACATCTTCAGTGGTAGTGTAGTTAAAGTTAATTTTGTCTGGTTCCTCTGTGCTGCTTATGACAGTGTTTACGTCTAGCAAAGATCATTTGGAAATAATTCCTGAATAATGTTTGTAATTTCCTTTTGGACAAAAATTGGTTATTGACGTTTCGTGAATAATTTTTACACACCAGAATTGTAAATTATTAAAACAGTTTCCATGGGAACTTGGATTACCAGCATTTTGCCACAAAGAGAAGACATATCAGGTGACAAATCCAGTTGCTGCAAATTATTGGTGACTATTTTTCCATCTGTTTGAAAGATGTCACAAAGACGTTTGATGGCATTTTTGACAAATTGTTTGTGATAACTCGTCAGAACTGATGGCCTGGTTTATGGCAACTGACATTTGTGACAGATAGGTTGAAGACCAATTGAGCATGTTAATGCTAGGACAAGTCTGTGCATGGCTGATGTGAGGAGAGAGTTAATGGACCTATTGCCAGATATATTGCCTAGATTTCTACTCCCATTGATTTACACGCTTAATGTGCTGGCCACGAGTCAGGCTTATCTCTGTGGGTTGTATGCTCAATTCTCACTGCTCATCATAAAACTGACAGTGTAAGGAGCTTGTTCAAGGCTTGCCAATGTATCGAGGATCTACATTGCAAAATAGTTTTGTTTAAGACGCTATATGGTAACACCTTAAATTACTTAATGGTTTACAATTTGAGAACTGGATTTTGTCATCAGGGAATCTCACTTGCAGGAATTTGTTGATGTGAAAAGTCAAAGATATGAAGGTTTGATACATGTGTTTCTGGAATCAATGGGATTTTCTTGTTGCCTGCATCCTGTGAGTGGATCCTAAGTTTTGTGAAAGAACGTTTCCACTGGAGTACTGGAGATGTAGTTGGAGCACGATGGAGAAATGATGCCAGTATGCAGCAGTATCGATAGTAGAGCACAGTATCCTTTGTTTCATGTTGGGGATGAAGAGCGAGAGGACTCGGATGGATCTTTTTATCTTTTTATTGTTCTTTAGCTCAGTTTTGACTGAGTACTGGTAGTCACATTAATTCCCTTCTACTCCATGTTTGTCATAAGCCGTGTGTAAGTGGTAGGGCTGCAATACACGATACACCTAGGTCACGATACGATACGTACCTCGATACTTACATCACGATTCGATACGTATCTCGATACACATAGTGACAAGAGAAGACAAGAGATGAATGAATTAAACTTAGTTTATTAAAAATGAAAAATTAAATGAGAGTGACCGAATGTTCATGAGTCATAAAATATATACTGTAATGAGTATTTTAACTTAATGAATCATCTGCCATTTCCATGTAATGGCTAGCAAACACAAAAGTTACAGTCCTACATATTTGTGAGTTGTGACTAGATGGTAGGAGTAAATACTAAATGTACCAGTGTCCAGTAACTAATGATTTGCCATTTTCATGTATAAAGGCAAAAAAACAATTAAAAATAATTAGATATATAGCAACAGCCATGTTATACACCATTTGAAAGGTCTTATCCTAGTGTTTATAAATATGAAAGTTATGTTTATCACATTATTTAAATAATGCATTGACAACTTAATTAAGTTCGTTGTAAAATATAAAAATATGTAAGTTAACACATTCATAACATCCAGATTAAGGACCAGGGAAGCGACAATTTGACGATTTTGGGCAAATATAAGTTTCAAAAGATCTAAAGAATTTCATTGTTTACGTAATTGGAAAGTTATTTTAAAAAGAATTATGAATAGTATCTGTTTTCACTCATTTCCAAATAACAGCGGCAGTCCGCTTAGTAACATGAAGAAGTTGTGTTATTCTGAACGTTTTAAGCAGGAAATCGCGATCTGTATTAAAAATATGGAGCTTCGTGGATGTATCATGCTAGGTTACAAGCTGTGACAAAGAGTTTTCATGCATATATTTTGGCATTGAACATCGTGTCCGAGCCGGGAATTCGAGGCGACGAAAGCCGAGATGTCATTTGACTAACATTACACGCGATCGCACGAAAAGATGGAAATAATAACTTAGCTGTAAGTTTGACCACTTTTAGATATATTTTTGTTGATTTTATTTACCACTTTGTATAATTATTTAGTTAAAGATTTGCTTGAAACGTCTTTGTTATGCTCTTTGACATGTTCGATGTGCACCCGTTGTCGAAGTGTGTGTCCGAGAATTATATCTTCAATAACATAAGCGGGAAATAGTGAATAACTTTTTAAGCTATCGATAAAAAATGATAAATGGAAATAAAATACGTATTTCAGACATTGTGAGATGTGATAGATTTAATAAATGAATGGTATGACAGGTAGGTCCATAAATATATATACTATTTTGGCGTGACTAAGGCTTGGCCGGTTAACCGGCCTACGGTGCCTGGGGACTCGATGCTTCTTGGCCGGTCTACCGGCCTACAGTGTTGAAAAAAAGTTAAAACACATTTGAAACGTATCTGTGATGAAAGTTTATTTACAAAAAAAAGACGAACGTAAATACATACTTCTTTGAAAAAACGTATCGTAAAAAATCGAGATACAGCACCTCACAAATTGCACACCGTATCGTATGGAGTGAATCGCGATGCATCGGTGTCCCGGGATATCGTTTCAGCCCTAGTAAGTGGGGATGAAGTGGGTACAGTGGATGAACAGTACTTGGGTGATCTTGGATGATGGCCCTCTCATGGAGCAGTTCTCATCCATCACCTGGCTGAGTGAGGAGGTGTGCTAGAATCCTATGATCCTGGGTTTGAATCCCAGATTCGTTCAGATTATGATTCTTGGTTTGTCAGCAGCATACCCCTGTTGGTGAGGTAAACCAAATTGACAAACATCTACGAACTGTGCCAGTTAGGGCATTTGTTTCTTTTGGGATAGTGGGAATCTCGTTGAGCATGTTCATCATTAATTAGATGACAAGGCATTTGGCTATTAATGGAAGTAACTTCCATTTCTCATTCTACCCTCAGACTGGAGGTTCTAATCACCAGAGGTAATAAGCCAATGACTATGACTGCCATCCCACTGACTACTTGTCCAAGCAGCTGTTGTCAGATTACAGTAGCCCAACCAGACTCTCCTTGAGTCCTAGTTACTCCAGCCGTTTACCCATTGTCTACTGGATCGACTTGCACAAAGCAATCTTAGCGCTAAGATGATCGTAACTCCCATACTTAACATAGGCTTACGATAGTCTTAGCGCTAAGATCGCTCTTTGCAAGTGGGCCCTGGACTTCTTCCCATTGCCACAAAGTACTGTCAGGTAGCCATCTGGCTCTGCTCTTGACAGTGGTATTTTTCTTTATGTGACCTCTTAGAAATGCTTACATTGAATCACTCAAGTTGTTTCACTGTTGATATATTCCTTACATGACCCTGGACAAAGATGTGGTGATAATCTCAGCCCAAACAATCTGACAAAGATAACAAACTATGGAATCTTTGTCTCACCTGAAATCTGACCGGATTGTAATTCTTCGGGAACGGACATTTAAACGTACACAGCAGGTATACAAGGTAGGTTTATTGTGTTGTTTGGGTAACTTGCTCCATCAACCGACCGGAGTTAAAGGCCATTATGAGGAACTAAAAAGTGAAGTTTTAACTTTTTCACCACTAAAGCTGCAAAAATCAAACAAAAACTATCTGTTGACTTTTTAAATAATTAAGAAAAGCCATTGCAATGTCACTTACCATTACAAGGTCCTTTAAAGAATGAAGCTCTCTCTAATAGAAGTCAATATATATAAATATTATTGTAAACATGGTAATCATAAACTATTAACATTTGGATTTTTCTCCCTTAAACTGACCAGCCCAAACAAATGTAGGCTAAATAAAATATATTAAAAAATTAGCTACACACTTTGGTTTTCATTTTTATTTCAACTTTGATACCAAGTTAATTGTTCCGCAAAATAGTTATAACCATAACATAGTGTGGCCTTACTTGTACACTGCTTGTCCCTCCCAAACCTGGGGGAATTATTACAGAGCACATCACAGCGTCCTAGTGGTCACTTAGGTCACTAACAAGTGGTGTCCGCCCAGGAGAGACAATCAGGAGAGTGCCATAAAATTGTGAAGCTTAACATTGAGAATCCAGGCAATGGTGTCTCTAAAGAATTCTGATTCTACATTAACATCCACCATAAATGTATCTATATTGAACATGTCATGTTGGTGAGAACATTAATGTGAGCTCTAAAACCTTGTAATAAAATACTCATGATATCCATTTGTCTTTCATGATGATAAGCTACTTTAGCAATTTATAGCAGCATAAAACCCCACCCAACTCACTCACTCACTCACTCACTCACTCAAACCCACCCCTAATTTACTGTCACAGAAAGGTATCATGGCTGTTGTTTGGAATGTTTAAACCAAGGAATAGATCTTGCAATAGAAAATATGTCTATCAACATAGATTAGGGTCATATATCTGAAAGTTTGACTTTATATTGACTGCACCAATCATTTAGATTTATGACTGTGATCCCCAGCAGTGAATATGTTTACTACATGCAGCCACCGGCGAGTGTAGGTCCTTGTGGTATATGTACACATATTATCTGTGGGATCGGGCATGATGATGTGCAGGTGTAGCTGTGTTGGAATTATCTAGGATATAACAACAGTTCGGACAGAAACAGTGGCAACAGGGTCCTTTTGTCTTCATCTCGACATTTTGTTCATATATGACCCAAAAGTCAAAATTATTTGTTTGACAATATTCCATTTGATGACACAACTTTACCCTGTAGAGAGAATACAAATGAAGGTACACTTGTGATAGGAATGTATGCCAACTAGTGACATGTTTTTCTCCAGGCAAGATACAGTTACACAAAGGGGATTTATGGGCGGCCATTCGGTCAAAAAATACAAAGTTGAAAAAAGGACAAAAGTACGCAATTAAGGTCAAATATTACGAATAAAGAACTAAAGGTCAAAATACAAAACAAACAGACGGGGTTAAACATACAAAGTTGAAATAAATGTCAAAAGTACGCAATATTAATAGTCAAATGTTACGAAAAGACGTCATAAGAAAAGAAAGAACAATGTGTACGAGTCTAAGCCAAAACATATTTCATAGACTGAAGTCTTGCAATGGTTTGTGAGTTCTTAAAATGATATTTGACATATATATCACCTAAGATTGCTGCTCCATTTACTTGTCCATAGTAGTTTTTAACAATCACCTTACGATATGATAGTCTCGACAAAGTAACAATACATCACCTTATGATATGATAGTCTCAACAAAGTAACAATACATCACCTAATGATATGATAGTCTTGCCAAAGTAACAATATATCACCTTACAATATTAAAGTGTGATCACATTACAATACTATAGTGTGATCACATTACGATATGATAGTATGATCACAGATAACATTTACGATAGGATAGTGTGATCACATTACAATACTATAGTGTGATCACATTACAATACGATAGTGTGATCACATTACAATACGATAGTGTGATCACATTACAATACGATGGTGTGATCACATTACGATATGATAGTGTGATCACATTTCAATACGATAGTGTGATTGCATTACAATACGATAGTGTGATCACATTACAATACTATAGTGTGATCACATTACAATACGATAGTGTGATCACATTACGATATGATAGTATGATCACAGGTAACATTTACGATAGGATAGTGTGATCGTATTACAATACTATAGTGTGATCACATTACGATAGTGTGATCACATTACAATACGATAGTGTGATCACATTACGATATGATAGTGTGATCACATTACAATACGATAGTGTGATCACATTACAATACGATAGTGTGATCACATTACAATACTATAGTGTGATCACATTACGATATAATAGTATGATCACAGATAACATTTACGATAGGATAGTGTGATCACATTACAATACGATAGTGTGATCACATTACAATACGATAGTGTGATCACATTACAATACGATGGTGTGATCACATTACGATATGATAGTGTGATCACATTTCAATACGATAGTGTGATCGCATTACATTACGATAGTGTGATCACATTACAATACTATAGTGTGATCACATTACAATACGATAGTGTGATCACATTACGATATGATAGTATGATCACAGATAACATTTACGATAGGATAGTGTGATCGTATTACAATACTATAGTGTGATCACATTACAATACGATAGTATGATCACATTACGATATGATAGTGTGATCACATTACAATACGATAGTGTGATCACATTACAATACGATAGTGTGATCACATTACAATACTATAGTGTGATCACATTACGATATAATAGTATGATCACAGATAACATTTACGATAGGATAGTGTGATCGTATTACAATATGATAGTGTGATCAAATTACGATACCATAGTGAGATCACATTACAATATGATAGTGTGATCACATTACGATACAATAGTGTGATCACATTACGATACAATAGTGTGATCACATTACGATATGATAGTGTGATCACATTACGATATGATAGTCACTGATCACATTACGATACAATAGTGTGATCACATTACGATATGATCAGGTGGTCAGCCTCGCTGACATGGTTGATGCATGTCATCATATCCATATTGCGTGGATTGATCCTCATGATATCAATCATTGGATTGTCTGGTCCAGACTTGACTGCCATCATATAGCTGGAATATTGTTGAGTGCTGCTTTAAATAACAAACAAACAAACAATAGTGTGATCATATTACGATAGGATAGTGTGATCACATTACAATACTATAGTGTGATCACATTGCGATAGGATCGTGTGATCACACTACGATACGATAGTCAGTGATCACACTATGATACGATAGTCGGTGATCATACTACAATACGATAATGATAGAATAGTGTGATCACATAATGATAGGATAGTATGATCACATTACGATAGGGCAGTGTGATCACACTATGATACGATAGTGTGATCACACTACGATAAGATAGTTTGGACAAAGTAATGCAATGTGCGGATATTTCGACATATTACATTTCATGTCAATAAAGAACAAAATAAAGTCACATGCAAGTCACAACTCATATCAGCAATTATTTCCACTTGCTCCAGGATATGAATAATTGTTTGTCACAGGTAAATACAGAATGAAATGCCCTCATGTTGATATAATCAATGTTGATCTGACACACCGCCGGATGTTGACGCCATGTATCGATGAGGAGAAACAATCTATGGAGTTGTTGCTACCCTGGGACCGGGTGGGGGCAGGATTGAGTGAGTGTTTTATGGTTCTGATGTAGTGTCATTGTTATGCACTGTTGTATTGAGAAAACCCACACCATACAGTGTATAGCCCGGAGTTGTGGTGGGTTGGTGACTGAATTGGTGATGGAGTGGCTAGAACTCCATTATTGTTAATGTCATTGATTTGTGTGTACATGTGTATTGTAGGGTCCCAGTGGTGTGGAAAGTAGCGTAACATCAAGAGTTGATGTTGTCCTTGTAGAGGCATGTCATGTAGTACCTGATCTACTATTGTTGTTGTGCCAGAACCTTTATCATTGTCTGGTTGTTGCTTGTTGTTGCTACACAAATAAG
Source organism: Haliotis rufescens (assembly GCF_023055435.1). Taxonomy (NCBI): domain Eukaryota; kingdom Metazoa; phylum Mollusca; class Gastropoda; order Lepetellida; family Haliotidae; genus Haliotis; species Haliotis rufescens. The sequence continues at coordinate 3,402,993 of NW_025964068.1, forward strand.
AGGCATAGAGATTTCTTTTAATCTTTTAGCTCACCTTAGCAAAGACTTATACGGTAGTACGTTATTTTTATTGCTTATCCATTGTCCTTTGGTATCAATGTCAATCAAGGTTGTCTGCTTAGAAAGCACTGGACCATTGAAGCTGAAACTAAGCATACTTGTGCACATCAATCAGGACACATCAATCTGTTCAAGGGGATCTACCGGGTTATCATATTTTTAATATGGATGCCACCAAAAAAAAGCCACAACATTTGTGGCTGTTACTCGCCCATCATTTTGAAAACTGTTTTATGTACAGACAGATAGTTTTTTTGCATAAAGGCAATCAGTCTGAAAGTTACCAAATATGTTCAAAACCTAATGGAATTGAGAGTTACAAAGACTTCTTCCGGTTATCTTTTTGAGAAGACATAACAGTAAAATTTGTAATAATGTTATTCATATTATTTTAGTTTGGGTAAACATATAGTCCATGTTTCAATATTTAATTGATTTTCCCATTGCACATTGACCTAAGGTGTCAGGTGCTACAGATAATGACTCAGTGCAGTTCTGTATACTTCCCTGAAACTGCTGGAATGGTGAACCTAGCTGAACATGCATAGTTTTTCCAATGGCAACACCAAAGTATGTTCAAATAATTGTCATTTTTTCATGGTTCTGGTTACAATTACCGGGTAAGTCAAATTTCATTGAAAATATCCTATAAATAAAGATATGTTTGAAACCTGTGACATTTTTTAATCTTAGAATCTGTTGCATCAAATGTGCTAAACCTCAGCATTCTGTGTTTGAAATGTTTTTCTTACTGAAGTCAGTTATCAGACATTTTAGTATTTATGAATTTTGGGTTTGTGGGTTTGTAAAAGTAATTGTAAAAAATGTGTCATTCTGAAATTAATTGTGCGGATTATTATAATATGGGTCATCATAAGGTTCTTTTGACACTATCTGTTGCTTGTAAGAGCTTGACCTGCAGCGTCCCCTATCCACTTGACTCCAGACTGGTCTTTACTGCAGTGCCTGTCCATGCTGCATTGTGGTTAACTTCCATCCAGCTTTTATAACATTATTAATGTGACAGTGTGATATTGATAAATTGTTTTTATTTTGTCGTGTATCTGAATTACATCCAATAAGCTAAGTCCTTTTATAATGTGCCAGATTCCATGCACCGAGTCAATGGCCAGGCACTACACATTTTCAGCACATTTCAGCAAATGGTTTCAGCAATACGTTAGAGTAAAACTTAAAGGCTGGACAGTGTAGTTTGAAGAGATGAGTTTTCAGATGAGCCTAGACAGATGAGTGTGATGGTGACAGTTTGATGGCAGTTTGTTCCATGGTGATGCACAGTATTAAAACGAACTTGGACCAAATGTCTTTGGAAGCATTTCTGAAACAGAATGCAGAAGGCATTTCAGTGTCTTGTATTTTGACAATAGTCAGATAGATTTGATCTGTTTCATGGTAGCATTTGCATGCCAGTGCTAGAATTTTGAAATAAATCCTGGTTTTGAGGGGCAACCAGTGCAGGGATGTCGAACTAATTGTTATTTGTGTCCATAATGAAATTCTTGTGACAATATTCCCCTCTGTATTCTGTACATCTTGAAGCTTTTGGAATTGTTCATTCAAGATGTTAGCCATAGTCGAGCCATGACTAAAGATCTGACTATTATAATGTGCAACTTCTTGTGTTGGCATTATGTCGAAATGCTTTCTCTGTTTCGGAGGTGGAAGAAGCAAGTCTTGGAGATAAGGGCTGAAATGATATTCCATAGTAAGTCCACTGTCAAGATGAATCCCAAGATTCAGCACTAAAGTAGAGAAGGCTACTGGAATGTCAGTGACTCCCACCTTCTCCAGTTTTTAACCTGTAAACACTCTGTTTGTCATTAAGTTACAGTTTCTTTCTAATCATCCATGATTTCATGGCTTTTGTGTGTAATTTCATTATTTGTGTGTCGTCAACATAACAATGATAACTCCAGAGGCACTCAGAGGTGACATGACCCAACGTTGGTATACAGGGTAAACAGAATGGGGCCAAGAACTGATCCTTGAGGAACTCCACATGTGAGATCAGTGTTATTTTATGTAGCTTCATTAACACAGACTGATCAATGCATTCATAGGACAATAACCACTAAGGGTGTTTCCTTTCTGTTCCTGTCTGACTCTGTAAGGGACCAGTCATTTAGGACAGGGGTGGGTGTGTCAAAGGTTTTTGATGGACTAATATACTGAAAAGACAAAATGCAAAAGCACTTTATATTTTATTATAAAGTGTCCATTTTTTCATGACCCGCTCCAAATATGTGAATTATTTTTATGACCCTCCCCTTAAGACTGTCACATTGTTTTGTGACCCTCCACTGATTCCCTCTTTTCCACCCACCCCTATAATAAATGACCAGTCCCTAAACAAGAGAGGACTGCAGTGGTCAGTGTCAAGTGCCTCTGAGTTGTCAAGAAGAAGTAAGGCCATATTTCATGTTTTATCTTAGTTCATTTAGCTACCCCAGTAATACGGGTTCTGTACCATGACCAGCCTTATGTGTCAAGTGCCTCTGAGTTGTCAAGAAGAAGTAAGGCCATATTTCATGTATTATGTTAGTTTAACATTTAGCTCTCCCAGTAATGCAGGTTCTGTACCATGACCAGCCTTATGTGCAGACTGAAACTTGTCCACCACTGCCTTCACAAGCAGTGTAGCAATGAAGTGTAAATGTGGCACTGGGTGGTTTCCACCATGGTTACCAGAGCTTGATTTAGCTATATAAAACATGCACCAGTGCTACCTATTATTGAAAACTATTTATGTCCAAATGCACTTAGTGCATGTTTTGTCGGACGTACCCTTACTTGTCCCCATAACATCAATCTTTACGCACACTCACTACCAAAGTTGTAACTTCCATGCTGCATCACTCCTCCCTGTGTTGTGTGCACTTCCTGACTCAGGACACAGTCATCAGAGATCTGGGATTGTGCTTATCAAGACTAGTTTATGCGTCTATGTTGCAACTTTAATAAACTTATAGGACCAGGATGCAACCTTGTTATATCTGGTGCAACTAGCTTTTCATGTCAACATGCACCTGGTGCAAGTTAAATCAAGTTCCTTGTATTGAGCCCTGGTTACAGTCGGATTAGGCTTTCTGAGACGAGGTTTTACGAAAGCTTCCTTGAAACACTGTAGAACCTACCCCGATCATAGCTTAAGGTTGATTATCTTTGTTATAACAGAAAGAAGAGTGTCTAGGTGATGAAGGACTGTCTTTGTTGGGATAGGATCTACTGGGCAGAAAGATTGTTAGGAATCCATGATAATATTCCTAATTTGCATGTAGCAGGGCGTGGAGTCATCCCACAGATGACATCCTTACCTTGTCAGCTTGCTGACGGGGTTAACCTCTTTGGTCATGTGGACAAGGCATCCGGCCTCTGATCAGAAGGTCCGTGGTTCGAATCCCATCAAGGGACTCGGAAATTTTATGGCCGCTACATTGGCGCCAAACGTAGGGCTGAGCACGTTCATATTAAATTTGAGCAAAATAAGCCTCAGTACCCTACTATGCAGCCAGGGACGTGCCTTCTGTTGACAGGGGTGTATGTAGCAGGACGTGGAGTCATCCCACAGATGACATCCTTACCTTGTCAGCTTGCTGACGGGGTTATCCTCTTTGGTCATGTCGACAAGGCGTCTAGCCTCTGATCAGAAGGTCCGTGGTTCGAATCCCATCATGGGACTCGGAAATTTTATGGCCGCTACATGCAGTTCAGAGAACATTTGTTTGTACGTTTTTTCCAACATGCGTTAATCGAAAGAAAGGAGTACTGGCATTTGTCCAAACTGGTTTAGTAGGTTAAATGGTCGGGTCACATGTACAAATCATACTTCAGCATTGTGAAACTGTCTAATAACTGCCACATGTTGAAAGTATGTCAGTCAGAATACCAAGTTGACATGGGGTATAAAAGGTATTTAATCTTGACGACATATCACCTGTCACCAGGTTTATTCAGCGCATGGAATACAAGCCCTGGGTGTACAATGATCTCTATCTAACGGACACACATTCTTTTCACGTAGTTGTTTGTGTGATTGTGGGTTCAGCAATTCATATAACACTCTCCCATCCTGAATAGGCCTTGGAGATGGTCATGTATAGTTGATCAGATAGTTGGCACTTTGGTTGTATACATGCTTTGCTGCTGACTTAGTGCTGGTGTTTGTTGTGCTAAATAGTACCGTAAACCTCCTTCACCACTGCTCAGTAAAACTGACACTCTCTGTACACAGCAATCCAAAGATTAAAATAATGAAAGCATTTGTTGTTTTGCATAGAGTTACTTACTGTTTTACTCAAAATATTTGATAAATATTAAGCTTTTATGAAACGTTAACACAATGGGTTTCGGGGATTAGAAGTGATTAGATTTCCTATATCAAATAGGACTGAGGTGAAGAATATTAAAAAAACACTTCCCTGATCAAAAACACAACTCTGGTAAAACCACCTCCCTGATCAAAAACACAACTCTGGTAAAACCACCTCCCTGATCAAAAACACGACTCTGGTAAAAACACCTCCCTGATCAAAAACAGGACTCTGGTAAAAACACCTCCCTGATCAAAAACACAACTCTGGTAAAAACACCACCCTGATCAAAAACAGGACTCTGGTAAAAACACCACCCTGATCAAAAACACGACTCTGGTAAAAACACCACCCTGATCAAAAACAGGACTCTGGTAAAAACACCTCCCTGATCAAAAACACAACTCTGGTAAAAACACCACCCTGATCAAAAACACAACTCTGGTAAAAACACCACCCTGATCCAAACCACCACTGTGATACAAAACACTGTAAAATTGATAAAAATGAGAGTCCAGGTTATTTTTGAAACATTTGTTTATCAAGACTATAAGGCAGTCAACTTCGGCATAGCTTGAATCAAGAATTAACAGCATTTAAATCATAAGAAGCCTTCACTTGTGCAGACTTTTTTGTAAAGTAAGAAAAGACCTTAGTTATTATTAGTAATGTCTTCACTTTACTTTTTTAATGTAAGTTTACCAATCTGTGTAATATGATCCATTTGTTGATGTGTGCAGGCCTTTGTTTGTGTCGTGCTGTGGCCTTGGGGGAGGTTAGTAATTAGAAACAACTCAAGGAAGATTGGGCCTTGTGGCACGTCTTCCAGGCCAAAAGCCCTGCTTGTCATGGGGTGGTGTGGGGTTAAGTCTTCCGGGCCAAAAGCCCTGCTTGTCATGGGGTGGTGGGGTTACGTCTTCAGGGCCAAAAGCCCAGCTTGTCATGTGGCGGTGGGGTTACGTCTTCAGGGCCAAAAGCCCAGCTTGTCATAGGGCGGTGGGGTTATGTCTTCAGGGCCAAAAGCCCAGCTTGTCATAGGGCGGTGGGGTTACGTCTTCAGGGCCAAAAGCCCTGCTTGTCATTGGGCGATGGGGTTACGTCTTCAGGGCCAAAAGCCCTGCTTGTCATAGGGCGGTGGGGTTACGTCTTCAGGGCCAAAAGCCCAGCTTGTCATAGGGCGGTGGGGTTACGTCTTCAGGGCCAAAAGCCCAGCTTGTCATAGGGCGGTGGGGTTATGTCTTCAGCGCCAAAAGCCCAGCTTGTCATAGGGCGGTGGGGTTACGTCTTCAGAGCCAAAAGCCCAGCTTGTCATAGGGCGGTGGGGTTATGTCTTCAGGGCCAAAAGCCCTGCTTGTCATAGGGCGGTGGGGTTACGTCTTCAGGGCCAAAAGCCCAGCTTGTCATAGGGCGGTTGGGTTATTTATTCAGGGCCAAAAGCCCTGCTTGTCATAGGGCTGTGGGGTTATGTCTTCAGGGCCAAAAGCCCTGCTTGTCATAGGGCGGTGGGGTTATGTCTTCAGGGCCAAAAGCCCAGCTTGTCATAGGGCGGTGGGGTTACATCTTCAGGGCCAAAAGCCCTGCTTGTCATGGGGTGATGGGGTTACATCTTCAGGGCCAAAAGCCCTGCTTGTCATGGGGTGGTGTGGGGTTACGTCTTCCGGGCCAAAAGCCCAGCTTGTCATAGGGTGGTGGGGTTACGTCTTCAGGGCCAAAAGCCCTGCTTGTCATGGGGTGGTGTGGGGTTACGTCTTCCGGGCCAAAAGCCCAGCTTGTCATAGGGCGGTGGGGTTATTTATTCAGGGCCAAAAGCCCAGCTTGTCATAGGGCGGTGGGGTTACCTCTTCAGGGCCAAAAGCCCAGCTTGTCATAGGGCGGTGGGGTTATTTATTCAGGGCCAAAAGCCCTGCTTGTCATAGGGCGGTGGGGTTACGTCTTCAGGGCCAAAAGCCCAGCTTGTCATAGGGCGGTGGGGTTACGTCTTCAGGGCCAAAAGCCCTGCTTGTCATGGGGTGGTGGGGTTACGTCTTCCCGGCCAAAAGCCCTGCTTGTCATGGGGTGGTGGGGTTACGTCTTCAGGGCCAAAAGCCCTGCTTGTCATGGGGCGGTGGGGTTATGTCTTCAGGGCCAAAAGCCCAGCTTGTCATAGGGCGGTGGGGTTACGTCTTCAGGGCCAAAAGCCCAGCTTGTCATAGGGCAGTGGGGTTATGTCTTCAGGGCCAAAAGCCCTGCTTGTCATAGGGCGGTGGGGTTACGTCTTCAGGGCCAAAAGCCCAGCTTGTCATAGGGCGGTGGGGTTACGTCTTCAGGGCCAAAAGCCCAGCTTGTCATAGGGCGGTGGGGTTATGTCTTCAGGGCCAAAAGCCCTGCTTGTCATGGGGCGGTGGGGTCATGTCTTCAGGGCCAAAAGCCCTGCTTGTCATGGGGCGGTGGGGTTACGTCTTCCGGGCCAAAAGCCCTGCTTGTCATGGGGTGGTGTGGGGTTACGTCTTCCGGGCCAAAAGCCCTGCTTGTCATGGGGTGGTGGGGTTACGTCTTCCGGGCCAAAAGCCCTGCTTGTCATGGGGTGGTGGGGTTACGTCTTCAGGGCCAAAAGCCCTGCTTGTTATGGGGTGGTGTGGGGTTATGTCTTCAGGGCCAAAAGCCCAGCTTGTCATGGGGTGATGGGGTTATGTCTTCAGGGCCAAAAGCCCTGCTTGTCATGGGGCGGTGGGGTTACGTCTTCAGGGCCAAAAGCCCAGCTTGTCATAGGGCGGTGGGGTTACGTCTTCAGGGCCAAAAGCCCAGCTTGTCATAGGGCGGTGGGGTTATGTCTTCAGGGCCAAAAGCCCTGCTTGTCATAGGGCGGTGGGGTTACGTCTTCAGGGCCAAAAGCCCTGCTTGTCATAGGGCGGTGGGGTTACGTCTTCAGGGCCAAAAGCCCTGCTTGTCATAGGGCGGTGGGGTTACGTCTTCCGGGCCAAAAGTCCTGCTTGTCATGGGGTGGTGTGGGGTTACGTCTTCAGGGCCAAAAGCCCTGCTTGTCATGGGGTGGTGGGGTTACGTCTTCAGGGCCAAAAGCCCTGCTTGTCATGCTGAAAATTGGGTTTTGATAGAGCGTAGAGCAGTCTACACTCCTACACATTAGAAGATGGCTGTAGATGGAAGCCCCTCTCAGTCAGGTAACAGCTTGAGTACAATGAGTGCAGACAGGTTTACTTCAGTCATCACCATCCTCAGTCACACATTTAGCTATCTGTTAATTATTTATATGGGAGCTTCAGAAATACAGTGAAACTTCATTAGCTTGAGACCGATGGTGATACACAGTTCAACAGTCAGTAATGATACTCTGCAGTCATCTGTAGACCAACAGTGAACCCCAACTCACCGGGATGTCATCAAGCATAAGTTATTTGACAGTCTCAGCAGCTGGTCACAATTTGTTTTGTTTGTAATTTGAGAAGATAATCCCTGAATATGATGAAAGCCCTAGTGTGTTGGCCATTAACCTTTAATTGATTCAGGCTTATCATTACTACAGGATAGAAATCCCTTTGTCCTTAATTAACCATGAATATTTCAGAGTCTCTACAACACCTTCTGGTGGTCTTGTGATCATGTCCCCAGAAAGTGGAGCAGTAGGACTGGTGGTTGATAGTGCGAACACTGATCTATGCCATAAAATCACACACTAAATCAGTTACGTTGTTTTGGACAACGATCAATAGATGGCCTCAAACTGACTCAGCTAACATTTAATGACATTCCTACTTAATTCATTCTCCACAATATCCTGTACATTGTGACACAAGTTAGAACTTGAGTCTACAATAATTGCAAATACAGATTGCCTGTACCCATAACAAGGTGCACATGCTCCTCATGTGAGTTTTCATGCACAACGGTACAATGCACAATACTTTTTTTTCTGTATCGATACCAGACGACACACTTCCTGAAATCAATGACTTACTTCTCGTTTAATGACTTACCCCAGTGATTTATCAGTTGACTGTCGCATTCATGTCCACTACAAAATTAGCCACTACAAACATGCGGCTACAGCTGCCTTTTCCTTTTGAACCTAAGTTGAAGTATTATAGTCAAGAAGTTTCCTCGCAATTTTGAAGTAAATATGCGTATTGCGATATGTATCGTAGCGTGACCCATGTATCGTGATATGTGTTGTAGCGTGACCCATGTATCGTGATATGTGTTGTAGCGTGACCCATGTATCGTGATATGTGTTGTAGCGTGACCCATGTATCGTGATATGTGTCTTAGCGTGACCCATGTATCGTGATATGTGTCGTAGTGTGACCCATGTATCGTGATATGTGTTGTAGCGTGACCCATGTATCGTGATATGTGTTGTAGCGTGACCCATGTATCGTGATATGTGTCGTAGCGTGACCCATGCATCGTGATATGTGTTGTAGCGTGACCCATGTATCGTGATATGTGTTGTAGCGTGACCCATGTATCGTGATATGTGTTGTAGCGTGACCCATGTATCGTGATATGTGTTGTAGCGTGACCCATGTATCGTGATATTTGTTGTAGCGTGACCCATGTATCGTGATATGTGTTGTAGCGTGACCCATGTATCGTGATATGTGTTGTAGCGTGACCCATGTATCGTGATATGTGTTGTAGCGTGACCCATGTATCGTGATATGTGTTGTAGAGTGACCCATGTATCGTGATATGTGTTGTAGTGTGACCCATGTATCGTGATATGTGTCTTAGCGTGACCCATGTATCGTGATATGTGTTGTAGCGTGACCCATGTATCGTGATATGTGTTGTAGCATGACCCATGTATCGTGATATGTGTTGTAGCGTGACCCATGTATCGTGATATGTGTTGTAGCATGACCCATGTATCGTGATATTTGTTGTAGCGTGACCCATGTATCGTGATATGTGTTGTAGCGTGACCCATGTATCGTGATATGTGTTGTAGCGTGACCCATGTAAAGTGATATGTGTTGTAGCGTGACCCATGTATCGTGATATGTGTTGTAGCGTGACCCATGTATCGTGATATGTGTTGTAGCGTGACCCATGTATCGTGATATTTGTTGTAGCGTGACCCATGTATCGTGATATGTGTTGTAGCGTGACCCATGTATCGTGATATGTGTCGTAGCGTGACCCATGTATCGTGATATGTGTTGTAGCGTGACCCATGTATCGTGATATGTGTCGTAGCATGACCCATGTATCGTGATATGTGTCGTAGCGTGACCCCTGTACCGTGATATGTATCGTGACCTTGCTGTATTGTCTCACCCCTGGTGGGTAGTGAGCCCAGTGGTTTTAGTGTTTGCTCAGCATGCTGAAGGCCTGGGTTTGGCTCCATGAGTTCATCAAGGGCAGACAGAAAGAAGAAGAAGGGCCATGTTAAATATAGTTCCCAAGTGGTTGCTTGGATTGTTTGATCAGTAATCTTGCACTACTTTTGTGGTGACTCAACTTGTATCTCAACAGGTAAAAAGATATATATATATATATATATATATATATGTATATGTATATGTATATGTATATGTATAACTTCAGATGTTAGAAATATTGGTATATATGAATATTTATCTCGAATTTGAGAAATATTGTCCTTTTTTGTAGATAAATGAAACTATTCTTTATGACCAGGCTCAAATATAATAAATAGATCTATTGCATAAAATAATATCTTTGTCATTAAATGTTTCACTTTTGATGTTTTTGATTTTGCATAATTATTACACTGGACATTTTTTACTTTCTCTCGCTAAACAAAAAATAAACCAACATGATGATGATAATTAGAGGTGTGTTATTGGTTAAAGCTTAAAGAGGTTTTGAAGGTAGTGACTGATGTGTTTTAAATGAACAATTGGCCTGGTGGGTACTTGGTGCCCTAGTTAGGGGCGGTGGGGTAGCCTTGTGGTTAAAGTGTTTGCTCGTCATGCTGAAGACCCATGTTTGATTCCCAAAATGGTTACAGTGTAACCATAGTCAGGTTATGGAAGTATTCAACCACTGCAGTGACTGTCGAGTGAAAACACCTGGAGCAACCTCTGGCAACACGGTTTGATTAGGGAATGAAATACAATTCAAAGCAATTCAATATTTTTTTACATTCTGCTTCACTACAGGTTGAATGGTATATTGAAATAAAACTAGTTTACTGTGGGAGGAGAGCCTGCACCACAGCTGCTGCTTGAAGCCAATAGCAAACCTGACGAATTACATGGGAATGCTGTTGTGCATCACTGCATCATATCAATTTCAGGAACAACAACAAACTTTATATTGACTCCCATGATTAATACCTGTCAACTTCAGATTTTTAGAAAGTGTGACCTAGTCGTAGCATTGAAGTCACGCTCACTAAACAAAGTTTGACCTACATAGGATTGAAGTCATGCTCGCTAAACAAAGTGTGACCTACGTTAGCATTGAATTCATGCTCACTAAACAAAGTGTGACCTATGTAACATTGAAGTCATGCTCGCTAAACAAACTGTGACCTACGTTAGCATTGAATTCATGCTCACTAAACAAAGTGTGATCTACATGGCATTGAAGTCATGCTCGTTAAACAAAGTGTGACCTACAGGTTACAAAGGTTACTAAAACACACTTGTATCTATACAGGTTACTAAGAAACACTTGTATCTATACAGGTTACTAAAACACACTTGTATCTATACAGGTTACTAAAACAAACTTGTATCTATACAGGTTACTGAGAAACACTTGTATCTATACAGGTTACTAAAACACACTTGTATCTATACAGGTTACTAAAACACACTTGTATCTATACAGGTTACTGAGAAACACTTGTATCTATACAGGTTACTAAGACACACTTGTATCTATACAAGCTACTGAGAAACACTTGTATTTATACAGGTTACTAAAACACACTTGTATCTATACAGGTTACTAAGAAACACTTGTATCTATACAGGTTACTAAAACACACTTGTATCTATACAGGTTACTAAAACACACTTGTATCTATACAGGTTACTAAGACACACTTGTATCTATACAGGTTACTAAAACAAACTTGTATCTATACAGGTTACTAAGAAACACTTGTATCTATACAGGTTACTAAAACACACTTGTATCTATACAGGTTACTAAAACACACTTGTATCTATACAGGTTACTAAGACACACTTGTATCTATACAGGTTACTAAAACACACTTGTATCTATACAGGTTACTGAGAAACACTTGTATCTATACAGGTTACTAAAACACACTTGTACTTATACAGGTTACTAAAACAAACTTGTATCTATACAGGTTACTGAGAAACACTTGTATCTATACAGGTTACTAAAACACACTTGTACTTATACAGGTTACTAAAACACACTTGTATCTATACAGGTTTCTAAGACACACTTGTATCTATACAGGCTACTGAGAAAAACATGTAGATATACTGTCTACATTATCAAAACATGAAATTAAAACCATCAGGGAACATTAAGGAAAATACATGCTTGTGTACTTTTCCTGCTTGCAAAACACATGGAGATATGTTACCACAGTCTGTGGAGGGACTGCCTAGGGTAGGGACAGTGCGAGCAGCTTGCTGTGGCTAGGGACAGTGTGTGTGGAGTGTGGAATGTCTGGCCCACAAAGGGATATACCCCAACATGACAGGGGATTGATTAACATTGGGGTCTGCCGTTACCATGATCAGCCAGATTACGTACCTCACTGATAGGAAGTACGTCTGTAGGGGACACTGCAGTGTGGAAGGAAGGCAGCTGACATGACTCTCTCTCAATTCTACACTTAAAGAGCTACAATTTATGAAATGGAATAGGGAATATTTTTTTAAGTTTGTCGTTTGAATTTTGTTTCATTGGATTTCGTTATGTAGCCTTGCAGCTCCATTGAGGTGTTGTTGTCTGTGTTTGTTGACAAGTTCCTATGTGGCAGATGATATTGGGGAAGGAATATCAAGCTTTCTGGAAGTATATAATACATTGAGTGATACACAGATCCTTCACTCATATTGGGAATCACATTTTGAACCCTATGAATATTCATGAGTTCCATTGTGAATCAACATGGATTTTTCGAATTGAGGAATATAAATAAGGACGTATAAAGCCAAGTGATGGTTAAAATATTCTGAAGTGAAATAATTGTATGAAGCCCACCAAGGAAGTGATATTAAATCTCATTGATTGCAAACATCATGCTGCAAGGATACAGTGAGAAAAGGGAAACATTAAACTCCGAATATCTTCTTATTGGCAAGACCACATAAAACATTTCACTGACATCATGTTGGCAACTTTGAAGCCCCAAAGCCCAAGAAGGGTAAGCATACTTATATCTTTCTCTTTGTTAATTTTTTTTTTTATCCATTCTTTGCTTACATAATCATGATTATCACAAAAAAAATTATAATTGTTATTGTATTAAGTTTCATATTTGTTTATTTGTTTATGTTCATGTAGGACAGACTCAATCAACCATGTTCTTATTCCACACATGTTCATGTGGGACAGACTCAATCAACCATATTGTTCTTACACACATGTTCATGTTGGACAGACTGAATCAACCATACTGTTATTACACACATGTTCATGTGGGACAGACTCAATCAACCATATTGTTCTTACACACATGTTCATGTGTCAGAGACTCAATCAACCATATTGTTATTACACACATGTTCATGTAGGACAAACTCAATCAACCATATTGGTCTTACACACATGTTCATGTGGGACAGACTCAATCAACCATATTGTTCTTACACACATGGTCATGTGGGACAGACTCAATCAACCATATTGTTATTACGCACATGTTCATGTGGGACAGACTCAATCAACCATATTGTTCTTACACACATGTTCATGTGGGACAGACTCAATCAACCATATTGGTCTTACACACATGTTCATGTAGGACAGACTCAATCAACCATATTGTTATTACGCACATGTTCATGTGGGACAAACTCAATCAACCATATTGTTATTACACACATGTTCATGTAGGACAGACTCAATCAACCATATTGGTCTTACACACATGTTCATGTAGGATAGTCTCAATCAACCATATTGTTCTTACACACATGGTCATGTGGGACAGACTCAATCAACCATATTGTTATTACTCACATGTTCATGTGGGACAGACTCAATCAACCATATTGTTATTACACACATGTTCACGTGGAACAGACTCAATCAACCATATTGTTATTACACACATGTTCATGTGGGACAGAATCAATCAACCATATTGTTCTTACACACATGTTCATGTGGGACAGAATCAATCAACCATATTGTTATTACACACATGTTCATGTGGGACAGACTCAATCAACCATATTGTTATTCTAACACACATGTTCATGTAGGACAGTCTCAATCAACAATATTGTTATTACACACATGTTCATGTGGGACAGACTCAATCAACCATATTGTTCTTACACACATGGTCATGCTGTATGGCTCACTACGTGTCGTCATACCATGGGGATCATGCTGTGTGTCTCAATCCGTGTCGTCATACCCCGGGGGTCATGCTGTGTGGCTCAATCCGTGTCGTCATACCCCGGGGATCATGCTGTGTGGCTCACTACGTGTCGTCATACCCCGGGGATCATGCTGTGTGACTCACTACGTGTCGTCATACCCGGGGATCATGCTGTGTGGCTCACTAGGTGTCGTCATACCCCGGGGATCATGCTGTGTGGCTCACTACGTGTCGTCATACCCCTGGGATCATGCTGTGTGGCTCACTACGTGTCGTCATACCCCGGGGATCATGCTGTGTGACTCACTACGTGTCGTCATACCCCGGGGGTCATGCTGTGTGACTCACTACGTGTCGTCATACCCGGGGATCATGCTGTGTGGCTCACTAGGTGTCGTCATACCCCGGGGGTCATGCTGTGTGGCTCACTACGTGTCGTCATACCCCGGGGATCATGCTGTGTGACTCACTACGTGTCGTCATACCCCGGGGGTCATGCTGTGTGGCTCACTACGTGTCGTCATACCCCAGGGATCATGCTGTGTGACTCACTACGTGTCGTCATACCCTGGGGATCATGCTGCGTGACTCATAGCGTGTCGTCATACCCCGGGAAACATGCTGTGCGACTCCCTACGTGTCGTCATACCCCGGAGATCATGCTGTGTAGCTTCCTACTTGTTGTCATACCCCGGGGATCATGCTGTGTGGCTCACAACGTGTCGTCATATCCCGGGGATCATGCTGTCTGACTCACTACGTGTCGTCATACCCCAGGGATCATGCTGTCTGACTCACTACGTGTCGTCATATCCCAGGGATCATGCTGTCTGACTCACTACGTGTCGTCATACCCCAGGGATCATGCTGTGTGACTCACTTCGTGTCGTCATATCCCTGGGATCATGCTGTGTGGCTCACTACGTGTCGTCATACCCCGGGTGTCATGCTGTGTGGCTCACTACATGTCGTCATACCCCTGGGATCATGCTGTGTGGCTCACTGCGTGTCGTCATACCCCGGGGGTCATGCTGTGTGGCTCACTACATGTCGTCATACCCCGGGGATCATGCTGTGTGGCTCACTACATGTCGTCATACCCCTGGGATCATGCCGTGTGGCTCACTACGTGTCGTCATACCCCGGGGATCATGCTGTGTGGCTCACTACATGTCGTCATACCCCGGGGATCATGCTGTGTGGCTCACTAGGTGTCGTCATACCCCGGGGATCATATCTGTGTGGCTCACTACATGTCGTCATACCCCGGGGATCATGCTGTGTGGCTCACTACGTGTCGTCATACCCCGGGGATCATATCTGTGTGGCTCACTACATGTCGTCCTACCCCGGGGATCATGCTGTGTGGCTCACTACATGTCGTCATACCCCGGGGGTCATGCTGTGTGGCTCACTACATGTCGTCATACCCCGGGGGTCATATCTGTGTGGCTCACTACATGTCGTCCTACCCCGGGGATCATGCTGTGTGGCTCACTACATGTCGTCATACCCCGGGGGTCATATCTGTGTGGCTCACTATGTGTCGTCATACCCCGGGGATCATGCTGTGTGGCTCACTACGTGTCGTCATACCCCGGGGATCATATCTGTGTGGCTCACTACATGTCGTCCTACCCCGGGGATCATGCTGTGTGGCTCACTACATGTCGTCATACCCCGGGGGTCATGCTGTGTGGCTCACTACATGTCGTCATACCCCGGGGGTCATATCTGTGTGGCTCACTACATGTCGTCATACCCCGGGGGTCATATCTGTGTGGCTCACTATGTGTCGTCATACCGCGGGGATCATGCTGTGTGGCTCACTATGTGTCGTCATACCCCGGGGATCATGCCGTGTGGCTCACTACGTGTCGTCATACCGCGGGGATCATGCTGTGTGGCTCACTACATGTCGTCATACCCCGGGGATCATGCTGTGTGGCTCACTACATGTCGTCATACCCCGGGGGTCATATCTGTGTGGCTCACTACATGTCGTCCTACCCCGGGGATCATGCTGTGTGGCTCACTACATGTCGTCCTACCCCGGGGATCATGCTGTGTGGCTCACTACATGTCGTCATACCGCGGGGATCATGCTGTGTGGCTCACAACGTGTCGTCATACCGCGGGGATCATGCTGTGTGGCTCACTACATATCGTCCTACCCCGGGGATCATGCTGTGTGGCTCACTACATGTCGTCCTACCCCGGGGATCATGCTGTGTGGCTCACTATGTGTCGTCATACCCCGGGGATCATGCCGTGTGGCTCACTACGTGTCGTCATACCGCGGGGATCATGCTGTGTGGCTCACTACATGTCGTCCTACCCCGGGGATCATGCTGTGTGGCTCACTACATGTCGTCCTACCCCGGGGGTCATATCTGTGTGGCTCACTACATGTCGTCCTACCCCGGGGGTCATATCTGTGTGGCTCACTACATGTCGTCATACCCCGGGGGTCATATCTGTGTGGCTCACTATGTGTCGTCATACCGCGGAAGCACTGTTCATGTTTTCAGTCAATGGTGTCACTGGTTAGTCTTGACTACTTGTTTGTAGCAGCTGTTATATCGCTGGAATATTGTTGACTGTGGCATAAAACATCATTTACTCATTCATGAGTGATGGGGTGGTGGTGTAACCTAGTGGTTCAAGTGTTCCTTCCTCATGCTGAAGAGTACAATTTCTGTGGTATTTCTGCAGTTCCTGGCCGCCAATATATTGCTGGAATACCGGTATTGCTAATTATTAGTGGCGGGAAACCATACTCTCAGTCACTCAGAAGTGAGACTCATGTCTTACCTGACAGATCTAAGAATTATAAATCTGGAGGAAACAAATTGGATCAGTATCAATCATTCACGCTTTCTTCTTTTATCTCACATTAACACAAAACATTAATTCTCCAGACTTACTCCTTTCAAACAGAGGCTTAGTCATTAAGTGGGTTTCTAGAGCAGAGGGAGAGAAGGTTTTGTTGGCTGTGCACTGGAGAGGAAAGCTTTTTGACCGGAGATTAATTGGCCTTAAACAGTATGAACAGGGCTAAGTGCCCCAACATGGGCCAGCCCGCTGGGTTAATATTGGGGAGCATTGCTCTCACACACGCTATGGATTCCTACATTGGGAGCTGTAATGTATGATTGATCAGTTTCATTTGAAGGTTCAAAGCCAGTGTTGTGCTGTCTAAACAGTTGTGTATACTTCATATTTCATTTATTGGATGTGTGATGGTCTATGTAATGGTTAGTCTTGGTCCAAATTTTATCTGTCTTTATCTGAGAACTGACTTAAGATTTTCACATGTTTCAGTTGGTTTGACTTGATGTGTCTGCCGTGAAATATGTTAGTGTTTTAGTTAAGCTTTGAAAAGTTGAGTTTCAAGTCCTTAAAGTATGTTCGTGAAGTCAGGGTATGTCCAGATCGACAGGAATTCACTGAAACTGAAAGTACCAATACTTGTATTTTCTCAGTGTAGTATTTACTTTTTGTATAAATGATCAGTGGGGGTTTGAAGATTAATATCATAATTGGACTAAACATGTTTTGGTGACTGTTTAATATGCTTGAAAATGTAGTCCTCGAAAGTTGAATTTTTCCTTGCAAGTTTGGTGTGAAAGCAGCTGTGTTAGAGAGGCTGTCTGGACCCGCAGCACAGCTAAATGGGCAGGTGAGTCTGCAGACACTGGAGGAGGCTACTTGCCACTACCCAGGGTGTGGTCACAGCTGTAGTAACACTTGTGTGGGTTTTGTAACAACCCCTTTGCAAGCTTTCCTTGAGAGGGACATGATCAGCCGAACAAGCACAAGGGAATAGTTCAAACATATATGTCACCTATTTATCTCAACAAACATTAAAAAAAACAATAATTTGTTACTCTCAGATTTAAATATACATACCATATTCAACGTAATAAGCGCCTCGCTCTAATAAGCACCCACAGCGATATTTGCTAATATATTGGCTAGAGTACAAATCCAATATTTATTCGTGTATAATACGCACTCATGTTATATGCACCCTTAAGTATGGGCAATTAAATTCTGGAAAATATATCTGTCGTGTATAATACGCACAGACTTTTCTTTTGCATCATTTCAGGCTGTCCGCATAAACCACGAAATTTACAATCTTTCAACTCAAAATTATATTCTAATAAGAGCCCCCTATTTCTTATTTTGAGAGCGCCCTGGGCGTTTATTACGTCGAATATGGTAAGTGATGAAGTGAACAAACCACATGACCGTGATGCAAGGGAGAGGCTGACAGCTTGACACATAGTGCTTGAGGTGTGTGGTGGTGGACACGATTCTGAATCAACCAGTGCCATATCTACCAAATACACTCTAATAATGTATATATGTGTGATGAATGTGATATACACCTATTGACAGTAGATTTGTCTGTTTGAGTGTG
Source organism: Haliotis rufescens (assembly GCF_023055435.1). Taxonomy (NCBI): domain Eukaryota; kingdom Metazoa; phylum Mollusca; class Gastropoda; order Lepetellida; family Haliotidae; genus Haliotis; species Haliotis rufescens. The sequence goes on from NW_025964068.1 coordinate 3,421,324, forward strand.
TAGAGTGTTGTCTAAAACACAAAACAAACATCTTGAGAAGAAGACAGTCACAGGTCGTGACAAACAGATATATGGACATGTCTTGAATGACAGACACAACCAGATATGTGGACATGTCTTGAAAGACAGACACAACCAGATATGTGGACATGTCTTGAATGACAGACACAACCAGATATATGGACATGTCTTGAATGACAGACACAACCATATATGTGGACATGTTTTGAATGACAGACACAACCAGATATGTGGACATGTCTTGAATGACAGACACAACCAGATATGTGGACATGTCTTGAATGACAGACACAACCAGATATGTGGACATGTCTTGAATGACAGACACAACCAGATATGTGGACATGTCTTGAATGACAGACACAACCAGATATGTGGACATGTCTTGAATGACAGACACAACCAGATATGTGGACATGTCTTGAATGACAGACACAACCAGATATATGGACATGTCTTGAATGACAGACACAACCAGATATATGGACATGTCTTGAATGACAGACACAACCAGATATGTGGACATGTCTTGAATGACAGACACAACCATATATGTGGACATGTCTTGAATGACAGACACAACCAGATATGTGGACATGTCTTGAATGACAGACACAACCAGATATGTGGACATGTCTTGAATGACAGACACAACCAGATATGTGGACATGTCTTGAATGACAGACACAACCAGATATATGGACATTTCTTGAATGACAGACACAACCATATATGTGGACATGTCTTGAATGACAGACACAACCAGATATGTGGACATGTCTTGAATGACAGACACAACCAGATATTTGGACATATTTTGAATGACAGACACAACCAGATATGTGGACATGTCTTGAATGACAGACAAAACCAGATATGTGTACATGTCTTGAATGACAGACACAACCAGATATGTGGACATGTCTTGAATGACAGACACAACCAGATATGTGGACATGTCTTGAATGACAGACACAACCAGATATGTGGACATGTCTTGAATGACAGACACAACCAGATATATGGACATGTCTTGAATGACAGACACAACCAGATATATGGACATGTCTTGAATGACAGACAAAACCAGATATATGGACATGTCTTGAATGACAGACACAACCAGATATGTGGACATGTCTTGAATGACAGACACAACCAGATATGTGGACATGTCTTGAATGACAGACACAACCAGATATGTGGACGTTGAAGAGGTGTAGGCTGATACCTGCTGGCAGCTGATGTTCTATCTTGTAATCTGAGACACCGGAGAGAGACTTGTGTGTATTCAAACAACAATTATTGGAGTGCAGACAATGTACAGGCCTCTCTTTGTAATTACAATGGCCTTGACGAGCGGTAGTTATTTACAAATGAATAACCTGAGTACTTAAGTGGCAGGTGAAATATTGTGACAGAGGACATGTTCAGATGACCTCTGTGGGACTAAAAAATACATGTAGATCTAGATTTGAGGCGTAAGACTTCTGAGGGCTATCTGAGATAAGACTGTTGTCTGGAATGTTTTGTACTGCCGCTGATAGAGGATGATAATACTTAGAATGAATGAGAACTTGCTCCCAGTTACTGCCCTGACCAGACATCATGATGTACAGTCAACTTAGGTATATTTATCTTAGGTATATTTATCTTAGGTATATTTATCTCAGAAACACAAGATGAGGTGGGGTAGCCAAGTGGTTAAAGTGTTTGCTCGTCACACCAAAGGCCCGGTTTCCATTCCCTTCAGGCATAAATTGTGTGAAGCCCATTTCTTGTGTCCCCCGCTGTGATATTACTGGAATATTGCTGTAAACAGCTTAAACAATCCTGATTACTCTGAACCATATGTACCTGATGTGACTCTGACTACTCTGAACTATATGTACCTGATGTGACTGACTACTCTGAACCATATGTAACTGATGTGACTGACTACTCTGAACCATATGTAACTGATGTGACTGACTACTCTTAACCATATGTACCTGATGTGACTTTGACTACTCTGAACCATATATACCTGATGTGACTGATTACTCTGAACCATATGTACCTGATGTGACTCTGACTACTCTGAACCATATGTAACTGATGTGACTCTGACTACTCTGAACCATATGTCCCTGATGTGACTCTGATTACTCTGAACCATATATACCTGATGTGACTCTGATTACTCTGAACCATATGTACCTGATGTGACTCTGATTACTCTGAACCATACGTAACTGATGTGACTCTGACTACTCTGAACCATATGTACCTGATGTGACTCTGATTACTCTGAACCATATATACCTGATGTGACTCTGATTACTCTGAACCATATGTACCTGATGTGACTCTGACTACTCTGAACCATATATACCTGATGTGACTCTGATTACTCTGAACCATATATACCTGATGTGACTCTGACTACTCTGAACCATACGTAACTGATGTGACTCTGACTACTCTGAACCATATGTACCTGATGTGACTCTGATTACTCTGAACCATATGTAACTGATGTGACTGACTACTCTGAACCATATGTACCTGATGTGACTCTGACTACTCTGAACCATATGTACCTGATGTGACTGACTACTCTGAACCATATGTAACTGATGTGACTGACTACTCTGAACCATATGTACCTGATGTGACTCTGATTACTCTGAACCATATGTACCTGATATGACTCTGATTACTCTGAACCATATGTACCTGATGTGACTGATTACTCTGAACCATATGAACCTGATGTGACTCTGATTACTCTGAACCATATGTACCTGATGTGACTCAGACTACTCTGAACCATATGTACCTGATGTGACTAATTACTCTGAACCATATGTACCTGATTTGACTGATTACTCTGAACCATATGTACCTGATGTGAATCGGATTACTCTGAACCATATGTACCTGATGTGACTCTGATTACTCTGAACCATATGTACCTGATGTGATTCTGACTACTCTGAACCATATGTACCTGATGTGACTCTGATTACTCTGAACCATATGTACCTGATTACTCTGAACCATATGTACCTGATGTGACTGATTACTCTGAACCATATGTACCTGATGTGACTGATTACTCTGAACCATATGTAACTGATGTGACTCTGACTACACTGAATTATATGTACCTGATGTGACTCTGACTACTCTGAACCATATGTACCTGATGTGACTCTGACTACTCTGAACCATATGTACCTGATGTGACTCTGACTACTCTGAACCATATGTACCTGATGTGACTGACTACTCTGAACCATATGTAACTGATGTGACTGATTACTCTGAACCATATGTACCTGATGTGACTGATTACTCTGAACCATATGTACCTGATGTGACTGATTACTCTGAACCATATGTACCTGATGTGACTCTGATTGCTCTGAACCATATATAACTGATGTGACTCTGACTACTCTGAACCATATGTACCTTATGTGACTGACTACTCTGAACCATATGTACCTGATGTGACTGACTACTCTGAACCATATGTACCTGATGTGACTGATAATTCTGAACCATATGTACCTGATGTGACTGATTACTCTGAACCATATGTACCTGATGTGACTCTGACTACTCTGAACCATATGTACCTGATGTGACTCTGATTACTCTGAATCATATGTACCTGATGTGACTCTGACTACTCTGAACCATATGTACCTGATGTGACTTAGACTACGCTGAACCATATGTGCCTCACTCAGAGGCTTTGTTTCACAGACGATCAGTCAGATCGGTAATAAGTAGTTTAAACCTTCACTCACTCTCTCACTCGGAGGCTTTGTTTCACAGACAGTCAGTCAGATCGGTAATAAGTAGTTTAAACCTTCACTCACTCACTCACTCACTCGAAGGCTTTGTGTCACAGACAATCAGTCAGATCGGTAATAAGTAGTTTAAACCTTCACTCACTCACTCACTCACTCGGAGGCTTTGTGTCACAGACGATCAGTCAGATCAGTAATAAGTAGTTTAAACCTTCACTCACTCACTCACTCACTCACTCACTCGATGGCTTTGTTTCACAGACAAACAGTCAGATCGGTAATAACTAGTTTAAACCTTCACTCACTCACTCGGAGGCTTGGTTACACAGACAAACAGTCAGATCGGTAATAAGTAGTTTAAACCTTCACTCACTCACTCACTCACTCGGAGGCTTTGTTTCACAGATAAACAGTCAGATCGGTAATAACTAGTTTAAACCTTCACTCACTCTCTCACTCGGAGGCATTGTTTCACAGACAGTCAGTCAGATCGGTAATAAGTACTTTAAACCTTCACTCACTCTCTCACTCGGAGGCTTTGTTTCACAGACAGTCAGTCAGATCAGTAATAAGTAGTTTTAACTTTCACTCACTCACCCGGAGGCTTTGTTTCACAGACAATCAGTGAAATTGGTAATAACTAGTTTAAACGTTCATTCACGTTGTCATTTTCGGTCCGTCTGTCCGTCCATCCATCCATCCATTCATCTGTCTGTGTGTCCATCCTCCCATCTTTCCATCTGTCTATCCACTACTCAAACGGGACAAATTTTCGCGAAAAGTAATTAAGTTTTGAGAAATTTTGAGAAATGCAATTTACACACTCATATTACTGATCATGATCTTGAAGGAGTTTGAAAATTGGTGTCTGAAATTCATTTTTTACAGAGTTATGGCCCTTGCTCTGTGCTCTTCAACTTCAAGAAACTGATCCCTTATGATATTTATTCCACAGTTACTTTCCTTGCTACATGTTTAGAGATTTTGTGCATACACCAATTACGGCCCTTAATTCGTGTTATTTTACAAAGTGCATTGTGTCTGCAATGGGGACACGTTTTTCTCTGAAACTATTGAAATTAGCTTTTCTTAACAAGACTGAGTTTGAGAATTGGTGCCATATATAATTTTTCCAGAGAAGGGACCTTTTGTGTGTAATTATTCCACTTTTAATCATTTTTTCTGATGACATAAAGCGGCCCTCTTCTTAAGGCTTTATTGGACTCTTTTTTTTATAGTTTATCTTCACTACTATATGTACAAACAAATTCTAGTGTGCCCCATGGCGGAGGATAGTGATAACACTGTTTTCTTGTTTTTTCACAGACAATCAGCCGTGCCAGTAGCCGGCGGTCAAGAAGGGGAAGTGCGACCTCCAGGAACCAGGACAGAGGTCATAGTTCAGAGAGTGAGGAAGATGGGGATGGCCGGGATATTAACTCTGAAATGGAGCTCCGGACAGTGGACATCCATGACGACAAAGCATGGGACACAGACCTTGAAGGAGAAGGTAGGCGTTATCATATCAAATGTCTAGGTCACTTAATAATGTTCAGCATACACAATATCATGTAAGTGCTTGAAATTGTCATGTGATTTACTATAATTTATCCTATCAACCGCAGATTTGTCTTATCTAGGCTCGATATCGCAGTGGTATGGCTGTAATAATGCATGGTATGGCTGTAATAATGCATGGTATAGCTGTAATAATGAATGGTATAGCTGTAAAAATGCATGGTATAGCTGTAAAAATGCATGGTATAGCTGTAATAATGCATGGTATGGCTGTAATAATGCATGGTATAGCTGTAATAATACATGGTATAGCAGTAAAAATGCAGTGGTTCAGCTGTAATAATGCTGGTATAGCTGTAATAATGCATGGTATCGCTGTAAAAATGCAGTGGTTCAGCTGTAATAATGCATGGTATAGCTGTAATAATGCATTGGTGCAGATGTAATAATGCAGTGGTTCAGCTGTACTAATGCAGTGGTTCAGCTGTAATAACGCAGAAGCTGGAGTAATATAGCATTCACTCACCCAATTTTATTTGACTTTTATTTCCCAGAATCCTCCACATCATACGACCATACCGGTAAAACAGCGTACATCGAGTGTTGCAAGCGGCTCGGCATCATCCCGGCCTCATACTTCCTGCGACACATGCAGGAAAAGGAACTGGTGATGAAGCACCATGGTCTTGGCGCCCAAGGGATGAAGGCCATCGCCATGGCACTAGTGGTGAGTGGGCTCACGCTGACAAGTTTCCCTATGTGGTCCAGTGTCATTACCACCATTAGTATCTCTCTCCTCGGAGCCTGGCCTGACCAACCCTCCACAGGTAGCATAGCGGGTAAACTGCATTATCAGCCAGTAAGCATGGAGGCAATATAATCAGTACAAGAAGGCGAAGCATTCGGAGCTGCATACTTCTTTTCTGTATCTCAAAAACAAATGTAAACAGGCAGTTCTAAATGGAGAATACTACTTGAAGTGCTATGTTGCGGCAGCTGCCCATGTTGTCAGTCACTGGTTTGCCTGGTCTAAACTTGATTATTTACAGGCCACCGTCATAAAGCTGAAATATCGCTGACATTAAACAGCCTTCACTCACTAACTCATTCCTTCACTTTCAGACCACTTAAAAATATATTCCATTGAAATGTTAGTTGTGAGAAAGGTTCCAGCCAATGTACTATTGGATTAGATGTACTGGTGGGTACAATGTAATGAAACACACAGCCGAGGTTGGATTAGATCTAATGGTGGGTTCAGTGTAATGAAACACACAGCCGAGGTTGGATTAGATGTACTGGTGAGTTCAGTGTAATGAAACACACAGCCGAGGTTGGATTAGATGTACTGGTGGGTTCAGTGTAATGAAACACACAGCCGAGGTTGGATTAGATGTACTGGTGGGTACAATGTAATGAAACACACAGCCGAGGTTGGATTAGATGTAATGGTGAGTTCAATGTAATGAAACACACAGCCAAGGTTGGATTAGATGTACTGGTGAGTTCAATGTAATGAAACACACAGCCGAGGTTGGATTAGATGTACTGGTGGGTTCAGTGTAATGAAACACACAGCCGAGGTTGGATTAGATGTACTGGTGGGTACAATGTAATGAAACACACAGCCGAGGTTGGATTAGATGTAATGGTGAGTTCAATGTAATGAAACACACAGCCAAGGTTGGATTAGATGTACTGGTGGGTACAATGTAATGAAACACACAGCCGAGGTTGGATTAGATGTACTGGTGAGTTCAATGTAATGAAACACACAGCCGAGGTTGGATTAGATGTACTGGTGGGTACAATGTAATGAAACACACAGCCGAGGTTGGATTAGATGTAATGGTGGGTACAATGTAATGAAACACACAGCCAAGGTTGGATTAGATGTACTGGTGGGTACAATGTATGCATGATGCTGATGACTTGCCTGTACTCCAGTCTAACACCACAGTCCTGAACGTCAACCTGCGAGACAACTGGCTGGGGTCGACAGGAGGCTTTGCAATCTGTGACATGCTCAAGGAGAACTGCTTCATCACTGAGATTGTAAGTATTGTAATAAAGTTGCCAGCTATATATAATTGTGCCCTTAGGGACTGGTCATTTATTATAGAGGAGGTGAAAAATGACAGGGAGAGTGGGTGGTTGCCAAAATTTATCACAACTACAAACAAAACATTACTCAGTTCAATTTAAAAAAATAAGAAAATGATAAATTTGAATCTTATTCAGGGACTAATAATTCCATATATTCCACAAACTCTAAAATGCATTGTTTTGTTATATTTGGATGTATACATAATAACATGTGACATTGGCTGATGTGAGTGTGCGATTCGCTGTGCAGAGTAATCTCATTAAAATAAGACCTTAGTGAGTGAGTGAGTGAGTGAGTATGTTTTTTACGCCGCTTTTAGCAATATTCCAGCAATATCACACATTGTACCCATGTCGGGAATCGAACCCGGGTCTTTGGCGTGACGCGCAAATGCTTTAACCACTAGGCTACCCGACCGCCCCCAGACCTTAGTTCTCGCTACCGCTAAACAAAGATCTGAAGACATCCCATTAGGGGTCACATCAGAACGACCTTTCATCCGACCAATCAGAACATGAAGCCAAGTCGCCAATTTGAAATTAGTGCCGTAAAGCACGAGAAAGCTGCCTTCTGATTGGTCATTCCATTGGTCGGTCAAAGTTCGCGCAAGGTCGGTCTGACTTGACCCGTAATGGGATGTCCTCAGATCTTTGTTTAGCGGTAGCCAGAACTAAGATCTGATTTTAATGAGATTGCTATGCAGAGTTGCGTCCCTTGGGCACGCCAGAAATCTATATTTGTGGGTTCGAATCCTGGTTCGCCCCGATTATGTTTCTAGGTTTGTCAGCACCATACCCGTGCTTGTGGGTTTCACCGAAGTGGTAAACGTCTGAGACCTGCATCACCTCGGGCTTTCCTCCCACATTAAGCTGACACGCCGTGATATAACTGGAAAAAAGCGGCGTTAACCAAACTCACTCACTCACTCACTAATGTGAATGTTGTACTTCCAGGATCTCTCTGACAATCGGCTGGGGACAGTGGTTGCTGCAGCTCTCAGTCAGATCCTTACCCAGAATGACACGTTACGCAGGGTCACGCTAGCAGGTCAGTACTTGGTGTATATACACGTAACAACATCAGGGACCAGTTGCTTAAAGGTCATGCTAGCAGGTCAGCACCGTGTGTATATACACGTAACAACATCAGGGACCAGTTGTTTAAAGGTCACGCTAGCAGGTCAGTACCTGGTGTATATACTCGTAACAACATCAGGGACCAGTCATTTAAAGGTCACGCTAGCTGGTCAGTACCTGGTGTATATACAGTGATCCCTCGCTATTAGGCTCTTGGATAAAGCGCTACCTCGGTTACTACGCGCGGTATCACATGGCTCCCAAAATTTATGTACACTTTTAATACTGAGAGTTTTACACAGCCGTGATTGTATAGTTGTTCGTTGTTCATTTGCACATAACGCTTCTTATCGCATAATCAACCGTTTATCGCTGAATGGAGTTCTAAAAATCTGTTTGAAAACATCTGCGGCAAGTCCCGGAAATACGATTGTTCTACTAGTTAACTTTTCACACTATACATCCTTTGATCTTAGAAGCGCATGCATGCAATAAAAGAGAACCACAAGCGAAGTTTATTTTCTTAATTAGTGGGCAATTCAATTTGAGGCGACACTGTCAACTCACATGTAGTTGCTGTCACAACACAGCGGTCATTCCTTTTGATTCGGATCAAGTAACCGTATCAAACCAATTAATCTGGCTTGAATGTGTATCTCTATTTGCATGAATGTGTATGAATGCGCGTAGTGCTGGTAAAAACTCTCGTTTTCCGTATTTTAAGCAACATGACCAATCAATGCCACTGAATCACTCTGTACATGTGTAATGAATTGTGATTGGCTCTTCACTCATAGCGTCTGTTACTACCATTATCGATCGATATTTTCATGTAAGTAGACTACATTCACATTGAATGTGACAGTTAAGGCTTGTAAATAATAACAAACGGCGAAAACATAATGGATATATATTTTTAAACTATGAACGGTAAAAAACTTGTATCATTGCAATGTGCGAGACAAGGCGAAGATCGTGAGATTGGCCGAGCGCGCTCCCCCGCCTTGGCCTCGGTTAAACGGCTCATCGTCTATAACGCCCACCAATTATTTGGACCCCATTGGTAGCATTGTAGCGAGGGACCACTGTACACGTAACAACATCAGGGACCAGTCGTTTAAAGGTCATGCTAGCAGGTCGGTACCTGGTGTATATACACGTAACAACATCAGGGACCAGTCATTTAAAAGGTCACGCTAGCAGGTCAGCACCTGGTGTATATACACATAACAACATCAGGGACCAGTCATTTAAAGGTTACACTAGCAGGTCAGCAGCTGGTGTATATACACATAACAACATCAGGGACCAGTTGTTTAAAGGTCATGCTAGCAGGTCAGTACCTGGTGTATATACACGTAACAACATCAGGGACCAGTTGTTTAAAGGTCATGCTAGCAGGTCAGAACCTGGTGTATATACACATAACAACATCAGGGACCAGTCATTTAAAGGTCATGCTAGCAGGTCAGTACCTGGTGTATATACACGTAACAACATCAGGGACCAGTCATTTAAAGGTCATGCTAGCAGGTCAGAACCTGGTGTATATACACATAACAACATCAGGTCACAGGCAACAACATTAGGGACCAGTCATTTAAAGGTCAGGCTTGCATGTCAGTACCTGGTATATGTATATGCAGGTAACAACCTTGGGGTATTATGGTATTTGTCCACAGTAACATTACCACAGCCCCGTCAAGTTCAATCAAGTTTGCATGAATAACAAACTATCCATATCTAATCATCAATTGAGAGTAACTCCAAGTATATATTTTTTGTAGGAAATGAATTTGATGACAAAGCTGCTGGATACTTTGCAGATGCTTTGCTGGTGAGTTTTTTTAAAAAGATCGACAACATGACTCATCAACTGATCTGAAACTCTGATAAGCAGGGCCTCAGAATTGCAAGACTGCTGCTAAGTACTATTGTGGCTACTTGTTAACGCTTTTGAGGATATATTGAAGAATAATTCAAATAATTCTGTTTCTTGTATATTATTTTCTATGCCTTTGCAGGGTGCAACAAAAATAGAATATTTAAACCTTAGTCACAATAACTTTGGTGAGAGTGCGGGCATTGCGCTGGGGCCAGCAATCTCCGAGAATACTTCACTCAAAGAGCTGGACCTCAGTTGGAACCATCTACGACGGAAAGGTGCCATCGCCGTGGCAATGGGAGTAAAGGTGAATTTAGATTGGCTATGCTGTACCTTTCTTTATTGTCATAGAAAATTAGTTGTAATGTTAAACTGACCATAGAGAATGACCACAGAGACTGTTGGTTATAACATAATCAGTGTAACATCAAGCAGTGCTACAACATAATCAGTGTAACACCAAGCAGTGTTATAACATAATCAGTGTAACACCAAGCAGTGTTAAAACATTATCAGTGTAACACCAAGCAGTGTTATAACATAATCAGTGTAACACCAAGCAGTGCTATAACATAATCAGTGTAACACCAAGCAGTGCTATAACATAATCAATGTAACACCAAGCAGTGTTATAACATAATCAGTGTAACACCAAGCAGTGCTATAGCATAATCAGTGTAACACCAAGCAGTGTTATAACATAATCAGTGTAACACCAAGCAGTGCTATAGCATAATCAGTATAGTATATCAATACACTAGTATACAGGTTTCAATTTCTCACTAACTATTTCGTCCTATGTCATGAAGTTAAGTTTTCATTTTCAGAACAATGTATTTATGAAGAAAGTGAATTTATCGTGGAATGGGTTTGGGCTGGAGGGATCCATTGCCCTGGCTGATGCTGTGAAGAACAACTCAGTGCTGGAGGAGCTTGATATTGGGTGAGGAGTCACAACGAGGAACTCAAAGGAGGAGGAGGAGGTGTCATCTGGTAGTTCACTGATGAACTGGGAGGTGTAGTCTAGTGGGTCACTGAGGAACTGGGAGGAGCAGGAAGGTGTAGTCTAGTGGTTCACTGAGGAACTGGGAGGAGCAGGGAGATGTAGTCTAGTGGTTCACTGAGGAACTGGGAGGAGCAGGGAGGTGTAGTCTAGTGGTTCACTGAGGAACTGGGAGGAGCAGGAAGGTGTAGTCTAGTGGTTCACTGAGGAACTGGGAGGAGCAGGAAGGTGTAGTTTAGTGGTTCACTGAGGAACTGGGAGGAGCATGGAGGTGTCGTTTATTGGTTCACTGAGGAACTGGGAGGAGGTGTAGTCTAGTGGTTCACTAAGGAACTAGGAGGAGGTGTAGTCGCTAACTGAAGACCTGGCTTTGATAACCTACATTGTACATTCTGAAAAGTCCATTTTGGGTGTCTTGGTACAGTGTGAAAATTCCATTCTTTGTGTCTTGGTACCATGTGAGCAGTCCTTTCTTGGTTTTTATGTTGTTAATATGTTGTTGGGATTCTGTGTTGCAGAAACAACAGAATAACCACAGAAGGTGCTGTGCTGATTGGGAAGGGCCTCTCTCTCAATGAAACTTTGCAGGTGTTGAAGGTGAGAAGTGTTGACATACATGTTGTCAGTGTCAGACAGCTTGGTGTTTCATGTACAAATCCAGAGGCCAGTGATCATTCAGATCCAGCTTGCCACCAAATAAACCTTTATATCTTCATTATTAGATTTCAACCCTAGTTAAGCCTAGAAAAAAATCCTGGCCTTGTATATGTGAACACTAGATAAAACCTGACAGTGAACACCTGGCCTTGTATATGTGAACACCTAGATAAACCCTGACAGTGTACACCTGGCGTTGTATATGTGAACACTAGATAAAACCTGACAGTGAACACCTGGCCTTGTATATGTGAACACCTAGATAAACCCTGACAGTGTACACCTGGCGTTGTATATGTGAACACCTAGATAAACCCTGACAGTGAACACCTGGCCTTGTATATGTGAACACCTAGATAACCCCTGACAGTGAACACCTGGCCTTGTATATGTGAACACCTAGATAAACCCTGACAGTGTACACCTGGTGTGTATATGTGAACACCTAGATAAACCCTGACAGTGTAGACCTGGCCTTATATATGTGGACACCTAGATAACCCCTGACAGTGTACACCTGGCCTTATATATGTGAACACTAGATAAATCCTGACAGTGTACACCTGGCCTTATATATGTGAACACCTAGATAACCCCTGACAGTGTACACCTGGCCTTGTATATGTGAACACCTAGATAAACCCTGACAGTGTACACCTGGCCTTATATATGTGAACACCTAAATAACCCCTGACAGTGTACACCTGGCCTTGTATGTGTGAACACCTAGATAAACCCTTACAGTGTACACCTGGCCTTGTATGTGTGAACACTAGATAACCCCTGACAGTGAACACCTGGCCTTGTATATGTGAACACCTAGATAACCCCTGACCGCATACACCTGGCCTTGTATGTGTGAACACCTAGATAACCCCTGACCGCATACACCTGGCCTTGTATGTGTGAACACCTAGATAACCCCTGACAGTGAACACCTGGCCTTGTATATGTGAACACCTAGATAACCCCTGACCGCATACACCTGGCCTTGTATATGTGAACACCTAGATAACCCCTGACAGTGAACACCTGGCCTTGTATATGTGAACACCTAGATAACCCCTGACCGCATACACCTGGCCTTGTATATGTGAACACCTAGATAAAACCCTGACAGTGAACACCTGGCCTTGTATATGTGAACACCTAGATAAACCCTTACAGTGAACACCTGGCCTTGTATGTGTGAACACTAGATAAACCATGACAGTGAACACCTGGCCTTGTATATGTGAACACCTAAATAAAACCCTGACAGTGAACACCTGGCCTTGTATGTGTGAACACTAGATAAACCCTGACAGTGAACACCTGGCCTTGTATGTGTGAACACTAGATAAACCCTGACAGTGAACACCTGGCCTTGTATATGTGAACACCTAGATAAACCCTGATGGTGTACACCTGGCCTTGTATGTGTGAACACAAGATAAACCCTGACAGTGAACACCTGGCCTTGTATATGTGAACACCTAGATAAACCCTGACAGTGAACACCTGGCCTTGTATGTGTGAACACTAGATAAACCCTGACAGTGAACACCTGGCCTTGTATATGTGAACACCTAGATAAACCCTGATGGTGTACACCTGGCCTTGTATGTGTGAACACAAGATAAACCCTGACAGTGAACACCTGGCCTTGTATATGTGAACACCTAGATAAACCCTGACAGTGAACACCTGGCCTTGTATGTGTGAACACTAGATAAACCCTGACAGTGAACACCTGGCCTTGTATATGTGAACACTAGATAAATCCTGACAGTGTACACCTGGCCTTATATATGTGAACACCTAGATAACCCCTGACAGTGTACACCTGGCCTTGTATATGTGAACACCTAGATAAACCCTGACAGTGTCCACCTGGCCTTATATATGTGAACACCTAAATAAACCCTGACAGTGTACACCTGGCCTTGTATGTGTGAACACTTAGATAAACCCTGACAGTGTACACCTGGCCTTGTATGTGTGAACACTAGATACCCCCTGACAGTGAACACCTGGCCTTGTATGCGTGAACACTAGATAAACCCTGACAGTGTACACCTGGCCTTGTATATGTGAACACCTAGATAACCCCTGACCGCATACACCTGGCCTTGTATGTGTGAACACCTAGATAACCCCTGACCGCATACACCTGGCCTTGTATATGTGAACACCTAGATAACCCCTGACAGTGAACACCTGGCCTTGTATATGTGAACACCTAGATAACCCCTGACCGCATACACCTGGCCTTGTATATGTGAACACTTAGATAACCCCTGACAGTGAACACCTGGCCTTGTATGTGTGAACACTAGATAAACCCTGACAGTGAACACCTGGCCTTGTATATGTGAACACCTAGATAAACCCTGACAGTGAACACCTGGCCTTGTATGTGTGAACACTAGATAAACCCTGACAGTGAACACCTGGCCTTGTTTGTGCTATCATTCACTTTCACCCTTCCTTCCAGATGGGTCAGAATCCAATGCAGACAGGGGGCTGTTGGGCCATCTGTGCAGCAATACTGAAAAACCCCAGTTGTGTCCTCAGACACATAGACTTTTCTGTGAGTACAGTCACCATGGAAACAGTTTGATTATGATTGTAATTATAATATGATGATATGGAAAAAATATCTCATTTGTTTAAATAGGAAAGTGAAAGTTTCAAATTGTCGACATATGTTCCTGTATGAGTAGGACCATAACAAGGTAGTATTTTTGTTTGTTGTTTAACGCCACACTCCGCAGTCTTCCAGCTATATGACAGCGGTCTGTAAATCCAGGCAATCAAGTGACTGACATCATGAGCAATGATCCATGAAATTGGGATACGATGACATGTATCAACCAAGTCAGCGAGCCTGACCACCCGATCTTGTTGGTTGCCTTATACGACAAGCATGGGTTAGAAGAGGTGATCAAGAATGAAACACTTAATTACCTTTGCTGTGATATATCCACATGTAACCTCCATGGGTGATGGCGTGTCCATTGGAACAAGCATTACAGCTCAAAGGCCTGGGTTCAGTTACACTCATGGGTAGAATGAGTGGAGCCAATTTCTGCTAACCCCGATTGTGATACTGTTGGAATATCCCTACTTGCACGCTCACTCATACTTCCCACCTTCCAGGATATTTTAGTGAACGAGGACTTCACAGAAATCTTCAAGCAGGTCCAGGAGCAGATCCCAGACATCAAGATATGGCATGGAGGCATGGAGCCGCCTCTGAAGCCTAAAGCCCGGATCCCGCCCATGATGAAGCTGGCCACCTACATCGACAAGCACGACCTTAGGCTTGTTGACTTCTTCAACAAGTTTGACAAAGACAAGAGCATGAGTGTCACTCATGAAGAGTTCATTCAGGGCCTGGAGGTGAGGTAGCAAGAGGGTAGATAGGAGGGGAGGATGGATAGCAGGAGGGTGGATAGGAGGGGAGGGTGGACAGGAGGGGTGGGTTGATAGGAGGGGAGGAGTAGATAGGAGGGGTGGGTGGATAGGAGGGGTGGGTGGATAGGAGGGCAGGGTGGATAGGAGGGCGGGGTGGATAGGAGGGCAGGGTGGATAGGAGGGGAGGAGTAGATAGGAGAGGAGGAGTAGATAGGAGGGCAGGGTGGATAGGAGGGGAAGAGTAGATAGGAGGGGTGGGTGGATAGGAGGGCAGGGTGGATAGGAGGGCAGGGTGGATAGGAGGGGAGGGTAGACGGGAGGGGTGGGTGGATAGGAGGGGAGGGTGGATAGGAGGGCAGGGTGGATAGGAGGGAAGGGTGGATAGGAGGGCAGGGTGGATAGGAGGGGAGGGTGGACAGGAGGGGTGGGTGGATAGGAGGGGAGGAGTAGATAGGAGGGTAGGGTGGATAGGAGGGGAGGGTGGGTAGAAGGGGTGGGTGGATATGAGGGGAGGAGTAGATTGGAGGGGTGGGTGGACAGGAGGGAAGGGTGGGAAGGAGGGATGGGTGGATAGGACGGAGGAGTAGACAGGAGGGGTGGGTGGACAGGAGGGGAGGGTGGATAGGAGGGAAGGGTGGATAGGAGGGGAGGGTGGATAGGAGGGCAGGATGGATAGGAGGGGAGGGTGGACAGGAGGGGTGGGTGGATAGGAGGGGAGGAGTAGATAGGAGGGTAGGGTGGATAGGAGGGGAGGGTGGGTAGAAGGGGTGGGTGGATATGAGGGGAGGAGTAGATTGGAGGGGTGGGTGGACAGGAGGGAAGGGTGGGAAGGAGGGATGGGTGGATAGGAGGGAGGAGTAGACAGGAGGGGTGGGTGGACAGGAGGGGAGGGTGGATAGGAGGGAAGGGTGGATAGGAGGGGAGGGTGGATAGGAGGGCAGGATGGATAGGAGGGCAGGGTGGATAGGAGGGGAGGGTGGACAGGAGGGGAGGGTGGATAGGAGGGGAGGGTGGGTAGGAGGGAGGAGTAGATAGGAAGGGAGGGTGGACAGGAGGGGAGGGTGGATAACAGGGGAGGGTTGATAGGAGGGGACGGTGGGTAGGAGGGGAGGGTGGGTAGGAGGGAGGAGTAGATAGGAGGGGTGGGTGGATAGGAGGGGAGGGTGGATAGCAGGGGAGGGTGGATAGCAGGGGAGGGTTGATAGGAGGGGAGGGTTGATAGGAGGGGAGGGTGGATAGGAGGGGACGGTGGGTAGGAGGGGAGGGTGGATAGGAGGGAGGAGTAGATAGGAGGGGTGGGTGGATAGGAGGGGAGGGTGGATAGCAGGGGAGGGTTGATAGCAGGGGAGGGTTGATAGGAGGGGAGGGTTGGTAGGAGGGAAGGGTGGATAGGAGGGGAGGGTGGGTAGGAGGGGAGGAGTAGATAGGAGGGGTGGGTGGACAGGAGGGGAGGGTGGATAAGAGGGGAGGGTGGGTAGGAGGGAGGAGAAGATAGGAGGGGAGGGTGGGAAGGAGGGGAGGGTAGATAGGAGGGAGGAGGAGATAGGAGGGGTGGGTGGACAGGAGGGGAGGGTGGATAGGAGGGGAGGGTGGGTAGGAGGGAGGAGTAGATAGGAGGGGAGGGTGGGAAGGAGGGATGGGTAGATAGGAGGGAGGAGGAGATAGGAGGGGTGGGTGGACAGGAGGGGAGGGTGGATAGGAGGGGAGGGTGGGTAGGAGGGAGGAGTAGATAGGAATGGAGGGTGGACAGGAGGGGAGGGTGGATAGCAGGGGAGGGTGGGTAGGAGGGGAGGGTGGGTAGGAGGGGAGGGTGGATAGGAGGGAGGAGTAGATAGGAGGGGTGGGTGGACAGGAGGGGAGGGTGGATAGGAAGGGAGGGTGGGTAGGAGGGAGGAGTAGATAGGAGGGGAGGATGGATAGGAGGGGAGGGTGGGTAGGAGGGAGGAGTAGATAGGAGGGGGGAAGGAGGGATGGGTTGATAGGAGGGAGGAGTAGATAAGAGGGATGGGTGGACAGGAGGGGAGGGTGGATAAGAGGGGAGGTGGGTAGGAGGGGAGGGTGGGAAGGAGGGAGGAGTAGATAGGAAGGGAAAGGGAAGGTGGATAGGAGGGGAGGGTGGATAGGAGGGGAGGGTGGGTAGGAGGGAGGAGTAGATAGGAAGGGAAGGTGGATAGGAGGGGAGGGTGGATAGCAGGGGAGGGTGGATAGGAGGGGAGGAGTAGATAGGAGGGGAGGTTGGATAGGAGGGGAGGGTGGGTAGGAGGGAGGAGTAGATAGGAGGGAGAGATGTGAGTCTGCCTGAGATGTGAGTCTGTCTGAGATGTGATGTGAGTCTGCCTGAGATGTGAGTCTGTCTGAGATGTGAGTCTGCATGCTGCATGTGGAAACCACGTAGCGGATTGTCAGATACTGTCTGTATACACTGCACAGCATATGGCAGGTGTCTGTGTTGTCAGCACCTTTCATAGCAATAACATGACCACTCTTCTTCTAGATACATTAACTCTCATACAGAAAGATGTAGGAGAGTAGCATCTCTTTTCATATGACACAGTTTGAATCATGACAAATTGTCTTTTCAACCCACTTTATTCACATTTGACAAGCAGCTAGTAAAATGGGTAAATACAATGTTGCCTATCCCGACTTCACTTTGATGAACTTCCTTCAGATCTGATTATTCACGCCCTATTTTTATTGTCTTTATTCAATTGTTTATTTGTTTATTTCCCCACTAGAAATTCCAGAAGGTAACCCTGGTTTGCCTGTGTGGAGACTTTGCTTCTGTGTACCACTGAACTTCTAATATGTCTGTGTCCACCCTATGTAATAACCACAGTATGTTGCAGTGGGGCACAGCCCACTAATGTCCAAATAGTACTAACTTATCCTCATACTGTGTGCCCTCGGGGGGCGTCCAGGGCTAATCACTAATGAGGATTGGATGGTTGCACCCCCTGGGTGGCCATGTCCATAGTAGACTGTATGCAGGCAGACGTGACATGGCTGGAGTATGGCTGACTGCGGCCTAAAACAACGTGCACTCCTACTTTGTGAGGACTATCCTTTCATTGACCATCTGTAATTGCTAGAAAAGTATAAATTCAAGGAATATTAGTAACATTATTGTCATGGACTTAATTCCATGACTTTGTAGTAACGGTAACTATCACATGATGGAACTTGTCATTTGTAAATGTGTTTTAATTTGGAAAGCAGTGTGCAACTTTAATGCCTGATTCCCATTATAAAAATGAGACAGTATGTAATTTGACATGTACAAACCTTATTTTTGTGAAGAATATTTTGTATCTTCAAATGTTATATATGTTGTGTTTGTCTTTGTGGTGTCCTTCCTGCTTTCAATGTAATATCCTTACTGTTGTCACACTAATAAGTACTCCTAACAAATCTCATGCAAAAGTCCAAACCTGAACTATGCCAGAGGACCAGGAAATGGGTTTGTTGTGTGCCAGGCAGATGTTTTTCCTGCAAACATTCACTGTTTCAATGATTAGATCTTATCCAAATATTTAAGGGAATGAAAAGAATACTTTTCATCAGTTATTCATTGCATTATCTCATTGACAAATAGGATAAAAAACAATTGAAAGTAAAGTCTATTAATTTCTAGACATATTTTTTTGTCCATTTTCTGAATACTATCACTGAGTTACGTAATCTGTATTTTTGTATGTTAAGCCAGACAAACTCCTTTCTATTTTTACGTATTTTCGTATTTGCAACACAGCAATTTGATTTTTATACTTAGTAATGCTTATAAGGCGACATTTTTTTTATATCTTGGTTTACAGATGCGCCACTCTTTCAAAGTCTAAATGTTAAAAAAAATTAAAATTAAAATTACCCTTTTTTTATTACCTCCGATCTTTTCATCAAAAAGTTCAAACAAAAAAGATTTCATTTCCTTGTCGAGCGTAAAGCAAGGGAAGTCACTCTGATATTTCTCGCTGGCATCCTTCTCTAATACCATCAAAGCTTGTCAATGCAAAGCGCAGTGGTGACCAGTTTAACTCTTTCAGCACTGTTGGCCGGTACAACCATCAAGAAGCCACGAGTCACCAGACACCGCATGGTAGACTGTCCAAGTCACGTCAAAATAGTTTACAATTTTATTAACCTACTTGTCATATCATTCATTTATTAAATCTATCACATTTCACAATGTCTGAAATACGTATTCCATTTGATTTTATCATTTTTTATCAATAGATTAAAAAATTATTCACTAGATTCTATTTCCCGCAATGTTATTGAAAATAAAATTCTCGGACAAACTTCGACAAACAGCAAAATAAAGATGTTTCAAGCAAATCTTCAAATATATTATACAAAGTAATAAAATCAACAAAAATATATCTAAAAGTTGCCAAACTGACATCTAAGTTATTATTTCCATCTTTTTGTGCGGTTGCATGTAATGTAAGTCAAATGACATCTTGGCTTTCGTCGCCTCGATTTCTCGGCTCAGACACGATGTCTTTAATGCCAAATATATGCATAAGAAGGTTACAGCTCATAACATAGATAACCTAGCACTATGCATCCATGAAGTTCCATATTATTGATAGAGATCACGATTTCATACTTAAAACGTTCAAAATAACATGGTTTAACCCAAACCTTTCGTCAAAGTCTGAAAAATATCATACACAATTGAGGACAGTACCGTTGCTGTAATTTAATTGGCTGCCTTAGATCACATGCTTAAATTTGACCATCCATGAACCTTGTAGCAGATTATGTCGGTGAAACAATATAAGTTTTTTTAATGTATACTGACATGGCAGCCTTCGACGTATGTTTTTAATCATACAAAGCTTCGAAAACGGAGGTATTTCCTCATGTTAGTGAGCGGACAGCCACTATCATTAGGAAATGGGTGATTACAGATATTATTACTTCCGTCCGTACGTCCCACCTGTTTGTTGCCGCGATATCTCAAGAACTAAACACTGGATTGTCTTCATATTTGGAACTATGGCGTATATACATACTCCGCAGACACCAGTCGGTTTTGGTGACCTTGACCCCATTTTCAAGGTCACAGCAGGCATATCTGCTTTTGGAGTTGGAAAACGGTGTTGCCGCGATATCTCAAGAACTAATCTCTGGATTGTCTTCCTATTTGGTACTAGGGTGTATATACGGACTCCGCAGACACCAGTCGGTTTTGGTGACCTTGAGCCCATTTTCAAGGTCACAGCAGGTAAATCTGCTTTTGGAGTTGGAAAACGGTGTTGCCGCGATATCTCAAGAACTAATCGCAGGATTGTCTTCATGTTTGGAACTATGGTGTATATACAGACACCGCAGACACCAGTCGGTTTTGGTGACCTTGACCCCATTTTCAAGGTCATAGCAGGCAAATCTGCTTTTGGAGTTGGAAAACGGTGTTGCCGCGATATCTCAAGAATTAAACACTGGATTGTCTTCATATTTGGAACTATGGTGTATATACAGACTCCGCAGACACCAGTCGATTTTGGTGACCTTGACCCCATTTTCAAGGTCACAGCAGGTAAATCTGCTTTTGGAGTTGGAAAACGGGGTTGCCACGATATCTCAAGAACTAATCGCAGGATTGTCTTCATGTTTGGAACTATGGTGTATATACAGACACCGCAGACACCAGTCGGTTTTGGTGACCTTGACCCCATTTTCAAGGTCACAGCAGGCAAATCTGCTTTTGGAGTTTGAAAACAGAGTTGCCGCGATATCTCAAGAACTAAACACTGGATTGTTTTCATATTTGGAACTATGGTGTATATACAGACTCCGCAGACACCAGTCGGTTTTGGTGACCTTGACCCCATTTTCAAGGTCACAGCAGGTAAATCTGCTTTTGGAGTTTGAAAACGGTGTTGCCGCGATATCTCAAGAACTAATCGCAGGATTGTCTTAATATTTGGAACTATGGTGTATATACAGACACCGCAGACACCAGTCGGTTTTGGTGACCTTGACCCTATTTTCAAGGTCACAGCAGGCAAATCTGCTTTTGGAGTTGGAAAACGGTGTTGCCGCGATATCTCAAGAACTAATCGCTGGATTGTCTTCATATTTGGTTTTTTGGTGTATATACAGGCGGGGGACATTTCGTAACTTCTGTGACAAATACTTGTTCTTTTTAAAATAATGTTCCGACTACATATACAAATGAAAATACAAAATAAAATGGTTAGTGGATTTTATGAAATCTCGTTAAATTTGCGCTTCATTGAGCCTTAGTCTGGACGTTATGAGTGTTTTAGCTTACATTATGTTTATTTAAAATGAACTTTATTAAGTTGTTGATGAATTATTTAAATAATTTAATACACATAACTTTCATATTTATAAACAATAGGATTAATTAGACCATTCAAATAGTGTATGGCCAAACATGTAGTAGCAAAGATGTTTTACAAGCAGATAATTTCCTTGATAAATGTTGGCTTCATCTATCACACAAGAGTCTCTGGGAACTTGGTGTCACAGCAGTAATCTTCTGGTTGGCTGGTGTTGAAAGAGTTAAACGTTGCCCATGCTGCCAAAATAGCAGCGTCTTTCATGCATTTCCACCCATGACATGAATCTTGTTATATTGCCATTTGTGCACAAGCTGAGTGCCAGGGATGTGATAAAATGTTCTTGAAAAATAGCGTTGTCTTAATTTCGTTACTCCAGAATATTTTTTTTATACCTACCAGTACCCAACTTTTTAGGTCAAAATTCAAGTAAGAAAAATCTTGGAGACTTTTTTTTTAATTCGCCTACCTCACTTTTGAAATGAGTTTGAAATCAGTAAACCAAGAAATAACAAAAATGCTGCCTAAGTTAGATTGAAAATTAATTGGTTTGGTGTAAATGCAAAATGGAAGTATGTAGGAAAACTGATGCTAGGGAACACAAACCAGGTGGAATTGTTATGCTTGTCCAACTTTACAGTGTGAAGGATCTGTGTCTTCTGATAATTCCAGTGTTGGTTTGCTTATTAGTGTGAGAAACAGACTGAGTACCTCAGTTGTATTGCTCCCATATACTTCACTAATACTCTTCTCTTGGTGAAGGCCTGTATGTCTGGGTGGAGGCTTGCATATATATTGATGTAATGTCAAGGATACCAAATGACCAATCAGTTCTCTGATGACTGTTGAAAACTTGTTGCTTGAGGTATTTGCTTGAAGTGCATTAGCTTGTACACCTGAGTGCTGTAATTGTCCTATTTTGTGTTATAGCAGAGGACCTTATCCTCGTAAACCAGTGTCAAGAGACTTTCCACTTTGTTGGTCTGATATTTATGAAACATGGAAGATCTTAGAAATACCAAACTGATAAATGATTCAGAATATAGAAGAAATTGGACATTAATTTAGGATTGTACCCGTGTTATTGTGTATTACATATGTGTACATCAGATATGTTCACATGCAATTCTATTCAATGAGTTGCCGTGGAAACATTATTATTAAAACCACTGTATTGATGTACAACTTGCTTTCACTTTTGTTATAACCAATCTAAGCCCAACATGAATTAATTGGATAATTATTTAAGAAGATCTGATACTTGCAATTATCCATGTACTGCCACTACAAACTAGATCCAACATGTTGATGCACACTTGGCTATAGCCTACACATTGCACTCCAGGGGCACTAGTTCCAGCGCTTGTCCTCACACTGAAGAAGTGGTACATGTAGGAAACAGTTTGATGGTGGCCCCTGCCAGGTTGTGGCTGGAATAATGATACACGCAGCGTAATAACACTAGTCACTCACCGCACAGCAGCACAGAGCCTACTGTTTCCTATGTATGCATTGTGCAATGTTTAAAAGTTATATGTTTTCAAGTACTAGCCTGACACAATCAGCCATGGAATTCTTTGATGGCAAGAAATATATATTACAGCTTCATGTCCCGGTGTTGAGAACATTGCCAACAAATACCCTGATCAGGAACATTCTGCAAGCCTGTGATACATGTATTAACATTCTAAAATTCTGAGATAAGTGTACAATTTTCATAGCAACTGTTTTGCTTCTTTTGGGTATTTTTAAGGTAATATTTAGATAACATACTCATCTCTTGAAATAAGTCTGTTGGTTTGTGAAATCTTCATGAGAACAATATTAATGGTTTAATATACTGTTTTCCAGGAAACTGGTATTAATCTGACTGAGGAAGAAATAGCATCACTGATTGAGGAACTAGACAAGGATGGTGATGGAGAAATCAACTACAGGTATGAGGGAGAATGTGGTGGTGGTGGTGGTTGGGGAATCACAGGAAGGGCAGGCACATGGCTGAAGGGGGAACCGAGAGGGGAGGACACGGAAATATTGGGGAGGGTTTTAGAAAGAAACAAAAACATTTTGTTATTTCACCAATGACAAATTACTTTTTAAATTGGCAGCACAAGGATTGTCATGAATCAGTTTAAGTAGGTGAGGCTCATCCAGAATATTGTCGGGGCGGTCGGGTAGCCTAATGGTTAAAGCGTTCGCTCGTCACGCCGAAGACCCGGGTTCGATTCCCGACATGGGTACAATGTGTGAAGCCCATTTCTGGTGTCCCCCGCCGTGATATTGCTGGAATATTGCTAAAAGCGGCGTAAAACCATACTCACTCACTCACTCACTTCCAGAATATTGTCATGATGTTAGAACTACCTGCCACGGGCCTACGGGCAGGCACATATTTCTTATTATACAAACAAATGTCAATCAAGTGAAGTGGAAACTCTGTTTATGTAGGTTATTATTTTATAAATTCTTTAAATCAAATTTTGGAAACAGCCGCTTCATCTTTGAAGGAAGGTTGGGGATACAGTGATTGAAATGGTCGCTCATTGTCAAAGTCTGGATTCCAGTGTTTAGTGTATTGGGTAGTGTTTCAATCCTATTGTTGGTTTTCCCCAAAATACTATTGCTGACATATTGCAAAAAGTGGTCTAAAAACACACTTTGTAGGATTGTAGGACACAAGGATTGTAGTGAAAGGAGATTTTATTGCTGCTTCAATGGGAAAACAGTGTCGCTCAAAAACTCTCAGCAGACAGTTTTCTTTTTAAGCCTCACAAGACCTGTCATGTCAAACCTTTAGATATGAGTAACATGTATGTTGTCTGTATGAAGATCAGATGAACCTTCCATCATGTCCTCTGAACCCTGATCGACTTTGACCACCCAATCTACATGAAGGTTGCATGGGTTCTTGAACCAATCAGATATCAGCTTTCTAAAACTATTCAGTGTGATAATCAATGGACAGGTGGCAGGCAAGGGGTTATTATTATTGATGGGTAATTAGTAATGGACAATTGGAAGCCAGCTGGACCAATTAGCCTTGATAGGGGGATAATGCGACAGGAAGATGATGGCACACTGGGCAGATATGTTTCTGGTCAAGCTTCATGGCTGGCTGGGATCTCCTGATGTCAATGGTCTCTTGTAGTCAGATGTTGTTGTCAGTTGTTCTTTGTGGACAGGACCTTGGTGGCTTCCTACATGATTTCTGGTCTAGTTTGTTGACAGGCCGGATGTTCTTTGGGTCTGGTGTTGAGGGGTCTTCTCCAAGGTGTTGGTGGCCACAGTGTATAAAGTATCAACAACATATATTGATCGGCCATTATTACTTTCCATTCAGGTTTTGACAAGGTGATTTTTCTTATCCACCATGTGACTGAAGGTGTTCTGCTCCCCCCTACAGCCCCCTCCCCACCCCTTAACTTAATCATTACAGTTTCAAACATTACGAAGAATTATTTTGGATGAAATATCTGTTTGACATTTAGATGTGCCTTGTGACTGCCATTGGACTTCAGTAACTGGAAGTGAGCACAGGGTCCACAGATTGAAATCTTCACATGAAGGCAACAACCCAATGAGCTACAGCTAGATTTTTTAACGTGCGATGATAATAGTGTCTACCTGTTCTTTATTGCAGTGAGATGGTGATAGGACACACAGACTTCAAGGAGACCCAGCGACTGAGTGTTACATCCATGAGACCTTTGACCTCGTAGGTCATCACGAGAGAGCAACCTTAGGATGTGTTAGTTCATCAAAATTAATTCATTCATCAGCATACATGAAATTATTTTTGAATTAAATGACTTGTCACTAGTATTCATGTCACTCTTTTTCTCGAAGAAATGAATTTCTCTCTTTTGTCAGAGCCTAAACTAAACTGTCATCAATTACTGGTTTAACTGATGCACATCAGAATTTGTTTTCATTTTGTAGTTGTGCCGTATCATTTTCCCATCCAAATTAACTGGAAAATAATAGAAGTGTGACCATCTTTTTTTCAAGTTTTATCATATATTTTTTTTCAAAGTCTGTATCAGGAGGCAGGCATCAGTGCTTGTGTTTATTCATTTAAAACTATGTTTTTGTATCTTGGTTTCATAAAGGTAGAATAAATATAAAAAAGAAGGGAAGTAACTCTTGAACTTGTCTTTACAAAATACACTCAAATTGCTTTTTATTATTTTGTGTTTTCAACAGAGTCAAAGAGGTCATTTAAAAATAAATACTTGGCTTTTTTAAAAAATCTTACTTCAACCACTGATCCTGTGGTTGTGAGGGAAATGATGTCTGTAACGGAGTGACATGTTTCGGGCACTCCGCTACTTGCAGACAGACAGTTTTCACCTCGTTGGGTCGTTGTTGTATGCTGCTGTAGGTTTCACTACTTTCTTCACACTATGCATCAAAATGTGCTATCACTTGCAGGACTTGTAGCACAGTACAAATCATTGCTTGAACGTTCATGCGCAATATAACTTACCTGTACTCTGTATTACTCAAGTTCCTCTGTATCCACTGTAGAAGAATAGGGAAAACCTTCTTTTACAAAGTATTTTCTGTGAAATCAACATGTATATATATGCCATCATTGAGGAAATATATTATTAGAGTTATCTCCCTTCAGCAACATTGCACTTACTCCAGCACACCAGCCTTTTCTGTATTTAGATTATATTCCACGCCTTTATGTGACATTGCAATATTGCTATTGATGTTGCACTTGTACCCACAATGCAATAGTGTTCCTCTTGTTTTACTGATCAATATGTCTGTGTCACTGGTTGTCCATGTTAGAATCTGTCATACATATTTTGTTCAGATCTATCCAAGTGTTGTCCATCAATGCTTTTATTTTTATATGTACAAATACTTATAGCATCAGGGTTGGAGAAATACTTGTGATATTTTGTAGGATTCTTCTTTTGTTTTATGGTGTGATTTGGTTGAAGGAGATCACTGTGCTCACATCCAGCTGATGGAGGAACAAGCAGTGTTTTATTACCATATCTACTGTTTATATCCATCATCTTGTGTAATTTACACAGTGCTTATTTCTACCAACATCCCCATAACCAGTTTTCGAGTAAATCCTTTGAAGCATGACTGATCTGTCCCAGCTTCACACCATGTTGTTTCTGCAATACATGTATCTGTTCTGCCAGAACACCACATTCACAAGTGAGGATTTATTAACACCATTGGGATGAAGTATGGCACCACATTTTGCAGAATAATGTTTTCAGCAGTTGTGTCATCTCACTGCATAAATTAGAAGTTCCAGTGTCAGGGTGAGGAAGTACTGTGTCAGACTCAGGCTCCTGACGTGTTCGACTGTCAAATTTCTGTGTAAAAGGTCTGTAGAAACCTAAATCAAATTTCTATACGCTGGTATTTAGTCTGAATAAGACATAATTCATTATTATGGTGCTGATGTGGCCCAGATTTGAAGAAAGTTTATGTACTTATTATGTCCTTATCATTGATATTCAAGGTGTGCAATTTGTTGAAAACATTATATGTGAGAAGAAAGGCAAATAGTACTCCTCCAGTCTCGACCCAGGTGTGACACAGAGGGCTACAAGATGTGATAAGCCAGCTGGACGTGCTTACGAAATTCTACACCAGGGTGCTGTTGTATAAAACACCCTTACCACTATGATGATTGTAAGCCTATGTTAAAGTATTGGAGTTATGATCACCTTAACACACCCCTTGTACAACGGCATTCACTGCAGTGTCAAACACTCTGATTTCTTGGTACCCATGTATGTGGAAACCATTGTAGGATTGCTGGGTGGTGCAGACTGGGTTCCTTTGGGTCTGGATGAGTTCAGGATGTGAAGTTATCTCCCCTTCATAGGAAGAACATGATCACAAGGGAAGACAACTCTGATACTGACCACAATGTGAGAAATTCAAGCTCTGAATCTTGGGGCACCTTTGCCTAATTCTTTTCTTGATTTTCTTATTAACATCTCTGCAATTGTCAAAGGGTTATCACAGCCTAACTAGCAAATTTATGTCATGTATTGTAATTTTAAATTTGATCTTGATTTGACCACGGCACTTTGACTATGTCCTCAAATTATCAGAAAGGCAGTTCAGAAATGTTTAAATTAATGTGAAAATCATGACAGCAGTGATATAACTGACCTTTTTGTAGACATTGATCAGCCTATTTTGTATCAAGTGAAGTCTTGTGTCCTCATTCTGTGAATGGTGACTCAATATATTTGGACCTGGATGTTTATAGCAGTCTCTACATTTCTTACTTGGAGGCTGAACTATCACTTCCTTAAAGTTCCTGTTGCAGTATATGACCTATGACTGTGGGAGGCAAGCTACAGGGCCAGGATGTGGAAAGTATGTTGCCAGTGTAAGTGCTTCATTAGTTCCATAAAATGTCACTTTAACCATCAAGTTTCATGAGAACAACAATAATTATTCCAACTTCCAGATCTCTTTCATGTAGCTTTATTGAGGGCCTAGCAAGGATACTTCTAGTCTCCTTAGAGACCCAGTCACTATGGGAGTACAACATAGTCACCAGCTTGGGTTACAGACCCCGTCACAATGGGAGTACAACATAGTCACCCGCTTGGGTTACAGACCCCATCACTATGGGAGTACAACATAGTCACCCGCTTGGGTTACAGACCCTGTCACTATGGGTGTACAACATAGTCACCCGCTTGGGTTACAGACCCTGTCACTATGGGAGTACAACATAGTCACCAGCTTTGGTTACAGACCCTGTCACTATGGGAGTACAACATAGTCACCAGCTTGGGTTACAGACCCTGTCACAATGGGAGTACAACATAGTCACCAGCTTGGGTTACAGACCCCGTCACAATGGGAGTACAACATAGTCACCCGCTTGGGTTACAGACCCCATCACTATGGGAGTACAACATAGTCACCCGCTTGGGTTACAGACCCTGTCACTATGGGTGTACAACATAGTCACCAGCTTGGGTTACAGACCCCATCACTATGGGTGTACAACATAGTCACCAGCTTGGGTTACAGACCCCGTCACTATGGGTGTACAACATAGTCACCCGCTTGGGTTACAGACCCTGTCACTATGGGAGTACAACATAGTCACCCGCTTGGGTTACAGACCCTGTCACTATGGGAGTACAACATAGTCACCCGCTTGGGTTACAGACCCTGTCACTATGGGAGTACAACATAGTCACCAGCTTGGGTTACAGACCCTGTCACTATGGGAGTACAACATAGTCACCAGCTTGGGTTACAGACCCCGTCACTATGGGAGTACAACATAGTCACCCGCTTGGGTTACAGACCCTGTCACTATGGGAGTACAACATAGTCACCAGCTTGGGTTACAGACCCCATCACTATGGGAGTACAACATAGTCACCCGCTTGGGTTACAGACCCCATCACTATGGGAGTACAACATAGTCACCAGCTTGGGTTACAGACCCCATCACTATGGGAGTACAACATAGTCACCAGCTTGAGTTACAGACCCTGTCACTATGGGTGTACAACATAGTCACCAGCTTGGGTTACAGACCCTGTCACTATGGGAGTACAACATAGTCACCAGCTTGGGTTACAGACCCCATCACTATGGGAGTACAACATAGTCACCAGCTTGGGTTACAGACCCTGTCACTATGGGAGTACAACATAGTCACCAGCTTGGGTTACAGACCCTGTCACTATGGGAGTACAACATAGTCACCAGCTTGGGTTACAGACCCTGTCACTATGGGAGTACAACATAGTCACCCGCTTGGGTTACAGACCCTGTCACTATGGGAGTACAACATAGTCACCAGCTTGGGTTACAGACCAAGTCACTATGGGAGTACAACATAGTCACCCGCTTGGGTTACAGACCCTGTCACTATGGGAGTACAACATAGTCACCAGCTTGGGTTACAGACCCTGTCACTATGGGAGTACAACATAGTCACCAGCTTGGGTTACAGACCCCATCACTATGGGAGTACAACATAGTCACCAGCTTGGGTTACAGACCCTGTCACTATGGGAGTACAACATAGTCACCAGCTTGGGTTACAGACCCGGTCACTATGGGAGTACAACATAGTCACCCGCTTGGGTTACAGACCCAGTCACTATGGGAGTACAACATAGTCACCCGCTTGGGTTACAGACCCAGTCACTATGGGTGTACAACATAGTCACCAGCTTGGGTTACAGACCCCATCACTATGGGAGTACAACATAGTCACCAGCTTGGGTTACAGACCCTGTCACTATGGGAGTACAACATAGTCACCAGCTTGGGTTACAGACCCTGTCACAATGGGAGTACAACATAGTCACCAGCTTGGGTTACAGACCCTGTCACAATGGGAGTACAACATAGTCACCAGCTTGGGTTACAGACCCAGTCACTATGGGAGTACAACATAGTCACCCGCTTGGGTTACAGACCCTGTCACTATGGGTGTACAACATAGTCACCCGCTTGGGTTACAGACCCTGTCACTATGGGAGTACAACATAGTCACCAGCTTGGGTTACAGACCCTGTCACAATGGGAGTACAACATAGTCACCAGCTTGGGTTACAGACCCTGTCACAATGGGTGTACAACATAGTCACCCGCTTGGGTTACAGACCCTGTCACTATGGGAGTACAACATAGTCACCAGCTTGGGTTACAGACCCTGTCACTATGGGAGTACAACATAGTCACCAGCTTGGGTTACAGACCCTGTCACAATGGGAGTACAACATAGTCACCAGCTTGGGTTACAGACCCTGTCACAATGGGAGTACAACATAGTCACCAGCTTGGGTTACAGACCCTGTCACTATGGGAGTACAACATAGTCACCCGCTTGGGTTACAGACCCTGTCACTATGGGTGTACAACATAGTCACCCGCTTGGGTTACAGACCCTGTCACTATGGGAGTACAACATAGTCACCAGCTTGGGTTACAGACCCGGTCACTATGGGAGTACAACATAGTCCCATGTTTCACAAATGTAATGGTGAGGTAACCCTGTCTTTACCAAGTATTGCATAGAGTAGGGGCAAGGCTTCATGTGTCTCACTTGAGTGTCTGTAGGCTGGAGTTTCCTCTCACACAGACATTGTAAGATCTGGCCAAGGGTCTTGCTTTCATGGATTTTCATGCCAATACCCAAAACTTTAATAACATGTCAATGTTGGTTTGATCAAACTTTCCAAGAGATAATGCATTAACCCAATAACATGAATAAATTATGATGTTAGTTTTGTTAACGTTCCTGTTAGTTATGAGGCTGTTTTATTCCTTGTATTCAAGTGATAGAAGTTACAGGGGTCAGGAATGACATTTGTTCTTGTTTTTTACCACAAGGGTACCGCTGTGTAGACACTGACAAACATTGGTCTGGTCTTAGAATACAATACATTGTTGGTAATTGATGGTTACCTGTGTACAGTACAAATAATCACTGGAAGTAATGTTATACATTGGCAATATACCATTTTCATGGTACCTGTTTACATAATACATGGTCCAATACTATTTTTCTACCAGTTATTCAACCTGTTAGAACTGATTGTTGCTAATTACACATGATCAAGTATTTCACTAGTTTAAAGGAGACATCTATGATGTGTCTAATGGAATGCTGTATCAAGATTCTTAATAAAACATCTTAGTGACATCTTTATCTGTTGTTTTCCTCTATTTGGCTACTCCAGTGGGTAATGAGTTTGCCCGTCACATCACACACCCCTCCTGGCTTCTACTGTTCTGTTTCTGACTTCTGTTCCTATTGCTTGATGTTTAGTGCTGCTGTTTCTGACTTCTGTTCCTATTGCTTGATGTTTAGTGCTGCTGTTTCTGACTTCTGTTCCTATTGCTTGATGTTTAGTGCTGCTGTTTCTGACTTCTGTTTCTAATGGTTGATGTTTAGTGCTGCTGTTTCTGACTTCTGTTCCTATTGGTTGATGTTTAGTGCTGCCATCAGCAATGTTCCCTCCCTACCCCAGGCATTCAGTTGCCTCTCACAGCAGGAATAGACTACTGGGGACCTATTTTAAACTGGAATCCCTGCAGTGGTACACATGACAAGGTACATGCAGTCCCAAATACTTCGAACACGTCCTCCATTTTGTTATCAGCAAGAGAGGTAATGTGGAAGGCCAGAGCACATCGACAAATGAATACAATTGTTGTGTATCTGTCTCACATGTTAACCCACACTGGTGGAGGCAGACCGGTATTGTGCTTCTTAAAGATACTTTAGGCAAGAAATTGACAAAGTCTCTGGTATTTGCTGTGCAGAGTTGTGTCCCTTCCTTGTATAAGCATCCTGTAATCATCATCACAGGGTTTGCATCCCATGAATGGGGGGGGGGGGGTATAAAAAAAATGACTCAGCATCAGAGAGGGTGTGGCCAGATGCATCGCAACTATAGGAGATGGGGAAGCATGAAAATAGTACAGTTGCCCCTTCCAACCCCATACTAAATGACATAAATTGAAACTTTGAGATTAAGCCGGTGGTAGAAATTGGTCCCCAGTACCTCTTGCTAGTCGTGGGAGACAACTAGAATGGATCTGGTTGTCTACTTAGGTCACTGGAATGGAATCTTGCATGGCATGGGTCATGGATCATCTTATTAGTCACTGGCATGCGGGCCCAGAGTAGATTGTTTGATCCTCTTGATGTAGCTGACAACTGTTACCTTGCCTTTCCAGGACAACCATCTCTACTGCTGATGTAGTCTCAGAGTATATGCATAAGGTCAGTGCGTGAGACTTCACCACTAGTTCTGATACTTCTTAGCAGTGTCTAGACCTGCTTCAGGAATATAAATTTCTCTTTGATTTCTATGCATACCGCAACACAACTAGTCTCCATATAGCCAGTGCCTGAGTGAGTTAAGCTGCTTTCAAAAGTGTATCAGTCATGGCAACAGTATATCAGTCTTGGCAACAGTATATCAGTCATGGTAACAGTACATCAGTCATGGTAACGGTCTATCAGTCATGGCAATAGTGTATCAGTCTTGGCAACAGTGTATCAGTCATGGTAACGGTGCATCAGTCATGGCAACAGTGAATCAGTCATGGCAACAGTGTATCAGTCATGGCAATAGTACATCAGTCATGGTAACTGTGCATCAGTCATGGTAACAGTCAATCAGTCATGGCAATAGTGTATCAGTGGTGGCAACAGTGTATCAGTTGTGGCAACTGTGCATCAGTCATGGTAACAGTGTATCAGCCATGCTAACAGAGAATCAGTTATGGTAACAGTGTATCAGTCATGGTAACAGTGTATCAGTCATGGTAACAGTAATCAGTCATGGTAACAGTGTATCAGTCATGGCAACAGTATATCAGTCATGGTAACAGTGTATCAGTCATGGTAACTGTGCATCAGTCATGGTAACAGTCTATCAGTCATGGTAACAGTGTATCAGTCATGGCAACAGTATATTAGTCATGGCAACAGTGTATCAGTCATGGTCACAGTGTATCAGTCATGGTAACAGTGTATCACTCATGGTAACAGTATATCAGTTGCGGTAACATTGTATCAATTCATGGGAACAGTATATCAGTCATGGTAACAGTATATCAGTCATGGTAACAGTGTATCAGTCATGGTAACAGTGTATCAGTCATGGAACTGTATATAAGTTAGGGTAACAGTATATCAGTCATGGTAACAGTGGATCAGTTACATAATACGTGTTTGTTTATATTTTATGGTATGCTCAATTCAGTTAGGTAAACAAACAAACAAACATTTCTGTTAGGTATTTGTTTAGATTTTGTTTCATTCTGACACGCTCTGATGAATTGCAATGCCTTGCGTAAACTTGCAAATCGTGAGCTTCTTGCATTGGAGCGCATGAAGTCAAACCTGAACTTCAACATATTTGAAAATCAATGTCTGACAAAAACTTCTATTTCTCAAGAGAAAAAAAACAACTGTTGCTACCTGTAGCTTACACAGCAAATTATTAGAATCAATTTTATTGAAGCCAATGTTATATACAGAGACAACAGAACTGTACTATGCACCATCAAAGAATCTGATATAACAATTGCAATGATTTATGGAATTATCAAACTGTTCGATCGACAATGCAGGTTTGCTTTTAGCCATCTATAGAGTTACACATCATCTACCCCACTCCCAACATATACCCACATCCACCCACCCTTACATCTTCTCAAGCAACCCAACTCACACCCTGCGCACACTGATCCATACCCTTCCTATAATCCCATCCATCCCAAACCCAAACCCAGCCACACACATACCAAAAACTCACAATCTATATACAAGAAGCTTTTATAAATCTGGTGACCGTCGAGAGGTGAGCACCGAGTGGTTGATGGTCTGTCCGTCCGCTCTCAACCTCTGTCTAATAGCTCTGTCAGTGTCACTAATAAGCACAAACGACGTGAGATGACTGTCATCAAACTTCGGGTACGACCTCTCATACTCCTCCTCTTCCACCCCCACCGTCTTCAACAAGACCCTGGCCTCCTGTGTCATGTGTTCAAGTCGTATCTTACGGAAGTGGATGGACTGCATCCGGTACAGCGCATGAACCAACTCCCCGAGACCCAGCCCCACGAGACGCTTGAGGAACGCCAGAGCTCCCCATACTGGGTGTGTGGTGCGAGGATGCTCTATCCGTAGCTCTCTGGGGACAGGAGGGAAGAGTCTTTTCTGGCATATACTCGCAGCAGAAGCTATCATTCCTGGGAGTAAAAGAAGTTTCTTAATCTTGTGAGCACAGAGAATTAGCAACTGTTCATCTGTCAGCTGAAACATATTCACTGACGTCCTAAACGATCGGAAACTGCTTGGTGTTAATCCGGAGCTGGGGCTCTTCTGGTCTAACCCTTGGTTATAAAGCTCTGCATCCTCCTCAGGAGGGATCTGTATACTCCATGGTGCATTACCCTGGGACATGTTAGTGCTTGACACATTCATGTGCATTGCTGCATCATCGTCTGTGCATCCCTCTAGGTCCTCAACGTCACCGCTGCCCTCATCATCCACAGTAATGACCATCACTTCCTTGTTGATCTTGTGCTGCTCCCTAAATGCCTCTGGTACCTTACCCCTGTGTCCATCATCCTGCCGCGGTCTCTTACATTTAACAATATCAACAGACGGTTGCTCGTGTTCTGTTGAGGAATGTACTAGCCACGATGGTCCGGATTCGCCACTTGATATGAACCCAGGGCCGATGGAACATGTTTCTTGTGCTTTTGAGTAAGTTGATGTCTTCAAATCCACATGGGACCATTTCCCGGACTGACACCTCCCCATGGTGACTGACAGTCCCTCCTCCGACCATCGCCCACCTCGCCCCACCTGTGGCAGGAACACCATCTCTTGCACCTGTTTGTGGCCTACGGGGGCAGGGCCATCGATGAAGGAAGTGTCATGACTGACCTCCATCCTGTCCGGCATGTCCTCCCACATGTTGTCCTCGCTCAGGCCTTCCTCGTTGGGCAGGAAGGACATCTTTTGGTTGATCAGGTACATCAGGATCTGAAAAGGAAACATACCTATAACTCCCTGTGGTTGTAGATTTAACCCTGTTTGCCAATGAGGTCCCAAGTACATCATGCTTGACGTGGGATCGAGTGGCCAGGTTCTGTGACTGTGAGGACATGGATCCTTGGTCATAATTTCATTCACTGGTATTGCAGAGCAGAAAAGTTCCCAAACAAACCCCATGCTTGTCCTAAGATCTTACTCATCAGCGGAGATTGTCTACATCTTATGAAAACTTGACTTCAAAGCTTTTCTATTAGAATGAAATTCATAAATCACATCAGCAATCCAAGAAACGACAAGAGAGTCGGCCATTTAAGCACATAGAATGGCGAATGTTAACGGCTTATATGTGCATACAGAGGCTGGTAATGAGAAACGGGTGGCCACGTTGTAGTCAGTAGTTGTTGACGTCAGTCGTGCTCTGCACTGCCTGGCACAGAGTCGATAATGTACCAGCCATCAAATTGTAGCTATAACAGTACTGACTTTATCGTAAAACAACATTCACTCACTCATTAAAGATTGGCTCTTTTGCCTCAAAATAGTCAGGACAGCATTACCGAAATTGGATATCAATATCGCACGTACTAAAGGCTCTTATCTGAAAAGTAATTTGTCATGTCGCCGTTTCACACACTGGGCTTCTTAATTGGTAAGATCAGAGTTCCCACCTATCTCACAACTCCTGGCCGCCTTCAAAACGACATACGATACCGAAACTAGTGATAGTAATAGCTTGTGATCGGTTCAGAATAATAACCCGAGAAAATATCATTACCGCATGCATAACATCTTCAAACAAACCATCATACAGGTGTTGAGGCAGAGAGGGTACTATGGTGACACGGGCACCTTTGATAACTGTGTGGAGTTTCGTCCCTTAGTCCTGAAGGATTTGCTGGTTGCGGGTTCGATTAAGTACGCCCCGATTATACAGCTTGCATGGTGTCTCAGCACGACGTGTACAAGCACAACGTATATTAGCGCTCGCGGTTTCAACAACGTTGACCCTGCGTCACATTAACATTGGGCTTTCATCCTACTTTCAGGTGATATGCCACGGTTCCGTAACACTTCAATGCAAACACTCCGCGTGCGGAACAGCCAATCGTTGACACTGGACACTATATTCTCCCCTGACCAGTGAGGATCCAGGTTAGAATAGATCTTCAGCAACCCACGCTTGTCGCAAGAGGCGACTAACGGAATCGGGTGATCAGACTCGCTGACTTGGTTGATCATGCATGTCATCGTATCCCAATTGCGTGGAGTGATGCTCATGATGTTAATCACTGAATTGTCTGGTGCAGACTCGATTATTTACAGACCGCGTCATAAAGCTAGAATATTGCAGAGTGAGGCGATAAACAACAAACAAAACGAAAGACATTCTCACCTGTCTGGCCGAGTCAACAGTGTCGGCCGTGATGGCGGTAGATGGGAGCACGTGGGCGCCAGACCCACGTGCAGATAGGTCCAGTCCATTCTTGAGTGCCGTGAGCACGGCACAAAATCTGGCCAGATGACCAGCGGCTTTGGCTAGCACCCCTCTTCTTCTCTCGTCATAGAGGAACCCACTCTGCCACAACTCCAGCTCTGCTCTACATCTTGAACACCAGTACATTTCCAATGACATTATTGACATTATTAGACATGGACACAACAGATGCTTAATGTATTGATAAGGGTGATTGATAAGTTCTAACCCTCACATAGAATCTGCGTAATTTTGAAATCTTATATTGTGCACATTACATGAGGTCATAGGGACATATCCACAAAACATGAGAAACTGTAGCAGCTCGGTTCGTTGTGACAAGTCAGTAAAGTAAGCAGAGAGCTGTGACCTTTGGAAAATGGACAAACGTGAAAAACGTGCAGTGGTCAAGTACTTGCAGAACCACCAAATGCAATCCACGAAGATACGAATACAACACTAGAGAAGGATGCCCCTTCGTATGCCACGAGGGAGCACGCGTGGCCCAGTTGTGTAAGGCACTGCAATTTGCTGGGCACACCAGGAACCTATAATTGTGGGTTCGAATCCCGGCTCGCCACGATTATGTTCCCGGGTTTGT
Organism: Haliotis rufescens; assembly: GCF_023055435.1. NCBI lineage: Eukaryota > Metazoa > Mollusca > Gastropoda > Lepetellida > Haliotidae > Haliotis > Haliotis rufescens. The sequence continues at coordinate 3,458,737 of NW_025964068.1, forward strand.
CAGCACCATACCCGTGCTCGTGGTGTTTCACTTAAGTGGTTAACGTCTGAGACTTACATCACTTCGGGTTTTCCTTCCACATTAAGCTGACAAGCCCTTATATAAGTCTCATATCCAATTCACTCATTTACTCACTCCCGTGCCACCGTTAAGAGACGGACAACAGAGTTTAAGCTCGGTACGTTGTGCCTTGAAGACGACCCTCGTCCTGGAAGGTCTGTCACAACAGCAACACCAGAAACGATTCAGAGAATTCACCAAATAGTGAAGACCGACCAGCGAATAACTAAAAATCATATTCCTAGTAGTCATTTCCCAGGAGCGAAGTACATTCCATTATCACTGAAACGTTGGCAAAAAAGAAAAGAAAGTGACAGCTCGTTAGGTTAAAAAAGGCAACAGGCACAACATGTTTTGTGATAATCTCGCTCTGTCCATTGCTGTTTGGAGCTGATCCAGAAAGGTTCTTGCAACAACTTGTGATTATGGATGAAACTAGGGTTCACCACTTCCAGTCTGAGAATAAGAACAATAAAACAGTGGAAGCATTTGACATCGCCACCAGCGGATCTTCCCGAAGCAAGGGAGTTAACTGACTTTAAAGGTTTAGTTTCCACACTTGCCGAGGTTGGCTTTAATTATGGCGTTATATTTTGGCTGGACAAACGAGTCTATGCATAGTCCAATCAAAATCCCGTAACGATATCGACACCCTATTATAAATAACATGGCGACTGCCGTGCCGAATTCGTCCTATTGCAGGATTTGCAGAGCATGTGTACATGTCTTAGAAGGGACATAACTCGTAATAGCCAGTGGTGGCGCTACGATCGAACGCAGAAATTCCAGCCTAGTTCGACAAATGTGGAAACTGGACATTTAATGTCGGTTTATTCTCTTGCCACCAGCAAAGCAGACAAAGACTGTCCCATCCGCTAGAAATGTTATGGTCTCCTTGTTCTGGGATGCCAAGGGTGTCATCGTGGTTGAGTAATCTTCCAAATGGTCAGACGATAAACGGAACATACTATGCTGCACTGTTGTGGCAATTACGGGATGAATTTAAGACTAAGAGACACGGGAAGCTGAGGAAATTTGTCCTCTTCCATCAAGACAATGCACATGTGCACAAACCAGTCACTGCCATGGCTACAATCCACGAGTGTGACTTTGAGCCCCTTCAGCACCCACCATATTCTCCTAAGACTTCCATCTGTACCTAAATATAAAGGAAGCTATGCACAGTAAAAAATGTGTATAGTTCCTAAACACAAACACAAACACGTTCCTTGTTCCATAATTTTGACATGTTTGGATCTAAACATATTTAGGATTGTGTTAAACAGCTTAACGTGTTTAGAGTCTAAATGTGGGAAAGAACCGTATAACCCCCTAGTTGATACCTTGATACGTACGCCTTCATTGTAAGTAATTTAAAACGGGGGTGCTTGCTGAAAAAACGTTAAGGGTCTATGTTGTAATCAGATATACTTTCATTGTCAGCCTCCGTTTCCTGTATGATAAAAATAATGTTGGTCATTCAACAACACATTTATGAACGCAACACTTTTTGAACATCGGCGGCATACGACCCTGCAACCTCTTGATGTGTTGTCCTTCACGCTACCATCTGTGCTACGGAGATTGTTGTCGTCACAGATGTCAATTTTCCCAGTCACCATTAACCTAGCTGGTTTGTTGTACATTACGTTGGGTTAAATATCGTTACACGTTCATTGTAAGTCCTGGTGATATTTGTGTTATGATTTGCTAATAAATATTATATATCTGATGAATATTTGACTTACTGCTTAAAGATATGCAATCTATTTCAACATGTGTAAACGCGCTTTAAGTCTAAATATGCTTAAATCCTTAACATGTTTACAAATGTTTAAACATGTTTAGATTATGAAGATATAGTGTTTAGGTGACGTTTAATATTTAGGCTGTGAGACCATAGCTCATTTCATGTGTTTAGACCCTAATCGTATGAAGATAGAAGACGTCAAATGTGTATTCCGTTTGGATTTAAGCACATCCCTAAACATGTCTTTTATGTGTTTACATTCTAAACACATATTACACTGTGTAGCCGGAACCCATTTCGACTCGAACGATGACGTCATAGACACTGTCCACAACCTTTAGGGCAGTCCAGAGAAGGACTTCTACGAAACTGGGATAAAATCCCTTCAAAAAGTGTATTAATGTGAAAGGGGGTTAAGTTGAAAACCACATTATTTTAACGTGTTTTTGTCAATTATTTCTATGTGAGACTCACAGTCTTTTAATCACCCCTCCATAATTCTGATAACTGACTTTAATACATAAAGATAAGTATCTCAAGCGTTATATCGAGAGTAGTCGCCCCCTTGTTACATCCAAGCAGGTACCCATGTTGCAACGTAGATAACCATGGACCACAGAGTTACCAATACAAGGACAAGGTAGGGTGAGGGTCCTTTCTGGCCTACGTTTAGAGTGAGTGAGTGAGTGAGTGAGTTTGAAACATAATCGGGCGAACCGGGATTCGAACCCACAATCATAGGTTTCTGGCATGCCCAAGGGACGCAATTCTGCACAGCGAATCGCGGCGCCTTAGACGACTGGGCCACCCGTGCCCCCGCATAAGTTTAGAATGGAGCAACAAGCTTAGATATTGGTATGAAGGTTATCACATATGTTTATATGAAAGAGAGCCTAAGGTTGTTCATTTTAACAAATGCATGTTTGTGGCTAGAAACGCAACACTAAATGCATAGGTAAAACCAAGCTGTGTCAAAAAGGCTGATCGTAGAGGTTTCCATGACGCGTTTGTCTAAGATTTGAACATGAGCACGTCTTTGAGCCAAGCTGATGTACATTAACACATTAGATATGGCAAACATATCACTTGGGGTCACGGAACTGCTCATCCTCAGATTTTGGTTTAAAGTTCTGAAAATCTACCTTTGTGTAGTTAACCACGTCAGAAGTCCCTTTGGGGGGACTTAAATTGGGACAAATATTTTAATCGTCAAATACTTATCCACGTTTGGTTAAAGAAAAGTACATTTAAAAAGTGTAAGCTTGGAATCACCTGATGGTAATATAAAGATAAGATCAGTACGAATACAATTAAACATGTACAATTCAAAATGCTGTTTTATTCGATTAATATTAGGCCCTGCTGGACGGGAAAATATATTGAAAAAGGGGACATCTCAAATTGGCCAATTTATATAACACTTGCATACAATGTTGGCCCATTCAGCCTCTAATATGGTCTCATTCTCACCTTTGAAACGTGGTCCGGCCATCCTCGGTAAAGACGTAAGACACCGTCTGCACCTGGTGGTAGTTCCTGATACTGGACAGAATGCGCTGAATAGGAGGCAGGGATTCCACAGAAGACGGCGTCGTCTGCTCCGAATGACATCCATGGTCTCTCGGGCAGACGACAAGAACTCGATCAGACAATCCATCAGCATCGAACATCTCCATAAGTGCCGCTGCATCTATGGCTTCTATCATGGCTAGACAGCTACAGTAGACAGTAGAGGGCGCATCTTCAGAGTTTGTTCCAGAAGAAAGGCTGACCGATGAATCGTACATCGACAACAGAAGCTGAGGGTCGAGGAATTTGGATTCCAGAGAGCTGTGTCTGAGAAAGGTTCCAAAGTTATCGAACATTCCTACCAAAGTGTGCGACCCTGGCGTTTTTCTGAGGCTTTCCTCTGCCTGTGGAAGATTATGCTCGTCTATCACAAACCTGGGGTAATGTTTGTCACTTATATTCGAGTTCTGGGTCCTGTGTAAAGCTTGAATTTCTTTTTCCAAACCACAAATTGCAGACTTTATCCTTTTCAATGCTGGTGTTTTCTTGTCACCTCTTCTCCCTGCCACGAGAATCCAGAGAATCGGCTTTTCCGACCAATCAACGTCGATATTAACATCCGTCTCAGAACCCATGCAAGCCGAAACTGCTACTAGCAGGGGAAACAGGATTGTCTCCCTTGTACAACCGATCGCATCTGCGTGCGATTTTATTAGCCTTGCAATAGCAATATCAAAAGCTTCATCAAAGTTGTTTAAACCGGTCTGTTGGGCCAGACGAATTCTCTTCAAATATGTCCGCACTGCCTCCGGTGAATATGTCCGAGGAAGCATGTTGGTGATTTCTGACTGTCGCGTTAGCTGACCAAGCATTGATTCGTGTGCCGCAGTCGCGAAATGCAGCTACTAAATTTAGCACGTCGCGTTAGCTATCGGCTGTCATAATGGCGAACTCCGGACAAACAGGGACTTGCCTAGAACCGGGTGAACCCATGTAACAGTCTGTTACATACATACATTTGGCTCTCTCGCCTTCAACGTTTACACAAATAATTACCCTCTAGCCACGACAACTAGCCACAAAGAGTATGGTGACCTACTTCTGTGAATTTGCTAGGCTAGACCATTCACGTTAATTAGCAGGTAAGCTAGCTAGCACATGGACGATTCCATGTTAGGGGGAGGTTTGTGAATGGTGTTGAGCTAGGCAGTTGTTCACCATTTTCCTGAGACTAACATTCAGTCTCTGAAAATATCTTATGAACAGGTAAAATAATGGTCATACTAAATAACGCCCGGGGGTATTAATAACCCTCAAGTTTCAGAAGAATAAGAATGGGATGAGAATAGGCTGATAGAGCTGAGGACGGAATTGGGAAGGGGTTGGAGTGTTTTGTATGCTCTGGGTATGAAAGACGCACTACATTTATTGGTGACTGAGATTGTGTTTACACCATTGTAAGCAATATTTATGCTACATCACATCAGTAAATGGAAATACCAATATCACATTTACCTCCATATATTATATACTTTATTCTAAAAAAAACAAAAAACTCTCAACTGCTATCAACGGACGAGTTTCACCGAAACCACAGTTTGCATGTAAGTAGTTGGCTCGGGGCCGACGGTGTTTTTGTTTGGATGTTAGTTGTTGAACGCCGCACTCAGCAATATTCCAGCTTTATGACGGCGGTCTGTAAATAATCGTGTCTGGACCAGACAATCCAGTGATTGACATCATGAGCATCGATCTACGCAATTGGGATACAATGATAAGCATCAACCAAGTCAGCGAGCCTGCCTGACTACCCGATCGCGTTAGTTGCCTCTTACGACAAGCAAGGTTTGCTGAAGACCTATTCTCTACCGGGATCTTCACGGGTCGGTCCGACAGGGGTTAACTTCAGCAATATCTTCCACGCCATGGGGGCGCGGTGACATATTATCAGCAAGGTCACGCATTGAAAGTATACATATGTACAATAATTCCTCATTTATTGCAAGGCTTGGGTTCCTGGGAATCTATCCAAGCGTGGAGTTTGCACGATGGTCACAATTATTTATTGGACAGTTTTTGCTGTCACTCCAACATGTCCAACTCAGGTATCTGTTAATCATACCCCATGCAATACCGTATGGTACCTATAAACGACGGACAAACATTTATTTCATATGATTAATACCGTGTTGCACTTACGGTGGTATATAATATGCGTATACAACAGTATATTTTGAAACATAGCTGTACAACGATGTAACAATGTTGTTGCAACTGTTCTTCAGAACACATAAGGGAGACAACAAATTGTGACATAGTGCACTAATGTGACAAAGGACAGTGAAAGGTGGCTACAACGTATCTATTCATACTTATTTGTATACACATTGTACCTAGTAATTTTTGTAAAGGGCCTTCACTATAACTGTTATTAAAAGCAGTGTCTTCTTAGGATTTAGAACCGACCATTTGATATTCTTGCCTGTGGATGTGGGTGTGGTTGTGGCTGGGGCTGGAATTTTGTATCGAGATGAGATTGTACTTCAGCTTCAGCTACAAAGCCAAAAACGTTTAGCCTGAATCTTTTTCTAAGAAGCTCCTAATGATAACGCATTCCTTGTGGCTACAAATGCTGTCAGTGGCGAAACCGACACTGAGAAAACAGCAATTAAGTCTTGCCAAGAGGTACAGCTTGAGAACTTGCCAATTCAACAGTTCGTACGTAACGTTCCATTTATAACCTGTGACCTACATGTTAATAATGACTAGGCTCTGTCCTTGAAGGTTACTATTAAACGACAAGCGATGAGAATTCGCTGCGAGCAGACGTTTATCAGTCAGAGCTGCGGATGTCGGTTTTCACGAATATGCTATTTTCCTAATGCTTTTTCTACAGACTCATATTTCAAATGAATGTGACATGTGTTTCATAATTGTTCATTATTTTCGGTTTATATTGTTTCCATGGTGCTGAATAATATTGCGTTCTACGAAAGTTTCCAGGTTGCATACTATAACCAAAGACGTACATAGATGTTCGTCCGTGCTGTAACTAATCAAGACATGTAATACTGTGTGTCTGCTGGCACATGATTTTGACACGACTGGACCTCGCCGTCTATATTTGATATTTGATCTAGTGATCATCGTTAATATCAATTATAATTGTTTTCAAGTCGTGTAATCAAGAACAAATGCCAAGAGACAAAAGATCAGAATGTAAACGTTGTCCAACAGACGTCTCCGAAATTTGAAAGTATAGAAATTGTTGTAAGGGATGTAGAATGTGTAATCTCCCACGCTATGAGCGGTTTATCCGGGGCGATAGAACCGTGTGTATACCCAGGTAGTTCAGGTGGACGTGCTTGTGACAGTGGGACCAGCCAGGGCACCTTACCATCCAGCATGGAGACGCTACCAAGCGACATGGTCGACGGCGAATACAGCGAGGAAGACGACGCAGAGGAGACGTGGGGCAGATTGTTTCCTCTGGGAGCTAGCTTCGTTGCAGTCGGTTAGAATCGTATGCTCGTGTTTCTTCCGTGCGGTGTGACAACAATGTCAAGCTTCAACATGCTCCCTAACTGACCTACTTCTCTCGTGATACGAGCCCCTGGGATGTTATGTTGCAAAATATAGACACTGTTTGATGGTCTGAGCAGGTTGTCACCCCTTAAAATATGGCCGCGTCCTCATCAGTTCTGAGGTTGAGGTCGTTATGGGGAGACATGGCCAGGAATGTCATTCATGGCATGTAACGCTGTACCGGCAAGCCAACAAGTCAGTGATGCGTGTTGTGTAAATAAATCGTCATTTAACACTCATTCATAGAAGTAAATAAATTATGTTCAATAGGTATATATTCTTTTGCTCTATTGGAAATCGTACTATTATTATCGTACTGTGTCAATTTTTTTATTTTTTTTATTATAATCGTTTAGTCAAAGCAGAGAATTAAAAGTATACAGCTGAACATAAGCTGAAGTGACCAATAATTTGAAGATTAGAATAAACTTGATCAGACCTTTCATGTTGATTATTTATCTTGTGGCGTTCATGGTCCAGATTACAGATTCATTTCAATTTTTTTATGCATAAAAGTCTTGGAAAACATGTAAGCTCAAATGGGATTCATTCACTGTTCATCTTTAAATTTATTGGAATAAAAACATTTCAGTCATGGTAAATTCAAAGTCAGTGTTTGAAGGGAGGTCAGTGTGACCTCGATTTATAAGTCAGTGTAGAGTTGATTGGCTGTCATTATTGTATGTCAAGTAACACACAAATGTGTGTCCAGTATGCACAATTGTATGTCAAATGACACAAATATGTGTCCAGTATGCACAATTGTATGTCAAGTAACACACAAATGTGTGTCCAGTATGCACATATGTGTGTCAAATGACACAAATATGTGTCCAGTATGCATAATGTTGAGATTGGACACAGATAAAGAATATACTGGGTCCCAAGGGACGAACAATAATATTGATTGTACATACAGCACATGAGGAGTTATGGGTGTCTGTTATTTCATCCATCAATTATGACCACTGTCCACAAGACCATTGATTCATTCCAGGCTCTTAAGTAATTATCAAACCGTACTGTACACAGCACCATGACATTAATTTACAGAACCCTCATTGGGAATATTATATACATGTGTACTCTCCATTGAACATGGTGAGAGTGAACAGTTTCCAGTGACTTGCAGTTCATTAATGTGAGTGAGTGAGTGAGTGAATACTGTACCTGTGTCACAGTTGTCACTCTTCCAGGTATCTCAATGACTCTTCTGTTCTGCAGAAAGTGTAGTGTTAAATTTCTGTTCCTCCTTTTCAGATATGGTGAAGGATGAGTATACATTTGGCAGGGGAGACAACTGTGATGTGTCTTTCAATGGAACTTCAGCAGCTCGGAAGAACCAGTGTTTCCAAGCCTACAGCAAAGTTCATTTCAAGCTAATCCGGGTAATGTTTGTCATGAATATATCTTACAGGGTACAATCCCATTAGTCAGGACACCCATCTCCTAGTGACTGTAGGAAGTCTACATATTTACAAAGGGCTAGAAGACTGCAGTCAAGAGCCCAGTCAAGGTCTAAACTTTGTAGTTATAGTCATGTGCTAAATTACTACAATGTGTCTGCTAACATAATGGCTATGTTCACTCACTCATTAAAACACTCTGTTTTAGGAACACAAGACTGCTTTAAGGTTTGGTTTGAAATAGACTGCCATCTCTGTCTCTGATTTTTCTAATGACCACTACACAATTATTGACATTATCAACTATTTTTCCATGGACTTCGTGGCCAAATGTCCCTGCGGAATTCTTTTACACGAGTCATTCAAAGGTCAAGGTCACAGGATAGAAAAAACAAAAGTTTATAGTTTAAAATCTTGTTTTTATCCTTTAACTGGATACATACCTTCTTTTGGATGGGTCCCTACTGTGGAAGATTAGTCAAAGATCAAGGATGATTATGTTTTGGTACAGTATGGTTTTATGATTGTCAGTTTTTGAGACATGATTTTCTCAAAGACATTGAACCTTATTACATTTGATATATACATGTTTCTTAAGAATCTGAACAGCATTTATGTCACAGGTCAAGATCACCTTTGCGGTGTCTTGTCAAAGGTAGTTGTCTCATGTTTTGCAGTGAGACTGTCAAAGGCCAAGGTCATGAGATAGAAAAAAACAAGCACAATAGTGCATTAACTAATGCATGTACATATAAACTTGGTAGGTACCTTCTTGGGCTGGGGCGGGTAACTCGGGTACCCGTGTCGGGTGGGTACTGAGTAGGGCCTGGGTACCCACAGGACTACCGGGACCCGTGGTAAGTCACATGATATATTGTTTAATGACATAAATTATCTAGAACTCTATGGTTACACTACAAGTCACTAATGTTCGCATTTATTTCTGACTATGCACCCATTCTTTCTGACTTTTCATTTGGTTGAATAAAGATAAAACTGAAGTCAACTTCAGTGTATGCATGACAAGATTGTTTAATACATGTATCTAAATATGTTTTGCCAGGGCTATGGAAAAAAAAATCTGAATCGGACATTTTGTACCTATCTCTTGAGACCTACAGTGGGTACCCGGGTAGGGTTGTGTAATAGGGAGATGGGTACCCGGGTAGGGTCGTGTAATAGGGAGATGGGTACCCGGGTAGGGTCGTGTAATAGGGAGATGGGTACCCGGGTAGGGTCGTGTAATAGGGAGATGGGTACCCGGGTAGGGTCGTGTAATAGGGAGATGGGTACCCGGGTAGGGTCGTGTAATAGGGAGATGGGTACCCGGGTAGGGTCGTGTAATAGGGAGATGGGTACCCTGGTAGGGTCGTGTAATAGGGAGATGGGTAACCGGGTAGGGTCGTGTAATAGGGAGATGGGTACCCGGGTAGGGTCGTGTAATAGGGAGATGGGTACCCGGGTAGGGTCGTGTAATAGGGAGATGGGTACCCGGGTAGGGTCGTGTAATAGGGAGATGGGTACCCGGGTAGGGTTGTGTAATAGGGAGATGGGTACCCGGGTAGGGTCGTGTAATAGGGAGATGGGTACCCTGGTAGGGTCGTGTAATAGGGAGATGGGTACCCGGGTAGGGTCGTGTAATAGGGAGATGGGTACCCGGGTAGGGTTGTGTAATAGGGAGATGGGTACCCGGGTAGTAAATTTGGACTTGTCCCAGTCCTAGTATCTTCTCTTTCTGTCAATCTAAGGTGCAGGTCATCTTTGATGTTATTGTAAAACGTTCTTTGTTATTTATTGTTGCACTTTTACTTGTACAATCCTGAGACTTTGGTATATATGATGTCTTAGGGTCCTGGTCTGGAAGAACATGGTGGTATGTTAAGGCAGTGTGAGCTTTCATGGCAGTGGCAGGTCTGTTTCTGTTTTTGCAAGTACCTGCACACCTTTACATTTTTATCATGAAACAAAAGCATCACAAGCCCTCATTCACCTTGAATACAATGTTTTCTTTCAGCAAAGCACCAGCACAGGCGTTCATGTGTTCCTGGAAGACACCAGCAGCAATGGAACTTTCATCAATGGCGAGAAAGTTGGTAAGGACATTCTTTTGAACATCCCTGAGAGAATTTCTGGGCAAAATCATTCATGCAGTACTCCAGGCATGTTGTAAGAGCTGTCTGATATAGTGATAGGCATATTGGAATATTGGTTGAAATGAATCAGATTATATCTTTGTGTGAATATCTGACAACTCCATAGGAGGCTACAAGTGGGCAAAAGCGTCCAGAACAGCAAATGTTCTTCTTTTATCTTGAAAACAAACTTAAACAGCCAGTTCCTAATCAAACTAAAGGCTGCACCATTATGTTGTGGATATTTTGTGCACTCTGTGGTTTCTGACATCCGTAGCTTTCAATACCTGAAAGGGAGCACCCCCGAATGAATGTTTGAAATCTGTAGGGGATCCACTGCACTACCGTCCCGACAATAATAAAATAGCATGTATTTGTAAAGCCTTACACTTGATATGGATGAGTTTGCTTCGGAACTTTAGAGATAGAGTGATGAAAATCTGACATGGACTGGGGAAGTGGCTCAGTGATTCATACAACCATACTCTACTGCATCCCATTGGATTTGCAGTGTGTATAATTTGACCCCATTCTCAATTTAGTGCATGCAATAATTTGTGTCTGTTAGAATCCTGGACATGTATAACATGAGGTATCAATTTACATACCGTACATGTTGATGGCAATACAGTGCGACGTTTAACCCAACTCACTCAATCAGTGATGGTAATTTGAATAAATTTACCAAGATCAGAACATTTTCAATATATCACGTTGAATGTTGAGTGTAACTTAATATGTAGGATGTTTGTATTGATATATTTATAGCTTTACTAATGCGTTAGGGATCTATTTTAAACAAAACCATATTTAATACTAAGAGTGCATCTCTTTTAAGGACAAGTACATGTTTTCAATGTGCTGCACATGTTTCCGAGGCAAGGGAGTTAATTGACTATATAAAAGTCCAGTTTCTACCCTAGACAAACTAAGCTGGAATTTCGTGGCTGGATTGTAGTGCTACCATGGCTGTTATGAGTTACGTCCATCCCCGGTCCATCCTATTGACCAATCAGATTCCCTCTCTCATATCACTTCCATTTGCTTCAAACAGAATTGCGGCATCCGGTCAAGACGATCTGATCGATAATCATTATCTTTATTGTAATAACACAAGTCTTACCTCGCCAAATACATTAAATCACTTGAGCACCTTGATTAAAAATCTGAAAAAAGTATTTGTCGACCCCCAGTTGACAGTACACATGCTCTGTAAGTCCTGCAATTGACCGAAATCTGCATGGCAGTCGCCATGTTGTTTATTAACCAGATGTCAATTTTGTTCCACGATATTGATTTGACTATGTTTGTCTAGCCAAAATATAACTCCATAATTCCAGGCCAGTTCGGCAAGGGTGGAAATTGGACTTTTATGGTCAGTCAACACCCTTGCCTTGGGAAGATGTGTGCTACAGTTGGAGACAAATGATTGTTTATCACTGGCCCATGATACAGTGGATGTCGGGTAGCTCTTCAAACCCTCATACACCAAAACTTGGGGTTGATTCCCAACATTCCTACAACATGTGAAGCCTCGGTAGCCCCTCCGTAAAATCTCACTCTCACACATTATTTCCAGGAAAAGGGAACAAGCAGGTTTTGAACAACAATGATGAAATATCTCTGGCTCTAAAGAAGAACAAAGGTGGGTCCTGCACAGACACACTTTGTGTTTGGAATGACAGCTACTGATGGCACAGCCTGGAGGCATTTGCTTTGTGCAGAACTTTTTGTTTATTATAATAATGAGTTCAAGTTAACAACTAAAACAAAAGAGTACAGGGAATTGTTTCAAGTGAGTGAACACTGTGTATTGTATCTTGAGGTGTGTGTCTAGTGATGCCCCACTGAAGAGTGAACACTGTGTCTTGTATCTTGAGGTGTGTGTCAAGTGATGCCACACTGTGGAGTGAACACTGTGTATTGTATCTTGAGGTGTGTGTCTAGTGATGCCCCACTGTAGTGTGAACACTGTGTATTGTATCTTGGGGTGTGTGTCTAGTGATGCCCCACTGTAGTGTGAACACTGTATATTGTATCTTGGGGTGTGTGTCTAGTGATGCCCCACTGTAGAGTGAACACTGTATATTGTATCTTGGGGTGTGTGTCTAGTGATGCCCCACTGTAGAGTGAACACTGTATATTGTATCTTGGGGTGTGTGTCTAGTGATGCCCCACTGTAGAGTGAACACTGTGTATTGTATCTTGGGGTGTGTGTCTAGTGATGCCACACTGTAGTGTGAACACTGTGTATTGTATCTTGAGGTGTGTGTCTAGTGTTGCCCCACTGTAGAGTGAACACTGTGTATTGTATCTTGAGGTGTGTGTCTAGTGATGCCCCACTTTGGAGTGAACACTGTGTATTGTATCTTGAGGTGTGTGTCTAGTGATGCCCCACTGTAGAGTGAACACTGTGTATTGTATCTTGAGGTGTGTGTCTAGTGATGCCACACTGTAGTGTGAACACTGTGTATTGTATCTTGAGGTGTGTGTCTAGTGATTCCACACTGGAGTGAACACTGTGTATTGTATCTTGAGGTGTGTGTCTAGTGATGCCCCACTTTGGAGTGAACACTGTGTATTGTATCTTGAGGTGTGTGTCTAGTGATGCCACACTGTAGTGTGAACACTGTGTATTGTATCTTGAGGTGTGTGTCTAGTGATTCCACACTGGAGTGAACACTGTGTATTGTATCTTGAGGTGTGTGTCTAGTGATGCCCCACTTTGGAGTGAACACTGTGTATTGTATCTTGAGGTGTGTGTCTAGTGATTCCACACTGTAGAGTGAACACTGTGTATTGTATCTTTGGGTGTGTGTCTAGTGATGCCACACTGTAGTGTGAACACTGTGTATTGTATCTTGAGGTGTGTGTCTAGTGTTGCCCCACTGTAGAGTGAACACTGTGTATTGTATCTTGAGGTGTGTGTCTAGTGATGCCCCACTTTGGAGTGAACACTGTGTATTGTATCTTGAGGTGTGTGTCTAGTGATGCCACACTGTAGTGTGAACACTGTGTATTGTATCTTGAGGTGTGTGTCTAGTGTTGCCCCACTGTAGAGTGAACACTGTGTATTGTATCTTGAGGTGTGTGTCTAGTGATGCCCCACTTTGGAGTGAACACTGTGTATTGTATCTTGAGGTGTGTGTCTAGTGATTCCACACTGGAGTGAACACTGTGTATTGTATCTTGAGGTGTGTGTCTAGTGATGCCCCACTTTGGAGTGAACACTGTGTATTGTATCTTGAGGTGTGTGTCTAGTGATTCCACACTGGAGTGAACACTGTGTATTGTATCTTGAGGTGTGTGTCTAGTGATGCCCCACTTTGGAGTGAACTCTGTGTATTGTATCTTGAGGTGTGTGTCTAGTGATTCCACACTGTAGAGTGAACACTGTGTATTGTATCTTGGGGTGTGTGTCTAGTGATGCCACACTGTAGTGTGAACACTGTGTATTGTATCTTGAGGTGTGTGTCTAGTGTTGCCCCACTGTAGAGTGAACACTGTGTATTGTATCTTGAGGTGTGTGTCTAGTGATGCCCCACTTTGGAGTGAACACTGTGTATTGTATCTTGAGGTGTGTGTCTAGTGATGCCCCACTGTAGAGTGAACACTGTGTATTGTATCTTGGGGTGTGTGTCTAGTGATGCCACACTGTAGTGTGAACACTGTGTATTGTATCTTGAGGTGTGTGTCTAGTGTTGCCCCACTGTAGAGTGAACACTGTGTATTGTATCTTGAGGTGTGTGTCTAGTGATGCCCCACTTTGGAGTGAACACTGTGTATTGTATCTTGAGGTGTGTGTCTAGTGATTCCACACTGTTGAGTGAACACTGTGTATTGTATCTTGAGGTGTGTGTCTAGTGATTCCTCTCCTTGACAATGTATCTGGTGTGTTCTGTTTCCAGCTTATGTGTACATGGACTTGAAGTCAAATGAAGATGCAGATTTACCCAAAGAACTGACAGAAAAGTACACACTAACCAAAACTCTTGGAAGGTAGGAGTACATGAGCAAATGAGTCCCAGTCAAACCTTGTTAAGCCTCCTGTTGTCTCATTTTAGTTTATACGATGTCATCACACCCAGAGAATCACTGCCTTTCTGTCCTGAGCAGTCTTAAATGGACAGGAAGTCAACTGTTCTGAAGCCTTGTTGGTACACAATAGCCAATAACCCCCAAGCTTACTAGGGGCCTGAAGTTATACATCCCTAGAAGGCGTATACAGTATCCCATTAGTTGAAGAGGTAAGGGGCCACTGCCATTGTAACTGAAGGGGATTCTAAGACAGATTAGGCAGAATAACAACATCCTAACATTGCATGCCTAAGCTGAGGATTGCGTGGCCACAATGGCTGCAGAGCATGGCAAATGACCTGGGATCTGTTACTGTGCAGATACTCCCAGAATTACTCCCCACAAAGCCAGCTGGTTGACATGCTGAGTGTAGAGTGACCTCCCCTCTCTTATCAACCCCTGCCTGTACAGACATTGGATGTCTCTGTAAATCAAAGCTACATGAACATTCTACAATTTTATCATGTCTTGAAACTGCTTGAGAAATAACCATGGTTTCACTTTGTGTATTTCCAGGGGAGCTTGTGGGGAGGTGAGGTTAGCTTTTGCCAAAGGATCTTGTGAGAAGTATGCATGCAAGATAATCTCCAAAAAGAAGTTCTCAGTTGGAGGAAAGTCCCAACTAGTAAGTAGACACCGATTGTGTTTCAAGAGGGGATTTGTGTATTTGGTGGCCAATATACCCATATCACTAGATAGTAGATTGACTGGTCACTATGGTGATTGACTGTGGATAGTGCTCGGATGTGTGATTGACAAGAGACTGTAGCACTCATCTATCATAACACAGAAGTCTGGTACTTGTGGCTCTCGGATTGTCATCCCCAACCCAAATCTGCTTCTCGCCCCATTGGGATTAGAGTACCTCATGCTTGGCTAACATTGGGGCTGTCATTCTGTGGAGGAATATAAACTTACTCTCTGATAGCTCTGATGGCTGCTCGTACTCTCACTGGAATTAATTATTTACAGACTGTGGTAATATTGCTGACTGTAGCCTGGCTCTCTAGCCTTGAACTCACACTGTCCACAAAACCATGACCAGGATTCTAATGATCAGGATATGTTTTCAGAACATGGCGTCCCAGGTTATGAGTGAAGTAAAAATACTAAAAGCGTTAAAACATGTAAGTATAATAAAATGGGTGAATTGCTTGAAAAAAAAAGATATCTAGAGAATCTATATGTTGTGTTGACTATTAATATATTTTATCATTCAAAACTGACCTCCATATTGCTTGGGTGACATCTGAAGGAAATAACACTGCTATGAAATTGCATCTCAATGCTCTGCAAAGTTATCCCTCTGCTACTGAAGCTGGTTAGCAGTACTTCATATGGTTAAAACAGTGTTTATTACTGTTTATTACTGTTTACAAAGTGAAAAAGTTGGAAGAATGATGTTGGATGATAAATAGGATCTCACTTGTGTCTTTTGGTATGAAATATATCAACACTCATCGATAGTTTAAAACTCCTTGGCAAGCATCGGAATTTTCATTGTTTATCAACTTGTGTAGATATATTTGATATAGTAAAAGACACTCAGATGAGCTTCTCTATCTTGCGTAAGGTATTTGTGAAAATCAGTTTCAGTAGACCAAAAAAGCAGTGAGCAAAGTTTGATGACAGGTTCCCATGGTTACTGATGGAGGTTCCTACCGATTGTAATTGGAATCACAGCATGAATTGTTTACAGCCTAAACTGTGTTGAGATACGTGATATCAACACCTGTTTACTCTTCCAGCCATGTATCATCAGGATAGAGGACTTGATAGACAATCCTGACACTCTCTTCATTCTCCTCGAGCTGTGAGTATACTTCACACTGGGCAACTGGCGGGACAGAAGGGTCTCCTGTAGTTTGCAATGGAATTCTTGTTGTGTTGATTTTGCCATGAAGATCAGGCTAAGGCCTCATGTTTACATTCATGACATGGGAGTCTCTATACTCATGATAGTAAGTCTATATGTTACTGTATGAACTTATTCTATCTTGTATCTGGTTTTTGCTAAAACATTAGTCTCCCTTGGTAACCAATTGTTTCACAACATCAACTTTCAACCAAAATATATGCATCCAAAGTTACACGTTGCCTGCAAACACACCCTGATGCCCTATTTTGTGTCCACCTTCTAGGGTGGAAGGGGGGGAGCTGTTTGACCGGGTGGTCAGCGTGGGGCAGTTTGACGAACCTACGGCCAAACTGCTCTTCTACCAGATGATTGCAGCCTGTAAGGTGAGTCACTTGATCCAAGCAGGCAGTCCAGGGTAGAATTGATCTCCAGTAGCCTGTGCTTGTTATGAAAGTCCACTAAATCTGATTGTTGGTCTGGCTCAGTGACCTGGCCAGTGGCATGTCATTGTTCACTGATGGTTTGTCAGTCACTGGTTTTCTCCAGTATATGGTGTTTTCGACATGAAACCCCTGTGACAGCTGGAACATTGGTGACTGCAGTGTTCACCAACTTTCACTCACTCTAGGATTGCAAATAGGTTGCAGCCCAAGTTCCACTTACAATGAAATGGATATAAATATGGGATTACTATATAGAACCATGTGTAAGAAATAGAGATTGCAGGTGTGCCTTGTTTGTTTCAGTATCTACATGACCAGGGCATTACTCATAGGGATTTAAAGGTATGTAGGATCTTTTCTCCTATATGTTCATCATGCTCTTATGTAGAAATATATTCAGAAACCTCAGTCATGAAAAGAAATAACTGATGTTTTTAACTTTTATAACACTGATTAACTTATGTGTTCATTTTCAGCCTGAAAATATTTTGTTGGCCTCCGACTCAAATGACACTGTGATAAAGGTACGTACTGACACCTTCCTGATATAGTCCCAGTGTACCTCAGTTCACCCCTCACTTACCGGTAGTTGACTGATGGAATACTAGTTGTACTGTGTTGTTTGATCAAACCAACCATACTTCCTGTCAGAGTCTTTCTGAACAGCAGCACTGACTACCATCCATTACTCAACAAGTAAGCAGCTACAGCACTGACTACCATCCATTACTCAACAAGTAAGCAGTGAGAGCACTGACTACCATCCATTACTCAACAAGTAAGCAGCTACAGCACTGACTACCATCCATTACTCAACAAGTAAGCAGCTACAGCACTGATGACAATCCATTACTCAACAAGTAAGCTGCTAGAGCACTGACTACCATCCATTGCTCAACAAGTAAGCTGCTAGAGCACTGACTACCATCCATTACTCAACAAGTAAGCAGCTACAGCACTGACTACCATCCAATACTCAACAAGTAAGCAGTGAGAGCACAGACTACCATCCAATACTCAACAAGTAAGCAGTGAGAGCACAGACTACCATCCATTACTCAACAAGTAAGCAGCTACAGCACTGACTACCATCCAATACTCAACAAGTAAGCAGTGAGAGCACAGACTACCATCCAATACTCAACAAGTAAGCAGTGAGAGCACTGATTACAATCCATTACTCAACAAGTAAGCTGCTAGAGCACTGACTACCATCCATTACTCAACAGTAAGCAGTGATAGCACTGACTACCATCCATTACTCAACAAGTAAGCAGTGAGAGCACTGACTACCATCCATTACTCAACAAGTAAGCAGTGAGAGCAATGACTACCATCCATTACTCAACAAGTAAGCAGTGAGAGCACAGACTACCATCCAATACTCAACAAGTAAGCAGCTACAGCACTGACTACCATCCATTACTCAACAAGTAAGCAGTGAGAGCACTGACTACCATCCATTACTCAACAAGTAAGCAGTGAGAGCACTGACTACCATCCAATACTCAACAAGTAAGCAGCTACAGCACTGACTACCATCCATTACTCAACAAGTAAGCAGTGAGAGCACTGACTACCATCCATTACTCAACAAGTAAGCAGTGAGAGCACTGACTACTATTCATTATTCAACAAGTAAGCAGTGAGAGCACTGACTACCATCCATTACTCAACAAGTAAGCAGCTAGAGCACTGACTACTATTCATTATTCAACAAGTAAGCAGTGAGAGCACTGACTACCATCCATTACTCAACAAGTAAGCAGTGAGAGCACTGACTACCATCCATTACTCAACAAGTAAGCTGCTAGAGCACTGACTACCATCCATTACTCAACAAGTAAGCAGTGAGAGCACTGACTACCATCCATTACTCAACAAGTAAGCAGTGAGAGCACTGACTACCATCCAATACTCAACAAGTGAGCAGCTACAGCACTGACTACCATCCATTACTCAACAAGTAAGCAGTGAGAGCACTGACTACCATCCATTACTCAACAAGTAAGCAGTGATAGCACTGACTACCATCCATTACTCAACAAGTAAGCAGTGAGAGCACTGACTACCATCCATTACTCAACAAGTAAGCAGTGAGAGCACTGACTACCATCCATTACTCAACAAGTTAGCTGCTAGAGCACTGACTACCATCCATTACTCAACAAGTAAGCAGTGAGAGCACTGACTACATCCAATACTCAACAAGTAAGCAGTGAGAGCAATGACTACATCCATTACTCAACAAGTAAGCAGCTACAGCACTGACTACCATCCATTACTCAACAAGTAAGCAGTGAGAGCACTGACTACATCCAATACTCAACAAGTAAGCAGTGAGAGCACTGACTACATCCATTACTCAACAAGTAAGCAGTGAGAGCACTGACTACCATCCATTACTCAACAAGTAAGCTGCTAGAGCACTGACTACCATCCATTACTCAACAAGTAAGCAGTGAGAGCACTGACTACATCCAATACTCAACAAGTAAGCAGTGAGAGCACTGACTACATCCAATACTCAACAAGTAAGCAGTGAGAGCACTGACTACATCCAATACTCAACAAGTAAGCAGTGAGAGCACTGACTACCATCCATTACTCAACAAGTAAGCAGTGAGAGCACTGACTACATCCATTGCTCAACAAGTAAGCAGTGAGAGCACTGACTACCATCCATTGCTCAACAAGTAAGCAGTGAGAGCACTGACTACCATCCATTACTCAACAAGTAAGCAGTGAGAGCACTGACTACATCCATTACTCAACAAGTAAGCAGTGAGAGCACTGACTACCATCCATTACTCAACAAGTAAGCAGTGAGAGCACTGACTACATCCATTACTCAACAAGTAAGCAGTGAGAGCACTGACTACCATCCATTACTCAACAAGTAAGCAGCTACAGCACTGACTACCATCCATTACTCAACAAGTAAGCAGTGAGAGCACTGACTACATCCATTACTCAACAAGTAAGCAGTGAGAGCACTGACTACCATCCATTACTCAACAAGTAAGCAGTGAGAGCACTGACTACATCCATTACTCAACAAGTAAGCAGTGAGAGCACTGACTACCATCCATTACTCAACAAGTAAGCAGTGAGAGCACTGACTACCATCCAATACTCAACAAGTAAGCAGTGAGAGCACTGACTACATCCATTACTCAACAAGTAAGCAGTGATAGCACTGACTACCATCCATTACTCAACAAGTAAGCTGCTAGAGCACTGACTACCATCCAATACTCAACAAGTAAGCAGTGAGAGCACTGACTACATCCATTACTCAACAAGTAAGCAGTGAGAGCACTGACTACCATCCAATACTCAACAAGTAAGCAGTGAGAGCACTGACTACATCCATTGCTCAACAAGTAAGCAGTGAGAGCACTGACTACATCCATTACTCAACAAGTAAGCAGTGAGAGCACTGACTACCATCCATTACTCAACAAGTAAGCAGTGAGAGCACTGACTACCATCCATTACTCAACAAGTAAGCAGTGAGAGCACTGACTACCATCCATTACTCAACAAGTAAGCAGTGAGAGCACTGACTACCATCCATTACTCAACAAGTAAGCAGTGAGAGCACTGACTACATCCATTACTCAACAAGTAAGCAGCTACAGCACTGACTACCATCCATTACTCAACAAGTAAGCAGTGAGAGCACTGACTACCATCCATTACTCAACAAGTAAGCAGTGAGAGCACTGACTACCATCCATTACTCAACAAGTAAGCAGTGAGAGCACTGACTACCATTCATTACTCAACAAGTAAGCTGCTAGAGCACTGACTACCATCCATTGCTCAACAAGTAAGCAGTGATAGCACTGACTACCATCCATTACTCAACAAGTAAGCAGTGAGAGCACTGACTATCATCTTTTGTGTGTCTCTGAAATCCTGAATATTGAAATCGGTGATTGTTTAGTTTAACAGAGACTTTGTGTAGAGAAATGTCATATGTGTTATTGCAAACTAATTATGAAACCTTTTGGCATGATTGAAAATACTTTATGTTCATTGATGCAATTTGGCTCAATTTACCTGTACTCCTAGCAAAGCAAAGTGGCAAGATGTTGATTGTTGTTTAACGCTGCTCTCAGCAATGTTCCAGTGATATGACGGCAGTCGGTAATAATCGAGTCTAGACCAGACAATCCAGTGATTGATATCAAGAGCATAGGGAAATGATGACAGTGAAACTGACCAACCAATCCCATTAGTCACCTTTTACCAGTGTGGCAAGAGTCAGTAAATCAGAGCTGTTGCTCACACTATCAAATATTGTTTGACTGCTCTCAGCTGGATGCATAGACTGCTGTAAGACTGTAATATTACTAACTAACAGGATAAAACTGTCTTTTCTTCATCCCTTTTAGATTAAAAATGAGGCTTTTGAAACTAATTGCACCCAATGCATCATCTGGCTGTTTGATTGTGTGGCTGTCCTGGTTTAGGTGACAGATTTTGGATTATCGAAATTTGTCGATGCTGGGTCTCTTATGAAGACTTTCTGTGGCACGCCTACCTACCTGGCACCGGAGATCCTGATCACTGCCGGAAGTGGAACATACACCAAAGCCATTGACGCCTGGAGTCTGGGAGTTATCCTGTTTATTATGTGAGTGAGTCGAGCCATATCTCCCAGTGTTGACACACATCAGATATTGTCAGATACCTTCAAATATTTCTTATTAATGTTACTACAGGATTATTTCATCCATGTTTGCTTCTCTAGCCAATAGAAAATCTCTTCTTGAATATAGTTGCAGTATTTCTTAGAAGCTCTGTAGATGGGTTGATGAGGTGATGTAGGCTGATGGGATGAAGTGACCCCAGTCTGTGTTGATGGTTGACTTTCCTAATCTCTGGGAATACTAAAGTTCAGCTACCATGTCCCACCAGTTGTTGATCACTTCAAGCTTCTGTAGCTACATGACCATGTCCCACCCAGCTGTTGATCTCTTCCAGCTTCTGTAGCTACATGACCCTGTCCCACCCAGTTATTGATCTCTTCTAGCTTCTGTAGCTACATGTCCATGTCCCACCCAGTTGTTGATGTCTTCTAGCTTCTGTAGCTACATGACCTTGTCCCACCTAGTTGTTGATCTCTTCTAGCTTCTGTAGCTACATGACCATGTCCCACCCAGTTGTTGATCTCTTCCAGCTTCTGTAGCTACATGACCCTGTCCCACCCAGTTGTTGATCTCTTCCAGCTTCTGTAGCTACATGACCCTGTCCCACCCAGTTGTTGATCTCTTCCAGCTTCTGTAACTAAATGACCTTGTCCCACCCAGTTGTTGATCTCTTCCAGCTTCTGTAGCTACATGACCTTGTCCCACCCAGTTGTTGATCTCTTCCAGCTTCTGTAGCTACATGACCATGTCCCACCCAGTTGTTGATCACTTCTAGCTTCTGTAGCTACATGACCATGTCCCATCAAGTTGTTGATCTCTTCCAGCTTCTGTAGCTACATGACCATGTCCCACCCAGTTGTTGAACTCTTCTAGCTTCTGTAGCTACATGACCATGTCCCACCCAGTTGTTGATCTCTTCCAGCTTCTGTAGCTACATGACCATGTCCCACCCAGTTGTTGATCTCTTCTAGCTTCTGTAGCTACATGACCATGTCCCACCCAGTTGTTGATCTCTTCCAGCTTCTGTAGCTACATGACCATGTCCCACCCAGTTGTTGATCTCTTCCAGCTTCTGTAGCTGCATGACCATGTCCCACCCAGTTGTTGATCTCTCCCAGCTTCTTTAGCTACATGACCCTGTCCCACCCAGTTGTTGATCTCTTCCAGCTTCTGTAGCTACATGACCATGTCCCACCCAGTTGTTGATCACTTCTAGCTTCTGTAGCTACATGACCATGTCCCATCAAGTTGTTGATCTCTTCCAGCTTCTGTAGCTACATGACAATGTCCCACCCAGTTGTTGATCTCTTGCAGCTTCTGTAGCTACATGACCATGTCCCACCCAGTTGTTGATCTCTTCTAGCTTCTGTAGCTACATGACCATGTCCCACCCAGTTGTTGATCTCTTCCATGGCTGTTTATTATATGCATGTATTTAAACATGGCTGTTTATTATGTGCATGTATTGAAACATGGCTGTTTATTATGTGCATGTATTGAAACATGGCAGTTTATTATGTGCATGTATTGAAACATTTCTGTTTACTATGTGCATGTATTGAAAGATGGCTGTTTATTATGTACATGTATTGAAACATGGCTGTTTATTATGTGCATGTATTTAAACATGGCTGTTTATTATGTGCTTGTATTTAAACATTTCTGTTTACTATGTGCATGTATTGAAACATGGCTGTTTATTATGTGCTTGTATTGAAACATGGTTGTTTATTATGTGCATGTATTTAAACATGGCTGTTTATTATGTGCTTGTATTTAAACATGGCTGTTTATTATGTGCTTGTATTTAAACATGGCTGTTTATTATTTGCTTGTATTGAAACATGGTTGTTTATTATGTGCATGTATTTAAACATGGCTGTTTACCCCATTTTCAAGGTCACAGCAGGCAAATCTGCTTTTGGAGTTGGAAAACGGTGTTGCCGCGATATCTCAAGAATTAAACACTGGATTGTCTTCATATTTGGAACTATGGTGTATATACAGACTCCGCAGACACCAGTCGGTTTTGGTGACCTTGACCCCATTTTCAAGGTCACAGCAGGCAAATCTACTTTTGGAGTTGGAAAACGGTGTTGCCGCGATATCTCAAGAACTAAACACTGGATTGTCTTCATATTTGGAACTATGGTGTATATACAGACACCGCATACACCAGTCGGTTTTGGTGACCTTGACCCCATTTTCAAGGTCACAGCAGGCAAATCTGCTTTTGGAGTTGGAAAACGGTGTTGCCGCAATATCTCAAGAACTAATCGCTGGATTGTCTTCATATTTGGTACTATGGTGTAATACAGGCGGGGGACATTTCGTCACTTTGTGACAAATACTTGTTATGTGCTTGTATTGAAACATCAACATGTTTATTATAGGCATGTTTTTAAACATGGCTGTTTATTATGTGCTTGTTTATAAATATGGCTTCTATTGCAGGCTGTCTGGTTATCCACCTTTCTCGGACGAGAGGAAGGACATGGACCTCCCTAAACAGATTATGGGTGGACACTTCAGCTTCCCCCCTCAGTACTGGGAGGGGGTGCCAGAAACAGGTCAGTTGCAGGGGGAGGGGTGCCACAAACATGTCAGTGGCACGGGGAGGGGTTGCCAGAAACAGGTCACTGGCTGTGGGAGGTGGTGCCACATCAGTTGCAGGAGGAGGGGGTGCCACAAACAGGTCAGTGGCAGTGGGAGGGGGTGCCTCAAACAGGTTAGTGGCCGTGAGAGGGGGTGCCTCAAACAGGTTAGTGGCCGTGGGAAGGGCTGCCAGGAACAGGTCAGTGGTAGCAGGAGGGGATGCCACAAACAGGTCAGTGTGAGCGGGAGGGGGTGCCACATACAGGTCAGTGGGAGGGGGTGCCTCAAACAGGTTAGTTGGAGGGGGAGGGGGTGCCTCAAACAGGTCAGTGGCAGCGGGAGGGGGTGCCACATACAGGTCAGTGGGAGGGGGTGCCACATACAGGTCAGTGGGAGGGGGTGCCTCAAACAGGTTAGTTGGAAGGCGAGGGGGTGCCTCAAACAGGTCAGTGGCAGCAGGAGGGGATGCCACAAACAGGTCAGTGCGAGCGGGAGGGGGTGCCACATACAGGTCAGTGGGAGGGGGTGCCTCAAACAGGTTAGTTGGAGGGCGAGGGGGTGCCTCAAACAGGTCAGTGGCAGCAGGAGGGGATGCCACAAACAGGTCAGTGCGAGCGGGAGGGGGTGCCACATACAGGTCAGTGCGAGCGGGAGGGGGTGCCTCAAACAGGTTAGTTGGAGGGGGAGGGGGTGCCTCAAACAGGTCAGTGGCAGCGGGAGGGGGTGCCAGAATCAGGTCAGTCGCTCTGGGAGGGGGTACCACAAACAGGTCAGTGGCAGGGGCAGGGGTGCCACAAACAGGTCAGTGGCAGGGGGAGTGGGTGCCAGGAACAGGTCAGTGGCAGCTGGAGTGGGTACAATAAACAGGTCAGTGGCAGTGGGAGGGATGGGGCCAACAGCATGCCATCTCCATCACTGTATCCATGTTTACCATTTTTCACACATGTAAGACCAACATCAGCATGAATATTTCCAGACTTTTCATTTCATATTTACCTGAGAATATACTGCCTCAATTCCTACCAGTGATGATCATACATAAAGTATCTCAGATACTGGCTAGATGCCTGGCACTGCCTTCCATCACTGATAACCCAAGGCTACTGGCTAATTTTCTGTCAACATGTTTACCAAATATAAGCCTCGCAGTATGTTGAGGATGTGT
Organism: Haliotis rufescens; assembly: GCF_023055435.1. Taxonomy (NCBI): domain Eukaryota; kingdom Metazoa; phylum Mollusca; class Gastropoda; order Lepetellida; family Haliotidae; genus Haliotis; species Haliotis rufescens. Next base: position 3,483,978 of record NW_025964068.1, read on the forward strand.
TGTCATTGTTCATAAAACTGTATTGCAGCCATTGATTTGATCAAGAAGTTGATGACAGTTGATCCAAAGAAGAGAATCACGCTTTCAGAGGCCTTGCAACATCCGTGGTTTAAGGTGAGTTGTCATGCTAACTGTTTTCAGATTGGTTGTATATTTTAATATGTACATACCGCTGCCGCTGGGCAGAAAGATGTATATTCCCCACACCCCTAGCGTGATTCTAGGCGTTTTCTGCATGTAACAAATTGAAATAGGTCGTTCATAAGAAGTTTGCCCTGATTATGTTTGTTGCTTTATCACCAGACCAATGGGCTTGTTGGCTTCACAAAATAACTGCTCCATTTGAGGATGTCCTCCCACATCAAGTTGATGTGCCTTCATGTAACTGATATACTCATGTAACTCACACATTCATTCAAAAAGTTAAATAAAATATTCTGAAATAGGTCCAGGTCATTGTTCTGTCGTTTCAGGATGAGGAGATGAAGATCAAGGCCAATCAACTGATGTACCCAGAAGCAGACGGAATGGTGCCCCCGACGATGGTGGTCAGTATTCTTTCAGTGTCTTCCGCATTGTCCATCGGACAGGGTCAGTGGTGTAGCCTAGTGGTGTAGCCTAGTGGTTCAAGCATCACCTCTCGTAGTGGTGTGGCCTAGTGGTTGAAGCATCACCTCTCACATTGGTGTGGCCTAGTGGTTGAAGCATCACCTCTCGTAGTGGTGTGGTTGAAGCATCATCACCTCTCACATTGGTGTAACCTAGTGGTTGAAGCATCACCTCTTGTAGTGGTGTGGCCTAGTGGTTGAACCATCATCACCTCTCACACTGGTGTAGCCTAGTGGTTGAAGCATCACCTCTCACAGTGGTGTGGTCTAGTGATTAAAGCATCATCACTTCTCACAGTGGTGTAGCCTAGTGGTTGAAGCATCATCTCTCGTAGTGGTTTGGCCTAGTGGTTGAAGAATCACCTCTCACAGTGGTGTGGCCTAGTGGTTGAAGCATCATCACCTCTCACAGTGGTGTAGCCTAGTGGTTAAAGCATCACCTCTCACCTTGGTGTGGTCTAGTGGTTGAAGCATCACCTTTCGCAGTGGTGTAGCCTAGTGGTTGAAGCATCACCTTTCGCAGTGGTGTAGCCTAGTGGTTGAAGCATCACCTCTCACAGTGGTGTGGTCTAGTGGTTGAAGCATCACCTTTCACAGTGGTGTAGCCTAGTGGTTGAAGCATCACCTCTCACTGTGGTGTGGTCTAGTGGTTGAAGCATCACCTCTCACAGTGGAGTGGTTGAAGCATCACCTCTCACAGTGGTGTTGTCTAGTGGTTGAAGCATCACCTCTCACAGTGGTGTGGTCTAGGGTTTGAAACACAACCTCTCACAGTGGTGTAGCCTAGTGGTTGAAGCATCACCTCCCACTGTGGTTTGATATAGTGGTTGAAGCATCACCTATCACAGTGGTGTAACCTAGTGGTTGAAGCATCACCTCTCACTGTGGTGTGGTCTAGTGGTTGAAGCATCACCTCTCACTGTGGTGTGGTCTAGTGGTTGAAGCATCACCTCTCACTGTGGTTTGATCTAGTGGTTGAAGCATCACCTCTCACAGTGGTGTTGCCTAGTTGTTGAAGCATCACCTCTCACTGTGGTGTAACCTAGTGGTTGAAGCATCACCTCTCGTAGTGGTTTGGCCTAGTGGTTGAAGCATCACCTCTCACTGTGGTGTGGTCTAGTGGTTGAAGCATCACCTCTCACTGTCGTGTGGTCTAGTGGTTGAAGCATCACCTCTCACTGTGGTTTGATCTAGTGGTTGAAGCATCACCTCTCACAGTGGTGTGGTCTAGTGGTTGAAGCATCACCTCTCACTGTGGTGTGGTCTAGTGGTTGAAGCATCACCTCTCACAGTGGTGTGGTCTAGTGGTTGAAGCATCACCTTTCGCAGTGGTGTGGCCTAGTGGTTGAAGCATCACCTCTCACTGTGGTGTGGTCTAGTGGTTGAAGCATCACCTCTCACAGTGGTGTGGTCTAGTGGTTGAAGCATCACCTCTCACAGTGGTGTTGTCTAGTGGTTTAAGCATCACCTCTAGAAGTGGTGTGGTCTAGGGTTTGAAACACAACCTCTCACAGTGGTGTAGCCTAGTGGTTGAAGCATCACCTCTCACTGTGGTTTGATATAGTGGTTGAAGCATCACCTATCACAGTGGTGTAACCTAGTGGTTGAAGCATCACCTTTCACAGTGGTGTGGCCTAGTGGTTGAAGCATCACCTCTCACTGTGGTGTGGTCTAGTGGTTGAAGCATCACCTCTCACTGTGGTGTGGTCTAGTGGTTGAAGCATCACCTCTCACTGTGGTTTGATCTAGTGGTTGAAGCATCACCTCTCACAGTGGTGTTGCCTAGTTGTTGAAGCATCACCTCTCACTGTGGTGTGGTCTAGTGGTTGAAGCATCATCACCTCTCACAGTGGTGTGGTCTAGTGGTTGAAGCATCACCCCTCACAGTGGTGTGGTCTAGTTGTTGAAGCATCACCTCTCACAGTGGTGTGGTTTAGTGGTTGAAGCATCACCTCTCACAGTGGTGTGGTCTAGTGTTTGAAGCATCACCTCTCACAGTGGAGTGGTCTAGTGGTTGAAGCATCACCTCTCACAGTGGTGTTGCCTAGTTGTTGAAGCATCACCTCTCACTGTGGTGTGGTCTAGTGGTTGAAGCATCATCACCTCTCACAGTGGTGTGGTCTAGTGGTTGAAGCATCACCCCTCACAGTGGTGTGGTCTAGTTGTTGAAGCATCACCTCTCACAGTGGTGTGGTTTAGTGGTTGAAGCATCACCTCTCACAGTGGTGTGGTCTAGTGTTTGAAGCATCACCTCTCACAGTGGAGTGGTCTAGTGGTTGAATCATAACCTCTCACAGTGGTGTAGCCTAGTGGTTGAAGCATCACCTCTCACAGTGGTGTTGCCTAGTGGTTGAAACATCACCTCTCACTGTTGTGTTGTCTAGTGGTTGCAGCATCACCTCTCACAGCGGTGTGGTCTAGTGATTGAAGCATCACCTCTCACAGTGGTGTAGCCTAGTGGTTGAAGCATCACCTCTCACAGTGCTGTGGCCTAGTGGTTGAAGCATCACCTCTCACAGTGGTGTGGTCTAGTGGTTGAAGCATCACCTCTCACAGTCGTGTAGCCTAGTGGTTGAAGCATCACCTCTCACTCTGGTGTGGTCTAGTGGTTGAAGCATCTATTTGTCTAGCCTTTTTTTTTTTTGTCTAGCCACAGTGCTGTTCACAGTTTGATTTTGTATGTGAAGCCCATTTCTGGTGTTGCCTGCCTTTATGTGGCTGGAATATTGCTAAAACTGACATAAAACCCTCCTCACTCACTGAATGATTGTAGGCCATTAAAGGTAGTCTTTATCGCAAGCTTTTCAGTCAGTTTCAGATTGTGCTAAATGGTCTATGTATGAGATACTGTTGTTTTTTATCATGTATTTGATTCGTACAAACTGTTTATGTTAGCCTTGTTTTTTTTTATGTTCAAAATAGTCATTAAAACAAAATGTGACTTCACCATAGAGTGCACTCTATCAACCAATGGAGGATGTTATGTAGTACCATGACAAACAACTTATTTTAATAGCACAATGTAGAGAAAGAGGCTATTTCTGTCAAATTTGGATCAAGTTGAATATGAAATGAATGTTATTCATGGGGGCATGTCAATTAAAAGTGTTATGTAGCAACAATGTATGCATATGCAATGATTAGGCCAGAAGACTTCAGGGACTTTGTCTTTTGAGTTAAGTATCTTTAAGACTTGAAATGGCATCATATAAATTAGCCCCTTGGTGTGGGAACAGTTAATTCCTAACTCCCACCACCTTCTCGTGTGGAATCAGCGATGTTGTTCTAGTGATATTTACTATAGCATTCTTGTTTTCTCCTCCACTAGCCAGTGGGCAAGAAGAGGACGATGGATGGATGTGGCGAGGAGCCGCCCACTAAAAGGAAAGGCTCAGCAGACACCACGTCCCCTCCGGAAACACCCTGAACAAAGAGTATGTGCTGTCCTGACTGTGGATGTCAGGCTCGGACCTTGGGGCTTGCTGCTCTCACACTACACCTGTCCTGAAATCACACATCACCTTGGCTCGGACCTTGGGGCTTGCTGCTCTCACACTACACCTGTCCTGAAATCACACATCACCTTGGCTCGGACCATGGGGGCTTAGGCTATTCACTTTCCATTCTGCAATCTGAAATATAGATATACTGAAATATTAACTAATAAGAACAGGGAAACATTCAGGAAGAGACCATACCCTTCAAGCTGAGCACATTTGTGATGTTGATGTAATATCAGCTACTTAGTATCAGTACTGATATCATAACATACCTTAGCACCAGTATTGATATGCCAGACAGTTAAGTATGAGTACTTGTCAGATCAATGTCTTATATCTCAGTACTGATATCAATGGAACAAGTTTGTATTATTAAAACTGTGGAAAGTAGTAAGGTGGGCATGTGCTTACATTCTGGCATGAAATGAGCTTGTCAGGAGTGAATGTAAGTTCTTCAGCAGCTGGGCAGGACGAGTGTGTGTGTTCCATCTGTGACTGTTGACCAAAACACTCACTGTGTTGTGGCTTACAGAGACACTGGCAACAGAAATGTCTTCTCATCATGACAATCAGAAATAGAAAGAATTTCTCAATCAAAATTAATGTGTTGGTGTTGATGTCGCTGATTCCATTGGACAGGGAAACAGGCATGTGTATCAGATTCTCTGTTGTAGAGGACTTGTATCTGTTATATGCTTAAATCCTTCTGTCATTTGATAATGCCTTCGTCTTACCAGTAGGGATAAGGGTGCCCTTAGTCTAAGGTGCCACAATTCGCTGTGCAGAGTTGCATCCCTTTGGCATGCCAGAAACCTATGTTTATGGGTATGAATCCCAGTTCATCTTGATTATGTCTCCAGGTTTGTCAGCACTATGCCCATGCTTGTGGGTTTCACCGAAGTGGTAAATGTCTGAAACTCTAACTCATGACTCTAACTTTCCTCCCACATTATGACGACTCACCGTGATATAACTGGAATACTGTTCAAAGCTGTGTCAAAGCCACGTCACTCACTTATTCTTTATTGAACATTTAATTATTTTTTTGCGAATTCAGGATTTTTTACATCATTGTTATTGCCCTATTATTTATATTGTTCTGTGATTTCAACCGTTTTGCATTTAGACAAGACACTTTATGTGGTTGGTCTTCAGTGTTGTGCCTGGGCTGCAGCAGAACCATGCTTGCTGATACAGCAACATCACATCCATAACAGATGTCAGCGTATATATCTGTCATATCGGACCATGGACCACGAAGTAGTGGTTACCGTGGTTACAATTACATCAAAATCATAAGTATAAATATACATAAAATTTGGCATTGATGTGTTGTGATAGTTCTTCTTCTGTTGACTTCTTAAAGATTTATTCAGTCTTTTTCCTGTTTCCAGTGTATAATTAACTGTGAAGAGATCATACATACAACATGTTAGCAGAACAGTTCCTCACGCTCTTGTAAGTGGCATTATGCTTAATTATAGTTAAGCTTTTTTAATTTCATCTCATTTCAAAATGTTCAATTTGACATTTCTAAATATATCACATTCTTCACAAATTTTTAAGGATTTTGTTGGATGTAGTTTTTACATTAATTTTCCATTGTAAATATGACCATACATGTATTTGGAAAATTGTTGGACATGTCTGATGTGTATTCATTTTCCCTCATCTTCCATAGAATGATAGTAAGTGGTAATCACTATTTGAAACAATACCAGCAAGTGAGCACGATATTTCTCAATATGTGGAAAGTAGTGTCATTTTAACCTAAGCATGTTGAAGATGCAATGAGGCCCATGGTACTTTGTTTGTTCATGGTCACAGTGATGCAGTTGGCAGAACTTAATGGCATGTGTTTAGTTTGTCATACCCGCATCAGCATGTTTGCCCACTACCACATTAAAGCTTGCTTTGATAGAATACTACTATGTGTGCATGTATGGAAAATGTAATTTTCAGTCTGGTGAGGCATTTTAGTTACTAGTTTATGGATCTTTGTTCCCAAATGTGGAATGGGGATTTGAGAACTATCATTTTTCTTCATTTTTAGATTCCTTCTTTGTAGTTTGCATGGAATATTACAACAAACCTTTTTAGACATACTCGCTCACATAACACATGTAACATATGTATTTACTCAAGTAGGTCTTCACTTTTGTGAAGTGTTGGCGACACTTGAATCCTTCCTCTGTTAAGTCTCCCTTTAAGAACTCCCTCAGGTTAACCCACCAACTCTATGCTGATTTCACCTGCCACAAGCTAGTTCCCATTTTGTTTTAGGTGAGAAGCCATTCTGTTACATTTATCCTAGATCCTTCCTACGCTGTAAGGATATCCCGACCCACATTAAACACAGTAGGTAGAACTCATCATTTATCATGCCATGCCGTGTGGTGGCTAACTAGTGGGACTTGATGGACCAATGTTGAAGCTGGTATTGAGCCCACCAGTTGTGTTCCTGTCTCAGCTTTAATGTTTATGAAGATGACCCAGTTAAGGTTGTATCAGATACAAATGCAACAGGGTTTACAACCTTTGCACAGAATATCAGACAATATTGGGCAGGCTTAAGTGCAGTTTGGGAAAAATTTCAAAGTTGAAAGATCAGATTTTTATGTGGTCTGTTTTGTTTCATATTCAATTAGGTAAATATTTCATTAATGTTCAAATTTGTTTTATAATTCTTTACCTCATCAAAGTCAAATGTTGCAGTAATACTGTTGAAAGCAGAATTAAACCCAATCAGGCTCAGTAGGTATTGAGAACTACACTGATCCTGGGGACTTACAAAGTACAGTGTGGTTGAGGTCTAGTGTGAGCAGGACTAATGTATGCTTGCCGGATGGAAGCCCTTCTATCAGACAGGTTCTTGGTAGTTTTTGCATTGCATCACATTTTGTTACGAGTAAGGATTTATATATTCTGATTCATTTCCAACTGATGCTTGTGTGTGATATTTTCCCACAGGGTAACATATGACAAGTGCCGTATCATGTTTTGGGATTTTTTACCAATAACTCAAGTTCTCAAACTACCCCCAAAAATAAAAATCTGGTCTTTCACTTTTTATTTAACCCTTACTTGGACTACATATGTGTGTTCCTGTTGGATTTCTTTACTGTGTATAACAACCAGGATGTCATGGTGGTGTTGATGTTGTATATACTGTATTATAACTGGCTCTCTTGCCAGAACAAGAGGTGCATGGGTGTCTGTTTTTATAATCATATTGATGTGAATGATTTAGTCATGGTAACGTGGAATAAAAGTATGACACTGGTGTACTTGCTGTGTTGAATATGGCATGTATGATAGCCTAGTGGTTATCATCTTCCTGATGCAAGAGAGTTAACTGACTATAAAAGTAAAGTTTCCATCCTTGCCGAACTAGGCTGGTATTATGGAGTTACATTTTGACTGGACTAACCAAATCGAAATCCATTTCGTAAACTGTCGTGCAGATTTCAGTCGACTGAAGGATTTGCAAAGCATGTGCACCGCCAACTCGTCAACAGAAATTTTCCAAATCTTTTCATGTTTTTAATCAAGGTGCTCACATGATTTGATGCATTTCACAATATAGATCTTGATTATTGATCGGATCGTCCTGACTGGGCGCCACCATTTTGCTTGAAACAATGCAAGTGATACAAAAGGTGCAATCTGATTGGTCCATAGGAGAGGTTTATAAGGGACATAACTCGTAATAGCCACTGGTGGCGCTACGATCGAGCCATGGAATTCCAGCCTAGATCGGCAAAGGTGGAAACTGGATTTTTAAAGTCAGTTAATTCACTTGCCTCAGGAAGATGAATGGTTATAGTATTTGCCCCTCTTGCCAAAGGCTCGGTTCAGATTTCTTCCTCACGCCTGGCTTACCCCGAGAACCTTCTGTAACGCCTCAATCGGTGGTTATTAGAGTAGAGAAGCCAGCTACAGTCATGTCTTATCTCTATGACGTGCGCCACGATCTTCAGAGAAGTCCGATGAATTCTACGTCTGCTACACATCTGCAAGGAACAGATTAGAACATTCGCTTGAGAGTCCCAGAGATGTTGATGGACAAGCGCTGCGATATTCAGGGGCGATGTATTTTTCGATGTTCAAACCTTCCAGATGATTAGAAAAGGTTTGGCGATCTGATGTGAGCATTAGGCTTTGTGAACCCCTCATCATTCGACGAATCTTTTCCTGTTGGATAGGCAGAGGTTCGACGATCTGGATCTGGATCGTCACCTTTCACATGATCGGGGCCTTTGAGAGAGAGAAGATATATGAGATCCTGGGATGAATCTGTATCAGAAGGATCGGGAATTTCACTTCTCTTTGATAGACATCGTCTAGAATGAGAGGATTGACAGGAAATTTGAACGAACCTCCACCAGAACGATCGACAGAGATTCGACAATTATGATCGTGACCAACAGCTTCGTTGAGAGGTGGATGGTCATCAGGATCAGACTTAGAGGTTCGACAGGACATTAGAGGTTCGGGTGCCTACTTCGCAGTTACCTACGTCCGAGGATCATCAATCGTTCATCGCTCTTCTCACCCACTGATCTTCACGCTCTAGTCCAAGCTATGTCAACAGTTCTCGGGAACAGTCAAGACCGTCTCCGTGGTCTGGTGGTGGAGCATTCGCCTGAAAAGCGGGGTATTCATGTTAAACTGCGGCATGGTATCTCCGTTGGCTATCACTATAAAAATCGGCATTAGCCCGGACAAGTACAAGCACACACACACAAGCGCGCGCACACACGTGCATGAAGTCGTATAAGTGCAATGATCTTGGACGCGACGTTAAACCCCATTTCACCTCACCTCTGGTGCCACTGCTATTCTATGTAATGATACATTCACGTGGAGTGCAAAGTCGTCGCTCGTACTTACTCTCTACACGAAGCCCACTATGAAATGAGGGTGGCTAGACGAGAGTGGACAATAGGCCACATTTTAGACGTTTTACACCGAATATCAAATTACATTCTATAAACATGTTCGTCCAATTATTGATAAACTACTTTACAATGGACGTTGTGTTGCTTCTTCATCTGATAAATGTAAACTGTGGGATGACTCTTATTCAGACGTAGCAAAACCTCACCACTGATGATTTTCAGAAAAAAAACTTTTAACGCACCATTGTATCAAAAAAGAATATATCATAAAGAAGAAAATCGTCGTAAACATGTTACACTAGATGCTGTCTTATATAGAGTAATCCACGCCTCAGTAATCGGATCACATATACACATTCTGAAAAGAAAAACTCTCCAGGACCTGATAGTGTCACAAATGAGCACCTAATTCTTTAGAATATTAGAACCTATTCAATCATATGCTTGTATCCCCGTGCTATCCATGTGCCTTCAGACAAGGTACGATAATACTTCGTTATAAAGGCAAAAACGACAAACATGATCCCCGCAATTACAGGGACATAACTCTTACATCGCGTCTATCGAAACTCTTTGAGAACATCATTTTAAGTGGAATAGAAAAATACACACTAAGTAACCCACACAATCCCCCCCCCCCCCCCCCCGGTGTTTTCTAATTTGGTTTCAGAAAAAATTTGGATTGTCCGTTTTAGAATGTGTTAATTTCTACCAAGAAAGAGAATCGCAAGTTTTTTCAGCGTTTTTTAGATAATGAAAAGGCTTTCGATCGTATTTGGCATGATGGTCTGTTTGTCAGGTTACATGACCTTGGTGTCAAGGGTAACTTATGGATCCTACTTGTCCATAGCTATGCCGACAACCGGGGTTTATATCACCCAACGGAGAAAGATCTGATGAGTTTCCTATTAATTAAGGTGCTGGACAAGGTAGTGTTATATCAGCATGGTTCTTTTTCGTTTTCGTTTAAATTAAGGAAAGCAAACAATTGCCTCTCTGTTCATGGAATTTATATATCCTGTGTTTAATTGGCCGATGATATAACACTCTTGTCTACAACCCTAGCGGCTTACAGTCTTCACTTGATGCAGTTCGTTTATTTCTGTTATGATATATCAACATTATGTACAGCCTCTTTAGAATGCTAAAGAATTATAAGCTTTTGAAACATTTACCCGTTTATTATTAATGATGACTCCCTAAATACAGTCCAACCCCGTCAATGTCGGACAACTCTATTTTATGAACAGGGGGGTTAGTTTTGTATTTCCCGAATATTCTCACAATTTTCACGTCCACCATCTGTACCATACTGATTGTTATACCTCTCCCGCTTTGGGATGCGATCGTTCGGCCATTGCGTTTATCTGCGTTGCCCTGCTACATCTATGGGGAAAACTCACTTGACACTTCCTTCTACAAAATAACGTCGTCCAATTTACGACGTCATCAAGTTGCGAGGGCATGTTCAAATATCCAGAAATGACGTCATGATAGAACAATGTTTGATCGTGAAATAAACCAGTTGCGATTTATCGCGTAGCTATCTTACACATGGAGACTCACCCATAATGCCTCGGAGAGTAAATCACTTGTTTTCTGTAAAACACGCCAGCTTCATAATAAAGTAAGCTACAAGTTTGGCGATGCTTCAAATGATTCACTGACTTGACAACTCTGACTGTCAAATATAGCGGAGTAACCATAAACAGTAACGTATTCGTAAAGACAGAGTCTTGACGTAATGCTCAAAAGCAAGAAAATGTGTTAATTCATTCCGACCACTTGGCCTTAAAGATTCTCATCTCCACTCTACACTTGTGTCAAAATATGGACTACAATGATTCTATCCACAAACTTTTATGGATGTGAATCGTTACCAGCATTACACGGAGTTTGAAATGATTGAATGTACACATCTTTGCTCGTCATTTACCATGGCTTGGAAAAAGACACCCAACAGATTCGTCTATTTCTAACTTTGGAATGTGGTCAATGAATGGCTATATAGATAAATGTAAATTACAAATATCAGGAAGGCTCTGCAATAACGTTTGTAACTCAACAACAAGGAATCCATTCTGTGCTCATATTGCTACCAACCATATTCTCAATATTAGTGAGTGAGTGAGTGAGTTTTACGCCGCTTTTGGCAATATTCCAGCAATACGACGGCGGGGGACACCAGAAATGAGCTTCACACATTGTACCCATGTCGGGAAGCGAACCCGGGTCATCGGCGTGACGAACTAACGCTTTAACCACTAGGCTACACGACCGCCCCTCTCAATATTAGCCGCCCGGTAAGCACATGCAGCAACCTTCTATATACATGTACTGCTGAAAGTATCATATAGACAAATATACTGAACCGCAAAAGAAACGTCGACCCAAGTAACATTACATGAAAAGTTGTCATTTAAATATCTGGGTAATTTTTGTCAAAGTTTCTAAAATTTAACATTACCTTGTCCGGAAAAATGAAATTTGATGATTAAAAAACAAAGCAGATGACAATAAAACTGATCTCCCAAACGCATCACGGCAACGGTCGTGGTAACCCGATGTACGTGAGTTCCGTGTAAATTGAAATGCACACGCGGTCCCCCATTTCTTGCCCTATAAAAATCCAACAAGATCGGATAACATTCATTCGTTATTGAATTGCTACCACATGCCAAGAAATCAGCGACACCAAGCCCTTGGACGATTGCAAGCTGGACATACCGCCCGGCAAGTAGCCAATGCATTTTAAGTCCACGTAAGGACCATGCACAGGCTCCAACAACGGTACCAGACCACCAACACTACAGATGAGCGACCACGTAGTGGAAGACCAAGGGTCACCACCCGGCGTCATGATCGTCAGATTGTGCGACAGCATCTTCAAGATCGCTTTGTTATTGCTGCGGAAACTGGTCGACAGACCATGGGGACACACCAGCGACACATTAGTGCGGACAGCGTGCGTCGACGATTGACGAGCAGACACCTCCACTGTCACAAGCTACACCGAGGACCCCTTCTGACACCACGTCATCGCCGGGACCATCTTCAGTGGGCAACACAGCACCAGCATTGGCGCCACTAGCAGTGGAGAAGAGTCCTCTTCTCAGACGAGAGCCGTTACTGTATCTCAAAAGCCGATGACAGGGTGAGAGCCTGGCGACGTCGTGGGGAACGTTATTCGGATGCTTGTATTGTTGAGAGAGACTCGTTTGCTGGGGTGGAATTGGTCTTGCACAGAGGATCGGCCCCGTGGTCTTCCAGAACATCGGTCCAGCGAGAGGCAATGGTGTCACAGCAGCTCGGTACATTGATCAAGTCTTGAGACCACACGCCATACCTCATTTGGCACGTCGCCGCAACCACGAGTTTCTGCATGATGACGCCCGTGCCCACACTGCGAGAGCAACAAGAGACTCCCTCCAGCAGAATGGCATCAGAACCATGCAATGGCCTGCCCTCAGTCCCGATTTAAGGTCCACTGAACTGCGTCAGGCGTTCCTCAGAGTGTGGGCTCAAGTGCCTATGGCCTTGATCAACCGCCTAATTCATTCCATGTTTCGACGTTGCACGGCAGTCATCAAGGCACATGGCGGACATACGAGATACTGACTTGTGATACCATTTTCTCAGAGACTAGTGTTGTGTTTCACTTGATGATCAGTTTTGCCAAGTTTCATCTTTTTAATATGTCTCAAAGTATGTTTACAGTGTTTGGAAAAATCAGGTTTCTCATATATCTATCCATGGTGACGTTTCTTTTGCGGTTCAGTATATATCAAAGAATATACTGATAGTGATTCACTCTCAACTAAGTCGGTTTGGCGAGCTATTGTAATCAGACGTCTGTCACAATGAACTAAACATTTGGAGAGAGATACCAGCACTGCGACCAGATCTCCCACGGTAAATACAATTCATACATGGTTACAAATGCATGTTCTTTATGATGGTTGGTTGGTTTGTTGTTTTATGCCGCACTCAGCAATATTCCTATATGACGGCGGTCTGTAAATAATGGAATCTGTACCAGACAATCCAGTGATTGACATCATGAGCATCGATCCCGCAATTGGGATCGATGACATGCTTCAACCAAGTCAGAGGGCCTGACCACCCGATCCTGTTAGTCTCCTCTTACGACAAGCATATTTGCCTTTTACGACAAGCATGGGTTGCTGAAGACCTTGTGTAGATGCAAGATTTCCTAATGTTTGAAAGTATGAACTGTTAGAAATGAAATGACATGAAATCAAGTTAAAATTATTACAATTGGTTTAACTTATTATCCATGGTGGTCCAATGATTAAGACACTTTATTATTACACTTATGTTCTAAAGTTCAATTTCCACGTCATATTAATCAATTCTAAGATAAGTGTATACAGTGTTTACATGTTCTCAGTAACTTTCCACTACCCTGTGACCTTAACCTTCATGTGCAATGTTAAAGCTCACAGGTCACGTCACGACCTCTTTAAAGCTCATGCATTTCGAAGCACATGCTCACCAGTGTGTATTGGACCTCCATGCTGCCAGGTTCTCACCTTACTGCCAGCTATATTTGAACTAAATACACATGTGAGTACCTTTCCCTTTCATTCTTAGGTTTTATGTTTATTTCTGAACACCCTGAAATTGTATATATGCCAAAATATTAATTTAGTTCAAAATTGTTTAGATATTTCACACAACTGTTACATTATATTTGCAAATGTGTGGTTGTTAATTTTGCATATTTCCAATGTAGTCAATGTATTTATTGCTTCAGTTGGATGTAATTTTGAATGTGTTTAATACTAGGAAAATTGGTAAATATTTTCTGAATTTACAGAAAGTTATTGTTTATTGTAGTTTTCTGAACCTCATCAACAGTTCAACTCATCAACAGTTCAACTCATCAACAGTTCAACTCATCAACAGTTCAACTCACCAACAGTTCAACTCACCAACAGTTCAACTCACCAACAGTTCAACTCACCAACAGTTCAACTCACCAACAGTTCAACTCACCAACATGGCTCCAAGTATAAACTGTAAACTGTCAAACGTCACGCAATAAACCCTGTTGATGCGAGTATTAGTTTTGTGTTCTTGCATCCACACCTAGTCTTCACGGGTTTCTTTATAATGTAATGCATATCTATATAATTGGGGGCGGTCGGGTAGCCAAGTGGTAAAGCGTTCGCTCGTCACGCCGAAGACCCGGGTTCGATTCCCGACATGGGTACAATATGTGATATTGCTGGAATATTGCTAAAAGCGGCGTAAAACCATACTCACTCACTCACTATATAATTGAAGTAATGAGAAAAAACTCGTAATTTCGAGAAAATAATTGATATAAGGAGAAAATAATCGAAAATTACGAGAAAACTCGAAGCAACGAGAAAATAATTGAAATAAACAGTAAATGATTCAAGAAACGAGAGAAAAAAATCGGAATTTCGATTAACGAGAGAGAAATCAAAATCACGAGAAAATAACTTTTTTAAATCGATTTTTTTTTAAAATAAGCTTGAATGACTAACAAAAATTGTGGCAACGAGAACAAGCTCGTAATTTGGGGTAAAATATAATATAATTAAAACAAGAATAACGAGAAACTAATCGAAATTACAAGAAAATAATCAAAGTAATGAAAAAAACAAATCGAAGTCACGAGAGAAAAAACATGAAGCAACGAGAAAATGATTGAAATAAACAGTAAATAATTCAAGTAATGAGAAAAAATCGGAGTGCCGACAAAATAGAAATTTCGAGTTTTAAAATTTGCTTGAAATATCGAGTAAATAAGGTAACGAGAACAACCTCGTAATTTCGACAAAATAATTGAAGTAATGAGAAAGTAATCGAATTAAGGAGAAAAAACACGAAGCAATGAGAAAATAATTGAAATATACAGTAAAAAAACCCGGAAAAATGGAATTTCGAATCTTGAAATAACGAGAGAAATCGAAATCACAAGAAAATAATCGAAGTAACGAAAGAATAATAAAAATTTCGAGTTTTTAATAAGCTTAAAATCACGGCAATATAATCGAGGTAAGGAGAACAAACTCGTAATTTCGAGAAAATAATTAAAATAACGAAACTAATCGAAATTACAAGAAATTAATCGAAACAATGAGGAAAAATCGAAGCAACGAGAAAATAATTGAAGTAATGAGAAAAAAATCTGAATTTCGAATTTGTTGAACTTGAACACACGAGAGAAAAATCGAAATTACGAGAAAATAATCAAAGTACTGAGAAAATCATCGAAATTTCGAGTTTTTGAAATAAACTTTAAATAACGAGAACATAATCGAAGCAACGAGGACAACTCTTAATTTCGAGAAAATAATTCAGATACGAGAATAAAGAGAAAATAATCGAAAATGCGAGAAAATAGTCGAAGTGACGAGAGAAAACACGAAATTTCGAGTGTTTTTAAATAACTTGAAATATAAACGAGAAACCAATTGAAATTGCCAAAACATAATCGAAATAACGAGAAAACACTCGGAAGTTCGAGAAAATAAAACAAATAATTGAAATAACGATAAAAATAAATATATATGGTACCAAAGTTGCACCATCAGGCTTTCATAATGTGGCACTGGTTCATTCTTATACTTGAAACAGACAATTTTAAATGTGTCCATGGTTGAATATTTTCGAGCCGAGGGATTTATTTGTACATGAGGTCCTGAAAAACTGATGCATTTACTTGACAAATCTCTTACTCTATGACGCCTTGTTTATATATATATGTTTAAAATGACAAATTTCTGAACCTGTGAAACTGTGGTGCCCTGGGGTGAAATGGGCTTTGATTCATAGACTTCTGTGTACGAAATGTTTTTGCGTCTATGCTAGGAAACAATCTTATCATTGTGCAGCATTTTCAATTGCTTGTGAGATATTGTACATGTGGCAGTTCCGAGTAACTAAGTGTTATTTATATACACAGCACCCGCAACGTTGGGTCAATAAATATTATCGATATTGTACTGTGTACTGTGTGTTGTGCTATTCAGAGGCAGTGCTCTGTTTCCCCGGGTGCAACTTCGACCCTCAGTTTACCCACTCTAACCTCACCAATATACTGTTTGCCAGGTTGCCAGGTTACAGTGAGACCTGACATTACAACATGTATCTGTTTGGATTTGGACGCAATTAACTATTTCTATTTTTGCTTATGGTATGTATGGCGTCAATTAACAAATGACAATTACTGTATATCAATATCGAGGCTATCAAGTCAATATTAACATAACACCATCCCACCATTGTGCTACAACACAGAGCGTGTAGAGAAAAGAGCCTGTCTGGTCGATTTGGGAGGAAGTTGACACAAGTAAAAGCAAGCCATTTACACAGAATTACCCTGAAATAGAACACACATTTATCTTATGTCATACGGCAACATCCAACCAATCAAATACAACTTCTCTAATCAATGGTACTCTCTGCAGTATAACAAGGGAGGAGTATCTATTATTCCCACAAGTATAAGCAGCGAAAGCGAAATGCAAAATAGCAGATGTGATGACAGTGTGTTGGGATAATCTGAAAACATGGTTAGGGTCCACCTGATGCTCCTGTTCGTTGTTTCAACCATACAATTAACATTCTCTGCCAGCATTGACGACTTAGATCACCTACGTCATCACCTATTCAACAACTACACCTCAGACATAAGACCATTGTTAAACCAGTCACAACCTCTTGTCTTGGATGTTAATTTCCAGTTCCAGAGAATCCATCGTATTGACAACACACAAAAGGAGTTCTCCATAGGGGAATACTGTCCCTTGCTTGGAAGGACGAGTTCCTCACGTGGATATCAACTCATTTCGGAGGTTTGAGACACTATCAACCAAAAAAAGTTAAATTTGCACTCAGAAGACGGTGTTGAAGACCAAGAGGTTATGAAAAAGCTAACAAGACGTGTGTTGTACAAAAATGGATCAGTTGTGGTTCATGTACCTGGTTATTTCTCAACCTTCTGTAATTTTGACATGATGTATTTCCCGTTTGACAGTCAGACTTGTAACATCCGTCTGAACTCCTTAGATCATTTTGCTGAAGAACTGGAACTCCGTCCTGTTTCAAAACAAGTGACAACCATTGGAAATAACATAGATGCTGAATGGACTGTGGTTTGGGCGACGATGACAAGTGATCAAATCACCCACAAGGGAATATTCCAATGTATCCAAAATATACAATTTTGTAAATTTGTTATATCCAAAAATATACGATTTCATATGTTTGATATATCTAAAGGATATCCAAGGTTCGTATATATTGATAGATTTTACCAAGGCAGCATTCAGTTTCTTTTTACTTTAGTAAGGGATTCTTTTGCTTCATACAGTATGTGGTTAATATTGAAAATATCACTTATGATTATGTACCGGACAGTAGTCTTGTGTATTTGACAATAATACTTAATTAAAGTAAACCCTTGTCGCAAACCTAACTTGAATATGAATGGTACAAAAATCAAAGATGTACAAAGTCATAAGCACCGAGGTATTACTTTACAAAGTAATTGTACAAAGAAAATGCACATTGATGATAATGTAAGGAAATGATGTCCTCTGGTTATTTGTTTCAGGAGTTATAAATATCGCCTATCCCGACCTACCTTAGAAACTATGTACAAATCATTTATTTTACCATTTTTTTATTATTGTTGTCATATTTGGGACAACTGTACTAGTGAACAAGCTAACTTATTGGAAATATTACACTTAGATACTCTTAGAACCATATGTGGCGCTGTCCGGGGTACGAGTCATCAGAAGATTTACAATGAAACAAATTTTAAGTCATTAAAAGACAGAAGATGTAATTCAAAACTGGTAATGTTTTACAAAATGAATAACCATTTATCCCCGGAATATCTTTGTAGGCTTATTCCTGATACAGTTTCAGAAAACACAAATTATGACTTAAGGGATAAAACTAATCTTCAAACAGTGAAATGTAAAACAAAAGCTTATGCAGATTCATTTATACCAGCTACAACACAACTTTGAAATATGTTACCAGATAGCAAACAGGGGCAGAGACCGTTACACAATCTAAGAATTTACTTCACGTAAAGGGAGATAATGGTATACACTGGTATAAAATTATGGAACAGATTATGTCAAATTATTCAGTCACCTCAGGCTTGGCTGCAGCGATCTTAACGCAGATCATTATGATTGATATATCTTGGATACAAAAACTTGTTCCTGTTGATATCACACCGAAGATGCTTTACACATTTTTGTGTGTGTACAAATTACTATGTTCTTCGAAATGAAATGTACTTTTACCAACATGGTTATTCTTTACAAACAGTGCTATGCGGAAATTCGTATTTGATCAATGAGTAAGGAAGAGCAAATCCTAATATTAGATTCTATTCAAAACTTTATATTAAAAACACCGCCTCCGTGGTCTAGTGGTAGAGCATCCGCCCGGAGAGCGGAAGGTCCGGGGTTCGATCCCCGGCCGCGTCATACCAAAAGACGTTAAAAGATGGTACTTGTACCTGTCTGGCGCTCGGCATTAAGGGGCTAAAACAAGGACTGGTCGGCTCGGAGTCAGTATACTGTGTCTGAGTGGGGTATTCATGTTAAACTGCGGCATGGTATCTCAGTGAGCTAGCACTATAAATCGGCATCAGTCCGGACTAGTACAAGCAGCCACACAAACACACACGCACATGCACGTCGCTATATAAGTGCAATAATCTTGGACGCGACGTTAAACCCCATTTCACCTCACCTCACCTTATATTAAAAACTGGCAGATTTTTAGTTGAATGAATTGTTTAATATAAACTGCAAATAGATGTATTCTATATACACATACACATAGCATGGCATGTACAATTCATTTAATACATCTAACCTTCACTGATGTATTTATTTGTAATATGTCGATTTCGAGCAATTCCTCGATTAGCATAATTAGAACAGAGTTTGTAATTGGTTATATCCGGACTCCAGTTAACGAGGGCAGCCGACCGTTTTCAGGATAGATTCATTTTCTCAGGAACTAGAAACAAACAAAAAATCGAGCCTAAGGGCTCAAGGCATGCTTAAACGAAAACAGCCTCAACCTAGCCCGCCAAAGGCTAAAATCGAACAGAAAAGACAAAGAATGGTCTCATCAGAGTCGAAGACACAACAAAATGGGAAATAGTAGTCTTAGCGCAGACTTCTACCAAGATCTTAATAAGATCCTAACAGCTCAAAATATTGCCTTGAGCGCAAATATATTATTAGAATAAATAAGTGTGGAAGAGGGTATGTTGTTGTCGGGGCCAACCTCACAGAGTCAATTGATATGCCCAAAAGCATAAACGGAATCAAAATGAAATGGGATACCCCATAGTGATGTCAGCTCCAGATGCGCTGCACGTCTGGATTAATGACGACCAGCTTTATCAATGTGTTTGTCAAGCCCGAAAGGAAATCGCTAAACCAACAATCCTGTGTTCAACCAAGACAATTTAACGTCCACAGAAACACCATTTGGTGTTTATGGCAACGTTGGCAACAGGCGAATGCAGTCAGAGACCATCCTCGGAGTGGCAGGCCACGCGTAACCAATAATCGACAAGACAACTGGATTCGAACAATAGTAACAGCAACAGTGAATGCAAGAAGCATTCCTGGCCTTCGACGAATATCTTCACAAACTGTATGTCGTCGCCTCAGATGTGCAGGGATTGTCGCCAGAAGACCCGCCACTATTCACTGACGTGTCTCGTTTTCACCTCAGCCACAGCGATGGACGGATTCGAGTATACCGAAGTCGAGGTGAGCGTTACGTCAATCATTGTGTGACGGAAGAAGATCGGTTCGGGGGCGGCGGCGTTATGGTATGGAATAAGATTTTGTTTGCCATCTTGAACATTGTGATACCCATCGTCACCATCTCCGTCCTCAGCATGATGGTGTTCCTCGTCCCCGTGGAGTCTGGGGAGAAGTTGTCCTTTTCTCTGTCGGCGTTGTTGTCACTGGCGGTCTTTATGAGTTTCATCAGTGAACAGATTCCTGCATCATCGGAGAAACCACCACTACTGGTCATCTACCTGAGTAGAGGAAAACTTAGTAGTTCATGACAACAATAGCATTTGCCTCCCAATTTCAAAGGAAAGCGATGAAGCGCGAGCGAGTGGACAATGGAGGGGGGTACTTGAATGTGCGTTAGACCGTTGAATCCTCCCTAAAGATGTGGTAACAATGGGGACAAAGGATGGTATTGATACAAGCGGACTGAAGGTGTTGACACAGGTGCTCGTCGTCTGCTAGCGGTTTCCCGTTCGTCGTCTGCTAGCGGTTCCCTGTCTTCAACGGGTTAGATGCGAATAAGAAAAAAGTTCGTCTGCTTTTGGACAGTCGTCTGCTGGTTTTTTAGAGACAGTTGTACGCAACGAACATGTCTTAATTAGTCTACAGGGTGTGTGTTGAAAGTACAATCATACCACCATAGAGACGGGTTGTGTCAACACGATATACGCCGGGTAATGTAGAGAAAAAAATATGTACGTCTAGCTGGATCAAATTCATCTTGTACGGTCTACACGTTGTACACCATGAACGTGAGACAACCTGTATGGAAAAAAACATAGAAGAAATAGATAAGACTACGCAATCAGCAAGCTAGCGGTGTCGTTTAATTACATTTAGCGCGCAAGAACGAGGTAGTCACGTCACCCTGCATTGACTATAACGCTGAAGGCAGCCGGATTTCGAATCACCCGCGCTGCGTACTATTGTGAACCATTTGTTAAGAATTATTCAGCCCTGTCCCGGCTTGCATAGTTGATGTTTCAACGCTAGCGTTTTCTTTTAACGCGATAACAAATAAACAGTACGGTTTGAGTTTTAACCGTGTAACATGATGTGCACAGTTTTACTTCAGAACGTGCTATTTTGAAAATAGATAGAAAACTGATAAGTACATGTACCCGTGTGACGGCACGAAGCTAGGTTTTGTTGGGAAAGTGATGGAAGCAATCTATAGGACATTTTCATGTTTACAATACTCACCCTTAATTCGAAGAGAGAACAGAGTTTATCACTGAAAATTGTTTGACGAGGAAAATGTTTTATTGGAAATATATGTCGAAGCAGGTTTATTCATAGCTAATGTATAGCAGAGAGACTAAGCCACCGACCGCCCATAACAATGTCAACATACCCCGGCCTTACAATTAATGTTAACATACCAGCCTCGCCTGAAGCTTCCCATTCATAAATTGTGTGACCAGTGTCCCGTATTTATGATACGTTAGGGAAGATGTGTTGTACATTTGTTATTTTAAAAGGGAGTTATTATAAAGAGTATATATATATGGGTGTTCCCCTCATTAAACCTTTCTTGCGTTGGTGTCTATTAAACGTATCCGGTATTTAATATATTTGAATGATGTAGGAAAGTATGTGCGTGTAGATGTTGTACCTATATCCGAACACGAATGTATGACACCTTTCAATAGATCAATTACGGTTCTAACCATGATGCGCAACATGACTATGAGCGTGGTTAGCAGTTCATATTTATAAACACATCGTAAATGACAGATTTCTGATGAATGAACTCGCCCGCACACATGTCTATAGGGTTATGTTCGCCCGAACTGTAAACATTGACACATTGATAACAGGAAGGGTGTGTGGAATGCACTCGTCCTTGTAAGGGTAAAATACGCGTTTAAACTCACCATTTAAACGATGACATTACTTTTTAGATGTATTGGTATCAGTGAGTGAGTGAATTTAGTTTTACGCCACACTCGGCATTATTCCAGCTCTAGGACGGTGGTCTGTCAATAAACGAGCTTGGACCAGACATCCAGTGATCAACAGCATGAGCAGCGATCTGTGCAACTAGGAACCGATGGCACGTGTCCTCCGAGTCGGCGAGACTGACCAACCGATCCCCGTCAGTCCCCGATAAGCATGGGTTACTGAAGGTCGATTCTATAACCCGGGACCTTCACGGGTGTAGTATGACGAAGACTATATACTAATATGATCGCTTTTTTAACATACTCACAAGTGTGCTGTGGAGAAAAGAGTGTCTTCCAAGATTCCCTGCACGTGTAAGACAGTATAAACTCTACAGTAGTGTAGCCCGACAAACAGTTTTACTCTCGCCAGCAAACGGATTGGACGTGAACAACATGAAGAAAGCATCAGAGATTAGACTTGACCCTAGAGATATATTTAGGAAGACTACGTTGAGAAAATCACAACAGAGAAAGAAACCACAAGCAGCCAAGAACTCGACGCTGAAGACAAAGAAGAGACAGGTAACACCTAAAATGAAAACGATGACAACCAAACAGGGTTCGAAGACAACACCCCAACCCGTGAAAATACAACATGTGTCGGAGGTGAAGGCTGTGGTGGAACGGGCACTTGCTGCCTTGAAGCGTCAACAGAGTCAAGGGTATAAAAGAAAGCTTCATACCCTCTAATCGCACACCGTATTGGATCACCATGGGGGTTGCCACCTGTCCGGTCTGTGAAAAAATGTTTTCAAGGAGAGATGTCATGTTACGACACAGGAGAAATAAACATAGCATACCGCCGCCGCCATTACAAGCCCACCTGCTAATTCCCTACGATATCTTGGACGAGGATTACTTTGATGCCCGTCAACAGAACGTGTTGGTCCTGGATGATTTCCTGGCCGAAGCAAAGCACGACAAGCGTATTTCGCGGCTGTTTACTCAAACCTCACATCACAAGAATGTATTGATCTTTCTCTTGATACAAAATCTGTTTCCGAGAGGTAAGGAATCGAGAGACATTGCTTTGAACGCGCATTATGTCACCCTGTTTCATTCCCCCATAGATAAACAGCAAATCAAACTCTTCGCTCGTAGAATTTTCCCCGAACATATGGATCACTTTATGGCTATGTATGAAAAGGTTGCTGAAACACCCTATGGACAACTCACCATCGATCTAAAACCTACCACCAAAGATAAGGATCGACTGCATGTTAACCTCATAAATGAGGAAAACAGGAGAACAACAGCACAGTCTGAACCTGATCTGCGTAGGGAGAAGTTGACTACAACAGAATCTCTGGATCGTCCTCTGACACAAGAAGAGAGATTACCCCAACATCAGCTCACGCCAATTGAAACCGATTCAGACACGAGTAGTGAGACATCATTGACTATGGCCACGGCCTGCGCAGATTGCGGGGTGCTGATAGATAACATGCACGATCTACAGCAACATATCAAACACTGGTGTCCGGCCAATAGCCTTCAACCTAAGAGAAAGCGTGCCAGACTCGAGAGTGATGACGATGACAGTGACTTTGACGACCTAGCCTCTTCCCAGAAAGGCAGTGGTCTTGCCGTCAAACCTCCACATGGGAAGTCAACATTCACTAATATGGAAGCCGAGGAGTGGCAAAATGTAGGCTTACAACGCATCTGGAAGCAGGTGTACGATACGTTTCATGACAAGATGAAACTGCAGAAAAAACAGTACGAGCGACAGGGACGAACGCAAGAATGGATTGAGAGAAGATTGAAACTGAGGTGGGAGGATCTAGTGCGTAGTACTCTCAACTGTGCGATGGAATATACCACGTACTTTAAAGAGGCACCTCTGTTTCAAAACATGCTATACAACCTGGGAGACATGAATCCTTCCACGGAACAATCCGTTTTCAAAAATAAAATCAAACTCCTCCTAAAACCCAAGATGACGAGGAGGATGATGATGATCGTGAGCAGAACGATTAGGCATAAATACCCATCACTACTATATCAGTCTAACAGTCAGAAGAGAATGCCGAGTCAACGCCACGCGTCTAGTTTGATTCATATTTTGAAAACACCTCGTAAACTGAGGCGTTTGAACGATAAGAAACGCCGAATTTCCCTCTACGTGAGAGGAATGGTGAAACTGGGACCTCCTGGACGGAAATCGTTCCAAGCAATGGATAAAGCATAGACTATAGACAACCATTCAACCTTAAAACAGCGTAGAAAAGGAAACATTCAACAGTGCGAAATGTGTTTCAAAACATGGACTCGCTGTTTAAACAATAGGGCCTTCGAGCAGCAGCAGCATGTGTATATGAGTGACTAAATAATGTTCCAGAGTGAATACTATTGTCCATTCGTATATCACGGCTTTGTATGGAACCGATTGACTCGAATCAATAAATGATACGAATGAATGAATTGTTTGTTTTTTTCTCAGTTTTTTGCATATTAGTATATAGTCTTCGTCATACTACACCCGTGAAGGTCCCGGGTTATAGAATTGACCTTCAGTAACCCATGCTTATCGGCGACTGACGGGGATCGGTTGGTCAGTCTCGCCGACTCGGATGACACGTGCCATCGGTTCCTAGTTGCACAGATCGCTGCTCATGCTGTTGATCACTGGATTGTCTGGTCCAAGCTCGTTTATTGACAGACCACCGTCCTAGAGCTGGAATAATGCCGAGTGTGGCGTAAAACTAAATTCACTCACTGATACCAATACATCTAAAAAAGTAATGTCATCGTTTAAATGGTGAGTTTAAACGCGTATTTTACCCTTACAAGGACGAGTGCATTCCACACACCCTTCCTGTTATCAATGTGTCAATGTTTACAGTTCGGGCGAACATAACCCTATAGACATGTGTGCGGGCGAGTTCATTCATCAGAAATCTGTCATTTACGATGTGTTTATAAATATGAACTGCTAACCACGCTCATAGTCATGTTGCGTGTCGTGGTTAGAACCGTAATTGATCTATTGAAAGGTGTCATACATTCGTGTTCGGATATATAGGTACAACATCTACACGCACATACTTTCCTACATCATTCAAATGTATTAAATACCGGATACGTTTAATAGACACCAACGAAAGAAAGGTTTAATGAGGGGGAATACCCATATATATCCTCTCTGAAATAACTCCCTTTTAAAATAACAAATGTACAACACATGTTCCCTAACATATCATAAATACGGGACACTGGTCAAACAATTTATGAATGGGAAGCTTCAGGCGAGGCTGTTATGTTAACATTAATTGTAAGGCCGGGGTATGTTGACATTGTTATGGGCGGTCGGTGGCTTAGTCTCTCTGCTATACATTAGCTATGAATAAACCTGCTTCGACATATATTTCCAATAAAACATTTTCCTCGTCAAACAATTTTCCATGATAAACTCTGTTCTCTCTTCGAATTAAGGGTGAGTATTGTAAACATGAAAATGTCCTATAGATTGCTTCCATCACTTTCCCAACAAACCTAGCTTCGTGCCGTCACACTGGTACATGTACTTATCAGTTTTCTATCTATTTTCAAAATAGCACGTTCTGAAGTAAAACTGCGCACATCATGTTACACGGTTAAAACTCAAACCGCACGGTTTATTTATCATCGCGTTAAATGGAAACGCTAGCATTGAAACATCAACTATGCAAGTCGGGACAGACCTGAATAAGTGAATGCCCTCTATACAAATGGTTCACAATAGTACGCAGCGCGGGGTGATTCGAAATCCGGCTGCCTTCAAGCGTTATAGTCAATGCAGGGTGACGTGACGACCTCGTTCTTGCGCGCTAAATGTAATTAAACGACACTGCTAGCTTGCTGATTGTGTAGTCTTATCTATTTTGTCTATATTTTTTTCTATACAGGTTGTCTAACGTTCATGGTGTACAACGTGTAGACCGTACAAGATGAATTTGATCCAGCTAGACGTACATTTTTGTGTGTGCCTACATTACCCGGCGTATATCGTGTTGACATAACCCGTCTCTATTGTGGTACTTGTACTTTCAACACACACCCTGCATTCATCAAACCAGGTCGCACGCTCTAGCGAGCGCGGGTTAAACGACGAGGCCACGTGAGTTGTCAAGCGCGCTCAATTCAAACTGGGCTGACGGGTACGGTCTGTCTATTTAGGGCAGCACGCTATACGCATAACTCTATTCATAATCTTTTACTTTTGTTTTCTTATGAATTCTTTTCTGCCTTATAAACACACACCTTTCATTCCCCCTCACCTGTGACGCGCTGTTGATGCATGAGTCATCCTATCCGATCACGTGACTTGGATCAACCAATCACCTTCGCTATTTTCACTCAACCTCCCTCAACCAAAACTACCTTCTGCGGACCCGTTCTATACTACTTACCTGACGTCGATGGTTAAGACAAAAGCGAACATACAATTTGTAAATTTTCTTGAACTTACCTGAATTACGTTATTGAAGGTGGTATTTGTTTCAAGTGAGGTACCTGTTTAAATCGTTAAATTTGTACAAATTTCAATAATAATATCTCCGATATCTTAATTTTAACGGGCAATATTGTTTATATTTTTTTAAAATAACAGCGCGATGGTGAATTATGAACTATTTCAGTAAAGTTATTATCCAAACGTTAAACAGAATAAAAACTTATTTTTCGAGGTCACCACGTCAGTTGCAGAAATAGGAAGTTTAGGTACAATCTAACGTGTCACGTTATGACATTTGCAGGAAACAATACATACAAATCCCGTGTCGTGATGCTCGCAGACGTACGGAAATCAAACATGGCGCGCTGATCTGATCTGGTTTATTTCACGGATTAATGTACTGCTGCAAACCCGTTTTTCCATGTATGCAATCACAGTATCACGCTTTCCTCATTTGGTGTGTCACACGTTTCTCAGTTGGCGTCTATAAAAGTTCCCTTGCCATCATGAAACATGATTTGCCAACATTGTCATATCAATATGCTGCCATCGTTGTCAGAAAATAATTCGAATATATAGAGCATGGAATCCTTTACGATTTCGGATTTAGACAAACAAATTTGTTTTTACGCACCGGCAGCAATCATGAACACATATGAAACAGGAGTGACAAATTGTTTATTCATTACAAACTGAAAAATAAACAATTTAGTTCAACGTTTTTACAAGGTATGCGTGTTTCTCCTAACTAACAATGCATGATGTATGTACAATGCAATATTTTGCAATAAAGTAATATTTGAAGTTGACATGAGTATGCAAAACAATTTAGATAAGATGTAAACTTCTTTGGAATATACTTGTCTCTTAATTAAAGATAGAGTTTACACACAATTACAATATTGATTTGACGTTGAAGACCAATTACCGAATCAGAAAAAGGACAACATTGTAAGCAAAAAGTAAAAGAAATATTTCTATTAGATCTGGATACAACTGGATGCCATTTTAGATGTTGAGTTAATTTCAAGAACAAGTTCATTTATGAAGAAAGAGAACAAGAATGGGCTTAATACACAACCCTGACGTACTCCCAAAGGGCAATCAAACATACTTGTAAGGTTATTGCCATTGGTTCGGACACAAGCTTTAACTGATTCGTAAATGGCTTTTAATGATTTTTCCATCTTTTATGCCCACCCATGTTTACCAAATACGTGCCAGAGTTTTTGTCTTTGAACGGAATCAAATGCCTTAGCGAAATCAACAAAACATGCATATAATATTACCTGAACATTGAAACATTTCACTAATTACACAATCTGTTCCAGCTGCTTCATTACATTTCAACATTTTCCTCACTGCTTATAGGGGCATGAAATATATCATCAGTGACAGACTTAACCCAATTAGTACCATCATTAGTATTCATCCGTTAGTACACGTTCAGTATTCAAGGTGTGTGCATCCTCCTTCACAAACAGTATATATGTCTGGCTCTGCAATACTGAACAGGTCTTTAAAATACTCGTACCAAGTCTCTGAATTTATGATATTTTTATCCTTACTGGTACCTGATAAAGCTTGAACTTTGTGCCAAATGGTTTGGAATCCTTCATTGAATCTATCAATTCAGATTGACGTTTAATCTCGAAAGAACTTTTAGCATTCCTACATACAGCTTTATACTTATTTCTTGCAGCAAGATAGTGCTGAAGAGACACTTTGTCTTTATATTTACGAAATACATTGAGATAATGACATCTCTGTTTTTTAAAACATTCACATTTAGCATCATACTAATCTTTAAAACCTGAAAATGGTCTTACACAACGCTTCATACAATCAGCTGATCACAATAAGGTATCTGTGAATAGTTTAATCCCGTAATCAATGTCTGTTAAGGCTATATGTACCGCATCCTCCAATTCTTCATTGAGAGATGCTAACATTTCAATGAATATATACCTCTTATCCTCATTCCATGAATACTTAGTACCACTGACCATTTGGTCACCTGAACGGGCCTCTTTTGTAATCTCTGTTAGATCAATATTCGTAGATAGATTAAATGCTATAGGGATATGTTCTGATTCACTTCTTGAAATAATTTTTAAAAGACAGAATTTTCTAAAAAAAACAGCATGATCCAATGACATAATCAATTACTCTGCATCCATTATGTCACACAAATGTATAATCGCCTTTTTCTTTGTCAGTATCACATTGGCCATTTAGAATTGAAAAATTCCATAATCGACACGCACCAATTACAGATTTTCCAAGTTTGTTAGTTTGCTGGTCAGAGGAGAACCTAGGTCTGTCGAAACCATCGGACACTAGTTCCGTTTAACTTATTAAATCATCATCCTCTGTTAAATGTCTGAAATTATCATCAGTATAATCATCAAGTCGCCCAGTTCTAGCATTTCAATCGCCACAAAGTATAGTTTCAACATGTGGCAAGTTAGCTGTAAAATCAATATAAGAGTCTAAGACTAGGTCAATTCCATTTAATATGTTTATTCCAGTTAATAAACATATCATCTTTCGTTTTATTGTGCAGACCTGACATATTCCATGTCAAAGTCGACACATTGTTGACAGGTTTAATGTCCACCGATGGTGACGTAAGTAGGGCCCGGCCGTATCCCTAATGATGAGCAGATCTCTGTCGTGTTGTTCTGAAGAGTTGTGTTCCGTCGTTGGCAACGAGTTTTGTTTAGGGGGCATATCCACAACTACAAGTTTCCCATTTTTGTAGAAACCCCTTTTCCCATCTTCAGCTAGAGATTTCAGTTTATTCCGCTGTGATGCAGTAAGGTCGTTTGATATTCCCATTTGTTTAGCTTTTAATTGTTCTCTCTTCTTTAAGGCCAAAATCTTTACCTCAATTTCCCAGAACGCACATATGATAGGTATCTGTTTCTTTGCTGTAGCTCCTCTAAGTCTATAAGATCGGCGAATATCGTTAGGTCGGATTGCCTTCCTCACGCACCGAGTTTAAAACTTTTAGTACTTTGTTTTTGCATGATCCGAACGATTCATCGCCATCCTCGGGCACACAATGCAAGACGACATTATCGCGCCGACTGAATATTTCAAGTCTCTCAACCCTGGTCTCGATGGATGTCATAGAATGCTTATGCAGGTTGACTTAGCTAGGGTCCATGTTGTGCATGTCAAAGTGATTGGAATCTAAAATCACCTGGAGTTATCTCCCTTGTACTCGAGCACATGTTGAGTCAGACATATTACAGTATCACTGATGTCCTACACCTGTCTTGGTCATTGATATCTTACAGATGGCACTAATGTCTTCTCTATGTGTTAAATCTTGTTGTTGCAGTTGCTCGTGTACAGAGTCCACATCCAGTTGTGTAATACGTTGTTGTTCTTTCATTTGTGAAATATCATTTTATAGTTCAACAATATTGTTAGTTACTTTGTTTATGTAGATAGTTGAAAATGTTCACCAGACACGCGGAAGTCACTGGACGCGTTGCTACTGCAGTCCGTGCATGACCTTTATTGGAACACAGAACTTACTGTGGCTATGTTATTTCGTCCACAAAGGCCATCGGTGAATGTACAAACAGAATCCGAAAACATGATGTTATGAATAACACCGAGAATGCAGGCTACAATTAGTAAGCTTACCATTCTCAAGTTCAGATCTGTGCAAAATGACCAGTGTGAGCGAGCGTCGTATCGGGTAGCCATCCTGCCTCACTGCCTTGTCCCAGGTGGGGTGGTGTGACTTCCAATACGTTTTCGCAATGTTTCTATGTCGATCATGGCGTCTTATTGGCACACTTGCGTTCCCGAAGGTTTCAGACTGAGTTGATACATAAAACTGTCCCCCTTCCTTTTGTGTATACTTAGAATATTACTAATTTCTTGTCAGCCGAAGTAAACACGACACACCTTGATGACCTTGACCTTTTTCCAGGAGTGAAGACTTCTACCCAGGTCAATAAATAGTAAACAGGTGACGATAAATAGTTAAATATGTAAATTCTTTTGAATTTGAATCTATTTCGGAATACATATTCTAGATGATAGCCTACCAACTTTTCTATATTAGGCCTCGATGTGTGACATGTGGTACGTGCCTCCGGTTTCAACAATGATAGATACAATTGCAAGTAGTTTGATTATGTTTCGTAATCTGCATTATTTTGCTATTGAATGGTTTATCTGGAAGGTATATGAGTTCTGATTTTGCGTATCTTCTAATATGTTTCATTATTCGCTGTGTTTTTGAATTGTTGACTTTGTTCTGACAAGTTATTCCACGCCCAAACGTATCGCTTACGCTTGTCAACAGCATGTCAATGTCCGAAAATTAATCAAACGAAATGAGGTTTATGCATCCTGGTAAATGATTCTAGAAATTTAAGTTAGATATATAAAAAGGTCTGTAAAAGTAAAACGGGATCACGATGCATGTGGATTTGTTTGTTTACCGCCCTTGCCATGATCGTAGAACTTTCATCCAATCGATGATGTTACGATTCAGATTGTTTTTTTTGTTAAATAATTGATTTTACCGAAAGTTGCCATTGTTTTAGAAATTTAGGAACAGACAGAGTGCATTGGTCACAGACAGAGTGCATAGGTCACAGACAGAGCGCATAGGTCACAGACAGAGCGCATAGGTCACCGACAGAGTACATAGGTCACAGACAGAGTGCATAGGTCACAGACAGAGCTCATAGGTCACAGACAGAGTACATAGGTCACAGACAGAGTGCATAGGTCACATACAGAGTGCATAGGTCACAGACAGAGTGCATAGGTCACAGACAGAGCGCATAGGTCACAGACAGAGCGCATAGGTCACAGACAGAGTGCATAGGTCACAGACAGAGCTCATAGGTCACAGACAGAATACATAGGTCACAGACAGAGGGCATAGGTCACAGACAGAGTACATAGGTCACAGACAGGGGTAGTCTGATGATGATCTGTCGTTACAAAACAATAACAGTGAATATTGAAATATTTCGCCTGTCACGCCCAGAATAAATACAGATCACTACATAGTATCAGTTATCACCGCTAATATGAAAGAACAATGTGTCTTTAACGATATGATTGGCATATTATTAAATCCGCCTGACCTTGTATGCTCCCGTGACCCGGAAACGTGTGTGCATATATCAACATGCCACATGCAAGGTTGTGAGTATCTTTTATTTTAACTTTTGTTCATATATGATGTTTAAGGATCCCTATTTGATGTTCTGTTGAATATTAAGGGATATGATTCATGTATCTGTGATGTCGATGCTGATGAGTGTGTTTTCACTATACTAACTGTGTCCCATGCAATAAGTATGTAGATAACGTCGATCTGCATGATCGACCTTCACAACACGTGCGCGAAAATGGGCGTGACAAATGTTTCAAAATAACATTTGTGTTATTTTCAGTATTAGTTTCATATAAAAATGTTCAATGAATGAACACCCTGTACCCAACAATATCTGCTGTTTGTTACTTTTATTCCCATCACCGGAAAAAGTTGTTTAAGAAACTATCATTGTTATGTGTACAAGTTGACATCTTGAACTTCCGGTTACTCGTCAACATTTTCGGACTGCTGCACATGACAAACACGCCGCTTTCTGTGGGAAATAAATGACTGAATTGTTGCCGACAGAATAGTGAACCTGGAACCATATTCATCACTTTAATGAACATATGATGAACTGTCACTTATAATTAAATGAAAGTTTAGCAATATGTCCTTCGATACGGTACACACTACAGACTGAAATTGACGAAAGCAACGTGTATATAAAATATCATTTTTTAAATGTAAATAATATCTGTTTTGCCAGGAGACTTTACCATCATTTACAACTATGAGAATACTCCATTACGATCAAAACACACATTGTCGAAGACCCTTAAATCTGACAGTGGCAGATTGTCGTCTCCCGCATGTCAAAGTAATGAACAGCTGATGGCGGTAAGCACTTCTGCTAAATTATCTATAATCGCGAATAATTCCTCTTTAATGCGGCTATGAACAGAAATACATAAATATTAACGTAAATGGTATTACCTTTCAGCTGCCATTGATCGTCCAGTATACACATATTTTTAATTATTCGCGGTGGAATAGGATGTTTACAGTGTGGGCAATCCCGTTGAGGGGTCGCATATTTCAGTTCCATGGGGTAGCGATCTTAATCAAGTTATATCAATTTTTCTTTACCAATTAAAGAGTTTAATTTCTATAAAACATGTAGCCTAGTTTATTTACTGATAAGATCTGAGGTTTTTATTACAACGTAGGCATTAATGGGTTGTTTTTGAACATCTTCAAAATTCACATGACCCGTGAACGGTCTGTTTACGTCTTGCAGCCGCCAACTCGAAGTTACACAATAGCGAAATGACCGGCAGATTGTCCTAGGAGTACGCTATCATTAATTAATGAAATATTTTAAAAATGTACACGCAGATTCATAGATCGATTCTGAAGGACTTGGTTGGTTGGTTGGTTGGTTGGTCGTTGTTTAACGCCGCACTCAGCAATATTCCAGCTATATGACGGCGGTCTGTAAATAATCGAGTCTGGACCAGACAACCCAGGGATTGATATCATGAGCATCGATCCACGCAATTGGGATCGATGACATGCATCAACCAAGTCAGCGAGCCTGACCACCTGATCCCGTTAGTCGCCTCGGGGTGTGTAAGGCTGTGGCCATGCCCATGAGTTCGGCTGTGACAATAGATTCGTTGTTGGGGAGTCGGTAAGATTTGGTTTGGTTTGTTGGTTGAGAGACGTAGACGCCGAATCCTGTGTGAGTATATGTGGCACCAATTTGGCCATTTCTCGTGTATGTATGCTAGTGTGGTGGTTTTAGCGGTGTTGGGGTCGGTTTGTTTATTTAGTGTGGTGGCGAGTGTTGTGTCTATTTTTTGGGTTTGAAGTTTGGATGTGAAGATTGTTTAAGGTTTGGTGTTTTGATTTAGGCTGTTTATGCTATGTTTATTTAGGTAGTTTAGTATTCGTTGTGAGATTGGGGTTAGCAGTGGGTTTCTGCGAGCGAGAGCGTTATTTTTAAGGATTTGTTGGATGACGATATTTGATTGGGATGCGACCCAGATGTTTAATGTTAATTGTTCACGACGTAGATCTAGGGGAATTTCACCTGTGAATGCCTGAAGTGAGGTGCGCGGAGTATCGTGTTGAGTGCGCGTGATTATTTTTAAACCTGATACTGTATTGAGTTTTATTAGTCTTTTAGCGAGTTATTTTAGCGAGGTGCTAATTGCTTGTGTTAATCCTTTATACTTGTTGTAGACATTCGTTTCCGACCTTTGTCAATTGCGTGATCAGGGTGGTCTGTCTTATTTAAGAATTTCTCAATTACCTTGTTTGGGGGATAATAGCTGGATTGTTGTCCTTGCGTTAATAAATCATTAAACTATCAGTTGGTCTATCAGCGTCAATCCCCCCTAATGCAATCGGTCTGTTTATTCAAATTTGTTTCGTATTCACGCGTGTTTTCACGCTCGCTCTTAACCAGGTTTGGCATTTATTAGCCCGGGTGAGACGTCCTTCTATTCTAGGCGCCGGGATTGTAAGTTAAACACCCCGACAGGCAGGCTAAGACGGATAACAGGAGGGGGAAGTATTGATCGCACTGTGACATGCTGAGAACACAATACTTATATGTAGAGAAAGACACTAGGGGAACACTGACACATCATAACGTAGAAAATTAGAAGAGAAAACGGCTTTATATCTATCTTCACTTCCTAAAAACAAGTTGTGCCAAATTGTCCCTAAAACTCCAAGACATAAGCCTAAACCTTCCAATCTCCAAATCAGAAATCAAAAGCGTCGCTAAACAAAAGATCTCCAAAACATGGCAAACAAACTATCAAAATAGAATGAAAATAACTTTAGATCACCTAATTCATGATAATCAAACTGGCTTTATTCCTGGAAGATGTATTAGCGAAAACACAAGACTTTTTTATGACATTATGTTTGAATGTAAAAGACTAAATAGACCAGGAATGTTGCTGCTGATTGATTTTGAGAAAGCGTTTGATACAATATCAAGACAGTTTATTTCCAGGGCATTAGAAAAGTATGGTTTGGGGCCTTATATGATAAAATGGATACACCTACTAACTAATAATGCATCCTCCTGTGAAATACAAAACGGTCATATGTCTTCTTTCTTTATTAATGAAAGAGGTTGCAGACAAGGAGACCCAATATCCTCATATCTTTTTCTTTTTGCTGTGGAAATCTTAGGCTGTATGATAAGAGACAATAAAAACATTATAGGAATTGTATTGAATGAGAAAGAGTACAAATTAGGTCAGTACGCAGACGATACACAATTATTCTTAAACGGAGAGGCTGAAAGCCTGTATGCAGCAATAAATATACTTGATTGTTTCTTCAAAATGTCTGGACTTAAAATAAATATTGATAAAACAAAAGCCATATGGATCGGGTCGAAAGCAGGGAGCTCAACACATATTTGTGAAGACTTAAAGTTAGACTGGCATGTAGGCAATTTTGAAGTGTTAGGAATTATTCTCAACCCCCATTTGCAAGATCTATGGGTTATCAATACCCGAAAAAGACTTGAAACAATAAATAGGTTATTGGCAAACTGGAGAAGAAGAAACTTGACTCTTATAGGTAAAATTACTGTTATCAAGTCATTTGCTCTCTCAACTCTTGTCCATATTTTTATGGCACTGCCAAACCCCCCAAAAGATTTTATTACAAACTTAAATAAAATTTTGTTTAGTTTTTTATGGAATAATAAACCAGATAAAATTAAAAGGCAAAATCTGAAAAAAAAATTATGCTGATGGTGGGCTTAGAATGGTGGACATTAAAATATTTATAGAATCACTAAAATTATCTACATTAAGAAAGTATTTAAAAAAGAGTACACATTCTTTCACTGATATGATAAATTTAGGAGTAAATGCTGATAAATATTTATGTGTGAAAAACCCTTTTTTGAGAGATGTTTTAAATGTTTCGGGAAATTACGGCAGAAAATTTACAACAAATTCAGAAAGGATTTCCGAAATTCTATCACAGCCCCTATGGCTAAATCACCAATTTAAACATGAAAACTACATAATTAAAAATTGGTTTAAAAAGGCAATTAAGGACTTATGTAATGAGAATGGATTTTTGCCATTTGAAATATTAAAAGTACGTTATGATATACAGGGTACAATACTAGATTATAATAAGGTTAAACTTAGTATACCTAAAGAATGGAGAGACACTGTCAATCATTATATCAAAATACCAATATATGACTTAAATCTTGGTCCACAATTGAGGGATATATTTATACCCGTTCAAGGATCTAGGTACTTTTATGATAGACTAATTACAATAACAAAACCACCCTTAGTAAATGGAAAATGGCAATCTCTTTTTGACAATGATATTCAATGGAAAGAAGTTTATTCAAATTTCAGAAAATGTACTAAAGATACTAAATTGATTGACTTTAAGTTTAAGTTTATCCATAGAATAATTTACACCAAAAAGGAATTATTAAAAATGAAACTAGTTGATAATGATATTTGCTCCTTTTGTGACTTAAATGGCGAAAACCTTATACATGTATATTGGGAATGTGAATATGTTAAACACTTTTGGAGCAAACTGGAAACCTTTTTAAACCTTGACACAACCTCACTTACCAAATACTCAGTTATTTTTGGATTCGACAAAAATAAACTTTTACTTAATCATATTATAATATCCAGTAAAAGTAAAATCCTACACAAATTAAAATAATAGTCATGCCATGTACAATAAGGCTATAGATCAGTTACGCCTCAAATAGCAATACTATCATAATTGTTTTAATTATATCTGACTATCGGTACAACTTTTCATGCTCTTCTTGCTCTGCATATCATGTGTGTGTGTGTGTGTGTGTGTGTGTGTGTGTGTGTGTGTGTGTGTGTGTGTGTGTGTGAGTTATACATGCTATATTTATATCACAAGAAATGTACATCCATGTAACGTATTTTCACTACAACTGACTAAACCTACTGTGTAACCTCAGAACCTGATGTACAACCCTTTGAAAGGAATAAAAAATGTCCAAAAAAACCCCAAAAAATTCAAACTGTCAAATTAGGAAAATCCTCAAAAAGCCCCTCACCAAACCAAAAATACTACCTACACCCAATCGACAGAAGCATAACTAAGCTACAGACAGGCCATACCAGACAACATAGCTGAACTACACGCAGCAGGAACATGCCCACACTGCACCCAACAAGAAACACCAGAACACGCTCTCATCCACTGCACACACTACCAAATACACAGAACAACACTTCAAACCACTCTAAACCTAAATACGGGACTGACTCTAGAGTAAATCCTTAACCCACTAAATAACTCGCAAAACTTCAAAGCCCTGGGCGTATTTCTAATTAAAACAGACCAAATTTACCGCATCTAAAATTACGAAAATACTTATAAAATAAATACTCCATAAACCAACAACCATCCACCACACACAGCTCCCTTAGTCCACTCCCCAAGATACGTATATGTTATATGTGAGTGTTTAGGGTATTAGATAGAATTTGTGATGAAAGAATGGACAGACAAGAGAATACCTGGATTTAATTCAGGTGATAGGCCTTCACATCATTACTGTATTGAAAGCATAGCTTATTGTGTAATGTAATACATTTCTCCTAATTTAATCATAATTGCAACATACAAGGAAGTAGTGTAACGGGTCTTCAGTAGTGACCACAAGGACAACTTCGGCTGTCAGTTATGAATCTGGCGAATGTATGTCCGTTGATGTCTACGATGTCACTCCTGCTTCTTGCATGCCCTCAGTGTGGTAAGACATTACATGTTACAGTGGGATCAACTTTGAATAAATTCATTCATTTTCTTCCCAAGGCCCATTCTGGAAAAAAGGAATGGAAGATAACAAATTAAATTGTACAAGGGACAATAAACACTAACTCCAACGCCAACTCCAACATTTGCGGCCTGCTTCAATTAAGTCCACATCAAGTTGAAACACCACCATAAACCTGAAATACTTGAAATACTGCTCAAAGATGCGTTAAAAAACCACTCACCATCTCACCTATTTCAAACTGAGTATTGCATGTTTGTCCATACATACTCGAAGGCAAAGGTTCATCATACCGTCATTCGTTACTTCAATACTCACTGTGTAACATTAACAGGCAATAGAACGTCAAGACAATAAGCAGGTCGCGGTAAAATATGCCAGTTGACATATTAAACTTCAGAATAATAACTTCGTGATATCTCAAGGGGCGTTGGGGTAGCCAATTGGTTAAAGCTATTGTTCGTCACGCCGGAGATCCGGGTTCGATTTTTCACTATGGCACAATCTCATTAAAATAATATCTTAGTTCTAGCTACCGCTACACAAAGATCTGAGGACATCCCATTACGGGTCACGACAGACCAACCTTTCGCGAACTTTGACCGACTAATGGAATGACTGACAAGAAGTCAACATTAGCCAATCAGAAGGCAGCTTTCTCGTTCCTTATGGCACTAGTTTTAAACTGGCGATTTCGCTTCGAAACCAATTTTGATAACGTATGTCGATTAAAATTTTTTGAAACTGAACAAAAGAACATTGTGGAATGGCTAATAAGATTTCCTTGATCGTATGGGGTCAGTCATAAAGCCCATAACTGTCGTTCGGATTACCCCATGTTAAAGTTTTCGAGGTTGCATGATTAGAAATTACATTTCGACTGTCACTTTCCTGATTTGATTGGTCGGATGAAAGGTCGTTCTGACGTGACCAGGAATAGGATGTCCTCAGATCTTTGTTTAGCGATAGCGAGAACTAAGATATGATTTTAATGAGATTGCACATTGCTTGTGTCCCCCGCAGTGACATTGCTGGAATATTGATCAAACTGACGTAAAACCATAGTCACCCACTCACTCGTGATTTTTCAGTCGGTACCCAGAACAGAGAAGAATGACAGTTGAGGTTACTGCAAATAATCATGGTGATAAGCTGACAAAACACGTGGGAAACACTGAAAAATAACGCTGATTAATCACATAGAGGGGCAACAGTGAAGATACATCAGAAACCAGGAAGGAAACACTGAGGACACATCGAGGTCACACTGAGGGTCACAGAGGAGCATACAAGAAACGACAATGCAAACTTGCAACACTTCAACATTACGGGTAAATAAAAAGCGACAAAACCCTTTCCATATTCATAAGAAACCTCTGCCAAAAGCACAGTCGATTGTATGATTCCGATTCAGACTATATCATGTTGATGAATCACTATCAAACAATGATGATACCAGGTGTTCGCGAAAAGGTGAGCGTATCTTGCCAAATCTTGCAAAGGCAAGTCAATTGTTTACCTGAACAAAGACGGGAACATAATGTACTAGTCAAAATAGGGAATTACATCGGACATAATTTTTGTCACTGATGCGTAAAAAAGAAACGCAAAGTCAGATTTGTGTGGGGTAGAAAATACATTTATACGAGGAAACGTACAAGGTATTGAGCCTAAATGTTGTGGAGAGAACACTTGGTGATTGAAGTCATCTCAGTTATCGGTACATAGGAAAAGTCCAAGGTGAAGGTCAGATACCATCAATAACGCGCATGTCCCCTGTTGAAATCGATAGCGGAAGAGACGAGTATGAAAACCACATCCTGGTTAATGGTAGCCCACTCGGCCTGCAAAGCAAAAGCCAACTGCTTGACCGTCTGCGGTTGTGGTTGACGTCGGCGTAGCCGTCTATCCAATTCATCGTACAGGTGCTCTATCGAATTCAAATCTGGGGATCTGGAGGGATAGGGGAGGACATCAACGTTGTTGTTGTGTAGACGGGCTCTTGTGATCCGTGTTGTATGCGGTCGAGCGTTGTCCTGCTGGAATACACCGTTTCCGTTGGCTGCAATTGGGAGGACGTGGTGTGGTAGGAGAATTTCGTTGATGTATCGTCGAGCCGTAAGATTACCCTGGATATGGACCAAACCTGTCCTGCCATGATGACAGTTATCCGCCCACATCATAACGCTACCCTCGCCAAACCTGTCCACTTCCTGTATGCAGTAGACCCGTGCTCTTCCATCCCCTCGACAGAAGAGAAATTTTGATTCGTCGGTGAACTAGACATCTCTCCATCGCCGTTGAGGCCATTACCTGTGTTGACGACACCAATGCAGCTGTTTTTGACGATGTTGCCGACTCAATATGACGCGTCGAACAGGACGTCTTGTTCGTAGACCTGCTGCTCTAAACGGTTTCGTACAGTCTGGTCGGAGATTCTGCGCAGTCCGGGTATTTGGGATGCAGTTGAGCTGGCTGTGGTCGTCCTTTCACGTAGGTGGCGCACTCGAATATAGTGATCTTGGGCGGGGATGGTTACCTTTGGTCGTCTCGACCATGGCAGATCACATGTTGATCATGTTGTTGAAACCGATCCCATAGCCTTGTGATGGTGCTGGGCGCTACATTGAAAACCCTGGACAGAGATGATCGGGATTTTCCTGCCTGCAAGCGGCCTATCACGTTGTTTCTTTGCACTTCTGTTAATTTTGGTATGTTGTTGAACTGTCACTGTTCGATTGAAGCAGATGCCAGGCAATAAATAAACCTGTAATTTAATACCGTT
Source organism: Haliotis rufescens (assembly GCF_023055435.1). Taxonomy (NCBI): domain Eukaryota; kingdom Metazoa; phylum Mollusca; class Gastropoda; order Lepetellida; family Haliotidae; genus Haliotis; species Haliotis rufescens. Next base: position 3,523,922 of record NW_025964068.1, read on the forward strand.
CATAGTGCTGCTGTACGTCATCTCAATGGCCCTACTGTTAATGCACTGCCTAATTAAACCTCTTCATTTTACACCTCTTAGTCCGGTAATTTTGTTTTTATAGCCAAAAATATCTGTATTGCGTTCCTATTTTTGAAGAGTATACGAAACAGATGAGACGGTCTCACTGTTCTCCTTTATTTCTAGTTCATGTGGGTAAATCAGTGGAAGAGAATTTGATTGTTATTGAACGATATCAGATTATCGATATACCTGAAGCTTAAGTGGAACTTCTTGTCCAAATTTCCTTGTTTTGACTTTGCCAATCCGAGCAGAAATTCCGATTCATATGCATAAGGAAACAGATACACAATAGGGGAGCACAATTGGTGCCCATTTGGAAGCAACAGCAAGTCGTTGACAATTCATTAGAAGAGAATTAAAAGACAAAAATGCCTTTATATCTAACTTTAATAGCAAAGGACGTGCGTCATTTTACCTCACTGATTCATTCTTTTTCTTTAAACAGACCCCTTGAAATTTTGTGCATGGTTGAATAGTTTCGAGCTGATGGATGTATTCATACATGAGATCCTGAAAACTGATGCATTTTCAAAACAAGACTCTTAGTTTATGACATCTTTCTTAAATGAAATGACAATTTTCAGAACGTGCAAAATTGTTTTGCATGGTGGGTAAAATGGCTTTGCTTCATAGACTTCTGTGCCCAAAATGCGTTTGCTTCTGTGCAAGGAAACAATCTTATCGTTATGTAGAATATTCATTTGCTTGTGAGATGTTGTATATGTGACAGCTCCTAGTTACAAAGTGTTGTTTACATCCACGATTCCCGCAACGTTGGATCAATAACATTTCCTGCTCTTTAAATGTGTACTGTATGTTTTGCTATTCAGAGGCAGTGCTCTGTTTGCCCAGAATCAACTTCGACCACCAGTTTACCCTCTCTAAGGTCACCAATATATTCTTGCTAGGTTGTCAAGTTATCTGCTGTTTGATTTTCACGCAATAAACTTTTGCTGTTTTTGCTTATGGTATATATGGCGTTAATTAACATCAAATGTACAATGATAATTAGTGTATATCCATTCAGGGGCTATGAAGTCAATATTAACATCCAACCATCCAACCATTGTGTAATAACACACAGCGCGTAGAGAAAAGAGCCTGCCTGATCGATTTGGAAGGAAGTTGACACAAGAAACAGCCAGTCATTTACACAGAATTACCCTGAAATAGATCACACATTTATCAAATACAACTTCTCCAATCAATGGTACGTTTCCGTTGTATAACATTGGATGTGTTTCTATTGTTCCCACAAACACAGGCTGACAGTGCATCAGTGAAAACGAAATTCAAAAGAGTAGATGTGATGACAGTGTGTTGGGATAATCTGTAAACATGGTTAGGGTCCACCTTATGCTCCTGTTCGTTGTTTCAACCATACAATTAACATTCTCTGCCAGCATTGACGACTTAGATCACCTACGTCATCACCTTTTCAGCAACTACACCACCGACGTGAGGCCATCGATGAACCAGTCACAACCTCTAGTCATGGATGTTGATTTCCACTTCGAGAGGATCCATCGTATTGACAACACACAAAAGGAGTTCTCCATCCGAGGAATACTGTCCTTTGCTTGGAAGGATGAGTTCCTCACGTGGGTATCAGCTAATTTCGGAGGTTTGAGACACTATCACCCAAGGAAGGGAGAGATTTGGACTCCAAGCATTCTCAACGAAAATGGTGTTGAAGACCAAGAGGTTATGAATAAGTTAACAAGACGTGTATTGTACAAAAATGGATCAGTTGTGGTTCATGTACTTGGTTATTTCTCAACCTTCTGTAATTTTGACATGACGTATTTCCCGTTTGACAGTCAGACTTGTGACATCAGTCTGAACTCCTTAGATCATTTTGATGAAGAACTGGAACTCCACCCTGTCTCAAAACAAGTGACGACCATTGGAAATAACATAGATGCTGAATGGACTGTGGTTTGGGCGACGATGACAAGTGATCAAGTCACTATTGCTAAACATTGCTATTACAGAGTTCATGTCATGTTCCAGGTTTCCAGAAAGCCTTTGTTTGCCATCTTGAACATTGTCATACCCATCGTCACCATTTCTGTCCTCAGCATGATGGTGTTCCTCGTCCCCGTTGAGTCTGGGGAGAAGTTGTCCTTTTCTCTGTCGGCGTTGTTGTCACTGGCAGTGTTCATGAGTTTCATCAGTGAACAGATTCCCGCATCATCGGAGAAACCGCCACTACTTGTTATCTATCTGACGTTGATGGTTCTGCTAAATGCTCTGTCAGTAATTAGCACAGTTCTCGTCTTGCTGTGCCATCACCGAGTCTCTGTTGCAAAGGAAACCAGAACATATAACAGTTTATCCAACCCGAAATCTACTGATGTTGTGATGGAGAGGCCTTCATTCAGACAACTCAGTCCTCTTACCTGCTGTGGGAAAGATAAGAAATATTTGTCAGCCAGCCGTGCTTTGAACAACACATTGCTTCTGCTGTTTATGGGAGTGGTAATAGGAGTTACTATTAGTATCATTGCACGAATGACAAATAACAACTGACTTCGTTAATAGGTAGTGTTAGTAAATATGTGACAATGCCTAATATTTGTTTGATCTAAAACAGAAACGTATGCCATGAACTAATTGTCTAAATTTAGAAATCTTCGTAAATAGGTAAAGTTTTGTAAATATGCGACAATGGATAAATATTTGTTTTGATCTAAAACTTAAATGTATGTCATAGATAATGTGGAGTGCGAATACTTTAGCATGGATCTCTGATGTTGCTGTAATTACTTGGTTTGTTGTTAAACGCCGCAGACAGCAATATTGTAGGTGGACCCTGGTGGCCTGTAAATAATTCAGCCTGGGTCAGAACAAAACTTACTGAGGACATATCCTAGCCAGGATTCCCAAAAGGATTTGTAATTACTTACTTCTTGGCTTTATTATATCACTCTAAGTACAGTGTACAGTGTGTCTTATTAAAGTTGTTAACGTTTGCCAACTGGTTTCAGCTATAAATGTGTGATTCGTTGTTCCTTAATATCTCTCAAGCGGTCACTGTGTGATCTGCGTGAGATTTTTCATGTAATTTGAGTACATTGTTATCAATCAACGCATTACACACATATGGTTACATATGTGAGATTTGCCAAAATAGAAACGCAACTTGGTTCATAAGAATGGTAACAGATGGTAATCGATTGTTCAAAATTGGCACACATCATTGTCACATCATGGTACACAGGGAACAGTAGATTTTCAAGGTGAAGGTAATCTGTTCTCGACAACTTGTACTACCACCATTAGCGCATCGTCGTCCCATTGAGGCAATCAGATCCCGATTTTTTGCATAGGGATTGTTCAAATAACAACTGACTTCGAAAATAGGTAATGTATGATTAAATGTGATAATGGCTTAATATTTGTTTTGATCTAGAACACAAACGTATCTCATTAACAATGTCGAGTACTTGCTTCAGTACATATGAGGCTTTAACTTGGATCTCAGATGTGGCTCTCTGTAATTGATTTTTGTTTAACGCCACAGACAGCAGTGTTGTAGGTATCCTGGTAGCCTGTGCATAATTGAGTCTTTGTCAGAAAAAAATGGTTGATATTATGAGCACCGCCTCACGCCGTCTATGCCAGGCAATCATGAAACCAGGTGATCTCGATTCATTTATCACACATTATGACAGGAATGTTTAATTGAGGAACTAATCTAACCAGGAATCAACACAGGGTTTGTAATTACTAATCTCATGGCTTTACTATCTCTCTGAAGGATTGTACAGAGTGTGTCCTGCTTAATTTGTTACTGTTTCACCATCAATGTGTTATTGGTTGTACTTTACTGACAAAATGTGATGTGCTAAAAGTGTTCAAGACAAAATTAATATAGCTGAAATAATACTGACGTAAATTTAGGCTGGAGCGAATAACTGGCGTTAATATTTCTTCCGCAAGCGACACTGTGTCATCTGTGTGGGTTTTTCTTTTATGACATTTGAGTACAATGTGATCAATAAACGCATTACACACACATTGTTACAGGTCTGATATTTTACTAACCTATCGACAGTTAATGAACATTGAACATTACGTAACGCTCTTCCTTCATTTATTTCTCTCTCTCGTACGCATTTGCGTTGCTGTGCGCGTATTAATATAATACAGCTACCTTTTTGTATATATATTTACAATGGGCATACGTATTTCCATAACTTAAGCATAAAAAAAATAAACTTAGACGTTAAATCATTGAAGTAAAACCGTACCGTCTAGCACATTTGACGCACTGACGTAAAAGACACCCTAAAAGACTATTATAAAATTAAGTGTTACAGCTTGGCCTGTCCGTCCTTTGTGACGATGTCCGTCATTTGTAATTAAGGATGACAAGTCTCCGCTTCATTATAGATTAGATTAGCCTAAATTACAATCAAATAAAGTCATTTTCTTCATGTTTCTTCAAATGAAAGAGTATAATATTCATTGCATTTATTGTCCAATGAGGACGCAGCATTTTATATTCCAACGGTAGCCTATGGTCATCGTACTTCTGTTGATGTAATTATTATGATGCATATAAACAACGCGTCGACCTGAGTTGTCACACGCGTGGTCGACGCCTACCAGTGTCTGTAATAAAGGCTCTACATACAATAAGACTAATGTTCGATCCTATTTGGTCAGTCTGGGACCTTGTTACGCCATTACCACCTTAACTATACTTAGGATAAGTACGTGGCATATTTTAAGCAACAGTTGGTGTGAGATCCGGGTAAATGTATTGTAATCACCACCACACAAGACGTATGTCAAAAGATGAATCCCTGACAACAGCACATGACTTGCAACATTAGCAAGACAGCATAGAGCAACGACAGGCGATGCTGACGACGGCTATACAACATCAATTCAACACCTAAACATTTTGATGGTTGTAGCGATCTGGACGCCGAGCAGTGGTTATAAGTTGTACAATAAACTGAAACAATGGAACAACGATGCTACTGCTACCCATTGTTTTTACCGATGTCAGCAGCTACCTGGAACCATTTGCTGTCTGACCTCAACAAGAACTATTGGGATAACTTTTCCAATCCTTCAACGATAGATTTGGTCTCAACCCAGCTTTTCTATCACGAAAGCAGCTAACCTGCGAATCTGTTCATGACTTCATTACAGACATGCGCTGCATGGCAACCAGGGCTGACCAGGATGCCTTATTTGATGCAGTTCTGCGAGGATCGCCTGCTTATATTAGAACTGCAGCCCTGATGAAGGAGGCAGACGACCGACCCGGAAGAGGTTCTCAAGTCAGTCAGACAAGCCTCATCCCTGCAGCCCATTCATGATGCACAGATGGCTACATCGCTGGAAGCCTTAACAGCCAAGGTGGATGAACACTATGGTGAACGTGGACACCCATGAAGCAACACAAAGACCTCGATCACCAAGTGTGACCTTCAGACGCCCAAGGTCGACCTCGCCGGCACACAACAGAGTTTCACAAAGACATTCCAACCCAGGACGACAAGGACCACCGTCCCCTAGAAGTTACAACTATCAACCCTGTGATGTCTACAGACAATGTTATCGCTGTGATAAGTGTGACCATCGTTCTTCTGAATCTAGTGCTGTTACCATGTAATGTCCCTTTTGTCATAGGTTCGTCATATCGCCCCTTCACGTTGTGCAAGATGTAATGATCATAATCAATACAATAATAGGAGATAGGGACTCGTACAACCCTTACAACCATCAAGTACCATCGTGAACAAAGTCATTACACAGTTTCGTTCTGTCAAATTCCTAACTTTATGAGAGTGAGTGAGTTGGGTTTAACGCCGCTTTTAACAGTATTACAGTTAATGTGGGAGGAAAGCCCGAAGTGATGCAGGTCTCAGACGTTTACCACTTCGGTGAAACCCATGAGCACAGGTATGGTGCAGACAAACCTAGAAACATAATAGGGACGAACCAGGATTCGAACCCACAATCATAGGTTTCTAGCGTGCCCAAGGGACGCAACTCTGCACAGCGAATTGCGGCGCCTTAGACGACTATGCCCCCATCCCCTTTATTAGGCTCAGGAGCTACTATTTCAATAATGAGTCTATGAACTGAACGCTGAGGATTAACAAAATAACATCCACTACAATCACCAGATGTTCTAAATGTCTCAGGTGTTAGTGGATCTCATATAAAGGTAATCAGGCAAGCACACCTTCCCACATGTCACTTTGCCAAGCATTTCCTGTGTTAGAACACTCAAATAGTCCTGTTATCCTTGGCATGGATTTTCTCATAGATCAATCAAATACCATTAACTTTAACATATACTGTATATAATCTCTTTCAATTCGATCTGGCATCACAAAAATTACGCTTTTGTCCTTTAATGAATTCAAAGCTCACGCGGTCGTGACAAAACATGACTTTACGAATCCATCCAGATCGTAATACCTAATTCCAGTGAGAGTTCGTAAGCCTAATCCTACCCTAGGTCATTGTGAACCACTTGATTCTTTGCCGACAAAATACAAACTTTTAGGTGCTAAGTGTTTAGTACAAATCCAGTGTGGTCAAGCAAGAATCAAATTGATAAACCACACCAATGCCCCGATCATATTTCGAGCACACATGCTAGTAGCCAGATTTGAACCCATCAAACCTCACCGTGTCTCTTACTTCATAGTTAGGTTTTGACCTCAGTGACGCTTACTTGACCCCAAGTCAAAAGACGGAACTCCTTGAATTCCTATGTAGGAATAGAGATGTTTGTGCAACACATTTGGGTGAGTTAGGGAAAGGCTCAAATTTTAGATTCCATATGGATACAGGTGACTCCAAACCAGTTCCTTAAAGTTTTTAACGAACTTCTCCTAAACTTAGGGAAAAAGGTAGGTAAAATGAAACCACCACTAATGGTCATCTTTCTCACGTCAATGGTTCTGCTAAATGCTCTATCAGTAATTAGCACAGTTCTCGTCCTCCGGTGCTACCATCGAGGCTTGGTGACCGGGGAAACCAGAACATGAAACAGTTTGTCCAACCTGAAAACTACAGATGAGAGCAAAGATCGAAAGCACTAGAAATGAATGAATAAACATTGCTTTGTGCCACATCAGCAATATTATAGCTCTTCGAAGCGAGAAATCACTGGAAAACGTCCTTGATCATGTATCCTCTTTATAAATGCAGATTATGTAAGAAAGGTAAATTTCAATGTTTATTAAGGAAATAATGTCTTCACTCACTCACTCACTCATTCATTCAATCATAACTATATTTTCTAACGTCTTCAGCAATGGAACCCTTAGATTTATCATTGTATACATGATGTATTTGCATAGACGCTAACAGGTGTCTTGCATTGCTGTGTCAATTGTACGATTCCGACTATATCATGAACGTGTGCTTATGGATCACTATTAAATGGTAAAGATACGATGTGTTCGCAGGGAGGTGTGCGTTCACCTGATTGAAAGACTGGAACATATGGTACAAGTCAAAATATGGAATTGCATCGGACATCATTTTTGTCACTGATGCATTCAATTACAAAATGTACTCCACATGTCTACCATAAACCGTTTTACAAGGTACTGAGCTCTTGAATGTTGAAACCTTATAGCGTTAAGGGCCTGGCTAAACAAAACGCTATCATGCACGTTTCCATTAGGTCACATTTCTCTTTATCAGGTTACAATAGTGAGTGAGAGAATACACACAATCATACGAAATATCAACACATTAACATCTTTTACATATCTCCAACGACCCGTGAAAATCCGGAGAAGAACAGGTCTTCAGCAACCCATGCTTGGCCCTAAAAGGGCCATTAACGGGATTGGTTGGGTGGTCAGGCTTGCTGACTTGGTTGATGCATGTCATCGTATCCCAATTGCGTGGATAGATGCTCAAGATGTCAATCACTGCATTGTCTGTTCTTGACTCGATTATTTACAGACCGCCGTCCTTTAGTTGGATTATTGCTCAGTGCGGCCGTTAAACAACAAATAAAACCATGTCCCTAAAACATTAACACACGTGCGAGCACACACACATGTATGGTGCGTTGTATGTGATGTTCGTTATGAACTCTGTTATTAGTCTTTCATTAGTCTTATCTTAACTTGACTCAGCTGTCACTTGATTTTCCAAATGAAATCCGCTATCAACTCAAGATGACACACACAGTGGGACATACATACGGGTGGTAACATCCATGAGGGATGCGTGGCGAGTGCAAATGCTTCATGTAAAAGTATCTTTACTCTTAGACCGCCTCCGTGGTCTAGTGCTAGAGCGTCTATAAATAATGTTCTTAATGTTAATACCAAATTTTAGAACAAAGATAAGAGTTGACAACATCCTATCCTATCATACAAACATTATTTAGTGTGCACGTGCCTCATGCAGTGGCGCCACATACATGCGTAGAGTTTCATTCCTGATTTTGACACTTTCAAGGAAGGTCGATTTAACTCTGTGGACCATTATTTACGTCAAACTTATTGATTCCCTCTTTTCATAAAGTTGTGATTTACTATATTTCATTCCTTGTGTGTGTATAAACTATCGATGCGGCGCTATTAACAGACTAGAAACTATCAGAAGTCATCTTAGGTGGCCAATACGTTTAATGTTTGACAGTCTGTGATAAGCACTGGTACCAACAAACCCAAGACGATCGACCCCTTTCATGATCAGGGCGCCTCAGGTCAACGACAAGACAACAAGATCGAATGATCCGAAACCAGGCTCAAACTTTCATCACACTACTGGCGTAAGGGTTACGGTTCAGACGATTAGAAATCGTCTACTTGCAGCACATCTCCATGCTCGGCCACGTGTTGTGCCGCCCCTCACAAATGGTCATGTTGCCCACTGGCGTCAATTGTGTTGGGGTCAAGTTGTTGTCAAGTTTGAAATTTCTGATCTTATCCCTATAATCTTAAAAATCGTTGGCGGTCATAACACCTACTGTTATAGGCAAACTAGCGGCGAAAATGATATGTTTGGATCACTGTTGGTTGGTTGGTTGGTTTTTTAACGCCGCACTCAGCAATATTCCAGCTATATGACGGCGGTCTGTAAATAATCGAGCCTGGACCAGAAAATCCAGTGATTGATATCATGATCATCGAACCACGCAATTGGGATCGATGACATGCATCAGCGAGCCTGACCACCCGATCCCGTTAGTCGCCTTTTACGACAAGCATGGTCACCTTTTATGGCAAGCATAGGTTGCTGAAGACCTATTCTACCCCGGAATCTTCACGGGTCTGGATCACTGAAAATCGGTGATGACATCAGGTTTTGACGAAAAGGGTAAGCGTGTCCTGCCCTACCGGTAGGCTCTGCGTGTTGAAACTAAATATACATATGATCTATAACACACAACAGGGGCTACAATACCACTACATACTCATAACGTACATTTAGAACTAAAATATATTCCTAAACATTTTGAATATATTTAGAGTGTCATTCCTTAGGTACCCCGTTCTTTCGTATGGCGCATGTACGTGTCCAACAGATCTGCTGTCGTATCAGTCCTTATATTAAAATCACGAAGACTCTTGAGGACATTTTATCGTGGGACAATCAAGCAATGGTCAAAAGAGATATGTCGATCGTGGTGTAATACAGTTATGTTCGTTTAAGTGATCAATCACACATCCTTATTTTGATATCAGCAAATCCAAACACATAAAATACTTGAGTACTCAGTACTTTAGGCACAACTGATTAAGAATTCAACTTTGAAATTTCCCATCTTACCCCTATCACCCTTGTGTAATGATAGGTGAATGAGTGGGACAGAGTGTTTGAGTGATTGTAGATCTTAAAGAATATATTAACAACGGTATTACTGTACTCTATATTTTCAGTATTTCCATTCTGTTCTGGAATATGTTTGTAAATATAACTGATACTATATATTTCAGTAACGGGAATATCAGCGTACAGGCACATGTAAACAAGCTGAATGTTTGATTTCACTTAATCACGTACATGAAAGTAATGGAAGTAGAAATGGGATTTAACGTCGCGTGCGACGTGAATCTACCAGAGCACAAGTTACATGCATAACCTCATGAAAATCTCACGGGACATGAAACATTACATAGCAAAATGTGTGATAATTTACAATATGTACAGTTTCACGAACACCGGTAGCGTCACTTTAATAATTAGCATTAAGCAAGTCCCATACTGTATCAGAGTAGCGCGCACTCTTCATTCACATTCACAAAACGCATACAGTTCAGACGGTAGAGTATGTTAAAGTCACAACAAAGAATGGTCTCTTTAGAGTAAACGGACAGGTGAAAAATATAAACAAGCAATATAAGTCTCTAATTTTGTGACACCTTGGTTAAAATCTGATTAAATTGCAATTTTCAGAACCTGCAAACCTGCAGTTCACGGTGGGTAAATGGGCTTTAATTCATAGACTTCTGTGAACGAAATGTGTTTGCTTCTGTGCAAGATAACAATCTTTACATTGTGTTTCATTTTCACTTACTTATGATATGTGCATGTGGCAGCTCGTGATAACCAAGTGTCCTTTACATACACAGTTCCCTCATAGTTGGATCAATAAATATCATTGATAAGACAGTGTACTGTATGTTTTGTCATTCAAACGTTCTCTAAGCTCACCAATACAGGTTGTCAGGTTACAGTGAGACCTGACATTACAACATTTATCTGCTGTTTTCATTTTCACCAACTTTAACTACTTTTGCTTTGTTAATGGTATATATGGTGTTAATTGACATCGCTAGGAAATTGGCAAGTGTTTCAAATCAATATATCAAGTCAATATTTACTAACACCGTCTCCATTGTTCCACAACACACAACGTGTACAGAAGTCTGGTCCAACTGGGTGGAAGTTGACACAAGCAACAGCAAGTTATTTACACAAAATTACCCTAAAATAGTTCACACATTTATCTTTTGACATAAGGTAGCATCCAACCAATCAAATATTACTTCTCTAATCAATGGTGCGGACTCTTCTGCAGTACAACAAGGGATATGTCTCTATTATTCCCACAAACAGACTGACATTCAGTGAAAACGAAATGCAAAATAGCAGATGTGACTACAGTGTGTTTGGATAACACGGAAACATGTCTTGGGTCCACCTGATTCTTCTGACCACACTTTCAACAAGACAAGTAACATTCTCTGCCAGTATTGTCGACTTACGTCGCCTACGTCATCACCTATTCAGCAACTACACCTCAGACGTAAGGCCATTGTTAAACCAGTCACAACCTCTACTCATGGATGTCAATTTCCAGTTTCAGAGGATCCATCGTATTGACAATTCACAAAAGGAGTTCTCCATCCGAGGAATACTGTCCCTTGCTTGGATCGACGAGTTCCTCACGTGGACATCGGCTGATTTCGGAGGACTGAAACACTATCACCCAAAGAAGTGCGAAATTTGGACCCCAAGCATTTTCAACGAAGACGGTGTCGAAGACCAAGAGGTTATGAAGAAGCTAACAAGACGTGTGTTGTACAAAAATGGATCAGTTGTGGTTCATGTACCTGGTTATTTCTCAACCTTCTGTAATTTTGACATGATGTATTTCCCGTTTGACAGTCAGACATGTTACATCGATCTTAACTCCTTAGATCATTTTGCTGAAGAACTGGAATTCCGTCCTGTTTCAAAACAAGTGACAACCATTGGAAATAACATAGATGCTGAATGGACTGTGGACTCGGCTTCAATGGCAAGTGGTCAAATCACCATTGCTAAACATTTCTATTACAGAGTCCGTATCAAATTCCAGCTTTCCAGAAAACCTTTGTTTGCCATCTTGAACATTGTGATACCCATCGTCACCATCTCCGTCCTCAGCATGATGGTGTTCCTCGTCCCCGTGGAGTCTGGGGAGAAGTTGTCCTTTTCTCTGTCGGCGTTGTTGTCACTGGCAGTCTTTATGAGTTTCATCAGTGAACAGATTCCTGCATCATCGGAGAAACCACCACTACTAGTCATCTATCTGACGTCGATGGTTCTGCTAAATGCTCTGTCAGTAATTAGCACAGTTCTCGTCTTGCTGTGCCATCACCGAGTCTCTGTTGCAAAGGAAACCAGAACATGTAACAGTTTATCCAACCCGAAAACTACAGATGTTGTGATGGAGAAGCCTTCAATCAGAAAACTCAGTCCACTGATCTGCTGTGGGAAAGATAAGAAATATTTGTCAGCCAGCCGTGCCTTGAACAACACATTGCTTCTGCTATTTATGGGAGTTGTGATAGGAATTACTATTAGTATCATTGCACGAATGACAAATAACAACTGACTTCGTAAATAGGTAATGTATGTTAATATGTGACAATGCCGAATATTTGTTTGATCTGAAACAGAAACGTATGTCATGAAAAATGTGGATTTGTCTAGTTAGTGTTAGTTAGTAGTGTTAGTTAATATGTTTATCATATAATGGGTAGGTTTCTCGGCAGGATAAAGCCAACGGATAAAAACGATATCTGTTGGGGTCATATGCGGATAGAGATGCAAATATCAAAGGTCAGGTAGGGACTACTTTCACTGTTTATAAACAAACATGGCGTCAACCTCGGCATTCGGCGATCGAGTCAGATTTAACCATCGGGAATCTGGATAAACTACAGAGATAATTGCTTTTAATTATCAAAAGAACAGTCTGATATACTGAAAATCAGTGTCTTACTGTGACGTAGCTAAGGCATTTTATAAGTTTTGGCAACTTTAGATAGATCTATATAAATTTCGACACAATTTGTTGAGGGCACGAGGCCTAGCCAAGCGGGATCAGTAGCCATATCTGTGCTTGTAGACCTCTGTGGCTTGAACCTTTCCCCACAAATCAAAATAGTTGGATTTGGCCGAAATATGTTTGAATTTTTACCCTGTTTCGTTTTGTCGCTGTGTGTACATCTGATTACACTTCTTAACGTTATGACAGGACAGACCGACTTTCAACAACGTCTGACCGTGGCCGTGATGTCTCATAGACTAGGGTTAGAGTAGCTTCCCTTTGACAAAGGGCAGTTACTCTAGCAGACAGATCAATGGATTGCCGCGAAAGGCAATTACAAGCAATTGTTGTTTTGCGTATATGTTGCTTCGCTACTGTATAAGAAAGAGATTTCCGTTGGAATTATAGTGGCTACTGTCACCGTCCGACTGACACGTCACTTACCCTGTGACGTAATAAATATTAATGCGCGCATTTCAGGAAAACTCGCAATGTTTCGGTAATGTTTGTGAGAGAGGGAAAGCGATTTTGAAGCACAGAATTAAAGAATGACATTATATGATAAAGAGGTTATCATGCTTGTGTGTTTGGGGATGGTAAATATCCTGTATTAGGAATAAACACTATGTATTTAGCTCGCAAAGGCTCGCTAAATACAATGTCTTACCGAGGGCCTATTATAACCTTGAATCCCGACAGGGTTCGTAATTACTAATTCTTGGCTTTACTATATCTCTCAAAGTACAGTGTATTGTGTGTTTGGCTTCTTGCCAACTAGTTTCACATATAAAGCAGTCACTGTGTGATCTGTGTGTGGCTTTTTTTATGTCATGTTCGTACACTGTTATCAATCAACGAAATACACACACATGGTACACATGTGAGATTTACCTGTTGAAGTTAATATATACTCTGCAAAAATAGAAACGCAATTATGATTTTAGATGTATATTTTGTATATGAAACAAATAATCAACAGATGATAATCGATTATTCAAAATTGGCACACATCATTGTCATTGGCCCAGGTTCCATATATTACCTTTTTCAAGGTGAAGGTCATCTGTTCTCATGACTGACTGACATCGTTGTCCCATCGATGCAATCACATCCCGAATTATTGCCAACTCTCGGGGTTTTTGTAGTTGCTGAAGTGCACGCAGTCATTGATACAGTCGGTCGTTGTCTTGTTGGAAAATGACGTTTCGCTTGTTGCATAATCGGAAGAACATGTTGCCGAAGAATCTCATCCTTGTAACGTGTAACGTTGTGCAGTTAAGTTCCTGATAACTTGCACCAAGTCCGTTCTACCTGTGTTTGAGATGGCTGCCCACTAACACCACCAAACCTGTCCACTGTGTGCAGTTTCTTGTATAACGTTACCCGCGAACAGCGAAGCATGAAACGTGACTCATCACTCAACCAAATTTTTCTCCATCCAGTTGAGGCCATACTATGTAACCTCGACATCATAGACGTCGCAGGCGACGATGCAGATCAAAGAAAATAATATCTCGAACTGGTCCTCTAGCGCGAATACCTTCAGGGCGTAAACGGTTCCTCGCTGTCTGAGCTGATATCCTGCACAATCCTGCCGTAGTTGTAGAGGCGGCCATGGTGATTCTTTCGCATAAGTGACGGAGCCGTATGAATCTGTCTGTGCTTAGTAGTGATACATGGTCTACCGCATCAGGGAAGGTCTTGTGTTGTCCCGTGTGTCTCATAACGGTTCCCCAGTCTTGGAATGGTGCTACGTGGCAAAACCTGGCTACAGCTGAAGATTATTCTCCTGTTTGCAGTCGGCCGATGGCGTTGTTGCCTTAGGCTTCAGTCGTTCGTGGCATGTTTTCGCTGTTCACTTGCTGTAACATTGTGATGGCATGCAAATGAAAACACAACGTTTTTATAGCCCAACAAGTGATGTTGCACTTGCATGTCATGTTAGTGTATTTCGGCACCAGGCTCTCACGTGCTTGTGTGTTTTTGCGATTTTTCCATCTTGTCACCAAATTTCTGGTGTACCTCATTCTTTCCACACAAATGAATCCAAATCCATGCAGAAATGATCAATTCTTTTTTGGTATCAAATTTTTATGGATGTCGGTAACACTCTTTCAGATATTTACGATTTTACTACTTTTGCGTTTCTTTTTCTTGCAGAGTATATATTTTACATCATGTTTAAGTTTAACCAGTCTCAAATTGAAAATGGTCCAAACATTAAACACATCTGCAACATCTGCAGATAAGGAGACTAATTGACAAAAGCAGCATTGTCATTATAAAATAGACTGAATTGTATTGCATGTCTCTGACACATGTCATGGCCTTCCAAGTGGAAGCTCTTTTTATTAATATTCGAAGAATTAATATTATTACTACGACAAATTGATTTCCTTCCTTCTTCATTTATTTGCTGCAATGATGGCAGCCAGCCTCCTTTCTCTCTTATAGGAATTTTCCTTGCTGTGCGTGTAATACCATTCTCCGACAAGGGCACACTTTATGCTGTCTTTATCTAGCGACCTCTATTAGGTTTTCATTCTGATATAACATTTATGCCTCCCTTTCCGTTACTGCATGGTCATATTGTACATT
Organism: Haliotis rufescens; assembly: GCF_023055435.1. Taxonomy (NCBI): domain Eukaryota; kingdom Metazoa; phylum Mollusca; class Gastropoda; order Lepetellida; family Haliotidae; genus Haliotis; species Haliotis rufescens. The sequence continues at coordinate 3,539,352 of NW_025964068.1, forward strand.
GGAACCGATTTATACATGATGTTAATAAAGAATAGATGAAAGAACTCGAGGACAACATCCGTACTGCATCAACTATACAAGCACTGAAGATCTTATAAGCAGCAATTGTGAGCACGCACTTCTACTACACTTTGTCTTTGCTTTTGTGTGACGTTAACCCCGTTGAATAAAGAGTTGTCCTTGAGACTTGTCATTTATACCCTAGTATTCTTGTAAGGTAGCCTAACTTTGGTTATTCGCGATCGAGATCGATATATTGTACCTTTTGCCGTTGTGTAGTCTTTGGTGTGACAAGTGGATGCCTTAACCGCCAAGGTACCCCACTGACCTACGGTCTGTGACATTATGTAACTATTTCTTACTCTCATTTTATCGACTGATTTATGTTATTAAATATAAACTGATTAATTGTTATGGTCACAATACGAGTAATTTCATCTGGACCAACACCAACACAAACTCATTTGAACTAACGCTATTAATATTGAGTTTTGAGAGCGGATGGAAAGTGATTTAATCTGTTGTTTGTAAATATGTCATCTATATGATGGTGTAAATAATCGTGTCTCAACAAGGCATGGCAGTGACTGATATTGTTATTACGAATGCACGCTGTCGGAGAACGATGACACACAACAATCAACCATGTCACCGAGTCTGACCCCACAATATTTAAAGTCGTTTCTTATTCCAACATAGGTTGATGGGGAACTATTCTCACCCGGATTAGGAGTCTCCAAGGCACGGGAAGCGTCATCTTCCCAAGGCAAGAGAGTTAACTGACTACAAAAGTCCAGTTTCCACCCTTGCCGAACTAGGCTGGAATTTCTGGGCTCGATCGTAGCGCCACTAGTGGCTATTACCAGTTATGTTCCTTCTAAGATTCTCCTATGGACCAATCAGATTCCACCTCTCGTATCACTTGCGTTTGCTTCACAGAAAATTGTGGCGCCCAGTCAAAACGATCTGGTCGATAATCAAGATATATATTGTGATAAAACGGGTCTTACATCGCGAAATGCATCAAATCACGTGAGCACCTTGATTAAAAACATGAAAAGATTTGGAAAATATCTGCTGACAAAGAATTGGCGCTGCACATGCTTTGCAAATCCTGCAATCGACGGAAATCTGCACAACAGTTTCCAAACTGGATTTCGATTTCGGTACGCGAATTTGATTGGACTATGCACAGACTCGTTAGTCCAGCCAAAATGTAACTCCATAATACCAGCCTAGTTCGGCAAGAGTGGAAACTGGACTTTTAAAGTGAGTTAACTCACTTGCCTCGGGAAGATGGGGAAGCGTATGGTAGATATTTCCTTTTATATACCTACTGGCTGTTTGTGTAACTCGATATGGAGTTTTTGAATTTGTGGTAACACCTCGCAGGAGGGCTTACAATCATTATAACTTCCGTTCAGATTGTAACATGTAATGAAATGTAAAATCAAATGACAAATATTTTCTTTATATTCCCGAGGATCGAACTCGCCACCTTCATATCTGTAGCCAGTGAGTGTACCACAAGGCTACAGAGGTGTTGATAAGCAGCACTGCTTTTTAGAATGTCCTTTTCAAGATCCGTACGCCAGCAACAGGCTGTACAATGAATGAGCGTCAGTCAAAGCAAAACGTGTAATAGTCGCAGGAAACGATACGCACGTTCAGATTTCGTGCCATTGCGAGACGCACGTGCAGATTTCGCACCGTTTTTGAAACCACGTGCTGAGGTCACCGGTTTCATTGAACCGAGTTAACGACTGCAGGCGATATTTAATCTCCGACACAGGTTATACATTTGAGAGTTTTTATTACAGTTATTTCATTAAAAACGTTGTCTATGCGATGAGTCGGTTTATAAGTTGGACAAACCATGTCTCCTCGAGATTACTAGAAATTGTAAACCCTCACATTCGGGAACGTCCCTCATGTGAGGGTTTACAATCTCTAGTAATCCCTCGGTGACATGGTTTCTCCTACATGTAACTGCAATGCAATTCTTCTGCTTTATTCGCCTACAATTATGAACTGGGATAGAAATTTGTGGGATAAAATGTTGATCACGACGGAAATTCCAAGAACTTTGAAACATCGCCACCTGGTATCTCCCTCCCATATCGCCATCCTACCCCAATGTGGCGAGTCAGTGATGTGCCAGTCCCAAAATTGATCATTTTCAGGTCACTGTCGGTCGCATTCACTCACTTATTCTGATAAACAGGAACAGTGATGGAGGTATGTTTAAAGATAAACATCTTCATTGTCCCAATACACATGACGGTTGGGGTTAGACGATATCTATCTTAAAACTGAATAGTGATAAACCCAAAACTATGATTGGAAGAATTAAACATTTAGGAGAAACAATACTTTTTGTTTCATTCGTGATAGTGAAAGTGCTGCTTTCATGAACTGTTTAATTTTCCCACTCATATTATTGGGTTTGTCACTGTACAGTTTTATCCCACAGTCATGTAATAAACTGATTTGAGATCGAAACAAAACCAAATTGACACCCATCATTGATCATTGATCTACTGACATTTCATACTAGACACACATATCTAACCAGATAAACATAATGTCATTAGCGTATTCCAAGGGACATTTAGAACATCCAATCCAAACAACTACTATTTGATTACTTTTGCTGTATAATAAGGAAGATCAATCATGTCTCATTATTCTAAAAAGTAGAAGCACGTATGGGATGTAAGTGAAAGCGAAAATCAAAACAGTAGTAGATGTGAAGACGGTTAATATGTGTTGTCCTGAAATGTGTTTCTTAATGTGACTTACTTTTTATATCCAACAAGTACACTCCAGCAGCCAGACGATTGTTAAACCAATCGCAGTCTTTAGTCATGGATGCTGCGTTCAAGTTCCTAAAGGATCCATCGTATTGACAATATGAGGAAAACTGCCCCTTGCTTGGGACGAGTTGCTCACGTAGATATCGACTGATTTCGGAGGTTAGAGACACTATCACTCAAAGAAGGACGATATTTGGAGTCCCAGCATTTTCAACCAAGCCATTTACATAGAATTACCCTGACATATATCACACATTTATCTTATGCCATAAGGTGGCATCCAACCGACCAAACACTACTCCTCTAATCAATGGTACTCTTCTGCAGTACAAAGGGAGGTGTCTCCGTTAACAGTGCATCAGTGAAAACGGTTTGCAAAATAGCAGATGTGATGACAGTCTATTGGGATAATCTGGAAACATGTCTTGGATCAACCTGTTACTTCTTTTCATTGTTGCAACCAGACAATTAACATTCTCTGCCAGCATGGGCGACTTACGTCGCCTTCATCATCACCTATTCAGCAACTACACCTCTGACGACAGGCCATTGATAAACCAGTCACAACCTCTAGTCATGGATGTCAATTTCCATTCCTGAGGATCCATCGTATTGACAACACATCAAGGAGTTCTCCATCCGAGGAATACTGTCCCTTGCTTGGATGGACGAGTTCCTCACGTGGACATCGGCTGATTTCGGAGGATTGAAACACTATCGCCCAGAGAAGAGTGAGATTTGGACCCCAAGCATTCTGAATGAAGACGGTGTTGAAGACCAAGAGGTTATGAAGAAGATAACAAGACGTGAATGAGTCAGTTGTGGTTCATGTACCTGGTTATTTCTCAACCTTCTGTAATTTTGACAAGACATATTTCCCGATTGACAGTCAGACTTGTAACATCCGTCTGAACTCCTTAGATCATTTTGCTAAAGAACTGTTTCAGAACAAGTGACGACCATTGGAAATAACATAGATGCTGAATGGACTGTGGTTTGGGCGACGATGATAAGTACTCAAATCCCCATTGCTCCACATTGCTATTACAGAGTCCAGGTTTCCAAAAAGCCTTTGTTTGCTATCTTGAACATTGTGATACCCATCGTCACCATCTCCGTCCTCAGCATGATGGTGTTCCTCGTCCCCGTGGAGTCTGGGGAAAAGTTGTCATTTTCTCTGTCAGCGTTGTTGTCACTGGTGGTCTTCATGAGCTTCATCTGTGAACAGATTCCTGCATCACCGGAGAAACCACCACTACTGGTCATCTATCTGACGTCGATGGTTCTGCTAAATGCTCTGTCAGTAATTAGCACAGTTCTCGTCTTGCTGTGCCATCACCGAGTCTCTGTTGCAAAGGAAACCAGAACATGTAACAGTTTATCCAACCCGAAAACTACAGATGTTGTGATGGAGAAGCCATCAATCATGAAACCCAGACCACTGATCTGCTGTGGGAAGCAGAAGAACTATTATTCAGTTTTTCCAAACTGGAACAATATATTGTTTCTGTTATTCGTGGGAACTGTGGTGGGAATCACTATCGGTACCATGACACGAATGACAAATAACAGTTGACTTCACTTTGAAAGGCAATTTATGTAAATTAATGACAATTTTTACATAAGTTTGCTATCTATCCAATAATTAAATAAAGAGTTGAAAGTAAGTGAAAGAGATATATTGTATACTAGGAAACTCGGAAATAGTCCCACTATCGTAGTAATCATTTTGAGGTTTGCATACTGCTTTTACATAGTTCTTTGATGCCTCCAAACGGTCTTTTGATGTGGTGTGTTTTCCTTACAATTTATGTCATTGATGTATGTCAACATAATGTCCCCAGCTGTGTTATTTATGTGCGTAGCTTTTAATGTCGTGTGAAGACAACACTCCGTCAGTGCAGTGCACATCTCCTGATGTGTGGCATCATACAGGAAGAAGCAGTACTGTCGGTCACCATGGTTCCTAGTATGGTGGCCTGTTTAGGTTTTGTTACATGAACATTTGTCTCTGAGAACTGCTGATTAATTTCCTTTGCTGACTTCTTTTGATGCGTCTTGATATAATGTTTTACTGTTACTCTCTCTGAATGTAGTTTAACAATAAACGTCTCTCAACATAATCAATACAAAGTTGTGTGAATCAGTAATCATCGTTGTTGACTCAAAGGGGAACGGCTGACTTTCACAAATGTCTTTCTTTCCTTCCTTCCTTCCTCAAGTTTATTTACGTATAAACGTAAACAATTAATAAATTTACTGATGTTACTATTACTTTTGGCAGATATATTCACTCACTCACTCATGCATAAATTTAAGCATAGCTATATGTTCTAACATCACCAGCAATGTCCTCCACATGTCTACCATAAAACCTTTTGAAAGGTACTCAGGCCTTGAATGTGGTACCCTTGTACCGTTAAGGGTCTGGCAAAATAAAACACTATCATGCACGTTTCCATTACGTCACGCTTCTCTTCATGGGGTTACAATAGTGAGTGAAAGAGTATATTGAGAACACACGGCTGGCACATGACCACACATCATACGAAATATCAACACATTAACATCTTTTACATATCTCCAACACAAACACAAACACACACATACTCGCGCGCGCGCACACACACACCACCACCACTACCACCACCACCACACACAACACTACACCAAAACATCACATAAACAAATATACACGCGTGTATTTGCACTATAACACGCAAAAGAATTAGAGACATGAATGGTGTGTTGTATGTGATGTTCGTTATGAACTCTGTTATTAGTCTTTCATTAGTCTTATCTTAACTTGACTCAGCTGTCACTTGTTGATTTTCCAAATGAAATCCGCTATCAACTCAAGATGACACACACAGCGGGACATACGTACGGGTGGTAACATCCATGAGGGATGCGTGGCTAGTGCAATTGCTTCATGTAAAAGTATCTTTACTCTTAGACCGCCTCCGTGGTCTAGTGCTAGAGCGTCCGCCCGGAGAGCGGAAGGTCCGGGGTTCGATCCCCGGCCGCGTCATACCAAAAGACGTTAAAAGATGGTACTTGTTGTTACCCTGTCTGGCGCTCGGCATTAAGGGGCTAAAACAAGGACTGGTCGGCTCGGAGTCCGTATACTGTGTCTGAGTGGGGTATTCATGTTAAACTGCGACATGGTATATCAGTGAGCTAGCACTAAGAATCGGCATCAGTCCGGACTAGTACAAGCAGCCACGCACATACACACACGTCGCTATATAAGTGCAATAATCTTGGACGGGACGTTAAACCCAATTTCACCTCACATCTTTACTCTTAAAAACTCGCGTTTATGTTAATACCAAGTAGAAGAACAAAGATAAGTGCTGACAATAAACATCCTATGCAAGAACGTTTATGTCTGTAAACATAACACCAAAACACATCATATAATGTGCAGGTGCCTCATGCAATGGCGCAACACACATGCGTAGAATGTCATTCCTGATTCTGACGCTTTCAAAAAAGGTCGTCGATTAAACTCGGTGGACCATTATTTACGTCAAACGTATGGATTCTGCTTATCATAAAGTTGTGATTTACTATATTTCATTCCTTGTGTGTGTATAAACTATCGATGCGGCGCTATTTACATGCTAGAAACTCTCAGAAGTCATCTTACATGTAGGTGGCCAATACGTTTAATGTTTGACAGTCTGTGATTAGCACTGGTACTAACAAACCCAAAATGTTGACGATCGACCCCGTTCATGATCAGGGCGCCTCAGGTCAACGACAAGACAACAAGATCGATTGATCCGAAACCAGGCTCAAACTTTCATCACACTACTGGCGTAAGGGTTACGGTTCAGACGATCAGAAATCGTCTACTTGCAGCACATCTCCATGCTCGGGCACGTGTTGTGCCGCCCCTTACAAATGGTCATGTTGCCAACAGACATGATGGTGTACATATTGTAAAAATAGGGTAATCGTCGCTGGTCACCTGTCATATTTTCAGATTAGTCCTGATGTGCATTTTCATGATAGGCGTGGTCTGGCGACGTCGAAATGAACGCCTAGCCAATGTTAACCTGAGACCTCATGACATATTTGGGAGTGGCTCGGTTATGGTGTGGGCGAACCCCCCTACATATTGTGCAAGGAAGGGTCACGGCAACGAAGACAACGCCCGTGATCACTGTGCACGAATCGTCAATGTTCGCCTCCACCTGCACAACATCCCCAGAATGCCTTGGTCGGCAATGGCCCCAGCCAGACCTTTCCCCCATTGAACACATCTGGGACATGATAGAGAGACACGTGTTTCAGCGTCATAGGCCGCCGACCACGTTGCCTGAAAGTGGTCCCGCGCAGCAAGAGGATAGGGACAGACTCCCTCAAATCTCGACTGGGAGACCCATTCTTTACACAAACTACTGATAAAAAGTCAACTTTGACATTTCCGATCTTACCACTATCATCCCTCAAGATCGCTGGCGGTCATAACATCGACTGTTATACTTCGCTTAAAAGTTATTTCCGAGTATCGCCTACTCCTTTAAGAGTAGTTACTACGTATTCCCCCACTGCAGTATGTGTCTTGGTAGGTGAATGAGTAGAACAGAGTGTTTGTTTGTAAATCCTAAAGAACACACACACACACACACACACACACACACACACACACACACACACACACACACACACACACACACACATATATATATATATATATGATCTACAATAATCCAATATGCCCAGCCCGCTTGTCATATGACACAGTTCATCACTCTCGTATTCTTTTGGATGTACTATGTGAGGATTTTCCGTTGATTAATTTGGTATCAAGTTTACTTGTGTCTTTTTATATTTATATTTTCAGCATTTCTGTACTGTTCTGAAATATGTTTGTAAACATAACTGATAATATATATTTCAGTAACGGGAATATCAGCGTACAGGCGCATGGAAACCAGCTTCGTGTTTTATTCCTCCCATTAACGTACATGATTATGAAGTGAGGTGAAATGGGATTTAACGTCGTGCCCATGATTATTGCATTAGTATATTGACGTGCGACGTGAATCTACTGGAGCAACAGTTACGTGTATAACCTCATGAAAATCTCACGGGACACGAAACATTACATAGCTACATAATCACTTACACTTGAGCATACAACATAAACAGGATCAGGGAATCGTTTAGAAAACACGAAGGAACTAAAAAAACAAGAGGAAACAAGAAGACATAGGAAGAGGGAGGAAAGACGAATTAAACAACAGGAAACAAGATGTCAGAACAAGAAGGAAAGACGATTCCAACAACAGGGAAACACAGATATGTCAGAACAAGAAGGAAAGACGATTCCAACAACAGGAAACAAGATGTCAGAACAAGAAGGAAATACTATTCCAACAACAGGGAAACACGGATATGTCAGAACAAGAAGGAAAGACGATTCCAACAACAGGAAACAAGATGTCAGAACAAGAAGGAAAGACGATTTCAACAACAGGGAAACACGGATATGTCAGAACAAGAAGGAAAGACGATTTCAACAACAGGGAAACACGGATATGTCAGAACAAGAAGGAAGGACGATTCCAACAACAGGGAAACACAGATATGTCAGAACAAGAAGGAAAGATGATTCCAACAACAGGAAACAAGATGTCAGAACAAGAAGGAAAGACGATTCCAACAACAGGGAAACACGGATATGTCAGAACAAGAAGGAAAGACGATTCCAACAACAGGAAATAAGATGTCAGAACAAGAAGGAAAGACGATTCCAACAACAGGGAAACACAGATATGTCAGAACAAGAAGGAAAGACGATTCCAACAACAGGAAACAAGATGTCAGAACAAGAAGGAAAGACGATTTCAACAACAGGGAAACACAGATATGTCAGAACAAGAAGGAAAGACGATTCCAACAACAGGGAAACACAGATATGTCAGAACAAGAAGGAAAGACGATTCCAACAACAGGGAAACACAGATATGTCAGAACAAGAAGGAAAGACGATTCCAACAACAGGAAACAAGATGTCAGAACAAGAAGGAAAGACGATTCCAACAACAGGGAAACACAGATATGTCAGAACAAGAAGGAAAGACGATTCCAAGAACAGGAAACAAGATGTCAGAACAAGAAGGAAAGACGATTTCAACAACAGGGAAACACAGATATGTCAGAACAAGAAGGAAAGACGATTCCAACAACAGGGAAACACAGATATGTCAGAACAAGAAGGAAAGACGATTCCAACAACAGGGAAACACAGATATGTCAGAACAAGAAGGAAAGACGATTCCAACAACAGGAAACAAGATGTCAGAACAAGAAGGAAAGACGATTCCAACAACAGGGAAACACAGATATGTCAGAACAAGAAGGAAAGACGATTCCAAGAACAGGAAACAAGATGTCAGGACAAGAAGGAAAGACGATTCCAACAACAGGAAACAAGATGTCAGAACAAGAAGGAAAGACGATTCCAACAACAGGGAAACACAGATATGTCAGAACAAGAAGGAAAGACGATTCCAACAACAGGAAACAAGATGTCAGAACAAGAAGGAAAGACGATTCCAACAACAGGGAAACACAGATATGTCAGAACAAGAAGGAAAGACGATTCCAACAACAGGAAACAAGATGTCAGAACAAGAAGGAAAGACGATTCCAAGAACGGGAAACAAGATGTCAGAACAAGAAGGAAAGACGATTCCAACAACAGGGAAACACAGATATGTCAGAACAAGAAGGAAAGACGATTCCAACAACAGGGAAACACAGATATGTCAGAACAAGAAGGAAAGACGATTCCAACAACAGGGAAACACAGATATGTCAGAAAAAGAAGGAAAGACGATTACAACAACAGGGAAACACGGATATGTCAGAACAAGAAGGAAAGACGATTTCAACAACAGGGAAACACAGATATGTCAGAATATACAACAAAACTTAATGTCAAAATAACATTACAAGATACAAAACATTAACAAAAGGTTGACTACTAAATTACAACAGAGATATTAGCACAATACTGTAATTTTCCATAATTATTATGTATTAAGTGACAGAAATATATACAACACTTATAATTACCAACTGTGGGCTGAACCACATATTCTCATTAGCAGGTATAGACCTGATCACTGCCATTAATCCTACTTACAGTACATCAAATATACCAAATAATAAACTAAATAACTGCATAGACAAAGCTGTTAAATGTTTACTTTCAACAATTATTCTGAACACAGCTACACCATTTAAGTGTTCAAAGTTAAGTTGAACAATTATATTACCATTAAAAAGTGCAAAACAGAACAACAATTTTTATTCATATTTTATAGTTTTTATAAAACAACTTTCCTAAAACAAACTAAACTAACCTGAAGTATTGTTTTCACATTCCCAGCAAGAAAATATCTTCCCATTCTTGATCAGCCAAGTGACCACGTATGTAGCATGCTCACAGCACGAAAAGCATGTGCATTACAAAACCAATCAAACTGGTTCTACTTGGTTTACAGAAACTTGTAGCCAATCAAATGTGATGACACACTTCTTGTATAGAAATGACACCTTATAATAACTATGAGGCAAGCTATGGATTGGGGGCCCTTATTGGGGTGTGGGAAGTATTCATTTATCTTGAGAATGCTAAATTGATCTTTTTTTAACTAAAAATCCACCAGCAAATAACTTCAAATGACATATTATTCCCAACTCTGCTAGACGTCCTCGTCATTTCAACATTGAAAAACATCTGCTCAGAAATACAAATTAAGTACCAGAACTAACTGCAATAATATCCTGCCGTACTTCTACCGGAATAGAATCAAACACATCCTCATTAGATAACTCCCTCAACATCAGTTTTGTTTACATACACGGCTCCCTTGGATCAATACATATTGTTGATGTAAAACAGTGTACTGTGTGTTTTGCTGTTCAAAGGCAGTGGACTGTTTCCCCGGATGCAACTTTGACCATCAGTTTAGCATCTCTAACCTCACCAATATACTGTTTGCCAGGTTGTCAGATTACAGTGAAACCTGAAATTACATCATTTAACTGATGTTTTAATTTCCTCTCACTTTAACTTCTTCTGTTTTCTTTATGGTATATATGACGTGAATTAACATCTCTTGGAAATTGTTTCAAATCAATAGATCAAGCCAATATAACTAATTCCGTCTTTATTGTTTGAAAACAGATAGCATGTACAGAACAGAGTCTGATCGAACTGGGTGGAAGTTGACACAAGAAACAGCAAGCCATTTTCACAGAATTACACCGAAATAGATCACACATTCATCTTTTGACATAAGTTAGCATCCAATCAGATACTACTTCTCTAATCCATTGTGCGGGCTCTTCTGCAGTACAACAAGGGATGTGTCACTATTGTTCCCACAAACATAGGCTGACAGTGCTTCAGTGAAAACGATACGCAAAACAGCAGATGTAACTTCAGTGTGTTGGGATAATCTAGAAATATGTCTTGGGTCCATCTGTTTATTCTGATCATTGTTGCAACAAGACAAGTAACATTCTCTGCCAGTATTGTCGACTTACGTCGCCTACGTCATCACCTATTCAGCAACTACACCTCAGACGTAAGGCCATTGTTAAACCAGTCACAACCTCTACTCATGGATGTCAATTTCCAGTTCCTGAGGATCCATCGTATTGACAATTCACAAAAGGAGTTCTCCATCCGAGGAATACTGTCCCTTGCTTGGATCGACGAGTTCCTCACGTGGACATCGGCTGATTTCGGAGGACTGAAACACTATCACCCAAAGAAGTGCGAAATTTGGACCCCAAGCATTCTGAATGAAGACGGTGTTGAAGACCAAGAGGTTATGAAGAAGATAACAAGACGTGTGTTGTACAAAAATGGATCAGTTGTGGTTCATGTACCTGGTTATTTCTCAACCTTCTGTAATTTTGACATGATGTATTTCCCGTTTGACAGTCAGACATGTTACATCGATCTTAACTCCTTAGATCATTTTGCTGAAGAACTGGAATTCCGTCCTGTTTCAAAACAAGTGACAACCATTGGAAATAACATAGATGCTGAATGGACTGTGGACTCGGCTTCAATGGCAAGTGGTCAAATCACCATTGCTAAACATTTCTATTACAGAGTCCGTATCAAATTCCAGCTTTCCAGAAAACCTTTGTTTGCCATCTTGAACATTGTGATACCCATCGTCACCATCTCCGTCCTCAGCATGATGGTGTTCCTCGTCCCCGTGGAGTCTGGGGAGAAGTTGTCCTTTTCTCTGTCGGCGTTGTTGTCACTGGCGGTCTTCATGAGTTTCATCAGTGAACAGATTCCTGCATCATCGGAGAAACCACCACTACTAGTCATCTACCTGACGTCGATGGTTCTGCTAAATGCTCTTTCAGTAATTAGCACAGTTCTCGTCTTGCTGTGCCATCACCGAGTCTCTGTTGCCAAGGAAACCAGAACATGTAACAGTTTATCCAACCCGAAAACTACAGATTTTGTGATGGAGACACCTTCATTCAGACAACTCAGTCCTCTTACCTGCTGTGGGAAAGATAAGAAATATTTGTCAGCCAGCCGTGCCTTGAACAACACATTGCTTCTGTTGTTTATGGGAGTTGTGATAGGAATTACTGTTAGTATCATTGCACGAATGACAAATAACAACTGACTTCGTAAATAGGTAATGTATGTTAATATGTGACAATGCCGAATATTTGTTTGATCTGAAACAGAAACGTATGTCATGAAAAATGTGGATTTGTCTAAATTTAGAAATCTGTCCATACATGCTTCAGTGTAATGACACTTTAGCATGGATCTCTGAAGTTGCTATCCGTAATTACTTAGTAGTTTACCACTGCAGACAGCAATATTGCCGGTATATCCTTGTATCCTGGTATAATTCAGCCTGGGTCAGAAAAAAACATCATTATGAGCACTGCCTCAAACAGTTGATGCCAGACCATCACGCAGCCAGGTAATCTCGATTCATTAAGTCACACATTTTGACAAGAATGTCTTACCGAGGGCCTATTATAACCTGGAATCCCGACAGGGTTCGTAATTACTAATTCTTGGCTTTACTATAACTCTCAAAGTACAGTGTATTGTGTGTGTGCCAACTAGTTTCACATATAAAGCGGTCACTATGTGATCTGTGTGTGGCTGTTTATGTCATTTTTGTACACTGCTATCAATCAACGCATTACACACACATGGTACACATGTGAGATTTACCTGTTGAAGTTAATGTATACTCTGCAAAATTAGAAACGCAATTGTGATTTTAGATGTATATTTTGTATATCATCTAAATAATCAACAGATGGTAATCGATTGTTCAAAATTTGCACACATCATTGTCATTGACCCAGGTCCAATATGGCACACATGGAACAGTAGATGTTCAAGGTAAAGGTCATCAGTTCTCAACATCTTGTATGGCAACCTTTAGAGTCCAAAAACTGACTGGCATCGTCGTTGCATGGACGTAATCAGGTCCCGAATTATGGCCTAGGGGATGTTCACCCACTCTGCCTTGCAGTACTTGTTCCAACTGACGAAGTTTCTTTTGTTGTTGCTGACGTGCTCGCAGTCGTTGATCCAGTGCATCCCATAAATGTTCGATTGGGTTTTAATCTGGAGACTTAGAGTGTCATGACAGGACCTGGATGTTGTGATCCCTGAAAATAGTCACGTCAGTCTTGCCGTGTGAGGTCGGGCGTTGTCTAGTTGGAAAATGACGTGGCCGTGGTGGTTCTTGTCTATGTCTATGTCCTGTGCTTAGTGGTGATACATGTCGACCAGATCTTGCAAGGTGCATGTGCATGTTGGTGTTTTGGCGCCAGGCTCTCACGTCGTTATGGTTTTTTTGCGATTTTTCCATAGTGTCCAGATTTCTGGAGTACCTCATTCTTTCCACACAAATCAATCCCATGCATGTAGAAATGACGAATTCATTTTTGGTATCAACTTTGGCATGACGAGTGAAACCTTAACCGCCAAGGTACCCCATTGCAACAACTTCCATTCATCTCCATTTGTGATTTTGAGATACCCTTACCATATCGCCATCATACCCAAATACAGTGAGCCTATTCTTACAAACAGCCACTGGCGTGACAGTCCCAAAATTCTTCATTTTCAGGTCACGGTCGCATTCACTCACTTATTCTGATAAAAAGGAACAGTGATGTAGGTATGTTTAGAGATAAACATCTTTATTGTCCCAATACACATGACGGTTGGGGTTAGACGATATCTATCTTAAAACTGAAAAGTGATAAACCCAAAACTATGATTGGAAGAATTAAACATTTAGGAGAAACAATACTTTTTGTTTCATTGGTGAAAGTGAAAGTGCTGCTTTTCACGAACTGTTTAATTTTCCCACTCATATTATTGGGTTTGTTACTGTACAGTTTTATCCCACGCACGCACGCACGCACGCACACACACACACACACGCACGCACACACACACACACACACACACACACACACACACTCACTCACTCTCACACACACTCTCACACACACACAAACACACACACACACTCACTCACACACACACACACACATATACACACACACACTCACTCACTCACACACTCTCACACACACGCACACGCACGCACACAGACACACGCACACACACACATGACGTCAAAACACGAGGGCGATGCCAACACTTTATAGTTCATTCTTCTATATTTTAACAAAATCTGAAATATGTCTTCAGGACATTTTGGATGACAATCATTCAAAGTCCCAGAAAAGGAACCGATGTGGTTATTAAAATCGATAGCTGTGTGGGAACTTTGTAGTTACACATAAACAAAAAAGATACTAGGATATATTGTCCTGAGCCAAAGCAGATACTCACCACGGACATGACGGATACTGAGTTTTGCAATGACTAGGAATTGCGTTTTTTTGTGTTTTTGTACATGTGGGCATCGCCCTCGTGTTTTGACGTCATGTGTGTGTGCGTGTGTCTGTGTGCGTAAACAAGTAAAACAACAACACATAAAACAAGTACGTATCGAATGTTTCACGTTATACATTTAATTTTCCATCATGGGGTTAAAATTCAATAATATGCAAGTCCGTTAAATTGCAAAGTCAGAGGTTAGTCCAGTACCGCGCGACCGCAATTCTCGCACAGCGTTGATTTTTCAAAGCTCTGCGTCTGAATATTAACTTGGCAATCAAAATTCCAGCGATAATGTAGTGAATCACAAGCTTTTTGTCAGAGATCTCGCGAGACCCGAGTTGTATGCAACTCGCCGCCGTGTGAATGCCGAGTTGTATACAACTTCAGTTTGTGCAACTAATTGCATACAACAAGTTGTATACCACTAGTTGTACCGTGTGAATGCCCTTTAAGGTACATTCGAAGAAGAAATGGAATGAATTTTCACAAGGAGCATGCTATACAAGGAGCATGAGATAAATTCATGCTATCATCGTTATTTGACAAGGAAAACAAATTTCTTCTATGTATTTATATTTTTTTATTTTTCTCGTTTTGGTTGAATTATAAAAAAATATCAAAATGATCACACCACTTGACTTGATTGAAATAAACTAAAGTTCTAAAGATTGTTAACAATAGTAAAATATTACATCATAACAAAATAATTACTGCAAAATGACACAGTGAGCACAACTATATTCTTATATATAAATTGATATGATTAATAATCAATAATACATGGCAATTGCTTGCACAAAAGAAATCTTTTTGTTTTAAAAGTTTCAAAACATGTTTGTTGACATAAAACCAGATGGGTTTCACAATTAAACAAAGGGAATAAATGAGTTATGATTGCAATACGCATGGGAATTAAAAATAATTCTTTTTATACTTTAAGTTTTTAGTAATGTCAATATCAATTTATGCATTTGAAATATTTGAATACAAACTGTTAAAAAGTTATCTGTTTCTGTAAATTATATAAAGATCACATGTAGATTGAACATTTACTGGACATTAATTAGTTGGGTTTTTGTTCATTTCATGACATGATTAAATTGGTACAGTTAAGTAAATATCATTTTGGTAGAAATATTAATTGTTACCAAAATTGCAGATCAAACTGTACTTTACTTTAAGTATTTACACACCCTTTATGTAATAATTCAGTTGAAATATTACACCTCATGCTATCTAATCTGTCAACATTGACAATCAAAATAACAACTGTTCACAATCACAACAGCACAAGTAGATCTAGAGGTCTAATATTTTATTGGAATGCATTTGAGTCCATTCAAATTTATATCAAATACGCAACTGATGCAAACTTCTTATTTGTTACGATTGTAAATTCTCAGTAAGTTACAATTTGATACATTATATCAACATATCAATTTAGTTAGTTTCCGACATATATCTAGATATGGTCAAAAGGTCAATATTTCGACTTCAAATACAACCCGCAAAGTTATTTAAACTCACAATAAATAGTTTGGCTTAATTGTGTGTAAAGAATGAATTATTCTTTACAAGATTTCAGTAGCATTGGTATTAAGTCTGTTCAGCTACCATAAACTACACTGGGAGTTACCAGGTGGTCATGGATATTTTAAATTGAAATCACAACAGAACGGCCAGACTCAAATTTATATTGGTAAGGAGACCAGATAACAGTAGAATAGTTTGTCAATAAGAATAATGTTCAATACTTACGATAAATGTACCGGGATGGATAAATTGTCACAGTTTGTCCCGATAACGTGCCTTGTTGACATCTCCTTGTGTTTCATGTGCTATCCAGCCTTCACCTTCTGCTCTCCTAGCCTCGCTTTCAAACCGGAAGTAGCGAAGTGTGAAAAAGGTCAATAAGCATACGGAAATAAACTTAATGTTTTATCCCACTCATTCACGTACATGTATGCACCAGTGCACAAGCTACAGGTGTAGTCTCATGAAAACCTCATGTGACGCGAAACAACGCGAGATGCCTGCACTGTTAATGATTCACAACCTTTCAATGTATACGGGCTCACTGTAAGTGCAGTCGTGTTTGAAAAATGTAATTCCTGGTTTGATTTCAACAAAATCAGTAAAAGGTTTCTGGCTCATCGATCACTTGATTGTCTCGTTTGTTAACAGTCCGCGTCGCATGGCAGGAGTACTGGTATGCGGCGTCAGGTAATATATACTTGCGGGTGCTACCGTTAGGGGATGACATCCTAACCCTTTTCGCGAACACCTGGTGTCATCACTGATTTTCAGGGGTTTCTTCATATAATTTTCACAGTTATTTTGCCCCATGCGCCAATGGAATCTGTTTTGGCGCCAATGAAAGCAAGCATTAGTCAAACGAGATATGGCGATCGCCACAGGTCTGAAAGACAGGGATCACATTAGATGATCAATTATTGGCTGAGATACTGAATTTTTTTAATGAAAACAATTTCAAATTCACTGTCTTTTATTTTTAAATAATACACTGCCTTGGACCCTAGCTTCAGTAGCTGCACCATGCAATACTCGCTTGTGGCCAATGAGGAGACATACACAGCGTACATCGGAAACTCCATGGTCCTGGTTGTGGTACTGGTCAGTGAACATCAACGTGGATCTCCTCACCATGTGTTACCAGTTACCCCATTACGTCACTGATGTGGTTGTTGCGCACTAACAAGCCCACACAGTAATATAACCCAATTATATCACGAACCATTGAAGTAAATGATAGGTGTTGTCAATGTTGCAATCTTCCATTTACCTATGATCGAACTTGTAAGAGTGTATGGACTTAAAATAAATCTAAAACCCGTTATATTGGATTTCAAGCTGGTGCGGTGATAAAAGGTGTATCAAGTGAGAGTGAGTGGGTATTGTTTTACGCCGCTTTTAGCAACAGCCCAGCAATATCACCCCGAGGTAAACCACATTAAGCAGACCCATGCCACATACAGGCTGTTGGTTGGTCATTAGGATAAATCATGTATGGTTCGCATAATAGATTTGTCACGAGGATTTATTTACAATCATGTAAAACAATTACGTATATTTACATAAACAAAACAATATATACTAACAGGGGAAAAAACTGTTCTTCATATAAAGTGATGAGAATAACAAAATAATATTTGGCCATTGGTCTGATAGATGTGTTTTCACAAAAGCCATACCTGGTAACATTCATTGACAAAAGCCATACCTGGTAACATTCATTGACAAAAGCCATACCTGGTAACATTCATTGACAAAAGCCATACCTGGTAACATTCATTGACAAAAGCCACACCTGGTAACATTCATTGACAAAAGCCATACCTGGTAACATTCATTGACAAAAGCCATACCTGGTAACATCCATTGACAAAAGCCATACCTGGTAACATTCATTGACAAAAGCCACACCTGGTAACATTCATTGACAAAAGCCATACCTGGTAACATCCATTGACAAAAGCCACACCTGGTAACATTCATTGACAAAAGCCATACCTGGTAACATTCATTGACAAAAGCCATACCTGGTAACATCCATTGACAAAAGCCATACCTGGTAACATTCATTGACAAAAGCCATACCTGGTAACATTCATTGACAAAAGCCATACCTGGTAACATTCATTGACAAAAGCCATGCCCGGTAACATTCATTGACAAAAGCCATACCTGGTAACATTCATTGACAAAAGCCAAACCTGGTAACATCCATTGACAAAAGCCATACCTGGTAACATTCATTGACAAAAGCCACACCTGGTAACATTCATTGACAAAAGCCATACCTGGTAACATTCATTGACAAAAGCCATGCCCGGTAACATTCATTGACAAAAGCCACACCTGGTAACATTCATTGACAAAAGCCATACCTGGTAACATCCATTGACAAAAGCCATACCTGGTAACATCCATTGACAAAAGCCATACCTGGTAACATTCATTGACAAAAGCCAAACCTGGTAACATTCATTGACAAAAGCCATGCCCGGTAACATTCATTGACAAAAGCCACACCTGGTAACATTCATTGACAAAAGCCACACCTGGTAACATTCATTGACAAAAGCCACACCTGGTAACATTCATTGACAAAAGCCATACCTGGTAACATTCATTGACAAAAGCCATACCTGGTAACATTCATTGACAAAAGCCATACCTGGTAACAAGAGACAGAGTGACACTCCCTAAAAGAGGGATGGTGTAACAACTCAATCAACAATGTCAATACCGGGCGTGACCACTCTTTGTGTTGATACTGGTGAGCCAGTGGCGGCGCATTGAAGACAGCCTGGGCGATGTAGTTCCAAATGATCCTGGTCCTGATGATCCTGACCGATGTCCTCCCGGCAGCGTCATCAGTGTTGATGAGTTGTGTCCTCCGATGAGTTGTGTCCTCCGATGAGTTGTGATGCCACCCCATACCATTATATGTCCACCAAACTGATGACGTTGTACTTGGAAGCATAATTGGGTTATCGCTAGACGTCGGGGCTGGATGCTGTGATCCCTCAACCAGATGCGTACGGTTCTACCTCCAATTGGTCTAAACCAAGGAATTGTCCGCTGTTAATGTTGCAATTTGGTATCGATTCCGTGTATGCACCAACCAAATGTTGTCTTGATGAGGTGACGCCACATGTGGACGACAAGCCTGTGGTAAGTCACGAGTGTTGCCCTGCTGTAGATGGCGTCTCCAAGCATACTGCGGTGTTGTATATACGTACTTGCTGCGGTGTTGTATATACGTACATACTACGGTGTTGTATATACGTACATACTGCGGTGTTGTATATACGTACATACTGCGGTGTTGTATATACGTACATGCTGCTGTGATGTATATACGCAGATGCTGCGGTGTTGTATATACGTACATGCTTCGGTGTTGTATATACGTACATACTGCGGTGTTGTATATACGTACATACTGCGGTGTTGTATATACGTACATGCTGCGGTGTTGTATATACGTACATGCTGCGGTGTTGCATATACGTACATGCTGAGTATTGTATATACGTACATGCTGAGTATTGTATATACGTACATGCTGCGTATTGTATATACGTACTTACTGCGGTGTTGTATATACGTACATGCTGCGGTGTTGTATATACGTACATGCTGCGGTGTTGTATATACGTACATACTGCGGTGTTGTATATACGTACATACTGCGGTGCTGTATATACGTACATACTGCGGTGTTGTATATACGTACATACTGCGGTGTTGTATATACGTACATGCTGCGGTGTTGTATATACGTACTTGCTGCGGTGTTGTATATACGTACATACTGCGGTGTATGTACATACTGCGGTGTTGTATATACGTACATACTGCGGAGTTGTATATACGTAGATGCTGCGGTGTTGTATATACGTACATACTGCGGTGTTGTGTATACGTACATGCTGCGGCTATATTCGCACCACACTATACATGGCTATCAGTTTGAAAATAAGGTTCAAACGAACACATTTTTAAACGTTTCGTAAATATTAGGGCAAATGATATAATATTAAACAGTATTAGATAACTGTCGTGAAATGTTTAAGTGGAAAGCTATCTAAGAGCTATTCAAATCATACGTCAAGATTGAAACTGTAGAATACAATATAACATGACTACATACTTATGTACTTCGCCACCTTGACCTTGAAAATACCCAATATGTACAACAATGTTCACGTATGACATCACGCCCTTCCACACAATAGCCTATTCACTGACTGCAAAGCGCAGAATAGTCAGAGAAGGGGTTTCATTGCCGCAGGGATCACGCCCTTCCACACAATAGCCTATTCACTGACTGCAAAGCGCAGAATAGTCAGAGAAGGGGTTTCATTGCAGCAGGGATCACTTACACATAAATGAGTTCTGACATTGATCAAAATCAATGTTAAAATAAACTTGTTTGAAATTCTATTTGATTTCATGTCTTCGATTCTGGCCTTGATACAGATAAATACCGCCTGTTACGACGTAAATTGTAAAAAGCGTATAGTTGACAAAGTCATCTATATCCCCCGCCCATTTTAACACGTTATGGTCCCAAACCAGGTAACTGACCCAACATTTCTCTTAGCCCATGTCAAAATAGCTGCAATGAAAATTCTAAAATAAACATTTCTAAAACTCCTTAATATCAAATTGCACTAGTTCAGTATGCGCTTTATATACATACATGCAATTTTTTGGCAAGGAAATATTTAACAGTTTATTTGTTATACTACTTAAGTAAACCAATCCTATATTAAAACTTGAATCCAACTTGTTGTCATGGAAACATAAACATTTCTAAAAGTGCTATATATATCAAAAGGCACCAGTTCAGTATGTGCCTGGTAGACATGCAAAGTTTTGTAAGAAATTATTTATCGGTTTTTGAGTTACTCTCCGGAAACGAACAGCACCCTTATAGAACCTAAGTCCAACTTGTTGCCATGGAAACGTATAAAAAATTTATAAAACTCCTAAAAAGCAAAAGGCACCAGTTCAGTATGTGTCTGGTAAACATGCAAAGTTTTGTAAGAAATTATTTAACGGTTTTTGAGTTACTCTCCGGAAACGAACAGCACCCTTATAGAACCTAAGTCCAACTTGTTGCCATGGAAACGTAAAAAATAAAAATAGAAATAAAACTCCTAAATAGCAAAAGGCACCAGTTCAGTATGTGTCTGGTAACATGCAAAGTTTTGTCAGAAATTATTTAACGGTTTTTGAGTTACTCTCCGGAAACGAACAGCACCCTTATAGAACCTAAGTCCAACTTGTTGCCATGGAAACGTAAAACATAAAAATTTATAAAATTCCTAAATAGCAAAAGGCACCAGTTCAGTATGTGCCTAGTAGACATGCAAAGTTTTGTAAGAAAGTATTTAATGGTTTTTGAGTTACTCTCCGGAAACGAACAGCACCCCTATAGAACCTAAGTCCAACTTGTTGCCATGGAAACGTAAAAAATAAAAATAGAAATAAAACTCCTAAATAGCAAAAGGCACCAGTTCAGTATGTGTCTGGTAAACATGCAAAGTTTTGTCAGAAATTATTTAACGGTTTTTGAGTTACTCGCCGGAAACGAACAGCACCCTTATAGAACCTAAGTCCAACTTGTTGCCACGGAAACGTAAAACATAAAAATTTATAAAATTCCTAAATAGCAAAAGGCACCAGTTCAGTATGTGCCTAGTAGACATGCAAAGTTTTGTAAGAAAGTATTTAATGGATTTTGAGTTACGCTCCGGAAACGAACAGCACCCTTATAGAACCTAAGTCCAACTTGTTGCCATGGAAACGTAAAAAATAAAAATTTATAAAACTCCTAAATAGCAAAAGGCACCAGTTCAGTATCTGTCTGGTAAACATGCAAAGTTTTGTAAGAAATTATTTAACGGTTTTTGAGTTACTCTCCGGAAACGAACAGCACCCTTATAGAGGTGAGGTGAAATTGGGTTTAACGTCGCGTCCAAGATTATTGCACTTATATAGCGACGTGCATGCACGTGTATGTGTGTGTGTGGCTGCTTGTACTAGTCCGCACTGATGCCGATTTATAGTGCTAGCTCACTGAGATACCATGCCGCAGTTTAACATGAATACCCCACTCAGACACAGTATACTGACTCCGAGCCGACCAGTCCTTGTTTTAGCCCCTTAATGCCGAGCGCCAGACAGGGTAACAACAAGTACAATCTTTTAACGTCTTTTGGTATGACGCGGCCCGGGATCGAACCCCGGACCTTCCGCTCTCCGGGCGGACGCTCTACCACAAGACCACGGAGGCGGTCGCACCCTTATAGAACCTAAGTCCAACTTGTTGCCATGGAAACGTAAAAAAATAAAAATTTATAAAATTCCTAAATAGCAAAAGGCACCAGTTCAGCATGAGTCTGATAGCAAGTAAAGTTTGGTAGAGAAATATTTAACGGTTTCTGAGTTATGCCCCGGAAACGATTTCGGGACGCACACACACACACACACACACACACACGCACGCACGCACGCACGCACGCACGCACGCACGCACGCACGCACACACACACGGACGGAACCAATTTCTATATCCCCCGCCAACTTCGTTGGGGCGGGGGATAATAAAAAGGTAAATTGTAATATTGTAATAATTTTGACGTAAATTGTAATAACAACGTAAATTGTAATAAAATTTGACGTAAATTGTAATACGCAAGTTGTAATAAAAATTGACGCAAATTGTAATAATCTCAACTACGTCAACAGGGACAAATATTTTGGAATAATGAAATGCCCAGGAAACAAAGAGCAACTTGGTGGAAACACAATCCACACGCACACACGCACGCACGCACGCACGCACGCACACGCACGCACACACACACACACACACACACACACACACGCACACACACGCACGCACTCAAGCACACATACACAAATAGTGACATACTGAGAATACAATGCTTACGTGTGGAGGACGCAATTAGGAGAAAATTTGACGCATCATTAAATAAAGAATAATAAAGAAATATTTATATGTATCTTCACTTCCAAAAAACATACTGTGCTTCATTTGACCTCAGTTCTGTGGCACTGGTTTATTCTTTTACTTGAAACAGACACATTCAAAATGTGTTCAATGTTGAGTACTTTCTAGCACATGGATATATTTGCACATGGGGTCCTGAAAGTCTCTTATTTTATGACATTTTAAAACTCTGTTTACAATGGTAATTTTCAGAACGTGCAAAACTGTAGGGCCCTGGGGGAGAAAAGGCTTTGATTCATAAACTTCCGTGTACGAAATTTTTTTCACTCGCTTGTGAGATGTTGCACATGTTGTAGCTGCTGGTAACTAAATTCTGTTGATACACACGCCCCACACAGCTGCATCAGTAGATATTGAAAAAATGGAAAGTGCATTATTGTCAACAGAGCTAATAATTCTCTTTCCAGAACGATGTATTGATATTTTATACTGTGTATTCTGGGCACAGACACAAGATACCATACATCACATGGGTCACCTTTCCCTACCACTATCGACAGTGTACTGTATGTTCTGCTATTCACAGGCAGTGCATTGTTTACGATGCAACTTCGGCTACCAGTTTAGCCTCTCTTACCTCACCAATATACTGTTTGCCAGGTTGTCAGGTTACAGTGAGACCTGACATTATAACATGTATCTGATGATTTGATTTCCTCCCTTTTTTGGCTTTGCTTTTGCTCAGGGCGTTGTGTCACAAATATCAATAAAGAGGCTATCAAGTCAATATTAACTAACATTATGTTCCTCGTTCTACAACACACAGCATGTAAGGAAAAGAGTCTGGTCGAACTAACTTTTACACAGAATATCCCTGAAATAGATCACACATTTATCTTAGGGCAGCATCCAACCAATCAAATATTACTTATCTAATCAATGATACGGACTCTCCAAGTATAACAAGGGGGGTGTCTCGCTTATTCCCGCAAGTATAGGCTGACAGTGCGTCAGTGAATAAGCAAAGCAAAATAGCAGATTCACGACAGTGCGTTGGGATAATCTAGAAACATGTCTTGGGTCCATCTGATTCTTCTGATCATAGTTTCAACAAGACAATTAACATTCTCTTCCAGCATTGACGACTTACATTGCCTACGTCATCACCTATTCAACAACTACACTGCGGATGTCAGACCATTGTTTAACCAGTCCCAGACTCTAATCATAGATGTTAATTTCGAGTTACTGAGAATCCATCACATCGAAGATATACAGAAGGAGTTCTCCATAAGGGGAATACTGTCGCTTGCGTGGAAGGACGAGTTACTTACCTGGAGCTCGACTGATTTCGGAGGCTTGAGACACTATCATCCAAAAAAGGGAGAGATTTGGACACCAAGTATTCTCAACGTAGATGGTGTTGAAGACCAAGAGGTTATGAAGAAGATAACAAGACGTGTGTTGTACAAAAATGGATCAGTTGTGGTTCATGTACCTGGTTATTTCTCAACCTTCTGTAATTTTGACATGACGTATTTCCCGTTTGACAGTCAGACTTGTTACATCAATTTGAACGCCTTAGATCATTTTGCTGAAGAACTGGAATTCCGTCCTGTTTCAAAACAAGTGACAACCATTAGAAATAACATAGATGCTGAATGGACTGTGGTCTTGGCTACGATGATAAGTAGAAAAGTCACCATTGCTCCGCATTGCTATTACAGATTTCGTGTCATGTTCCAGGTTTCCAGAAAACCTTTGTTTGCCATCTTGAACATTGTCATACCAATTGTCACCATCTCCGTCCTCAGCATGATGGTGTTCCTCGTCCCCGTGGAGTCTGGGGAGAAGTTGTCCTTTTCTCTGTCGGCGTTGTTGTCACTGGCAGTCTTCATGAGTTTCATCAGTGAACAGATTCCTGCATCATCGGAGAAACCACCACTACTGGTCATCTATCTGACGTCGATGGTTCTGCTAAATGCTCTGTCAGTAATTAGCACAGTTCTCGTCTTGCTGTGCCATCACCGAGTCTCTGTTGCCAAGGAAACAAGAACATGTAACAGTTTATCCAACCCGAAAACTACAGATGTTGTGATGGAGAAGCCTTCAATCAGGAAACCCAGACCACTGATCTGCTGTGGGAAAGATAAGAAATATTTGTCAGCCAGCCGTTCCTTGAACAACACATTGCTTCTGCTGTTTATGGGAGTGGTGATAGGAGTTACTATTAGTATCATTGCACGAATGACAAATAACAACTGACTTCGTAAATAGGTAATATATGTTGAGATACGACAAGTATTTGTTTTGTTCCAAAACACAAACGTATGTCATGAACAATGTTGAGTTCTCTAATTTAAGGAATATTTCCCTACTTGTGTCAGTTTTTATGATATTTTAACATGGTTCCTGATGCTGCTCTCTGTAACTACTCTTATGCTTATGAAGCGGCAAAGAGCGAATAAAGCTCAGTTCGGTTTAGTCATCTAACTGAGTCGATGGTTCTGCTAAATGCTCTGTCAGTAATTAGCACAGTTCTCTTCTTGCCGTGCCATCACCGAGTCTCTGTTGCCAAGGAAACCAGAACATGTAAAAAGTTGACCAACCTAAAAACTGCTGATGCTATGATGGAGAAACCTTTGTTTAGGGTCCACTGATCTTCTGTGGGAAGGTGAAGAACTATAATTCAATTTTTCCAAACTGGAACAATATATTGATTCTGTTATTCGTGGTAACTGTGGTGGGAATCACTATCGGTACCATGACACGAATAACAAATAACAGTTGACTTCACTTTGAAAGGCAATTTATGTAAATTAATGACAATGATGGAATATTGCATTTTTACATGTTTACTATATGTCCAATAATTGAATACGTTGAAAGTAAGTGAAAGAGATATTGTGTAAACGAGGAATCTTCGATGTCTCCAAATTATCTTATATTTTGATGTGGCGTGTTTTCCTTAAGCTTTATGTAATTGATGTATGTCAACATAAGGTCCTTAGCTGTGTTATTTATGTGCGTAGCTTTTAATGTCGTGTGAAGACAACACTCCGTCAGTGCAGTGCACATCTCCTGATGTGTGGCATCATACAGGAAGAAGCCGTACTGTCGGTCACCATGGTTCCTAGTAGGGTGGCCTAATTTGGATGTGGGCTCTATCATTGTCCTGTTTATATTGCGTAAACATTTGTGTGTGATAAATGCTGATTAACTGTCCTTTGCTGGCTTCTTTTCATGCTTCCTTATGTCATGTTTTCTTTGATGTCATGTTTACGTTGATAAACAACGACCACGAGTCGTTTATTGCTTATATGAAATATAGACATCGTGTACAGCCTGTTTAATGATATTGATAAAATGTACAAGCTTTACAAATATCTACCCAAATTAAAATACTGATGACTCCCTGAATAGAAGTCCATTTTACGAACAGGTGGGTAAAGTTTGGTATTTCCCGCATATACTTCGCTTCGATCATCTGTACTTTTTCTCCTAATACCGATAGTCTTATCTCTCCCACGTTTTTGGATGCGATCGTATTGCCACTGTGTTTATCTGCGTAGACACTTCCCTCTCAAAAATAACGTCGTCCAATATATGACGTGATCAAGGTGCGAGCGCATATTCGATTATCCAGAAATGACGCCATGATAGAACAGTGTTTTATCATGAAATATACCACGCTTCATTCGTCATTGTTCTTTGCGATTTATGGCGTAGCTATTTTATATATATGTAGATAAACATGTACGTATGTAAATAAAATGGATTCAACAATACTTGTAAATAGGTAAATTAATATATTTATTATAATATACAATACCTGTATACATGTGAAGGCCTGTCTCAACAATAAACAATGTCGAAGTTGGGGTGGTTCTTGTGGCCAACCTGTGCTAGTAACAAATTAACTTACTTCCAAATTAATACTCGTGTAAGGCTATCCGCTTCTTAATGGGAACCTAGTCATTCCCGACATATCAGCCGCGGAATCGTAAATTAGCTTACGTTTGGCCACCAATTGCCACTTATATCTGCCTGTAGCTGACACCTAGACTTACCTTGGGCAACCATTTGCCACTTATATCTGCCTGTAGCTGACACCTAGACTTACGTTGGGCAACCAATTGCCACGTATATCTGCCTGTAGCTGACACCTAGACTTACGTTGGGCTACCAATTGCCACGTATATCTGCCTGTAGCTGACACCTAGACTTACCTTGGGCTACCAATTGCCACGTATATCTGCCTGTAGCTGACACCTAGACTTACGTTGGGCAACCAATTGCCACGTATATCTGCCTGTAGCTGACACCTAGACTTACGTTGGGCTACCAATTGCCACGTATATCTGCCTGTAGCTGACACCTAGACTTACCTTGGGCTACCAATTGCCACGTATATCTGCCTGTAGCTGACACCTAGACTTACGTTGGGCCACCAATTGCCACGTATATCTGCCTGTATCTGACACCTAGACTTACCTTGGGCTACCAATTGCCACGTATATCTGCCTGTAGCTGACACCTAGACTTACGTTGGGCTACCAATTGCCACGTATATCTGCCTGTAGCTGACACCTAGACTTACGTTGGGCTACCAATTGCCACGTATATCTGCCTACATCTGACACCAAGACTTACGTTGGGCTACCAATTGCCACGTGTATCTGCCTGTAGCTGACACCTAGACTTACGTTGGGCAACCAATTGCCACGTATATCTGCCTATATCTGACACCAAGACTTACGTTGGGCTACCAATTGCCACGTATATCTGCCTGTAGCTGACACCTAGACTTACGTTGGGCAACCAATTGCCACGTATATCTGCCTGTATCTGACACCTAGACTTACGTTGGGCCACCAATTGCCACGTATATCTGCCTATATCTGACACCAAGACTTACGTTGTGTGCTTCGCTTGTGCAATCAGCGTCGCGATTCGAAGCGTATTTTGTGGCACTCTTTCCGAAGGTGTTTGTTTATGAATGAACGTACACGACTGCACGATCAGATTACTCAAAGTGAACAGTTCCGACAAAATTATTCGAAAACTCCATGGAAGTATGCCTGACTTCTGACTTTGGTGCCGAAAACATCCTAAATGTGAACAATAACCTTCCGTATTGATCTCTAGCATAAAACTCTGTGAGTAGATCACGGTTGTCTTTTCTTATTCTGATGGAGACCTTGCCCTTCGCTTGAAGCTGTTACTGACAGTTTGTTGATTTTCTTTTCTTCAGTATCGGGTCGTACGGTTGTTCCGAAGTTTTCTTACAGCTGTCCTGCCTATTAACAACAATGCGTTTGAATTACCATAAGTTGAAGAAATTCGCAAAAAAATCTTAAGCGTTGCTGCTTTCATATTTGCAGACAAAAGAGCAGGAGCATGTTTTTATGCGTAAAAATGTCAACAATGCCTATGTTTGGGCATATATTCATGCACAACCAGATTTGCAACCGTCTGTTAACGAAGAAAAGTTGTTATGTATTTAAACTTAAATTACACATTTAACGTGGGTAATAAATAAAATACCATACTCATTCTCGTTCGATACGTGTATAGTGTAGCATTCTCTGTGGACGCCATTGGTGTAACTATCGCAGACCAAGATATACCAGGTGATTTCCTTCAAGGAACATACTTACTTTTATTACACAAATAAGACGAAATAGATTTTGAATATCTTTTTCATATGACATTGACAGAACACACATGTCACGATTCTCAAAAAGGAATACGTAGGTGCTGTAGTGTTGCATGTGTCTCAGTTTCAATATAATGTTCAAACAAACAGATCATCAGACGTTTCATAACGAAATGGGTTTAATTTATAATGATATAATATTTAACAGTATCATGTAACTGTATTGAAATGTCTTGGTGACATTAGTTGAGAACTATTCAAATTATACGTCAAGCTTGAAACTGTAAACTACAACATGACATAACTGCATTGTTGTGTACTTTGTCGCCTGTCCTTGACCTCAAAGAAAATACCCAATATGTACACAAATTATCACGTATGACATCACTACCGATAAGGTCATTCCACCATAGCTTATGGGGCAATATAAAGATGGGGCACGGGCTACCAAAATAGGATGCCCATGCCTACAAGAGCAACACGAAAGGCGAATTGATTAGATGGCCGAGGATGTGCAGATGCTAGTGGACTACTAATCTGCTAGTTACTTACATGACAAGCTCTCGTTTTCATGGCAATTACTGCTAACAATGGTGATTAGCAGGTACCACTGACCGGCCCTATTAACATACATAATAATAAGAAAAGCTACCATTTCTTGGTGAATGCAATTAGCAGCTACCGCTCCTGACCTTAAGCAATTACCACTGCCCAGCCCAGATAGCACAGGTGGCAACTACCGCTGTTGGCCGAATTAGTAAAAGCATTGTGGCAAATCCTGCTGCTGGCCCAATTAGTAAAAGCATTGTGGCAAATACTGCTGCTGGCCCAATTAGTAAAAGCATTGGGCAACTACCGCTGTTGGCCGAATTAGTAAAAGCATTGTGGCAAATACTGCTGCTGGCCCAATTAGTAAAAGCATTGTGGCAAATACTGCTGCTGGCCCAATTAGTAAAAGCATTGTGGCAAATACTGCTGCTGGCCCAATTAGTAAAAGCATTGTGGCAACTACCGCTGTTGGCCGAATTAGTAAAAGCATTGTGGCAAATACTGCTGTTGGCCCAATTAGTAAAAGCATTGTGGCAAATCCTGCTGCTGGCCCAATTAGTAAAAGCATTGTGGCAAATCCCGCTGCTGGCCCAATTAGAAAAAGCATTGTGGCAAATACTGCTGCTGGCCCAATTAGTAAAAGCATTGTGGCAAATACTGCTGTCTGGCCCAAATTAGTTAAAGCATTCTGACAACTACTTCTGCCTCGCCAAGTTCGTAAAAGCATTGTGAGGCTTTGATGTTTAGATTGTGGATACAAAATTATGTTTCTGAACATTGACTCTGTGCCAGGAAACAATCTTGTCATTGTGTATCATGTTCACCCTCTTGTGAGATGCTGAACGTGTTGTAGCTCCTGGAAGCTAAGTATTGTTTATATACACAGCTATTGACCTAGTTAAAAGTGCATTATGGTGAACAGAGCTAATAATTTTCTTTCATTCAAAGACAGTGCACTGATTCCCCGGATGCAACTTAGCCCACCAGTTCACCCACTCTAACCTCACCAATATACTGTTTGCCAGTTTGTCAGGTTACAGTGAGACCTGACATCATTTATCTGCTGTTTTGATCTTCACCTCAATATATCACACGTTAACCTTATGTCATTAGGCAGCATCCAACCAATCAAATATTACTTTTCTAATCAATGATACGGACTCTTCTGCAATATAACAAAGGACGTGTGTCCATTATTCCTGCAAGTATAGGTTGACAGTGCGTCAGTGAATAAGCAAAGCAAAATAGCAGATGTCACAACAGCGTGTTCGGATAATCAGGAAACATGTCTCGAGTCCATCTGATTCTTCTGAGCATAGTTTAAACAAGACAATTAACATTCTCGTCCAGCATTGACGACTTACATTGCCTACGTCATCACCTATTCAACAACTACACTGCGAATGTCAGACCATTGTTTAACCAGTCCCAGACTCTAATCGTGAATGTTAATTAGGAGTTCCTGAGGATCCATCACATCGAAGATATACAGAAGGAGTTCTCCATGAGGGGAATAATGTCGCTTGCGTGGAAGGACGAGTTCCTCATGTGAAGTTCGACTGATTTCAGAGGCTTGAGACACTATCAACCAAAAAAGGGAGAGATTTTGACCCCAAGCATTCTGAATGAAGACGGTGTTGAGGATAAAGAGGTTATGAAGAAGCTAACAAGACATGTATTGTACAAAAATGAATCAGTTGCGGTTCATGTACCTGGTTATTTCTCAACCTTCTGTAATTTTGACATGACGTATTTCCCTTAGACTTGTAACATTAATCTGAACTCCTTAGATCATTTTGCAGAAGAACTGGAATTCTGTCCTGTTTCAAAACAAGTGAGATCTATTGGAAATAACATAGATGCTGAATGGACTGTGGTCTTGGCTACGATGATAAGTAGAAAAGTCACCATTGCTCAA
Organism: Haliotis rufescens; assembly: GCF_023055435.1. NCBI lineage: Eukaryota > Metazoa > Mollusca > Gastropoda > Lepetellida > Haliotidae > Haliotis > Haliotis rufescens. Next base: position 3,570,762 of record NW_025964068.1, read on the forward strand.
CATTGCTATTACAGATTTCGTGTCATGTTCCAAGTTTCCAGAAGGTCATTGTTTGCCATCTTGAACATTGTCATACCAATTGTCACCATCTCCGTCCTCAGCATGATGGTTGTCCTTCTCCATGTCGGCGTTGTTGTCACTGGCAGTCTTCATGAGTTTCTTCAGTGAACAGATTCCTGCATCATCGGAGAAACCACCACTACTGATCATCTACCTGACGTCGATGGTTCTGCTAAATGCTCTGTCAGTAATTAGCACAGTTCTCGTCTTGCTGTGCCATCACCGAGTCTCTGTTGCCAAGGAAACCAGAACATGTAACAGTTTATCCAACCCGAAAACTACTGATGTTGTGATGGAGACTCCTTCATTCAGACAACTCAGTCCTCTTACCTGCTGTGGGAAAGATAAGAAATATTTGTCAGCCAGCTGTGCCTTGAACAACACATTGCTTCTGTGGTTATGGGAGTTGTGATAGGAATTACTATTGGTACCATGACACGAATGACAAATAACAACTGACTTCGTAAATAGGTAATGAATGTTAATGCAAGGCAATGGCTAAAGAGTTGTTTTGATTTATAGCAAGGTATGTCATTTACAATTGTATCTGAATTTCCAAACGTGTATCAATCAATTTGAAGTTGAGTGTTGATGGCTCTGAAATGTATATAACTTGTTCACGCTGCAGTCATCAATAGGCTATCTCTAGGTTGGCAGCCTGCAAATCATTGGGTGAAAAAAACCATAGTGAGTATTATCATGAGCAATATGTCACGCTGTCGAAATGCGATAACAAGGAATCAAGCACTAAGCCCGATTAATGACAAGAATATTAGTATGTTACTGAGCACCTTTACTGACTAGGATTCCCGACAGGGTTTGTAATTACTAATGTCATAGCCTTACCATCCCTCGAAAGGACTGTTTGCTGTTTGTCTTGCTTACGTTGTTACTGTTTGCCAACTAGTTTCACCTATCAATGTGTAATTCGTGGTCCTTTACTGGTGGAATGTGATGTGATAAAGGTGTTCATGTCAAAATATAGCTGAAATAATAAGACTCCTGTAAGTGTTCAAATGGTTTAATTTGCCATACAGACTTCAGAAAATGCGTGATTTCATAAAAAAAAATATGAACATGCCAAAATGTCAAGTTACAAATCAATAGCACGTGTGTCCACCTCTGGTTGCAATGCATGCAACACATCTTCGTCTCATGGAATGGACCAGGCATCGCACAAAGTCCTGTGGGATATCAGTCCATATCTGCTGGAGCATGTTTCGAAGTTCCTGGAGTGTCTGTGGAACACGTGGTTGACGCCGAAGGCGCCGATCCATCTCATCCCACATGTGCTCGATTGGTGAGAGATCAGGGGAGCGAGTCGGCCAGGGGATGACATTCACGTTGTTTTGTTGAAGAGCATCATGAACAAGTCGGGCAATATGAGGCCGGGCGTTGTCATGTTGAAAGGTAATGCCTGGGCCATGACCACGCAAAAACGGTAGAACAACAGGGCCGATGATCTCGTCGCGGTAGCGCTGTCCATTGAGACTTCCCTCTACCACTATCAAACGGGTCCTCTGTCTTGCTGTAATCCCACCCCAAACCATAACGCTGCCGCCCCCGAACCGATCTTCTTCCATGACACAATGATTGACGTAACGTTCACCTCGAATCCGTCCATCGCTGTGGCTGAGGTGAAAACGAGACTCGTCAGTGAATATTACTTGTCCCCACTGCATGGCCGTCCAGCGTAGACGCTGTCTGCACCACTGTAGACGTGCTTGGCGGTGGTTTCCTGTCAAAATGGGACGTCTGGCGGGTCTTCTGGCGACAATCCCTGCACATCTGAGGCGACGACGTACGGTTTGTGAAGACATTCGTCGAAGGCAGGGATGCTTCTTGCAGTCACTGTTGCTGGCTGGAATCGATTTCGTAGGTGTGTTGTTCGAATCCCGTTGTCTTGTCGATTATTGGTTACGCGTGGCCTGCCACTCCGAGAATGGTCTCTGGCTGCATTCGTCTGTTGCCAACGTTGCCATAAACACCAAATGATGTTTCTGTGGACGTTAAATTGTCATGCAACATCACGTTGACTCGATCCTGCTTCAAGCATACCAATGGCTCGCAGACGCTCATTTTCGGACAGGCGTGGCATTTCGTACTGTTGAATAATTGCGTAATTTTGTTGTTTTCCTGAGTGGTTGTTGTCAGCACGATGTTAAACAATGCATATGGAATCCCGTTAACGCACATGTTTTTATACCCATTCTTGGGTAGTGAAATGCATGGGGCTTGAATAAAAGTCAACTTTTGCATGGAATGCATGCGTTTCTGTAGCAGTTCCGTTTTTGGAACTTGATTCCATACATTAACTACAATATTGAAAAACAAACTTTACTTGTTTGAAAAATACACCAAAATATTGGTGTCACAGGAACTTTTGTTGAGTATATTTTCTAACCTGTTGACAGTATGTTAATGCGTAACCAGTCTCAATGTCCTTTGTGCATTCAAACATATTCTCTGTAATCTAGAATTGAAAACAGTTTAAACATTAAACACATCTGGACTTTCAGCAGATTAGCGGACTATTTAACAAAAGCAGTCTAGTCAATACACAATTGTCTGAATTGTATTCATTTATCTGGCATAGGTAATGGTCTTCCAAGTGGCAGTGGCTGTTTATGACACTTGTGTCAACTTTCTCAATCAACGTACGATACAGACCTGGCACCGGGCGTGTCTATTTGTCAGTTCATGAACATTGTATGGACATTGTTTGTATTGGTTTACTTTCATCAGCCTCAATGGCCTTTGGCTATTCAAAATCGTTCAAAACTGTTCAAACATAGCCTAGTGGTTAAAGCGTTCGCTCTTCACGCCGAAGACCCGGGTTCGAATCCGACATGGGTACAATGTGTGAAGTCCATTTCTGGTGACATTGCTGGAATAATGCTAAAAGCGGCGTAAAACCAAACTCACTGACTCACTGACTAATTGAGAGATAGGACAAAAGCAGTATAATCAAACTAACATTGTCTGGTTGGTGTTCATGTCTCTGACGCCAGTAATGATCAGACTTGAAACTCGTTAGATATAGAATATTATAATATGGGACTATAACGTGCACTTACCACGACAATTCGTTACTTTGTCTTTCATTTATTTGCTGCAATGATGTCTGACAGCAGCCTCCTTTTACTTTTATACGTATTTTCGTTTCTGTGCGCGCAATACCATTCTCCGATAAGGGCACACTTTCTGCAGTCTTTATTTTGCGACCTCTGTTTAGGTTTTCATTCTAATATAACATTATCTCTTCCTTTCTGTAACTTAATAGTCCACTTGCACATTGGGTCTGATTAATACATGACGTTAATAGAGAATGGATTAAACGAGGACAACATAAGTACTGTATCAACTATATAAACATTGAAGATCTTACAAGCAGCAGTTGTAAGCACTTCTACTACAATTTGTCTTTCCTGTTGTGCGACGTTAACCCTGTTGAATAAAGAGTTGTTCTGGAGACTTGTCTTTTATAGCCTAGTATTCTTCTAAGGTGGCGTAACTCTGCTTGCTGACGATCCATGCCACGGTTTTTGTGTAGTCTTGTTGTGTAGATGTACGGTCTTTTCATGCTATAGATCTTAGGTGTGATTCGCCTTGGTAACTAAGTTTGGGACAGTTGAACACCGTTGTGTCAAACTCGGATGGGGCCCGGGGAAGCTTCGACTATTCCGAATGTTTGACTCAACGGAAAACAGATTATCAAAATCATTAACAACCCTAAAAAGAATAATGTCTTTTTACAAAGAGGGCGCAATTTTCTTACAATTCTCTTCAATACAGATCTGTAATTGAGTTGGGTTTTATAACTTTTTTTTAGGAATATTCCAGCAATATCACGGCGGAGGACACTAGCATTGAAATTTTCCCCATGTAGTCTAGGGCCTTAAGCGTACCGAGCGAATACGTGAACATGGCTACCCACCGCCCTACGGATCTGCGATGTTGGTCTTTTGTCTCATTTTGTCGACTGAATTATTATATAAAAATAAAAACATTAAACGTTTCTAAACACAATATGGCTGAAATACAGTCGACGAGATTTTTAATTTGAATAAACTCGTTCACGCACTCGTTATATTGAGTATACCTCGCGGATTAAAGTGTTTTAATTTGTTCTGATCTACTGGGGCTGGTAAAAAGGTTGACTAACTAAGTCTGACTAACTTTCAACTATGGGCCATAACAAAGTGAACTAGTCAATGTAGTACATTGTTTGAGTGGTTAATTGCAAGTGTATTTGGTCTGTTGAGGCCGCTTGTATATTAGTGCCAGCCAGTTGAACGTGATAGGGGTCCAAATGTACACAGAAATGTAAAGAAACGAGTACCGAGCAGTCATCAATATTTTTTACTGTAGTACTCCCTAAGAAATCCCTAAGTCTTTTATTCCAGCATAGGTTGATGGGGAACTATTCCAAATCGGAATCCCTAATTATGTGTCTCCAAGGCACGGGTTGTGTATGGTAGACATTTGGCCCACAATTATGAACTGGGATAATTTTAGACAATAACAACACTCTGAAACATCCCCACCTGTGGTATCTCCCTCCCATACCCCAATGCAGTAAGCCTATTCGTGCCTAAATGCCATTCAAAGACTTAAATAAGTATTAAGTTTTGACGTGTTTGAAGGATTACTCTGTTAACTCAGTTTGAGTAAGCTGTGGATTGCGTAGATGTCTGCCTATTCTCAGTCGACAGAGGATTTTTTTTGGTGTAAATTAATAACGGCAAGTCATACATAAAATACTCAACTCGTTCCCGAGTAATACCAATTTTATGAAACTACCTGAATACCCGAGCTTTCGCTCGTCAGATACCAGAATTATTCCCTCGTTTCAATTTAGTATTACACAAGAACGAGTTTAGTATTCTGTATGCATTATGCGTAGACCATTTAATAATGGCAGTAACGCGCTGGTGTAGCGTTGTTTTAATGTTTATTTGCATATTACTATATGCAAGGGGTTAGTGTACAGGTCTCGGTAGGAAGTGACAACATGGAGTGATGGCGTGTGGTATATATACACGTTTACTTTATACAGACAGATATATATACAAGAAGCACTATGTGCCAGGTCAGCACATAGTGTAGTGATGGTGCTGGTGCCCCGGCGCACCTTACCTAACCCTAGTTAGGCTGTGGGAGACTTCCCAATGTTTTTTCATCTTTGGACCAAGGTATATATAGCCAAGGTTACCTGACATGGATAAAATCATAAACATAAACAACAGTAATTAATCAGTGACATAGTTCCACAGCTCGTTCAGGATGGCAGACAGTCAATGTACAATACAATTGGGATTAACAGTTGGGATTAGCATCTGATATATAACGACACCAAAGTGATTCAATGCATATTCATGTCATAGCTACAGGGTAATTAGCTTTTGGAATTAAACGTTCATTCAGACAATGGTTGTCCCAAAGTGGTCGCTATGACTAGCTGAATAAAAATTATAATATAATGAGTGATTAGATAATATGGAGGTTGGTAATAAATGCAAAAAATGACAAAGGTATGGTTTGGAAATGGGGGGAGGATAGGAACAGGCTGCATGATGGGAACAGGCTCGATGATGGGCACAGGGCCGATGATGGGCACAGGGTGGATGATGGGCACAGGGTGGATGATGGGAACAGGATGGATGATGGGAACAGGGTGTATGACGGGAACAGGCTGGATGATGAGACAGGCTTGATGATGGGAACATGGTGGATGACGGGAACAGGTTGGATGATGGGTTAGGGCTGGATGATGGGTACAGGCTCCATGATGGGCACAGGGCCGATGATGGGCACAGGGTGGATGATGGGAACAGGTTGGATGATGGGTACAGGCTGGATGATGGGTACAGGCTGGATGATGGGCACAGGGCCGATGATGGGAACAGGGTGGGTGATGGGCACAGGGTGGATGATTGGAACAGGGTGGATGATGGGAACAGGATGGATAATGGGAACAGGGTTGATGATGGGAACAGGATGGATGATGGGAACAGGATGGATGATGGGAACAGGATTGATGATGGGCACAGGGTGGATGATGGGCACAGGGTGGATGATGGGAACAGGATGGATGATGGGCACAGGGCCGATGATGGGCACAGAGTGGATGATGGGAACAGGGCCGATGATGGGCACAGGGTGGATGATGGGAACAGGATGGATGATGGGAACAGGATGGATGATGGGCACAGGGTGGATGATGGGAACAGGGTGGATGATGGGAACAGGATGGATGATGGGCACAGGGTGGATGATGGGAACAGGATGGATGATGGGCACAGGGCCGATGATGGGCACAGGGTGGATGATGGGAACAGAGTGGATGATGGGAACAGGGTGGATGATGGGCACAGGGTGGATGATGGGAACAGGGTGGATGATGGGAACAGGATGGATGATGGGCACAGGGTGGATGATGGGCACAGGGTGGATGATGGGAACAGGATGGATGATGGGCACAGGGCCGATGATGGGCACAGGGTGGATGATGGGAACAGAGTGGATGATGGGAACAGGGTGGATGATGGGAACAGAGTGGATGATGGGAACAGGGTGGATGATGGGCACAGGGTGGATGATGGGAACAGGGTGGATGATGGGGTGGATGATGGGAACAGGATGGATGATGGGCACAGGGCCGATGATGGGCACAGGGTGGATGATGGGAACAGAGTGGATGATGGGAACAGGGTGGATGATGGGCACAGGGTGGATGATGGGAACAGGGCCGATGATGGGCACAGGGTGGATGATGGGAACAGAGTGGATGATGGGAACAGGGTGGATGATGGGAACAGGGTGGATGATGGGAACAGGGTGGATGATGGGAACAGGGTGGATGATGGGAACAGGGTGGATGACGGGAACAGGATGGATGATGGGAACAGGGTGGATGATGGGAACAGGATGGATGATTGGAACAGGGTGGATGATGGGAACAGGGTGGATGATGGGCACAGGGTGGATGATGGGAACAGGATGGATGATGGGAACAGGATGGATGATGGGCACAGGGTGGATGATGGGAACAGGGTGGATGATGGGCACAGGGTGGATGATGGGCACAGGGTGGATGATGGGAACAGAGTGGATGATGGGAACAGGGTGGATGATGGGAACAGGGTGGATGATGGGAACAGGGTGGATGATGGGAACAGGGTGGATGATGGGAACAGGGTGGATGACGGGAACAGGATGGATGATGGGAACAGGGTGGATGATGGGAACAGGATGGATGATTGGAACAGGGTGGATGATGGGAACAGGGTGGATGATGGGCACAGGGTGGATGATGGGAACAGGATGGATGATGGGAACAGGATGGATGATGGGCACAGGGTGGATGATGGGAACAGGATGGATGATGGGCACAGGGCCGATGATGGGCACAGGGTGGATGATGGGAACAGAGTGGATGATGGGAACAGGGTGGATGATGGGCACAGGGTGGATGATGGGAACAGGGTGGATGATGGGAACAGGATGGATGATGGGCACAGGGTGGATGATGGGCACAGGGTGGATGATGGGAACAGGATGGATGATGGGCACAGGGCCGATGATGGGCACAGGGTGGATGATGGGAACAGAGTGGATGATGGGAACAGGGTGGATGATGGGAACAGAGTGGATGATGGGAACAGGGTGGATGATGGGCACAGGGTGGATGATGGGAACAGGGTGGATGATGGGGTGGATGATGGGAACAGGATGGATGATGGGCACAGGGCCGATGATGGGCACAGGGTGGATGATGGGAACAGAGTGGATGATGGGAACAGGGTGGATGATGGGCACAGGGTGGATGATGGGAACAGAGTGGATGATGGGAACAGGGCCGATGATGGGCACAGGGTGGATGATGGGAACAGAGTGGATGATGGGAACAGGGTGGATGATGGGAACAGGGTGGATGATGGGAACAGGGTGGATGATGGGAACAGGGTGGATGACGGGAACAGGATGGATGATGGGAACAGGGTGGATGATGGGAACAGGATGGATGATTGGAACAGGGTGGATGATGGGAACAGGGTGGATGATGGGAACAGGGTGGATGATGGGAACAGGATGGATGATGGGCACGGGGTGAAGGATGCAGAGGGGGCCCAATGCGGCAGCACGATATCAGCATGTGACCCTGCCGCGGGTCGAACCTTCCTTTTCCGCCGTGATATTGCAGAAAGGCCCAAAATATTGTGATCACTCCTCCCGCGGAAACATATGAAGATATGAGCTCCTACCTTCCAAGCAGGTAACTAAGAATCTTGAGCTTAAGCCTATTTAATGCGTGAATCCCGGTCAGGACCATGCCAAACAGCGTCGCGCCGCAGCAATTATAGCTGCGGCGCGACTCTCTTAACCACACTAAAATATTACATTGAGAGGAAAGCAAATAAACTGGTGCAAAAAACATTCGATGTTATTGTCCCTGTGAGTGAGTTGTCGCCACTTGCCAAAATACTGCTTTGCAAATGTTAGTGGGGGAGGCAACCCGCTCGCAAACCTACGCAAAAGGGCCCTACACAAGGCACTGCGAAACACCTCTTGCCCCTGCCAGTGTAGGTGCACCTGGTCCTTCAGGAAATGAAGTGTTGATATTGGATGGTGTGTCTCACAACTCTACCGCCTACCGCCAATCACATTAGAGACACACCTGTTCAGTTTCTTCCTCTGGGGGTCAATGTTGGCTGGGTTGACCGCGCCCCTCCATTCCCACCTGCGCAGCTTGATGCCCCGACTATGTGTGCCTGAGGACCAAGCTGCTGTATCTGCTAAGCATTGAACCCCTGCATGGAAGCTGTTGTGGCCCCTAGGAGTAGAATGAGTGGAATAAAGACTGGCATTAATGGAAGCTGTGGTTTCCGTCAAAGATTTCCCGCGTACCGCATGAAATTTAAATTTGGTTTATGCTGTACAATCAAAGTGAAAAAATATGGGCCCAAAGATGCGTGGTCTGTTGCCAAGGTAATGACGCATTGCAGGGACGGGTCACAGTGGCGTATGTGGCACCGCCTGTATCGAGACACGTGTCCCTTGGCCGAGTTAAACTGTTTTAGAATAAGGGAAGTACACCTGTAGTGAGGAGAAATCAGATGCAATAGATATGTCAGAATTTTGACCAGAGCTAGCAGATGTGTCCTTGACTGAAGTGACCACCTGCTCACCAACCCTTAAAACCCCAAAGAATGCCATGAGGTGAGCCGCTGTAAATAGGGATACCCTTATCGACCGGTACAAACTTGTGTTACATGTGGGTTGAACGGCAGGGGTTCCCGCTAATACCACAAATAACTATTACAAGAATCACACAACCATCTCTGAAGTGTAAAGCTAGATTTAATAATTAAAACAAAGATAAGTATGTAACAATTCTCAGTTACTGGGCAAGGCACTCATATACAAATCTATTTAGGCAAAGCAATATGGCAAATGTGCAGTATATATAATAGTCACCTCAGATTTCTTGACATCACATTCCCAACGTATTCAATCTCACATAGTTCCAAACTTATATATCACAGTTCAAAGGATAACTGGGTAACAACCGTTTCATCCTTCGAAGCGTCGACGTGACCTTCTAACTTTGTCTGCGGACATAACGCTGGGCTGAACTGCCTTTGTTTAGTTATACCATATTTCTCCCTTTTAAATTCTTTTTCCTTCCCCCTTTCTATATGATAACTTGCCCTCATATAGTAAACAAATTCCCAAGTAAGCTATCTACTTAGGCACACAACAAATGGTTGATCGGCCCACACCAATCAATTGCCAAGCCAACCCAAACTTCTTCTCTCCGTCAGATAGCTTGTTTAACTCAATCAAGAATGACGCCGTCCACCCAAACTGGACCCCTTATGAACCACACAAATATACAACGTCACTCATAACACTTGAAGAGCTTAGAGCCATAAGGGCCATTGTCATGTGGAGTCTGCTTTGAGAAAAGTGAAGAAAACACATAATATCATGCATGTTAATTAACTTTTTTTCTACCGATAAATTCCTAGACATTAAAACATTCTGACAGCAGAGATATAAATGTTGTTATAAAAAACATTCAAAAAAGGATATAAACTTACGTTTTTAATTTGTGTCAGGTGGAAAGGGACAATGTCTGTATTTTGGCCCTTTTTGACCCTCAGTCATTTGTATGGGATTTAACATGTGAGATTGATAAACTACCACTGAAAGTACAAACACATACTATTGAAATACTTTTAAATGATTTAAACTAATGTTGCCAACTTTGTTGTAATAGTTGAAATATAATAATAAGGTGTCCAAACTTTCAAAATCTCTCTCAGACAACCAGTCTCAACCACACATGGAAATGAGAGCTAAAATGGCCAAAATCTAGCAAAGTGACTTTGGCCACTGTTTGAGAGATCATCACGTTATAGGAATGGAGTGTAAAAACTCAATATGTTTCCCATTATCTGGATGATGTTATCACGGCTGCTATTCTTGCCAACATATTGTAACATTGCTCAACATATTTCATTACCTGGGAGTCCCTGTCGCACACGACAAAACAGTTAAACAAACAAGCTGTATCACATCTATCACAAATTTTAATTCCCCACATCAAAAAGGTCTCTCTACATACTTTGGAGGCAGTGGTAGGGAAGCATAATTTCATTTAAAGCAATCCGAATGGGAAGCCCGTTCCTACGAGGTGAGGTGAGGTGAAATTGAGTTTAACGTCGCGTCCAAGATTATTGCACTTATATAGCGACGTGCATGCACGTGTATGTGTGTGTGTGGCTGCTTGTACTAGTCCGGACTGATGCCGATTTATAGTGCTAGCTCACTGAGATACCATGCCGCAGTTTAACATGAATACCCCACTCAGACACAGTATACTGACTCCGAGCCGACCAGTCCTTGTTTTAGCCCCTTAATGCCGAGCGCCAGACAGGGTAACAACGAGTACAATCTTTTAACGTCTTTTTGTATGACGCGGCCCGGGATCGAACCCTGGACCTTCCGCTCTCCGGGCGGACGCTCTACCACAAGACCACGGAGGCGGTCCCCGTTCCTACGACGCATCATTGATGCACAAAAAGGCCTCAAAGCCCTATCATAGGATACGCCTAACACAAGGTATGCGCAATGACCTAAACATAAAGTTATTATTCCTGACTCAAGACAACAGCTAATCCATGTTTCTAGAGCCGAAATGGCTCAAAACGCCTCACAACTCAAGCAGCACCGCAAGCGGACAAGGTGATGACTCGCATTCCTTAAATTCTTTTTCCTTCCCCCTTTCTATATGATAACTTGCCCTCATATAGTAAACAAATTCCCAAGTAAGCTATCTACTTAGGCACACAACAAATGGTTGATCGGCCCACACCAATCAATTGCCAAGCCAACCCAAACTTCTTCTCTCCGTCAGATAGCTTGTTTAACTCAATCAAGAATGACGCCGTCCACCCAAACTGGACCCCTTATGAACCACACAAATATACAACGTCACTCATAACACTTGAAGAGCTTAGAGCCATAAGGGCCATTGTCATGTGGAGTCTGCTTTGAGAAAAGTGAAGAAAACACATAATATCATGCATGTTAATTAACTTTTTTTCTACCGATAAATTCCTAGACATTAAAACATTCTGACAGCAGAGATATAAATGTTGTTATAAAAAACATTCAAAAAAGGATATAAACTTACGTTTTTAATTTGTGTCAGGTGGAAAGGGACAATGTCTGTATTTTGGCCCTTTTTGACCCTCAGTCATTTGTATGGGATTTAACATGTGAGATTGATAAACTACCACTGAAAGTACAAACACATACTATTGAAATACTTTTAAATGATTTAAACTAATGTTGCCAACTTTGTTGTAATAGTTGAAATATAATAATAAGGTGTCCAAACTTTCAAAATCTCTCTCAGACAACCAGTCTCAACCACACATGGAAATGAGAGCTAAAATGGCCAAAATCTAGCAAAGTGACTTTGGCCCTTTTGGAACTTGACTTTGGCCCTTTTATAGAATTTTAAGTAGCTATATTTAAAAAAACCGCATCAATAAAAACATACAATATGTTTTCTACAGGTAGACAATAACTCATCGATGTTATTTATGCAATAATAAGCAAAAAGTGCCAAAGTGATTTTTGCTCCTTTTAGCTCTAAGCTCTTCACTTGGGGCAATGCCTGAATTATCTCCTCTACCAGGTTAATCGTAATCGGATCCCGCCGTCTGTTGTGCCTTGGCAATCCAGTCGGGGCTTTGCGATGAAAATGTTGAGTATAATCATGTTATTCAGTTTTTGAATTGTTGCAATGCCCTAAATGTAAGACTCCGCCGTTCCCGACCACCTACCAACAATTGAAAGATGGGCCACAGGAGTAAATAATCTCAGGGACTGGGCCAAGTAGCGGTGAGGCTGTACAATGCTCGAAAAGGTGCTAGCGCTTTGATCCCAGCATCGTAAGTACTCCAACAGATTTGGGCCATGGAGGATCCAACGAGCCTGTTGACTTAGTCTGTAAGATATTCCAAATGTCTGGAGGAATGCGAGTCATCACCTTGTCCGCTTGCGGTGCTGCTTGAGTTGTGAGGCGTTTTGAGCCATTTCGGCTCTAGAAACATGGATTAGCTGTTGTCTTGAGTCAGGAATAATAACTTTATGTTTAGGTCATTGCGCATACCTTGTGTTAGGCGTATCCTATGATAGGGCTTTGAGGCCTTTTTGTGCATCAATGATGCGTCGTAGGAACGGGGACCGCCTCCGTGGTCTTGTGGTAGAGCGTCCGCCCGGAGAGCGGAAGGTCCAGGGTTCGATCCCGGGCCGCGTCATACAAAAAGACGTTAAAAGATTGTACTCGTTGTTACCCTGTCTGGCGCTCGGCATTAAGGGGCTAAAACAAGGACTGGTCGGCTCGGAGTCAGTATACTGTGTCTGAGTGGGGTATTCATGTTAAACTGCGGCATGGTATCTCAGTGAGCTAGCACTATAAATCGGCATCAGTCCGGACTAGTACAAGCAGCCACACACACACATACACGTGCATGCACGTCGCTATATAAGTGCAATAATCTTGGACGCGACGTTAAACTCAATTTCACCTCACCTCACCTCGTAGGAACGGGCTTCCCATTCGGATTGCTTTAAATGAAATTATGCTTCCCTACCACTGCCTCCAAAGTATGTAGAGAGACCTTTTTGATGTGGGGAATTAAAATTTGTGATAGATGTGATACAGCTTGTTTGTTTAACTGTTTTGTCGTGTGCGACAGGGACTCCCAGGTAATGAAATATGTTGAGCAATGTTACAATATGTTGGCAAGAATAGCAGCCGTGATAACATCATCCAGATAATGGGAAACATATTGAGTTTTTACACTCCATTCCTATAACGTGATGATCTCTCAAACAGTGAACAAGAGATGGCACAGCCGAATGGCAGACACTTGTCTTCATAAAATTGATCATGAAAATGGATACCGAGACAAATCCATTTCGTTAAATATGGTTAAATGTTATTCTGGTAAAGTGTAAGCACTCTCAATGCCATAGCGTATTCAAAACTACTCTCTTTAACGAGAGCTTGAAATCAGTTCAAACATTACACGACTCTGAACCATTGGCAAATAATGAAGTAATTAGTAGTGAGTAATTAACACATTTCAATATTGTCAAAACAAACATGTCTGAATCGTATTTATTTCGCTGGTATGTGTAATGGTCTTATAAGTGGCAGCTCATTAAATTAATATGCGAAGACAACACCCATTTACCATAAATCGTTTTCCGTGCAATGATGGCTGACAGCAGTCTCCTTTCTCTCTTACACACATATTTGTTGCTGTTCGCTGATATTTCTTGTCCTGTTAATGAAGGTTGTTTACCGTCATTAATGACTTATGTTCCCAAGGAAAAGCGTTTGAAACAGAATTTTGAAAGGTTTGGTTGGGCAGATTTCTGCAGTCTTTATGTAGCGACTTCTATTTAGGTTTTCATTCTAATTTACCTCTTCCTTGCTGTGGCTTTATCATGCATGTGTACATCGGCCCTCGAAGGGATCTGAGAAAAGGTTAGACTTGTCTGAGTGTTTGACTCAACAGAAAACGGTGAAAACCCTTCTTAATGCCCACATAAATGTATATGCACTGTTGCTCTAGATTGTTTGTTTGTTTGTTTGTCTGTTGTGTACCGGTTCGCCCCGATTATGTTTCTAGATTTATCAGCACCATACCCATGTTCGTGGGTTTCCCCAATGTGGTAATCATCTGAGGCCTGCATTACTTCGGGCTTTATTCCCACATTAAGCTGACACGTCGTGATACAACTGGAATACTGCTAAGGGGAGGTAATCCTCATGCAGCAGTATGTGAGATAATGACGGTGGCCTGTAAATAATCAAATCCAGAACAGACAATTACGTGATTGATATACTAAACAACCGTCAACGACGTCGGGTTACGATGACACGCAATCAACCTTCTCAACATGCACGATCACCAGGTTCCCACAGATGCCGGGGAATCCCCTCGTTGTAGATCAACACAGGTTGCTGGGGACCTACTCTAACCTGGAGTCCCCACGTTGTACATCAGCACAGGTTGCTGGGGACCTACTCTAACCTGGAGTCCCCACGTTGTACATCAGCACAGGTTGCTGGAGATCTACTCTAACCTGGAGTCCCCACGTTGTACATCAGCACAGGTTGCTGGAGATCTACTCTAACCTGGAGTCCCCACGTTGTACATCAGCACAGGTTGCTTGGGACCTACTGTAACCCGGAATCCCCAGAGTTGTACATCAGCACAGGTTGCTGGAGATCTACTCTAACCTTGAGTCCCCACGTTGTACATCAGCACAGGTTGCTGGAGATCTACTCTAACCTGGAGTCCCCACGTTGTACATCAGCACAGGTTGCTGGAGATCTACTCTAACCTGGAGTCCCCACGTTGTACATCAGCACAGGTTGCTGGGGACCTACTCTAACCCGGAGTCCCCACGTTGTACATCAGCACAGGTTGCTGGAGATCTACTCTAACCTTGAGTCCCAACGTTGTACATCAGCACAGGTTGCTGGGGACCTACTCTAACCTGGAGTCCCCACGTTGTACATCAGCACAGGTTGCTGGAGATCTACTCTAACCTGGAGTCCCCACGTTGTACATCAGCACAGGTTGCTGGGGACCTACTCTAACCCGGAATCCCCACAAGGCTGTCGCTGTGGAAGGAAGCATATTCGTACATTTCTTCTGAATATAGATCTGTGATGCTGTTATTATTTTTGCAAACATGTCTGGTCACAAGAGGGCTGACATACTTGCAATCTTTTATTCTTATCCACTCGCTCCTAATGTTGAATATAACAAGTCAAAGGTGCATGCTTTAAATTATGTTTGTTTTTTAACGCCTGACTCAGCAACATCCCGGATGCGATTTGGCGACAGGAAAATGATTGAATCTTGGACAAACAAGCAACAGCGATTGGTGTTATGAGAATGGTTTCCATGGCCACAGGGTGTGATATCTTGCACGTCTCATTCCTTGTGTCTGAAATACGTTGGTTTTTCATTGATTTGGTGACATGCCCTATCATTTACACACAACAAACCAGATAAACATGACGCAGCTAACTTATTCCAAGGGGCACTTAGAACATCCAAACTAGTCAACAGCTAAATGGATTCTTCTACACCACAACAGAGAAGATCAATATATGCAGACTATTAAATATGACTTTACGCGTTTATCTGTGATGTGATGTTGTTGTTTTCTGAAAGGTTCTATTCACAATATGGTTGAAGTTCTGTCGACGGACTTTAAATGTTAACTCACTTGTTAATATGGATGAAGACACCCGATCCTTACTCTGAACGTATGACATTATACTGTCTGCGCCCACTTGTCATCGGGTTATTACGTTATACAATATAGTGGGATTGATAGGATGAGATAAGCAAATATCGAAAACACATGAAAACGTCCTTGATCACTGACATGTATTGCAATCCTATTTATATACATGAAAATTATGTAAGAAAGGTGAATTCCAATATTTATTAAGGACACAAAAGTGGTAAACGGCCCATAAGATAATTGATAATGGTGTATTGAGGTGTCAGATATATTACTCTTACACGCATCGATCTACCTAATCTGGAATGATAAAGATATGTCACGAAACGCGTTCCATGGCATTTGCATGACATTGAGGCTGAACGTACGCATCCATCTTCCCGAGGCAAGGGAGTTAACTGACTTTAAAAGTAGAGTTTCCACCCTAGCCGAACAAGGCTGGAATTCCGGGGCTCGATCGTAGCGCCACCAGTGGCTATTACGAGTTATGTCCCTTCTATGCCATTCCTATGGATTCCATCTCTCGTATCATTTACATTTGCTTCAAACAAAATTGCGACGCTCAGTCAAGATGATCTGATCGATAATGAAGATTTATATTGTGATAAAACGGGTCTTACATCGCGAAGTGCATCAAATCACGTGAGCAACTTGATTAAAAACATGAAAATATTTGGAAAATATCTATTGACAACAAGTTGGCGGTGCACATTCTTTGCAAATCCTGCAATCGGCCGAACTCTGCATGACAGTTTACGAACCGGATTTCGATTGGACTATGCATAGACTGGTTAGTCCAGCCAAAATGTAACTCCATAATACCAGCCTAGGTCCGGCAAGGGTGGAAACTGGACTGTCATAGTCAGTCTCTCTTGCCTCGGGGAGATGGTATGCATCACGATAGCCCAAGTGTATTTTGAAGTATGTTTCTGTGTTTGGTTGTGTGTTATTGCATAACTGTGTTGTCTCATACACCAAATTTATATTTCCTTACACATACTTTTAACTATGGACCTAAAGTGCGATAAAAATCCATGTACAGAATCAGCTTATAGGGTTATAAAAAGGGATTATTGCAACATAAAGGACTGCCCATGATACAAGACAAATACTGGCAACAACTCATTGTAGGTATTGCTCACGCCAGGTGGCATCAACAGTCAAGGAAGGACCATTTCCATAATCATAAGAAATCTCTACTAAAAGCAGGGTCTATGGGAGGAATCCGACTATATCATAGTATGTAGAGGGCATTTCGAAATTGGATTCGTAAGTGACAAAACTGTTGTCCTATGCAATTCCCTATTTTGACTTACACCAGATGATTCCGTTTTTTGACTGGTGAACAATTGACTCGCTTTTTTGCAAACAGTTTGATGGTAGTGATTCATAAACACATCTTCTGATATAGCCAGAATCGTACAGTCGACTCTGCTTTTAGAAGAGATTTCTTGTGAATATGTAAATTGTTTTGTCGCATTTGTTTATGAATCACTATCAGATAGTGATGATGCAAGCGTATCCTGCCCCACCGGTGACTAGTCACATAGACAACCATCTTTACAAAAGCCATAGCTGAACTGGCTTTTAATTGTATCATGATATTATATTGAGAAAAAGGAGAAAAGTCACATGTTCTCAATATCAGTATCATGGGTAACTATTTATATGAACATTGCAGTTTGAGAGGAGATGTTTAACAGCTCAGGACATAATTGTAAGAATTTAAGTGCATATAACTGCAAAGATAAATTGACGATCAATTATTTGGAAAATATTCGTTCTGTAACCCGATATCTGGCAAGTTCTGTTCAAATGGGAGACTTGTTTTCTCTGACTCACACACAGTGAGAGCACATTGACGTGGAATGGCATTGGAATATTCTATTTTAAAAATGGCTGTTGCTGAACGTTTTAAGGGCAAAGTTCACAACATTTACCATTGAATTGCGACTGTGATCTCCAGCTACGATCTACAGCTAAACACCTACACGTCCTGACCGGCCACGAATCATAATCAGGGCCAATATGATATTAGAATCCACGGTGAAAATCTGTTATAGATTTAACAATAGTGTCAAAGGCGCTTACTTAACTGATGATACCTCAAGTACTTTGATATGCAGGCTTTATAACCTCACATACACATTCTGAAAATTCGATCACAGAAAGGTTTGTTTTGTTTGTTGTTTAGCGCCGCACTCGTGAACAGTGAGCATTGACCTACGCAACTGACATACGATGACATGCATCTAACAAGCCTGCGAACCTGACCACCCGATCCCGTTAGTCGCCTCTTACGACAAGCATGTCTTGCTAAAGACCTAATCTACCCCGGATCTTCATGGGGGCACAGCAAAGTAATCGCTATACCTTTGTCCTCAATGTGAACTTCCGTCGAATCTAACACGTTATATTTGGGAATAATCTTCGAATCTTTGCAAACTAAACACAACTACGAGGGCTGACTGATAAGTTTCAAGCCTAGCATAGACGGAATTGCGTTAAAGTGAGAGCACATTGACGTTGAATGGCGTTGGAATATTCTATTTTAAAAATGGCTGTTGCTGAACGTTTTAAGGGCAAAGTTCACAACATTTACCATTGAATTGCGACTGTGATCTCCAGCTACGATCTACAGCTATACATTACATGATGTCCTAGAGGTGTGTCCACACAAAAAAAGATTCAATTGAGCAAATCGTTTTGTTGTTTCAGTAGAAAATGCGGAGGTCCGTGACCCCTGGCAAATAGACAAACCAGAAGTACTCTCTCGAGTTATCTGGTATACCAACATGTCCTCGGACTATGTGAAACTATGTGAAACTGGTGATGAATCAGCGGATTGTTTGACTGACCGTGCTTTGACTGTAGCCAAGAGAGTGATTCTGAAGAGATCGCTGTTTTTACGTATGATTTTCTGTTCAATATACCAGTATATCAATTGGAAGAAGAAACGTTTTCGCCTTTTCGCTGACTTTAGTTGAATTATCAGATAATCTTTCTGTAACAGTGTGTAGGGTGATATTCGCAGCAGCACCGTCCTTTGATCGACCTGTATATACAGCCCTGTTTTTGGAGATGTTCTAGATCGCTGGTGTCACCTGCCCTTATACTTGATAAATGAAGTAACCCTGTTTGGTTTTCGAGCACCTTTGACTTCACTTTGATTTACTTTAATGTGAGGTACTAAACAATGGAAGTACAGTAGAACATGGATATAACGAACCACAAGGGACCGGAAAAATCAGTTCGTTATATACTTTTTTCGGGACAAAACAAGACATAATACACATAATTGAAGCATTGACTTGTATTATTTGTTTGTTTGTTTGTTTGGTGTTTAAATCAGCAATATTCCAGCTGTATGACGGCAGTCTGTAAATAATCCAGTCTGGACCAGACAATCCAGTGATTGATATCATAGCAGTGATCACTTCATAGCATTCAATTGATAACATTTCATAACATTCATTTAATAACATTAAATTCATAACATTTTTAGAACATTATTTATCAAATACATGTAGATATTTAGCATTTCACGATTTACATACGGTGAGATGTGTAGTCGGTGATTTTGCTCTAGCCTCGTTTTACTGACTGATTTCGTGAAACTGCCTCTTTGAAATCAGCCAAAGTATCGAATGATGTCATCTCTGTTGACTTCCACGTGTTGAGGAAAATCTTCAGTGTTTCAAGAGCCTTATTGGCATCGCCGTCACGCTTTTCTACAATCGACTGGGCAATGTCGTCATCACTCGGCCGTTCTGCAACATGTCTTTGTCTGCATCTATATACTCTTGGAGAGACACTTCAGTTCGAATGTCACCATCTTCAATTCTGTCCAAATATCCCACAAGTCTAATAAAGGAATGTCGTCAGATTCGTCACTTGGATTCAGCCACACCATCGGTCAACACGAAGCCACCTTTTCAGAAACATGTCTTGATTGATGTTGCAGTGACTTACCGCCGCGCTTGGTGAACTATCTCGATTGCATTCAGTATGCTTATCACGTGGTCTTGTTTCTTGTCAAAACTAGATAACCGCTTGTAATGTTGTTGGAGATTGGCTTTAACCCCCTGGACCATCGGATGGATCTTAGATGTAGTGTGAAGTGGCAGAAACACAAGTTTAATGTTCGTGAGAATAGAAAGAGTTGGGTGTGCAGGGTATTTGTCTACAAACAAAACAATCTCACGCTTTTGTTTGGCCATACTCTTATCGAGATCTCGAATCCAGTCAGTGAATATTTCACCCATCATCCAAAGCTCGGTAGGTGACTGGCATGCTTCTCACATTCTTAAAACAACAAGGTTTCTGGGATTTTTCAATCACAAGCAATTTCAGTTTTTCTGTGCCCATCATATTGGCTGTTACTTATGCCCCCGTCACACTTATTCCGAATCAGCAGCAATCAAGCAGAACCAGCCGGAATAAAGAATTTTCAAAATTCGTGCTACCTTCGGGAGGGAATTTCAATTTGACCAAGCTTTGTAAGAATGCCGTTCGAATACTTAGAATGCGTTTCGAATCAGCCTTGAATGATTCTTGCACAGTCCGGGTGTATCAGCTCTCAAATGCAGCTCGAATGTAGTTGGAACACAGTAGGAATATTTAGAATGCTGTTAGAATGCAGTCAGAATATTTAGCATGCACTTCGAATGTCATTCGAGTGCAGTTCAATTGCTGCCCGAATACCGCACGAATTCTGGTTGGAAGCTGCCTCGAATGCTGTACGAATTCACCTCGAATGCTGTACGAATTCACCTCGAATGCAGTCAGAACGCTCCTGGAATGGCCGTCGAATATGGTTCGAACGTCCAAGAATTCAAACAGAATGCAGCTCGAATACTTAGAATATACTTCGAATGTACTTAGAATGTAACACGAATGTCCCGAGTGTATCAAGAATGCCGCCAGAATAGTCCCCGATAGGGTATAAACTGTTGTTGAATCTAGCATTTTCATCAGTCTCTGCCCAACCATCATAGAGTATGGACCCCCTGGACCATGTTGCTTTGCTCCATGTTGCTTTGCTCCAGCAAGACTTGCTTGAAAGATATGTGGATGAGGCCAGGGGAAGTAACAGGAGGAGAAGACCCAGAAGACCCATGGCTGGCAGAGTAGAGGTGGAGGCTGTATGGACATTACGCCAGACTGATGGAGGAGCTCAGAGTAGAAGACCCACAGTCCTTCGTCAACTACCCCAGGGTGGAGCCTGCCATGTTTGATGAGTTGATCCAGAGAGTGGGGCCAAGGGTAGAGAAGCGGGATACCAAGATGAGGAAGGCGCTACCTCCAGGCTTGAAGCTGGCCATTACTGTGAGGTTCTTGGATTCAGGTGACAAGTAACCCAGCCTAATGTAAAGCTTCCGTGTGACAGGGAACACCATCGGCCTCATCATCCCTGCAAAGCCATTGTGGAGGAATACAAGGATGATCACCTGCCCCACGACTCCTGAAGAATGGACACCTACTGGTGTGGTCTTCAGAAACAGGTGGAAAGTTCCTTATGCTGTGGCAAGCATGTGGCCATCAGGAAACCTAAAGAGCGGCTCCTCGTACCACAACTACAAGGGCTTCTTCTCTGTGGTCCTCGTGCCCCCTTGTGGATGGAGACTACAAGTTCCTGTGGGTGGACATCAGAGCATATGGAAGTATGTCTGATGCTCAGATCTTCAATGAGTCTGAACTCAAGGACTGCCTTGAAGACGGGAGCATAGGATTGCCTGAGCCACCCCTCATACCCCAAGATGACGAGCCTATGACATACTTTATCCTGGGAGATGATGCCTATGGAATAAGGCCCTTCTTGATGTAGTTGGGGTGCTTCTTGTTGAGGAGGAAATCTTGCTCGGGAGCCTGGAGCCAGTCAACAATCTCCTGCTCTTGCTCTTCGGTGAAGTCAGCAGTCACCAGCTCCCTCTTGCGCTTCTTCTGGGACTTGGGAGGAAGCTCATCATCACTGGTAGAGAAGGAATGTGCTGCTGGCTGATGGACCTTGCTCACTATATCCATCTTGGAGGCAGGGCCAGGGGCTGTGGACTCAGCTTCAGACTCTGGAGGCGCTGGAGCATCTTCAACAACAGAAGCTAGCCCTTCATGGGCTTCTTTGGCTGCAGCACCTCTGCTCCATCCATGGCCGCGGCCAGTGGTGGAGTTCTTGACCTTGGCTCCCTTCTTCCTTGGCGGTATGACGTGATGTTGACCAGGCGACAGACTGACAGTCCAGTGGCAGCTGGTCGCGTTTTTGTGCGATTCGGTGGTGTACTGAATTACGTCCGGACTCATTCGAGGGCCAGTCAGGACGTTCCGACTGCATTCGATCCGCATTCGAGCAGCAATCGAAAGATTATTTAGAATATTTAGAATGCAGTCAGAGTGCAGTTAGAATACACTTCCCCACTCTGGCAGGGTCCAGACCTCAGACAGTCGTGCGTGGTATGTGTGTAAGTAGGTCGTAGCGAGGATCATTTGTAAACTATGTTTGCTTTTTTCAGTAAAATTCCTATTTCTGCAGACATTTTGCAAGTCTCATGCATATAGTGGTTAGGGGCAGACCATGTGATATTCTTGGGGGAGGAGAATAATTATTTGGGGCATTGTCTAAGACAATTCATTTTTTCGATAACTTCCAAATGGTCAGTCCCACATATAAATATATCGTTTGAATGTGTATGTATGATAATGATGACAATGTTATATCAGTGGAGGTCACTCTGACCTATTTTCAATGAGCAGCGTATGATGTTCCTCCTTGTTAGATTGAATTCCTACACGAGATATTATACAGTGAATTCTTGCTGGTGGAAACCTTCAAGTAGAAACCTTCGTATAAGTACCTGCCTTGGGTCCGAGCATGCTCACTCAAAAATTATCGTTATTTTATATGGATAAGTACAACCCTACAAGTAGAAAAAAACTGTTATCAAGATTTCTTTAGACCTCAGAGACATGTTACAAAGTAATTTGACTTGATGAGTAGAATAACAGTCAGTGTGGTTCTAAACGTATTAATGAGTAAGCCGTCACCAATTAATTGAGTAATTAACCGACACTAAGAAGTGCTAATCCCCACCCAACCCTAATTGCCCTGTTAATCTCTCATCCAAAATGTGTTGACACTGAGTTTGTCTCGCTAATGAGCGGTTGCTAGCTTAAGGTGTGTCCTGGAGAAGATGTGAGTGAGTGAGTTGGGTTTTAACGCTGCTTTTAACAGTATTCCAGTTATATTGCGATATCAGCTTTATGTGGGAGGAAAGCCTGAAGTGATGCAGATCTCAGACGTTTACCACTTCGTTGAAACCCATGAGCACGGGTATGGTGCTGACAAACCTAGAAACATAATCGAGGCAAACCGGGATTCGAACCCACAAACATAGGTTTCTGGCGAGCCCAAGGGATGCAACTCTGCACAGCGAATCCCGGTGCCTTAGACGACTGGGCCACCCGTGCCCCTCCTGGAGAAGAGACAACAGAAACATATATCTTTAGGATTTATTTAGGATTAGCTATAAATTGTGTGTGGAAATTGTATTATTAAAGTTAAACATGAAACAGAAATGGTAAATCTCATGATTATTTTAGTTTTGTGTCTCAGATTAATATACGTGTATGTAACAGTGCATGAAGAACAAGAGGTAGATGATTCAATAATGACACGCAAGTTGTAGTTGGTTAGCTAGAAAACCTGTATCAGGGTTTCACTGTAGTTAGTTCATACATCACGTCTTCATGTGGCTTTTCATGACATGTGCCAAATGATTCCCCAGGAAGACATCCATGGAAAATTATAAACTCAACAATCATTGTGTCGTAGTCATTAGAAAAATCACCACCGCCACCCAAAAGGTCCTTTCACGGGCTGCTAACAAATGGCAACAAATAACATTGGTCCTTCAAACCATTGACCTAGATCATGAAATGTATCTATGATTTGAAAACATGTAAAAAACACTGGTTTATGTATCACAAAGTTTTATGAACATGCGCGTACACATTTACAAACATTTATCGTATCTGTAATAACTCCCTGCACTGACAGGCCATCATGCTGTTAAACAATATATCAAGCAATCTCAAACAACTAATAGTTGGCAGGAATCAGTATCATCAATGGAGGCATATAGTTTACAGACACTGTGCAAATGTGTAAACAACAATAACTTGAACAAAACACAAACTGTAACAATAATACTATTCACATAGTTTAGAGCTCATGATAATAGCAGACCTGGATTGAGGATCGGGGGGTTACAACGTGTGACCTTAGGGACCACACATCATCCTACCTGATGACCTCAATCAGTGCTCATGCCATCAGCCTCTGGGTACAGCTGGCCTTGACCTGTCGACAGACTGCAGTGATATGGTTGGAATATGGCTGAATAGGGGTACAACAGCATTCATTCACTTGTGAACAGAAAGTACATATCAGGTTTCAAAAAGAAAGGATGGGAACCCACCTCTCTCTCTCCTAGAATGCCAGTGACTTCAAGAAAGATCACACAATCCATAAAACATATCAAAACAACAATATCTAAAAGGTAATGAGTGGGTGTTATTCTACTGCCCAGTCATCAATGTCTGTGTCACAGCGGCTTGTAAATAGCCAGGTCAATGGTACATTGACTTACAGAGAGCCAGGTGATACATGAAGGTCACCAAAGCAATACCCAGAAGCAATTTCATACATTCACAACCTTTCTCAACTTCAACATATTGAAGAGAAGGAAACAGATTACCCCAGGTACAGAAGTTGAAGATGTAGCACACTCTACATGCAAATTCCCGATGTTATTTGTAGTATCAGTATGTAGTGCCCTGTTTGTGGACACTAATCAGGGTCAAATGATACCTCAGTGCATCCTTGGAGGACAGAAATATCCACAGTAATTACTCCTGCTACAGTACAACATGGTTATAACAGGTATAACATACAATCAGCCAAATCAAACAGCTATAACATTCAATCAGCAATAACAAACAGGTATAACATACATTTAGTTATAACAAACAGGTATAACATACAATCAGCAATAACAAACAGGTATAACATACAATCAGCAATAACAAACAGGTATAACATACAATCAGCCAAATCAAACAGCTATAACATTCAATCAGCAATAACAAACAGGTATAACATACATTTAGTTATAACAAACAGGTATAACATACAATCAGCAATAACAAACAGGTATAACATACAATCAGCAATAACAAACAGGTATAACATACAATCAGCAATAACAAACAGGTATAACATACAATCAGCAATAACAAACAGGTATAACATACATTTAGTTATAACAAACACGTATAACATACAATCAGCAATAACAAACAGGTATAACATACAATCAGCAATAACAAACAGGTATAACATACATTTAGTTATAACAAACACGTATAACATACAATCAGCAATAACAAACAGGTATAACATACAATCAGCAATAACAAACAGGTATAACATACAATCAGCAATAACAAACAGGTATAACATACAATCAGCAATAACAAACAGGTATAACATACAATCAGCAATAACAAACAGGTATAACATACATTTAGTTATAACAAACAGGTATAAGATACAATCAGCAATAACAAACACAGATATAACATACAATCAGCTAACAGACATAATATAACATACAAAAAGATATAACTTACAATTGACTCTAACAGACATAGTATAACATACAAACAGATATTACCTTCAACTGGCTCTACCAAACAGACATAGCATAAAAACAGATATAACATACAAATGGCTCTAACAGACATAGCATACAAACAGATATAACATACAAATGGCTCTAACAGACATAGCATACAAACAGATATAAAATACAAATGGCTCTAACAGATACAACATAAAATCGGCTCTAACAAACAGACATAACATACAATTGGCGCAAACAAACACAGACATAACATATAAACAGATATATCATACAATCAGCAATAACAGATATAACATACAATCAGCTCTAACAGATATAACATGCAATCAGCTAAACAGACATAACATGCAATCAGCTAAACAAACATACATAACATACAATCGGCTCTAACAAACAGATATAACACACAATCAGCTCTAACAAACAGATATAACACACAATCAGCTCTAACAAACAGATATAACACACAATCGTCTCTCACAAACAGATATAACACACAATCGTCTCTCACAAACAGATATAACACACAATCGTCTCTCACAAACAGATATAACACACAATCAGCTCTAACAAACAGATATAACACACAATCAGCTCTAACAAACAGATATAACACACAATCATCTCTTACAAACAGATATAACACACAATCATCTCTCACAAACAGATATAACACACAATCATCTCTAACAAACAGATATAACACACAATCAGCTCTAACAAACAGATATAACACACAATCATCTCTCACAAACAGATATAACACACAATCATCTCTCACAAACAGATATAACACACAATCATCTCTCACAAACAGATATAACACACAATCGGCTCTAACAAACAGATATAACACACAATCGGCTCTAACAAACTATTTCAGAAGTTCCCATTGCTTGACTAAATAGTGTGATATACAAGACTTGTGAGTAATACATTTTGTATAACGAATTACCAGCAATAGCAAACAGAAGTTCAGCCTAAACAGTCCTAAAACTTAAAAGTTTCTTATGCTAGGAATTAACTTGTCAAACTGAATCAAACAACATTCAAACAACGTACATGCAGGGGTTTATCTTGACCTGCTCAGAGGCCAATATTCAGCCCCGCGTCTGCAACAAATGTCAAAGAAAATTCCCAATTTGGAACAAAACATTTCCCAATTCATGTTACAATGTATTAATATATATAGCTAATAACTACTTTTAGGGCTTTGTAGAAGTAACCTATATTTACTTATACAAGATAGCTATTCGATAAATCACAAAGAACAATGAAGAAGGAAGTGTGGTTTATTTCTCGATAAAACATTGTTCTATCATGATGTCATTTCTGGAGAGTCGAATTAGCACTCACAACTCTATGACATCATATATTGGACAACATTATTTTTTAGAGGGAAGTGTCTGGTTAGTTGTTCCCCATAGATGTAGCTGGGCTATGCAGATAAACACAGTGGCTGAGCAATCACATCCAAAAGCGGGAGGGATATGTATTGGGATAAAAGGTACATGTAATCAACGTGAGGATTGTGAGGATCCTTAGAGAGACTGAACATAATGTTGATATCTCATATGTGAAATCTACAACTCGTGGTTGTTGTTTATTTCTGAAATAACAAGACCAATGAATAGTTACAGATTTTAATGTTTCATCATATATTATTGCATGAAAAGCAATCTCTAAATACCTCCAAATTTAAGAAAATATGAACTTTAAAAAATCCAAACTTTGAACAAAATAACAATTTTTCCCAATTTGCCTGCTGTGGGTGCTCATTTAAGAATCCCAGATTAATCCCTGCCATGTACTGATCCAGCTGTCACTACATGTTACAGATTAGAGGAATCCCTGCCATGTACTGATCCAGCTGTCACTACATGTTACAGATTAGGGGAATCCCTGCCATGAACTGATCCAGCTGTCACTACATGTTACAGATTAGGGGAATCCCTGCCATGTACTGATCCAGCTGTCACTACATGTTACAGATTAGAGGAATCCCTCCATGTACTGATCCAGCTGTCACTTCATGTTACAGATTAGGGGAATCCCTGCCATGAACTGATCCAGCTGTCACTACATGTTACAGATTAGGGGAATCCCTGCCATGTACTGATCCAGCTGTCACTACATGTTACACATTAGAGGAATCCCTGCCATGTACTGATCCAGCTGTCACTACATGTTACAGATTAGAGGAATCCCTGCCATGTACTGATCCAGCTGTCACTACATGTTACAGATTAGAGGAATCCCTGCCATGTACTGATCCAGCTGTCACTACATGTTACAGATTAGGGGAATCCCTGCCATGAACTGATCCAGCTGTCACTACATGTTACAGATTAGGGGAATCCCTGCCATTTACTGATCCAGCTGTCACTACATGTTACAGATTAGGGGAATCCCTGCCATGTACTGATCCAGCTGTCACTACATGTTACAGATTAGGGGAATCCCTTCCATGAACTGATCCAGCTGTCACTACATGTTACAGATTAGGGGAATCCCTGCCATTTACTGATCCAGCTGTCACTACATGTTACACATTAGAGGAATCCCTGCCATGTACTGATCCAGCTGTCACTACATGTTACAGATTAGAGGAATCCCTGCCATGTACTGATCCAGCTGTCACTACATGTTACAGATTAGGGGAATCCCTGCCATATACTGATCCAGCTGTCACTACATGTTACAGATTAGAGGAATCCCTGCCATGTACTGATCCAGCTGTCACTACATGTTACAGATTAGAGGAATCCCTCCATGTACTGATCCAGCTGTCACTACATGTTACAGATAAGGGAATCCCTGCCATGTACTGATCCAGCTGTCACTACATGTTACAGATAAGGGAATCCCTGCCATGTACTGATCCAGCTGTCACTACATGTTACAGATTAGAGGAATCCCCGCCATGTACTGATCCAGCTGTCACTACATGTTACAGATTAGAGGAATCCCTCCATGTACTGATCCAGCTGTCACTACATGTTACAGATTAGGGGAATCCCTGCCATGTACTGATCCAGCCGTCACTACGTGTTACAGATTAGAGCCCCTCAACTTGTGTCCATCCAGTGAATCTAAGATATCAGTTTGAAATAAATCAGAGAGAAACAAAACTATATATCATAAAGTCTGAATGATTCCACACTTTTTTGAATAGTTGGGAATAAAGATCAAGCTATAACAACTGATATCATTGGTTATCCATGTAAAGTAAAATGCAATTTGTTAAAAACAACTTTTATTACCAAACACAACTTCACATCCCCATAAACATGTCAAACCAAGACTATACAAACACATGAGAACACAATATGCAAAATTTATTTGCATGTAAGTACAATATGACCCACACATTTAGCTGTGTTTAGTAAAACTATCATGTCCATGAATCTTGGCTATTCATTTACATGACATAAAAGACATTTCAGTAAACGCTCATTATACTATCACATATTTGGCAGTTTTGGCAGCTCAAGTTTTCCATCCATTCTTGCATAGGGTTTAAACAAGGACTAGTTAAAATGTTTGTATTGGAAAGATACATATCTTGGCAAGAAAAGTTGTATTAGATCCACTGATGTACAATACACAAGGTGGAAGGTTTATCTGCTTACCCGTCACCCTGTGGCTGTTAATACCTCGGCAGAGTAGTAATTTTTCATGTCTTCAAATTCTCTGTATACAAACATTTTTCTAATGATGAAATTATTTTGAAACAATCTGAATTTCAGTTACATATTCTACAAGCACATCTCTCATATGTGGCAACTGTTCTCAGTTTGGTGTTTGAATTAAAGTGTATTCATCAAAAACAATACTTTCTGTCTCGGAGCTTATTGTTCACTGGGGATGACCCATCATAAAAGATGTGCACATTATCCTCACAAACACTTGAAGGGACATAAAATCTCCCTCCTCTCCTCTGCCGGGATCAGACTTCTGAGAGGGATGCATGATGGGAGATTCTGCAAGTCAACGGTAGTGTTAACAGTGAGTGAGTTTGGTTGAAATCCATTTGGAACAGTATTTCAGTTATATCAGCACGTGTCAGCCTTATGTGGGCGGAAAGCCTGAAGCCATGCTGTTCTTAAGGGAGACAACTCTGCAGATGAATAGGAAGCTCAGATGGAAAGTTTGGCCACCCACACCACTGGTAGTGTTCAGGAGTGCATGATGTCTTGTAGTACAACCAAACACAACAGGGTCAGCCTCCGGGTACCCCCCAGTGCCAGGTCAGGCAGGAGTGCATGATGTCTTGTAGTACAACCAAACACAACAGGGTCAGCCTCCGGGTACCCCCCAGTGCCAGGTCAGGCAGGAGTGCATGATGTCTTGTAGTACAACCAAACACAACAGGGTCAGCCTCCGGGCCCCCCCCCCCCCCAGTGCCAGGTCAGGCAGGAGTGCATGATGTCTTGTAGTACAACCAAACACAACAGGGTCAGCCTCCGGGTACCCCCCAGTGCCAGGTCAGGCAGGAGTGCATGATGTCTTGTAGTACAACCAAACACAACAGGGTCAGCCTCCGGGTACCCCCCAGTGCCAGGTCAGGCAGGAGTGCATGATGTCTTGTAGTACAACCAAACACAACAGGGTCAGCCTCCGGGCCCCCCCCCCCCCCAGTGCCAGGTCAGGCAGGAGTGCATGATGTCTTGTAGTACAACCAAACACAACAGGGTCAGCCTCCGGGTACCCCCCAGTGCCAGGTCAGGCAGGAGTGCATGATGTCTTGTAGTACAACCAAACACAACAGGGTCAGCCTCCGGGTACCCCCCAGTGCCAGGTCAGGCAGGAGTGCATGATGTCTTGTAGTACAACCAAACACAACAGGGTCAGCCTCCGGGTCCCCCCCCTCCCCCCCCCCCCAGTGCCAGGTCAGGCAGGAGTGCATGATGTCTTGTAGTACAACCAAACACAACAGGGTCAGCCTCCGGGCCCCCTCCCCCAGGGCCAGGTCAGGTAGGCTGTCATAATGTTCAAGAGGATTCACTGATGGCAAATGACCTAGGACATTGACAATTTATGGGTCTGACTAGATACATATTGGACTGAGTGAGTTAAAGGTTAATAAAGCAAAGAACAGTTTCTGAATTAGAATTGTCACAGAGATAACCAGTTTTGCATATGAAATGCATATATTGTGAATGCATATGATGGAGGCGGAAGGCCATAATGTTGGCACACACACGCACGCAGTGTACATCCACACACACTAACACACACACACACACACTAACACACAATACACAGCTCTGCAGATAAACAACTGGCTCATTGTGTACTGTCTTCTCATCTCCAACTGAAGTTGAGTCAACACTAGACGTTGGCAACAGCAAAAGCTGCGAAAGTATTTGAGTATATAAATAATGTGAAATACAGAAGTACCCATTCTTATCAAAGTCTGAGCAGTTCACACCCTCAGTTGACTCGGCAACAAGCATTCGACAGGGATTCAGAATATGTGACAAAGGGTTTCAGGGTATTGAGTGGGTATTAAGGATATATGACAAAGGAATTCAGGGTATTGAGTGGGTATTCAGGATATGTGACAAAGGGTTTCAGGGTATTGAGTGGGTATTCAGGATATGTGACAAAGGATTTCAGGGTATTTCAGGGTATTAAGGATATGTGACAAAGGGTATTTCAGGGTATTGAGTGGGTATTCAGGATATGTGACAAAGGGTTTCAGGGTATTGAGTGGGTATTAAAGATATGTGACAAAGGATTTCAGGGTATTGAGTGGGTATTAAGGATATATGACAAAGGGTTTCAGGGTATTGAGTGGGTATTAAGGATATGTGACAAAGGATTTCAGGGTATTGAGTGGGTATTAAGGATATGTGACAAAGGATTTCAGGGTATTGAGTGGGTATTAAGGATATATGACAAAGGGTTTCAGGGTATTGAGTGGGTATTAAGGATATGTGACAAAGGATTTCAGGGTATTGAGTGGGTATTCAGGATATGTGACAAAGGGTTTCAGGGTATTGAGTGGGTATTAAGGATATGTGACAAAGGGTTTCAGGGTATTGAGTGGGTATTAAGGATATGTGACCAAGGATTTCAGGGTATTGAGTGGGTATTAAGGATATGTGACAAAGGATTTCAGGGTATTGAGTGGGTATTAAGGATATATGACAAAGGGTTTCAGGGTATTGAGTGGGTATTAAGGATATGTGACAAAGGATTTCAGGGTATTGAGTGGGTATTCAGGATATGTGACAAAGGGCTTCAGGGTATTGAGTGGGTATTCAGGATATGTGACAAAGGGTTTCAGGGTATTGAGTGGGTATTAAGGATATGTGACAAAGGGTTTCAGGGTATTGAGTGGGTATTAAGGATATGTGACAAAGGATTTCAGGGTATTGAGTGGGTATTAAGATATGTGACAAAGGGTTTTCTGGGTATTGAGTGGGTATTAGGGAAATGTGACATAGGGTATTTCAGGGTATTGAGTGGGTATTCAAGATATGTGACAAAGGGTTTCAGGGTATTGAGTGGGTATTCAGGATATGTGACAAAGGGTATTTCAGGGTATTGAGTGGGTATTTAGGATATGTGACAAAGGGTTTCAGGGTATTGAGTGGGTATTAAGGATATGTGACAAAGGGTATTTCAGGGTATTGAGTGGGTATTAAGGATATGTGACAAAGGGTAGTTCAGGGTATTGAGTGGGTATTCAGGATATGTGATAAAAGCACAAACATAAATCTCAATCTGAATATTTGCCTGTGTACAATACACATGATAGGTACACAAACAATTATAGTCTCAAATATACAATTTTAAAAAACACAGCTTAGGAGGAAACACCACAGTATGACACTGTCAGCTATACTGAGGCCACAAGTTTTTATCTTTTTTTTCACAGACTTTACGGATCGTCTTTGTCAGGTCAAAATAGAATTGAAAATAATCCAGATATTTGTTGTTATATTTGACATTACACTGTGTTGTAAACAACTGTCAGTCGATCAGTACACCACACCAATCAATCAGAGAGCTAGATCACACCTTTCTTTCCATTGGGCTTTTATCCACTCTATTTCAGGAGATTGAGTATTTGTTTCTATCGGTTTAGCATTGACAAATGATAACATATCTCACTTAGGGTAATTTGACAATTTCACTCTAAGAGTGCAATGACTGATCAACCAATGACACATTGCAAATGTGGCCCAATGACAATACATCAAACAATATTTGAAATAGGAACAGTTGCAATTGATGCTGATTGAGACTATTGATAATTCTGACAGATGTAAAGTACAGAAACCAACTTCCAATCAACACCTGTGTCATTTGCTTTTATCTTAAACATGCCTTTTTTGTACAGACATATTCTCAATTCCATAGTGGACTAAACAGAGTTACCTCCCCTAACTCCTAAAGCCATTTCCTAGCAACTGTACTGAAACTAGGCATTTACTGACAATTTATAATTCACATTGAGTATTGAAAGTTAATTGGGAGGTATTCAAAATATGTTTATTTTGTTGCATTCAGTCTATTGGGTTTAGTAAACCGAGGAGTAGTGTCTTTTGAAAATACCTTTATTGGTACTTCTGTGCTGAATCAGGTGACTTCTAGTTAGCATATATTCCTGTGCTCACACATAAGTGACATAACCTCATACCAGTGATACATGTTGAAGTCATAATAAGCTTTAGTCACTGCAGTAGAGTACCTGTATCAGTCAGGGTGGCCTCTTGCCTACGCGGCAATCCAATTCCCATAACTGTGTAGAAATTCAATTTGGCCTGTTTTTGCATTTCTTTCCCTTTTTGTTATCAAAAAAGTATTAACTTACATGAAGAAAGACACAGATAGTAACATACATTCATTATGTTTGTATTAATGTACTTTTGAAAAATAATTAACAGTAATCTTGACTTAGAAAGGAAAAATGTTTAAAACAATCATTCAAAACAGTAGGGTAATTTCCACTGGTAACTGCAAACTTCATATGTTGAATTTTGTTATAAACTCATTAGAATAGTATACATGAGGTCTGATTCAGTCAATCAGAACATATACATACGTACAAGTACACAAGCTGAAAAAGATACAGTGGGTAATTGTGCTCATTGTTTTTGTACTATTGCGTTATCTAATTTCCTCATGCACATTTGTAAACAAACAACTCAAAAACAATTGGGTTTTGGTGAATGAGTTCGCATATTTTATACCAATACTCATCTTATCTGCATCTCAGTGACGTGTAAGTATAGGTAGGTTTCTATATAAAGCCTACAATCTGGCATTGTGGAACATGTCAAGTTGTATCATACAACATTGTACAACTATCACAATAAATATGATGCCTTTACAGAGACCAATAATGATAACCAAATTCTCTACCGTTTAAAGACAGGCACTCTAATTGGCGGTGTTCTTCATCACAGTTATCGTCTTGTCATCCAACCTACATCATCAACCAACCAATCAGCTTCTTCAGATTTCATTCATCCTACTTACGAGTCTCGTAAAACATTCATACAAAGTGGTCAGTCAGGGATTTATCTAGACCTGCTCAGAGGCCGATATTTGGACCCAAGTTTGCAGCAAATGTCAGTAGAAATTCCCAAATTGGAATAAAAAAGTTCAGAATTCATGTTAATATAGTTATAACTAATGTTATGGCTTTGTAGAGGTAACTGTATATCACTGACAACAGGGCCAAAAAGTGGAAGAGTCATTTATGGATAGTTTTACATAAACACATAATACAATGTTAAAATACCTCTGAACAAAATAATAATTTTTTTCCAAATTTGGCTGCCATGGACACTCAGCTTAGAAACCTAGATAAATCCCTATCAGTTCAGTTACTTCTATCAATGATGGTGCATAGCCTCGTTCAAGGTGAGAATATGAAGATGTGTGAGGCTGGACATGTAACATTGAATAGGCTGGGTGATTGGCTGACTGAAGAGTTCATTAACCCTTTGACTATGGCATCTTGGCAGGTATATTGATCTAATGACCATTGATGATTGATCATGATTTTGGCATCACTAAAATTAATGCCACTTATATTAGATAACAATGCTAAGGCTATCATTCACCAACACTTTGGGGGAAACTGACATCATTAATACCCTGAATACATACTTACCATATTAAGGGTTAATTTTTTCAACAACAAACATAAACCAATTAGCATCCTAACATGTGTGTATTGTGAAATAAGAGGAGAGTTTACAAATAACTAACTCCCAATCACAAACAGAATCTTGTTTCACATGATGTATATACCATTCCAGGCTGTCAGTCATCTTATAATACCTTTGTCAGCACTGAGGTCATCATTAATATACAGATGGATGTATCACAATTTCTAAGCCATAGAATACATGGTTGTGTCTATGTGACAGTTAGCATTTTGGCAAAACTTTCAAAGTTTTCATAATTCAAATCTGGCGGGATGAGGAAGGAGTAGTGTCCAAACTGAATGGCTGTCCGAACATTTTCTTCATCATCATCCAACAACATTACCTCCCTCGAATTGACAACCACATGGTGCTTCTGATAAAGTTCATTAAAGACGTTGATAAGGTGAGCTTCCTTCCCGACGAATTCATCTGGACCTTGTCGTTGTAGTAGATCTATAGTGTTGGCCTGGACTAGTATTTTACCGGCAATACTG
Organism: Haliotis rufescens; assembly: GCF_023055435.1. Classification (NCBI taxonomy): domain Eukaryota; kingdom Metazoa; phylum Mollusca; class Gastropoda; order Lepetellida; family Haliotidae; genus Haliotis; species Haliotis rufescens. The sequence continues at coordinate 3,606,045 of NW_025964068.1, forward strand.
AAACAAAAAATGTCACATAAAGAATAAGATTGGTATGATGTTGCATGCCATTTTTCATGAAGTCCCATTATTAGTTCAAAAATGTTCAATAAGACTGGGACCTTTCTTCTTGAGTACTGAGCTTAGGCTGATCATACCAATGTGGGAGTGCCTTAGGGATGTTAGGAACAAGAATAAATACATTTTATTCAAGCAAAATCTGTAGATACAAAACCTGTTTATTTTTTAAATTCACAAACTGGTGCCAACACATTCAGATGATCAAGATGATATTTGTTTATAGCCAATCTATGTTTGAAAATAAAACAGTGTGTTTATCCATCAGGTAAGAAGGCTTACATGTTGCAGCCCTAGGTGGACTATATTGCAATATATATATAACACATATCTGGAAAGTAAGGAAAGCTAGACACATGCAAACATGGTGATGGAAACATGTCTCTCATATTTAAAGCAAATAAAAGTAAACATGTTCAGCAATCCATTATCATTAAACAGACATTCAACGTGTCTAAAGCAACTGTTGTGCAGCCTGGCCTTGTCTATGCATTGTTCACTATCGGCTACAAACATGTAAACAAATAATACATTTCTGAGCATTGCAGTTGCCGATGCAGTACCGTTTGGGGAAGACATGTTGGAGCAATTCACGTATCAACCAGGCTTGCTTGAAAAATGTGACGATGCAGACAAACAGGCCTCTCTGGATAGCATATTGCAGTAGATCTCGCATACACGGTCTCACATGCTGTGCAAGACTTTCCACGCCGTCTCGCCATTGCCCTCCCGAGTGGATCGACAGCAATGTTTGATCAAAGTCTACAGCCAAAACCTGGATTCCTTTCACTATCAGAGACTTGACAAAACCTTCCACCTTTTGTTTGTCGCTTTTCTCAGCAGATGACATCGTTCTCAGCTTTAAATATTTTATGTTTACACAGCTTTTCCACTGGCATTGCTGTCAAAATGAAATTGCGTCGTCCATGTTTGTTCAAGGTGACAAATGAGAGTTATCCGCCCTTGAATATAAACGCAAACAAACTTGGGTTTTGGCGTATTATACATGCAAAAAGAGTTTTACAATCGCCAGTCTTCAAATATTCTAAATCCCATAGAGCCTAAGGATAAATCTTAAGTGACAGTTGCTATTCTTGCCATTCATAACTCATCCGGCCGAGTCAAGTTAGGAAATGTGAAGATAACATGCGGACCCCAATGGCCCGAAATACCTTATTTTAGAGAAATACACGTCTTAAATATTGTCAAGTGAGACCCTCCTCTTCCCCTTAAAATTCCCAACCAAAACGAGTCTAGATAATAATTTATGACGAAATTCAGAGAAAACAAGTTCCCTATAACAATTTTATCATATTAAAATGAATTAAATGGAAAATTAATGCCATGTGATTCGTTTCATACTTCATTATGGATATCTGAAATGAGCAGGCACGAATTGTCTTTTTTCATTGCCTTTGGGGAAATATATTCTCTAGAGTCATGTCATAGACAACAACACGTATTCGTCGATACCGTGTCAAAACACCAAAAATGGAAAATGGCACCGTTCGTCCTATGTTTATCTGATTTTGTATTGACAAAACACAACATAGTTAGGTATGTCATTTTCTAGCTACTATAACTGAAAAAAAATATGTTTCCAAAAGATACGCAGGCATACATGCATGCATTGGGTTATAGCGAAAACAGCCCCTCAGCAAAAGGTCACCGGCCAAAAACGGCACCGATTGGCGAAAACGGCACCTCGACTCAAGCAAAAACGGCTACTATTGCCTGCCGAAAACGGCACCTTATTTTTAAAAAATAATAGAAATTGAACTCACATCGTCTCTTACAAAGACAAATAATTGTGAAATAAAACAAGTAAGAAATTAGACCCCTACTCCAATTTACTCGCCGACTGATTGGGAGCTTATTGTGAAAACACTATACGCTTTGAAGTTATAAGTACCTTTACTCAATTTAAGCTGAAACTGTATTTAAGAGGCCTAACATGGTGCTGACAGAACACAATTATTCACAATGGCCTTTCGATCTGATGCATGCGAGAAGAATGTCAGAAAAAATCAACATGCTGTATCATGTGATAACTGTGACCATGTAAATGAACCATATATTTATTATTTCAAAAATCGTTCTTGTCATTATTAAAAATACAGGTGCCGTTTTCGCCCGACACATAGTAGCCGTTTTCGCAAGAGAAATCGGTGACGCTTTGCTGAGGTGCCGTTTTAGCTTGCAACCCACGCACGCACGCACGCTCAGAAAAGCAGCTTCATTATAAACAATACGTCTTGTAACCACACCGCGCTTGAACATACCGGACATTAAGTGTTCTCCCTGCGGTCACAGAAAAGGAATGATTAGTCATTTTTTTATGCAGCCCTCCCCATAATTTTTGTGATAATTTTTGAGTAACCCCATCTCTTTCGCTGTCAGTTTTTTTCACCGCCCGGCCTCTTGATCTCACCGACCCCTATAATAAATCCCCAGTCCCTATTATCTGTGTTTTATGGGAGTGGAATTCACTTACACTACAGAATAAATGTCGTTCCAACAACAGTACATTTCACTATTTCTTACCGTGAGGACTGGAGGAACGTCGAACGTATAATATGTTACTTGTTTTACATGACTTGGTTGATGCATGTCATCGTATTCCAATTGCGTAGATATATGCTCATGATGTCAATCACTGGATTGTCCGGCCCAGACTCGATTATTTACAGACCGACGTCATATAGCTGGAATATTGCTGAATGCGGCGTTAAACAACAAACAACAACATTAAAATATACTTGCATTTTATGAGCCTTCCGTTGGAATACTATTCTTCTTACTATGAAACGCAGTTGCCTCCCTTCCTCTGTCAACTTATCGTCTGCTGGAGCGTGACGTCAGTATTGACTACAATGCCGCGCGGGACTTGACATGCCGGTTGACGGGAACCTGCAGAACTGGTTCTGTGGCCTGGCGGTATACTGAGCGAGCACTGTTGTGAATACTATCGCTAGCAAGACTATTTCTGGCAACTGGCTTTCCTCCCTTGAAAACAGTGGCTACGCTCGGGATGGGCAATGTCGGTGTGTTAACGGTGTGGTAGGGTGTAGTCGTTACCGTTTTAGGAAGGAAAGACGAAACAAGGACAGAAAGCAAGGATTACCAATAAATAAGGACACCTTTACCGATCCGTCAGGTAAGAATGCACGCTATTTCAGTCATTACGGCCTGTAAACACAATCATTAACATACATTTATTCAATGATTATCAATGTTAGGAGTAAAACCGGGTGTTATTTCACACCATCGGTGATTCATATATAAAATTATACACTACTTAATGTCATAATGTTTCAGATGAAGTATTATTTTCTTGTCAAATTTGTTATAAGATTTGTATTAATTATATCAACTATTTGGTACATTGTATTAACTTATAATGCCGTGATTCGGATATTACTGAACATATATACAGTATTATGTGTGTGTATGTTTATATGATATGAATATCACGTTCGCTTTTCATTTCGAAGAAGTTATCTGCCGCAATGCCATCAAGATATACCATTCTCAATAACTTCTTGTCTTGTCATATATCCATGATCCTGAAGTATTTACCAATAACTTCGTTATACCACGCCCAGGTGTGTACAAGTTCCCTATATTTAACTGTGACAACAATATAGCTTTTCTTCAAAACATTATATTTCACAATTTAGTCGAATAGTATGGAACTTTCACAATATTTAGATGTTATCTACTGTCATAAGTAATAAACGCATATGTGATTACTGCATGTTATACAAAACCGGTTGTAGTTGCAGCCATTTTATTCTCATATCGAGGCAGCTCAGGTTTATCGTCTGCTAAGACGTTTTAAGACATTACAACTTCAAACTATCATAATAACGCCTTTCTTATACGAATACTATGTAAAACTGACCTTGTCTGGATTGGCATGGATTGGATTCGCTAATCGAGGACAAGCAATGCTACGTATGGTTCAAACCATTAATCTTCCGGAATGCAGTGATATTTTGTACCAAGAATTTCTGGTAATTTTGTACCCAAACCAGTACATGTTTGTGAGTTTGTACATTTTAAAGGCTTAAGAAGTATACTTGACTATTCAGTATTGATGTTCGCGAAATATGAAAAGTGCAAAGTAAACGAACAGAAAGTGAGTCTTATATTATTAATATATGCCTGAATACCCATATACTTCTGACCCCAAATAACCCCAGATTAGTGCTTTACAGAGCAAATGTATATTAATATATATCGCAAATATAAAATATCATATGTTTGATTTTCAGTTGAAAAGTTAAGTTAGCGATACTTTATCCAAAACAATGAACCGCACTCCAAGAATACCTATACATGGTTCTTCTTTTTTTTCAAATAATTTGACTTAAAACTTTTGAAAATTAAAAGAAAAGTTTTCGCATAATACCAACTGCAGATGAGTATCTTTTAAATCTCATCTTTAAAAATTAATAAATTTGCTTTTCTTGGTACAAACACTTCAAACATGGTTGAGGTCATATGGTTGCAAATTCATTTCTCATAATCAAATTGAACGATTTCTTTTGCCCCTCAGTTTATTTCACTTTTTGGTGTGTCGCGTTCTGTCGACATACGTTATATAACATATTATGTTATTAGAAGGTTTTCGGTAAAATAGTTACCAGAGGCAAAACCGGGGACATGCAATCAATTTGGCAATTGTTTCGGATATTAACAGAAAATAGGGTGAGTTAAAAGGAATCTCATTGAATACAAAGTATGTCTGCATGTCAGAATAGGCTCCTAATACCCCGTGCTATAGTCTTAAGAACATGCTTAAACTGAACACAAGGTGGTTGAGTACCTGCCAGTGCTCACTGCGTGTTGTTACTGCTCGTAATATCAACCACTGATGTGCCTTCCACCGAACGTATAATTTTCCTGCATGCGACTATTCATAAATAATGTACTTTATTTCCGAGCATTAACATCAAGAAATAACACTTTACCAATACTTGTTTTAGATTAAGCAGAAACTCACATTGTTATAATGTGTGTCAAGAAGTGTTATGGCTGTAGGCGTTTAGTCTTGCTAACAAGGGCTCCTCAACACGTTATACCTGCAATACCTGTAATACTATTGTAACCCAAACAATGGCTCACATAGCTGTGACCTTAATCCTATACTGTTAATATGACTGAATGAAACAAAGGTTAATTAAGGTACACGTTATTGTATCTAACGGTCATTGTTATGGTTCATTGTAGTAACATACAATGTTGCATTTACCTGTATGAACCAGACATTGCTTTTGCATGTATTTACTGCCTTTGTCTGATTTGATTCATTTTTATTTTTTCGAAAACGAGGATGAAATATTCAGTTATACTTTTGCCCTGTGCCCATGTAACTTGCTGTCTTTGTGTTCAGTAGCATACACTCTACTGTTTCATAACATAGATAGTTGTTGTTTAGCACTATCCATCACTTGCTTGATAAAGGTGTTAGGATCTACACCGAAACGTCGCACTAATTGTAATAAAGAAGTTGTTCATCCATAGAACTCGTCTTACTTCAACATAGATAGTATTCATCAATAACAGATTGTGTGCCCTTCAATTGTTTGTAGTGAACGAGTTAACGACTATATTTCAGCTAAATTAGTGACACCTCGTTTGTTTGTTGTTTTACGCCGCATACAGCGTTTGTAAGGCATATATGTTGCGACGGTGAAAGGTATATAGCACGACACCCCTTGACATAACATGAAGCTTCTTTTTACCATGTGTAACAGTTCCCTTAAGACCCACAGAGGCGACTAACAGGATCGGATGGTCAGGATTGGTGTTTCGGTTGATTGCACGTCACTGAAAATACCAATTCTATTGATCGCTGCCCATGATGCCACTCATATCGCCGTCATATAGCTGAATTGTGGCGTTAAACTACCAACACAATAAGATCCCCTACAATCAAGTACCTTGAAACCTGGTTTACTCGAAGTGACCATTGGAGACTCTGACCACTGAGATACGAAGAAGCAAAATTATCTGTCCTGAGTGAAGGAATGGTTTAAACCCCGAGCATTGAGCGAGGTACTTCCAGCAGTCAGTCACATCGTCCGTACCGTACATGGGCGAGATACTTACAGCAGTCAGTCACATCGTCCGTACCGTACTTGGGCGAGGTACTTCCAGCAGTCAGTCACATCGTCCGTACCGTACTTGGGCGAGATACTTACAACAGTCAGTCACATCGTCCGTACCGTACTTGGGCGAGGTACTTCCAGCAGTCAGTCACATCGTCCGTACCGTACTTGAGCGAGGTACTTCCAGCAGTCAGTCACATCGTCCGTACCGTACTTGAGCGAGGTACTTCCAGCAGTCAGTCACATCGTCCGTACCGTACTTGGGCGAGATACTTACAGCAGTCAGTCACATCGTCCGTACCGTACTTGGGCGAGGTACTTCCAGCAGTCAGTCACATCGTCCGTACCGTACTTGGGCGAGGTACTTCCAGCAGTCAGTCACATCGTCCGTACCGTACTTGGGCGAGGTACTTACAACAGTCAGTCACATCGTCCGTACCGTACTTGGGCGAGGTACTTCCAGCAGTCAATCAGATTGTCTGTACCGTACTTGGGCGAGGTACTTACAACAGTCAGTTACATCGTCCGTACCGTACTTGGGCGAGATACTTACAACAGTCAGTCACATCGTCCGTACCGTACTTGGGCGAGGTACTTACGGCAGTCAGTCACATCGTCCGTACCGTACTTGGGCGAGATACTTACAACAGTCAGTCACATCGTCCGTACCGTACTTGGGCGAGGTACTTCCAGCAGTCAATCAGATTGTCTGTACCGTACTTGGGCGAGGTACTTCCAGCAGTCAATCAGATAACTCATATATATCGCACTCGATCATTCTGATCTTTATGGACAAATATGCTTTGTTTGTTTGTAGCTATCCCTTAACAGTGTGACCCAAGCGACGTGCTGGTAGATCTTGTATTGAGCTGATAGAACATATTCTAATCGTGCTGTGACAATAAAGGTTCATATACTTAAACTATATATTAAATTATATGCGTTCGAGATATCACGGAAAAGCTGCAGAAAGTGAAAGTACAATATATAACATATAATATGTCATTGTCCTTAAAATATGCCTGAAATTTCCATTTCAGGATCACCATGGCAAAATTATTGCTCATCGTTTCGCTGTGTGTAGCGTCAAGCGTCGCCCAGCAACTGGCACGCGAGACATGTGACGCTAGCCGTAGAAAGGCGGAAGTACAAGTAGCCGGAGCACAAGTTGTTCTTGGCGGACTCTTTGAAATCCGACAGCCGGGCACCGATGGATATGGGTGCGGCCAGCCAGCAAAAGGTGCCGTTATGTTTGAACATTTATAACATTCACATAAATCCATGTTGGTGAGGATGAATGATTTCAACTTTGTACATGAAATATCCGTTCATATATATATATATATATATATATATATATATATATATATATATATATACATACATACATACATACATACATACATACATGTATAGCGTAATATCCATTTTGAATTGAGTTTGAATTTGAGTCATATACGCTTAATATCACCTTTTCTCCAAAAATAATAAAACAATTTACACATCTTTTGTTTCATGTGAAAAGTAGTCAGTTTGGGCTTTAAGTCTTTTCGTTATACATGTTTTCCCATTTTCTTGACAGATTTAATGCAGATATATGAAGCGGCCCGTTGGACAATAAATCAGTTGAATAGTAGAAATTCCAACCAAGGATTTATCCCAAGTATTAAATTTGGTAAGTTCCATTGAATTAAGATGCAAATTGCATACATCATCTAGCCACTCTTAGGATTGTCAAGTCTGTGCTTTAACACATGTGCACTAGATGGGCAGTGGGGTAGCCTTGTGGTTTAAGCGTTCGCTCATTCGGAGAAGGCTGGTTCATGGTTACAGTGTGTGAAGTCCATTTCTTTTGTCCACCGCCATGGTATTGCTAGAATATTGCTAAAAGACGCGTAAAACCATACTCACTGTATCCTGGCCTAGCAAAAATACTTTACATGTGTACAAGTGCACCGGTGGATCAGGTGTCCAAGGCTAAAGGATTATACAGACCCGTTTATGAATCCTGGCGTTTCACCACCACACTCGTATCCACGTTATGCGTTTACCCCTTCACTATAGGCTTGCGTGCCGTGATATATGTGAAACACATTATATAAAGCGGCGCTAAAGTCCAACTCACTCATTCAAGTAATGGGAATATTATTGGTTACAGGTTTGCAAGCTTATGACACTTGTTTTTCCGCGGAGCAAAGTCTGGGAGCTGTGTACGACTTCTACCCACAGGCCTCGTCGAAAAGCACGTACTGCAGCAGCTCAACCACTCAGACAAATGCTGGTGAGTGTAAGATTATGACGCATCCTAGTTACAGTTTTTATATTTTTGGTCTGCTCTGGCGATAGAATATAAACTGGAAGAAAAAGAAGAACTATATATATATATATTCTTTGGGATTCCCGATATCTGCTTCATGATATCTATCACGATTCATCCGGTTCTTCAACAATGTCAGGATCAGAATTAGGTATTGATATAGACGTCGTACAAACATTGCTGCTGATGTCTAATGGCGTATTTTGGATTGTTTCAGGGTTCGTTGGTCCTCTATCCAGCTGGACCTCACTGTCGGTGGCCGGCCTCATCAAACAGTTCAACGCACCTGCCGTGGCGCCAAGACCAACGTCGTCTGCCCTTAGTAACAAGGCCCTCTACCCAACATTCTACAGGACGTCGCCATCGTCTGCTGCACTCGTTAGGGTAAGCATATAACACTCACCAAACCAAACTAAGCATCTTCTTCTACGCCTTCATCGCGAACATATGTAGAAAACCCTGTGACGCTAAACAAGGCGATAATGTTAACCTCGTGTGGGGCTTTAGCAGTACTTTCAAACTGGACTTGACGGTGAAGTTATATCATCTTCATGTAGAATCTTAAAGTTTAATCTTCAAGTGTTCAATTTATGTTATCTATACCATAGTGTGATAAGTCAGATATTTGATTACCACCAGTTATCTATTTAACAATATATCTGTGCATTTGTAGAGGACAAAATCATGTTATAGAGACTGTTTAAATAAAATATATCAGTCTAGGGTCATGTTCATAAAGAATTATTTTATATTTTATACAACTCAGACGAAGATATTGGGGACGCGAACCTTTGAAACTATTATTGTTTGTACGAAATCATTCACTCCGAAAACCTTTTTTGGAACAGTATTGTTTCTTGTTTGTGAATAACTGAAAATGGAAATATCAGTATAGATTATGGAACGCATATCGATTACAAGTAGTTTCGGCTCAGGATAAACCCATTGAAATCTGAACTGAAATTAAATTGGCTGTGGTGGGCTCATACATTATGGGGAATATTTTATCAGCATGTCAGAGAGGATGTGGGATAATTTAACAAATACCTCCAGTTGCCCCTGTATATTCTAAATATTATCAATATATTATCATCCAGGCAACCAGCGCCCTTCTGGACCGCCTACAGTGGAATAAGATCATAATGGTTTACTCTGACTCTGAATATGGCCGGGACGGTCTGAAGAACATGATCCAGTTTGCTCTCAACAGTGGCAGATGCATAGTCCAAGCCATTGCAATAAAAAGCGGAGAAACAGAAGACCAGTTTTATAATCGCCTTTCAGCAATACAACGGTATGACGTCAATGGCGGTCTTTTCTGGGGAAGTGCAGCTGAAAGCAACGTTGCCATTGCAGCTCTCGAACGACATAATCAAGCAGCATCTTACGGGCACGTCCAGTGGATCTTCACTGATCTGGATACCTCTAGGTCCTTCACCGAGAGAATAGCCAGAGGCGCGTTGGTCATCCTGCCAACAACTACTATAATTGAAGAATTTAGGCGCTACTGGGCAGGACTCAACCCGAACTCCCCATCAAGTGAGAACCCATGGTACATCGACTGGTACATGACAAAGTATCAGTGTCGACTGACAGCCGTCAACTACCAGCCCTATGTCTCCCTGCCAGTTTGTCCAACAGTGGACTTTACAGCTAAATACAACCAATACGTCCAGAACCCTTATGTCGAGAGCACGGTTAAAGCAGTTTTTGCATATGCGGCGGCTTTTGAAAATGCACATCGGGATTTCTGCATTAGTCGTGGACAAAGCGGCTTCTGTGATAACCTGAAAAGGATAAATTCTGTGACTTTGAATGCCTATCTGAAGAACCTACAGTACACGTTCACTGCCGAGGATGGCATGGCCAGCATGGTAGGGAAGTCAATCGCCTTCGATGACAACGGTGACCCCGTGACTTCCTCCTTCACTGTTTGGAACTACGTCAACAATGTTTTCGAGAGAGTGAGTGTATTTTCCCCACCTATTTCAGATTGTTGTAGTTGCAACTGTAATCCCTCGTTAGATTATTTGACAATACCATTAACACCATTCTCCGGTCAATTATTTCAATAATTTCTAAAAGAGGAAGATAATACATACTCCCGTGCCGTATGCATATGGTAGGACCACACTACATTTATGATACAAGTATTAGTATTACTGTGTGATAATAGCATACATGACAGGATATTTAGAAGATAACGTGATATAGCTATACTATCAGGGACTGCATGATAAAATTAAATTTGCCCTACCCAGTGGTTCAAGAAATTGTTTGACCATGTCTTGATTAATGATATCAATGTTTGCTTCAGGTGGGAAATTACACCAACAACATCTTGAACCTGGATGTGAGCACTATCACTTTTTACGCCAATGACAGAAGGACCCAGCTGTCTACACCACCAACGTCCCTGTGTCCAGTTGGAGGTTGCCAGAACTGCCTCATGCCCACCAACGACATCCAGTACACCTATATACCAGGCGACATCATCCTTGGCGGGATGGTGGGAGTTCGAAATCCTGGAACCGACCCTCTGACATGTACAGATATCTCTGTGCTAGGAAGTGAAGCTCTTATGGCTATAAAATATGGTCTCATGACCTTCAGAGATGCCCTTGGAAGCAATATTCTCAATGGCGTCAAACTTGGAGCTCTTGTGGCTGATACATGCAACAAATACATTGCAGACGCCTTCCTCAACGACCTTCTGAGTGGGAGAAGGATTTTCAAGGATAAGAATGGTGGAAATATTGACACAGAATTCCTGACTTCCTTCGTAGGCTTCAGAGAATCATCACCAGCTGTGGATACCTCAAAAATTCTTGGACAATATAAAGTGCCTGAGATAGAGGCAGGGGCGACGGCCCCATCTCTGACCAATAGGATGCTATACCCTTACTTTAACAGGGCTTTACCGTCTGGGGACGCCATGAATTCAGCTATCATCAATATCTTGAAACGACAGCGTTGGAGCTATATCCAGATAGTTTACCGGCCTGATGTCTTTGGTCAAGAACAAATGATGTCTTTCAAGAAACTGGCAGCAAAAGCTAACATCTGTGTTGCTGCGGCACACATCATAACTATTGGAGGTGCTGCCATTTTGGATAAACTCAGAGAAAACGCCGAAGCCAGGGCCGTTGTTGTCTTTGGGTACTCACCAAATATCCGCGGGATCCTGGAAGCTATGAAAATGAACAATGCAAAGGGTGAGTTTGTCCTTGTTGGAACCGATAACTGGGGTGATAGGACAAGCATCGTGAGTGGCTATGAAGACATGGCTGATGGAAGTTTTACGGTCAAACTTGCGCCTCCAGATAATACCGGTTTTGACAATTACTTAAAAGGCTTAACCTGGACTACAATCAAAGCTGACCCTGTCATGTCAAAATTGTACGAGAAGACGTTCAATTGTTATATCAACGCAGGCGATAGAGGACGATACAACACACAGTGCTTCTCCCAAAGCATCAGCTCGACATCACCCTACTCCCCGTTTGTGGTGAGTGCTGTGTACTCCATGGCGCTAGCACTTCACAACACGCTGCAACAGGTATGCGGAAACAACTACAATGGTCTCTGCAACGACTTCAGAAACAAGGATGACGTCAGCATGAAACTACTTCAGCAGATTAGAAACATCTCCTACGTCAATCGTAAGACTAGCCAGACATTTTCTATTGTCAATGGAGAAGGAACAGCTGACTTTGACCTCTTTAACTACCAAAATGGCGCTGGACTTGGCTACATCAATGTAAGTTAAAACCAACTTCACATTTCATATAAGTATTCTGTTTTATTTTGTAACACACCGAAAACACACATATACTATATAATTTTGGTACATTACGTCTGGGCAGGCTGTACAGTGATTTTGAAATTCATAACTGATGAATATTTACTTAGACGTAACTTCAAAGTCATTGAAGTTATTAGTGATGTATACCATTCATGTGCATGAGTGAAAGATGACTATATACATGGCAATGCAAACCAGTGGGTGATAGCAAAAACAGCGACATACGCCAACAGAACACGTGACACCTAAACAGCCTGGTGACACACATGGTCACTACTTCACATGTTGCATTCACGGATGATGGAGTAATGCAGTGTATACAGACCTGGGAAGTACTGACATTGTCACTCATCGTATGGGATACACGAGATCTATTCTGCACAGGCATCCCAACATGTACTACAGACTGTGACTACCTTAATAACTGTAGAAGTTCGCACTTCATGTGTACCCTTGTACCCACAGACGAAGAATATAGTGAAAATATGTGTGCCAAGTTTTCTCCATTTGCATACACCTAAATACCAGGACACATTATCTTTATGATCCATGTGCTAGTCCTACCAACCATTCATGCTTGACGTGAGTCACACACATCGACTGTAGTTGTAACAGAGGTCTGGAGCACTTCCAAAACTCTAATAAGTAATAATTTCTGTCCTTTATTGTTTCAGGTTGGGAAATACCAAACCGCCACTGGCACCATCAGCAACTTCCAGGACAGCAATGTCCGCCTACCAAATGGAGCTGGTTCGACCTCTCTTTCTTCACAATGCACGAGCAAGTGCCTCCAATGCTATATGTACCAGCAACAACCCTTCCTGTACATTCCAGGAGACATCTTACTTGGAGGCATGTTCTCTGTCAGCAACCCAGGAAACCAAGGTCCATTTGTTTGCGGATCTGTCAAGACAACAAATGGATTCCAGTACACAGCGGCAATGCAGTATGCTATTGAAACGGTAAACAACAAACAAGCACCTGTTGGTTTGAATGGCATCAAACTCGGAGGTTTGGCACTTGACCATTGTAACAACCAGGACCGACCCTTCTCCCTACTTTCCAGTATATATTCCGGGTTGATGGACCGGTCCCTACAGATGATGGGGATGACATCAGCAATGAACCAGAACCCCTTATCAAGATCTATTGCAGCTTGGATCACTGACAACACAGCCAGCACCCAGGAAGCGGGGGAGTTCCTTCAACCCTTTAACATTCCCATTGTCAGTCCATCTGCCACCTCAGAGGCCTTGATGAATTTAACATCTTTCTACAGAACCACACAGGGAGATGACACCATTGCCATGGCGATAGTAAAGATTGTCAAGTCGCTGAACCTCCCATATGTCCAGGTAGTTCATAGCGCCAACAGCTATGGGCGGGGCGGTCTAAGTGCCATACAAGCAGCGGGACAACAGGAAGGCATCTGTGTTACTTCATCCATAGAATTAGACTCAACCATATCATCAGATTATGTCATCCAGAAACTCATTGAGAGTCCTACATACGCTGTAGTCCTGTTTCTGGGTACATCTGACATGACAAAGTTAATGACAGCCAAAGCCAGAAGCACTGATGCCAATGTGCCCAAACTTGTGTTCATATCTCCTGAACCTTACAGCAATGTTGTTCGAAGTGTCAGATCAGCGGCTACAAACCTGCTCAGCATCCGCCTGAAAACACCAACACTCACAAGATTTAATACCTACCTTGATGACAAGACAGCAGCATATTACACGGACAATCCTTATTTTGCTAAGTACTACATGGCTATTTACAACTGTGACCTACCTGGCTACTACATGTACAGCAGCCCCTGCGCGACTCCTCCTTCTCGACTCTCCGCCAGTAGCAACTTCGCCCAGAGCAACTTCATCTTGGCTACAATCAATGCAGTCTATGCCTCCACTTACACCCTGGATGCCACACTTAAGGAACTGTGTGGGAATAACTACAATAGCGTCTGCCCTGAATTCTCGAACGCCAATGACCTCAACACGAGGCTTGTAGACAATCTCAGACTTACAAACTTTGACAACTTGGGCAACAGCTTCCGCTTCCTCAACAGAGAAGGCAACAGCGGTTATGACATTCTTCGTTTTAATGGCACAGATTATCAGACGGTATGTTTTTATTCTGTGGTATATTTGCACAACACAACATAAGAAAATATACATATTAATGTTTGATTTAATTAGAATTGGAATGTTGTAAGACAATGACTGATTGAACTTTCACTGCTCCTTTCAAGTGTTTTTTATGCTTATGCATTACTGTGTTCTGTTAGGATTACATATTCGTGCGTGTATTTGCTGAAGGTGGGCAGCTATGAGGGTGCAGCCCTCCAAGTCAATGCTGGCCTGAGCGCCATCTACAGTGGTGTTCCCTCCACCTGCAACTCCCCCTGTCTAGAGTGCACCCAGCTGGGACTCAACTTCTCTTACGTACCAGGAGACATCCTTCTTGGAGGTAGGAACATTTCCTAACATACAATACTCATCTGTGTACTGTCATACTACAATGAAATGTTGAATTTCCTGAACTCGATCATAAAGACAGAATCAGTATAAGTATTATCGTCTCTCCACTTGTCGTTAAGTGACATCTTCTTATCTTACAGCATTGATGTTAATTAAGAGGCGTAAGGTAGCCTAGTGCTAAAACTAGGTTCATACAGGCTTGAAAAATATTGACAGACCCACGCAAATAACCCAACTAAATAAGCCTTGAAAATGACAGTTGAAAAGGCCTTGAATTTTAGTGTAATCATATCTGTATGAACCTTGTTATAGCGCTTGATTCCACATTGGTACAATGTGTGACTCCAATTTATAGTGCCCTCTACCCTACCACTGCTGGAATATTGCTAAAAGCAGTGTAAACCATATTCACCAACTCAACTAATTTAGGTAGTTTGTGGTTATAAAGTCAGTCAGTTGTTTGCTGTGTTTTCAGGTATTTTTGATGTCCATGTCAAGAGTTTGAACCCATTTACCTGTGGAAAAATAAACACCCTACACGGCTTCCAGCTGCTGGAGGCATTCCACTTCGCACTGGGAAGGGTAAACAGCAAAGAGGGCATGTTTGCTAATATCCTCAGGGGAACAACTCTTGGCGGGATCGGTCTAGATTCTTGTGAGAGCGCCATCAGGACAGGCTACCTTGTGTCCAACATCCACAATGGACTGACAAGTCTGGCAAAGAATGGCTACAAGGTTGATCCAGAACTGATCGATGTTTACCTTGGTGGCTATTCCAGTGACCGATCGATCTATCTTGCCAGAATCCTATCCGACCTCGAGATCCCTCAAATCAGTTATGCTGCTACGTCTACTGCCCTGCTTGACCAGTTCCGGTACCCTTACTTCTACCGCACTGTCCCAGCAGACGACAACCAGGTGCAGGCAATGATAACCTTCTTGAACTCCAAGGACATTCGATATGTGCAGGTACTCTACGCACAGTCCAACTATGGCGAGTTTGGTGCGGCAGCATTCAAACGTTTGGCTCCACAGAAGCGGATCTGTGTAGCTCAAATGGTGATGTTCCCTGACAACGGTACCGTGTCAAGAGAGAGTAGTAATGATGTTATCACGCAGCTGCTGGCCAAACCTGTCGCCAACACCATCGTCGTGTTTGCCGGTACAAGTTACATCAATGCTCTGCTGAGAGCCGTCCAGAGGAATCCTGGAGCTATTGGCAAGTTCCGGTTCCTGGGGTCCGAAACATGGGCAAAGAATGAAGATGCTATCCTGGGAGTTGAGGAGATTGCCAAAGGATCTGTGACATTCAATTTAAAGACACTCAACCTAAAGGTTTATGATGATTACCTCAGTGGAAAAACGCCAGCCAATTCTCAGGATAACCCTTGGTTCAGGGAATATTATGAAGAGATCCAGAACTGTTACCTGACGATCTCAGATGGCACCTACACTAAACAATGCCCCCAGACGCCAGAGAACCTTATCTCCAGCATCAGATACAAGCAGGACCCAGGTGTCCTGCACGTCATCAACTCCGTCTACTCAGCTGCCTATGCAATAGACATCACGCTTAAAGAGGTATGTTGTTTACATTTCATTATTTACAAATGTTTCAATTCGTCCTGATTTGAGTTTCTTTAATTTATTAACTTGTTGGTTTGGAAACCAATAATTTCATTAATCCTTATCAGTGTTATGGCAAGCATAACATTGTAAGTTTCAATGTATTCTATGTATGATTAAGTGTCCACGGGGAAGTAGTATCATATCGAATACTGAGGACAATAGATCATGCTTCTTATGTGGAATGAAGATTATGTTTCAGGTAAAACATACTGCTCAAATGAATACCAACTTCATAACTCGACTGTCTCAGGGTTCAGATATGAAGTATATAAGATAACATTATATCTGTTTGGTTATTGTTTTCAGCTGTGTGGCGAGAACTACACGACCGTATGCAAGGCCTATCGTAACAGGCCAGACACAAGGGATGTGATTCTGAGGAATCTCAAGAATGTGAACTTTCCTGATCCATCTGTTTGGTTATTGTTTTCAGCTGTGTGGCGAGAACTACACGACCGTATGCAAGGCCTATCGTAACAGGCCAGACACAAGGGATGTGATTCTGAGGAATCTCAAGAATGTGAACTTTCCTGATCCATCTGGGGAAAACTTCAACTTCACCGACCGCCGAGAAGGGAGCAAGGGTTATGACATCTATGATATTCAGTTCATCCCAGTGGAAGGATATGTATACAGGAAGGTAGGTCCATTTGAGAAAGTCTAGCTATAGATGGGCTGAGAGCAGTGGATAAAAGAAGAGTACAGTCTTTAAGGCAACAATGACAACAGAAACCTTGTGGTGATTCCGGGGTAGAACATCCCCAAGTAGACCACACATGTGCATGTTTTACAGATTCGACTAATGTGGGTCCGGTGGTTACGTCACCTGGATCTGCCTGGTTCTGTGATGCCATGGGTCGGTGTTCAGACTGTCAGCCATTGTTTTGCCATCCTTATTCATTTAATTATAGGTCATACATATGGCTGACTGGCATAAAACAACACTTACTAAATCACTACATCAAAAGTGTGAAAAACAAAACTCAAAAAGGAGTGGTTTCAATTGACAATGGCGACCTTCTGCATGATAATGAAGTCCACATTGATAGTGTTTAATGGGGGTGTACAAACAACAGTGGGACCATATTTCCGCACAGATGGTAACAGTTAACATTTCCTTTCAGATTGGTACCTACTCAAGCAGTGGGGCTATTGATGTTCCCTCATACACCCCAGACTGGGACGGAAGTTGCACCCGCCGAGAGGCATGCTCAGAGTGTCCTACCATCAGAAATAGAGTCATCCGGTATGCGATCTCTGGCCCGCCAACGCTTGTGACCAATGCCCTTACTGTTATTGGGATCTTTGACGTCCACAACCAAGGTACTGATGCTTACAGGTGCGGATCCTTGAGAATGGATGGCTTTAAACAGTTCAACGCCTTCTTCTACGTCATGCGTGAATTGAGTTCCGCCTTTAACCTCAACATCAGAGCTGTTGCCATTGACACATGCTCGAACAACCTTCGCGTTGGGCAGGACATCTATAACTTGTTGGAAGGAAAGGGACTTTGTAACTCGGATTTTAAAGATGGAGACGGATTGATAAGATTAAACAACATTGGTGGCTTCATAACAGCCGGTGATGAAAACACGCGTGAAGCCTCCCGAGTTCTCAACCCTTTTAAAGTTGCATACATCAGCCCAAGTGCCCCTTCTATCATCTTTAACAATACTGACCTGTATCCCTACCTCGCTAGGACGACGGCACCAAAGGGCCAACTGCTAAAGGGCATAGCCGAGTTGATGAAAGAGATGGGTTGGTCTTATGTGACAGCCGTCAGCTCAAGCTGGAGATTTGATGATGGGGGATACAGTCAGTTCCTCTCGGTATCTGGCGGTAAGACGTGTGTGAGATCATCATTCAACCTCCCTACTAATCCTACAATAGATGATGGGACTGAAGCTGTTGAACAACTCCGTGCGGCAGAAGGGTCCAACGTTGTTGTCCTCTTCACAACACAACAAGACACACTTCTGATCCTTCGGGCAGCTAAGGGGCTCAATGTCCTGGATAAATTCCTCTGGGTGTTCACAGATCCGGAAGCCACCAGCTGGGCAATGCCAAGTGATTACTACTTTAAGGCTTTGATGCTAAAACCTCGTGAGGGAAACGTCCAGGGATACGTGAATTACGAATCCGAAATGACATATTCCACAAATATGAATCACAATGACAAAAGTATCCCTAAGTCTTGGTATGAAGAATTTTATCAGAGGCATTTCAAGTGCAGATTATCAGATTCAGATGTTGTAGTGACTGAATTCACACGAGAATGTACCAAGGCGGAGAGATTCAATGGTGCTTATAATGCTACACAGGATCGCTATACTTTATCAACGGTGGCTGCTACTTATGCTTTGATTAATGGACTCTTTGATTTCCGTGGCACTAATTGTGGAATACAGACCACCCAGGACTGTTTGGCGTCACTTTCAACGGCCAGGGAGCGTCTCTTTAGTAGTCTGTTAAATATCTCATCAATTCCTTTGCATGAGAGACCGAATATCAACCCAGGGGGCGAGTTCAACGTTCGTTTCAACAAGGAAAGATTCTGGGATCCAGGCTATGTCATCGTCACATACGACTCCAGAAACAATGCTCCAAGTCAAGAGGTACGTGTTGTATATATAGTTTTCTCCATCTTTACAAAAAAAAGTTTCCACTCAATTACATCTGATATGTATGATATAGTGACCGTGTGAGTTTGATTTAACACCGATTTGAACAATATTTCATTTATATCATGGGGTTTCAGCTTGATGTGGGAGAAAAGTCCGAGGTGGTGCAAAACCCACGAGCACTCGTACGTTATTGACAAGCCATGAATCATAATCAGGTTAAATCTGGGATTTCAACCCAACATCATGGGTTTCTGTCATCCTAATGAAAACGTGTCTGCGCAGCAAATTGCGGCGGGTTAGATGCCACCATGCACCAAAATATATGATAAAAAGTAAACCATCAGATGGTCAACTGTTACTTCATCTTATCGAAACATCGGGAATCTCTAGAGTTTCAGATTGGTATTAATAATATGTTGATCAAGTAGCCAATGCCTATGAATAGATATGAAAGATATCATGATATAGATAAGTCCCCAGTATCCCATAATTATCGTGAGAGCCCACTAATGAGGATTGTTACAGCGTGTGACCTGGATGAATGTATTTCATCCACGCTCAGGCAAACCAACAATTACTGCTGGCCTAGAAACGACGTATCTGTGATAATGCTGTCTATGATGTCCAATACTCATTATCATATAAAGGCAATCATGCTTGATTCTCGTCATGATTAGCTATGCCTCGGTTATGCTTATGGTACGTATGTACAGCATAATAAAATATAATATAACGTTTCCATTCGTTTCTGGTCTATTTCAGATTGGTGACTGGGGAGGCAACGCTTTGACTGTGAATAACAGGGACAGCTTGTCCAATATCCTTTCCAACTGCCCGACAAACCAGGAATGCGGCTGCGCGAAACCAACGGAACCAACAGCACTTCCGCAGCAAGCACCATCCTACACGGGTCCAAGAAATTACTACAAGTATGCCGATGACGGAACAAGGATTTATGACTGGCCTGTGTGGGCTATAGTCGTGGCGGTGCTAACGAGTATCGGTATCCTCGTGACCATCATTATAACGCTGGTCCTCCTGCTCACGTACCCCATCAGAGGGGGGACAACCATCCTCGGCTTCATGGTCCTCTTGGGCATCTTGGGCATCTACGGCATCAACTTCGCCTTCTTCCTTCCCGCCTCCTTCGACACCTGCGCAGCCCGGCGGTTCTGCATGGGTGTTATCTATATGATTGTATTTGCTGCCTTGCTTGTCAAAGCGGTTGACAACTGGAGGTACGGGGAACTTTCATGGGAAAATCAGAAGAAGTACCGCGGTCTCACTAGTGCCTGTTCCCTGTTCATGATTGCCCTGGGCATTGTTCTCGTTCAGGCGATAGTCCCCATAATGTGGCTCATACTCATCCCGCCTACAGCGTCCAGGGTGATGGACGTCAACGGGAACGTCGCGGACCTCCTCCACGACCACATGTGGTGCGACCCCACAGACATGTACGACATTGCACTGGTCCTGTCCTTCATCTTCGTCATGTTCATCGTCCTGTTGACGTCGATATTCTCGGCGATGGCGTGGGACAGCGAGGTAAACAACAGGGAGACCAGGTGGATCCTCATCGCCTGCATCTGCACGGCTGGCTGTTTCCTGGTGTGGATGATCGTCACAACTAGTGCTGGGCCCACATATCGAGACCCTGCAGTTGCCATTGCCAACTTTATTAACGCTACAGCACTCCTCATCTGTATTCCCCTCCGGAAGACGGCGCTGCTCATAGCTTATAAGAGGGACGAGAAATTAGATAAAGACGACCCAGGTAAGAATCACGAGAATATTATTTTAATCATTTTAACTATTATTTCTCAAATACTACTATTTTATTCATTTTAACTATTTATTTCTTGGACAAAAGCCTTTTAATAAGTTTCATTAAATATGTTTTTCTTAGCATTTGGATGACTACACCATCAACACCTAATGTTTTGACTGGTTTATTGGCAAAGTTTTCATACACTGGTGAAACGAAACAAGGAAACGATTGTAGAGGAAAGCATTTGATTGGCAGGAGATTTCATGTATACCCAGAATATGACGGAGATTGTTTGACAGTTTTAGTAACACGTCCGCTACTACCGTTTCAATTAGTGTCTAATTTTCCAGACACAAAACATTAAATTGGAACAAGACAGTAAATATTCAAATGCATTAGTTTACCTTCAGTATATATGAGTCGGCAGCTGAGAAGCTGCAAATACCACTGTTTATGCTATGCACCTCAAAGTTTCATAATATAGACGTAAATTAAAGACATATATAATAGGTACATGTTGGTACAAATGTAGGAACCCGTGACGATCCGGGTTAGAATAGGTCTTCAGCAACCCATGCTTGTCGAAAGAGGCGACTTACGGGATCGGGTGGTCAGGCTGCTGGCTTGTTTGATGCATGTCATCGTGTCCCAATTGCGTGGATTGATGCTCATGATATCAATCACTGGACTGTCTAGTCCAGACTCGATTCTTTACTGATCGCCGTCATACAGCTGGAATATTGTGCAACGTTAAACAACAAACAAACAAAAACAATTATAGCAACATATATGTTGGTGATTCATTGTTTTCCTCCTACGTTTCAGGTGACTATGAAATTTACAGCCAACCCACTACTGAATATGCTAATCATGCATACGACCCTGACTATGACTTCCAGAGACAGGATTCTAAGCAAGATTCGGATGTTGGTTTCTAGGCAACATGAAAAGAACATAAGCAGGTATGCCACATCATCACAAACGACAAGATCAATCCAAAATATCTTCTTGTTTGACCTTCGAAACTAGTCTTTTGCAAAAGTAAAACAAAAACTTGATGCGTTTTTTGTTCATATTTTTGTTCAACCTTTAATTTACCCAAAATCAACCTGAGAAGATTTCCTGATGTATGTATTCAAACCCTTTACTGCATATGGTCCGCCTCGGTGACCAGGTGTATAGAGGGTTTCCCCCGATGAGGTCGGCGTTTTGATCCCCACCGCGTCACACCAAATGAATTTAAACGCAGTACTTGTTGTTACCCTGCCTAGCGCGCATGCATATCACTATATAAGTGCAATAATCTTGAATGCGACGTTAAACCCCATTTCACCCCTCACCTTTACTGCAAATTACTTTGAATTTGATTTTTACATAAGTGAATGTTTCACACATTGTAAAACAAACATTATGACAAATGTTTTCCCTTACAGGTTCACCACTTATGGTCTCGATGTGGGCCCTAAATACGTCGCTTGAAAGGAGCAAGTGCGTGGATAACAAGAATATATGCAGCACGCCCTACATCTGATATCACCAGTCATGCAATTCAAACTGTTCATTCCATCGCTTTTATACATTTGTGTAGTACGATGTTCGGTGTATATGAATATACATGTACCTACAAGACACCAATCCCCACATGAAGTGTTTCTGAAGTGTTTCTGATATAAAAGTGGCGAAACTGTAAAGTGTTTATTGCAAGTAAACAGAGAGTCGTTAATTCCCAGCAAATCGGTGCTCGATGCCTGTATATAATAAAAAGTTTGTACAGAAAAAGGTCTTGATATATTAACTTGGAAAGTTATGGCAAAATTATTGTGATATACTTTATCAACTTTTTTGTCTCAATCATGCATGGGAACCATTGATAAACATTTATCCTTTGGACATGGATATCGTGAGCAGTTGTATATTGCAAGTTTATATAATATAAATCCACAAACATAACTGCATACATGCACATCTGAATGAATTTTGGATGTGATACCATAATTATATTATATGCAGTAGACTTATAGTTGTTATGTTTATATGTGAAAATGATTGTATATACTTACTATGAATTAAATATTTTTATATGAAATTGTGTCGTGTTTTATCTGATGGCAGACATACGATCTGGTGAGTAGTGTTTATTTGCATATATATATATATATAAGATAGCTGCGCCCCTCACGATAAACAAGTCCCACTCGTCGATAGCTGCGCCCCTCACGATAAACAAGTCCCACTCGTCGTTTATTTCTTGAATAAAGTTATTGCATTCTAAATTTACAAATAGTTTGTACTTTACCACTAACAAAATAAACCCTATTACCAGTTCTCTCAGTGCGAGTATTGAAATCTCTTGGTCCCTGAATCAGAATTTATCGATCCTCACATTGGTACTCGATATTTTGATAGATAATAAGCCAAAACCCATACTCAGATGTCTATTTCTTTGGCAAACATGTCAAACTTTCGCACAGCTTCCTAAACAAAATAAACCGTTTTATAAGATATGTCTGGCAACCTGTTGTAAATGATAATGAACATGCTTTAGTACTCAAAAGAAGTAAAGGACCACCCGATGTTTCACATTACCATTGCTATGTTATGTGATGGTGGAAAAAATCGGGTGGCCCTTAAATTCTTTTGACTAGTACATTTCGAGAATGATGTGCCTGACAATGAATAATTTACAGAAAAAAGTATATTCAAAGTACATTACTTTCTTGAATCACGTGTGTTGTTGAACGCCGCTAAGTGACGGAGAATTTGTAAACATTCGAGTCTGGACCAGGCAAACCATGTCGTGATTGATCCGTGATATAGAGCGACACACAGTCGAAGTCCCCTCTTGTATACCACCAGCATCCCTTATAGGGTCTGTTCTAGTCCGGAATGGTCACGCGACTGAAATAAACAGTATGAGAGTTGTAGGTATACAAGAGGCAGTGAATATCAACAAGATGTCCAGCATGCATACAAACACACGTGGACATAGTAAAATAACAACTTCTTTTATTGTCCATGCATAGTCACCATGTCATCTCAGACTAAAAAGCATTTTTTTAGTTTGAATACATATATTCCATTTATACGGAAACGTCTCCTAGTAGTCAATATAAGGTAATATATCAGACACACCAATATTTACTTCCATAGAGACCCGTGAAGATCCGGGGTAGAATAGGTCTTCAGCAACCCATACTTGTCGTACAAGGCGACTGTGCTTATCGTAAGAGACGACTAACGGGCTCGGGTGGTCAGGCACGCTGACTTGGTTGATGCATGTCATCGATCCCAATTGCGTTGATCGATACTCATGATGTCAATCAGTGGATTGTCTGGTCCAGACTCGATTATTTACAGACGACCGTCATATAGCTGGAATATTGCTGAGTGCGGCGTTAAACAATAAATAAACAAACAAACAAAACATCCATAGCATATCTGGTTTTATATGTGAACTGTCGTGAAAGAAAGAATTCAACAAACGTCCTGTTTGATTTTATCTTGAAATGAGTAAATGTCCAATGTGTACGTTTAAGTTCGAAATAACATGAACGAAGTCTGATTGCATTCATATATATTTTATATGACGTTCAGTTGTTTCATATAAGATGTTTGTTTGATGTTTACCGCAGCAGTCAGCCTTATCACGGAACACCACGTGCAGAAAGTACATATTTATACCAAACATATGAACTGATCTAAATAAAATGTCAAATGGTCTTAAACTGAGAGACGCGGCCATAAGAATGCAAAAGGTCCTCTCTGTTGATGAATTATATTAGCAATTTATAGGAAAGTGACAGAATATTCTGAAGTTCTCGTAGTATATAAAACAAGGGATCGGCAACTGAGAATAATTCGTCATCTCAAACATACGCTTGTCTCCACTAATAATAATTGAAAAATTGTAAATGTTACACACCCTCAAAACATTGCCGCCGCTTCTCTAACAGACGCCCAGTTTCTTATACGCGTCGGGTTTAGTAACATGTATTATGCCCGTTTAGAAATCATATTAATGATCTGTTCTTGGCGCCGTGAAGAAATAACGACCGGGTCACCAATTAACGCCAAATCATTTGGATGAAATATGACAATAGCCCTCTCTATCTAGAAGCGGGTCTGGGCATGTAGCATCCTACATATTAGGGGTATGACGAAGGGGATGGGTGGACCAGTAGAAACAAACCTTCTTCGCAAATATACAGTTAAACAATAGACATCATTAAATATGAACGCGGGAACGTATTGGTAACGCAGAAAGTATGTTTTTTTGCGTTAACGTTTCCATAAACCGAAAACCAATAAGGCAATGCGGGTTTGCACGTCAGGCACACGGTTTGCACGTTTATACCTCACTAACCGCTAACACAGATCGAAGTCAATTCTCATGTAGTTCTTTTGAACAAGCATGTCGCTTAATATATACGTTCAAAATATATCTCCAATGCTTTCAAGCGCAATGATTCAAAAGGAAAAATACACCACCAACAACTTGTCAGCTCGATATGGATTCTCTGTCGCCGAACAGTTCAGACGCGGTGTGCCACATGAGAAAGTCTGATTGTGAGTGGAATCCGACAATACAGCAATGTAGAACCATCTTCACACCGTGGATCTGGCACTACCAAACGCATTGGGTAGAGCCACGGGAATTCGTACCTGCATGTCGACTACCAACACCATGTTTAATGACGTTCAGCTACGAATTGCGGCGGTTCAACAACATTGGACACCCTCTCTCACATATATGGTGACAGGTATGTAGACCCCAGGGCCCCGTTTCACAAAGCGAAGGTGGACATCAGTGTGACGGGATCAAGGATCTAATGTTTGTTTTGATGACGTATAGGTACCGTGTCACTATAGTGGGGACCAGCTGAACGGACATTCACATATACTTTATTCAAATGTTACATACTGAGTGAATTAAAACTCGTATCAAATCAACTAGTATCAGTCACTAATACACATATTAACATCGTTCACGGAGGATATAATTCAAGCTGGCAAAGTGGCATTGTGTCATTTGGAACACTGCAAATGTAGCGGCTAGGGCTGGGACAGGTAACTCGGGTACTCGGGTCGGGTGGGTATGAATAGGACCGGGTACCCACAGGACTACCCGGACCCGTTGTTAGTCATGTGATATATATAGTTAAATGACAAAAATTATGTGGAACTTTATGGTTACACTACAAGTGACTAATGTTTGCATTTCTTTCTGACTATGCACCCATTCCTTCTGACTTTTTATATGGTTGAATAAAGATAACGTTAGTCAACTTCAGTGTATGCATGACCAGATCGTTTAATACATGTATCTAAATACGTTTTGCAAGCGCTGTGGTAAAAAAAAATCCCAATCGGACATTTTGTATCCTTTGAGACCTACAGTGGGTACCCGGGTACGGGTCGGGTAATAGTGGGGTGGGTAATCGGGTAGTGAATTTGGACTCGTCCCAGCCCTAGTAGCGGCCATAAAATTTCCGAGTCCCGTGATGGGATTCGAACCACGGACTTTCTGATCCGAGGTCGGACGCCTTGTCCACATGACCAAACAGGTTAACCCCGTCAGCAAGTTGACAAGGTAAGGATGTCATCTGTGGGATGACTCCACGCCCTGTTACATACACCCCCGTCAACAGAAGGCACGTCCCGGGCCGCACAGTAGGGTACTGCGGCTTATTTTGCTCAAATTTAATATGAACGTGCTCAGTCCCACGTTGGGCGCCAATGTAGCGGCCATAAAATTTCCGAGTCCCGTGATGGGATTCGAACCACGGACCTTCTGATCCGAGGTTAACCAACCCCGTCAGCAAGCTGACAACGTAAGGATGTCATCTGTGGGATGACTCCACGCCCTGCTACACAAACGCAAAGTTAAATCTCAAGTCCATTCCGTTTCAATCTCCCACAGTATGTAATTGATCTGTTTCACAATTGTCACTGCTAGTTAAAGCTATGTATTTCATTGAAAAGTCTTGCTACAGCTGCGCCACCCCCCATCCCACAATATATACATATATAAACGAACAAATAAATACATAATGACAATCCACTAATACTATTGTTTATAGCTGTACCTTGCCGATCTTGCGCGCATGGCATTTGACAGATATAGTGGCTCCGATATAGTAAGTAATAATCAGATGGTATTCCGTGGGCGGGAATATGTCTGAATAAGTGGGTGTTTTTCCAACTATCTACATACAAACTGAACCTGCTTAGACCTAAAATACTTGGCAAACAAGACACCTCATTTCGGTGTGGGGTATAGATGTAGGTGTTAATACAGTATAGAAGCAATTGTAATATTACCAACAGGGTTTCGCTTGAAATAAACGGAGTCAAGAAAGCTCGAAGAGTTGGAAAACATCTCAGGGTTGCATTTGCGGCTTATAGTCTAACCAGAATTTGAGAGTAACGTCCCTTTTACTCAAGCTCCTCAAGCTCCTTCCCAGCGCGTGACACCTTCATTACACTCTCGGTAACATAGCTCCGCGAACGGGCTATCGCTGTGAGGAGATTGCAAGCTCCTTCCCAGCGCGTCGGTAGCATAGGGAGCTCCGCGAACGGGATATCGCTGTAAGGAGCTTGCGGATCGCTTTCTTTCATCCACTGACGTCGACTAAAAATAGACGGGGACTTGTCGGACTGGTTTGAGAACCGGGGAAACCACGGTATAATGAGCCGATATTGTCATCACAGCATGGGCAGGTTATTTCTGGAGGCAATCATTCAGCATTCTACACCCAGCTCACAACCTGTTTTATCGGGGAAGGGCCAAAATCATTGGGCCGGTTTGCGGGTGGAACGAGAAGGATCTCAAAATATAACGTCAAAAAGGAGACAGCGGTTCTTCGACTAGAATAGGACCGTTTGGTCCGAGTTTCTGGATTTAATGTCAGTTTGAATATAAGGTAATTTATTATACAGTGTCTGTATATTGTACAGCAATTATGTATGAGAATTATGCACGATAACTGTTAGCTGTGGCTTCGGGAGGGGCATACTAGACCTAATGCAATATCACTATATATATATGCTGTGTCTTGACTCTATATGTTGTTATGATAATGACAGTGGTAAATCCTTTTTAGTTACGTAAATTCTAAGTAATATTTGGTAAACTGACATTTTGGAATCAACGAACAAGTAATGATTATAAATATTGTTGTCGTGTTTATGTTTTCAGTTTGTGCTCTTCTGAGGACAAATTACTCAACCAAGCTTAGCTTACTGACAAGACTCAAATTAGCATACTATACTTTCTCATGATTTTAAACACTCAAAATGTCCTTCTCATCTTTGACTCAATAATACTAACTGTTCCATAACCGACTGATAACAGCAACGAATATGCAGCATGAATTCAGGTTTACAGCTTCAAAATGAACATGCTCATTTACAATGATGATTTACCATGTTTAAAGCTAACACCTCACCATGTTCTCATTTAAACATGTTTAATGCCTATACTCCTTGCCAAACTGCCCAATAGTTACGGTATAAAGTTCTTGTAGAAATTTGTCATTATTTAGGGTTTTGCTGTATGATATCATTTTAAGGACTAGTGGAATATAACATTTAGTTTCTGTCACTGCCTAGTGCCCATCATACCTACTGCTACAGTACCTGACCACAGTAATACTATATTTAGGTGTACTGTTTTAAAAAAAATCATGGGTACAGTGTTGGAATATTAAGGGACCTGATGTCCTTGCAATTTTCTGCTATAGTATTTCATGTTAATGTTAGGTTAATATGACAAGGGCTCCTGGACTTTCTGGACTCATTCTTAGTTATTAGATGCTGTAGTTCCATAACACTTTGCATCCAACTCCATGGACTTTGCTGTACATGGTATACTTTGGGACAAATTCACTTTGTTTTGTTTGCTATGTTTTTAAAAAAAAAATTATAAAGGAGGGATATTCTTTGAAAACTTGTTTAAATATTCTTTCAAATTGTGATAAACTACATTGGTTTTTTTTATTTTCAAATAAAAATGGTTCCTTAATTGTGTTCAATTTGTTTTTTCAGTAGTTGAAAAATGGTTTCACTACATGGAGTCTTGGTGGTCACAGTGACCTGTCTGGCGCTGGTCACGAGTCAGTCTCTGAGTCGACAGACATGTGATGCTGCCAAGTCAGAAGTATCCATACAGCCAGGTGCCGATGCCATCATTGGAGGTGTATTGGCTATGCATGAGGAAGGAACAAATGGATTTGGCTGTGGAACAATTACTTCAGGTGAGATGCCTTTAATGTTTGATGAACATGATAGTGGAAAAGATTCATTTTAGATGGGACCAATAATGAAGGAATGGGCTAACAGCTTTAGTTACCATTAACAATGAAATCATTAATATTTTTATTGAAATCACTATTAACATGATAAACTTAATCGCAAAGATTGTTATCACTCAGGATACTAGGATACTTCTTTCAGAATTGTTGTTATCAGCAAGATGAGGCTTTGTATGTGATGGACGTGATGTAACATGATCTAACAAATAGTTAGAAAATAAGGCTTCTTACATCAAAGTTACAGTTGTGAAAAAAGAATTTAACTTTTGGGGAAATTCCTCATTATCATTGTCTAGCTAGCATAGTACAAACTAACTTGTTTAAAGTCACTGTGGTCACTACGATTCTTCCACAATTCTACAATTTCTACAAGTGTGTGTCTTTGGAAGCATTTTTGGTTAGACTAAGTTTGCAGTAACCTATGCTTCCCATATGTGCTGACTACAGGCATTGGGCCTGTTGGTCAGACTCAGTTACTTGGTTGAACATGTGTTGCAATCTCCTGATAGCGTGCTCATGGTGTCAATCTCTGGTTTGTCTGGTCCAGACTCTTCTTATTTAGAGGCTGCACAAACAACCAGATATTAGACCAGGCCTGTTATTACCATGTTTAGCCTGTGAGGACATATTGAGTGAATGAACAATAAGCTGCAGTTTGTTATTAACGTGCCTGCACAGGAGACCAGGGCAGAATTTCTGCAGCTATGCTCAGTTATGTATAGTTTTCACAAAAAATGTAGATCTGGAATGTCTGAAATACATACGATTTGTTTTGTTCTGTGTACTTTCTTTAGAATCTTCCATCAATCTGTGGTGTTACCGATATTTATTGTGGTTACTGAAAGACTAGTCTTCATATTTACCTATCTGTAAAACAGATGTTTACCACTTGGGTGAAACCCACGAGCACGGGTATGGTGCTGACATATTTGTCTTTAGAACTAGTCATCATGTTTACTTGTCTGTATGACTAGTCATCATGTTTACTCTTCCGTATGACAAGTCATCATGTTTACTCTTCCGTATGACTAGTCATCATGTTTAATCTTCCGTATGACTAGTCATCATGTTTACTTGTCTGTGTGACTAGTCATCCTGTATACTCTTCCGTATGACTAGTCATCATGTTTACTTGTCTGTATGACTAGTCATCAAGTATACTCTTCCGTATGACTAGTCATCATGTTTACTTGTCTGTATGACTGGTCATCATGTATACTCTTCCGTATGACTGGTCATCATGTTTACTCTTCCGTATGACTAGTCATCATGATTACTCTTCCTTATGACTAGTCATCATGTTTACTCTTCCGTATAACTAGTCATCATGTTTATTTGTCTTTAATGAGTGAGTGAGTTGTGTTTAACGCTGCTTTTAACCGTATTCCAGTTATATCACGGCACGTCTATTTAATGTAGGAGGAAAGCCCGAAGTGGTGCAGGTCTCAGATGTTTACCACTTCGGTGAAACCCACGAGCACGGGTATGGTGCTGACATATTTGTCTTTAGAACTAGTCATCATGTTTACTTGTCTGTATGACTGGTCATCATGTTTACTTGTCTGTATGACTGGTCATCATGTTTACTTGTCTGTATGACTAGTCATCATGTTTACTCTTCCGTATAACTAGTCATCATGTTTATTTGTCTTTAATGAGTGAGTGAGTTGTGTTTAACGCCGCTTTTAACCGTATTCCAGTTATATCACGGCACGTCTATTTAATGTAGGAGGAAAGCCCAAAGTGGTGCAGGTCTCAGATGTTTACCACTTGGGTGAAACCCACGAGCACGGGTATGGTGCTGACATATTTGTCTTTAGAACTAGTCATCATGTTTACTTGTCTGTATGACTAGTCATCATGTTTACTCTTCCGTATGACTAGTCATCATGTTTACTCTTCCGTATGACTAGTCATCATGTTTACTCTTCCGTATGACAAGTCATCATGTTTACTTGTCTGTATGACTAGTCATCATGTATACTCTTCCGTATGACTGGTCATCATGTTTACTTGTCTGTATGACTAGTCATCATGTTTACTTGTCTGTATGACTAGTCATCATGTATACTCTTCCGTATGACTAGTCATCATGTTTACTCTTCCTTATGACTAGTCATCATGTTTACTCTTCCGTATAACTAGTCATCATGTTTATTTGTCTTTAATGAGTGAGTGAGTTGTGTTTAACGCTGCTTTTAACCGTATTCCAGTTATATCACGGCACGTCTATTTAATGTAGGAGGAAAGCCCGAAGTGGTGCAGGTCTCAGATGTTTACCACTTCAGTGAAACCCACGAGCACGGGTATGGTGCTGACATATTTGTCTTTAGAACTAGTCACCATGTTTACTTGTCTGTATGACAAGTCATCATGTTTACTTGTCTGTATGACTGGTCATCATGTTTACTTGTCTGTATGACTTGTCATCATGTTTACTTGTCTGTATGACTAGTCATCATGTTTACTCTTCCGTATGACTAGTCATCATGTTTACTCTTCCGTATGACTAGTCATCATGTTTACTCTTCCTTATGACTTGTCATCATGTTTACTTGTCTGTATGACTAGTCATCATGTTTACTCTTCCTTATGACTTGTCATAATGTTTACTTGTCTGTATGACTAGTCACCATGTTTACTTGTCTGTATGACTTGTCATCATGTTTACTTGTCTGTATGACTGGTCATCATGTTTATTTATCTTTAGAACTAGTCACCATGTTTACTTGTCTGTATGACTAGTCATCATGTTTACTTGTCTGTATGACTAGTCATCATGTTTACTTGTCTGTATGACTGGTCATCATTTTTACTTGTCTGTATGACTGGTCATCATGTTTATTTATCTTTAGAACTACCTGTCTGTCTTAGCACATGGAGTGTTTGCAAGCTTATGTAACGGCCATAAAATTTCCGAGTCCTATGATGGGATTCGAACCACGGACCTTCTGATCACAGGTCGGACGCCTTGTCCACATGACCAAAGAGGTTAACCCTGTCAGCAAGCTGACAAGGTAAGGATGTCATCTGTGGGATGACTCCACGCCCTGCTACATACTCCCCCGTCAACAGAAGGCACGTCCCGGGCCGCATAGTAGGGTACTGAGGCTTATTTTGCTCAAATTTAATATGAACGTGCTCAGCCCCACGTTGGGCGCCAATGTAGCGGCCATAAAATTTCCGAGTCC
Organism: Haliotis rufescens; assembly: GCF_023055435.1. Classification (NCBI taxonomy): domain Eukaryota; kingdom Metazoa; phylum Mollusca; class Gastropoda; order Lepetellida; family Haliotidae; genus Haliotis; species Haliotis rufescens. The sequence goes on from NW_025964068.1 coordinate 3,638,347, forward strand.
CGTGATGGGATTCGAACCACGGACCTTCTGATCCGAGGTCGGACGCCTTGTCCACGTGACCAAAGAAGTTAACCCCGTCAGCAAGCTGACAAGGTAAGGACCTCATCTATGGGATGCCTCCACGCCCTGCTACATACTCCCCCGTCAACAGAAGGAACGTCCCGGGCCGCATAGTAGGGTACTGAGGCTTATTTTGCTCAAATTTAATATGAACGTGCTCAGCCCCACGTTGGGCGCCAATGTAGCGGCCATAAAATTTCTGAGTCCCGTGATGGGATTCGAACCATGGACCTTCTGATCCGAGGTCGGACGCCTTGTCCACATGACCAAAGAGGTTAACCCCGTCAGCAAGCTGACAAGGTAAGGATGTTATCTGTGGGATGACTCCATGCCCTGCTACACTTACATTATGGTTGGGAAAGAACTAACAACCTACAAGAGTATATGTGTTGTAACTGCAGCATGTGTTTGTGTGTGTGTAGATATGCAAGCCTATGAAGCGATCCGCTGGGCACTGGAGCTGCTCAACAAGAAGGACCAGATCCTGAACGGCGATAACCTCACCAGTACCTATGTCCCCGGCATCAAGTTAGGTGAGTGGTCACAGCTGTAGCTGTCTGATTGTCTCAAATATTGACATTTATTGGGAGTGCTTATCCCAAAAGGTTGAACACTTAAAATCAAGTATCTGACTATGGTCACCATGCCACATACACAGATACATCGTGGACATTGACAAGTCTCAGACTAGTATTCCAGACTCAAATTTAACCAATTATGTATTGGCAACAATTGTAGTCCATGTATGTTTTAATGTTGTTGACCTTAGCCTACTCAACAGAAACTGTTTTTCCTAGACTAAGGTCTTGGACTAGTGGCAGACAAACTAAAGTTTCAGACTGTTTTGCCAATATGATATTGGATAATGATGCTTGTCCATGTTTGTAGGTATAAATATCCGTGACTACTGCAGCCGGAGTGAGGGGGCGGTTTCGGCGGCACAGAGCTACTTCCCCCAGTTCTCCTCCAACACCCAGGCCTGTACAAGGAGTGCTTCAGGAATCACACTAGGTCAGTCCACCACCTACTTCTCCACACAGGCCATAATCTATTTTTTAATTATTATTATTGTTGTTGTTGTTGATTGTAGTGTAATGTCTTTTCAGAAAACCCCAAATGTTTCTATTACATGCTTTTAGAATACATAATCATGATAATTCACTGAAGATGTAATGAAAGATATGATTGTGCCCCCACCAGGTATTGTCGGGGCTTCAGACAGCGATGCAAGTATTGATGTATCCAACTTTGCTGAAAACTTCAACATCCCTGTGGTGTCCTTCATGGCTACTGCCCCTGAGCTGAGCAGTGCCCAGCGTTACCCCACGTTCATGAGGACAATCCCTCCGGACGGACCACTCATGGATGTAAGTAGGGAGAAACTCGGGATCAGATCCAGCCTTGGGACTATCAACATGAACAAATTAGTAATTGTGTTAACCCTGCGTTATCCCTTTTCCATGCAGTTCTTCTGAGAAATGACATGCGTATGCAGAGCTATGTTGAAGTATGTCTTTTTGTTCCAGGTGGTTATTGAAGCTATCAAGAAATTCAACTGGAAATATATCAGTATAGTTTACACCGACAACTCCCATGGCCGCCAGTCATATGGAGAAATACGTCCTCGCTTGGTGACTGCTGGTATCTGTCTCACTGCTGCCATCGCCACATCTCCCTCCGACACCATAGATGCCACCATTGATGCTGTCTTGGACCGTCTGCTCCTCACTAAGACGGTTGGAGTCCTGTATTTTGGCACACCCTCTGTAGCGTATGCTCTCCTTGAACGAAGCAATAATGCTGCATACACTAACATGGGTAATCTGCAGTGGGTGTTCACAGATAGTATTTCTCTAACCAAAAACTTTGGAACAAATAACTACCCCCGTGGAATTATTTCCATCATACCTACATCCAGGTATATCGTGGAATTTGAAGATCATTGGGTAAGAATAAATGAAAACAGTCCTTCACCAGAGAACCCCTGGTTCCAAGAATGGTACAGCGAACAGAACCAGTGCTTTTTCCCAACAGTTGGCAACGGTCGATTCCCTACTCCATGCAGCAACAAGATCCAAACAGAACGCCAGAAACGGGAATCTTTCATCCAGGACCGATTTGTAGAACCAGCTGTTCATGCTGTGTATACCTATGCTGTTGCTCTCCGTAATGCACAGGCAGCAGTGTGTGTGGGCCTAGAAGCAAACACGTCCTGCTTGGCTCTCCGCAGCATGACCTCCAAGACCTTCCTGGAGAACTACCTGATGAAGGTGAACTTCACCTATGGGAAACAGGAGAGGGCGCCAAGTCTGGCCTCCGACAAGTACGCACCTTACTTCTCAGCAGCAAAGGTCCGCTACAACGAAAACGGAGACATTGTTAACCCAGCCTACGATATTTGGAACTTCAACGATGCCCCAGTCGGAGGGGATACCCTGGGATTCAAGTTCAGAAGGGTTAGTAGAAGAAATTAGTTAAATTGTTTTCGGTTTCCATTTTCAGGTTAACTGTGTGTAATTTGGTTTGGTCTTGAAAATTATTGGGAAGAATTGTGGTCTCTTTTGAAGAAAATGTTTGCTTGTTTGGGTTTTTGACTATGCTACAGATTTGCTTGAATGAGTTGAGACATTCTTTTTGTGATTTTTTCAAAGGTACTCATATTGCTAGATCGAACTAAGTTATCAGAAAAGTAAACATGGTAGACAATGGTAAAGTGTCATTGAATCAGGGGTCCGGAAAATTTAAAATCCCAATCGGACATTTGCATTTAGGCCACGCCCCCATCAAATAGCGTATTTTAGTACGACTTTTCACACACATTACAAGTTTACGTATTCATAATATGATGAATTATGAATTGTTTCAATTTAAATTGTTTAATTCACCGGACAATTATATATAACATATAATATCATTTTAGATTAACATGGAAAACATACGTTTGTTTCTGTTATAATAACGATCTGTTAACGTAGTGAACGGTCTAATTAATATTCATGAGTTATATTCATGAGTCTGCTCAAGTGTACGCATTGTAACATTTGGATCGAGACTATTATCCCATATTTGGTTATCACGTGACCTCTTGGGAAAAGTTTTTTTTTAAACTAAATATTTTTTTAAAAACAAGACAGATAATTTAATCACAAATACTAAAATATCGTTGATAGCAATAGTTATTTGAATAATTTTTTCATCTGTACTTAATTATTGACCATAAAAAAATTGGATATGCGATCGTCCGAGAAAGCAAAATGGCGGTCAATCAAGATTCAATATACGACTAGTTACTGAAAACAATTAAATCTGAAAATCCTCATTGTATGTCAACCAAGTGAAAGTCGTTAGCCACGACTTACAAAATGATCATCCAGACTTTGAGGGTTTGGCAGATCCGCTCGACTGATCTGCATCGGTCGACTGGCTGTCGTCACGCTTTCGCTTCTTGTCTTAGGTTACGTATCGTAGCATTGTGAGGATAATGAGGTACATCGATGATGCAAGGTATTAATGTACAGTTGTAAACACCTTTCACTCAAATTAACAAGATGTTCTCAGTAATTAATCCTCGATTAATCAGTGTCAACTCAGTTTATTGCCTATTACAGTGATTGACCGATTGGACTATCACGTAGGTACGATGTATTTTCAGCAATCAAAACAAACAAAGCTTGTCAGTGTAGTTAATCTTCATTGTGTTGCAACTGCAGACAGAAACTGCTCAGTCCTAACTGTTGATCATGTCCGGTCAAAATTTAAGAATGTCCGGACAATACGTTTTAAAATGTCCGGTAAGCAATATTTTAAAACGGACATTTGAGATTCCCAATCGGACATGTCCGGCGCATATGACGGTTTCCGGACCCCTGCATTGAATGCTTAAAGTCTCATTTGGATTGCCCAAGTCACTCATTATAATGCATTATGACCTCAGTTGGTGTGTTTTACTTCGAGGTATTTTATTACAAAAGATGTTGAAAACAAAAAGTCATAGATTTATTTACATGTATGATTTCTACTGATGTCTTCCTTCAACCTCTGATCACTGTTTGCTTATGCTGTTATGGTAAAACAGATAAATCTAAAACAGAAACACTGATTGTTTTAAACTTTTCATACCCCCAACTTAAAAGTTACACCAAGGAATTCTGTCCGCCCATCAATCCTTCGAGGACATTGTTTGTGTGTGACCTGTAATTTGAAGACTACTTCATAGATTCTTTTCAAACTTGGTGAACACTTTCTATGCTAACAGGATAGGTGCAGTGTGATATTTTTCATGTTTTGAACTTGTTGAATATTTGTGCGATCTAAAACTTGAAAACTACTTCATGGATTCTTACCAATTGGAACAAATGGGAGAGATGCAGTGCAGAGTTTTATTTTGATAAGTGGGTTTTCTGAGAAAATGTTGCATTCTTCATGTTTTAAACTTAGAAATATGTTGAGACGAAGTCAGGGGGGATTAATGAGAGCTGCCACTTTCTGCCTTGTTATGCTTGTCATCATTATGTTCACTGTTTGCAGGTTGGGTCTTGGATCAACGGGATTCTGTCAATGAACATGGAACAAGTGAGGATGTACGACCTTACTCGGGACAATGCACTCTCCCCCCTGCCACCGTCTCCCTGCCCACAGGATGGCTGCACTCCCTGCCTCGGCATGCCTTCTCCCACCAAGTACCTCTACATCCACGGGGACATCATCGTCAATGGCATCTTCAGTGTACACAACGCTGGAGAACAGCAGTACTCCTGTGGACCTTTGGACCTGAATGCCCGTTCAGGAGTGCAGTATTTGGAAGCCATGGCCTACGCCTTGAGAGAAGTTCCCAACAGGTTCAAGTCCTTTAACCCTCAGTTCCTGAGAGGTGTCAGTTTGGGGGGTCTGGGAATTGATGACTGTAAGAGCGGAACGCTGTCTAGAAACTTCATCTCTGAAGTTCAGAGAGGCACGCTTGTAGTGGAGGACTCCTCCGGGAACACTTTAGACCCCCGAAGTGTTGATGCTTATGTGGCTGCTCACACCTCAGGCTTGACAATTCCCATTGCTGACTTAATGAATGATGTCAAGAGGCCACTGGTGGGGTACTCCAGTACATCAAGTATGTTGTCTGACCGTAGAAAATACCCCTACTACCTGAGAATTCATCCTGGAATTGATGAGGAAATGGCAGCCATTATCAACATCTTGAAGAAGCAGGGCTGGTACTTTGTACAAGTCGTGTATGTTGAGGGAAATGCTTTCTCGTTAAATGGAAATGAAGTCTTCAAGAAAATGGCAGCTACACATGGTATTTGTGTTGTTGCAACTCACAGTTATGGCCGTGACATCATCTCCAGGCTCAGAAGCCGACCAATGGTCAAGCCAGTTCTCGTCATTGCTCACGAATCTCAATACCGAACCTTCCTTGAAGACATCATCAATGCCAACGCAACTGGAGAGTTTGCCATCCTGGCTAATTCTCCTTTCGGGAGGAAACAGAAATTGGTTCAAGGTTTGGAAGAAGCAGCCGATGGGGTTATCTCCATTAAATGGCGTGTCCCCGACCTCACATTTTTCAGCACGTATCTGAGCGGCCTGAGAGCAGACACTAACCAGCAAAACCCTTGGTTCACTGAGTGGTTTGAGAACATGTTTGACTGTTATATCGGACCACAAAACCCGAATGGAAAAGCAGCGCGGTGTGCTGATCGTAATAGACCTATTACGCAGGCACCAAATTTTGAGCTTACGGAAGAGAGCATCTTTGTAATAAACTCAGTGTATGCAGTGGCTCATGGACTCCACACGACCCTGGTAGAATACTGCGGTGTCAACTACAATGGTGTATGTGGCAACTTCACAAGCTCAGGAACACGTGGAAACCGCCTGTTGGAGAATATCAGAGCTTCAAGGTTCAGGCTGGAAGGATCGAACCCTCCGACAGATTTCTCTTTCATTGGCTATGAGGGCAATGTCATGATCGATGTGTACAACTACCGACGGAACACAGGCTATATCCTTGTGAGTTCTCAGGGCTACACTATTATGTGCAATAACTGAGTAGGGGCTGTAACAGCTTGCTGGATCCCTGGGGGGACCCAAAGGGGGAACCAGACACTACTTTTCTGTCCTATATATACACAGAAACCTGTGATTGTGGGTTTGAATCCTGGTTCACCCTTATTGTGTTTCTATTTGTTTCGATTTGGTTTGTCAGCACCATACCTGTGCTCGAGGGTTTCACCTAAGTATGTGAACATCTGAAACCTGCATCACTTTTGCTTCCCTCCAACATTAAGCTGACACACTGTGATACAACTGGAATACTGTTTGAAGTAGTGTTAACATGGTTAAGCCACTCAAGTCACTCATTTAGTATGTTTGAAATCATCCAAACCAAATTGGTTGAAACACAATTTAGGCAGCTTTCGGAGAATTTTGCTATAAAAAAAGAACATTTAATACTTTTACTCGTACAGTGAAAATAGTAGACGCCCACCTGCATTCCGCCCCCATTTCAAGTATCCTGTGGGGAAATTATTACTTTTGACAGTTTACCTGTGATCTGATCTAGGAAGTGAACATTAATCATGTTAAAATTAATTAAAAGTGTTCAGGAAAATGAGTTGTTTTTCCTGCTTATAGTAAACATAGTGACTGCACTAGTAATGTATGTCTGTCAACAAGGTCCTGCTTTTGGTTAGTTGTATTCGTACATTACACTCTTTTGTTCAGTTTTCTCATCTCATCAATTTGCTGTCTTGTAGGTGGGAGAATTCAGTCCGGAGACATATGGTTACACTGAAAGCACCAGCCTCCTGTTGAGTGGGGGAGCGGCCCCAGCCACCTTCATGTCGATGTGTCCTGGGACCTGCACTGAGTGTCTTTACATCTTCCAGGAAATGAAGTACCAATACATCGAAGGCGACATCATCATCCCCGCCATCTTCGATGTCCACATGGGAGGTATGACACGTTTCACTTGCGGAAAGATGCGTGTGAGCAATGGATTTCAGTACACAGAGGCCTTTGCCTATGCCCTCCAGATGATCAACAATGGGGCCATGTTTAACAATGTCCGTCTGGGCGGTCTGCTGTTGGATGGTTGCAGCAGCTCCTCAAGATCCAAGGCTCTCATCAACAGCATCTACTCCAGTCAGCTGATGCTACAGGACAGCAACATGAACCCCATCAGAACCCAGGACTTTCTTTCCTGGATGAGCTATGATAGCAAGAGCACCATTGAGGTCTCAAACATACTCAGTCAGATTGGCGTTCCCATCGTCAGCCCTGCAGCGACAGCACCTCTGCTGGATGACAAGGATCGGTTTTCCACTTTCTTCCGTACGATCAAGTCTGACATGCATGTTGTAAGAGCCATGGCCAAGCTTATAAAACAATTAGGTTTTAATTACGTCATCACCCTGAATGCACCTGACTTCAGCAGTAGAGAGTCGAGGGACGAGTTCCGTAACTTGGCTAAGGATGAGGGAGTGTGCCTCCTTGATTCCTACGAGTTTGACACTGATGGAAGTATGGACATAATCCTAAGATCTATAAATGTATCCACAACGCAAGTTGTTGTTGTATTCGCAGAACCAGATTCCTACATTTCTGAGCTGCTCCGTGCAAAACAAAGATCGTATCCGAACAACCGTATCATCTTCATCGCTAACAGACGCTGGACCCTGCCATCAGATGTCAGTCAAACAGTTCCCAATTCTATAACATTCAACTTTAACTCTCCCTCAGTGCCTGCGTTCACAAGCTACCTGGCAAGCAAGAGGCCCACCATGACTAACCCCAACCCTTGGTTCCGAGAGTACTATGAGGAACGCTACCAATGCAACCTTCCAGGAACATTCCGCTTCCTCGTAAACTGCGACCAGAATTACGTAAGTGTCACAACAGCTAATTACATACAAGACCTGCGAGTCCTGTCCACTATCAACGCTGTGTACTCCATTGCTGAAGGAGTGAAGCGTACACTGGAGGAGAAGTGTGGCAGCCAGCCTGGCGTCTGTAAGAACTTCACTAACAGTGCTGATACATATGAGAAAATCATGGCGCACATGGATGTTATGAACTTTACTGATGTCATGGGAGACTTCTTCCGCTTCATCAACAGGGAGGCAGATCGAGGCTACACGATTGAACAGTTTCTTGATAATGGGTCTCAGGTGAAGGTATGCATTGTCCCTATTCAACATTATGTGTATTTGATTACAAAAAGAGCATGGGGGGCCAGTGATGCGAGTGGTGGTATGAGCTGCTGTAATTCGCAAAGTTGGGTCCATTTGTTATGTCAGGATATACTGATCAGGAGTTTAAATTTATCAGATGATGATCTTTTGTTTGTCAGCAACATGAAGGTTTCACACAAAGTAGTAAATGTTGGAGACAGAAAACGGACCTGCAACACCTAGGTTAGTCCTGCCACATTAAACTGCTGTGATGTAACTGAAATACTTTACAAAGCTGCATTCCCAACCCTTTTAACCAACCCCACAACACCTACCAATATAGCCACAGTTACTCACCCTCTCTCCCAAACACATAGACACCTACCAATATAGCCAGTCACTCACCCTCTCTACCACACACATAGACACACCTACCAATATAGCCAGTTACTCACCCTCTCTCCCACACACAGACAGACACACCTACCAATATAGCCACAGTCACTCACCCTCTCTCCCAAACACACAGACACCTACCAATATAGCCAGTCACTCACCCTCTCTCCCACACACAGGCAGACACACCTACCAATATAGCCACAGTCACTCACCCTCTCTCCCAAACACACAGACACCTACCAATATAGCCAGTTACTCACCCTCTCTACCACACACATAGACACACCTACCAATATAGCCAGTCACTCACCCTCTCTACCACACACATAGACACACCTACCAATATAGCCAGTCACTCACACTCTCTCCCACACACAGACAGACACACCTACCAATATAGCCACAGTCACTCACCCTCTCTACCACACACACACAGACACACCTACCAATATAGCCAGTTACTCACACTCTCTCCCACACACAGACAGACACACCTACCAATATAGCCAGTCACTCACCCTCTCTCCCACACACACACAGACACCTACCAATATAGCCACAGTCACTCACCCTCTCTACAACACACATAGACACACCTACCAATATAGCCAGTCACTCACCCTCTCTCCCACACACAAACAGACACACCTACCAATATAGCCAGTCACTCACCCTCTCTCCCACACACACACAGACACCTACCAATATAGCCACAGTCACTCACCCTCTCTACAACACACATAGACACACCTACCAATATAGCCAGTCACTCACCCTCTCCCACACACAGACAGACACACCTACCAATATAGCCACAGTCACTCACCCTCTCCCACACACACACACACACACCTATCAATATACCTAGTCACTTACCCTCTCCCTCTCACACACACACACCTACCAATATACCCACAGTCACTCACCCTCTCCCTCACACTCACACACACACACCTACCAATATACCCACAGTCACTCACCCTCTCCCTCTCTCACACACACACTTACCAATATACCCACAGTCACTCACCCTCTCTCACACACACAGACAGACACACCTACCAATATACCCACAGTCACTCACCCTCTCCCTCTCTCACACACACACCTAACAATATACCCACAGTCACTCACCCTCTCCCTCACACACACACACACAGACACACCTACCAATATACCCACAGTCACTCACCCTCTCCCTCACACACACACACACACACACACACACACCTACCAATATACCCACAGTCACTCACCCTCTCCCTCTCACACACACACACCTACCAATATACCCACAGTCACTCACCCTCTCCCTCTCACACACACACACACACACACACACACACACACACACACACCTACCAATATACCCACAGTCACTCGACCTCTCCCTCTCACACACACACACACACACACACACACACACACACCTACCAATATAGCCAGTCACTCACCCTCTCCCACACACAGACAGACACACCTACCAATATACCCACAGTCACTCACCCTCTCCCTCTCACACACACACACCTACCAATATACCCACAGTCACTCACCCTCTCCCTCTCACACACACACACACACACACACACACACCTACCAATATACCCACAGTCACTCACCCTCTCCCTCTCTCACACACACACACACACACACACCTACCAATATACCCACAGTCACTCACCCTCTCCCTCTCACACACACACACCTACCAATATACCCACAGTCACGCACCCTCTCCCTCTCACACACACACACACACACCTACCAATATACCCACAGTCACTCACCCTCTCCCTCACACACACACACACACACACCTACCAATATACCCACAGTCACTCACCCTCTCCCTCACACACACACACACACACACACACACACACACATACCTACCAATATAGCCAGTCACTTACCCTCTCCCTCTCACACACACACACCTACCAATATACCCACAGTCACTCACTCTCTCCTTCACACACACACACACACACACACACACCTACCAATATACCTAGTCACTTACCCTCTCCCTCTCACACTCACACACCTACCAATATACCCACAGTCACTCACCCTCTCCCTCACACTCACACACACACACACACACACCTACCAATATACCCACAGTCACTCACCCTCTCCTTCACACACACACACACACACACACACACACCTACCAATATACCTAGTCACTTACCCTCTCCCTCTCACACTCACACACCTACCAATATACCCACAGTCACTCACCCTCTCCCTCACACACACACACACACACACACCTACCAATATAGCCAGTCACTCACCCTCTCCTACACACAGACAGACACACCTACCAATATACCTAGTCACTTACCCTCTCCCTCTCACACACACACACCTACCAATATACCCACAGTCACTCACCCTCTCCCTCTCACACACACACACACACACCTACCAATATAGCCAGTCACTCACCCTCTCCCACACACAGACAGACACACCTACCAATATACCTAGTCACTTACCCTCTCCCTCTCACACACACACACCTACCAATATACCCACAGTCACTCACCCTCTCCCTCTCACACACACACACCTACCAATATACCCACAGTCACTCACCCTCTCCCTCTCTCACACACACACACACACCTACCAATATACCCACAGTCACTCACCCTCTCCCTCTCTCACACACACACCTACCAATATACCCACAGTCACTCACCCTCTCTCACACACACAGACAGACACACCTACCAATATACCCACAGTCACTCACCCTCTCCCTCTCTCACACACACACCTAACAATATACCCACAGTCACTCACCCTCTCTCACACACACAGACAGACACACCTACCAATATACCTAGTCACTTACCCTCTCCCTCTCACACACACACACCTACCAATATACCCACAGTCACTTACCCTCTCCCCCTCACACACACACACCTACCAATATACCCACAGTCACTTACCCTCTCCCCCTCACACACACACACCTACCAATATACCCACAGTCACTTACCCTCTCCCCCTCACACACACACACCTACCAATATACCCACAGTCACTTACCCTCTCCCCCTCACACACACACACCTACCAATATACCCACAGTCACTTACCCTCTCCCTCTCACACACACACACCTACCAATATACCCACAGTCACTTACCCTCTCCCCCTCACACACACACACCTACCAATATACCCACAGTCACTCACCCTCTCTCTCACACACACACACACACACACACACACACACACACACCTACCAATATACCCACAGTCACTCACCCTCTCCCTCTCTCACACACACACCTACCAATATACCCACAGTCACTCACCCTCTCTCACACACACAAACAGACACACCTACCAATATACCTAGTCACTCACCCTCTCCCTCTCACACACACACACCTACCAATATACCCACAGTCACTCACCCTCTCCCTCACACACACACACACACACGCAGTCACTCCCACACACACACACACACACACACACACACACACACACACACACACACACACACACACACACACACACACACACACACACACACACCTACCAATATACCCACAGTCACTCTCCCTCTCACTCATTATGAGTAAACATGAAAGTAATATGTTGCAGTGTGCAATATTAGCAATAGTCAGTTTAGGTTGCCAGATTAATATGTGCAGCTGCAAACCGATTGGGTTTTTTTATAGTTTTTCCTGGTAATCATGAAAAGTTTCATATTTTGTTACTGTATATGGACATGAGACATTAAGTTACCATGACAATTAGTCTTCCCCATCTGCTGACAGTTGACTTCATCAGTGTGCTCACGCCTACAGGTAGGAACCTACAATAGCACAAGTCTCTCTCTGGTAGATCTACTGAACCTTCAGACAAAGTTCCGCACAGTGAAGTCAGATTGTGACTCAGCTTGTCTGGCGTGCCAGAGGTCATCCAACAACTTTGATGCTTTCACATACAAGCCTGGTTCCTTCAACCTTGTTGGTGAGTTGTCTCCCTTTGTTGGGCTTCAGTCCCACTGAAGAGTCAAAATCAATGTGAGCTCAATTGGGGTCACATGGGGCTAGGTTAGTTGAGGTTACATCAGTTTAAGTGGGGTCAACAGGGGTCACATGGGGCTAGGTTAGTTGAGGTTACATCAGTTGAAGTGGGGTCGACAGGGGTCACATAGGGCTAGGTCAGTTGAGGTTACATCCGTTTAAGTGGGGTCAACAGGGGTCACATGGGGCTAGGTCAGTTGAGGTTACATCAGTTGAAGTGGGGTCAATGGGGGTCACATGGGGCTTGGGTAATCGGGATTACATCTGTTTAAGTGGGGTCAATGGGGGTCACATGGGGCTTGGGTAATCGGGATTACATCTGTTTAAGTGGGGTCAATGGGGGTCACATGGGGCTTGGGTAATCGGGATTACATCTGTTTAAGTGGGGTCAATGGGGGTCACATGGGGCTTGGGTAATCGGGATTACATCTGTTTAAGTGGGGTCACATTGGGGCTAGGTAGCACATTTTATGGGACATGTAAATGTAAAATAATTCCACATAATTTGTTTTGCAGGTTTAGTGCCTTTGTAAACATATTACAGAGGTAAACTGGAGGTGTAACAATATGGTTTGGGCGCAATTCATATCCTGATTCTGTGGATAGGATACGATTCATATCCCGATACAGTATACTTTTATTTGACAAGTTGATATTCTTTCTTTCTGCAGGTGAATCACAGCCCTGAATCATTTGTTTTTTAAATTCCAGAGATCAAAGACGGGATATTGTAGGGCAGAATCATATTGGTAGAGGGCACTGGGAATGTTATGCTATTTATAGCCAACTGGGTAATACTAGAGAATCTGCACAAGCTGGTAGTTGAACATTTCCTGGTATTATTCACATGTTTTTACACCAAAATAACTTGTAATGAAATGTATCGTATGTATCGCGATACAGGGGTCATAAATGGATGTCTTGCAATCTCATTAAAATCAGATCTTAGCTCTCACTATCACTAAACAAAGATCTGAGGACATCCCATTACAGGTCAAGTTAGAACGACCTTTCAACCGACCAATCAAAGCCTCGCTTACCAGATCATTGAAGTGACAGTCGGAATGTGTTTTCTAAACATGCAACCTCGAAAACAGTACGTGGGAAGCACTGCAATATATGTAATCGTAACCACATATTAGACATTCCGGATTGTTCTTTTGTTCAGTTTTTAAAAATTTTAATTGAGAACTGTGTCAACATATTTTTCAAGCGTAGTCTGAAATGGAAGTCGCCAGGTTGAAATGAGTGCCGTAAAGCTCGAGAAAGCTGCTTTCTAATTGGCTGATGTCAACTTCTTGTTCTTCGTTTCAGAGGTTGGTCAAAGCTGACGTGACCCATAATGGGATGTCCTCAGATCTTTGTTTAGCTGCAGCGAGAACTTAGATATGATTTTAGTGAGATTGGATGTCTTGTATCATGGGCCTCGTATCATGATACAATACTGTATTGCTGTATCGTTACACCACTATAGTAAATTAAAAAACTATCAAAGAAAGATGATTCTGTTTGAAAAGAACATGATATTGGTTGAACTGCAGGACATTTATTCCTACCATTTTCTTCCTAGGTTTATTTGATGTCCACCGAAAAGGCGCCACACCCTTCACATGTGGAGACATAAACCAGAAACATGGCTTTGAGCTCCTGGAAGCATTTAACTATGCTGTCGATTATGTCAACCAAAAGCAAGGAATCTTTGAAGGCAAACTCAATGGGATTGATCTTGGCGCCATTGGTCTGGACGTCTGCCAGAGCCCAACGCGTGCCGCCAACCTTGTTGCCAACATCCACAGTGGCAACATCAACTTGAGGAAGCAGGGTGTAACTGTCAACCCTAAAAACTTTGATGTCTATATAGGGACATTTGAAACGAAGGCATCCATCCGAGTTGCTGATGTTCTCGACGCTCTGTCTATCCCGCAGATAAGCTATGGTGCTACCAGCTTGGAGCTCCGAGATTCGCGGACACATCGGTACTTCCTGCGTACTGTTCCAGCGGATGATAAACAAGCACGAGCCATCATCTCATACCTGAAGAGGTTTAAGATTGACAATGTTCAGGTGATCAGCACATTCGACAGTGTAGGTGAACAGGGAAAAGATGAGTTCCTGCGTCTCGCATACTTGAATCGTATCTGTGTCTCACAGAACATCACCATAGGTAAAAATGGTCCTGTGCTCCGGTCTGAGGCATCCTTGACCCTTCAGGCAATCGCTAATAACACTTACGCTAAGGTGGTCGTCCTGTTTGTAGATGATCCGCGTGCTATCCTCCTGGCTGCTGAAGATGACGACAACATCCGAGGACAGTACTTCTTTATCGGGACCGACAAGTGGGGCATGGATGTCGACCTCCTGAATGGGCTTGACAGACTCATTCGGAACCGAAAAGCCGTGACATTTGACGTGGAAACAGCTGATTTACCTGGGTTTGATCAGTACCTGGAATCAAAGATCCCCTCCAATTACAAGGACAATCCATGGTTTGATGAATTCTTCCAGGAGGTTCACAACTGCTACCTCACCAGCCCAACCTCAGAGTTTTCCAAGCCCTGTACTGCCAGTAATCGGGGTATCCCCCGATCTAATGGCTATATACAGGACCCATATGTTCTCTATGTGGTGAATGCAGTGTTCTCAGCAGCTCTCGGGATCCATCACGCTGTGGCGGAGGTGTGTGGCAACGACTACGCCTTCCCCTGCTCCCTCATCAGGAACAGTGGCGAGAGGAGACAGAGAATCTTCCGCAACATCAAGGAAAAGGCAAGATTCGAGGATGCCACGGGACAACCATTCTACTTTACAAATGGAGGGGAGAGTGACCGAGGCTACCACATCTATGAGCCGATCCCAAACCCTGTAGGACCAGGGTATATCTACAAGAACGTAAGTCGCGTAGATCATGCACAGTGGTTGTTGAGTGCTTAAAGTGGTTCCTCATCATGCCTAAGCCCATTCTTGCTGCTGTTCATGTATATGGCTTAAATTCATGTCAGTATCGGCATCAGCATGAGTGTTAATTATAGAAGTTGTCGATCATTCTTGTTACAAGTATTAACTTGCCGGATACTTACTATGCCAGTCATAGAGACACAGCCAAGGTTTTTTTGTGATTTGAATCATTTTGGAACATTTTTTATTGTCATAACAACAAAGACGTACGTTAGGGGACTCCTTATTTGCATCCTGATTTTAGTTGAGTGGGGTGTTTTGTAGGACTAGCTTTACAGATCCATCAGAACTCCAATCACAAACATGGACAAATGTAAAAATGCAGTTTAAAACCTTTTAAAAAGCACCCAACCTGAATCATTCACTTATTGTTACTTACGCTCAATGACCTGTGAATGTTCACTCAAAGCACAAAGAGCAGAAGGTTGGTGGTTTGACCCTTGGCCGCATCATACCAAAAGACATTAACATATGGTTCTTGTTGTTACCCTGGCTGCATGTTTTACTTCACCTCGCCCCATCCCACCTCACCTAACTCAAAGCATGAGTTTTACTTCACCTCGCCCCACCTTACCTCACCTAACTCAAAGCATGAGTTTTACTTCACCTCGCCCCACCTCCACCTAACCTAACTCAAAGCATGAGTTTTACTTCACCTCGCCCCAGCTTACCTCACCTAACTCAAAGCATGAGTTTTACTTCACCTCGCCCAACCTTACCTCACCTAACTCAAAGCATGAGTTTTACTTCAGCCTCCCCCACCTCACCTCACCTAACTCAAAGCATGAGTTTTACTTCACCTCGCCTCACCTCACCTCACCTAACTCAAAGCATGAGTTTTACTTGTCCTCGCCCCACCTCACCTCACCTAACTCAAAGCATGAGTTTTACTTCACCTCGCCCCACCTCACCTAACCTAACTCAAAGCATGAGTTTTACTTCACCTCGCCCCACCTCACCTCACCTAACTCAAAGCATGAGTTTTACTTCACCTCGCCCCACCTCACCTCACCTAACTCAAAGCATGAGTTTTACTTCACCTCGCCCCATCCCACCTCACCTAACTCCAAGCATGAGTTTTACTTCACCTCGCCCCAGTTTACCTCACCTAACTCAAAGCATGAGTTTTACTTCAGCCTCCCCCACCTCACCTCACCTAACTCAAAGCATGAGTTTTACTTCACCTCGCCCCACCTCACCTCACCTAACTCAAAGCATGAGTTTTACTTCACCTCGCCCCACCTCACCTCACCTAACTCAAAGCATGAGTTTTACTTCACCTTGCCCCACCTCACCTCACCTAACTCAAAGCATGAGTTTTACTTCACCTTGCCCCACCTCACCTAACCCAACTCAAAGCATGAGTTTTACTTCACCTCGCCCCACCTTACCTCACCTAACTCAAAGCATGAGTTTTACTTCACCTCGCCCCATCCCACCTCACCTAGCTCAAAGCATGAGTTTTACTTCACCTCGCCCCAGCTTACCTCACCTTACTCAAAGCATGAGTTTTACTTCACCTTGCCCCACCTCACCTCACCTAACTCAAAGCATGAGATAGGTGATATCCACGATATCTTTCCTAACTTCACCAAGCAGTATGTGGCTTTGTTTCCATGTAAATGTTATGACTTATTTAACTTTCATGTCACATTTTACAAAAATACCCATTGAAAAATAAAGAATTTAATATACTTTCTCATCAAACGAACCCAATTCTTTACAATTTACACACAAAAAAGATTTTAAAGGGTCTGGTTTGCTTTACTTGTTTCGTCATGACACCCAACAATGCCCAAGGTTTGAAACTATGTGTAAACCTGGGAGTACAAGCATGGCCGAGGTGTAAGTGAAGCAGTGGCTCTCTGAGTGTACCGCAATAAGTACTGGGTAATGTTATTGGAGAACATCTATTGCACATTAACCAATGCAATTTTATATTGTTACATCCCTAAAAGATTTGAAAATGACAAAATGTACATGATGCCAAAATAGTTTCTTGACCTACCGTATATGACCGTAGGTAAGCAGAATTTTGAGGACTAGATTCTGTAGAAAGCGGTCGTAAAAAACATTACATCGTATTGGTTCAGGTGATTGGACAACGCCATAACAAACTTTGTCAATGAAAATGTGATTTTTTTTATTCAACATCACTAGACATGGGGATTTACCATTTCAATTGTATTTCTCGTTATGCTAAACGAGGTGGAGATGACCAACACAACAGTACATGCTCTGCCCACCTAGCACGATCTACGATGCACGTTTCAGAGTTTGAAACAAGATTACAATTGTAGTTGTTTATGATTCATAGTGTTAAAAGAAATATTGAGTGTTTGAAAAAACATTGTAATCCTTCAGCGATTTCAGGTGAATAAGAGACCATATGATAGATTCATATATGGTCTGGGTGAACGAACGGGAATAACAAACTTGGTTGTCATAAAGATGAAATTTGACATTAATCTTCACTAGACATGATTTACCATTTAAGTTACATTTCCTGCTCTCCAAGGCATTGTTTTATGTGATTACCTTGTGTATTGTGTTTTTTATATTTTCTGACTGAGTTTTTTCTGTTTCCAGGTGGGCAGTTACAATGACACCAATTATCTGAAGTTGGACATCCGCTATGAAATCACTGAAAGGTCCGTCTGTCAGCCAGAGCAAGTGTGTTCATGTGTCTTCCCTGACTACCAGCCATCTCGATACATGTTGAAGGATAATCAGAACGATCTAAATCTCGTCTTCATCGCAGACATACACTCAAAAGACCCCAAAAACCTATTTGGCTGCGGTGCCATCAACACTGGCCCCCAGTTCCAGAACCTCATGGCATTCTTCTACGCTATCGAGTCAGTGAACAACAACACAAACCGGCGCTTCCCAACATCTCTGCAGTTTGGAGGCCTGGCTCTGGACACCTGCAACCAGCAGCATCGACTCGGGCAGGATCTCTACAGCTTAATGAGTGGGGAGGGGTTTTGTGGAACAGGTCAGCTGGGACAAGTTATCGCCCCTTCCACCATTGTGGCTGTTATAGCAGACGGCAGCTCCACAGCTCTCCCTGTCAGCAGTATGTTGTCCCCACTGAATGTTACAACCTTGAGTCAGAGTGCAACCACTGTCGAGCTGAGTAGCCAACAGTTCCATCCCTACTTTCTACGTACTGTGCCACCAGATAACATTCAAGCTATTGTCATGCTACAGATTATGAAGCAGTTTAACTGGGACTATGCCACTGTTGTTTATTCCACTATACCATATGGAATCGCAGCTAAAGATACTCTTCTCCTGCAAGCCAATGCTGCAGGATCATCTGCCTGTATCTCGGCCCTCGAAGGCATGAAACTGGGAGCAACCTTGTCAGATGCAGAACGAATCCTTGACAACCTCAGTCAACAGGTAGGATCAAGAGTAGTCATTCTGTTCACAACCCCTGAGCACTCACGTCTGCTTCTACAGGCCACAAGGTCTAAGGGCCTCGCAGGACGGTTCATCTGGCTCGCTAGTGACTATTGGGCCAGCAGTCAGTATATTGTAAACGGGTACGAAGCTGAGGCTAGTGGGGCTGTGACAATTCAAATCCGCTCAGAGGAAGTCCAAGCCTTTAAGACATACATGAAGTCCTTGACCTTAAATAATCGTCGTGGAATTCCCGACGACTGGTTTGAGGAGCTGTACCAGACTATCCACAAGTGTCGTCTGCTCAGTGCTGCTTTGAAGAAAGATTACTCCAGCATCTGTACCGGGCAGGAGATGATCACAGATGACATGATCCCCGAAGATCCCTTCATCCTTCATACCATCATCTCTGTGTACATCACTGCATATGGACTGAACAACCTGGAAGAGTGTCGCAATGTCCCCCAGCTCGACATCTCAGCCTGCTTGGCTCTCCAGGAAAATCGGAGACGGGAGTTGATCTACAACAGCATCCTGAACTCTCAGTTGACAGTGCCAGCTCAAGAACTAAGTGGGAGTTCCTTCAGCTTCAGGTTTACAGAAGGGAGGTATGGTGATGTTGGCTACGACATCCTCAACTACTACCGGGATGCTGGTGTTAAGAAGTACGACTACACCAAGGTGAGTTAGGTTGTTGTTTACAGCATTTATGTCTTGTCCTACAAGGTGACAGTTGATTGGTCAATTTGTTATATTTGTTGCAGCATAAAGCATCAAGCAATGCTATTCCTTCTACTTACTTTGGCTCAGTGGTAACATGTTTACAGGATGTTTCTAGACTTGATACAAAAACTTTACAGACATTAAGTACATGAACAGAAAGTATAACATTTACGGTAAATTTTTAACTTCTGCCATTCCAGATCGGCTCTTACCAAGGTGTGTTGACTCTTGATAAAAGCAAATACACTGGTTCCGGTATCCTGGATACCAGTGGAGTGGTGCCCATCTCCCAGTGCCCGGCAGGGAACCCCTGTACCTGCCTCAGACAGGATGGTGTTGGCACCCACACCTACACCCGCCAGTCGTCGACCAGTGCCACCTCCTACACCAGTGCCATCTACATCCTGAAGGAGGATGGCAACTACTACAACTCTCTCACTGACCAGCTCGTAGAGGTCAACAAAGTGCCCACTGTGGTCGGGCGCTTCACCGACATCTGGGCCATCATCGTGGCAACCATTGCAGCCATTGGATGCTTCATCACGGCCTGCATGTTCATATACCTCCTGGTCGTCTACCCAAACCGTGGTGGCACATCCATCCTCGGCTACACCCTCTGTTTTGGCATCATCCTTCTCTATGCTCTCGTCTTCGCCTTCATTGCTCACGCCAACACCGAGATCTGTGGGTTGAGGAGGTTTGGTCTTGGATTTGTGTATGCGTTATGCTATGGTTCCTTGTTTGTAAAGTTGCTGGACTGCTGGAGAACCCAGGACAAGGAGGAGATGGACAACGTGAAGTATAACAAACTGGGCCGTCCGTGTGGACTGTTCCTGGTGGTCCTACTTCTCATCCTAGTGCAGGTTATCATCAATGCAGAGTGGCTGATCTTGGTGCCTCCAGAAACCGTCCGTGTGCTCTACAACAACCAGCTGTGGCCCAGATGCACACCCGATGACTTTTACGATGAGAGTCTTGTCTTGTCCCTCGTTTACGTCATGCTTCTTATAGCTCTGTCTGTTATATTTGGCTTTGCAACATTCAGGAAGTCCAAGAATCATTACGAATCTCGCTGGATCCTGGGTATTGCAGTGCTCAGCATCCCGTGTTGGGTGATCTGGTGTCTGGTGGCCACCATTGGTGTGTACAAGGTGCGCGATGCTGCTGTGGCTGTGGGGCTCCTCATCAACGCGACGTTCATGCTGTTGCTAGGTCCCCTGAGGAAGCTGTACCTACTCAACAAATACCAGGCCTTGATTGAAGAGGAAGAAAAGGAATACATGGCCAGTCAGGGACCAGGTAGTTGATGATATTCATAAGGGGCTCACTATTCATACAATGTTATGGTGTGGCCAAACCATTGCTTGTGTCAGAATATTTCTTTAGTCAGCAAGACGTGCAATCCTTTTCTCTGCCAAACAAAATCATTTTTTCAACTACAACACATTTTTTCTCATTAACACACTCATTAGTAAAATTATGACATATTCATATATGAATAAACACTCAAGTTGTAGTTCTGGTTCTGTGGATTTCAAAATATGTGTTATGTCGTGTTTACAGTTTAAACATTTCACTGAAATTAAACAATCAGCAGCAGGGGCTTTTCTTAAATTATATTTATGTAATAGGAATGGTAATATTTATAGGGTAGAACTGCTGCCAGGGATAGTGAGCGTGATAAGACTCTTGAAAGTGAATTTATGTTTGTTTGTTTATTGTTCAACACCGCTCAAAGCAATATTCCAGCTATGTGATGGTGGTCTGTAAATAATCAAGTCTGGGCCGACAATCCAGTGATTGATATCATGAGCATCAACCCACACAATTGGGATTGATGACTTGCATCAACCAAATAAGCCCACTCAATCCCGATAATCGCCTCTATTACGACAAGCATAGTCGCCTCTTATGACAAGCATGGGTTGCTGAAGGCAAATTCTAACCCAGACATGTGAATTTATGTGAAATTGTGTGCATTTTAAGTCTTTGTGTATACACAACATGTTCTAACAGTAAGTTGCATCTGGTTACAGAGTATGCCTCATATGGCCGACAGTATGACAACGTTGGCAGGTTCCATGAGGGGTCGTTACACGGTAGCTCCCATGGCAGCACGTACCCCAGACAGAAATATGCTGCCAGCTTGAATGGAACACAGCGGTCAACAGGCTCCGCATATAACCCATACGCTGACCCCAACCACAGGGGTGAGTGTACAGAGTGTGCTAGTATATAACCCATACACTGACCCCAACCACAGGGGTGTGTGTACAGAGTGTGCTAGTATATGACCCATACGCTGACCCCAACCACAGGGGTGAGTGTACAGAGTGTGCTAGTATATAACCCATACGCTGACCCCAACCCTAGGGGCGCGTGTACAGAGTGTGCTAGTATATAACCCATACGCTGACCCCAACCACAGGGATGTGTGTACAGAGTGTGCTAGTATATAACCCATATGCTGACCCCAACCACAGGGGTATGTGTACAGAGTGTGCTAGTATATAACCCATACGCTGACCCCAACCACAGGGATGTGTGTACAGAGTGTGCTAGTATTTAACCCATACGCTGACCCCAACCCTAGGGGTGTGTGTACAGAGTGTGCTAGTATTGAACCCATACGCTGACCCCAACCCTAGGGGTGAGTGTACAGAGTGTGCTAGTATATAACCCATACGCTGACCCCAACCCTAGGGGCGCGTGTACAGAGTGTGATAGTATATAACCCATACGCTGACCCCAACCACAGGTACATGTGTACAGAGTGTGCTAGTATATAACCCATACGCTGACCCCATCCACAGGGGTGTGTGTACAGAGTGTGCTAGTATATGACCCATACGCTGACCCCAACCACAGGGGTGAGTGTACAGAGTGTGCTAGTATATGACCCATATGCTGACCCCAACCACAGGGGTGTGTGTACAGTGTGTGCTAGTATATAACCCATACGCTGATCCCATCCACAGGGGTGTGTGTACAGAGTGTGCTAGTATATGACCCATACGCTGACCCCAACCACAGGGGTGTGTGTACAGAGTGTGCTAGTATATAACCCATATGCTGACCCCAACCACAGGGGTGAGTGTACAGAGTGTGCTAGTATATAACCCATTCGCTGACCCCAACTACAGGGATGTGTGTACAGAGTGTGCTAG
This sequence comes from Haliotis rufescens, assembly GCF_023055435.1. Lineage (NCBI taxonomy): Eukaryota > Metazoa > Mollusca > Gastropoda > Lepetellida > Haliotidae > Haliotis > Haliotis rufescens. The sequence goes on from NW_025964068.1 coordinate 3,661,294, forward strand.
TATATAACCCATATGCTGACCCCAACCACAGGGGTATGTGTACAGAGTGTGCTAGTATATAACCCATACGCTGACCCCAACCACAGGGGTGTGTGTACAGTGTGTGCTAGTATATAACCCATACGCTGACCCCATCCACAGGGGTGTGTGTACAGAGTGTGCTAGTATATGACCCATATGTTGACCCCAACCACAGGGACATGTGTACAGAGTGTGCTAGTATATAACCCATACGCTTACCCCAACTACAGGGCTGAGTGTACAGAGTGTGCTAGTATATAACCCATACGCTGACCCCAACCACAGGGATGTGTGTACAGAGTGTGCTAGTATATAACCCATATGCTGACCCCAACCACAGGGGTATGTGTACAGAGTGTGCTAGTATATAACCCATACGCTGACCCCAACCACAGGGATGTGTGTACAGAGTGTGCTAGTATATAACCCATACGCTGACCCCAACCACAGGGGTGTGTGTACAGTGTGTGCTAGTATATAACCCATACGCTGACCCCACCCACAGGGGTGTGTGTACAGAGTGTGCTAGTATATGACCCATACGCTGATCCAATCCACAGGGGGGTGTGTACAGTGTGTGCTAGTATATGACCTATATGCTGACCCCAACCACAGGGGTGTGTGTACAGTGTGTGCTAGTATATAACCCATACGCTGATCCCATCCACAGGGGTGTGTGTACAGAGTGTGCTAGTATATGACCCATACGCTGACCCCAACCACAGAGGTGTGTGTACAGAGTGTGCTAGTATATGACCCATATGCTGACCCCAACCACAGGTGTGTGTGTACAGAGTGTGCTAGTATATGACCCATATGCTGATCCCATCCACAGGGGTGTGTGTACAGAGTGTGCTAGTATATGACCCATACGCTGACCCCAACCACAGGGGTGTGTGTACAGAGTGTGCTAGTATATGACCCATATGCTGACCCCATCCACAGTCGCTATTTAGAGAGGAGTCCATGAGTAGCACCAGAATGGGAGGATCATAGGTTTCAATACAATTATTAGGATGATTTGTGTTTTTACTTAGTCTGTCAGCACCATCAATATGATCAACCTGCATGTGGGTTTCACCAGAGCGTGTATCACCATAGGGGGAAACATTAATCTGCAGAACTTTAGGTTTTCCTGACATTCTGGAAATTCAGTATTGTTCAAGGCATTCCCTCACCAGTTTCAAATATTCACGCCATGTCTTCAGTTTAAAAAAGCTCGGAGTTATTTCTAACTTTTTATAGTTGAAGTATAGATAGTGCCTCAGTCGATATGCTGATAGTTCTGTATGTAGTTGTCTTTGCTTAAACATTGAAGTTTCTTTGTTTTCCAGAGGAGCGAGAGATCCAGCAGTAGGTCTACCGGTGCCCCAGAAATACTTCAACTGGGAGACTCCTGTAAGCAAGAAGATGTGAACAAATATATTGAAAAACTGTGATGGGGAGAATCATTGGAATATTTTGTTTATATACAAGTACAATGTATTGTATATCTAGACTTGACATGGTTGTCTCTGAATTGAAAGATTTGAATTCAAAGTGGTTATAACACTGAATATCACTACAACCGTCCTAATTGTCATTGAGGGCACAAGCAGTTACTAGAAACATGAACATTAGTTTCCTTAAGCCTTAAGTAAAGCATGAGCGTGACTAATTCATTTAAAAATCTTTAAACGGTATGACACTGTCTCAGTGGTCAGGGTCAAACGTGTCATGAGAAATTCCCACATGATGTGAAGAGCTGAATGAGTGCTGAAGTTCGTGAGGAACGTGTTATTTAGGCCAGACTGCTTTAATGCCTTGTTTCATAGGACTATGTCCCAAAGCAAAGACAAAATAAAAACATGAATAATTCCATTGAAAAAAACTTGGATGTTTAGATTTACAATTTCCACTATTTTGTACTTTTTGACTTAATAAAGTGTAGACTTGTTCTTTTAACAAGAACATAAATTGGTCTGGCCTTGCCAATAATATATATATATACATATTTGTACATTTGTATTTGTATCATTCACAAGGACTTTGTTTGTACAATCGCATATAAGTCATACAGCTCATACAGTCATCATCAGATGTTATGTTGTAGTTTGGGAACATATTTGCCAAATTATTTTAGCAGATGAGCGATTATTCAAATTTTGTATATACACCCCTTTTTAATAGAAATAAACATTTATATTTTGTATAAATAACCTGTCTTGACTTAGTATACATTCTGTCAATAAGGGTGGCCAGTGGTTCAAGTGGGCACTCACATATCAAAGCCCTGGGTTATAATTTTCACAACACATGCTTGTCTTAACAGGATGGGGTGGCCAGGTTAGCTGACTTGATTGTGCAGATAGATGCTCTGAGTCAATCACTGGATTGTCTGGTCCTGCCTCATCTACAGAGCGCTGTCACATAGCTGGAATTTGCTGAACAGCAAACAAACATCATATGCCTGAGGCCCGGGTTTGATTCCCATCATCATGTGTGAACCCATTTTGGTGCCCCAATTAGACATTAGTTCAACACTGCTAAAAGCAGTGGCAACCAGAACACTTGGTGCTAACAGAACCCATGACAAGAGCAGCTTCATACTGAGATCAGCTCAACATGCTGTGCTATATTCCAGCTGTATGACATTGTCCTGTAAATAATCAAGTGTGAACCAGTCAAACCAGTGATTTATATTGTCAGCAATGATCAACACTGTTGGGGTACGATGACAAACTTCCAACCAGGTCACTGTGCCTGACACCTCATTCTTTAAGTCATTATATGATGCTGGGGACATATACTCAACAACAAAAGTTCCTGTGACAGCAATATTTTAGTGTATTTTTCAAACAACTAAAGTTTCGTTTTCAATATTGTAGTACATGTATGAAATCAAGTCACAAAAACGCAACTGCCACGGAAAAGCATGCATTCCATGCAAAAGTTTACTTTTATGCAAGCCGCATGCATTTCACAACCCAAGAATGGGTATAAAAATATGTGCGTTAACGGGATTCCATATGCATTGTTTAGCATTGTGCTGACAACAACCACTCAGAAAAACAACAAAATTACGCAATAATTCAACATTACGAAATGCCAAGCCTGTCCAAAAATGAGCATCTGCGAGCCATTGGTATGCTTGAAGCAGGATCAAGTCAACGTGATGTTGCAAGACAATTTAACGTCCACAGAAACACCATTTGGTGTTTATGGCAACGTTGGCAACAGACGAATGCAGTCAGACCGGCTCGCTCCCCTGATCTCTCACCAATCGAGCACATGTGGGATGAGATAGATCAGCGCCTTCGACGTCAACTAAGTGTTCCACAGACACTCCAGGAACTTCGAAACATGCTCCAGCAGATATGGACAGATATCCCACAGGACTTTGTGCGACGCCTGGTCCATTCCATGAGACGAAGATGTGTTGCTTGCATCGCAACCATAGGTGGACACACGCTATTGATTTGTAAATTGACATTTTGGCATGTTCATGTTTTTTTATGAAATCATGCATTTTCTGAAGTCAGTATGGCAAATTAAACCATTTGAACACTTACAGGAGTCTTTTATCTGTTGCAAACCGAAATTGTTTCAGATTTGGTAAAAAACATAACTTTGCATTAAATCTTATTCAATGTCAAAGGAACTTTTGTTGTTCAGTATATTTAACCCGGCATCCCCATAGGGTTTATACAGAGACAGTTGAACTCCAATGCCTGCATTAGTTAATCTATAGGAAGCAGACACACCGGAGGTGATTCCTTACAATGACAGGGGGACCAATGTGACACAGAGACCTCCAGGGACACAAGATGGATGAGACTGGGATTTCCTGGGACCCAAGCTGGGTCAGACTGGGATCTCTTGGGACACAAGATGGATGAGACTGGGATCTCCAGGGACACAAGCTCGATCAGAATGGGACCTCCAGGGACACCAACTGGGTCAGACTGGGACCTCTTGGGACACCAACTGGGTCAGACTGGGACCTCTTGGGACACAAACTGGGTCAGACTGGGACCTCCAGGGACACAAGCTGGATCAGACTGGGATCTCCAGGGATAACAACTGGATCAGACTGGGACCTCCAGAGACACCAACTGGGTCAGACTGGGATCTCTTGGGACACAAGATGGATGAGACTGGGATCTCCAGGGACACAAGCTGGATCAGAATTGGACCTCCAGGGACACCAGCTGGGTCAGACTGGGACCTCCAGGGACACCAGCTGGGTCAGACTGGGACCTCCAGGGACACCAACTGGGTCAGACTGGGACCTCCAAGGACACCAACTGGGTCAAACTGGGATCTACTGGGACCCAAGCTGGATCAGACTGGGACCTCCAGGGACACCAGCTGGGTCAGACTGGGACCTCCAGGGACACAAGCTGGGTCAGACTGGGATCTACTGGGACCCAAGCTGGGTCAGACTGGGATCTCTTGGGACACAAGCTGGATCAGACTGGGACCTCCAGGGACACCAACTGGGTCAGACTGGGACCTCCAGGGACACAAGCTGGGTCAGACTGGGACCTCCAGGGACACCAACTGGGTCAGACTGGGATCTCCAGGGACACCAACTGGGTCAGACTGGGATCTCCAGGGACACCAACTGGGTCAGACTGGGACCTCCAGGGACACCAACTGGGTCAGACTGGGACCTCCAGGGACACCAACTGGGTCAGACTGGGATCTCCAGGGACACCAACTGGGTCAGACTGGGACCTCCAGGGACACCAACTGGGTCAGACTGGGACCTCCAGGGACACAAGCTGGGTCAGACTGGGACCTCCAGGGATAACAACTGGATCAGACTGGGACCTCCAGGGACACCAACTGGGTCAGACTGGGATCTCCAGGGACACCAACTGGGTCAGACTGGGATCTCCAGGGACACCAACTTAGTCAGACTGGGACCTCCAGGGACACCAACTGGGTCAGACTGGGATCTCCAGGGACACCAACTGGGTCAGACTGGGATCTCCAGGGACACCAACTTAGTCAGACTGGGATCTCCTGGGACACAAGCTGGGTCAGACTGGGATCTCCAGGGACACCAGCTGGGTCAGACTTGGACCTCCAAGGACACCAGATGGGTCAGACTGGGACCTCTTGGGACACAACCTCGGCCAGATTGTGACCTCCTAGTATTATAGGCATTCGATTGTATAATTAAGTACATGGTTATTGATTTTTATTGGTCACATGTGGGTGAGAGGTTAAGGTGTTTGCAGTTCATGAAAAAGGTTTCCTGACTTACTTGCTGACTTGCCGTACAGGTGGTCTCTTGCTCAAGCAACAGGGGTTGGTACATCTCCCCGAGGCAAGAGTGTACACTAGCATGTATCAAAGTCTAGTTTTCACCCTTACATCTTAAATCTACTTTTCCATGCTAACACAGACACGCTCGGGATTGGACTATTGCATATATGGATAGCCCAAACAGATAACATTATACAAAATCAGCATCCGGTTCCGTTGGTCGATATTTTGCTGAAATTATTCCTGCAAATAAGCGAATACAACTATTTTTGAAGTTTTTCAAAGTTTCCAAGTACAGTCCACTCGCCCAAGTACTTATATTGCCTTTTCATACATTTTATTGCGTTTTAAGCCTCTATTTTTGTAAGAGCGAAATGAGTATCAATAGCATGACTAAGTACATTTACTGTGGTAATCTGTCATTTTTTTGTCAGCGATGAAATCTGGAATCTGATCGACCAGTAACAGAGCTGTCAGGAAGCGAGACTAACGAATGAACAAGCAGGAAATATTCTTGCGACCTTTAGGACATACACTCTTCAAAAAAAGAAACGCAAAGGTAGTATGTAGTTCACTGAACCGGACTAAACAAATATATATATATATATATATATATATATATATATATATATATATATATATAATAAAATAATAAAGTCCACGTTAGTCCATCATCTTCTTTATATCAGTTTCAGACATAGTACTTTCGCTGTCTCATGACAGCTCTTCAGTGTAACTGACAATGACATATAATGACGTCATACTTATGATGACGTCATAAATTACAACTGTGACGTCATAATGTATTTACACACTCCAGCGACGACACCAAGTAATTTAACAATTGTAGGGAGACATTTGAATTAGAATATACAGTATTTGTAAAGTAACAGTGCAACATTTACGATTGAAATGACAAATCTATTAATACATTCTAGAGTTCAATTTTGGTTTCATCAATTGGATAAACATTTGTTCTTTTTCCAGTCTCAGCTGCTTGTTACTTGTATACAATTTATAAAACGGAAAAATAGTAAATTTCCCGTTTCCGCAATCATCAATGTGTTTGCTGACACCTAAGCAGCAAACATTAGGGTCTCTAATCTGCTGTTTGTGTACAGTGACTCTATCTTTTAATTCCATGCCGGTTTCACCGATGTAGTTTTCGCCGCATCCCGAACATCTCATAACATACACCACATCTTTGCTGCGGCAGTTCATGTCGGCTTTCACATTGAAACCCTTGCCATTTGCAAAAAGGAAAGTAGTACCTTCACTTATATAAAGAAGATGATGGACTAACGTGGACTTTATTATTATATATATATATATATATATATATATATATATATATATATATATATATATTGGATATATGTTATTGGAAAATGTTGGTGGCGTCAAAACGCCGCCATTGTCGATTTGCAATGTCTTGGAGAATTCGTACACTTATCCAGTCAGTGCCGAGGAGATGCAGAGCCGTGATTGCTGCCCGGGGCGGTCACACGAGATACTAAGTTCGTCGCAACCTTGTGGCCTTATGTGACATGACAATGAACAATGCCTTTGTACAACGACAGCATGTGACTATCGTGCTCCAAACGTTCATATTTGTATCTATGATATTAAATTAAATACATCGACTTTATTAGGGACAATCAATTTACTAAAAACTACCTGTGCGTTTCTGTTACATGTACATGTACAGAGTGCCTGGAACTGGGCTGCAACTCTCAGAAAGCACCAAGGAGGAGTGACAGATTACCACACCGAGTCCAAAAATACTTCAGAAAGAAAGTTTGTGATATTGGTATGCCCAACAGTAGGGATCGAAGTTGTGACCTCATGAAAATAGGCAGACTGGTGCTCTACCAATCTATCCGCCTCTACTTGTATCTGAATCTTGGTATCGAACCCATCCACTACCAGCGAAAGTGTCTGGACTTGAACCAAAGTCTTGCGGTGAAACCATGCTATACAACTTGAGGGACTTAGATCCCAGTGTCCTTGGGTACAGACACGTACAGTGCCTACCGCACACCTCGATGTTACCGAGTAATGAGGGAAAGCTGGGAGAACTGGTGAAGTCCCCTATGCTGGTTACAGCTGGGAACACTGTGGTGAAGTCCTCCATGCTGGTTACAGCTGGGATCACTGTGGTGAAGTCCCCCATGCTGGTTACAGCTGGGAACACTGTGGTGAAGTCCCCCATGCTGGTGAAGTCCCCCATGCTTGTTACAGCTGGGAACACTGTGGTGAAGTCCTCCATGCTGGTTACAGCTGGGATCACTGTGGTGAAGTCCCCCATGCTGGTTACAGCTGGGAACACTGTGGTGAAGTCCCCCATGCTGGTTACAGCTGGGAACACTGTGGTGAAGTCCCCCATGCTGGTTACAGCTGGGATCACTGTGGTGAAGTCCCCCATGCTGGTTACAGCTGGGAACACTGTGGTGAAGTCCCCCATGCTGGTTACAGCTGGGAACACTGTGGTGAAGTCCCCCATGCTGGTTACAGCTGGGAACACTGTGGTGAAGTCCCCCATGCTGGTTACAGCTGGGAACACTGTGGTGAAGTCCTCCATGCTGGTTACAGCTGGGAACACTGTGGCGAAGTCCCCCATGCTGGTTACAGCTGGGAACACTGTGGCGAAGTCCCCCATGCTTGTGAAGTTCCCCATGCTGGTTACAGCTGGGGACACTGTGGTGAAGTCCCCCATGCTGGTGAAGTTCCCCACCTGGTTACAGCTGGGGACACTGTGGTGAAGTCCCCTATGCTGGTAGAGCTGAGAACACTGTGGTGAAGTCCCCCATGCTGGTGAAGTTCCCCATGCTGGTTACAGCTGGGAACACTGTGGTGAAGTCCTCCATGCTGGTTACAGCTGGGAACACTGTGGTGAAGTCCCCCATGCTGGTTACAGCTGGGAACACTGTGGTGAAGTCCTCCATGCTGGTTACAGCTGGGAACACTATGGTGAAGTCCCCCATGCTGGTTACAGCTGGGAACACTGAGGTGAAGTCCCCCATGCTGGTTACAGCTGGGAACACTGTGGTGAAGTCCCCCATGCTGGTTACAGCTGGGAACACTGTGGTGAAGTCCCCCATGCTGGTTACAGCTGGGAACACTGAGGTGAAGTCCCCCATGCTGGTTACAGCTGGGAACACTGTGGTGAAGTCCTCCATGCTGGTTACAGCTGGGAACACTGTGGTGAAGTCCCCCATGCTGGTTACAGCTGGGAACACTGTGGTGAAGTCCTCCATGCTGGTTACAGCTGGGAACACTATGGTGAAGTCCCCCATGCTGGTTACAGCTGGGAACACTGAGGTGAAGTCCCCCATGCTGGTTACAGCTGGGAACACTGTGGTGAAGTCCCCCATGCTGGTGAAGTCCCCCATGCTGGTTACAGCTGGGAGCACTGTGGTGAAGTCCTCCATGCTGGTTACAGCTGGGAACACTATGGTGAAGTCCCCCATGCTGGTTACAGCTGGGAACACTATGGTGAAGTCCCCCATGCTGGTTACAGCTGGGAACACTGTGGTGAAGTCCTCCATGCTGGTTACAGCTGGGAACACTATGGTGAAGTCCCCCATGCTGGTTACAGCTGGGAACACTGTGGTGAAGTCCCCCATGCTGGTTACAGCTGGGAACACTGTGGTGAAGTCCTCCATGCTGGTTACAGCTGGGAACACGGCGGTGAAGTCCTCCATGCTGGTTACAGCTGGGAACACTATGGTGAAGTCCCCCATGCTGGTTACAGCTGGGAACACTATGGTGAAGTCCCCCATGCTGGTTACACTGAAGGGGAGCTCGTGTGGTGTGTTGATCGTGGTGCATGTTTGCCCAGTGGTTTGGTTTGGTTTGGCAAGCACACACACACACGCACATAAACACGCACACAAACACGCACACACAAACACCCACACACGCGCACGCACGCACACACAAACACGCACACACACACACACACACAACAAGTATTTACATATATTTATTATATTTTTTAGGGTGGGGTGGGTGAAAGTTCTGAGCCTAACTTCAAAGTGTGTAGTGTATACCCTTAATAGTAAGCATGTATAAAGCACAATACTTGCCATGCTGAGAGGCTACATTTCAACCAATACGCAACCAGGCGGCAAGTTTCTGTTGGCATCAAAGTGACTTAGTATTCTCGCATTTCTCGGTTGGTGAAAATGGACAGAATTGGCTACAGCGCTGTCATCAAATATCTGTAACTGATAAGGTTAACTCCAACTGCCATGGATGCGGACATGGTGCCAACTTCAGGGGATGGTGCTTCTTCCTTTGCCACTGTTAAGGGGTGGGCAGTGGAGTTTAATAAGAGGAGAAGAGAGAAGATGACAAAGATCACAATGACCTAGAATCACTACCATTAAGGAAATGTTGATAAATACATGACATGATTATGGATGGTCGACGACTCACCACACGTTACATAGCCCATGCAGAAGGCATGTCTCATGAGAGGGTGAACAACAGTGGCATGGGTGGCCCAGCCGTATAAGGCGCCGCGATTTGCTGTGCAGAGTTGCGTCCCTTGGGCACGCCAGGAACTTATCATTGTGGGTTCGAATCCCGGTTCGGCCCGATTATGTTTCTAGGTTTGTTAGCATCATACCCGTGCTCGTGGGTTTCACCGAAGTAGTAAACGTCCGAGACCTGCATCACTTCGGGCTTTCCTGCCACATTAAGCTGACACGCCGTGATATAACTACAATAATGTCAAAAGCGGCGTTAAACCCAACTGCAGTTACAAAACCAGATTATATTTTATTCAAAACAATGAGCCTGGGTTTTTAAAGAAAAAAAACAACCTGGCAACAACGTAATTTTGGTTGCCAGGCAATTTTTTTTTTAAAAGTCTGAAGCATCATTATTTTTTTCAGGAAAAACATTTCGGAGATAATTTTTTTTATATTGGGTGTAAATATGACGAATAAACTTCAAGTAAATATATTTTTGATGTACACAGATAGCTGGGATATAAATACACATATCAATGCGGGGTACACCAGAAATGGGCTTCACACATTGTACCCATGTGGAGAATCGACACCGGACCTTCAGCGTGAACTTCTATGCATCACCACCGCCCCTTATTAGGATATATCGATATACACACTGATTTATCTTCTGAGTAGGCGACAAACCACCTGTTGAGATCTAGACAGACCAGTGTAGTTTGATACATTTCAAAAAGGGTTGAAAAGGGAATTTATTTGTTGTGCCTGATAATCCGTAGCTACCGACCTCGCTGCCCCAGGATGGATGCCTCAACCCTATCAGTTCACAGCCAGGTGTTAATTACATTGTCTTCTTCAAACAGCTTCTGTGGCAATGATCCGGCGGCGTTTATTTGAGATCCGAAATCTCTATTAACAATCCGGAGTTTTCATAATACCAGAAAGTCTTTACATTTCTTGTACTTTTTTCATACAACTAGTTGCGGTACGAACAATTTTAATTTCTTTACGCCATAGTTTTTACAACATCCTGCTTGTAGTGGAGACCCGTCCTGTATTCCTTCAATTTGGTCTTTCAATGTGGTATCGGTTACTCGGCATCTGTTAGAGGAAGTGTGGGAAGTCGGGGGCAGGGAAGGGGCGGGAAGGTAAGAGAGAACCCGTGAATTGTACAGTGTCCGTGTATTGTCTCCGACTGTTTAATCCAAGGTAAATGTGCCTATCTATACAGAGAGGAACTTACACAGCATGTTACAAAGGCCTCATCTATTGCAGCTGCTCGCTGTTTATGCATTAAGATGCGTAATATCTGGTATGTCTAAATAATTTGTGTTTTCGCTTGAATTTGTTTCGGTTTTAAACTTGAAAGCCTTCAAAAGCCTAATCCAGTACTCGTTAAATCTTCTAAGAAAATTACTTTTGACTTTTGAATATATATTCCAATGAAAGTTCCACAACAATGCATTCACTATACGATGTGGTGGAAGGGAGACAACTCTGTTATTGTGCTATGTCGGTCGCACCTTCAGGTTCAGACTAACATCTTGTGAAATGAACATACGAACATCGTATCTTACAGGAAAAACAGTTGTTAAATTATCTTAATAAAAATATAATAAAAAGGAGCCCAGTGCCTCACTTCATTTTCAGATACTGCAGTAATCTAGGCTTGCCAAACATTATAGACTTGCATGGGTTGTATTGGATATATTCGTATCAGGGTTTGCGTGACAGACTACTTCAGGTTTAACTGTAATACATGTTTTTGTCAAAGATCGGACACAAAACGCGATAATATTGTTTCACAAATATCCATATGGGGTGTATCATTAAAATTATTTTAAAATCATAAACACGTACGTTTCACCAGTCCGTTATGTTTATTGTTTAAAACTACACCGTGAGATGGACCTCACAAGCTCTATACATTTGAGGTGACCTGATTACAGAACTCATCACAAAGTTGTTATCGTTTGTTTCTTGCTTAACGCCGCACTCAGCAATATTCCAGCCATATGACGACAGTCTGTAAATAATCCAGTCTGGGCCAGACAATCCAGTGATTGACATGATGAGTAACGATCCACGCAATTGGGATACGATGACATACATCAACAAGTCAGCGAGCCTGACCACCCGATCCCGTTAGTCGCCTCTTACATCAAGCATAGTCGTCTTTTACGGCAAGCATGGGTTGCTGAAGACCTATTCTACCCCTGATTTTCGGGGGTCTAAAGTTTTGATCGCCATCCCTGCTTGTGCCCATGTAAGCGAGCAGTTCTGTTTAACCGTGTCCGTTTTACGCAGGTTTGAACTGTCTTAAATCTTTCTTCTGCACGTAACGTTCCCACACAACGATGCACAACGATTCTTGAAATACACTTGCTCTTTGAACTGAACCGTCAGTCGGTACTTCTATTTAACGGCTGTATTAACGTCTATTAGCGAATAGAATCTCCACATTAACGTGTTCTGTTACACAGTGAGAGAAAACTCACATATTTATCGGAAATGCCGCTGAGCGGGTTTTGTGTTATCCAGCGTTCGCGACGAGCCGTGTGTACCATTGTGACCGCTAAAAATAACCTGCAGAACCAGTTTTACAGGTGAGCCGAGCGCGCAAGCGATATCGGGACCGGTCCGACGTTATATTGTATACGGCAGTGCCCGTGGTCTTGGGTTCTTGTGAATCAGGGCTGTTTTCATTGGCAGTGTATTTATAGTGTCCTCAACCAGCCCTGGGTTGGGTTCTGTGACATCGTTGGGTATACACAGGAAAGCGGGTAGATTTACATTTTCATTCTCGACACCCGGGAGGATTTAACTTAATTTTCTGAGGTGAGTGAAAATGCTGAATTTTATAACCCGTTCCACTCTTTAGTTGTCTGCCCTGTACATGAATATCACAGGTACAATAGGCATGAGTGTTTATACTATTGTCTCCTGATAGTGCAGACGGGGTAGGTGGCAACATGTTCTATATTACTGGTATAGCTTGATCCGTTAATATATATATATATATACATATTTGTTCTCATTTGATAACCCATTATCTGTAAATATGTTTAATATCGCTACACCAGAGGGACAACGCACGCCTTGTAACCGCCTGTTGGGCAACACCCTATGGAAAAACGTCGTGTAGTCAGTACCGCCAATATACCCTTGGACAGGGAACGTGATGGCACCGGCACTCGGTGTTTATATACAAAGCATTATATGTCATGGATTATGTCGTAAAACATTTGTGAATAATATGTCTTGTATACAGCATAGCAAACAGAGGTACCCTTTCACCCCAAATTCCTCTCATAGTTGACATTCCTTCTACACTTATTAATAGTGTTCTACCACATGGAATATCATTTTCAGAATCGTTAAATATATGCCACTCTAGTTTTCACTTACTTGCCTAGGGTCTATCTGTGTTGTGTAATACAGGACACAGCTCAATATCAACAAGTTCGTAAAATGAAGGTGTGGTGATTACACTGATAGAATCAAATATTGTCTATATTTGGTCAACTATTTTCTGAATACAAAGAGAGATAAAACATTCGACTTCCTCCACTTAAACGTATGAGCCACATTCTCTCTTTTTATGAAGACGGGAACATGAAATCCTTCAAATTCCACCAACAGTCAGCATTGTATATGTACACTTGTGTTGTTGTACGTAGGACAGACAGTGCCATCAATATGGAGCCTATATAAACCCCACCCATACTGTGTCCTCCATACTTTGGGTTGGAATACATTTTAACATGTTTGTGTATTCCTCATCACGGGAAATACATTATTCATTTGCATACACACTCGCGTAGTTTTGCTGTAAACATTAAGTTGTTAGTTATCATTAGCAATGAAGAAATCTGTATCAGGGGTAGATACGCACACTATATAAATAAGTCTTTGACTGGCTTTTAGAAGTAATACACACAAGGAAGAGATTATTGATGCCTACTTCTTAATATTGAGGAACACAACTTTTCGGAGTATATACCTACTCCGTCAGCAGGTAGATAAATAGTACTACCAATCCCACATGCTACTTCAATATTTTACAGTGTTCAAACACATTCAAATTTACAACAAATAAATATGGTTTAAGAAAGCAATTAAATTATTTAGATATTAAATATTGTGGCTGCATTTATTTCTAAAGTAATCACGTAGGTGTTTAATTCCTCAGTTTTTATCAGAAATCCCATGCTGTTTATCCCATGTGTGTCAGCACCTGGTACTGCAAGGGGCTGGAGACAATACAAGGTGCACGTGTCAGACGTATACAGTCTTGTACAATAACACAAGGTGTTTTCCTGGGGGCTGAATCATGTTCCTTTCATTAAACCACCAGCAGGGGACAATGGTGGCTAATTAATTACCAATCTTGTGTTTTGGGTTACATAACATTCCAAACATGTCGCAACAATCAACACTTGCTTGGTGTACCAGTGTTAAGACCGGATTAGGCCTCTTCTTATTGGGTCAATCTTGAATACGTATGATCAGGTTTGGCTAAAGGGCAGTTTGGAGGGAATGTATTGTTGATACGAAGAAATAGAAAAGACTGACCATGTGTGATGGCACGTGTTGGATGGTGTAGATGTATCGTAGCAAGTTAGGCCTGTGAGACCAAATGTCTAGTGTGATCACGCGCTTGATAAGGTTACTAACATCTGCACCGGATCGCCAAATGGCTCCCCAAAAGTCAACCCCAAATCCACAAAAGCCATACTCATACTCAAATGAAAGGAAAGTTGAAGTAGCCATCACACGCCCCAAGACTCGGTCGCACAACCAATACCTGTGACAAGGAATGTCCATCTTGCAATCAACCTGAATCCATTGCTCTCTTGTTACTGAAACGTCCAGACCATGCCCCAGCCCGGCCTCGGTTAAAACAAGAATTGCTGTTAGATCTGCTATCTGTCATAGATCTCCTAAAGCCAAGAGATGCAATAGCGAAGGCCGTACTGTTTCTGAAAGATGGTTAGCTACTCAGACGTATATAAACAGCACAGCCCAAAAATCTATCAGTTTCTAAAAATAATAAATCAAATCATATCAATACAAAAATAGAAATCATATCAATACAAAACCAGAAATCATATCATTACTAAAACTCCCAATAGATATTTGTACCCTACTCACATGAACAGGTCCGCGGAAATTCCTAAGGCAGAAGCCGACCTCTTAAACACTTAAAGCAACAACAACGTACCGAAACGCCACATAGAAAGAACAATGTAGTAGAAATCCAATAGCGCGTTATATCATTATATGATACACGTGATTGCACAAGTCTGTGCCAACTGAGATTTATTCCCCCAGAATTTCAAATAACGCGATGGGAGGATTCAAATTCAGAAAACTTCGACTCCCTTGAAGCGTTGTTTACCCTGCCCTATTATACATACACGGGGACAAATCAATATCATTATTAGTCATACTGACGTATGGATCAAGAGAATGTCTTGTACCTTAAAGAAATAGTCCCACTAGACAGGCAAATTGTGTTGTTGTTCGTCTCCCGTTCACTGTAATATCAAGTGTGAATCATTGCGTTTTAATGCAACAAGCGCATAAGGTCTAATTAACACACTCACATTATGTATACTGTCAGCCTCATAGGTTTGTATATGTTTATGTTCAGTCTAGGTAATATTATTTTATCCCGTTAATATGGCAAATTAATCTTCTTTCTTTTAATGCGGAGTTTAATAAGTACGACAAACGGTCCGACGTACCTTAATGAATTTACTCTTGATAAAATGCCGCCTTCAAGACAGAAGGTCCTTCTTCTATAGTTCTGTTCTGTAACGCTCGTTGTTCAGAAATAAACTTGCCCGAGACAAGTTTCTGTATAACCGACTTTGCTTTACACAAAGTACAGAAAACGTATTAGCAGACTAAAATTATTTACAGAATATTTTATTTCAGGTACGTTTGTTATGTTCACTTCTCACTCACAGTTACAGCTCACCAAATAAATACAAAAGTACCATGAGTTCAATATACCCGTTTGTCAAGATGTCAACAATGTTATCCAGGTTTTAATCTCAACTCACAAACAAACCGACCAGACAGGTGAAACAACCCATCGCACCGCCCCAGCAGTCAAGTCAACATTTCGCATGTGCTTCAGGCGGTACTAAGTTAGAGTTATCTCCCCTGGAACACAGCGCGACCGATTTAGCATCACTTAAAACATATTCTACTCATTATGGTAACATTCATTCCCGGCCATATATGACACTGATCTGTGAACATGATGATTGTTTTACAATACAGGAGTACAATTAATGAATTGTTGGTGTGAATATTGTATATTGAAGAAAAGAAAAGTACATTAAGTTTCAGAATCCAACATATTGGTTCTCAATCAAAACGCCAGACTTTTCAATTCTTGGTGTATGGGTAGATTTGTGAAAAAAAACTGTCGGTAGATGGGGAATATATAGATATTATTTCTTGGTGTATGGATATATTTGTGTAACATTTCGGTCAGCAGGTGGGGAATATATGTTTGTGTATATACAGATCTGAAAACTGTTTTAATGAAATGTCGCCCTACTGGTTGGGTTCAGTTAACGTGGTTCTGTTGTGTCACAGATTCATGTCGGGAATTGATATATATCTTGAACACATGTTCGACTGTCTTCTCTTCTGTTGCAGATGAGGGTCCTACCGGGACCTGCAGTAGTTCTTCTGCTGGTTGTCTCCCTGACGTCTGCTCAGGAAACTTGCCCACCAGACGGCGGAACGTGCCGGGAGAACCCGATGGCCATCAAGAAAACTACCACTACTGATCCATCAGCTCATTACTATATCGGAGGCCTGTTTGGTATCCACGAGAAGGGCCCCACTGCCTACTCCTGTAGTGACAAATTCAGGCTACGCGGTGTCATGAACCTGCAGGCATTCCTTTGGGCAATTAATTACTTTCAATCACGACTCCCAGCAGACGGAAACAGAGTATCCATTGGAGGTGTCGCGTTTGACAACTGTCAGCGCAAGGAGCAGATGGTAGAAAATATCATGGGGTTTGAACAGTGTCGGAACAGGTTAACAGGCGTCGACAGACGACAGGTCTTGGCTTTTGTAGGTCCAGACACAAGCAGCGAAGCGCTGGCAGCAGCCGCTCTTTTGAAGGACATGTCCTTGACTACAGTCAGCCATGCGGCCACGTCACCGGAACTGAGCGATGGGAACATGTACCCGTACTTCCTCCGTACCGTCCCATCAGATGCTAATGATGCTGCAATCCTGGCTGGCATTCTGGCTAAAGAACTGGGGGCAAAGTATACACAGCTTATTTATATGGACAACTCTTATGGGAAACACGGGATGGAGGAATTCAAGAAACATGCCAAAGCTAACGGTATCTGCATCGTACAGAGTATTATGGTCTCCTCAGATGTGTCCACCTCAGCGGACAGCGATGTTCTGCGTAAGCTTATTAACAAGCAGAACGTGAAGTATGTTGTCCTCTTCACAGATGGTCCTACAGCCAACAGAGTCCTGCAGTCATCTCAGGCATACAACGGCCGATCAAGCCAGAATTCTGTACGATTCATATTTCTTGGAACTTCTTCATGGGGAAACTCGGAATTGTATCTCAACAATGCATACAGCGCTGCTAACAATAGCATTGTAGTGTCTCTATCTACGGATCCTTTATACACGAACGCCATCAACGCCTTCAGAAATTACTGGTATGATTTAAAACCTAACAATAGTACATCGGGCATCGACAACAAATACTTGACAAAGTATTGGGAAGAGAGGTTCAACTGTGAAGTAGACGGCACGTCCAACGCTTGTGTGCTCGCTACCCAGTCGCTTCGGGACGAACTGGACGTGTACGTCCCATACACCATTATGGCTGTCGACGCCATCATCAGGGGCGTTTATTTGGCTGCCACAAAAGCCTGCAACATATACGACCTTTGTTCTGACCTCCTCAATATTGGCAACAGAGGTACCGCCATTTTCAGAGGTATTAAACAAGTAGAGGCCTTCGGGGAAGGTGGTAGGGTCTTGTTCGACCAGAGCGTTGGAGCAAACAACAAATACGTGACTGGCGATCCTTCTAGTGGCAATGGCGGCTTCACCAACTACAAAGTGTATTCCGTGGTCAAGGGCTCATATATTGAGGTAGATATAATTTTAGTGGTTTTAAACGCATTCAGAAAATATTGATAAGGCACTCGGCTCGCCCCAATTCGGTCATCTCATGTCATGTTGGCCAGCATTGAGAGGAACTGGAATTTTGTATGAAGACTAGTTCTCAGTTACAGATGCAAAGCCAGGTAATACTTTGAGCCTAACTCGAACAAAAATTGAATAACACCTTGCAACAATATATTTTTGTAGCCAACAAATTCCTTTTTTGTCAACAGTCTGAAGCATAATTATTATTTTCAAACATTTTCTGGGACAATTTCTTTTTTTTTCGATAAAAAAGATCAGATGATCGGTCCTAAATGTTGCTTGTTACAAAAATGTATACTTCACAGATTGAGCTCTTTACAATTCGACCGTCACCGACAGTGATAGCATTCTACCCTTATCAAGGGGGCCAGGGTGGCCTAGTTATCTAAGGCGACGCACTAAGCTGTGGACATGGGTTCAAATCCCAGATTCGCCATTTGTCAGCATCATACCTGTCCTCGTTGGTTTCATCAAAATGGTAAACGTCTCAGACCTGCATTACTTAAGCCCAACCCATTCACTCCAAAATGAAGCTGGCAGTTATATACACTATAAACCCCAACTCATTGACTCTCTTTTCTATATTGAACTGAATCAATATCAAGGGCACCTCTGACTACTTCACTTAGACCAGTCAAGTAAAGCTAAGTGATCAGGTCTATGATTCAGTCTAGTCGGATATTATATGTACCATTTATTCAAGAAACTACAGGGGTAAAGTGCACAACAAGAATTGGGGTGAAGTTGGGTCAGGCTAGGATTAGGCAGACGAACTGCGACATAGCCTTGTTCAAGTACATGTTGATTCAAATCTGAAAACACAAGATTCTGTAGGATGAGAGGGGTGATTTACTTCCGTGTGAAAATACGGGAGAGTGTGAGGATATTTATAGCCATTCATTCATGCTACAGCTGACCTACATACAACTCTACAGGAGATGCATCACAAATGGATCGCTACCTACGCTTATACAAACAGGAATGTGTCTACAGAATGTACTGGGGTGTCAGTGGGCGCCAGGGGCAGCTAAACGGTTAACGCCGTCTCACATCACGCCGATAGCTTGGCTTCAGGTCAACACGTGGGTACACGGTGTGAAGCGCATTCCTTGTGTCCAAGTCGGGATGTTGCATGATTATTTCTTAAAGCTCACTCGATTATAATCCTCATGATTGTCATCAATCATTTATTGTAATCATAAAAACGAAATCTTTACGTACATTCGTCATCAACACCAACGCGGGTGAGATTGACAACAGGTAAAAGCGCTCGATTTTCTGTGTTTCCAAAGACGCTAGTTCATATCCCATCAAGGATGCGCTAAACGTGGCTCACACAACGACTGTACAATCGTTATGTTGTTTAGATATTGGTAATTGTGTGGGCAGTATCTTCTCGTAATTTCCAATCGAATAACCATAAAACATCGGATCGTCTATTTGGTTTTGTAGTTCGGCAACATTAACTATAAAGCTGGAGCCAACCTGACCAGGACACGGGGGCTGGACATGAGGTTCTACCAGAACAAGGACGTCTGTAACTACCCCTGCACCGACTGCGGCGAAGTATCCACCACACAAGCACCTACCGCTGCCATGACAACCGCCCCAACGGCAACGTCCACTAAGGACCCAACTGAAGGCGGGAACTTCACCTTCGTCAAGTTCCCCACCAGCCAGGAGCTGACCGGCGCCTACTTCAAGTCGCCTCGCAATGGGGAGATGTGGATGACCAGGTACTGGACTTATTATGCTAATAAAAGCTTTCTAAACGAGGCCATAAGCGATACCAGGGGCTGGAAGACCTAAGGTAGCACGTGACCTGAATACTCCACAGTGGAAAGCCTTTCCGCACAATTCTACCCATGTGTAACAAAGTCCGATCACGTTATGACCTCTCTATGGCTACCGTTAAGCAGTAAAACATTTATAAAAGGTAACATCGAAAGCTTCCATTGGTCTGAATACATTGAAACTTGGTATTTCCGAAGTATCCCCCCTTGTGAAATCGTCCAGATCGGCAGTGTCCGGTGATGTAAAGCTAGGTTTCCATGAATCAGATTTAAACGAGTTTTGTGCAATAACGGGTCATGTAACATGGACATATGCACTTCATCGAAAGATGCCTTTTAGATTTCTTATGAATTCACACACTTAAAAATTGGCAACGCAGTGATCTGATATGAAGTTATAAGATATAATGTACTACACAGACGAGAAAGTTGTCTAACAGCAGGGGGCTTTTGTGCTCTGAATCTCTAACCAGATAAGTTAACAAAAGAGTATTGATACCTCCGCTTCCCAAAGTAAGGCCATCGGTCTGTAGAGACTACTCCTCCTTGTGCAAAGTGGTAACATCTATTGCTCGATCCCACACTAAGCTTAAGCAGGGATATAACTGAAATGATTTCAAAAAAACATACAAACCAACTCACACTGAATAACATGTTTGTTCCAGATTTGAAATCGGGCAGAGATGGATTATCGCCCTTGGTGTGCTTGCCGGCCTTGGCATCTTGGCCGTCATCATTTTCGAGATCTACATCCTGTACAAGCTTCTGGGGACGCGCATGGGCAGTCGCTGGAGGACAATGTGGCTAGGGCAGCTTCTTCTCTTCGGCATCTTCCTCAGCTTCCTCACCCTCTTCGCCTTTATTCCCGTCCCCACCAAGGCCACGTGCGCACTCACCAGGTTCGGCGTGGGCGTGTCCTACTCCATCATGTTTGCTGTTTTGTTGGTGAAGCTGATGGTGATACTAACGTCTAAGACGTCGGAGGCCTCCCTCCTCCCCGGCGACATCGAGTCCCCCAACTACTTAAAGGGGATCTACCAGTTCCTCATGTTCATGTTCGCTGTTGGGGTCCAAGTTGTTATTGATGCCCAATGGTTGATTACGGTGCCGCCGGAAGCTGTTCTCGTGACGGACAATGGTGGGAACCAGGCCTGGGTGTGCAACCACTACACCTGGAAGGTGAACACCGGCATGCTCAACATGACAACGTTTGTCCGCAACGACTTTGAAAACCATCTCCTATCTCTCGTCTACATCATGTTCCTCATCCTCATCACCACCGTCCTCGCCCTCAACGCCCATGGCATCATCACCAACCACAGAGAGAGCATCTTCATCGGTATTGCGGCAGGGTTCAGCATCCCCATATGGCTATCATGGGGCTTGGTGGGAGGTCTTAACAGAGACCACGTCGTTGCTCAAGAGTTTGGTGACGCCTGTATAGCCTTTGGGCTGTTCCTGACGGCGACGCTGATCCTGTTTGCGATGTTCCTCCCCAAGGTACGCCAACTTGTCAACATTGGCGTCGAGGGCATCTACTTCGAGGACGACAGAGAGACCTACTACGCTGGGTCGGTCATTATGTCACCGCCTAGCTACAAAAGCAAAGCCAACTCGGTACTCTACGTGAACAACTCAGGCATCTATTCGGAACCAGTAGTTGTCGGCAATGGTGACCCCAGTAAGTATGCCATACTGACGCTGAATGTAGTGGTAAAAATACGGCTCTTCCTTAAACAAACTGCAGCCTGCGTTAAATATAGTCATTGAGTCATACTGGTAGTTTGAAAGCCCTAAAGGAACAGGTGCCCTTAATACGTGGCTATCTGAAATTCCCTTTTTGCATACGTCATCAGTACATCTAAATTGAACATAGCTTGCAAAACAAAGACTGTATTTGAGTAAACAAACTGTATATGGACAGACAGCTGGATGACCGCCTTAACTAGGGCTACGGGTATGTGACTGTGTAACAAAGTCGAAGATCGGAACCGCATGCACAAATCGATCTTAACTGAGTTAACTTTTGTAAAACGAGAGGCCAAATATGTTTTTTTTAAGAATTTTCTTTTAAATCCCGGACAAACACAGTTTATTGGTATATGTGGCCAAAAGGTCAATTGTACAACATGTATACAATAATAGTGAACATGACTGTAACCTTCACATTGAACATTTACTGGAGGAGGACGATTATTTCATCTTAGTTCATGACCCCCGTGGTCTATTTGTAATAGTTTTCTGATAAGTCTATTGGATTTGTGAGTAATTGATTAGAAACTACATGTACATGCATTTCTGTTTATTTAAATAATTATTTATGTCGTATTTGGTCTAGTTTAATTTTAAAAATAAATATTGAGGAAAGGCCATATTCAGCCAGTACCAATTTGATCGCAGATTTGTTACATGTGTTAAACGAAAACATACTGCGTATACTTTTTCTATTGTTATTATTTATGTCCCAAAGTTCCTCACCACACATTCTGGCAAATTGTTCATTGACATGTAGGGCTCTTTCGGTTTGCATAGAAAATATCTCACAAGCTCTAGAGAATGTATTTCAGCATGACCACCCACAAGGCACACCCTAGAGAAGTCAGCCCGTGTGTCCCGGTGTGACAATCTACCTGATATAAACAAGTTGGAATTTGTCATGTTTGACTGTGCTGTAGAAATTGAGAGGTATTGTAAAATCATCTTATCTAAAAATCTTGTATCTTCTTTTTTCCCCAGTGGCAACCCATCTAAAGCATCCGGGTCACCATTCTGGGCCCTATAGTACATATAGTGCACCTGCTGGATACACGAAGAAGAGCGAGGCCGGAAGTAAAGTGCTTCGTGTAACTCCGGACCTAACCGGAAAACACCCGACTGAGAGGCGAAGGCCTCAGTCTGAGTTTGCCTACGCGCCCCGGTCTGTTAAAGGAACATTAAAACGTAAGCTCGCGTTGGAAAGGATCTTAGCTTTACTAAAAATATGTGTGATGAAACAACTAAAAGTGTGTATTATTCTCAACTAAAATTTATATTTAGTTGAAGTGTTTCAAGTGAACTAAGGAGTGTAATATGCTCTCTGTGGCTGTTTGTGTTTTGTTTTTTCATGTATTGTCATTAGTCTTTTGACCGCCTCCGTGGTCTAGTGGTAGAGCGTCCGCCCGGAAATCGGAAGGTCCGGGGTCCGTCATACCAAAAGACGTTAAAAGATGGTACTTGTTGTTACCCTGTCTGGCGCTCGGCATAAAGGGGCTAAAACAAGGACTGGTCGGCTCGGAGTCAGTATACTGTGTCTGAGTGGGGTATTCATGTTAAACTGCGGCATGGTATCTCAGTGAGCTAGCACTATTAATAGGCATCAGTCCGGACTAGTACAAGCAGCCACACACACACACGTGCATGCACGTCGCTATATAAGTGCAATAATCTTCGACGCGACGTTAAACCCCATTTCACCTCACCTCACATTAGTCTTTTATTGTCTTATCTGAACCATTTGGAATAACCCAAGATGTCTTGAATACGGGTATATTCTCAGTTCAATACCTTTTGAGGGGCTTTATCGCATCGGCTCTAATTTCAGCCCCCGTCACTTTCTATGGCAAAATTACGTCCCCTGGGCGTAACAGGATTGGCTGATCGCAACGATTATGATCTTTGGTATACCCAGTAATCTGACACGCTGTGGTATCACTGAAATACTATTTACATCTTATTGAAATAAGATCTTTTACTGAGATACGATATATCTCCAGACAATTATGGCATCGGAGTAGAAAATCTGATCATAATGAGATTGATCAAAACACACGGCATACAATGTTATATGGATATTACAAATATATTTTTTCTCTTTCAGGAATTGGGTCAACCCAAAATCTTGGCGCTCTTTGAGGGGGTATTGAAACATCTTGAACATCGCCAGTGTTGGGCAGTGCTGGAAACAATCTGAGCAGGAGATTGTTCCAAATATGTATTTTGTAAAGAAAACATCTATGAAACGTGATTGATGTAGTAAATTAATAAGAAGTATTTACCATCATATCTTCACACACTGAGATACCGACATCTCATTCTGCTCCATCCCCTGCGGTCCAGGGAAGACTTTAAGTTTATCAACCATGAACCAGCTACAGACGGCCGTGCTTGTAGGAGCTCGCGTTGACGTGCTGTACATCGTTTTGAAATGATATTGCTCGTTGTACATAAATATCTATATACGCTTCGAGGCTGCATTCAGAATATACACATCGACGTCGGTTTGAGTCTCTCGAATTGATATACTAGTAATTTGGAGAACAACTTGGTGTCTGATCAACTCTAACAATTATATTTTAAAAATATTACTTTTCTTTTTAATGTATGTATATTTGTAAAGCTAAATTTCATTTCGCTGTTGAAATACAGACTGTCTCAAATTTTAATGAGTAAACCGCATGGTATGTCTTCCCTCAAGTCAAGGTTTGCATTGGTAGCCATTCGTGTCAGTTCACAGGACAGCCGAGCTGTGTCGAATGTGCGTCAGTTTCACCGTCTCAGAAGACTGCGTGAATGATGATATGCTATTTGTTTCTAAGTGAGTGGTTTGTAAAAATACCAGAATTAATAATATGTATGTAGTTTGACCCGCACGTCGATAAAAAAAACGCATATTGAGACATGTTAAAAAATAGGGTTTCACCTGACTTAGTGTTAGTGACTTTATTTAGCTACGATGAAAATGACATATCACATTGATCTACGATAAATAATTTAATACGTTTCCGTAAAAATGGTCATGTTCTTCTGTTGAACATTTCTCCCTCTCCCACAAATGAGGAGCAGCCGTCGTTCTGTGATACCGCTGTTCGCGCGATGAGCAGGAAAAGATAAAAATCAAAATGTATCATTGCACCATTGCACATTAACTGGTCTTGGCTGCACATGATAACCGAGATAACAAAACAGCTGCCTCGCGTGTGCACCGATCGTGCAGTGTTTACATCTCGAGTAGGACCATATAGCGTTGATTCCACGTATCAAACCTGTGTTATATAAATATATGTACGGAAACAAGAGATAGAAGTCCGTTATTGTATATCTACACGTACTTCGCCTATATGTTATATATATGTATACATGTATGTGTATAAAGTTTTACATTTATTTTTTCCTCGTGTGTCAGTGTTCCTTTGTGTTACGATGAATATATCAGCATCATGATGATGGAGATTTAATGTGCGCTTCCGGAGGTGCCGATTTCGCACTCGTGGCATACCTAGAAACATATGAAGGAATGTTTTAAAAATGTTACTTTGCAAATATATGCCGCCATTCGTAAGCGCATTAGTCACTTGTATGGGTAGTATTAAGGGCGTATGGTCACATTGATCAACAAAATGAAATACAGTTTTCGAGATAATAAGGAAATGTAGGTATCTTTGTGGTTAGCATCGGTAATGGTGACGAAGTTTTGATAAGTCATTTGCTTGGTAATTTTGCGATTTTCGTTTACACTATTTTTACTTGCAACACAAAGTAAATATTTCACCTGAGCATTGCTTTTTGATAGTGTGTATATTTTTTACTGTCAAAATGTGTAACATTTTCAAATTTATTAAACGCCTAAATATTCAGTTATTTAACAAAGTGACTGAAAAACATTTCCATCCGTATTATAATGATAACGAATTCCAAACATTTTGATTTTTAATGTCATCACCAAGAGACTGAAAATGTTACGTTGAAAAGTACATTTCTATGTTGTTTGTCTTCTAATCCTACATGGTAATCTGTTGTGATGTTTGTAGGCCCTTTGGATCGCCTTAATCAATCTGGACAGATTTTTTAGTCAAAATGACTGAAATATTTACACATTTTATAAATTGCCTGAGAGAATTACATTTTACAAATTGACGGTAATATATACATGCTTACAAGGGAAAAGGCCTGTGAAAACAACGTCTATCGCGCATTGAAGAATTTCCCAACCAAGTCTAGTTTTAGACCTGTCCGTTTTTGTGGTATCTTCTGACTTTGTGTTGATTTTTTTCTATTTGTTTAAGGTGTTTTGCTATCGTTGAATTTTGGTATTTAGGTGTCAATTTAGCCCTGAGTTTGCTTAGATTGATTGACTTCGGCCCTACTGTGGCCGAGGTCTGAGTTTACTGTGTTTAAGTTGGCCCCTGATTTGGCAGCTTTTTCATTTCCGAATTTTCCGATGTGGGCTAGGACCCAAGCTAGGTGGACCACCCTGCCCTCTTTTTGGATTGTTTGAATCTTACCGAGTGAGTGAGTGAGTGAGTGAGTGAGTGAGTGAGATGGGGTTAACGCCGCTTTTAACAGTATTCCAGTCATATCATGGCGTGTCAGCTTAATGTGGGAGGAAAGCCCCAAGTGATGCAGGTCTTAGACGTTTACCACTTTGGTGAAACCCACGAGCACTGGTATGGTGCTGACAAACCTAGAAACATATTCGGGGCGAACCGGGATTCGAACCCACAATCATAGGTTTCTGGCGTGCCCAAGGGACGCAACTCTGCACAGTGAATTGCGGCGCCTTAGACGACTGGGCCACCCGTGCTACCGAATCTTACCGAGAATTTTACCTATGAGTTTACCTCTGTTGTCA
Organism: Haliotis rufescens; assembly: GCF_023055435.1. NCBI lineage: Eukaryota > Metazoa > Mollusca > Gastropoda > Lepetellida > Haliotidae > Haliotis > Haliotis rufescens. The sequence continues at coordinate 3,687,666 of NW_025964068.1, forward strand.
GTACATTTATTTGGGAGTGTCGGTAAGCTACCTAATGAATCGGTGGGTATTACTGTCTTGGGTTGTTTGTTAGAATATTGTACAGTACCGTGTAGATGGCCATCAACGCCACAGTGAAGATTGATTGGCCATAGGGGAGCCTCTACACCTTGTTTGTAGTTTTAGGGTTTAGGGAGTGGAGTTTCAAAGCCTTCTTGACCACTAGTTTGATTTTTTACCCATCCATGTAGATTTGGTGCTGGTCCCCCATGTATTGGAGGTAGATGGCCTGGTTTAAGCTGGAAGTCCATCTTTGCTAGAGTAGTAAAATGGATACCCCACTCAGACACAGTATACTGGCTCCGATCCAATCAGTTTGACATGGATACCCCACTCAGACACAGTATACTGTCTCCGATCCAATCAGTTTGACATGGATACCCCACTCAGACACAGTATACTAGCTCTGAGCAGATCAGTTTAAAATGGATACCCCACTCAGACACAGTATACTGTCTTCGATCCGATCAGTTTAAAATGGATACCCCACTCAGACACAGTATCCTAGCTCTGAGCCGATCAGTTTAAAATGTATACCCCACTCAGACACAGTATACTGTCTCCGATCCGATCAGTTTGACATGGATACCCCACTCAGACACAGTATACTGTGTCTGAGCTGATCAGTTTAAAATGGATACCCCACTCAGACACAGTATACTGTCTCAGATCCGATCAGTTTGACATGGATACCCCACTAAGACACAGTATACTAGCTTTGAGCCGATCAGTTTAAAATGGATACCCCACTCAGACACAGTATCCTAGCTCTGAGCCGATCAGTTTAAAATGGATACCCCACTCAGACACAGTATACTGTCTCCGATCCGATCAGTTTGACATGGATACCCCACTCAGAGCTAGTATACTGTGTCTGAGCTGATCAGTTTAAAATGGATACCCCACTCAGACACAGTATTCTGTCTCCGATCCGATCAGTTTGACAAGGATACCCCACTCAGACACAGTATACTAGCTCTGAGCCGATCAGTTTAAAATGGATACCCCACTCAGACACAGTGTACTAGCTCTGAGCAGATCAGTTTGAAATGGATACCCTACTCAGACACAGTATGCTGTCTCCGATCCGATCAGTTTGAAATGGATACCCTACTGACACAGTATACTGTCTCCGAGCCGACCAGTGTACACAGTATACTGTATGAGTGAAAAAGACAGAGAGTCTCAGACTATAAGCCTGTGAGTAGGTGAATGAGTTGTGTTTACGCCTTTTTGAAAAGTTTTTCAATTATCAGCTTGATTGTTAGGTGAATTGCAGGTCTCAGATGTTTACCACTTTGGTGAAATCCCACGAGTAAGTATTTTAAGATTCACCTGGGATTCGAACCCATGATCGTAGGGTTCCGCAAATTTATCAGCCCTTGAAATTGCCACGACATTGCAGTTGCACCTCTACATATGGTGTTGTTATACAACCAGTACATTCAATGGGGAACTGGGAAAATACAAAACTAGATCTCTTTTAAATGAATATCTAGGATATTCAAAATGAATACTAACAATTTGTATCCTATCTTAAATTATGGAGGTCTAGTGAACCAAAAATGACTCTTACCATATTTAGTCATTTTAGGAATCCATGCAGGCATGTTTGTTGTCTTACCGCAGGCAGTTGCCAACTACTTTATGGGGGTAGGCAGGTGGTAGAGGCTTGGGAGTCCACGACGGCTTCACCGATGTCAGAATCCTGTATATAAAGGAGGGTCATAAAACCTCAGTGTGCTGACAAACCGTATTGGTATTTACGGGTCTCCAAAAAATCGACTGCATAGTTAAATGCTTCCAGGAGCTCAAAGCCATGTTTCTGGTTGATGTCTCCACATGTGAAGGGTGTGGCGCCTTTTTGGTGGACATCAAATAAACCTAGGAAGAAAATGGTAGGAATAAATGTCCTGCTGTTCAACAAATATCATGGTTTTTTTCAAACAGAATCATCTTTCTTTGATAATTTTAAGTTTTTTAATTTACTATAGTGGTGTAACGATACAGCGATACAGTATTGTATCGTGATACGAGGCCCATGATACAAGACATCCATTTACGACCCCTGTATTGCGACACATATGATACATTTCATTACAAGTTATTTTGGTGTAAAAACATGTGAATAATACCAGGAAATGTTCAACTACCAGCTTGTGCAGATTCTCTAGTATTACCCAGTTATACACTGAAATGTCCCTCCCCTGGTGGTATCCAGGTTAGAGTATGTCCAACATACGTGCTTGTCAGAAGAGGAGACTTAATGGATTCATAATAGGCTGGGAAACAATGATCACAGCCACCAACATCTCACTGACCACTTGTAAATCAAGTCTGGAGCAGGCAAACCTGAGGTTGACAGCAAGAGCCCATTGTAAATCTCCCCCACTCTCTCCACAAGGGCATAACATGTCCAGCACTCAACATGAGCACAAATAACAGGAAATAATCATATTGTAAAATAGTAATATTTATTTCAAATCTGGTATATCTGCAACAATGTATATAATATGAATAACATATGCCCTGACTCCCATAGTTAGCATCACTGCAGCAAGAACTACCCATGCACGACAGGTTGACATACTACTACAGGGTAGTCACGACAGATACTGCAGTGTTACAGGCGAAGCAAGATCACTGATGCAATGCATTCACATTCATCTCCAAAGTAAACAACAAACAGAATATCATAACAAATATATTATTTATGTATTTTTAATATCTATGTTTAGGCCAACACCTATTTTTGTTAAATCCTGCATTGGTGGCCATTTTAACATCTATTTTTTATGTCTTCAAACTTGAGTAGGTCTGTGAAGTGAACAGAGAAAAATGAAAAACATATATCAAAATGTACGGTACTTATCGGTACAAATAACACTTGGTATAATTGTATTTCTAATTGTAATGGATTTCTGTACATTTAATGATCATCATATTCTCTGACATCCTTGGTGCTCCAGGGTATTATACAGCCATTCTATTCTGATAACTACCCTGGACCAAATAACCACCAAAGCTTCGTTTTGGAAGTTTCATCAGCATGTCCATCTCTCTTATCACTAACTTAGCACCAATTGTCACTTGCTCCTGTCTGCGATTTGCATAGATGGCTATAGTTACTATCATGTCATTCAAATTTAGCTAATCTTTTCAAATTTACCTATAAACAAAGCAATGGTGACTGTCCAGTGTATTTATGATAATAGAATGGACACACAATACCCTGGATAACCGAGGATAATGGCACCATATTAACCAGCCTTGAAAAACAATAGATTTGTCTAACATTGTGATATTATATGTTACATAAGTATATATGTAGGTAAAGAGGTTAATATCAATATTATTTTCTAATACTGCTGTCCCTTGAATGTTGAACAAACTGGGACTAGTATGAAGCAAGCAAGTTGGCTTTGGAGATCATCACAGGAAAGTGTAGACTAAGTGTTACAGTGGAGATCAATCTCATTAAAATCGGATCTTAGTTCTCGCTATCGCTAAACAATCATCTGAGGACATCCCACTATGGGTCACATCAGACGGATCTTGCGCGAATTTTGATCGACCAATGGAAGGACTGACAAGAAGTTGACATTAGCCAATCAGAAGGCAGCTTTCTCATGCTTTAATTTCAAATTTGCCACTACGCTACAGAACATATTTTGACAAATTCTCGATTAAAAATTTGAAACCTGAACAAAAGAACATTCTGGAATGGCAAATATATGGTCTAGATTGTATGTATTCAGTCGTTAAACCCGTAACTTTCGTTCGGAAAACCCTGTGTAAAAGTTTTCGAGATTGCATGATTAGAAATCACATTCCGACTGTCACTTTCATGATCTGATAAGCGACGCTCTGATTGGTCGTATGAAAGGTTGTTCTGACATGACCCCTAATGGGATGTCCTCAGATCTTTGTTTAGCGGTAGCGAGAACTAAGATCTGATTTTAATGAGATTGAGTGTAAATCAAATCAATACATTCATAAATCAGAATACGAAGAATATATCAATACAATGTGTCTCTTAACAGTGCATCAATACTGTGCAGATCTCCAGGAGATTGGGTCATTGACAAGTGACTCTCACTGTCTCCCTCTTGGCAGGTCAACTGTCGTCCTCTATGACACTATGCTGACATTATGTATACACTGCAGCAAACCGTGGACATTAAACTGGAGTTCATCAAGATCAATAAACACAAACTTTCGCTGAAAGATCTCTGATATATCATTATCATATATCATTAATATGCTGTCGTCTCAAACATATCATTAATACGCTGTTGTCTAAAACATATCATTAATACGCTGTTGTCTAAAACATATCATTAATACGCTGTTGTCTAAAACATATTATTATTAAAATGACATAAATCTGTATGACAAGTAAGGAAAGGAGTAAAACAATGTACAGTGTTCTAACCATTCTATAACCACACAGATACACGCCACAGATACAAGGGTTAATGACCAATACAGGAATAACCAATAAAATACCAAACAAACTACATCATTTAACAAACAAGAGTAAAATACTTTGGCCTAGTACTTTGAGCTGTCATGATGGAAGCACCAATACTAGATCTACAAGAATAAACAATTTAGCTGATATGACAAAGTTTGTGGAGAAGTCAATTCTGAGAAAATGTACTTAATGAACTTGTCATTGAAAAACAAAGGCAACAATTGATTAAAAAGATTAGAACAATCTTAATACACTAAAACAAAGAAATAATTTATATCACAGCCTACCATTGGTTCCAGGAGACTTTGATTTTAGCAGATTAAGTAAAACATCAGTGGTAAAAACATTAAAAGTTAATGCTAAAAAACATTTTGATTTCTATAATCATTTTGATAAGGCAATCATGTAAGTTTGGTAAAAGCTGAGATATATCATACACCTATGCTTAAGAACTAACAAATGTAAATTATCTTACATGAAACTTAACAGCTATATCTTGCAAATATAGCTAAGACACAACATCAATATCACACATCAATAGTGATTAGACATGACATATATGCATACAGGTAATATTAGCATAGTAAATAATAGATCTACTGGGCAACCTATTCACTAAAAGTTAATTTCACTTCATCTGCATAATTATCCGTTTGTGGATCAAGTCAAAAGTTTTTAGCCGAAACAAAACAGGATAGAAGTGTTGACCATTGACAGGTGAACCGTGTAGTTGGTTCTGTGGTCACACATCTGACACAGAGAACACTCCCACCTGTGACAGGGGAGACATTAAACATGCATTCACCAGGAGAAAAGATTCAGTCAGGGAGGAATTCCTGTGGTTTAGGCTCCTTCAATTTGTTTATCGCCAACGGACAACATGTGAAAACAAGTTACAGAATAAGGTCACAGGTTAAGGAATGTATTATCAACATAATACAATATCAGGAGAGAAAAGTATTACCACATCTCATAAATAATCTGTGGAAATTAAAAAGGCTACATACGCAAACATGAAGGAAATCTTTACTGCTTCATTTGATATCAATACTTTTCATCAATAAAACAAGACAAAGACTGAAATGTAACTATATGTGTTGCAAAACTGAGAAACAAAACAAGCAGGCCCTGTTTGGCATGGAAGTGGGATGTGATGTCACACAAAGGTTTCAGTTTACTCCCACATATGCATGTGCAGATCCAAGGGGATGGGGGTTACCACCCCTTTCATTTGGAGACACCTTTTGCATTGACGTCCCCCTCAGCCAAGTCACTAAGTCACTTTGTGACTTGGGTCCGCCTGGTATGTGTTCCCTTTCTTCAGTCCATGAGTAGAGTGTCTGTGTCACACCATCACTCCAGGGCTTATCAACGACAGAGCTATAAGACTTAAACGATACATGATATTAAACTGGAAAACCAACAATCCACTTTTTGGCATCCAAGAAACCTGAACAACACAGATGCAGTTGCTATGTATGTATGTGCATCAAGTGAGCAGTTTGACATGTTGGAATGTCAGTTAGGCCATTTCAAGTCATCATTTTGACACAAACTCATTGCAACATGAGTTCATAAAACATTTAAAAACAGTACATAATGAGTTACCCAGACGGATAATTTCAACTGGGTCAATGTAAGTCCAAAGTCTTAACAACCCTCCTATGTTTGATACTCCCAACTTATCCTGATCACTCCCACAAAGAGACTGACCAGTGTTTCCGTGACTGCCCCTGGTTCCACCCCGCTGTATCACTGCTTCACTACTCGACTTGCGGCCCGTAACAAACTTTGGTGTTTCACAACTACTTCACCCATCTAGTTCTACAAGTCATATTTCATTTAGAATATGGTTCCTTATAAAAATGTGATGGCCCCAAAATTATTTCCATAAGAAAAATTAAAATAGGAGCACTCCCAAGGAAATAATTCATATTTTGAGGTCTGATTCAATCCTATAAATATCCTCCAGGAGTGATAACGGTTAGTTCTTGACTTGAGTCAGGTGATGTTTCTACCCAAGATAAATTGAATGAGGTTTGTAAATAACCTCCTGCCTCAGAACACTGAAGCCAAGACTTGTCCATGCCACGGGAAGTCATAATAATTTGTATATACTTAATACATTACACACAAGCCCAACAATGGTAAGAAACAGCAGTACTTACAACTGTTTATATACAGGTAATACCTTAGATCTCTGTTTTCACTTAGGTGATATCTAAAAAACTTTCCTAGTTCTTTATGTAGTTCAATTACAGGGAGATGATGACCACAACAAGATGGTTGAGTTGGGGTAAACACCAGTGTCTCCATCCTATCATGCTGTGTCAGCTTCATAATGGAGGACAGCAATGTGCTGACAGACCAAGAATCATAACTGAGGCTAACTTGCACCCGAGCCAACTATCAGTAGATTCCTCCATGTGGTAAATCTGCACAGCATGTTGAAGCGCCTCATATCACCGCCCGGACCAATGAATCACAAACAACTCACACACAATGCCAACCAATGTCTCCTGAAAACACACTGATCAGTCTGTTCTGTAGCTCTGTACTCAGCTATATTCCAGCTATATAAAGGCAACCAGTAAATAATTAAGTCTGGACCAGACAATCCAATGATCGATATTGTGATCACCAATCCACACCAGGAGTCCCCGAGGCTGACCACCCAGGCCATTCAGTCACCTGACAACAAGCATAGGTTGCTGGGGACTGCCCCCAACCCAGAATCCCTATGGGGAACTCACTGATCCACCCAGAATAATGTTTCATTGAAAGGTTCTTTGTGAATAACCTCACACCGACCATATCCCACTTAATGCCCAAATTTGGCTAAGATATAAAAAGGAAATAAACTTTGTCTGCGTCGAACAAGACACAACTCCCTCGCACAGGGACAGCAGTGAGAACACTGGTACAGTTTGGGCATATTCTCATCTGAGTGAGGTACCGGAATTATTTCCAAGTCACATCACAACCACTTCACCAGTAGCAGCTTCTCAACGAGGAACGCTAGTAAGACTGCAAGAAAGCAGCAGACGGAATTTGAAGATGTAGAGGAAGTTACATGTTTTTCTAACGGAGTACAGCCCAAGTGTGACACATAACATACCTGGGATAGGTGAACAATAGTGAAACCCTGTTCGGCACAGAAATCCCTCGTCTTTATATAAGTAAGGGACATGACCATGTACCCATGAATTCGGATGTCCTCACTTGGAATGGTGCCATTCCTGTAGTAATCCATGTCATTTTGAGTGCTTTAACTGTTCAGACATGTCAGATGCTAGAATAATCTTTACAAGCGGCCTTGCGAACTCAAGTGTTCTTGGTCTAGTGGCTATTTCCCTTCTTGTTCTGACTTGGACTCAGCTTACAAGATATGATGGCGCCTTGCTTGAGTATCTCAGACTAATTTGGGTGAACTACACATACTGATAATGAAGATTGCACTCCTCAAAAGATAAAATGATTTCAGATTTGTAATATTCGTAACAATGTCATAATGCCAAAAATATATTTCTCCTCTTATCACAGTCTGGTGATTATGCACAGGTCATGTGACTAGTACAAGTCACATGACTGTCAGCACCAATTAGAAGGACTCTTCTCTAGTTAGATGTTGGATATGTTGAGGTGTGTTGAACAGGGCTATCAGTATGATGGCCGTAGAAGCAGCACTTAGGGGCTAATCTGCAAGAAGTCAATAATAACAATTTCATCTTATCCTGACTCATACTTATTGCTTATCTCTCTCTCTCGAATAGTAGTGGAAACGTCTGTTCTGGGTTCCCGGAGAACAGAGAAAACATCTCACACCAACGCACCCAGTATATATATACACGCAGGCGCATCAGAACCACATGACTGAGACCAGTAACTCGTCACTCTCTTTTACTCTACTAAATGGTCCGAAAACACATCAGTGGAGAGAGGCGGGGCTGGTTGGGTGCTCATGCGGATGAGATAGGATAAGTATAAATAATATCTTTACTAAAAACAATACATATTTTATCTTATCCTGACTCCTACTTATTGCTTGAATCTCACTGAGCTGGTGGGATCCACCTGTAATATGTGACTGACGTCGATCTGTTCTATAAAGCCCATGGGGACGTTGGTTGATTCTGTGATGTTTTTCTTTTTAGCGACATCTGCGTAGTTGTGAATTCTTTTTTTATGTTCTCATAAACGAAGTCATCCGTTCAAAACTAACCTTTTTCAACAAATGTTTGTGCTTGGATTAGTTTCTTCAACATTCTATACATCATATCTAATGATTATTTTTTAAATTTGGCATACATATTTGTTTTAATTTGGACTTAAATTTTGCCCCTATATGAATGATGAAAACATGTTACAAATGTAATTTACGTGTTTCAGATTCGGATGTGCGCCTGATTGCATCACATTATACTGCACTGCGTAGAATAGGTACACTTTCTGTGCCATAGCAGGGGGAATTTGACAAATATATCAGCATGCCCTTAACATCCATGGAGGCAACTTCAGTGAAGAAATGACGGGAATCTACACCTTGTCCTTTGACTGAAGAAGGGAGAGATTTTGATTTGGAAAATATCCCGTCGATGACATTTCAGTCACTTCCTAGTCTACCAGTGAGAAGTCCACAGGGTCTAAAAACAAGATAAGCATACTGCAACCTTCAGTAAGGTGATCAAACTACAAGAATTAGCTAAGAAGAAGAATATATCTTCCTCTACAGCTAAGCAGTCCTCTCCGGTAAGAGAGCATGTTTATGTAGAGGTTATAACCTCTACAAAACCTCTGCCATCATCATCGAACGTGAAGAAATCTACTAGATCTACTACTACTTTGTCTAAGGGTCAAAAGAACAGCCCACTCCGGTGCAGCTGCAGACCTTCACGGACGCCCCCATTGTCCAGGCTGTAAACACATGATACAAGTATTATGCAACCGCATACCTTCACGCAGATACCGTCCTTCGCGCAGCCCACGTACAACAGTCAACATTCACACAATACAGCGTTCACACACCCGGCAGCTTTCACGAAGCCTCCTTTAGCTAATGTTACGCAGCAGGTATTAATTGCCACTCAACAGCAGATGTTCAACAAATCTTGCGCACAGTCAACGACGATGGCACACAATAGCTCGCAGAATTCTCAGTCTTCATCTACAGCTACAAACCCAAATGCCTCCTATCTTCTGGCAAGAGGAGGAAGTGTTCGAACCACCACAAATGGAGGATTCATCTTAGCATAATTATCCTCAATACATGAGGATCATGAAGTAATGGCGTGGATTACGGAGAGATGCCGATATCATCACCGATTGGGATTCCTCTCCCATTCACACTTTCTGCATCAAGGGTGACGACATAGACACACTAACCACTTCCCCGATAAAACCTATTTCGACATTGCTGAGAGCCTTAATATCTCATTCACTACAGCAACGAGATCATAAGGTTTCTTGACACACACTTTCAACCAGAGAAAGTTTCCATGCATGCCATACCCCACTTTCTCCGAGCACCCGAGATTGACGAAGATTATTCACTCATGTCAGACTCCAATAGTAGGTCTTATCATATTGAAGATAGAAAGACCGCAAAACGACTGTGAAAGAATGCTACTTTCGGTTTTTATCAGTCCAAAGAAAAACCAGGAGTTTATCTTTGATCACATGAGTTCGGTATGAGCAGGGCTTACATTGCTTCGAGGTTAAGGCCTCATAGCCAATTCTAATTGGTCAGACCCGTACACCAAAGAATTACTACGTCCACCCTGGGAATCAACAACTATTTTCAATGGTCATATTCGAAACATTAAGAAAGTGATGCAAGATTCCAAAGATCAAATCTTCATTAGATCAGTACAGAATATGAGTTTAATGTATTGATAATCTTTACAAAGACCTCAATTCAAAAGTCGTTTCTCAGGTATCCAAAGCAAAGGAGAAACTTAAATACAGCCACAGGGGAGCTAAAAATAGCTCTTTTCGCAAGCCACATGACTACGGTCGCGGATCCAGGGGAGCGCACAAAAGATGAAGAACCGCTCGCCATGAGGTTTGACACAAATGAGACAATTTGGAGTAATCACCAATCTCAAGCCAATCACGTCGAAACAGAAAAGGTCAACAACAGTTTTTAATATTGTTGTTTTAATGCCACACTCAACAATAGTCCAGTGGACAAGTAGGCATGTGCTATCGGGTACCCAAATTCCGGAATCATGGTTCTGACTTAGGGAAACCAAACCCTGCTATGGTGATTGCAGTATATTACCAGTTGGGCTTATTTGTACAGGGAGGATCAGTCAGTTATTAGAAATCTACATGTATAAATCCAATTGCTACTGCCCCGGATGTCCCAGATACTGCAGGGAACTGACTGCAAATACACTGTTATGCTTCAGAACTCTACACATGACTTTGTCACACTGAATGATCAGTGTTTGGAGCATTGTACCTAGTCCCTGACCAGAATGCAGTATTCTATATGTCAGCACAGGGTGATTTGCATATCACGCATCAAGATTACACTGCCTGTAAACAAGCCCAACTATCGCTGATCGCTTTAGCTCCAGAATTACTTACAGCAAGGTCTACTAACATCTACTCCAGCGCTGACTGTTCAAGGGTGACTACACTTACGTCCATTACAGAGTTTTCTAACTCCGTACCTAGAGTACCGGGATTTAAAACTTTGTCTGCCATACAAATTGAGGAAACACTTCTTTTGTTGGGAAGTAAAATCGACTGTCTGCACAGGAACTTATTTAAAGGAGTAGGATTACAACAATCACATTTACATCGACGCCTCACTTCAAGGTTTAGGAGCACACCTCAACTCGGAAGTAACATAACATCCTTCCACATCAATTATCTGGAATACGAGGCAGTAATCCGAGAAACATCCCACTGGGAAACAAATTTTTGATGATCAGAACAGACAATTCAACTATGGCCTTCAACATTATCTTCAAGGCGCAACAAAGTCAAAACCCTTCTAAAGTTGACCTTTCAACTTTACGAACTGCTAGACAGCCTAAATCTAACAATAAAGGCAAGATGCATACTAAGAGTTGCAAATGTCTTAGCAGACGCCCTATCCAGACCAGCCAAACCATCACCAACAGAATGAAAGCTCCACCGGAAGCATTTCAATGGGTAATAAAAGAGAAAAGTTGGCCATTAATAGACCTATTTGCAACCAGATTCAACAATCAGATAACAACGTTTGTGTCACCAGTGCCAGACCCACTAGCCTGGTCAGTCGATGTTCTGGCAATATCATGTGAGGGCCTCAACGCATACGCGTTTCCCCCATCAGCCTTGATACCACAGGTACTGGTATTACAAAGATTCGACACACAAGCAATCTACAACTGCTTTTTAGCGCCTTACTGGCCTGTGAGAACTGAGGCTCCAGATCTTGTCGAGCCAGCAAGAAACCCGATACTAAAACTTCTGAACTGGCCAAACCTCCTATTACATCCTCACTCAAACCAAGTTCATCCAAGACCAGAACTTTTCATGCTCCACGTATGGTACATATTAGCATGGCCTCATTAAACGAGGTTATTCCATCAGAGCAGCTAAGGCAGTCTCCTCAGTTTGCAAGATGTAAAGGGTTTTTCAGCAGCCAAAGCTACTCTCCCTGAAGAAGCAGACTACCTGTGTCATTTAAGGAACACAAGAAATCTTAAAGACTTTACATAAGGCTGATGTCAATTCTGTTATTCATCAATTCAATTCACAACCACTTGTCAATGCACAGCAACTCACGAGGCCTACAAAGCAAGATAAGCAGGATACTGACTCATGGAAGTCAGGTTACTTCCATAACCAATGACTGAGAGTCCATGCTCCCGTTTTACTACATAAAACACTGGCCTTATGTAAATGAGTGATAATTGTGTTGAAGATTATTGATGTTCTCTTAACACTAGAATCATTTAAGGCAAAGCATGATCTTACAATTCTTTGCAAACCTTACGAAATCCACAAAATCTAAACTTCCATTTTTGCTGCTCACAAAAAAGGAAGGTGGTACCCCAAAAGAAGGATTAAGAAGAAAAACATCATAGAATCAACCAACAGCTCCATGGGGTTTATAGAACAGATCGACATCAATCATACATACAGGTGGATACCACCACCTCATTGAGATTCAAGCAATAAGTAAGAGTCAGGATAGGATAAAATATGTATTTCTTTTAGTAAAGATATTATTTAGAGCACCCACACAGCCTCGCCTCTCTCCACTGATGTGTTTTCGGACCATTTAGTAGAGTAAAAGAGAGAGTGACGAGTTACTGGTCTCAGTCATGTGGTACCGGGTCGCCTGTGCGTATACTGGTGCATTGGTGTGAGATGTTTTCTCTGTTCTCCGGGAACACGGAACAGGACGTTTCCATTACTATTCGGCAGAGAGAGATAAGCAATAAATATGAGTCAGGATAAGTATAAATAATATTTTTACTCAAAAAATACAAAGAGAAATTACTACACGAGTGTCTGTCAAAAACCATTTATCTTACGAGTTGTTTCAAAACGCATCTCATGAGTGAAAGCGAGTTAGATACGTTTTGAAACAAGTTGTAAGATAAATGGTATCTGACAAGTGCAGTAATCTGTTTCTTACACACCCAAAAAACGTACATCATCCGACGTACTGCTTACTATTAATAAATAATGTGACCCTACACCTAAACCTAAAAACGTTTCCACCATCTGTTGATTACAAAGGCGATGATGATAGTGCAAACTAGATGAGATCAAAGAACCCGCATGATGCCGAGTTAAAAAGTTTCACCTCAAAGAAAATACCAAATATGTACAACAATATTTACTACCGTATGACATGACTGCCAGTGACAGACTTTTACAAAATGGCGTGTTCACTGACAACAGTATGCAGGATTTTCAGAGGAGGATTTTCGTTAATTGAGGGATCGTATGTACATAAATGTGTCATGTATGTAATCAGAAACAACCAGACAATCTGCATACTGTCATTTTTTCAAATGTTTTCCAATGTAACCAAGAGAATTTGTCAGAAATGCAGATAACTACTGTTGTCGTTGTGCATGAACTTGCGTCAGTCATTGTGAGTGAATTTGCGCTAGTCATGGCGACACACATGACGGAAACATTTACGATTTCTGTTGAATTTACCTGATCATTGTAATGTATATATTTTTAATTCCATAATTCATGCTACGATACTCTTCCCATGAATATTCTCAACCGCATCAGCCAATGTATGCAACAATTAGACGAATTGATCTTTTAAGATAGGAGAGTGAAACATCTGAGTTTTGCTTTGTTTACATTTCAACAAGTACAGTTTTCCGAGCACAGTGTTCGTTTCCACACCTAATTTATTTCGCTTGATTTCATCTAGATAATTTGCATTGGTGAAAAAGACCATTTGTCATTTGATTCTTAAATGCATGAGGAATTCAGGGATGAGTGTATCGCAGCTGAATTTATAATGTACGTGATCGAATAGGAGTCTCGAATGTTTCTTAAGGGTCCGAAAACTCATAACATGGGGATATATCTATATGTTGCTGTGGCATCCTGGGGGGGATTAACACTCTGAAACCATATCGTTCAACACAGATGTAGGATGACATTCAACTGAAGCACGAGCAACTTATCAATGAACTACTATCAGGAAAGTAGTCCATCAAAATCTGACCTCAGGTCATCACCATAGAGTGGCCAATCACTGGCCTTGAATTTGATCTCACACATATATTTGACACCAGGTATTTCAAATGGGTTTCTCACCCACAGTGTGTAAGAATATTAAATATTATGTTACCGCCTGTGTATTTATTAATGAAATAAAAGATGTTCAACTCACCATGAATTCATTGGTAATGCCCTGTAGAGAGTAGTTCTTGGTCAGGTAGCACAGGACATATTGCCCCGCAGCCACACGCAGTTTACTGGCAGGGAACTCCATGATGACCCCGCGGTCACCACGTTCCTCTGCCCCCTCCTCCGCGTAGATGTAGCTCACATACTCACTGAAGCTCTTGAAGTCTGCCTGGAACCCCATTAACAACATACTTAATACATTGTCAACACCACACGCTTAACATCTCCCGGACACCACACACTGTACGCCTTGTTTACACCAAATAATTAACACCTTGTTAATACCAAGACCATAACACCTTGTTAAACCTCTTATGACCAAGTGCTTAACACCTTATTAACACCAAGTGCTTAACACCTTACACCAAGTGCTTAACACCTCCCTAACACAAAGTGCTTAACACCTTACTAACACCAAGTGCTTAACACTCTCCCTAAAACGAAGAGCTTCACACCTTATTAACTCCAAGTGCTAAACACCTCCCTAATACCAAGTGCTTAACACCTTATAAACACCAAGTGCTTAACATCGTACTGACACCAAGAGCGTAACAACTCCCTAAAACCAAGCGCTTAACAACTCCCTCAAACCAAGAGCTTCACACCTCCCATTTACCAAGTGCTTAACACCTTATTAACACCAAGTGCTGAACACCTCCCTAACTCTAAGTGCTTAACACCTCCCTAACACCAAGTGCTTAACACCTTCCTAATACCAAGAGCTTAACATCTCCCTAATAACAAGCACTTAACACCTTATTAACACCAAGTGCTTAAATATTCCCTAACACCAAGTGCTAAACACCTCCCTGACACCCAAGTGCTTAACACCTGCCTTACACCAAGTGCTTAACACCTGCCTAACACCAAGTGAGTGCTTAACACCTCCCTAACACCAAGTGCTTAACTTCTCCCTAACACCAAGTGCTGAACACCTCCCTAACACCAAGTGTTTAACAGCTCCCTAACACCAAGTGCTTAAAACCTCCCTAACTCTAAGTGCTTAACACCTCCATAACACCAAGTGCTTAACACCTCCCTAATACCAAGAGCTTAACATCTCCCTAATAACAAGCACTTAACACCTTATTAACACCAAGTGCTTAACACCTCCCTAACACCCAATTGCTTAACACCTGCCTAACACCAAGTGCTTAACACCTCACTAACACCAAGTGCTTAACACCTGCCTAACACCAAGTGTTTAACACCTCCCTAACACCAAGTGCTGAACACCTCCCTAGCACCAACTGCTTAACTTCTCCCTAACACCAAGTGCTTAACTTCTCCCTAACAACAAGTGCTTAACACCTCACTAACACCAAGTGCTTAACACCTCCCTAACACCAAGTGCTGAACACCTCCCTAACACCAAGTGTTTAACAGCTCCCTAACACCAAGTGCTTAACACCTCCCTAACTCTAAGTGCTTAACACCTCCCTAATACCAAGTGCTTAACACCTCCCTAACACCAAGTGCTGAACACCTCCCTAACACCAAGTGCTTAACACCTCCCTAATACCAAGAGCTTAACATCTCCATAATAGTAGTAGTGGTTTATTTCAGTAAATCAGGCCACAGGCCCATTTTACAATATATATATTCAAGCATTCAAACATGTTGCGCCACAAGCGCATGTAGTAATATCAATAATAATCAGTACAAGGGTATCTGAGACCATATACATATGGTTGTAGAATTAGTAGTTTATATAATGGACAACTGCTTGCTCCTCATTTTAAGAGCAAAGAATGTAAACTTGGCAAGATTATTGATTGTGAAAGCATTACTGGTGGTAAATAAAACTTTACATTTATGCTCTGATGGAGATGTATAATAATAACTTGGCAGAAAGTTTCTTCTAAGATCGTCATAAAACGGACAAACTAAACAAACATGGTATTCTGTTTCTACACTTGGAATGATACAAAATGGACAAAGTCTTTCACACTTTGGAATACCTAACTTTCTACCCTGTGATACCATAAGATCACTGCTCGACGTGCGAAACTGTGAGAGAATAATCCTAAATGCAGCAATATTCACAACACTTAAATAATTTTCATAATCATTTGATAGCTTAATTGTTTTATACAAATATAATGAAGATAATTTGTCAAAAGATTCAAAGAGACACTGGTTTTCAATATCAATACATCTTGTTCTAAAAGCGGATATAAATGACTGAATACAAGAAACTGATTGTCTATTCCAAATTTCACCATATCCAAAGGAAAATAACAGATTTTTAACTTTCAGTGCCCAGCAATCTAGACCCTTTTCTGCCCGGTCAAACTGGTACACATACGTGTGATATAATATACTGTTTTCGTTCTGAGTTAATAAACGCAGCCAGTGCTTAATAATTTTCAGATGTTGGTTTACTTTTAACAAGTATCTCCCAAGTTCAGCTCTTGCTACAATATTTGGAACAGTTCTTCTCAGTTTCAAAATAAGCTTGCAGAATTTATCATGAACATTTACAATATCTTTAGAGGGATGAAATCCACTTAGCTCAGAGCCATATAATAATATGGGCAGTACTTTAACATCAAAAATACGAAGTAACATTTTCAGGGGAAGTTTGTGAAAATTGTACATATGTGATTGTAACAATAATATTACCTTCCAAGCTTGTTGGGATAATATCTTTTGAGTTTTATACCAGGAACCCGAGCTAGAAAAATGTACTCCAAGATATTTATAACTGGGGACTATCTCAAGAGGGCTGCCATTAAGAAAAAACTTTTCATAGCTTTTAAGCCTACCTGCCTTACGAAAAATAATGATTTTACTCTTGGTAGAATTAACTCTTAATTGCCACTTATTGCAATAATCCACCAACTTATCTAAACGTTTTTGTAACCCGAGAACAGTGCTATCAAATAGGATAATGTCATCTGCAAATAAGAGTATGAAGAGATCCAGCAAGTCTAAATTAACACAGTATTGCTTATCCACACTCAAAAACTGTACTATATCATTTACAAAAAATGAAAATAGGAAAGGTGACAACTGGCAACCTTGTCGTACACCAAAAGGACAGTCAAAGAAGGGAGTACATCTATTGTTAACCAAAACACATGACTTCACATTTTGATACATATTATTCAAAAGTCTAAACATTTTCCCCTTTACATTACCAATCCACAATTTATAAAATAAAGATGGTCTATGAACAGAGTCGAAGGCTGCTTTCAAATCTATGAAAGCACAATAAAGTCTACCTTTATATAATGATAAGTATTTCTGTATGATAGTAGCAATTACAAAAACATTATCTACCGTTTGAAAACCTTTTCTAAACCCTGACTGTTCAGGAATAATAAAATTTTGATTTTCAGCCCATTTAGAAAGTCTAGTGCACAGAATTTTAGAAAAGATTTTACCCGAGACTTCGAGTAAAGTGATTGGTCTGAAGTTTCCTGGATTATTACACAGCCCTTTTTTATGGATAGGAATAATGACACCAACTGTCCACTGAGTAGGATAAACACCAGTTGACAAAATCATATTATACAGCTCTTTCAGCATATCTAGACACTGCACGGGAGCATTCTTAAAAAATTCTATTGGGAAGCCACTGTACCCCGGGGCTTTTCCACAGTGCATACTGGAGATTGCATCCTGTATATCAGACATAGTAATGTCATAGTCAAGTTCATTATCAATATCAGTAGTTGCATCAATGAGATTGTCAGTTATACCTGAAATGAAATCATTTACATGAACATAAAAATCAAGTGAGTTTGGATCATGGTTTGTTCCACTAAACAGTTCTTTAAAATGTTCAATCCACACAAGTGGTGTAATGTTTATAACATCTCCCTAATAACAAGCACTTAACACCTTATTAACACCAAATGCTTAACACCTCCCTAACACCCAATTGCTTAACACCTGCCTAACACCAAGTGCTTAACACCTGCCTAACACCAAGTGCTTAACACCTGCCTAACACCCAATTGCTTAACACCTGCCTAACACCAAGTGCTTAACACCTGCCTAACACCAAGTGTTTAACACCTCCCTAACACCATGTGATGAACACCTCCCTAACACCATGTGATGAACACCTACCTAACACCAAGTGATGAACACCTCCCTAACACCATGTGATGAACACCTCCCTAACACCAAGTGTTTAACACCTCCCTAACACCATGTGATGAACACCTACCTAACACCAAGTGTTTAACATCTCCCTAACATCAAGTGATGAAC
Organism: Haliotis rufescens; assembly: GCF_023055435.1. NCBI lineage: Eukaryota > Metazoa > Mollusca > Gastropoda > Lepetellida > Haliotidae > Haliotis > Haliotis rufescens. Next base: position 3,706,294 of record NW_025964068.1, read on the forward strand.
ACCTCCCCAACACCAAGTGCTTAACTCCTCCCTAACACCAACTACTAGGCCATATGCAAAAAGGGTCTTGTATAAATCCCCATCCTAACCTCAAATAATCAAAAAAATAGTAAAGGATTTCGATAACTAAGATAGTTAAATATGTCGATAGCTTAGTAAAGGATGCAGAAAGTTAAAACACTGCTTATAATAACCAACGTTAACAGTGTCGATAGCAAAGATACATAAGGGTGTTAATAACAAAGACAGTAAGGATGGCAATAGCTGAGGTGAGGTGAAATGGGGAAAACATCATCACATTCAAGATTATTTCACTCATATAGCGATGTGCATTCACATGTGTGTGTGGCTGATTGTACTAGTCTGGTTTCATAGTGCTAGCCCACTGAGAAACCATGTCCCAATTTAACATGGCTACCCTACTTGACACATTATACAGACTCTGAGCAGACCAGACCTTGTTTTATCTCCTTAATGCTGAGTTCCAGGCAGGGTACCATCTTCTAACATCTATTGGTATGTGGTGAGGTAAGGTAAGGAGAAATGGGGTTTTAAAGTTGCATTCCAGATTACTGCACCTCTGCACTGTGTGGGTGTGTGTGTGAGACAAATTCACTGATATACCATGTCACAGTTTGACAAGAATACCCAACTTATACACAGTATAGCAACTCTGAGCCAGCAAGTCCTTGTTTTATTCCATTAATGCCAAGCACCAGACAGGGTAGCAACAAAAAATAATCCACTCTTATCCATGCCTTTTCAAACCTATGTGCAATGTTGAAAGTTGCCTTCCACCAACCTTGTACAGGCCAATCCAGTCGGTAGAGAAGGACTTGGCCTTCATGGTGTAGGTGACAGTACTGCCCTGGGATATGTACCACTTGATGATCATCTGAAACTTGACAGGAGACGGGGGCGGCTTGCCAAACACCTGTATGTACAGATCATTACTGAATATATCCATCAGTGACACAATATACATGTATATCCATTAGTGAGACAATATACCTGTATATCCATCGGTGAGACAATAAAACTGTATATCCATCAGTGACATAATATACATGTATATCCATCAATGAGACAATATACCTGTATATTCATCAGTGAGACAATAAAGCTGTATATCCATCAGTGACATAATATACATGTATATCCATCAGTGAGACAATATACCTGTATATCCATCAGTGAGACAGTAGAGCTGTATATCCATCAGTGAGACAGTAGAGCTGTATATCAATCAGAGACAATTTACCTGTATATCCATCAGTGAGACAATATAGCTGTATATCCATCAGTGAGACAATACAGCTGTATATCCATCAGTGAGACAGTAGAGCTGTATATCAATCAGAGACAATTTACCTGTATATCCATCAGTGACACACTATACATGTATATCAATCAGAGACAATTTACCTGTATATCCATCAGTGACACACTATACATGTATATCCATTAGTGAGACAATACAGCTGTATATCCATCAGTGAGACAATACAGCTGTATATCCATCAGTGAGACAATATACCTGTATATCCATCAGTGAGACAATATAGCTGTATATCCATCAGTGAGACAATACAGCTGTATATCCATCAGTGAGACAATACAGCTGTATATCCATCAGTGAGACAATATAGCTGTATATCCATCAGTGAGACAATACAGCTGTATATCCATCAGTGAGACAATATACCTGTATATTCATCAGTGAGACAATACAGCTGTATATCCATCAGTGAGACAATATAGCTGTATATCCATCAGTGAGACAATATAGCTGTATATTCATCAGTGAGACAATATAGCTGTATATCCATCAGTGAGACAATACAGCTGTATATCCATCAGTATAACAGTAGAGCTGTATATCCATCAGTGAGACAATATAGCTGTATATTCATCAGTGAGACAATATAGCTGTTTATCCATCAGTGAGACAATACAGCTGTATATCCATCAGTGAGACAGTAGAGCTGTATATCAATCAGTGAGACAATTTACCTGTATATCCATCAGTGACACAATATAGCTGTATATACCCATTAGTGAGACAATATACCTGTATATCCATCAGTGACACAATATACATGTATATCCATTAGTGAGACAATATACCTGTATATCCATTAGTGAGACAATATACCTGTATATCCATCAGTGAGACAATTTACCTGTATATCCATCAGTGACACAATATAGCTGTACATCCATCAGTGTGTGGTAACCAACTGTATGTCCACCTGTGACATGACCTACCTGTATGTCCACCTGTGTGATGACCTACCTGTATGTCCACCTGTGTGATGACCTACCTGTGTGATGACCTACCTGTATGTCCACCTGTGTGATGACCTACCTGTATGTCCACCTGTGTGATGACCTACCTGTATGTCCACCTGTGTGATGACCTACCTGTATGTCCAACTGTGTGATGACCTACCTGTATGTCCACCTGTGTGATGACCTACCTGTATGTCCACCTGTGTGATGACCTACCTGTATGTCCACCTGTGTGATGACCTACCTGTATCTCCAACTGTGTGATAGCCTACCTGTATGTCCACCTGTGTGATGACCTACCTGTATGTCCATCTATGACGTGACAGGCTTGTGGTCACTGGTCTTGCACTGAGGATGACTCCTGTATGTCCACCTGAGTGGTGACCTACCTGTATGTCCACCTGTAACGTGACTTACCTGTATGTCCACCTGTGACGTGACAGGCTTGTGGTCACTGATCTTGTACTGAGGGTGACTCCTGTAGTCCAGCTGCTTGACTTCGAGGCTGACAGTTCCATAACTCTCATGGTGGGCGTGCCACAGGATGCGATCACACCAAGCAGGGACACGCTTCTTCTTACTGGTCATATGACAGACATGAGTACACATTACTACATTGGTGAAGCCCACAAGCATGGCCGTGGTGCAGACAAACCAAGAATAATAATCAAGACAAACCTAGGATTCAAACCCAGGATTACAGGATACTGTCACACCTGAGGCACAGGAATCTCCCAACCAACTGTGACCCACCATTAACAAACTGCAACTAGGCAGGAATGTGTCTTGTACACAAGTATTCTGATCATGAACAATAATGAAGTGTTACCAATATTTGTCACTACTTACCTGTACATCTATGACATGTATCTGCAGCCATTCTTAAGTTGTTGAACATTAGTATTTTCCACACTCAACACCATCAATATATTTCCGAGTCAACAAATTCTAGCTTATTCCATGTGCTGAACGTGACTACAAGGACTGGATGAAAATTCTCAGACAATTCTGATGATAATGTCATAGTGCAAAGATGAGTATATGGAGCCATGGAGGTAACAACGCACACGGTCAGTGAAAGAATCATGTGCCTGCTTCACCTGGTATCATACGTGTCTGTCCCTTTGTCAAACTTGTATGTTGGGGGGAATGTAATCCTGCCTTCTTCAAAGTCTTCATAGATCAGTCTCTCTTCCTTACACTGTATCAGCTGAAGGTAAAATATCGGTTTCTGTTAGTCCACTTTTAGTTTCATTGATCTTTCAAGTTACAAATAGAAACACAACTGAATATGACATATCAAAATATAGCAATACTTTTACTACATCTTGTTTTTACAGATTTATTGTTTACAAATCTGATATAAAAAGGAACAAACAAAACATGAAGTGTTTGGAAAGTAGGAGTTTAGCTTTGGACACTAGTTCAATAATGTAAAGATCTAGGTAGAGGACAGGTCTTCAGCAACCCGTGCTTGTCGTAACATAAGACTAGTTCAATAATGTAAAGATCTAGGTAGAAGACAGGTCTTCAGCAACCCGTGCTTGTCGTAACATAAGACTAGTTCAATAATGTAAAGATCTGGGTAGAGGACAGGTCTTCAGCAACCTGTGCTTGTCGTAACATAAGACTAGTTCAACAATGTGAAGATCTGGGTAGAGGAAAGGTCTTCAGCAACCTGTGCTTGCCGTAACATGACACTAGTTTCATAATGTAAATATCTGGGTAGAGGACAGGTCTTCAGCAACCCGTGCTTGCCGTAACATGACACTAGTTCAACAATGTAAAGATCTAGGTAGAGAACAGGTCTTCAGCAACCCGTGCTTGCCGTAGCATAAGACTAGTTCGATAATGTAAAGATCTAGGTAGAGGACAGGTCTTCAGCAACCCGTGCTTGCCGTAGCATAAGACTAGTTCAATAATGTAAAGATCTAGGTAGAGGACAGGTCTTCAGCAACCCGTGCTTGCCGTAACATAAGACTAGTTCAATAAGTGAAGATCTGGGTAGAGGACAGGCGGCCTATTCACGAAGCTGTCTTAGCGCTAAGATTGGCGTAAATATGTCATAGCGAAAAACGTCTTAGTTAAGTCTATTCTCGAAGCTGTCTTAGCGCTAAGCTATCTTAAGTTTAAGACAAAAATTATGACAGGGTCTGACCTGTCGTAAACCTGTCTTAGGCATGCATCATGGCGTCCTACCTATTGCTCGGGCTTCTCGATAGAGAAAAGCAATCAACCCTAACACCTTCTAGGAAGAAAATATTCCGTGACAGGACGAGTCAGCTGGACACGCTAGATGACGCGCAGCTTATATCCAGATATAGGCTAAATCGGCATGCCATCATGCAAATTATTGCGAGTGCGAATGCATGTTTTGGTAACTCTACGATACTTGGCAAAAGGTGGTTTTCAGTCTGAAATCGGGGACCTGCACGGTGTCAGTCAACCTAGTGAATCGAGGGTGATACACAAAACCATAAATCTACTGTGTAAACATCTGAATTTGATACACTTTCCAAACGATGCCACAACCCGTCAAAACACAAAAGAAAGATTTTATGACATAGCTGGGTTCCCCAATGTAATAGGATGCATCGATAGCACGCTGATCGCCATTATTAGACCACCGCATGACGAGGAGGTCGCTTACGTGTGCCGTAAGGGTTACCATGCCATCAATATTCAAGCAATATGTGATGCTGATCTCCGGTAATTGTACACGGTTTTATAATAGCAATGAAATTGTATATTGAATGAGAAAGATACATACTGCCAATTCATGCATCGCCACGATCACATTAAATGTACCGCCTCGCATAGTTGACCTTGACCATGACCCATTGCGCCCCCCTGTCAATAAACCCAGCCAATGACATCGAAGGGGCACAATAAAGGTTTAAGGAAGGGTTTCCTATAAGGTTAATTAATTATAATATTAACAGTCTGTGATGATCATACACACATTGTTCTGTCAATAGAATGAAATGTGAAAGAAATATGTTTTTGTAATGAAATAAGTATCAAATCCATGACTTAAATGTAAAAGTACTCACTGTCAATGTCAGTAAATGTACACAAATTAATTAATTGCTTCCTGAAATAATTGGTGACAATTTAAAATTATTACTTAAAGTAGTATAAAATTATTGGATTTCTTTTCAATTTAACTTACCATGTGTGATTGCGGGATTAAACATATCAACATTTGTTTAAAAATTAATTTAAGTGAATATTTGAAAAGATGGAAGGAATGAAAATGATATGTTTGTTTGGTTTATTTGGAAAAAAAAGAAAACAACAATTGTATGGTTTGAAGCAGTAACACCACCATCTCTCCCAATATAACACTTAGAAAATGGTTGACCCATTCTAAGAAATCATTAATAGAGATAATGAAAATATATTTCCACTATTTCAGTTTCACCAACATTGTCTGTAGATGGCCAGGGGCAACTCATGATGCATTCATGCTGTCCAACAGTACAATTGGTACCAAATTAGAGCAGAATCCTGTGGATGGATGGTTGCTTGGTGACTCTGGGTATAACAACATTCTCATGTGAAAAATAACATCAACATAGTAGTTTTGATTGTAATTTGGAAGTTTATTTTTGCAGAATACCTTTTAATATAGGAATATGTCACAGTTTGGAAATGCTCAGATAAATTGACAGTTTTCAAATAAATTAATTAATAATGATGACATTAATGTTGCAGTGAAGGAAAATAAAAAACCCATCGATCACAGTCACATATTCTGCAAACACTTCTAACCAACATTTATGTATACTTTACTAAATAGGTATGCCTGTCGACCATGGCTCCTCACGCCTCTTTCAAACCCACAAACACCACCAGAGGAAAAATATAACCGTGCCCACTGCAGAACCAGAAACACCGTTGAGAGGGCTTTCGGGGTGTTGAAGTCTAGATTCCGGTATGTATAGCAATAATTACTTAGGACAAAACAATGTAGATTTTGAAGTTTTTATTTTAAATAACATAAAATTATTTCTTTTAAATGTATAACATTATTCATGTTTTATGGAGTCTATAAGTAAGAAAAAATCCATACATGATTGATATATGAACTGAATTGCCACAAGATAACTTTTGCAATCTCTTGCTGTGGATATATAAGATATGAAAATGTGTATAAATGTTACAACAAGATAACATCTTCATATATTTGAGCATAAGTTTATTCAAATATTATTCCAACAAAATTTTATTGTACTATTGTGACTTACAGTTGTCTGGGGAAAACTACAGGGTGTTTGATGTTTACCAGCAAGAGATGCCACCAAGTAGTGTATGCTGCAGCCCAGCTGCACAATATGTGCCTTGACATGAACATACCACTGCCACCTTCCCAGGCTGATGAAGTTGCCAGTGATGACACAGTATATCATGGACCTATTTGTGATGGGTTTCAAACTAGGCGTGGTGTAATCCGCCAATTGTTCTCAAGACAGTGAACAATACTGAACATGTGGAAAAAAAAAAAATTCTGACATGAACTGAAATGTTTCTTCTAGATAGTGAGTGAGTGTGTGTGTATTTATGCCGCTTTTCGCAATATTCCAGCAAGATCACAGCTGGGGACACCAGCAATGGGCTTCACACTTTGAACCCATGTGGGGATTCGAACCCGGGTGTTTGGCGTGATGAGCAAACTCTTTAACCACAATGCTACCCCACTGGCCCTCTCCTGAAATAGACTTAGCAGAGACAAATATTACATATATATTTAAATAGTACAACAAAGCGGAAATATTAATTAATGATGAAATGATATAAGAGGAGACAGGCACTGAACATTTTTTTCTGCTTGTTTCAGCAACAATTTTTCTTCATTTATTTTTAAATTTCTTTCATTTATAGCAAGATTTCTTTCCTCAATATTGAGACGCTGCAATTCTACTGTCAGCAACTGCTGCAGGATCTGCACTTTCCTTTCTTCCAAAGCCATCAATTTGTCACCTGTGGTTGGAATTTGTCCTGAAAATATGAGTAGTATATTGAAACATGAATAAAGGTAATGAACGCTTTTTTCAATAATCAAAGTACACAATATGTATATGTGAAAGATTTTGGAGATTTTTTTTTTTTTCTCACCTAATAACATTTTTTATAATATTAAGTGAACTGACAAAAGTGACATTTATATAAGAAGTTGTGAGAGGAGTTGAAAATCTTTTAGACAACAAATCGACATGTTTTATTTACTTAGTATTTTTTCACTGGTCTTACATGTTATAAATCTTTGTGTGAATGGTCAGACCTGTGATATAGTTGAATTATCATGACAAGTTGTGTCAGATCAATCATATTTTAATACCTTCCACAGCTAGTACGGTCTGAACAACTGCTGCTTTCTGTTGTGACTCCAGCTGTGGTGGTGATGGTTGTATAACAAACACTGACTGCTCGTCAGGCAGACAGGCATTTGTCAAGTCTTCAGGAACAACTGAAAGAAAATTAATAATCAGAATGTATAAGTTTTCATGCAACTGACATATTTATGTGTGACATTGACTACATGGAGTACATGTTACAATTGTTTCAATGACATAATGTCGAATTATTTGTAAGTGAAATCTTTATCACTGGTCATTTATAATTAAAAAAGAATTAATGTTGATATTTTTTTCTGTGTTATGAATTCAGATATCTTTAACTTACATTCATTGACATCACTCTCCAATCCTCCCTCACAACCATCAATTTGACAGGAGGGAATCAGTGATACAATCTGTAAATAAATTTTAATGAAGATTGTAAATTTCAAAGATTTATAACACATAACAATGAAAGATTAAAAATGTTTTATGTAGTAACCCTGTTCATGATAGATGTGAAAAAATGTATCAAATGTGAAAACAATTCATACAAGTGATTACAATATATGCTGTGAATGTGTCATTTAGCATGGCTGATTACATAGAAGTTATAGTAATCTTTCATATGCCAATGTAATCATATTTACCCGCTCTTCAACTTCATTAAGTGGTTGAGGTGGTGGTCCTCCTCCTGTTGCACAAATCTCTCTTTTTAGTGAGGCAGCCTTCCTTCTTGCTTGGCTTCTGAATACCAGATTATATCACAGTTTGAATTTGCAAGAAAGGAAATTGGATTAGTCTCAATGTTTAATAAAAGTTTTTCATCATCTCTTGATACTCTTAGTATTTTATATGTTTTCATATAGTAAGCAAATTTGTCTAAACACAGGCAATTCAAAATTAGTTATTGACAGGTTCATATCAGCCAGAAATATGTCAGGTTTTTTTAATACATTAATTGATGGTGCTAAAAAAAACCTTGAATATTTATATATATTATGTTAACAGTACTGGGTTCATTTTGTTTTATCAGATATGGCCAATGCACTTACTTAATGTCAGTCCATTTCTTCTTGATGTCCTTCTCATCGCGTTTGACCAAGCTGTTGGCACAGATTCTATTAAAAAAATCACATAATGTCACCAAATAAGATCAAAACTTTGTTTCAATACTTAATTACTACACATTGTACAGATTGATACATTTGTACTACATATACATAATGTATGACGTTATATATTGGATAATTATTACTTGCATAAAAAAAATATTTACACAATTGTTATCATAAGGCAGAGAGAGAAGAATTACTTGACAAAATGTTTGTACATTTCTCTTTTATTTCTCAGCTCATGTTAGCATGGGTAATATAAATCCTAAACAAATTATTACAAAAAATACGATAAGGCATAATGTTTGGCTCGATAATGATACGTGTCCCCGAAATGCATCTAGATGTAACAATGTAAACACCCGACTCATGGGAGGAATCAGGTTTTCCCCCGACTATAAATAGTCACTGTCGCCTGACAAATAACAAAGGAAAAAAGATCGTGCATGGACCTATACTGAGTTTGAGATTTACTCTACATGCGATCACATATATATGACACACTTAACAGTGGTAGCTTAAGTATTCTTGGTTAACGCACAGTGAGTTAGGGTTGCTCAGTAGTTACTTACTTCTGAGCGATGTCGGTCCATATCTTCTTCTTTTGCACATTTGTCACGGTGTTGCAAAACGCCGAAAATAAAATGTGATGATTTTTCTCCACTTCTTGAATTAATATGTCCACTTCAATAGGCATCCAGTTTACTTTCCTGATGCGTTTATTTTTCGGAGGTGAGTCCATGGCGCACAGATGACAGGTATCGTCTGCCCGTCAATGTAGGTCAAGGGAATTCCCTTATGACGTCACGGGAAAACACCCGACTCTTTCTATCTCCGACAGAAAAGAGCTCCCTGTCTTAGCCGCGACAGCTGTCGTAGCTGGGACACGGCTACGATAGGTTTAAGACAGCTTCAAGAATAGCTCTTATGGCAGTCGTAATTTTTATCGTAAGTAGCTAAGATTTGTCTTAGCTAAGACAGCTTCGTGAATAGGCCGCCAGGTCTTCAGCAACCCATGCTTGTCGTAACATAAGACTAGTTCAATAATGTGAATATCTAGGTAGAGAACAGGTCTTCAGCAACCCGTGCTTGCAGTAACATAAGACTAGTTCAATAATGTTAAGATCTAGGTAGAGGACAGGTCTTCAGCAACCCGTGCTTGCCCTAACATAAGACTAGTTCAATAATGTAAAGATCTTGGTAGAGGACAGGTCTTCAGCAACCCATGCTTGTCGTAACATAAGACTAGTTCAATAATGTGAATATCTAGGTAGAGAACAGGTCTTCAGCAACCCATGCTTGTCGTAACATAAGACTAGTTCAATAATGTGAATATCTAGGTAGAGAACAGGTCTTCAGCAACCCATGCTTGTCGTAACATAAGACTAGTTCAATAATGTGAATATCTAGGTAGAGAACAGGTCTTCAGCAACCCGTGCTTGCCGTAACATGACACTAGTTCAATAATGTAAAGATCTAGGTAGAGGACAGGTCTTCAGCAACCCGTGCTTGTCGTAAGATGAGACTATGCCTGTCAACTAACGGGATCGGGTGGTCAGGCTAGCAGACTTGGTTGATGCATGGCATCATTTCCTAATTGCGTAGATTGATGCTTATGATGTCAATCACTGGACTTAAGGCCCAGACTCAATTATTTACAGACAGTCATAATGGAATATTGCTGAGTGCGGCGTTAAATAAACAAACAAACTTTTAGTTCAAATGTCAACACAAAATCCACTGACAATGCTGCCAAAAGAATAATTGAGGCTTGTTGACTCAAACAAGGTACCTGGTCATATGTGAGCAGTTTAGTTAGATTTCCTTTCTCAATGTGACGTATGGCTCCTTCATAGGTCAAGTCTTCAAGACGGAAATTGAGGTCTCCCATCCAGAAAACATAGCTACAAGAAGAGAAGTATGGTACTGTAAGCATGGTAAGGGAGTTTTGAACAGTACTTCAGTTACATCATACTGTGTCAGCTTGACGCAGAAGGAAAAGGAAGTAGGCTGTAGAAAGTAACAACTTTGGCAAAATCCACGATTATATTGACACACAAAGAAACATAAGCAAGGCAAACCAGGGATGGGAACCCAGGGATCTGCAGATTCTTGAATAACTAAGGGACGCAACTGCGGCACCTGAACATGCTTAAAACACTGAGTCACCAGTGCCCCGAAATACATCACTTACTCGTGGTCTAGAATATTGTCCACATCTTCATCCTTGAACTTCTGACTATCCAAGATGCTGTCAAAATCCTGGAAGACAGTATTGAACACCCTTTTGTATAATGCATCAAACTACACCTACATACAGAGTGTATACTCCTGTGGTAAAGGAGCAAATGTTACATATTTCATGCAGAAACAAACTGATGTCATAGCATACTTATTGCAGATTTTGCTAAACATGTAGTTTTTCAAGGTCGAAAATAAAAACTTGAAAGATAGGAGTGTTGCTAAACTATTCGGAATATTGTTTGGATTGCTCTGTGGAGAGCAAAGAAAAAAATCAGTTTAAATTGTAGAATGTTTACAATGTTTACAATAACATGTTTCTGGACAGATAAGACTTACCCAATGATTACAATGGCCATGGAAGTCTTAGGATTAGATATTACTTCAAGGTAACAGTAAAAGTTCAATGTGTTTTAATTATCTGTACATTACAGGGCATAACACTGGCACCTATCAACCTTTTGGCTTTAACATGTAAATCTATTACTGCATGTGTCGGTGTTGCCATGGAAACTCACAATAATTCTCTCCTGTATGTTTTCCCTGTGAGCAGCAAGGTGAGCATTAACAATGATGAGATTCATCCCGAACAAGTCCAGCCGTACGCTGGCCCCGCCCTTGTTGCCCTAAAACATCATGAGATAAACTATCCAGAAACTTTCAACATCCAAAGTGTACAGGCTGAACCACCGCAACTTTCCTGTGCAAGTGAGTATGTTATGTCTTCATGTTATTTGTGACACTGTGGGGTGAGAAGAGGAACAGGTTTAATGTCTCTCCCACTTGCTGACATCTAACCATGCTACAGAGAATCATGTGGTCAGATTCGGTGATGTGGCTGATCGGTTGGCATCAGATCGGTGTGCATCAATGCAGCTGCAGTCACAGGTTTGTCTGGTCCAGATTTGATATTGTTAACAGACTACTGTCACAGTGCTGCAGCGGGTATATTGATGACAGCAGTCACAGGTTTGTCTGGTCCAGATTTGATATTGTTAACAGACTACTGTCACAGTGCTGCAGCTGGTATATTGCTGACTGCAGTCACAGGTTTGTCTGGTCCAGATTTGATATTGTAAACAGACTACTGTCACAGTCGTCCAGCTGGTATATTGCTGACTGCAGAACTAACTAACTCACTGGATGAAATAACAGAATTATATCCTGAGGTCTCAGAAACTGATGTACTCCCGTTATATATGTTTCAATAAAGTGATCAGGGTGAAAAGTAATTTCAGTTATGGCATATCTTGACATTAATGTACACCCACCTGGTGCCTCCCAAGACCACAGGGAAACTGTCCAGTGCTGACAGGCCAAGAATCAGGACCATCATGCACTGCACATTGACTTGCGACGTGGGTGGATGCGTGCATGCGTGCATGCGTGCATGCGTGCATGCGTGAGTAAGGTTTAAATTTGCCTATAGCAATATTTCAGCACTTCCATGGTAGTGATACCAGAAGTGGGTTTCACACATTGTAGCATGTGTGGGATCCCCCCTGGGCCTTCAGTGTGATGGGCAATTGCTTTAACCATTGGACAACCCCCCTGGACATTGTAGCCTTGAATCAGCTATCATGACAATGTAAACAGTCAGCCACCTACCCACCATCCCCCCAAGCCTGTTTTGGTGGCCTCGGCTTCAATGCTGGTGATATGAGACAGTAAGGCCCTCCGAGCAAAAACAATGGTCATCACGCCCCGCATCCGACGGCCTTTCAACTGAAATATCATAGATTATCATGCACAAGCAGATTCATTACCATCACAATGCAACATTAAATCTTGAAGAATTGTAGAATTTTCCTATTCGGAATATTCTATAAGTAATACGTTACCACTGTTATACCGAGGCTGTTGTCTCCCACAACTGCTGCTATAGCGAAATCTACCACAGAGATCTCAATTACCTCATGCAGCACGTGCGTAGCCACCTAGCTGCCATGTGACACCCTTCACTCGTCTCCTGCGAGAGCAAGTGCTCGGGGGACGGACGGGCGGGCAGCAGCCCAGTGGTAACGTATTACTTATAGAATATTCCGAATAGGAAAATTCTACAAATTACATTAAGTAATACGTTACCACTGTTATACCGAGGCTGACTACCACAGTAGGCGGTGGGGAGCACCTACAACCCGAATCCTGACTGCTAGCGCTCCTTCCGACCAGCGGAAGTAAACACCAAGGCGGAAGCACTTGATGCGCATGCACCTAGCTAGGCGTTACCCTATAGGAATACCAAAGCACTGTCAAGCGCATACCGTAAGGCTCAATCGTCATTGCCAAAACGATTGGTGACTCCAAACGGCCCCACTGGATAGGTATTTCATCGCCGCAGCGGATGAGAACACTGTATCCGCGTGAGCTTAATCTTAGATCAGGTTAAACAGTCGAAAAGAGGGAAATTAATTTCATTCAGACCGTATATCCCAGAGCAAGCCTACTTAAAGTATGCATTAGGCGCGTGACCTAATTCCAGTATTTGTAAGCATGCATCACAAGGTTGGGATACACGACAGACAATTAAAGACATAATTGTCAAAATACAAATAAGGACAAAGCACACAAAAAGCCGCCCTCACCTGTGGTGTGAGTGCTCTGGTTTGCGGGACCCCAACTCCTGTACCCACGGCAGTGGGAACATTGGAGTAGACCTAGATTGACCACCGTGCAAGGTCAGACGCCTGAGGAGTTCGGAATTGCGCTGGGCACACCCCTTAGGTGCCCGCTTGCGCCGCGATCCGCGGGCCAAGACGGTGCACACTCTCCACGACGGCATCAGCGACCTGTTTGAGGTAATGATTGGCAAAAACCGAGTCAGAACGCCAGTAACAACCTCGTAATATTCTGCGAACAGAGATATTCGAGTGTAGGGCAAATGTTGCCGCTAGCGCCCTGATCTCGTGCGGGTTTGACCCCGCTACCGGTAACCCCCGAGACCGGTACGCCAGATTGATGACAGAACGAAGCCACAACGCAATCGAGTTGCGAGGTATGTCAACCGTGCGATTAGGGTTACACGATATGAACAGACGGTCACGCCCTTGTCTACGTTCATTCGAAGCCTTAAGATAATACTTAAGGGCCCTAACCGGACACAGCGCTCTGTCCTCAGTATCAGCAGGATGTAAGATTTCTTTGAGTGATCTTACAGTGAATTCTCTCTCCGTTTGCCCGACTCTCTGATTCTTGGCGACGAAGTCCATGAGCAGGCCCAGGCGGACCGCTCCTTCGTCACCCCTATCGAATCGTACCTTGGCGACATCGAGTGCATGAATTTCGGATACACGTGCCGCCGTGGCAAAGGAGAGGAGAAATGCTGTTTTCCAAGTCACATGCCGGAACGAAGCACTATGCAAGGGTTCATACGGAGCTTCCGTAAGTGATTGCAACACTAGGGAAAGATCCCAGGCCGGTGCCCGAAGGCGGCCCTTCTTAAGATCGTGCTGTTTGAAACCCTTGATAATACCCCGTATCACCGGCTCTTTGGAGAGACTGGTACCCATAGCAACGTCCCGTACCGTAGCAACGGACGAGACATAGTTGGCAATGGAACCCCCGGAGAGTTTCCGGGTCTCTCGCAAGTGAGACATGAAACGAGCAATATCCTGCACAGATACCTTATCTGGCGAATGAATGTGATGTTTACAACACCACTTCGTGAAAATAACCCAACGTGCATTATACACCTTCTGGGTAGAATCACGATGCATACTAACGTATGCCCGAGACGCCCGGCGAGAAAAAACTTTACTCCTCAGACGCTCGGTGACAACATCCACGCGTGCAGATTGAACTGCCCTGCGTTTGGATGAAGCTGACGGGTGTGAGGGTGGATCAAGAGATCCGGTCTCACAGGCAGTGGAAGTGGCGACTGCGTGACCAGGGTCAGCAAGTCGGGGTACCACGATCTGTTCGGCCACATGTGCGCGATCAGTAACATTCGACAGCGAACTCCTCGGAGCCGGCTTAGAATGTGTGGTATCAACGCTGTCGGCGGGTAAGCATAAGCGACCAAGCCCGTCCAGTCTAACGCGAGAGCATCGTGATCGATGGCCCTCGGGACCGGGACTGGTGATACAAACAACGGGAGTTGATTGTTGAACCGCGTTGCGAACAGGTCGACCATCGGACGACCCAAACGTTCGCACAGCCACTGAAACACTACTGGGTTCAGCATCCACTCTGTGGGGCTCGGATCCTGAGGCCTCGATAGAGCATCGGCCAGTACGTTCCGCACACCTGGGATGTGACGGACGCGTATCTGGCACGGGACACTGTCCACCAGAGCGTAAAACTCGAACATGAGATCGAGTAGCGAGTAACTGTGGGTTCCCCCCAGTTTGTTCACATAGGACACTACCGTCGTGTTGTCGGTCGCCAGCATGAGCCGGGCGTCGACGAGACGATGCTTCCAGTGATTGACTGCGTTGATCACTGCCTTGAACTCGAGACAAGTGATGTGAAGACCTAGTTCGTCTAAGCACCACCCGAGCTCACCTCCCCCTTTAGATGGGCGCCCCAGCCCACTAGAGAGGCGTCTGTATACAGGGTCAACGTGGCCCGGTAGGGCCGCATAGAGACTCCTGATAAGACAATGTAAGGGACCGTCCACCACTCTAGATGCGGTCGGAGCCGATCCGGGAGGGCGACGGTCGCACTGTTCACCTCCGTTGCTAACAACTGGATTAAAAAACGTTGCAGCGGGCGGAGTTGGAGACGACCCCGTGCGGTGCAGTCCTGGGCTGATACAAGTAGCCCTAACAGCTGTTCCCAAAAGTGAACAGTCTGTTGCACCGCTAAGACTTTGGCAATCATCGCCTGAATTTTGTGCCACCGGTCTGGGGGGACAAAGAGGCGATGGGACACCGTGTTGAACCGACCTCCGATGAACAGCAAGTTCTGAGAAGGGGTTAACTCGCTCTTGGGGAGATTGATAATCCACCCAAAGTGCTCCAAGAGCCGACGTGCGAAATCGAGATGGCGTGACAGGGTGTCCGTCATTCGATTTGCTACTAGCGAGTCGTCCAGGTACGCGAAGTACCGGACACCCCTCCTGTGGAGGAACCCCACTATGGGGGTGGTTAACCGGGTGAACAGCCAGGGAGCGGACGTGTGAATCATTCTGAGTTCGGCACTGTCCTACTTGGGAACGAGAAATATCCTGGAGTAAAACCCCGGTGTTATTTCTGGTAGAGCTAACTCCCGTACTGCCCCTTCTCCACCAACCTGCCGATGGCATCGGCGAGGATGGGAAGATCGGTTTCCGAATCGAAACCTGCCAACGGGGCAACGGTGAGCGGCGGATTCGCTTTGAGATCAAGCCGATAGCCGTACCGAATCGTGTTGACCACCCACGGGTCGTCGAACACTTGTTCCCAATTCTCCCAGTAAGTCTGGAGTCTGGCTCCCACTGGGGAAGGAGAGGGGGCCCTGACAGGTTGCGACAGGCGCAACTGTCCAGGGCCAAGTGACTCGGGTTCGCCTAAGGGCCAACCGAAGTTGGCGCTGTCGGCATACGAACCCCTCCAATGAGAGTCACCTGGAGGGGCCCTTGCCGTCCGTCGACGACTTGGGCTTCCCCCAGTTCCCCGTCTTCCCGCGAAAGGGCAGCTGATTGCCCATACCGGAGCCCCCAGGGCGGGGCTACTTCCCAGAGGAAGAAGAACCCGACCCCTTAGACCTACCGGCCGCAGCAGCCTGGGGCGCGCTCCGGTTAGGAGCGGCACCCAGGCGCCTATGCAGGGACCCAACAAGAGCAAGTGTGTGCCGAGAGTCCTCGGCAACGTACTCCAGGGAAGCATTTAAACTGAGCAGGCAGTTGTAAATGCGCTGGTCACGGTCCGTGGGAGAACCTTCGACCAGACGGGCCGCTGCAGCCAAGTAAGTGTCTCCGTGAGACATGGAGTGCCGAGCGAGGGCGTCCAGCTGGTGCAAGGTAGCTTGCGTTACCGTAGCAGCCGGTGGGGCACGGACACCCAACCGCTCAACATGGGCCTCCGCGGTAGGACCAGCCTCGGGAAAGGCAAGGTCATGTACCGGGAATAAACCCTTTCTCCACGACGTCGGAGGCAACGGGAGACCCCGACCGGAGGCCGCCGCGAAGGCGTTCTCCAAGGAAGGCTTGAAACCGCGCAGCAAGGTTGATGCGGGGAAAGCCGTGTCGGAAGACTCATCGTATACCTCGGAGGAACCCACAGTCGTGGATTCCCCGCGGTACCGGCCGGGGCATGTCCTCAAAGAGGTCATAAACCATGGCCACGCGGTCCTAAACCGATAGCGGGAGCAACGGTTCGGGGGAAGGACCGGTGACCACGGGAGCCGCCGCCGTACCGGTGGACCCCGCGTCCGACCCCGCGGCCACCGAAGTGGCCGGGGACGGAACAGCCAGCGGCCTATCCTGAGATAAGGCCGCCAGCTTGGAGTCCACAAGGTATGCAAGTAATGCAGCGACGGAATCCCCGGACAGCACACGGGCCGCCAAGGGATCCGCCGCTTTACCGGTGGACCCCGCGTCCGACCCCGCGGCCACCGAAGAGGCCGGGGACGGAACAGCCAGCGGCCTATCTTGCGATAAGGCCGCCAGCTTGGAATCCACAAGTTTCGACAACAATGCGGCGACGGAATCCCCAGACAGCCCGAGGGCCGCAAGGGGATCCGCCGCAGCCGAGGAGGTGGTACCCGCACGGGGACCCCGACCGGACGAACCGGCCACCACAGGGGTGGAGACGGACTGTACGTACAGCCGGTACCGCTCAAAATCCGCAGGCCCCAGACCTTCGCACAGGATGCACCGGGTGTCCCCGCAAGGAACCCTGCACCGCGGGCAACGATCGTGGGGATCCCGGGACGACAAAAACTTTCTGCACACCCCATAACTCCGAGGAGCAGGGGTAGAGGGGGTGGATACTGGGGCCATATCCATGTCAGACATTGATTGTTTGCTATAAACAAAGAACAAAACATGGTTACAACGCACGCACCACAATGATTCACAAACGAACATTTTCACAAGAAAATAAACGAGCAATATGAACATATAACATACACATATAACTTTTATTAAAGAAATAAGTTATGTTAACCCCCAAAACATACAAGAACAGGGGAAACGTAAAACACAACGTGCATACGCGAACCCCGCAAGTATATAGAAAAAAGGGCGGGAAAAATTTTCCGTTTGGCGGGAAAATTATAACCAAGCGTAGCTACCGCAACGACCCATAAAAGCACAGTTTATTAGAGAATAAACTATAATAAATATCACCAAATCTTCAAGGAACGCTTCAGCAGGAGAAAACACGTCTTGCTAAGCAGACGAAGGAGACAAGAGTGAAGGGTGTCACATGGCAGCTAGGTGGCTACGCACGTGCTGCATGAGGTAATTGAGATCTCTGTGGTAGATTTCGCTATAGCAGCAGTTGTGGGAGACAACAGCCTCGGTATAACAGTGGTAACGTATTACTTAATGTAATTAAACATAATACAGACATATAACCAATATAATATGAGTTCAAAGCAAATAAAACATAGGATGAAGGGATGAATACTGTTATAACTCTATAATATATAACTCTAGATATACTTTATCATGTTTGTTGTGATAGCATTCTATACAGCGTTCAACATTTACCATGCCAGAGTGAGGGAGTGAGTATGGTTTTACGCTGTTTTAGCAATATTCAAGCAATATCACGGACACCAGAAATGGGCTTCACACAGTGTACCCATGTTGGGAATCGAACCCGGGTCTTCAGCACGACGAGCTAACACTTTAACCACTAAATGACGCAAAGCGTGTGTTGTTTAAATAGGACCCCAGTACATCCAAATATCTCAAGATAGTATTTAAATACATTTTGTATAACTGTATAATAATTCTTCGGAAAATGAATTGGAAAGTATCGATACACAAGGCTCATATTGTGCTACGTGTATGCCAGTTATATCGCACGTACAATAACAGCAACACATGGCACACATACATACAAACAATCACAAGTACACAAAATAACAAAGTGAGTGAGTTAGTTGGGTTTAACGCTGCTTTTAACAGAATTCCAGTTATATCACGGCGTGTCAGCTTAATGTGGGAGGAAAGCCCGAAGTGATGCAGGTCTTAGACGTTTACCACTTTGGTGAAACCCACGAGCACGGGTATGGTGCTGACAAACCTAGAAACATAATCGGGGCAAACCGGGATTCGAACTCACAATCATAGGTTTCTGGCGTGCCCAAGGGACGCAACTCTGTACAGCAAATAGCGGTGCCTTAGACGACTGGGCCACCCGCGCCCCCCAAAATAACAAAGACATAGCTATGCTGATCACTAAAACTGTTTCAAAGCACAATGTAAAATAAAAATGCTAAAAGGACTAAATAGAGTAATTTACGTTAAGAAATGTACAATGAAGCAGACACAGAGTTCCCGCTGGCTTTTGAAACTGCCAGTCCTTGTAGACTGGCAACTCTAAACCAGTCCACCCCTAATTTTTGCCAGTCCCAACTTTCAACAAATGAAAAAATACTATGAAAATTATTTGGTCTTAATTCCTTCATCTTCATGTTCAGTGCAAAGATGTCATCTCTGAAGTAACTTAGTTACATCTTTACGTCATTCACACAAACTTCCGTCAAAATTTTCTCTTTGTTTTTTAATATTTTGAGATGAAGTCGCTACAAACGGATATTTAACCTAAAAATAGACAAGAGGAAACCCTGATGGTAACAGACAAGCTGACTTTGTTAGAAAAATGTACTTATATGAATATCACCGATGTTATCTTATTTGCAGTCACATGAATTACTGGTCCAAGCCTAATTTTACCGGTAAGAAAATGGTAATTACCGGTAAACGGGAACACTGCAGGCATTTAAAAAAGATTTGAAGCAATATATTAAATTTTATCACAACAATCTAAAAAAAGAACTGCTTGTTGGAATATTAATCGCCATAATAAATACTGGTTGGCCATATAGCTGTGGGTCTACAGAGACATGGGTTGGTATTACTCTGGGTGATCCTGGTTGAGGTAAGTTAAATATTTGTTGCAGGTCACTCAGCCCCGGTTTCATGCCTGACAAGCACAATGGCACTCACAATGACAGGGAGATTTCTTATTAGAATCAGACCACAACAACCAATGATTGTCTTGCCAGGTGAATTAATTAGGGGGTCAGATTACCCTGGTGACATGGTTGATCCCAAGTCATTGTCCCGCGACAGTGTGGATCATTGTTCATAACATCAATCACTGGTTTGTATGGTCCAGACTAAATTATTTACAGACCAACAAGCAACCTACCTTGACATATCCTCTACTTCCTAGACAGGTGGTGAGCGCCTTGCTCCACGGGTGCTCCTCCAGACTCAGGTCATGCACGTCAATCTCCTGCAGACTTCCTCACAGAGGGGAACAATATACATGAGGGGAAGCTAACACCACAGATAAATTCAAGAAAAACAGTTTTATAGCTTATATTACACTGTCCTTCCAACAGAAAGTTTTGCAACTAAAATATAATAATTAATATCATGCATCAATTTATCTAAAACTTTTAATTAAAAATCAGTCACTCTAAGAGCCCAGCCAAGATGGCTGACCAGCCTATACATCATGACAGCATAGTGGCAGACATGGTGGAAGTGACATCACGTCAAATTGCTGCTATTGCCTCTGATGCCATATATAACAGAGAGTTTGCTGGCTAAAGATATCTTGCATCTTGCGATACTCAAGGTACTAGTTTACTGTGTCCATGTTAGGTAGCCATTGTGACCAGCCAATCCCAAAACATAGGGAACTACCCATCGACCCAAGGCAAGGGAGTTAACTGACTTTAAAAGTCTACTTTCCATGCTTGCTCAACTAGTCTGGAATTCTGTTGCTCGATCGTAGCGCCAGCAGTGGCTAATACGAGTTATGTCCCTTTTATGACCTATCCTATTGACCAGTCAGACTCCACCTATCATATTACTTGCACATGCTGCATTTGCTTCAAACAAACTGGCGTGCCCAGTCAAGGCAGTGTGATCGATAATACAGATCTATATTGTTATAACACGCGTCTTAGCTCGCAAAATGCATAAAATTACTTGAGCACCTTGCTATAAAACATGAAAAGATTTGGAAAATATCTGTAGATGCCTGGTTGATGGTACAAATGCTTTACTAATCCTTCAATTGACCTGCGCGACAGTTTCCGAACCGGATGTCGATTCTGTGACACGGTTTTGACTGGACTATGCATAGACTAATAGTCTAGCCAAAACATAACTCCAAGTTCCAGCCTAGTTCTCGGCAAGGGTGGAAACTGGACTTAATAGTCAGCTAACACTTTTGCCTCGGGAAGATGGGAACTATCCTGCTGATGAATACACAGGCTTTAGGAATCATGCTTGTTCAGCAAATTCACATGATTCAGCAAGTGTGTACGTTAATTTAACATCAACTGAAATCAACACACATGGAATGGAGTGTGACCATACTGTACTGGACCACGTTGACAGCCTGGAAGAAATGATACTGTAAAGTCTATGACAATGCACTACTATATGTGCTGTAAAGTGTATCATAGTTTGAGACTACATCTCACATGGTAGACATGTTTAATATTAAACAATATCTTTTCTAAATCTAAGCATGCTAAGTGCTATCACCATCAAGATATTAATATTGTGTGATTAGTGGAAAAGATTCACTTTGATTGAAACATTTAAATTTCTAACCTTCAAACATGTCAACCCTATGCTATTATAGAAAATAAGAGTTTAACTTACCCAATACAATACAGATCAGGGTGCTTGGAATTCTCCAGGTCAAGGACATCTGTAAAGTCTACAGCCGGTTTGGATCCTCCAACATTCCAGGTACATAGATAAAGTCTAAACAACAAAAGCTTGCCTTGGATACCATAACAATTCTAAACATTTAAACTTAGTAAAATTTAAATATTTTTTACATTTGTATACTTATCCAGCATTAGTCCTTAATGCATTCACTGCTTACCTTACGACAACAAGAAGACAGCGCAACGGCGATAGTCTTGGGTGAAGAAATAAAGATGTTGTTGACTCCAGGTCACACTTTTATACGGACCACTGTCATGTGACCTTGATGACAAGTCACCTTCCCCACAACACTGCCTGTCGCCCGAGCTTAAAAAACATACTTTTGAGTTTTCTGAAGCCAAAGTGGGGAGGCAAGTCTGCAACGGTTGGGTCCTTAAACGTAGTAATGCAGGATAAATATACAAATGTAAAAAATATTTAGATTTTACTTTATTTTTTACTTATCCTGCATTACTCCTTAACGCATCTGTCTCAGACGGTTTGGATGTGGGTCAACCTTCAGAAATACAGAAACCTCAATAATTTACACCCTGAAAAACACGACACATGTTAGTCGATAAACCATGAAGCGGAAAAATTCAGAAAAACGCCTTACGGTAGGGTAGTTCAAATATCATACACACTGAACATAGGAATTAAAGAGTAGTTCCCTATACACATTTAGTAATAAAGAAATTATTAGCTAAGCAGCTAATTCTTTACTTACTATGTCACAGAGCCGAAGTCTGACAAAGAAAGGTTGTCAGTTTCCTTCCACTGTCCAAATCTCAGCGACTTGCGAGGGGAAGTAGACTGGCTCTGTATAGGGCGAGTTCATTATTTGCATCAGGGGTTGGCAACCTGCTGGGCAACAACCAGAGGGCCCTCGAGACACATCACGAAAATAATGACTAGCGAAAACTGTGTCGGACCTCCAAAACCATCCTTCCATGATCATTGCCCTGAGGATTATTCGCTCTCGGAGGATCCAGTTTGGCGATCTCTTAAGCCTAAAGGATGACTGGTTGTTGATTTTTTGTTATAAAATACCAGCACAACCTGAGATGTACCACTCCGTGCGTCCAATGCTAAAAGCTGACCCGGGTGATGTCGATTGCATGTAGCTCGCTCACCCGTGCCACCGTGGCTAAAGCCAAGAGAAATATTGTTTTCTTGGTGAGGTCATAAAATGAGGATGCATAGAGGGGCTCGAAAGGGGTCCATGCCAACCTCGAAGAACCACGTTCAAGTCCCAAGCAGGGAGGGGGGCAGAACTTGGCCTTCTGATCCTCAAGTCTGAATGGGCGTAGTGGGACCTGTAGTTCCGGGACCTTAGTCATCTTGCGATTTTCCAAGACGGCCAACACTGAGTTAAGTTCAACTAAGTACGTGGTAATGGTGCTACCTTTCAAGTGTTTCTTGGTACGCAAATGTAGGGGGTATTGGGTTTCTGAGCTCAACGAACCACCCTTTCGCGACCAGTCAGAGCAAGATTCCTTGTCTCGCTTTTAGCCCCTCCCTAGGGATGTTGAATGCACCCACCACCCAAGCCTGCAGATCCGGTAACGGGGAGGCAGACTTCATGAGTTGTTGGTTTTGGCACGTAGCAAACAGGTCGATGTTTGGTTGCCTGAACTTCTGAAGCAGTGGCTGGAATGCTTCTGTGTGAAGTTTCCACTCTGTGGGAGCCACCCTGTCAGGACGCAGTAAGTCATCGGCCAGTATGTTTCGACATCAGGGGATGTGCTGAACTATGAACTGTAGTTGCAGACGATCCACTATATTGAAAAACCTGAATGTTGGTTGTAGCAGGGAGTGGGAGCACGTTGTTCCTTGATTGTGCAGGCACCACACCACAGTGCTGTTGTCCATGGATATTGCAAGTTGGGCGGACTGTAGTTGATTCTGCCAATGTGATATGGCCAGAATTAACGCTTCTAACCCCAAGTTTTTTAGGTAAGGCCTTAGATGAGCCGGTAGAGTGATGGCCTTGAGTGGATCCTGATGTACGTGTACAATCTCTACAGCTCCCTTTACCATCACTGTGTCTATGTTGGCTTTTGAAAACAGATGTTGTTTTCTTGGATAATCCCAAGGGAGTGGAACTGTGGTCAACGATGTAAGTACCTCTACGTCTAGATGATAA
Organism: Haliotis rufescens; assembly: GCF_023055435.1. Classification (NCBI taxonomy): domain Eukaryota; kingdom Metazoa; phylum Mollusca; class Gastropoda; order Lepetellida; family Haliotidae; genus Haliotis; species Haliotis rufescens. The sequence goes on from NW_025964068.1 coordinate 3,730,261, forward strand.
CCGTGACATGGTACGATGAGAACGTATCGTCCTTGAGGATGCTCCAGTTCTTCTAGAACCGATTCAGTCTCCCGCCTACGGGGGCCTACGGGGGTGTCGCCATTACGGTAGGGTCGTTCAATCTTCTTACAGAAGGAACGTAGGAATTAACGAGTTGTTCCCTATACATATTTAGTAATAAAGAAAATATTAGCTAGGTAGCTAATTCTTTTCTTACTTTATCATAGAGCCAAGGCCTGACAAAAAAGATTGTCTAATTTTCTTCCACTGGTCGAATCTCAATGACTTGCGCGGGGAAGGAGGGCCAAAACTTTGCACGCCTTCGACGTCCTCGAGAGTCACATCGCGAAGGTAAATGACTAGCGAAAACTGTGTCAGACCTCCAAAAACATCCTTCCATGATCGTTCTAATAGAATAATTGCTGTGAAACATGGTCGAGGCTAACACCCTGATCTTGTGAGGATTTTTCCAACTCCTGCTTTATATATGGACTATCACCGCTGTCATGTGACCTTGATGACAAGTGACCTTCCTCACATCAATGCCCTGATCTTGTGAGGATTATTCGCTCTCGGGGGATCCATTTTGGCGATCTCGTAAGCCTGAAGGATTACTGCGTGTGACCATAGAGATATGGTGTTGCGACTAACTTTGGTTATGGACGTAGGAGACACGGGTATAATTAAGCGGCGGATGAAAACATTGATGCTGGTACTGAGCAGTCTCAACATGGTGGGGCGGTAATAACTGAACACGGGGAGAATGTATGTCATTTTCATCTTGTCTGAGTCCTTCATGGGTACCAGGCAGGTGTGAGAATAAAACCCCAGTGTTAACTATGGGGTGTGAACCATCTCTACAGCTCCTTTCACCAACAGATTCAGTCTCCCGACTACGGGGGCGTCGCCAAACGTGACTGTCCAACATTTCAGTGTTTACCCCTCTTATCACCTCCCCTGCCTTGGTATTTACCACGACGGGATTGATAAGTACCTTGAGGTTGCCTCTGCCACGCCCTTTCCCACGAAAGGAATCCTTGTCTTGGCCTTCCTTGAGAGACAGACATTTAGGCTTATAATTGCCTGACTTGCCTGCTCGCTGGAAAAGATTATGAGAGACATGCTCTCGAGCCTTGAGAGCAGTCTCATCCCGAACGTAACTGGAAACTTTGGTGTTTGTAGATGACCAGGGTTGCCGTAGGAGCCTGCACTTGAACTCAAAGTCCCAGCTGAAAAGTAAATAGCCAAGTCAGCGTGTGACAGTAATCTCTGCCAGAGCAGCTTTGAGATGATTCCTCATGTGGTCAATCTGACGCTGTTGGAAGTCCACTATAGTTTGGAAATGATCTAGTCGGTTAGGGTTGTCTTCTGATAGATCCTGCTCTACCGCACGTGTTGACCATGCTAGTGCTGACAAAGGTTTCAACACCTGTCTGATTTCCGTTTCAACACAAATCTGGTATCTTGAACCTGATCTTTGAGAAGTCTTCATCCAATGACCTAGCCATATCTGTCAGCATAGGGTCAACCGGAATCAATGTAGGATGCGACCATATGGTGTCCTTTTATCCTACCCGTTTCCAGGGGAAGGTGCCACTGATACGAGACTGTCTGCTACCCAAATGGGTACTTGTGCAAAGCCTAGACACGTATTCCATTCTACCAAGGAATCTCCATCTTCTGATGAGTCAGAACGATGTTGATGTGTTCGCCAAGACGGTGATCGGCTTCTACTCCGGTGCGTAGCGCTACCTTTGACAGAGGGCTTGGATGATCCGCCTAGGGATAGGAAGTCATGCGCCAATGTTGATGTATGCGCTTGCGTAGTAGCGCTGCCCAGTGATAAATGCGCTGTACCAGGATGCGCAATAGGTGTATTGTAGACGTTAGGTGCCAGAGTAGGCGCTAAGTTGTAGCTGTCATAGTTGTAGCCGACGCAGGTATCTGGTTCATAGGCATAGGTGTTGGCGCAGGATACAGGTGTGACATAGTTACGATACACACAATCTCCTCTGGTATTGTGGATTTTGGCGGAGGGTGCAGTTCTGCAGTCACCGTGACGGGAGCCCAATTATCCACCGATGATAATGGCTGCGTGGTAATGACAGAAACATGTCCATCGCTATCTAGCGATTGTGACATCTTCCTCACCACACAACGGGATTGCTGCAAAATACATTTGCGACTTACCTGCCTATACATTGTAAAACTCTCTGGAGAGAGAGTTACACAAAAATTTCATTTAGAGCTGGCGAGCAAATCTGCATGCATGCCAAACAACATGGATGAAGATCTTTGAAAGATTTTTTACCGACAATTAGTACAACGCGCAAGGATAAGTTACACAAATAAAGAATTGTTGATGAAACGGGATTGGAAGAGTGACGTTAGAATTAAACAATATTCTATCGGCAAATATTTTTTACAAGTTGAAAGTGTATACAATATTGATATCACAACTCTATGTAACGCCAAAGCTACTAGTATTTAAAAACACATGAATATGTAATACATACATAGCTGAGAATTGTAAACAATTTGACTACCTTGGCAAGCAGACAATTGCAACACAAATTGAAAATGGCGGGAAACAACAAGCATGTGGCAGGAAAAAAGACAAGGTCTTTTTAGGCCTATTTTAATTTTAGAATTATAGCCAAACATTAAAGGTTTAAATTAATCCAATTTGACAAGCTCCACTGGGACACGTCCTTGCTGTAGCGCGACAGGCAATGATGTGGGGAAGGTGACTTGTCATCAAGGTCACATGACAGCTGCGATGGTCCGTATAAAAGTAGGACTAGAAATCAACAACATCTTTATTTTTTCAGCCAAGACAATCGCCGTTGCGCTGTCTTCTTGTTGTCATAAGGTAAGCAGTGAATGCATTAAGGACTAATGCAGGATAAGTAAAAAATATACATTTTGAAAAACATGAAACTTAAACATGTTAAACATAATCTGATAGCATCTCCTGATCATACACATGAATAGCATGATACCGGTGGCATACTGGGAATGTACTGCATGTGTACTCTCACCATATAACTTTACCATTCTTTGGCCTAAATATTCAAAAGTTGAAAGTTAGAATTTAAAAAAGAAATAATTTCTTCAATAAGATTATGACACATTGAATATGTAGCTATATGCTCTTCAACAAAGCATGCTAAAGTTTTTCCTGGGTAGTAGCATTTGTTCATAGTGACTTAGAAAATGAAAAATGTCACAGGCAACGTAATGATTCAAGTAGCATTGGGAACTGGATGTAAAATCATGACTGATGATAGCATCAACCAACCCATCTTTCATCAAACTTAATCAGTTAGCATAATTTTTCTTTTTATTAATACTAGATCACACCTAACACAACTGATTACTTCAAAACTATGTTTTTTTCAAAAGAGACATGTCTCCACTCTTTATTATGTTTTTCTCCAAGTAATGAGCACAATTTCAGGAAACAAAACCACCTCAAGACTTGTTAGAGGGGTCAAAACCGTTTGTGTTTGATCATGAAAAATTGGGTTTGGTTGCTTGGCCTTTCGATTATTTCAATTAACCGGAACACTACTAGTACTACATACAAGAATTGTTCGTTGTCTGCTTGATGGAACCTCACACTTATGTTGTATTGCTATATGTAGTTTCTGAGCTAACCATCTGTTCATAACAAACTTGAGTCCAAACAAAATGGCACAAAAGCCGTTTCTTGGTGGTCATAGCCATGATACTCAGACAAAGTAGATGTGTCAGAAGGACTGGTCTGGGTCATGTAATAATGTATGTTTTATGAAAATGGAACATGAAAACTATGTATCAAATTCATCATGAAAGACAGTCATCAAGTCACAATCAAAGGCTGGGAAATCTAAACAAACACATGGCCTTACTATGTGACAATGCACTTTTCTTTCTACAACCATCAGCAGGACAACATATTGGTTATTTCGAAATCAATTGTGTTTAATGCACTGTGTTTTAGTTACTTCAACCACAAGGAGGTGTTATGTCCATTGTTTTGACAGGTTATTATTTGTAACAATCCCTTACGCGTTACATGCCGAGGTTGGACGATTCGATTTGGACGAGAGGGGAGCTCGCCTTGGTTCACGGTTCTGCATCCTTGTGGATGATATGGACTTTAATGGTCTTGGCTAACAGCAACTGCCTTCAAGTCCACATCCCTAGGAGGAGGGTGCTAACATACATGTAAAGTCTATTACAATGCTCTTGGCTAACAGCAACTGCCTTCAAGTCCACATCCCTAGGAGGAGGGTGCTAACATACATGTAAAGTCTTTTACAATGGTCTTGGCTAACAGCTAGTGCCTTCAAGTCCACATCCCTAGGAGGAGGGTGCTAACATACATGTAAAATCTATTACAATGCTCTTGGCTAACAGCAACTGCCTTCAAGTCCACATCCCTATTAGGAGGGTGCTAACATACATGTAAAGTCTATTACAATGGTCTCGGCTAACAGCAACTGCCTTCAAGTCCACATCCGTATGAGGAGGGTGCTAACATACATGTAAAGTCTATTACAATGGTCTTGGCTAACAGCAACTGCCTTCAAGTCCACATCCCTAGGAGGAGGGTGCTAACATACATGTAAAGTCTTTTACAATGGTCTCGGCTAACAGCAACTGCCTTCAAGTCCACATCCCTAGGAGGAGGGTGCTAACATACATGTAAAGTCTATTACAATGGTCTCGGCTAACAGCAACTGCCTTCAAGTCCACATCCCTAGGAGGAGGGTGCTAACATACATGTAAAATCAATTACAATGGTCTCGGCTAACAGCAAGTGCCTTCAAGTCCACATCCCTAGGAGGAGGGTGCTAACATACATGTAAAGTCTATTACAATGGTCTTGGCTAACAGCAACTGCCTTCAAGTCCACATCCCTAGGAGGAGGGTGCTAACATACATGTAAAGTCTATTACAATGCTCTTGGCTAACAGCAACTGCCTTCAAGTCCACATCCCTAGGAGGAGGGTGCTAACATACATGTAAAGTCTTTTACAATGGTCTTGGCTAACAGCAACTGCCTTCAAGTCCTCATCCCTAGGAGGAGGGTGCTAACATACATGTAAAGTCTATTACAATGGTCTCGGCTAACAGCAACTGCCTTCAAGTCCACATTCCTAGGAGGAGGGTGCTAACATACATGTAAACATGGTAAAGTCTATTACAATGGTCTTGGCTAACAGCAAGTGCCTTCAAGTCCACATCCCTAGGAGGAGGGTGCTAACATACATGTAAAGTCTATTACAATGCTCTTGGCTAACAGCAACTGCCTTCAAGTCCACATCCCTAGGAGGAGGGTGCTAACATACATGTAAAGTCTATTACAATGGTCTTGGCTAACAGCAACTGCCTTCAAGTCCACATCCCTAGGAGGAGGGTGCTAACATACATGTAAAGTCTATTACAATGGTCTTGGCTAACAGCAACTGCCTTCGAGTCCACATCCCTAGGAGGAGGGTGCTAACATACATGTAAAGTCTTTTACAATGGTCTTGGCTAACAGCAACTGCCTTCAAGTCCACATCCCTAGGAGGAGGGTGCTAACATACATGTAAAGTCTATTACAATGGTCTCGGCTAACAGCAAGTGCCTTCAAGTCCACATCCCTAGGAGGAAGGTGCTAACATACATCTAAAGTCTATTACAATGGTCAGGGCTAACAGCAAGTGCCTTCAAGTCCACATCCCTAGGAGGAAGGTGCTAACATACATGTAAAGTCTATTAAAATGGGGTTTATGAAATGGGCACCTGATAGCACCCTTTAACTAGGGGTGGCATTGATTGAACATTTTAGCGTCAATATATTATCTTGACTCAGGTATCACAATATATCCATTTCAATTAATAATAGTTACCTTATCTGTATGTGTATGGATAAACATTTCCCATGTTGACCTGCAATTTATCAATGTTGTTTATCAATTAATAATTTAGGATCAATATCCATGAATTTGTATTGATAATTTATAAGGGATCATGAGGGATCTTAATGGCGCACGCTTACTAACCTATTAAATGTGTCATATGCAACCTGTTTCTTGTTCCTGTTTGGGATAATGCAAAATCAATATACATATGTTAAAGGGCCAGAGGACAACCTCCAAACAGTGGTTTCTTTTTTAATTTCATTTAGTGCTTCTCACTAAATGGGTTTATTGAAACCATAATGCACCTCTTTGTTTACCTCCGTTACATCATTTCCTCTTACAATCCCCCGTCACTTACGTCATGATTCTATTTCCTATGACGTCATCAAACTTTCTCTTGCGTCATCACCATTGTCCGTTAGTCCTGTCAAAATTTTCTGTACCCAGTTTTGTACAGCAATTCTCAACTTTTGGCTAATGACCCTGGTCGAGCAACAGCTAGCCAGGACTGGCCAGCATCCCAGAGCCATACTTATACATCTGGGCTCAAACGATATTTGCAAGAGGAAGGCCAGCCAGTTGTACCTGGACATCCACCTGGCTATGTTGAGGCTCCACCTGCTAATGCCTCAGACCACCATCCTTTGGTCGGACATGCTACCGAGGAGGCATTGGCATGGAGCCAATTGCTTTGATGCAATGGAAATTGCTAGGAAAAAGGTCAACAGACGGTTGGGCATCCGTGTCAGGGAGCTTGGGGGATGCACATTCAGCATCCCAAGGGATAGTTCCCTGTATGTCTTGGATGGAGTCCATCTATCAGTCAAAGGACTCCAAATTTTCACAAGCATAATCCGCAAAGCCCTATGCCAAATGAAGGTAGTAAGTAAGAAAAAAGAAAGAAAAGTAAGCAACACTTAATTCTTTCGTCTGTGGCTAGTTAGGGGGGTCCTCATGGTTCATGGTCTTCTTAGGGCAGCCCACAAGTCCTGCCACACCTATGACCTTGAACCCAACATATGCCTTTCTTATTTCTCTTGCATTGTCAACTTTGACAAGGAAAGGTTACTTTGCATGGGTTGTTTCAATAAACATTTTCGAATGGAAGTAGGAGTCAGTCCACTTAATAAACATTCCAGAAACTTATCATATAAAAGTTACTGTGTATACTTATGTGTAGCCGTGACATACTGCAACAAAAAGGGCTGGGACAGGTAACTTGGGTACTCGGGTCGGGTGGGTACTGAGTAGGACCCAGGTTCAATCAAGCGATGAAATATCATGCTTAGATTTGCATAAGTAAACAGTTGACAAGGGGGGCGTGGATTACGAGATTTACAGATACTGGGATATTAAAGAGCCTGTGATCACATAGGGTCATAATTTACCGACATATAATAAAGAGTCTGTGATCATATCGAGTCCTACTTTATTTACCTATAATATAGAGCCCGCCATCCTATAGAGTCATGATGACTAAATTGGCCAAAAAATGTGTCTATGGTGTTGGTTTTCAGGGTGCATGATGTAGATTTTTATGTGTACATGTTAACCAAATCTTCTAGATCTATGTACTTTTTAACTAGTTCATTGTCAGTCTACATTCCATAATAAGAAAACATGACTATTCATTACTTTCATGTTGTAAGCTAGAGACAAGTACACGCACACATTGAGAATAACCCAACGATGTACATAAACATGATATAGAATCTACCTACCTCATTTGCTTACAAGGCAGCTTCTTCGCCATAACGTTGTGATTTCCTTATTCCGTTCTACCGTGAAATTGTATATCCAGATACGGAGGGAAATTGATGTTCAAACTTATTGAATGGCAAAGTGGGAAGCTCTGTACTTAGTGCATTTTAGCGATTGACATTCTTGCTATATTGTCAATTATATTTTGTAGGTTATAACATTGATGAGAGAAAGTTTGCAACAAGACTTTGTGCAAACGTTGTTTTGAAAGAAGTCACTTGGAAGTACCCGTGTGTTCTACGTCATTACATTGTGTGTATATGGTTAAATTCCGGACGTAGTTTTTTTAAACAAACTATAAATGATGTTCCTGATAAAAAGGATCCGGTTCTCCAAAATAAGACTAGTTTACTTGTGACTTATTCAATACCATTAACCATTCGAGTGATAATAATTTCTCGAGATAAATTATCTTAAATAAAAAAATTGACAATCTTTATCTATACACAATTTAAATATATATATATATATATGTTCCTAATAATGAATTTCATTGGAATCGACAGTTGCCCAAATAATATATTGTACTTTTTCACTGGAATACACTTTTCCACCTTCAATGAGAAGACAACTCTTGTGTTTATATTCAGACGCGCGAAGCTTTGTCGGTCAGTGGTGTTGTGACAGACACTTGTCAACTGTATCTCGTCTGAGGCTTTTCCGACAGTAAAAACCACGCTACTTTGGTTTGTCACAGAACAATGAATTCTCGAGAAATTATTATTAGTCGAATGTTTAATGTTATTGAAATCGTCATATTTAATAATTTGTAGACTAGTCAACAGCTGGTCACACACATCTGTTTACTACATAAGAAACAACCATTTAAACTATTTCTAAAATTCCTAAATTCCTATATTTCTAGGGTCGTAATGATTAACCGAAAGATGCACCGAGGTGCATTATGCATCTTTGGAGCTCTTTGTAGTACGAAATGAATTTATCGCATGTATTTTAAAAATATAAGCATTGTGACATTTTTTTATTTTTTTTGATTCGGCGGAATCGAGTGTGATATTAGTTTTAACAGGGCACCAATCGGGGTAACGATAAAAAGTTAACATAAAATGTCTATAAAAGCTGCTAAATGTAAATTAAAAACTTGATTATTTATCATAATCGTGCTAAAGTCTCATAAATTTACAGCTTTTCATGCTTTCAAATTTGTTTCTTAACCTCATGATTCTCAATTCATGAGCAAATAATTGGGGTTTTCTTGAACAATACAGATATATTTTTCTGTTCTTGTAGTCCAGTCACTGAGATCCAGAGATGGCATCTTCCCCTCGATCTCTGAAACACAGAGAAATGTACAAGGTTAGAACTCCACCTTGGAAGGAGACATACAGAAAGGTATTGCACTTTGTTTTCTTGTTTACCAGACAAACAATTGCAAATAAATGTCTTCATATTATTAGCACTGCATGGTCTGGTAAATGAAAGCTTTAACCTTATCTGTTGTTCATGGTCATGGTGGTGTAGAATAAATAAGTTATTCCCACTGTGTGGCTAGTTTACATTGTTTATGCTGACACATTTAATTTTGACAATTATGACATGTATGCCTAATGCAGAGTTGCATCCCTTGGGAACACCAGACACCTGTATCATAGATTCAAATCCTGGTTCCCTTATTATGTGTTTAGGTTTGTCGGTAGCATACAAGGGCTCGTGGGTTTCACCAAAGTTGTTAACTTCTGAGACCTGTATCACATATGGCTTTCCTCCAAATTTAAGCTGACATACTGTGATATAACTGGTATACTGTTAAACATGGAGTAAACCCACCTCACTCACTCACTCACTCACTCACTCACTCACTTGATGTAACAGTTCACTATTGTATAAACAGGGCTCAATTTAGCTGTATAGAATATGCACCAGTACACTTATTATTGAAAAATGTCTATATGCACCAAGTGCATGTAAAAAAAATACAAATCAAGTTCAAAGTTTATCTGACTAACCCTTACTGAATCACACAACATTGATCTTTGAATATAATAAGCTGTATATAACATACTATGTCACTAATCCCAGTGTTTTGTACAATTTGACATGCTTTCTTGGGCTTGTTGTCATCAAACTGTGGACACTTTAAGATAATGTGCACATGTTCCTATAATGTCTTACAGCAATATATCATTAATCTATGTGACACTCCCAGCAGACCGACAAATGCTTTAACTTTGACAAATTTATGGGACCAGGGTGCAACCTGCTTCTGTCTGGTGCAACTAGGATTTCATGGCAACATGCACCTGGTGCAAATTAAATCCAGTTCCTTGATGAGCCTGATTAACAAAAGCATTTGACAGTAAAACCGTATTGAATAAATATGGTTGTCATGTCAGTATCCACCCCTGGGACTTCATTGGCTGATAAATGAAAATACTTGTGAAGATGGAAAATATGTGGGCCGAGTTATTGCTTAACAGATCAATATATTTTCTGTCTCTGCTCCCGAGCTGATAATCAGCGTTAGAAATTGGCACTGGTCCTGTAGTCCTTACCAAACTGCCCAATAGTAAAGGTATCCTAAGGACTAGTAGACATTGGCCCATTTTAAGGGTTTTGCTATATGTTATCATTATAAGGACTAGTGGACAAAAACTGTTAGTTTCTAACCCTGATAATAATAGTGAAGGTAGCCAGCTGCAGGCAACATTTATTACCATATAAACTGAAACAGTTACAACTTAGTTGAAAGTTGACATACACAGCACTAACCACGGATAATTCAAAATGAAATGGAAATATATAGGTAAGCAGCATGATTGCGAACTTCTGAGTGCAGGTCAACATTAACTTTTGATTGAACAATGATCTTACCACTGTTGATGTCAATTGTCAATCACAAATGTAGCAGTTGGATCCCCACACTAGTCACAGACTTATCACATGTCACCCTTGTGTAAGAGGGAATACAAACAGAATAGTTGATGTCAACCACTATCCAAATATGTTTTCTACTAACTATCCCTTTTCTCTTATTAAAAGCGATGTCTGGATCGGTTACGTGGAAATCGAGAAAAATTGTTTTCCCGTTTCCGCAACCTACAACCTGAGGATGAGGGAAAGAGCAAGAAAGATGAGTTTATCAAGGACCTGATGACAGAGGAGTGGAAGTCACTACAGAGAGACAAGGCATCAGGCAACAATGCAGACTTAATGGACTTCGATGTACGTGATGCTTGTGTACCCATGCTATTTGCTACTTGACTATGGCTTTTATCTCACCTCAACTGAAAGTTATGTAAGCTTATGTCATTCATCATAGTCATGGGGCCTTAAGCTTTTACATTTTCTACTTCTCTTGTGAAATGTATTTCTATTGCACCTTGGAGGGCAATGTCTCTTTTGTCATGAAAGACCTAGTGTTAGGGGCAGAAATGACACACTGACATTGTGTGTGTGGTTATTGAATCAGAGAGCACTTAGGAAAATAGGCTGATTAACATCATCAGGATGGTCATATTGGTTTTATATCATATATCTAAGTAAGAACTTATTATTCCCAAAGATATTTTGCTGAAGGGACATATTATTCGCATCCATATGACCTGTAAGCTGTTAAGAAATCCCAACTTTGTTCTTCAGTAAGGCTACGGAGTGTAGAGAGAAGGAGAAATGTTTGGGTGCTAATACCAATCATAAATAGTACTATCAAACGATTTTGCAGTGTCTGGTGCCACTGTCCAGGTCTAGATGTTGAGATGAATTCCATGTGAGAAGCTGAAACATTATCTTTTAAGTAATCTTTTACTAGATTGATATCCATCTCACTATTTGAGTCAGCTAACAAATCAGTGTTTGAATGATTTTAGTCTAACTAGCTAGGACTGCCAGTTTGCATGAGCCTATTTCCCTATCATTTATCATCATTTTTATTTTCCCTGCTCAAAGATCGAGGCTTTTGATGTGAGTGAGATAGATGAGATGCTGAATTTGTTTGAAGACATTCAGGAGGAACTGATGAAAGAAGGTATGCTTATCCCATGGACACTAGGAGTGTAACTGAGGGATGGTGTAGCCAAGTCATGGCTGGGTCACATTGAAACAATTAGACTTTGATCAAACTAACCTAAACGGGCAGTTCCAAATGGAGAATTTAAGAATAGGCACACTAATTATTGTGAATATTTTAGACACCCTGTCATTTCTGAGCACAATGACATCTACACACAAGAGTTTGTACTATTAAGGGAGTATTTGTGTTATTTGTGGGTATTAAGATTGAAATTTCTGAATGGAGGTGGCAAAGAAATGAAGCTAAATCATGTTAGGAAGTTTTAATCTGATTGTCTCAAGACCACATGCAGCCCTCATTGACGATACCCAGGGAATCTATTTTGTTCTTCTCTTTTTCCTATTTTCCCTCTTCCATTTTTCCAGTCTTGTCTTCTTCAGTGAATCCTTCAGTGAATCCTTCAGTATTTATACTCGGACCCCATGGTACCGCGGCATTCATCGTATCGCGGCATTTGTGATTTCCGATAGTTCACGCGGGACACGCCTCTTGGCAGCTGTCTATTAAAGCTAATCAGTAACCAGGAAGTGCACACTTCGTAAACAATTTCAATTTCCTCGGAATGTTCCGTCTGCTGTAAGTTAGGAGTTATTAATGCGTTGATACATATTTCTGGCATCTTTTGTAATATTGCCTTACCCCCATCTATCAATGGCCAACGATATAACCCGTAGTTCCCAAAGTAAACTTTCTCTATCGACCCGAACTAGATCATCTGCATATTCATGGCGACTAATAAGGTAACGGAAGTTACGTAGTCCGAACATTTTTTCCCGCTCTGTGCCCAGAATTTATTGGGAGATCATAAGGGCCATAATGCCAAACTAAGAAATACGTTCTTCACTAGCAACCAAAAGATAAATACATACTTTGGGCATACTAGGAGTGGTTTTTATATATTTATTGTTGCCTTTTAACATTTTTCCATTTTGTGACAAATTATTGTCATCCATTTTTTTTTAAACAATCTTAAAATATCATTTCTGTTATTTTGATGTTGACTTATAAAAATATTTTTCTCTTACTTTTCGGTAAATATGCATTGAATACCTATTGCTGATAACACATTTAGAATTTTACTTGTGCTGTCTTTGCACTTGTCTGGACAAATCACTGATGTCTGGCATGATCATGCCAAGTGGTTGGTAGAATCATGTCCTCTTTTTGTCCAATTCGGACCTCAATACACAACTTTTCCCTGTACCGCGATACGATGGAGTTCTCTCCCTTGTCAAACTGAGCGCGAGGCACGGCTTTTACTCGGAGCTACTAATGTAAATAATGAACTTTTATCAGTAAAATATGCATTGTTTGATAACATGAATGATATCTGATACAGAGAACACGAATAAACATAAAGGTAAGTGAGTGCATTTTGTTCCGTTTAGCGTACATGACAAGTACCGCGATACCCCGAGGTTGCAGGCTACCCTCATGAATGTCGGCGTCAAGAGCAGGACAGGCTCTCTAAAAATCAACAAAAATTAAGAAAACCCCTTTGAAGAAGTCTAAAAAATCAGTGAAACTATCTACATTCTCGACGATTTGGGATTTGCCGACCCCTTGTCCCAACTTTGGTCGCTGATAATGTCAACCTTTTTCTGCCCGAGTACATCCCTAAGACTGCGGCTTTGATTGAACCCTCTACAGTCACTTCTCATCACTCCCTGTCTACTCCTAGATGTTCCAGATCCCCTGTTCATCATTCTCCTGGAGAACGGTTGTCAGAGGATTGCCGATCTGACTCGTTAGACTCTTCTCTCGATCAAGATTCCCACAGGTCTCATTCTCGGGAGTGCTCTCATGAGGATCGACAATCTCCTAATGGGGATGAGCTTGTGAAGTCTTCGAAAGCCCTGCGTGTGTCTCATCCCGAAGGCTTGGGCCGAGCGCACAGCCTCTACCTACTGGGCTCATCGACTATACCCAGTAGCACATCCCATGTACACTCAGCCTTCAGTGTCGTACATCAGTACATCCTGGATGCAGAACTTCATGCAATCCATGTGGTAGCAGTCTATGTCACAGATGTACCAGGTGTCTGTGCCTGTGTCAGTAGCAGACCAGGCATATATCTTGGATGAAGCCTTACAGAGGATGACCGGCTCATCTAAGCCAACCATACTGAAGATCCCAGACGTCAGATTTGCCTTCATTGAGACTGACATCAGACGATCACTCAAATCTTTGTGGACACAGGTGTCTTCATCCCGAGCTATGGAGCAGAACTTATCAGAGATAAATCCCAATTGCCTCAATCACTTTCAGATTTGTGAAAATCTACACACAGGCTTGGCTATCTGGTGCTCTCCAGTTGAGACTCTGAGTTCGTCTCCTCAGTCAACCATGGTTGGCCAGTTCGTTATTCAATGATCAAGTCAGGGATACACACGCCAAGGCCTCTAACCACGCTCGTGATGAAACCTCTCTCAAGGCACTGGAGCATGTCTCCCACAGCCTGTCTCAGCAAGCTGGCAGGTCAGGCAATTATCGGCCATGATGCTCTTCCCGCAAAGAACAAGATCAAGAATCTTTATCTTTAGGCAAAGCACAAGGATCTAATCAGTCCCACTTTGGGAAATTCCAAGGCAGGAACTGGGATAAGAGGTGGAAGCATTGAAGCATTGGACAGTCACGACTGGGAACTCCCAACCCCAGTCGTCCTAACCGTGGTGGGAGGCTGGGCCTCTTCTGGTTGAACTAGATCGGACTGGCGGATGCAACGTACTAAACATACTGCGCTATTGTTATCACTTGAATATATTGGTAGACCCACTGTTGACCATGGCACCTTCTGTTCATAGGAGGCCTGTTCCAGACAGATCATTACCTACTATTACTGCCGAGGGACAGATTGCTCAAGAACCTATGCACCTGTCACCTCCCCTTTGACAATCTTGCACACTTTGCCAGTGGCAAGTGTTGTTGGGATTGCTCACATCAGCTCAGAACATGACAGAGGCCGGCTACACCTATGCCCAACACAACAGTTCCTGGGCGTCAAGACCTCTATGCAGCCATCACTCTTTGAGGCGCTCATTCTGGCAATCTCACATTGGCAGGAGCAGCTACGGTACACCCAGCTTGCAATGTCCACCACCACAGTGGTGTGGTGACTGGGCAATCAGTGGACTTGGCACTCTCACTCCCTATGTCAACAGACGTTCTTTTTCTTTCCTTTGGTGGATTGCTGAGGACTACAATTCTTAGTCCAGCACATTCCCGGATGTCGGAACATTCTGGCAAACGCCTTGTCCCAACCAGGCAAGGTGGCTCACATGGAGTGGAAACTCCAGCCTTAGGTGTTTGAACTGGTGCATCAGTGCTTTGGTCAAGCCAACATCAACCTTTTCACAGCACATCCGAACCACCAACTAAAGACGTATGTCTCACTGATTCTGGATCCGCAGGCTTGGGCAGTAGACACATTCAGTATCCCCTGGGAAGAACTAAAAGTGTACGCTTTTCCACCTTCTGTACTATTTTCCTGGGTGATACACAAAATCAAGGCTACCAAGAACTGTACTTAAGAACGAGAATAAGTTGGCAGGGGGAATCACATGTTCAGCGTTTGTAAAAAAATCATGCACGACCCAGATTGTTAGGATGTGACCATGGTGATGCTGGGTGGGGTCGGATGAATTGTTTTTAGAAGCTGGAAACCTTTGTTTAGGCACATTTCCACTTAGGATCAAAAGAAGAATGAGAAATGCATAGTGTGAGATGGGATTAGTATTATGAATATACAATTTATTGTAAAATTTAAAATGTTGATGAGATTGTTGTTCTATTATCAGCTGATTATTTGAAATTTCTTGACAATATCATGTCAGATGACAGTGCTATAAATGAGCTTGCTTATTTGAGATATACAGCGGACAAAGTATGAGCTAAGTTGGTTTAATTGGTTCAATTTCAGAAAATAAATTGCTGTCTGAGTACGACCGTTATGAACATAGTCTGCGTAGGGAGGAGGAGGTTCTGTGTTCTGCCATTGAGACCCTGTCTACAGAGGATGTTCTCTGCCCGGTCTGTCAGAAGTAGGTAGCCAGCAACAGACAGTTGAACGAATAGCATCCCATTGTGTCAACAAAACAGGTTTAGTTGTGTAGAATATATGTTGATAGCCTTTTGGAAAATCTGTTAATGTAACTCTAACTTTGAATATGTTGCTCTGGTAATATTTTATGTTCAAATACTGTTGAGTCATATTATCATGATTATATGTGTTGTTAATGTTTTATTTTCAGACATGTATTGATGTTGAACAAGGGTATTGTGTTCTGCAGCTGTGGACTGAGAATTGATACTGAGGTGAGACATGGAACACACATGAGTATGAGAGCAGGTAGATCGATCCCTGTGGGATTCTGGGTTAGAATAGGCCCCCGACCTACACTGGTCAGAAGGTGGGGACTTATGGATAGGGTGGTCAGGTTTGGAGACTTCGTTCATATGATGTTGTTGTATCCCAACTGTGTGGATCTTTACTGTATTGAGACACATGTCACTGTGTAGAGTTGCATCCCACAGTTGTACCAGGATCAGCTAATCATGTTCAAATTCAAGGTTCACCATGATTTATATCCTTGGTGTGTCAGCACCATACACTTCCTTGTAGGTTTCACACCGTTGTGACAATTCTACAATTGGCATCACATTTGACTTTTATTCAAAATAAACCCAACCCACAAACAACTAGTGTGTCTGGTCCAGACTCATTAACACAGATACTTCTGTTATGTTGTCGTCATAATGAGGTAATGTGGATGTAATGTTGCTGTCTGTAACAAAACTGTGTATTACTTCACTGAACATTGTGGTTCATACTGTGAGCCCCAGTATGAGTATTGTATCTGAACCACAATATCATTCTCTTTCAGATTAATTCCTCCTTGGGGCACTTATTGCATTTTCCTGGCTCAAGAAAATCTACATGACATAGTTGTAACCATTTTCCTTAATAAAAAATGTTACCACACAAAAAACTTCGTTTTTGTATGATATACGTCCACCCTTATGGTGCTTCACCCTCCACGGCGCGTCATGCCAAGGGAAGCAACTCTCACCAAAATCACTTTCTTTATGTCATCTGACAAAGACAGACGTGCCTGTTTTTTTCAAGACTAAAAAAGTACAAGATAATCGTTCGTACAAGAACCATGGCAGACCAAACTGTATGTATGGTACATTTCTTTCATGCAAAGGCGTAATACCTCGCATTGTAAAGTTATAAAGTTGTAATTATGTGACACGTGTACGATACCTTTGAAACAAAGGCCGTCGTGGCGTCCATATTGTAGTGCCACGTATGATACATGTAACACCAGGGCTATTAAAAACGGCTTGGGGTTTTTAATGTTCTATCATCGGGCTTTAGCCTACAATCTTTTCCTTTAAGAAACCCAAGGTGGTGTGTTAATTATATTTAAATTACACTTACCTTCTTTTTTTCTTTTTTTTACAGTTTTTTTACACCTTCGCGCGTAACACGCCCACTTTGGTGTTATAATTATACTACGACATTGGCTATTAGTATCGCGTTACCAATCGCATTCTAAATTACGCCTTTGCTTCTAGTTTCACAATTTATGCACGTATCTTTCCGATCTTTCAATCGCACTGATACACTTTATTACCCTTCCCGCCCAACTCAGAAATTACGGTCTATTACATTAAGTAATACGTTACCACTGTTATACCGAGGCTGTTGTCTCCCACAACTGCTGCTATAGCGAAATCTACCACAGAGATCTCAATTACCTCAAGCAGCACATGCGTAGCCACCTAGCTGCCATGTGACACCCTTCACTCTTGTCTCTTCGCTTGCTCTAGCAAGACGTACAATAAACTGCTCAAGCGTTCCTGTTTCTCCGACCATTCGGTGATATTTATTACTGTTTATTCACCTAATAAACTGTGCTTTTACGGGGCGTTTGCTGTAACTACGCTTGGAAATATTTTTCCCGCCAAAAGGAAATATTTTTCCCGCCCATTTTTTTCTATATACTTGCGGGGTGTCTCGTACACACGTTGCGTCTTACGTTCCCCTGTTCTAGTATATCTTGGGGTTTTTACATCACTTATTCCTCTATATGTTATATGTGTATGTTCTATATTCCCATTGCTCGTTTATTTTCTTGTGAAAATACTCGTTTGTGACTATTTGTGGTGCGTGTGTTATAACCATGTTTTGCTCTTTGTTCATAGTACAAACAAAATGTCTGACATGGATGTTTCGCCGTCCTCCACCCCCTCTACCCCCACAACCAGGAGCTGCGGGGTGTGCCGCAAGCGAGCGCTACCGGCTGTATGTGCAGTCCGTTTCCACCCCTGTGGTGGCCGGCTCGTCCGGTCGGGGTCCCCTTGCGGGTACCACCACCACGGCTGCGGCGGATCCCTTGGCGGCCCGTCGGCTGTCCGGGGTTTCCGTCGCTGCATTACTTGCATAACTTGTGGACTCCAAGCTGGCGGCCTTATCTCAGGATAGGCCGCTGGCTGTACTGTCCCCGGCCACTTCGGTGGCCGCGGGGTCCACCGGTACGGCGGCGGCTCCCGTGGTCACCGGTCCTTCCCCCGAACCGTTGCTCCCGCTATCGGTTAAGGACCGCGTGGCCATGGTTTATGACCTCTTTGAGGACATGCCCCGGCCGGTACCGCGGGGAATCCACGACTGTGGGTTCCTCCGAGGTATACGATGAGTCTTCCGACACGGCTTTCCCCGCATCAACCTTGCTGCGCGGTATCAAGCCTTCCTTGGAGAACGCCTTCGCGGCGGCCTCCGGTCGGGGTCTCCCGTTGCCTCCGCCGTCTTGGAGAAAGGGTTTATTCCCGGTACATGACCTTGCCTTTCCCGAGGCTGGTCCTACTGCGGAGGCCCATGTTGAGCGGTTGGGTGTCCGTGCCCCACCGGCTGCTACGGTAACGCAAGCTACCTTGCACCAGCTGGACGCCCTCGCTCGGCACTCCATGTCTCACGGAGACACTTACTTGGCTGCAGCGGCCCGTCTGGTCGAAGGTTCTCCCACGGACCGTGACCAGGGCATTTACAACTGCCTGCTCAGTTTAAATGTTTCCCTGGAGTACGTTGCCGAGGACTCTCGGCACACACTTGCTCTTGTTTAGTCCCTGCATAGGCGCCTGGGTGCAGCTCCTAACCGGAGCGCGCCCCAGGCTGCTGCGGCCGGTAGGTCTAAGGGGTCGGGTTCTTTTTCCTCTGGGAAGTAGCCCCGCCCTGGGGGCTCCGGTATGGGCAATCAGCTGCCCTTTCGCGGGAAGACGGGGAACTGGGGGAAGCCCAAGTCGTCGACGGACGGCAAGGGCCCCTCCAGGTGACTCTCATTGGAGGGGTTCGTATGCCGACAGCGCCAACTTCGGTTGGCCCTGAGGCGAACCCGAGTCACTTGGCCCTGGACAGTTGCGCCTGCCGCAGCCTGTCAGGGCCCCCTCTCCTTCCCCAGTGGGAGCCAGACTCCAGACTTACTGGGAGAATTGGGAACAAGTGTTCGACGACCCGTGGGTGGTCAACACGATTCGGTACGGCTATCGGCTTGATCTCAAAGCGAATCCGCCGCTCACCGTTGCCCCGTTGGCAGGTTTCGATTCGGAAACCGATCTTCCCATCCTCGCCGATGCCATCGGCAGGTTGGTGGAGAAGGGGCAGTACGGGAGTTAGCTCTACCAGAAATAACACCGGGGTTTTACTCCAGGATATTTCTCGTTCCCAAGTAGGACAGTGCCGAACTCAGAATGATTCACACGTCCGCTCCCTGGCTGTTCACCCGGTTAACCACCCCCATAGTGGGGTTCCTCCACAGGAGGGGTGTCTGGTACTTTGCGTAACTGGACGACTCGCTAGTAGCAAATCGAATGACGGACACCCTGTCACGCCATCTCGTTTTCGCACGTCGGCTCTTGGAGCAATTGGGGTGGATTATCAATCTCCCCAAGAGCGAGTTAACCCCTTCTCAGAACTTGCTGTTCATCGGAGGTCGGTTCAACACGGTGTCCCATCGCCTCTTTGTCCCCCCAGACCGGTGGCACAAGATTCAGACGATGATTGCCAAAGTCTTAGCGGTGCAACAGACTGTTCACTTTTGGGAACTGCTGTTAGGGCTACTTGTATCAGCCCAGGACTGCACCGAAAGGGGTCGTCTCCAACTCCGCCCGCTGCAACGGTTTTTAATCCAGTTGTTAGCAACGGAGGTGAACAGTGCGACCGTCGCCCTCCCGGATCGGCTCCGACCGCATCTGGAGTGGTGGACGGTCCCTTACAATGTCTTATCAGGAGTCTCTATGCGGCCCTACCGGGCCACGTTGAACCTGTATACAGACGCCTCTCTAGTGGGCTGGGGCGCCCATCTAGAGGGGGAGGTGAGCTCGGGGCTGTGGTAGACGAACTAGGTCTTCACATCAATTGTCTCGAGTTCAAGGCAGTGATCAACGCAGTCAATCACTGGAAGCATCGTCTTGTCGACGCCCGGCTCATGCTGGCGACCGACAACACGACGGTAGTGTCCTATGTGAACAAACTGGGGGGAACCCACAGTCACTCGCTACTCGATCTCACGTTCGAGTTTTACGCTCTGGTGGACAGTGTCCCGTGCCAGATACGCGCCCGTCACATCCCAGGTGTGTGGAACGTACTGGCCGATGCTCTATCGAGGCCTCAGGATCCGAGCCCCACAGAGTGGATGCTGAACCCAGTAGTGTTTCAGTGGCTGTGCGAACGTTTGGGTCGTCTGATGGTCGACCTGTTCGCAACGCGGTTCAACAATCAACTCCCGTTGTTTGTATCACCAGTCCCGGACCCGAGGGCCATCGATCACGATGCTCTCGCGTTAGACTGGACGGGCTTGGACGCTTATGCTTACCCGCCGACAGCGTTGATACCACACATTCTAAGCCGGCTCCGAGGAGTTCGCTGTCGGATGTTACTGATCGCACCCATGTGGCCGAACAGATCGTGGTACCCCGACTTGCTGACCCAGGTCACGCAGTCGCCACTTCCACTGCCTGTGAGACCGGATCTCTTGATCCACCCTCACACCCGTCAGCTTCATCCAAACGCAGGGCAGTTCAATCTGCACGCGTGGATGTTGTCACCGAGCGTCTGAGAGTAAAGGTTTTTCTCGCCGGGCGTCTCGGGCATACGTTAGTATGCATCGTGATTCTAAGGTGTATAATGCACGTTGGGTTATTTTCACGAAGTGGTGTTGTAAACATCACATTCATTCGCCAGATAAGGTATCTGTGCAGGATATTGCTCGTTTCATGTCTCACTTGGGAGAGACCCGGAAACTCTCCGGGGGTTCCATTGCCAACTATGTCTCGTCTGTTGCTACGGTACGGGACGTTGCTATGTGTACCAGTCTCTCCAAAGAGCCGGTGATACGGGGTATTATCAAGGGTTTCAAACAGCACGATCTTAAAAAGGGCCGCCTTCGGGCACCGGCCTGGGATCTTTCCCTAGTGTTGCAATCACTTACGGAAGCTCCGTATGAACCCTTGCATAGTGCTTCGTTCCGGCATGTGACTTGGAAAACAGCATTTCTCCTCTCCTTTGCCACGGCGGCACGTGTATCCGAAATTCATGCACTCGATGTCGCCAAGGTACGATTCGATAGGGGTGACGAAGGAGCGGTCCGCCTGGGCCTGCTCATGGGCTTCGTCGCCAAGAATCAGAGAGTCGGGCAAACGGAGAGAGAATTCACTGTAAGATCACTCAAAGAAATCTTACATCCTGCTGATACTGAGGACAGAGCGCTGTGTCCGGTTAGGGCCCTTAAGTATTATCTTAAGGCTGCGAATGAACGTAGACAAGGGCGTGACCGTCTGTTCATATCGTGTGACCCTAATCGCGCGGTTGACATAACTCGCAACTCGATTGCGTTGTGGCTTCGTTCTGTCATCAATCTGGCGTACCGGTCTCGGGGGTTACCGGTAGCGGGGTCAAACCCGCACGAGATCAGGGCGCTAGCGGCAACATTTGCCCTACACTCGAATATCTCTGTTCGCAGAATATTACGAGGTTGTTACTGGCGTTCTGACTCGGTTTTTGCCAATCATTACCTCAAACAGGTCGCTGATGCCGTCGTGGAGAGTGTGCACCGTCTTGGCCCGCGGATCGCGGCGCAAGCGGGCACCTAAGGGGTGTGCCCAGCGCAATTCCGAACTCCTCAGGCGTCAGACCTTGCACGGTGGTCAATCTGGGTCGACTCCAATGTTCCCACTGCCGTGGGTACAGGAGTTGGGGTCCCGCAAACCAGCGCACTCACACCACAGGTGAGGGCGGCTTTTTGTGTGCTTTGTCCTTATTTGTATTTTGACAATTATGTATTTAATTGTCTGTCGTGTATCCCAACCTTGTGATGCATGCTTACAAATACTGGAATTAGGTCACGCGCCTAATGCATACTTTAAGTAGGCTTGCTCTGGGATATACGGTCTGAATGAAATTAATTTCCCTCTTTTCGACTGTTTAACCTGATCTAAGATTAAGCTCACACGGATACAGTGTTCTCATCCGCTGTGGCGATGAAATACCTATCCAGTGGGGCCGTTTGGAGTCACCAATCGTTTTGGCAATGACGATTGAGCCTTACGGTATGCGCTTGACAGTGCTTTGGTATTCCTATAGGGTAACGCCTAGCTAGGTGCATGCGCATCGAGTGCTTCCACCTTGGTGTTTACTTCCGCTGGTCGGAAGAAACGCTAGCAGTCAGGATTCGGGTTGTAGGTGCTCCCCACCGCCTACTGTGGTAGTCAGCCTCGGTATAACAGTGGTAACGTATTACTTAATGTAATTTGTAGAATTTTCCTATTCGGAATATTCTATAAGTAATACGTTACCACTGGGCTGCTGCCCGCCCGTCCCCCGAGCACTTGCTCTCGCAAGAGACAAGAGTGAAGGGTGCCACATGGCAGCTAGGTGGCTACGCACGTGCTGCATGAGGTAATTGAGATCTCTGTGGTAGATTTCGCTATAGCAGCAGTTGTGGGAGACAACAGCCTCGGTATAACAGTGGTAACGTATTACTTATAGAATATTCCGAATAGGAAAATTCTACAATTTTTACAGACCTTCAAACTGTGTACGGGGTGTTCGGCATCCATTCCCCCCCAAGTCAGGCATGATACTTGCCTCAAGTGTTTGGCGGAAGACGGGCATGACGATGGGTCATGCCCGATCTGTATTGCTTTCACCCCCCGGGCTCAGAAAAAGAGACAAGTGGATCTCTTGCACTTTAAGGGTCTCTTGAAGGCGGGGTTGGATATTAGATCGTCAAAGACCGTCTCCCCCCCCCCACTCACGAAAAATCACAAAAGGGTAAAAAAGCAGCAGAGACTATCTCCTCCGCTCCCTCCCCGGGGGCCGGGGGAGAAGGCTCTAGGGTCCCCGTAACAATCACTGCACCCTCTCCTGCACCGTCTTTGGCAGACATCTCTTTCTTGTTGAGGTCGATGATGGAGGAGGTAAAGTCTCAGCTCCGAGAGGAGAAGCGGACCGAGTCTTCCCCGTTGTCGGCGCCGGACGGGGCTTCGAGACCTCGTGATATGCCCGGCAGAGGCAGAGGCAGGCCACTTGGTCTCGGGGACGATCTCAGACCGGGCTTCTGCGCCGGCTCGAGGTCGCCCCCCCGTGGAGGGGTGGCGGGCGCTGGCCCGTTCACTACCGACGCACAGTTCTCCCTAGCGGAGTCAGACGCCTCTTCTGAGGCCGAGGCTTCCTCTAGCGGATTCCTAGCCCAGAGCTAGGTGGGTTCCCTTGAACCCCCGGCACCTCGGGACCGGGACTCGGCTTCGGGCCGGGTGCACCCATGCCCCAGAGTTCCGCCTTTTGGGGGGACGCTTTTGCTCCGAGCAAGGTGCCCCAGGTGCGGCTCCGTATTCTGTCCTCACTGGTGCATGAAGTCATCAACCCTCTGTTGTCTGGTGCCCCCAGGAAGTTCGACCTGCCCAAACTTATTAAGCGGTACCTGTTAGCAGAGGATGGTGGCATTGAGGTACCGGTGGTGGACGAATGCGTCTGGACCTCTGTTACCCTTTGGGGGGTCTTCGACCCCCAACTTGGCTAAGGTCAAGCAGGGCCAGCGGTTGCCACCCTTTCCCACGTGCGGTACGGAGCTGAAGGCTGCTTACGTTTGCTTCGAGGAGCAATATCGTAACGCATGTCAGCAGCTCCGTGTGTCTGTACACTCCGCATATCTGTCGGCCGTACAGAGGGAGTTAGCGGGAGAGGGGCCGGCCGACTCTTCGGAGTTGGCCGCTTAACTTACGGAGGTCCATAGTCATCTTGCGAGGGACGCTATTCGTAGCTGTGACTCGCAGATGATGTGTGCAGTCATGGGCATGCGCAGGCTGTGGATGTCGGTATCCAAATACTCGGCTTCCACATGCCAGGATCTACTTGCTTTGCCATATAAGATGGGTGCCACCCTCTTCCCTGGGGCTCAGCAGGTGGTCCGAGAGGCCGCACAGTTGTATGCCTCCATCAAGGATTCTAAGGCCTTGTTGGAGGTACCATGTGTTAAACTGCGTAAGCGGACCTCTCCACTTGACTCCTCCTACGCTGACGCGCCGGGGTCAGAAGTCTGCACCTGCTTCCTTCAGGTAAGGGCGCCGGGAGGAGCAAGAGAGGCAGGGGCCGGGGCAAGGCAGCTGGTCGAGGCCAGCAGCCTTTTCGCGGGGCCGGGAACCCATCGGGTTCCCATTAGCGCCCGAAGTGCCCCGGGCGGACCCACGGTCGCATGTTATTGAACTGCCGACAGCCGGGGTCCACTGCCTCAAGCCGGATGTCCCCGTAGGCGGCCGACTGGCTCTATTCCTGCAGGAATGGGAGACAGTCACATCCAATCCCTGGACCCTGTCCACTCTAAGGGATGGCCATTTGCCTCAGTGGAAACATCATCCGCCCCCCTTCTCCTGGATAAAGCACACTCCGGTGCCTGCTACCCGAGAGAAGGCGGAATTCCTCCGTGCCAAGGTCGAACCGGTTCCCGTTGGACAGGAAAGCGAGGGCTTCTACTCGACATATTTCCTAGTCACCAAAAAAGACTGAGGGTTCAGGCCTATTCTCAATCTGAGAAGGCTGAACAAACTGGTACAGTCCTTCAGGATGGAGACACTGCGCTCGCTGATCTCAGATGTCGAGACAGGAGAATGGCTGACGTCAATAGACCTAAAAGACGCCTATCTCCACGTACCCACACACCCCGAGTTCAAGAAATACCTGAGGTTTTCTTTCGACGGGAGGTGTTATCAGTTCAGGGTTCTACCATTCGGGATCTCCACGGCCCCGAGGGTGTTCACCAAGCTGATGTTGATTCCCGCCCAAGTGGCCAGGTCAAAAGGTCGGTTCTGCCATCCGTACCTCGACGACTGGTTACTAAGAGCTCTATCGCAATCTATGAGTCAGATAGCTACACAAGACGTGATAGACATTCTGATCACTCTAGGGTGGATAGTCAATATCAAGAAGTCAGATCTGAGCCCTACTCAGAATCTAGTCTTCCTAGGGGCGAATTTCAACACGGTGAGCGGACTTGTATCTCTGTCACAAGATCGCATTACCAAGGTCAGAAGTGTAACTTCCCAGTTCCTTCTGTCCGCAAGTCACACTGCTCATACATGGCTCCAGTTACTGGGCAACATGGCGGCGACAGTGGATGTGGTTTGGCGGGCGCGCTTGAGAATGAGACCCATTCACGAGCGCTCCGTCGACTGTGGGTGAACTCGGAAGATCTCGAGACTGTTCTCGAGACTCCGCAATGGCTCAATGCACACCTTCAGTGGTGGACCGAGGTCGGGAATCTGTCCCGGGGGCTCCCCCTCGACACTCCCGTTCCGTCTCTCACAGTTCAAACAGACGCGTCACTCTCCGGCTGGGGAGGCGTTCTGAACGATCACACTGCCTCGGGACTATCGTCCCAGCAGGAGATCAAACTGCATATCAATGTGCTAGAACTGAGAGCGGTCAGGTTGTTGTTCCAACGCTTCCTGGATCTGCTTCGTGGCCAAGTGGTGCGTCTAGAGATGGACAACCAAGCGGCGATGACTTACATCCGGAAGCAGGGGGGAACGGCGTCTCCGTCTCTTCTCCAAGAGACGTGGCAGTTCCTCCTATGGCGCGACCCACACGTTATCAGGGTGCTACCTGTTTATCTACCGGGGGTGGACAACGTCCGTGCGGACACTCTGTCTTGCCGGATCCTCGCTCCTCATGAATGGAGGCTCGGCCCGGGGATATTCGGGATTATCTCCCAGTTATACGGGTCGTTCCAGGTGGTTCTGTTTGCGTCTGGGGTGAATCACCAGACACCAACGTTCTGCTCCCGAGTCCCCGACCCGAGGTCAGTGGCACCGGACGCCTTCCAGCTAGATTGGACGGACAGAATTCTGTGGGCATTCCCCCCAGTACCTCTGATTTCCAAGGTCCTGTCTCAGCTAGCCACTCAGCCTGCGCAACTAGTTGTGCTCCTGGCACCCCTTTGGTTGGCGCAGAGTTGGTTTCCAGTAATACTCAGGTTTCTGCCTCCTGTTCTATTACCTTTACGACCGGACCTCCTATCCCAGAACGAGGCCCTCCACCCGAATCCCAGGATTCAGTGGGTGGCTTGGCCACTGTCCGGAATTGCCTCCAGAAGAGCGGTATTCCTGCACGAGTTGCAGACACAATACTGGCTTCGCGGAGGGATTCAACAAACGTTCAGTACGAGGATAGATGGGCCTGCTATGCGCGCTGGTGTGTCGATAGAGGGATTGCAGATCCCTTTTCTGCAGATCTCGTAGCCGTGCCTGAGTTCCTTCAGTCGCGACTAGCAGATAGCAGACGGCTATCGCAGCCTTTCACGTCCCTGTCGACGGAGCACTTCTGGGTGCGCACCCATTAGTGCAGCGCTTTTAAACAGGTGTGGACAGGATCCGACCGCCTGTCCGGCGGATCAGTCCCCCTTGGGACTTGTCAATCATTCTTGATTGGCTGTCCGGTCCTTCCTTTCGGGATCTGTCGTCGCTCTCTCTTCAGCTGTTGAGCTGGAAGACGGCGTTCCTTGTTGCGGTAACGTCCGGCAGACGGGTAAGCGACATTCACGCAATGTCAGCCGATCCCGAACTAACTGTCTTTCACCAGGACAGGGTCAGTATTCGCCTGCTGGACTCTTACCTTCCTAAGGTGGCACACGCCTTCCACGTGATGGCTCCTATTGAGCTACCTGCTCTTTCACAGCCTTCCTCGTCGGGGACCACCAAAGACATGCTAATGTCTGGATGTCCGCAGGACCCTCAAATCCTATATCAGCAGAACTAAGGGTATCCATAAGGATAATCAACTATTTTGCTGTTATGGCGGTAGAAAGGCTGGCTCACCTGCGAGCAAACAAACTATCTCAAGGTGGAAAGTCTCTACTATATGTACTGCGTACACCCTTCAAGGCAGGGACCCCCCTACCAAGTTGAAGGCTCATTCGGTTAGAGCAGTGGCTACGACACAAGCGTACGCCGCGGCTCTGCCCATTGAGGAGATCTGCTCCGCGGCTATTTGGAGCCAGCCGAGCACGTTCATCAAACATTACCAACTCGACAAACACTCAAGCGAGCGTGCTCGGTTTGGTCAGTCAGTTCTCCGAACTGGGCAAAGTTCTGCATCTCTAGCCGATTGAGCCTTGGAGATTTTAGACTGCCCGGACCGGTTTTAACACTGCTCAGTAACGGTCCGGATTATATCTTCTACGGTCGATAACAATACCAGCCATTACTACTCGATAAACATCGTATTTGCATTCCATTCATGGGGACCCTCTGGCCTAGCTCTGCGCGGGTTTATAGTCTCTCGTGATCTGCGCCCCCATATCACTTGTTCAAAAAAGTGGGGGGGTGTCTCGAGTTCTCGATATGATAGGCCACAAAGAATGTCTCTTTTCATTGTGTATGGTCGACCATGCCCTGTCTCCAGCCCCCGCCTTTCGACGTTGGTGCCTCATGATAAGGTTGGTTCCATTTATTGAACTCTTGTTTATTCATTGAAATAATCAAAATACAATGTATTTATGCATGCTTGTTGCTGACAGATGCCACTTCCTAGATTATCTTTAGGCGTCTATCTTGATGCAATAAGTGCCCCAAGGAGGATTTAATCTGAAAGAGAATTTTACAAACCTGTAGAGGTTATGAATTCTCTGATGAAATCCTCCTTGGGGCACAGCCACCCGCCTCCCCACATTCCGTCAGCATTAGACATATGGAAAGTGATTTGGGTGAGAGTTGCTTCCCTTGGCGTGACACGCCGTGGAGGGTGAGGCACCATAAGGGTGGACGTATATCATACAAAAACGAAGTTTTTTGTGTGGTAACATTTTTTATTAAGGAAAATGGTTACAACTATGTCATGTAGATTTTCTTGAGCCAGGAAAATGCAATAAGTGCCCCAAGGAGTATTTCATCAGAGAATTGATAACCTCTACAGGTTTGTAAAAATTTCATATCTGAGCCGAAATATGAGCATCATATCATGTATGCCACAAGGAGGCATGGGTTGCCCAGTCTAAGGTGCCTCAGTTTGCAGTGCAGAGTTGCTTACCTTCGGCATGCTAGCAAACTATGATGGTCGGTTCAATCCCGGTTTGCCCAGGTTATGCCTCTTGGTTTGTGCTCATGGGTTTAACCAAAGTGGTAAACGAGCTGCCTCACTCCGGGCTTTATTCCCACATTTAGCTGACACACCATGATATCACTAGAATACTGTTTACAGCAGTGTTAAACCCAACTCACAATACGAACCTCGTATCTGAGCCTGAAGCAGTTTTAAACAAAGGTTGGTTCTGACAGCTATTTGCTGATATGTCTTATGTGTTAATATGCCGCTATACTATCATAACACATGACTCAATGCTTTCAGCAAGATTGTCTGAGCCTCAGCAACATCAGCCACCAGCTGACTGATGGAATGTCTGAACATACAGCCAAGTGCCCTGACAACCCCAGCTTCCAGGTTATGTCTGGTCTTGGTGCAACTAACCTCCTCATGACGTGTCAGGTAGTCATCTAATCTCATGATGTGTCTGTACAGTTATTGTCATACATTGCCTAACCTCATGATGTATCAGGTACAGTCATTGTAATAAATCATCTAAGTTCATGACATGTCAGGTAATCAGAATCCATCATCTAACCTCATGACATGTCAGGTAGTCATCATACATCATCTAAGCTCATGACATATATGGTAGCCATTATACATCATCTAACCTCATGATATGTCAGGTAGTTATTATACATCATCTAACCTCATGACATATCAGGTAGCCATTATACATCATCTAACCTCATGATATGTCAGGTAGTTATTATACATCATCTAACCTCATGATATGTCAGGTAGCCATTATACATCATCTAACCTCATGATATGTCAGGTAGTTATTATACATCATCTAACCTCATGACATGTCAGGTAGCCATTATACATCATCTAACCTCATGATATGTCAGGTAGTTATTATACATCATCTAACCTCATGACATATCAGGTAGCCATTATACATCATCTAACCTCATGATATGTCAGGTAGTTATTATACATCATCTAACCTCATGACATGTCAGGTAGTCATTATACATCATCTAACCTCATGATATGTCAGGTAGTTATTATACATCATCTAACCTCATGACATATCAGGTAGCCATTATACATCATCTAACCTCATGATATGTCAGGTAGTTATTATACATCATCTAACCTCATGACATGTCAGGTAGCCATTATACATCATCTAACCTCATGATATGTCAGGTAGTCATCATACATTATCTAACCTCATGACATGTCAGGTAGTCATTGTACATCATCTAACCTCATGACATGTCAGGAGGTCATCATACATCATCTAACCTCATGACATGTCAGGTAGTCATCATACATCATCTAACCTCATGACATTGTCATGTAGTCATCATACATCATCTAACCTCATGACATATCAGGTAGTCATCATACATAATTTAACCTCATGACATATCAGGTAGTCATTATACATCATCTAACCTCATGACATGTCACATACTTATTATACATCATCTAACCTCATGACATGTCACATGCTCATTATACATCATCTAACCTCATGACATGTCAGGTAGTCATTGTAAATCATCTAACCTCATGACATGTCAGGTAGTCATTGTACATCATCTAACCTCATGACATGTCAGTTAGTCATCATACATCATCTAACCTCATGACATGTCAAGTAGTCATCATACATTATGTAACCTCATGACATGTCACATACTCATCATACATCATCTAACCTCATGACATGTCAGGTAGTCAGCATACATCATCTAACCTCATGACATGTCAGGTAGTCATCATACATCATCTAAGCTCATGACATATCAGGTAGCCATTATACATCATCTAACCTCATGATATGTCAGGTAGTTATTATACATCATCTAACCTCATGACATGTCAGGTAGTCATCATACATCATCTAACCTCATGACATGTCAGGTAGTCATCATACATCATATAACCTCATGACATGTCAGGTAGTCATTGTACATCATCTAAACCTCATAATGTGCCAGACCGCCTCCGTGGTCTTGTGGTAGAGCGTCCGCCCGGAGAGCGGAAGGTCCAGGGTTCGATCCCGGGCCGCGTCATACAAAAAGACGTTAAAAGATTGTACTTGTTGTTACCCTGTCTGGCGCTCGGCATTAAGGGGCTAAAACAAGGACTGGTCGGCTCGGAGTCAGTATACTGTGTCTGAGTGGGGTATTCATGTTAAACTGCGGCATGGTATCTCAGTGAGCTAGCACTATAAATCGGCATCAGTCCGGACTAGTACAAGCAGCCACACACACACATACACGTGCATGCACGTCGCTATATAAGTGCAATAATCTTGGACGCGACGTTAAACCCAATTTCACCTCACCTCACATCATAATGTGCCAGGTACAGACATTATCCTACATCACCTTCTTCCTCATAATGTGCCAGGTACAGACATTATCCTACATCACCTTACTTCCTGATGATGTACCAGGTACATACATTATCCTACATCACCTTACTTCCTCATAATGTGCCAGGTACAGACATTATCCTACATCACCTTACTTCCTCATAATGTGCCAGGTACAGTTATTATCCTACATCATCTTACTTCCTCATAATGTGCCAGGTACAGACATTATCCTATATCAACTTACTTCCTGATGATGTACCAGTTACAGACATTATCCTACATCAACTTACTTCCTCATGATGTACCAGGTACAGACATTATCCTACATCACCTTACTTCCTCATAATGTGCCAGGTACAGACATTATCATACATCACCTTACTTCCTCATAATGTGCCAGGTACAGACATTATCATACATCACCTTACTTCCTCATAATGTGCCAGGTACAGACATTATCATACATCACCTTACTTCCTCATAATGTGCTAGGTACAGACATTATCCTACATCACCTTACTTCCTCATAATGTGCCAGGTACATCCATTACCCTATATCAACTTACTTCCTCATAATGTGCCAGGTACAGACATTATCCTACATCAACTTACTTCCTCATAATGTGCCAGGTACAGTCATTATCCTACATCACCTTACTTCCTCTTGATGTGCCAGGTACAGACATTATCCTACATCACCTTACTTCCTCTTGATGTGCCAGGTACAGACATTATCCTACATCACCTTACTTCCTCATAATGTGCCAGGTACAGACATTATCCTACATCACCTTACTTCCTCATAATGTGCCAGGTACAGACATTATCCTACTACACCTTACTTCCTCATAATGTGCCAGGTACAGTCATTATCCTACATCACCTTACTTCCTCTTAATGTGCCAGGTACAGACATTATCCTACATCACCTTACTTCCTCATAATGTGCCAGGTACAGACATTATCCTGCATCAACTTACTTCCTCATAATGTGCCAGGTACAGTCATTATCCTACATCACCTTACTTCCTCATAATGTGCCAGGTACAGCCATTACCCTATATCATCTTACTTCCTCATTATGTGCTAGGTACAGACATTATCCTACATCACCTTACTTCCTCATGATGTGCCAAGTACAGTCATTATCCTACATCACCTTACTTCCTCTTGATGTGCCAGGTACAGACATTATCCTACATCACCTTACTTCCTCTTGATGTGCTAGGTACAGACATTATCCTACATCACCTTACTCTCTCATAATGTGCCAGGTACAGTCATTATCCTACATCACCTTACTTCCTTCCTCTTGATGTGCCAGGTACAGACATTATCCTACATCACCTTACTTCCTCATAATGTGCCAGGTACAGCCATTATCCTACATCACCTTCTTCCTCATAATGTGCCAGGTACAGACATTATCCTGCATCAACTTACTTCCTCATGATGTGCCAAGTACAGTCATTATCCTACATCACCTTACTTCCTCTTGATGTGCCAGGTACAGACATTATCCTACATCAACTTACTTCCTCATAATGTGCCAGGTACAGTCATTATCCTACATCACCTTACTTCTTCATAATGTGCCAGGTACAGTCATTATCCTACATCAACTTACTTCCTCATAATGTGCCAGGTACAGTCATTATCCTACATCACCTTACTTCCTCATAATGTGCCAGGTACAGACATTATCCTACATCACCTTACTTCCTCTTAATGTGCCAGGTACAGCCATTATCCTACATCACCTTACTTCCTCTTGATGTGCCAGGTACAGACATTATCCTACATCACCTTACTTCCTCTTGATGTGCTAGGTACAGACATTATCCTACATCACCTTACTTCCTTCCTGATAATGTGCCAGGTACGGCCATTATCCTACATCACTTTACTTCCTCTTGATGTGCCAGGTACAACCATAATCCTACATCTTCCTCATTAGATATGAAAAATGTCATGGGCAAATAGTTGTACCTTGGACTTGAAGCTAAGCAGTATAAAGACTGACCACCATAACTGCATTGGCTCTGGTCTTGTTTTCAAGCATTGGTACACACATAACTGACAAAGTGACATCCTTGAAATTTGGTGTTTCAAGTGTATAGTGTTGTGTTCGGGTTGTGAAATTGCAACTGTCAGTCTAGGCACTGAGTATATTAAGATAGGAAGCAGATGTGTAATGCAGATAGGAAAAGTAATTTATCCAACATGAAACAGTCTGTTTATTTCCTGCTTTCTTTTATCAACGTTGTCTCTTATGAGATTTAAGATATAGTTGAGGTGAATAGTTTAGTTGTGAATATTACTTCCTGATGTTAACTTTAGCCACAACCTGAACTTCACAAACTATTGCTGCTTTGACCTAAAGCATATTTTAGAAGAATTCATTACCTAATACCTGTAGAAGTGGGATCAGGTAATGGTGGTTGTGTGTAGTTGGATCAGTGCAAAGGAAGACTGACTCATATTTTGTCTCATATGATGCAACAGTTCACAATGCAGAGTTGCTGGCGTTGAGTGTGCCTTGATCCGCTGGTGGGTTTGAATCCTAGGTTCATCCTGATAATGATTTGTGGTCTGTCAGCGCTGTACCGTACTTGCTCATGGGTTTCACCATCTTCCCGAGGCAAGGGAGTTAACTGACTTTCAAAGTCCAGTTTCCACCCTTGCCGATCTAGGCTGGAATTCCTAGGCTCGACCCTTGCGCCACCAGTGGTTATTACGAGATAGGTCCCTTCTAAGCCTCTCATATGTACCAGTTAGATTCCACCTCTCGTATCACTTGCATCTGCTTCAAACCAAATGGCGGCGCCCAGTCAAAATGATCTTATCGACAATCAAGATCTATATTGTGATAAAACAGATCTACATAGCGAAGTGCATCAAATCACGTGAGCACCTTGATTAAAAACATGAAAAGACTTGGAAAATATCTGTTGACAACGAGTTGGCGGTGCACATACTTTGCAAATCGTTCAATCGACAGAAATCGGCACGACATTTTACGAACCGGGTGTCAATTTTGGTACGCGATTTTGATTGGACTATGCATAGACTCGTTAGTCCAACCAAAATGTAACTCTATAATACCAGCCTAGTTCGGCAAGAGTGGAAACTGGACTTTTATAGTCAGTTAACTCACTTGCCTCGGGAAGATGGGGTTTCACCGAAGTGTTAAACCCCTGGGGTGTGGGTTACTTGGGGTCTTAACAGTTTTCACTGACTGACTGTGTTTCAGCAGTCTGGAGTTAACAGTGGCAAATGTGATGAGGAACCTGAGCTATGGTAATTGTAAATATTTATCAGTCCATTGTCACAAATAACACAAAACATCACGAAATGCTGCTATTTGATTGCCCTTACTTTATTTTCAGACATGTGACTTCATGAGCGTGGTCATCTGACAGTGTTTAAGATCCAGCTCTGTGCCAAAGTGTGATAGAACTCGTGTTGCGACTGTGTCTTCAACAAGGTTCAACAAAAACTGTGTTTGACTGCAAACTATCTGTTGTAAATAACTTCACTGAAATGTTACGCATCCACTTACAGATATTTTGTCATTTCTGTCCATAGTGTTAATCAAAATATGCATATTCGTGATATAAGGAGCCTGATATTTCACATTTTTTACCCTGCCTGTCAAATTGCAATGATGTTAAGATGGTCCTGATGAAGTCTACAGGCATTTGTCCTGTAAACAGTCCTAATTGATAACCCTTCAAGAGATGTTGATCAGACAACCCAAAACACTGGAAATAATGTCAGAATCCTGTAAAAAGATGGACTATGTCTATCATTTAGAAGTTCAAATTCTACATCATCTTTGACATGTTTATGGATTGTTTGTATTTGGCTTGTATTTGTCATCTGAATTTTGTGGTGTTTCTCATCCCAGCTCTAAATAATCATCCAGCTTGATAATAAAAAATGAAGTTATGTCCACCAATTTCCTCAGCAAAATATTTATCAATGATTTTTACATTTGATACAAAAAAATGTGCTGTATTGTATTGCTCTGCTTACAACTTTGTATTGCTTCTTATATTCCATTTTGATGGAGGCTGGTTTCCTTGTCACAAGTTGTAATATTGTTTTCTGTATCATATACTTTGAAAAGATGTCATCTTTTAGAAATGGAAAAGTGGTTTTGAAATACAAGTTATGATTTACTACATAAACATCTTCCCTTTCAAAAAGCTTTCTGCTTCAGCATGTTCCCATGTAGTTGAGCTCCAGCATGTCGGAGTCGCAGGGTTTATCACATCCTGTGATGGGTGTCAGTGTGGCTGTGGAATATGTCAATAATATTATGTTAACTGAATAATGTTTTGCTTTTGTAATCTGTTTGAAGCCATGCATGAGAAACCTCAATGATTTATTCATTCAAGTGAGAGAAATGAATATTTATGTATTTAAATTTTGAGAAATAATAGAAAGATTCGGGCAAACAGCTTTCTAATTGTAAGTCAATTCTGTGTGCTGTCTGAACTTGTATTTAAAAATATGCACTTAATTGTCTCAGGTGCTCCATGTCATGTCCATGTTGTCCCATTTGTGCATTGACAAGGAAAATGACGTCATTTGATGTTTTTCAGTATGAGAAAGTTCTTTTGAGATGAAGAGTGCCTGTACATGTATGTAAATAGAACAATTTGTTGCAATATATTTTTTTCTGCATAAATTATATTTTCATACGTGTTGTTCTTTTATTTTTATAAAGGAAATGTGTGCATTACAAGGACAAACAACTTTTTATTCATAGAAAAGTTTCTTGAACCAAATATGGATGACAGATTTCACCAAAGTAATATATACCCCTGACCTAATAGAGCAGAGGTATATAGTTACCCCAAGGAATTACGTCCTTCCATCCTTCCTTGGATTTTTTTGTGTGACCTATAACAAAAACATTGCATAGATTATTTTCATACTTGGTGAACACTTTCTATACCAATAGGAAGGATGTGGTGCAAACTTTTATTTCAATGTTTGCATGTTCTGAAAAAATACAGTTTTGTTTCCTTTTTTGACATAGACATTTTTTTTACTTTTAACATTTTTGCAACCCAAAACTTTAAAACTATTTCATGGATTCTTTCAAATTTAGGGAACAGTTTCCATACTAAAAGGAGAGGTGCAGTGCAAAGTTTGATTTGGAATGTGTATTTACTTAAAAATATGTTTTCATGTTTTTGAACATAGAATTGTGTGACCTATAACTTGAAAACTACTTCATATATTCTTTTCAAATTTGGTGAACACTTTCTATACCATTTGGAGAGGTGTAGTGATTTCGAATACTTTTTTAACTTCAACATTTGTGAGACATATAACTTGAAAACTACTTCATGGATACTTTTTCAATTGGGCATATGGTTTCTTTACTAATAGGAGAGGGGCAGTACAAAGTTTGATTTCGATGAGTGGATTTTCTGAGAAAATATGGCCTTTTTTCATTTTTTAAAACTTAGAAATATGTTTGAGTCAAGGTCGGAGGTATTAGTGAGCACTGCACACTTACCTTGTTCTGATCTGATTTTGAACTTGATCACCATTACTCAGGCATTCTGCATGTATTATACAATTACAATAAAAAGATTGACCTTAATCTGTGTAATGTCAGTGCCAGTGAAGTTCACAAGGGGATCTATCACTGCAACAGATGATGTGTCGAGTGTGAGTTGATGAATCACCTTAGAGATGATATTGAGTGGTGGGTGTCGTTTGTGAAACACTAAAACTAACCATACTCATATCCAAAAGTAGACCGCCTTCATGGTCAAGTGGATACAGCATTTGCCCACAGAATCGAAGGATAGTGGGTCGATTCCCAGGCTGTGACATAACTAAAGACGTTACATGATGGTACTTGTTACTCTACCTAGCACTCAGCATTTAAGGGGCTAAAACAAGTACTGATTGGCTCAGAGCCAATATACTGTGTCTGAGAAGTATATTCATGTTAAACTATAGCACTATAAAATTGGCATTAGTAGCACAAGCTCACACACACGCACGCACGCACGCACACATGCCTGCACATCACAATATAAGTGCATTAAAACTGTCTGAAGATAATCAAGTCTGGACCAGACAATCCAGTGATTGACATCATGCGCTTGGAGCTATGCAATTTGGACACGATAACATGGATCAAGTCACCTAGCTTCACATCCTGTTAGTCGCCTTTCACAACAAGTATGGATTGCTTCAGATAATTCTACCCAGATCTTCACTATGAACACATCAATCAGCCCAAAAAATGCAATGGATTTGTTTGCCAAACCATATTTTAATGGATATGGAAACTCTAACAAATAGTTCTCTTGCCAACTTTCTATAATTCATTCTGTTACATGCTGTTCTGGTATGACTGAACAGTGTTTTGCAAAGCATTATTGTGATTACTGTACAAATAATGAACGAAAATGTTATGGACCATTCGTATTATTGCGGATATTTTTATGATTTTTTGTTCAGTATATGTATGGTGAATAAAGCTCAGTCTATGCTAACTTTTCTTATGAGTCCAATATCTAGTTGCTTGGGTGATGCAAAATATTGAGTCATCAGTTAATGTTTTTCAGTAATTAAAAGACTATTTGTTTTTTAATGCTGTGCTCATCCACATGATACCGGCCTCTCAGAATGTAGTGCATGTACTTGGACATCAAGATTACAAGTGATGACCAACATGTCATGACTTTATCAGGCCATTGTGAGATTCATTTATGCAATTGCAAGAAGTTTAGATACCTTTGAGATTATAGAGAAGTTTGTTTAATTTAACAATGTTAATTGTAATATTTTATTATTCCATATTTAATTTTGTTAAGACCTCGTGAGGATTGAGGATTAGAATAGGTCAATAGCAATCAAGGCTTGGTGAACAAGTCGATTGGATTACGTGGTACAGATAGGTGACTTGGATGTGTGTCATCACACCAAGATGGAGTGAATCATTGTGCAGGAAACCAAGCACTGGTTTGTCTGCTCCAGCCTCCATTATTTATAAACCACCAGCATGTACCATTTTTTTTAAGAAAGAAAGAAAAACATATTTGTGTCCAGTAAGTTCAAGGATGATGATTATTTATGATTTAAAATAAACTTTCTAATTTTCTTCTCCAGCAAAGTATCCTCAAAACCTTAAACTTGTTTGGATGAAAATTTCGAAATTGATATTGTATTCAAATGACTTATTTCCTGTTACTCATTCCAGACTTGTTTGGTGTCATGTGAGTGACATAGCATAAATGTTTCCCTTTGCATGAAGGAGTGCTCTGTTGATGAGCTTTTCTTTCATGATTTATTGAATTTTTAATAAAATGAAAGGTCAACTTTTTTTAATAGTCCTGTAACTGTCATTTTATCAACTGATTATGAAAGTTTCAGATGTACTTCCCTTTTGATAAATGTCAAAAGCTAACAAGTTAAAATATGGGAGATGTTTCCTTATTGTAGTCATGTGAACCTTGAATTTAGACAGAACAAAATATTTATATGTTAAGGCATGAACCCTAAATATAGAGTGTCCATGGTTAAGGGGGGGTGGGGTGGGGTTGTATAAATGTAACCTGAATGTAAAGGA
This sequence comes from Haliotis rufescens, assembly GCF_023055435.1. Lineage (NCBI taxonomy): Eukaryota > Metazoa > Mollusca > Gastropoda > Lepetellida > Haliotidae > Haliotis > Haliotis rufescens. Next base: position 3,768,529 of record NW_025964068.1, read on the forward strand.
GCACGATTGTTTATTTTAGTATTTTCTGTCTTTTGCGAGACTATATGCAACACGGAAATACACTAAACAATGTGTGGTTTAAATTTATACGGCCGCGACACCAGCTCGACTTCAAAGGTGACACGCCCACTTTAAGCAGACGAATTTGAATGACCTCCCTTTGATAAACGGAAGTAGATGTCGCTCATCATACAATGACGTTAGATTGCAGAAAGATGGAGATAAAACAAAATAGACAACATTGACTGATAAAAGCTGATAACTATGACAGATAACATCGAGTTTGGTCCATTGGAGTCGGCAGATCTCTCGCCAACAGGTCTGCAAACGAAAGTGTTATGTGTGTAATTTCTGTGCATCGTAATTGATGCAGTTTTGCACCCGAACAAGTGCTTGTCAATTTTACATAAATTCATGAAAATTGGCATGATTCTTCCATCAGTATGTACGGTGTAGGAAAGAAATAAGTTTGTAAAAACAAATGGTTGAAAGGCCGACGTTTGTTTTTCAATGTATGTAAGTTTATTGCGTTGAAATCATGCCATACGTTATCAGGTGACCATCTATCTTTTTAAAACACACTTCCTCGAACTGAAAATAGTCGATTGTGATATCTCAGTACAAAATATTGTTTGCATCTTGAGGTTGACACCATAAAAAAACCAATGTTATTGTACTCCACACATTCCTGTCTTGTTTTCCGGATTACAGAGATGCAGACATTTAACTAAGTTCAGCTGAACAGCTATGACCACAGCAATGTGTTTTCATTTTCATGCTGTCATGAGATGTAAGTGATTGCTGTCCATTATTGCTTCCGTCCATTCTTCCTTCCAAACATCCATCTGATTTCAATGGGAATGAGTTTTTTTGTTGATTCAAGGATGACAGCTCGATTTAGCTATATTCAACATGCACCAGTGCAATGTATTTTTGAAAAATGCAACATAGTATTTGTGCCTGAGGAATCCTTACTTGTCCACTCAACAATGATCTTTTACCACACTCAATATTAAAGCTTTATTTACCATACTGCATCTCTAATTGGTGTGTTATGTGCAATTCCTGACACATGACGCATGTCATCAGAGACCTGGGATTGTACTTATTTAGACTAGTTCATGCATCTATTTTTCAACTTTGATAAACTTATGGGACCAGGATGCAACCTGGTTATATCTGGTGCAAGTAGCTTTTCATGTCAACATGCATGTTAAAGTGCAAGTTAAATCAAGTTCCTTAAATCGATTCCTCGATGACATTTAGCATGCATCATTTAGGAGATAAACATACTGTCTTTTCAATGTAGAGCTAGGTTACCTGTAGATTTAACCGCGCTAAATTGAATTTGGAACCGAAGCGACCTCTTTGGTACTAGCAAATGTATTGAGTGAAGCGGCATGGGTTGAGTCTAGTTTCTTGAGTGGGTTGTTGATGTGGATTATGGATTCACCGACAACAGTCTTTAAACAAAATATGGTGCTGTATATGCTCAGGCAGTTTGTTTACACCATAATACTTCATTCGAACATGTGACAGGCATTTACAGCATATAAACACGGCAACTTGGAAAGCTAACATAAGGTGGGCACCTCGAAAGAAAACTAAGCAAGCTTTGCAAAGCTTTTGTTCTACACAGAATGTCACCATTATGACGTCTTATTACTCATTGTGACACAAAAGATATGATGTCACCGTCGTATGTAGAAAAGCACCAAATTCCATGCTCTCTGTTGTCCCCAACCTAAAAATACATTGTCTTTGTTGATTTCTATTGTGTTTTCTGCCCGAAATGTATTGCCACACATCCTTTGAATTTTGGAGTAACCTTAACTTTGCATATTGTTAACCTATAAATGTAGGTATAATTATTTAAATAAGCCTACCGACAATGATTGAAAAAAGTATTATTCTATGAATATTAGCTTCCTCTGTGATGTGGCCGTCAAACCAGCTGTTTCAATCAGAGGGGGTTTATTGTGATTTAATAGTCTCTGATTGACCAATCAGAATCGAGTAATTTCTAATCTCATTAAAATCAGATCTTAGTTCTCGCTACCGCTAAACAAAGATCTGAGGACATCCCATTACGGGTCACGTCAGAACAACCTTTCATCCAACCAATCAGAGCGTTGCTTACCAGATCATGAAAGTGACAGTCGGAATTTTCTAATCATGCAACCTCGAAATATTTAACAGAGGGTATTCCGAATGACAGTTATAGGTTTTATAATTATATCCATACAATCTAATCTAGGCCATCTATAAGCCGTTCCAGAATGTTCTTTTGATCAGTTTTAACATTTATGTTCGAGTGCACGTCAGAATATGTTTCGAAGCATAGTCGCCAGTTTGAAACTAGTGACGCAATGCTTGAGAAAGCTGCCTTCTGATTGACTAATGTCGATTTCTTGTCTGTCATTTCATTGGTCGGTCAAAGGTCGCGAAAGGTTCTGACGTGACCCGTAATGGGATGTCCTCAGATCTTTGTTTAGCGGTAGTGAAAACTAAGATCTGATTTTAATGAGATTGAGTAATTTCCAAATTCATGGTAGAATAAAGGCTTGTCAGAGATACTAATACAGCTATTCATGTATGTAATGCAGCTTTTGTGTATATGAAATGACAAGTCTCAGTCAGTGACAAGAACAACCTCATTTGCAGAAGCTTGGTCATTTTTAACTTTGTTACTCAAATTGACAGAAGCAAAATCACCTTCGGAATCCCTATAACCAGGCACTGACAAGAGATTGGTTAAGAATATATTTCATTATTTTTCCTGAAACTTCCCAAACGTATTAGGCTTGTTAGGACTGGTGCCTAATGTTTTCACAGAAATCAAAATTATTTGACTACAGTTGTAAGCATGCAAGGATGGAGAGGGATAATGGATGACTCTTCATGTTTTCATTAAACTTGTTTTAACTCAAATAAATTGAGAGTTGTTTTGCATTCATCATGTTTAACGGCATTCAATGCAGTAGTGCATTACAAAGTATTAAGACCCTTTTTTGCTCTTCCTTTTTTTTTGCATGAAAGACAAGTCACCTTTGTATTATTATTTGAAAATGGGAAAGGTATGGTTCGACCTCAGAGAACTCGTAGATGAATACTCTGATTACATTTTGTATCTCCATTCCATTATAACAAATACCCCGGACCCAAATGCCACCATAACTTGGTTTCGAGTTGAACTCACCGAAATGATGCTAAATATAGCCGTCCAATCAAATTCCCCTGTTCTTTCCTGATTGGAACAAGTACTTGACTCGCCTGGTTGCATGTCGTCTCAGCTGCGGCAGGTTACTCTCGGTAGCATGTGGACTTCAGTTCAAGCTAAAAGAGCAGTTATAGTAGTGTTCTGATTCGATTATGGAGTCTATAAATATTCATTTACTATGTAATTTTGCAAGTAAATCTATGCCTAACTCTCATTGAGAAAAATTGTTTTGATTGGTTGCTGATTTCCAGCTCTTGAGTGAGAGAGTCTCTGTGCTAAGTGATATGAGAGATTTCCAGGGCAGAACTCAAAATTCATGAAAGATATTTTAACCAGACTTGGCACATAGATGGGTCTAGTGGTGACTTTGACTGAAAATGGCAGCAGTGCTCCTTTCCGGATCAGATCTTGAAAACTGTAAAATGTTTCTTCACCAAACTTGGCAATAGATAGGTCTAGTGGTAAACTGGTGCCTTTTGATAGTTTGAAATTTCTGAAAAAATTATTTTTTGAGTTTCCATAGCAACTACTGAGCCTGAAAGCTGGCAGCTCCTGACGTCCTGCACGTATGGTTGTAGATGAGCTGGCAGCTCCTGACGTTCTGCACGTATGGTTGTAGATGAGCTGGCAGCTCCTAACATTCTGCACATATGGTTGTAGATGAGCTGGCAGCTCCTGACGTTCTGCACGTATGGTTGTAGATGAGCTGGCTGCTCCTGACATTCTGCATGCATGGTTGTAGATGAGCTGGCAGCTCCTGACGTTCTGCACGTATGGTTGTAGATGAGCTGGCAGCTCCTGACGTTCTGCACGTATGGTTGTAGATGAGCTGGCAGCTCCTGACGTTCTGCACGTATGGTTGTAGATGAGCTGGCAGCTCCTGACATTCTGCACGTAAAGTTGTAGATGAGCTGGCAGCTCCTGACGTTCTGTATGTTTTGTTGTAGATGAGCTGGCCACCTTGAAGCAGCGACTGGCAGACCTGGAGGAGAGGGAACAGACGCTGGCCCGCGAGAAGCTTGAGGCAGAGAGTGAGTTTGGAATAAAGAGAGCAAAGTTCAAAGAGCTTTTCTTGCAGAAAGAAGGTCAGTCCATGCTCTTGTGGATAGTGCTCTTGTAGGTAGTGCTGACAGTTCATGCTCTTATGGATAGTACTCTTGTAGGTAGTGCTGACAGTTCATACTCTTATGGATAGTGGTCTTGTAGGTAGTGCTGACAGTTCATGCTCTTATGGATAGTGCTCTTGTAGGTAGTGCTGACAGTTCATGCTCTTATGGATAGTGCTCTTGTAGGTAGTGCTGACAGTTCATGGTCTTATGGATAGTACTCTTGTAGGTAGTGCTGACAGTTCATGCTCTTATGGATAGTGCTCTTGTAGGTAGTGCTTGCCATGCTTATCATTTCCTAATGTTAAAAGTGAAAATATCAAGATACTACAGAAAGCCTGTTAACATGGTTAATTTGGATGACTGTTTACCTGTTTAGTTTGTAGATGTGTATATTCAACCAGTACAATGTGTCCACTGTGTTTTAAGGGGTAAGACTGCCAGAGGCCAGGGTCATTGACCACTGAAACCCCAAATGATCGTCAATTGACAATATGAGTCCCCTTATACAGGTTATATTTCTGAAACCTGGCCAGCTAACAATAAAATGTTGCTCTGGGGTCAAAGGTTATAAATAAAAAGTGAAAGAAATGATGTAAGTAAGTTTGTAGACATGTTATCCGGACCCATGAAGATTCCGGGATAGAATAGGTCTTCAGCAACCCATGCTTGTCGTAAAAGGCGACTAATGGGATCGGGTGGTCAGGTTCGCTGACTTGGTTGATGCATGTCATTGATCCCTATTGCGTGGATTGATGCTCATGATATTAATCACTGGATTATCTGGTCCAGACTCAAATTTTTACAGACCGCCGTCATATAGCTGGAATATTGCTGAGTGCGGCGTTAAACAACCAACCAACATGTTATCCGGGTTCCTACATGCATGAATTTGGAAGTCTGGCCTTGAAATGGCCTTGAATTTAAGGTCGTTATTTTGAATCTGCCTTGAACTGTTGAAAGGACCTTAAAATTTGTGAAATGCACATTTGGTAACTATTGTCAATTCTGCTGTGTTAAAAAACGCAAAAATCCTCCAACAATTTGTGATGATATCATGTATCAATTAGTATTTCCAAGAGGAAACACAGAGAAAAACTATCCTATGAAGCAGAGTCAGATATGTTGTTCCATGACAGTTGCCTCAAGAAAAAAACAAAGTTGTAGTTGTGCCTCACAGATATGATTAGACAGTGAATAAAAGTATTAATATTTAGTGATGTATGACATGATCATGATGATGAAGTACATCACATGTGTTCTGTGATAAGTTTCATAATACACTAGGATGTGAAATATTTCAATATTTGCTAAACAATTGGTCAATGAATATTGAAATATACCACTTACTAAACAAATTTGATTAGACAATGAATGACAGTATTCATTAAGTCATGTGTGACATAATGTGAATGTCTTAAAATAGTTCTGTGCTATGTTTCAACATAAGCTAGGAAGTTAAATATTTCAATATTTAATAAAATGTTTTTGTGACCTTTTTGTTATTTTCATGATTTATTGATTATCATACTGCTAAAAAATGCTAGGTAATTATTGAACATGGAGATTGTATGAACATTGTCCAAACTGCACAAAATTGCTTAAAATGCAATCGAATGTTTAAAAATTTCTTGGGGGGCATGCCCTGCTTACATCCCTGATCAATGGCTGGTGCTTGATTAAGTCATAATTTTGAAACTTGACTTGACTATATTTATAAATAAGGGTGTGGGGTATTATCGATGTGTTGGTAAATTGAGGTTCATATTTTCCACAAAACGTTTCACAATATCATTTTTTCATGCTCGATATAGCAGGTGATTTCAAATAGCAATTTTTATGTTGTGTTTTATGTTATATACTTGTCGAACATGGCAGTATTTTCAGTACATATTTCTGAAGAACAACAATTTTTCTTCAAACCAGAATTTTTCACTAAAAGTCTGTAAACCAAACTAATAAACAAATCGGGCCTTGGCAGCTTGGAATGTAGTCTCACTTTCATTTGTGTGGGTTTCTCACCGACTGTTCCAGATGAGCTGAAGAAGGAGAAGGAGACGCGGGCGGAGTGGCAGGACAAGATCAGCCAGTTGGAGGAAGAGCTCGGGCGAGTCAGGGCGGAGCTAGAGGGGGTCAAGACAGCAGCTGCGGTCACTGAGACGTCCCGCTGTGAGGAGCTCACTGAGATCCGGCGCCTACACCAGCAGGAAGTCGACAGTCTCCAGCATATTATGAGTGGTTAGAATTGAGCTCAGAACATTTCTAAAACTGAAATTGGTGTAATTGTTTGTTTGGTGTACTTGATGAAAGGCCATATGACCTTGTGTGCTGACCATCTCTACTGAATTCCTGACCATCTCCATTGAAGTCCCAGGATTATAGAGATGTAATGTGTATGGATGACCTGGTAATCCAGGGTTCATACAGGCTTTGGCCTTGAAGCTCAAGATCCCACTTGAAAAACCTTGAAAATCACCAAAATAGCTTGAAAAGCCTTGAATTTGTTTAAAATGACATTATACTTGTTAATCAAAGTATTAAAGCACACAAAAATATGTACCAAGAAGTTTAAAATGAGATTTGTCAGAGTGATAGATTTGTGGGCCAAAGACCCTGAAGAATTCATGACAGACTGAATTTATTTTTTTGGGGGGTGAAAAATATATCTTATTGGAAAATGTGAGATGGTCATACTGTAAGTCGTAGCAGGATCATGAGGGGTACGTGGGGTTTTATGTGACCTGCGTTAGGTTTTATACCATGAGTCGGAGGCGAGTGGTATAAAACCTGATAAGGGACTCATAAAACCCCACGTGATAGTAAAACCCCAATTGATAGTAAACAGCAGTTCGAATGAGCTGAGGTTAACTTGTGCTATGTCACATGACTTCCATTGACTCAGAAAAAGCGTCCGGCTTTATTCTGTCTCTCAGAAATCCACGTGCAGCCTGTATTGCCCGTGGCAGGGTTTAAGAGTTTTATTCCCCCACTGAGACATTTAATACTCTCCAAGGTGGGTTACACAGTATTTTGCCAAATTTTTTACTTATCCTGTATTACTCCTTAATGCATTGACTGTTTACCTTACGACAACAAAAAGACAGTGCGTAGCGATGGTTTTGGGTGAAGAAATAAAGTTGTTTCAAAGTCACACCCTGCCTTTTGTATGGACCATCGTCGCTATCAATGTGACCTTGATGACAAGTCACCTTCCCCACATCACTGCCTGTCGCACTACAGCAAGGACGGAATTTAGACTACAAGTTTCGGCTACAATTCTAAAATTTATCTATGATGGATGATGTATTCCTTTCATATTATTTTCACTAAGTTTTGTAGTTTTAAGTGGATTATTTAGGCGTAAAAAGATTTTGTCTTTCTTCCCGCCTCATAGATCATGTGGTCAGGCATGGAGACTTATATAGATCGGAGGGTCAGTTTTGGTGACATATAGATCCTATGGTCAAGCTCAATGATTTCAATAGATCCTGTGGTCAGGCTCATTGACATACCGTATATGACCGCGTATAAGCTGAATTTTGAGGACCAGAAAAAAGATTCTGTAGAAAGGGTTCGGCTTATCCACGGGATACACTTTCATGGTAGTATTTTTCAGATCGTGATCCGTCAGAAACATCGCCTGAATGACGGTCCGATAGATTACAACTTCCCGAAAGTTTGCAAGTTGCCACGACTAGAGCCATTATTGTTATAAATTATCAATAAAGTTATTATTATACACCCATGTTGTCATTATTAAAAAATGTTATGCATGTTACTACTTCCGATAATAAGTTTTTCAATTGAATGTTCGAAGTTTATCGTTCTTCATAAACTCCACAATCTTTACATGTAACAATATATTTAATCCACAGCTATAATATATAATCCACAGATGAAATCGCCAATAGCTATTACGTACATTTTGCAAAGTTCATAACTTGATAGTGAACAAGTGTCTAGCTTTATTGAAAGAGGCAAATAAACAACTGTAACGGCGAGTTATTCCGTTTGCCATTTGCAAAAACATGTGATCAGCTGTTTCCTGTGACGTCACAAATGGTGACCACTGTGATTGCTTCCTGTTGTTTAAAAAGCAACACGGTACACAAGGAAATGAGCACTGATAATAACGGGCCGATTGTTATTGTTATGTTGTTTACACAAACACTTTCAAGCTGTGGGTGCTTAGCGATCGTGTTGGGAGTAGGGGCTTAATTCCTTTGTTTTCGAGAGATTAGTTTTAATAAACTGGAGAAGCCTGTGAGTAAGTGATGGTCATTATCCCCCGCCGCGCGAAAGCGCGAAGCGGGGGATATAGTATTCACGACCGTCCGTCCGTCCGTCCGTCCGTCCGTCCGTACGTCCCACCTGTTTGTTGCCGCGATATCTCAAGAACTAAACACTGGATTGTCTTCATATTTGGAACTATGGTGTATATACAGACTCCGCAGACACCAGTCGGTTTTGGTGACCTTGACCCCATTTTCAAGGTCACAGCAGGCATATCTGCTTTTGGAGTTGGAAAACGGTGTTGCCGCGATATCTCAAGAACTAAACACTGGATTGTCTTCATATTTGGAACTATGGTGTATATACAGACTCCGCAGACACCAGTTGGTTTTGGTGACCTTGATCCCATTTTCAAGGTCACAGCAGACAAATCTGCTTTTAGAGTTGGAAAACGGTGTTGCCGCGATATCTCAAGAACTATACACTGGATTGTCTTCATATTTGGAACTATGGTGTATATACAGACTCCGCAGACACCAGTCAGTTTTGGTGACCTTGATCCCATTTTCAAGGTCACAGCAGACAAATCTGCTTTTAGAGTTGGAAAACGGTGTTGCCGCGATATCTCAAGAACTAAACACTGGATTGTCTTCATATTTGGAACTATGGTGTATATACAGACTCCGCAGACACCAGTCGGTTTTGGTGACCTTGATCCCATTTTAAAGGTCACAGCAGGCAAATCTGCTTTTGGAGTTGGAAAACGGTGTTGCCGCGATATCTCAAGAACTAAACACTGGATTGTCTTCATATTTGGAACTATGGTGTATATACAGACACCGCAGACACCAGTCGGTTTTGGTGACCTTGACCCCATTGTCAAGGTCACAGCAGGCAAATCTGCTTTTGGAGTTAGAAAACGGTGTTCCCGCGATATCTCAAGAACTAATCGCTGGATTGTCTTCATATTTGGAACTATAGTGTATATACAGACACCGCATACACCTGTCAGATTTGGTGACCTTGACCCCATTTTCAAGGTCACAGCAGGCAAATCTGTTTTTGGAGTTGGAAAAACCGGTGTTGCCACAATATCTCAAGAACTAATCGCTGGATTGTCTTCATATTTGGTACTATGGTGTACAGGCGGGGGATATTTCGTCACTCTGTGACAAATACTTGTTTAATTTGTTCATAGTTTATTTAATATAATTGGATTAACATACAATAGTGGCGGCAATTTTTGAAGTTGAATTGAAGCAAATTGGTGAGATACTGCATAGGTGTATAAAAGTTGGAATATTTTTATTGCGTGGCATTCTCATCATGAGTTGAAAATGCCACGCTTACGATGCTGCATTCAAACTGCGAGTTGTCGCTGTTGCTGGTACATTTTCTCACGGGTTCATAATTCTATATACACCGATTCACAAAATGGCACTTCGCTGTTGATGGCAACAAAAAACGATCAAAATGAGATTAAAAAAAGACAAGAGAAACAGCTTCCCACATTATGAAAGTGGATGACTGGTTTGTTAAATCTTCATTAGAAATAATAATGACTTTTTCAATATAATTACAACGTTTTCCATCTTATATTATTGAATATCTGCGAGTACTTGCACATGTCTTGCAGTCCGACTTCGCAGTGTTTTTTCCCTTTCACTTCCTGGTTCGGCTTATCTTCGGGTCATATCATTTTCTTTCGTATTTCAATGGTCAAGTTAACACCTCAGCTTATCTACGGGGTCGGCTTATCTGCGGTCATATACGGTAGAGATCAGGTGGTCAGGCTTGCTGACTTACTTAGATCGGTTGGTCAGGTTTGGTGACTTATATAGATCCTGTGGTCAGGCTCAATGATTTCAATAGATCCTGTGGTCAGGCTTGCTGACTTACTTAGATCAGGTGGTCAGGCTTGCTGACTTACTTAGATCAGGTGGTCAGGCTTGCTGACTTACTTAGATCAGGTGGTCAGGCTTGCTGACTTACTTAGATCAGGTGGTCAGGCTTGCTGACTTACTTAGATCAGGTGGTCAGGCTTGCTGACTTACTTAGATCAGGTGGTCAGCCTTGCTGACTTACTTAGATCAGGTGGTCAGACTTGCTGACTTACTTAGATCAGGTGGTCAGGCGTGGTCACTTAATTTACAGCCTAAGCATTAGATATTGCTCTTAATTTTAAACACTGACAGCATTTATTCATTTTCAGGTCTCTCTGATATATATATATATATGTATATATATATATATATAAAAAAAGACACTGGTGCTTGTCAAAACCCCTTTTGTCCAGTGTGAATAAAGGAATTTTGACAAGCATGAGTATCTGGACTCTGTTTTTTTGTATATTTAATACTTATACACCTGATGAAATACTTTGTTTAAATATGATCACATAACTTCATATATTTTGTTGGTTTTTTAGAAGCAGCAGATGAGGCTTCCAACTCCACAGCAGCTCAGTACGAATGCGAGAGAACCAAACTGTCCAATCTCACCGTTAAGTACGAGGAAGAAATTCAATCATTGCGAAGCAAACTCAGTCAGGAAAGGTCAGTTAAAGAAGCATGCTATGGAATACTGTTCATGCTATACTGTTCGATGCCAGCCTTCCAGTGTCTATGGTCGTGTGTTGTGCTGCATCCAATGTAGATGACAGGCATCTAATCACAGCTATATATACCCTATGGACGTAGAATAGATTTCAAGCACCTCATGTGTGTTGTCCCCTGTGGACAAATAGGTTCAGAGTAGGTACCCAGTATTAAAAGGAGACCGGTTGGTGATCAGATGATTGTATGGCATCATGGCCCTCACAGTGGAGCACTGCCCATACTTACAACTACTAGTTTGCTTGGATGATACTCAGTTGTTTACATACTACTTGAATATCGGTGTCTGCCACATTAAAAAGCATTCAGCCATGCTTGTTGTGTCAGGTGTGTCAAGTGTGTATTTGTGGGTACAGGGACGACTGATATTGAGGTTTGGATGGGTGGCCACCATGAATGACATTGAATGCATACACTCAACATATAGTTTGGGGAAACCTTGTAAAGGTTAGTAGTTTTCTTCCAAAATGTTGTCATGATTCTCACTACTAATTGAAAATGAATAGTACACCTTTTATATTTGGCAGGTTCTTGCTTGTGGAAATGCCTCATGCAGTGTTAGAAGTCAAATTGTGACATGCTTAGACGGAGTTAGTTTACTACAAATGTGTGTTACATGGACCTGGGGCCACAGTCAAATTATCTAATATCAAATGTTCAAAGTTTGTTTCATTTGTGTTGTCATAATGTGACTACCAAGGATGTTGTATTTGTCTATTGTGTATCTGCATTGTAGGCAACCATTCACTCACTCATTACCAAGGAGGCCTCAAAGTTATACATGGCCTATAAAGATGATGTTTTGTTTCAGGGAAGGTTTTCTCGCCAATGTTGCCAAGTCTTTGAAGCGAGTAGGAGGGATTGGCCCCAACCTGACTCCTGAACAGGAGAACTTAGAGGACAGCATGAGGAAGGTGGGTGTACGTGAAGGACTGTGTGACCTCGTAATAGGGACTTATGTAGGATCATTGGTGGGTGTACGTGAAGGAGTGTGTGACCTCGTCATAGGGACTTATGTACAATCATTGGTGGGTGTACGTGAAGGACTGTGTGACCTCGTAATAGGGACTTATGTAGGATCATTGGTGGGTGTATTTGAAGGACTGTGTGACCTCGTCATAGGGACTTATGTACGATCATTGGTGGATGTATGTGAAGGACTGTGTGACCTCGTCCTAGGGACTTATGTACGATCATTGGTAGGTGTATTTGAAGGACTGTGTGACCTCGTAATAGGGACTTATGTACGATCATTGGTAGGTGTATGTAAAGGACTGTGTGACCTCGTAATAGGGACTTATGTAGGATCATTGGTAGGTGTATTTGAAGGACTGTGTGACCTCGTAATAGGGACTTATGTACGATCATTGGTAGGTGTATGTAAAGGACTGTGTGACCTCGTCATAGGGACTTATGTAGGATCATTGGTAGATGTATGTGAAGGACTGTGTGACCTCGTCCTAGGGACTTATGTACGATCATTGGTAGGTGTATGTAAAGGACTGTGTGACCTCGTCATAGGGACTTATGTAGGATCATTGGTAGATGTATGTGAAGGACTGTGTGACCTCGTCCTAGGGACTTATGTACGATCATTGGTAGGTGTATGTAAAGGACTGTGTGACCTCGTCCTAGGGACTTATGTACGATCATTGGTAGGTGTATGTAAAGGACTGTGTGACCTCGTCCTAGGGACTTATGTACGATCATTGGTAGGTGTATGTAAAGGACTGTGTGACCTCGTCCTAGGGACTTATGTACGATCATTGGTAGGTGTATGTAAAGGACTGTGTGACCTCGTCCTAGGGACTTATGTACGATCATTGGTAGGTGTATGTAAAGGACTGTGTGACCTCGTCCTAGGGACTTATGTACGATCATTGGTAGGTGTATGTAAAGGACTGTGTGACCTCGTCCTAGGGACTTATGTACGATCATTGGTAGGTGTATTTGAAGGACTGTGTGACCTCGTCATAGGGACTTATGTACGATCATTGGTAGGTGTACGTGAAGGACTGTGTGACCTCGTCCTAGGGACTTACGTAGGATCATTGGTAGGTGTATGTGAGACAAAGGATCTCCATGTCCTAATCATAAGGGCTAAAGCAGTGTAAGATGTGACTCAATCATTGTTCCTTCAGGCCCAGGAAGACGCGGAGATGCTCAAGTCCGTGGTGATGCCACTTGAGGAGGAGATTTCTATGCTGAAGGAAAAACTGAAGCTCGCAGAACAGAAGGTATGTTAGATAACAGGCATGAGAATATGAGGGAGAGTCTAGGGACGCCAACAAGTCTTCCTTCAGGCTTTAACATGGGCAAGGTCATGAATTATAAAGAAGTGACAGTTCTCAAATTGTGTTACGCCCTGTCCAATACACATATTTGTTGATGAAAGATCCTCAGTGTACACAGAGATGTATATTATGCAAGATATTTGTGAATTGTATATACAGAACCAGAGTTCATGCAGTTTGTCAAGTTATAGCTATAAATGTGTCAGCTGTGATGTTTGTTAACTGTACCACATAGCATGAGGGGAAACTGTTGGAGGAGACAGACGATTGTTTTGAATTTGTCTTGTTTTCATGGACATGCATGTGTACTGAATCTTCTGATTGCTATACAGATATCTGTGAATGAGTGTCTGTTGGGTGATGAGGCGAAGAAATCTCCATCTCTACCAGATCTGGATGATTTAAAGGACCCTGATGAAAAGGTATACACATAAGATATCTATTGAAACTTGTTCATCTGAATGTTCTGTGTTCGTGTACAACTTGTCGACATGTGTTTTTATGAAAGCTTTTCAACATGACAGCATACCATATCTTTATGCTCTTGTACAATGTTGTAAACAGCAGAGTTTAGTGCAAATGTGTCAGTGTCTGGTTGATGTAGTTTAAGGTGAGATCAGTGCTGCCTCCTTCAGCCAGTGGTGTACATGATGCAGGTTGCTAGGAAATGTCTGAAATGGGGCTTTGTTCTTACTTCCATGCAGACTGCCTCCATGGTCTAGTGGTAGAGCGTCTGCCTAGAAAGCAGAAGGTCGGGGTTTGATTCCCCAGGCTCGGCATTCCAAAGATGTTAAAATATGGTACTTGATGTTACCCAGCCTGGCACTCAGCAATAAGGGGCTAAAACAAAACTGGATGGCATGGAATAAGTATACAGTCAGGTCTTGTTAATCCAACAATTGACTTTATCCGACACTAATGATGGGAACCGAATAAATCAGTGCTATTTAGACCCGTTAATCCGACAGTCTCGCACTCTGACTCCGACACACCTAATTTGCAACAAATTACCGAAATCACTTATTAATCGGTCTCCCGTTAATCCGACACAGTAATCTGCGTACTCTGTGGTCATCTGCCCGCGAGTACACAGCCCCGTGTTTTGATGCGAGACAAGTCGGCTGGTAGCTACATATTACAACAAACAACAATTAATGCTTTAAATAAACAAAACAGGATTAATCACATGCTTAGATTACCTCAATATCATTAAAATCAGATACAAGTTCTCGCTACCGCTGAGCCCATCCCATTACAGGTCACTTTAGAACGGCCTTTCGCAAACTTTGACCAACCAATGAAATGCCTAACAGGAAGTCGACATTAGCCATTAAGAAACAGCTTTCTTGAGATTTGCGGCACTAGTTTTAAACTGGCAACTTCCATTCCAGGCAATGCTTTTTAAAATATTTTGAATCAGTCATACAGCCCGAACTGTGACTTGACTGTACTATGTCTGAGTGGGTTATTTATGTTAAGCTGCGGCATGATATCTCAGTAGGCTAGCACTATAAAAACATTGGCATTAGTACAAGCAGACACACAGACAGACAGACAGACACACATATTTCACCTTGACTTGCTTGATGTGCAGCATTGCAGCTAAATAACTGGAACTTTTAAATAATCCCAAGTAGGCTATATAAACCAGGGGGTAAAATTGTGATCAACGTCCCTAGGCTGACAGGATACAATAACACACTATCAACGGGTCACTGAGCCAGACTCACTACATCCAAGACAGTTGCACATGTAAAACCCTCCATTGATGGGTTATTATATTTTGTGGGTGGAAAATTGCACTTGGCGGGTATGTTGTAGATTGCCAAGCTGATGAAGTACTTGAAGGGAGAGAAGGCTGCAAGGACGGACCTGGAGATGTATGTGGCAGTCCTCACCACGCAGAAGAATGTCCTGTGTGAGGACATGGACCGGGTCCAGAAGGAGATGAATGAGGGTGAGGCCTGGGACTTGGTATTGGCACATAAATCGTATTGGAATAAATCGAAATACAGAGAGCTGTAGTGCGATACATATTGCAATACGTATTGGGGGCCGAGGATGTTCAAATGGAATTTTTCATTCAATAACCCAGACTTCAGATTGCGAAATGGGTAGTATGAACAACCGAAACTACCCATTGATTATGTCAATATGGAATGTTAATGTAAACATTGGGAAGTCTGTGCTGTTTAGATAGGAACCCAGTCCATCCAAATGCCTCCGGATAGTAGATCAATTTTATGTACTTATATATTAATTCTTCTGTGATTTTGGAAAATATTAAAACAGTTGTATTGTGATACATGTTTTGCTGACGGCCATATTGCATTATACCAGTATACCAGTTATATTGCACACACCTATATGGAATGTCCTCGTACATTGCAAGTTATGTTAAGCATACATTCTGCTGAGATTCTAAGAATCAATGGGACTGAGAACCTCTAACATGTCTAATCAGTGCTAGATGAGATTACATGTGAGGAGGAACATCCTAGGTGTTTCAGATCTGATGTAATGTGCAGTAGGTATTTTTGTGGATTGTTGTCTCTCTCTTTCTGCAGTATGTTCGCTGCTGGAGGACGAGAAACAAAACCATGAGGCACTGAAACAGACATGGCAGATGGCCAATGACCAGTTCTTGGAGTCACAGCGACTCATGATGATGGACATGCGACGCATGGAGACTGTCCTCACCTCTGAGCAGCAGAGGCAGATAGCAGGTGCTTGTTGTAGACCTTATCTAAAAGCTTCAAATAATGGTGAAATATTCTCATTCCAGTCTGTTTCAGATCTACAGGTATTGTGAGCTGGATGTTAATTCACAGCCAATGTGATGTTCATGATTGTATGTACTGTATAGTTGATGCCCTCTGTATCCAGAATTTATGAGGCCATCTCATGTCAGACCTGCTTTTGTAAATGTTATTGTTTTAGAAAGAGAGGTTCTTTGTAATGAATATTAACAATATTTTCAGAGCTCCAACAGAAAGATTTGGAGCGGGAGGCACAAGAGAAGAAAGTGAAAGATTTGGAGGAAGCCAGGGAAAAGCAGGAGAAGGAGCTGGCTGAGAGAAGGAAACACAGTGTATCAAGGATGGGTGAGTAGTCTTCGGGGTGAGTTGGTAGGTAGACTCATGAGAAGGTGGATATGGAAGGTGGAGTTCTGTAGAGTTGTGAGAAGGTGGATGAGTAGATTTGGGGTGTAGAGTCATGATGTAGAGTCATATGAGAAGGTGGATGAGTAGAGTTGGGGTGTAGAGTCATATGAGAAGGTGGATGAGTAGAGATGGGGTGTAGAGTCATAAGAGTGAGTGAGTGAGTTTGGTTTTACGCCGCTTTTAGCAATATTCCAGCAATATCACGGTGAGGGACACCAGAAATGGGCTTCACACATTGTACTCATGTCGGGAATCGAACCCGGGTCTTCTGCGTGACGAGCTAATGCTTAAACCACTAGGCTACCCGACCGCACCTTAGAGTCATAAGAAGGTGGATGAGTAGAGTTGGTGTGTGTGGTCAAGATGTAAAGTCATGAGAAGGTGGATGAGTGGAGTTGGTGTGTGTGGTCATGATGTAGAGTCATGAGAAGGTGGATGAGTGGAGTTTGGGTGTGGAGTCATGAGAAGGTGGATGAGTAGAGTTGGGGTTTAGAGTCATGAGAAGGTGGATGAGTGGAGTTGGGGTGTAGACTCATGAGAAGGTGGATGAGTGGAGTTGGGGTGTAGAATCATGAGAAGGTGGATGAGTGGAGTTGGGGTGTAGACTCATGAGAAGGTGGATGAGTGGAGTTGGGGTGTAGAGTCATGAGAAAGTGGATGAGTAGAGTTTGGGTGTAGAGTCATGAGACGGTGGATGAGTAGAGTTGTGTAGAGTCATGAGAAAGTGGATGAGTAGAGTTGGGGTGTATAGTCATGAGAAGGTGGATGAGTGGAGTTGGGGTGTGGAGTCATGAGAAGGTGGATGAGTGGAGTCATGTAGACTCATGAGAAGGTGGATGAGTAGAGTTGGGGTGTAGAGTCATGAGAAGGTGGATGAGTAGAGTTGGGGTGTGGAGTCATGAGAAGGTGGATGAGTGGAGTTGGGGTGTGGAGTCGTGAGAAAGTGGATGAGTGGAGTTGGTGTGTGTGGCCATGATGTAAAGTCATGAGAAGGTGGATGAGTAGAGTTGGGGTGTAGAGTCATGAGAAGGTGGAGTTGGGGTGTAGAGTCAAGAGAAGGTGGATGAGTGGAGTTGGGGTGTAGAGTCAAGAGAAGGTGGATGAGTAGAGTTGAGGTGTAGAGTCATGAGAAGGTGGATGAGTAGAGTTGGGGTGTGGAGTCATGAGAAGGTGGACGAGTGGAGTCATGATGTAGACTCATGAGAAGGTTGATGAGTAGAGTTGGGGTGTGGAGTCATGAGAAGGTGGATGAGTAGAGTTGGGGTGTAGAGTCATGAGAAGGTGGATGAGTAGAGTTGGGGTGTGGAGTCATGAGAAGGTGGATGAGTGGAGTTGGGGTGTGGAGTCATGAGAAGGTGGATGAGTGGAGTCATGTAGACTCATGAGAAGGTGGATGAGTAGAGTTGGGGTGTAGACTCATGAGAAGGTGGATGAGTAGAGTTGGGGTGTAGAGTCATGAGAAGGTGGATGAGTAGAGTTGGGGTGTGGAGTCATGAGAAGGTGGATGAGTAGAGTTGAGGTGTGGAGTCGTGAGAAGGTGGACGAGTGGAGTCATGATGTAGACTCATGAGAAGGTGGATGAGTAGAGTTGGGGTGTAGAGTCATGAGAAGGTTGATGAGTAGAGTTGGGGTGTGGAGTCATGAGAAGGTGAATGAGTGGTGTTGGGGTGTAGAGTCATGAGAAGGTGGATGAGTAGAGTTGGGGTGTGGAGTCTTAAGAAGGTGGATGAGTAGAGTTGGGGTGTGGAGTCATGAGAAGGTGGATGAGTGGAGTTGGGGTGTGGAGTCATAAGAAGGTGGATGAGTAGAGTTGGGGTGTGGAGTCATGAGAAGGTGGATGAGTGGAGTTGGGGTGTAGAGTCATGAGAAGGTGGATGAGTAGAGTTGGTGTGTAGGGTCGTAGAACCACAAATACTTCTGGATTCCATAGCTGCAACCTTCCAATACTCATCCCGTTTCAGAGCTCTTAACTAGTCCATCATGTTTCCAAGCAAATATAATGCAGTACATATCATAAATTACTACTCCATCAACGCATGTCAATTAAGTACAATAAGAGCAATATTTTAAGACTAACTTGGTGACATTTGCACCTGAGAGAATGCACAGGACGGCCATCACCTCAGGTTATAGGCCATTTCATATATGCATGCAAGTTTATCATCATTTCACTGTTAAAGTACATTTTAAGGGTAATCACAATATCAGTTAAGACAGGCTAGATTAGGTCAATTCGCGTTATTTTGATATATGCTCTTTTTATAGTCCTATGACTCGTATTACATTAGGCCAGATAAGCAGTTTTCTAGCATTTCCGACAGTACTTCAGTGGTGTGAGTGTGTGTTAGTCTTTTAGGACTAACAGGATCCATATTAATGAGGTTCGACTGTATTTATAGCATAAAACATGTACATAGTGAATCAAAGACGTTTTCATTATAGATGGCAGTGTAACAAGTATACATGGCTTGTGTTGATGACGACATGCTACTATGGACACCTCTTTGTTCTTTGTCTATGCTCATTACAGCATGTCTGCTTCAGAACAAGCTGCTGCCTCTGCTGCTTTAAGTGAGGATGAAACCAAAGAGGTATGGTCACTTTGAGCCTGATACCTGTAAATCTGTTTGCTCTCTTCATGATGGGTAATTCTTTTAGTGAATATGCCAAATTTGTGATCTTCCCCAAAAGTAATTCTGTAACATTCCATGATAAAGAGTTTTGTAGCAGTACTCCGTCTTTACAACCCGACTCAGTCATTCTTTGAACTGTTTGATCCAGAATAACAGAAGGCTGTGTTCACTATAAGTTTCATTGATTTTATTCTGCAGCTTTTGATTCAAGCTTTTATCGACTGTTTAGTAACCCAGTTGTGAAAGTGTCTATCAGTAGTTCTCTCACCGATGGCCATAGTGTTACCCATAAGTGTGCAATTCATGAAGCTGCTTTCTGTGTACTGTAATATATATTGCTGGAATAGTTAAAAACTCCCTCTGTCACTGTTACAGAAACTAAAGAGACGTCCCAATGTATTGGACAAGTCTCAAAGCCGGTCAAATGCATCACTAATTTCCAACACATCAGAAGAACTCATTCCATTTGATGTGTCAGCAGACGATGAAATCCGCAAATCACTTTCTAGTCCGGACATCAACTTTGATGACAAGTTCCTTGACAGCGGTGTCCATGACAGCCTCAGTGAGGTGGACGGCATGACCATCAGAATTAGTCCTGATAAAGTCTTGAATCTCCCTTCGCTTACAGAGGCTCAGATGAAATCAATTACTGGTAAAGGAATGCTTTGTTTTCAAGGGATCTGCCCACAGTTACTTTAATGTTGCCATAACAGGTGGTTTATTATATTCCGTTTCCAGTCAGTATGAACATGTGGTTGCAGTGTGGTTTCATCGTTTGGCATTGCGTGTCATTGTACCTTGTCGGTGTAAATTGTTGCTCATAATATCAATCACTGGTCCAGACTCCTAATGTTTTAAGGCTGCCATCATATAGCTGGAATATTGCTGACTGATCATGATACTTTCCCACTTAAAAAGACAGTAAAATGTTTTAGCACAAAGAAGCATTATTCAAACGGTCAAGAGAAGATGAAACAAACTTTGTTTCTTTGTTTCACACCCCTATTATGATGTCATGATCTTCTACAGACAGGAACGCCAAGTATTGTGACCTGCACCTAACATTGCTATGATAAGCCTATTCCTGTCACAGATCCCACCCCTGACTCGGAAGCCAGACGTATCTTGTTGGCAAGTGCCAAGATGAAGACTGAAGGATTGTCACTGGAAGGGAAGCGGCTCGTTAGTGAAAAGGAGTGGAAACTAATACAAGATGAGGTAAAACTACTGCAGCAAGTAACAATGAATCTCACCAAATTGAGGGTGAGGTAGTAGTTCCATGAAGCCATTGTAAGTACATGTTAAGGCACTGGTAGGTCCCTAGGGCCTTTGTACAGACACATTGTAGTCTATCATGTTTTTGTTCACAGTGATGGGGATAGTATACACCACTCTGTTTCAAAATACAAGGGCCTTCCTCTATCAGGTATGAGAGTTAAGACAAGTTTGCGAAACTGGGCCCTGACTGACTTTGACTCATTGTACGGACCTTGGCGTGATGCCATCTTGTTTTGGCTAAATGTTTGCTTGTGCCCAGGTGAAGTCTGCACGTGAGAAGCTGGGTCGACCCTGTGATATGTGTACCAACTATGAGACGCAGCTGCAGACAGTGCAGGAGGAATTGAAGGCCGCTACCACAGAGGCCGCACGGCTGGACCGCCAGCTGAACAGTGAGAAGCAGGCCCTTACCAACATTACCAAATACCAGACCGAGCTGGAGGAGGCTTTGAAGGAATCATCAGAGGAGGCCGAGAAACAGGTGAGCCAGGGGACAACTATTTGATATTCCAGTGGGGCTCGGGAATTGTTTAAGTTAGGTTGCATTAACAGACTCCACAAAGGGACAGTTATGCTATTTTGAACTTGTGTGTCACATGCACAATGTTTTCAAATAAATGCTATTTTCAGATTTCCAGTTTAAACAACAAGCTGCAGGACTGTGAGAAGTACCTGAAGGAATGCAAGCAACAGTTCATCCAGTCACAGCTACAGCTACAGGACCAGTTGGTAGGCAAATAGCACCTGCTACTGTCACACTATAATCACAGCTACCACTACAGGACCAGTTGCTAGGCAAATAGCACCTGCTGCTATCACGCTATAGTCACAGCTAAAGCTCCAGGACCAGTTGCTAGGCAAATAGCATCTGCTACTGTCGTGGGACCACTTGTTAAGGGTAGAATAGATCTTCGGCAACCCATGCTTGCTGAAACACGTGACTGGATCTGGTGGTCCGAGTCCCTGAGTTGGTGGATGCATGTCATCATATCCCAATTGGTCCCAGGGTAGAATAGATCTTTGGCAACCCATGCTTGCTGAAACACGTGACTGTGGATCGGGTGGTCAGAGTCCCTGACTTGGTGGATGCATGTCATCATATCCCAATTGCGTGGAAGGATGCACACGGGATTGTCTGGTCCAGACTCTATAGCTGGAATATTGCTGAGTGTGGCGTTAATAAACAAACAAATCCTTGTATTATGTAGCATGGAATGAACTGTCATAGACATACTTCTCTACCATAGAGCATTGCATTGTGGTCATTACCCAATAAATAACATGGTGTAACACTGTTTCTGATCAAATGAGGTCCTTTTATCCCCAGAAATCACTCACAGAGTCAAGGGAGGAAATCCAGAAAGAGGTAAGGGTGATCTGTTTGATCTGGACTTGTCTTTGTTCCACACAAGGTGCAACATCTAGTTACAGATACACTTGACTAGAAGTCAGTGTAACTCTTGGAATAAGGACATCAGGACTACAGGAATTACTGACAGACAGACAGAAATGTCTCTCATATGCAATGTCCACTTGGGGGATCTGAGGGCAGAATATGTCCAAAATACCTCATGTTTTCTATGAAAGAACTGATACCAATGGTGTTTGGCTCATAACAATGTCGGATGTGGCTGATTGGGTGTCATCTGTCCCATAACAATAAGAATTGTTGATTGGGTGTTATCTGCACTGCCAACATGGTTCATTGCTCATGCTATCAACCAGTGGTCACACAGTGAGTCCTGTCCAGACTAGATCCAGGTTGCAGTGACATAGCTGAAATCATGACATCGTGACATCATGTTTTTGTCATAATTTAGCCTATGTTTTGAAACAAACCTTGCTGTGCTTCAGATAAAGCTTATTCAAGAAGAAAATGATAGCCTGGTTGGGAAACATTCAAAAACTGCCCAGCAGCTGCAGAACGAGGACATCAACCTGCCGAACAACATGGAGGTGAGGAGAGCAGCAGACAACCAGCCCACAACACTTCTGTGTGACTAACTCACTGTTCCCAACATAGTCGGACAGTTAGTGTGGGCATGTTGCTATTCTCATTTTTCCTGTTGGCAATGTCTACATATGTACGGAGGGTATGTCTGTAAATTGTGAGTAGTTTATCATGCCATTGTTGATGATTTCACTTGAATGGTGGTGTGTAAGTTAATGGGGTTTCAATCTGCCAAGTTAAGAACAAAGGCCCATTTCAGGTGGGAGTCATATCTATCTCAGGGCTACTTGGCAAATCATTGCTTGTTTCTTTCTTCTCATAATCTAAAAATATAAAGGCTCTTGTTCTCTGGTGTTGCATCACACTGTACAGAGTTATGTCCTTTGGCTGCTAGGATCTGATGGTTGATTTAAATGCAAGCTTTGCCCAAAATATAATCCTTGGTCTGTCAGCAACAAAATCGTTTTGTGGGTTTCCTGGTGGTAGTAAGCATCAACGACCTGAGGCATTGTGGCTTTTCCTCCCAATGTCACTGAAATAACTGAAATAAGCTGAACTCACTCAGTCACTGTTGTGATGCTCATGTTGCAGGAGATGCAGCTGTTGCTGCTGAAGTACCGGGAGGAGATCATCGCGGCCAAGGTGGCAAAGGAGCACACCGAGGAGACGCTGAGGAGTGAGATCATGTTCCTCAAGGACCAGGTGGTGTCAGAGCAGCAGGAGAAGAACACCATTGAGGAGACACTCAGCCAGGAACTCAGCACCCTGCAGGAGAAACTAGGTGAGGAAAAGGAGGGTCTCACTTGGCTGGTTCACTGGGCACATGTAGTCAAAATATTTTTGGAAATAGTTCTTGGTAGACATATAGGAGTGACACACCACACACCTTGTCATGTCTTGAAGCCATACCCACGTATCCCAAATAAACAGACTTGACAGTTATGTGGAATATAAGCCAGGTAAAGATCAGTCTGAAGAAAATAATCTGAAAGTGATATTAAACAAATGACAGGAAAATAGGCTATTGTATTCTCTAGGTAAGTCTCCTTATACTTACCCAAGAGACTCATTTGTACTATAGGAACCATGTTTGTTTGTCTCAGTATGTCATGAGAGTGTGCAGTCCGAATTGGAGAGAGAGTCTTCAGTGCGGGCGGAGTCTGAGACCAAACTCCGTGAGACGGAACAGTCACTGAAGAGCGTGCAGGCCAAGTCCAGGCAACTCATCAATGCACTACAGCAACGTGTGGAGGAGCATGAGCGCTCTAAGGTAGATAACTCTTCTCATCCCTTAATCTACTGACTGGTTACTTTGGACACAACTGTTCAATTCTGGTAAGATATTATTTTTTTTGCCACCGACCACTGTTTGTGGAGGATTTCTGTTATAGCTGCAATGTTGCTGACATAATGTGCAGAGATGCAACCAGTATGGTTTGGATGGAATCGTCGCAATATTTGGAACCAAAGTACCAAAATATGATTAAATGAAATGGATTACTAACTTCAGCAATAAAACCATAGCCAGCACCTTGGGCGGAATCAATAATCAATGAATAATCAAGTGTTTTAGCTTGTGATGGGAAGGTTTACAAATGTTGAGAAGTTTGGGTGATGACATGCAATGCAATAGATTTGTTTTCATCAAATCATACAGTTGATCAACTACTTATTACTAATATTTCTTGCACCAAATCTTTTTACATATCCTGCAATACTCCTTTATGCATTCACTGCTTACCTTACGACAACCAAAAGGCAGCATACGGCGATGGTCTTGGGTGAAGAAATAAAGATGTTTCAAAGTCCAACTCCTGCTTTTTGCACTGACCACCGCTGCTGCCATGTGACCTTGATGACGTCACCTTCCTCGCATCACTTCCTGTCGCACTACAGCAAGGACATGTCTCAGCAGACCTTCAGCTTTGGATATATTCTTAATTTTATCTACGATGGGTGATGTATTCTCTTCATATTACTTTCACAAAGTTGTGTAGTTTTGTGTGGATTATTTAGGCGTAAACAATTTTTTTTGCCTGCAAATGTAGTCCAATTGTTAACAATTCTCAGCTATGTATGTATAACATATTCATATGTTTTAAAATACTAGTAGCTTTGGCGTTACATAGAGTTTGCATGTATCAATATTTGTAAAATAAACTTTCAACTCATAAAAAATAGCTACCGAAAGAATATAGTTTAATTCTATGGCAATCTCAACAATTCTCTATTTAGCGTAACTTATGCTTGCGAGTTGTAATAATTGTTGTGGAAAAAAATCTTCCAAGGATCCTCATCCACGTTGTTGGGCATGCATGCAGATTTGCTCTCCAAACTTTAAATGTAATTTTTGTGCGCCTCTCTCTCCAGCGAGTTTTGCAAATTATAGACAGGTCATTCACAAACATATTTTGTAGCAGTCCTGTTGAGTGGAGAGGAGATGTCACAATTGCTAGAGGTTAGTGACGGACATACTTCTGTCATTACTATGCAGCCGTTATCTGTGGGGTGGGTAAAAGGGACACCATTTGGTCACATCCTATATCGATTCCAGGATACGGGAATGATTAGGTAATTGGAAGAGGACTTCTCCAAGCTTACACTTGCTCCGTCATTTAAGCCACCCAAGTTTATGAAGGATGATTTTCCAATCCATGCGTTTGCGGTCGCAGACCAAGCTCATATTTTGGATGAAGACATACAAAAGATGACAGGCTCGTCAAGGCCAACCACCCTTAAGGTTCAAGATACTAGATTTGCGTTCATGGAAACGGAAATCATGTGTGTACTGAAACCTTTGTCAGCACTAGCGTCGTCAACGTGTGCAGTGGATCAGAGGATAACCCTAACCGATTAGATCATTTCAAAACTATAGTGGATTTCCACACGCAGACTTGGTTATTAAGCGCTTTCCAACTGGGACTGTGTTCAAGCACAGGCTGCTATGTCAATCTTGGTCATCTACTTCCCTGTTCAATGAACAGATTGCAGACACACACGCCAAAGTTAGAAGTTATGCTAGGGATGAGACCGTGCACATCTCTCATAATCTGTCCCAGCGGGACCGTCTTAAATACCAAGGCAGGGGAGGTGATAAGAGGGTGTTGGACCGTAACGTTGGGTCGTCCCAGTTGTTGATTCCCATTTGGGCGGGATACTGAATCTGTTCTGGAAAAACTGGACCTTTCTCTAGAAAGGACCGTCTAGACGTAGAGGTAACCCCACCGTTGACCACAGCTCCTCAGCCTTGGAAATATCCAAGAAAGCAACATCTGCTATCAAAATCCAACATAGCCATACTGTTGGTGAAGAGAGCTGTAGCGATTGTTCACACCCCAGATGTTACACCGGGGTTTTGTTCTCACATCTTTCTGGTACCCAAGAAGGACTCAAGACAAGATGAGAATGATCCACAATCTCTACGTGTTGAATGAACATTATCTGAAGCATCCACCTTATATCTGCCTCACCACTTTGCGACTGCTCAGAACCAGCATAAAGGCGTTCGATTCCTTGATCAGTCTCGACCTGCAGGATGCCTACCTGCATATACCCATCAATCCCTCCAACCACAGGTTCCTCAGGTTCCAGTTCAATTGGGTTCACTACCAATGGGCAGTTCTCCCATTTAGCATTTCACTGGTCCCGTGGCTATTTACACGAATAATGAAGCCAATAACTGTGTTTCTACATCTGAGGAACATTTGGTTCGTGTTGTATATAGACGACTGTCTCCTGTGCCATCAACATATACCGACGTTAGTACGCCATCCAAAATTTACCGGAGCAGAACTCGAAAACTGTTAAATTTTTCTTCATCAAACTTTGCATTTATATCACTTAAGTGGTGAAGTTGTGCCTTTTGCTATTTTAAAATTTTCCATTTTTTTTATTTTCCAATTTTCATGAAAGCATGCTGGACATAGGCTCACTATGTGAGTGATGTTAGTTTCCGAAGCAGAACTCAAAAACTGTTGAATATTTCTCCATGTTACTTTTCATAGGTTTAAACTACATACTGAACTGGTGCCTTTTGCTATTTAGGAATTTTAGAATTTTTCATTGTTTACGTTTCAATGGCAACAAGTTGGACTTAGGTTCTATAAGGGTGGTGTTCGTTTCCGGAACGTAACTCAAAAACCGTTAAATACTTTCTTACAAAACTTTGCATGTCTACAAGGCACATACCGAACTGGTGCCCTTTGCTATTTAGGAATTCTTTTATTTATTTTTTTTTACATTTCCATTGCAACAAGTTGGACTTAGTTGGTTCTATAGGGTAGAGTTCGTTTCCGGAGCATAACTCAAAACCCATTCAAAACTTTCTAACAAAACTTTGCATGGCTATCAGACTCATGCAGAACTGGTGCTTTTTGCTATTTAGGAATTTTAGAATTACATTAAGTAATATGTTCCCATTGTTATACCGAGGCTGTTGTCCCCCACAACTGCTCTTATAGCGAAATCTTCCACAGAGATCTCAATCACCTCATGCAGCACGTGCGTAGCCACCTAGCTGCCATGTGACACCCTTCACTCTTGTCTCTTCGCTTGCCATAGCAAGACGTGTAAATCGACTGCTCTACTGCGTTTCTACAGCTTTCCGCCTCCTGCCTATCCTTGGTGATATTTATTACTGTTTCTTATCCTAAGTAAACTGTAAATTATGTGGCGTTCGTTATACGGCGCTTAGAAAACTTTCGCACCTTTTTTTCGCTACTAACGGGGTGTGGCGTCGGCACTTTGTGTCTTCCGTCCACCTTTAGTGGTATATCATGGGGTTGTTTTGCATCACCTATTAATATATGTATCTGTATATGTTATATGTATTTTATGTATTCGCTATTATCGTTTGTTTTTGTCTACGTTTGTGAATATGTTTGGTGTGTGTGTTGTAACCATGTTTTTGTTGAACAATGTCTGACATGGAGATGGATCTTTTGTCCAGCACCCCAGCTACTCCTGTTAACAGGCGCTGTGGCTCCTGTCAGAAGTTTTTGTCTTCCCGGGATCCTCACGATCGTTGCCCTTGCCCGGTGCACCCTGTGCGAGGGTCTGGGGCCGGAGGATTTTGCGCGATACAGGCGCTACGTGCGCTCAGCTATCACCCCTGAGGTGGCCGGTTTGTCTGGTAGGGCGCCCATTGCGGGCACTACCTCCTTGGCGGCGGATCCCTTGGCGGCCCTTGGGCTGTCCGGGGATTCTGTCGTGGCTTTGTTGTCTCAACTGGTGGACTCCAAACTGGCGTACTTATCTCAGGCGAGTCCGCCAACAAGGCTTTTCCCGCGTCAACTTTGTTACGCGGGATCAAGCCGTCTTCGGAGAAAGCCTTCGCGGCGGCCTCCTGTTGGGGACTCCCGTTACCTCCTCCCTCGTGGAGAAAGGTTTCGTTCCCGGTGCATGACCTGGCCTTCCCCGAGGCAGGTCCCCCTGGGAGGCCCATGGGGAGAGGTTGGGTGTCCATGCCCCACCTGCTGCTACAGTCACTCAAGCGACTTTACAGCAAATGGACACCCTCTCACGGCACTCCATGCTCGCTATGTCACATGGCGACACCCACTTTCCCCACGGACTGAGACCAGCTCATTTATAATCGGTTTGAATACATTGCCTTGAGTACATTGCCGGGGCTTCGGCCTTTCTTTCCGGCACGTGCCATTTCTTGAGGCGGCAAGCGTACCTTGCCGCCTCTGGGTTGGACGCGGCCAACCAAGAGGTGTTACTTTCACAGCCTTCGTCTGTGCAGACCCTGTTTAATAATCGGATTCCTGGTGTTCTAAAAGAACAGCAGTCTGCTTCGTCTGCCGCGGCATACGTTGGATCTGGTTGGGTCTGTGCACCGGGGTGGTGCCCCTAAACGGAGTGCCCCTCAGGATGCTGCGGACGGGAAGTCCAAGGGGTCGGTGTCTTCTTCCTCCCGGAAGAGGTCCTGCCCTGAGGGCCCCGGTAAGGGCAACATGCCGCCCTTTCGGGGGAAGAAGGGACACTGCGGGAAGCCTAAGCCGTCTCGGGACGGTAAGGGCTCCTCCAAATGACTCTCACTTGCAAGGTTCGTGTGCAAACAACGCCAGTTTCGGTTGGCCCGTCAGCGAACCCGAGTCATTCAGCCCTGGACAGTTGCGCCTGCCACAGCCTGTCAGGCCTCCCTTCCCTTCCCTTGTCGGAGCCAGACTCCAGACTTATTGGGAGAATTGGGAACAAGTGTTCGAAGACCCGTGGGTGGTCAACACGGTCTGGTACGGCTATCGGCTAGATCTCAAAGCGGATCCGTTGGCAGGTTTCTATTCGGAAGCCGATCTTCCCATCCTCGCCGATGCCATCGGCAGGTTGGTGGAGAAGAGGGCGGTATGGGAGTTAGCTCTACGAGAAATAACACCGGGGTTTTACTCCAGGATATATCTCGTTCCAAAGAAGGACAGTGCCGAACTCAGAATGATTCACAATCTGAAATCGTTCAACGAGTTTTACCTGCACAAGCCGGTGAAGTTCAGAATGTTGACCTGATCGACCTGAAGGATGCTTATCTGCATGTTCCGATTCACTCGGACCATCACAAGTATCTCAGGTTTGTCTTTCAAGGCAGGCACTACGAGTGGGTTGCACTCCCATTCGGCCTTTCGTCCGCTCCCTGGCTATTCACCCGGTTAACCACCCCCATAGTGGGGTTCCTCCACAGGAGAGGTGTCAGGTACTTCGCGTACCTGGACGACTCGCTAGTGGCCAATCTAATGACGGACACGCTGTCCCGCCAACTCGATTTCGTACTTTGGCTCTTGGAGCAATTGGGGTGGATTGTCAATCTCCCCAAGAGCGAGTTAACCCCCTCACAGAACTTGAAGTTCATCGGAGGTCGGTTCTACACGGTGACCCATCGCCTCTTTGTCCCCCCAGACCGGTGGCACAAGATTCAGGCAATGATTGCCAAAGTCTTAGCGGTGCAACAGACTGTTCACTTTTGGGAACAGCTGTTAGGGCTACTTGTGTCAGCCCAGGACTGCACTGATCGGGGTCGTCTCTGCCCGCTGCAACGGTTTCTAATCCAGTTGTTAGCACAGGAGGAGAACAGTGCGACCATGGCCCCCCCGGATCGGCTCCGACCGCATCTGGAGTGGTGGATGGTCCCTTGCAACTTCAACAGACGCCTCTCTAGTGTGCTGGGGCCCCCATCTAGAGGGGGAGGGGAGCTCGGGGCTGTGGTGCGTAGACGAACTAGGTCTTCACATCAATTGCCTCGAGTTCAAGGCAGTGTTAAACGCAGTCAATCACTGGAAGCATCGTCTCGTCGACGCCCGGCTCATGCGACCGACAACCTGACGGTAGTGTCCTATGCTTCCCAAGGTGATACAAAAGCTCAAGAAGACAAGGAATCTTGCTCTGACTTTGGTCCTGCCCTGGTGGCTGTCGAGAGGGTGGTTCGTCGAGCTCAGAAGTTAAGCAGAAGACAATCCACTACCCCTCCCACAGTGGTTCAACCTACTCACCCACCTTCACAGCAAAGTGACTCATCTAATAAGGTTTCGTCTGCATGCTTGGTTCATCTTAAAAAGGCGTTATGTGCGAAGGGCTATTCGGCGCGGGCAGCTAGTGCTATAGTTTTAGCTCATTGTCCCTCCACCAGAGTATTTTACGATGACAAGTTGGGATCGTTTGAGACGTTTTTCAAGGCAAAAAAAAAAGATCCAATAACTGCATCACCACAATTCCTAGATGAATACCACCTACATTTGCGTACAAAGAAACCCTTGAAAGCTAGCACCATTACTACGTATTTGGAAGCACTTAACTCAGTGTTGTCGTTTAAGAAAAATCGAAAATGACCAAGGTCCCGGAACTACAGGCTCCACTCATTCAGGCTTGAGGATCAGAAGGCCAAGTTTCGTCCCCCTGCTTGGGACTTAAACGTGGTACCTCGAGGTTTGCGAGGACCCCCTTTGACCCCCTCTATGCATCCTCATTTTATGACCTCACCAAGAAAATAATCTTTTTCTTGGCATTAACCACGGCGGCATGGGTGAGCAAGCTACATGCAATCGACATCACCTTTGTCTGTTTTGAGCATGCTCTACACGGAGTGGCACATCTCAGGTTGTGCTTGGTTGTTGGTTGGTTTGTTGTTTAACGCCGCACTCAGCAATATTCCAGCTATATGACGGCGGTCTGTAAATAATCGAGTCTGGACCAGACAATCCAGTGATTAATATCATGAGCATCGATCCACGCAATTGGGATTGATGACATGCATCAACCAAGTCGGTGAGCCTGACCACCCGATCCCGTTAGTCGCCTTTTACGACAAGCATAGTCACCTTTTACGGCAAGCATGGGTTGCTGAAGACCTATTCTAACCCGGAATCTTCACAGGTCAGGTTGTGCTTGGATTTAATAGCAAAATGTTCATTTATCAGGCCAACCCGATCGTCCATTCACGCTCCCACCAATATCGTCGATTGTGGGAGTCGAAGATGAGGGTGAACTTCTATTCATCCCCTGTTCCCAAACTAGGCGTGGCTTGAGGAATCGGTTATTTATGCCTGTATCTCCTATGTCCAAGACCAAATTTATTCGCAACACCATATCTCAATGATTACGCACAGTCATCCTTCAGGCTTATGACATCGCCAAACTTGATCCGCCAATATTATTGACAAACATCAGTTGTTGTTTTGGTATGTGAATTATTGACCGTCCGATACAGATGCATTAAGGAGTAATGCAGGATAAATAAAAGATGTATAGCATTTTTGAGCTCGGGGGACAGGCAGTGAAGTGAGGAAGGTGACTTGTCATCAACATCACATTGACAGTAGAGGTGGTCAGTGTAAAAAGCAGGAGTGGGACTTTGAAACAACTTTATTTCTTCAGCCAAGACCATCGCCATACACTGTCTTTTTGTTGTCGTAAGGTAAGCAGTGAAATGCATTAAGGAGTTATGCAGGATAAGTATACAAATGTAAAAAATATTTAGATTTTACTAACTTTATACCTTAAATATCAAAGTATTTCCCAATTACCTCAGTTTGGCATCCCTGCTAATGTGTGCCAGAATGTATAATCATGATTTTGAACCCCAATATTATTATTATTATGTTTGGTTTGTCTGCACCATACAAAACCAGTCAGTCAGTCATGCCAATGGGGATTACTATTTTGTTCTTCAAATCACTCATTTTAGACCCCAATTGTGCCTCACTGCATCTATTTGGGGTTGACACCTCTAAATGTAGCATGACCAGTGAACACATGAATCCTTGCCGGACTACTTGAGAAGCATCAGTTGATGTGTTGTTGCAGGTGAAGCTGGAGGATGACCTGCACAGCTTGAAAGGAAAGGTCCAGTCTCTGCAGGTCGACCTAGACAACAGTGAAGCAGTGCAGAGAGACTTTGTCAAACTCTCACAGTCTTTGCAGGTCTGTGTTATCCATCATTCGTCAAAAGTCACATAATAGACACTTGTAACTTAGGTCCTGGGTAACTGGTGATGTTTCTTTACACAAATTGATCCAGTAATCCAGCAGTTTCTTTCAGGCAAAATGACTATGGATATGTAGTGGTAAGCCAGGGTAAGTTGAGCTGTAACCTGACAATTAACCCTGGATGACTGTATGAGGTCCGCCCACTGACGCGTACCATTGTGAAGAAAGGGGTAGCGGTTGGTCTGCCACAAGTACTACGATACGTATGTGCATGTCTCAGCTAAGAATCCTGGTATCGACTTGTCACATTGACTTCTTAATAGTCTTATGAGCAACACTTGTGTCCATGGGAGGGTAGTCAATTTCATCGCCATGACTTGCACATGCTCAACATGTGTACACCCTCTCTACCTGTAACAAACCAAATATGTTTGCCCAACTTCTGTGCAGCGCCTACTTGTCTCAAACGCGTTTTGTGATTTGGTTCAACTTATCCTGGATTACCAGTAGTTGATATAGATCTATTTAGGAAAGTCATCATGTAGCTTGGTAACAAAAGCACTAAATGTTTGACAACAATTAACAGAGTGTTTATCATTTTGATTGGATTCTGTTTGGAAAAATATTAATGAAATTTTCTTTTCTATTTGTTTATTTGAATGGTTATCTGCATAATCATTGTGACACATTTCTGGTGAGTTGTCGACACACATAAATTTCATGATTTCATATTTGACATGATCTTCTTCTGTGCACCATAGAACTTGTCTGAGTTGCCTACAGCTCCAGCAACACATCTGTGCAGCTGCAGTATGTTTCATCCTTTGTGAGCCCGGATCAATTTTAGTACATATGTCCTCAGATTCAGCTGGAGAAGATTCGGCAGGCAGAGAATGAAGTGAGGTGGCAACATGAAGAAGATGTGGAAGATTGCAATAACTGTAAACAAAATTTCAGTGTCACTCGCAGGAAGGTAAACAACTTTACGTTTGGAGTCATTGAAAAATTTATTAATAAGCATTTTCTCAATAGAGGCTTTTGTGAGGAGACATGCACCTTTGTCATAGACCTAAACCTCTTGATAGGCATTATGAAGTTAGTAGTTTATGGAGATAAACCTTTTATTGACATCACTTTCCTTGACATTTAGCTGACATTATAACTGAAATGTTCTATTGTTCAAAGCACTGTTCATTCAACTCACTCAAGCACTCACTCATTCACTCCTGTCCCTTCTGTTGCAGCATCACTGTCGGCACTGTGGAAAGATATTTTGTAACGAGTGTACATCCAAGACAGTGCACAGCGGGCCCAACTTCAAACCTTCCAAAGTATGTGATGTCTGTCATACAATACTGGTGAAAGATGCCACACCCTACTTCAGTACAGAACCCCCGGCGACACCCGACTAGGGACATGTTTTAGCCTGTCTTACTTGATGTGGAGAAGACCATTGCTCTATCAGAGTCACAACTGTACCATTACATTGTCTTACAGGATAGGGGCCACTGGTGGCCCAGTCACCTAAGGCACCACATTGGCCATGCAGAGTTGCCTTCCTTAGCCATGCTAGAATGTGATCATTGTGGGTTAGAATGCCAGATTTGCCCAGATTATGATTCTTGTCAGCACTATGCCTGTGCAGGTGGGTTTCTCCAAAGTGATAAACTTCTAAGATTTGAATCACTTTGGACTTGCCTACCACATCAAGCTGTTACTCAGAGCAGTCTTATACCAAACTCATGCACTCACTCCTACGGGATAGGATGCACAGGGATACACAGGGATATACCTTACCCCAAGAATCTAGCAGACTTTGGATTCAGCAGCTGACATGGATACCCTTACCCCAATAATCTAGCAGACTTTGGGGCCGCTGCTGAGACAGGGATAGACCTTACCCCCAATAATCTAGCAGACTTTGGGGTTGGAGGCCGAGACAGCCACAGACGTTCCCCCGAGAATCTAGTTCACTTTGGGGTCAGTGGCTGAGACAGGGATAGGCCTTACCCCAATAATCTAGCAGACTTTGGGGTTGGAGGCCGAGACAGCCACAGACGTTCCCCCGAGAATCTAGTACACTTTGGGGTCGGGGGCTGAGACAGCCACAGACGTTCCCCCAAGAATCTAGTACACTTTGGGGTCAGGGGCTGAGACAGCCACAGATGTTCCCCGAGAATCTAGTACACTTTGGGGTCGGGGGCTGAGACAGCCACAGACGTTCCCCCAAGAATCTAGTACACTTTGGGGTCGGGGGCTGAGACTGCCACAGATGTTCCCCAAGAATCTAGTACACTTTGGGGTCGGGGGCTGAGACTGCCACAGACCTTCCCCCGAGAATCTAGTACACTTTGGGGTCGGGGGCTGAGACAGCCACAGACGTTCCCCCGAGAATCTAGTACACTTTGGGGTCGGGGGCTGAGACAGCCACAGACGTTCCCCCGAGAATCTAGTACACTTTGGGGTCGGGGGCTGAGACAGCCACAGACGTTCCCCCGAGAATCTAGTACACTTTGGGGTCGGGGGCTGAGACAGGGATAGGCCTTACCCCAATAATCTAGTACACTTTGGGGTCGGGGGCTGAGACAGCCACAGACGTTCCCCCGAGAATCTAGTACACTTTGGGGTCAGGGGCTGAGACAGCCACAGGCCTTCCCTCGAGAATCTAGTACACTTTGGGGTCAGGGGCTGAGACTGCCACAGACCTTCCTCCGAGAATCTAGTACACTTTGGGGTCGGGGGCTGAAATAGGGCATTTGTCTTCTGGAAGCAGAGGGGCATTATCAGGAGCAGTCTCAGTGTAATAGACATCTTTGGCGAGAATGTCTTTTTTGAATATTTTGACATGTTTCCACTGTTTGAGCTAGTGGTTATCCATTGGAGTTTTTGTTACTTTTGAGTGTAGGACAGTGGTACACCTTGCCAAAGACCCAAGTTCTATTCTTTGAGTACTTATGCTTGAAGACTGTTGTCTGCAGTTCCATCTTAGTAAGTAAAGCCTCTAATAATGAAAGATATGATCTGACATAACAGAAGTCGAATGTCTGTAAGCTGTGTGTCTAGCAGACCTACCCCGAATATGGTGACCAGACCCCCTCCTGTGTCTGCAACAAGCATAAGATCGGACATTGTGTAGCTAGTGCCTCCTAGTAGCAGTGTGTGTATGAATATGTGTTTACAGGCAGGCTGTACAATATGTGAAGCATTCTTAAGGGTGAAATCTTGCTGGCCAAGATGGTAGGACCTTAAATGGCAAATAACATTTTCATGATTTGTCTATAACTGGCATGTGCTTAACAAGTTATGAAGAACAGTTATGCCAGCTCTGTGCAAGTGGGTCCCCAGTACCCCCCTTGTCCTGTGATCTGACAACATGGCAAGCACTGACTGGATTGTGCTCATGCTATCAACTGCTGGTTTGTCTGGTCCAGACTTGATGACAAAGTCCAAGGTGATATAGCTGTAATACATGCCGACTTCACATGCATCAACACTGGTGGACTCTCTACCAGCTCCTACAGTAATGGCTCGCAACTTGGTCCAGTCTCAGAACCAGCTCTCTGTGTTGGTCAGTTCAAGAAAATGTTATACTGACCCTGATATGACCTTGTACTCTCCACCTACTGTGATCTGTTATTTGTGTATATTTGTGTAAATAGCCCTCGCTCCTGTACATGCTCTGTGGACTTTTGTATATGGTCAGCTGTTGTTGTGATCGAGAACCACGCTTGCCGTTCAGTCAATGTAACCATCAAGTCATTGTCAGTACTTCATGAGTTTGTGCAATCCTCCATCACCCTTGAACATGTTCCACCAATAAACCAAGCCACCGCCTGCTTCCAGCAACATGGAGATCAGCTAAGATACTAAGACCAGAGAACTCTTCAATATCAAAGCTTCACGCAAAATTCCATGAGGGCTCATTTGACTTCCTGGTGAGTTGTACACTGACCTGAAGTAGACATGCATCACTAGGACACTGCGCATCTGTATTCAGACCTGATGGAGGACTGTGATGTTTGTAAACCTGTATTGATCATGCATCCAAGACAGAGGAAATGTTTCTTAGATATCACGCTTTTAGTCCATAATGGCACATAGCGTCTTCACCTGTCAAACATTTCAGTGATTATTTGTGCTTCGAATATTAAAGTTGTTTGATCAGATTTTGAAAATGTGATACACGTGTTAAGTTGTATCTGAGTGAAGACAGTAAGTCATAATGTAGACTTGTAACATAGAGTTTCTTGTAGAGTAGTAGAGGTCACTCATTCATCGTAGTTTGGGCGGTTTTCATAACTTGATTTATGGATTGGTTTCTGATCTAAAATATGAAATAGATACCAAGTGAGTTACCTCCCTTGCTATGTCACGATTTTGAAGTTTATTCACTTACTAAAGTTTGTTATCAGAGTAGGAAGAAAAATGTCTGTTCTTAAATCTTTATTCCACATATGTGAAACTGTGAGGTCAGCAGATCCACAAACCAAGCAACTAGAAAACCTGCCGTAGTTACATTGGTGCAATTTGATTTTGTTGATTTTGAAGTTTGGTGCTTAACATACCCTACTGTGACCAGATGCTGTAAGTATTGTCTACTATCTCATCAGTGGCTAATCACATTGTGCTCTGTATACATTTGGTGATATTCTTGAATATTGTATCAGAGTTTAGTAAATTAGACAGCACATGCTCATCAACACAATGTTCATCTTAGCTCAGAAGTGATTCTTTATTACATGTCCAAACAGAACGGAAGGTTTGTGTGAGGTTGTGGCTGTCTGCCTGTCGACTGTCAACAGTCATTTTAAACATTTTGACATCCATGAAGAATGCTGAAGGGATCAAACTGTGATTGGAAAATAATTGATCAAAGAAATGGTGTGATGAAAGTTTATATTACAAGTTTCACTTTAATCCTGATCGATGTAGCGGCCATATTGAAAATGCTATGATTTACTTTGATCACTGATGTATTGATTGATTATTCATTGGTTGAAGTTTGATTTTTATTCCTTTTATATGTGTTCAGTATTATTAGAGAGAATTCCCCCAATTACTTGTTCATAACTTCATAACTTTTTTCTAAGCCAAGGATTATGTAGCCTTAATGTGTAATGACATCAATGTAGAACTTCCCAAAATCTTGTGTGACTGGATTTAGGCTTTGCAGATTGTGTTCCCCTAGCCATACCAGGAGCCACTAAAGATGGGTTTAGTTTAATCGTGAATGTGAACCTTCCACTTGTGCGTCAGTGTCCATGATTGTGGTTTTCACCAGCGTTGTCAGCATCTGCAAATTGCATAACATTTGAAAATCCGGGTTACAAATAGTCTTCAGCAACCCATGCTTGCCGTAAAAGGCATCAATCAGGATCAGGTGGTCAGACACACTGACCTGGTTGATGCATGTCATCGTATCCCAATTTGCGTAGATTGATGCTCATGATGTCAATCATGGGAATGTCTGGTCCAGACTTAATTATTTACAGACCGCCGTCATATAGCTGGAATATTGCTGAGTGCGGCATTAAACAACAAACACACAAACAAAAGCCTATCATTTGACTTTCTTTCCTCACTAAGCTGAGATGTAATACAACTTTTGAAGCACTGTAAAGCCAAACACACTCTCTCCCTCACTTCATAGGACATTTCTTCCTAATATGGTCCATAAAGCCATGATAAGTTACGTAGTTGATTGTAAATTATTACTTGATGGCCAGGACTGACAACTACATGATTTCATCATTTGCAGGTTGATTTAGACTACTTTTGTAAAGGGAGACTTCCCTAGGCTGATTATTGTCCTTTGAGTAAAGGCTTTTCTGCAGCTAGTTTAACCCTATTTGTTATGATAAGATGAATCTGAAGTCAACAAGTTATGATGTAATGTCTTGTTTCAAAGGTAGCTTTATGTGTTACGACTGACGCATGTTTTTCACAGTTTCTGATTAGAGTGGTTAGTTTCTTCATCATTTATTTCTTTTTAATATTTTACAAATATTTGTTAACAGGAAAAATGAAACATGAAAACATATGGTCAGGGTTGATTTGGGGTAAATTTCCTGAATAAAATAATGAAACAGTGAAATTATTAAAGAAGCTTATTTTGCAGTGAAACAGTATTTCTAAATGTATCTGGTGGTACATTGGTCATTTTTACAGGGGTAGGGGTTCCAGAGGTGTTTGATGCACTACTGTACTGAGAATAACGACCCTCGCCTAATGCTTGTCATTTGTTCTATTGTTGGAAGCCCTTCCCATGTCATTGTACATTTTATTTCATGACCTTCCCTGAATAGACAAAATGCAAAGTACTTAAATTACAATATGTTTTATTCATGCAATGTTCATTTTTTGATGACCCTCCACAAATATGTGTACTATTTTTTGTGACCCTCCCCAGATTCCCTCTGACCCACCAACCCCAGTAGTAAATGGCCCTCAGTAGAGAAAAGAACACTTTTTTATCTGGCTCAAACATATTGACCCATCTATTTTCCATTTGTAATGACTGTAACTGGTAGTGTGTTAAACAGAATAAGTATCAGCAATGTGTTTACAGGTGCACAAACCATCACCTATTCTTCAAGGTACAGGCATTTTTATGTCGAATCTTCTTTCCAGAACTTTATGGTTTATGCGTGGCAGGGCTGTAGGGTGGTGAAGTTAAAAAGAATGTTATGAACAATAATGTGTTTTACATCTATGTATATTTTGGGTTTGTAAGTGTTTTCAGTTCTGTTTTTACCAACTACCCAATCAGGTTGTAAATGTCTGAAGTGGGTCGGCAGTGAATGGGGGATGTATGAGTAGCTTCAGTATTATTTATTTCTGTACATACTAGATAGACTTCAACCTTCTCATTGATGTATACAAGAATATGCTCCTTTTGTACAATACTTTGGACAGAATTTGATATATGTATGGGAACTACGTAACTATGCTTATACACCTGGCATGTAGATGTCTTCACACCTGGCCTGTGGATGTCTTCACACCTGGCCTGTGGATGTCTTCACACCTGGCCTGTGGATGTCTTCACACCTAGCCTGTGGATGTCTTCACACCTGGCCTGTGGATGTCTTCACACCTAGCCTGTGGATGTCTTCACACCTGGCCTGTGGATGTCTTCACTCCTGGCCTGTGGATGTCTTCACACCTAGCCTGTGGATGTCTTCACACCTGGCATGTGGATGTCTTCACACCCGGCAAGCAGATGTCTTCACACCTAGCCTGTGGATGTCTTCACACCTTGCCTGTGGATGACTTCACACCTGGCCTGTGGATGTCTTCACACCTGGCCTGTGCATGTCTTCACACCTGGCCTGTGGATGTCTTCACACCTGGCAAGCAGATGTCTTCACACCTAGCCTGTGGATGTCTTCACACCTTGCCTGTGGATGTCTTCACACCTGGCCTGTGGATGTCTTCACACCTGGCCTGTGGATGTCTTCACACCTGGCCTGTGGATGTCTTCACACCTGGCCTGTGCATGTCTTCACACCTGGCCTGTGGATGTCTTCACACCTGGCCTGTGGATGTCTTCACACCTGGCCTGTGCATGTCTTCACACCTGGCCTGTGGATGTCTTCACACCTGGCAAGCAGATGTCTTCACACCTAGCCTGTGGATGTCTTCACACCTGGCAAGCAGATGTCTTCACACCTAGCCTGTGGATGTCTTCACACCTTGCCTGTGGATGTCTTCACACCTGGCCTGTGGATGTCTTCACACCTGGCCTGTGGATGTCTTCACACCTGGCATGTGGATGTCTTCACACCCGGCAAGCAGATGTCTTCACACCTGGCAAGCAGATGTCTTCGAACCTGGCAAGCAAATGTCTTCACTCCTGGCCTGTGGATGTCTTCACACCTGGCCTGTGCATGTCTTCACACCTGGCCTGTGGATGTCTTCACACCTGGCCTGTGGATGTCTTCACACCTGGCCTGTGGATGTCTTCACACCTAGCCTGTGCATGTCTTCACACCTGGCCTGTGGATGTCTTCACACCTGGCATGCGGATGTCTTCACACCTGGCATGCGGATGGTGTATTGTATTGTTGATGCATATTGCTTTTGATAAGTTAGTGTTCCATCATTCGTTTATTGTTTCAAGTAACTATTTGTTATCCTCAACAATGTAACCCTTTAAGTCTGCTTTCTGTCGTGTTCAGTTCCAGGATGTGGCACTCTACTGAAGCACTACATGGTGTAGAAAGCTTCAATGACACACAAGCATTCATTCCATTAACTGTAACTATGGTAACATGCATTCTAAATCCAAAACACTTTTTTTTCTTCAAATTGTTTTTGTTTAAAGAAACAGAACCAAGATTTTATTTGACCTACCTGTCAGGTGAACAGATTTGAATGTGTTTATTGCTGCAGTTTGCATACTACACCTACAATGAGGAACTGCCCAGGGCCCGTCAGGAATCAGGGGACTTCTGCCAAGGTTAGGACAAGGACTGGTTCAATTTCATTCTTCATTCAGATTGGGCGGTGGGGTAGCCTTCGCTCGTCATGCTGAAAACCTGGGTTCGATTCCCTGCATGGTTACAATGTATGAAACCCATTTCTGATGTCCATAGCCGTGATATTGCTGGAATATTGCTTAAACCATGTTAAACCACACCGACTCACTCACTCACTTCAAACAGATGAGTTTTACCAACATCTAAGATCTGTACAACATTGACCTTTTCCTATACTGATATGCTATGACTTATCCTCACTCCACACTTCACTATATCTGTCTAGAACTGATAAAACAGACAAATGCTTTCTTACTTTGCAAAGAGTTCTGATATTTAACCACAAAGCTGCATTCCCAATACGGAAGAGAGTATGTTGTTTTTGTTTAGCACTGCAGGAAGAGCTGAACTCCTGTACAGTTTCACATGTTCCCTATACATCGGCTTACTTCCTCATCACTCATGGTTCTAAAAGGTATTGGATCAATGGCTATGGTTGAATACTATTAGGTGGTTGAAAGGGTTGTACTTGATGGTCTTTACAGGACATAAACACTTTTCGCTTGTCAGTTGAGGGGACCTGGTGTATCAGAATGTTCGCATCAAGTTCAAAATGAGGATTGTGAGTAATATTTCATTTTGATGTATTTGTTAGAAGAGGATATGTGTCACCAAATTGTATAAGGCGATGCAATTTGCTATGCAGAGTTGCATCCCTTTGCTACGTCAGAAACCTATGATCATGGTTTCAAATTCCAGACTGGACTGGAGCTTTTCTAGGTTTCTGTCAGTCCTATACCTGTGATCTCAGCTCAGTGCATCACGTTCCTCCCACATGAAGCTGACATGCCATGATAAAACTGAAATCCTGTTCAGGTCAAACTTGCTCACTCACTCTTAGTAAACTATTGATTTGAAGTGAGGTCTGAGTGTTAAGTGGTGGTGGTAACCTACCTGGATGTATTCGCTGCACTGTGGTCTTGGCATGAGTTGGCTGATGGATCTGTCTGTCATTGGTTGGATTCCATCATGATCCTTGGTTTGCCAGCACCACACCCATGACCAAGTGGTAAACTTCTCTGACCTGTGTCTGTTTGGACCATATGCCCACATTAATCTGACAGCGATATAACTATTCACTTTGTGTCAAACCAGTCTTGCTCACATAGGGTGCAATTTGAATGCAGCAATAAAACAAGAAAAATTTGCTTTTGCCAAACTATTTTATCACTCCTATCAACATTACTGACTTAATTGCAAGAATAAGCATCTCTGCTTTGACTTAAATATGATGTGATCATTACTATCTAATGTCTGTCTACAACACTAGCCCTCTGGAAGGCTCACACCCCGTTTCAGCTGCTGCTCCAGTTGACCTATTGTACAACGTAGGGTTATGTTTAACATGTGCCTCAACTTCTGGGAAGAGTTAGGGGTAATCGTGTAAGAACATGTGATCTCCAAAGAGAAGAAGTGCAAAGCAGATCTGACCTAGTTGCTGTGTCTGGTACACTTGCCCCACTGAGGAGAGAAATGGACATGGTGATGTCACTGATGCCACTGGGTCCAGGGCATTTATCACAGCAGAATGGAGATATGATACACTCCAAAATCAAAGATTTTCTCAAAGTGATGTCAAACCTTACTGACTGAACAAAGTGACATGTTGAACATAGCCCTGGTAGCCATGCTGTGGGGTGTGATCATGGCCCCTTGCTAGTAGTGATGTTATCATCGATGTTAGATATACATGTACTGCATTTATTTATAATTTATTTCTTCATGGACAATTGTTGTTTTAGCCACCTTGCTTTCTGAAGTCTTTCAATTCAACATGCAATGTTGATTTTATGAACTTGTTGACAATAACATATTGCAGTGACCGTGTTTGCCACACATAGTTCACTTTTACTAGTTGTCCCTATCATCCCTGTGTTGAGGAAATAGCAAGATTGTCATGTACAGGTACAAATGTAGTCTCTCAATTCTGTGGACAAATAGCAGTTGTAGAGAAAGTAGTGATTTGAGTAGCTCTCTGTTCTGCTACGTGTTCTTGACACTGTTAGTGTGACCATCAACCTGTGTTTGAATATCACACCATGGTCTGTGAATAAAACTATTACAATCTCTATGTGTTTGCCAGCTTCTTTGTTAGAGACCAGTCAATGATTAGAAACAGATGAAATTGAGTTTGGTGACCTACACACTGTAACCTGTTATTGGTCAGTAACTTTGTATGTACAAATTATCTTCTGCAAGCTTTATGAGACCCCAGTATCTGTCTGAAGAGAAATATTCACCAACTTCTAACTTTGGAAACCGTTTAGGTATATGTTTTTGAAATAATCTTCCAAAAAATATAATCAGCACAGACTTGTTTAAAAAAATATGAGAAATGTTGGTTTAAATTTATTCGCAGTTTTACATCTTAAACCATCTTCACCAACATCAACACCTTCTGGTGGCTGAAAACATCAACACCTGTTGGGTGATAATGTCAACACCTCCCATGTGATAACATCAACACCTAATGCTCGGTGATAACATCGACACCTACTGGATGATATTATAAACACATGTTGGGTAAAAATGCCAACTGCTGTCAGGTGATAACATCAACACCTACTGGTGGCTGAAAACATCAACAACTGTTGGGTTATAATGTCAACACCTCCCATGTGATAACATCAACACCTAATGCTTGGTGATAACATCGACACCTGCTGGGTGATATTATAAACACATGTTGGGTAAAAATGCCAACTGCTGTCAGATGATAACACCAACACCAATTTTCATATGATAACACTGACACCTGCAGATAACCTTTAACGTCAACTGTCATATGATCACATCGACACCTTCAGATAACATTGACACAGTCATATGACATCAACACCTGCAGATAACAACAACACTAAATGTCATTGCAGGACATCAACACAAATACTTTTGAATTTCTCTCATGACCTCTCATGTGGGGAATGGAAAATGGGTCTTAGCCTTAAGAAGCGAACACTTTAACCACTTAGCTACTCCACACTGTCATAGGGCATAGAAGTACCAATGCAGCTAACAGATGGTAGATCATGGGTGGCCCAGTTATCTGAGGCGCTGCAATTCACTGTGCAGAGTTGCATCCCTTGGTCATGCCAGAAACCTTTGGTCCTGGGTTCGAATCCCGATTTGCCCCGATTATGTTTCTAGGTTTGTCAGTACAATACTGGTTCTCGTGGGTTTCACCAAAGTGGTAAATCATGGGTGGTAGATCATGGGTGGCCCAGTTATCTGAGGCGCTGCAATTCACTGTGCAGAGTTGCATCCCTTGGTCATGCCAGAAACCTTTGGTCCTGGGTTCGAATCCCGATTTGCCCCGATTATGTTTCTAGGTTTGTCAGTACAATACTGGTTCTCGTGGGTTTCACCAAAGTGGTAAACGTATGAGACCTGCGTCACTATGGGCTTTTCTTCCACATTAAGCTGACAGGTCGTTATATAACTGGAATACTGTTCAAAGCAGGCGTTAAACCCAATTCACTTTCTGACTGATGGTGTAACTATGCTGTTCAAGGCTACTCTCATCATCTGACTCCCAGACTTGTCAGGGTTGGGGTTGTTTATCTCCCACCATCGCGCTCGCGCTCATGGGTTTCACCAATCAGATCAACCAGGTTCGTTGCCCTGGGCTTTGCTCACGTGGGTCAGAACGAAAACAACAAAAATGCAAAGGCTTTAACCCAAACTCACTCACTCACTCACTCGCCAATCAGTTTAGCGCACAGGCACTGGGTGAACATTGTGACTAGCACTAGCACCATGCATGGGACTTTATCTTTCTCACAATGCGCGTGGTTATGAAATGAATTAATCATCATCAACATTTACAGCAGTGTGTATGAAAGGGACTGGTCATGTATCATTAGGAGAGGAGAAAAATTAAAGTGTGTGCGTGCG
Organism: Haliotis rufescens; assembly: GCF_023055435.1. NCBI lineage: Eukaryota > Metazoa > Mollusca > Gastropoda > Lepetellida > Haliotidae > Haliotis > Haliotis rufescens. The sequence continues at coordinate 3,812,874 of NW_025964068.1, forward strand.
TACGTGCATGCATGCGTGTCGTCCACTCAAAGATTCCTGCTTTTCACATGGTGTGCCATCGCGTGAGATCTGATGGGTAGGGATTCGGGAATTAAGGCCGTAAGTGCAACAGACGCAACGACAATTCAGCTCTCCTATTGTCAATACGTGAAGCGTTCAGTACACCTCACATGTCTTTATTAGTCCCATAGATGTGCGCTGATGTAACCCCTTGAGGGAGACTCGAGACACGTGCACATGAATTAGGTACTGTGTTGAAACTTGTAATTGTTTTCTGGCACCATCGAATATCCAGGGTCTCCTTTCTATTGTGACATATATTCTATAGCCATTCGCTACGATTGCTTCTTTTTGAGCACACGATTCGAATGACCCGCGAAGATCCGGGTTAGAACAGATCTTCAGCAACCCATGCTTGTCGTAAAAGGCGACTATGCTTGTCGTAGCGGGATAGGGTGGTCGGGTTCGCTGACCTGGTTGATGCATGTCATCGTTCCCAATTGCGTGGATCGATGCTCATGATATTAATCACTGGATTGTCTGGTCCAGACTCGATTATTTACAGACCGCCGTCATATAGCTGGAATATTGCTGAGTGCGGCGTTAAACAACAAACCAACCAACAACCAAGCACAACCTGAGATGTGCCACTCCGTGTAGAGCATGCTCAAAACAGACCAAGCTGATGTCATGATGTCAATCACTGGATTGTCTGGTCCAGACTCGATTAGTTACATACCGCCGTCATATAGCTGGAATACTGCTCAGTGTGGCGTTAAACAACAAACAAAGTGTCACACCCATCTCACTCACTCACACACTCAATGCAAGTGCACCCCGCTGGTCTTTATTCCGGTGGTGTAGTCTAGTGGTTAAAGCGTTTGCTCATCACGCCGAAGACCAGGGTTAGATTCCCCACATGGGTACCATGTGTGAAGCCGATTTGTGGTGCCCCCCCCCCCCCGTGATATTGCTGGCATATTTCTAAAAGCGGCATAAAACCATACTCACTCACTCACTCATTATTCCACTAGTTCCGCGCCAGTAAAATGTTCATATCTCAACCATCATAGTTGGCCTGTTCGCATACACCCAAAATATCTCATTCTGAACGAATATACATATAGTGTTGAGATGTGTTTGCGTGCAATGTTTCCAACGCGTGTTTGGTAGACAAGGCTGGGAACACATGATAGCATATCGTTTTACTGTGTCTAAAACTAAGTGATCCCTTATTTATTTCCATCAGTATATTTCTTATATACATATATATTTATACACTTGTATACTGACTTCAGATGTCATTAAATTACCAGCAAATCTGCAGACATACGAAGGTATATTTAATTGATTTAAATGACAAATATGCACGCATGTGTAGTTAGTTATATGTGCGTGCATGCGTAATATGAAAGTTAATGGGTTACGGAGTTAGTTAATGTTGTTTTATGCCACGGTCAGTAATATACCAGCTATAAGACGGCGACCAACTGAGCCACACGAACTTGTAGGGACCAGTTCCACGAGGTGGTGACCTGTCCCACTCAACCCAGGGGAAGCAGCACGGGTCGGGTAGACGGGCCTGTTTGTCACTGTGACACGCCATTCAACTCAACATATTGCCAGAACGCAGGAAACACGAGTCCGGCTGACAATCTGGGCGTGACTGTTCGAGATGTTGAAATTCATTCCTATTCATTCCTATTCATTCTATACAAGACATACATACCACTGCGTTGTTCAATACAGACGCCAGTCCTGACTGTAGCCGGAACACCAACCACTGCACAACACCCCCGTTCATTCTGTTTTACTATAGGCATTGTTAATTGTTCACTCACTTTGTTCAGTTATTGATCATCTTGTTCCTTCTTCCTGTTTAGTCACAGACAAGCTGTTTTTCATTTATTTATTTAGTTATCAATCATGCAATCAGTTAACATATTTACCTTCTACGGAACGATTCATGTATCTACCCGCAGTATTTTTTGTGTGTTTGTTTGTTGTTTAACGCCACACTGAGCAATAATCCAGCTGCGTGTATATGACGGCGGTCTGTAACTAATCGAGTCTGGGCCAGACAATAAAGTGATTGACATCATGAGCATCGATCTACGCAAATAGGATACGATGACATGCATCAACCAAGTCAGCGAGTCCGATCACCCGATCCCATTAGTCGCCTCTTATGACACGGATAGTCGCCCGTAGTCTATGAAAACGGGTTTTTTTTAAATAATTTTATTTATTCAAAAGAACCTTTCCTCTTCTCAAGGAAACTAGAATTGCTTTAGTTTGATCTCAACTTGTCTAGGCTTTTAGTATGGCGCAGGACTAGGTCGACCGCAGCATGTACCAATGCGAACATTTATTCATTCACTCCATGCATCCTGGTTTGTTATAATCTGGAGACTACATGCATATTGCCGAGAGGTTCATTTCTTATATATACAAATATGTATAATTGTTTCATTTTTTCCAATGCTCTTGTCCCATTGGAGTACATCTTCACATTAACACAATTAGTATAATCTAATTTGTTATGCATAAATCGTCTTATTTTCCATTGCTACCACGACCGACAAAAACGAAGTATTTGCCTAGCTGGACGTTCAATCAAATACGGGTTACCTTAGGCTAAAACAGGAAATGTGTCTCATACATCGACGCGGCACTTTATCAACACATTTTTATTACCGATAAAAAACTTATAGATATATTTAAGAGTTCCCGCGTCATAAAAAGCATTCTCTGTTATCCATAAAATAAAATGCCTGACAATACAAATGTATTGGAGGTTATTCAATGTGTGCCCAAATGTGTTGGTTGGTATTCTTAGTGGAGAAATATAAAACTGTTCCTTCCACACTTTTGTTTTCAAAACTTTAAAAAAAATAAAAATAGGTCATACCCTCTTTCTCACTATTAAGAAAATGTGCCCGAGAAACAGTTATTTTTATGCAGCCCAGAGACCGTCGGTATAAGGTCTCTGTGTAGCCTTATAAACATATACCGACATGAGAAATATGCGCTTAAGTAAGTAGCGAGCATGCGCTCTACCGCCCGACACTCGGCGTAGCGCCAGTCACGATGCCCGCGGCCGAAGCGAGAACATTTACCTTTGAGGCGGAAGATGGGGGTCTCACATTTGACCTATTTCACATTTCAGAGTTGACGCGAAAACAACCCTTCCGTCATGGCGATGATAAGTCCCAATGATGAAACGTGTATTTTGTGGAGACAGAAGTTAGCCATGGACGGTGGATGTCGGCGTGTTAATATTCTATGAGGGTTTCTGTTTTGCGCAATTCACGACAACACACCTGAATTAAAGTTTACAAGCCTTCTTCATTACGAGAACCAAGAAGCTAGGAATAGTCTTATGTGAAAATATATGTCGACAAAAACATACATGTAAACGCGATTGCCTCTATTTTCTTACGTTGTTGACATTCATCTATTTATAACGTGATAGCGGAAGGCGCGTCACAACAGAGCGCGGCAAGCGAGTACAACTTTTATGAGTAGTTGTTTCTTTAGTAGCATCTGTGTGTGCCGAGTGAGTGTAGACGTGATTAGATGATCTTCGCCGTAAAAACACGACAATCAGAAGCAGTTGTGTCCCTGCCGGTGACCACGCCAGCCATGGAGGGGATGAGGTAGAGATGGCGACAGTGAATGGAGACGAAGGGGGTGAGTCCCCACAACCTCATCTACCATGGGGTTTATTTTGTGAACAGCATGCGAAGGCCGCAGCTCAGGAGTTTGTGCGATCCTTCCTCTTATATCAAAGGAGTTCCAGTTTAACGGACTCTCGGGACCCCTGTGATTATTCCCGAAAATTTGTGGAATGTTTTCAACGTCAATTCGCCCTTGAAATTCGTAGATCGTCTTTTGTGTTAGATCAGAGTGCTGAAGCCAAACTGATTGTACCCGAGGAAACCCCCCCTCATGAAAATGGCTCGGCTGATTATACTGACCAGGACATACATCTCGAAGAGGCCAGCCCTTCCAAAAAAACACACAAAAGTCTACTACGCAGATTATCATTTAAAAACATTCGAAGAGGGAGATTATTTAAGCAATCTTCAGACGAGCTTGATGTATCTGACACTAATCACAGAAAACACAAGCACAAACATGAGAAATCGAAACAAGGAAAATTGACGAGCAAATCCGAGGGACAAATCGAATTGAAAAAAGAGGGGGTTGTCCATGTTCTCAGCGGCGAGGATTCTAAAGGAAAATCCAAATGGGAGCGGACACGTTTAGTACTTCTCAAAACCACAGGAGGATATTTGCTGGAATTTTATTCACCCCCTAAGGTAGGCAGCGTATTGTGATGTAACCGGCTGTGTTTACCAGCGAGACCCGCATTCCTGGGGATATCGCGGCTGTTTACCCAACCGAGGTCGAGATGTCACAAATCGGGTTAGGTTTATAACTGACATCGGTTCAAGACTGGGGTTTATTTTAAGGGCTGTTAATGTGTGCAAGCCTCCCGAATATTTGGAGGACCGCTTTTCCGTACACATCCCACATAAGTCAAGTCAATCTTGTCACTGCATGGGAGTTCTCCCGGATAGGTCGATATTGGCATTCATGGCAGCGGGGCTTCGTCATTCACAACTCTGCCATTGTCCAATAATCAAATTTACTCGAGTACAACCGACTTTGACCGTGGTCCCTGTTTACTGTGTTAATCCGAATGGGAACGATATTGTCTGGCTAAACACCACAATTGATAACACATTCCTATAGGCTGATGGGTGCGCCCCACGGGGCATAGATCAGCTGTTTTTCAGCAGGCATGTTGTCAAATATCGTGGCCTGGGCTGTTTGTCATCCCATCAAGACAAAATTATTATGTCAATTTTCAACAGCTTGAAACATTGGTTTCATTCTTCAATGCTAATGCATGTAATGGCAGGATTTGATGTGGTCCAGGGTGGTTTATGGGAGCTTTGCTACATAGTAAATGATTATACTGTTCACATTGTTATGTGAAACAATGTTGAAAATGTCACAACATTAACATTATGCAAACTATTTTTATTGTACAACAATGCTCTCTTTGGTTCAATATTTTTATCATCAACTATTAGTTATATATTTATGTACTGGTAATGCTTTGTTGCATTGTCTTTCATGGTTGTAAATATGTGCATATTTTCAAACAGGCAAAACAGTACTGTTTATTCATCTTATGCTACAATCAAGCATTATTATAAGCCGCTTTTCAGAATATGTCCGATAAGGTGATTCTGAAACATTCTGCTTAGTGATGTTAATTGAACCCAGTTATGACTTACTCTAATTGGTCTGTTTTTATTTATTTACATGCTTCTGAAACTCTTTTAGTTGGTGTTTCAGCCGCGAAGTGTTAATCACTGGTACACTGTAGTTGTTACATACTATTGACTACTTGGCTTTTTAACACTTGCCTCGAAAGGCTGCATCAAATCTTATAGTAAAAATTAAAGATTTCCTTATTCTGCAAGATTTTATTATCAATAATTAATGTTGTAGTTTTGCAAATGTTACTTGTATTTCACTATGACAGGACCAATAAAAAGGAAGGGGCTTTGAGGCTTGATTACTTCACTGAATGTGATAGAAATATCCTCTGAATATATGAAAAAAGAAAATCCCAAAATAATTCTTAACCTTATTTGCCTGCCAGGGACATTTTAAACTCCAAGATACATCTGTGACTTGTTATATTTTAGTTGTTACAGGGTTTGTATTGGGAATAATTTCGTATATTTGGGGAAGGATACCATTAAAGGGACCACATGGTCAATCACCATTTAGGAGATATTGTTAATTGGATGATTAATGTTTGTGTGCTGTATGAGTGAAACAATGCTTAATTGACAGGGCACTACATCATCAGTTTTAAAGCTATTCAGTTCAGTTTTTGGTTATTTTGGAGAGATGACATAGTGGATTATGAATCCACTCTTCTAATTAATACGGCCATATAGCCTCCCCATTTATTTAAACATCTCCTGAACAGTTTTGGTTATTTTGGAGGGATGACATAGTGGATTATGAATCCACTCTTCTAATTAATACGGCCATATAGCCTCCCCATTTATTTAAACATCTACTGAACAAAAACATTAGGGATCATGAATGTTTTGGGGGATATTATGAAATTGCGTGCTAAGTCTTTGGTGCGAAAACATATCCCTAGAAATATTCCTGACCCTGAACTTTTCTGTTCAGCCTATATGTTATTGACTGATCCCAAAAGATTGGATAATATGCTTGCTCACTCCACTCCTTAAACATTTATAAGATAACAAAGCACAGTTTGACTGAATGTCATGACTTGGGGACAGGACAAAGTAAAATATACATGGAAATGTTTCACATATTTATATTGTCTCGGTCATGTGATATTCTAGGAATTTTATTACCAATATTATACTCCTAATACTTGAGTAGTTTGTAATTTTCATTTATGTGTGAAAATGAGAAATCTTTCAGCTGTCTGACATTTGGCTGTAAATAGTCGAGTCTGGACCAGGCACCCAGTGATTGATATTATGGGATATTATCAACAACATTGGGTACAATGACATGGTGTCAACCAAGTCACTGAGCATGACCACCCCATCTGTTTAGTTGTCTTTCACCATGTTCACGACAAGCCTATGAAGTAATTTAAAAAAACAAGACAGATGGGCAGGTGACCAATAAGTGTGGCCCACTTTAAGACATTATGAATATTGAAAAATCTTTAAAAAAGAAAGACACAAATCATGTCTTGATTCAGTTGAAATAATGAAAGCAATTACTCGATAATCTACAAGGAGTTATGATAAAATTGAATATGTAAGTAGTCTTCAAATGTTCTGCCAGACAGTCAGGCAGGTGGAGGGAAGCGTCATGCAGCCTGACAAATGTTTCCAGACATGGGCAGAGAGGCAGGCAGGCAGGCACGCAGGCAGGCAGGCAGTTATTTTGGACACTGTTGAGGACCTATATTCTTATCTGGGATCCACACAATGTAGGAATATTATTCTATTGAGCTTTGTTGCAGCACTTGGAGCCAGAAAGAGTGTAGTGAATGCTGCTTTAGCAGAGATTAATCTGGGATTCCAAACATATTGCCCTTGGCATTCAAACTGGGAAAAACAGATAATTATTCTCATATTAGGAGGTAATTTAACACTGCATTCAATGCAATAGTGTTAAACTAAGCACTAAAGCCTTTTAGATCCTCTTTATTGCCTGTGCATGTTATCAGTGAAATACGAGTCACCTATACAAGGCCTTAACATTGGTTATCATTGGTTAGAACTCTATGAATTGGGAAAATTTGTAATTCCAAATAGGGAAGTTGTATTTACCTGGGGTCCATAGTCGGCCTCGGAGCAAGTCTAGACAAATCCGCGTTTGGTGCAAGGTATTTCATGTCGTCAGTCGTCAGTATTGATGCTGGAGCAGTATCATTGCAGCCTGAAGATAATGAATTCTGTACCAGATAAACCAGTGGTTGATAGCATAAGCAAGCAGTTCCTGCAGTCAGGATATGATGTTACAAACAAGATGGTTCGTACTGAAGAGCTATTCTGTCTTGTAACAGTCATGGAGAGTTATCATGGTTATTGTGTCTTGTAACAGTCATGGAGAGCTATTGTGTCTTGTGACAGTCATGGAAAGCTATTGTGTCTTGTGACAGTCATGGAGAGTTATTGTGTCTTGTGACAGTCATGGAAAGCTATTGTGTCTTGTAACAGTCATGGAAAGCTATTGTGTCTTGTGACAGTCATGGAGAGTTATTGTGTCTTGTAACAGTCATGGAGAGTTATTGTGTCTTGTAACAGTCATGGAGAGCTATTGTATCTTGTGACAGTCATGGAGAGTTATTGTGTCTTGTAACAGTCATGGAGAGCTATTGTATCTTGTGACAGTCATGGAGAGTTATTGTGTCTTGTGACAGTCATGGAGAGCTATTGTGTCTTGTGACAGTCATGGAGAGTTATTGTGTCTTGTAACAGTCATGGAGAGCTATTGTGTCTTGTAACAGTCATGGAGAGTTATTGTGTCTTGTAACAGTCATGGAGAGCTATTGTGTCTTGTAACAGTCATGGAGAGCTATTGTGTCTTGTAACAGTCATGGAGAGCTATTGTGTCTTGTAACAGTCATGGAGAGCTATTGTATCTTGTGATAGTCATGGAGAGCTATTGTGTCTTGTAACAGTCATGGAGAGCTATTGTGTCTTGTGACAGTCATGGAGAGTTATTGTGTCTTGTGACAGTCATGGAGAGTTATTGTGTCTTGTAACAGTCATGGAGAGTTATTGTGTCTTGTAACAGTCATGGAGAGTTATTGTGTCTTGTGACAGTCATGGAGAGTTATTGTGTCTTGTAACAGTCATGGAGAGCTATTGTGTCTTGTGACAGTCATGGAGAGTTATTGTGTCTTGTAACAGTCATGGAGAGCTATTGTGTCTTGTAACAGTCATGGAGAGTTATTGTGTCTTGTAACAGTCATGGAGAGCTATTGTGTCTTGTAACAGTCATGGAGAGTTATTGTGTCTTGTAACAGTCATGGAGAGCTATTGTGTCTTGTGACAGTCATGGAGAGTTATTGTGTCTTGTGACAGTCATGGAGAGTTATTGTGTCTTGTGACAGTCATGGAGAGTTATTGTGTCTTGTAACAGTCATGGAGAGCTATTCTGTCTTGTAACAGTCATGGAGAGTTATTGTGTCTTGTGACAGTCATGGAGAGCTATTGTGTCTTGTAACAGTCATGGAGAGCTATTGTGTCTTGTGACAGTCATGGAGAGTTATTGTATCTTGTGACAGTCGTGGAGAGCTATTGTGTCTTGTAACAGTCATGGAGAGCTATTGTGTCTTGTAACAGTCATGGAGAGCTATTGTGTCTTGTGACAGTCATGGAGAGTTATTGTGTCTTGTGACAGTCATGGAGAGTTATTGTGTCTTGTGACAGTCATGGAGAGCTATTGTGTCTTGTGACAGTCATGGAGAGTTATTGTGTCTTGTGACAGTCATGGAGAGTTATTGTGTCTTGTGACAGTCATGGAGAGTTATTGTGTCTTGTGACAGTCATGGAGAGCTATTGTGTCTTGTGACAGTCATGGAGAGTTATTGTGTCTTGTGACAGTCATGGAGAGCTATTGTGTCTTGTAACAGTCATGGAGAGTTATTGTGTCTTGTAACAGTCATGGAGAGCTATTTTGTCTTGTGACAGTCATGGAGAGCTGTTGTGTATGGTATACTGTTATGATTATATGTTCTATAGCAGCATATATACTTTATACAGGGTGAGAACTATGGTATACTGTTATGATTATATGTTCTATAGCAGCATATATACTTTATACAGGGTGAGAACTATGGTATTTGTATGATTATATGTTCTATAGCAGTATATATACATTATACAGGGTGAGAACTATCGGAAACTGTTATGATAATATGTTCTATAGCAGTATATATACATTATACAGGGTGAGAACTATGGTATACTGTTATGATTATATGTTCTATAGCAGTATATATAGATTATACAAGGTGAGAACTATCGGAAACTGGTATGATAATATGTTCTATAGCAGTATATATACATTATACAGGGTGAGAACTATGGTATACTGTTATGATTATATGTTCTATAGCAGCATATATACTTTATACAGGGTGAGAACTATGGTATTTGTATGATTATATGTTCTATAGCAGTATATATACATTATACAGGGTGAGAACTATGGTATACTGTTGTGATTATATGTTCTGTAGCAGTATATATACATTATACAGGGTGAGAACTATGGTATTCTGTTATGATTATATGTTCTATAGCAGCATATATACTTTATACAGGGTGAAAACTATGGTATACTGTTATTATTATATGTTCTATAGCAGTATATATACATTATACAGGGTGAGAACTATGGTATACTGTTGTGATTATATGTTCTGTAGCAGTATATATACTTTATACAGGGTGAGAACTATGGTATACTGTTGTGATTATATGTTCTATAGCAGCATATATACTTTATACAAGGGGAGAACTATGGTATACTGTTATGATTATATGTTCTATAGCAGCATATATACTTTATACAAGGGTAGAACTATGGTATACTGTTATGATTATATGTTCTATGGCAGTATATATACATTATACAGGGTAAGAACTATAGGAGACTGTTATGATTTTATGTTCTATGGCAGTATATATGCTTTATACAGGGTGAGAACTATGGTATACTGTTGTGATAATATGTTCTATAGCAGTATATATACATTATACAGGGTGAGAACTATAGGAGACTTATGATTATATGTTCTATAGCAGCATATATACTTTATACAGGGTGAGAACTATGGTATACTGTTATGATTATATGTTCTATAGCAGCATATATACTTTATACAGGGTGAGAACTATGGTATACTGTTGTGATTATATGTTCTATAGCAGTATATATACTTTATACAGGGTGAAAACCAGGGGTCCGGAAATCATCATATGCGCCGGACATGTCTGATTGGGAATCTCAAATGTCTGGTTTAGAATATTGCTTACCGGACATTTAAATTTTTATGTCCGGACATTCTTAAATTTTGACTGGACATGATCAACAGTTAGGACTGAGCAGTTTCTGTCTGCAGTTGTAACACAATGAAGATTATCTATACTGACAAGCTTTGTTTGTTTTGATTGCTGTAAATACATCGTACCTACATGATAGTCCAAGTGGTCAATCACTGTAATAGGCAATAAACTGAGTTGACACTGATTAATCGAGGATTAATTACTGAGAACATCGTGTTAATTTGAGTGAAAGGTGTTTACAACTGTACATAAATACCTTGCATCATCGATGTACCTCATTATCCTCACAATGCTACGATATGTAACCTCAGACAAGAAGCGAAAGCGTGACGACAGCCAGTTGACCGATGCAGATCAGTCAAAAGGATCTGCCAAACCCTCAAAGTCTGGACGATTATTTTGTAAGTCGTGGCTAACGACTTTCACTTGGTTGACATACAATATTTTATTGTTTTCAGTAGAGCTAGTCGTATATTGAATCTTGATTGACCGCCATTTTGCTTTCTGTGACGATCGATATCATTTTTTTTATGGTCAATAATTAAGTACACATGAAAAAAGTATTCAAATAACTATTGCTATCAACAATATTTTAGTATTTGTGATTATATTATGTCTTGTTTTTAAATAATCATTAGTTTTAAAAAAACCCACTTTTCCCGTGAGGTCACGTGATAACCAAATATGGGATAATAGTCTCGATCCAAATGTTACAACGCGTACACTTGAGCAGATATAACTCATGAATATTAATTAGACCGTTCACTACGTTAACAGATCGTTATTATAACAGAAACAAACATATGTTTTCCATGTATATCTAAAATGATATTATTTGTTAATAATTGTCCGGTGAATTAAACAATTGAAATTGAAATAATTCATCATATTATGAATACGTAACAACTTGTAATGTGTGTGAAAAGTCGTACTAAAATATGCTATTTGAAGGGGGCGTCGCATAAATGCAAATGTCCGATTGGGATTTCAAATTTTCCGGACCCCTGGTGAGAACTATGGTATACTGTTGTGATTATATGTTCTATAGCACTATAGATATACGATACAGGCTACTCAGTGTGTTCACACCATTGTTTGTTTGTGCTGTGATAAGACACCTTGGGACAGCAGGATGTAGATGAGTCTCAGATACAGGATGTGTGATGCAGGCTATCTGTACGAGTCCGTTGTTGCTGCTGCAGCAGGTTGATGCGGATATACCTAAAAAGGATTAGGTGGTCAGGCTCAGTGGTTGATTGCGTGTCATTGAGCCCTGATGGAGTGGGCTGTTGCTCATAATATCAGTCACTGGTTTGTCCTGTCCGGATGGGATTATTTACAGGCCGTTGTAGCTGTTTTATTGCTGACTGTGGTGTAACAAACAAACAAGTAAAACTGTAGCTACCAGACAGGTCCCTGTTAGAATTGCTGCTTCATGGGTGTTAACAGTGTAGTTTTATACATTACTGAACTAGTCCCCCTTAAAGACTTTTTTTCTGTATTTTCAGAATATATTAAATATCAAGTGTAGTTATATATTTATGACTCACTTATACTTTTTCTACTGTTATCTAAATTCAACCTAGAGACAATGATGTTGCTGGTAAATGTGGGGTATCAGTACAGTATTAATTATTTATCTCAGTGATATCTGTTCTATGTGATATCCAATCGAGAGTGATATCTATTTCTGCTTTGGTGATAATGTTCAGTGTGATATCAGTTCACTTCAGTGATATGTGTTCAGTGTTCCTCTGGGGGAAGGGGCGGTCGGGTAGCCTAGTGGTTAAAGCGTTCGCTCGTCACGCCGAAGACCTGGGTTCGATTCCCGACATGGGTACAATGTGTGAAGCCCATTTCTGGTGTCCCCCGCCGTGATATTGCTGGAATATTACTAAAAGCGGCGTAAAACTATACTCACTCACTCACTCCTCTGGGGGAATGGTGAAGCCTTGATTGTATGATCTTGACTTTGCTGAGCATTTGCCCTGAAAGTTCTGGTACCATATGTATAATGCAATACTTTTAAAATAATATCATGAAATATTGCGAATATATCCTAATTTTGATATAACCGAGAAAAGTGAAAGTGGGTCCTATTTTAGAATCATTTGTTAATACATGTATCAGATGTTATTTTTCTAAACACAAATATGATTAATTGAATACTAGAAATACGATATTGCTTAATATCAATCAATGCCAGTTTGTAGATAATTTTGATAAAGGTTTGTATTGATACTGAATGAAATTTGATTTTCATATAAAACGTTTGATAATACACTGGTGCATTGTTGCATTGTAACAGTCTCGAGAGCTTTGATGCAGATGCCCCTCCATCGATTTCTATAGTTATATCATGGATGATTGTTTATCAGATCAAGTGACAAATGTCAAACATTATTTCAACCAAATATTGTTGAACATACAAATTGTTTTGTAAGTTTTACCTGTAAACAAAATTTTTCTGCCCATCAATATGAATGGCCTTCACCTTCCTTGTGTAATGAGATCGGCTGTGGGATATTTTATGTCTCCTGCTCACATCCCAGTTAGGTTCGCTTGATTCACCTTCCTTGTGTTACGAGATCGGCTGTGGTGTAGGATATTTTATGTCTCCTGCTCACATCCCAGTTAGGTTCGCTTGATTCACCTTCCTTGTGTTACGAGTTCGACTGTGATGTAGGATATTTTATGTCTCCTGCTCACATCCCAGTTAGGTTAGCTTGATTCACCTTCCTTGTGTTACGAGTTCCGACTGTGATGTAGGATATTTTATGTCTCCTGCTCACATCCCAGTTAGGTTAGCTTGATTCACCTTCCTTGTGTTACGAGATCGGCTGTGATGTAGGATACCTTTAGGTAATAGCATGAAAGGTTTTGTTTTTTTGATAAATGTGTTGTTTTACTGGTTCAGATTCTTTTATCAATCTTGATTTTCTTCCTGGTTAGTGTGCATGCATTGTTGGGAATACTAGTTGGAGTAGATCCCCGGTGGTACAAGGGCACCAGGTGGTACAGCTCTGTCAATGATTGTGTGTCATCATAACATGTAACGCTAGTCTTGCATCATGCTCTCATCCACTGGTTTTGTTGGCCAAGACTTGACTGTTGACAGATTGCTGTTGTATACATGGAATGCTGCCAGCTCACAGTGGTCAAAAACAGCAAACCCAACACAAACAATATGGCATCAGATACAATGTTGGAATCTGTGTTTGTGGACTGTCCAAATGACCTTTACTATTATGGGAAATAAATATGTACAATGTAACCCAATGATGTATGCCACAGTGATGCATGTTTGTACACCATGTCATGTACATGGTGGAATAGTCCAGTGATGTTTCTGGAGACAAGTGACATTGAACACTTTTTTGAGTTTTGAAAGGACATTTTTCTGCATCATACCGAGTTTGAAAAGAATCATGCAGAAGACATGGGTACAATGTGTGAATTCCTGCGATGATCCGGACTAGAACTGGTCTTCAGCTTGTTGTAAAGAGGCGACTGGTGGGATCGGGTGGTCAGACTCGCTAACTTGGTTGATGCATGTCATCGTAACCCAGTTGCATAAATTGATGCTCATGATGTCAACCACTGGATTGTCTGGTCCTGACCCGATTATTTACAGACGTTAAGCAACAAGCAAACAAACAAAACAATGTGTGAAGCCCATTTGTGGTGAGTTAAACCATACTCACTCACTCTGAACATTTGTACTGGTAATTTTCTCAGAATCCGTACCAGTCTGATGAAAGCTGTAATGATCTGTGACAGCAGCTATTGTAGACTCTGTTATTGAGGAATTCTGTCAGTCAACAATTGTGGAGACAAATTGCAGAATCTGCCCATTTTGTGTGATCAATACTCTATTACAGCACATTGTGGTGGAATGTTGTCAGACGGACAATCTGGATGAGGGAATTCTAGATATGCAAATTTATATCTGAAATGAAATTATACAATGATTTTTAGGTCATTTTCAAAGTTAATCTGCATGGTTTTGGTAAGATGGAAATGAAGTTTCTGTAAGGCATATAGTCACAAAAATATGTACAACTTGTACCACGTTAATTTTGGTCATTTTTCATATCTACACAGTATCTAGCAGAATTTCATTCAGAATTAAGAAAAAATATAATACAATTTACAGAATGTTACAAAGAAATACTTCAATACATGAATAAGTCACTACACTTATTTTGTGACAGTGATTCTGTAGCTGACATGAGTGAAGATTGTGATATGTGATGTAAGATGTATGTTATATGGTTACATTTCACTTCCTTGTACACAGTACATCAAGTCTAAGCCTGCTACTTCAAGTTACAACCAACCTGGGTCATACAGGCTGTTGACTGAGTGCTTCTTGGTTACAGCAGTTCTCACAAGTTATGTGATGAGCATTCCCCGCGTGTTGTAACACAGGAGGTGTAGAGTGACTGGTGAGTCAGCCCAGGTATACATACACCTGATACCAGGCTGGCCGCCATCGCCATGCACTGGAGCACCATGATGAATGGCCTGTTGTGATCACTTAGATTGATGAATAATATGTCCCAGGTATTTGTCATATTTGGCTCCCCTGGGATTCTGACACACTATCAGTGGCATGCTGTGTCCAAAGTCAGAATTCAGTGCCAAAAAAAATAGTTGTTAAAATTGTGGCTGAGCAGAACTTAATTATTTGTTTTTAAATGTAAAGAGCATGACACTTTTAGGAACAAGAGAGTTACTTTAACAAACCTTCCTGAGATCACCAAATGTGTATTATAGCACCCTTAGATATTTAAAAGGATGTTCAAATTGACAAGTAGCTCATTGAATTTTGTGCTCAATAGAATAATGTAAAAAGACAATCAATTATGATTGCTGCATGTGATGTAGTGCAATTATGTATGTAGTTTTAAGTGGCTTCTAGCTGTGTTGGCAAAGTCCACATGATCTGGTGTCTGCTTCAGTTACAACATACCAAGAATAGTTCAGCTACTTCACCAGAAACATGTTATTCCACACTTGTCCACACACCTACAGCAAAAAGTATCATGAGGGACCGCCACAATTCTGTCTTTATCATATATTTATAACGAAGGAAAGGAGTGATTGGTTTCAATATTAAACACTACGTCATGCACATACAGTGTTTGAAATTAAGAAGGAACGTCAGGGGAGGCTCCCTTGTCAAAGCCCTAATCTTAATAAGGGTCCCTGGTTTGAGGTAAGGTAGGAGCAAACATCAGAGACCCAGGACCTAGGAGAATCCTCATCTTCAAACACTGGCATGTCTTCATACCAAACTCCCAACTAGCAATGTTGACTTTGCTGGTCTAACAACTTGGTGATGTATGTCAATCTGGAAGTTAATTATTCCACTGATTACGTCTGCCATTACATGTGAGTTTGTTGCCTGGAACAGTAAACACCATTCACTTGTTCAGTACACACTGTGGTTGCTTGGTCATGTAGTGTTTCATGTTCCTGGTGATTGTGGAGGGCTTGATAATGTCTTGAAATAGAAGGGCGGGTGTGGATATTTTAATTTAAGCTTAAGTCCAACCAGGAAGTAAAAGTCCTTTTCATGTTATGTTTGAGGTAAATGTTTAATCACACTGTCAAAACTTGGTGACCCAAATGATAAAAGGTAGTCAACCACAGATCACATTCACCAACATGTGACTTGAAAGGTATTACATTGAGACATGACTGGTGTTTGACACTGTGTGAACTGTTGAACATTGTGATGTGTGTGAAGTACACCACAGTCAGTACCCTGAAAAAAATCCATGTTTGGACCAGGCCAAACCATTGGGTAACTGCAAAAGACACCATCCATCCATCCATCCATCCACCTGTCCCTGTACATTGACACACAATCAGCTAGGTCATACATTGGGGTAACTGCAAGAGACACCATCCATCCATCCATTCATCCATCCACATACCTGTCCCTGTACATTGACGCACAATCAGCTAGGTCATACATTGGGGTAACTGCAAGAGACACCATCCATCCATCCATCCATTCATCCATCCACCTGTCCCTGTACATTGACACACAATCAGCTAGGTCATACATTGGGTAACTGCAAGAGACACCATCCATCCATCCATCCATCCATCCATCCACCTGTCCCTGTACATTGAGACACAGTCAGCTAGGTCATACATTGGGTAACTGCAAGAGACCCCATCCATCCATCCATCCACCTACCTGTCCGTGTACATTGACACACAATCAGCTAGGTCATACATTGGGGTAACTGCAAGAGACCCCATCCATCCATCCATCCACCTACCTGTCCGTGTACATTGACACACAATCAGCTAGGTCATACATTGGGGTAACTGCAAGAGACACCATCTATCCATCCATCCATCCATCCACCTACCTGTCCCGGTACATTGAGACACAATCAGCTAGGTCATACATTGGGTAACTGCAAGAGACACCATCCATCCATCCATCCACCTACCTGTCCGTGTACATTGACACACAATCAGCTAGGTCATACATTGGGGTAACTGCAAGAGACACCATCCATCCATCCACCCACCTACCTGTCCCTGTACATTGACACACAATCAGCTAGGTCATACATTGGGTAACTGCAAGAGACACCATCCATCCATCCATCCATCCATCCACCTACCTGTCCCGGTACATTGAGACACAATCAGCTAGGTCATACATTGGGTAACTGCAAGAGACACCATCCATCAATCCATCCACCTACCTGTCCCTGTACATTGACACACAATCAGCTAGGTCATACATTGGGGTAACTGCAAGAGACACCATCCATCCATCCACCCACCTACCTGTCCCTGTACATTGACACACAATCAGCTAGGTCATACATTGGGGTAACTGCAAGAGACACCATCCATCCATCCACCCACCCACCTACCTGTCCCTGTACATTGACACACAATCAGCTAGGTCATTCATTGGGGTAACTGCAAGAGACACCATCCATCCATCCATCCACCTACCTGTCCCTGTACATTGAGACACAATCAGCTAGGTCATACATTGGGTAACTGCAAGAGACACCATCCATCCATCCATCCACCTACCTGTCCCTGTACATTGACACACAATCAGCTAGGTCATACATTGGGTAACTGCAAGAGACACCATCCATCCATCCATCCACCTACCTGTCCCTGTACATTGACACACAATCAGCTAGGTCATACATTGGGTAACTGCAAGAGACACCATCCATCCATCCATCCACCTACCTGTCCCTGTACATTGACACACAATCAGCTAGGTCATACATTGGGTAACTGCAAGAGACACCATCCATCCATCCATCCATCCATCCATCCACCTACCTGTCCCTGTACATTGACACACAATCAGCTAGGTCATACATTGGGGTAACTGCAAGGGACACCATCCATCCATCCATCCATCCACCTGTCCCTGTACATTGACACACAATCAGCTAGGTCATACATTGTAACAACCCCGATAACCAGGCTCATGTTGTGCATCCATGTGGGGATTCCAGATTAGAGTAGCTCCCAAGCAGCCATGGCATACCGTAACAGGTGAGTAAATGAACTACTGTATTCGACGTAATAAGCGCTCAGGGCGCTCTCAAAATTAGAAATAGGGGGCTCTCATTAGAATATTACTTTGGTGAAAAGATAAATCTAGTGGTTTAAGCTGACTGCCTGAAATGTTTATGTACGACAGATATATTTTTCCAGAATTTAATTGCCCATAATTAAGGGTGCATATAGCACACGAGTGCGTATTATACGCGAAAAAATAAGTCTTGTGTACATTGATCAATCGGAAGGGGTGCCAATTGGGATTGTTCACTAGCCAATATATCAGCAAATATCGCTGTGGGCGCTTATTTGAGCGGGGCGCTTATTACGTCGAATACGGTAAGTGGTCAGACATGTTGATTCTGCATGAATTGCAGTGTATTCTCATAATAATATTAATCATTGATTTCTCTGATCAAGATTTGATTATTTACAGGTTGATGTGATATACCTAGAATATTGCTGACTGGCGATAAAACAAGTAACAAATAAATTGTGCCCGAAACCTTCACAGGATCATCATGATCATGTGTGTGTTTATCCAAGAATAAAAGCTCCTATAAATCACAAGTTAAATATATATACTACAGTTATAACAAACTCAGAGGGACTGCTAATTTTAGTTCGTTATAACCAAAGTTTGTGATAAGCATATGTGTAGCATATGTACAGCAATTGTACGGGACATGAAGAACACTTATATCCATCAGATCATTATAAGCAAGTTTGTTACAAACATATTACTGTATATTATAAGCTACATCTTGTACACTTTGTTTCACACCTTAAGGGGTGGTTGTGTAGCTGCTGTAGGTAAGGTGTTCACTTGGCACAAGGAAAATCCTGGTTCCATTCACTACATTAGTACAATATAAGAAGCCCATTTCTGGTGTCCCACATGATATTGCTGAGTAAAACCCTACTCACTCACCCACACTTTTAATGAGCAGCTTATTTGATTAATCTGTACCTCTTACTCACGTTTCAGGTAAGAACAATTTTCTCATGCGATTTTTCCTGAGGTCTTTTCTTTTTTAAACTCTTTTCTGTTATTACTCGTAAAGTGAACAGTTACAGTGTTTTTGGTTGATTTTTTATAAAATATGTGAAGTGGGATCAGATATTTTCAGACTGGCTCACAACCAATCCTAGTTTTGATCACATAGTTACGAGAGTCAAACATTGAACACACTATTTTAGAGGTTTCTGGACAACAGAAAAGTGTGAAATACAGTGGCAAACATTGTAAGGTCAGGTTTCCATGGTAACAGGATTAAAAAACAGTGGTGCTCATAAGGACATTATTCCACCTTGATTAAAGCCTATGGATATTGAAATTTTGAATCAAGTTATTTACAGGCAGCTAAGCTGGAACTAATAGTGTGTTGAAAAATAGTCCTGTTATATTTGGAAGAAAAAGTGAAGTGATTGTATTGAAGCAATGATCATGACATGCTTGTTGACTTGGGATTTTCTTGGATGTAGTTCTGTCGGCCTTTTAGGTATCACATGGGCACCCTGTTGTATAGGGCCCACAGTGGTATCACATGGGCACCCTGTTATAAAGGTGAGGTGAGGTGAAATGGGGTTTAACGTCGTGTCCAAGATTGATGTAGTTATATAGCGACGTGCATGTACGTGTGTGTGTTTGTGTGGCTGCTTGTACTAGTCCGGACTGATGCCGATTTATAGTGCTAGCTCACTGAGATACCATGCCCCAGTTTAACATGAATACCCCACTCAGACACAGTATACAGACTCCGAGCCGACCAGTCCTTGTTTTAGCCCCTTAATGCCAGGCAGGGTAACAACAAGTACCATCTTTTAACGTCTTTTGGTATGACGCGGTCGGGGATCGAACCCCGGACATTCCGCTCTCCGGGCAGACGCTCTACCACTAGACCACGGAGGCGGTCTGTTGTAAAGGGGCCACAGTGGTACCACATGGGCACCCTGTTGTAAAGGGGCCCACAGTAGTATCACATGGGCACCCTGTTGTATAGGGCCAACAGTGGTATCACATGGGCAGCCTGTTGTATAGGGCCCACAGTGGTATCACATGGGCACCCTGTTGTATAGGGCCCAAAATGGTATCACATGGGCACCCTGTTGTATAGGGCCAACAGTGGTATCACATGGGCACCCTGTTGTATAGGGCCCACAGTGGTATCACATGGGCACCCTGTTGTATAGGGCCCAAAATGGTATCACATGGGCACCCTGTTGTATAGGGCCCACAGTGGTATCACATGGGCACCCTGTTGTATAGGGCCAACAGTGGTATCACATGGGCACCCTGTTGTAAAGGGCCCACAGTGGTATCACATGGGCACCCTGTTGTATAGGGCCCACAATGGTATCACATGAGCACCCTGTTATAAAGGTGAGGTGAGGTGAAATGGGGTTTAACGTCGCGTCCAAGATTGTTGCACTTATATAGCGACGTGCATGTACGTGTGTGTGTTTGTGTGGCTGCTTGTACTAGTCTGGACTGTTGCCGATTTATAGTGCTAGCTCACTGAGATACCATGCCCCAGTTTAACATGAATACCCCACTCAGACACAGTGTACTGAATCCAAGCCGACCAGTCCTTGTTTTAGCCCCTTAATGCCAGACAGGGTAACAACAAGTACCATCTTTAATGTCTTTTGGTATGACGCGGTCGGGGATCGAACCCCGGACCTTTTGTTCTCCGGGCAGACGCTCTACCACTAGACCACGGAGGCGGTCTGTTTTAAAGGGCCCACAGAGGTATCACATGGGCACCCTGTTGTATAGGGCCCACAGTGGTTAACAATCTGTTGTTAAAGGAAAGAAAAGAAAGAGTCAAGACAATGAGTCCAGGAAGGGAAATATAGGTGGCTTTGTCATGATATCACATTGTATTTCGTTAAAAGGGGTATGAGGTGTTTTCAGGGAGGGAAAGATATATAATATGTTTGTCACTATAGGGTTAAACCCATGAAGATCTGGGTAGAGAATAGATCTTCAGCAAACCAATCTTGTCGTAAGAGGCGACTATGTTTGTTTTAGGCGACAAACGGGATCCGGGGATGCGGGGTGACTTCATTAATGCATATCATCGTATCCCAATGGCGTAGATTGATGCTCATGATGTCAATCACTGGATTGTCTGGTCCAGACTTGATTATTTACAGACCGCCATCATATACATGGAATATTGCTGAGTGAGGTGTTAACCAAGAAACCAACACTATAGGGTTATGAGGAGGTCATAAGGTGTTTCCTCCATCAACCAGGTTAGAACTGGTTTCCAGCAACTTATACCTGTAATACGGGGCAATTATGTGGATTGGGTGGTCAGGCCTGGTGCCATCGAACCCTGACAGTGTTGGACAGTGTATTTATAGGTTGCTATCATACCGTAGGTATATTGCTGAGTGTGGTGTGTGGACAATACACATACAAACTATGTGTATTTGTGGCAGAATATGTGGTCAATGCCCAAAACAAAGGGAAATACTGGGGTTTAAATGTTGAGGCCCCAAGCCTTTGTTTACTGTTACCAGAGGGTTATGGTAAGGATCAGGGTTTGAGTGTTGGGGCTCCAAGCCTTTGTTTACTGGTACCAGAGGGTTATGGTAAGGATCAGGGTTTGAATGTTGGGGCTCCAAGCCTTTGTTTACTGTTACCAGAGGGTTATGGTATGGATCAGGGTTTGAATGTTGAGGCTCCAAGCCTTTGTTTACTGTTACCAGAGGGTTATGGTATGAATCAGGGTTTGAATGTTGAGGCCCCAGGCCTTGCTAACTGTTATCAGAGGGTTATTGTAAGGATCAGGGTTTGAATGTTGAGGCCCCAAGCCTTTGTTTACTGTTACCAGAGGGTTATGGTAAGGATCAGGGTTTGAATGTTGAGGCTCCAAGCCTTGTTTACTGTTACCAGAGGGTTATGGTAAGGATCAGGGTTTTAATGTTGGGGCTCCAAGCCTTGTTTACTGTTACCAGAGGGTTATGGTAAGGATCAGGGTTTGAATGTTGAGGCTCCAAGCCTTGTTTACTGTTACCAGAGGGTTATGGTATGGGTCAGGGTTTGAATGTTGAGGCCTCCAAGCCTTTGTTTACTGTTACTAGAGGGTTATGATATGGATCAGGGTTTGAATGTTGAGGCTCCAAGCCTTGTTAACTGTTACCAGAGGGTTATGGTAAGGATCAGGGTTTGACTGTTGGGGCTCCAAGCCTTGTTTACTGTTACCAGAGGGTTATGGTAAGGATAAGGGTTTGAGTGTTGGGGCTCCAAGCCTTTGTTTACTGTTACCAGAGGGTTATGGTATGGATCAGGGTTTGAATGTTGAGATTCCAAGCCTTTGTTTACTGTTACCAGAGGGTTATTGTAAGGATAAGGGTTTGAGTGTTGGGGCTCCAAGCCTTGTTAACTGTTACCAGAGGGTTATGGTAAGGATCAGGGTTTGACTGTTGGGGCTCCAAGCCTTGTTTACTGTTACCAGAGGGTTATGGTAAGGATCAGGGTTTGAGTGTTGGGGCTCCAAGCCTTTGTTTACTGTTACCAGAGGGTTATGGTATGGATCAGGGTTTGAATGTTGAGGCTCCAAGCCTTTGTTTACTGTTACCAGAGGGTTATTGTAAGGATAAGGGTTTGAGTGTTGGGGCTCCAAGCCTTGTTTACTGTTATCAGAGGGTTATGGTAAGGATCAGGGTTTGAATGTTGGGGCTCCAAGCCTTTGTTTACTGTTACCAGAGGGTTATGGTATGGATCAGGGTTTGAATGTTGAGGCTCCAAGCCTTGTATACTGTTACCAGAGGGTTATGGTATGGATCAGGGTTTGAATGTTGAGGCCCCAGGCCTTGCTAACTGTTACCAGAGGGTTATTGTAAGGATCAGGGTTTGAATGTTGAGGCCCCAAGCCTTTGTTTACTGTTACCAGAGGGTTATGGTAAGGATCAGGGTTTGAATGTTGAGGCTCCAAGCCTTGTTTACTGTTACCAGAGGGTTATGGTAAGGATCAGGGTTTGAATGTTTTGGCTCCAAGCCTTGTTTACTGTTACCAGAGGGTTATGGTAAGGATCAGGGTTTGAATGTTGAGGCTCCAAGCCTTGTTTACTGTTACCAGAGGGTTATGGTAAGGATCAGGGTTTGAATGTTGAGGCTCCAAGCCTTTGTTTACTGTTACCAGAGGGTTATGATAAGGATCAGGGTTTGAATGTTGAGGCCCCAAGCCTTTGTTTACTGTTACCAGAGGGTTATGGTAAGGATCAGGGTTTTAATGTTGAGGCTCCAAGCCTTGTTTACTGTTACCAGAGGGTTATGGTAAGGATCAGGGTTTTAATGTTGGGGCTCCAAGCCTTTGTTTACTGTTACCAGAGGGTTATTGTAAGGATAAGGGTTTGAGTGTTGGGGCTCCAAGCCTTTGTTTACTGTTACCAGAGGGTTATGGTATGGATCAGGGTTTGAGTGTTGGGGCTGGAAGCCTTGTTTACTGTTACCAGAGGGTTATGGTAAGGATCAGGGTTTTAATGTTGGGGCTCCAAGCCTTTGTTTACTGTTACCAGAGGGTTATGGTATGAATCAGGGTTTGAATGTTGAGGCCCCAGGTCTTGCTAACTGTTACCAGAGGGTTATTGTAAGGATCAGGGTTTGAATGTTGAGGCCCCAAGCCTTTGTTTACTGTTACCAGAGGGTTATGGTAAGGATCAGGGTTTGAATGTTGAGGCTCCAAGCCTTGTTTACTGTTACCAGAGGGTTATGGTAAGGATCAGGGTTTGAATGTTTTGGCTCCAAGCCTTGTTTACTGTTACCAGAGGGTTATGGTATGGATCAGGGTTTGAATGTTGAGGCTCCAAGCCTTGTTTACTGTTACCAGAGGGTTATGGTAAGGATCAGGGTTTGAATGTTGAGGCTCCAAGCCTTGTTTACTGTTACCAGAGGGTTATGGTAAGGATCAGGGTTTGAATGTTGAGGCTCCAAGCCTTGTTTACTGTTACCAGAGGGTTATGGTAAGGATCAGGGTTTGAATGTTGAGGCTCCAAGCCTTGTTTACTGTTACCAGAGGGTTATGATAAGGATCAGGGTTTGAATGTTGAGGCCCCAAGCCTTTGTTTACTGTTACCAGAGGGTTATGGTAAGGATCAGGGTTTTCATGTTGAGGCTCCAAGCCTTGTTTACTGTTACCAGAGGGTTATGGTAAGGATCAGGGTTTTAATGTTGGGGCTCCAAGCCTTGTTTACTGTTACCAGAGGGTTATGATAAGAATCAGGGTTTGAATGTTGAGGCTCCAAGCCTGCATTGTGCAGGAAACAGATACAATACCATGTAGGCTGCCAATGGGGCAAGATAAAATATTTGATTCTGTTACCGGAAAGTAAGGGTCATTGTGTGTTATCATTAATCAGATGTTATCTGAATGGATAGGGAAATATGTGTGATTTTTTTTTTTTAATGAAAAGAATAAGATATGAGCACGTAACAACTTATTGTTTTACATTGACGTAAACCTTTTTGTACTTTTTATAAAAGTTATGATCGTGATGAATTTGTCTGCAAGTTTTGCAAAACCATAATCAACACAACAGTGACACTTGCCTCTTTGGCAAGGTCATTGACAAAATGATTTTGTTCATAACATTCAATGATGCTCCGATGAGGATGTTTAGTATCACTTTGGGCTTCCTCCCACATTAGGCTGGCACTCTGTGATGTGGTTCAAATACTTTTATGTGAACCCAATCACTGATGAAGATGAAATTGTGACATTGCAGGTATGAGGGGCACATGTCATCTAGTGAGGAAGTTATATCAAGTGTTACACATCTGCAGAAGCACCTGCCTACACTATAATGTGTTACTCGGTGCATTGGAAAATGTTGCACATTGGAAAATGTTGCACATTGGAAAATGAAGCAAAATTCATAACAAAATCAGTTATACATGTTTAGATCAATACATGTTTTCACATAATAACCCCAAGCCATCCATAAGTCTCTATGAAATTCTTCAAATGTACAGTTAAATAAACAAATAGATTATGTTTACAAAAGGGGGTCAACTTAAGTTGCTCCTAGACTACCTTCCTCAGTGTACTGTCTGCTAATTACCAAGAAGCAACAACCAGAATGACACAGGTTCTTCCATTTGTACAGCCTTTGTTTTTGTACGATGTTTCTGATAATATTACAAGTGAATTCGAGCATTTTCTCATGTACATCAGCCCTATGGCCAGATAGTAGTGCAGTTTGTTGGGCCATCACTCCAGGAGGCTTGTCAATCCATTAGGAATTGAGCAGTTGGACACCCGTGCTCTAAACTAGGTTCAGTTAAGGTCCGCCCACAACTGTTATTGATCAGCATTAGTTGTGCAGAAAGCAGTCTCG
Source organism: Haliotis rufescens (assembly GCF_023055435.1). Lineage (NCBI taxonomy): Eukaryota > Metazoa > Mollusca > Gastropoda > Lepetellida > Haliotidae > Haliotis > Haliotis rufescens. The sequence goes on from NW_025964068.1 coordinate 3,838,403, forward strand.
TGTGTAGGCCTCAATGGGAGTGGGGTTTTTCATGTTATTCAGAATAAATTTTGAACTTCTAATGCCATGTAGGCTTTTTTCATTTTGAAAGGTTTTCTTCAGGACATTGATTTCTTTTTGAGAATGAATGAAGACAAATTTGGGTTTTGAAATTGGTTATTTTGTTCAGCAGCTGTTGACTAGCTCACACCCTCAAATAATCATTATAATGGTGTAGACATATATTAGTAGAATGGTAGGTGGGGTAGTTTTCATTCCTGAGTATATACGAAATGGGTACCCCAAATAGGTTTTATTTATTTATTTTTTAAATTGAGCATGATTTGACAGTGCAACAGAGAACTGGCTCAGTAGAGAATATGCTAAACAGTTGGCTCAAAACATAAACAATTAAAGCCTTTGTATTGAATATATTCCGCCAATTTGTGTTTTCATTCTGATAAGGAGACACAAAACAAGCAAAATAATGAGACTGATTTTTTCCTATTTACTACTTGAAAGTTGGATGAGGTCAGTTTGAACACTTCTAAATACATGCCAAGCTAGTACTCACATCAACTGGTCCCTTACGTGATCGGGAGGAATTTGTATGGAATTTAGAGGAATTTGGCGGAACAAGATAAGACTATTCATGATAGTTCAGAGTTGCATTTTGCAAAGCCATGTTATAGGATTAATTTCAATTTCAATTTTGGTGAATATTTTGGTGAAAGTTATCATGTTTATTGAAAACATTCGCATGTTTTTATGGTTCCTTATATATTTGTAGGAAAACATTATTTAAGTGAAATATTATCTGGAATGTTATCAATTGATTAGTTTTGTTACTAATCATAGAACTGGAGAGACTCTCTGTTTGAATATTCTATTTGTTTATGATGATACTTACATTTTGTAATTATTGCAGCTGCTATTGTATCTAATGGAAAACACCCATACAGGTATCCATGCTTGTTGTTAAAATAACTTGTGCGATGGAACTGTACAAACACCTGGCTTCAAACATGTGTTGATTGTTGGGATGGGTCATGTATGGCATTCATTATTGTCACCAATTATGGAGTTGAGTGATTGATAAAGGAATCTGTTCACATTACAGAATGAAAAAGTGGTTATGGATGTTTAATGAGTGTAATATTTTGTTACCATTGCTTACTGGTTGACACAGACAGTATCTTCGTTCCAGAAACTTTGATGACGAAGATGAGAGGTGTGTGTGTGTGTGTGTGGGGGGGGGGTCCCTAACTTTTGACAAGTAGATGTTTTTGTAGACTTAAAATTAAGGATATTAACTTCTACTGTGAGTGGCATTCAGAGTGGCATTAATGACCTGATATTAATGTGATAGAAAACTTGCAATATCTATTCCAAGTTAATCTTACTGCTGATTGGCTCAATTATATTCTGCATCCAATCACAACATCCAAGAAGACATGCTTTGACTTAAATTGTGTGAGTGTTACTGAATTTTATGATGCAAATCTGTTGGATTCCTGTATGGGGCTTTGTCCAGACTTATAACTTTTTAACTGGATTTGCAATCTATTGGACTTGTCAGTCTAGCTGTCGGGCTTACATTGATGTGTATTTTAACACTAAAGTATTAAAGTTTGTATTGTTTCTACAGCAGATCTTTTGGTCTGAGGCCATTGCTCACTCTGTTGGGAGTGCTTGATTTCCTCAGTGTTTTGGAGACCAGTAGTTGGCACAGCTGCCTCATCCATTCACCTCCCACACAATTCAATTTGTGACTCTCCTGGCCTTGGACTTCCTGATTGAGTAACTGCTCTTTGCTTCTGGATAAATGCTGGTGAATAACTGATTGATGCTTCTCATTAGCAAGGGGCAACTTTGACAGTTTTGGCTTTAACATAGTGTAAAACTTAGCTCCATATGACTAGTGCTGATCTTCTGTCTGTTCAGGGGAATTGATGCAAGAAAAGTATTGATCGTTTTATTTGACAGTTTCAGACACAATGGAGATTATGCCCAGTGATTAGTCTGGTATATAGATGGGGTATGACAAACACTGGGTCTGACAGTGAGGGAGGACATATTCAGGTGTTCTCGCTGGCTTTTGAAACTGCCAGCCTGGTGCACTCAGGCATCTCTAAAACTTGCCAGTCCACCCAAACTTTCAACAAACAAAAAAACGTAGGAAAATTACCTGGTTATAAATCTTTCAATCTCATGATCAGTGCAATGACATCATCTCTGAAGTAACTTAGATAGATCTACCGGTCATTCACACAAAGTTCAGTCAGACTTTTCTCTCTCTCTTTTTTGAATATTTCAAGACTAAGTCACAACAAATATATATTTTACCTCAAAGCAAATCAAAATGTTATTTCCTTGCACTGAAAATAGACAAGGGGAAACCCTGATGATAACTGACAAGCTGACTTCGAAAAATCTACTTATATGAATATCACAGATGTTTGTTCAACAACAAAGATTTATAAGGTACTTTATTTGCCGGTCCACAGGGACTGGCAGTCACATGAATTTCCAATACAAGTCTAATTTTACTGGTGAAAAACTGGTAATTACTGGTAAACAGGAAAACTGATATTCTCTAATCCCTATGAGTATTGCAGCTATTTGCTGTACTGGCCAGCACACAATATTCAAGTCCTTATCTTGGACTGATATGCTGATCCATTAAACAGATGCCAACACATACCACCACCAATCACTGTTGTGATTGTCCCATTCAGTTGTTTACAAGGAGCAATATCGATGACTTAGACCCTAATCTGTGTAGGGTGTTCTATTGGCCGTTCTCATGCTTATAAGCCTGATCAAAGACTCTTTTATTGCTATTATCAAGTTCTGTTGTAACTGCAATGAAATTAATTTTAGAGAGTGTGGTAGATCCTATAATTGTAGAGATATAGTGAAGTGGAACGCCAGCCAAATGCTCAGAGAAGCCTACGATGGCAAGCAATGGAACAAATGTAGGAAATAATCAAATTAGTTATGAGAATCATATCCCTGATCATTTTAGTCCACATCAAAACAAATGAAATTTTGTTTGTTTGTCTCAGACCTCTTTGATGGGCAATATATTTGAAATGAGTGCTAATGGCAGCCACATGCAATAAACACAGATGTCACATTATCGGCTAATGTTATAAGCTTCATTGTTTTCCGAGCTACAAAGGGTAGAGGTAGTTACAGGGATCAGTAGCTGAAGTTTAGTCATAAACGTTTCTGGTGCTCACATTCCAATAACATGATATTATAATGGTGTGTGTGGGAGTTGGAGAGTGTTATCTTACAAACTGTCTGACATGGGGATGGAATTAGTGGCAGATGTGTGTCCAGGAGAAACTACTTGTGGTTGTCCTGATGGCCGCCATGGAGACCACGGACACCTAATACTGCATACACTGGACACCCAGCTATCACAGCTTACTTCAATGAAGGGTGTTAGTGTTGTAGTGGGGCCAGATTGGGGAATATCTGGCTGATGATTGAAAGGATGTTATGCTAGAGTTGAATCATGTGGATCATGATAATGAGGTCAAGTGGCCACGCAGTCTAACATGCCACGAAGTGATGAGCATGAGTAGGCTCTGTAAGAAACCTCACTCACTCACTCACTCACTCACTCACTCACTCACACTCACTCACTCACACTCACTCACTCACTCACTCACTCATGTACAAGTAGCTGTTTGTTTGCTCAGCCAACCATCATTAAGCAGTCTCATAAAGGAAGAATTCTACTGACCACTTGCTGACCAGAACTCAAGGTCTATGGCTGTGAGGCTCCATAGGGGTAGGTCAGCATGGTCAGGGTGTTGATGTTTTGTAATTTCACACCCCACCCACCCAAGATCCAACTGAGTATGTTCAGGTTTTCCAAACCCTGTTCACATGCAGCCTTGTACCAATGGATAACTTGCCAGACTTGTTTAAGGAGGTGGAGTATCACTTGATCAAGGTTGTAGGTAATCAATAACTTTCTGTGCTGGAGATATATCCCCCTCATCCCCCCTCATCCCCCTCATCCCCCTCATTCAATAGTAATGTGTGTGACCCCTCCCGACCTTTCTCAATGGCCACTATCTGACCTGTAAATGCTGTTTACAAACTTCCTCCTTTTTGTCAAGTTTGTAATATATATCAATGTAATGCTATGCATTGTGTACCCAGTCAGTTTGCAATGTCTTTGACAAAAGTCACTATTAATTACATGAAGACCAGATGGTAGAGTATAGCACCCTCGCTTATTTCGAGTAAATATTTAAACTATTCATGGATGTGACCTTGGCTTGGAGGCCAGCCAGGTACTGATGCTGTTTGAGATGTGAATGAACCTCATTACCATGATTACTTCATGCTGAGGAAAACATTCTGTGAAGAAACTTGGTGAACAAAGTAGAGGTGCTGCATAGAAGAAGGACTGTTTTGTAATGGTATGACAGAAGAAATAAGAACTTTTGGACAGGCTTACAATTTTCCTGCTGATGATCTTGACTATAAATATTTCAGAGCAGTATCATGGAACTGTTCTGGGTGAACAATACCTTCCAAATGACGTGCTGGTTTTCTTGGGGAATTAGTCAGCAAAGAGCCAGAGTCACAGGAGACTAATCACAATTTTATTTACAAGAACAATTAACAATTTACAATATACTTAGATAATAACTGAGGGTGCCACAGAGAGTCGGTACACACTCTGGGCTGTGGGAGAGAGGTCTGCTTGGTAAGAGAGTCAAACCCCTTCTCTCTTCTCTCCTTTCTCCATCATTCTGGACCAAGGCTTATATAGCCAAGATCACCTGACATTTAGTAAGTAATAAATATAAATGTAAACAGTAAATCATCAGTGACATACTTGCACATCCTGTTCAAGATGGCAGACGGTCGATGTACACAAAACTGGGGATTAACAATTAGGATTAGCATCTTATAAATAACAGCAATTAAATGTTTCAAGGCATATAGATGTCATGGCTCCAGGGTAATGAGCCTTTGCAATTAAATGTTCTTCAGACAATGGGTGTCGTAAATCAGTCGCCATGACAACTTCCCTCCTTTACGTGAAGCTTGGACCCCAAGCTTATATGAGTCCAAATTGATATGTGTGAGTTTTTTCACCAATGAAAACGACCATGCAAATGTGAACAAAATCAGTGACATGAAATCCTTATGCAACAAATATATCTATGCAATGGCGGTATGAAAGTGATCATCTAGCCAATTTGAATTAGTGCCAGTTTGAAAACTAACCAAGTGATCTTTGTAATGTGCAATTTCACTACAAGGTAATTACTGCTTTGCACAGATTCAATAAATATATCACTGAAGGTTCTTTGAATTCAGGAGTCTAGTTTGGCAGTGCGACTCAGTACCGAATAATGATAATGAGTAATGTCATAAAAAGTACAAATTAAACATCTCAGCAAATATTTCACATAAAGAAATTTGAAACCAGGAGTCTAGCTTTACCGCGTGACTCAAACGGTACTTGTGGGTACTATTGCCCTTTTAAGTACAATGGGTGCTCCTCCCGTGTCTTTGACGGAGCTTGCCCAGATATTGTGGGTGCGATGCCCAAGAAAAAAAAATCCTTAATTCCGACATCAAAACTCTGAAATGCTGAATACTGCTGTGCTGTTAATTACTTAATACTGACATACAATAAACATATGTGTGGGGGTGGCTCACCCATGAATATCCCTAATCTGAATTCAAAGTCCTAGACAATACATTCAATTTTGTACCAAACTGTGCACATTAATTACTTGTAACAAATGACAAATTTTGTCGTTTAGATTTTTGAAATTACGAGTCGAGCTTTAAGGTGTGACTCGATAACCCTACAGCTTAGGTTTGTCTGGGCCCTAGCTGTAACTATATGTCTGGCGTGGCCTGGAGACATTTCAAAGATTCCCTACACAATAACTTCAAAGATCTAGCTTGACTAAAGATGTAATTTGGAGTATATTGCACATATATAAAACTGAATTTTTGAAAGACACATTTTGGCATTAATATACTGGCTTTGATTAAACATACCTGGTTGCAATATTCAACAGTCACACAATATATATCCTTGATTGAGTCCATGTAAGTAAACACAAATTAATAAGTCCCCATGAGATATCTTGTACACAGTGTCCATCTTGTAGGTGCCCGTGAGGCGGTTTCTGTATTGTGCAGGGTCTGTATGATGATGGATGGCTGTGGTCGGATCTCTGTGGGATAGGCGTGTATACTTCTTTCCTTTGGTCCTGTACAGTGTGCAGGAACGACATCTTGAAGGGGAAGTCTTAGCCGTGTTGCTTAGATATTTGAGCAGGGAAGGTTTGGGATCGGAGAACTTGTCCTTGATTGGAGAGGTTCTCGTTCTTTCTTCAATCTTGTTAAAGGCCATTTCTTCGTTCTTGGTGACTGGCCTCCAGGAAGGTAGTATATCCTTTTAAAAAGAGACTGTCACTTCCTACAGTTTTGTGAACCATATGCCATGCTGCAAAGAGGTACAGGAAAGGACAGACTAAGAAGTCTGTCATACCCGATAGCTCCACCAAAGTAACAACACGTGTCGGTCCGACATTGATTAATGAACGATTTGCATACTCGTATATGCAAGGGGCCGACGTATGGTTCTCAGTAGGAAGTGACAACTTGGAGACGATGGCTTGCGGTATATACAGTTTTACTTTATACATGTAGATATATACATACAAAAGACACTATGTGCCAGGTCAGCACATAGTGGTAGTGGTTGTTGTCTAGGTGCCCCGGAAGCACCCAGCCTAACCCTAGCTAGGCTAAGGGTAAGACCTTTCTTTTCCTCTCCTCTTCTCTCCTCTCTGGACCAAGGCTAATATAGCCAAGGTCACCTGACATTTAGTAAGTAATAAATATAAATGTAAACAGTAAATCATCAGTGACATACTTGCACATCCTGTTCAAGATGGCAGACGGTCGATGTACACAAAACTGGGGATTAACAATTAGGATTAGCATCTTATAAATAACAGCAATTAAATGTTTCAAGGCATATAGATGTCATGGCTCCAGGGTAATGAGCCTTTGCAATTAAATGTTCTTCAGACAATGGGTGTCGTAAATCAGTCGCCATGACAACTTCCCTCCTTTACGTGAGAGAGCATCGGCATTCCCATTGGCTTTGCCGCTGCGGTGAACAATGTCAAAAGTGTAGGTAGAAAGTTCCAAAGACCATCGCCCTAACCTACCTGTGGCATCCTTGATGGATTTCAGCCACTTCAATGCTATATGATCAGTGTAGACTGTGAATTTTGAATTTGCAAGGTATGGACGAAAGGATCTAATGGCTTCAACTAGAGCTAAGCCTTCCTTTTCTGTAATGCTCCAGTTCTTTTCGCTGCCATGAAGAGCTCTACCACCATAAGCTATTGGATGTTCATTATTCTTCTCGTCTTTTTGACTCAAAACAAAACCTATGCTCATATCACTGGCATCAGTTGCAAGAAGAAATTCTTTGTCAAAATTTGGATACGCCAGAACAGGTGTATTACTCATAGCATGTTTGAGTGTGTTGAATGCCTGATCACACTCAAGTGACCATTGGAACTTTGGTTTCTTTCCTAGTTCTGCCTCCGAATGCTTCTTTAGCAAGGCATTCAGTGGAAGGGCTATGTGAGCGTAATTTTTCACATACTTCCTGTAGAAGTTCGTGAGACCTAAGAAGGAGCGAATCTGCTTTTGTGACTTGGGCACTGGAAAGGTTCTAATTGCTTCAATCTTTTTGTCATCAACTTGAACACCTCCACATGATAAAACATGACCCAGAAAAGATACTTTGTCCGTTGCAAAATTGCATTTGGATGGCTTTAGTGTTAATTTTGCCTGTTTCAGATAGTAAAATACTTGCTCCAAATGTTGAAGATGCTCTTCAAAGTTTTTGCTGTAAATTATCAAATCATCAATGTAGATCAGCGCAACCTTAAAAAGCAATTTTCGTAGCACTTTGCTCATGAGCTGTTGAAAACAAAGTGGAGAATTTGTCAAACCTTGGGGCAATCGTTTAAATTGATAAAGGCCTTGATGGGTGACGAAAGCAGTTTTATGCTTTGAATCTTCATGTAATGGCACTTGGAAGAAGCCATTAGCAAGGTCTAAAGTTGAGAAGATCTTAGCTTGTGCATTGGCGATGTTATCAACAACATCATCAAAAACAGGAAGAGGCCATGACATTGGTAAAGTGACAGAATTCAACTTTCTGTAGTCACAAACAAATCTATATGAGCCATCACGTTTCTTGACTAGGATAATGGGAGCTGAATACATAGAAGTAGATTCCTCGATCAAATCATACTTCAGAAAATCATCTATAAGTTCTTCAGTGACTTTTTGGAGATGAGGAGATTGACGATATGGTCTACTCTTAACGGGTGGGTGGCTGCCAGTGTCAATGATATGCTGGTGCAGGTCAGTCTTACCTAAATCTGCAAGACTTGTTGAAAACATGTTTCTATTTTGTCCCAAAAATCTAAGTAGTCTGTGTCGTTGGGTTGGAGTCAGTTGTGTATTGGTCAAATCAAATCCTAACTCTTGTGCAATTTTGACATAATCCCTGGTATCATTGTCTCTCTTCTCATTGTCGGTGTTAACAGTACTGATGAATGGTTGGTCAGAGCCGATTTCATAAACAGAGTCTTTGTTAATGTAACTAAATTTGCCTACAACTGTACCCTTGTCAAGAACCTTTTCTTCTTGGGAGGGATTCATAAGCCTAAATGTAGCAGTCTTGCTTTTTGATTTAGAAAGAGTTCTACCGCCTGCTACTTCAGAATGAGCAGTGAGGGAAGCAATGGGTTCAATGAGGATGAGGGAATCCTCTTTGGTCTCTGATAGTCTGACCTTGAAATGAATTTCACTCTGAGGGGGGATGTAAATCTGATCTATTGTTTTTGCTAATCCACTAATCTCATGCACTGAATTGGCTATGAAATTGATATATTGCCTATCTGGGGTGCTGTTGTTAAGTATCAAGGAATGACAGCTATAATCTAAGACTGCATCATTGTCATCAAGGAAGTTCTCACCTAGTATCACTGCCTTCGGCAGTGTAGGCAGTACATAGAATCTTTGAGAAAATTCCTGATCCTCAATGACAAAATCTAACACAACTGAACCTAACACCTTATGCAATTCGCCGCCAACACCTTTTACCTGTGGAAAGGGTGAGTTTCCAAGAGTAAGGTTTTCAAAAGCTGTGCTCAGAAAAGCAGACGAAATACAACAAATGGATGCCCCTGTGTCTACTAAACAATTTGTTGTTGTTGTGCCAAATTTTGCCTGAATTACACTTTTGGCAAGGGGCGTAACTAAAGACACTGTTGGAATTTCACTTTCAAAGTTACTTTCCATACCAGACTCCATATTTGCCATGACACCTATTAGTATGTACCGTACTAAATTAAAGGATGACAAGAAATCAACAATGTATTACTTACAATATTTGAAGACTTTTTCTTCCTTTGTTGGTGTCTTTGGAGGAGTTGGTTGTCTTTAATCCAGTGTTGAGGTCAGAGGTTGATGCAGCTTGCTTGTTATTCCATCAGATGATCACAGTTGGACATGTCCTCCAATGGGTTCTTGTAGCTGGTCGTAGTTAGTTCCTGGACTCTGTGGTTCCGAAAACGATGATTCTCCGCCAAATTATCATGGAACTGTTCTGGGTGAACAATACCTTCCAAATGACGTGCTGGTTTTCTTGGGGAATTAGTCAGCAAAGAGCCAGAGTCACAGGAGACTAATCACAATTTTATTTACAAGAACAATTAACAATTTACAATATACTTAGATAATAACTGAGGGTGCCACAGAGAGTCGGTACACACTCTGGGCTGTGGGAGAGAGGTCTGCTTGGTAAGAGAGTCAAACCCCTTCTCTCTTCTCTCCTTTCTCCATCATTCTGGACCAAGGCTTATATAGCCAAGATCACCTGACATTTAGTAAGTAATAAATATAAATGTAAACAGTAAATCATCAGTGACATACTTGCACATCCTGTTCAAGATGGCAGACGGTCGATGTACACAAAACTGGGGATTAACAATTAGGATTAGCATCTTATAAATAACAGCAATTAAATGTTTCAAGGCATATAGATGTCATGGCTCCAGGGTAATGAGCCTTTGCAATTAAATGTTCTTCAGACAATGGGTGTCGTAAATCAGTCGCCATGACAGCAGGTTCAAAAGGAATCGGCGCATGTAAACTCACCAGTGCACCTCTAGTATTGACTCCTTTTATATGTGGGGTCACAGGGTTACCCTGTCATAATTCACTGTACAGAGTTGTGTCCCTTAGGCAAGACAGGATTGTAAGTTCGAATTCTGATTTGGCCTGATTATGTTTTTGATATTTGTCAACACCATGCCAGTGCTCATGGGTTTTAACAAAGTGGTATGTGTCTGAGACCTACATCACTTGGGCTTTCTTTCCACATCAAGCTGACATCCCGGAGACACCCATTACTGTGCAGGTGTTCCTGGGATCCTGGAGACACCCGTTACTGTGCAGGTGTTCCTGGGATCCTGGAGACACCCGTTACTGTGCAGGTGTTCCTGGGATCCTGGAGACACCCGTTACTGTGCAGGTGTTCCTGGGATCCTGGAGACACCCTATCAAAAAGTGTCCGGCTGTGAAATACCTGTCATTGTTATAGAAACTGTTGCTATTTTGTTTAAGATGGCCTTCCTCCACATTAAGCCGACACATTGTGGTATTATTATGATGCCACATTTTCCGCTGAATGAAAGGTGGCTTTATAACCAGGTGAGAGTGTACTGTTGATAGTGGGGTCATGTGAGTTGGCCCAAGGAATAGACAGCCATCACATGACATGCATTACACAATGTATTAGTGATGTTGCAGTTATGCCATGACACTGTAGGCTAATCACAGACTGTATAAAAGTGTATGTATAACAGTCAATAAGATAATCTGTTTTAAAACTTCTGTAAATATTTCAGAGTAGGCATATTTGTGAACTGTCTTGAGCATAGATAGATGACGATACATTCAAAGTTACTAAAGAAGACAACGTGCACAAGGAGAAGGGGTTGCTCAGTAGATTTCCTAACAGATCTGTAATTCATATAATGTTGAATGTGAGCTCCACCTGTTGAGAGCCCCGCTAGTGACCAGCCAGGAGCCCCATACTCACATGGTATTCTCATTCTAACACTTGGTGGCAGATAGCACTACCTTGTTTATCAACACTCACCAATGAGCATGCAGATCAAGGTCAGAGTTCATGTTTAGATCAATGTCATGGTCACTGATGCAGAGTGGAGGGGGTGATATTGATTTCAAGCGTGTGTTGTGGCCTCTCTGCATCTGTTTGGTATTGATTGGGATGACACTTGCGTGCTTATAGATACACAAGAGCCTACCTGACTGTCTGGTCAAGAGGTTGACAATTACCTGTCTGTATGGTCAAGGTGTTGACAATTACCTGTCTGTATGGTCAAGGAGTTGACTCTTACCTGTTTTTTTCTGGTCAGGGGGGTTGATAACTACCTATCTGCATAGTCCAGGTTTTGACTCCAACCTGACCGCTTGATCAGAGGGTTGCCTCCTACTAATGTCAGTATAGTCAGGGGGTTGAGTCGTACCTGTCTATTCAGAGGGTTGAGTGACCTACCTGTCTGTTCAGGGGGGTTGAGTCCTACCTAAAATATAATAAAAAAAAGTTTTGGGAATGTCTAGCAAGATCAGCAACTCTTGCTCAACCTCCCATGATGCCATGACACTCAATGCATAACAAGCCGGTGATGAGAAATGATAGTGCTGGATGAGGTGGTGGTGGTGAACAGATTATAAACAGCCTACCAGGTGTTGGGAAGGATGTTCTTGAATCTCCCCATTCATAAACTACATAAAAGAGAAAATGTACTTTGGTAGATGTTATAATACAAGCAATCTGTATGTTAAAACGTAAGTGAATGTTGTATTAGGGCTTCCTGTAAACACTCTGGACCTGACAAACTATTTCCTGACTCACTCCACTTTCGTTTGTTTGTTTGTTAGTCGCTGAACTTTGATTTATCCCACTGAAGACCTTAGGATTGACATGTTTGCTAAAGAGAACATCCTTATCAGGGTTTGAAATTCCTTGACTTTTAGTGACAAAGGCACGGTTAAAATAGCTATAGTATGATTAAAATATGTTCCCAGTGCCCGAAGGGCACACTTATTAATAATTTGCTTGGATGTCATCACAAAATCTATGACGGATTGCACCCAAGTGGTAAACATCTGCTGGTTGTGTCTGGTGACTTTGGGCTTTCCTCTTGCTTTCCTGATTTGTAAAATAACAACTGATGAAAGCAGGGTGTTAATCTCACTCACTCACTCACTCACTCACTCACTCACTCACTCACTCACTCATGTATAAGTGGCTGTTTGTTTGCTCAGCTGATGAAATTCTTGTGGGGCCGAGTTAAAAGTGAATAACAAGCTTAGAGTACATATTGTGCCCTAGGTTTTGACATGTTGTTCGTATCAGGTCAAAAGTTTTGTTTACAGTAATATTTCATTCCATGCTTGATGTCAACTGATGAAATAAGCCTGACTCCCCTGCACTAATCAGTCCACAGGAGTCAGGATACCCACTGTAGGTCTCATGAGTTGGGTACAAAATGTCTGATTTAGAATGAACAATTTTGATACACGTATAAAACGATCTGGTCAGGTATACACTGAAGTTTGTATTGAATCTTCACCCAAAACATATAAACATCCGAAGGATTATGGGCGTATGGCCAGAAATACATGAGAGCATTAGCAACCATGTGGGCAGCCATGGAGTTATAGTAGGGAATTTTTCTCATTATACAATATATCAAGTAACTAAGAATGGGTCCGGGTAGTCCTGCTCAGTACCTACCTGACCCAAGTTACCAGTGCCAGCCCAAGTACAAATAAAAGAATAAATATAAATGCGTAAATGAGATTTTGATGTGGCCAGTAAATAATTTTGTGGGAAGTGTTTGGTGGATCAAGTGAACAGCTGGAGGTGGTGTGTGTTCAATGATCGGTGGAATGTAAGGCTGTCAGGGCAGAGTGCAGCCATACTGCAGGGTATATGTGCTTTTTGGATGTGGTCTTCAAGTTTCAACATGACGCTGTAGTACAGGGTTACCGGAGACAGATATGTTCGTCAGATGAGTGTGACTTAATTGTCTCCAAGTGTCAGTGTATCACCGGTTATGTTACTTACGTAGGGTAGCTGAAAAGCTCTGAGTTTACAAACTGTTTTGAGAATCTGCTTCAAATAAAAACACACACACACACACACTCACATTCACACACATATATATATATATACACATATACTGACACACACACACACACACACACACACACACACACATGCATGTCATCGATCCCAATTGCGAGGATCGATGCTCATGATGTCAATCACTGGATTTTCTGGTCCAGACTCGATTATTTACAGACAGCCGTCATATAGCTGGAATATTGCTGATTGTGGTGTTAAACAACAAACAACACCACCACTGACTCACCTTGACATTGTCTATATGTCAGCCCTGGTAACCCACAGCAAAGTAAAGGTGATGTTATGTAACTGTAGCTTGGCTATTTGTCTTTTCAAACTGGACCGACACAGAGAGGTTGGTTCCCAGGTCGGGACTGGATGTGAATAGAAGTGCCATGTCGGCAGTGTTTTGAAACTTAAATTGAATATGCTACCGGTATGTTGGCAATACAGTGAACCCTCGCTACAACGCTACCAATGGGGTCCAAATAATTGGTGGGCGCTATAGACGATGAGCCGTTTAACCGAGGCCGAGGCGGGGGAGTGCGCTCGACCAATCTCATGATCTACGCCTTGTATCGCACATTGCAATGATACAGGTTGTTCATAGTGTAAAAATAAAGATATTCCCATTGTGTTTTCGTCGTTTGTTATTATTTACAAGCCTTAACTGTCACATTCAACGTGATATTAGCCTACTTACATGTAAATATCGATCGATAATGGTAGTAACAGAGGCTATGAGTGAAGGGCCAATCACAATTCATTATACAAGCACGGAGTGTTTCAGTGGTCTTCGTCTGCGGTCCTTTGCTGTCGTGGCATTCGGCGGCGGCTGACTTAAGTTTTTCTTCATTCTTTATCCAGCCCCTGATGGTCCCCGCTGGAACGCCGGACTGGCGGCTCACGCTGGCCTGTGAAGCGCCATCTCTAACTTTCTTCACAACGTCTAGCCTTTCTTGCACTGTGTACGCTTTCCTCATGTTGAAATTGGAATGCCCCTGATCTTACTTACTTACTTACTTTGGAGATTTAACGTGCGCTTTCCGACTGATGCGTATTTCGCACACGGGCCGGGCCACCCATTTAATGTGTTTCCGAAAGGGGCGAAGGTGGTTTTAGGGGTTGCTTATATAGAATTTGGGAATTTTGAGATTTGGAATAGATGCCGATGGGATTGGGGAGGAGAACTAAGGGAGCTGGGTATGGTGGATGTTTGTTTGTTTATGTGATTTTGATTTGGTAGGTTATTGTGTTTTTAGATGCGTTTTATTAGTTCCGTTTTTATTAAGAATACGCCTAAGGCCTTGAAGTTTTCTAGTTTATTTTGTGGGTTTAGTATTGCTTCTAGAGTTAGAGCCTTGTTTAGATTGAGGGTGGTTTGTAATGCGGTTCGATGTGTTAGGTAGTGTGTGCAGTGGATGAGTGCGTGTTCTGGGGTTTCTGGTTGTTTGCAGTGTGGGCAGTTACCTGTAGTGTGTTTTTTAAAAAATTTTAGGTGGTTATTTAGGTTGGTGTGTCCTGTTTGGAGTTTAGTGATTACTCTGTCAATTTTTTTCGATGGATGGAGAATTTTGGGTTTGGTAAGTGGTTTGCTGAGCACTTTTTTGATTTGGCTATTTGAGTTTAGATATAGGTTATGCCATTTTTTGTGATTTTTTGCTTGTTTACACTTTTAATTTCTGATTTTGAGATGGGTAAGTTTAAGCTTATTTCTGGGATTTTGAGGGATAGTTTAGCTGCTTTATCGGCGTTTTCGTTACCGTATATTCCTACGTGGGCGGGTATCCACAAGAAGGTTATTTGTTTGCCTGCCTTAGTTAGGTCGTTGGAGCTTTTAAGTATTTGATTTATTAATTTAGGTCGGTTTTTGGTATATTTGTTTTGGAGGGCTTGCAGTCCACTTAGGGAGTCGGTAAGTATTAGGATATTTTTGTGTTTTTTGGATTCTTGATTATGGAGGGCTGAGGCCATGCCCATTAGTTCTGCCGTGAATATTGATTGGTTGTTTGGGAGTCGGAAGGATCGTGTAGTTTTAGTTGGTTGTGTGGTATGGACTCCGAAACCTGTGTGTTTGGAGGTCAGATCTGAGGATCCGTCCGTGTAAATGTGACACCAATTTGGCCAATTTTCGTGTATGTATGCTAGTGTGGTAGTTTTAGCTATGTTTGGGTCGGTTTGTTTATTTATTTGGCTAGCTAGTGTTGTGTCTATTTTGGGTATTTTAAGTTTAGGGGTGAAGATATTTGATTGTTTGCAGTTTTGTTTAAGATTTTTAATTTGGTGTTCATTTAGGTAGTTTGTTATTCTTTGGGATATTGGGGTAAGTAAGGGGTGTTTACGAGCTAGAGCTTGGTTTTTGGGGCTGATGTTTTGGTTTATTAAGTTTTGGATGAGAGGGTTTGATTGAAATTTAAGCTTAGCTGTTCCCTGCGTAGACTTAGTGGCATTTCTCCTGTTAAGGCCTGAAGTGAGGTGTAGGAGGTGCCATGTTGGGTGCGTGTAATTAGTTTGAGAGCCTGATATTGTATTGAGTCAAGTTTTTTAGATAGAGAGTTGTTTAGGGTGTTGTATATGGCGCAGCCGTAGTCTAGTTTTGATCTAATTAGTGATATGTAGAGAGAGAGGAGGGTATCTTTGGATGCTCCCCAGTTAGAGCCAGTTAGGCATCTTAAGGTGTTTAGGTCTTTACTGCATTTAGTTATTAGGTTTTGGATGTGAGCATCCCAGGTGAGATGTTCATCGAAAATAAGTCCTAAGAATTTGGTTTGTTTTTTAAATTTGATTGTTTGATTGTTTAGCTGGAGGATTGGGGAGGCGGGTTTCATGTTTTTATGTTTGAATACTATTCCTGTTGTTTTTTCTAAGTTAAGGGAGAAGCCCCATTTGTCAGCCCATTGTTGTATTTTATTAAGAGATTTTTGGAGTAGATTTTGGACCATGTTCATGCTTTTAGTGCGGATCCAGATGGCTCCATCATCCGCGAATTTTGATGTGTTTACTTTAGGGGATAGGCCCTCGAATAGATCGTTTATCATTATATTGAAGAGGGTGGGGCTGAGGATACTGCCCTGTGGAGTACCATTTTCTAGGGGACATTGGTCCGATAGAGTTTGGTCTATACCCACGGTTATTTTACGATTGTTTAGGAAGTCCTGGATGTAGTTTATTATCTGACCTTTGAGACCTATTTTTTTGATGACTGACTGATATAGAAGATTTAACGTGCGCTTTCCGACTGCAGCGTATTTCGCACACGGGCCTGGCCAGACCATTTAGTGTATTCCGAGAAGGGTGAAAGTGGTGTGTGCAACCCAAGAGGGGGTTTTTAGGGGTTGCTTATATCGATTTTTTGAAATTTTGAAATTTGGAATAAATGCCGAGGTGGGTGGAGGAGGGAACTAAGGGAGCCGGGTGAGGTTTGGTGTTTGTATGTTTATTGGATTTTGGATTGGTAGATTAATTAGTTTTTAGATGCGCTTAATTAGGTCTGTTTTGATTAGGAATACGCCTAGGGCCTTGAAGTTTTCTAGTTTATTTTGAGGGTTTAGTATTTCATCTAGAGTAGGAACCTTATTTAGATTGAGGTTGGTTCGTAGTGTGGTTCTGTGTGTTTGGTAGTGGGTGCAGTGGATGAGTGTGGTTTCTGTGGTTTCGGGTTGTTTGCAGTGGGGGCAGTGTCCTGTGGTGTGTCTTTTAAGTTGTTTTAGGTGGTTATTTAGGTTCGTGTGTCCTGTTTGGAGTTTTGTAATTAATCTGTCAATTTTTTTTGAGGGGTGTAGGATTTTAGGTTTGGCTAGTGGTTTTCTGAGCACTTTTTTGATTTGGCTATTTGAGTTTTGATATTGATTATGCCATTTTTTGGTTATTTTTTGTTTGTTTACACTTTTAATTTCTGATTTTGAGATGGGTAGGTTTAGGCTTATTTCTGGTATTTTGAGAGATAATTTAGCTGCTTTATCAGCGCTTTCGTTGCCGTAAATTCCTACGTGGGCGGGGATCCACAAGAAGGTTATTTGTTTGCCTGCTTTTGTTAGGTCGTTGGAGCTTTTAAGTATTTGGTTTATTAATTTAGGTCGCTTTTTGGTATTTTTGTTTTGGAGGGCTTGTAGTCCACTTAGGGAGTCGGTAAGTATTAGGATTTTTGTGTTGTTTTTAGATTGTTGGTTATGCAGGGCTGAGGCCATGCCCATAAGTTCGGCTGTGAATATAGATTGGTTGTTAGGGAGTCGGTAAGATTGTGTGGATATAACTGGTTGTGTGGTATGGACTCCGAAGCCTGTGTGGTTGGAGGTCGGGTCTGAAGATCCGTCAGTGTATATGTGACACCAATTTGGCCAATTTTCGTGTATGTATGCAAGTGTGGTGGTTTTAGCTATGTTTGGGTCGGTTTGTTTATTTATTTGGTTAGCTAGCGTTGTGTCTATTTGGGGTATTTTGAGTTTAGGGGTGAAGATATTTGATTTTTGCAGTTTTGTTTAAGATTTTGAGTTTGGTGTTCATTGAGGTAGTTAGTTATTCTTTGGGATATTGGGGTGAGTAAGGGGTGTTTGCGAGCTAGAGCTTGGTTTCTTGGGCTAATGTTTTGGTTAAATAGGTTTTGGATGAGAGGGTTTGTTTGGGACGCGGCCCAGAAATTAAGGCTTAGATGTTCCCTGCGTAGATTTAGTGGCATTTCTCCTGTAAGGGCCTGAAGTGAGGTGTAGGAGGTGCCATGTTGGGTGCGTGTAATTAGTTTAAGGGCTTGGTATTGTATTGAGTCAAGTTTTTTAGATAGAGAGTTGTTTAGGGTGTTGTATATGGCGCAGCCGTAGTCTAGTTTTGATCTAATTAGTGTTGTATATAGTGAGAGGAGGGTATCTTTGGAGGCTCCCCAGTTAGAGCCAGTTAGACATCTTAATGTATTAAGGTCTTTGCTGCATCTAGTTTTTATGTTTTGGACGTGAGCCTCCCAGGTGAGGTGTTGATCGAAAATAAGTCCTAAGAATTTGGTTTGTTTTTGGAATTTGATTGTTTGGTTGTTTAGCTGGAGGATTGGGTAGGCAGGTTTCATGTTTTTATGTTTGAATACTACTCCTGTTGTTTTGTCTGAGTTAAGGGAGAAGCCCCATTTGTCTGCCCATTGTTGTATTTTATTTAGAGATTTTTGGATTAAGTTTTCTGCCATTTTAATGCTTTTTGTGCGGATCCATAGGGCACCGTCATCCGCGAATTTTGAAGTGTTTAGTTTAGGGGATAAGCCCTCGAATAGGTCATTTATCATTATATTGAAGAGGGTTGGGCTGAGGATGCTGCCCTGGGGAGTGCCATTTTCTAGGGGACACTGGTCCGATAGCGTATGGTCTATACCCACGGTAATTTTGCGATTCTTTAGGAAATCTTGGATGAAGTTTATTATTTGGCCTTTTAGTCCTATTTTTTTTAGTTTTTGTATTAGCCCGTGGTGCCATACCATATCGAAAGCTTTAGAGAAGTCGAGGAATATGCCTATGGTGTATTGCTTGTTTAGCTGTCCTGTTTTTATATCCTGTTCTAGTCAGGCAAGGTTATCGAGAGTTGATCGGCCAGGAGTGAAGCCGCTTTGGTCGGGGTTTATGATGTTGTTTTGGTCTAGGTAGTGCTGTAGCCTATTTTTAGTCATAAGTTCCATTATTTTGCAGAGATTTGAGTTTAGGGAGATGGGCCTATAGGAGTTTGCCTGATCATCTGGTTTATTTGGTTTAGGTATTGGGATTACTAGAGCTTCCTTCCATGAGGATGGGACCTGTCCGTTTAGGTAGACTAGGTTGTATAGTTTAAGTAAAGTTTGGAGTAGTTTGGTAGGTAAGTGTTTGATTATTTGGTAAGAGGTGAGGTCTAGGCCAGGGGCTGTTCCATTTTTTCTATTGTTTAGTACGTGATTTAGTTCTTCTATGGTGTAAGGTTGATTTATTTCTAGGTTGTCTTGTCTGTTTTCTTTGGAGAATTTGGTTTCTTTATTTAGTTTATCTTGGAATTTCTTACTGAAGTTACTGTTGCTACTAACTTTAGAGAAGTGTTTGGCTAGGTTGCTGGCCTTTTGGGTGGGGTTAGATGAGTTGTTTATATTGGGGCTTTTTTTGTGCCGTTTGATGCCTCGGATGGCGTGAATTTTGCGCCACACCTTCCTAGCGTCGGTGTGGTGGTTTAGCTCCTCACAGAATTTTTTCCAGTTTTTGGTTTTGATCTGATAAATTCACTTTATATACAGTAACGTATGTCAAGCCAGTTTAATTGGTTTGATACGGTTACTTGATCCGAATCAAAAGGAATGACCGTCGTGTTGTGACAGTAACTAATGTGAGTTGACAGTGTCGCCTCAAATTGGATTGCCCACTAATTAACTTGTGATTTTTGTGAACTTCGCTTGTGGTTCTCTTTTATTGCATGCATGCGCTTCTAAGATTAAAGGATGTATAGTGTGAAAAGTTAACTAGTAGAACAATCTTATTTCAGGGACCTGCCGTGGATGTTTTCAAATAGATTATTAGAACTCCATTCAGCGATAAACGGTTGATTATGCAATGAGAAGCGTTATGTGCAAATAAACAACGAACAACAATACATTCATGTCTGTAAAACTCTCAGTAGTAAAAGTGTACATAAAATTTGGGAGCCATGCGATACCGCGCGTAGTAACGGAGGTAGCGCTTTATCGAAGAGCCCAATAGCGAGCGTTCACTGTATGTGAATGACAAACTTTGTGCTTCAAATAGATTATGATGGATCAGGTGCAATGACACAGATGTGCTCATGATTGTTGTGTCTTGTGATGTTTGATTAGACTGCCAGAATCAAATTGTTTTTAGTTATCTTGTGTGATCTGTATTTGTTGTGTATGGAGACTGTCTAATGGATCCACTTGTAACAAAGGGTGTACAGTACACCCTTGATAGTTTGCATGTATTAAGTATGTTACTTTCCATGGGACTGCCTCCATGGTCTAGTGGTAGAGCATCCACCTGGAGAGCAGAAGGCCCGGGGATCGATCCCCTGGCCACATCATACCAAAAGATGTTAAAAGATGATACTTGTTGTTACCCTGCCTGGAGTTCGGCATTCAGGGGCGAAAACAAGGACTGGTCGGCTCAGTATCAGTATACTGTGCCTGAGTGGGGTATTCATGTTAAACTGCAGCATGGTGTCTGAATGGGCTTGCATGGCTGAGAATTTACATTGTTTGAAGCAGATCCAGCTGATTTTGTTCAGCGTTGTGTAACCCTGGATGTGTCTTGGGTTCACCACTATCAAGAAGAGACTAAACACTCAAAGCAGTGGAAACATCTAATGGGTCTCAGATTATGTTGAAAAATAATTAGCGACCAACTTAATCAGTGCAGTCCATCAAAGGCTCAGAACTTATCAGCCGCCCCTTGTAGTTGCTACATAGAGATTATTATAGGATGTGAGGATGTGTGTCATACTGATTTTATTAAACAAGTGTCAGAATTCTTGTATTTCCCAAGCGAGAGCAAGGATAAAACATAAATTCTTTCACAAGTTTTGTGAAATCTGTAGGACATACATTTCTTTATTACCCATTATTTCTCAATCCTTTTGAGCTCCCCTTTTGGAAAACGCACTGATTTCAACCTCTGTCTTAGAAAACCACAATTGTCAAATGATGTCAACATGCAGTCTTCAGCCATGACGTCGTTTCTATGATCATTATGGTATCATTGCGACCTTACACATTAAGACTGGAATGATGTCAACCATGAAGTCTGCTTGACGTAAACAATACACTGGTGCGCAAGAAGTGATATTTGCACTAGTGCAAATACAATTTTTATGAACTCAATTATTTCCAACCTATGTGTAATAAATAAATATATCCAAGTAGAAGTGACTTGAATAAGGGGAGATAGAATCTAGGAGTCATTATAACATGCTGCATATTTTGAATCTGAAGCACAATTTAGCATGAAAATAATGAACCAAAAGTGTTCGTTCTTATTTTGCCTTGACAATTCTGAAAAGATAAGAAATGCAAGTTGTCGACTTGATGAAAGCTCTTATGATTAGAATGAAAAAGATAAATAAATTCTGTTACAGTCCCTTGGATCTTCTGTGGGAACTTGTGTAGACTTATAAATATGTTGCATCAAATATGACTCATCCAAAATATTAAGATAATTTGTTTGAAAATTATGGGAACTACGCATGCTTCCAGGTTGATGTAGAACCCTGCCGCAGACACAACTCACTCCGCCCACACTAAGTGCTCTGCTGCATAGTTTAGCAGACACTCAACTTAATGTTTGTGTGACTGACCATGCTGACAAGGTTTCATAAAACTAGGTCATTCAGATAATAATCAGAAAGACAGTCAGCACGACATGTAATATTGCTGACTCAGATGAAACAATAATTGATCTTTATTGCACTTTGAAC
Organism: Haliotis rufescens; assembly: GCF_023055435.1. Lineage (NCBI taxonomy): Eukaryota > Metazoa > Mollusca > Gastropoda > Lepetellida > Haliotidae > Haliotis > Haliotis rufescens. The sequence continues at coordinate 3,860,109 of NW_025964068.1, forward strand.
TGATCTTATGACTTTGGAACAAAATGTATCATCATGTCTCTTATCAACTTGATCCGGTGAAATTGCTTGAGGCAAATCAAAAAGTGTTTTGTTGGTTCCTTTGGGTATATTTGTTTCTAAAGTAGAACCTATATGTCACCACCACAATACTGTTTTCAGAGCGTTTATGTAATCATGGTGACAAATAATGATAAGTTTATTTAAACTTGTAGAAAAATAATACTTTGTGATATGATTTTCAATTTAGTTTTATTCTTCTTGAACACATTCCTGTGTAACAAGTATACTCCGGATGTTCGTATATAATGTGTATAAAAGACTCTTGATGTAATGTAATTGCGGATTTGTGAGTAGCACACATGATATCATACTGGGTGTCTACAAGGCGTGTCTCTCATTTTGTACCCCCTCAGCGACTGCAGTCTTATTGGGTTATCTGGGGGTCAGTCGGGTAGCCTAGTGGTTAAAGCATTCGTTTGTCACTCCGTTCACAATGTGTGAAGCCCATTTCTGGTGTCCCCAGCCATAATATTGCTGGAATATTGCTAAAAGTGGCGTAAAACCATACTTACTCACTCTTATCGCGGCATTGGTGGCTGAGAAACTGATGACCATTGGTTTGAATCCTGGTTCACCCTGTTTATGTATATAGATTTATGAGCACCATACATGTGTTAGTGGGTTTCACCAAGGTGGTAAATGTCTAAGACCTTAGGTGTACCAGAATCCTTAGATTGGGTTGGAATCCAAGATTCTGTCTGATTACAATTCTTGATTTGTCAGCTCCATACACTTGCTCATCGCTGAACTAACATTGTAATTGTCTGTCAAACCGTAGGTTTTCCTTCAACATTATGCTGACATACCATGATGACATTCATTTGTCTGGTCCAAACTCCAGAGACCTGTGATAATGTGTGAGGAAAACCAGCATTCGAACCCACTAACATGACACGCCATGATATAACTGGGGTACTGTTCAAAGCAGCATTAAACCAACCCAACTCACTCCCTCAACTATTTTACAGGTTGCCTTCATAGTGGGATTCAAACAACAAACAAAATACTGTTGAAACACTTTTAATACCAAAACACTCACTCTCACATTTTAAAACTTGTGTCACTCATGAAACTCCATCCCCCCCTAAAGATGACACGTGGCAATGTTAGTTACTGTATGCTAAATTGTTCAATGATCAAACTCTGTGAGTCAGGTCATCCAGACAAACATGTAGTTTGCTCGAAATATTACTTGAATATTGGAGGTATTATGTTTCCTCTGATCAGGACAGACCAATCCTGTTCTTGTTTCACAAAAAAAACTACTTAGTATGACTCAAACTTAAGAATGCATTTTTATTGAAAATTTACTTATTTAAAGAACATTTTCTTTTAAGAAAATTATTAAAACTTGAATTGTGAGTTTTTTGAGAAAAAGAATTAATTTTGGACTACTATATAAAAATGTGTATCTCCTGTGCCTATCCATATTGGACAAGAAACTCCTAACAAAAAACATGAATTGCTATGTCCTATGCAGTATACTTAGAGAGTTGCCTGTGATCTAATAGGGAGTTACTGTACCATGACGGTTACTGGTTTGCGGGATGCTGGCGATGTTATCATGTTCACTGAAACAGGACTGCAGATAATGCTGCGTCAACTATCATTGTCCATACTGCCATTATCAAATTTTCTGGAACAGTTGCCCGCCCACCTCATATTGCTACTGCTTTACTGAACACAATGTACACAGTCATTTAGTAAACACTGAATGTGACAATGTTTGTATCGGTGACACACAACAAGGACTGTGTGGAACACTTGACAGCGCCTTCACAGCTTCTAACCCTGAATGTTATTAGATATGTTGTTGTTGGTGGTGGATATCTAGTGATTCAGTGATACCTGGATGTGAATAGGCAGGTAACACAGGTGTGTAAGGACCCTTGTAGTGAATAGGCAGGTAACACAGGTGTGTAAAGACCCTTGTAGTAAATAGGCAGGTAACACAGGTGTGTAAGGACCCTTGTAGTGAATAGGCAGGTAACACAGGTGTGTAAAGACCCTTGTAGTGAATAGGCAGGTAACACAGGTGTGTAAAGACCCTTGTAGTAAATAGGCAGGTAAAACAGGTGTGTAAAGACCCTTGTAGTGAATAGGCAGGTAACACAGGTGTGTAAGGACCCTTGTAGTAAATAGGCAGGTAACACAGGTGTGTAAAGACCCTTGCAGTAAATAGGCAGGTAACACAGGTGCGTAAAAGTCCCTTGCAGTAAATAGGCAGGTAACACAGGTGCGTAAAGACCCTTGTAGTGAATAGGCAGGTTACACAGGTGTGTAAAAGTCCCTTGCAGTAAATAGGCAGGTAACACAGGTGTGTAAAGACCCTTGTAGTGAATATGCAGGTAACACAGGTGTGTAAAAGACCCTTGCAGTAAATAGGCAGGTAACACACAGGTGTTGAGTGATTGAGGCAACACAGGTGTGTGTTGTTGGTTTGTTGTTTAACGCCGCATTCAGCAATATTCCAGCAATATGACTGCAATCTGTAAATAACCGAGTTTGGACCAGACAATCCAGTGATTGACAACATGAGCATCGATCCACGCAATTGGGATACGATGACATGCATCAACCACGTCAGCGAGTCTGACCTCCCGATCTGTTAGTCGCCTTTTATGGCAAGCATGGGTTGCTGAAGACCTATTCTACCCCGGATCTTCACGGGTCGTGTGTGATGTGATCTCATTAACACGGGTGTAGAGTGATGTTGGGGACACAGGTGTTTATGATGATATTGGTGAGCCAAGAAGAGATATCGGTTGGGGGTACACTCATCTGCAGTATCATATCACATTGATAAACATCCATTGGAGTGTTTTAGTGTCACAGGAGATTGCCAAGTGGGCTGATCATGAGCATATCTTGTTCATGTTGTCTTTATATGCTAATGAAGTTGTTATCTGATGTTTGCAATTCAAGTCAGTAGCATATCAGACTGTATTGTGGACTGTTACTCCTGAACAGGATGACAGTGATCTGATTGTTTGGTGATCTACATGTTTATGTGCTGTGTTGAGCATGTTGAGTGTATGGAGGCGTAACTGCGTCTAGTCACCACCCAAGGCCATGTTCACAAAGGGGCTATTTACATTTGAGGGTTTACAGATTTTTGTGTGAAAATACTGAACTGTAGGGAAGGACAGATTTATTTCTCTCTCAATTTTTCCTATATTAGGGTGAGACGTGATAATAAAATCAGTGTTTAAAGATATCTCACCTTGATTCCCAAATGTATTGCAAGGACACACCTTCCCAAGGCAAGGGAGTTAACTGATTTTAAAAGTCCAGTTTCCACCCTTGCTAAACTAGGCCGGTATTATGGAGCTACATTTTGGCTGTACTGACGAGTCTATGCATAGTCCAATCAAATTCGCATAATGAAATCAACATCCGTTTTATAAACTGTCATGCATATTTCGGTCAAATACAGGATTTGCAAAGCTTGTGCACCACCAACTCGGTGTCAATACCTATTTTCCAAATCTTTTTATGTTTTTAATCAAGGTGCTCACTTCATTTGATCCACTTTGCGATGTAAGACCCGTTTTGTCAAAATATATATCTTAATTGTCGATCAGATCATCTTGGCTGGGCTGCCATTTTGTTTGAAGCAAATGCAAGTGACATGAGAGGTGGAATCTGACTGGTCAATAGTAGAGGCTACGATAATAGTAGAGGCTAGAGGTAGTGCTACGAGAAAGCCCAGAAATTCCTGCCTGGTTCGACAAGGGTGGAAACTTGACTTTGACAGTCAATTATCTCCCTTTACTTTGGAAGATGGCAAGGCCATTGCTGGTGTTTGTGCGGACAGGCCTTGAAGTTGCTTCATGGTTGGGGGTGGTGGGTTAGCCTAGTGGTTAAAGCGTCCGCTCCCAAGCAACCCATGCTCGCTGCTCATACTGTCGACCACCTGTTTGTCAGGTTCGACATTGTTTGCAGGCTGCTTAAGGGTGTAGTTGGAATATTGCTGACTGCAGCAAATAAGAATCCAATTTGGTCAATATATTGGTAACATCTTTAGCCTGCTACTATTGTATGGGTAACAGCTGCAGGATATCTGTAGTGTATTGTTTATTTAATGGCGATTATACTGCCGGATAGGTATTGTGTTTTGACAAAGTGTTTCAAAGCAAAGATCTTTTTGAGGTTTGTAAGTTTTATAGATTCTGCTGTGATGATGTGGTAAAGTACATGAAGAATTTAGTATCATTTGTTCTAAGGGGGTCGTTCTGTTGCATCTTCTCTGTTCACATTACTTCAGAAAAGCACCTGTTTCATTTCATGAAGCATTTCTGAACACATGCAGCAGCTTATCAACAGAATATAGTTATTACTGTGCAGGTACGATAACCAGCCAACCATAATTAAAGGTTGTCATCAACTGTGACAGGCATGTTTCCAGGCGTAATGTATCACATGACATGAATACATCATGTTATATTACTGTGCAGCTATGTATGGGCGGCCATTCGGTAAAAAAATAGGACAAAAGTATGCAATAATAGTCAATTTTTACGAATAAAATATTCAATGTTACTATAAAGGTCAAAATACAAAACAAAAACAAACACACTCCGGTAAAAAAATACCAAGTTGAAATAAAAGTCAAAAGTATTCAAGATAATAGATGTTACGAAAAGAAAGAATAATGTATACTAAAGAATGTCAGTGCACACGAAAGGACTAAACTGCTAAAGGAGGTTGTAATACATTCCGACTTTAATCAGCTTGTTCCGCTGTGTATATGACAGCTGCATGCGGAGATGCACGATGTCCACAAACAAATAGTGAAGCCAACTCTTAACATGCTTAAAGATAGGAACATGTGCCTATATTTTCTAGTGGTTTTAATATTATGCGTATTACATGTATTTGCAAAATGTATGGAAATATGTCATCTGAAATGCAAAAGCTAAAGATTTGAATGATGGCTTGTTTGTTTTACATCTTACGTGCCATCATCTAAAGTGCACACATGGCAGAAAATTTAAAGAATTGAACATTGTGTGGTATGTCTTTCACATGAGCATGCAACTGAAGTGGAGAACTGAGAAAATACTTTGAAGATTAACAGTCAAGAGTTGCATCCCTTTGCTGTACCTGGCAGGATCAGATGTTTCTGTGTGAGATTCTACTGATCATGCTGATTATCATCCTTGGTTCATCAGCACTCTACCAATGCTTGTGCTTCTCACCACAGTTAGGGATCCCATGTTTGAATGAACTTGACATGATGTGAAACTAGCTCTAGTGCATTCTTGTTCTATTTTCAGTCCATGAAGCCCAAGTCAGGGTTGTTCTGTTTACTCATAACTGATGCAAGGGAGACAACTGCACTAGAGATGCCGGATCATGAAAATTCTTTTGTGATGAAGGTAAGAATAAGATTAACATTTTTGTCATTCAGTGAGGGCCATGATCTGTATTGATTATCATGTGTGTGTTGTAGTTGAATACTTTGATAAAGGAATATTTTATCAGGTGATGGAATTGGGAAAAAGGTATTGTTGATCCTGTCCAAATTAATCTAAATGCAGCAAAACCCATGCATTGAATAATATGATGTCACAAGAGCAGCACAGCAGTATCTGGTAATGGGTATCCATATACTCACCCTGACCGACCTACCCTTTACTCATGACTTCCGTCACAATGACCTTTTCCTCAACAAGAAGCTTATTTAGAGCTGCATCTCTTTGTTTTGCCAGGGGGATATGGGCAGCCCAGTCATCTAAGGCGCCCAGTTAGCCTGTGCTGAGTTGCGTCCCTTTAATATGCCTGAAACCTATGACAGTCGGTTTGAATCAAGATTCGCCTCAATTATATTGCTAGGTTCGTCCGCACCATACGCATGCTCGTGGGTTCACCAAAGCAGTAAATGTCTGAGACCTGAATCACTAGGCTTTTTCCCATATAAAGCTGACAATCTGATATAACTTGAACACTGTTCAAAGTGGTGTTAAACCCTAACTCACACATTCACTCACTGTTTTGCCAGTTAATCCCAAATTTGCCCTGGCTAGAACCTTGCTCATGTTCACCAAAGACATACAACATTTCGGCTTTCCTCCTGCATTGAGGCTGACATCCTGTGATATTACTGTGACCCTACAGAATAAATTAAAAAGGGAGTCCAACTCAGGTCTAGAATGGTATGGCAAGTCTAGATTGCCTCAGCTCTTGGAATGAAATGAAGTATATTTCTCCATTTGGATTCTTTTTTAATTTCATTTTGTTGCCATGTATTTGTAAATAAGATAACTTTATTTCTGGGATGAAATGTCAGTCATGTGACATGGTATTGTGAGGTACACACATATGGAAAGAGGTGTGTGTGAAGAGGTGTCATGTGTGAAGAGGTGTCATGTGTGAAGAGATGTCATGTGTGAAGAGGTGTCATGTGTGAAGAGGTGTCATGTATTTCAGGGAGAAGGCACGATAGAGTATGTGATCGAGGCTTCATCCTATTCTGAGATGAAGAGCTGGCTGGAGGTGGTCCAGGGGGTCATACAGCACAACCGATGTACAGAGGAGGATTCACAGGCCATGTACGTATTCACCTCGTCACCAATATTCTTTCAAATGTCCTCAAATCAGTGTTTACGTTGTGTTCTGATCTTGAGTTGTGTGGTGGCCAAAGAGTGAGCTCATTACACTGAAGACCCCGTTTGGATTCCCCACATGGGATAAAGCAAGAATTGTGCAAATCACCTCACTCTCTTTTGTTTACAGCAGTTCCTGCTTTATCACAAACTTCTGGTTCTGGAAATTCTGGTTGTGAAGTAATCTAGTGTTAGTCACTTGGCATGTTTAACTGTTCTGTTGTGTCTTCATACACTTGAAGTTTCACTCCTGTAAAATGTCTTTTAACTCAGTAAATGGCAGATGTCATTATAGCAATAGTTTGGGCAGACCTAACAGGGTACTGGAGTACTGTTATTCTATAATAATAACATACATTCATCTTTATTGTGTTTATCTTTCAGGAGACCAAGGCTCCCCACAGCCCCTTCGGGGTCAATAGAGAGAAAAGGTGAGATGAGAATTTGTTTTAGTTGTGTAAGACTTTCAGAGGTTTTATACTGTTTTATTGTTAAGTATGAATCTAAGGGGTGACCTATGCTCCTTGATTCTCAGTGTTGAGAATGCTATGCTATGATTATTCTCCTGATATTCATGACCAACACTTGTTTGCCTACATCAATGTAGTACCAGAAACCTTTCGGAAGCCAAGGTTGTTGATACATATTTTATGACTAATTGGGAAGTTAGTGAGCAGCCATTTGATTTTCAGTGGGAAGGAAGGGGACCAGGATTTTCGTTTGAGATCAGCAATGTATTTTAATGACTGCTCAAGATTCAACATATCTGTTTGAAAAAAGTCAATAAAGTGTTTTTTAGATCAAGTGTTGGCTTTGCAGAGGGTCACTGAAGGTGATGTTTCTATTTCATAGAGTCCCCTCCTATCAGTGCCCACCAGCGGAGTTCCTCTCAGGGTTCTATTGGAGCCAACCCACCCGAGGTGCCCCCGCGACCCTCACCACGGCCATGGAGCACCCCCCATGCCACTCCTGTGTCCAGTAGAGTATCAAGTGCAGTAGATGTGGCGGGCTCACCCAGATATGACAGTGGCTTTGGTTTGTTCACTTGCTACAGTTTGACCTGTATGATAACTGAGGTTATGTACTCAGCTCTGTACTGTTACTGATGTACTCTGCTCTGTACCGTTACTGATGAACTCTGCTCTGTACTGTTACTGATGTACTCAGCTCTGTACCGTTACTGATGTACTCTGCTCTGTACCGTTACTGATGAACTCTGCTCAGTACCGTTACTGATCGACTCTGCTCTGTACCGTTACTGATGTACTCTGCTCTGTACCGTTACTGATGTACTCAGCTCTGTACCGTTACTGATGTACTCTGCTCTGTACCGTTACTGATGTACTCAGCTCTGTACTGCTACTGATGTACTCAGCTCTGTACCGTTACTGATGTACTCTGCTCTGTACTGCTACTGATGTACTCAGCTCTGTACTGCTACTGATGTACTCAGCTCTGTACCGTTACTGATGTACTCAGCTCTGTACCGTTACTGATGTACTCTGCTCTGTACCGTTACTGATGTACTCTGCTCTGTTACTGATGTATTCTGCTCTGTACCGTTACTGATGTACTCTGCTCTGTACCGTTACTGATGTACTCTGCTCTGTACCGTTACTGATGTATTCTGCTCTGTACCGTTACTGATGTACTCAGCTCTGTACCGTTACTGATGTACTCTGCTCTGTACCGTTACTGATGTACTCTGCTCTGTACCGTTACTGATGTACTCTGCTCTGTACCGTTACTGATGTACTCAGCTCTGTACTGCTACTGATGTACTCTGCTCTGTACCGTTACTGATGTACTCTGCTCTGTACCGTTACTGATGTATTCTGCTCTGTACCGTTACTGATGTACTCAGCTCTGTACCGTTACTGATGTACTCTGCTCTATACTGCTACTGATGTACTCAGCTCTGTACCGTTACTGATGTACTCAGCTCTGTACCGTTACTGATGTAATTGACACTCTTACCCTTAGTACAGTTTTCAGCCAATATGGATTCTGTGTCAAAATAAGTCCCCAGTGACCTAAGCTTTTAATTGAAGGTGACTTTCTGGATCTTGTTGTCGGTCTGAGTGGCTGGCTTGATTGTTAGTCAACGTGCAAATGCCATATGTGAAATTATTACTTTTTTCCGTGTAATTAGAGTAATCGTTAACTCAGTATCAATTTTAAGATATCTGACAAACAATGAGGTGATTATCGACTTACTGCCAAATGTCTAATTCCATCTTAGTTAGAAAATTTTGTTCAATGATTTTCAGAACATCGGGATATGCTTGGCGAAGGCTCAATTGACACAATGTTGAGGGAATACCCCTGGTTCCATGGGACACTGTCTCGGGCAGAAGCTGCTCAACTGGTCCTGCAACAAGGTCCTATAGGACATGGCGTGTTCCTCGTCCGGAAGAGTGAGACCCGGACAGGAGAATATGTCCTCACATTCAACTTCCAGGGTAGAGCCAAGGTAAGGATGACTCAGCATGTCCTACTCCTCAGGACCCTGAGATTTCCGGGTACCTAGTACCCCATGCTTGTCTCCCTGTGTGGAGTCGGGGTCGGAGAAGGTCCCCAGCTCCCCATCTTTGTCCCGCTGTTGGGATTCAGGTTACCCAGTACCCCATGCTCGTCTCCCAGCTTGGAGGCAAGGTCCCAAGCAACCTGTCATTGTCTCTGTTAATATGTGCCAAGATATTTTCAGGCTGCCTTGAATACTTCTGACTACACCATGAATTAATATTCAATCCTCATACCTTGATGAGTCTGACTAAGATTTTGTCAGCAGAGCCATATGTGTGAAAGATGTTCACCTGAAAGGGTTGGTTGTTGCCTGTAGTCAACAAGGCTAATGTAATGGATGTTATTTCCATGGACTCTTTGATACTGAAGTAACAGTCCCTACCACATGTCAAAAGGTAGTTAATCACGACTTCAGGCACTGTATAGGTGTGAGTGAGTGAGTGAGTGAGTGAGTGAGTGAATGAATGAATGAATGAGTGAATGAATAAGGTTACCATCGGTAGTGTGAATAAGTGTCATTTATTTTGTCTATTTTCATTCTAAGGAGTAAGACAATAATTGTGTGTTTGCAGAAGTCAAACATTGATCGTCATGGGATGAACAAGAGACTTTTTCAAAATCCTCACTTAAATTCTGACATTGAATTTAGTGTTTGCAATTGACCTAATTGGTGCTACAACAGGTTGTGTAGAGTTGTAGGACCCTAGGTCTGTCATATACTGATGGAAAGAAATAAGGGAACATTTAGTTTTAGACACAGTAAAATGATATGCTGTCGTGGGTTCTACCAAATACATGCAATTCGTAACATTTGATGCTGACAAATGTATGCACACATTTCAAATATACTGACAATAAAGTTTGTTCCCTTTGTATTTATTGTTTCCCTTGTTCGCGTCCATCAGTATATCTATAACCATGCAGAATGGTAACATCTACCAATATCTGCATCATGTTGGCCTTTCAACTATAATCTGACACTGTCATGTGAGTGAAATTGAACCTGGTTAACTCTTGAGTGACATGGGTGGCCCACATGGGAAGCATCACAATTTGCTGTACAGAGTTGTGTCCCTTGTACCCCTTTTGTGAATCCACAAACATAACATCATTTTGGGCTTTCCTCCACATCATTCTGAAATAAAGCAGTGTTTAACCACACTCACTCACTCTTTGTGTTTGTATTTTTCAGCATTTACGGATGACAATTAACAATGAAGGACAATGCCGAGTACAACATCTGTGGTTTCAGACAATATTTGACATGTTGGAGCATTTCCGAACACACCCTATCCCATTGGAATCAGGAGGGTCATCAGATGTTACCTTAACGGACTATATTGTTGCCATGGAGAGGCCACGTACACCTACAACCTTGCCGCGGGGATCACCAAGATCACATGGGAATGCAGGAGGGATAAGAAATTCTTTATCAGCACATCATGGTCATTTTGACAATAATCGTGACATCGTTGTGATAAGTGGTTCTGTGAGGTCAAGGACATCATCCATTGAGAATGTTGTGCGGGAACAGGCGCAGGGCTCACAGCAACAGTTATCTCATGGCCGAGCGGTGGAGAATCACTACTCGTTTGTGTGATTTGGATTCACCAGCCAGTTGTTATATGGCACAGTTGGAGTTAACCTTTGGAGTCCTCAATCCAGATGCTTGGTTCAGCTTCCACAAGCGGTGGTACAACTACCATTCTGCCTGGCCTGTGTAATGCGCAGCTGCTAACATATTCATAGCACAAAGCGAACATGGTGTGACAACTTTTGTAGGTCTGAGGTATTTATGGGACTATAGCTTAGACGTGGAAGAATATTTAGGTGTTTTAGCTTTGTGGAACTGTCTTCATGACAGTGGCGTTCCAGGACAATACTGAGGATTCATGTTGTCTCCAGTACCATGACATACAAGCTGCAGCGAATCTGGAAATAACTGAACAAAGGTGAACCTGTAGCCCTAGCAACTGAGTAGATAGAGAAGTAAAACAAGGACTTGACATTTTCAGAAACATAAACAGGGTGAGAGAACCTGAAGTGAACCCACTCCATTGTGTATCCCAACTCATTGGGGCACAGTTGCATTCATGTAACGTTTTGAGAACAATTTGAAGCCCATGTTCTACTGAGTATATATATATGTTGATGATGTGCACCTGTTTTCATGCATAGCCGGCAATCTTTTTCTAATTTATTGAGAAGTCTAAAGGTTATGGTAATCCCATTTTTATCTGATTGTTTATGTGATATTCATATTGCATTGATAACTCACAGCAAGAATTTTACTGTGTACAGGTTGAGTTATGTCAATCGTGATAAAAACGTTATGAACATAGGCATCTTTAAATCTTTTATATATTTTAAATTATCCAAGTTCCTACCTGTTCAAGGCTTTCAGTATTGCTGTTTAGTTTTAGCATGTAGTCATAGTCTATTCATCAGGTCGTTGTCAATCTAAACAGAAGAACTCATGCAACTTTTTGTGAAGGAAAGTTTGGAAAGGTACTCTATACAGTGGTTATCATGCTGCTAACCCCTGGGCATGTCCGGAAGCTATTATTGTAGGTTCGAATCCCAGTTTCTAGGTTTGTCAGCACTAGAGTCATGCTTGTGTGTGTCACCAAAGTGGTAAACATCTGCATCACTTTAGGCTTTCCTCCCACATTAAGCTGATGATATAATTAAGTCATGGTATACAGTAAACTACGTTTATAATGAATTGACAGATATAACACTGTTTTTTGGTCCCGTCCATTTGCTGTATATATGCTTATAACGAACTATGGTTATATGAACTAAAATGAGTGGTCCCCTTGAGTTTGTTATAACCGTAGTTTACTGTAACTGTTAATTGTTTTGCTAAACCAAACTCACTCAGTGCATGTGGTTTTTCTGGTTGACCTCCAGCAGTGTCTCCTATTTACAGTATTATGCATGACTCCTCACCTCATAGGGCTTTAATTTTATGTCATACTCTAAAAAGTATTTATTTTCAACAGAAGAAATTAATTTTGCCCCCAAAACAAAGAAATATGAAGACAATAATAATGGTATCCAAGGTAACTTATACCTCCTGAAAATGTTGGGGCAAGGATGGGCAGCAGGGTCCCTCAGGATTTGCTGTTGACGATTGCCGATTCATCCTGACTGTGGTCCTTGATGTGTCCGCGCCAGCCCAAGGTGGTGAGCCCCCAAGACCAACATCACATTTGACGTTCCTCTATTACTGCAATAGTGTTCGATCTAAAACTGGAACAGAAGGGTGAGTTGGGTTTAAGTGTAGACAGATGCAATATGTATGGCTTGTAGCTCTCGTTATTTAACACGTCCGATGGATTTAATATCACCTTTGCCGCATCTTCTGTTTTCTATCTAAGCTGTGTTAGTTGATTTTTTTGCATATCTGTTTTATATTTGCTTAAACTCAGGTTTTCCCCATAACATGTAATATGGTTTCCATGGTAACACAAACTGATCTTTGATTGGCTAAGGGAACTTAATGATGGTGGTGAATTTATGCAAAAACCTTTGTATGACAGATTAAGAGGTTAAGATGATAACTTGTCTGCAGTGTTTCTCTGTATCCATCATATGTATCAGAAGATCATGCTGTTTTGTTAATAAATATCTTGATCACATTTCACTGAGATATTGCCCTTACTTCAGATGAAAGTCATGAAACTACTTTATTGTTTGGAGCAATGTTTCTGGGCTCGCCCATACCTAATTCAGCTGATTATCCTGATGAAGGGGCAAGACGTAGCCCTAGCCATAAAAGGTTACTGGTCTTCTAAATATAAAAAAACCCCATCTTACTTGTGTAAGGGTTAATTTTTGTGTCAAATTGAATAACATGCAAGATCCTTCAAGCAGTGTTTATGTATAGATGTCATGAAACAGTTGATGAACCTCGTGTTTACAATATTTTATTTTTTCTTGATTCTTATGCCTTCTGTTAAATCCAGAATGGCAAATGTGTATTACTGTTTAGCAAGTTTGAATATTTGATCCACAGAGATTTCTCATTTTTATGAGATAATGTTATACATATATATAGGATTTAGATATACTTCTTCATGAATTCCCACTCACATAATGTATTGTTGTCAGACACAGTGGTATCACTAGTTGTTACAGCACAGCACACACGGTTTTAGAGATTGTGAGAAATGAAATTGGAACTTTGATTTTAAGATATTTTTTGCAGTTTCTAAATTGATTGGACAACCAACCTGTTTTACATGGGAATTAATCTATTAACCAAGAAGAAAGCAGATACAAAGCTTAGTATGCCATTAAGATGATGTGATTCAGGGGTCGATTATCTGGTGTATTTACGATTGATAGATTCTGACAGAGAAGGTGATGTCACTCCCATTACAATCTATTGGCACAGAAGTTCTCTCACTCTTGAGCTGGAACTGAATAACTTATCAAAGGGACTCTTCTGAACCAGAGTTTGGAATAGATATAGACACAATTGACTCTTTGGAAAGTATTTGTTAAAGTAATGGAGTTTAATCAGAAGATGATCTTGAGGGGAGGGAATCAGGATTAATTTCTGTCCATTTCTTCCTGGAGTTTGGATGATCATATACATTTGTTATTGCTGTGATCAAACCTCCATGATGTTTTAACAGTTACACAATGTTTTTTGCTCACTTTGTGATTTAATAATGGAATATGCTCACCTGTGTGGCTTTTAGCTCCAGTATTGGTATATTTAAGACTTGCCAGTTTCTTCTGCTAAGTTTTGCTAAAAGGAATCACAGATGATTGAGAAGCTTGGTGTTGAATATTGTGCTCAGAAGATATTTATGATAAAATAATAATTTCTTTATTTTGTGAATCACGTATGTTTAGCATTAATTTAAAACATTACAACCTCAAATGATTAAGTATTTTTTCTAATATCACCATTTCAGGATATGCCGTGTTTCTGACACAAGCCATGCTTTGAGGCAGATTAGGAATCTAGTTTTTCATGATCAGTTGTTTCACAATGCCAAAATGCATAATTTATCAAGGGCCAATCCTGGATTTTTCAAAAGAGTGTCTGTATTTTGTGATTTCATGACAGATCCTGGATGATTGATAATAATGATTCATGATAAATATATAGATGTTTCCCTTTATTCAAACTTAATGCAAATATATGGTGAATGAGCTCAGTAGGACAGAATAATTTCATTAGTGTTCAACTGCATATAAGATTAAAGGAGAGCTGAGTGTTGTTGTGCATGTTGATATGTATACTCAACGCTTTACTGAAAGTCCCACATCACCTGCAGGAGCCAATTTGTGATATATTATCAAATATCAACATTGTAATATAATGGTGCTTAACTTTTGTTGAGGGGTATATACTGCATGCATATATCACAGACATTTCATGAAGTCAGTATGAGTCTTCCTTTTCATCAAAATATGTAATTGTCCCATTATGGTCACCCATATTCATGTTCGCCTATGGTCTGGTGAATACAGTGATGAAAAACTATGGACACAAACAGGACCAAATTCAATCATCAAATTATGAACAGTATTTTCTGCATATTTGTCAACCAATCACACTGTATTTTGGATCCTCAATCTTAAATTATGGACAGGCTTTTGGATGTTTGAGGACAACAGACTGGTGGTTTGTTTCATGTACAGCTTTGATATCATCAAATTGTAAAACATTTCTGAGCTAATTCTGATGTCCCTCTTATTGATTCAAGCATGATCATTAATTAAGTTTAGATGTTCTTTAACTTTTAATAATTATCTCCCTTTACAAGATTTCTTTACAGGGGTTGTAGAGTTCACCTGGAACTCGTGATACTGCTGGAAACAGCTTTGACTTCAGTTCCACTGTATTTTGCTGGATATCGAGAGAAGTGGAATGTTTTGAATCAATACATTTCCTGTCATCTGTACGAGACAGGAAATAAAAGTTTGAAGTGTTCAGAACAGTCAGTATCTTTTGCAATCATCATCTTATCAAAGGGATGGGTGTGAAAGTGTCTATACTACAGGATACGCATGTCAGGTTTCAGTGTTGTATTGATTATGTATTCAGAAGAAAGAGGTTCTTGTGAATATGTTGTTTACACTGTCCAGAATACAAAGAGATCTGCTCTAAAGAATACATCATTATAGAGTCAATGTATTCAATGAAAGAAAAGTGTTTACCAGCATGATGTGGTGGAGCTGGCGTCACATTTTTGCCATATCTAATGCAATGTTCTGCGTTGTGGGTCCCTGCTTGATGTGTGAAGAGAGAGACTGGCAATAGCGTTGTACATAGAGGTGGTGTGTCTGGGAGAGCGATAGAAACTCTGAATATTTGTACATAACATGCCTGTCACGTGATGAGTAAATGTTGATAAAAATCACCTGGTGTCTGTTTTGTCTAAACACAGATGTTAGTCCGACCAATGTTGTGTCCTGAACTTGAGTTTTGTTTCTGGTTAGGACATTTGTCTGTGCAGAGTTGCTTCCCTTGGGTGTGTCAGAAGCCCATAATAACTCCCAGATTCACCAGAGGTTTTTCACCATACGCATGTTCTTGGGTAACTGTGGTGTAAATGTTATTTTATTGATATCATTTGTCAAATTTATTGACAAAACCCATACCCAGTAATAGCATATTGAAAACAGCAGATGATTAAAAACAACCTCAGGGAAGTTCCAAATGTCAATCAACGATTACCTCAACTGAGCGAGTGTTACCGGCTGGTTCTGGCTTTGTTGTAAGCGTCATTCCATCTCATCCAAGACATGTTCAATGGGGGCGAGGTCTGGAGTACCCCCCGACAATGGCAGTAACTTTATGCTGCCTTGCAAACTCTGTAATTCATAACACGAACAGGATCTTATACCACCATAACACGAACAGGATCACACACCACCATAACACGAACAGGATCCAAAACCACCATGACATGAACAGGATCACACACCACCATAACATGAACAGGATCACACATGACCATAACACGACCAGGAACACACACTACCATAACACGAAAAGGATCAGACCCCACCATAACATGAACAGGATCAGACCCCACCATAACACGAAACAGGATCAGACCCCACCATAACATGAACAGCATCACACACCACCGTAACACGAAACAGGATCACACATGACCATAACATGAACAAGATCACACACCACCATTACACGAACAGGATCACACATCACCATAACACGACCAGGAATACACGCTACCATAACATGAACAGGATCACACACCATCATTACAGAAACAGGATCACACACCACCATAACATGAACAGGATCACAAACCACCATAACATGAACAGGATCACACGCCACCATAACATGAACAGGATCACACATGACCATAACATGAACAGGATCACACCCCACCATAACATGAACAGGATCACACGCCACCATAACATGAACAGGATCACACGCCACCATAACATGAACAGGATCACACGCCACCATAACATGAACAGGATCACACGCCACCATAACATGAACAGGATCACACCCCACCATAACATGAACAGGATCACACGCCACCATAACATGAACAGGATCACACATGACCATAACATGAACAGGATCACACACCATCATTACAGAAAAAAGATCACACATGACCATAACATGAAGAGGACCACACACCACCATAACACGAACTGGATTACACCCCACCATAACACAAACAGGATCACACGCCTCCATAACATGAACAGGATCACACACCACCATAACATGAACAGGATCACACCCCACCATTACAGAAAAAAGATCACACACGACCATAACATGAACAGGACCACACACCACCATAACACGAACTGGATAACACACCACCATAACATGATCAGGATCACACACCACAATAACCGGAACAGGAACACACACCGTCCTAACGGGAACAGGATCACACACCACCATAACATGAACAGGATCACACACCACCATAACATGAACAGGATCACACGCCACCATAACATGATCAGGATCACACCCCACCATAACGCGAACAGGATCACAACCCACCATAACACGAACAAGATCACACACCACCATAACATGAACAGGATCAAACACAACCATATCATGAACAGGACCACACGCCACCATAACATGAACAGGATCACACGCCATCATAACACGAAGGGGATCACATTCCACCATAACATGAACAGGATCACACGCCACCATAACATGAACAGGATCACACACCATCATTACAGAAAAAAGATCACACACGACCATAACATGAACAGGATCACACACGACCATAACATGAACAGGATCACACGCCACCATAACATGAACAGGATCACACGCCACCATAACATGAACAGGATCACACACCATCATTACAGAAACAGGATCACACACCACCACAACACAAACAGGATCACACACCACCATAACATGAACAGGATAACACGCCACCATAACATGAACAGGATCACACGCCACCATAACATGAACAGGATCACACACCATCATTACAGAAAAAAGATCACACACGACCATAACATGAACAGCATCACACACCATCATTACAGGAAAAAAGGTCACACACGACCATAACACAAAAAGGATCACACACCACCATAACACTAACAGGATCACACGCCACCATAACGCGAACAGGATCATATACGACCATAACACGAACAGCATCACAAATCACCATAACACGAACAGGACAACACACTACCATAACATGAACACGATCACATGCCACCATAACATGAACAGCATCACACACCACCATAACATGAACAGGATCACACGCCACCATAACACGAACAGGATCACACGCCACCATAACGCGAACAGCATCACACACCACCATAACACGAACAGGATCACACACCACCATAACGCGAACAGGATCACACATGACCATAACACGACCAGGACCACACACTACCATAACATGAACAGGATCAGACCCCACCATAACGCGAACAGGATCACACACCACCATAACACGAACAGGATCACACACCACCATAACATGAACAGGATCACAAACCATCATAACATGAACAGGATCACACACCATCATTACAGAAACAGGATCACAGACCACCACAACACCAACAGGATCACACACCACCATAACATGAACAGGATCACACACCACCACAACATAAACAGGATCACACGCCACCATAACATGAACACGATCACACGCCACCATAACATGAACAGGATCACACGCCACCATAACATGAACAGGATCACACGCCACCATAACATGAACAGGATCACACGCCACCATAACACGAACAGGATCACACGCCACCATAACACGAACAGGATCACACGCCATCATAACATGAACAGGATCCCACGCCACCATAACATGAACAGGATCCCACGCCACCATAACATCAGGGTCACACACCACAATAACCGGAACAGGATCAGACCCAACCATAACATGAACAGGATCACACGCCACCATAACACGAACAGGATCACACGCCACCATAACGCGAACAGGATCACACACCACCATAACGCGAACAGGATTACACATGACCATAACACGACCAGGACCACACACTACCATAACATGAACAGGATCAGACCCCACCATAACGCGAACTGGATCACACACCACCATAACACGAACAGGATCACACACCACCATAACATGAACAGGATCACACACCATCATTACAGAAACAGGATCACACACCACCACAACACAAACAGGATCACACACCACCATAACATGAACAGGATCACACACGACCATAACATGAACAGGATCACACGCCACCATAACATGAACAGGATCACACGCCACCATAACATGAACAGGATCACACACCACCACAACATAAACAGGATCACACGCCACCATAACATGAACAGGATCACACGCCACCATAACATGAACAGGATCACACGCCACCATAACACGAACAGGATCACACGCCACCATAACATAAACAGGATCACACGCCACCATACCATGAACAGGATCACACGCCACCATAACATGAACAGGATCACACACCACCATAACGCGAACAGGATCACACATGACCATAACACGACCAGGACCACACACTACCATAACATGAACAGGATCAGACCCCACCATAACGCGAACAGGATCACACACCACCATAACACGAACAGGATCACACACCACCATAACATGAACAGGATCACAAACCATCATAACATGAACAGGATCACACACCATCATTACAGAAACAGGATCACAGACCACCACAACACCAACAGGATCACACACCACCATAACATGAACAGGATCACACACCACCACAACATAAACAGGATCACACGCCACCATAACATGAACACGATCACACGCCACCATAACATGAACAGGATCACACGCCACCATAACATGAACAGGATCACACGCCACCATAACATGAACAGGATCACACGCCACCATAACACGAACAGGATCACACGCCACCATAACACGAACAGGATCACACGCCATCATAACATAAACAGGATCACACGCCACCATAACACGAACAGGATCACACGCCACCATAACATAAACAGGATCACACGCCACCATAACATGAACAGGATCACACGCCACCATAACATGAACAGGATCACACGCCACCATAACATGAACAGGATCACACGCCACCATAACATCAGGGTCACACACCACAATAACCGGAACAGGATCAGACCCAACCATAACATGAACAGGATCACACGCCACCATAACACGAACAGGATCACACGCCACCATAACGCGAACAGCATCACACACCACCATAACACGAACAGGATCACACACCACCATAACATGAACAGGATCACACACCACCATAACGCGAACAGGATCACACATGACCATAACACGACCAGGACCACACACTACCATAACATGAACAGGATCAGACCCCACCATAACGCGAACTGGATCACACACCACCATAACACGAACAGGATCACACACCACCATACCATGAACAGGATCACACACCATCATTACAGAAACAGGATCACACACCACCACAACACAAACAGGATCTCACACCACCATAACATGAACAGGATCACACACGACCATAACATGAACAGGATCACACACCACCATAACATGAACAGGATCACACGCCACCATAACATGAACAGGATCACACACCACCACAACTTAAACAGGATCACACGCCACCATAACATGAACAGGATCACACGCCACCATAACATGAACAGGATCACACGCCACCATAACATGAACAAGATCACACACCACCATAACATGAACAGGATCGCACACCACCATAACATGAACAGGATCGCACACCACCATAACATGAACAGGATCACACGCCACCATAACATGAACAAGATCACACACCACCATAACATGAACAGGATCGCACACCACCATAACATGAACAGGATCACACACCACCACAACACAAACAGGATCACATAACACCATAACACGAAAAGGATCAGACGCCACCATAACATGAACAGGATCACACGCCACCATAACATGAACAGGATCACACATGACCATAACATGAACAGGATCACACACCATCATTACAGAAAAAAGATCACACACGACCATAACACGAAAAGGATCAGACCCAACCATAACATGAACAGGATCACACACGACCATAACATGAACAGGATCACGCACCAGCATTACAGAAACAGGATCACACACCACCACAACACAAACAGGATCACACACCACCATAACATGAACAGGATAACACGCCACCATAACATGAACAGGATCACACGCCACCATAACATGAACAGGATCACACACCATCATTACAGAAAAAAGATCACACACGACCATAACATGAACAGCATCACACACCATCATTACAGAAAAAAAGGTCACACACGACCATAACACAAAAAGGATCACACACCACCATAACACTAACAGGATCACACGCCACCATAACGCGAACAGGATCATACACGACCATAAGACGAACAGCATCACAAATCACCATAACACGACCAGGACAACACACTACCATAAGATGAACACGATCACATGCCACCATAACATGAACAGCATCACACACCACCATAACATGAACAGGATCACACGCCACCATAACACGAACAGGATCACACGCCACAATAACGCGAACAGCATCACACACCACCATAACACGAACAGGATCACACACCACCATAACATGAACAGGATCACACACCACCATAACGCGAACAGGATCACACATGACCATAACACGACCAGGACCACACACTACCATAACATGAACAGGATCAGACCCCACCATAACGCGAACAGGATCACACACCACCATAACACGAACAGGATCACACACCACCATAACATGAACAGGATCACAAACCATCATAACATGAACAGGATCACACACCATCATTACAGAAACAGGATCACAGACCACCACAACACCAACAGGATCACACACCACCATAACATGAACAGGATCACACACCACCACAACATAAACAGGATCACACGCCACCATAACATGAACAGGATCACACGCCACCATAACATGAACAGGATCACACGCCACCATAACATGAACAGGATCACACGCCACCATAACACGAACAGGATCACACGCCACCATAACACGAACAGGATCACACGCCATCATAACATAAACAGGATCACACGCCACCATAACACGAACAGGATCACACGCCACCATAACATAAACAGGATCACACGCCACCATAACATGAACAGGATCACACGCCACCATAACATGAACAGGATCACACGCCACCATAACATGAACAGGATCCCACGCCACCATAACATCAGGGTCACACACCACAATAACCGGAACAGGATCAGACCCAACCATAACATGAACAGGATCACACGCCACCATAACACGAACAGGATCACACGCCACAATAACGCGAACAGCATCACACACCACCATAACACGAACAGGATCACACACCACCATAACATGAACAGGATCACACACCACCATAACGCGAACAGGATCACACATGACCATAACACGACCAGGACCACACACTACCATAACATGAACAGGATCAGACCCCACCATAACGCGAACTGGATCACACACCACCATAACACGAACAGGATCACACACCACCATACCATGAACAGGATCACACACCATCATTACAGAAACAGGATCACACACCACCACAACACAAACAGGATCACACACCACCATAACATGAACAGGATCACACACGACCATAACATGAACAGGATCACACACCACCATAACATGAACAGGATCACACGCCACCATAACATGAACAGGATCACACACCACCACAACATAAACAGGATCACACGCCACCATAACATGAACAGGATCACACGCCACCATAACATGGATAGGATCACACGCCACCATAACACGAACAGGATCACACGCCACCATAACATAAACAGGATCACACGCCACCATAACATGAACAGGATCACACGCCACCATAACATGAACACGCCACCATAACATGAACAGGATCACACGCCACCATAACATGAACAGGATCACACGCCACCATAACATGAACAGGATCACACACCACCATAACATGAACTGGACCACACACCACCATAACACGAACTGGATAACACACCACCATAACATGATCAGGATCACACCCCACCATAACGCGAACACGATCACCCCACCATAACGCGAACAAGATCACACACCACCATAACATGAACAGGGTCACACACCACCATAACACGAAGAGGATCACACGCCACCATAACATGAACAGGACCACACACCACCATAACATGAACAGGATCACACACCACCATAATATGAACAAGATCACACACCACCATAACATGAACAGGATCGCACACCACCATAACATGAACAGGATCGCACACCACCACAACATAAACAGGATCACGCACCACCATAACACGAACAGGATCACACGCCACCATAACATGAACAGGATCACACACCACCACAACACAAACAGGATCACATAACACCATAACACGAAAAGGATCAGACGCCACCATAACATGAACAGGATCACACGCCACCATAACATGAACAGGATCACACATGACCATAACATGAACAGGATCACACACCATCATTACAGAAAAAAGATCACACACGACCATAACACGAAAAGGATCAGACCCAACCATAACATGAACAGGATCACACGCCACCATAACATGAACAGGATCACGCACCATCATTACAGAAACAGGATCACACACCACCACAACACAAACAGGATCACACACCACCATAACATGAACAGGATCACACGCCACCATAACATGAACAGGATCACACGCCACCATAACATGAACAGATATCACACGCCACTATAGCATGAACAGGATCACACGCCACCATAACATGAACAGATATCACACACCACCATAACATGAACAGGATCACACGCCACCATAACATGAACAGGATCACACGCCACCATAACATGAACAGGATCACACGCCACCATAACACAAACAGGATCACACACCACCATAACATGAACAGGATCACACGCCACCATAACATGAACAGGATCACACGCCACCATAACATGAACAGGATCGCACACCACCATAACATGAACAGGATCACACGCCACCATAACATGAACAGATATCACACGCCACCATAACATAAACAGGATCGCACACCACCATAACATGAACAGGATCACACGCCACCATAACATGAACAGATATCACACGCCACTATAGCATGAACAGGATCCCACGCCACCATAACATGAACAGGATCACACACCACCATAACATGAACAGATTTCACACGCCACTATAGCATGAACAGGATCACACGCCACCATAACATGAACAGGATCACACGCCACCATAACATGAACAGATATCACACGCCACTATAGCATGAACAGGATCACACGCCACCATAACATGAACAGGATCACACGCCACCATAACATGAACAGATATCACACGCCACCATAACATGAACAGATATCACACGCCACTATAGCATGAACAGGATCACACGCCACCATAACATGAACAGGATCACACACCACCATAACATGAACAGATATCACACGCCACTATAGCATGAACAGGATCACACGCCACCATAACATGAACAGGATCACACGCCACCATAACATGAACAGATATCACACGCCACTACAGCATGAACAGGATCACACGCCACCATAACATGAACAGGATCACAGTAGTTACACAAAATATGTTCTTCCGCCCGGTCATCCTTACCATGTCATCTTTCTGGCGGGGTTAATGTCTTGGGTCATGTGACCAAGGCGTCCGATCTCGGATGAGGAGATCCATAGTTCGAATCCCACCATGGGGCATACATATAGGTTAACACATAAGACCTTTTGTTGATTATAACTTTAGGTTAGTGTTTAATAATTAAGTTATGCCAACTTGTCGAGTTAATCAATAACTCAGTGAACTATGTGTTCATCTACAACTATAAATAGATACACGATACGTTAAATTATATTTCCAATCAACCAAAATAGAGGCTCAATACATCCTATTTCTAATCACAATAACAAGAAATCATCCATATACAACACATGAAAAACTAACCTCAAATATCCATGAATATCCTCACATGTCCCTCTCAATCCTCACGTGATGAGAAACGATGACAAAATCGGCAACAAATGTATGGATTATTTCGTTCCAGTCAATTGACAACTGTTTTGAAAATGTATAAAATCCTCACATTGAAGTCAAGCTATGGTCAGCTTTGGGCTATCAACGAGACAATAGACTGGGGCAGGGGTGCTTGGGCAAAGAGCGCTCTGAGTCAAAAGCATGCAGTGTGACAATTAGTTGAGGTTAATCTAAGAGAAAGTTTTTTTTATGTTACAAAGTTATAGAATGAATTTTTAACTGAAAAACTCATCTTACTTAAACGTTTTATACATATTCATAGATACTTGAGCCTGCCACAAAAACAAGTCAGAAACACTCTCGACAGTAGACTGCACACGTACGAAAACCTAATAGTGCCACTTTGGTGGCATTAATTTATGTTTTTAAAATCTAATTTTCTCGCTATCTTAATTATTTCGAGTTCTTTCTCGTTACTTTGAGTTTTTTCTCGTAACTTCAATTATTATCTCGAAATGACGAGGTTTTCTCTCGTTACTTCGAATATTTTCTAGTTATTTCAAGTCCTTTTTAAAATTTTTTCTCGTGGCTTTGATTATTTTCTCGTTATTTCGATTACTTTCTCCTTATTTCGATTATTTTCTCGTTGCTTCGATTTTTTCTCTCGTCACTTTCGATTCTTCACTGTTGAAGACTATGTGAATATTTCGTCATGCAGAAGTTATGAACCCACTGGTCCTCCTCCTCGACTTTCCCTGACATCATTCCTCCAATCACGGTATCTTTACCCCAGCCATATTGTTTCCTCCAATCACGGGATCTTTACCCCAGCCATATTGTTTCCTCCAATCACGGGATCTTTCCCCCAGCCATATTGTTTCCTCCAATCACGGGATCTTTCCCCCAGCCATATTGTTTCCTCCAATCACAGGATCTTTGCCACAGCCATATTGTTTCCTCCAATCACGGGATCTTTCCCCCAGCCATATTGTTTCCACCAATCACGGGATCTTTCCCCCAGCCATATTGTTTCCTCCAATCACGGGATCTTTCCCCCAACCATATTGTTTCCTCCAATCACGGGATCTTTCCCCAAGCCATATCGTTTCCACCAATCACAGGATCTTTGCCACAGCCATATTGTTTCCTCCAATCACAGGATCTTTGCCACAGCCATATTGTTTCCTCCAATCACGGGATCTTTCCCCCAGGCATATTGTTTCCTCCAATCACGAGATCTTTACCCCAGCCATATTGTTTCCCCGACATCATTCTTCCAATCACAGGATCTTTCCCCCAGCCATATTGTTTCCTCCAATCACGGGATCTTTCCCCCAGCCATATTGCTTCCCTGACATCATTCCTCCAATCACGGGATCTTTACACCAGCCATATTGTTTCCCTGACATCATTCCTCCAATCACGCGATCTTTCCCCCAGCCATATTGTTTCCCTGACATAAACTCACCAATCACAGGATCTTTCCCCCAGGCATATTGTTTCCCTGACATCATTCCTCCAATCACGGGATCTTTCCCCCCGCCATATTGTTTCCCCGACATCATTCCTCCAATCACAGGATCTTTACCCCAGCCATATTGTTTCCCTGACATCATTCCACCAATCACTGGATCTTTCCCCCAGCCATATTGTTTCCCTGACATCATTTCTCCAATCACGGGACCTTTACCCCAGCCATATTGTTTCCCCGACATCATTCCTCCAATCACGGGATCTTTACACCAGCCATATTGTTTCCTCCAATCACTGGATCTTTTCCCCAGGCATATTGTTTCCCTGACATCATTCCTCCAATCACGGGATCTTTACTCCAGCCATATTGTTTCCTCCAATCACGGGATCTTTACCACAGCCATATTGTTTCCTCCAATAACAGGATCTTTCCCCGTGCATATTGTTTCCTCCAATCACGGGATCTTTCCCCCAGCCATATTCTTTCCCTGACATCATTCCACCAATCATGGGATCTTTCCCCAAACCATATTGTTTCCCCGACATCATTCCTCCAATCACGGGATCTTTACACCAGCCATATTGTTTCCTCCAATCACAGGATCTTTACTCCAGCCATATTGTTTCCCCGACATCATTCCTCCAATCACTGGATCTTTACCCCAGCCATATTGTTTCCCTGACATCATTCCACCAATCACGGGATCTTTCCCCCAGCCATATTGTTTCCCTGACATCATTCCTCCAATCATGGGATCTTTACCCCAGCCATATTGTTTCCTCCAATCACGGGATCTTTCCTCAGCCATATTGTTTCCCTGACATCATTCCTCCAATCACGGGATCTTTACCCCAGCCACATTGTTTCCCTGACATCATCCCACCAATCAAGGGATCTTTCCCCCAGCCATATTGTTTCCCTGACATCATTCCACCAATCATGGGATCTTTCCCCCAGCCATATTGTTTTTCCGACATCATTCCTCCAATCACGGAATCTTTACCCCAGCCATATTGTTTCCTCCAATCACGGGATCTTTCCCCCAGCCATATTGTTTCCCTGACATCATTCCTCCAATCACGGGATCTTTACCCCAGCCATATTGTTTCCTCCAATCACGGGATCTTTCCCCCAGGCATATTGTTTCCCTGACATCATTCCTCCAATCACGGGATCTTTACTCCAGCCATATTGTTTCCTCCAATCAAGGGATCTTTCCCCCAGCCATATTGTTTCCTCCAATCACGGGATCTTTCCCCCGCAATATTGTTTCCTCCAATCACGGGATCTTTCCCCCAGCCATATTGTTTCCTCCAATCACAGGATCTTTACCACAGCCATATTGTTTCCTCCAATCAAGGGATCTTTCCCCCAGCCATATTGTTTCCTCCAATCATGGGATCTTTCCCCCAGCCATATTGTTTCCACCAATCATGGGATCTTTCCCCCAGCCATATTGTTTCCTCCAATCACAGGATCTTTCCCCCAGCCATATTGTTTCCACCAATCACGGGATCTTTACCCAAGCCATATTGTTTCCTCCAATCACAGGATCTTTCCCCCAACCATATTGTTTCCTCCAATCACGGGATCTTTCCCCCAGCCATATTGTTTCCACCAATCACGGGATCTTTCCCCCAGCCATATTGTTTCCTCCAATCACGGGATCTTTCCCCAAGCCATATTGTTTCCTCCAATCACGGGATCTTTCCCCCAGCCATATTGTTTCCACCAATCATGGGATCTTTCCCCCAGCCATATTGTTTCCTCCAATCACGGGATCTTTCCCCCAGCCATATTGTTTCCTCCAATCACGGGATCTTTCCCCAAGCCATATTGTTTCCACCAATCACAGGATCTTTGCCACAGCCATATTGCTTCCTCCAATCACAGGATCTTTGCCACAGCCATATTGTTTCCTCCAATCACGGGATCTTTCCCCCAGGCATATTGTTTCCTCCAATCAAGGGATCTTTCCCCCAGCCATATTGTTTCCCTGACATCATTCCACCAATCATGGGATCTTTCCCCCAGGCATATTGTTTCCCCGACATCATTCCTCCAATCACGGGATCTTTACACCAGCCATATTGTTTCCTCCAATTACGGGATCTTTCCCCGAGGCATATTGTTTCCCTGACATCATTCCTCCAATCACGGGATCTTTACCCCAGCCATATTGTTTCCCCGACATCATTCCTCCAATCACGGGATCTTTACCCCAGCCATATTGTTTCCCTGACATCATTCCTCCAATTATGGGATCTTTCCCCCAGCCATATTGTTCCCCGACATCATCCCACCAATCACGGGATCTTTCCTCCAGCCATATTGTTTCCTCCAATCACGGGATCGCAATGACACCTTACTGATGTACGTTCAGATGACGAATGACGACTACTAAATCCATGACCTGGGCTTGAAGCTGGAAACCACGCATGTCATCGGAAGAATCCACTTCATTAATGACACTTAACGACCAGTACCACTCTAAAAGCGTATGTTTGTCGTCAGACCCGATTAAGTTCGGGACTGTTTGGTCAGCATGGCTCATAATATCAACCACGATTTGTCTTGCCACGATTATTTACAGGGTTTGAATATTGTTGAGAGCGGCGTACTACAGTCTGCAAGGCGGCACGGGACACCATTCCACTAGACTGGGCGGACAGTGTGGAACCCCTAGTGTACCGAGAACTCATCACACCTCATCACCATGTGATACAGTCTGCAAGGCGGCACGGGACACCATTCCACTAGACTGGGCGGACAGTGTGGAACCCCTAGTGTACCGAGAACTCATCACACCTCATCACCATGTGATACAGTCTGCAAGGCGGCACGGGACACCATTCCACTAGACTGGGCGGACAGTGTGGAACCCCTAGTGTACCGAGAACTCATCACACCTCATCACCATGTGATACAGTCTGCAAGGCGGCACGGGACACCATTCCACTAGACTGGGCGGACAGTGTGGAACCCCTAGTGTACCGAGAACTCATCACACCTCATCACCATGTGATACAGTCTGCAAGGCGGCACGGGACACCATTCCACTAGACTGGGCGGACAGTGTGGAACCCCTAGTGTACCGAGAACTCATCACACCTCATCACCATGTGATACAGTCTGCATGGCGGCACGGGACACCATTCCACTAGACTGGGCGGACAGTGTGGAACCCCTAGTGTACCGAGAACTCATCACACCTCATCACCATGTGATACAGTCTGCAAGGCGGCACGGGACACCATTCCACTAGACTGGGCGGACAGTGTGGAACCTCTAGTGTACCGAGAACTCATCACACCTCATCACCATGTGATACAGTCTGCATGGCGCCACGGGACACCATTCCACTAGACTGGACGGACAGTGTGGAACCCCTAGTGTACCGAGAACTCATCACACCTCATCACCATGTGATACAGTCTGCATGGCGGCACGGGACACCATTCCACTAGACTTGGCGGACAGTGTGGAACCTCTAGTGTACCGAGAACTCATCACACCTCATCACCATGTGATACAGTCTGCATGGCGGCACGGGACACCATTCCACTAGACTGGGCGGACAGTGTGGAACCCCTAGTGTACCGAGAACTTATCACCATGTGATACAGTCTGCAAGGCGGCACGGGACACCATTCCACTAGACTGGGCGGACAGTGTGGAACCCCTAGTGTACCGAGAACTCATCACACCTCATCACCATGTGATACAGTCTGCATGGCGCCACGGGACACCATTCCACCAGACTGGGCGGACAGTGTGGAACCCCTAGTGTACCGAGAACTCATCACACCTCATCACCATGTGATACAGTCTGCATGGCGGCACGGGACACCATTCCACTAGACTGGGCGGACAGTGTGGAACCTCTAGTGTACCGAGAACTCATCACACCTCATCACCATGTGATACAGTCTGCATGGCGGCACGGGACACCATTCCACTAGACTGGGCGGACAGTGTGGAACCCCTAGTGTACCGAGAACTTATCACCATGTGATACAGTCTGCATGGCGGCACGGGACACCATTCCACTAGACTGGGCGGACAGTGTGGAACCTCTAGTGTACCGAGAACTCATCACACCTCATCACCATGTGATACAGTCTGCAAGGCGGCACGGGACACCATTCCACTAGACTGGGCGGACAGTGTGGAACCTCCAGTGTACCGAGAACTCATCACACCTCATCACCATGTGATACAGTCTGCATGGCGGCACGGGACACCATTCCACTAGACTGGGCGGACAGTGTGGAACCCCTAGTGTACCGAGAACTCATCACCATGTGATACAGTCTGCAAGGCGGCACGGGACACCATTCCACTAGACTGGGCGGACAGTGTGGAACCCCTAGTGTACCGAGAACTTATCACCATGTGATACAGTCTGCAAGGCGGCACGGGACACCATTCCACTAGACTGGGCGGACAGTGTGGAACCCCTAGTGTACCGAGAACTTATCACCATGTGATACAGTCTGCAAGGCGGCACGGGACACCATTCCACTAGACTGGGCGGACAGTGTGGAACCTCCAGTGTACCGAGAACTCATCACACCTCATCACCATGTGATACAGTCTGCATGGCGGCACGGGACACCATTCCACTAGACTGGGCGGACAGTGTGGAACCCCTAGTGTACCGAGAACTCATCACCATGTGATACAGTCTGCAAGGCGGCACGGGACACCATTCCACTAGACTGGGCGGACAGTGTGGAACCCCTAGTGTACCGAGAACTTATCACCATGTGATACAGTCTGCAAGGCGGCACGGGACACCATTCCACTAGACTGGGCGGACAGTGTGGAACCTCCAGTGTACCGAGAACTCATCACACCTCATCAC
Source organism: Haliotis rufescens (assembly GCF_023055435.1). Classification (NCBI taxonomy): domain Eukaryota; kingdom Metazoa; phylum Mollusca; class Gastropoda; order Lepetellida; family Haliotidae; genus Haliotis; species Haliotis rufescens. The sequence goes on from NW_025964068.1 coordinate 3,891,291, forward strand.
CATGTGATACAGTCTGCATGGCGGCACGGGACACCATTCCACTAGACTGGGCGGACAGTGTGGAACCTCCAGTGTACCGAGAACTCATCACACCTCATCACCATGTGATACAGTCTGCATGGCGGCACGGGACACCATTCAACCAGACTGGGCGGACAGTGTGGAACCTCTAGTGTACCGAGAACTCATCACACCTCATCACCATGTGATACAGTCTGCATGGCGGCACGGGACACCATTCCACCAGACTGGGCGGACAGTGTGGAACCTCTAGTGTACCGAGAACTCATCACACCTCATCACCATGTGATACAGTCTGCATGGCGGCACGGGACACCATTCCACTAGACTGGGCGGACAGTGTGGAACCTCTAGTGTACCGAGAACTCATCACACCTCATCACCATGTGATACAGTCTGCATGGCGGCACGGGACACCATTCCACTAGACTGGGCGGACAGTGTGGAACCTCTAGTGTACCGAGAACTCATCACACCTCATCATCATGTGATACAGTCTGCATGGCGGCACGGGACACCATTCCACTAGACTGGGCGGACAGTGTGGAACCCCTAGTGTACCGAGAACTTATCACCATGTGATACAGTCTGCATGGCGGCACGGGACACCATTCCACTAGACTGGGCGGACAGTGTGGAACCTCTAGTGTACCGAGAACTCATCACACCTCATCACCATGTGATACAGTCTGCATGGCGGCACGGGACACCATTCCACTAGACTGGGCGGACAGTGTGGAACCTCTAGTGTACCGAGAACTCATCACACCTCATCACCATGTGATACAGTCTGCATGGCGGCACGGGACACCATTCCACTAGACTGGGCGGACAGTGTGGAACCCCTAGTGTACCGAGAACTTATCACCATGTGATACAGTCTGCATGGCGGCACGGGACACCATTCCATTAGACTGGGCGGACAGTGTGGAACCTCTAGTGTACCGAGAACTCATCACACCTCATCACTATGTGATACAGTCTGCATGGCGGCACGGGACACCATTCCACCAGACTGGGCGGACAGTGTGGAACCCCTAGTGTACCGAGAACTCATCACACCTCATCACCATGTGATACAGTCTGCATGGCGGCACGGGACACCATTCCACTAGACTGGGCGGACAGTGTGGAACCCCTAGTGTACCGAGAACTCATCACACCTCATCACCATGTGATACAGTCTGCAAGGCGGCACGGGACACCATTCCACTAGACTGGGCGGACAGTGTGGAACCTCTAGTGTACCGAGAACTCATCACACCTCATCACCATGTGATACAGTCTGCATGGCGCCACGGGACACCATTCCACTAGACTGGACGGACAGTGTGGAACCCCTAGTGTACCGAGAACTCATCACACCTCATCACCATGTGATACAGTCTGCATGGCGGCACGGGACACCATTCCACTAGACTTGGCGGACAGTGTGGAACCTCTAGTGTACCGAGAACTCATCACACCTCATCACCATGTGATACAGTCTGCATGGCGGCACGGGACACCATTCCACTAGACTGGGCGGACAGTGTGGAACCCCTAGTGTACCGAGAACTTATCACCATGTGATACAGTCTGCAAGGCGGCACGGGACACCATTCCACTAGACTGGGCGGACAGTGTGGAACCCCTAGTGTACCGAGAACTCATCACACCTCATCACCATGTGATACAGTCTGCATGGCGCCACGGGACACCATTCCACCAGACTGGGCGGACAGTGTGGAACCCCTAGTGTACCGAGAACTCATCACACCTCATCACCATGTGATACAGTCTGCATGGCGGCACGGGACACCATTCCACTAGACTGGGCGGACAGTGTGGAACCTCTAGTGTACCGAGAACTCATCACACCTCATCACCATGTGATACAGTCTGCATGGCGGCACGGGACACCATTCCACTAGACTGGGCGGACAGTGTGGAACCCCTAGTGTACCGAGAACTTATCACCATGTGATACAGTCTGCATGGCGGCACGGGACACCATTCCACTAGACTGGGCGGACAGTGTGGAACCTCTAGTGTACCGAGAACTCATCACACCTCATCACCATGTGATACAGTCTGCAAGGCGGCACGGGACACCATTCCACTAGACTGGGCGGACAGTGTGGAACCTCCAGTGTACCGAGAACTCATCACACCTCATCACCATGTGATACAGTCTGCATGGCGGCACGGGACACCATTCCACTAGACTGGGCGGACAGTGTGGAACCCCTAGTGTACCGAGAACTCATCACCATGTGATACAGTCTGCAAGGCGGCACGGGACACCATTCCACTAGACTGGGCGGACAGTGTGGAACCCCTAGTGTACCGAGAACTTATCACCATGTGATACAGTCTGCAAGGCGGCACGGGACACCATTCCACTAGACTGGGCGGACAGTGTGGAACCCCTAGTGTACCGAGAACTTATCACCATGTGATACAGTCTGCAAGGCGGCACGGGACACCATTCCACTAGACTGGGCGGACAGTGTGGAACCTCCAGTGTACCGAGAACTCATCACACCTCATCACCATGTGATACAGTCTGCATGGCGGCACGGGACACCATTCCACTAGACTGGGCGGACAGTGTGGAACCCCTAGTGTACCGAGAACTCATCACCATGTGATACAGTCTGCAAGGCGGCACGGGACACCATTCCACTAGACTGGGCGGACAGTGTGGAACCCCTAGTGTACCGAGAACTTATCACCATGTGATACAGTCTGCAAGGCGGCACGGGACACCATTCCACTAGACTGGGCGGACAGTGTGGAACCTCCAGTGTACCGAGAACTCATCACACCTCATCACCATGTGATACAGTCTGCATGGCGGCACGGGACACCATTCCACTAGACTGGGCGGACAGTGTGGAACCTCCAGTGTACCGAGAACTCATCACACCTCATCACCATGTGATACAGTCTGCATGGCGGCACGGGACACCATTCAACCAGACTGGGCGGACAGTGTGGAACCTCTAGTGTACCGAGAACTCATCACACCTCATCACCATGTGATACAGTCTGCATGGCGGCACGGGACACCATTCCACCAGACTGGGCGGACAGTGTGGAACCTCTAGTGTACCGAGAACTCATCACACCTCATCACCATGTGATACAGTCTGCATGGCGGCACGGGACACCATTCCACTAGACTGGGCGGACAGTGTGGAACCTCTAGTGTACCGAGAACTCATCACACCTCATCACCATGTGATACAGTCTGCATGGCGGCACGGGACACCATTCCACTAGACTGGGCGGACAGTGTGGAACCTCTAGTGTACCGAGAACTCATCACACCTCATCATCATGTGATACAGTCTGCATGGCGGCACGGGACACCATTCCACTAGACTGGGCGGACAGTGTGGAACCCCTAGTGTACCGAGAACTTATCACCATGTGATACAGTCTGCATGGCGGCACGGGACACCATTCCACTAGACTGGGCGGACAGTGTGGAACCTCTAGTGTACCGAGAACTCATCACACCTCATCACCATGTGATACAGTCTGCATGGCGGCACGGGACACCATTCCACTAGACTGGGCGGACAGTGTGGAACCTCTAGTGTACCGAGAACTCATCACACCTCATCACCATGTGATACAGTCTGCATGGCGGCACGGGACACCATTCCACTAGACTGGGCGGACAGTGTGGAACCCCTAGTGTACCGAGAACTTATCACCATGTGATACAGTCTGCATGGCGGCACGGGACACCATTCCATTAGACTGGGCGGACAGTGTGGAACCTCTAGTGTACCGAGAACTCATCACACCTCATCACTATGTGATACAGTCTGCATGGCGGCACGGGACACCATTCCACCAGACTGGGCGGACAGTGTGGAACCTCTAGTGTACCGAGAACTTATCACCATGTGATATAGTCTGCATGGCGGCACGGGACACCATTCCACCAGACTGGGCGGACAGTGTGGAACCTCTACTGAGAGGAGACACCAGTCGTGTGCTCGGTCTGGAGTGAGTGAGGTTTTACGCCGCTTTCACCAAATCCAGCAATATCGGGGACATCAGAAATGGGCTTCACACATTGTACCCAAGTCGGAATTCGAACCCGGGTCTTCGGCGTGACGAGCGAACGCTTTAACCACAAGGCTACCCGACCGCCCCTACCAGCTCTAGAAGGTGGACAACATACGTAAACTCAGTTCAACATAAGAGACACTTGTAAAGATTTTGCTTCCAGCTGGTGGTCTGAAAGCGGAAATTCAAACCCACCAGAACTATTTCCCGTGTCGCTTCTGTCACGTCGGTGCCGAAAAGTCAGTTGATTTATTTTAGTCCTCTAGGTTCTACCAGAGACCATAACAAAATTTATGGTCTCTGCTCCTATTTCGATTATTTTCTCGAAATTTCGATTTTTTTCAAATAAACCTGAAATACGGAGAAAATAATTGAAGTGACGAGTTTTGGATATAAACTTGAAATAAAAACGAGAAAATAATCGAAATGAAGAAAATGTAATCGTGGTAACGAGAAAAAAAATCGAAATTTCGAAAAAGCTAAACAAATAATTGAAATAACGACAAATTTCGATTAAAAAACAAATTTATGCTACCCAAGTGGCACCATTAGGTTTTCGTGAGGTTGACTGACAGGACTCTACAGTTGAACTCCGCCAGCCATACCGCTACCTGCATGAGTTAACAGTGCCTGTATATGTCGACTGACGGGTGACGTTGGAGAGAAGGCGAAGCTTATAATTACCCATGACAAGCAGGCAATTTGAACAAAACTCTCCCTTTCACGTATCACCCCAGCTGCGAATTGGAAGCAATATACTGCTCTGCTTTTACTATCCGACTTCCACATCACTCATGCATACCGTGGATCAGCGACCCGTGGATGTCAGATAGTAAAAAGGGCAAACATGGGTTGCTGACGACCTATTCTCCACACGATTGGTTGGTTGGTATGTTGTTTTACGCCGCACTCTGCAATATTCCAGCTATATGGCGGCGGTCTGTAAATAATCGAGTCTGGACTAGACAATCCAGTGATTAATATCATGAGCATCGATCCACGCAATTGGGATCCATGGCATGCATCAACCAAGTCACAGAGCCTGACCACCCGATCCCGTTAGTCGCCTTTTACGGCAAGCTTGGGTTGCTGAAGACCTATTCTACCCCGGATCTTCATATCGGGTCGGATCTTCACAGGTCTGAAACAATGTGGTGCTTTTGTTATTCATTAGTAACAAGGTTCTTTGGGTAGAATCGGGGGCCTTGTTGGGGCTCCGGGTTAGAACAGACCCCCATGCAGTAACCTGCACTTGTTATAATAGGGTCAGCTGGTCAGGTTTTGTGACCTGGTTGATTGCGTGTCGTGGGGCGTTGTTCACAACTGGTTTGTCTGGTCCTGACTTGATTATTAACAGGTCGCTGTCATAAAGCTGGGCTGCGGCGTAAAACAACAAACACACGTCATATTCGTCATAGATGTTGCGATGACTTTGTTATGTGTAAAACATACTACTGCTGTTGTTGTTATTTCTTTTGGTTGGTTCGTTGTTATGTTGTTTAACGACGCACTCAGCAATATTCCAGCTATATGGCGGCGGTCTGTAAATAATCGAGTCTGGACCAGACAATCCAGTGATTAATATCATGAGCATCGATCCACGCAATTGGGGTCGATGACATGCATCAACCAAGTCAGAGAGCCTGACCACCCGATCCCTATAGAGTCGCCTCTTACGACTAGCATAGTCGCCTGTTACGGCAAGCATGGGTTGCTGAAGACCTATTCTACCCCGGATCTTCGCGGGTCTGTTATTGTTTTGAACTATTCGTGTGTTTTCTGTTCCCTTCTTCGATGATCAGTTGGCCAAAATGTCGGTGCGGGTATGGTTAGTAATAAAATCTCGGACCATATCCAAGCCCATCCAGACCACAACACCCATCGGAACAACATCGACGTACTCAACAGACATCATGCCTACTACAAGATTAGGAAACTGATAGAAGCCATCCACATGAAAAGACTCCAACCACTCATCAACAGAGGTCAAGGTTGTTACATTCCAACGGCCTACCTTGACCTCATCACTGAACAATCTTAATCTCATTTCCATTGTTTATTATATATAAAATATATATCTTAATCCTTCTCATCTTCATACTGGCTTCCAATCAACTGTATTGTTTCACTATCAGACAGGGGGCGGTCGGGTAGCCTTGTGGTTAAAGCGTCCACTCGTCACGCCGAAGACCCGGGTTAGATTCCTGACATGGGTACAATGTGTGAAGCCCATTTCTGGTGTCCCCCCGCCGTGATATTGCTGGAATATTGCTAAAAGCGGCGTAAAACCATACTCACTCTCTCACTACTATCAGACAGACAGACAGTTTATTCGGTAATTTCAGCATAAATGCCCATAATACAATGCAGATTGGATATTAACATTTTTACTATCATGCGTTGTTAATCGTGTTTATTCTATATCTACATCAACCAGGCTTTATACTTGAACGTTGCCTGTTGTGTTCATGTAAGCGTAAATATGTTCCCCCCTGAACATTTGTTCTGGTGGAAACGATATAATCTGGAGTTTTGTTCTTGTGGACCAATATACCTGGGAACAATATTCCACATGAACAGCACAAAATGATCAAGGGTATACATAACATATCTTACTCTCTTTAAAATAAACATCACGCAGTCTATATCGTTATTCAAACCTTGTTAAAACATCAATTATCCACATGTCTATAACCTCCCTACTGCACATTGTTGTATATCACTTGCTTGATAACGGTGTTAGTATATACACCAAAACATCGCATTCGTTGTAATAAAGAGGTTGTACATCTCCCTTCCTCAATGTGGGTAAAATGCCTCTAATCGTGTTTGGGTACTTTTATACAGTGGAGCAATTTCAAATAACATAAATGCTTCTACGCTGAATTTGAAAATAGGGCTAAGTTATAATAGTGCTCAATGTAAGCACCGTTTAAAAAAATCATTCTGTATAGGAGCCATCTTTTCGTAATGGTTTTCCAGCGCATATTTTACATTCCACCACCAAGTCACATGACTTTACTCGCAAAATGGCGGAAGGTAAGTGTGTTTGGTGGGAGTGACGGTGGATGTAACAGGTACTCGTGCAGCATCTGCACACTCTCAGACGTACATAACAACTTGCGAGGAAGTACTAATATGTTTTTGAAAGTATGCATGGTGATTTGATTGAAGTGTTTGTTTTCAGTTAGGTGACAATGTGAAGGTCTGACAGTGACGCTAGTGACAAGTAAGCTGTCAAGTCAGTTGTCTGTTTACGTATGGTATGATCATGTCATTAGTGTTGTGAACACCAGGGGTCTCATATCATGTAGTAGTGGGTGCACGAAGTGTGAGGAAGCTCCAAAATGATGATCACCTATTGCGTGAGTCAAAATTCCGGATGGACAATTGTAATTATGATAAACACAGAAACAAGATGCCCAAGTACCTCACAGCTGGTTAACCCTCATGGTGCCTGGACGTCAGTCAGCCTGCAAACCGCTCAGTGCCGCACTGTGATGACGTCGCGGTTACAAAAACGTATACATTGTATCAAAAGTGTTGCAACGTCTTTATTTCTTTACACAGTGTAACCAAATTGTATAACATGCAACTCGAGTTGATTGTCTTTCCAACAGTATCTAAAGTCACCAAATCCAAAAGATCTATGCACTGCCCAGCCATCGATAAAAGTGCTGGTATTATAAGTTTCCTACTTTTCCACATTAATCGTAATATGGACGCACCCGAATATGGCAAGCAAAGTCAAGTAAGCGCCCTTGTTTGAAATCTAAATGACCAACAATTCATATCATTTGCAAGTACATGTCCTAACAGTGATAGACATATGATATTTATGATGAAGTACACATTCACTGAGAATTTTCTGTGAGTTATATTTACCGATAAAAAATCCCGATGAAATTGTGCGTGTTTTTTACGTCAAAACAAAATTGACGGAAGTGGTCCTGATTAATTCATACGCAGACTGTTTCAAAGATTATGTCACAAAACGAATGACAGTTTGGAATGTATATCGTGAAGAAATCCCGGTTACGTCAATGTATGTTTCAATGACCGTGCTCTTTTATTAGTGATAAAAACAACTTCGGGGTAATTGACATCGTACATTTTCAAAGGACAAAATGTGAAAGATCGCTAAACAGCCCTAACAATACTCAAATTGACATCGCTCAATATCGGGCATCATTATTTCTTAATAATTAACAAGATTATACTAACGTAATACCACCCAAGAGTAAGTACATGTAGATTCAATCAAACTTGTTGAAACGTTTTCATGGGCAGCAAATCTATTCAACAAAGCTATTTTCGATCACTCGCAACTCGGGCGCCATATGTCATTGTTTCACTATGGCCACCAGAAAACATACATCCTCGTATCAGGTCGTATTTCGCACTTGGTTGCCTAACTTTGACCTTTGCCCAAAATACACTTGTATAGCCAGTCCATGAAATACCACTTTTTCTTTCATTTATTCATTTGATTTATAAATACGACTTTAGAAGTGTATTTACACCTAGTTAGGTATATACATGTACATTTAAGGACATACGTGATAGTTTATTTCCACTAGTTTCCCATTCCATCCCATTCTACTAAAGGAAAAGTTTGAAATAGATAATGATCGTAGGCCAATGAAAGTAATGGAATTATTTGTCATAAAAGGAAAAATATATTCTTGGTATTGAACTTCGAAAATTTAACCAGCAAAATCTTTAATAAAATGGTTTATTATGTCTTTCCTTTTTTTCTTAATTTTGGCCTAGCTAAACAACAGCTTGGAGGGAAGATATACAAATTAAAAAGGTGAAAAAAAACCACAAGAATGTATTGATTTTGCTCTTAGACAAATATTTATTTAAAAAGAAAATCTATTTCATACCTAGGATACAAAACAAAGTAGAATCTAATTACTACTATGTCACTGGTCGAAGTATTTGGTAATTTAGATAATGCAGAGTGAAAAAAGACATAAACATCAAAACGAAGTCCGATTTACACTAAAAACTTTTTGTCTTTCAGAAATTGATTATCTATATATTGTGAGAAGATCTAATTACTTTTACTGTTTATGTTATAAATTGAACCATTCGAGATTCCAATAGATGAAGCTAAAATATTAAAAATCTAGGTGGTTTAATATTGGATCCATTTTGACAGCTTTCTCACTGTACTCAACTAAATGCATATTATTTTTTGGGAATATCAAGCCTTCAAACAGATATGAAAAGCACATGTCAACATACCAAAATTAGAAAACTGCGCCAAATATTCTAACACTGTTAGTCAAATGATAAGCGGTCTCATTCACTCGTCGGTCGCCGTAGACATTTTCCAATCGTGATGTACTAGATATGCTTTCTAGTTCAGTCAAAGAGAATACTGTTATTTGGAAAATGAAACCACGTGTATCCATTATACTACCACAACATTAGATGTTTCTGTTTCATGTGACGTCATCCACGTCACAACACGCGAGGTCAAATCACGCGCACCTGTCCACACGACAAATTCACAGCGGCGGGAAATCACCGACCGTCTATTAGCCTATTTGAATAAAATTGCAGATTGTAACGAAATAAAATTAATCGTACTCATTGCTGACATTACAGATGACCTATCAAATAAGAGTTGAAGACTTGCAATAGATTATCATACGTTAATCGAGAGTACAGTGTACATAAATAATTTGTAAATCTAATATTAATTTTTGATCTAATATCCATGGCAGAATGTTTGAAAACGAGCTACAATATATTCCATTTTCTGAAGAGATTAGTAATGTGTATTTGATGATATAAATGCATACACAATTGGTTATCAATTATCTTCTACAATCACAGCATGTACCATGTACATTAGACTCATGGAAAATACTATTTCAGCAAACCAATCACAGCGCCATTATCACAGTTTCAATTAAAGGAAAAACAAATCGAAATCGAACAGCGTATCCATAAGCGGTTAATCCAAATACAAAAAGGTATTGATGTCATCATTGTAGAAGTTATGTTGATGTTTTCAGTAGTTGCATTATGTTTGTATCGCGTGTACCATCGCCAGAAACGTGGGCTGAGCTACCACATGTGGAACCGACCTTGACACAATTTGTTTACAATATGGCGTTGACTCACGTTAGATGTCGTGGCCACACTTTTGAAATCTCCATTTGTGACAAAATGTGAAACAGTTAGGGCAAGTCACTCACACGGTCAGGTAGTTTGAGCAATCACACATGACTCTAAGTCAATTCATATGAAAAAAGTAGCAGTTATTTGTCTGAACGCGCGAGTATGTAGGACAACCGGTAAACAAGAAATCGCGGCACAGATATGATGCGAACGTGCCCTGTCGATCACTTCGGGCTTGGCCATTAAATGTTTAGGTTTTGATCATGAACCTCCTGCCCATAAGTATACACTTTACCAACTTAATATAAACGATTATAGCTATCTGAATATTTTCTGTTAATCAGCATCATAAACAAAAAGACAATCTGCACTGTCGGTTCGTATGTAGCGCCGTGCTAAATCGCCATGACACAGTCGATAAACATATGCAATACTTAACAAAAAAACTTCCGTGGCCGACTAAACGTTAGTACTCTTACGCCAATAACTGTACAGTGGGGACTAGTAAATCTTTCTGACCAGTCCGATCAGAATCCTTTTTATAATTGGCTGTCTGATATAATAATAGTTACGTACATGTGACTTGGGTGCATAATAAAACATTGCCTTCATTCGCATGAAGTTCAACATGGCAAAAAAAGAGAAGCGCGGTAACCACATTACTAATCTCGCCATATTTCGCAATCCGTAGCACTGCATAAAATATGAGTTACACGATATTAACGTTGAGATGATTAGGGTGATGATGGTTATAATTTTATTCAATGAACGTCATAAATGTAATGGAAATATACACTGTCGTTTTCTCATGTGTACCGACCATTCCGCCATTACCGATAGTTGATAAAAATATACAAAAAGTGTAAATAAACTTGTTCATAAAGGAGTGAACAGAATTGTATTTACGTGAATAAGTATACAGTTGCGAAAAATATGTCTTCTGACCACTCAGGTCATAATTTTTCTTATGAACAAGGATTTTGTCTGAAAATATTTACGTGTATGTGACATGGGTGCATAATCAAAATTCGCCGTCATTCGCTTGGTGTTCAAAGATGGCAGAAAAGGCCGAGAAAAGCGGTAGCCACTTTACCAATCTCGCCATATTTCGCAATCCGTAGCATTGTATAAAATATGAGTTACACGATGTTAAAGCTAAGATGGTTGGGGTGATGATGGTTATAGTTTTGACTCTGCGCACTCAGTGTTAAATATCAAAATTCACAGTTTAAAAAGGGCATTTTCTCGGGACCATATATGGTCCCCTGGCACTATGCGGGTGTGAAAAGTGAGGGACCATATATGGTCCCGTGGCACCAAGAGGGTTAAGCCAACATAGTCAGTACGTGTTCATCTGTAGAGCACTAATTGGCTGATACTTCACTGCTACTGCTATTGTCTGAGGCTGCTTTTCGTTGTTTATTGGGTTAGATTCTGTATTACATACAATGAAAAGCTATGGACAGCACAAACAAATATGAATCAAAATATTGTGTTTTCACTTGGCTTCAGACAATGTCTATCAAAGTACAATTAAAAATATGAAACAGATTTTTCTGATTAATGTTTCAGTTCATGTGTGTTGTTCATTCACCTTGCTATGCAAATTACAACCACTTATCAGTGATATCTACAATCTTGTACCAAGCTGTCACCCTTATATAATAATATATGCTACTGCTAGCTGTTCTATTTGATTCTGATCCATTGGTCTGATTTTTTCTCAATGTGTTCAGAGTGTATGTTGACAGAAAATGTACCCAATTTATTAAATTTAGCAACAAAATGAGACGTGAAAACAAATTGTACTATTTGTAGATCATCACCACCCTGGCAAAGGGAAGATTAATCTGGAAGTTTCACTGTTATCATATAGGGATTTAACTAAGATTTAGAACTAAGTGTCTGTGGCAGGCAAATTGGGAAAAAAATATAGGTTATTTTGTTCATAAGTGTGATTTTTTAAAGGTCTTATTTTGAGTTCTTTTATATTTTGTTTTGAGATTGCATTGTGTGCAAACATGAAACTCAATATTAAACTTCTTCCTCTTTATTGCCCTGTTATCAGTAAAATACAGGTTATGTCTATGATGCCATAGGCTTAGTTATTAGTGATGGGAAATTTTAAACTCTAATTTGGGAATTTTAAGAATGATAATGATCCCTTTTCAATGCTGAATATGCAAAATATGAAAACAGTATATAATGTCTGCCATGCAATAACAGACACATTCAAATTTTTACATTTTTACTAGAAAACTATCTATAAGAGTACATGAACATGCTACCTGCCTGACAACAGTCTGGCATCTTTTCTGTTGCTATCAATCTTTTGTTTGGCTGGCTCATACTTAATTATTTTCCCCTTGATATTCCGTTGTTTTGTTTTTATTTTAGGAAAATGTTGCATTTTGTTACAGAATCAGAGAATTATTAAAGCATTCGCTGAGAGTGATAGTTGGTGCAGTCATTAGCCAGGTCTACAGCAAGTGTCTGTAAAATAGTGCTAATTTAGGTTGTGTTCATTATTATAGTTGTGTTTTACAAATGTTACTTTTTTCCTCGCCAGTAGTTTGTGTAGCAAGACCAATAAAGACCATGAAGAGAAAAGGATCTTAAACTTTTCATTAAACTGATTGCAGTGAATGCAGTTGTCATTTCTTAAACATGTTTGAATTTGACCATGTTTAAGTTAAGAAATAATACCTTGAAAACTTATCAATAGTCAAATGATATTGAATGAGTGGGTATTTCTTCCAGTGTGTGGAACTACTTGAAAATCTTAGATTTTGTATATAAATGCATGAACACAATGATACTTTGCTGAAAAACAATTTGTTTTATAGCTAGCCTGGGTAATATACTACTACATGATATCAGTCATATTTGTCAGTAAAAAGCATATTATCCCCTGCAAAGGAGTGTATGCAGGGACATGCGCATATTCACAGCTAAATTATGTTCACAAATCACTAAAAAACTACATGTATTTTGTATTGGTTACTATGGTTACAATGTATTGGTTACTATGGTTGTAGGTGAAGTAGCCAAGCTACAAAACCACCTGCGCTTACTGCGAGAGGAATACGTAAAACTGCAGAATAAGTATGCCGACTTGGAGAGGAAGTACCAGGTGGCGGTGGCAGGGTCGGGAGGCGGTGCTCAAGACACATTTGTCTCCAGGCTCCTCAAACTGGTGGCCGACTTGTTTGACAAAGATCAGTACAGGTAGGCCAGTTACATGTGTAAACTTGTTGAATTCACATAGTTTGGACTTTGGAATCTTGTTTCTTTATATTGGATATATCTCTTCAATCATCATGGTCATTGTCATGTCAATACTCGCCATACTCACCATTGTTAGTGATGATGACCATATTCACGGTGAACAAATTCAATGCATGTTTCTGGCAATCAAAACCAGCTCATCATTCAATGTGTCATTCACTTGCAACCCTATATGTACCAGCAGTCATTAAGAGAAAGAGTCATCAGCAGGATGAAAACTGTTGTTTTTAAAATGTGGGAAGCAGATGTGTATATGTTTTAACTCTGTTACTCTGGGACAATTATTGAAAAAATCTTTTCCTGTATTTTAGAAATTAAGAAAATGGAATTTGCATGTGTGGATGAACAGATATCAATATCATTACATATATGATGATGAGACTTGTCATAAGCATGGTAAGAGCTGACCCATGGGATTGGGTGATCTGGCTAGCTGACTTAGTTGACATTTCATCCCATTTGTGTAGATCAATGCTCATGTTGGCAATCACTGGACTGTCTGGTCAAGATTCTGGAGATGAAATTTTTTCTATGTTTGTGAAATTTGGATTTGTGGACCTTTCAACATGTTATCTAAAACATCACACTGGATCATGATGTAAGATAAACACACTCACTTCTACCATGTCTACAGTTGTAATGATTGGACTTAGAAATACATACTCTGACATCTTCAATATATTGTCATGATTTGTTGCATTTACCATTGTTTACCATGTTTACCATCATCATGAAATGATGAAATGTTAAAAATCCTATTGTCTCTGCCTTGAAGTGACCTACTGGTCCACTTGGAGGGGGGCCAGCAGCTTAGAGCACACAAGTTCATCTTGTCATCTCGGAGTGATGACTGGGGGGTGACAGATCTCCACCAAGTGTCCGAGCTCCATGTTACAGGTGAGTTATGTTATCTCAAAATGATGACTGGGTGGTGATAGATCACCTGCATGTGTCTGAGCTCAAAGTTACAGGTGAGTGAGTGTTGTCATCTCGGAGTGATGACCGGGGGGATGACATATCTCCTCCAACCGTCCACGCTCCATGTTACAGGTGAGTGTTGTAGAGTGATAACCAGGGGGGTGACAGATCTCCACCAAGCGTCCGCACTCCATGTTACAGGTGAGTGTTGTAGAGTGATGACTAGGGAATGTCAGATCTCCACCAAGCGTCCGCGCTCCATGTTACAGGTGAGTGTTGTAGAGTGATGACTAGGGAATGTCAGATCTCCACCAAGCGTCCGCGCTCCATGTTACAGGTGAGTGTTGTAGAGTGATGACTAGGGAATGTCAGATCTCCACCAAGCGTCCGCGCTCCATGTTACAGGTGAGTGTTGTAGAGTGATGACCGGGGGGTGTCAGATCTCCACCAAGCGTCCACGCTCCATGTTACAGGTGAGTGTTGTAGAGTGATGACTAGGGAGTGTCAGATCTCCACCAAGCGCCCGCGCTCCATGTTACAGGTGAGTGTTGTAGAGTGATGACCAGGGGGTGACAGATCTCCACTAAGCGTCCGCGCTCCATGTTACAGGTGAGTGTTGTAGAGTGATGACCAGGGGGTGACAGATCTCCACCAAGCACCCGCGCTCCATGTTACAGGTGAGTGTTGTAGAGTGATGACCAGGGGGTGACAGATCTCCACTAAGCGTCCTCGCTCCATGTTACAGTTAAGTGTTGTAGAGTGATGACTAGGGAGTGTCAGATCTCCACCAAGCGCCCGCGCTCCATGTTACAGGTGAGTGTTGTAGAGTGAAGACTAGGGGGTGTCAGATCTCCACCAAGCGTCCGCGCTCCATGTTACAGGTGAGTGTTGTAGAGTGATGACCGGGGGGTGTCAGATCTCCACCAAGCGTCCGCGCTCCATGTTACAGGTGAGTGTTGTAGAGTGATGACCAGGGGGTGACAGATCTCCACCAAGCACCCGCGCTCCATGTTACAGGTGAGTGTTGTAGAGTGATGACCAGGGGGTGACAGATCTCCACTAAGCGTCCTCGCTCCATGTTACAGGTTAGTGTTGTAGAGTGATGACTAGGGAGTGTCAGATCTCCACCAAGCGCCCGCGCTCCATGTTACAGGTGAGTGTTGTAGAGTGAAGACTAGGGGGTGTCAGATCTCCACCAAGCGTCCGCGCTCCATGTTACAGGTGAGTGTTGTAGAGTGATGACCGGGGGGTGTCAGATCTCCACCAAGCGTCCGCGCTCCATGTTACAGGTGAGTGTTGTAGAGTGATGACCAGGGGGTGACAGATCTCCACCAAGCGTCCGCGCTCCATGTTACAGGTGAGTGTTGTAGAGTGATGACCGGGGGATGTCAGATCTCCACCAAGCGTCCGCGCTCCATGTTACAGGTGAGTGTTGTAGAGTGATGACTAGGGAGTGTCAGATCTCCACCAAGCGCCCGCGCTCCATGTTACAGGTGAGTGTTGTAGAGTGATGACCAGGGGGTGACAGATCTCCACTAAGCGTCCGCGCTCCATGTTACAGGTGAGTGTTGTAGAGTGATGACCGGGGGATGTCAGATCTCCACTAAGCATGGATGATAATTTTGTTGTTGTAGCTCAATACTCATTAAACATGTTAAAACAGCATCAAGCTACCCTGGTCTCTTTCAACTAGCTGTTTGTTAGCACAACAATCTGAAATACCATCTCATTATTATGGTAATAGTCACTGATTTTGAGTATATCTATATGATCACAGTTAATTACATTCAGTCATACGTTACCACTGTTATACTGAGGCTGTTGTCTCCCGAAACTGCTGCTATAGCGAAATCTACCGCAGAGATCTCAATTAGCTCATGCAGCATGTGCGTAGCCACGACGTACAAAAAGACTGCTGTAGCGTTCCTGTTTCTCTGACCATTCGGTGATATTTATTACTGTTTATTGTCTCTAATAAACTGTGCTTTACGGGGCGTTTGCTGTAACTATGCTTGGAAATATTTTTCCCACCAGAAGGAAAAAAATTTCCCGCCCTTTTTTCTATGTTTTATGTGTATGTTCTATATTTGCATTGCTCGTTTATTTTCTTGTGAAAATGCTCGTTTGTGAATATTTGTGGTGCGTGTGTTGTAACCATGTTTTGCTCTTTGTTCATAGTACAAACAAAATGTCTGACATGGATGTTTCGCCGTCCCCGACCCCCTCTACCCCCGCTACCAGGAATTGCGGGGTGTGCCGCAAAATTCTGTCCTCCCGGGATCCCCACGATTGTTGCCCACGGTGCAGGGTTCCTTGTGGGGACACCTGGTGCGCCCAGTGCGAGGGTCTGTGGCCTGTGGCGTTCGAGCGCTACATGCTGTATGTGCAGTCTGTTTCCACCCCTGTGGTGGCCGACTCGTCCGGTCGGGGAAGAAGCCCCGCCGTGAGGGCTCTGGTTAGGGCTCTCAGCAGCCCTTTCGAGGGAAGAAGGGGAACTGGGGGAAGCCCAAGCCGTCTAAGGAAGGCAAGGGCCCCTCCAGGTGACTCTCACTGGAGGGTTTGTATGCCGACAGTGCCAACTTCGGTTGGCCCATAGGCGAACCCGAGTCACTCAGCCCTGGACAGTTGTGTCTGCCGCAACCAGTCAGGCCCCCCTCTCCTTCCCCGGTGGGAGCCAGACTCCAGACTTAATCAACACGATCCGGTACGGCTATCGGCCAGATTTCAAGGCGGATCCGCCGCTCACCGTTGCCCCGTTTGCAGGTTTCTATTCGGAAACCGATCTTCCCATCCTTGCCAATGTCATCGGCAGGTTGGTGGAGAAGAAGGCGGTACGGGAGTTAGCCCTACCAGAAATAACACCAGGGTTTTACTCCAGGATACTTCTCGTTCCCAAGAAGGACAGTGCCAAACACATAATGATTCACAATCTGAAATCGTTCAACGAGTTTTACCTGCACAAGCCGCCCAAGTTCAGAATGTTGACCTTGGCGGACTTGAAAGCTCTGATCATGCCCCCCGACTGGCTCGCTTCGATCGACCTGAAGGATGCTTATCTGCATGTTCCGATTCACTCGGACAATCACAAGTATCTCAGGTTTGTCTTTCAAGGCAGGCATTACGAGTGGGTTGCACTCCCATTAGGCCTATCGTCCGCTCCCTGGCTGTTCACCTGGTTAACCACCCCCACAGTGGGGTTCCTTCACAGGAGGGGTGTCAGGTACTTTGCGTACCTGGACGACTCGCTAGTAGCAAATCAGATGACAGACGTGCTGTCTCATCAGCTCGATTTCGCACTTCGTCTCTTGGAGCAATTGGGGTGGATTGTCAACCTCCCCAAGAGCGAGTTAACCCCCTCACAGAACTTGAAGTTCATCGGAGGTCGGTTCGACATGGTGTCCCATCGCCTCTTTGTCCCTCCTAGACCAGTGGCACAAGATTCAGGTGATGATTGCCAAAGTCTTAGCGGTGCAACAGACTGTTCACTTTTGGGAACAGCTGTTAGGGCTATTTGTGTCAGCCCACGACTGCACCGATCAGGGTCGTCTACAACTCCGCCCGCTGCAACGGTTTCTAATCCAGTTGTTGGCGCAGGAGGAGAACAGTGCGACCGTCGCCCTCCCGGATCGGCTCCAACCGCATCTGGAGTGGTGGACAGTCCCTTGCAACGTCTTATCAGGACTCTCTGTATACAGATGCCTCTCTAGTGGGCTGGGGGACCCGACATCCACGGAGTGAATGCTCAACCCAGTAGTGTTTCAGTGGCTGTGCGAACGTCTGGGTCGTCCAATGGTTGACCTGTTCGCAACCAGGTTCAACAATCAACTCCCGTTGTTTGTGTCACCAGTCCCGGACCCGAGGGCCATTGATCACGATTTTTTCGCGTTAGACTGGACGGGCATGGACGCTTATGCTTACCCGCCGACGGAGTTAATACCACTCATTCTAAGCCGGCTCCGAGGAGTTCGCTGTCGAATGTTGCTGATCGCACCCATGTGGCCGAACAGATCGTGGTACCCCGACTTGCTGGCCCAGGTCAGTTGCCACATCCACTGCCTGTGAGACCAGATCTCCTGATCCACCCTCACACACGCTTCATCCAAACGCAGGGCAGTTCAATCTGCACGCGTGGATGTTGTCACCGAGCGTCTGAGGAGTAAAGGTTTTTCTCGTTGGGCGTCTCGGGCATATGTAAGTATGTATCGTGATTCTACCCAGAAGGTGTATAATGCATGTTGGGTTATTTTCATGAGGTGGTGTTGTAAACATCACATTCATTCGCCAGATAAGGTATCTGTGCAGGATATTGCTCGTTTCATGTCTCACTTATGAGAGACCCAGAAACTCTCCGGGGGTTCCATTGCCAACTATGTCTCTTCTGTTGCTACGGTAAGGGACGTTGCTATGGGTACCAGTCTCTCAAAAGAGCCGGTGATTCGGGGTATTATCAAGGGTTTCAAACAGCAAGATCTTAAGAAAGGCCCAGGCCACCTGGGATCTTTCCTTAGTGTTGAAATCACTTACGGAAGCTCCGTATGAACCCTTGAGTAGTGCTTCATTTCGGCATGTGACTTGGAAAACAGCATTTCTCCTCTCCTTTGCCACGGCGGCACGTGTGTCTGAGATTCATGCACTCGATGTCACTAAAGTACGATTCGATAGGGGCGACGAAGGAGCGGTATGCCTGGGCCTGCTCATGGGCTTCGTCGCTATGAATCAGAATTTTGGCCAAACGGAGAGTGTGAATTCAGTGTTAGATCACTCAAAGAAATCTTACATCCTGCTGATACTGAGGACAGATCACTGTGTCCCGTTAGGGCCCTTAAGTATTATCTTAAGGCTTCGAATGAATGCAGACAAGGGCGTGACCGTCTGTTCGTATCGTGTAATCCTAATCGGACTGCTGAAATAACTCGCAACTCGATTGGTTATGGCTTCGTTCTGTCATCAATCTGACGTACTGGTCTCGGGGGTTACCGGCTGCGGGGTCAAACCCGCACGAGATCAGGATGCTAGCGGCAACATTTGCCCTACACTCTAAGGTGTTCACAGAATATTGCGAGGTTGTTACTGGCGTTCTGACTCGGTATTTGCCAATCATTACCTCAGAAAGGTTTCTGATGAAGACGTGGAGGGTGTGCACCGTCTTGGGTCGCTGATCGCGGCACAAGCGGTCTTGTAAGGGGTGTGCCCAGCGCAATTCCGAACTCCTCAGGCTTCAGACCTTGCACGGTGGTCAATCTGGGTCTTCTCCAATGTTCCCACCGCTGTGGGTACAGGAGTGGGGGTCCCACAAACCAGCGCACTCACACAACAGGTGAGGGCGGCTTTTTGTGTGTTTTGTCCTTATTTGTATTTTGACAATTATGTATTTAATTGTCTGTTGTGTATCCAAACCTTGTGATGCATGCTTACAAATACTGGAATTAGGTCACGCGCCTAATGCATACTTTAAGTAGGCTTGCTCTGGGATATACGGTCCGAATGAAATTAATTTCCCTCTTTTCGACTGTTTAACCTGATCTAAGATTTAGCTCACACAGATACTGTGTTCTCATCCGCTGCGGCGATGAAATACCTATCCAGTGGGGCCATTTGGAGTCACCAATCGTTTGGCAAAGACGATTGAGCCTTACGGTATGCGCTTGACAGTGCTTTGGTATTCCTATAGGGTAACGCCGAGCTAGGAGCATGCGCATCGAGTGCTTCCGCCTTGTTGTTTACTTCTGCTGGTCTGAAGGAACACGGGCAGTCAGGTTCGGGTTGTAGGTGCTCCCCACCGCCTACTGTGGTAGTCAGCCTCGGTATAACAGTGGTAACATATTACTTAATGTAATTTGTAGAATGTTCCTATTCGGAATATTCTATAATAATACGTTACCACTGGGCTGATGCCCGCCCGTCCGTCCCCCGAGCACTTGCTCTCTCGCTAGAGACAAGAGTGAAGGGTGTCACATGGCAGCTAGATGGCTACGCACATGCTGCATGAGGTAATTGAGATCTCTGTGGTAGATTTCGCTATAGCAGCAGTTGGAGACAACAGCCTCGGTATAACAGTGGTAATGTATTTCTTATAGAATATTCCGAATAGGAAAATTCTACAAATTTTACCTTCTGAATATATATGATCCCACTGCGTGAACGACATCACTGGACAAAATGTCATCCATTCCAAACAATCCCAAACTTGGAAATACCACCATATCCAAATGGAAATATGACCATTCCAAAATTTGTCAAGGTCATATTTCCAAGCTTGGATTTGTTTGGATTTGTTTGGATATGTTTGGATACAACATGTCATAATCATATCTGTTAAACGTTGTACAACGTGAGATTAGTTATGACATGAAAGTAAATAATTAAGAGTATTTTGGCACTGTTTACCACAAAAAGACCAAATCATGAGCAAATTTAAATAAATGAATTTCTGTCATTTAAAGTGGCTACTCTTTATATTTAATTTCTTATCTTCCTTGTCTATAATCATATGACATTGACTATGAACTTTGAACAATTAAACAAATATTTTGTTTTCCCATACCGACTTACGGTTGTCGTAGAACGTTTCGAGAATAAAGGGCCTCATTATTATAATTTGAACTAATATACATATTTACACAATAGTACTAGGTATAAATGAATTTTGATAAGTGCATGTTCGTACAAGAATATGAACTTCGAATTATCCCGGAATTATGCGCAACACATAGGGCGGGAAATTGTATAATTGGTCTGGAACTCTCTGACGGTATTCAAAACAGGGAACAAGATTTTGTCAAATGAATCATTGAGCCAGGAATGCATCGATTTAAATGCTGACAAAATGAATAAACATATCTGGAAAAGAGTAGACTGTTCATGCGGACAATTATATGCTACGTCTATTGCCAATGAAGTTTATCACCCCATGTTATAGCATTTGTTTCATATAAAAGATAGAAGCCAAATAAATGGGATAATTAGTTGTTATAAATTAGCTTTACCTCTGTGACATTTACGCAACTAAAGGTGAATATGTTTATCAAATAATCAATTACAGTAATTAACCTAGTGTCCTTATTTATACACAATTTAATTACGTATTGGGGTACAATATATAATACACATATACACGGAATGATTTCTTATTTTGTGAATTTAATCATAACCCAAATCATACAAATCGAACATGTGAAAATAAAAGTAGTGACTAACTTTATGATCAAGGGTATAAATACTCAATTGTATCTATTAATCCTAATAGCATAACAATAAATCCTGTGTATTTACTGAGCATATTTAGATACATCCGGATCTACGACCGCAGTCATATAATCAATCAAGGAAAGTATATAAAATTGAATTAAAAATGTGCTATCACTGAAACAAAATTCACCGTTATCCACGTGAGCCTAAACCTAGGAGAAATAAAGTTCTGTTATGTTCAAGATGCCGTCATGATTAGTTTGCGCCAGTCTAGACTGTCCAATCAACGTGAATATACAAACCGTGATGTTACTTGACCAGTTGATGACACCTGTCAACTCAAAGTGCCCCTGGTCCTCCACCCACCATGTGTAATACTTTAGCGCACTTGATTGTTTTATTTGTAGTTATATCACTGTTAGGCTGAGTGATGAGAGAATACACTTTGTTGTTTTTGTTAACGATCTTTTCCATTTTCAACGTGGTAACCTTATAAGTGGCTAACTTTCTTGTCATGATGAATTGAAACATTAAAATAATCAGACGGACTGACGATCGCATTTTTCGCATAAATGTCATGCTCGCATTAATTTCATGATTTACTGAAGATAGATTTGAAGTTTGTTTGGGTAAGGGAAGTAATCTTGTCTCCGCTTGCAATTGGATTCAATCGGGCGAGCAGTACCGAGATCGCAGCTTGACTGTTCGATACGGCCGAAAGGCGGCATCCATGTTGTTCACGCTCTGCTGATCACGGGGCCTCATTTGTCTGTATTCTGCTTATGAGCCGGGATGCGCATGAAACACGGGTGTCAAAACCAATATAGTTACCAATTATATGTACGGTCAATTAGCCAGTTCAAGAGACAATACCCTGGTTCTACCACCTTTAGGTGTAATTACGTCGCATGCCCCTGGTTCACGGTTCGTCTGATCTCCCGTTATAAAACCACAATGTTTATTTACCTCTGACAGCGCCGACTTCCTGTGTACATGTACATACATGGCAATAAATGGTTTGACAGTTGTTTGACGGAATCAGTCAATAATTATTGACACAGTGATGTAATTAAAATTTGTCACTATTCACAACTCCTATTTTGATTTTTCTATTAATCAGCTGTATTTTCGATCAGTTTTATATGTATAAAAAATCTTCTCTAGTATTTATAAACCAAACCTAAAAACATTATATAAGAACAACTGTGTTTTTGGAACGTAAGTTTTCTATTAAAACAACCATGCAAGTAAGATTTTGTGAAGGCAGTTAGAGCAGACAAATTACCCCCCCCCCCCCCCCCGCTGTATAATGACGGTCGCTAACCATATATATGTATTTTTTGTGTTTTTGGCTTGATTTGATTGTCCTGGTAAATATTTATTAAATGCATGTCCTGTTTTGTATATATGTATATATTATTATGTTAATATGGACAATGGTAAAATTCATTATCACAGTTAAAGTGCTATTCACAAATGTATGTAAATCTGCTTCGTGATGAATGAAGCATGGCAATACATGTATGCATCTGATTTTTTCATTTGTTCTGTATTCTTTGATGACAATGAGTTTCGTTAATGATGATCACTCTCACAGATTATTTGATAAGAGGATATGACTTTAACTGGAGAATAGTTATGAAAAATATATATAAAAGTATAGGCGGTCTGTGCGAATGTGGTGAAACTGATACCTCATTGATTTGATAATCGGGACTTGGAAATCACAGTCTGTCATTAAATTGATTTTAAAATATATGGTTTTGACTGTAGTACGTCCTGACATGATAATATTATGTTGTAAACAACTTATCTTATCTTATGTTAAGTAAAACAATTATTGATAACTTCCTGAATTCCAATTGTTCAATGAACAGAATTATTCAAAGCTTTTATGATCTTAGGTACATGTCGGCGCACTTACATGTGAGCCGTCTAGACGACTGTCTGTTTTATAATTAAATGGCAGCTGCCATCCAGCCGAATACTTAATCTTGAGACTTATTATTGTCTTGTTGAGTCAAGTGCGGGTCTCTCTCTCACCTTAGGGAGAATGCGACTGTAAAAGCCCCTCGCTAGACAGACAAGTAGTGAATGTTTGAGATAAGTTTATTATTCATTATGTATAGTTTAAACTCAATAGATAATTCATAGTCTTTTTATTGTTCAAATTACTAATAAAACATATTTTAACTTGTTACTTCTAAACATACTTCCAAACCATTCCAAACCATTCCAAACATTTCCTGCGTTGGAAATATGTTTGGAAATGTTGCCAATCCAATTTTGGATTTTCTGTAAAGATCGATCCTTCCAAGCTTTGGAAATGTTGGAATGAGCGATCTTTCCAAAGCAATCCAACCTTCATTCCAAATTGGAATGGACGCTCCTTGGTCTTGTGCATGTATTGCGTCAAGCCCCCTCTTGTCCTGTGTCCCCCCCAGACATCCAGTACGATGTGGCACATGCGTTGATGAGATGGGTGTACACTGACGAGATCAACATCAAGGTGGAGGACTCCTTTCTCCTTCAGCTGCTCCGAGCTGCCACCAAGTTTAAGCTTGAGGCTCTCCGTGTCAGGTAATTACTGTATTTTCTTTTGTTTTATGAACACTTCTTAAAAAATACAGCTGTTTCGAGTGGGTTGATGAGTACAATGAGTTTTAATGTTTTTCCCTCCATTGACATTACTGAGAGCATGAAACACCGGAAATAGAATGTCAACAAATACATACTGAAGTATGCAAATTACTCCTGTTATTATCATGATTATACTATCTGGTTATATGGTGTTCATGGTATATTTGGACTTATGTTTGTAATCTATTTTACTGTTTTAAACACTGAACGTTCATATAGCTTCCTCAGTCACACGTTATATATCCTGTTGATACCCTGAACAGTGGTTCATACAGCTTCCTCTTTCAAAAGTTCTATATATCTTGTTGATGCCTGAACAGTGGTTCACACAGCTTCCTCAGCCACATGTTATATATCCTGTTGATACCCTGAACAGAGGTTCATACAGCTTCCTCAGCCACATGTTATATATCATGTTGATACCTGAACAGTGGTTCATACAGCTTCCTGAGCCACATTTTATATATCATGTTGATACCTTGAATAGTGGTTCATACAGCTTCCTCTTTCAAAAGTTATGTATCCTGTTGATACCTGAACAGTGGTTCACACAGCTTCCTCTTTCTCAAAAGTTATGTTTCCTATTGATACCTGAACAGTGGTTCATACAGCTTCCTGAGCCACATTTTATATATCATGTTGATACCTTGAATAGTGGTTCATACAGCTTCCTCTTTCAAAAGTTATGTATCCTGTTGATACCTGAACAGCTCATAGCCACTGGCTCTGTAATCATGTGGTGTCATGGAAGCAGGTTATTAAGGATACATTGTAAATAGTTCTAGTGGTTTGATATCATCTATTGTAACATGGGTTTGGTTGTATTGGAAATCTGCAAACAAATTGTCGCTAATATTAACATGGGCAATATATATACTGACAATATACGAATCCACAGAGATGTCATAGAAATACTTCCTATAGTCTGTCTTCCAGACCCTAGAGAATAGAAAGAAGTCCATCTCAAGTCTAGATTGCATGGGCTTTATTTGGATTTTGATTTATTTTGTAGTTATATATTTTGTAATAAGGCAGTAATTGCCTCATCTACTACTGATGCCAGAGGAGATATTTGTCTGATATTTTCATACCGTGTGTTGCAGGTGTGAGAATGGCTTGATGTCATTTGTGAATATGAAGAACTGCATCAAGTTCTACCAGACGGCTGAGGAGATGGGGGCAGAGGTGTTGAAGAAACACTGCTCTGAACTCATCTCTAACCACTGGGTATGCAGTCACTTGATAAGCAGGACATCAACTCTTATCTTTTACCTGGACAGCAATTTCATTTTTATGGCTAGCAAGTTTAATTTTACTTCATTTTCAAAACAGCAGGCTGTATATGTATATTATCATGATAATCAATCTTTGTGTTGAATCTAGTACATATGACACTGTTGAACAGATGTTCTGTGTATGTTTAAATTTCCATTTCTCTGCATTCTTCTCTGTCTGGTGTATTAAATACATTAGGCTTTATTAGGGTGTGTCCTCTGGACCTATGACAACATTAGCCTAGTTTGGAGGGAAGTAGTCCGTGGGGTGTTCCTGATAATGGAGATGGTGATGTCGCTTCCCTCACAAAGCTATGGTGGCAAATCGTAAAATTAATTTAATGTAATGATCATTCATGTTGAGGTCTTGACAATGTCTCTGCATCCAATATGAGTGATTTGTTTTCAGAATGACTTCACAAGTGAAGATTTCGTTTACATGCCTGCAGCGCTGCTGTATAAGATGTTCAAGACGAAGACAGAGTATCCCCTTCACACGGCCATCCGAGCACAGCGAGAAGATGTTGTATTTCTCTATCTTATAGAATATGATGCCCAGGTTAGCAGAAGAAGCTGTTTCTATTACTTTCCCCCCCCCGGATAGTCTAACCCCTTAGTTTAAGAATTGATCACATGAAAATGGATATAAACCTTGATTCATAAGCTAGGTATTCCAGGCTAGAATTGTTCTCCTGTAACCTAGGCTTGTTGTGAAAGTGAAATGAATCCATTGGTCAACACTTTGTCCTGAAAACAGTTGAGGTTGTCGTGGAAACAGTTTGTGTTGGGTACACAGGGTTTCACATCCTATGACCCAAAAGACAGTAGAATATTGTACAGATAAGTAAAATAGCCTAAACCTTTCCTGGCTGATTCATACGTGGTTATGATATTGTGGTCATTTTTTTTATCGTGTGACAAACTGACCTTTTGAAATTATCCTCAACATTTTCAACATTTCAAGCTTATGTTTCAAGTTATGTTTCTCCATGGACATTCTGGGTGAGAATAGGTCCATGGCACACCATTCTTACCACAAGAACTGACACAATGAGGATTCGATTAGACCTGGCTGATTCTGTCATCATTCCAGGATAGGATGAATTGTTGTTCATGTTATCAACCACTGGTTTGCCTTATCCAGACTTGACTGGTTTAAACTGCCATGCACTGACTGTTTGCTAAGTGACTCCCAGGTTGGAGTGTGGATACAATACATCTGTTCTGTCTTCTTCAGCTGTCCGTCAAGCTGAATGAAGTAGACAATCGAGGGGATGTATCGTTAGACCTTGCACTGCAGACCAAGCAGGAAGGAATTGCACAGACGCTGGTTGGACACAAAGCAGACGTCAACAAGAAAGATAACTCTGGAAAATGTCTTCTTCACAAAGCTATAAAAAGAGGTATCATTTTTCCCAATGTTAGTTCAGTGAAATCATTACATTTATCATAATGAAAATAATGTTAGGACTAAATGAAATATTGTGTTCCAATTGCATTTTGGGTAGGTGCTCTTCTTTTTCTGTGACCCCTCCAACATCTGTATAAATTGTGTTTATATATGGGATAGATGGATTTGTTC
Organism: Haliotis rufescens; assembly: GCF_023055435.1. Lineage (NCBI taxonomy): Eukaryota > Metazoa > Mollusca > Gastropoda > Lepetellida > Haliotidae > Haliotis > Haliotis rufescens. The sequence goes on from NW_025964068.1 coordinate 3,918,408, forward strand.
TGTTTTTAAGAATGGCAAAAACTGCAGTGATGATTACAAATGGGAAAATGTCCCTTTGAGTTATTAATCTATTCCTTTCCAAAATTTAGGAGATGAGTTTTCTGCAAGGTTTTTGATCACGAACAGTGCTGATGTCAACCTGACAACTCACCTAGACAAGGAAACTCCTCTCCACATGGCTGCCTGCTTCAACCCCGACGTCACCAGCCCCGACACCATGGCTGGCATGGCACGCACCGCTCAACTGCTGCTGGACAATGGGGCAGACGTCAGCGCGCAGGATACAGCGGGGAGGTAGTTCATATACTGATTTCAGAAAAAAGGAAAATTAATGTGTGAAGTGGAAGTATTCAATGCTCTTCTAAAAAAAATATTTTATACACATATATTTTATGCATATTAATAAAAAATGTTTTGTACATACTGATCCTCCAAAATGAAAAGTTCAAATGGAATAAATGTTTATTCTGCTGAATGAAACTTGTTTGTTGAACAAGAACGTGTTAAATTGCAACATTGATTTGGCTGGCATGAAGGTAAAATAAAAATATACGCAAGAAATATTGTTCTCCAGTGAACCTAGACTGAGCATGCTTTTGATGGTTGGTATATCACATCGACTTCACCATGTTCTCATTCAGACTGGTTAAAACTGTCATACATCATATGCAGTGTATTCATGCATGAAGATACAATGTTGCTGTTTGTTATTCATGATTATTGATTTAGTTCATTTGCATATTTAGCAGCTCCATGAAAAAAGGTTTTGTTGAATTTGGCAGCTACCGCTTGTAACCTTTGTAAGGCCTACCAGTACTACTACTACACAAAGATGATTGACATTAGATAATATTCTTCCATGGACTTCTTCCAAATTGCGCTGGGGAATTTCTTTAGCAAATGTCATTCAAAGGTCCAGGTGATGCAGGTGATGAGAGTATTCATGCATTAATCATTAAACTTGGTATATGTCCTCTTTAGGATGGGGTCCTGCTTTTACAAGGTTTGGGTTAGGAGTAATCTACAGTCTTGGTTATATCATTATCAGCTCGTGTGGCATGGTTACCTCTGCCATGTCTACAGGTGGGAAACTGTACATGTGCATGCAACTAATAGATATGTATATCAAAGGTCAAGGTCATCTCTGAGGCTATTGTGAAGCAAAGTTGCATCATCCATTACCAGTTTCTGTTGTACTTGTACAATCATCAGTCTCAGAAAGTTGTTGTTTTATTAAGTAGTTGCCTTGATTATGGTCAAGGCTTGGAAGTAAAATGTTCAGACAGAAAATACATGGTATGTTACGATTATGGCGGGTTTGAGGATATTGGGGTGAAGGGGATGATTCTGCGTTGACTCTAAATGGTATTTTCTGTCATGGCCTGCCTAATTTTGTTGTTTCTTGACTACTTCCTGCCCTTCATCAGGTTAGACAAACAATAAGAAGTTGTTGCCCATTGTGTCTTTATGTTGTACCAACTACTAAATGCAAGTCAATTGTTATTTTTTCAGTACATGTCTACACAGTGCAATATTTTGCAAGAATGTGCCAGTATTTCAAGTCCTTCTGAAGCAAGGGAAACTAGATCTTGAGATCAAGAACACTGATGGCCACACAGCTCTCTGGCTTGCTCTTCAGCAGGTGTGGTCACTGGTAGATCTGTTCTTATGACACTGTACAAATAACTACTGAGGCCATTTTCTTCATTATCTTGTTTGTTTCTGCATAGCGTATTTCAACAAATATTACATTGCAATATAACCAAAAACAAATTAATATCTGCTGTTAATGAAAGGTCTGAAAGGCAAGGCAAAGACTAACTGAACATTTTATCTTATTCTGCATTACTAACTTAATGCTTCTACTGCTGTTGTTTTGACATAGGAGACGGAGCTGTGAGAGGTCCTGGCTGCAGAAGTTGTAGTACCAACTAGTTGTGTGGCTTCCTCCCTCCCACAGCTACCACGTAACCGGAAGTGGCGATGTTATGTATAATCACATCATTGCTAGTCATCGGACGTTTGAGACTAAAACTCCCCAGTTTGAAGAACCAGATAGCATTCTTTGCCTATCCTTTTGCTTATCCTTTGATAACCAATAAGTTCTCAATTGCATATGTTATAGTCTGGTGTACTAGGGTGGTCTTTTCAGGCTTATGTAATTATGCCTGACTTGGGCTCTTTTCTGCGCTTACTTCGCACATGTGTTGTACCATCCGTCATCTTGTTTTGCCACGTTGAACCATGTCTTGTCCTTTGATAATTCAATATGTCTATCATAGCTTTTGTTTATGTGCTAAATACTTTTTCTGTTCTGAACCTGTACTCTTTATATTGTAATTTCTCAAATGCCCGTCCTAATTTGTTGAAGTGTGTCTATTCTGCTTGCAACATTCGTCTATTTCTTTGAAATTAGGTGTCGGGGCAATAAATCAGCCAAGGATCCACACACCCGGTGCACTGATTGTATGGTTCCTTGTTCCTTATTTTTGCTGTGTCAGTTTTGCCGCGATCCATCCCCTGGTGACTTTGTTGTACACCTCAGGGTTTTGAGAAAATGACACACACAATGTGTCCACAGGCATCCCCAGATGGCCAACCACAGGGACACTTAGCCGATCAAGTCAACACTGAGACACTATTATCCCCAACTATGCCGCAATCATCACTAATAGAGCAGTGCCTCTCCTCCCCACTGTCCTCTATTGCATTCATGCCCCCCGTGTCTGCGTCTATGATCACCTTTTTGTCATCAGCGCCAGCTTACCCAGTGCTGCTGCCTCTTATGCCTCCCGGTTTCGACTCGTTCCCTACACTGTATTTGGATCCTGCCTTGGTTCATTAGATTCAATCCATGTACCCATCTTCTGTGGTTCAGGTGTCTCCTCTGCCGCCTGCGGCACCTCCAGTTTTCACCATACCTATACTGGCGCTTCCAGCTATCATGACATTATTGACTACTCCAGTGCCATCGCCGCCCATAGCACCATTGGTGCCCATAGCACCATCTGTGCCCATGGCACCATTGGTGCCCATGGCACCTCCAGGCTTTCAACCATCAATCAGTATACCTCCAGCATTTATGGTGCATCTGGGTGCCGCCAGCCTACACATCTCCGCTACCTTACGCAGCCCCTAGTTTGTCCTTGGCTCCTTTAGATGACGCCAGTACACCTCGTCGGTCTCATACCTGTGGCTCTATCTCTCCCGGGTCATACTTCCTGATCCTCTCACTCCAGATGTCGGTCCCATAGTCATTCCCTGCTTCGTCGATAGTGTGACTATCATTTGGACTCTTCGACAAGTAGACTGCGTTGGAGTTGACACGCACCTGGGACTGGATGGCGGACCGGTAGTCCTTAGTCACCCCCTCCCCGGGTCCAAATGTTGATCTACTTGATCCCATGCTTACGCCAACCGCTCTGCGTATGCCCAATACCTGGCTCTCCTTTGTTGAGATTGAAATTCACCGTTCACTCAAGCCCTTATGTGTCTTGGCCTCATCAGACAGAGCCATTGATCAAGATCTTACCGTGGACAATCCTAATCAAGCCGATCATCAAGTCGATTACTGTGATGTAATTTCAACAACATCAAATCGACAATTTATGTAATCATTTCCTGAGTTAAATAGGCAACTTCTACATCAGCCCTGGAGTGCATCCACGCTATTCAATGGCTCTATTTCTGAAACCTACAGCTACAGTGTCTACAGTTACTTCAGCTTTGCCCCGGATGAAACGAAACGTAAAGCTTTTGAGCATGTCTACAATCAGTCCAAATTTAAACCAGCTCAAACAGGCAATTATCAGCCTATGTGCACTTCTATTAAGGCTTCCCCTCAGGCTTCTTTTTCCTTTCGTCTCAAACGTCAAGACCGAACAAAGTCACAAGGCCATTAACAACCCTGCATGGCGCCAACGCCAACAGGGGTGGTGACCGCAGAGGCAGGTGCTGACGCCCTGGCGCCTGACGCCTCGGATTTCCCACCCCCAGTCATCCCAGGCATAGACACACCAGTAGGTGGCAGATTGGGCAGGTTTTGGGCCTGTTGGACAATTCTCCATGATCCACTTGTCATCATCATCATTTGTCAGGGATACCAGTTCTCTCTCACCGCCTCGTCAGGCTCAGCTCTTGCTCCAGACCATTCAGCTTCTAGTACTCAAGCAGGCGGTCGAGATTGTTCCTGATCCAGTGGCACATCCAGGATTTCATTCCCCAGTGTTCAAGTTCATAGCCGGTTTCGTACGACAGGTGGCACAAAATACAGCACCCTGTGTCAATAGCAGGTAGTAATGGGCCTTCTCAGCTCAGGATCTGACAGCCAGAGACCAACTGAGACCAACTACGTTCATTACTGTAGTTTCTGGCCCCATTTATTCGTCGGCAGAATCCAAGGATTACTATAGGACTCACCTCCTCCCGTATTGAATGTCTGCAGTGGTGCGCCCTTGACAGCGCTCAAGCCTTCACTCCACCTTTTTGTTGATGCCTCACGACAGGGTTGGGGGGCAGATCTTGAGGACCAGGCTGCCTCTGGACTGTGGTCAAACAATGAGCTTCGGTGGCACATAAACAATTTCGAACTCGAAGCACTCATCCTGGCCATGTCTCACTGGCAGTCCCGCCAAGTGCTCGCCATATCCACAACATCACGGCCGTCTGGTGTCTTCGCAACCAGGGGACTCCTCACCTCCCTTCTGCCTCCGACCTTCGGGTTCTTCCAGTTTTTGGATGGACTACACATGAGGTTCATCGTCCTGCACATCCCCAGTTGTCACAACATCCTGGCAGACATACTCTCCGAAACCTGACAAAGTGGCTCTCACCGAGTGATTACCCCAGAGTATGTTTCATGTTTCCGCATATACCAGCTGAATGAATCGGAATTCAGAACTTGGCTGACACCCTTTTCTACTTTTCCTGTTTTCGATGACTGGATTTCACACCTCATACTCTACTTTGTGTGGCTCTATCGGACAGGAAGGTCTATGGTTTCTGTTTTTCCTGCCCCGGATGCTATCTGGTTACCCAGACTGGTTGGAGGGTCTATCATAATTCCATCTGAAAGGTACGACCCCCTCCGTTCCGTCTGATGAGGATGCATTCAAGTCGTAATGCAGGATAAGATAATTATTTTTGTAAAATCAAAATACTTTTTTACATTTGGATACTTATCCTGCATTACTACATCCACAGAGACCTCCCATCGCTTTGCTACCTCCCAACGAAGTTCTAGAGATGTAGTTACTAGCAGTGATGTGGTGTTCCGGTCCTGTAGTAGCTGTGGGAGGAAGGAAGCCACACAACTGGTTGGAACACCATTTCTGTAGCCAGGACCTCAAACAGCTCCGTCTCCTAAGTCAAAAGAACAGCAGTAGAAGTATTAAGATAGTAATGCAGTATAAGTATCCAAATGTAAAAAATATTTAGATTTTACTACTTTGTTATCTAAAGGCCTTTATGTTCCTTCAGCCACGGGACTCCTCAGGTGATGTGACAAAGACGTATGGTGAAGAGAGTTTTGCTGCCCAGCTGTTGAAGGCTGGGAGTTCCCCCGACGCCATCGAACCCGACTCTGGGGACAGCCTGCTCCATCTGGCAGCCAGGGACGGTAACCAGGCCGCCGGGATCTTCCTGGCCACACACAAAGCCAGCGTCAGTCACGCCAATAATAAGGTAAGACTTTCATAAACTCACGTTGATCTGTCACACATCGTGTCACACATTTCACACAGACAATTTAAGATATAGTTTTTGCATGTGATTATCAGGGAGTTTTAACTAATCAGGCTGACACAAAGTACAGTCAAGTCTCATTAATCTGACACTCGTTAATCCAACAATCAGCTTTATCCAACTAATGATGGAACTGATTAAGTCAGTGCTATTTAGACTCATTAGTCCGACAGTCTCGCACTCCGACTCCGACACATCTAATTTGCAACGAATTACCCAAATCACTCATTAATCAGTCTCGTCAATCCGACACAGTGATCAGCGTTCCGTGGTCATCTGCCCGCAAAGTACACAGCCCGTGTTTTGATGCGAGACGAGTCGGATAGTAGCTGCATATTACAACCTCTGTAGAAGTAAACTTGCCTTACAATAAACAGTTAGTGCTTTATATAAAGAAAACAGGATTAATCACATGCTTAGATTACCTCAATCTCATTTAAATTAGATACAAGTTCTCGTGATGGCCGAGGACATCTCATTAGAGGTCACGTCACAACAACCTTTCGCGAACTATGACCGACCAATGAAATGACTAACAGGAAGTCAACGTTAGCCACTAAGAAAGCAGCTTTCTTTAGCTTTCAAACTGGCGACTTCCATTCCAGACTATGCTTTTTAAAGTATTTCGAATAAGTCATGCAGTCAGTAACAGTTGTTTTGTATTAAGCTTTAGAGATTGCACAATTAGAAAACATATTCTGCTAACAATGTAACATAACAATATGAATATATCATGTTTTAGTCTGTTTTCAGTTGTACAAATGGGTATCTCATACCTCTAGTCGCACGTTAAAAGGAAGCCAGAAGCTGGAATGTAAACAATAAACTTGTTTCCGTCCGGTTGCGCACGCACCTCCCTATGACATGCCACAAATCTCTCAGCGCGCCTCTGAGCTGGTCGCTCGAGAAGGACTTTCGCGATAGACTGCTAGTTTGTATTCTACTAGTACTTATCGTGTGTCTACAGTTGTTGTTCTAATACAGTAATAATAATATGTCTTACCTGTAGACTCCTGGAATGTAATCCTTGGTAATCCATTGTTTGTGTTCAACACGTGTTTCACTGTTTGACTTGATTATACACGTGGCAACATGTCGGGCTTTTCTGCCTCGTGTCAAAGTATACTGTCTAAAGTAGATCCTCACAAGTATTGTCCTTCCTGCATAATTAAGGACGGATTTTCAACGTGTTCGTGGGATAAACGTAAAGAATGTGATCACTTTAATTGGTATCTTCGTGCGTTGGCGAAGCGGGCTACTGACCAGCGCTACAAGCAAAGTAGGTCATCGGGTGGATCCCTGGACTCTGCAGCCTCTACATCTGGCCCTGGGGGTGGCGCGTCGGCCACTCCCAAGAAATCAGTTGATAACGACCCGCCCCAGTCAACTTATGTTTTCGACAAGACACGTGACCGTTCGCCTGCTGATGATACTACCCGCACGACAGATCTTCGTCCATCGGTTGATCGAGAGCGTCACTCAGCCACCCGTTACGACGGGACCGGCTCGTGACGAGGACCATGAGGGGACTACGGTCCCCAGTCGGTCCGTCTCTCGTCCTACCAACGACGATAGGTCGACAGTGAACACGGATCCCACTCTACAAGTTGTTCCCGCCCCGGGACGACAGGTCGAGTGCCTCGTCGAGAGACAGTAAACGACACGAGGACGTTCGTCTCCTTCAAGGTCGTCGGGAGTTCGATTCGGACGATAACTATGATGGGGATCGTAGTACTTCTACAGTTAGAGATCGTAGCCCTCGTCCCAACGGGGACGTGCGGCGCTCTCGAAGGGAGTTTTTGGGAGATCAGCGTCGTAGAGATAATGATCGATCGTCACCCTCGTCTCACTTTCATATCAACCCGGTTTTGATAGGCCAGATGAGAAGGGTTCGACTACGTCGGAGGTCCATGGACCATTGTCCTGTACACCGGTTCCTTCATCTACGCCTACACAATGGATTGTGACGACAGCGTCGTAGAGATAATGACCGATCGACACCCTCGTCTCACTTTCATATCGACCCGGCTTTGATAGCCCAGATCACGACAGCGGTACTCGCCTCGACGGCGTCGACCAAGAAGGATTCGACTACGTCGGAGGTCCATGGACCATCGACCAGTACACCAGTACCTTCATCTACATCCACACAATCGACGTCTCCTCCCGATGTCTTCAGAGCCATGGCTCACAATATGGACCAGAACTTGCCTCTGCTCTGCCGGGGCAGAGGTTCAGCAAACCACCTGTTCGATCGCGTTACCCGATCTCTGGCATGCCGTTTTCGTCACTCATGAGTAGGGACTTGGATTGGGGGCTACTCTTCAAGAAACCAGCGCCCTCCAAGATTCTTGTAGTAGACAGGCATTGGGGATCCATGGACACTGCTGTTGGTCTCCAGCTACAACCGCTTGCTATGCTGTCGACAGCGAGCCAGCGGGGGAGGTAGTGAGGTCCCTTCCCCCACCGTCACCGTCATCGGAGTCTACTACCTTTAGACGAGCTACCGGTAGGGGGAAGACTTCATCACACGGATCATGAAGACGGTCGTAGAATGGCTCCATCGGCAGGCGATCAGGGTCGCCTTCTACCTAGACGAGCCGTCTCCTACGGGCGACAGGCTCACTAACATACCGGAATTGCAGAAAATTCTACGTGCCTTCTTGGTTGAAGATGAGTCACATTAATTCCGACTGCCGGCCTGGGACCTCGATATCGTTCTGCGCTACCTGTCTAGTTAGACTTACGAGCCTCTCGATCAGGTCGCCTTCGACATTGTCTCAGACAAGAAGTACTGCTCGTATTTTTTAGTTACCTTGTATACTGCGAGTTGCTCTGTAACTAAATTATGCGCCGACCACACTTCGATCGCAATTCATCTGACGTGTGCAGTTGTCATGTCGCATCGATAATTTGTTGTGTGTCGAAGAGCATTAAACATGCTGTTTTAGTTACCTTGTATACTGCGAGTTGCTCTGTAACTCAACTATACGTCGACCACTTCGATCGCAGTTCATCTGCCGTGTGCAGTTGTCATGTCGCATCGATAATTTGTTGTGTGTCGAAGAGCATTAAACATGCTATTTTTCGTTACCTTGGATACGACGAATCGTTCTGAAACTAAATTATATACCGTCCACACTTCGATCGCAATTCAACTGTCGTGTGCAGTTGTCCTGTCGCATCGATAGTTACTTGTGGGTCGAAGAGCATTAAACATGCTGTTTTAGTTACCTTGTATACTGCGAGTTGCTCTGTAACTAAACTATACGTCGACCACTTTGATTGCAGTTCAACTGACGCGTGCAGTTGTCCTGTCGCATCGATTATTAGTTGTGTGTCGATGAGCATTAGCCATGCTGTGGGTTCGTGTTAAACAATTTGTCTCGTCCGTGCATCTGGTCGAATGTTCTATTGTCACTGCAGGGGTGAGGAACTTGGTACATTCGACGTGAAAGAGGTCACTTCCTGATTACTTTCCCGACCCTCCTTCCAGTGTTCCGTCGAATTCTACCCATTTGTACGACTGAAAACAGACTAAAACATGGGTTTTTCAGATTAAAAACGATGTTTTATTGGTCTGTTTTCAGTCGTACGTTCCCACCCAGCCATCCCCACAGGGAAGTAATCCAGTCCAGTCCTGCTTGATGGCTTATTCTTCGAGATTTGTGGCATGTCATAGGGAGGTGCGTGCGCAACCGGACGGAAACAAGTTTAATGTTTACATTCCAGCTTCTGGCTTCCTTTTAACGTGCGACTAGAGGTATGATATACCCATTTGTACGACTGAAAACAGACCAATAAAACATCGTTTTTAATCTGAAAAACCCATTTTTCATTTTTTTATTATGTGTATTGTTTACTATTGTTTAGTTGTCTGATTTTCGATCACTACTTAATTTCGTTTATACGACATGATCATATGCAACCAACCATGTCGGTTTAACGGGACTTGACTGTATTTGGAGGTCTGTCAACATTGCATGAATGTAATAATGTAAGGCTAATGAAGCCATTTCCTCTCTAATGGTCCTGTTAACAATTAAATACAAGTTTGCAAATTTAACACAGTGGGAATTTGTTTTAATCCATTTGGGGAAATTTCACTAGATAAATGCTAGATAATTTTGTTTGATTTCCATAGCAACGGTTTTGTCATGAAGCTACTTTCAGTCTTCAGTGTACACTTTGAGCAGGGTATTCCCCATTTTCTTCATTTTCCCGCGTTTTAATGGCCTCGCTTTGAGAATGCAAAATGTGATATCTGAAACTGGCCTATAAGAGAGATAAGCACTCGCTTCGATGACATCTAGTTCAACCGCCCCAGGAAGGCAGAGAGTAACACACAAACATGGTGTCCTGCTATGTCTGCAGTAATATTTGTGTTAGTACAATTGTCAAAGCATAACACAAAACAATATACTTCAGTATCTATTAAATGTTGTTATCTCAGATAGAATCAAACAAGTGACAGATTGTCAGGAAAATCATAATGTTTATGTTACATTTGTTAATTATGCTAAAAAATACACAAGGATACTATGTATTAACAACAATATGATACAACTTTTACAAACTGTCAACATCAGAGATATTGTTTTCATGCATTTACACAGATGTTATTATGTTACAGTTCCATTAATTTCAACAGGCATGAATTCTGTGATTAAAGAGGAAATATATGTTATTAACTGAGGATCATTATCATGTTGATGCGTTTGCCATATCATGATAAAAAAATCATGATAGTGTTGAGCCCCATATTTAATTTAAGTCAGAAAATTCCATTGACATGTGTATCTGTTAAGAGAATACATGTAATATATTTAATTGTGTCAACAAGATAGTCCAACCATGAACGAACCTCCACCAGGGCAAAATTTCCATTATTGTTATCAAAATTCCTCTCCACTATCGCTGGACAATAGTTGTTACTCTTCATTAGGAATATTTAAGTAGTCTTCATCAAAATATGTGTTAAAATCATTCCATTCATAGTCTAATGTTGTGTCAGTACCTTTTGAAACTATACATCCGTATCTGCACATGTATAGATATTATGCCACATTTGGAAGACGAGGAGTACAATGCAAACTGTATATACAGATGATAATTTCATATCTGTATGTTTAAAAATATATCACTTTCTTAATCCAATCAAGAAACAATGAAAAGAAGTATCTCCCTGGTATTACCTTGCAATATAAGTCTAAAAATGTACGGCAATTTGGAGCAGACGACAGTTTTCCATTTCCAACCAATCCGGAGTCTTGGTTTGGTCACGTGACCTAAACACTTCATTATGGGGGCAGAATCAATTAGTGGCTTCTGAATGTTTTTCTTCCTTTGCACAGGATACAAGTGCCAATACAATTTAATAAATTGTTTACTTAATTATCCCACAAGACTGTAGTAATGACAGTTTGTTTTTAGCACTTGTGAGATAGAAAGATCCTGGACAAGAAGTATGTGATCCTCCAGTCACATCGTTTACCCCTTATGAAGAACTGTCCATTTGAATAGATGATATCATTATATTTACACAAAACAATGACGATATATTTGACCTAGGGTGACAGGTCTTTCACCACGATCACAGATATCAGCGATAAAGTGTAAACTGTTGACACAAAGTGAATTCCAGAACCAGCTATTTCTGAATGAAATGATTCAGAAAGGGTGATGCTCTTTAACCAACCAGTTTGCTACACTATACTAAAGCACCACCTTTTTCTGTGATTGACTCTTTTCCAAATACACCAACAACCAATACAGAATGTAGAATAGTGCCTTATATGGCTTGAGATAAAAAGATCCTGATATTGAACTACAGGGAAAAACTGTACAACCGGAAGTGTGAACATATTACTTTTGGACCGTTTACTGGAGCCAGGCTGTATCATTATATCATGATAATTACTTGTAATTGGAGGTGGACCTATGATGAATTCATATGTGAAAAAGTAAGGGCTTCTTTTATTTTAACTTCTAAGTAAATAAGATATTTCTAATGACACCACTTTCTTGTTGATCAATGGTGTTTCAGTCTGGTATCAAATTACATTCTCCGTACACGCTGTAGAACCAGAACGAGGCGGGATTCCCCTGCTATAAGCAGGCATGACTACTGAAAGTCTTAGCTGCTTCATGGTGTTAGGTCTTCATGTCATCACATGTGTCTGGTCAGGATGTAATGAACATGTTTTTGCCAGTGTATATTATAATTTAGAAAGTTTCATTTAGATTGTAGTAAGCTACAGTACCCACTCCACTATTTTTGTAGAAGAGAATGTTGAATTATTATTTAGGGCTCTATGTTTGAGTTAAATGTTTGACCTAACATCAGCCTTTGCCCTTCTGACAATGTGAGCCATGCCCTGGAATAGTTTGTTGAACTAACAGTAAACATGGTACTGCTGGCCTGAGGTTCATTGTCAACTACCTGTTTAACATGAGGTTTCCTTCCAGGGAGAGACCCCTCTGCACATAGCTTGTCAGTCTGGTCTCACCGATCTGGTCCGAGTTTTACTCCAGAAGGGTGCTAACCCAAATGCTCAGACCCTAAAGCCCAGAGACATGACTGTCAGCATGGCAATGCTTGGCATAGATGATGAACAACCTCCCATCGCACAACAAACTCCTCTACATCTAGCTCTGGCCAACAACCACAATATGGTGGTACAAGTCTTCCTTGACTATAAAGGTGTGTAACCCTACATAGTGAACAGCTCGGTGACTGAATCTCACATAACTTTACAAGCACCTACAACAGTCATAGTGATGACAAGGCCAGAACTGGGTGGTCACAGTGTATAGTTTTTGCTTATGATTTTTTCACGCTTGAATGAATAACTTAATTAGGCCTGGTGTTAAATTGTTTTAGTATTTTCTGTTTTTGTTTAAATGCAGGACATCTTCTAATAATTGGCTGGCCTTATCCAAGGTCATGTACATGTCATGAATTTATTTACAAACACATGAGGACCTAAGTAGGATAATCTAGCACTCCCATTTTAGGTCTAGTTATCTCAAGAGCTGATTAAAGAGGATTGGGTGGTTCTGTGACTGAGCTGATTGTGTGTTTGCGTGTCCCGTTGGTATTGATTTTGCTTATGCTTTCAGTCACTGGTTTTTGTGCTCCTGACTTGACCATTTGCTCACTGACTCACCCCATATTTGAAAATGAAATGATGAGCTGGGCCCCGCTCCACAAAAAGATCAAGATGTCAAAGTATGAGAGTTGCGATCATCTTAGTGCTATGGTCGCTTTGTGAATTCAGCCCTGTATGTTATCTCGATGAGAACACGTTCAAATGTTCAGTTTGTGTGTTTCCAGCGGAGGTTGCTGGAAGCAGTGCTGGGCTCCAAGTGATGCCAAACTTTAACATCAAGGACACAGTGGGACAGACCGTGGTGGGCCTGTCACTGTGGAATGGCATCCACAACATGGCGGCCAAGCTGTTGGATGCTGGAGCAAACATCAATGAGAAGAATTCTGCTGGGATGACACTCTTACATCAGTGTATAGAGAAGCAAGACACTGTCAGTGCCCTGTTCCTTATAGAGCATAGAGCAGACATAGAAGCAATGTGAGTATCAGTGCTACCATAACCACACTATATGGCAACAAGATTTGCATTATTTAAAAAAAAAGGCAAAACATTAAAAATTTGATATCAGAGTTGTCAGATGCGTTAAGACAAATGAAAAGGAGGCATTATTTCTTATCACGACACTAGGGATAGAGACTTTCCCAGCTGTCAGGCACTTGAGAGCCTTGGGCAACTTGAGGTTAGTGGGCTTCAATCTGAGGATTACACCCACCAAATTGAGTGGTCCTCTTGAACTAGTAGGCCCAACTCCATCCTCTCCTCTGGTTCAGACTTATCAACAGAAATGGCCACATCACTAGAGAAGTCACTTCTGTTTGCAAGAAGAAGGCTGTGCCACCATTGTTTGAGATTTGTAAACACGTCAAGGATAAAATGGATAAAGAAGATTTATGCCAGGCTCATCCATGAAATGGAAACAATAGTTGTGTCTGGGGTCTGATGACAAGTATGGTCACTTCGTTGTCCCACTTTGAATGACAAGTTGACCTGAATTATCTCCCTTGCTATGTTGGCAGATCTCCTGACAATCAGACACCGATCCAGCATGCCATCAGTAGACATCTGCCAGTGGTTGTCGACGTCCTGTGTACACGGAAAGCCAACATGAACGTAGTCGATGAGAGTGGCAATTGTCCACTGTGGCAGGCTCTGGACTCAGGACAGGAGGATATTGCACAAACACTGGTGAGTCAGTGACATGTTGAGTTTAGGGGGGGGAGCAAGCTGTGTTTACCATCTTTAGGGTCAACAGGATATTCAATAAATATGCTTAAAATATGAGATGTCTTCAGACCTACTGGATATTGTCTTCAATATCCAGTATATACAGGGGAATGTACCCCAGTACTTACTGGATATTGACCGGTACAATTTGGATCAGTTAACTCCATTGACTGGCAGAGACAAATCCAACCTTTAACACCAGTGTTTAAATGTTGTAACATTTGTATAATGAAACCCATAAGCTAATATTTGATGATTAGCAGTTCATTTGTGGTTTGTCTTGACTATAAGTGTTGTGACACCTCCCTAATATTGCTTTTATTACGGGTGGAAGAACATTGCTTGTAACTGTCAGTGAGTTATACCATGTTTTGTATCCCAGGTATCAGATGAGGCTAAGTTGAGACACTGGCAGGATATGCATCACGATACTTAGATGATTTTTTTCAAACCATTTTTGCTGTTAAACATAGATGTTATTTTAAGACAATATGAGACTCAAGTGGCTTGTCATGATGCATTGTGTCTGCCCAAGTGAGGACTATTTCTTGTGTATGTATTCCTTGATGACTGTTTGGCCAGGTGAAGCATGACTGTGACATGAACCTGTGGTCACCGGGACCAAGCTGCTACCAGACGCTGCTGCACCGAGCCATTGACGAGAACAACGAGGCCGTCGCCTGTTTCCTTGTCAGAAGGTTGGTTACTTTGCCTGATGATGGCAGGGAACTGTTATTGTCATAATGGATCCCTCTGTGGGATTGGACAGGATTGACTAGGACAGGATTGGGTGGCAGGCTGTGACTTGGCTGTGTCATCGTGCCCCAACAGGACTGAGTGTGATGTTTATCATGCCGAGACTTGATTATTGACAGGCTGTTGTGGTATGGCTTGAACATTGTTGTCTCTGGTGTAATACCCTGGAGTATACTGAGACTATGTATACACACAGGGTAGAGTTTGATTCTCCTTGGACATGATGGAGAGACAATACATGAATGAGTGCATGTTCTGTCCTTGGCACCTGCATGTAGTAGGCAGTTTGAGACATAAAACAACAGACTATAATCAGTCCTTCTACTGCCAGCTACATTTCTGTTTTCCAGTGGTTGTGACAAGAACAGTCCGAGGAGAGCAGGTCCGAACGGGGACGGAGGGGAAGAGGCAAGGTGAGGGTCAACAAGGGAGACAATCAACAGCATCTTTTATGAAAAATAGGCCATGAGAACTCTACTGTCCTTTCAAACACATTGTTCTATGTAAAATTTCTATCAACTAATAACTAATGTATCTTGTCTTGAACAGTGCATGGAATCACAATGTTGATATATTTGTGATATTTATTTGTTACTGTAGAGATGGACAGAGTCCCCTGCACTTAGCATGTGCCTGGGGTCTGGAGAGGGTGGTGCAATGTCTCATGGAGCACAATGCTGATGTCAACAGTCAGGTAGGTCAAGGTCAGGTCAAAGATCACTGATGAAAACTACTTGCCATAAAACTACTGATACAGGCATATTGCCCAAAGGACTAATATGAGTCTCTTTACAACAAAGTTTTGTTCTGTATGCTTTACACATATTTGAACAGGGTTCACAGATTTGAAAAGTACTTAAATTTAACCCTATCTGATGAAAAGTGCTTGATTCTGCCATTTTACCATCGAAGTGCTGGAATTCTTTTGACAGTCCTTGAAAAGTGCTGGAATGTAAATAAAATTGGTCTAGCTATTACCAAATTGCTACTGAAAATTATTATCGAAAGACTGTCTTCTGTCTATCATGGGTTACATGCGTTACATGTGTTAATTCCTTTGTGCATGGTATTACTGAACATAGTTTAATTAACATTATCACGAGCGACACTTGAAACTCTAGCCTGGTTCTCATCCCTCGACAGGCCAAGGGCAGGATCTGGGAACCAGTCAGATTGTGCTAAATCATGGGGGAGATGTGTGTTTTTATTCATGGGTTTCAAAGTAAGTGGGTCATGAAACAAAAGACAGAAAACAAGATGTTGCTGCATCGGGAACGAAATTGATATCGTTACGATGGGGGAAAATGTGGTTGTATAGGTATATACATGATATGTTGTGTGTGATATGTGTGCTATTTGATATTCTTACAGTACATTTAGCTTCATCTAATAATCTGGATGCTACTTGTTATCTATTACCTGTTATCAATGTTAATCTGCTGCTCATCACAACATATCCTGCATATATTATACCTCTCATCACTTGGTTGTTGTCACTCCAGCTTGATAACGGTTTTAGAATCTACATCACAACATATCCTGCATATATTATACCTCTCATCACTTGGTTGTTGTCACTCCAGCTTGATAACGGTGTAAGAATCTACATCACAACATATCCTGCATATATTATACCTCTCATCACTTGGTTGTTGTCACTCCAGCTTGATAACGGTGTAAGAATCTACATCACAACATATCCTGCATATATTATACCTCTCATCACTTGGTTGTTGTCACTCCAGCTTGATAACGGTGTAAGAATCTACACCAAAATGTGGCGATATGCAATAAACCAGAAGTTGTTGTCCATTAAGTTGTACGTTTTCTTACTGACTCACCAACTTCTAGAATGACAATCAATCAGTTAAAGCTGTGATAGAACTCAAATACTGTTCAAACCATGTTAGACCAAAAAGTCACTCACTCACTCATGCTTGATGTGGAATTAGGTAGTGAATGATGTGAAAGACCAGATGTATTGATTCCTGTATTAGACAGCAGAATACTTTCTTCTGGATGACGTCTGAAAGACACAAACAAATTTCCCTCTCTCATTGATTCATGCAATCTGAGTTTAGTGAGAAGCATGGCATGCCAGTGAGTCAAACAGATTGTCAATGAACATGTCTGCCTCAAAGTGCCTTCAAAACAGGGCTCAACAAATACACCTACAGACAGCCAGTTAATATTTGTCAGGACCAGTAATATTTAAGTTGAGGTGATGTGAGTGACTAGTGAAATATAGAAATGTCTTCTTGCAAAGTTTTGTTTCCAAGAACCAAAGTACTGAAATTACTATTTCTGAAAATGTGTGTAATCTTGTTCTGATAATTTGTAGTAGACAATTTTCTGTGAGACGAATGAAATTCTGAAGATACAGTTGTTGTTGTGGTTATTTTTTTGGATGCTGTAAAATGAAGATCTTCTTGCTAGCATAGTGTTCAAATGTGCTAAAATTGTGTTACTCTAGGATGCGGAAGGGAAGAGTCCAGTTCACATCGCCATCGAGAACCAACATGCAGTCATCATCTCCCTTCTCCTGTCTCACCCAAGTCTCAATCTCACACTGAGGGACAAGAATGGTCACACTCCCTTCTCGGCTGCCATGACAACCAAGAACAACAAGGCAGCACAGCAGATACTCAATCGAGAGCCGACTGCGGCGGAACAGGTGGACAATCGTGGGCGCAACTTCCTGCACACGGCCATCCAGAAGGCGGACATTGAGAGTGTGTTGTTCTTGTTGAGTGTGCACGCCAACGCCAACTCCCGGGTACAAGACTCACAGAACCTCACCCCTCTCCATCTGGCTGTCAGGACCGGATCCGAGATGATTGTCAGGAACCTGGTGAGTTTACAGCTTCACCTTGGTGGTGACAGACTGTACTGATTGGATGATCGGCTTTCCATACTTTACCATCTCTTTTCCCTTCCTTACTTTACCATCTCTTTTCCCTTCCTTACCTTACCATCTCTCTTTTCCCTTCCTTACTTTACCATCTCTCTTTTCCCTTCCTTACTTTACCATCTCTCTTTTCCCTTCCTTACTTTACCATCTCTCTTTTCCCTTCCTTACCTTACCATCTCTCTTTTCCCTTCCTTACTTTACCATCTCTCTTTTCCCTTCCTTACTTTACCATCTCTCTTTTCCCCTCCATACTTTACCATCTCTCGTTTCCCTTCCTTACTTTACCATCTCTCTTTTCCCCTCCATACTTTACCATCTCTCTTTTGCCCTCCTTACTTTACCATCTCTCTTTTCCCTTCCTTACTTTACCATCTCTCGTTTGCCCTCCTTACTTTACCATCTCTCTTTTCCCTTCCTTACTTTACCATCTCTCGTTTGCCCTCCTTACTTTACCATCTCTCTTTTCCCTTCCTTACTTTACCATCTCTCTTTATCCCTTTCTTACTTTACCATCTCTCTTTTCCCTTCCTTACTTTACCATCTCTCTTTATCCCTTTCTTACTTTACCATCTCTCTTTTCCCTTCCTTACTTTACCATCTCTCTTTATCCCTTTCTTACTTTACCATCTCTCTTTTCCCTTCCTTACTTTACCATCTCTCTTTTCCCTTCCTTACTTTACCATCTCTCTTTTCCCTTCCTTACTTTACCATCTCTCTTTATCCCTTTCTTACTTTACCATCTCTCTTTTCCTTTCCTTACTTTACCATCTCTCTTTATCCCTTTCTTACTTTACCATCTCTCTTTTCCCTTCCTTACTTTACCATCTCTCTTTTCCCTTCCTTACTTTACCATCTCTCTTTATCCCTTTCTTACTTTACCATCTCTCTTTTCCCTTCCTTACTTTACCATCTCTCTTTTCCCTTCCTTACTTTACCATCTCTCTTTATCCCTTCCTTACTTTACCATCTCTCTTTTCCCTTCCTTACTTTACCATCTCTCGTTTGCCCTCCTTACTTTACCATCTCTCTTTTCCCTTCCTTACTTTACCATCTCTCGTTTGCCCTCCTTACTTTACCATCTCTCTTTTCCTTTCCTTACTTTACCATCTCTCGTTTGCCCTCCTTACTTTACCATCTCTCTTTTCCCCTCCTTACTTTACCATCTCTCGTTTGCCCTCCTTACTTTACCATCTCTCTTTTCCTTTCCTTACTTTACCATCTCTCGTTTGCCCTCCTTACTTTACCATCTCTCTTTTCCTTTCCTTACTTTACCATCTCTCTTTTCCATTCCTTACTTTACCATCTCTCTTTTCCCTTCCTTACTTTACCATCTCTCGTTTGCCCTCCTTACTTTACCATCTCTCTTTTCCTTTCCTTACTTTACCATCTCTTTTCCCTTCCTTACTTTACCATCTCTCGTTTGCCCTCCTTACTTTACCATCTCTCGTTTGCCCTCCTTACTTTACCATCTCCCTTTTCCCTTCCTTACTTTACCATCTCTCGTTTGCCCTCCTTACTTTACCATCTCTCGTTTGCCCTCCTTACTTTACCATCTCTCTTTTCCCTTCCTTACTTTACCATCTCTCTTTTCCTTTCCTTACTTTACCATCTCTCTTTTCCCTTCCTTACTTTACCATCTCTCGTTTCCCTTCCTTACTTTACCATCTCTCTTTTCCCCTCCTTACTTTACCATCTCTCTTTTCCTTTCCTTATTTTACCATCTCTCTTTATCCCTTTCTTACTTTACCATCTCTCTTTTCCTTTCCTTACTTTACCATCTCTCTTTTCCTTTCCTTCCTTTACCATCTCTCGTTTCCCCTACTTACTTTACCATCTCTCTTTTCCCTTCCTTACTTTACCATCTCTCTTTTCCTTTCCTTACTTTACCATCTCTCTTTTCCCTTCCTTACTTTACCATCTCTCGTTTCCCTTCCTTACTTTACCATCTCTCTTTTCCCTTCCTTACTTTACCATCTCTCTTTTCCCTTCCTTACTTTACCATCTCTCTTTTCCTTTCCTTACTTTACCATCTCTCTTTCCCCCTCCTTACTTTACCATCTCTCGCTTCCCCTCCTTACTTTACCATCTCTCTTTTCCCTTTCTTACTTTACCATCTCTCGTTTCCCTCCCTTACTTTACCATCTCTCTTTTCCCTTCCTTACTTTACCATCTCTTTTTTCCCTTTCTTACTTTACCATCTCTCTTTTCCCTTCCTTACTTTACCATCTCTCTTTTCCTTTCCTTACTTTACCATCTCTCTTTTCCTTTAGTTACTTTACCATCTCTCTTTTCCCTTCCTTACTTTACCATCTCTAGTTTCCCTTCCTTACTTTACCATCTCTTGTTTCCCTTCCTTACTTTACCATCTCTCGTTTCCCTTCCCTACTTTACCATCTCTCGTTTCCCTTCCTTACTTTACCATCTCTCATTTCCCTTCCTTACTTTACCATCTCTTTTCCCTTCCTTACTTTACCATCTCTCGTTTCCCTTCCTTACTTCACCATCTCTCTTTTCCCTTCCTTACTTTACCATCTCTCATTTCCTTTCCTTACTTTACCATCTCTCTTTTCCCTTCCTTACTTTACCATCTCTCTTTTCCCCTCCTTACTTTACCATCTCTCTTTTCCCCTCCTTACTTTACCATCTCTCTTTTCCCTGACTTACTTTACCATCTCTCTTTTCCCTGACTTACTTTACTTTCTCTCTTTTCCCTTTCTTACTTTACTATCTTTCTTTTCCCTTTCTTACTTTACTTTTTCTCTTTTCCCTTTCTTACTTTACTTTTTCTCTTTTCCCTTTCTTACTTTACTTTTTCTCTTTTCCCTTTCATACTTTACTTTTTTTTGTCCCTTTCTTACTTTACTATCTTTCTTTTCCCTTTCTTACTTTACTTTTTCTCTTTTCCCTTTCTTACTTTACTTTTTCTCTTTTCCCTTTCTTACTTTACTTTTTCTCTTTTCCCTTTCATACTTTACTCTTTTTTTTTCCCTTTCTTACTTTACTTTCTCTCTTTTCCCTTTCTTACTTTACTTTCTCTCTTTCCCCTTTCTTACTTTACTTTCTCTCTTTTCCCTTTCTTACTTTACTATCTTTCTTTTCCCTTCCTTGCTTTACTTTCTCTCTTTTCCTTGACTTACTTTACTTTCTCTCTTTTCCTTGACTTACTTTACTTTCTCTCTTTTCCTTGACTTACTTTACTTTCTCTCTTTTCCTTGACTTACTTTACTTTCTCTATTTTCTCTGACATTCTTTACTTTCTCTCTTTTCCCTTTCTTACTTTACTTTCTCTCTTTCCCCTTTCTTACTTTACTTCCTCTCTTTTCCATGACTTAATTTACTCTGACTGACTTGTTTAACTGACTAGCAGTCTGATGTTAACATGCATCACATGGCCTTCTTCAGATACTAGCTGGAGCATCTGTCAATGAGTTGACAAAGGCAGCAGAGACCTGCCTACACCTAGCTGCAGGCAATGACCATGCCTCCATCTGCTCAGTATTACTGGAGAATGGAATAGATTTTGATGCTGTTGATGAAAATCTCAATAATGGTATGTGGCTGGATGAATATCTCCCTAATGGTATGTAGCTGGATGAATATGTCCATAATGGTATGTAGCTGGATGAATATGTCCAGAATGGTATGTAGGTGGATGAATATGTCCATAATGGTATGTAGCTGGATGAATATGTCCAGAATGGTATGTAGCTGGATGAATATGTCCAGAATGGTATGTAGCTGGATGAATATGTCCATAATGGTATGTAGCTGGATGAATATGTCCATAATGGTATGTAGCTGGATGAATATGTCCATAATGGTATGTAGCTGGATGAATATGTCCATAATGGTATGTAGCTGGATGAATATGTCCATAATGGTATGTAGCTGGATGAATATGTCCATAATGGTATGTAGCTGGATGAATATGTCCATAATGGTATGTAGCTGGATGAATATGTCCAGAATGGTATGTAGGTGGATGAATATGTCCATAATGGTATGTAGCTGGATGAATATGTCCATAATGGTATGTAGCTGGATGAATATGTCCAGAATGGTATGTAGCTGGATGAATATGTCCAGAATGGTATGTAGGTGGATGAATATGTCCATAATGGTATGTAGCTGGATGAATATGTCCAGAATGGTATGTAGCTGGATGAATATGTCCATAATGGTATGTAGCTGGATGAATATGTCCATTGGTATGTAGCTGGATGAATATGTCCATAATGGTATGTAGCTGGATGAATATGTCCATAATGGTATGTAGCTGGATGAATATGTCCATAATGGTATGTAGCTGGATGAATATGTCCAGAATGGTATGTAGCTGGATGAATATGTCCATAATGGTATGTAGCTGGATGAATATGTCCATAATGGTATGTAGCTGGATGAATATGTCCAGAATGGTATGTAGGTGGATGAATATGTCCATAATGGTATGTAGCTGGATGAATATGTCCATAATGGTATGTAGCTGGATGAATATGTCCATAATGGTATGTAGCTGGATGAATATGTCCAGAATGGTATGTAGGTGGATGAATATGTCCATAATGGTATGTAGGTGGATGAATATGTCCATAATGGTATGTAGCTGGATGAATATGTCCATAATGGTATGTAGGTGGATGAATATCTCCATAATGGTATGTAGCTGGATGAATATCTTCAGAATGGTATGTAGCTGGATGAATATGTCCATAATGGTATGTAGCTGGATGAATATGTCCATAATGGTATGTAGCTGGATGAATATGTCCATAATGGTATGTAGCTGGATGAATATGTCCAGAATGGTATGTAGCTGGATGAATATGTCCATAATGGTATGTAGCTGGATGAATATGTCCATAATGGTATGTAGCTGGATGAATATGTCCATAATGGTATGTAGCTGGATGAATATGTCCATAATGGTATGTAGCTGGATGAATATGTCCATAATGGTATGTAGCTGGATGAATATGTCCAGAATGGTATGTAGGTGGATGAATATGTCCATAATGGTATGTAGCTGGATGAATATGTCCATAATGGTATGTAGGTGGATGAATATCTCCATAATGGTATGTAGCTGGATGAATATGTCAATAATGATCACTGATCAGCTTGTCTTTGATACAATTTACAAATATCCTTCTTCTTTCAACATCGAGCATAGCGATGCAGCATGTATTCTTGTTCTAGAAATAAATAATAACAGATATGGGAGACATTTTGGTTTCAAATTTTGGGCAATGGATGTTATTTTCTTTCGCCATTGCCATGGTTAGACACAGCCATGTCTACAATAATCTGTGAATCCTGAGACATGGCTGTTAGTCTACAATATATCCCAAGACATAGAATGTAGCTATCACTCGTCCAGACACTGTGGTGTAAAAACACATACAGTTTGCCTGCAATGATGTCATGACCTGCTTCTCACGTCACAGATCACCTTTGTTCTCATTTCAAGTTACCACACTCCAATGGCGGTCACAAGATAGAGCTGATTGTCATGTACAGTTATTGCACCGAAAATAAGTCATCATGACAATGATGAATGTGCTCTCGTAATGTTCACTGACCCACTGCACTTGTAGACCCCTGTACACCCTGCTGCTGATGTGTGTCACATTATCTACACTATGATCTAACATTGACACTGGATGTAACAAGGTGCAGATACTGTACATCCTATGTCTGTCCACAGCCCTGCACTTAGCGGTCCAACAGGGGAACCTTAACACAGTCAAGGTACTTCTAACTGAGAGCCGGATCAATGCTGAGACCCTCAATGCCAAGTGAGTAGCGCCTCACTCATCTTGTACATTGTCAGATGTATCATATATCAAGGAAATAATCATTCAAGGATTTTTTTTTGCATTTGGCTGCCATACTGCTGCGTTTGTTGCTGAAGAAATAATCGATTTTAGTTTGTCCTTTTCTATTTCTAGAAGTCCAATATTGTTTTACTAAGCTTGTGTAAGATAGAATTAATGAATGTCAACTTTTTTATTATAATAAAAAAGTTCATAAATTCCCTCTTTTATGTGTTTCACTGCTTTTTAAGTCAATGTCAAAGACCTATGCCTGTGCACTTTGCCCGTCATCAGCATTGTACTGTACATTTGTCATGTATCTCTTTAAAAAAGCTCTTTTCTCTTATTGCTAACTGTCAATATTTGGTAGTGTTCAATCTCTGTGTACAAATGCTGGTCAAAATATGGTCACATACAGCTGATAATTTGATGTTTGATATGAAACACTCAAATGTATCGCCAAGAATCATGATGTGATTGTGTCATGTATATTATCATGTATGCTACAGGGGTCAGAACCCGCTCCATATACTGGGGCAGTATGGGAGGGACAATGCTGCCGCCATCTTTGAACTGTTCAGAGAAACCATGCCAGAATACAACATCAACAGACCTGACACCGAGGGTAACACAGGTAGGTCACTCACACTTACATGGGTAGGTCACTCACACTTACATGGGTAGGTCACTCACACTTACACAGGTAGGTCACTCACACTTACGCAGGAAGTTCACTCACACTTACACAGGTAGGTCACTCACACTTACAGACAGGTCACTCACACTTACACGGGTAGGTCACTCACACTTACACAGACAGGTCACTCACACTTACACAGACAGGTCCCTCACACTGACACAGGTAGGTCCTTCACACTTTCACAGATAGGTCACTCACACTTACACAGGTAGGTCACTCACACTTTCACAGATAGGTCACTCACACTGACACAGACAGGTCACTTACACTGACACAGGTAGGTCACTCACACTGACACAGGTAGGTCACTCACATTTACACAGGTAGGTCACTCACACTCACACAGGCAGGTCACTCACATTTACACGGGTAGGTCACTCACACTCACACGGGTAGGTCACTCACACTCACATAGGCAGGTCACTCACATTTACACGGGTAGGTCACTCACACTCACACAGGCAGGTCACATACACTTACACGGGTGGGTCACTCACATTTACACGGGTAGGTCACTCACACTCACACAGGCAGGTCACATACACTTAAATGGGTAGGTCACTCACACTTACACAGGTAGGTCACTCACACTCACAGGCAGGTCACATACACTTACATGGGTAGGTCCCTCACACTTACACAGGTAGGTCACTCACACTTACACAGACAGGTCACTCACACTTACACAGGTAGGTCACTCACACTTACACAGACAGGTCCCTCACACTTACACAGGTAGGTCACTCACACTTACACAGACAGGTCACTCACACTTACATGGGTAGGTCACTCACACTTACACAGACAGGTCACTCACACTTACATGGGTAGGTCACTCACACTTACACAGGTAGGTCACTCACACTTACACAGACAGGTCCCTCACACTTACACAGGTAGGTCCTTCACACTTTCACAGATAGGTCACTCACACTTACACAGGTAGGTCACTCACACTGACACAGGAAGGCCACTCACACTCACACAGGCAGGTCACTCACATTTACACAGGTAGGTCACTCACACTTACACAGGTAGGTCACTCACACTTGCACAGACAGGTCCCTCACACTTACACAGACAGGTCACTCACACTAACACAGACAGGTCCCTCACACTTACACAGGTAGGTCCTTCACACTTTCACAGATAGGTCACTCACACTTACACAAGTAGGTCACTCACACTTACACAGATAGGTCACTCACACTGACACAGACAGGTCCCTCACACTTACACAGACAGGTCCCTCACACTTACACAGACAGGTCACTCACACTTACACAGACAGGTCACTCACACTTACACGGGTAGGTCACTCACACTTACACAGGTAGGTCACTCACACTTACACAGGTAGGTCCCTCACACTTACACAGACAGGTCCCTCACACTTTCACAGATAGGTCACTCACACTTACACAGGTAGGTCACTCACACTGACACAGGAAGGTCACTCACACTCACACAGGCAGGTCACTCACATTTACACAGGTAGGTCACACACACTTACACGGGTAGGTCACTCACACTTACACAGGTAGGTCACTCACACTTGCACAGACAGGTCCCTCACACTTACACAGACAGGTCACTCACACTTACACAGACAGGTCACTCACACTTACACAGACAGGTCACTCACACTTACACAGACAGGTCACTCACACTTACACAGACAGGTCCCTCACACTTACACAGGTAGGTCCTTCACACTTTCACAGATAGGTCACTCACACTTACACAGGTAGGTCACTCACACTTACACAGATAGGTCACTCACACTGACACAGACAGGTCCCTCACACTTACACAGACAGGTCCCTCACACTTACACAGGTAGGTCACTCACATTTACACAGGCAGGTCACTCACACTCTCACGGGTAGGTCACTCACACTCACACAGGTAGGTCACTCACATTTACACGGGTAGGTCACTCACACTCACACAGGCAGGTCACTCACACTTACACAGGTAGGTCACTCACACTTACACGGGTAGGTCACTCACATTTACACGGGTAGGTCACTCACACTCACACAGGCAGGTCACTCACACTCACACAGGCAGGTCACTCACACTCACACAGGCAGGTCACATACACTTACATGGGTAGGTCACTCACACTTACACAGGTAGGTCACTAACACTGACACAGACAGGTCCCTCACACTTACACAGACAGGTCCCTCACACTTACACAGGTAGGTCACTCACACTTACACAGACAGGTCCCTCACACTTACACAGGTAGGTCCTTCACACTTTAACAGAAAGGTCACTCACACTTACACAGGTAGTTCACTCACACTGACACAGGAAGGTCACTCACACTCACACAGGCAGGTCACTCACATTTACACAGGTAGGTCACTCACACTTACACGGGTAGGTCACTCACACTTACACAGGTAGGTCACTCACACTTGCACAGACAGGTCCCTCACACTTACACAGGTAGGTCCTTCACACTTTCACAGATAGGTCACTCACACTTACACAGGTAGGTCACTCACACTTACACAGATAGGTCACTCACACTGACACAGACAGGTCCCTCACACTTACACAGACAGGTCCCTCACACTTACACGGGTAGGTCACTCACATTTACACAGGTAGGTCACTCACACTCACACAGGCAGGTCACTCACATTTACACGGGTAGGTCACATACACTTACATGGGAAGGTCCCTCACACTTACACAGGTAGGTCACTCACACTTACACAGACAGGTCACTCACACTTACACGGGTAGGTCACTCACACTTACACAGGTAGGTCACTCACACTTACACAGGTAGGTCACATACACTTACATGGGAAGGTCACTCACACTTACACAGGTAGGTCACTCACACTTACACAGACAGGTCACTCACACTTACACGGGTAGGTCACTCACACTTACACAGGTAGGTCACTCACACTTACACAGACAGGTCACTCACACTTACACGGGTAGGTCCCTCACACTTACACAGACAGGTCCCTCACACTTACACAGACAGGTCACTCACACTGACACAGACAGGTCACTCACACTTACACGGGTAGGTCACTCACACTTACACAGGTAGGTCACTCACACTTACACAGACAGGTCCCTCACACTTACACAGGTAGGTCCTTCACACTTTCACAGGTAGGTCACTCACACTTACACAGGTAGGTCACTCACACTGACACAGGAAGGTCACTCACACTCACACAGGCAGGTCACTCACATTTACACAGGTAGGTCACACACTTACACGGGTAGGTCACTCACACTTGCACAGACAGGTCCCTCACACTTACACAGACAGGTCACTCACGCTTACACAGACAGGTCACTCACACTTACACAGACAGGTCACTCACACTTACACAGACAGGTCACTCACACTTACACAGACAGGTCCCTCACACTTACACAGGTAGGTCCTTCACACTTTCACAGATAGGTCACTCACACTTACACAGGTAGGTCACTCACACTTACACAGATAGGTCACTCACACTGACACAGACAGGTCCCTCACACTTACACAGACAGGTCCCTCACACTTACACAGGTAGGTCACTCACATTTACACAGGCAGGTCACTCACACTCACACGGGTAGGTCACTCACACTCACACAGGTAGGTCACTCACATTTACACGGGTAGGTCACTCACACTCACACAGGCAGGTCACTCACACTTACACAGGTAGGTCACTCACACTTACACGGGTAGGTCACTCACATTTACACGGGTAGGTCACTCACACTCACACAGGCAGGTCACTCACACTCACACAGGCAGGTCACTCACACTCACACAGGCAGGTCACATACACTTACATGGGTAGGTCACTCACACTTACACAGGTAGGTCACTAACACTGACACAGACAGGTCCCTCACACTTACACAGACAGGTCCCTCACACATACACAGGTAGGTCACTCACACTTACACAGACAGGTCCCTCACACTTACACAGGTAGGTCACTCACACTTTAACAGAAAGGTCACTCACACTTACACAGGTAGTTCACTCACACTGACACAGGAAGGTCACTCACACTCACACAGGCAGGTCACTCACATTTACACAGGTAGGTCACTCACACTTACACGGGTAGGTCACTCACACTTGCACAGACAGGTCCCTCACACTTACACAGGTAGGTCCTTCACACTTTCACAGATAGGTCACTCACACTTACACAGGTAGGTCACTCACACTTACACAGATAGGTCACTCACACTGACACAGACAGGTCCCTCACACTTACACAGACAGGTCACTCACATTTACACAGGTAGGTCACTCACACTCACACAGGCAGGTCACTCACATTTACACGGGTAGGTCACATACACTTACATGGGAAGGTCCCTCACACTTACACAGGTAGGTCACTCACACTTACACAGACAGGTCACTCACACTTACACGGGTAGGTCACTCACACTTACACAGGTAGGTCACTCACACTTACACAGGTAGGTCACTCACACTTACACAGGTAGGTCACATACACTTACATGGGAAGGTCCCTCACACTTACACAGGTAGGTCACTCACACTTACACAGACAGGTCACTCACACTTACACGGGTAGGTCACTCACACTTACACAGGTAGGTCACTCACACTTACACAGGTAGGTCACATACACTTACATGGGAAGGTCACTCACACTTACACAGGTAGGTCACTCACACTTACACAGACAGGTCACTCACACTTACACGGGTAGGTCACTCACACTTACACAGGTAGGTCACTCACACTTACACAGACAGGTCACTCACACTTACACGGGTAGGTCACTCACACTTACACAGGTAGGTCACTCACACTTACACAGGTAGGTCACTCACACTGACACGGGTAGGTCAATTACACTTACACAGGTAGGTCAGACAAACTTAGAAATTGAACATGTATGTACATGCCAACTCACTCATTAACAATGTAGACACATACTTTTACATAAAATGCTTACACATACGCTACCATGGCAGCTATTTATAATTTGTCCTGATTGCCCATGACACTATGTGTGATGTTGATTATGCTCTGAAAGCTATCAAGTACTGGTACCATCTCAAAGCATGTACAGGGAGCTGTCCTATTGCTGGTCATTTGTTATGGATGTTTGCATATTCTTGTTCCCCCTTTTGGACCATTTCAATAGGTTTGTGCAAATATTCCAGAAAAGTTCAGATGGCTCTATTTGTATTATTTCCACACCCCTGGAATTACTAATCTCTTAATAATCTCTGCTTTATGTAACCTTCTACAACTTATTTCACTACGTCACCTCCTTTACCACGACCCCCCATTACTCGTTATCTTGAAGAAGTGTTACTTTGCTGGAACCAAGAGCTTGTTTATGTTGTTCTTTCAGCCTTGTTGTTGGCTTATTGTAATGGCAATGGCAACCTCTGTCGAGCTCTGGTCCGGGCTGGGGCTTGCTTTGGTATCATCAACAAACAAGGTCTCAGTATTTTCAATGCTCCAGTTGCCACCAAACAGTTGCTGTTCAAGTTGTTAGGTGAGTTTCTAACATTCTTTTTGTTGTGTTTTTTTGTGCCATTTATGTTGTAGTTATATTTTGATTGTGTTGAGTAGAATGTGTTTATTGAATGCACACTGATTGTTGGAAGACTTACTCTCCTTCCTTGTTACTTTGTGATAAACAAGCTGATCTTTTCTTTTATGAATAGGTCTTTCTTGAAGCAAACCTAAAGAATTCAAAATAATGTTAGATTACATTAAGTAATACGTTACCACTGTTATACCGAGGCTGTTGTCTCCCACAACTGCTGCTATAGCGAAGTCTACCACAGAGATCTCAAATACCTCATGCAGCATGTGCGTAGCCACCCAGCTGCCATGTGACACCCTTCACTCTTGTCTCCTTCGCTTGCTCTAGCAAGACGTGTTTATTAAGACTGCTGAAGCGTTCCTGTTTCCTCGACCATTCGGTGATATTTATTATTGTTTATTCTCACTAATAAACTGTGCTTTTACGGGGCATTTGCGGTAGCTACCCTTGGATATAATTTTCCCGCCAAACGGAAAAAAATTTCCCGCCCTTTTTTCTATATACTTGCAGGGTTCTCGTATGCACGTTGTGTTTTACGTTCCCCTGTTCTAGTATGCTTTGGGGGTTTACATCACTTATTTCTCTATATGTTATATGTGTATGTTCTATATTCACATTGCTCGTTTATTTTCTTGTGAAAATGCCTGTTTGTGAATAATTGCGGTGCGTGTGTTGTAACCATGTTTTGCTCTTTGTTCATAGTACAAAAATGTCTGACATGGATGTGTCGCCGTTATCCACCCCCTCTACCCCTGCAACCCGGAGTTGCGGGGTGTGCCGCAAGTTCTTACCATCTCGGGATCCCCACGATCAATGCCCGCGGTGCAGGGTTCCTTGCGGGGACAACAGGTGTGTCCTGTGCGACGGTCTGGTGCCTGCGGCTTCCGAGCGCTACCAGCTGTATGTGCAGTTCGTTTCCACCCCTGTGGTGGCCGGCTCGTCCGGTCGGGGTCCCCTTGCGGGTACCACCTCCACGGCTGCGGCGGATCCCTTGGCGGCCCTCAGGCTGTCCGGGGATTCCGTCGCTGCATTGCTTTCCAAACTTGTGGACTCAGAAAACTGTATCTCAGGATAGGCCGCTGGCTGTTCTGTCCCCGTGGCCATGGTTTATGACCACGGCTCTGTAGGTTCCTCCGAGGCATACGATGAGTCTTCTGACTTTCCCTGCATCAACCTTGCTGCGCAGGATCAAGCCTTCCTTGGAGAACGCCTTCGCGGCGGCCTCAGGTTGGGGTCTCCCATTGCCTCCACCGTCGTGGAGAAAGGGTTCATTCCCGGTACATGACCTTGCCTTTCCCGAGGCTGGTCCTACCGTGGAGGCCCATGTTGAGCGGTCAGGTGTCCGTGCCCCACCGGCTGCTACGGTAACGCAAGCTACCTTGCAGCAGCTGGACACCCTCGCTCGGCACTCCATGCTTGCCATGTCTCACGGAGACACTTACTTGGCTGCAGCGGCCAGTCTGGTCGAAGGTTCTCCCACGGACCGTGACCAGCGCATTTACAGCTGCCTGCTCGGTTTAAATGCTTTCCTGGAGTACGTTGCCGGGGCTTCGGCCTTTATTTCTGCCACGTGCCTTTTTCTCAGGCACCGGTCGTATCTTGCCGCCTCGGGGTTGGACGCTGCCAACCAGGAAGTGCTCCTTTTGCAGCCTTGGTCTGCGCGGACCCTTTTCAATAATAAAATCCCTGGGGTTCTGAAGGAACAACAGGCTGCTGTGTCTGCCGAGGCCTTTCGTATGCCGACAGCGCCAACTTCGGTTGGCCCGTAGGCGAACCTGAGTAATTGGCCCTGGACAGTTGCGCCTGCCGCAGCCTGTCAGGCCCCCCTCTCCTTCCCCGGTGGGAGCCAGACTCCAGACTTACGGCGAGAATTGGGAACAAGTGTTCGACGACCCGTGGGTGGTCAACACGATACGGTACGGCTATCGGCTAGATCTCAAAGCGAATCCGCCACTCACCGTTGCCCCGTTGGCAGGTTTCTATTCGGAAACCGATCTTCCCATCCTCGCCGATGCCATCGGCAGGTTGGTGGAAAAGAGGGCAGTACGGGAGTTAGCTCTACCAGAAGTAACACCGGGGTTTTACTCCAGGATACTTCTCGTTCCCAAGAAGGACAGTGCAAAACTCAGAATGATTCACAATCTGAAATCGTTCAAAGAGTTTTACCTGCACAAGCCG
Source organism: Haliotis rufescens (assembly GCF_023055435.1). NCBI lineage: Eukaryota > Metazoa > Mollusca > Gastropoda > Lepetellida > Haliotidae > Haliotis > Haliotis rufescens. The sequence continues at coordinate 3,950,441 of NW_025964068.1, forward strand.
CCCAAGTTCAGAATGTTGACCTTGGCGGACTTGAAAGCTCTGATCATGCCCCCCGACTGGCTCGCTTCGATCGACCTGAAGGATGCTTATCTGCATGTTCCGATTCACTCGGACAATCACAAGTATCTCAGGTTTGTCTTTGAAGGCAGGCATTACGAGTGGGTTGTACTCCCATTAGGCCTATCGTCCACTCCCTGGCTGTTCACCCGGTTAACCACCCCCACAGTGGGGTTCCGTCACAGGAGGGGTGTCAGGTACTTTGCGTACCTGGACGACTCGCTAGTAGCAAATCAGATGACAGACGTGCTGTCTCATCAGCTCGATTTCGCACTTCGTCTCTTGGAGCAATTGGGGTGGATTGTCAATCTCCCCAAGAGCGAGTTAACCCCCTCACAGAACTTGAAGTTCATCGGAGGTCGGTTCGACACGGTGACCCATCGCCTCTTTGTCCCTCCTAGACCAGTGGCACAAGATTCAGGTGATGATTGCCAAAGTCTTAGCGGTGCAACAGACTGTTCACTTTTGGGAACAGCTGTTAGGGCTACTTGTGTCAGCCCACGACTGCACTGATCAGGGTCGTCTACAACTCCGCCCGCTGCAACGGTTTCTAATCCAGTTGTTGGCGCAGGAGGAGAACAGTGCGACCGTCGCCCTCCCGGATTGGCTCCAACCGCATCTGGAGTGGTGGACAGTCCCTTGCAACGTCTTATCAGGACTCTCTGTATACAGATGCCTCTCTAGTGGGCTGGGGGACCCGACATCCACGGAGTGAATGCTCAACCCAGTAGTGTTTCAGTGGCTGTGCGAACGTCTGGGTCGTCCAATGGTTGACCTGTTCGCAACCAGGTTCAACAATCAACTCCCGTTGTTTGTGTCACCAGTCCCGGACCCGGACGATTTTTTCGCGTTAGACTGGACGGGCATGGACGCTTATGCTTACCCGCCCACGGAGTTAATACCACTCATTCTAAGCCGGCTCCGAGGAGTTCGCTGTCGAATGTTGCTGATCGCACCCATGTGGCCGAACAGATCGTGGTACCCCGACTTGCTGGCCCAGGTCAGTTGCCACATCCACTGCCTGTGAGACCAGATCTCCTGATCCACCCTCACCCGTCAGCTTCATCCAAACGCAGGGCAGTTCAATCTGTACGCGTGGATGTTGTCACCGAGCGTCTGAGGAGTAAAGGTTTTTCTCGTTGGGCGTCTCGGGCATACGTAAGTATGCATCGTGATTCTACCCAGAAGGTGTATAATGCATGATGGGTTATTTTCATGAAGTGGTGTTGTAAACATCACATTCATTCGCCAGATAAGGTATCTGTGCAGGATATTGCTCGTTTCATGTCTCACTTACGAGAGACCCGGAAACTCTCCGGGGGTTCCATTGCCAACTATGTCTCTTCTGTTGCTACGGTACGGGACGTTGCTATGGGTACCAGTCTCTAAAAAAGAGCCGGTGATTCGGGGTATTATCAAGGGTTTTAAACAACACGATCTTAAGAAGGGCCGCCTTCGTTCACCGGCCTGGGATCTTTCGCTGGTGTTGAAATCTCTCAAGGAAATCTTACATCCTGCCGATACTGAGGACAGATCGCTGTGTCCGGTTAGGGCCCTTAAGTATTATCTTAAGGCTTGTGTAACCCTAATCGCACTGCTGACATAACTCGCAACTCGATTGCGTTATGGCTTCATTCTGTCATCAATCTGGCGTACCGGTCTCAGGGGTTACCGGTGCGGGGTCAAACCCGCACAAGATCAGGGCGCTATTTGCCCTGTTCACAGAATATTATGAGGTTGTTACTGGCGTTCTGACTCGGTTTTGGCAAACATTACCTCAGAAAGGTCTGTGATGAAGACGTGGAGGGTGTGCACCGTCTTGGGCTGCTGATCGCGGCACAAGCGGTCATCTAAGGAGTGTGTCCAGCGCAGTTCCGAACTCCACAGGCGTCAGACCTTGCACGGTGGTCAATCTGTGTCGTCTCCAATGTTCCCACCGCCGTGGGTACAGGACACCACAGGTGAGGCGGCTTTTTGTGTGTTTTGTCCTTATTTTAACCTGTTTAACCTGATCTAAGATTTAGCTCACACGGATACTGTGTTCTCATCCGCTGCGGCAATGAAATACCTATCCAGTGGGGCCGTTTGGAGTCACCAATCGTTTGGCAATGACGACTGAGCCTAACGGTATGCGCTTGACAGTGCTTTGGTATTCCTATAGGGTAACGCCTAGCTAGGAGCATACGCATCGAGTGCTGCCGCCTTGTTGTTTACTTCCGCTGGTCGGAAGGAACACGAGCAGTCAGGTTCGGGTTGTAGGTGCTCCCCACCGCCAACTGTGGTAGTCAGCCTCGGTATAACAGTGGTAACTTATTACTTAATGAAATTTGTAGAATTTTCCTATTTGGAATATTCTATAATAATACGTTTCCACTGGGCAGCTGCCCGCCCATCCGTCCCCTGAGCACTTGCTCTTTCGCTAGAGACAAGAGTGAAGGGTGTCACATGGCAGCTGGGTGGCTACCAACGTGCTGCATGAGGTAATTGAGATCTCTGTGGTAGATTTCGCTATAGCAGCAGTTGTGGGAGACAACAGCCTCGGTATAACAGTGGTAACGTATTACTTATAGAATATTCCGAATAGGAAAATTCTACAATTTTCTACATTGATAGTGATTTTCTAGGGTTCCAATCCTGGTTCGCCCCGATTATGTTTCCAGGTTTGTCAGCACCATACCTGTGTTTGTGGGTTTCACCGAAGTGGTAAACGTCTGAGACCTGCATGACTTCAGGCTTTCCTCCCACATTAAGCTGACACGCTGTGATACAACTGTAATCATGTTAAAAGGGGCGTTAAACCAAACTCACTCACTCACTTTCTGGAGTAACACAGAGTTTTAGCTTGCAATCAGCCACGCAAGTTTGAAATAGAGTTACTTGGTAAATTTGAACAAATCAGGAGACTTTTAGCTAGAAAAAATGTTTCCCTGATAAAAGATGTTTCTCTGAGATATTTGTTACCCTGATAAAAGATATGTTTTAGTCTGTTTTCAGTCGTACAAATGGGGTATTTCTCATACCCTTACGTCTAGTCGCACGTTTAAGAGGAACCTAGAAGCTGGAATGTAAACATTAAACTTGTTTCCGTCCGGTTGCGCACGCACCTCCCTATGACATGTCACAAATCTCTCAGCGCGCCTCTGAGCTGGTTGCTCGAGAAAGTCTTTCGAGGTAGACTGCTAGTTTGTATTCTACTAGTGCTTATCGCTTATCTACAGTTGTTCTAATAAAGTAATAATAATAATATGTCTTACCTGTAGACTCCTGGAATGTAATCCTTGGTAATCCATTGTTGTGTTCAACGCGTGTTTTGCTGTTTGACAGTGATTCTACACGTGGCAATATGTCGGGCATTTGTGCCTCGTGTCAACGAAAACTGTCTAAAGTAGACCCTCACAAGTATTGTCCTTCCTGCATCATTAAGGACGGGTTTTCAACGTGTTCGTGGGATAAACGTTGTAAAGAATGTGAGAACTTGTCTTCAATAAACTTTAACTTGTATCTTCGTGCGTTGGCGAAGCGGGCCGCTGACCAGCGCTACAAGCAGAGTAGGACATCTGTTGGATCCTTGGACTCTGCACCCTCCACATCCGGCCCTGGGAATGGCGGGTCGGCCACACCTAACAAATCAGTTGATAAAGGCCCGCCTCAGTCAACTTCTGTTTTCGACAAGTCACGTGACTGTTCGCCTGCTGATGATACTACCCGCACGACTGATCTTCGTCAATTTGTTGATCAAGAGCGTCACTCAACCTCCCCTGTTACGACGGGACCGGGTGGTGACGAAAACCATGAGGGGACTACGGTCCCCAGTTGGTCCGTATCTCGTTCTTCTAACGACGATAGTGACGTCGTGCGGGACGACAGTGGACACAGAAGTCGTTCCTGATTAAGTCGGGACGACAGGTCGAGTGCCTTGTCGAGAGACAGTACACGACACGAGGGCGTTCATTGCCATCGTGGTCGTCGTAGGTACGATTCGGACGATAACTACAATGGGGATCGTAGTTCTTCTACAGTTAGAGATCGTAGCCCTCGTCCCCACGGGGACGTGCGACGTTCTCGCAGGGAGTTTTTGGGAGTTCGGCGTCGTAGTGAAGATAGTGACAGAATGACGACGTCGTCTCACTTTCATGTCGACCCGGCTTTGATAGCCCAGATCACGGCGGCGGTCCTCGCCTCGAGGGCGTCGACAAAGAAGGATACGACTACGTCGGGGGTCCATGGCCCGTCAACTAGTACACCAGCTCCTTCATCTACGCCTCCACAATCGACGTCGATGATGGATTGTGACGACAGCCCTCCTAGGCCTCCCAAAGACATTGAGTTGTTTGCTTGGCTATCTGAGTTATCATAAGACGATGACAAACCGACGCATGCGGGCTTTAAGGTCGGAGATACACCGCAGTCTCTTCAGTATTCTCCTCCCGATGTCTTCAGAGCCATGGCTCACGATATGGACCAGAACTTTGTCTCTGCTCTGCCTGGGCAGAGCTTCTGCAAGCCGCCTGGTCGATCTCGTTACCCGATCTATGGCATGCCGTTTTCGTCACCTATGACTAGGGATTTGGATTGGGGGCTACTCTTCAAGAAACCAGCGCCCTCCAAAATTCTTGTAGAAGACAGGCATTTGGAATCCATGGACACTGCTGTTCGTCACCAGCTACAACTGCTTGCTATGCTGTCGACAGCGATCGAGGCCCTCTCAGTGTACTTTGAGGAGAAAGAACCCCAGGACAAGGACGGCAGGACGGTGCCATCGGTCCTCACCTGTATACAACGGTGGATCTCGGATGTCCTCGCCCAGTCCCGATATGTATCGGGCCAGATTACTACGGCACGTCGCCATGGTTACATCGACTGCACTGACCTACCTGATCGTCATGGCAGGTCACTCCTACGGGCCCCGTGGTCATCGCAACAGTTGTTTGACGGTCGTACCAACGACGTTCTGGACAAGTACTCCAGGGAAGCCGAGCGTGACATCATCATTTCAGCTTCACACAACCTGTCCAGACGGCCACCGGTTTCGAACGCCCCACGACGACGTTACCGAAACGAGAATGTGCAACGGGCCTTCCGTAGGGACGTGCCTCGACAGCCGTTCCGCAAGAGAGATTCCGACAGGAAAGGTCGTCAGGTCTCCTTTTCCAAGTATCCCAGAGGGGGAAAGTGCCAGCGGGGGAGGAAGTGAGGTCCCTTCCCCTGCCGTCGCCGTGGTTGGAGTCTCCCCCGGTGACACTACCTTTAGACGAGCTACCGGTAGGGGGGAGACTTCATCACTATGCCCACAAGTGGGTTTTCCACAACGACCCTTACGTTCAGAACATTTTGACAACAGGCTACACCCCACGCCTGAGATCGACTCCACCACTGACGTCATCCCCGACATTCTACATTCCACCAACGGATCGGCTGACGGCGGCCATCGATTTGTTGGTGGAAAAGGCGGCCGTACTTCGCCTAGGGACATCGGCACCATCGCCGGGGTACTACTCCCCCATCTTTCTAGTACCCAAGAAAAGCTCCACAAAGATGCGGCTTATTTTCAATCTCAAAAAGTTCAACGCAACATACCTCCAACAACCCGACACATTCACCATGATATCCCTCAGCTTTCTGCGTCGGATGATATTACAGAACGACCTCCTCGCCTCCATAGACCTTCAGGACGCGTATCTACATGTACCAATAGCTTCCGAGTTCCAGAAGTACCTCCGATTCGAATACCAAGGTATTAATTACCAGTGGGCGGCCCTCTCGTTTGGAATTTCTACGGCCCCGTGCATTTTCACACGGATCATGAAGACGGTCGTAGAATGGCTCCATCAGCAGGCGATCAGGGTCGCCTTCTACCTAGACGACGGGCTCCAAGCTCACCAATTCACAGAAGCCCTTCAAGAAGAGTTGGCGACCACCCTGAGTCTACTACGGTACCTCGGGTGGATCGTCAACTTTCAAAAGTCGGACTTTGTACCAACTCGGGATCTACAGTACATTGGGATACGCTTCCAGATGGGAGTCAATCTGGTCAAGGTACCTCAAGACCGCTGGGACAAGATTGTCAGCAGCGTTCTGAGACTTCTACATGCCCCAGCGTCGGTGCACACGTGGCAGGAAGTCCTCGGTCTGTTGACATCGGCCCAAGACCTGACTCGCCGAGGACGTCTTCAACTTCGTCCGCTGCAGAGATTGCTGTACCCCTATCTGGAGTTTCCCAATCTCCTGGTTCCACTTCGGGCGCAGCTATGTTGTCATCTGGAGTGGTGGCTCCAGCCGTCGAACGTTTGCGAAGGCGTCTTTATGAGCGAGCCTCGGTTCATACTACACCTATTCGTAGACGCGTCATTGGAAGGCTGGGGAGCGCACTTCGGGGACGACCAAGCGGCCGGGCTGTGGTCGCCAGTAGAAAAGGTCCACCACATCAACTGCCTCGAGATGGAAGCAGTGAATCGGGCGGTCGAGTTTTAGAAACTTTGACTACGTCGGAAACGGCTGATGATACAGTCGGACAACTCCACAGTCGTCCACTGCGTCAACAAACAGGGAACGACTCGGTCGGCGGCCCTTCTGGACCGGACATTCAGGTTCTTCGCCCTTGTCGACGACTTGGACATGGGCGTACGCGCCCGTCACATCCCGGGGGCCAAGAATGTGATAGCCCCAAGTGGTTGCCCCAAGTAGATCTCTTTGCAACCCGGTACAACAACCGCCTCCCACGGGCATGGGACCACGACGCTCTAGCGATATCGTGGGAGGGTCTAGATGCTTACGCGTTTTCGCCAACGGTGCTGTTACCATCGATACTGGTGAAAGTTTGTCAAACGGCCAACCTACGTCTGCTTTTGGTCGCGCCTTATTGGCCGGCCAGAACGTGGTTCCCTGAACTTCTTCAGATCATCGATCAACCACAGTTCCCCTTGCCAGATCGAGACGACCTCCTTCTTCATCCTCACACCGACGACTTGCATCCGGGGATAAAGAACTTCCAGCTTCACGCCTGGGTTTGCTTAAGACCTCGTTAATGAAGAAAGGCTATTCGGCTAAAGCGGCAGAGCTTGTCTCGTCGGCACATTGAGTTACGACTCGTAAGCTGTACAATGACAAGTGGACCACTTTCTCCATTTTCACCAGGTCTCATGGCTTCAACCCGGCGGTAGCGACCCCACCAAAGGTGGCGGAGTTCCTAGTCTCTCTCCGGTCATCTCGGCGTCTGAAAGGGTCGACGATCTCGACATATCTGGCAGCTTTGGCTTCAGTGGTGCCGTCTCCTATGGGCGACAAGCTCACTAAAGTACCGGAGTTGCAGAAGTTTCTACGTGCCTTCATGGTTGAAGATCAGTCACGTAAATTCCGACCGCCGGCCTGGGACCTCAATGTCGTTCTGCGCAACCTGTCTAGTCAGGCTTACGAGCCTCTCGATCAGGTCGCGTTCGACTTATTGTCTCAGAAAACGGCTTTCCTTCTCTCGCTGGCTACGGCTGCGAGAATTTCGGAAATACATGCCATTGACGTCGGTCGGATTACGTTCGATCAGCATAACCATGGCAACGTCCATCTTGGTCTCAGATGGGATTTTTTAGCGAAAAATCAACTTCCTGGCCAAGATTCGAGAATGTTCCACATTCCTTCCTTGTCTGCCATTATGGGCCCTCATGATCACGCTGATCTCACCCTGTTCATGTGCTTCATATTTACCTGCAGCGTTCTGAACAGCGACGACAACATTTTCGACGGCTGTTCATACCGCTCTCAACCAATGCAAAGAAAGAGATTACACGTAATACTCTCTCATTTTGGTTGAGATCGGTAATTCTCAGAGCTTACAAGGCGCAAGGACTCGCACCTCCCACCTCCTCTCATTCGCACGAAGTTTGAGCCATCGCTTCAACATTAGCACTCCACAGTAATTGTTCGCTACAAGCTATTATGGAGGGCTGCTTTTGGAGATCTACTTCAGTGTTTGCTTCGCATTATCTTAGAGATATCTCCACAGAAGATGTTGAAGGACTCAAACAGTTTGGTCCACTCGTGGTGGCACAACAGATCTCTCAGAAAAGACAGTGAATTTGTGTTTTATTCACTTTGGAGTTTTTGCTCGACACTTCGTGACATATAACAGGTTACAATAAAAGCTGTTGGTGAATGTACGCATTCTTATGTTTTTTTTGTTGCGTGCAGTACTTCTGTTTTTTATTATGGTTATTCGGTGTATGCATCGTCTTCCCATACTTAATAGTACTGCTCGTATTTTTTAGTTACCTTGTATACTGCGAGTTGCTCTGTAACTAAATTATGCGCCGACCTCACTTTGATCCGGGTTCAACTGACGTGTGCAGTTGTCCTGTCGCATTGATAATTAGTTGTGTGTCGAAGAGCATTAACCATGCTATTTTAGTTACCTTGACTATGGCGAGTTGTTCTGTAACTGAATTATACGCCGACCACACTTCGATCGCAATTCAACTGACGTGTGCAGTTGTCCTGTCGCTTCGCTAATTAGTTGTGAGTCGAAGAGCATTAAAACATGCTGTTTTAGTTACCTTGTATACTGCGAGTTGCTCTGTAACTAAACTATTCGTCGACCACACTTCGATCGCAGTTCAACTGACTCGTGCAGTTGGCCTGTCGCATCGATAATTAGTTGTGTGTCGAAGAGCATTAACCATGCTGTGCGTTCGTGATAAACAACTTGTCTCATCCGTGCATCTGGTCGAATGTTCTATTGTCACTACAGGGGTGAGGAACTTGGTACATTCGACGTGAAAGTGGTCACTGCCTGATTACTTTCCCGACCCTCCTTCCAGTGTTCCGTCGAATTCTACCCATTTGTAAGACTGAAAACAGACTAAAACATGGGTTTTTCAGATTAAAAACGATGTTTTATTGGTCTGTTTTCAGTCGTACGTTCCCACCCAGCCATCCCAACAGGGAAGTAATCCAGTCCATTCCTGCTTGATGGCTTATTCTTCGAGATTTGTGACATGTCATTGGGAGGTGCGTGTGCAACCGGACGGAAACAAGTTTAATGTTTACATTCCAGCTTCTGGCTTCCTCTTAATCGTGCGACTAGACCTGAGGGTATGAGAGATACCCAATTTGTACGACTGAAAACAGACCAATAAAACATCGTTTTTAATCTGAAAAACCCATTTCCCTGATAAAAGATGTTTCCCTGAGGTCAGATGTTTCCCTGGTTAAAGCGGTTTTGCTGATTAAATATGTTTTACCCATAAAAGATGTTTCTCTGTGATCAAGATGTTTCCCTGATAAAAGATGTTTCCTGAGATCAGATGTTGCCTCGTTGAAGGTCTATCCAGGAAATGATTGCCATGTTTTTTGTTGATGTTAAGACAAGATAGTCAGTAGTGAAAAGAACAGCAAACTAGAATGGACTTCTTCGAGTGAAACAAATGGCTTTGATTAGCTTTCAGGAAGATAGTTTTCAATCTATGATTTACAAAAGTCAATTATGAAGGGGGAATGTTTAGTTCCTCACATTTAATATCGGAATTACTTCATCAGTATCAAGAGAGTCCCTTTTTTGTTCCCCACATACTGCAGAAAGGGAAATTTTATTTAATTGTTTGTATTCCACTGCGCAACACAGTTTTTATCTGAACTAGGCTACCATTGTGGCTACTAGGTGCCTATTATGTTCAAATACTCTTCTGTAAGGCTATGCAGTATCAAAACACTTCATCTCAAAACACTTCATCTCTGAAATCAGTAAAATCTTATGGAAAAGGAAAGATAAGTGTTGTCAGTTAAAGAAGAAAGAATGTCAGGATTGTTCTTTCTTTAGAATCCTTTGTTTTCAGTGTCTACGAGAAAATTAGAATACTGTTGCTCTCAGCATCCCCGAAGAATAGATATGGCCTAGCTATTGTTGTGGTCATAGTGAGCTGGGGGAGATGTGATAACCAATGTTTTTTGCCTGCAGATATGCTGTCGAAGGAGCCCCCATGGAGTGAGGGTGAAATCTGCCTGGAGTGTGGGGTGAAGTTCAGTATTAAAACTAGGAAACATCACTGGTAAGTGGACATCACTGCACAACTAACAAACTGGCCGCTATATAACCAGGGTGCTGTTGTACACAACAACCTTGGCTCTACGGCAGTCGTAAGTCTGTGTTAAGGTATGAGAGTTACGATCACCTTACTGCTGAGACCGCTTTGTACAACGGCACCCTGGTACTCTTGCATCAATCATATTTATCTGAATATGTTGAGAATGTGTAGTTTGAGCCAATGCTTTACCTGTTTCAGTCGTCATTGTTTACAGGGGTGCCTAAGTCATGTAAGGTACTGCAATTGCTGTGCAGAGTTGTGCTCCTTGAGCGTGCCAGAATCTATGAGTCTTAGTTTGTTGGCACCACACCCAGTGCTCCTGGTTTTGCAGAACCAAGAATTGGTCTTCAGCAACCCATACTTGTTGTAAGACTAAGGGGATTGGGTGGTCAGGCTCTGCTGATATGTATCCCACTTGCGTAGATCAATGCTCATGATGTCAATCACTGGATCGTCTGCCCAGATTTGACTATTTACAGACCGCCGTAATATAGCTGGTATATTGCTGAGGGCAGCGTTATACAACAAACAATCCAAAAGTCGTGAACATCTAAGACTCGTCACGTGGGGCGGTCCTCCGACATTATGCTGACAAACTCTAGTACAACTGAAATATTTCAAGACTATTTATCGATTACGCCAGAAATTTATAAGGTTTATAAACTTCTCTAACCAGCAGACATGCCAGAAGAGAAACAGTTGTTGATATGACAAGATACAATCTCACTAAAATCTAACTTAGCTCAGATACGATTTCTCTCTGCTTAAAGATTTCATTAACCCCGGATAGTGTTTTCCTGTCCCCAACTTGATTACTTACGCATGGCAGGCAATGTTGGAATTTGTGCTGAACTTGGTTTAAATTTACAATCAGTTGCTGATAGACATCTGGTTTATTGATCTGAATATGTTGAGAATATGTAGTTTGAGCCAATGCTTTATCTGTTTCAGTCGTCATTGTGGGCGCCTGTTGTGTTCCAAGTGCTCAAGCAAGGACATGCCTATAATAAAGTTCAATCTCAGTAAGCCTGTGCGGGTGTGTGACATTTGTTTTGACGTCCTCTCGGTGGGGGGCTTCATGTGACGGTAGATGCTGCTCACTTTGTTACAGTCATGGCCATGTTTGAGAAACGAGAGAGCAATGTGTTCCTGCTGTGTTGGTCAGAACAAAGGGAATAACAGACATCTTATTTCTCATGTATGTGTTTGTAAGACAGGAATATGTTCCCCCAGCCATGAACGTTGGAACTTTGGCAACTACGTTGTCATTCTGTTCAAAGAAGAAAGGAATATATTCCCCCAGCCATGAACGTCGGGACTTCGGCAACTAAGTTGTCAGTCTGTTCAAAGAAGAAAGGAATATGTTCCCCACATAGGCTAGCAACAAATGTACAGTTTTTGTCTGTTTTGTATGAGAGAGGAACACATTTCTTGTGCGTTATTTGAGGATGGTTGATCATCAAGATGTGCTGCCTGAACTCTCTTTGTGTATGTTATAGAAAACTAAGTGCTGCTCATTTTGTCATGGCCATGTTTGGTGAGCTAAGCAACAACAGCCGTGACAAGTGCTGGTCCTGGACTTGCCCGAGTTTGTGAGACAGAGATTGCCTATGTGTGCATGAAGGTAGTCATCAGGACAGTGTCCTGTCTGCATCTACAGACTGCATCTATAGCCACCAACAACTGCAGCCACTTAACTGCATCCTCTCTGCTGCTCAGGATTAAAGGCATTCACAGCATTCACAGAGATGACCCAAAGGCAATATATGACCATTCCAAAAGTCTTTAGAAGTGTTTTCCATGATGATATCGGCATTTTCATCTAACTTTTAAGATCAGTAAACATGGTACATGGTAGGCGACTAGCGGGATCGAGTGGTCGGGCTCATTGCCTGGGTTGATGCATGTCATTGTATCCCAATTATGTAGATCGATGCTCATCACTGGATTGTCTAGTCCCGACTCGATTATTTACAGACAGCCTTCATATAGCTGGAATATTGCTGAGTGCGACGTTAATCAACAAACAAACTAGCAACATTTAGATGACCGCAGCACCTCCTGGCTGTGAGCTATTGTGTGAAGACACAGACTGTTTTGGTGTAGGATCTTCTCAAACAGTTAGCATCATCTACACCTGGGATGGCCTAGGCATTGTTACGTATGAAAACATGTTTGTAGGATGGAACAAATGAAATGAAAATGATTTTTTCTTACAAACCGTATTACATGTTTGTATCTTTGATGTTTATATAAACTGCTTAGATGTATATGTCATATTTTAGTGTAAGGTATGAAAGAATTAATATTTGTACAAAATGGTATTTTAGTGAAGTTTCTCAATCAGTTTATTTCATTTACTTTTTCTTAATCAGTTGCCTGTAAAGTTTCTTCATAGTTCTAGAAATGTGGTGTTGAATCACATGAAAAGCCAGGTTTTTAAATCCCAGCAGCAGTGTTAGTGGTAACTTCTGCAGTGTGCAGCAAGACATGCCCGACTGGCTGAAGGCCAGGTTAGTCCAGTGATCTACTGTGTACTGATACTGCCATTCTGTGTGGCGGCCATGTTGCACCACTGTGTTAGGAGACCTTCTCAGTGTTTGACTTGAATGTGTTGTCGAGCACCTGCAGCTGATACATTGTACAGAAGCATTGCTGATACAGCACAGAATTAAGGGATTTTGTCTGATGGACCCAGCTTTTCTAAATAGTTTAAGCTTTTATTTGTGGATATACTTTCGTTGATTCTGCTTAAGAGATGTTGATATTTGGTGTAATATAGCTTCTTAATAATATAAGGACATAATTTGGTATTGGAGAGACTGTATTTGGCACTGTTTGTGTCAACATTTCCTATTAACTTCATCAAACAACAGTTACCAAAAAACAACTGCATTTCTGAACTGCCAGTGTGACATTAAATTTGATCTCTCACTCATAAAACATGTCCTTGTAGGATAGTTTCAAGAGATTGTGCAATAATATGCTCTCAATTCTATCAAATCGTTTTTGATGCATCTGTCCTAATTTGCGGGAGACAATATATTTGCGGCCACACAATTTCATCCTTAGTCCATACAACTATCACTGCTAACTGAAGGAAACCTGGGTGAGAACAATGGGCTATCTACATGCAATGAAACTGCCAATTTGCATTGAGCATGGGGCAGTGGGAGAGTTGTGCCCATGGACTGTATTGCACCACATCACCTTGACCCATGCACTGTAGCCTGCAGGGAAACCTTCCACCCCTGTTGTTGTTGTTATTATTATCAACTCCACAGATCAAATTAGTTGTCAGTCTGGAGAGCCGAAGGTCGGTAGTTCTATCTCTGCCTGCAACATAGCAAAATATGTTAAAATATGGTACTTGTTAATACCCTACCTGGCACTTGACATTGAAGGGGCACTAATCTTCGGCTTCTTCTCCGCTGTCTGACACTGGCCTCTGCAGGGATACTTAAAAAAAAGTATCCCTGCAGTGAAATCATTTTCGGATTGCATGGATAATACGTTTACTACTCCCTTGTTGTCATCCATGTTTCCTGGTATAACCCTACACTTGTGTATTTGTCATCATTAGCTTGATGCTCAGTTAATGAATTTATTACCGGTATAATTAGTGGTAGCACCTGATAGGTGGTAGCAGATTACCTGATAAAGGTTCTCATTCTGTATTTCTTGTGTCTGGGTAATTATTCAATCTAAATCCAGGTTTGAAGTGAGGTGAAATGTGTGTTATGAAATATGCACGTGGCGGCCCAGCAAGAGATGAATGATCAGTTAATTTACTTTTTTTTTGTAAATCAGCGGGTCATTCCTAGCCATCAAAGGATCAACAGAAAATATTGATTGAAATGCCATAAAGTCTACAGTACAATTCACATACACTTTCCATATATTTTAGCAGCGCCATGAAAACTAGTTTTTTATACACTTTTGTAGATTTAACCACCTTGTGTAGTAAGTAATGAGGTTTGTTTTGTGTTTAGAGTATGCATATTTCTGCTTCAGATGTTAACGTACAATCAGTGTAAGGTACTTAATCATTCAGTTGCCATGGTTACTTGGGTAGTTTATTGACTATCTATATATTTGGTACCTCTTTGCCCCTGTATCCATTTATTGTTGCTATTGTTTCCTGTTCCATGGTTACTGTGGCTGAAACGAGTCAGGATGACAAGACCATTTGATAATTACCTCGTATATGGTGTATCTTTTTTTCAGATCTAGTTATAAAACGGGTAAAATGATATTTTCATGTACTTGATAGAGATTAAACACCTGTCATGATGATGAGACTTAGCACAAGTCCTCAGGTAATTCTAGTGCATTGGTCCACCTGTTTTATGAACACCTAGTGTCATCTTGAATTTGTTGCCTCCCTTGTGTGCGTCATCTAGTACATATTCATATCTGGCCTTGTTCACCCCATAGTTGTGTTGTGAATCTTGACTATGAATAGAGTCAACTACACTGTTCTTACATGATTGGAACAAGCAGGTAGTGAACAAACATCATTTAGACACCAGGAAGTGAACAAACATGATTTAGACACCAGGAAGCGAGCACATCATTTAGATATCAGGAAGTGAACAAACATCTTTTAGACACCTGGAAGTGAACAAACATAATTTAGACACAAGTAAATAAACAAACATCATTCAGACACCAGGAAGCAAGCACATCATTTAGACACCAGGAAGTGAACAAACATTTAGATATCAGGAAGTGAACAAACATCATTTAGATATCAGGAAGTGAACAAAGTAGTGAACACAAAAAATAATTTTTACTTTATAATCACAGTGCATTAGGGAACAGCTTCAGCCTCAATAAAATATATTACCTAATTGTTTTCAAATATCTCGGTATCTCATTAAGGGCTGTAAGCCTGTCTTGTTACATGCTCCACAACTTTTTGTCAGTCCACTACTGGTACATGTGTATTAACATAGGGTCCCTGGTCAGCTGCAGCTTGTGTATCAGCCGGCTGGAGTGTAAAGGACTTCATGTATATTGATTGAGAGAAATAAGGGATCTCCTCAAACAGGAAGCACGTATCTGACATGATGTGCCTGAAGGATTCCAAACATTTGTGTAGCATGTGTTTTACAAGTATAAAGCGTTTCCTCGAAACACACAAATATTCTTGCTTGTTGGTTCATGGAGCACTTTATACATTGAACTCAGCTTCTGGTAATTTTCTGTTGTCATGATTTCCCCCCCATCAGTAAATGTAGAGTATAGATGTGTTAGGGTCAGGTTTATTGTTAGTTTGAGTCAGTAGTGGGAGTGTAGGACCCAATGGCATAAAATGTTGCACTTTTCGTTGTGTCCCAGATATGCTGATTGTGAGTTGAAATCCTAGATTCAAGCTTATTACAGAGCTTGGTTTGTCAACGTCACTCTGTTTGTAGTGTCTCCAACCTCTAAATGTGACCTTTGTTTCGTATATTCATACATGAAATAATTTGACACTTTTAAGTATTTATTTGATACTGAGGAGTTAAACATAAACTTTTCTTGCCAGTCAGTAATCATATAAGAAATAAATCTAGTCAGTGTCTAAATCCTGCGGTGGCCAACTCACTTGTTGGAGATTTTATGAGTGCTTCCAGTTAATAGCAGGTTTATGCTCAGTCAGATGCCCCTCGTTGATAAGATAAAGATATTAACTCTCTCAAAGTATAGATACTGCTGAATAGACTTGAAGTTTGTTAATATTTTTCTTCAAGATTTTTCTTGTTATTGAATAAATAATCTAGACATCAATAAGTACCCAAGACATGTCTCAAGAGGTTTCCTTTCCTCCTGATTTTAACCTGGATATCAGTTTTACAGTTTAAACCATAATGTATCTTCTAGTGGAGTCAGTTTTTGTGGGCATTATTTTATAGGAAAACTGTAAAATTTGTAAATATATGAATATTCTATTGTCATTTGTTTAATCATGGCTGCTGACATTATGGTGGAGTGTCCAGCTTTATCCCACTATCCCTCACTATTTGTTAATCCTGCTTGTGAACTAGCTCCCCAGTGCTGCTGCTTGTGTCCAAGCTCTGTATACTCCTGCTCTTACCAGTGTATATATATATCGCCGTCAGTATAGCCAAGGTGCATATTTCCTGCTTGGTATTTATGATTGTATTTATTACATTAGTATCAGTGTAGTAAGGGACAGTCTACAAAGCCTCATCTTGTATGCTGATGCTGTTTTACGTCTGATATTGTTTATATTTGCATTGCTGCTATTATTTATGCCTCATTGTAATACAAGATTCCAAAATATCACTCTGGCTTCGTTCTTTTGTTGGCTTCACATAAAGCGTTTATATGGCACAACCATAGTGTTATATTCAGTGTTTTGTTGATGTAGTTTTCAGATATCAAGTATAATTTATCAATATTCATGCTGCTTATCTACAATAATACACGCAGGGTAACAGTCTCCAACTTGCATCATATCTTGCAACCATCTGACATGTAGAGCTGATAGGCAACTGACACTCTGTTCAGGCTATGTTTAACTCAACTAAGACCTGCATCATAGCCGTGATATACGCCTAATACCTACATCATAGCTGTGATATACATCTAATACCTGCATCATAGCCGTGATGTACGTCTAATACCTGCATCATAGCCGTGATATACATCTAATACCTGCATCATAGCCGTGATGTACGTCTAATACCTGCATCATAGTCGTGATACACATCTAATACCTGTACCATAGCCGTGATGTACCTTTCATACCTGCATCATAGCTGTGATGTACGTCTCATTCCAGCATCATAGCCGTGATATACGTCTCATTCAAGCATCATAGCCGTGATAAACATCTAATACCAGCATCATAGCCATGATATACGTCTCATACCAGCATGATTGTGAGTTTTCCTCCTGCATTCAGCTGTCACTTTATAATATCACCTTTATAATAGAATACCCTATGTTAGGTCGTAAGAGGCGACTTTTGGGATCGGACTTTGTTTTCTGCTTATCATCGTACACCGACCTCTCTGCTCATAATGTCAATCACTGGACTGTATGATTATTTACATATCATCGTCATAAATTTGAGTGATTGCTGAGTGCGGAGTTAAAAATCCAAACAAAGCACCAGCAAATGATATGAGCCAGAATATACAACACACCTCTTCCATGCACTCACAAATCCGTTCCTAGGTAAATGTTTATATTATGACTCAAGTTGTTTATCTTGGGCAATATTCAATTTTTCAATTGTGTACAGACCGTCTTAAGTTTCAGTAGTATTTGTATGGCCTTATGAAATCCCCCTTGCCTGGTTATATTGATCTACAATATGTACATAAGATCTGCTAATGGATCCGAGGCGAGTACAGAAAACTGCTACTGTACCCATGGTACCTGCAGTAAACATGGTAAAACTTGGTTGACTCCACGTTGTGGAGATCCTCGGACATAGTTCGAGTTATCCAGTGTTCCGTGCTCACAAGGACCGTGTGGGGACAATTCATTAATGTAATCATAATAATTATTGATTTATACAGCGTCTAACTTCCAATTTCAACAGCTACGTGGCGGTGCTTGACAAGGGTAAATATGGAAACTTTGGTTTCATCTGGGATCTCCAGGGAGAATGAGCATTTCACCTTGTCTACCCTGGAAACGTCATCCGGTATACCACGATAATGGAGTCTATGAGGATTCACTGTTTTTTTTATTAACACCACACTCTTTTGTATCCCAGTAACAAACAGAGGTATTTTACTTAAGGACATGTCCCCGAAGCAAGGGAGTTCGCCGACTACAAAAGTCCAGGTTCCTCTAACGAGTCAATATATTGTCCAATCAAAGCCGCGTTACGAAATCGACATCCGGTGTGTAAACTTCTGTGCAGATTTAGGTCGACTGCAGGATTTGCAGTATTTTTACCGTCAACAAGGCATCATTTTATTTGAAGCAAGTGAAAGTAATATGATAGATGGAATCTGATTGGTCAATAGGAGAGTAATAGAAAGGACATAACTAGTAATAGCCTCTGGTGGCGCTACAATAGTGCCACGGAATTCTAGCGCAGTTCGGCAAGGGTGGACTTTTAACGTCAGTTAATCCTTTGTCTCGGGAAGATGGCTTTCGGAAGAAGACACACCATGCCATTAACTCACGTCGGGACTGGGCAAAAGCCTGTAGGTGCGAGACAATAACCCTTGTTAATGAATTTTGACAAAAGTCCATGTTTCAAATATAATATACAATTTTAGAAATTTGGCTCACTTATTTCATTTACATACAGCCCAACTGTTATTTTTGTGCAGTGCTACAAGTCTTGTGGGGATTCCGACCATTCTATTAACCAGTAACTTATGTCAGTAGTGTGTCAGTAGTATGCCTGTGGTGTGTCGGTAGTGTGCCTGTGGTGTGTCAGTAGTGTGCCTGTAGTGCGTCAGTAGTGTGCCTGTAGTGTGTCAGTAGTGTGCCTGTGGTGCGTCAGTAGTATGCCTGTAGTGCGTCAGTAGTGTGCCTGTAGTGCGTCAGTAGTTTGCCTGTAGTGCGTCAGTAGTATGTCTGTAGTGCGTCAGTAGTGTGCCTGTGGTGTGTCAGAAGTGTGCCGGTAGTGTACGTGTCAGTAGTGTGCATGTAGTGCCCCAGTAGTGTCGTCAGAAGTGAGTCAGTAGTGTTCCTGTAGTGTACACGTCAGTAGTGTGTCAGTTGTGTGTCAGTAGTGTACGTGTCAGCAGTGTGTCAGTTGTGTGTGAGAAGTGTGTCAGTAGTTTATCAGAAGTGTGACAGTAGTGTACGTGTCAGAAGTGTGTCAGTAGTGTACGTGTCAGTAGTGTGTCAGTTGTGTGTCAGAAGTGTGTCAGTAGTGTGTCAGTTGTGTGACAGTAGTGTGTCAGAAGTGCGTCAGTTGTGTGTCAGAAGTGTGTCAGTAGTGTGTCAGTTGTGTGTCAGTTGTGTGTCAGAAGTGTGACAGTAGTGTACGTGTCAGGAGTGTGTCAGTAGTGTACGTGTCAGCAGTGCGTCAGTAGTGTGTCAGAAGTGTGTCAGTAGTGTACGCGTCAGTAGTGTAAGTGTCAGTAGTGTGTCAGCAGTGCGTCAGTAGTGTGTCAGGAGTGTACGTGTCAGCAGTGCGTCAGTAGTGTGTCAGTAGTGTGTCAGAAGTGAACGTGTCAGTAGTGTGTCAGGAGTGTGTCAGGAGTGTACGTGTCAGCAGTGCGTCAGTAGTGTACGTGTCAGTAGTGTGTCAGAAGTGCGTCAGTAGTGTGTCAGTAGTGTACGTGTCAGCAGTGCGTCAGTAGTGTGTCAGTTGTGAACGTGTCAGCAGTGCGTCAGTAGTTTGTCAGTTGTGTACGTGTCAGTAGTGTGTCAGAAGTGTGACAGTAGTGTGTCAGCAGTGCGTCAGTTGTGTGTCAGAAGTGTGTCAGAAGTGTGTCAGTAGTGTACGTGTCAGCAGTGCGTCAGTAGTGTGTCAGGAGTGTGTCAGAAGTGTGTCAGTAGTGTACGTGTCAGCAGTGCGTCAGTAGTGTGTCAGAAGTGTGTCAGTAGTGTACGTGTCAGTAGTGTGTCAGAAGTGTGACAGTAGTGTGACAGTTGTGTGTCAGAAGTGTGTCAGAAGTGTGTCAGAAGTGTACGTGTCAGCAGTGTGTCAGTAGTGTGTCAGAAGTGTGTCAGGAGTGTGTCAGAAGTGTGTCAGTAGTGTACGTGTCAGCAGTGCGTCAGTAGTGTGTCAGAAGTGTGTCAGTAGTGTACGTGTCAGTAGTGTGTCAGAAGTGTGACAGTAGTGTGACAGTAGTGTGTCAGTAGTGTGTCAGAAGTGTGACAGTAGTGTGTCAGGAGTGTGTCAGATGTGTGTCAGAAGTGTGTCAGTAGTGTACGTGTCAGAAGTGCGTCAGTAGTGTGTCAGAAGTGTGTCAGTAGTGTGTCAGAAGTGTGACAGTAGTGTGTCAGTAGTGTGTCAGTAGTGTGTCAGCAGTGCGTCAGTAGTGCGTCAGTAGTGTGACAGTAATGTGTCAGTAGTGTGTCAGAAGTGTGTCAGTAGTGTGTCAGAAGCCTGTCAGTAGTGTGTCAGTAGTGTACGTGTCAGAAGTGTGTCAGTAGTGTACGTGTCGGCAGTGCGTCAGTAGTGTGTCAGAAGTGTGTCAGTAGTGTGTCAGTTGTGTGTCAGAAGTGTGTCAGTAGTGCGTCAGTAGTGTGTCAGTAGTGTGTAAGTAGTGTGTCAGAAGTGCGTCAGTAGTGTACGTGTCAGCAGTGCGTCAGTAGTGTGTCAGAAGTGTGACAGTAGTGTGTCAGTAGTGTGTCAGAAGTGTGACAGTAGTGTGTCAGTAGTGTACGTGTCAGCAGTGCGTCAGTAGTGTGTCAGCAGTGTGTCAGCAGTGTGTCATAAGTGTGACAGTAGGGTACGTGTCAGTAGTGTGTCAGAAGTGTGACAGTATTGTACGTGTCAGCAGTGCGTCAGTAGTGTGTCAGTAGTGTGTCAGAAGTGTGTCAGTAGTGTGTCAGAAGTGTGTCAGTAGTGCGTCAGTAGTGTGTCAGTAGTGTACGTGTCAGCAGTGCGTCAGTAGTGTGTCAGAAGTGTGACAGTAGTGTGTCAGTAGTGTGTCAGAAGTGTGACAGTAGTTTGTCAGTAGTGTACGTGTCAGCAGTGCGTCAGAAGTGTGTCAGTAGTGTGTCAGAAGTGTGACAGTAGGGTACGTGTCAGTAGTGTGTCAGAAGTGTGACAGTATTGTACGTGTCAGCAGTGCGTCAGTAGTGTGTCAGTAGTGTGTCAGTAGTGTGTCAGAAGTGTGACAGTAGTGTACGTGTCAGTAGTGTGTCAGAAGTGTGTCAGTAGTGTACGTGTCAGTAGTGTGACAGTAGTGTGACAGTAGTGTGTCAGTCGTGTGCCTGTAGTGCGTCAGTAGTGTGTCAGAAGTGTGCCAGTTGTGTACGTGTCAGTAGTGTCTGTAGTGTGCCTTTAGAGCGACAGTAGTGTGTCAGTAGGTTACGTGTCAGAAGTGTGTCAGTAGTTTACGTGTCAGTAGTGTGTCAGTAGTTTGCCTGTAGTGCGTCAGTAGTATGTCAGTAGTGTGTCAGTAGGGTACGTGTCAGTAGTGTCTCAGTTGTATGTCAGTAAAGTGTCAGTAGGGTACGTGTCAGTAGTGTCTCAGTAGTATGTCAGTAGTGTGTCAGTAGTGTCTCAGTGGTACGTGTCAGTAGTGCCTGTAGTGTGTCAGTAGTGTCTCAGTAGTATGTCAGTAGTGTGTCAGTAGTGTCTCAGTAGTATGTCAGTAGTGTGTCAGTAGGGTACGTGTCAGTAGCGTCTCAGTGGTACGTGTCAGTAGTGCCTGTAGTGTGTCAGTAGTGTCTCAGTAGGGTACGTGTCAGTAGCGTCTCAGTGGTACGTGTCAGTAGTGTCTCAGTGGTACGTGTCAGTAGTGTGTCAGTAGTGTCTCAGTAGGGTACGTGTCAGTAGTGTCTCAGTGGTACGTGTCAGTAGTGCCTGTAGTGTGTCAGTAGTGTCTCAGTAGGGTACGTGTCAGTAGTGACTCAGTAGGGTACGTGTCAGTAGTGACTCAGTAGGGTACGTGTCAGTAGTGACTCAGTAAGGTACGTGTCAGTAGTGTCTCAGTAGGGTACGTGTCAGTAGTGTCTCAGTGGTACGTGTCAGTAGTGCCTGAAGTGTGTCAGTAGTGTCTCAGTAGGGTACGTGTCAGTAGTGACTCAGAAGGGTACGTGTCAGTAATGACTCAGTAGGGTACGTGTCAGTATTGACTCAGTAGGGTACGTGTCAGTAGTGTCTGAGTAGGGTACGTGTCAGTATTGACTCAGTAGGGTACGTGTCAGTATTGACTCAGTAGGGTACGTGTCAGTAGTGACTCAGTAGGGTACGTGTCAGTATTGACTCAGTAGGGTACGTGTCAGTAGTGACTCAGTAGGGTACGTGTCAGTAGTGACTCAGTAGGGTACGTGTCAGTAGTGACTCAGTAGGGTACGTGTCAGTAGTGACTCAGTAGGGTACGTGTCAGTAGTGACTCAGTAGGGTACGTGTCAGTAGTCTCAGTAGGGTACGTGTCAGTAGTGACTCAGTAGGGTACGTGTCAGTAGTCTCAGTAGGGTACGTGTCAGTAGTGACTCAGTAGGGTACGTGTCAGTAGTGACTCAGTAGGGTACGTGTCAGTAGTGTCTCAGTAGGGTACGTGTCAGTAGTCTCAGCGGTACGTGTCAGTAGTGTCTCAGTAGGGTACGTGTCAGTAGTGACTCAGTAGGGAACGTGTCAGTAATGACTCAGTAGGGTACGTGTCAGTATTGACTCAGTAGGGTACGTGTCAGTAGTGTCTAAGTAGGGTACGTGTCAGTATTGACTCAGTAGGGTACGTGTCAGTATTGACTCAGTAGGGTACGTGTCAGTAGTGACTCAGTAGGGTACGTGTCAGTATTGACTCAGTAGGGTACGTGTCAGTAGTGACTCAGTAGGGTACGTGTCAGTAGTGACTCAGTAGGGTACGTGTCAGTAGTGACTCAGTAGGGTACGTGTCAGTAGTGACTCAGTAGGGTACGTGTCAGTAGTGACTCAGTAGGGTACGTGTCAGTAGTCTCAGTAGGGTACGTGTCAGTAGTCTCAGTAGGGTACGTGTCAGTAGTCTCAGTAGGGTACGTGTCAGTAGTGACTCAGTAGGGTACGTGTCAGTATTGACTCAGTAGGGTACGTGTCAGTAGTGACTCAGTAGGGTACGTGTCAGTATTGACTCAGTAGGGTACGTGTCAGTAGTGACTCAGTAGGGTACGTGTCAGTAGTGACTCAGTAGGGTACGTGTCAGTAGTGACTCAGTAGGGTACGTGTCAGTAGTGACTCAGTAGGGTACGTGTCAGTAGTGACTCAGTAGGGTACGTGTCAGTAGTCTCAGTAGGGTACGTGTCAGTAGTCTCAGTAGGGTACGTGTCAGTAGTCTCAGTAGGGTACGTGTCAGTAGTGACTCAGTAGGGTACGTGTCAGTAGTGACTCAGTAGGGTACGTGTCAGTAGTGTCTCAGTAGGGTACGTGTCAGTAGTCTCAGCGGTACGTGTCAGTAGTGTCTCAGTAGGGTACGTGTCAGTAGTCTCAGTGGTACGTGTCAGTAGTCTCAGTAGGGTACGTGTCAGTAGTCTCAGTGGTACGTGTCAGTAGTGTCTCAGTGGTACGTGTCAGTAGTCTCAGTGGTACGTCATCATGAATACATGCTGATCCGTGGCATACTGTGACTATAATCGTGCTCCGACTGCGAGGGACGTTATTCAAGCTTTGTATTCCCTTTGACAGTCAGCGATGTTTCACAAGGTACCCAACCGACCTCTCCTTGGAATTATCTAAAGTCGGCTTATCATAAAAGAAAAAACACCACCCACCCAGGCCCTGTTCCACGATCTATCCACGACTATCGTAAGTCTGTCTTAAAGGGCAGGTAAAGTGCAAAAAATGATGACGATTTTGTTGCGAATACCAATTTTCGAAGAAACATCTAGCCAATTTTCGAGAAAGAAAATCATAATAGAATGTTTTTAAATGTCCAAGTGAAAGTGCTGACATCACACGCTACGTAATCGGCTTCCAAAACAAACCTACGTGAGGGCGTGGCATCCTCAGTGTTGTTACTTAGGTGCTATAAGCTGTAAGTGGACAGAGTAATCATGAGGATGAGCAGACAGATGAGGCAGAAGCAGGCAGACAGGGCGTCGGCCAGATTGTCATCATCTTTAAAATTGAGCAGAAAGGGGAATCCTCTCAGTGGCGGAATCTTTCGTTTTACGCTATTACCGTTTGTCAAATTAGAATTTGATCAAGCATTTGTGATTACGTATGCCCCAAAGTACTTATATTTGCAAAATTGCTATGTTGATTTTACTGGCCCTTTAAAGAGTCCCAGCACGGCCCCAACGGACACTACCTGCTGAACATTATAAGTTATAACCTTTAAAATTGAAATAAAAAACCTTCACCAAAAGCTTTTCCCTGGGCCTAACACGAAGCATCTGAAAGCCCACAAGAAGGATTGAGTGAATGTTGTTTAACGTCGCAATCATATCCCAGCTATATCATGGCTATATGTCATGACAGGGGTGACCTGCAACTGTATGGCAGCATGAGCAACGATCCACGCGCGCCTGATCCTCTTTAGTCGACTCTTACGGTAAACACATCTTGTCTCTACCCTCGAGCTGAGCGTGAAGTACATCACTGTGGATTGTCAAGACACGACAGTGAGTATGAGTTTGACACCGTCTTCAAAAGTATTTCAGTTCGTTTTGGTGAGCCAACGAGAACAGGTGCTGACAAACCTAGACACATACTCAGGGCGAATCTGGAATTCGAACCAACGATCAAAGGTTTCTGGTGCGTCTATAGGACGCAACTCTGTACAGGGAATTGTGGCGCCTCAGACGACAGGGCCACCTGATCATGAGCCCCCTTGTGTGTATGAAGTCGTTTGAAAGAATTTACGGTCATCAGTACTACACTTTTTATGAGCCCTCTTGCTATATCGTGACAGCCGTCTGTTGACGTTTAATGTATTTAGATATATAATTGATCTACCCGACATGTACAGAACTTGGTCGTGCCGCCATGCAACTGTTGATCAAGTCACGCCCTGTCAGCGGTGTAGATTCATGATCAAATACTGCTCACCATTCTGCAGTGCAGGTGACCTTTCACGTGACGTGGATCCTGTAAAAGTCGGTATAGAGAGTGTATGGGGCTATACATGTGGCCGATTTATGAACTGATGGTTGGAACTATACTGTATTTAATGTCAGATTAATGAGAGTATGAACTGTCTTATTTAACGTAAACGAAGTTCCAGAATGTGAGATTTAAGACCTACCCTGCTCGCTTTCGGAAGTTAAACAAAAGAGCACTGCCAACAGATGTATCCGGTAAAAATTGATGTATCTGAATATATATAGAAAGAAAAGGGTATCTTCATAATAGAAAGGTGACCAATAATGAGGGCGTGGCTGCAGACGTGACACTTCCGTTACCCTCAGCTGTGAGGTGCTCAGGGAAACAAACAAAACATTAAAATAACTAGATGAGGGTAGATGAGGGTCGGGATAGTTGTGTGAGATGGTGGTCGTCATGATGACGTGGTAGGGTAGATGAGGCTGGGGATAGTTGTGTGAGATGGTGGTCGTCATGATGACGTGGTAGGGTAGATGAGGGTCGGGATAGTTGTGTGAGATGGTGGTCGTCATGATGACGTTGTAGGGTAGGTGAAGCTGGGGATAGTTGTGTGAGATGGTGGTCGTCATGATGACGTGGTAGGGTAGTTGAGGGTCGGGATAGTTGTGTGAGATGGTGGGTGTCGTGATGACGTGGTTGGGTAGATGAGGGTCGGGATAGTTGTGTGAGATGGTGGGTGTCATGATGACGTGGTAGGGTAGATGAGGGTCGGGATAGTTGTGTGAGATGGTGGGTGTCGTGATGACGTGGTTGGGTAGATGAGGGTCGGGATAGTTGTGTGAGATGGTGGGTGCGTGATGACGTGGTAGGGTAGATGAGGCTGGGGATAGTTGTGTGAGATGGTGGATGTCGTGATGACGTGGTAGGGTAGATGAGGCTGGGGATAGTTGTGTGAGATGGTGGTTGTTGTGACAGTTGGATTGGACGGTTGTTCGGACATTGGCCGCAGATGATGGCGTCAGGGCAACGAGTATGAGACAGTGGAACCAAAGAGTTGGTATTTCATCAGAATTTAGCAATGAATTTTGCTAGAGCTCTTGAAAACTCTTACCTATTTACAACCCATTAATCTACTTACTTCACATTGTTTATAAAACGTCCAGGAACATGTGTAAATACTCACTTTCCCGGACACAGTAATGTAGTGAGCGTCGCTGACATTTGCCCTCCGCGATTTGAGATGTGTCCCTGCGTGACCCCTGAAATGTGTTATTTACCAGAGAGTTGATTACCAGTTACCAGGCCAATAGATGGGTAAAGGTCAGTGGGCAGTGTGTTTGACAGTCGTACAGGAGACTCGGGTTGGATTCAGAAAAGGAATATAATTTGTGAAAAGAAATCTCATATACTGACCTGAAACTCAAATCGCTCAGTGAAATAAAAAAAAAATACAGCTTAATATAAGAAAATGAATTACTTAAAAGAATGTTAGTCCCAATTTTAAAGTTAATGTCAATGCTGGCGATGATCTTTGCAATCATCGTAACGCCATTACCACCGAGGCGTGATAGGACGACTACAGCAGGGACAACGCCTATACATACCCCTTTGAAATCTTAGGTCAAACAAAATTGTTTACGTAGCCGCCTCGGGTATCCAAACAAACACTACTTGGTCCCCAAACTAAGGCGGGGAAACTCAGAACCCTATCTACGGTCTACAGGATATACAAGGCCCTAAAGGTTAGTTACTTCTGTCCATTATTTTTTAATTCGGGTGTCGGAAGTTTACATAGTTGTGACTAATAAATATATTTGAAGATAATTTACATCCAACTCATCGCCCGTCCACGTTTCCCATGGTGATCTGAACGCAGCTGTACATGGTAAAGATATTTACGATCCACAGACAGGGGTATTTGTTTATTTCCCCCTACTTCGTGTTAAGCGACATTTGAGTTGTCATAAAAACACAATTCATACCAGGTAATCCTTTAATAAAGGACACACATTAATCGGGACAGTACCGTTCCGGATTACCAAAGTTCCTGATCGTGGATCTGTAATAATACGCCGCTATAATAATGTTGACGTGGCCAGACGCATTCACCCACTGTCTCGTTGTGCGCTCCTCAACATTAACAATGCATACCTCCAACCAGAATCTCACTGACACACTGTGTGGTGCGAGGGTAGTTTTAGCGCAATTACTATAATATATTATCTGAACTCCCATTCTTGAGATGTATCACCGCAAACAAGTCATATTCCTGTGTGGTTATGAAAATACATATTGCTATTCTCCTGAACGTGTATCTCCCTACGTCATCAACTTGTTGTTGTCAATTTGTGCTTAGTAATTTTTACAACTACTACTACTACTACTACTACTACTACTACTACTACTACTACTACTACTACTACAACTACTACTACTACTACTACTACCACTACTACTGCTACTATAACTACTGCTACTACTGCTATTACTACTACTACTACTAGGGTTAGAATTGCTTGTCGTAAGAGGTGACTATCGAGGTCGGTGGACTGGTAACCAAAATGCGTAGATCGATGTTCATGATATCAATCACTGCTTGGGTCGTATAGCTGTCTAAGTCGTCTTAGGCGCCGCAATTCGCTGTGCAGAGTTGTGTCCCTTGGGCATGCCAGAAACCTATGAAACCCGTGCTCGTGGGTTTCACCGAAGTGGTAAACGTCTGAGACCTGCATCACTTCGGGCTTTCCTCCCACATTAAGCTGACACGCCGTGATATAACTGAAATACTGTAAAAAGCGGCGTTCAACACAACTCACTCACTCACTCTCCACCACTACTTCATCTACTGGGTGGCCCAGTCATCTCAGACGTCACAATTCGCTGTGCTGAGTGGCGTCCCATGATCACATCACTACTACTTCTACTGCTGCTACTTCTACTACCACTTCTATTACTGCTAATTCCACTGTAAAATTCTATAAGTCTAGGTTCGAATCCAACGATTTCTCTGATTTTATCTTGTATGGTTTGTTACTACCATACTCGTGTAAGCGACCTAAAGTCATGACATACTCACTCACTTTAACTGATCTGTCTCTCTTCTAGACGCGCACAACCTGATGACGGCGTGGCGACTGTACCCGGGTCTCCCCTTCCTCACCCTGCTGGTGGTGGCAGCCCTTGCACACCCCGACACGTGAGAACTCCAGCCCCCTGACATTAGTTAACACGAACACAAAGTACCATCTCTGTAACTGTCATCATCTGGGAGATGGAGCTGGGGGCATCCCGCCATTCCCCTTTACGAAGAAATGATATGTATGCGTCCTTGCCCATCAGGCGTGTCAGTCACCTGACTGTGGGCAGTAAATACTTCATTCCTATTCATTACCTCATCGTATTTAGTTCATGAATACAGCCAGCCCATGTCATAATAGCGACACGTCCCAGCAGCTCAGCTCTCGGCAACGTACCCGCCACGTTAACGTTACGCTATGTCAAAGATAGGTAGAAGGTCGTTTTCACAAATAATGATCAATTTGTATGGCTAACACTATTGGAGTTGCATCCCACAATCAGCCCAGTATTGATGGTGGTCGGTTCGAAGCTAAGCTAAGACTGTAATTATGATTGTAGGTTTGTCGAGCTCGTGGGCTCCACCAAGGCATCACTTTGGGCTTTCCTCCTACACCCTGATATAACTGCAACAATGTACAAAGAGGGTCTAAACTCACTCTCACTAAATCCTTGAAAATCTTTCAGTGATGGTCTCTATTTATGGAGTAAACGGGCATGGTTTTACATCACTTTTAGCAATATACGACCAATATCACGACGGGGGATACCAGCAATGGGCTTCACACATTGTGTCCATGTGGGTAATCAAACCTGGGTCTTCGGCGAACGCTTTAACCACTAGGCTACCCCACCGCCCTCTCTCTGTTTTACGTCAAATACCTAGTTAGACTGAGCAAAGCTGGACGCCATACACTGATTCCGTTCTCTAGAGGCCGTCGTATCGCTACGGTAGTGCTCCAGTATTAAGACCGCCTCCTCCGTGGTCTAGTGGTAGAGCGTCCGCTCGGAGAGCGGAAGGTTGGGCGTTCGATCAGACCAAAGGCGTTAAAAGGTGGTACTTGTTGTTACCTTAACTGGCGCTCGACGTTAAGGGGCTAAAACAAGGTCTGGTCGGCTCGGAGTCAGTTTACTGTGTCTGAGTGGTGTAATCATGTTAAATTGCGACATGGTACCTCGGTGGACTAGCACTATAAAATCGGCATTAGTCCAGACTAGTACAAGCAGCCACACAAATACACGCACGTCGCTATATAAGTGCAATGCTCTTGGACGCGACATTGAACCCTATTTCACCTCACCTCATTGCTACAGTCAATGACTAAACTTTAATGCTCGGAAATAGCTCACCATAACCCATCCTGCGGAAACCTACAGTCCAGTATGTGCACCGACCTAAAGTTTTATTAATTGGCAGTATTAATTGGATTGCCAATTGAAGAGACATATCCCCTACTTAACATGAACAGTATATGTTCCCCCAAAAGCCCGGTACAACGAGGTGTGATGTCTAAATCCCCGACCCTCAAGTAGCGAAGAAAACTAAGCCATATTCCGCAAGATGAAATTGGTAGCTCGGAAACCGTATATATATATCTATCTATCTGACAATAACCCCATGTCGCCTATGCTCGCCTTCAGCGGCTACAGCTGCAACCCTCCAGAGACGTTCGAGGAGAAGTTGGACCGCATGGTGGAGTACGACGACAGTGATGGAGACGGTGTTGTTTCTGCTAAAGACATCGACAGGAGCCTCATATTGTATGACAATAACCGTGAGTAGGCACACGCTTCATGCGTTCTGTGGTAGTCCAGGTGTCCACATTTCGTTTGTTTGGTTTTGGTTTAACGCTGCACCAGCTATATAATGTATGTCTGTAAATGATAGTCTGGACCAGACAATCCATTGATTGACACCGTGAACATCGATCTACGCAGTTGGGATACGATGACATGCATCGACCAAGTCAGCGAGCCTGACCGCCTGAACCCGTTCGTCGCCTCTTACGCCAATCATTGGTTGCTCAAGACCTATTATTACCCGGATCTTCACGGGTCAACAATTGGTTAATGAACGGGTTGGATATCTAACATATGCCAGTGAGTGAGTTGAGTTATAACATTAAGCTATTAGATTAGGTATTGTCTGTAAACCGTTGAGCAGGGTACAGGTACAGACAAACCAAGGTTGACAATCGGCGTAGATATGGGATACGACCTCACCATCAGCGGACCCCGACTTGCCACGCCAGGAAACACCAAGCGTAGGCTCGTCATCCACATCTTCCTACCCTGTCACTGTTGCCATACGCACCATGTCAGAGTGTTGTAACATGTCAGAGTGTTGTAACATGTCAGAGTGTTGTAACATGTCAGAGTGTTGTAACATGTCAGAGTGTTGTAACATGTCAGAGTGTTGTAACATGTCAGAGTGTTGTAATATGTCAGAGTGTTGTAACATGTCAGAGTGTTGTAACATGTCAGAGTGTTGTAACATGTCAGAGTGTTGTAACATGTCAGAGTGTTGTAACATGTCAGAGTGTTGTAACATGTCAGGGTGTTGTAACATGTCAGAGTGTTGTAACATGTCAGAGTGTTGTAACATGTCAGAGTGTTGTAACATGTCAGAGTGTTGTAATATGTCAGAGTGTTGTAACATGTCAGAGTGTTGTAACATGTCAGAGTGTTGTAATATGTCAGAGTGTTGTAACATGTCAGAGTGTTGTAATATGTCAGAGTGTTGTAACATGTCAGAGTGTTGTAACATGTCAGAGTGTTGTAACATGTCAGAGTGTTGTAACATGTCAGAGTGTTGTAACATGTCAGGGTGTTGTAACATGTCAGAGTGTTGTAACATGTCAGAGTGTTGTAACATGTCAGAGTGTTGTAATATGTCAGAGTGTTGTAATATGTCAGGGTGTTGTAACATGTCAGAGTGTTGTAACATGTCAGAGTGTTGTAACATGTCAGAGTGTTGTAATATGTCAGAGTGTTGTAACATGTCAGAGTGTTGTAACATGTCAGAGTGTTGTAACATGTCAGAGTGTTGTAACATGTCAGAGTGTTGTAACATGTCAGAGTGTTGTAATATGTCAGAGTGTTGTAACATGTCAGAGTGTTGTAACATGTCAGAGTGTTGTAACATGTCAGCGTGTTGTAACATGTCAGGGTGTTGTAACATGTCAGAGTGTTGTAACATGTCAGAGTGTTGTAACATGTCAGAGTGTTGTAACATGTCAGGGTGTTGTAACATGTCAGAGTGTTGTAACATGTCAGAGTGTTGTAACATGTCAGAGTGTTGTAACATGTCAGAGTGTTGTAACATGTCAGAGTGTTGTAACATGTCAGAGTGTTGTAACATGTCAGAGTGTTGTAACATGTCAGGGTGTTGTAACATGTCAGAGTGTTGTAACATGTCAGAGTGTTGTAACATGTCAGGGTGTTGTAACATGTCAGGGTGTTGTAACATGTCAGAGTGTTGTAATATGTCAGAGTGTTGTAACATGTCAGAGTGTTGTAACATGTCAGAGTGTTGTAACATGTCAGGGTGTTATAACATGTCAGAGTGTTGTAATATGTCAGAGTGTTGTACCATGTCAGAGTGTTGTAACATGTCAGGGTGTTGTAACATGTCAGAGTGTTGTAACATGTCAGAGTGTTGTAACATGTCAGGGTGTTGTAACATGTCAGGGTGTTGTAACATGTCAGAGTGTTGTAACATGTCAGAGTGTTGTAACATGTCAGGGTGTTGTAACATGTCAGGGTGTTGTAACATGTCAGCTACTGAGGTATTTTGTCTTTGGGCCAGTGGATGGTGTTGTGTCGCCGTACGAGTTCGTGAAGGAGTGGACGTGTCGCTATGGCGACCAACCGGACGTTGCTCACAGGATCTTCAACCAGCTGACGCAGGGCTTCAGCCTGCTTTTGTTTGAGCCGTCCCGGAACAGTGGTCAGTACAAGCGTCCGCATCTACTACTCCAACTACATAAACTAAGCTACATTGATATCAACAGTAAACTACCGCTACAACAAAATCATAGGGGCAACTTAGTTTAGTTCATGATAATCGTAGTTCGTTGTAAGCATGTCAACTGATATACACAGTGGCCAGGATCTTAAAACAGTTCGTTACATCCACCAGTTCGTTATAAGCATGTCCATATGATCCCAACACTTCCGTGGTTATATTGTTAGAGCATAAATGTTCATATATTTTATTTAGATAATATTCTTGCTTCTTTTCAGCCAACCAAACAGTTGCAGAATTCCGCGAAAGTCTATACTCGGTGAGTTGCCTGGGTCATGGGTGTGTACAAATCAGGGGAGATAATTAACCCTGGGGGGAATTTGGAAGTAAACGTTAATAGATGAGTCCCTTTTCACAAAGCGATCTTAAGGGCTAAGATGTCATATGCCCATTTAGTGTGCACAGTTAAGTGAGCCCCCACTGGAACAGTATTCCAGTCATATCACTGCGTGTCGGTTTAATGTGGGAGACGTCTCATGCGTTTACTACTTTGATGAAACCCACGAGCACGGGTATGGTGCTGACAGACCTAGAAACATGATCACTGCGAAACGGGATTCAAACCCATAATCATAGGTTTATCAGCACAGTGAATTGCGGCGCCCAAGACGACAAGTTCCCCGCGTTTGCATAAGACTGCCATTTCGATAGAATATCGCAGAGCGTAGCGTAATGCAACAAACAAATAACATTAGACCAATGACAGGTACATATCCACAATCCAAGACGTTCTTGCCCGCCTTGTGGTCTAGTGGTCGAGCGTGCATCCGGAGAGCTGAAGGTCGGGGGTTCGATCCTTTAGGCAGCGTCATAACAAAAGACGTTAAAAGATGGTATTTGTTGTTACCCTGACTGGTCGACTCGGAGTCGGCATACTGTGTCTGAGAGGGATATTGATGTTAAACTGCAGCATGGTATCTCAGTGGGCTAGCAATTTAGATCGGCATTAGTCCGGACAAGTACAAGCAGCCACACAAATACACGTGAATACATGTCGCTATTTAAGCGTAATAATCTTGAACGCGACGTCAAACCTCATTTCACCTCACCTTGCAACTCCCTTGACTTTTGTGTCGTAGCGCTAAGATATATTTGTACAGGTGGGCTTAAAAGCAGCGCTAGCTTCACACAGTCGTCCATGACACTATACATGTATAAGCTGAAGTTAGTACTGGCATATTTATTCTGAAACGTGTTCTATTTCAGTTTTACACAGAGAAAGAGATCCGCGGGACATGAGTGTGGTAGCAGTGAGACAATTCATTGAGGAGCGTCTACACTGCCTGCGATACGATCGACAAATAACAAAAAAATGTTTTAACAAGAGATCTAATGATGTTGTGCACCAGATTATGAACAAAACACAACGATGGAGACATTAGCTGGCCTAACTTCGACTTTACGTTAACAACTGTTTTGAAATTATTTTTAGATAAAACATTTCTTTGGTGTTTTCCAATCTTTGAGATAACAATGAGTGTCTTCAGGCGGACAGAGCCACACTTCGCTCCGATTACACGTTGAAACTAATTCTAGATTACCCAGTGTATTTTATTTCCATTCTATCAGGAGTTATACCCTGGGTCAAGACCATCACATCGCTTCTTTTTAGCCCAATTCGATTGACATGGTGCTATTAAGAGCCGCCCAACCAAATTACATGTGCATAAAAAAACAGATGTGCTAGATTCACTGGATAATTGTGCTCATAAAGTGTTAGAGGTGGGCAAGTCTCAAATCACATGGCGGTCGGAGCAAGTTTGAACCATACAGGCATCCCTTTACGTGTCCGCGCAAGTTCTATGATCGAAATCAATGTGATAACCCGATTTTTCTGAAGAAAAAACCATATCAGAACTTTATTTTATCGCAACGCTAATCTACTCTCCTCCATGTATACACATGTTCGTCATGTTCCCTTCGGATATTATATGGGAAGAAATAATCAGTAATTTGAGTTTTGTTCAATAAAAAACAACATCTATTATTTGAGTGTATTTGGTCACTGATAATGTTAATTCTAGTATATAAACAGGAGAATCAGTAGCTAACCAGGACCCATGGATGTTTGATAGGCCTGCATCTGGAACTCAATGTCAGAATGAACATACACACAAAACAAGAAACGCACAGGTGATATTGATATAATTATATGAAGACATCAGGACATATACGATATGTGAAGCAAGAATATGATATCAGCTGGCAGCAAATAAATAATGCAGCAAAACGCAGCAAAGATCAGCGTAGTCAGTGGAGGCGATGGAGGTAGCTACTGTAACTATTGTAGTCAGTGGAGGCAGTGTAGCTACTGTAACTATTGCAGCCAGAGGAGGTGATGGAGGTAGCTACTGTAACAATTGTAGTCAGGGGAGGCAGTGTAGCTACTATAACTATTGCAGCCATAGCAGGCGATGAAGGTAGCTACTGTAACTATTGTAGTCAGTGGAGACGATGAAGGTAGCTACTGTAACTATTGTAGTCAATGGAGGCGATGGAGGTAGCTACTGTAACTATTGTAGTCACAGGGGGCGAGGGAGGTAGCTACTGTAACTAGAATATGATATCAGCTAGCAGCAAATAAATAATGCAGCAAAACGCAGCAAAGACCAGTGTAGTCAGTGGAGGCGATGGAGGTAGCTACTGTAACTATTGTAGTCAGTGGAGGCAGTGTAGCTACTGTAACTATTGCAGCCAGATGAGGCAGTGTAGCTACTGTAACTATTGTAGTTAGTGGAAGCAGTGTAGCTACTGTAACAATTGTAGTCAGTGGAGGCAGTGTAGCTACTATAACTATTGCAGCCAGAGGAGGCGATGGAGGTAGCTACTGTAACAATTGTAGTCAGTGGAGGCAGTGTAGCTACTGTAGCTACTGTAGTTACTGTAGCCAGTGGAGGCAGTGTAGCTACTGTAACTATTGTAGCCAGTGGAGGCAGTGTAGCTACTGTAGCTAATGCAGCCAGTGGAGGCAGTGTAGCTACTGTAACTATTGTAGCCAGTGGAGGCAGTGTAGCTACTGTAGCTTATGCAGCCAGTGGAGGCAGTGTAGCTACTGTAACTATTGCAGCTAGACGAGGCAGTGTAGCTACTGTAACTATTGTAGCCAGTGGAAGGAGTGTAGCTACTGTAGCTACTGTAGCCAGATGAGGCAGTGTAGCTACTGTAGCCAGTGGAGGCAGTGTGGCTACTGTAACTATTGCAGACAGAGGAGGCGATGGAGGTAGCTACTGTAACTATTGTAGCCAGTGGAGGCAGTGTAGCTACTGTAACTATTGCAGACAGAGGAGGCGATGGAGGTACCTACTGTAACTATTGTAGCCAGTGGAGGCAGTGTAGCTACTGTAGCCAGTGGAGGCAGTGTGGCTACTGTAGCTACTGTAGCCAGATGAGGCAGTGGAGGCAGTGTGGCTAGTGTAACTATTGCAGACAGAGGTGGCGATGGAGGTAGCTACTGTAGCCAGATGAGGCAGTTGAGGCAGTGTAGCTACTGTAACTATTGTAGCCAGTGGAGGCAGTGTAGCTACTGTAGCTACTGTAGCCAGATGAGGCAGTGTAGCTACTGTAACTATTGTAGCCAGTGGAGGCAGTGTAGCTACTGTAACTGTTGTAGCCAATGGAGGCAGTGTAGCTACTGTAGTTACTGTAGCCAGTGGAAGGAGTGTAGCTACTGTAGTTACTGTAGCCAGTGGAAGGAGTGTAGCTACTGTAACTATTGTAGGCAGTGGAGGCAGTGTAGCTACTTTAGTTACTGTAGCCAGTGGAAGGAGTGTAGCTACTGTAGCTACTGTAGCAAGAGGAGGCAGTGGAGGCAGTGTAGCTACTGTAGCCAGTGGAGGCAGTGTGGCTAGTGTAACTATTGCAGACAGAGGAGGCGATGGAGGTAGCTACTGTAACTATTGTAG
Source organism: Haliotis rufescens (assembly GCF_023055435.1). Taxonomy (NCBI): domain Eukaryota; kingdom Metazoa; phylum Mollusca; class Gastropoda; order Lepetellida; family Haliotidae; genus Haliotis; species Haliotis rufescens. Next base: position 3,986,198 of record NW_025964068.1, read on the forward strand.
CCAGTGGAGGCAGTGTAGCTACTGTAACTATTGTAGCCAGTGAAGGCAGTGTAGCTACTGTAGCCAGTGGAGGCAGTGGAGGCAGTGTAGCTACTGTAACTATTGTAGCCAGTGAAGGCAGTGTAGCTACTGTAGCCAGTGGAGGCAGTTGAGGCAGTGTAGCTACTGTAACTATTGCAGCCAGTGGAGGCAGTGTAGCTACTGTAGTTACTGTAGCCAGTGGAAGGAGTGTAGCTAATGTAGCTACTGTAGCAAGAGGAGGCAGTGGAGGCAGTGTAGCTACTGTAGCCAGTGGAGGCAGTGTGGCTAGTGTAACTATTGCAGACAGAGGAGGCGATGGAGGTAGCTACTGTAACTATTGTAGCCAGTGGAGGCAGTGTAGCTACTGTAACTATTGTAGCCAGTGAAGGCAGTGTAGCTACTGTAGCCAGTGGAGGCAGTGGAGGCAGTGTAGCTACTGTAACTATTGTAGCCAGTGAAGGCAGTGTAGCTACTGTAGCCAGTGGAGGCAGTTGAGGCAGTGTAGCTACTGTAACTATTGCAGCCAGTGGAGGCAGTGTAGCTACTGTAGTTACTGTAGCCAGTGGAAGGAGTGTAGCTACTGTAACTATTGCAGCCATTGGAGGGAGTATAGCCGGTCATTCTGCTTCGACATCCACTTGGCTCACTTAGGTCCTTGTGAACTGTGACTCCCGATACACGTCCCGTATCGACAATGTCTTGTTTCTTTCTACATAGTTTTAACTGGTTTAACTTGTAGACTAAAATTTCTAGTGTTTGAAACTACATCTACCATCTAATGCAACAGTTGCGTCAATGGCGAGACCAGGGGGCCCGAAACGACCTCGACAAAATCTGGACAGGAAGGAATGCGTTGAAGCTCTTTTCTTCCAAAACGTGCACCCCTTGTGTCAAGGTGAATTCGTCTACCCCACCCTTGTGTCAAGGTGAACTCGCCTACCTTCCCTTCTTTCAAGGTGAACTCGCCTACCTCCCCTTGTGTCAAGGTGAACGCGCCTACCTTCCCTTCTTTCAAGGTGAATTCGTCTACCCCACCCTTGTGTCAAGGTGAACTCGCCTACCTTCCCTTCTTTCAAGGTGAACTCGCCTACCTCCCTTGTGTCAAGGTGAACGCGCCTACCTTCCCTTCTGTCAAGGTGAACTCGCCTACCTCCCTTGTGTCAAGGTGAACTCGCCTACCTCCCCTTGTGTCAAGGTGAACTCGCCTTATATCTCTTGAACATGAATTGTTCGTCATAGATTAACCAACAAAAATGGTATTCAAGGTTCTTTTGTCGGTGAGTGCCAGTATACATTTGTTATTGGGAGTCTATGACGTACACTTCTCGAAGTGACGTCATGAGGAGTGGTGTTGAAGTCGTCCATGAAGACGCCGAGCAACCAGGATACACACACTGCTGTTGTTTATCCGCGTCCTTGTGACTCTCACCAGTTCTTTGTGGTCAAGAAATACATGAAAAAATAAATTGACCTAAATAAATATGACGTGTTTTACATACAGAGCAGTGACCGAAAATAAGTCTTGATTCCAACAAAAAGTCCCCCCCACCCACCAACCAACACACAAACACCTCCCTCGTAACACACACACACGCACGCACGCACGCACGCACGCACGCACGCACGCACACACACATGATGTTTGAATTGTGTTATATCGGAAATGACTAGGTATGTCTATTGATAATAAATACTGACAATGTTGAAATCGTACACCGACACCAACTGTTGGGTGCCTGCTTCCTTGGGTGGTTCTGTTCATAAACACACGCTCCGTCACCGTCGCATTGAGTAGTATAGGTAATGGGGGTTCTGCCGCAAACCCACAAGAGCCAGATTTATATACCTATACCGCTACTACAGGGGGAATTTTTTATGCCAAAATGATTATGCGATTCAACGATAGTCATGAGATTAAGTTAAAATGACCACCACCTGGAGCCAATCAATGCTTCAGATGAGCCTAAATGGTAATGAAAATATTCTTTATTATTTTTATCAATAAAGCGATATTCAACATTTTTATTAAGTTCTTCGTTCATTTTACTAGGAGACCAGACTATATAACTACACTCTTCTTGGAAATTGATAAGAAACAATTGATAACCGTATTTGGTTGGTTTGACATCACTGATATAATAAAAACCTTGTGGTAATTCTCTCCATTTAATAGCTTTTTCGATTGTTGTCTCCGTTATTATATATTTATGTAAGCGTTTGTCTAAATGTGATCTAACGATAGTAAGCAAACTATTTTTAATCTCAAACCAGTTCTTTGGTTTTGGCACGGAATAATTGACACGCTTGTTGCCTCCCCTGTTCTATGACCTTTTTTTTCTCGTCTTCGCTAATACCACTGTTCTAACGAGAATTGGATCGAATCTCCTGCTTCATTGCGTTGTATTTGGTGAGTTCTGACAACACTAAACGAAACTCATTCTCGGATATCATACAATCGACCATTGCTGTCGAAATATGATCCTCAATGCTGTTCAACTTTGCTTCGGCGAGTATCCGAATACTATCGTGTTTTAATGCTTTCTTTTGCAACCTACGAGAAATGAATTTTATCGCTATTCCTGCCAGTCCCGAGACTCCAGCCGCTATTTCCATGCCGAGCACGATAGGCGGAGCGATTATAGTTGATAATAAACCAACACCAGCTACACTGAGTCCCATGCCAGCTGCTACAAGCGCGGTGTCAACTCCGTCGAGAGCATTCACAGCTCTGGGATACTTTTTATACAATCCAAGTCGCAACTCCCTATCCTTCTCATTTCGATGTTTTATGTCGCTTATTTGATGTAATCGAAATCCATCAACAGTATCCATCTTTTCAAATGCCTCATCGAGCGCCGGATATAAACTCATAGTGTATATTACGGTCATACAATAGTCTTTAATTGGTCTTGCTTAAATGTTTTGAGAGTATACATCAACCTTATCAAATTAATATTATACGGCAAGAATATCTTAGTAAGAGAAATACTACCACTTTTAATAATTTGGACCCCCTCAAAGGTTGCAACGGGTGATGCACCTACACAAATAATACTACAACGTCGACGCTCATGTTGCTTGAGCCATTAATCGATAGACCTGGTAACTTTTCGAAGGCATCTTCCGGTGCATCTCCGAACAAGACTTCAATAATAAAAGTAGAAATATTAGGTATTGCACTCAAGTTAACTTTAATATCATCGAATTCAGTAACCAAATTTAAACTAACATTTTGTAAGACCGGACGACTATATAACATATGACTTGGGTCTTCTGGTAGGGGAGTGACTAACACACTTTTTCGTTTTGACGGGATATAAGCCGCGAGTACGATGCCACTATTTATTATCTTAGTTAAATTATGTCCCTTACCCATGATCACATAAGGTGGGGTAATGACGATATTCAATAGCCACTCGATGTTTGCTTCGACCATAGTCCATTTATTCTCGCCGTTGCGAGTAATATTGTACGAAGTGTATTTAATGAGTCTACTAACGTCGACATCGCTTAAATCTTCTAGATTACCCGTGAATGTAACTTCTTTCCGCTTGTATACATTATCGTGTAAGTGTAAAGCGTATAACTTACCATCGGTACTGGGTTTACCGAATCCTTCTGTGTCTCCGAGATCGGAAAGCGCAATTGTATTACATTTTCTGAGCGTTCCAGGGCCTGATGAATCAACCATTATTTATAATATGGAGTGTTACACTTAAGTATCCTATATGTACAGGTTGGTGTTTTACATCTAATACAGAAATTTTGAGGTCTGAAATAATACCACGCTTCAATTTTTTATATTGTAATGTTGAGAAAGATTCCGTTCTACCGCTATTATATTTTTCATTTTTCACTGGAATAGATCTGAGCAGAGTTGAAGGACTTTCTAGTTGAGTATTATCCGTCCTACTGATCTGATCAAGATGGATGCACAACTCTTTATAGGGAACTAAATCGGGTAATTTATCTCCATGTTTTGTTATGTTGGGTTGTATAGGTTCGGAGAGTGTAAATCCAAGTGTAACTGCTAAGTTCTCGTAAATAATTACACCTTTTTCTCCAGCGGTAAAATTCACTGTCCCATTCGACTCATTTTGTGTGAGACTCATTCCATTAGGCTTAAAAAATTCATCATTGAGTGAGCATACGCTGTAATACCCATCAGGTATAGTAATGGATTTGTCAATAATTATAAAGTTTTTAATTGTAAATAACCCATTATTACCTCTCACAGCATTTATATTGGTCCACCGCTGGTAATACGTTACGTCACAGATAGCGACTTCGAGTTGTCCAGCCGAGTTATCAATAGTATGAAGCAGTTCAATAGACTGACCATTTGTTATTCCCGGGAGTGTAACATACATATTAAATATACAATGATACTATATCATAACTTAAATATGAAATCAACTTACATTACTAATCAATCGATTATAGTAACTGCCTCTGGTGCTGAATTTTTCATTAAATTCCCCTCATATTTTTTAAAAGTACAGGTTCACGGCAACTAACAATAAAATGGTGGACGATTGGTTTCACAGTCCGATGCAATTTTGGCAGAATCAGTTAAACTTTGCCGTATGGTGTGCCACAACGGGATGTGGCGTATCTGTTAATGCCCCAGGATTTAAACTATATAAGTCTGTTTTATTATTTCATCAGATTAGACGTATACTTAAAGGGCAAGTTCACACGGAAATGAACATAATTTTCTTGTACTTTTTCCACAATAAAAGTGTTAACCTAGAAGTGTCATAGACAAAAATATAAAAATATCACAATTAATTAACATATGTTTTGCATTAAAACGATTTATATTTTTCACATTTACCAAGTGTTCTATTTCCATAACAAAAACACCATGGCTTATGCCCCTTGCAATATGACGTCATTGGTGCCAATTGATAAACATTATGACGTCATCATGCTTTGTTAGAGCCGCTTCACGTGGTGTAGGTACAGGTGTGTGATTCTAGCGTCTCAGATGCCAGCCAGCATAGTGTTATGCTGAGTCACCACTGCGTCGGAGTGTGTCGTAGGCCATGTCGTTTTTACCGAAAACTTGTACTTGATATCTTTTACGTTCAGAATAGACAGGGACCCAGTTGAATTGGCACCAATTACGTCATAATCTAAGGGGGATAACTCAGGCCTGTTTAGCTCGAAAAACGAAGGCCTCATAACGGCATATCATTTTCACACTATTGTGAGCTTCCTACTTTCACTGTGAAAAAAATGAGTGTATATTTTCAAACACAGATACCAACTTATTCTAAAATTGCGTTTTGTTAAGAAAAAGAAAGACAGTAATTTTTGCGTGTACACTTCCCCTTTAAAGAAATTTATTACTTGCCCGTGAAGAGATCACCCGTTTAATAAACATACAGCTTTATTACACATTGTGTAATACCAAAACGCGTGCTTATGTACTCTCGGAACACGTTTCACGAACAAATATTGAAAGCTCTCAACATCCCTTAGCGTATTCAACGACATTGTGTGTGGAGATGATAGATCACTGGAAGGAGCTTATGCACACTCGATGACCCCAGCAACCTTGTTGCTAGGCTGACGTCACATGGCATTGTTTCGCCGATGGATCTTGCAACAAAATTCAACAAATTACGTCATCGGGTATTGTGACGTCATTGTAAACTTTGAGCTGCAAGGCCCCGTTCCACAAGGCGATCGTACTCTAGCGCAACGAGAGTCTTTAGTCTAAGTTAAATTATGTGAGTTGTGATAGCCTTAGCACTACGATAATTTTGTTGGACGAACGCCTGAATTCTAAAGGTGGACCATTGTATGATATTAAATTCATACGTTTCCACTTTTGACGTGTTTGAAGTATTATTCTGTTAAACTCAATTGGATTATGCCATGGATCGTGTAGGTGTCATTCAGCCTATTTACACTTAACAGTATAATTCTAAAAACATTATAAATGACGAGTAATACATAAAATACTAAACTCGCTCTCGTGTAAAACCAATTTTATGAAACTCGTGAATAGTTGTGGTATCTGACGAGCTTTCGCTCGTCAGATACCAGAACTATTCACTCGTTTCATAAAATTGGTATTACACGGGAGCTCGTTTAGTATTCTATATTAATGCTCCATTACCGCTGGATCCAGCGTGGAATTCCACAAATAATAATTATGATAAGAGGGCCTTCGAACGTATTTGTAAAGAATTTAATGTTTCTATGAGTAAAGATTGGCGCATTAAAGGACCTAGCCATGGTCTAGGTATTCCGTACAATGGACAAAAAACTGTTAAAGAAAAAAGTGATTATTTAATTAAAAAAGGTCAGATCCCTCCAAGCTTTGCTCTCTCGAGTAAAGAGTTTAATGCAGATCGTATGAACTTTGATAGTGGCATTCCTTATATTATAACAAAGTTTGTGCATCCAAACGATACAACAGACGCTTAGAATGAATATCTGATCGAAAAAACGGAAAATAATTTTACTAACCCAGGATTTGAAAGAGTTAATGAATCGATAAGAACTTATGTATGGGCAATTCTCGCTGCACAATCGCCAACACGAACGTCCATTATCGGTTCTGGGACGGCGCTTGATGCGCAAAAACAGTTTGTTGCAAACGTGGAGGACGCCATTAATTCACCAGTTGACATACCATCGTCTATAAAGCGTTATCAAGATGTATTACAGTACGCTCAATCCAAAGTGGACTACGTTTATGCGCCGGGATTATACATGTCTCCGAGTAATATGGAACTTGAGATTGGTCAAGTGATAGGCTATAATAATAAAATTGTTATTGCTACCGATCAACAAAAAACAGGTATAAATTCAGATATTAACGTCGAATTAATAACGCAAACAATCACAGGCGAAAAGGGAATAGTCAAGCCACAAACACCACATGTTTCACAAACATCTACTGACGCACAAGTGTCACCGCATATTGTGGCTAAAAATCAACAACATATTGATGAAAAAACAGCGCTTGTAGTGGGTGGAGTCGCGGTTGGTTTACTCATGATTTGGTTAAATAGTTTTTAGCGGATACGTACAACAGCCCTGCAATTGCTACGATCAGTGCCCACAAGTTTTGACTAAGCCAAGTGGTGGTCTTAGCTAATAAATTCAAGAGCCAGGAAACAACACTCCCTATTATACCGGGAAGTGCAGACGCGGCTTTCTCAGCGAGCTTTCCCAGTGCTGAACCTAATGCTTTTAAATGCTTTTTTATCCACTCTTTTATACCATCCGACGTAGGCGGTGTACTACCACCTGTACCACCTGTACCACCGGTTAACGAGAGAGAGTCAAAGTCGATATAATAAATCCCAACGCGGTTAAAATACTGGCAATTGTTATTCCCTGTTCTCTGAACAATGTTTTAATTTCATCGGCCAGTGTAGTGTCATCGTTGAGGACTTGATCGATAGTTTCTCGAATTTGACTGATTTGCGAACGAAGTGCCTTTCTATTACTGGAAGCCGCTTCGAGGCGGGCCTATCTTTCCTCTTCTAAGTTGCGCAATCTTTCAGCAACGCGGCGTCTACTGAACTCATCGCCCGCCTGTTCAAGTTTTGTTTTCTCGTAAACTATATGCTTGTCGATTTCGGATATCTTGGCTGTATTATTCATGAGTTCTCCCCGCATTGTTCGCATAACCTTGTCAAGACCTCGTAATTCCCTAATACTGAACTCCGAATATGGTACCTGTAACGTGGAATTATTATAATAGGTATCTAAGATTTCTCCGAGTCCGTCCGAGGCCACCATCGAGGAAGCTTCCAAATTATCTGTGTTACTGAGTTTATTACTCACAGTCCGAAGAGCCTTAGTAGTCTTCGCGGGAAGTCGTTGGTAGTTCACAAAACCTAATTTATCACGAACAGTGCTGATACCGTGTTTAGTGTATATCGTAGACAAGGCTAGGGGCTTACGAGTACGAGAATGCATAAGATCAATATCAGGAGCGTCACGCAGTCGCAATATTCCTTTACTATCTCTCGTAAACTTTGTATATTCACGAACAATAGGACTATCATTTTTAAAGGTATCGTAATAATCATTGACGGTTGATTGTAAAATTTCATCTTTAAGATTCGTGCCACTAAAGCTGGTTTCATCAGTACCCTCTTCGATTGTATTCGGGTTATCGAAATAATCTAGATCAAAATCATCCATTTTAACCATAATAAACATATGGTTATATAATTTCAATATAACAATGTCTTCGCTATACGGACGCAAGTTAAACCCACAACGTAGACTTCGAGATCCATTAGGGGTCAAAGCAATTCGTCAGTCTGTAACTATAACTAATAACCCTAGTACCATCGATCAGAATCAAACGCTTCTGGTTCGCTTTCCTAATCTCGGCGCACACGATGTGTTAGTTCCGGGGACTGTCCGACTAGCATTTACGATTAGTTTGACTTCTACCGACGTTAACAGGGAGCCCGTTCAGAACATAGGTCGTGCTATCGAAAGAAAATCGCGATTAAAATTAGCGGTAATGAAGTTTTGAGTATCGACGTATACTATTGTTACATGGATCTCTGGAGAACGGATAAAGAGCGGGAAAACTTACAGTACCAAGGTATTTGTAATCGGAACACATTGAGACTGCGCGTAGGTGCTGAAAATGGTGATGGTACCGTCGTAAAAGATAAGGCCATTGCCGACGCATTAGGTAACCGATTCTATATTCCCCTAGACTTTGAATTACTAGACTCCCACATGCCTTTTTATCAAGCATCCCTAGGCGATAGGTTATAATACGAACTCACTTTTAATGACTACGGCAGAGTAATCAGAGCTGGTGAAGATGCTAGCTATTCCATTGACAATATCTCGCTGGAGTACGATATGATAACGGATCCGGAATTAGCCAGACAAATTCGTAACCATTATACCAGAAGTTTAGCCATTTTGTACGATCGCGTGCTTCGACACCGAAAGATCACGAGGGACAAAAAAGATACGATGTGGAATATCAATCTAAACGTCCCCACGAGGTCGTTGAAGGGAGTTTTAATGTTGTTCGAGGACCCCTCCGATGCGTTTAAAAGAAATACCGAGAAGTTTTATAATCCCAAGATTACAAAAGTAGAATTGACTATCGAGGGCGTTCCTAATCAACTATATAGCCAAGGAATGCTAGCGTATCACCATTGGGATGAGATTAAAAAACTTCCTTCTATAAAACGAAGCCCGGAAGTTATCGCGGTTGTGAAAGATCTGTCTCTCAGGGGTGTATCGATGGGTGAATATCTCACCACGAAGTACGCGCTATGGCTCGACATGCGAACAACGGACGATGACCAATTACACGGCAGTGGGAGGAGAATAGAAAATGCTAGCGAGGGTGTCACTATACAGATAACGAAGCTCCAGGAAACGGCTGGTAAATTAAACATATATTTGTACGTGATTATGGATGCGCAACTTAATATACAGAACGGACGATTCGTGCAAGCAATCTATTAATAATCTTTTACCTAAAGATCCGCACTGCGCTATCATATGCGGGCAAACGGGCTGTGGAAAAACAGCTTTTATTCTAGATATTTTACAAAGTCATTATAGGGACGTTTTCGATCATATTATTCTGTGTCCGACTATAAGCGTTAATAAAACATACCTATCGAGAGATTGGGTAATGAATGATGACGGGGTACACAGAGTCGATCTGGGCGATCGTTTACAAGACTGTTTACGAGTATGTCACGAAAAATACAAAGGAGAATCAACCCTTTTCGTAATAGACGACTACAGCGCGAGTAAAGAACTCACAAAAAAGAAAGATATGCTTTCGTATTTAGCATTCTCCGGACGGCATACTCAGCATAGCGTTTGGGTACTTACTCAAAAATACAACTCTGTCCTGAAAGATCCCAGAGAGCAAACCAAATGGGTAGCGTTGTTTCATTGCAAAGATCGAGATTCATTCGAGGAATGTTTACGCGAAAATGATGTTATTTATACCAAGCTCGAACGAGATAAAGTCAGAAAACTGTTATTGGCAACGAAGCACTGTAAACTCGTATTAAAAACCGATCAACCAGCTGCTTATGCAATTGCCTAGCCAAATGTGGCAAAATTATGGCCAAATGTAGCAAAATGTGGTAAAATGTAGCAAAAATGTAGCAAAAATATAGTAAAATGTAGCAAATTGAACATTATCGGTTAATATGACATAAAATGTGGCTCGAAATCATCATTCTTTCGCAACAGTTCATTATTACGGGATGTATTGGATATGTCATATTATATTATGTTAGACTTAAATATCTCCTTAGGTATTACATAATGAAATGCGACGAACTCATCGAACAAATGCTAAAAGAATCTGATGCAGATCATGCAGATCAACATGTAGATAAATCTTTAGATAAACATAGAGAAAGACTCGCGGCTTTGGTAGCCCGTGGAAAATGTTCCCAATATTTGGGGGAAAATTATACCATCGAAAAAATTGATAACATGACCGATGAAGAGATTAAAAAACTGTACGCGCGTTACGAGTCTAGACTGGGAGCTACCATGACTAAAACGATAGGGTCGGCTATATTACAACTATACACAGTCGTAGCTAGTACGTTTCTCCCTATCCCGGCAGAACATTGCATGTATTTATGCGGAGGAAAGCGAAATTAATAAATCATTCAAATATTAATCCGATTAAAACATGGGCCCTAGTAGGAGTTGCTGGTTTAGCTGCTGTATGGTTCTTTTATAAGACCGGAGAAGAGAAAACGTCACCCCCGACGCCACAACAACAAGTTCAATTAGAGGTTAGCCCCCATATAATGCTATAAGAAGCATGACTACTCCAGTTACAGACAGTAAAATGTTGGTAAACGAAACGTATCATTCAGCGGTGGTCACCGGCTTGGCCATTGGCTATGCCCGTATAGCTAAAATGATTACTAAAGCCACAGCTCCCAAGCTAGATTTTAATGGATTTGATATCGGTATAATGATTCTGGATATTGGATTATCTATGGCTACAAAAGATATGCTCATCAAACAAGGGCTTATCCCGGAAGACATAATGAAGTAATTAATTAAACATTTGAATATTTTATATTATTAAATATGGCAACAATTGCGATGATGGTCGGTGGAGCTATTGTTAATGCTCTAGCTTTTTCGGGGAGTAATTTTCTATTTTCTAGTATGAGGGAATCAAACGCTAAAGAAGTTGAAGAGGAGCGTAAACGACATAACAAAGCTTTAGAACAACTTGAAGCAGCTCAGTCACAATATGCGCGGCGGAGAATGAAGAGATTAGATTTTATTCATGAAGAGTGAGTGAGTGAGTGAGTATGGTTTTACGCCGCTTTTAGCAATATTCCAGCAATATCACGGCGGGGGACACCAGAAATGGGCTTCACACATTGTACCCATGTCGGGAATCGAACCCGGGTCTTCGGCGTGACGAGCGAACGCTTTAACCATCAGGCTACCCGATCGCCCCTATTCATAAAGAACTGCGTAAGGAAGGACATTCAATTCAAACGTTTAAGGATGTCGAATCTGCCATGCACGAATACTTCCTCGTTTATGGGAAAAAACTTGACCCAATACCGAGACCAACAATGAGTCAGTTTTATACACCCACAGAGCCTCAGAAAGACCGCGAGGTCGCATTTGTGATAATTGGGTTATCTGCTGTATTGATTTTCAGCTATACCATAACTCCGCATAAACCATGACCTAGTTAGAGCGACAGCTAATCTATAAATAGCGTTGGCTGACTGCCTAATCAATATTGTAGATGTGATTTGCATTTAGATAAATGATATGATAGATGTATAAACCATGAATCATTGCAGATTTACACTCATGGGGAAAAGAACTCTATGTAACCAACGCTGTGTTGATATTTACTGCGGCATACACAATTATTACATCAGGCGCGGAAACATAAACTATACGTGTTCTGTATGCTGGATAGGGGTCAAAGGTCGTTATTGTTTATGTAAGGAACACGGTGCTGATAGGGTCAGGAACCAGATTATTTATGCTAGGAAGAGAGATTACATCAATGAGAGGAATAGGTTGAGGAGAATACGTATTTAGATATATGAAAAACAACCAATTAGACATTTGACTCATTTTGCATATACCATTCAACCACAATGGTTTTTGTCAGAGAGTTGAAGGCTATGGCAAAGCAAAGTGGTCTACGTGGATATTCTCGAATGATAAAAGCTGAATTGATCGATTTACTCGGTTTGGAATACAACAAACCCCAGACTGTTAGAGAACTCAAAGCTCAAGCGAGAAACAGTGGGCAGAATGAGAAGAGCTGAATTGATCGCTTTACTAGATAATAATGATGTTCAACATAATGATGATGATAAACAACAACAACAAGAATTAATATTTGTACCCACATCCGCCGGCGTTGGTAAATATCTAAGAGGTTGGAAGATGGATATTAATTCCAACATGGATGTTAACGATATTAAGCCCATCATATCGAGTAAAATTAACGAGGAATTAGATGATTTACATAGTATAAAATACCAGCTGACGATTAAAATGTTATTGAGTAAAAGTAACGCAGACGATAGCACCGAATATACCGAACCATATTTTCGAAGCAATCAAGAAGTTATAACCGAATCCGATACTATAAACGCATCGTTGGCTACATCAATTCAGAGAATACAGGAAACTTTAGAACGCTGGACTAATAGAGATTCGGGTTGGGGTGTGGATAAAATCGATAGTTTATATTTAGATATAGCAAATTATATGCCTTTCAAAGGTGGATCTTATATAGATTTACCCCCGTATTATAAGAAGAAAAAAGCCATAATTAACGTAAAAAATAAATCCGATGACTGTTTAAGAATGATGATAAGATCTGCATTGTTCCCCGTAGATTCTAAAATTGCAAATAGACCTTCTAGTTATCCCCAAAACGATGGACTCAACTTCGATGGTATAGACGAACCTACACCAATATCACAAATTGATAAGGTGGAAAAGCAAAATAATTTAGCTATAAATGTTTTCGGACATTCTAAGGGAATTGTTGTACACAGGATAAGCTCCGCTCCGGAATATATCCCCAGAATCAATTCATTTCTGATCGAAAAAGATGGTAAATATCATTATACATGGATAAAGAGTTTAAACAGGCTATTATACGATCAAACAAAACATAAGGAAAAGAAATATTTCTGTGAAAGATGCCTGCATGGGTACAGCAGACAAGATCTATTAGAAGCGCATAAAGAAGACTGCAGAGGTGTTGGACAGACCGCTATCAGGATCGATATGCCTAAAGAGGGAAAAGATATATTAAAATTTGAACATTATTGTAATCAAATGCCAGTACCATACGTAATTTACGCCGACTTCGAAGCGCTTATCAAACCCATAGAATATACCAACCGTAGTAATCAAGATAGTTTTACGTACAAAACTCAAGAACATATTCCTTGTGGGTTTGGCTATATAGTTGTAAGGTATGATGGGAAAACAAACACGCCCGTGATTTACAGAGGTCCCGATGCAGCGGGAAAGTTCCTAGAATATCTACAAAACGAAGAGAGAATAATCAGGGAAAAATTATCGCGTAGGAAACCCATGTGTATGACGAGGGATGATTGGAGGGTCTATAAGAAGTCAACGAGTTGTCATGTTTGTAACAAACCCCTGAATGGGGATTCCGTAAGAGATCATTGCCTCATAACGAGTGTAACTTGAAACTAAAAATGAATTCTCAAACAATACCCATCCCCATTGTGTTTCATAACCTTAGGGGATACGATTCACATCTCATCATGCAAGCTATCTCAAAGACCGACGGCGGTTTAACGTGCATTCCCAATAATATGGAAAAATACATATCGTTCTCGTTGACTAAATATATACATTATAGGTACAAGGATGGGAAATCTAGAATAAAGCAAAGTAATGGGCTTAGATTCACAGACTCCGTACAGTTTCTGTTATCTTCCCTGGACAATTTAGATAATGCGAACAATCCCGATGATTTTGCGATAACAAATAAATATACCGATAAGATAACTCGTCATTTGTTGCTGAGAAAAGGTGTATATCCTTACGAATATATGGATGATTGGTCTAGATTCGAAAAAACTGAATTACCACCCCTTGAATCATTCAATAATAACTTAACAGAATCTAAAATAACAGATGCTGATTATGAACACGCTCTGACGGTGTGGGATAAATTAGGTTGTAAGAATTTAGGTGATTATCACGATCTGTACTTAAAAATCGATGGACTGTTACTCGCCGATATATTCGAGATATTTAGAAAGACATGTTTAAAACAATACGGCTTGGACCCGGCATGGTGCTATTCCAGTCCCGGACTATCATGGGATGCATTGTTGAAGAAGACCGGCGTAGAACTAAAACTACTCACAGATTACGATATGCACTTGTTTATTGAGAAAGGATTAAGAGGTGGTATATCGATGGCAGCGAAAAGGTATTCTAAGGCTAATAATAAATTAGTGGACGGATACGATCCGAGCAAACCCGACACGCACATATTATATCTGGATGCTAACAGTTTGTACGGATGGGCTATGAGTCAACCTTTACCCACGGGTGGTTTTGAGTGGATCGATGAGAATAATATCAATGTGAATGATGCGAATAAAGGGTACATACTAGAAGTTGACTTGGAATATCCAAGTTCGTTACATAAAGATCATAACAGTTATCCCCTAGCTCCCGAAAGATTAATGGTTAATAAAGATTGGATGTCGGAATATCAATGCTCCTTGATGGGTAATAGTAGGTTAGCTAACGTAGAAAAACTCGTACCAAATTTGATGGATAAAACAAAATATATAGTTCACTACAGAAATCTCCAGTTATATCTATCGTTAGGTATGAAACTTAAGAAAATACACAGAGTTCTAAAGTTTGATCAAAGTCCTTGGATGGAGCCCTATGTAAGGTTGAACACAGATTTAAGAAAGATAGCTACCAGCGATTTCGAAAAGAATCTGTATAAGCTCATGAATAACTCAGTATTTGGTAAAACTATGGAGAATCTAAGGAAGCGTGTTGATGTTAAATTAGTCAGATCTAATGAGGAAGAAAGACTCAGGAAACTTATAGCCAGTCCGGCTTTTAACAGAAGCAAGATATTCGATAACGACTTAGCTGCGTTGCATATGCAGAAAAGTAATATAAAATTATATAAAATAACAGACCGGTGTACGTCAGTATGAGTATTCTCGACTTGTCAAAACACTTAATGTATGACTTTTATTACAACGAACTTAAGAAGCAATACGGCGATAGTTGTGAGGTGTTATATACCGACACAGATTCTTTGTTGATGGAAATACAAACCGAGGATGTGTATAAAGATATGGCAGAAAAAATAGATATGTACGACACGAGCGATTACCCAAAAGATAATCCACTGCACAGCGTACTAAATAAACAGGTGTTAGGTAAGATGAAGGATGAATGTGCTGGGACTCTTATAGCGGAGTATGTAGGATTAAGATCTAAGATTTATTCTATAAAGAAGTCCGATAATGGAGAGATAAGAAAAGCTAAGGGCGTTAAGAAGTATGTTGTAAAAAAGCATATCAAACACGAACAGTATAAAGAATCATTATTCAACGGTAGAACGTTCAAACACGAGATGAACTCTTTAAGAAGTTACAATCATAGGATATATGGATTAAGAATGAACAAGACATCATTATCCCCCTTAGATACAAAGAGATGGATTGATAATGATGGTGTAACTACCTATGCTTATGGTCATGGTGGTAATACCGTACCGTTGGGAACTATGAACAACTCTTCTCGTACAATGCCCTACCCGGTCCATCTTGAAGATAATAAAGAATAGGCTCTCCTTCTTTCGTAACCAATCGACTAATGTTATATGTCTTAAGGGACCATATGGGATTGATTGCGCGACGTAGGCCTCCTTCGAGTTCACCGGGCTGGTATAAATATCTTACCCTTACTCTATCCGGAAGTTTTCGTTCTTTGCCTCTTCTCGGTGCTGAAGATTCGGAAGTCACGGATTTCATTTTAGTAGCATCGGATGGTTTCTTCCCTATTAATCTCGTTACTTCATTATTCAGAGCTGATACAACGGCTGATAATCGTGTCACCCATTCGGTTGATCTCAATCGCTCGGATTTCATTTCGATCCCATACTGATAGCCAAACAAACGTTCCGCTAATGTCCTGTTAAATCTTTCGACGATAGCTTGACTACGGTGGGCCTCTTTTTCACCACGCCTGATTTCGACATCGTGCTTTGTTAACAGTTTAGTTATCGATCCCATAAACTCGCGACCGGGATCTACTTGAAATAGCTTAGGCCATTTTAGCGGTCTGCTTTTATATATGCGGCTCAGTGCATTAGCTACTTCTGTTGAACCTTTCGAGGTTAAAGGTTCAGCCTCTTTGTATCGACTAGCAACATCCACTACCGTTAAAGCGTATTTATACGTTTTGCGTCTTACCTTATCGCGGGGAAGAAACAAGAGGTCAGCCTGATGAACTTCATTCGTTGTAAATATATCAAACTTCTTCCTCGGTATATAATGCGGTGCTGGTAAATATATTTGCCACATCGCTTGTTTCTTTAACCAATCCTTGGCTACATCTTTAGATACCTTAGCCGCGGTGGCTAATGTTTTTATTGCTCCTACACCTTTCCAATATCCTCGTGGGCTATAGTAAATTTTATTCATTATTAATTAATATTGATATTTCTTTTAAAACGACTTTCGCTGAATCACATCATCATTTTTATACTAATAGAAGCATTGATTGGCTCCAGGTGGTGGTGAGCTAGAGTCAGTTTAGTTTAATCTCATGACTATCGTTGAATCGCATGATTATTTACACATAAAAAATTCCCCCTGTAGTAGCGGTATAGGTATATAAATCTGGCTCTAGCGGGGTTGCGGCAGAACCCCCATTACCTATACTACTCATTGTCCCCCACATCGCGGGTCTTGAACATCTTAAAGGAAAATATTTCCCAGTCAACATTTTAGTCACTGCAAGCTTTATCTATGATATACCCCTGTCACATGTAGCGTGACATTGTCACTCCATCGTGACGCATGTCTAGTTGATGAGTCAGGTGTAGGCGATCAATCCTACAAACTGTTGAAAAATGGTGTTTTAAATCAAAGATGAAAAAAACATTTTTAATACTGCCCCAAATCACATTTACAATCAAGTACAAAGTGAATTCTGATTCATTTTGGATTGGGATGTGAGAACTCTTTTTATTTATTTATTTCATGTGTTCTATTTCATTAACAGATGCAAGTCATGCTCACAACCTTGACAAACACTGTTTGTGACACGTTTGAAATCGATACTACGTCTAATAATGCGCGGATATTTCTCATGCTGATAATATAAACAATTTGCCTCTGTAAATGAATTATTGTAAATAGGTTTAGAGCGGGCATTCAAAGGTGTTATATCCTAATAGCTAATCCATTTAACTTGTTGTTCCTAACTCGATTAATCCCCACCCAACCGCCATTCCCCATACTCCCTCCACCTCTGTAACTGTACTCTGACTTCCACACGAAGATGATAGATGGTGCAGATAACGCTCGGCTTGCTCTCCATCTTCTCACAACATTCACGTCAGTTGGTTGATCTTCTGGCGAGACAAAACCCCTCTACAGTTTTAATAACGTTCCCTTTGTTCAGTAATGCACACTAATATATATGTGTGTCTGTATTGAGAGTTTATGTGTACACTGTAACGCTCACTGACAGTAGAAACCAGCACAAACTGGCGGCGTCACAATCCAGCTGATGAAACAGGTCTTGTCAGGTCAATAAAACCATTAACTATATTACAAAAGACGGTGATTGCTTCATGATTGAACTTTCTTTAGGGTAAAGCACAACATTAACTATATCGAGTAGAACATTGCTGCCATCGTACGTAGTAATTATTGCCAACGTTGGTCTTAGTAACACATAGATGAATATTAATTGTACTTTTAGCTTTTCTGACTTTTTTGGTGCAATTAGCGATCTGTGGGTCATCTGCTTCGAATCATTCCCGTCTTCTGAGAGATATGTTTGCTCACTACAGTGATAGAACAAGACCTGTCTTTAATCAGTCAGAGATTGTTGTAGCTAAACTGTCAGTAAAGACGAGGCACATTCTCGACCTGGAGGAGGTTCTACAGCAAATCTCTCTACTTGCTACTCTCAGTGTGGAGTGGAGAGACAATTTCCTTGTATGGAACGCATCAGAATATGGCGGGATTTCCCGACTTCATGCGAATGCAAACGAAGTTTGGTTGCCAAAATTGTACCTCGTAGATGGCTTGCCAAACGACCAGACAACAGACATAGAATCTGGGTTTTCCTGCAGCGTTGATTCTACGGGGCATCTGAGAGTGAGTTTCTGTCCCGTAAGTATTTCTAAGTTCCCTTTCGACGTTCAGGTTTGTCATCTGGATTTTCTACCAAGAAACTACCCGACTGACGAATTCGATCTAACTTTTGACCACAACGATCGCAATCCTCTATCAGTGAAACTCAAGCATGGAGAATGGGATCTCGTGTCGGCTAAATATGACAAACGTATTGCAAGTCATACATCGGAAGTCGTGCGACAAAGACTCCGCCTTCCCTTGATCTTGGGACGTATGCCGTTGTTCTCCATGCTGAACATCATTATCCCCATTAACGTCATCTCCTTCCTCAACGTCCTCGTCTTCATAATTCCCCCGAGCACAGGTGAGAAGCTGTCGGTGTCGGTGACAGGGCTCCTGGCTCCAGCTGTGTTTCTAAGTTACATCAGTTCTCTCATTCCCAACTCCTCCGAGGACCCATCCCTCCTTCTCATCTACATCTCAATCCTCCCTCGTCTTCAGAAGTCTCTCCATACTCGGCTCCGTTGTCGTCACTAAAGCCTACCACACACCCGACTCGGTGTCCATCCGTCCGTGCCTCGTCAAACTAGTGCGTGCCACCAGGGGACACTCGACTGACACCATAGAGTGCATATCTGAACATTGACCCTGTCTGACACCATACAGTCTAGACCCTGTCTGACACCATACAGTCTAGACACTGTCTGACACCATACAGTCTAGACCCTGTCTGACACCATACAGTCTAGACCCTGTCTGACACCATACAGTCTAGAACCTGTCTCACACCATACAGTCTAGACCCTGTCTCATCCCATACCGTCTAGACCCTGTCTGAACATTGACATCACAGTCTAGACCCTGTCTGACACCACACAGTCTAGACCCAGTCTGACACCATACAGTCAAGACCCTGTCTGACACCATACAGTCTAGACCCTGTCTGACACAATACAGGCTAGACCCAGTCTGACACCATACAGTCTAGACCCAGTCTGACACCATACAGTCTAGACCCTGTCTGACACCATAAAGTCGAGACATTGTCTGAACACTGACATACAGTCTAAACCCTGTCTCACACCACACAGTCTAGACCCAGTCTCACACCACACAGTCTAGACCCAGTCTCACACCATACAGTCTAGACCCAGTCTCACACCACACAGTCTAGACCCAGTCTCACACCACACAGTCTAGACCCAGTCTCACACCATACAGTCAAGACCCAGTCTCACACCATACAGTCTAGACACTGTCTGACACCATACAGTCTAGAACCTGTCTAAACACTGACATACAGTCTGGACCCAGTCTGAGACCATACAGTCTACACCCTGTCTGACACAATAAAGTCTAGACACTGTCTGACACAATACAGCCAAGAACCTGTCTGAACACTGACATACAGTCTAGACCCTGTCTGACACCATACAGTCTTAAACTTATCTGGCACCATACAGTCTAGACCCTGTCTGACACCATACAGTCTTAAACTTGTCTGACACCATACAATCTAGACCCTGTTTGAACACTGGCATACAGTCTAGACCCAGTCTCACACCATACAATCTAGACCCTGTCTAAACACTGACATACACTCACACCACAAAGTCTAGACCCTGTCTGACACCATTAAGCCTAGACACTGTCTGAACACTTACATACAAACTAGACCCTGTCTCACACCACACAGTCTTGGCACTGTTTCACACCATACAGTCTAGACCCTGTCTGACACTATACAGTCTAGACCCAGTCTCAAACCATACAGTCTTGGCACTGTTTCACACCATACAGTCTAGACCCAGTCTGACACCATAAAGTCTACACCCTGTCTGACACCATAAAGTCTAGACACTGTCTGACACCATACAGTCTAGACCCTGTCTGAACACTGACATACAGTCTAGACCCTGTCTGACACCATACAGTCTTAAACCTGTCTGACACCATACAGTCTAGACCCTGTCTGAACACTGACATACAGTCTAGACCCAGTCTCACACCATACAGTCTAGACCCAGTCTCACACCATACAGTCTAGACCCTGTCTGACACCATACAGTCTAGACCCAGTCTCACACCATACAGTCTAGACCCTGTCTGAACACTGACATACAGTCAAACCACAAAGTCTAGACCCAGACTGACACTATACAGTCTAGACCCAGTCTCAAACCATACAGTCTTGGCACTGTTTCACACCATACAGTCTAGACCCTGTCTGACACCATACAGTCTAGACCATGTCTGACACAATAAAGTCTAGACACTGTCTGAACTCTGACATACAGTCTAGACCCAGTCTGACACCATACAGTCTAGACCCTGTCTGAACACTGACATACAGTCTAGACCCTTTTTGACACTATAAAGCCTAGACCCAGTCTGACACCATACAGCCTAGACCCTGTCTGAACACTTACATATAGTCTGGACCCAGTCTCACACCATACAGCCTAGACCCTGTCTGAACACTGACATTCAGTCTAGACCCTGTCTGAACACCATAAAGTCTAGACCCAGCCTGACACCATACAGCCTAGACCCTGTCGGAACACTGACAAACAGTCTAGACCCTATTTGACACCATACAGTCTAGACCCAGTCTGACACCATAAAGGCTGGACACTGTCTGACACCATACAGCCTAGACCCTGTCTGAAAACTGACATACAGTCTGGACCCTGTCTCACACCATACAGTCTAGACCAAGTTTGACACCATACAGTCTAGACCCTGTCTGAACACTGACATACAGTCTAGACCCTATTTGACACCATACAGCCTAGACCCAGTCTGACACCATACAGCCTAGACCCTGTCGGAACACTAACAAACAGTCTAGACCCTATTTGACACCATACAGTCTAGACCAAGTCTGACACCATACAGTCTAGACCCTGTCTGAACACTGACCTTCAGTCTAGACCCTGTCGGAACACCATAAAGTCTAGACCCAGCCTGACACCATACAGCCTAGACCCTGTCGGAACACTGACAAACAGTCTAGACCCAGCCTGACACCATACAGTCTAGACCCTGTCTGAACACTGGCATACAGTTTAGACCCTGTCTGAACACTGGCATACAGTTTAGACCCTGTCTGAACACTGGCATACAGTTTAGACCCTGTCTGAACACTGGCATACCGTTTAGACCCTGTCTGAACACTGGCATACAGTTTAGACCCTGTCTGAACACTGGCATACAGTCTAGACCCTGTCTGAACACTGGCATACAGTTTAGACCCTGTCTGAACACTGACCTTCAGTCTAGACCCTGTCTGAACACCATAAAGTCTAGACCCAGCCTGACACCATACAGCCTAGACCCTGTCGGAACACTGACAAACAGTCTAGACCCAGCCTGACACCATACATTCTAGACCCTGTCTGAACACTGGCATACAGTTTAGACCCTGTCTGAACACTGGCATACAGTTTAGACCCTGTCTGAACACTGGCATACAGTCTAGACCCTGTCTGAACACTGGCATACAGTTTAGACCCTGTCTGAACACTGGCATACAGTCTAGACCCTGTCTGAACACTGGCATACAGTTTAGACCCTATCGCATGATCGTCTCTATTTTCTTATGCAACATACCTGACAATTGTATTTGATAAATCGCGTATTATGAAAACATATCTCGCTTTCACACAAATACGCCGAGATAAAACACACAGTGGACATAGATCACGATGCAGTTGTTTCTGATATGTTGTTACCTTGACAATGTTTAAAAAAGCAGAGCAGTGAACCGTCGTATGAGTTAAGTCACAGCTTCATTTGATGTTGAAGACGTGTATTTTCATAAAACAACAAGTTCATTAAACACTGAAAGTGTCACATTAAAATATTTGAACACATGTTGATAGGTGTTTTACTGCTGCAAATCAGAACATCGTGTAACTTTAAAAGGTCAAGCAATAACAACACACTTCAAACAAAAAAGAAACGCACAGGTAGATTTTTAGTATATTTATTGTACATAATAAAGTCGATATATTTGACTTAATATCATAGATACAAACATGAAATTTTGGAGCTCGATAGTCACATGTTGTCGTTGTACAAAGGCATTGAAAACTGTTCATTGTCATGTCACATAGGGCCACACAACTCGTGTGACCGCCCCGGGCAGCAATCACGGCTCTGCATCTCCTCGGCACGGACTGGATAAGTGTATGAATTCTGTCCTGCGGAATTCTGCGCCATTCTGCATTCGCGTTGGCCAGTTGTGGGAGTGACTTTGACGTTGACGTACACGTCGATCGAGTTCATTCCAGAGGTGTTCGATTGGTTAGAGATCTGGAGATCTTAACGGCCAGGGCAAGGCGATGATGTTGGCATTATGAAGGTAGTCTACCGTGACACGAGCTGTGTGCGGTGGAGCGTTGTCCTGTTGAAACAGCTACCTCTGGCAGTCAATGAAGAATTTGATTCATGTAGCGATTTGCTGTCAATTTTCCCTTAACAACAACCAAGTCAGATCTCGTGGTGAAGGATACAGAAATTGTCGAATTCACGTACACAATGTGGGGCAAAATGCTCATTTCAACGACGATAAACACGTTGTCTTCCATCTCTCCGGTGAAGATGAAATCGTGATTCATCGCTAAACCACACGCATTTCCAGTTTCTCAAATTCCAAGGCTTTAAGGTATGGCATCAACGTAAGCGTCGCTGTCGGTGGATCTGTTGCAAAACAGGGACGATAACTTGTCTTCTGGGTCGGACTCCAACCTCGCGAAGATGGTTCCTGACAGTCTAGTCCGATACTTCCTCAAACCAGGGATGCGTCCTGCAGTCTCCGTAGCTGTTGCATTGTGATGACGTAGGCGGAACAGTCGAATGTAGCGATCCTGTGCAGTAGTGGAATTGAACTGTGTATATCGGTCACAAAGGCGGCAAATAGTGCTGTGGTGGACGTTAAAGTGGAGGGCAACAGAAGACTGCCATTCCCCTCTTTGGATACGTCCTATGTCGATGTTCCGATCGGCAGCTCTGTGTCTAGACATTTTCGAACTTGAATGAATGACAAATGATTGGCTTATGCTTGCCACTGCTACGTGTTACGAATGCCATAACTTGCACGTGCATTTTGCTTTGCTGTTTTCCTCCATGATATTTTGGAACAAGTGTGAAAACAATGCCGTTTATGACATTGCAAATCGACAATGGCTACATTTTGACGTACCGTTTGTCGAATATCATGCCACCAACATTTTCCAATAACATATATCCAATTCATATACCGGATTTTTTGCAGTGAACTACATACTACCTGTGCGTTTCCTTTTTTGAAGAGTGTATTCATCCTACGATCCAGTTAATCCCGGGTGTCGATAAAGAGACGCTAGTTACACACTGCATTATTTTAAAGACACATTATTGTTTCATATATCTTCACAATATCTCAATTCTGTACTTTACATGTCTCCTCGTGGCGGTCGGGTAGCCTAATGGTTAAAGCGTTCGCTCGTCACGCCGAAAACCCGGGTTCGATTCCCCCCATCGGTTCTGGTGTCCCCTGTCGTGATATTGCTGGAATATTGCTAAAATCGGCATAAAACACAACTCACTTTTTGACCCGCTCTCAGGAGTCGACAACAGCTGAAACTTGTGTGAACAGACACAGTGGACGTGTCGAGTCAACGTGACGCATTGACTGAACACAACGTGCGCCGCATCACATTCAACCGCAGTCCCCCTGCTGCTGTGCAGTGGAACCGGATTCACCCGTCACACACGGAGCTCCGTTTATTCAGTTATATATCACTGCGTGTCGGTTGTGTGAGGGCATAGGTCTGTGATCTGTGAACGATCCGAAAAGGGGGCACAGGAAGTGATAAATGTAACACATATTACTCAAGTTCAAGATTATTTACTTTTATTCTTCAATAATTCAAACTAATGTTTACAAAATACATAATTTTTAAAATATAATTTATGAAATAACCCTCCATAGAAATATATTTACTTTCATCGGAATATGTTGCATATTTGCACTGCTTGGACTTGGGAAATCAACATGACATATCTCATTGAAGGGGTGGTTGTAGAAATGATGAAAACATGCTGAACGAACTAACTTGACTAAATAACAGGATTTTTATCTATTTCGAAATTCGAAATGGTACTTATGTGGCAGTTGGTTTTAGATATCAACCAAACAGTGATACATATTACAAATGACATACCTGGCCACCTATGATAATTCCAATTGTACACATGTAAATGTCAGAATGTGAAATATGCGATGCAACCCACGTACATAATATGCACACCTGTTCCAAGTAGTTATTAAACATTTGATTAATTCAATTGTTTCATCGTTATTGTTTCTCAGATGTACATCCGTCACTAAGTACAAAGCGAGTTCATGAGATTCGTATATCAAATGCAATTAGCTGGCTTTCGTAACTATTGATTTCCTGCCTAATATTGCGATCGCGCTGATGAATTCTGTCGACGTATTGCCACAACTCTTTAACGTACATCTACAATCCCCCACATCCAAGTTTCGTAATCAGTATTGACGCATGGCTAAGTATCATGTTGCAACTGTTCAAAGCTTGCCTGCTGCACGAATCCTCATGTTTTTTCCAGGACAAACATTGACTCATTTAATTAAAAGAGAGAAGGGCGATGATCAAACAGTGTTGAAAAGTGGCGCCGAAGAAAAGGACAGTATTTCCAACGTCATTTCTGTCGTGAACATTGGAGCATCGAAATCTTTCAAATCTTTGAGACAATGAATGAAGAGATTTATTTGAGATTCTTCTTAATCCTGTTCACGGTAACATTTGGCCGAGGGTTCCCAAACGCTAGCGATCATGTTCGGTTGCTTGGCGACGTCTTGGAGATTACGACACAAGAGTCCGACCAGTCCATGACCAGTCCAAGATGGTCAGTATCCACATGTCCATCGACATGAGGTACTTTCGGAGCATCGACAACGTATTACAGCACATCTCCTTCGTGGGCGATCTGGTCCTGTGGTGGGAGGATGAGCTTCTGAAATGGGACCCCTCCAAATATGGAGGCATATTCCACCAAATTCCACCCAAGCCTGACAGACATGAGGGAGCCAAGTCTGATCCTCGTGGACAATCTCTCCTTCGACCAGTCTTCAGCGGAACAGAACCTTCTCATTGTGTATTCAGACGGTCGGGTACAACTGATGAAGAACACGTTTTTTCAGAGTTACTGCCCTTTGGATATGTCGGACTTTCCCTTTGATGAACAAGTGTGTACATTCGAGTTCATCACATCGAACTACTGCAGCCATGAAGTCAATCTGACCTTTGATGAAGACTACATCGCTACTCTTCCAGAAAAATACAGACACGGAGAATGGATACTGTGTGATGCTAAGTACATTCGCTTGCTTGAAAATGATGTTACAGAGCAACGTGATGAAATAAATTTCATATTGAAGCTTCAGAGGAGGTCTTTGTTTTACGTTCTCAACGTTGTGTCTCCCATTGTCCTCATCTCCATCCTGAACGTCCCCGTGTTCACTGTTCCACCAGCCTCTTGTCCCTAGCCGTGTTTATGAGTTATATCACCTCGCTTATACCTACCTCTTCCGACAAACCTTCCCTTCTCATGATCTACCTTACAAGCATGCTTATTTTGAGTGGACTGTCCATCCTTGCTACGGCCATTGTGTCTGCTTGCTATGACAAAGTGAAACCTTCGCCCTTCTGCTTTGAGATCCTGCGAAGAGGTCCAAGAAAAAGGTTTCGTACCCGGGCAACGACGTTGTTGCCATGGTTACGTGGAAAGCTGCCAGTAGAATGTTGGACCAGATCTTCTTTTACGTATTTCTCTTGATAATTGTCGGAACGAAAGGTGCATTTGTCTATTTGTTTGTTTACACCAACTCCCTTTGTAGCGTTAACTCAAATCTCTGATGTGAAAGGATAATCCTAAAGCATTATGTTAAACCAAATTTCCCATTTAGATTTTTCAATCCATTAGATGGATTTGGATCAATGGTATGTTTCAGTAAATTTTCAATTCGAGGCTCAATTACAGCGCTGCAAGGATCTCATTACATGTACATCACACCCATATACGCCATATAAGTACGGTAGTTTCTTTATATTATATGAAGATATTATTTCCTCATGTTTAGCCTATCAGTTGAGGCCTAATCTTCTGACAATTATTCACATACTCACTCACTAAAACAAAGGTCAGTTCATATAGCACTGACAGTAATATGTATTCATATTAATATGAGTAACTTATTTGATATTTAGTAAGCTGTTATACTGACTGACGATATATATGTCCCCAGCGCTCTGGTGCTTGTCTTAAAAAGCGTAAAACTTTATCTGCTGTCTAGAGACAAAATACTTTTACTTTTTTTTTACAAACTGACATACTTATTTTGATATACAGAAGGTGAAATGGATTTTCTACTGCCATGTGTTGTAAGTGCTCCGGTGTAGCAGTTATATGGCGTCCCTTCCAACCGATTCCTCTGTCTCTCTGCATCATAGAATGTGACCCCCCTGGAGGAGCACACGGCCCACGTTTACACAGACGGGTGGTGCTTACCTTTGTTGTGTATATGTGTTCAGTTATTTATCAATTGTTATCAATGCGTCTGTATATTTCAGTAAAACTGCATATAATACAAAGAATACAGATCTAATGGAAATGTTTGTTATGTCTTACTTTGTGTAATTCGTTGTTGAGGTAAGACGTGAAAATGTAAAAAAAACCCCGATAAACATAGCAATTTGAAACATCAATAAAAGAGCGTTATTGGAATATACAACCGTCCGTGTGCGTTGTTTAGAGTAATATCGATGATGTTGATGTTCCTGTAAGTTGAAAACAAAACGATCTTGCCTGAAGGAATGTGAATACATTCCGGGAGATTGTTGGGGTGGTGGAAAACAGTGAGAGATACCCGCTCACATATACCGGGTAAATGACCCTGGGTACCGTGTCATTTCAAGTGGATTGGCTGAAACGTCACCATAATGGCTTCTGACAAAAATGATTTCCTAATTATTATTCTCGGATTGACAAATACATAACTATAATATACCTTGATTGTATACAACCCATCCCAACATCCATCTCAACAGGTGAGTTTTCCGGGAGAACGGGGTTTCACAATAATAAGCAAATACTTCCTTAGATGTTTTAATGTCAATAAACTCGTTACTGTACTTTTATAGAGTTTCTCTAATTGATTTACGTAAGTAAGTTTTTGACTGGTTAAAGCGGTGGTTGTGTGCAGTGCTGAGAGTATTAGATATATACAGCGCGTCATTAGGTCAACATGTACGCCCCTCTTATCCCCGTCAGCTCTTTGTTCCACCTTTACGGTATTTGCAGTCGTGTGAGCAAACATTGAAATGCAGGTTGCAGAGTTGACAAAAAAACATCGTGCGTGTCAATATTTGCTACATCCACTGCGTATGCAACTAGCATAGGCGATTTCGACTAGGAACTCGTGTTATCGAGTGAGAGAAAGAGTATTTTGGTTTACTTCCGCTTTTAATATTATGTAGAACATCGCTTTAATGTAGGATGAAGCAAAAGGTGACGGAGATCGCAGATGCTTCCTGTTTTGATGTGGATGAATCACGCATACTGATTGCAGTGAACGGAATTCGGATGGTGTCGGCACCCAATCACAGTGTCTTTGACAATCACTGCTCAGGGAGTAATTGTGAAACGTAGAACATTGTGGTTTGCAACTTTGCAGGTTGTTTGTTTATGTTTGTTTTGCAATATTTCATCTGTATGACGGCGGTATGTAAATAATCGAGTCTGGTGATCGATATTATGAGCAACGATCCACGCCATCGTTCGATGATACAGAATCCACCAAGTCGCCGAGTCTGATCACCGAATACGTTCCTCGAGTACCTGTTCTAACCTGGAATCCCCACTGGGGTGGATTTAGTTTCACCTATTTTCAACGATTACACTGTCAAGGTTCACTGTCGTAATTGGGCATTGTCCAATAGCACATTTACCAGAGAGCAGGGAATCAAGAAAACCCAAACGTATTACCATCATACTCGGAAGGACCATTGGATTCCACCCCATGACAAGTGTTCCTCCGGATACTCCTATACTGCAGGGATTTCGCCATATTCGAATTTCATTAAATTTCAGAGATGACTATTTTGATGCGCGTAATCGCTTGTATGATACAAATAATTACTTTTGATGAGGTCAAGGACAAGGGCCTGAGGTGGTCTGACCGGACCGAGGTCGCAGGACAAGGGGTCGGGTCAGAGGTTATTCATCAAGAGTATGAAACCTTAAATCGTCCTCTCTTTCATAGCGGTAACTTACAAATGTAGCTGCGAAACGTTGGAACAAGACGCCGTCTTGTTTCCTAGCAGACGAGTTAATATTTATCACGTGACAGGTCAATACTCATCATGTGACGAGTAAATATTGAAGGTCAGTGTCAGTCACATGAATTTGGGGCTCTCCATTTAAATCTATTGTTTCGTCACGTGGTAAGGATTAACCAATGGAATTGCAAGATTCTAAATGGAGGTTTAACAACAGGAAGTGCTATTCAAACGCCGTGATATTTAAATAAAAACAATCATGATAAACCGGCCAAGAGGGCCATATATATCCATCTGTTAGCGTTGTTGTACGACCTTTGTTTATCAATGAGGGCCTAATTACTGAACTGTTTTTAAAGTATATACATGTCAAACATATTCATATTAACTACGTCGAGTATTTAATGATGAAACATACAGGAATTACTTACGCCGCTTTTAAAATGCTAGCTTACGGAGAGAGCATGCCGCCGTGTAGCATGAATACCCCGCTCAGACACACTATACCGATTCCGAGGCGACCAGTCCTTGTTTCTCTCCTTACTGCGAAGCGCCAGGCAGGGTAACAACAAGCATCATTTTGAACGCCTTTCGGTAAGTCTCGGCTACAGGCTTGAACCACCGACCTTCCGCTCAAAGGGCAGACGCTCTACCCACTAGACCACTAGGCGAGTGAACATGGGAACATGTTGCATAGTCCCTCATTAAGGTCACGAAGGCGTCTTTCAGACATATAATATGAAAGTATGAAAGGTCGAAGAAGTGAAACTTTCCTTTCTTTTGTGTATTTTCTGAACACACTCGATGCGATGACATGTTGTACACAATAGAGAGCATGCTGCACGTCTTGTGACCAGCACCATCTATTACTAGATTGATCTAAACCTCACAACGAGTTAAACATGAGTGAAATGACCCCAACTTGCCAATACAATTAAAAGTAAGCCCAGCGTATTAGATCTTATTAGTGTGTGCAACTCTAAAACCCATCACGACGATCCCCTCTCGTGGACTACAATCATGTAGGTGGTTTCGAAATGCATATCTATATACCTGCGTGACAGCGTTATAGCGAGGAGGCACCGTAAACTACCGAAAACTATTTCATAGGATCTTGGTAAACAAAACGCGTATTTAACAACGTATGGTGCTTCAACGATCGTTTGTGGGTGCGATGAGATAAGTATTCCTAAGCTGTTGTATTGCCAAACATGATTGTATTCAGGAGGTCGCGGAGTGGACGTTCCCAGGTGCGTTGATGTTGAGACAGGGTGGAGTAGACGTGGATGAGTGTAATGAAATATTTATTTACGTTATCCCCACCAGAAGATGGACTCACCCAAGCGGGTACAGACAGTCTTTCACTGACTGGTCTGAAACAGGGCAATCAGACATTGGTGAGTCGACATTCAATCTTCCTACTTCTTTTCATCAGTAGCTATTCTTCTGCAACCAAACAAGGGAACGGCAGTGATCGTGTTCTTCTCTATCAAAATTATTTTTTAAACACGTAACTCAAATCTATTCTTTTTTATAGGTTTAAACAAAACTGTATTTGCGTCTAACCAGACAAGTATCCTAATTTGAATTCTTAAACTTTTCATATGTTTAATATCAAACTTAAAACAGATTTCAGATTAATGATTTTTCAGTCCATATTAGAGTCGTACATCCGAAGGGATATTGACAAGTGACTTTCTTTGTGGGCCATTAATACAGTAAAAGTCAACTCGACAAACGCCTGTGTGTACTGTTAGAAGACATTCAAATCTTTACAAGAATACAGTCCATATTTTGATAACCATTACCAATTAACAGTTATCAGTAAATTCACATGATCGCAATTACGCTGGTCTTGTGTAGACATGTTAAATTTGAAAATTGTTTAGTTAGAACTGTTTTAGTGAACTGTATATTATTAACAACTTATACATTATTCTGATAGATGATGTTGAGAACAGCAGTGATTTTGTCTCTCGTCGCAGTGACGGGGGCGTTTCTGTACGACTCCAGCGGAAGGTAAGTACATTCGCGTACATCTTATTCCTTATTTCGTGAGCGTGTTCTTTATGATCAGATAGAATATGAATCTAACATAATTGCATCATCATATTTACAAATACACGTATTCATGCTCATTCTGGTTAATTGGCTTTCAAATAAAGTGTCTTAGAATAACGGACAAGCTGTTTTTCACAAGGCAGAGCGTAGCTACACAAACACTAGACAGAGCGTAGCTACACAAACACAAGGAAGAGCGTAGCTACACAAACACTATGCAGAGCGTAGCTACACAAACACTAGGGTGAGCGTAGCTACACAAACACAAGGCAGAGCGTAGCTACACAAACACTAGACAGAGCGTAGCTACACAAACACAAGGAAGAGCGTAGATACACAAACACTAGGCAGAGCGTAGCTACACAAACACTAGGGTGAGCGTAGCTACACAAACACAAAGCAGAGCGTAGCTACACACACACAAGGCAGAGCGTAGCTACACAAACACTAGGCGGAGCGTAGCTACACAAACACAAGGCAGAGCGTAGCTACACAAAAACACAAGGCAGAGCGTAGCTACACAAACACAAGGAAGAGCGGAGCTACACAAACACTAAGCAGAGCGTAGCTACACAAACACAAGGCAGAGCGTAGCTACACAAACACAAGGAAGGGCGTAGCTACACAAACACAAGGCAGAGCGTAGCTACACAAACACAAGGCAGAGCGTAGCTACACAAAAACTAAGCAGAGCGTAGCTACACAAACACAAGGCAGAGCGTAGCTACACAAACACAAGGCAGAGCGTAGCTACACAAACACTTAGCAGAGCGTAGCTACACAAACACTAAGCAGAGCGTAGCTTCCCAAACACTAAGCAGAGCGTAGCTACACAAACACAAGGCAGAGCGTAGCTACACAAACACAAGGAAGAGCGGAGCTACAAAAACACTAAGCAGAGCGTAGCTACACAAACACAAGGCAGAGCGTAGCTACACAAACACAAGGCAGAGCGTAGCTACACAAACACTAAGCAGAGCGTAGCTACACAAACACAAGGCAGAGCGTAGCTACACAAACACAAGGCAGAGCGTAGCTACACAAACACTAAGCAGAGCGTAGCTACACAAACACAAGGCAGAGCGTAGCTACACAAACACAAGGCAGAGCGTAACTACACAAACACTAAGCAGAGCGTAGCTATACAAACACAAGGCAGAGCGTAGCTACACAAACACTAGGCAGAGCGTAGCTACACAACACTAAGCAGAGCGTAGCTACACAAACACAAAGCAGAGCGTAGCTACACAAACACAAGGCAGAGCGTAGCTACACAAACACAAGGAAGAGCGGAGCTACAAAAACACTAAGCAGAGCGTAGCTACACAAACACAAGGCAGAGCGTAGCTACACAAACACAAGGCAGAGCGTAGCTACACAAACACAAGGCAGAGCGTAGCTACACAAACACAAGGCAGAGCGTAGCTACACAAACACTAAGCAGAGCGTAGCTACACAAACACAAGGCAGAGCGTAGCTACACAAACACAAGGCAGAGCGTAGCTACACAAACACTAAGCAGAGCGTAGCTACACAAACACAATGCAGAGCGTAGCTACACAAACACAATGCAGAGCGCAGCTACACAAACACAAGGCAGAGCGTAGCTACACAAACGCTAAGCAGAGCGTAGCTACACAAACACAAGGCAGAGCGTAGCTACACAAACACAAGGCAGAGCGTAGCTACACAAACACAAGGCAGAGCGTAGCTACACAAACACTAAGCAGAGCGTAGCTACACAAACACAAGGCAGAGCGTAGCTACACAAACACAAGGAAGAGCGGAGCTACACAAACACTAAGCAGAGCGTAGCTACACAAACACAAGGCAGAGCGTAGCTACACAAACACAAGGCAGAGCGTAGCTACACAAACACTAAGCAGAGCGTAGCTACACAAACACAAGGCAGAGCGTAGCTACACAAACACAAGGCAGAGCGTAGCTACACAAACACTAAGCAGAGCGTAGCTATACAAACACAAGGCAGAGCGTAGCTACACAAACACTAGGGTGAGCGTAGCTACACAACACTTAGCAGAGCGTAGCTACACAAACACAAAGCAGAGCGTAGATACACAAACACAAGGCAGAGCGTAGCTACACAAACACAAGGAAGAGCGGAGCTACAAAAACACTAAGCAGAGCGTAGCTACACAAACACAAGGCAGAGCGTAGCTACACAAACACAAGGCAGAGCGTAGCTACACAAACACTAAGCAGAGCGTAGCTACACAAACACAAGGCAGAGCGTAGCTACACAAACACAAGGAAGAGCGGAGCTACAAAAACACTAAGCAGAGCGTAGCTACACAAACACAAGGCAGAGCGTAGCTACACAAACACAAGGCAGAGCGTAGCTACACAAACACTAAGCAGAGCGTAGCTACACAAACACTAAGCAGAGCGTAGCTACACAAACACAAGGCAGAGCGTAGCTACACAAACACAAGGCAGAGCGTAGCTACACAAACACTAAGCAGAGCGTAGCTACACAAACACAAGGCAGAGCGTAGCTACACAAACACTAAGCAGAGCGTAGCTACACAAACACAAGGCAGAGCGTAGCTACACAAACACTAAGCAGAGCGTAGCTATACAAACACAAGGCAGAGCGTAGCTACACAAACACTAGGCAGAGCGTAGCTACACAACACTAAGCAGAGCGTAGCTACACAAACACAAAGCAGAGCGTAGCTACACAAACACAAGGAAGAGCGTAGCTACACAAACACTAAGCAGAGCGTAGCTATACAAACACAAGGCAGAGCGCAGCTACACAAACACAAGGAAGAGCGTAGCTACACAAAC
The DNA here is from genome assembly GCF_023055435.1 of Haliotis rufescens. Lineage (NCBI taxonomy): Eukaryota > Metazoa > Mollusca > Gastropoda > Lepetellida > Haliotidae > Haliotis > Haliotis rufescens. The sequence goes on from NW_025964068.1 coordinate 4,019,832, forward strand.
ACAAAGAAGAGCGTAGCTACACAAACACTAAGCAGAGCGTAGCTACACAAACACAATGCAGAGCGTAGCTACACAAACACAATGCAGAGCGCAGCTACACAAACACAAGGCAGAGCGTAGCTACACAAACGCTAAGCAGAGCGTAGCTACACAAACACAAGGCAGAGCGTAGCTACACAAACACAAGGCAGAGCGTAGCTACACAAACACAAGGCAGAGCGTAGCTACACAAACACTAAGCAGAGCGTAGCTACACAAACACAAGGCAGAGCGTAGCTACACAAACACAAGGCAGAGCAAGAGTTCCAGCTTTAGTAACGATAAAGTCTCACAAGTGACAAGAGTGTCAGCTTTAGCAACGATAAAGTCTCACAAGTGACAAGAGTGTCAGCTATAGCAACGATAAAGTCTCACAAGTGACAAGAGCGTCAGCTTTAGTAACGATAAAGTCTCACAAGTGACAAGAGGGTCAGCTTTAGTAACGATAAAGTCTCACAAGTGACAAGAGTGTCAGCTATAGTAACGATAAAGTCTCACAAGTGACAAGAGTGTCAGCTATAGTAACGATAAAGTCTCACAAGTGACAAGAGGGTCAGCTTTAGTAACGATAAAGTCTCACAAGTGACAAGAGTGTCAGCTTTAGTAACGATAAAGTCTCACAAGTGACAAGAGTGTCAGCTATAGTAACGATAAAGTCTCACAAGTGACAAGAGTGTCAGCTTTAGTAACGATAAAGTCTCACAAGTGACAAGAGTGTCAGCTTTAGTAACGATAAAGTCTCACAAGTGACAAGAGTGTCAGCTTTAGTAACGATAAAGTCTCACAAGTGACAAGAGTGTCAGCTTTAGTAACGATAAAGTCTCACAAGTGACAAGAGTGTCAGCTTTAGTAACGATAAAGTCTCACAAGTGACAAGAGTGTCAGCTTTAGCAACGATAAAGTCTCACAAGTGACAAGAGTGTCAGCTTTAGTAACGATAAAGTCTCACAAGTGACAAGAGTGTCAGCTTTAGCAACGATAAAGTCTCACAAGTGACAAGAGTGTCAGCTTTAGCAACGATAAAGTCTCACAAGTGACAAGAGTGTCAGCTTTAGTAACGATAAAGTTTCACAAGTGACAAGAGTGTCAGCTTTAGCAACGATAAAGTCTCACAAGTGACAAGAGTGTCAGCTATAGTAACGATAAAGTCTCACAAGTGACAAGAGGGTCAGCTTTAGTAACGATAAAGTAAATGTTCAAAGACTATTTGTGTTATGGAGGACATTAAATATAACTGTAATTAGTTAATTCTGTCTTCACACAACCACAAAAACTGAGAAACTTAATCAAAAAGACATAGACACATATAATAAAAAATGTTCTTGTTGAAATACAAATTCAACTTGAACCCATAGTGGAACTACTTATATTAATATGACCATCACGTGGCTCAACGCACAAACCTGTACGCAGGGTTCTCTCAACATCACAGTACGTGTTTCCTCGCAATTTTTGAAACATGTTTTGAACATCGGTCGTGATGATAGACATGCACGATCCTTGTGCGGCGGGATCTGGCGGTACACGGACCATGGTGAAAGGATAGGAAATCACTACTCAGCACCATGTGTGTCAAATATTCGTCTGGCTTTCAGTTTCTGTTGCAACCCACCAAAGTCATTGGAAGAGAAGATCGATAGAATCCTTGACTTCAACGACAATGATGGCGACGGAATCATGACCCCCCAGGACCAAGACCGTGATCTCATCCTGTACGACATCAACGGTAGGCATTCGTAACCAACTCGTGTTATTCCGGGACAAGCCGAATAGCGACTCGTGCCTCTCTCGTGGCCATTTATGCGACTGCGTTCCGTCCAAGCGTAAAGGGGCATAGCTAAAATTATTGTCAACCCGTTGCTAATGATTCACGTGTATTTACCCCCCCCCAATATATATATATTTCCAGAAGCTGTTTAAAACACATCGGGACCTACGGTATTTTACAGTATGATTGAACGCATTTAACTGTATCTTAGGGAAAATTTTAAATGCAAGACATATGTAAAATCATAAATTATTTGTACGATGCCGTTGCGCTCAGAAACTGCAGGATGAAGCATCCAACAAGTTAATGGCTCGCCATTTATCGTTTACATTCGAAACAAGGCGATTGACAAGGCGTTTTCTATGCATACAAATCAGATTATGCTTATCTGAATGCTTCACTCTCACGTACCGAAGAAGCATCGATGCTGATTGGCTGATGAGAGTGCCGAGCCGACTCGTGAAGGTTCGGTTTACAATTGGTCTTCAGCAATGCAAGAGGCGACTAACGGGAGCGGGTGGTCAGGCTCGCTGACTTGGTTGATGCTTGTCATAATATTCCAATTACGTGGATTGAGGCTCATATCAATCTCTGGATTTTCTGGTCCAGACTCGATTATTGACAGAACGACGTTATATAGCAGGAATATAACAGAAGCGTTAACCAACCAACCAAACAAATAAACAAAGAAATCAAGCCGAGTGGTATTGTGTCCGAGTAAACATTCTGACTGTATCAAATAACAATGGAGTTGTGTTATGTTGTGGTTAAGTTACAGCAGTGTCACGTATATGAGTCGGGTTTAGCGCCGTTTTGAGCAACATTTTAGTTATCTCGTCAGGTGGCACCTTACTTTGAGACACTGGTCAATCACGTTTGATAATTATTTAAACCATGACTTCTTTGTTTAAACGGGAATTGACTACTTAATGTGTTGAATAAACTTGGCAATGACGAAAATGCTATTTTCTATCAGTGACTTTGATGATAATGTAACCTTATGAAATGCATGAGTCACCAGCGCCATCCAACCTCTGGACTCTATACCGCAGGCTACCCTATGTTTTCGCCTTCCGACATGACCTTGGTACCTACATCAGATAAATAGATAATCTGTCTTTGAATGGGGGCGTTTAAATTATGTTTTGCTCAGTATGTTATTTTATACATTGAACGTACATTTGGCAGCCGTTTTGGTTAATGAAACAGAGAAAAATAATCTTTGCTTAATCATGGCCATGTGAGCTCATACTGGACCCGTCAACATGGGCGAGTAATATTTACGTTGATGATCTGCTGAGCTGTACCAATATGAAGGATATAAAACTGTATATAGTCACGAGTAACGTCATTCCCCGGATGATTGATTTCAGACGACTGCAGCGTGTCACGGTTTGAGTGGGCAGCTGTGTGGTCATGTCGTTATGGAGACACGCCAGACAAGGCAGTCGAGATTTTCAACATGATATCACAGGGTGAACCATCCATCAGCTTCAAGACAATGAGAGCGACCGCACGTAAGGATTGGATTAGTCAAATGTATCGTATATTTCTTGTTTACGTCGAAATGAAGCCTCATACTCCCCTCGCGATAATGAGAGTTTTCATGGACTCAAAGTTTACCTCAATTTAGACACTGACATGTGAGTCGATGTATAGTCAAACACGAACCGTTACAAGATACCTTCCTCATATTTGAAATATGATAATTAGCTAAACGTGACACTTACCTCACAGTTTATTCGAAATTCTCGGCATTCGACACATCCATCTCATCGGGAACAGCTAGGTATGAATTAAGGGAGGAACCGGTCAGAACCGGACATTCGGTCAAACACAAATTCGTCATGACGGTTTGACTGTATTCGTTGCCTATCTGTGACGTCATCGGTCTTAATCAGAAATGAGCTTCATCTGATATAAAATAATTATCCAAATCTTGTCGTCTTAAAATAAACCAATACACCATCTTGACCAAAGAAATAAATAGAAGGCGGCTCGAATAACTTCTAATTTGAACCCCACCCGACGGAGCACAATCTCATATATTCATAAAAAAACACCGCTAGAAATGTCCAGAACAAGTCATTGCACAAATCGGTTTCAAAAGAGATTTTATTTTCAATTATCGTCCATCGTCCCATACTACACCGGGAAAGCAAAGCGTTGCCTTTGAAATGAACATCTGTTTCTGCAATAATCTACCACAACTGAGGCACGCTGTCTTCAGAAAGAAGGCTTTTTTTTATTTTTCAGAGAATACTACAAGAGCTGATTTCGAAACGCGCGTTAGAGCGGTGAGTACATGTGTTTGGAGGGGATTGCCTAAACGTCGGGCCGGGCCGGGCCAAGACGGGCCAAAGTTGTATTGGCTAATTACTCCATTATCGGCGACCATATTTACATATTATTGATGCAACATACACACATGACATTACTGAACAATCACCAACCAAAAACGTGCACCATAATTATGTGATTCGGAGTAAATCGCTTGAAAACCAGAAAGTGGGGCTGTGTGTAAGCGTTTCTGATCTAGGTAACATGTAAAAGAGCAATCGTTAAACGAAATAGGATTTGAAACGTATCAAATATTTCTAGATATCGTGATACTAATTTCAATTTGTCGGCATAGCGTTTACATTTATAGGATATACCATGAATACTAATGTCACTGTTTATCGTATTTAAAGCAGACACGTTGGTTAAAGTAGACCTCTTATCTCCATACTCTCAACAGTCTCACAAATGTTGGGTCCGACTCATCTTTCCGAGGCAAGTGAGTTAACTGACTATAAAAGTCCAGTTTCCACCCTTGCCGAACGAGGCTGGTATTATAGAGTTACATTTTGGCTGGACTAACGAGACTATGCATAGTCCAATCAAAATCGCGCACCGAAATCGAAATCCGGTTCGTAAAGTGTCATGCAGATTTCGGTCGACTGCAGGATTTGCAATGCATGTGCATCGCTAACTCGTTGTCAACAGAGATTGTCTCAATCTTTTCATGCCCATAATCAAGGTGCTCACGTGATTTGATGCACTTCGCGATGTAAGACTCGTTTTATCACAATATAGATCTTGATTATCAATCAGATCGTCTTGACTGGGCGCCACCATTTTGTTTGAAGCAAATGAAAGTAATACGAGAGGTTGAATCTGATTGGTCAATAGGAGAGGCATAGAAAGGACATAACTCGTAATAGCCACTGTTGGCGCTACGATCGAGCCCAGGAATTCCAGCCTAGTTGGGCAAGGGTGGAAACTGGACTTTTAAAGTCAGTTAACTCTCTTGCCTCGGGAAGATGGGTCCGACTTGGCCCGGACTGTCAAAATCACACAGATGTATCAACAAATGTGTTTACATCTATAGATTAGTATTATATCTACCTATATACCAGTTTACAGTGTCTCAGATCGCGGTAATTAAAGACAGTTAGGTGCTCAAAGTGAAGCCCGTTTCCCTCCCACCTGTCACGTGTCAGTACCGTTATTCCGTTCGACTTATTCAATGAAAAAACATGGTTACTTCTTATATTGAAGCTTATCTCAATGAAGTTGTTCTGGAACTATGATGTTAACCCCCCCCCCCCCCCCCCCCACACACACACACACACCACATACACACACACAGTAACATAGGAAACTGATCAGGCTGTGTGACGTGCGTGCCATGGTTTGATGGTTGTTCATGCTTACAGTCACTGGTGGATTGTCTGGTCCAGGGTACAACTCTCTTATGCTGCATGCTTCCAGTCGGTTCACTTTTCTGATGCTCCGAGTCTTTGATAGACATTGTTTGGAGACATTAGTCAGTGTGTCCACGTTAACGTTAAACAACCCCTTTACGTGGGCGTGACGGTATCCAAACGTAAGGGACGGAATGGCCACTGTTTAACGTAAGTGTTTGTTTTCGGCTTCGAGCACCCACGTAGATACAGTGTGTGAGGCCAGTGTGCAGTGTCATCTGCGGGGAACTGGTAATTCTGTCTCCTTAGACGCTTCAATACGCTGTTCTGAGAATCCTACAATCTTCGGTTCGATTCCTGGTTTGTCAGCACCAAATCCATGCTCGTGGATTTCACCATAGTGGTAAACGTCTAAGATCTGCATATAACTGGAATGCGAATGGAATGGAAAGCGAATTAAAACCACACTGACGCACTCATTCATATGTGTCTCATGTTTTTCAGTTCTACTCTGATCCAGCCACACCCAGGCGATGACCCACCAGTCACTCAAGACATTAACCGCCTATGCAGACGTGTGTACCTTTGTAAACAAGAGCAAACAAACACCTTTCATACGTTATCGTTCTTTGTCCTTGGCTTATCAGTGAGGTAATAATTACGTCGCATGAGACATTTTCCAGCTGTATGTCGAGGAAGACTTTCAGTTATCAGGACGATGCGATTTATATCAGGGACGACCAAAGGACCAAGGTTTTGGAAAACAGTCAACCTTATGACGTTGTGGTATATTGTGGTTAAAAATGACATCGTCAGTGTCTTTACGGACTCTTTGACCTTGACGTTTAGTTATTTAGAGTGAGTGGGTGGTGTTTAATGTCGCGATTATGTAGCGACGTGCATGCACGCGTGTGTGTGGCTGCTTGTACTAGTCCGGACTAATGCCGATCTTAAAGAGCTAGCCCACTGAGATACCATGCCGCAATTTAACATGAGTACCCCACTTAACCCCTGAATGTCGAGCTCCAGGCTGGGTAACGTCTTTTAACGACTTTTGCTATGACGCGGCCGGGAATCGAACCCCCGACCTTCCGCTCTCCGGGCAGACACTCTACCCCTAGACCACGGATGCGGCCCAACTGTGATTCGAATCCACGATCATCGGATTCTGGATCGTCTCAGGCAATTCTGGCGTGTTAGACGACTGCGTCACTCATGCCCTAAGTGTAATGCAGGACATTTCCAGTGTTTGTTTGTTGTTAAACGTCGCACTCTGCCATATTCAAGCTATATAACGGCGGTCTGTAACTAATCGAGTCTGGACCAGACAATCCAGTGATTGATATAATAAGAATCGATTCACGCAATTGTGATACGATGACATGCATCAACCAGGTCATCTAGCCTGACCACCCGATCCTGTTTGTCGCCTCTATGACAAGCACAGTCGCCTCTTACCACAAAGCATGGGTTGCTCAATCAATGAATCAATATTCTATTCTTAAAAAAACATTCACACCCACGGCGGTACAACAGAAAAAGTTTTTAAACACTATAATAATTTGTATTTAACAAGATGTCGGTTATACTGTTCAAATATTTGGCGACATTTAAACAAAATATTTTTGAAAATTTGTATGAACATTTAAACAGAAAACCATACAAGAACAACCCAGTATACAGCTTGAGAACACATATACACTCACCGTCAAAGGTACGTATCTAGTATACGTATGAATTGTACATTTTATGTTACATGTCTGCTACTTAACAATTTTTTTCTGTATATTTTGATATAAGGAGCTACGTATATTTATTTGAGATAAATTTGGATCTTGATTCACGGAAAGCTTCTTATTCACATTTAAACAGGTAGTGGAATTCAACAGCTGTAGCTGCAGCATACGCAGTTTACATGTTCTTAATTCTCTGTCAATACCAAGCAAACGGCCAACTTCGACAGGTCGATTATGGTTACATGTTCTGTATTTCAGAATAGGATGCTATATGTGTTTAGATAGGAGAAGAAAGTTTTCAAATGACGTGATATCATTTAATTATTTATAATCTTACCCCTGTGAACTTCTCTCGACGTCTGATCCCCAATCTTCACAGGACATTTTAGTCTGTTCTATATGGCCAGTTAGCCACTCGCTTTTCCAAGATCACAAGCTAGTTTAAGGAATTTTTAATGAATCTTTTCATTATGTTCACAGTTTCGTATGCCAGAATTTCACAGCTATATAATAATATTGGCAATATCATTACATCTATAGCCTTGAGGATACAGTCCAAAGGAATATTATAATTTCTACATTTTTGAGACTTCAAGACAGATCATGGCTAAAGACGCACTCTCTGATAATCATTTTATTGTTGACTTGAAACTTATGTTTCTACTGAATATAACACCGTACGTATAACTGTCTACGGTATCAATTTCCGTATTCTCCAAATAAAAAGATAACATACTGTTTTTCGACGTCCCGCTTCGAAATGTTTTTTTTCCAGGTTTACGTCTAATTGCCAAGTGAACACACAACGCCCTTTCGAAAGTATTCAAAATTAACAAATGTTATATTTGGAATAATACTTTCTGAGTAAAGTACATATTATCGTACTTTTTTGTCTGGAGTCCCGTCCGGGATTCGAACTCACACTGCAAATGTGAGGCACCTAATATTGCCAAATATTGCAACAACTTTTAAAAGAATCTAATGTATTCTGGAGTTCAGTTGCAGAATCAGCAAAGAGGAGAGTGTCCGACCGCCCCGCCGAGTTTATAGTGCCAGCCCACTGAGATACCGCAGTTTAAAATGAATACCCCACTCAGACACAGTATACTGACTCCGAGCCGACCTGAGCAAGGCAGGGTAACAACAAGTACGTTCTCTTAGCGTCTGTTGATATGGCGCGGTAAAGAGAATACTCAAATTGAAAGAAATTTAGACTCTGTCTGTTTGTATGCCCTTATTGGCTGCAATACACTTTGCCTACAGTACTATCAAAACAACTTCAGGTTTCAGTGATTATGGCTGCCACGTCTTCATCACTACACAAGTATACATAGCCCACAACCCATGACCATCCGGGGTAGAATAGGCCTTTAGCAACCCATGCTTGCCGTAAATGGCGACTCTAATTGTCGTAAGAGGCGACTTACGGGATCGGGTGGTCGGGTGGTCATCGTATCCCATTTACGTACATTGTAGATCGATGCTCATGATATCAGTGACTAGATTGTCTGGTCGAGACTCGATTATTTACATACCGCAGCCATATAGCTGGAATAATGCGGATTTAAACAAACAAACAAACACAATTTATACCCGTGCTCGTTTAATGCTCACAAATACCATGAAGGGTGCTGCAACAGCATATTACACGTGCACCATCTCGTGGGGAGACCGCCTCCGTGGTCTAGTGGTAGAGCGCCCGCCCGGAGAGCGGAAGGTCGGGAGTTCTATCTCCGGCCGCGTCTTACCAAAAGACGTTAAAAGATGGTACTTGTTGTTACCCAGTCTGGCGCTCGGCACTAAGGGGCTAAAACAAGGACTGGTCGGCTCGGAGTCAGTATACTGTGTCTGAGTGGGGTATTCATGTTAAACTGCGGCACACTGAGTTAGTACTATAAATCGGCATCAGTCCGGACTAGTACAAGCAGCCACACACACACACACACACACACACACACACACACACACACACACACACACACACACACACACATTGCAGGTTCAATTCACGTGATGGAATTCTTTGTTGATAAATATTGATTTTTTAACCAGTCAAAAATCAACATAAGATGCGAATCAATTGATATTGTTGATAAGTAAAACCTCTAACCTCAAATTACTTTAAGGAAAAACCTCCCTATGATTATTCAACTTTCAACTTGATTGTGTACCGCCTTCGTGAGAGCGGAAGGTCAGGGGTTCAATTCCCGGCCGCGTCCTACCAAAACACGTTCTTGGCTTGACGTAACTTGTTGTTACCCTGCCTGGCGCTCGGCATTAAGGGAATAACACAAGGACTGGTCGGCTCAGAGTCAGTATACTGTGTCTGAGTGCGGTATTCATGTTGAACTGCGGCATAGTATCTCACTGGATAGCACTATACAATCGTTCATTAGTCCGGACTAGTACAAGCAACCCTACACATACACGCGTGCATGCACGTCACTATATAAGTGTTAATAATATTGGGCGCGACGTTAAACCCCATTTCATCAGACAACCTGATCACCTTGATTGAGTGCAAGTTCATGGTGAAATGTGAAAACCCTGTATAGAACAATGGGATGACGCCATCGGAGTTTATTAAAATGTATGCAGACAAACCTGGTGTATTTTAAAATGCAATAAAAGCGCTAAAGCGCTCGGTTCCAATTTAAAAGAGGAGGGATCTCAAAACCCCTTCGGTTTATCTGCTAAATAAAACATATACAACATTGAGATTCGTAGTTTCTTTGATTTATTCAAAACACACAGACAAACAGGCTCATGATGGAGTGGAGAACCCAGCGCTATCCAGCCTGCAAAGAGAAGCACATCACCATATAGTTCCCTGAATAGGTCAAGTTTAAGATGATTAAACAATTGGTAATTTGCGTAATGAGTTATTTCAAGCCAACTCAAAAGAAACATTAGGGTTTCTCGATATTGAAAAGAGTGTGTTAAATGACTTTTGAAAAAAGTGCAGGTTACTGTGTTGCAATACCACCGTGAACAATTGGCAGTTATGTCTGGGGGAGTCAAACGGAGTACTCACTGGCTTTACCAGTTGGTGGAAACCCGAGAGCACGGGCATGGTGTTTACAAACCATAGATAACAATCCGAGTTAATTTGGGATATTGACCAACATTGGAAAGGCACGCGACTCTGATACATCTACAGTACGGCGATTTGAACGTGTGTGGATTACATTCAAAAGGGTGTGTAGTAAATTATTTAAGACATACCAGGACAGTCAAACAGAAGTTCCTTAGCCAGTTGTCTACGCCGATTCCGCCGATGAGGGACATACAGAAGGGATTCAGTTCCGCTCCTTCAGTACCAGTTACTCCCGTCTCGCCTGTACTGCCCATCACGGTATTAGAGACCCCTTGTGGGCCAGTGAAACCTGCAACTCCGGTCCCCCCAGTATCCCCAACAGCGCCAGTATCCCCCATGTTTCCGACTTCACCATTACCTCCAATATCACCTGTATTCCCAACACTACCCGTGACCCCCGGGGCTCCATTGCCTCCAGCCATGCCCGTGGCTCCAGTAATGCCAGTGTCTCCAGTGTTTCCGGTGTATCCGGTGTACCCTTGTACCCCTGTTGTCCCGGTGCCTCCAGTATTGCCTGTGGAGCCAGTAATACCAGTACTTCCAGTGTTTCCAGTATAGCCTGTAAAGCCATCCTTGCCCTGTACCCCCAAAAGCCCGCTTGTTCCTTCCTGGCCCATCGCGCCAGCACCGCCAGTGTTCCCGGTGTCTCCCGTATATCCTGTGTATCCCGTAGAGCCGGTGTCGCCCGTGTAACCCATGTATCCGACAGGGCCATGTGCTCCAGTGTTCCCCTGTGGTCCAGTATCTCCTGTTACCCCTCCGGTCCCCTCAACTCCTCTAGCTCCCGAAATGCCTTGTGTGCCTGTCGACCCTTTTGGACCCGTTGACCCTGTAAACCCAGTGAAGCCCTTGGGCCCTTGTTCACCTGTTGGGCCCATGTCCCCCGTCGGACCGGTCACCCCCTGCGTCCCTGTAATGCCCTTAACGCCAATGGTGCCGGTTGCTCCTCTAGGTCCTGTTGGACCTGTCCGACCAGTAGGACCTGCCAAACGAAACACAAATTTCACAAATATTCACACACTGCAAAAAAATACAAACAGTGGACGCACACACTAAAATAAAAATACGTATAGTAAGTGAATTGATGGAAAATACAATTGTTAAGTAAAATGACAAGAAATACCTTTCGAGTGACCAGCGGCCAGTGCAAGTACAGTGAGGAGACCGATGCTGCTTGTCCACATGTCTGAATGCCTAAGAGCCCGATCTGGGTACTGTGCTGAACAAAGCCAAATCACCACCCATATATACGATATGAGGTGTCCAATTTTATCAGGTATTGTCAGTTAAGTGATAACATCTGTGCATGTGACATCGTTCCTCCGCCTTCTTCTACAACAGCTGTTACAGCATCTCGGGGACAGGCAGTGGTCTGAGATCTGCCAGCTGACCAACATCAGACAAACATAATAAAACAAACGATGTTTGGACACCAGTAACACATACAGAATTAACAAATAGCGCAGTACATTCCAAAACATTCAATCTCGTTCCCAGTAATCCAATTCAAGAAAACACAATCCATATTCAGAAACATTCCGCGAAGGGAAAGTATAGACATTTTGGAATCAGAAGTCAGTTGTCTGATCAAAAGTTGAAATGATATTCCAATTAATGTTTTTTTCCAAACATTTTCTTCTAGTTACTTGCAGAGGTGTATTCAAAATAATTTTCGCCTCTCAACTGCTAGATTATTGGTTACATCCCTCACTTTTTATCGGGAAAAGTAAAGGTGATTCCTCACATGGCTACACATTGTAAAGACGCTTCGTGGAGTTAACCACAAAGGCGTAGATGGTATGCTTCTAAATGCACTCAACAGTATAAACATTATTATAGCTAAAATGGATAGAATTATCATTAAACCGCCCGCACGTTATCAGAAATGAGCGGGCCGCTGTGACTGTGATAGGGTAGAGAAGGTGACGTCACGTATTATAGTGACGTCATCTGGTTTGTTCTGTGACGTTTCCATATTTGTAAACGTGGGTCAGTGACATTCATGTTGATTGCAGTAAATGTTTCAAAACCGACAGTGTTGTTTCTTTTTATTTGATAACAAATTCCATCCATTTTAGCTATAATAACGGTCACGCTATTTTTCAGGGCATTATCATTTACAGAAGCCCTCGGTATTTTCAACTGCCCTCCTTCGTCGGGCAGTTAATGGAAAACCTCGAGCTTCTGCAAATGATAATGCCCTGAAAAATAGCGTTACCCTTATATTAATTATCAATGACAAACAATATATTTTGCCCACGTTGCTGACAACCATCCACATATGTGTGTACTTGCTATTCCAAATACAGTGACATAGTGTTAGTCCGGACGGCATCGTTCCATGTGCAATTAGAATTTTCTGATTAAAACATAATTACAGTGTTCAATGACCAGTGCATGTAATTAACTGGTACCGGCAGTGACCGCCCGGATAGTGGCGCCTCCCTGTTATAACGGGGTCCGGACTAGTGAGGTTGCATTGTACCAGTTGTGTAGGTTTTTCAATACCAGGTTTGCTCCAATAGGGGAGTGCAAACGGTTATTTTCTTAAATACTATTGTATAGACACGTGAGTGGCTTTAAGCAGTCAGTCAGATTTGCTGCCCTGGCTGTGTATGAGTGAGTGACTATGGGTAGTGTGTTACTTATATTACGGCTTGTCCTCTAAATCACGAGAAAGGTCCAGTTTAAAAGTAGACGTAGACGTAGTCGTATATCACACTGCTTAAATAAACAGGATGAAGTTCAAACATGAGTTCAAACAAACATGAGTTCAAAACGGAAGCGAATTTGGGACTCTAACAAAAGACCATGGAGCTTGTTGGCAAAATAAGGTGGAGAGACAGGAACTTCATTAAAGTTGTTCGTCGGAATAGATGCATTTCCATTTTCAGAATGTGTAAAGATTAAGGGATGATTTTGTGACAGGTCATGCATGATCCTATAGGGCTACTTTAGCTACTCCCCGTGTAGGTCCGGGACAGAGTTGGTCTGCAGCAATCCATGCTTCCCGTAAGAGGCGACTTGGCTTGTCGTAAGAGGCGACTGACGGGATCGGTTACTTGGTTGGTACATGTATGTCATCGTATCCTAATCGCGTGGATCGATGCACTTGATGTCAATCACTGGATTGTCTGCCCCAGACTCGATTATTTACAGACCGCCGTCATATAGCTGGAATATTGCTGAGTGCGGCGTTAAACAAAAAAAACAAACCGCAAAAACAAAGCAAACCAAACAAACAAATTACTTCAGCTTCAAGCATTAAATTGTTTGCACATTCAACATATGTTTATTAACTGTCCGCCAAGTCCCATTCCACTCGGGTCAGAGGTCATGATCAGTTGGTATTCAGGGTTTGGGTGAGTTCAGTTTGTTACCATCTGGTTTCACGGGATGCTATCAGTGACATGCTTCGCACTCTCAACGTGGAAGGTGACATTTCTTAGATAGCAGCATTGATTAAGATATGTAATAAACTAACAATTAATAAGGGTTGGGATCAATTAATCTTCAGCCATCTATCGCTATTTTTCACCGATCAATCAGTCTGGATTACACGTTTAATCGTGCATGTAGAAACGCTTGTCGGTGGATTAATTTACGTGAACATGTGAACTTATTTGTTCAGAAACTCTCCGCGACTTTGAACCTCCTTCCTATTTTAAGCTGACACAGCCTGGAAACTGAATTTTTTTCTGTAAGTGGAACCAATGCCCCGACACAAAACACATGGATCGATGCACTTGATGTCAATCACTGGATTGCATGGTCCAGATTCGATTTTTTACAGACCGCGGTCATATTGCTGAGCGCGGCGTTAAACAACAAACAAACACACAAAGATTGCACCCTACTGATGTTAAGGGCGCCAACTTGACTTTGACTAACCAACACTGCATGCCAAACACTTATCACCTCGTCTATTGTAAGATTGTCATTTGTTAAACGTATGGGAGTATGCACTGCAATGAAAGAAAGATAATTCATGGGATTAAAAACCCGTAAACATTCTGGACTTATCACTGCGTAAGAAGACTTTTAATGATGAAAGTCTTTCTTTCTTCATCTCATTTCTAAATTTCGACTTTCGACAAAATGGGACCGTATTCTACTGACCAGTCGGGTTCATATGTTGCGGTTTCATATGACGTTATTCATTGTACCATGTGGGCATAACTTTCCATATTTTCAGCATTTCTTAGCCACAGTGCCTTTACATGCTTCAAATAAGGCAAATGCACTCCTAAAACTGAAGTGGCACCAAGCCATGCTTAAACTGTAAAAACACGCATCCACAGAGAAAAACAGGGACAGATCGAGAGGCACACGGAGAAACAGACATTGGATACAGTGATACACTGACACACGGAGAAACAGGCATTTGATACACAGAGACTCTGACACACGGAGAAACAGATATTGAATACACAGAGACACTGACACACGGAGAAACAGACATTGGATACAGTGAGACACTGACACACGGAGAAAAAGATATTAAATACACAGAGACACTGACACACCGAGAAACAGATATTGAATACACAGAGACACCGACACACCGAGAAACAGACATTGGATACAGTGAGACTCTGACACACGGAGAAACAGGCATTGAATACACAGAGACACTGACACACCGAGAAACAGACATTGAATACACAGAGACACTGACACACGGCGAAACAGACATTGAATAAAGTGAGACACTGACACACGGAGAAACAGACATTTGATACACAGAGACTCTGACACACCGAGAAACAGATATTGAATACACAGAGACACTGACACACCGAGAAACAGACATTGAATAAAGTGAGACACTGACACACGGCGAAACAGGCATTTGATACACAGAGACTCTGACACACCGAGAAACAGATATTGAATACACAGAGACACTGATACACGGCGAAACAGACATTGGATACAGAGGGGACGGTCTGTTAGAGGGGACAGAGGGGACGGTCTGTTAGAGGGGACAGAGGGGACGGTCTGTTAGAGGGGACAGAGGGGACGGTCTGCTAAAGGGGACAGAGGGGATGGTCTGTTAGACGGGACGGTCTGTTAAAGGGGACAGAGGGGATGGTCTGTTAGAGGGGACAGAGGGGATGGTCTGTTAGAGGGGACAGTGTTTTTGTGAGTGAGTGAATGAGTGAGTATAGCTTTATCCCGCTTTCAACCACCAGGCTACACCACAGCCTGTTAGAGACCACATGTTACGTGATAGATAGAATCTCCAAGATTCTCAAATAAATATACAAATGAATTCCAGTTTCTTATCTGGGTGGCATGGAGACGGGCTGATAATGAGACACTTTACGTGTGAATAGGAAATTCGATACTTCTGTAAATCACATTGCAATGGCTTGGTCAAGGAAATATTACCAATGTGACGTTATCCAATACGGACACACGAGGCGAATCACGTGACGCTGAGCAGATGATGACAACCCACAGTAACCTGGGTATATAGCCATGCTCCTTCATGTTCACCTCACAGTGGAGCCATCTGTCTTTCTACAATGACCATGAATATGATGATAGCTGCCTTTTGCCTGGTCAGTTTTTCACTGACCACTGCGACCTTCACGAGGACGTCCAGTGGGTCTCGTCGGGCACGCGGTAAGTTCTCTGATGTGGAGATGTTGTTTAAAGAAATGTCAGAGGGCTAACTGCTTCTGATCAGCGGATAGAACATGTATACAAGATAAGTTGTTCTTTTTCTGGAGATTCACAGGTCAAGTCAATAACAACTCTTGTCGTCACAGTTTGCTCTAACCGTAGAAACTAAAACGAGTTCAGTAAAAAATCTGTGAGCATCACATGTCCAATAGCTTTGCTACATCACCAGCTTTATGAATTATTGCAAAGTAGGGTCCGCTATTAAAATAATATCCTTTGGGCGTATCTGCATGTTCTCAGTTACGTGGTGGCTGTGGTTGTGGTAGTGGCAATGTGTGTGTGTGTGTGTGTGTGTGTGTGTGTGTGTGTGTGTGTGTGTGTGTGTGTGTGTGTGTGTGTGTGTGTGTGAGTGAGTGTGAGTTCGTGCGCGCGTGTTCGTGTCTGCAATCGTGTTTGTGTGTATGTTGGTGCATGCGCGTGCGTGTCTGTGTGCGTGCGTGCGTGTCTGTGTGCGTGCGTGCGTGTCTGTGTGCGTGCGTGCGTGCGTGCGTGTGTTGTTTGTTTCAAGACCTAAGAAATAAAGTCGTTTATCCTTCCTTCAACGTTTGAAGTACTCCCACGTATACGTTAACATGCTCGACGGGAATAACAAAATTACGTTTTAAGATGTATGCCACAATGACAATATTCAGTAAGCTTGTCCTCTTGGCAGTTAAGAAGAACACATTACACGAATGAGCCCAGCACTGTAGTTGTCTACACGTCACAGGGGAGCTTACAACCCCACGTTTGTATCATTTGAAAATTTAACAATGTACATCGTTGCACTAAGTCGCAATGAAGCTGTTAACAAGGGCGCATGGACACGGCACAAAGAAGGGAACATGAGTGAGTTCCAGCAGTAGCATCCCGGGGCATACCTTCACGTCAGACATTTGGTACCGTTTTATGCACTTCGTGTTGGGTTGTCCATTGATGGAATCATCACCAAATAACTTCGTTGTGATGTTGCATATGCGTGTGCACCAAATTTACGCGTACACCTATAAACATTCCAAATGTATTAATGTTTAGGAAAAGTCCAAAAATATAGTTGGGTTTGTGCAGCGGTGAACGTTTCTTGCAGCAAGGCCCGGTTTCCTGCCCGTATGGCTCCGCGTGTATGCATCGCCTTTTTAGTTCCCGACTAGGTGCATTTTTGCAATATGGGTCAAAGTGACGGAAAACGGCACACTCGCCTCACCCATGACAACAGGTGGTCAGAATTTACAGTCGACATATTAATTGCTATTATTATCATAACTGTTGATCTTTACACTTTTCATACAAATATATTTGAATGTTATAACTGTTGTTATTTCTCCTATCCTCAGGTACCCGAGGGGTGCCTGGAACAGATGGTGTGGATGGTAGTATTGGTCTGGTTGGCATAACGGGTGCCACGGGTACGGACACTGGCGTCAAGGGCACAATCGGACCAATAGGCGCAGCGGGCCCCACCGACAATCCTGGTGTAAAAGGGCCACCAGGGGCTCCGGGAGATACAGGCGACACGGGCGCGCAGGGAAATCAAGGGGGCAACGGCTTTACGGGAGACGACGGCGCAAATGGTGACAAGGGGTACACGGGAATCAATGGGTATACTGGATATACTGGCGACACCGGCTCCACTGGTCTCCAAGGTAACATTGGGTATACGGGAAATACCGGTAACACTGGAAATACCGGATCTACTGGCTACACGGGCTACACGGGCTACACGGGATACACGGGCGACACGGGCGACACGGGGGTCACAGGCCAACAAGGTGCGGTCGGCGATACAGGAGCCACAGGCAATACTGGTGCAGTTGGCCCAATGGGCGCAGCTGGCGAGGAGGGTATAGTTGGAACAGGTGGAGACGCTGGAAGCGACGGTACGAAGGGAGTAACTGGTTACACCGGCTCGACAGGGGCGACTGGCGGGACGGGCTACACCGGTTATACTGGCTACACGGGGTATACCGGGTCCACTGGGTCCACGGGCGACACAGGATATACAGGCAGCGACGGCACCAAGGGCGTCGTAGGCACCAGGGGCGTGCAGGGGGACACCGGAATGGCTGGTAGTGACGGTGCCCGGGGCGCAACTGGAGACACCTCACCCTCGTTTCAACTTTTCTGCACTGAGATATATAAAACAAGCGTTTTCGCGTCTCCGTGGGCTTTCTCACTGTGCGATTACTACGGTTAAGGTAAACTGACGAGTTTTACTAAAATGTGATATAAGAACGAAACTAACGAATTTGAAATTTACGTTCTTGGAATAGCCTTCTTTTATTTTTTGTACACAGATATGGTTGTGATAGAGAGTACTTTTAAGGCGATGTTTTACATGATAGAAGGGAGCACGGGTGGCCCAGTCGTCTAAGGCGCCGCGATTCGCCGTGCAGAGTTGAGTCCCTTGGGTACGCCAGAAACCTATGATTGTGGGTTCGTATACCGGTTCACCCCGATTATGTTTCTAGGTTTGTCAGCCCCAAACCCGTGCTCGTGGGTTTCACCGAAGTGGTTAACGTCTGAGACCTGCATCACTTCGGGCTTTCCTCCCACATTAAGCTGACCCGCCGGGATATAACTGGAATATTTAAAAGCGGCGTTAAACCCAACTCAATGACTATCTTATATGATAGAACTCGTTGGTATACATGTGATGGGGACGGGGAACAGAGAGACGGTGGTTTAAATATATCATAAGTGCGTCCATCTAAAAGTGATTCATCTAAAAATGTTCAGAGCAAAAATACCGAACAACTTTCCACTCTCATATCGATCTTCTGGTGTTAATGATATTAATATTCTTGCTGTGTTTCAGGAACCCAATGCTGGCAATATTTATCATATTTCTTCTGTACGCTTCCTCGGAAAATAAACAAGATGACAATAAAGATATTTTGTTTCTGAAAACTGTCTTAATTCATACGTACAATTACCTCCTCTACCAACAAAAGGCCTACCGCTACCTTCACTGTTGACCCGTGAAGATCCATGTTTGTCGTAAAAGGCGACTACGCTTGTCGTAAAAGGCGACTGTGCTTGTCGTAAGAGGCGACTTATACGGGATCGGGTGGTCAGGCTCGCTGACTTGGTTGATGCATGTCATCGTATCCCAAGTGCGTAGATCGATGCTCATGATGTCAATCACTGGATAGTTTGGTTCAGATTCGATGGCTGGAATATTTAATCAACAAACAAATAAACAAACCTTCACTGTTATTTAATTGCTTAACGCCGCACTCGGTAATATTCGAGGTATAATTATTCCTTTAATAACCTGTACCAATCAAAATCTGTGATTGATATTATGGGATCAAACAAATCACCGATCATTCGTGGACACGTACCACAAGCATACGTTAACCCGGAATCCCCACGGGGGTGGTGAAATAGGGCCGCTGGGAAGCCTATTGCTTAGAAGATCTAGGTTTGATTCCCCACATGGGTGTGTGAAACCTATTCTGTGTGGCCCCGCCTGGATTCAGCTGGAATATTACAGAAAACTAAAACATCTATCTGTTTAGCACTGGGCTTACGTGGAGATTGCAGCATCCCCAATCACACACGTCTACTGAGAAGATTAACCTACTGTGGGTTGGAAATTTCAGAACGCCTGTGAAAACGGATGGTTTCACAACAGAATTTTTAAAAGTTTTTTGGGAATGATATTGGACAATTTTGGCTTAAGTCTGTTAATCATGCATATAGAAACGAATCTTTATCAGTAACACAAAAAAAGGGATTAATAACAAGTCATGTATTCCTACGGAAAATAAGTCGAAACTTTTCCTAAAAAATTAGCGCCCAACCTCTCTTGAATACTTCGTATAAACTAGCGTCAGCAGTAATCGCAAATAGAATTAAAGAAGTTTTAAGTATAATTATTAGTGATGATCAGAAAGGTTTTGTCACGGGAAGATATATTGGGGAAGTTACAAGATCAATATATGACTTGATGGAATATACTGAATCATATCAAATACCTGGATTACTAATGCTGATTGACTTTGAAAAAGCTTTTGACTGTTGATAGACATTTTATTTCGAATACATTTAAATTTTTCAACTTTGGTCCAAGTATAGTAAAATGGAGATCAACATTTCTCAGCGATATTGAATCAAGTGTATTAGTCAATGGTTTTGCTAGCCCCTTTTTTAAGATAACAAGAGGTTATCGTCAGGGAGATCTAGTGTCGCCATATATATTTATTATATGTGCAGAGAAACTTGCAATAATGATAAGAAAAAACAAAAATATTAAGGGAATAAAGACTGGCAGTACTGAACATTTACTTGCACAATTTGCAGATGATACGACTTTGATGTTAGATGGATCTG
Organism: Haliotis rufescens; assembly: GCF_023055435.1. Lineage (NCBI taxonomy): Eukaryota > Metazoa > Mollusca > Gastropoda > Lepetellida > Haliotidae > Haliotis > Haliotis rufescens. The sequence continues at coordinate 4,040,166 of NW_025964068.1, forward strand.
AACAAGGCCTGTGTTAAATACACTCGACGTTTTTGCTAGGTTTTCAGGATTAAAAGTTAACACTGACAAAACCAAATTGATATGGATTGGTTCCAAAAAGAGATGACGATATAAGCTCTGTAAAGAGTGGAATCTTCACTGGACTGCTATAACGTTTAAGTTATTGGGAATTATTTTTTCTATTGATTTGGAAGAAATTATTGACTTAAACTATACAGATAAATTTGAAAAAAAATGAAAGGGAAATGAACGTATTCCAAGCAAGATTATTGACTCCAACAGGTAGAAATACAGTTTTAAAATCACTGTTGTTATCAAAATTAAATCATTTGTTTACATCTATACCTAGCCCCAATGTTCAAGTAATAGACAACTTTCAAAACAAAATGTTTTTCTTTTGGAAGGCCAGACAAGGTTAAAAGAAATGTAATGCCACAGCCATATCAGTTTGGGGGGATCAAAGTACCTATTATTATAGATATGATAGATTCACAAAAACTGTGAAACAATACTTTGTAGTAACTCAAAATGGGTATTACTCTCATTGAATTCTATTCCAAACTTTAACAGATTATGGATGGCAGACGCTAAATATGTTATTGATAAAATTATTCCTGCTGTAGACAACTCCTTTTGGAAAGATGTATTACAAGCCTGGAGCAATTATTTAACAAAGAGTAATGTTAGTGGTAGTATTGACATTGTAAACCAGGCTTTATGGTTTAATAACAACATTCAGATAGGAGGAAAGTCCATCTTTTATCCGACTTGGTATTGTAAGGGAGTTACATTTGTTGGTGATCTTTTTGATGGAACGGGTGAAATATATTCTTATGAATCTTTTATTGATAGATATGGAATAATAACAGATTTCCTAACATATCAGGGTACAGTTCAATCAATAATGCAACTTGCCAGAAAAAAACAATTGTAACTTTAAGAGTATGCCTAGGGTCTCTTTTCAACCTATTTTGCCATACAATGTTTCACTAATCACAAGGTGTAATAAAGGCAGTAAACTCTTCTATAACACACTCTTACAACCAGCTTTCATAAAGTCTCCGGGAATGCTTAAGTGGGAAGAAACTTTACAGAAAGTGTTTACCGATGAACAGTGCGTGATATTTAATTTGATGGCAACAAGGTGTACCCAGAGTGTAGAACTGAGATGGTTTCAGTTTAGGATTATCCACTACATATTACCTTTAAATAAATACTTACATTGTATTGGATATAAAGATTCACAAAGTTGCAACTTCTGTGGTACATATAGTGAAACTATTGTACATGCATGTTATGATTGTGAATATGCTGCTCACACCTGGGAGCTTGTTCTCAACTGGTTAACGACTTCTGTGGGAGGAAGACTTGACTTCTGTAAAGAGAATATTTTATTTGGATTTAAGGGGAAGAATAACAACTCTCTCAATGTAATTATATCACTTATCAAATTTATTGTGTTTAAACAATTACGAAAGGGTTTTCAGCTAAAGTTGAAACATATTCAACGTGAAGTTATTAGATACTACAATATGACCAAGTTAATTGCATTCCACAGACTTTTCAATCCTAGCAAAGAATACTACTAGTACGATATCACATTTTATGATTGTCTATATTTGCAAAAGGTTTTGAAAGTTTGATGTAAAGGGATTGGTTTTTGAATAATATATAACTGATGAAATGCTACACTTTGTATTTTATTTGAAATGTGAATAAAGATTTAAAAAGAAAGAAAAAAAAAGTTACATGAAGCCATATGACAACCCCGATCTCTTATGCTGTTCAACAGTAACCTGTTAATATACTGGCAATGAGTCTGCAGGTTTCCACACCACACAGGGGCATGCTCAAAGCGCTAGAACAGTATGCACTCAACAATCAATCTCAACTCCCTGGCGAGTATACAACCCAAGCTGCCTGTTAGGCACTAGAAGATTAACAAGCATCTCGTCCTACCGGGCGTCTATTCATTGCTGGGAGAACCGACTGTTGTCACCAAGTGCCTGTGCAGTATACCAGTGATTGTTTGGAGATTTGTTTGTGAGTTTTCGTGGTCTAAGGAATAGAGCAGTGTTTCTGAATGTAATTTGGAATTTGTTTATGAAGCAACAGGACAGGAACCACAACTAGTCACATACATGCTTGGTTTGGTCTGATTTGAATATAAAAGATCACTGCAGTGTTTTCTGTCACCTCACTGTGTGTGCTGAACTCACACACTACATCGTCGACCTCGAAACTAATAGAATTGGGCGTGAGGCCATTTGACTTTCAACTACGCCTGCCTAATACTAACGCTAAGTTGAACCAAATATTCTGAAGGCGAATTGGATCATCTACTGAGTCAGTCTCTCTGACTTTCATCCAATCACCCTCCCAAACAGGCATATAGTGAATCACTCCGTCAAACACAAGTACTTTTTTTTAATTTTTCGAATTATCCCAAGAAAGACATTGTTCACTCTTGGTACTGCTACATCGACGCTCAAATCGTCCTAGTCGAAGATCAATGGATAAAGGTCACATCAAGGTTTGTAATAATATATTGTGATGAATAAAGTTGTTTGTTACACATTCAGTATGTTTTATTTTACTTTAATTACCGTTTGTTTCAATATGACCATGACCGAACGTGTCCCTAAAGGTTTTATATGCGCACGCTATGCCGTCGTAAAGAGTTGTCATGACACTGTCGTAACTCCTTTCGGGTGTCCAGTGCGACCCTACTACAGTTACTGAAAGTATTTCAGTTCCTGGTCATCATGGTCAGATAAGCCTTGACTTTGCAACTCGCCTTGTCAGCATCGGCTCAGCTCCGTTAAGGAGTGATTGGTTTAACGACGCTTACCCAAACTCTCTATCAGTTACTATTTGTTACTATTTTCTAATGTTTTTGAGACGCGTTTTAACCTTATAACAACACCATCAAACCCATCTAGGGTGTCACAACATCCGGTAATGGTGGCTATCGATGTATTCATACGGTTTGTGTGTTAATTTAGAGGAATAAAGTGGAAAATTGATGTCTCATTTAAAGCAATCAGATTCAAGCATTCGTTATAGAATTAGGAGATAAACAATATGTTTTGAAATTTGAGATCCTTCCACTGTAGAATCGATACCTCTTATTTTACTTTCACAACGGAGCGCTTTATTCATGATTCTAATATACAATCACAATCAACAGAACACCAGAAACAATGTTTCAAACACTGACAATTCATGACGCTTTATGTGCTCAAACATTGTTCTTTTACATAAATAAACAACCGTGAAAATCCGGGTTAGAATTGGTCTTAAGCAACCCATGTTTGTCGTAAGAGGCCACTAACCGGATCGGGTGGTCAGGCTCGCTGACTTGGTTGACGCATGTCATTGTATTCCAACTGCACGGGTGGATGCTCATGATATCAATCACTGGATTGTTTGTGTGGTACAGATTCGATTATTTACAGACCACCGACATATAGCTGGAATATTGCTCAGTGCAACTTTAAACAAACAAACAAACAAACAAACACAGAAGAAGATAAGGTGGCCTTGAAATGTTCAGTTTCCAAACTTATGTTGGCCAAGTAAAGTCCCCTTTGGTCGATTCATGTCGTGTTATCTACCTAATAGGTATTGACTTCAAAACGTCTATTTAAAATGACTGAGAAAGAATAACTAACTCCTTTTTAATAAATATCAGGCCCTGCAGAGATGCGGTCGTCAAATCAGGTGTGGTTGGTGTTATTTGAAACCTCTGATTATCCATTTGGATTCGAGTATTTTCCAAATTCAGGATAGAATTATGAGATAAACCTACTGTGTTTTCAATGTGGAGCTGGGCTACCTATAGTGTTAACAGCACTCAATTGAATTGGGAACCGAAAGCGAGGGATAACAGCATTCAATTGAATTGGGAACCGAAAGCGCAGGATATAGACCAACTGGGCTGTGAGAGTCTCGGGTGTTAAATTGTTTTGTTCAACACCAGATGAACCTAAAAGGACCCTAACCTTATTCCCGATGGATGCACCTTGGTGTAGGGCTGAACAGCGCAGTTTTTTCAACTGAAGGCATTGTACGAAAAGAGAGACTGCTCACCGACCGGTTTCAATTGTGGTAGTTGTAAACCTGACACAGTAGTTAGCGTACGTTTTACATACTTGTGCGTATTCTAAGATAAATTCAATTGTGTTTGCTAAACTTTTGCGACCCAGAATGCAATGTATCAGGAATGGCGGGGTATTTGCGATATTTCGTGGCAGTTGCCATTTCAAGATCACTCTAGTCAGGCATCGCTGCCATACACTCACTCCCTCTGGTCCCGGCATTGAACATCTGTCCCCACAAAACGTATACACTTCTAATGCCTTGCATCACTACGTATGCTATCGATAGTTCGAGTTATTCGTACGCAAGTTATTTGTGTCAAATAGGTTAAAAGGCTTGTTTATTTCTGAGGTATCAAATTGAATTTGATACCTCATTTTACTTTTATTTTGACCAATCTGAATCAAGCACTCACCAGTGTCATGCTTAAATAATAACACAATCCTTGCGCCTGCGAGCGATTGGATAAATGGGTGTCTGGATGAGTGAGTGGTTTAGTCAGTGGTTGAGTCACTGGATGATGAGAGTGGTTGAGTGGTGAGTGACTGGGTTCGTTAGTTCGTGAGTGAGTGAGCGAGTGAGTACATGTCGTCAGTCGTCAGTTCTTGTTCTCAACAGTTCTTGAGATGGCATGTGACTGTAGATACGCATATATTGGAAAGTTTACTATGTACTACTAACATGTGATTTAGATTGAAGAGTGAGTGTTTGGGTGATTGAGTTAGTGGTTTTAGTGGTTAAATGTTGAGAGTCATTGAGTGAGTAGTTAAATGTCGATAGTGGTTGTGGGAGTGGTTGAGTGGGTGATGGAGTTAGTGGCTGATTGAGTGAGTAGTTGAATGAGTGGTCTATTGAGTGGTCTATTGGGTGTCTGAGAATAGTTCATCAGAGGAAAATTTTATATTTAAGATGGCATATACCCATGGATGCGCATATATTGGACAGCAACACCGCTTTGAACACATGTTATATCACGTGTCATCTTGCTGTGGGTGTAAAGCCAGAAGTGATGCAGGACATTACCACTATGGCGACAACCTTTAAGAAACCCAGAAACGTTATCAGGTCGAACCGAGATTCGAATCCACAGCAATATGTACAATGACGCTTAAGTGACTCGGCCATCCACGCACCCACAGGTCAGTCTCTGGGCCATAGCACAGTCAGGTGAAATTCCAAAAAATATGAACATGGTCAATTCACTGGCAATGTTAAGAAGGTAAATTAAAAAATAATAATTATCTTTCCAAATTTTAGTGAGTTAGCCAGGTGAGACATGTTTCGTAAAGCTATAAGTAGTCACAGCATGACTGCAAGCTTTGGTTGTGAGTAACGGGGCTGATGGCTCCAGCCAACAGACGGATAAACATATTCTTAATACCTTCCCAGATCCCTCACAATGATTAGGACAAATACTAAAGAATTGATTATATTTTATTCACAGAAAAATACGTTAACAGTTTTGCAATCTTTCGAACGGTGATTATGGAATGGCGCCTGTAAATGATAAAAGAATAAAAGTTAGGCAACGAATCTTCGATATCTTGCAGTTAATGCAACCAAATATCAATTATGTTAAAGTGTATTTCTGTCAAAACTTTCCTTAAGCGTTTTTTTTAGAATAGTGTTAAAATCCTCTTAGAAGAGGGGATAAAATGAAACGATTCATGCTTTCAAAAGAAATGTTTCCCACTCGACCAAATGTACAATAAATTAAAACGTCACTCCAATCCCGGGTAATAACAACATACCTGTGAATCCAAGTGAGCCGCACACATCCCTGACTCGTTGGCCGACGTTAAAGTTTCTCGCCGCCCAGTTGCAGAACTGACTCAGACCAGGCCCACTTGGGCCAGTTTGGCCAGTGGATCCTGTTGCCCCAGTGTTCCCTGTCTCCCCTGTAGAGCCTGTGTTTCCTATCGGTCCCCGGGTTCCTATTTCCCCCTGTGTTCCTTGAATTCCTTGAGTACCAGACACTCCCTTGGTGCCTATCACGCCTTTTGTCCCCTCGACACCTTTTGTTCCGGTGGCCCCCGTTCCGCCAGTACCACCAGTCATCCCTTGTCCCCCAGTAGTCCCTTGATTTCCTTGGTCCCCACGAGGTCCTGTATCGCCTTGTGTTCCTTCGACTCCACCGCTACCCACGACACCTGTACTTCCCGTATTTCCAGTTGAGCCCATCTGCCCTTGGCTTCCAGTATCTCCAGTATTTCCTGTGTTACCCGTATATCCAGTAACTCCTCTTGTGCCGGTAGACCCGGGAATACCATAGGTTCCTTTAGATCCTTGATTACCTGAAGGCCCTTTCTCGCCATTCTGTCCACGAGCACCTCTATCACCCGGTATACCAACCACCCCAGTCATGCCAGTGATCCCTTGCGCTCCGGTTTCGCCGGTGTATCCTTTTAATCCCGTGTATCCTTTGTCACCAGCAGCGCCGTTTGAACCCGTGTTCCCACCTTCACCAATGGGACCCATTGCACCAGTGTAACCTTTCACTGTTCCCGTGTCTCCAGTATCCCCTGTTGGCCCTGGGACGCCTGTTGCCCCAGTGTACCCCGTGGGACCAGTTCTACCCGTATTTCCACTCTGCCCACGTGTTCCTCGTCGATCTAAAACAAAGCGAAAACAACGATATATATATGCTCTGCCAAAAAAGAAAGGCAAAAGTAGTAATGTCATTAATATCTGACAGAGTGCTGCCGACGTCTATGCAAAATTAATTCCAAAAAAAAATTGGTAATTTCTGAATGGATTGGGATCGATATCTATGAAAAAAATAGGGTACTGCAGAAATGTTGTGCATTGATGGGAAAATCGCAAAAGCACAACCACGCGAGAGCATAGCGCCGAAACTCACCAACATGACATCATTTGTTTGGCTATGAAACGTTGTGTTTTCTTTTGCGGTAGCCAGGTTTTTCCGCGTAGCACCAAGCACCGTTGCACGAGTACGGAATTGTTATCAGACACATGGGACAACAAAGGACCTTCCCAGATCCGGCCGACCACCTATTACATATTAGGACAGGACAGATTCATACGGCTACGTCACTTACGTGATAGAAACACCACGGCCACCTCTAAACGTACGGCAATATCAGGATTGCGTAGGATATCAGCCCAGACAGTGAGGAACCGTTTACCCGCTGAAGGTATTCGCGTTAGACGACCAGTTCGGGAGTCATTCCGACGGACCTTCATCGTCGGCTGCGGTGTCAATGGTGTCTAGGTCACTAGGTGTGGCCACAACTGCGATGGAGAAAAGTTTGGTTTCGTGACGAGTAACTATTTATGCTTCCCCGTGCGGATGGTAGACGTCGTGTTTACAGGCGTCGCGGGGAGCGTTGTGCCCGAAACTGCATACAGTAAGTGCACGCATTTGGTGGTGGTAGTGTGACGAAGTGGGCAGCCATCTCCTACACTGGTAGAACTGACTTCTAGGGAATATAACAGCACAACATTACAGGTAGGAGATTCTTCGGCCACACGTGCTTCCCATTATTCAACAAGCGACCGCCATTTTCCAACAAGACAAATCCCGATGATTGCTTCAATGGGACGACGACGACAGTCAGTTTTGGACTCTAATAGTGGCCATACAGGATATTGAGAACAGATGACTTGTAAATTTACTATTCCGTGAGTGCCATATTGAACCTTGGTCCATGACAATAATGTATAGTATTTTTGAATAATCGATGACAATCTGTTGATTATTTATATGCTATATAAAATATACATCTAAAATCAATTTTGCGTTTCTTTTTTTACAGAGCCTACATGCGGACTAGTACGCTTCTAAAGAGAGTAAGCGAGTTGGGTTTAATGCAAATATTAGCAATATTGCACGATTGTCATGGCGGTGGTCTTCGGCTTGACGAGTTAACGCTTTAACCAGTTGGCTAACCCACCGTCCCTTAAAATGTAACAATCTTTATTCTGTAAAATAAAGGGGTAGAAAATCCAGTTTGGTAAAATGAAAATAGAGTTACGTACCCTTATACAATAAGGTTTTAAATTATGTGATCCGTTATATTACATAACACTGAACATAAAATAGTCCCGTGAAATTGGATATATGGAAACCAGTATACAACTGTAAAAGAGTGAGTCAGTATGGTTTTACGCCGCTTTTAGCAAAATTCCAGCAATATCACAGCGAGGGACACCAGCAATGATCTTCACACGATGCACTCATGTGGGGAATCGAACCCGGGTCTTCGGCGTGACAAGCGAACGCTTTTAACACTAGACTACCCAACCGCCCCACAATCATGTGAAGAAATACTTGAACATACATTGCTACAAACACCGGAGAGTGACGGATGCAGACCAGCCTTGTGAGATGTGAACGTGTTTTTGTATAAACGTGGCTTAGAGAAATGTTCCACTGTTGCTATCAGCGTACGATGGACGTAGGAAATGGTTAACACTGGGACACTTCTATAGGGAGGCCAAATATAACATTCACCCTCTCATTATTTTACTGAATGATACTCACAGTAGACACTTGAACGCGAAAACGAGGCATCAGCCATGTTGACAATAACAAGAATGACAAAAATTCCTGAATAATTCATAGTGAAGGCGGTTGATGAACGAATCAGTGATTCATGCTCTTCTGTGGCCTCGTTCCACTTATATAGTATTGCAGTGGGGAACATGCAATTTCATTGGATTACAGCTCAGTGATACCACAACTCATTGGCCAGCTGTTGACTTGGAGCAATTTGAGGTCTCTTTGCACTGATTGTATATCAAATTAATTGCCTCAGAGTTAATCTAAATAATTACGCGTCATCCAACGTACGTTGATTCCGTTCTAGACGCGGTGTCTAGAAGGCCAGAACATATGTTGTTTGCTAATCAAAGACCACCCTCAACATTGAATACACCGAAGCTTTGGATCTGGCCTCGAAACTCCCATCACTGCTGGAGCAGGGCATTTGATAATCTGCACTACTCAACAGGGCGTCGTCCGGGGTAATAGGGGTTTACTGTATACAGATATAAGAGCCTCTATGTGTAGCCGCTAGTGATATGAAACGAAAAGTTTGATAACGAGTGCGAAATCCTTAAAAAAGACAGATGTAAATATTTAAATAGATTCAGAAATGGCAAAAATGAAAGTAACCTAAAAGAATATCATGCCGCTGGAAACAAATATACTGCTATCTGTAAATATAAACAAAATAAATATGTAATGGAGAGGAAACAAAGGTTAGAGAAAAACATAAATAATTCAAAACTGCTTTGGTCAGAATTAAGCATGAACAAAAGACACAGAAAACACGAATAACATAAGTATTGATGACATGTGTATGATATGTCACATCAGAATGAGAAAGCGTCATTTTTAGAATGTAATGATAATGTAAATGAGGCTGATAACAACGACGAACTGATGAAATTGTAGCTGATATCCTTGATTCCCCAATTACGAGAGAAGAAATTTTAGAAAGCATCCGACAACTTAAGTGCAATAAATCATCTGGCATTGAAAATTTAATGCCTGATTTTTTCAAACATTCAGCAGACCTGTTAGTACCATGTCTTGAACTAATATTTAATGTCATTTTAGAAAACGGAACTTTTTCGATTTAATGGTCGTTGGGAATAATTGTACCTCTCCATAAGAGCGGGGATATAAACAACACTGATAATAATAGGGATATAACTCTTTTGAGCATTTTTACCAAGATATTTACTTTTATTATTAATAAAAGATTAGTGTATTGGGCTAGTACAATGAACAAAATATTTGAGTCACAAGCTGGATTCACAGAAGGATATAGTACCGTGGACAACATATTTATATTACATTGTTTAATACAAAGATACCTTAATAATAAGTGTGGAAAGTTTTATGTAGTTTTTGTAGACTGTGCAGAGGAATAAACTTTGTAATCTTTTTAAAACTCTGGATTAAGTTCTAAAATGAATACATTGTTATGTAGCATTTATGAAAATATAAAAGTCTCTGTTAGAAATAACCAAGTTATTTCTCCTACATGTTCAAGTCATTTAGGAGTACGACAGGGTTGTATCTTAAGCCCGTTCCTGTTTTCGTTTTTCATCAATGAATTTGCAATGCAAATATATAATAATTGTTCCTATGGAATTCAACTACACCCAGAAGAAATATAATTGTTTTTACTTTTGTTTGCAGACGATATTGCACTTTTTATGTATGCATGTAAGAAATATTTAGGTGTGAAAGTTAATACACCCGGGTTATGGTTTATGGTGATTGTGGTCGCTATCCACTGTATATTTTTCCATATATTAAAGTTATCAAATATTGTTACGAATTTTAAATATGCTTTTGAATAGATTTCCAAAAAAGTGTTATAATATGTTATTGTTGTTTGATTCAAATGGTAAAAGAAACTGGGCAACTGGTGTTAGTGAACTCTTATTTGAATCTGGTTTTGGTAATGTTTGGTATGATCAACGGGTCAATAATACTGCTGAGTTTATCCAGACACTAAAACAAAGACTAAAAGATATTTTTTTACAATCATGGAATGTTTCATTAGCAGTATCAAATAAACGCTTTTATCATAAACTTTTTAAATCTTACATTTATAGAGAATGCTATCTCGTTGATATTACCATACCAAAATATAGAAAAGCATTGGCACGGTTTCGTTGCATGTCGCATGATCTACATATTGAAACATGCAGATATATAAATACCCCACGAGAACAAAGAAAATGTAACATGTGTAACTTAAATGAAATAGAAGACGAGTATCACTTCCTTATCAGATGTCCATTATATTTAGAACTAAGAATAAAATACTTACCAAAATACTATTACAGTGAACAAAACATATGTAAATTTTATTAATATGTGAGAGAACAGAGGTTGTAAAGAATATTTATTCACCATGCTTTTGCCCAGAGAAATGAAATTGTTCACTGTAAATTAAATTATTTCTATGCCAGAATAAAATAAGCCTATTTATGGTTGTCATGATGTATATATGTGGGAGATAATTTATTTCAATTTGATGTTCAATTGTAATGATTAATTATGTTGAATTGTATTGTGTACGAAAGGCCTGTGGCCTCTTGAGTACGAAATAAAGATTGATTGACAACGGGACGTCGTCCGGAGTAATAAGGGTTTACTGTATATAGATAAAAGAGCCTGGTCTCCGCAGGTATCGTCATGTGGCTGTAAACACGCCGACACACACACTCACTCACTCACTCAAGGCAGTTGAACGATATAGAGGTTTACGGTGTAGCAAAATGGATGTAAACACGCCGACACACACTCACCCACTCACTCAAGGCAGTGGATTGACATAGAGGTGTACGGTGTAGCTATATGGATAATATAAACACGCCGACACACACTCACTCACTTACTCACGCACACAAGGCAGTGGATCGATATAGAGGTTTACAGTGTATCTATATGGATATAAATATGCCGACACGCACACTCACTTACCCACTCACTTAAGGCGATGGATCGATAAAGAGGTTTACGGTGTAGCTATATCAATGTAAACACACCGACACACACTCACTCACTTAATCAAGGCAGTAGATCGATATAGAGGTTTACGGTGTAGCAAAATGGATGTAAACACACCGACACACACTCACCCACTCACTCAAGGCAGTGGATTGACATAGAGGTGTACATGTACGGTGTAGCTATATGGCTAATATAAACACGCCGACACACACTCACTCACTTACTCACGCACTCAAGGCAGTGGATCGATATAGAGGTTTACAGTGTATCTATATGGATATAAATATGCCGACACGCACACTCACTTACCCACTCACTTAAGGCGATGGATCGATAAAGAGGTTTACGGTGTAGCTATATCAATGTAAACACACCGACACACACTCACTCACTTAATCAAGGCAGTAGATCGATATAGAGGTTTACGGTGTAGCAAAATGGATGTAAACACACCGACACACACTCACCCACTCACTCAAGGCAGTGGATTGACATAGAGGTGTACATGTACGGTGTAGCTATATGGCTAATATAAACACGCCGACACACACTCACTCACTTACTCACGCACTCAAGGCAGTGGATCGATATAGAGGTTTACGGTGTAACTATATGCATGTAAACACCGACACACATTCACTCGCTCACTCAAGGCACTGGATCAATATAGAGGTTTATGGTGCAGCTATATGGATGTAAACACACCGACACACACACACTCACTCACTCACTCACTCGCTCACTCAAGGCGGTGGATCGATATAGAGGTGTACGGTGTAACTATATGGATGTAAACACACCGACACACACTCACCCACTCACTCAAGGCACTGGATCAATATACAGGTTTACGGTGTCGCTATATGGATGTAAACACACCGACAAACACTCACTCACTCAGTCACTCAAGGCAGTGGATCGATATAGAGGTGTACGGTGTAGCTATATCGATGTAAACACATCGACACTCACTCACTCACTCACTCGCTCACTCAAGGCAGTGGATCGATATAGAGGTGTACGGTGTAACTATACGGATGTAAACACACCGACACCCACTCACCCACTCACTCAAGGCAGTGGATCAATATACAGGTTTACGGTGTAACTATATGGATGTAAACACGCCGACAAATATTCACTCGCTCAATCACTCACTCAAGGCAGTGGATCGATATAGAGGTGTACGGTGTAGCTATATCGATGTAAACACATCGACACTCACTCACACACTCACTCAGTCACTCAAGGCAGTGGATCGATATAGAGCTTTACGGTGTAGCTATATGGATGTAAACACACCGACACACACTCACTCAGTCACTCAAGGCAGTGGATCGATATAGAGGTGTACGGTGAAGCTATATGGATGTAAACACGCCGACACTAACTCACTCACTTACTCAAGGAAGTGGATCGATATAGAGCTTTACGGTGTAGCTATATGGATGTAAACACATCGACACACACTCACTCAGTCACTCAAGGCAGTGGCTCGATATAGAGGTTTACGGTGTAGCTATATGGATGTAAACACGCCGACACCTTCACTCATTCACTTACTCAAGGCAGAGGCTCGATATAGAGGTTTACGATTATGTAAAGACACTCACTCACCAAAAGCAGTAAGTTGCTTTAGAGGTTTACATGAACACACGTGAATACAGCAGGGTGGAGATGGAGGGTTGACGTTATATATATAGACCAGGACCTGTTTTACAAAGTGATCCTCGCGTTAAGCACTCATGATCGAGCTTAAGAAGGAAGTTCAGTGCATGTCTTGACACATTTGCAAAATGGATCATTAGTAGTAACACAAGACATCGCGCAGCAGCGTTAGAGCAGTGGTGTGGTGTCTTCAACAAACAAGAAATCTCTGCGTCTGTGGTTACAATATATGTAGGAAAGCGAAATGTACGAAACTTTCCCAGTTGAAAGTTCAGCACATGTATTGAAATGTTCGGCCACAATGATGCACCACGTATGTCCTAGGTTACATCACATAGACAGTTCTACTTTGGCGCAACTTACACTACTTCTTATGCCAGCTGAAGTTGACAAAATTCACAAATGTCCTTTACCTAGCTAAATTATAACCAGTGAGATGTAATATTTGAATAAAATCTTGTCTTGTAATAAGACAAAGGTACCAAGATAACCTTCCAAATTAAAACCATAGAGTATATACAACAATATCCTCATTAATACACGCTTCACATTCATAATGATAAGGAGAAACAGCATATTAGTTATTCTTAAAATGAAATGTACGCTACCGTTATATAATAGAATATAAAATATAGTAGAATAGTTGTTGGGATCTATTCAAACAACAGTTGTAAATATCGGTTTTCAAATCGAATTAATGGTTTTGTAATGTGCGTTACTGAAATGTTCGTTACGTACTACCATTTTTCGTGAAATAAGTTTTGTTTTTAAGGCTAGGGGCGATGGGATAGCCTAGTGGTTAAAGCCTTCGCTCGTCACGCCGAAGACCCGGGTTCGATTCTCCACATGGGTACAATTTCTGAAGCCCATTTCTGGTGACCCCTGTCGTGATATTGCTGGAATCTTGCTAAAAGTGTCGTAAAACCATACTCACGCATTCACTGTTTTAAGGCTAACACGTGCTTCTTTCAGTCTACCATGGGTTGCAGGCAAGCATCCAAGATTGGTTCTGCTGGACACGATCATGTTTTGGATTATACTTTGTATGTAGGGCAGATGGTGTGTTTTCTGTTCATTTGATTACATGTGCATACAATCTTGCGAAACACCTAGTGGATTTGTTTCAAACAAGATGAAAATTAATACATTTATATTTCAAGTCACTGTGTACATATACTGTTAGAACCATGTTGTGTATATTTCAGAAAATTTCATTTTTTCGTCATTTAACGCCGAACCGAGTGAGTGGGTATGGTTTTACGTCACTAAGTACTACTGTAGCTATATCTAGGACGGAGTGTTTATATGGGTCCAGCTGTCCCAGTTAGTATGATTGCTAGTGATAGCTACTGATCGTAGTAGGGTTGGGTTTTCTTTTGCAAGTGACTTCTGATGTAAAAGCAGTGTCAACTGGGGGAGTTTTTTAAAGTCCAGGAGGGGTGTAACCCTTTGTAGTGACTTCCTGGTGGCTGAATGTTATCACAGTTGTGACTTCGGATGAGTTCTCGTACTAATATCCCAGATGGCTTTAGTGAGGGATTTTTTTCCGAGCTAGGGCTTCATCTCGGGTGTTTTTGTCCTGCCACATCTTTTTCACGAAAGGGTTTGGTGTTCGTCCCCAGAACGACAATATTGCCTGCTCTCTTCTTAGTTTCAATGGGAGGTCTCCTGTTTCTACTTGCTGTTTTAGTGAAGTGCCTGTTGCTGCACTTGTGGCAAGCATTAGGACTTTGTAGTGTATTCTGTCGGGGCAGCTCAAGACAGTATTTGATGCTGAGTGAAAGGCTTCACAACCATAGTCTATTTTTGATTTGTAGAGGTCCAGCTGAGTGTCCCTCGATGTGCCCAAAGATATGCCTGAAATTGCCCGTAAAACATTCAGGCCTTTTTGACATCTGTTTTCAACATTATTCTATTGCGGACTTTTCGAATTTGATTGGTTTGCCTTTTATGGAGACACGGGGTATCATAACATCTTTCCCCTGCGATTTTTTGCTGCCTTGTGGCGTGCCATTGTCCAGTGACATAGGATCAGATTGATTGTTCCCTATTTTAGGGTAGAATAGGTTTTCAGCAACCCATGCTTGCCGCAAAAGGCGACTTTGTTTGTCGTAAGAGGCGACTAACTGGATCGGATGGTCAGGCTCACTGACTTGGTTAATGCATGTCATCGATCCCAATTGTGTGGAAAGATGCTCATGGTATCAATCACTCGATTGTCTGGTCCAGACTCGATTATTTACAGACCGCCCTCATACAAACTCTTTATTAATAACACTCTGTACATTCCAGGCAAGGCCATATCAGGTTCTAAGTCTAGAATTATCGCCAGAAATCACAGTCTAGAAGAGTTCCGACGCGACGCTATGGGACCAGCACAGGGGCCCATGGACTCGACACAGGACAGGCATGAGCATGCTGTGGACTGTGGTAAACTTAAAGTACTCTCCCTCAATGTCTGTGGCATAAGATCTCGATTGTTAAATCCTGATTTTATTCAGAATTTAAGTCACTATGACGTTCTTTGCCTCACGGAGACAAAGCTTACAGATATAGATGATAATGATCTACCTGGTTTTCATGTTTTTACAAATAACCGTCACAAAAATGTATTAGCTAGAGCTTCTGGAGGAGTAATGATCGCGGTGAGAACTGAACTCGCTAAACATATCTCCTTACTTCACAAATCCCTTGATTTCGCATTATGGTGTAAAGTATTAAAAACTCTTATGCATGATACTGATGACCTCATAATATGTTGTGCATATATTCCTCCAGACAATAGTAAGTATTTCTGTAATGAAATATTTGATACCTTGGAACAAGATTATCTTGATATTACTAGCAACTACAAACATGTTTGCATTACAGGGGATTTTAACGCGCGAACGAAGACGCTTTGTGATTATGTCATAATAGATGACTTCTTATTGCACAACCATCTAGCAGACGACAATATTACGACACAGTGTGAAACATTACAAAACAACAACGTGTAGCCGGGGTAGTGGTATGTATCCGGCTCGGGCCGTTGGGAAACACAGACACAGGCAGATGGTGATAATGGATTTATTTCAAGGGGGGTGGCTGCTGTTGAAGAACTACCTGAAGAAAAGAAAATGTCCTTCCTCCTCAACAGCAGCACATGAAGTCATATATTTGCAAGTTTACAGGTATTATTTATCTTAAATATAAAAGTACAAAAGCCATTGATAAACTATACTAAAACTAACTTTAATGTTAAATTACTGTTATATGTTCATTATAGGATACTTGGAAAGCACATGGTCCAAAATGGACCATGTGGTTAATTATTTTACAAGCAAGTTTTATAATATCAATATTCCATTTACTAATTTAATATTACTTTAAATGATATTATATATATATTATTCAATTTAATTCAGCACCCTAATATAGATATTAATTTCTGACAGAAGCAGATGAAAACAGATTGAAATATGGCCATTCCATACCTGAAGAAAAGAAAATGTCCTTCCTCCTCAACAGCAGCACATGAAGTGAGGAGGAAGTCAGGTATGGAAGGAAGCTACCTGTAGAGGACCAGGGTGGCCAATTAGAAGACAGATTGCATTAAGCATCAAAGGAAGTGCTTAATGCAAGATATAAATAGACTGAGGGAAACCCTACAGGTGTAAAAAATGTCTAAAGATAGACAGAAGGTTGAAGGGGAAGATCTGGTGAGAGATTCCCAGAGACTGAAAATAAGGGTGTTGAGTTGTTTAAAGAGTTAGATACTGATATTCAACTGTAGACAAGACAAACATTGAACATATAGATGATTATGATGATGATGTATGAATAATGATATAACTATAGGAAGAATATAAGGTACCCTGCTACACGCACCCCCCTTTTGGGAATGGTGCCCTCACCATACGCAGCTGAAAACAGACGAACAGCCAAGGAAAGGAGCAGGATAACAAAAGGTTGCAGAAAATTAAACCTGAGAAAGCAATAACATGTGCTCAAACATATATACAATGGACTAAGTAGAGAACTATACCCAAACCATGTTCTGTTTCACCACCCATTGACCGTCAGTCATCCACTTTGGTTTCTGGCGTGACCTGCCAGGTCTTGTAACCACTGGTGGGGTGACAGAAGATAATTCTGGAACAACAGAAGTGGAAGGGCTGGAAGGCACTGGGGAAGTCGAAATTCCTCCAGGCAACTCGAGTGACGGCAACACCATAGATGGCGTCGTTGAAGAGGGAACACCAGATAATTGAGCTGGTGGTGACCTTGGAAACGAAGGAGTTTCAACCGGCTGACCCAATGGAGAACCCCCAGGCACTGGAGATAAAGGAATTTCCACATCCAGGTCGGTTGTAGAAATCTCCAAAGCGGTGTTGGAGGTATCACCAGGTACAGCGGAAGCTCCTAGAGAAGGCGGAGGGCTCCGAGGTTTAGGAATGGGACGGCCATCCGAACCAATGGGAAGGAGTAAATTGCGGTGAAGTACACGATGCTCCCTAGTGCCTTCCTTGCGGACTTTAAACACAGGAACATTAGAATTCGGCTGTGATTCCACCACATAGAAATCTTTCTCCCATCGGTCGGCAAGCTTCTGTTTCCCACGAATGTTGACATTGCGGACCAACACAACATCACCTACCTTAACAGTAGCACCACGAGCCTTCAGATTATAAGTCTTCCTCTGTTTGGCCCGGGCCTTGTCCATGTTTTGAGTAGCGAGCTCATACGCAGTTGTCAACTTGCGCTTCAAATCAGCAGCAAACTGCGTATAAGATGGCGATGAAGTGTTGGCGAGAGACGTGCCAAAGGCAACATCAACAGGCAGTCTAGGATGTCTGCCGAACATGAGAAAGTAGGGCGTGAACCCAGAAGACTCGTGCAAGGTACAGTTATAGGCATGGACCACATGAGCAATATGGTCCTTCCAACGTGCCTTTTCCTGATCCTGCAGAGTCCCGAGCATCCCAAGAAGTGTCCGGTTAAACCGTTCACATAACCCGTTCCCCATGGGGTGATAGGGAGTTGTCCTTGTTTTCTGTATCCCAAGTATGCTGCACATTTGTTTGATAACATCACTTTCGAAATTCCGTCCCTGATCTGAATGTAACCTTTCAGGGAGGCCATAGTGTACGATAAAGTGCTCAAACAAGGCCTTTGCTGTTGTTCGCGCTGTTTGATTACGAGTTGGAATCGCAACAGCATACTTGGTGAAGTGGTCAGTAATGACCAGAACATTTTCGTAACCACCAGATGAAGGTTCCAGACTGAGATAGTCAACACACACCATTTCCATGGGTTGAGTGGTCTGAATGTTGACCAATGGTGCGCGCTCAGTCTGATTAGGAGCTTTCCGAAGAATGCACCTCTGGCAGCTACGAATGTGGTTCTCGACATCTCCCATCATTCCTGGCCAATAAAACCTCGTCCGTAGGAGAGCCACAGTCCTGTCCCTACCCAGATGCCCCATCCCGTCATGAAGATGAGTAATGACGGATTCTCGTTGAGGCTCTGGGACAATGAGTTGAAAGTAGGGATAATCACCTTCTGTAGTCTTCTGTCTCCTATAAAGGAGATTGTTATTGATGGAGAGAGCATCCCACTGCCTGAGGATTGAAGCTGTGTCACGATCAAATGACCTAAGAGACTCCTTTGAAGGGCGCTGATCTTTACGGAGAAGGTCCACAATCGTGCAGATTGAGGGGTCCGCCTGCTGACAAGATAGCATCTGATGATCAGTCCCAACATTGGTAGACTCGAAATCATCAACTGCTAAAACACAGTTCAATACCTCATGACAAAGTGAGAGCGTCTCTACAACACTAGACGTCTGCTGACTGTTGCAAACCGCAGACACAGATTGGATATCCATGACCTCACGTGGCAACCTGGACAACGCATCAGCATCCTTGTTCCTTGCCCCTGGTACATACTCTACAGAAAAGTCGTAAGCAGCAAGGTCAGCGAGCCAACGATGTCCAGTTGCATCCAATTTCGCTGATGTTAAAACGTAAGTGAGGGGGTTGTTGTCGGTCTTAACGGTGAATGGGTTGCCATACAGGTAGTCATGGAACTTCCTGGTGACAGCCCATTTCAGAGCTAGAAACTCTAATTTGTGAGCTGGGTAGTTGCGCTCTGATTTGGAAAGCCCTCGGCTCGCATAGGCTATCACTCGTTTCTGGCTATTTTGGGTTTGGTAAAGTACCGCGCCTAAGCCATCGCCACTTGCATCAATGTGCAGTTCGAATGGCTGAGTGAAGTCTGCGAAAGCCAAAATGGGAGCGCTGATAAGTTTACCAACAAGCTCACTGAAAGCCGACTGCTGCTCCTCCCCCCATATCCAGTTCTGATCGGGTTTGCTATTTTTCCTTTTCTTGCCGGATTGACCAACAAGTAAATTTGTCAAGGGCTTTGCAACTTTGGCATAATTAGGCACAAAGCGACGATAATATCCAGAGAAGCCAAGAAAACGACGAACATCATCCACATTCTGTGGAACTGGCCAGGTCTCCAGTGCCGCAATCTTCTCAGGGTCTGTCGTGATACCCTCCTCAGAGATTACGTGACCCAGATATTTCACAGAGGTCTGCAAGAACTGGCACTTAGAAGGCTTAAGTTTGAGGCCATTCTTGCGCAATCGAAGAAAGATTGCACGTAATCTCTCCAGATGCTCATCAAAGGTCTTTGAAAACACAATGATGTCATCAAGGTAAATGAGACACTGTAGGAGATGGATGTCGCCCATACATCTCTCCATAAGACGTTGAAAAGTTGCGGGAGCATTTGTGAGACCAAAAGGCATCGAGTTACACTCGTAAAATCCTAATGGACCAACCGTAAAAGCAGTACGGGCTTTATGTTCCTCAGCAACTTCGACCTGCCAATAGCCCGACTTCAGGTCAAGACAAGTGAAGTACTTGGCACCATGAAGTGCATCAAGGGTCTCCTCAATCCGTGGTAAAGCATAAGAGTCTCTAACTGTACGACTATTAAGTTGGCGATAGTCTATACAGAAACGTAAAGACGAGTCCCTTTTGCGAACAAGAACCACGGGAGAGGCATAAGGACTAGAAGAAGGACGAATAACCTTAGCATCCAACATGTTCTTCAGATGGTCCTTAACCTCTTGATACAATGCAGGTGGAATGCGCCTATGTCTTTCCCTGAAAGGACGTTCATCAGTTAGCTCAATCCTGTGAGTGACTAAGTCTGTGTGGCCCATATCCATATCAGACTTGCTGAAGATGTCATCAAACTCACTAAGAAGATCGCGAAGCTTTGCTATTTCCTCTGGAGTATGTATCTGACCCAGGGTTTCTAAATTGAAAATGTCTTTAGACTCGGGGCCAGATGTGAAAGCCGGCTCATCCGTAGAGGAGAGACCATCTAAGACATCTACTTGCTCTAAACAACAAAGTACTGTCTTGGCTGGAATAGTAACAGCCTTGGTAGATGGATTGGCAACCTCAACCTTAATCCTATTTGTAGACTGTCCTGGTATAAAATTCACAACCCCATTAACAAGGTTAAGTGAACCAGGTAGTGTGGGGGCAGCTGTAGTACAAAACTGCATGCCAATCCGAGGTGGTTTACCCCTGCTTATACCTGCAATAATCTGATTACATAAAGCAGGGATAACAATTGGCTTGGTTGTCCGCACACACTCAGTCCGGTTAAGGTCTTCCCGACGCCTAATGAGCCATTGCTGAGCCTGACTCCAAGGTGATGCAGTGGCTGCTATTGGTGCACCATGCAGGCTTTCAGCAGCAGTCATGACATTTGTCCCTAATAGTAAAGGCACCTTGAAGTGGTAGTCAGTATTGGGCACTACAAGTATCGGTATAGTTACCTCAACTTCCTGACCTAAGAAGTCACTAGGGATTAGGATTATAGCTTCAACATACCCCAAGTAGGGTAGCTTAGCTTCCCCGGCTCCTTTTAACTTCAAGAGTGAACCTAGACTATGGAGTGTATGTTGAGGGAGGTTATTTGTGTAAAATGTCTCGGACATAGTGGTAACCTGGGACCCTGTGTCTACAAGAACATTACATAAGTGGCCTTCTACCCTAACAGATGTGACGTTTGCGGGACCAATCAAATTTGATGGCAACCCAGAATTGGAGCTAATGTCGGAGTCCAATGTTCGCCCCATAACATTGACTCCTAGGAGTTTAAAGCGGGGCACTGTGGGTGACGCCGCCTAACCCCTATCTTCCCGCAATCATAACAGTGTACCTCAGTTTTTGAGGCTAACTGTGATTGAGAAGCATATGGTGTACGTGATGTGCTACCTTGTGTAACTACATTTGTAGTGGTAGACCTAGGGGGTAGATTCTGAGCCTGAGATTGGGCCTTATTGGCTTGATTCTGGGCTGTATTTGAGGGCCTATGAGATTTATACTCCAGGGTGTTAACCCTATCCCCAACAGACCTAAGGTTCTTATCAATCACCTTTAGGCGGAATAGCACATCATCCAGTTGTCTGTTGCTAGTTGTAGTGGTAGTCAATTGACATGATTGTGCATCCCCAGGGGTGGCTAACTCCTCCTCAACCCTACGGACAGCAAGCAGCAGCTTGTTATAGTCCGTACCTGAATCAAAGTGATGGCGAGTCGCTTGCTTCAGGTCATCACGAGTGAGACCCATCCAGAACCGGCTTCGAAGCAAGCTAGGTGCAGCATTGTGTGGTAAAGTGCCAGATGCCTCTATCTTGGAGATCAAATCCCGGAGGCGGCAACTCCACACAGCGACAGACTCATTCTTTTCCTGGCGGGCAGTGTAAAAACGCTCCATAAGCGTCTCGCCAGGCATCACATTGCCAAACACTAAGTCCAACTGCTCAATAGCAGTGTCAAGGGTAACAGTTTCTGAAAGCCCACTAAGTAGGTCAGCAGCTGAACCCTTGGCGGACCTCCGCATGGCATTTAGAATTGAAGTGTCCGAGAATGCATTCTCCCTACGACACCCAACAATCTCTAAATGCCATTGCTTATACTTGACCTCACCCTTGGTCCCATCCCCAGAAAATGATGACAACCGTGGACTGGGAGAATTGATAATGGGCATGTAAGTAGGCTGAAAGGGTGTGACAAGTCTAGGAGGAGCACCTACACTATGGCTATAAAAGGTAGTTGGATTATAACCTGGATATGGTGTTGGAATAGTGCGGCTAGGCCAAGACTCATGCGGTGTGTGTGAAGGTTGTGATGGGTAACTATTCAGGTAAGGTGTAGAAGTTGCCCTAGGCTGAACAAAGTTGTAAATTGAACCATGAGGCCTAGGCAGTGAAGCTGGTAGGTCCATCATAGGACTAAGGTTCACAGTCGCCGGAGAAATCTGAAACAGATTCTCAGAACCTGTGGGCATAGGTGACCTTGATGGTGGCGTATGACTAAGCAGATGAGGTACCGGCCTAGGGGAGTGAACAGGTAATGCCACCCTAGGACTGGTATATATTGTAGGTGGAATAGTGTAAGTATTGGACAACCCAAGACCTGGTGCACCAGTACCAGTAACACGATATGTCGTATTGGGATGCTGCAGCTGATTTGCAATATCATCTGCTAGTCTATTTAGCACACCAGTGCGGACCGAAGGATGCAGATGTTGAAGGCAGCTAAGTACCACATCGACCTCCGGGTCCCCACTTACATTAGCTTCAGCCATGGTGATACAAACTAAAGTGCAAGGATGTTTGATATGAGAGGAATATGAACTATATGACACTATCAAAACTGAAGTACCTCCTAAAAGGCGACAAGAATCTCACAAGTTAAGATCCAACAAACATCTGAACATCAACAAACTATGAGCTCCTCACCAAAGGATACAAAATGGATGCGTCTGAAGTTCAGCATCTAGTGCACCACAAGGTACAAGAACAATGAACTGCAGCTAGCCAAAAATAGAAGTAAGGGAACCAAAAGTCCTCACTGAGCTAAACTGGAAAAGCAGAAACCAAATACCAAAATACGAAGTATCTGACAAAGTCTCCAGAACAAAAGGGAAAAATACAACTTTAGTTTGCTAAGGTAAGTAATACGAAAAAGGTAAGTGGCAAGGTAGGTGTAAGAACAACTGACCACTTGTTGTAATAAGAAATATTACATGACTAAGCTACCACAATCTGGTTACCAAGCAGATGTGTAGGATAAACTAAGTCAATTACGGCAAAGATCACAACAATCTTACCAAAATGTTGCGAGCAGGAATATATATAGGAAGAACTAAGTATGAAGCAATATATAAGTTGCGAACGAGAAGTAATCAACACAAGAGTAATGAATTTGTTTTGATTTGAATGATGAACTAAGATGATGAAATGATATGAATGAATAGGACGGCACAAGGACAAGACATGATATGGCAAATGTTAGTTGAGCAGATAAGGAATTTCCCAGCAGTGAAAAATATTTCAGACAGGAAAGAAGAGTGAGAAATTTAAAGTAAGAAATATGAAATAACTATTTTAGGGTACTTACTTTGCCAAAAGGTATCCAAGTGACTTAACAAATTAAATGGCTTATCTTATACCAGTAAACTGCAAATTAATTTAATAAAATTCATTGAATGAAGATGAAAATTACAATATATCACAATTAGCTATCACAGTTAAAGGGCAGTATAAATAGAATTTATCAAAATTCTGTAAAGATATAGGTTGATTTTAAATAAGAATTTAATTAAATGAGAATTCTGCAATGATAACTCAGAATGGCAACAAGTGGGTCACACAGCTGTACAACTTTACAGTTGTCAACAGTGCTTCCTAAGTGGAAAATATGATGATCACAAGTGTGACAAGATAAAGTTTCAAAAATGTTCAAGTAATGGTGATGAACATATCAAGCATATATATATATACAATGAAACAGTCAACTAATGACATTCTGATAAAATTTAGTTCAGAATGTAAACAAAGTTCATGGTCACAGTTCACAGATCAAAAGTTCATGTGTGAACAAAATGACAAATACATGTAAATCAGTTAAAATAAAAGTCACACTTCCAGGAATTGGAGGAAGCACCTCAATTTTAGCACTGATGCAGACGAAAAGTTCAACGTCATAACAAAGTGTAGATCACTGACGATTGAGGATCAAGATTTAATTTTAGTCAGAGTTATAGCTCAACGCTACACACAAAACTTCCACAAGTTGCATGGAAGAAACATCCTGAATCTTCAATGAAGAATCCTTCAACAGTGATGAAGGATTACCCCCAGAACACGATGAAGTTGATGAAGCCTGTGTCCAGAGTGACAGCCAACGGCCCCACGTTGGGCGCCAAATTTGTAGCCGGGGTAGTGGTATGTATCCGGCTCGGGCCGTTGGGAAACACAGACACAGGCAGATGGTGATAATGGATTTATTTCAAGGGGGGTGGCTGCTGTTGAAGAACTACCTGAAGAAAAGAAAATGTCCTTCCTCCTCAACAGCAGCACATGAAGTCATATATTTGCAAGTTTACAGGTATTATTTATCTTAAATATAAAAGTACAAAAGCCATTGATAAACTATACTAAAACTAACTTTAATGTTAAATTACTGTTATATGTTCATTATAGGATACTTGGAAAGCACATGGTCCAAAATGGACCATGTGGTTAATTATTTTACAAGCAAGTTTTATAATATCAATATTCCATTTACTAATTTAATATTACTTTAAATGATATTATATATATATTATTCAATTTAATTCAGCACCCTAATATAGATATTAATTTCTGACAGAAGCAGATGAAAACAGATTGAAATATGGCCATTCCATACCTGAAGAAAAGAAAATGTCCTTCCTCCTCAACAGCAGCACATGAAGTGAGGAGGAAGTCAGGTATGGAAGGAAGCTACCTGTAGAGGACCAGGGTGGCCAATTAGAAGACAGATTGCATTAAGCATCAAAGGAAGTGCTTAATGCAAGATATAAATAGACTGAGGGAAACCCTACAGGTGTAAAAAATGTCTAAAGATAGACAGAAGGTTGAAGGGGAAGATCTGGTGAGAGATTCCCAGAGACTGAAAATAAGGGTGTTGAGTTGTTTAAAGAGTTAGATACTGATATTCAACTGTAGACAAGACAAACATTGAACATATAGATGATTATGATGATGATGTATGAATAATGATATAACTATAGGAAGAATATAAGGTACCCTGCTACAAACGCTTCATGGCACAGAACCTCAATGGATCTATCAGTTAATTCAAATGGTTACAAACTTTTAAACTTGTGTAGAAATCATAATGTCTTTATTGTAAATGGACGATTCGGTGATGACAAAGATGTTGGTAAATTCACACGCAAGGAGTCAAGCGTTGTTGACTATTGTATTGTATCACCTGAAACATTCTCCATAATGTCTGACTTCGAAGTATTATATTTTGATGGTATTATGTCAGATATACATTGTGTAATTATGGCCTGTTATAATTGTAATAACGTTGTCATACCTAGTGACTCCACAAAACCTACTGAGACCACTAATCAAATAAAAGTAAAGAAATGGCTGGACGAAAAGAAACAAAACTTTATAGATAATATCGATATCAAAGGTATAGATAATCTACACCAAAGTTTGAACGTAAACTCTCAACACTATTCAGATAGCGACATAAACGATATTGTAGATAGTATTGCACAAAATCTTATAAAGGCAGCAGAAGTCACCTTTGGCACAACTCGTGTAAATCATAATGTTAACTTTAGAAATAAATCTTGGTTTAATAAAGACTGTAAAATGGACCGGAAAGAGTATCACAGAAGTAAACGTTTACACAGGAAGCAGAAAACTGCGGATAGTAAAAACAATCTTAGATGTGCAAGTAAAAGATATAATAAAACCCTCAAATTGTCATATAAACGGTTCAAGGTTCAATGTAAAAACAAACTTCGTGAAACAAAAACTTATGATCCTAAAACTTTTTGGTCACTATTAAAATCATTTGATAAAAGAAACGAGCGCAACAACTCCATTCAACTAGACTGTTTGTTCAAGCATTTTAAGACTCTAAATGAAAACCCACACAATGAATTTGAGCTCAATATTGATTCCAACTTTGTACACGAGCGACTAGATAACCCAATAACCGAAGATGAAGTTACAAAGGCAATTAATAATTTAAGAAATAATAAATCGAGCGGAATTGATTGTATCTTCAATGAGTATATAAAAGCATCTGCGTGCAAAATGTTACAATTATACACCAAGCTGTTCAATGTAATTCTCGACACGGGTCTTGTACCAGAAAGCTGGCTTGTTGGTATTATAAAACCCATGTTCAAAAACAAAGGCGACCCAAGCGAACCTTCAAACTATAGGGGTATTAGTCTTGTAAGCTGTCTTGGCAAGCTTTTCACCTCAATTATTTCGTGTCGCTTACAAATGTTCGCTGATTCAATTAAGCTGCTTAATGACAACCAGTCAGGCTTCAGAAACAATCATTCAACAATGGATAACATATTTATTTTAAAATCGCTAATAGACATATATTTAGCCGAAAACAAAAAACTGTTCTGTGCATTTGTAGACTTCAGTAAGGCATTTGATACTATGGACAGATGCAGCTTGTGGCTTAAAATGTTAAAATCTAATCTTGGAGGAAAATGTTTTCGTGTAATTCATAGTATGTATAAAGGAATTAAGTCGTGTGTTTCTCTCAATGGAAAAAATTCATCGTTTTTCCCAAGCATAATAGGAGTCAGACAGGGTGAAAATTTATCTCCATTCTTATTCTCTATTTACCTAAATGACTTAGAAGCATTTCTAGCAGAAAATAAATTCCAAGGACTGCAGCTAGTAAGTGACGAGTTCAGCAATCAGTTAAATACTTACGTTAAACTACTAATCTTACTATAAGCTGATGACACAGTATTATTAGCTGAATCACCAGATGACTTACAAAAAGCTCTGAATATTTTTGAAAAATACTGCCATCAATGGAAATTGGAGGTTAACATCAGCAAAACTAAAATTCTCATATTTGAGAAACGCTCCCACTCTAAAAATCTAAACTTTATATTTCGTAACACACACTTGGAAATTGTTAAAGAGTTTTCATATTTAGGAATCTTATTTACAAGCACTGGTCGTTTCCACAAAGCTATCAAAAAGTTAAGTGAGCAAGCATCAAAAGCAATGTACAGCATATTTAGAAGAATAAGAACACTAGACATTCCTTTAGATTGCCAACTTAAACTGTTCGACAATTTGGTTCAACCGATACTTCTTTATTCTTCAGAAGCATGGGGGTATGAAAATGTAAGGACAATTGAAAGAATTCACCTTAAGTTCTGTAAATCTATCCTCAGATTAAAACAGTCAACACCCGATTTTCTAGTATATGGTGAATTAGGTAGACATCCACTAACGATTCAGATAAAAATAAGAATGATATCTTTTTGGAGCAAACTAATTGTATCGCCTAATAAACTATCTAGCCGCATCTACCTGCTAATTCATAAAATCACAATGACTAGCAATACTGCATTTCCATGGCTCACCTCAATTAAAAATATTTTATATGAAACTGGTTTGAATTTTGTCTTTGATACTAACTCTTTTCCAAATCTCTCTTGGCTTAAAACTAACGTTAAACAAACCTCAATAGACAACTTCTATCAAAGCTGGAATGTCAAGGCGTGTTCTTCATCTAAAGGCAAATATTATACAATGCTAAAAGACAAACCACAGTTAGATGAGTATCTATTATCTCTCCCATTGAAACAAGCAATCTGGATTCTTAAACTGAGAACATCAAATCATAGACTACCAATTGAGAAAGGCAGATGGTTTAACACACAGAGTACTGAGAGAACTTGCACTTTATGTAACGACCAAATAGGAGATGAATTTCACTTTCTATTAGTATGTCCAAGACTAAATGACCTTCGAAAACAATACCTTCCGGCCTACTATACTAAATATCCCTCCACTCTAAAATACAATCAATTAATGAAATGTTCATACAAACCCATTCTAGTAAAACTGGCTCAGTTCTGTAAAAAAGGTTTAACATTATTTACATAATTAAATATCATAGGATCGTCGATCTATGGCTGGAAAATTGCCCTCGCGACGTTAAAATTTGTGAATTTCACTCTACAATATGATATATGTGTATATTTTATGTGTTCACGTGTGTAGTTATGCAGATCATATATGTATTTTAGAAATGCATTATGGGTGCATGTATGTATTCATGTATGTATATATTATTAGATATTATTGTTGGTGTGGTTGTGTATATATTCAACCTCATGTATGCTCTGTAATCACTCTGTGTGATTTTCTTACGAGCAATAAACTTCTGTTCTGTTCTATAGCTTTAAAATTGCTGAGTGCGGCGTAAAACAACAAACCAACAACCTTATTTTAACAGATAGCGACCTGTCTTGCAGGAAGGTGTCTATGAAGTTTGCCATGTTCCCTTCTACTCCATTTTGTGCTAGTTTTGAGAGGAGTCTGTCATGCTAACCATGTCGAAGGCTTTCCTGAAGTCCAGAAATACTGCGGCTAGGTATCGTCTGTTTAATTGGGCTTTTTTTATTTTCATTTTCCAGTCTTAGAATATGATCTAGACATGAATGACCCATCCTTAAACCTCTTTGATCAGGTTTGATGTGGTTGCCAGTTTCAAGGTGATGCATGAGCCTTTTCGTAACCATGGCTTCCATAGCTTGGCACATGTTTGAGGTGAGTGTGACCGGTCGATACGAGTTTGGTAGGGCTTCGTCTTTCCTTTGCTTGAGAAGCGGGATAACTGCAGCATATTTCCATGCTTTTGAGGACTTCTCCTTTAGACCATATCGTGTTATACAACTCAGTGAGTAAGCTTTTGGTTTGATCAGGTAGGTTTTTCAATATTTCGTAGCTGGTTGTGTCAAGACCAGGTGCTGTGCCTTTTCTATGTTGTATCGCATCATTAAACTCTGTCACAGTAAATAGTATATTGTATACCAGATGCTTGCTTTGCGGCTGTTTTCTCACTCTCCTAGCTCTTACTATTTTCCTGTTCCGCCATGGTACCGGAGTTTTGTCAGTTTTGTGGTCTTTTTATTAAATTGATTTTTCAGCTGCGGCAATAATTACTGCGGTGAGATTTTCGCAAAAAAGATCAGGATTATCCGAGGTAATTTCTGAAGATTTGAATGACATACTTTCCTTCCTGAATTTTGGCCAATAGGCCTTTGCATAGTCCCAGGCAGACTGAGGACTGGGCTGTTCCTCTAATTGTGGTGGGCTACCTATGTAGGTGAGTATAGGAAGGTGATCGCTACCCCAAGTGCCATCATGGACTTGCCATTGGCAATATGAGGCGAGGTTGTTGGTGGCAGTTGTGAGGTCAATTGCACTCCACGTGTTGTGGACTTGGTCATAACGTGTGGGACTGCCGTGGTTCAGAGTTATGAGATTGTCGTCTTCAACTCCTTTCTCTACTATTTTGTCATATTTGCATGAATCATTCATGTCTTCCCATAAAGGACTGTGGGCATTAAAGTCACCAAGGATATCCCATTTTGCTACTATTTGAGCTCGT
The DNA here is from genome assembly GCF_023055435.1 of Haliotis rufescens. Classification (NCBI taxonomy): domain Eukaryota; kingdom Metazoa; phylum Mollusca; class Gastropoda; order Lepetellida; family Haliotidae; genus Haliotis; species Haliotis rufescens. The sequence goes on from NW_025964068.1 coordinate 4,069,968, forward strand.
TTCGTTAGCTCGTCCGTGTTTGTTTCATGGGTATCCCTGTGGTATATGTTAGTTATGCGTAATTCATTGCCATTTGCCAGTTTTAGGGAGATTACTTGGGTTTCAAGGTTTCCTACGTTTGATTCGATATTTGTAGAGGTACAGCTGTCGTGGACAAGGGTGATTAGTCCCCCTCTCAGAAGTCTTTTTCTGTCTTTTGGGAGTACCCAGGTAGTGTGAATTTGGCTTTTTCGCTGAGTTTAGTCTCCTGTATTAGAAAGACATGCGGCTTTATCACCTGTTTTTTGACGAGTGTATTCAGTTCATTGCCGTGGCTCTTAAGGCCATTTACTTTCCACTGTAAGCAAGTCCGTGATTGTTTAGATGAGCGCTTATTGAGTTTAAAGCATACCCTATTAAGGAACTGTTTCTTTGTTCCTTTGTATTTCAGTAGGTGTTTTTGGCTTTGGCACTCATTTTACTGCTTGTAATATGGATCAATGCCGTAAAATTGAACTCTACAACTTTGTTTCTGTTCTGAGTCTTTTGTTTACCATGAGCTGGTGTTTTCTTTGCCTGACTGATTTTTTGGCTGTGTGCCTCAGTTTGAGTACTAGAAGGCATTGGGTTTGATTTGGGGGCTTTGGTCTTTTTCCCCTTGCGTTTTGCAGTGGCATTGTGTCTGTGAGCAGGCGACAGATTCGATTGTATGCTCAGTGCTCACAAATTCCATTGTTTGCTCAGTAGTGTGATCAGTAGTCACTTGGGATTTTCCGACCTCAGTGGGTTGAATAGATTTGGATTCAGATTGCCGAGTAGGTATTTTATTCATGCGTTTAGTGATGAGAAAGCGTTTTGGACATTTCGGCGCCAAGGATAAATGGCCCACTTTCTTGCAATTTGTACACCATGTGTTGCAGTTGCAAGAAACTCGGGGGCAGTTTTTGCACTTCGGTGGCTGGTTGCATGATGTTTTTGTATGTCCATAGAGCATACAGCTTGTGCACTTTGTTGGCCTTTTCATGTATGGCATAGTTTCTGTGTCCTTACCACCTAGATTGAGGTGGTCGGGGACAGACTGGCCTAGTAATGTGAGTATTACTACTCGTGTATTGGTTGTGCCCATTGATTTGACCCTGTACGCCGACATGATTGTTTGTTGAGTGGTTTTGACAGTCCAGTTGATAAAGCTGGTCGTAAGTTATCTTTTTGTCTAGCTGTACATTACTAAGCCACTTTGGGATGTCCCATTTTAGTTTGATTCCGTTTATTATCCCCCGCCACGAAGTGGAAGGGGGATATAGGAATGGGTGCCGTCCGTCCGTCCTTCCGTCACATTTCGTTTCCGGAGCAGATCTTGAAAACCGTACCATATTTCTTCACCAAACCTGGCACATAGATAGATCTAGTGGTGAACTGGTGCCTTTTGATAGTTTGGGATTTAAAAAAATAAATATTTTTCGAGTTTCCATGGCAACGACTTTGATTTGGACTGAAAATGGCGGTAGTCCTCGATTCCGGAGCAGATCTTGAAAACCGTACCATATTTCTTCACCAAACTTGGCACATAGATAGATCTAGTGGTGAACTGGTGCCTTTCGATAGTTTGGTATTTTTAAGAAAATTGTTTTTCGAGTTTCCATGGCAACGACTTTGATTTAGACTGAAAATGGCGGTAGTCCTCGTTTCCCGAGCAGATCTTGAAAACCGTACCATATTTCTTCACCAAACTTGGCACATAGATAGATCTAGTGGTGAACTGGTGCCTTTTGATAGTTTGGGAATTCTGAAAAACAATATTTTTCGAGTTTCCATGGCAACGACTTTGATTTAGACTGAAAATGGCGGTAGTCCTCGTTTCCGGAGCAGATCTTGAAAAACGTACTATATTTCTTTACTAAAAGGCCCAGTGAACATAGTTCACAGGAGCTAATGCATTGCACACACCCGACATGTCATATTTCATGCTTGTTCGTTTGGGCATGTCAATTGTAAGGTTGTCCCCTACAGCAACATAGCCTCTTCCACACTTATTGATTCCAATAGTATGTTTGTGGTTCAGCTCTTTGGCAATAGGATCTTTAAGCTGTTAGGATCTTAATATTGAGATATTGTTTGAATGACTGCAGAAACATGGTTTTATACTGAAACTGGCGTTTTAGGAATAGTATAAACTTCTCATGTATTCAAAACAGATGCTCTTGTCCACACTCCAATTCTTAGCTATGTTCATCCGTACTCCAACTTTATTTCTCCACGTATTTCACTCACAGTTCTTAATTGATAAGGAACCTGGAACTAATCTTTTACCATTACTTATTGTTATAATCTATTATCTTCATTCGTCTCTCTGTTGTCAAACTATCTTAGGTCACTCATATTTTTTAATTGGACACCCCCCCCCCCCCCCCCCCATTTTAATAAATCTTATTCCATTACTAAGTACTTGAATAAATACACTGCTACTAATCTCTATATTGTAGCACTATTTGAAGTTGTCCCTACCCAAACACACTATGCCAACTGATACTCTCTCACGGACAATTACTACACGGGTCACACTGAGCCACGGAGAAACCACTCATACATGGTTAGTCTGTAAATTCTCGAGTCTGGACCAGACAATACAGTGTTTGACACCATGAGCATCGATCTGCACAATTCGGATACGATGACATGTATCAACAACCCGATCCCGTTAGTCGCATCTTACAACACGCATGGGTTGCTGACGGCGAATTCTGTACAGTATTTTGCGGGTGCATTTGAAGAAAGAAAACCATATCAAACTTCTCAGAAAACGTCTGACATTTACAGAAAAGGATTGTTTTGTTAATACTGTTTTACAGGAGACAAATACCTTCACTATGTGTACACACACATTTTATGAGTTCAAGCTATTGAACTTGTCCACCTGAATTCTAATTTACCTTCCAACTGAATGTGATTAATCTGTAAAGGAAGTAAGGTCTGAGGAATACGTTAAGCAACTACTTTTAATTAATGTGGCGCCCGATCCACACGTGCATTAGTCGTTCCTTGTGGATGTTTCACATGATCGTTACATTTAAAATGTTCCTTACGAGTTGGTAATTGTCTAGTTACATTTCAAAGCAGTATGGCAAATCATTGTTTTATGTTTGCATTTCGTGTCATAAATGTACAAGGCAGTGGTCTACGTTGTAAACATGTATTTAGAATATAAACACACATATAAAAACATGTTTAGGAATATCTTTAAATCCAAAACGGAATAAATCTTTGGTGTGTTCTATCTGGACACGTTTAAGGTCTAAACACATGATCTGAGCTATCGTCTCACAGCCTTAACACGATCTCAGTACAACATCCCCATATCTAAACATGTTTAAAACATGTTTTAATAAAGTGCATATTATTAGGCTATAAGTCAAATATGGATGAGATGTACATTATAATATATATACATTAGATGTGCAAATCAGATTCACAGGCACCTGCATAACACATACACCACCAAGACGTACAACGAACTTGGTACAATATTAACATAAAAATGTACAAACAACAGCCTCCGTAGCATAGGTGGTAGCGTCAAGGACTATAAACCAAGAGAGGTGCAGGTGTGTATCTCTCTGAGGTTAAAGAGTTTGTCACTTTTATGTTATTCATCAGTTTTTTATTCCTATATCTTATGCCCGTAAACATGTATGTAGCACAAAACAAACAGAAAACAATACAGAAACATTCCAAGATCGAAGTTGTTCTCCATTTTCATCAATGTCTGTCACTGCTCCAGCAACAGCCTGCCGTTATCGCCGCAGACATCTTTAATCGTCACTCCCGTCAACAATCTTTCATATCTCTTCTATTAATCGCAAGAGAAGACGTTGATTTCTTCACGAGGTGTTGACAAGTTAACCGGACGGGATAATCAATTTGTATATCTATTATATTTCAAACATCATTCTGTAATTCCTAAATTTCTTCAAACGTATAAATTGAAGATGTTCGTTGCACCATGCGATCTCCCTTACACCGCACTGATGGCGGGGTTAGAGTGACAGCCTGCCTTTCAGCTGGAGGATGGCACGCCGTGTTGCAGGTTTTAGGCGTTTATCATTTCGGTGAAACCCTGGAGCTGGGTATGGTGCTGACAAACCTAGAAACGCACCCAGGACAAAACTGAGATTCGAACCCAACATCATTTATTTTTTGATCGCTTATTATTATACGGGGACGTCATTCTATCCAGGGACAAAATTTACTATGCCCATATTCTTATTTAATATATTGTGAATGTTTAGAGGTCAGTTTCTTTGAATATTTAAATTGTACTGCGATTGTATGTTACATAACTTTCCAAATATGTCCAATTATTTTGAAAACAATTTATCAAATATATTACAAATTTCAAAATCAAATTTTAGGCACAAGGAATATTGCAATGTCTGGATATCCTATATATGTGTTTGAACGGGAATACCTACTAACGACTCACAAATGTATTTAGATGTAAGCAAATAGATGCTACAGACGTGACAGAAATAGCGATGAAAGATATGTGTGATAATCAAACCCCTCCTTGCGTTATGACGGTATGTATACTGATGGAAACTAATAAGGGAACAATAAAACCAACATAAAGAAAACAAGTACATTTGAAATAAGGCGGATAAACAATCAACACAAGTCAGAATCAAATGTTGAGATGTGTTTGTGTGCATTGTTTCCAACGTATATTTGGCAGACAAGACTGGGAACCCATGATGGCATATCATGTTACTGTGTCAAAAACGTTATTCCCTTTTCCATTTCAGCCAGTATATTTTTCATATCAGTGTATTCATCTTAAACAACAAGCCGGTGACGTTTCATGTTGATTATGTCGTCGTAAGAGGGCGGCTGTTACTGCGAGGGAACAACTTACAAACGCCAGGAAGCGAAATGCAGTTGGTTTCCTCAGAGCTCGGTTTAGCTGGTTATACTAAAAAGATACAATAAAAATAAGTGAATGAGTGAGTTTAATGCCGCTGTGAATAGTAGTTCAGTTATATCATGGCGTGTCAGCTTTGGCGAAACTTTTGTGAAATTTTGGTAAAGACCCGCGAGGTCACAACCACAGAAATATAATTTCTGTAAAATAACGGGGTAAGCATGCCTGGACCAGACAAGGATTATCATAGTATAGATATCCTGATACATTGCATTTAACCTTTTTTCACCAGCTGTGTTATGAACGTTATATTGTCATTGTATAATAATAAAATAGTTAATAAATAAGTTGATTACATTTATCTATAAATTGCCCCTACAAATATCCACAAAGTATGCCTGCCGGATGTTGCCTGTTAGAGGTGTCTGGGTAGCCAAGTGGGTAAAGCGTTCTCTTGTCATGCGGAAGACCCGGGTTTGAATATCCACACTGGTTCAATGTGTGAAGCCCACTTCAGGTGTTCCCCGTCGTGATATTGCTGGAAGAGTGATGAAAGCGGCGTCAAACCATCCTCACTCACCCATGTTAGATAATTTTATCATTATTAATTTGTTTGTTTGTTGTTTAACGTACTAATAGCAGATGACTAATCTACATGATTTGTGCAGTATGTTTATTTTTTCAATCACTCAACATTCAAAGTTGGTTTGTGGTGTTACCTAAAATCATATACTCAAAGACAGATGAGACACAAGCCCATAATTCCGAACTTTGAATGACTTTTTAATTAATGTCTTTACCATTAGGTGGCAAGGTGTATACTATTGAGATCCGTGGTCAAATGGTAGAGCGTCCGCCAGGAGAACGGAATCTCCGGAATGTCCGGCCGCGTCATACCAAACAGATTGTATATTTCTTTACCCTTCCTAGCATTCGTTTTAAGGGGCTAAAACAAGGATTGGTCGGCTCGTAGTATACTGTGTCTGAGTTGGGTATTTATGTTAAACTGCGGACACTCACGCACACATGCACGCACGTCTCTATATAAGTGCAAAACTCTTTGACGTAACGTTAACCTCCATTTCACCTCAGCGTGTATTACTGAAATAAGAATCTGAATGGAATAAGTGTGGCGTTTTTAAATATCATTCAAACCGGATACTGCCGGGAAGAAGGTACATTTGGAAATTGGATTTGACCAAACAATTACAGACTTCGCCAAAACACTGCAGACCTAAGGCTTAAAACACTGCAGACTTAAGGCTCAAAACACTGCAGACTTAAGGCTCAAAACACAACTCTGATGCCCATATCACATGCATCACTGCCGCATAACCATTTCTTGTTTGTTTCATTCTTAGCCACAGTCAAACAAGGGTGTGTACTTTCTTTTGTCCAGCAGTTTACTTTTAAATTGAGAACATACCTGCTGTCATTGTAAGGACATTTCTTTTATCTAACTTTAAAATTACAGTTATAAATCAGGAAAAAGACAAAGGCAGAACATCTGAGAATAATCAAGTTAGATCACAGACGTAGAAGCGTTGAACATGGATGACTACAAGCCTTGTGCAAAGTAGGCGCCAGGCATACCACGGATGCTCCGGGTAAATGTGTTAACGGTGTACTAGAGTTACGAGACGGGTGTTCAAGAAGTTTAAGCTCGCACAGTCCCTACTAATGACACATGTAACATATTTATATTGACTTTGAGTATTCGCATTCGCGAAATAGTCCCGTGTAACAATACCTTGATTTCCTCGGCCGCACAGTTAAGACCAAGTTAAATCACAGTGCGAAACGAGTTATTTCCCTTTATAGAATTCTCATAAAAAACAAAGACGAACTTGATTGAGTTTATTTAAATGCTAATGCACTTGCAAACGTGTAAAATCCCCCCAACAGTACAATATGTCAGGTAGTTCATGAAATACTGTCCACTTTCATTCAGGACCGAGAACACGTGCAGCTGGTCTTGCTGGCAAAGTGCCACCCTCTTCGGTGTAAAGACCAGTGAGCCGCATTGTATGGTTTTTGACAAATCGGCAATTTGTCACATGGCTTGATCCCATCACAAGTAATTATACTAGCAGTTTTTCTTTGCATGTGTGGCACCATCCGCTATGTCTATCTTCTCGCAATGACCTCGCCTAGAATTTCATTAGCCAATTTGCTTAGCAACGCTACTCAGTTATACGGTTCAATCAGAATGCGAGTTAAACTACAGCATCATTGTTGGAAAGGCGATATCAACAATAAGGCGGCTAGTCCCATCTAATACTTAGAATTTGCGAGAAATATAACATTGAAAGCCCGACTTACACGCCAGGGAAAGCCTCCAAAAGTATTTTTGACGGAAAGGACGTCATCACGTCCACCCTTGTTACCCATTTCCTTTTTCCTTATCTCGGCATTTGATTGGTCGTTAAAATGGTAAACAAAATCAAGGGCGGGTAATTTGAGATCGCGGGAACAACGGAATGAATCCAGGGGTTGGTGTAGGTTAACCGTAATGCGGGCTTTGGAGATTTAGGTGAGGTGAGGTGAAATTGGGTTTAACGTCGCGTCCAAGATTATTGCACTTATATAGCGACGTGCATGCACGTGTATGTGTGTGTGTGGCGTCTTGTACTAGTCCGGACTGATGCCGATTTATAGTGCCCATAGATACCATGCCGCAGTTTAACATGAATACCCCACTCAGACACAGTATACTGACTCCGAGCCGACCAGTCCTTGTTTTAGCCCCTTAATGCCGAGCGCCAGACAGGGTAACAACAAGTACAATCTTTTAACGTCTTTTTGTATGACGCGGCCCGGGATCGAACCCTGGACCTTCCGCTCTCCGGGCGGACGCTTTTGGAGATTTAGAGCATGGTAGGTCAACTGACATGTTCAGCTCCGAGATTACAGGTGACGATCGCAGGTAACGGCACCGCTCTCACGGGTTGCTGTGACAGATTATGAGTACATCTTCAGTTCGATGGCAGCTGGTAATTATCTTTAATGTCATACGAGGAACCGTTTAACTGTTCCCTATTTTATGATATCAATCAAAAGACACGATTCATTTATTTATATCACCCTTGAGCGGTGTCCAGCATACATGTATATGACTATGATGCACTTTAAAACAACATACGTCAACATTAAGAAAACCCAACAATAATATGATATTGACAGTAGCTGGTGACCTCGCCTAGGTGAACACAACCAGGCTGACTGTCGTTCATTTCCCGATGAACGTCAGTATGTCACGTGACTACGTTGTCAATCGCGCGAAGACATACAGAACGACTTTAGGGGAATTCCTCAATGTCTAAAAATAACATTAAAAACAATTCGGGAAAACTGAGAGCGACATCGATTTAGGCTATGAATGATGCAGGCTTTCAAGTCAGACAGATCATGTAAAGAACGGGTCACTGAAATGAAGCGTCCATTCGAAGCTACAACAGAGAATGCTCGACTTACCAAAAGAAATCACCGAGCTCCACACTATCGTGCCTCGGTAAATCCAACTGCGCCGCCTCAAGCGGTAACCCCCGTCATCAGCAGCCGTAGTATGACTCAAACACACACCAAAAGTTCACAGAACGTGAGCCGAGCCGGGTCTGGATTTCTTTCCATTTCAAACGCTAACTTTACTGGGTGCAACTTGTATTTCAAGCGAATTAAAGTCGCCATTTGCTGCCGTTTGTAAAACCTAGGGATGTCACTCCAAATGGAATGTTTGGGACTGATGACGTCACGACGCTCCGCGTTGATATAGTTCGCTTTCAATAATTAAAGTTTGATGTTTAATGGATTGTTTTGTTATGATTTATGTATCTGTCAATCTAAGTTAAAGTTGTATTTGTTGACGTTCATCAGCCGATGAAGGTAGTGCGTCACGTGAACAAATTTACCACGAAGCGCTTCAACAAATACAACTTCAATCCTTAAATAAAATCCCCGACGATGACACCACCAAACAGGTTTGGTTGTAGAACAAATACACACACGCACACACGCACACACACCCACACGCTTAAACATTCACACATGCACACATACGCGCACATATACACTCACACACATACATATTTATCCACACAAATACTGTCACACACGCACACACGCACACTCATACAGATAACACCCGAACGCACATACACACAGACGCACACCCACGCACGCACACACACATAACTTTTAAAACGGACGGCACGGTAGATGGCACAGCACAGAGGGAAAGGACCAGAAGAAGACCAAGCTTGAGGTCGAGAGCTTTCGGGGAGACCAACCCGAGGTTAGGTTCTTTAACAAGCGATTCTGACATAGTGAACACTGAGACGTTGCATTTCGTTATGGTATTTCTTGATGGGTATATTACCTTAGTGTATAGTTCCCCGGATGGGATCCCAGGTTGAAATGGTACCCGGCAACATACCCTGATCGCAAGAGGCGTACACATGGAGGACTTGGTTGATTGTGTGTCTGAGTGGAGTATTCATGTTAAACTGCGGCATGCATGCACGTCGCGAATATAAGCGAAATAATCTTGTAAGCGGGGTTAAACCCGTTTCGGGTGGAGTTCAAGTGTATCAAAACCAGGTGACCTGCAATAGTTGCGACGGGTAGAGCTTCAAATGTCAAAACCTCATAGGTGACCTGCAATAGTTGCGTCGGGTAGAGCTTCAAATGTCAAAACCTCATAGGTGACCTGCAATAGTTGCGTCGGGTAGAGCTTCAAATGTCAAAACCTCATAGGTGACCTGCAATAGTTGCGTCGGGTAGAGCTTCAAATGTCAAAACCTCATAGGTGACCTGCAATAGTTGCGACGGGTAGAGCTTCAAATGTCAAAACCTCATAGGTGACCTGCAATAGTTGCGTCGGGTAGAGCTTCAAATGTCAAAACCTCATAGGTGACCTGCAATAGTTGCGTCGGGTAGAGCTTCAAATGTCAAAACCTCATAGGTGACCTGCAATAGTTGCGTCGGGTAGAGCTTCAAATGTCAAAACCTCATAGGTGACCTGCAATAGTTGCGACGGGTAGAGCTTCAAATGTCAAAACCTCATAGGTAACCTGCAATAGTTGCGACGGGTAGAGCTTCAAATGTCAAAACCTCATAGGTGACCTGCAATAGTTGCGTCGGGTAGAGCTTCAAATGTCAAAACCTCATAGGTGACCTGCAGTAGTTGCGTCGGGTAGAGCTTCAAATGTCAAAACCTCATAGGTGACCTTAAACAGTTGCATGGGTATCCTCCCATCACCCATCACTCAGGCCATTTGTCATCCAGCTTATAACAACATAGGATATGCATGACTGGACCACTAATCCCCTGTCTTCTACCTATCACACAGATAACTACACATGTACAGATCATTAACTGTGTTTATGTTTAAGTTTGAATTATAGGGAACATCATTCGATAGGTGACCTGCAGCATCAAGGAACTGGATTGGACTTTTCCTTCCTTGGGTCAGTTGATCTTCCAGTCTCTGGAGTCTATTGTCAACCTCACGGTAGACCCGCTTTCTTCTTGGTTCAGGTGCACCGGGGTTGATCTGCGCCAATTTCACCTTGTCAGCTTTCTCAATCATTCTATCAGACGGTAGATGTTGGGGTGTTGGTGAGGAAGTATTCTACAAGTCGCAGAGCCATGATTGTGAATGATGTACAACTTAATGTATTTATACATTTGTGTGTGATCACAAAACACATCTCATCAGATAAACTGTTTCTCATGTCAAACATCTCTTGTCTCCTTTCATAGGATTACATAAATTACATTTATTAAGCTCAAAGGGCAAAGTATTTATTAAAACAACATATTATTATATACTATATTATTTGTTAGTAAAAGAACCTACAGTGACCTTAAATAGTTGCATGGGGTCGGGTTTCAGTGTCAAATACACATAGGTGACCTTAAATAGTTGCGTCGGGTTGAGTGTCAATTGTCAAATACACATGTGACGTTGAATAGATGCGCCGGGTAGAAGTTCAATTGTCAAATACAGATAGGTGACCTGAAATAGTTGTGTCGGGTAAAATTCAAGTGTCAAATACACATTGGTGACCTTAAATAGTTGCGTCGCGTGCAGGTTCAAGTTTCAAATACACATAGGTGACCTTAATTAGTTGCGTCGGGTAGAGTTCCAGTGTCAAATACACATAGATGACCTTCAGTGGTTGCGTCGGGTAGGGTTTCAGTGTCAAATACACATAGGTGACCTTCAGTAGTTGTGTCGGGTAAAATTCAAGTGTCAAATACACATTGGTGACCTAAAAAAGTTGCATCGTGTGCAGGTTCAAGCTTCAAATACACATATGTGACCTTAATCAATTGCGTCGGGTAGAGCTCCAGCGTCATGTGTAGTTTTAAGTGTCAAATACACATAGGTGACGTTGAATAGATTCGTCGGATAGAGTCCAAGTGTCAAATACACATCGGCGGCCACTAATTATTGCGCAGGATAGTTTCAAGTGTCAAATAAAACATACATAAAGCTTCTTATAATAAGTCATTAAATTTTGTCTTAACCATCATTTAGATAGAAGACAAGGATGTATTTAAGCAGTAATTTTCATTAAGCTCAATCATTTTACTGCGATATCTTTTTGGAGTAAGGGCTATCAAAATGGAAATTCGAGAATTAAACTTTAAACTATTACACATAATTAAAATAACCAAGCTGTTAGTATAAATTAAGACAAACGCCGAAGTCCTCTCAGCTACAAGTCAGTGAGTAGTTTCGAATCAAGATAAGAAGTTAAGTGTCTACAATAACAAACATTTTGAAGGCCACTGGTAACACATCAGTTTCATATATGGAAGCTATTTTAATGAATTGCTCATCTATAAATGATATACGATTTAACGGTAAAAAGCGATTTCCACTTCTATTTCGAAATTAAAATTTGGGGGGATTTAATATTTGCATCACCAGAACACCAAATATGCGAGGCTGCGTGTAAAATCAAAACTAATAGCAGACTGATTGAGCCATGCTGTCAACAAATAGCTTACTACGGCAGCATGATGGTGCCACTTTGGTAGCATATAAAGTCGACCTTTCTTTTTATTTCAAATATTTGTTGATGTTTTAGAAATTTTGAGGTTTTCTTGTTACTTCGATTATATTTTCTTAAATTCAATTATTTTCTTTCTATTTCTAGTTTGACTAAAAAACTCAAAATTTTGATTTTTTTCTTTGCTTTTATTATTTTCTTGTTATTTCAATTAATATCTTATGATTTCAATTATTTTCTCGAAAGTACGATTTTTTTTATCTTTAATTCGAATATTGTCTCGTTATTAAAATTTCTTAATCTCGACATTGCGAATTATCCTCGTTATTTTAGGTATTTTCTCGAAATTTCAATTGTTTTTCTCATTGCTTCGATTTTGTTTTGGTAATTTCGATTATTTTCTAGTTTTTTTCACTTTTATTTAAAAAAGCAACGAGATAAAAATTGAAGTAACGAGAGAAAACTCGAAGTAACGAGAAAAAAGTGGAAATTGCGAGAAAATAATTGAAACCACGAGAAATTTCGATTTGAAAATAAAAAACCTATGCTACCAAAGTTGCAAAGTCACACAGTTTACTCTGGTGTAACTATGGAAGGGAGTTAATTCATAAAAGACAACAGGTTATGAATTAGTTACCGGGGTCATCGAGTCTATTTTCCCATACAGTTCACTGGTGTCACGTAACGTGTGTGTTGGTCCCTGATGCGAGTTAGAGTAAATGTTGTAACTGTTGCCGACCTGCCATCATATACTGCTAACCGGCTCCCTGCGACTGTCAGTGCCAACAGTCCTGGTGAACATTGCCAGCTTGTCAGAGTGTTGTTATTTCGGACAATGAGACGTTCAAAGCAACAGAGTCATATGGTCACACATTAACTCATGACTCCCCAATAATGAACTGGCATATTGCATACAGCTGACACTCCTTATTGACAAAATAATTAAATTAATTGTGTACAGATGGATACGCTTATTGAGTTATGGGTTTAAACAAAACCGCTTTCTTTCGCACTTGATGAACCCTGAGTTTTGTAATCTTGGTAATTATAGTGAACGGTTCAGTGTGATTTAAGCTGGCTTGGCAAAATAACTATCAATATGACAACGCATTGGTCGCCATATAAAATATAAGACTTAGATGCAGTAATTCACTGAACGTGTATGGTAACTATGCAAGGGAGATTATTTAGACAACAGGCTGTGAATAACAATGAAAAATAACAGGCCAACACTGAATAAATTAACCTAAAATGAAACATAGGTCACATTCACACATTTTCATTAATTTTGTTTCTCCCGGAGTCCATCGGGCAGTATAGGATTCGCATCGCTCAGATGTACCGTAGGCAGTCATATCCGCATCGGCCCACGTACGTGTAACTGTCAGAGTCAGGTCCCTGGACGAACAATCCAAGATGGCCGCCATTTTCTTCCTTAACTCCGTGTACTTCGTCGCTAGTAGACGATCCTTTTCTCTCAATGTCATTCGCTTTTGGTTCAAAATGGTTGCATGCTTTCTTCTACACAGTATCTTCTGTCGCCGTCGGATGGTTTTACAGTGATTGGTTGACAGGTTCAGCTGAATGTCCTCCAACGCCTGAGTTTCCGGGATCATTGATTCCATGTCACTAGCGTCTGGTCTTCCCATACAGTTGACCGGTGTCACGTGACGTGTGTCTCTGATGCGAGTTGGAGTAAATGTTGTAACTGACGCCGTACCTTCCATCATACACACGAAATAGCGTCAGCCTGTCTGACTAGAATCCTTAGAGACATATACACGTTTGATATTAATGTCAGTTTCAGGAATATGATATTGGGGTATGTTGTTCAACAGTTATATGACAACCGACTACCCTCGACTGTCAGTGCCAACAGTGTGAGCGAACCTTGTCAGCTTGTCATGGTGTTGTTATTTCGGACAATGAGACGTTCAAGGCAACACAGTCACATGGTCACACGGTATCTTCCCATTAGTTGCACGTCCCTTTTGTCACACACCTCAAACCAACATAGGTCATGGCTGAAGACACTGACTGGTCTACCCTCTCTTACCTAAGGGTTAGAATGGAGTGATCCAAGAAAAGTAGACAGGTAATATTGTACTTTATGTATTATATATATACCCTTAAAAAAGAAACGCAATACGGATATTTTTGGCCATAAAAGCAAAATTAGCGGACTAAGAGGTGCAAAATGAAGAGGTTTAATGTGTTATAGTGTGGAGATATGTCGGGTTCAGCGACGATCAAAATTTCTCCTCCGTCGAGGGGATGGAAGAGCACGGGTCACACATTAACTCATGATTCGCCAATTATGAACTGGCATTTTGCATACAGCTGACACTCCTGATTGACAAAATGATTAAATTAATTGTGTACAGATTGATACGCTTATTGAGTTAAGGGTTTAAACAAAACCGCTTTCTTTCGCACTTGATGAACGTTGAGTTTGTAATCTTGATAATTGTAGTGAACGGTTCAGTGTGATTTAAGCACGCTTGGCAAAATAACTATCAATATGACAACGCATTGGTTGCCAAACAAAATACAAGACTTAGATGCAGTAATTCACTGAACGTGTATGGTAACTATGCAAGGGAGATTATTTAGACAACAGGCTGTGAATAACAATGAAAAATAACAGGCCAACACTGAATAAATTAACCTAAAATGAAACATAGGTCACATTCACACATTTTCATTAATTTTTGTTTCTCCCGGAGTCCATCGGGCAGTATAGGATTCGCATCGCTCAGATGTACCGTAGGCAGTCATATCCGCATCGGCCCACGTACGTGTAACTGTCAGAGTCAGGTCCCTGGACGAACAATCCAAGATGGCCGCCATTTTCTTCCTTAACTCCGTGTACTTCGTCGCTAGTAGACGATCCTTTTCTCTCAATGTCATTCGCTTTTGGTTCAAAATGGTTGCATGCTTTCTTCTACACAGTATCTTCTGTCGCCGTCGGATGGTTTTACAGTGATTGGTTGACAGGTTCAGCTGAATGTCCTCCAACGCCTGAGTTTCCGGGATCATTGATTCCATGTCACTAGCGTCTGGTCTTCCCATACAGTTGACCGGTGTCACGTGACGTGTGTCTCTGATGCGAGTTGGAGTAAATGTTGTAACTGACGCCGGACCTTCCATCATAAACTCAAAATAGCGTCAGCCTGTCTGACTAGAATCCTTAGAGACATATACACGTTTGATATTAATGTCAGTTTCAGGCATATGATATTGGGGTATGTTGTTCAACAGTTATATGACAACCGACTACCCTCGACTGTCAGTGCCAACAGTGTGAGCGAACCTTGTCAGCTTGTCATGGTGTTGTTATTTCGGACAATGAGACGTTCAAGGCAACACAGTCACATGGTCACACGGTATCTTCCCATTTGTTGCACGTCCCATTTGTCACACACCTCAAACCAACATAGGTCATGACTGAAGACACTGACTGGTCTACCCTCTCTTACCTAAGGGTTAGAATGGAGTGATCCAAGAAAAGTAGAAAGGTAATCTTGTACTTTATGTACTAAACACGTCACATTTTAATTCTGGAAACCCAAAAGTCCAGAAACTCTACGGTCTTTTCCAGGTCTCGGTCAAAAGTATTTACAAAAATAAGGACTGTGTATTAGATGATGGTAATGACCTGAAATGTTTTAACGTTAGATTAGGAAGGAGAGGCATTAAAGTGTTTTATAATACTTGGGAACATGCGCAATAAGATCTAGCAACATAAACATGCATGTTGAATCATGTGTCATGCTTATAATCCCTTAATGTATTTGCGAAACTAAAACTGTTGAACAAAGGAAAATATGCTCGCCCATGGGCCAAGCCTTTTTTCTCGCCCATGGGCGAACTATTTCAATATCGCTATAAAATCGTTGAATTAAGTTAAAATGAGTTAAATTTTGTGTATGACACTTGATGGAATACAAGTTAAGTATCTGCGAAACAAAAACATGAGTTTTGTTTAAAGGAAAATATTCTCGCCCATGGGCCAAACTTCGTTTCATTTTTTCTTTCTTAGTATGTTCCCATGAAAACAACATGCTTATTTTTGTAAATACCTTTGACCGAGACTGGGAAAGACTGTAGAGTTTCTGGACATTTGGGTTTCCAGAATTAAAATGGGACGTGCTACTATATATATACCCTTAAAAAAAGAAACGCAATACGGATATTTTTGGCCAAAAAAGCAAAATTAGCGGACTAAGAGGTGCAAAATGAAGAGGTTTAATGTGTTATAGTGTGGAGATATGTCGGGTTCAGCGACGAATCAAAATTTCTCCTCCGTCGAGGGGATGGAAGAGCACGGGTCACACATTAACTCATAATTCCCCAACAATGAACTGGCATATTGCAATTGCATACAGCTGACACTCCTGATTGACAAAATGATTAAATTAATTGTGTACAGTTGGACCTAGCTAACTGGTGTCAAGTAAGAGTAGAGACGTCGACTTTGTTCAGCCCTTATGTTCACTAACTCACTATCTCACTCACTCACTCACTCACGTCATAACGTGATATTCTATGTATTTGAACTAATATTATCACATGGGAAATGTGCGGTATTATGTTTCCAGATGTGTGCACATCGCGATCACTTCAACCAAAGAGCGTTTGCCATCTAACCAGTGTCAAGTTTACCTTGGGCGGGCCCACACATATATCCTAACCCGGAATGTCATTCAATGCATTCCCCCCGGCAGTCGTGTAAAAGCGCCTCAGTAGTTTTAACTGCGTTGTGAAGGTAAGTGGTTAAGATTGCCTTTTCCGGATTATTGTTTACATCATGGGGGTTTACAGACGGTACCTTACATACATAGGACACGATCGTTAATATAACAACTTCTGAAACAGATTTATGTCAGAATAAAGAAATCTTGTATGTTTTTACATGACCTGCGACGTTTAAATTTTGATGGCACCCGAGTGTGTATATCGAGTCCTCCGTTCCGATATCAGACCATACAGCCGATAAAGATTTTGCCGGGGCATATATTTACATAATACGTGATGCAGTTTGTCTTTAACTGTACAGATGCATGTAGGACGATGTGACCTGATTAATTTGTGTTACACAATAAATAAACACTTTTAAAACTCATTCACGGAAAATATAAATGCTTCTCAGACAAGAGTTTCATGTATTTCTTTTCCAAATCGTTTTTGGAAAAAATACCTACGGCGGGATTATCAGCATGTGAGGTGAGGTGAAATGGGGTTTAAAGTCGCGTCCACGACGATTGCACGTTTACAGCGACGTGCATGCACGTGCGTGTGGGTAAGCGTGGCTGCTTGTACTCGTCCGGACTAATGCCACTTTATAGTGCTAGCAAACTGGGATACCATGCTGCAGCTTAACATGAATACACTTCTTAGCCCCTTATTGTCGAGCTCTGGGCAGAGTAACAACAAGTACCATCTCTTAACGTCTTTTGGTATGAGATCGAACATCCGAACGTCTACCACAAGACCACGGACGCGGTCTTTATCAGGATGTGCCTGATGTTGATATCATGAGACCCCTCCGCCACACACTCGATGTGGTCATGATACGGACTGGGGTCTCTTGACCACTTTCATTGTCACAGAACATCAACAGACAATTCATGTGAAAATATGTTATTGTTCATTTCGCAAAATATACGGAAACGAATTGAAACACTCAGTATTGTTAATTGTAACAACAGATACAATCTTTTAACGTGTTTTGGCATGAAGGACAGACCTTTGTTATAAATTAAAAGCGATACATGCATATGGATTTATATTGCGCTATTATCCAGTCACATACAACTACTCAAAATCGCTGTCGATTCTGAACATATCTGAAAAAATGATTTTGTGGACATGTTGAAGGCTTATTTGAATATACATGTATATGTCTTCTGGATTTGAAAATACATAGCTCTGGAGCTGATCTTAGACCAAGTGGGAGTTTGTTACAAAAGGACGGTCCTTTTTGACCTTCTCGAGCTTGTTTAAAAGTTATTATGGAATCCCGAAGAGCGAAGCATTGCAGCTGTCTACTCTAGAAGTCACGTGTACATATGCTTGGATTAGAGTTGCTGCAGTTGATTTATTAATATACTTCCTGATAAGGCTGATGTTTCTTACATGATAATAAACACTTTTACAGATGGTATAATTGATGTGTTTCAACTGGCTCATTGTAGAGTCCCATGCGGGCATCATCACTGTTTATGAAAAACATGAGAATATATGTTAAGTATGTACTAGTACCCCAAAGATAGGCTAGCCACTGACGTTAACGTCATTGAAGGCACAAACCTATCTCCACTAAAACCCAGCGCGCCCCACTACGACCCACATACGACACTTTGTTGGTTATGCCGTCGTTATGGTAACAAGCTCCGTTGTCAATAATATTGACCAACTCCTGGCCTATATATACACACAGCGTGCGCACACTACACTGCTTTGTCGAAACTGTTTTGTTGATATCCGTTTTACAAGCATAACGCGTCTATCAAACGTGTTCGTGTTTGTCTAAGATGAATTTCTTAAACACATAAAATTTCCCTCCTTAAGGGTGGCCCGTGGCCGCTCCAGAAACCTGAGATCGGGGATTTTTCTTTATTTATTATACCTGGGTTGTGAAACGTATGCGCCAAATACCTGTTTCCGTTACTATCATTACAGAAACAATGGTTCGTGTCGAAATCGTCGCTGTGGGACTGCTGATGCTGGTCGCTACCGCCGACGCCGACTTGAGTGGCTGGTAGGCAAGATAACGCTGATCGGCTGGCCACAATGAGTGACGTGATGTTAACAACGACATAGTCTGGTCCCGATTCCACTTACAGATTTACTTCCAAGTATTCTCATATCCGACATACAAGATCTGATGTGTTTGCATACAGATTAGGACTATTGAAGTTTCGGGACGTTCTTGTTTATGCAGATTTGTACCACCTATATTTGAATCCTGGATAAAGGCTACACCATGTATATATATCTACAGAAAATAGCAATTTCTTACATTTGGGTCCGGTATTAACTTTCTTAAGATTTTCCTGTTTTCGTTCACACAATGGCATAATCATATTGAAATACAGAAAGAGCAGTCGATTATGCAGGGACATATTTGTAACTATTCCATGGCAATAACAACACTACTGCTATTTGACTGCTCTTGCTTCTTAATATTACATGCGACCAACTGGAGGCACGTACAGCGTTCAGATATCCGAGTTGGTATCTTAACTTTTTATCATTGACCCGTGTAAATCAAGAAACCATCCAACCGACCGACCGACCGACCGATCAATCAATCAATCAATCAATCAATGAGAGAGTAAAATCAATCAATGAGAGAGTAAAATCAATCAATGAGAGAGTAAAATCAAGAATAATTCTTGGTAAAAAAATTACGATTTACATAATCGTCTTGTTAATGTACGCATGTACACGTGGATATAACTTGCTTACACTAATATGTAAACATATACATTTATCCCTACATACATATAAGGTATATGAGTATATATACATAACATAGCGTAATATACACCATAGAGAAGAAACAAGTAAAAAACTAGGATAAAAAAATTAATGATAGCTAAGAATAGATTTCTGCGGTTGAAATCTAAAAGCACACTTACCTAATGAAGGGGCTAGGGTATTATCGTTGAGGAATTCAAGTTAGTGGCAGAGCAATCACTGACTAAGGTCGGGAGTTCACTACGGCGGATATCATTAGAATAAGAAAATTGAAGTAGGAAATGATTTTCATCTTCAACACCGTCTGAACAAAAACTCCAAAAGCGTTGGTTTGCTGGGACTGGTGGCCTACTGTATGAGGGATCCGGAGCCACATCTCAAGGAAGCAGGGACGGATCTCTAATGGCGTGGTAGTTGAGTGTAGGGTTCAGTGTTTAATTCTGACTTAAACAGTTTATAAGTTCTGAGTTGAGGCAATAACTGAATACCATGCAACCAGTTACGTTTATCAATGCCCATAAACTGAGATAAAATAGTGTTCAAAACCTAGGAATACGATCTGCAGGTTGTTGTCAAAATGTCAATTAATCCAAAATCGGTAAAACATGTTGCACCTTTCTCTTCCAGGACTTCAGCCGTGCGAGCCACCACATGTGAATTTTGTATACAAGTCTATCTTTTGGCCTGCGCTGGAGTCTAAACCACATACGGGCAGTTTACATGTACAGCTTCAGCTGAGGCTCAAGCCATCCCATGTCAACCCGCACCCATGCTTGCCGTAAAAGGCGACAATGCTTGTCGTAAGTGGCGACTAACAGGATGGGTTGGTCAGGCTCGCTGACGGATCGATGCTCAAGATGTTAATCGCTGGATTGTCTGGTCCAGACTCTATTATTTACAGACCGCCGTCATATAGCTTTAATAGCTTTAATATTGCTGAGTGTTAAACAACAAACAAACAAACAAATTGTAGACATTTATTAAAAAATGTCACTATAATATATACATACATTTGAAGTTAGGAATATATGACAAAAAAGGATTGGCGCTTAACAATATATGATAATGTACCGTGGACATGAACTCTCTGCTTTAACCCATGTCTGTCTACAATCCTACAAACATACAACTTCACATTCCGTTTCCAGGAGTTTCTGGAGCAAGTTTGCCAGACCGTGGGAAATATTTATCAGGAATTCCTATGATATACGCAAGGCCGTCAACCTCACCGACAGCAACAGCGACGGCGTCGTCACACTTGAAGAAATCAGGGGAGACATAACTAAGTTAGACGCTGATGGTAAGAATTGAGCGGGTTTATTCAAGTATCTTTGAATATGAATCTTGATACTGAAGAAATAAAACATTTACCACCATCACATCAGCACCACCCATACAGCATACAAATCTATGAAATCCATGGCAAATTATAATCAAGCAGCAAAGCCCTTTCCATAATCATGAAAACTCTGCGGATAGCACTGTTCGTTGTAGATTCCGACTTTGTCACAAAAAAGAAATGTGTTTGCTTAGTCAAACAGCGTGGGTGAGAATATATTGTTTTAGCCGCACCAACAGTAATGCAGCTAACTGCGGCTCTAAAATATCTTGAAATATTGATCTTGATAATTAAAAAAACATTTCTTCTTACACCACCAGCACCACCACCACCACCACATATATTTTCTCTATTACGACGAATGCCTGGCTTAATGTTTGTTTGTAGGTGACGGCCGTGTGACCCGTGCTGAGTTTGTCCGCTACAGCGTGGAACAATTTGGCGCCAACATCGCCATTGCCAACAATTACTTCGACGATTATGACCTGAACGCCGACAACTACCTGACAGCCGAGGATGTGGATATGATTGCTCCAGTGATGACGTTGTTGGACTCAAACAGTGAGGAATTATTGACAATTTACTGAGTCAGCAAGTTACAGTGTAGCATGCAAGTACAAAGTGTCAGCGTGTTCTTTACGCAGCTCCAGACAATGTTAACGCTATGTGCCGGCGGTCTGTTATTGAGCAATTCTGCACAAGACAAACCAAGGATTGATATCCCAAACAACGCCCCACTCCGCCAGGGAATGTTGGCACGCTATCAACCAAGTCAACCGTGTCTCCTACGACAAACAAAGCTTGCCGGAGATCTGTTCTAACCCGGAATCTCGGGCGATGCAAGCTCAAAGTTACACATGTCTTAAAAGATTATATATTTGCTTTAGTGAAGCACACTAACACGGGTATGGATTCTGAAACATAATCCAAGCGAGCTTACATGTGTACTGACACGCCTAAGGGACGCAACTCTGCATAGAGAATTGTAGCGCCTTTGACGTCTGGGCCACCTTATATATTCAACAGAACATCAAATAACATAATGTACACAGAGTGTTCCTTGCATGTATTGAGGTTTCCTTCAACCTTCACCTTGATCTCATTTCGCCATTACAGAGGACGAGGAACTGAGCAGCTACGAACTGATCATAGGCCTGCGTCAGGTAAAAACATCTGCCCCAAAACACAAATTACGAACGACTTTTGCTTCCATTTGAAATTTGTATAGACATCGATGTCAGTAGGCTACTTAATGGGGAATCTACGTTCTTTTCATTCCACGAGGTTGTATGGTTTGTGAATCTAAGTGTGGTCGATTATGTATAACACGGCTGAGTGAGGTTGGTTATACATGCACGCCGCTTGTAGCAATAGTTCAGTGATTACAGCACTGGATGTGGTTGGTTATACATGCAAGACGCTTGGAGCAACACTTCAGCAATTACAGGGCTGGATGTGGTTGATTATACATGCACGCCGCTTGTAGCAATACTCCAGTGATTACAGCGCTGGATGTGGTTGGTTATACATGCACGCCGCTTGTAGCAATACTCCAGTGATTACAGCACTGGATGTGGTTGGTTATACATGCAAGACGCTTGGAGCAACACTTCAGCAATTACAGGGCTGGATGTGGTTGGTTATACATGCAAGACGCTTGGAGCAACACTTCAGCATGTACAGGGCTGGATGTGGTTGGTTATACATGCACGCCGCTTGTAGCAATACTCCAGTGATTACAGCACTAGATGTGGTTGGTTATACATGCACGCCGCTTGTAGCAATACTCCAGTGATTACAGCGCTGGATGTGGTTGGTTTATACATGCACGCCGCTTGTAGCAATACTCCAGTGATTACAGCGCTGGATGTGGTTGGTTATACATGCACGCCGCTTGTAGCAATACTCCAGTGATTACAGCACTGGATGTGGTTGGTTTATACATGCACGCCGCTTGTAGCAATACTCCAGTGATTACAGCGCTGGATGTGGTTGGTTATACATGCACGCCGCTTGTAGCAATACTCAAGTGATTACAGCGCTGGATGTGGTTGGTTATACATGCACGCCGCTTGTAGCAATACTCCAGTGATTACAGCGCTGGATGTGGTTGGTTATACATGCACGCCGCTTGTAGCAATACTCCAGTGATTACAGCACTAGATGTGGTTGGTTATACATGCACGCCGCTTGTAGCAATACTCCAGTGATTACAGCACTGGATGTGGTTGGTTATACATGCACGCCGCTTGTAGCAATACTCCAGTGATTACAGCGCTGGATGTGGTTGGTTATACATGCACGCCGCTTGTAGCAATACTCCAGTGATTACAGCACTGGATGTGGTTGGTTATACATGCACGCCGCTTGTAGCAATACTCCAGTGATTACAGCACTGGATGTGGTTGGTTATACATGCAAGACGCTTGTAGCAACACTTCAGCAATTGCAGGGCTGGATGTGGTTGGTTATACATGCACGCCGCCTGTAGCAATACTCCAGTGATTACAGCGCTGGATGTGGTTGGTTATACATGCACGCCGCTTGTAGCAATACTCCAGTGATTACAGCGCTGGATGTGGTTGGTTATACATGCACGCCGCTTGTAGCAATACTCCAGTGATTACAGCGCTGGATGTGGTTGGTTATACATGCACGCCGCTTGTAGCAACACTTCAGCAATTACAGGGCTGGGTGTGGTTGGTTATACATCTACGCCGCTTGTAGCAATACTCCAGTGATTACAGCGCAAGGTGTGGTTGGTTATACATGCACGCCGCTTGTAGTAATACTCCAGTGATTGCAGCGCAGGGTGTGGTTGGTTATACATCTACGCCACGTGCAGCAATATTTCAGCAATTACAGGCTGAGTGAGGCTGGTTATACATGCACGACGCTTGTAGCAACACTTCAGCAATACCTCGGCGGGAGATATCAATAATGGGCTTCACACATTGTAACTATGCCTTCGGAGTGACGAACAAACGTTCTAATTACTGGAGTACTCCACCAGCCGATGTATACAATATGAATCAGACCTGTCGATCCACGGATGTAGCATGTAATTATTAAACGCAGAGTTAAATCACACGCACTCACTCAATAGTTCACCTGTAAATCTGTTGGCAAGTAATGCTAATCATTACTTCAATACGTGAATATAATGTACCAATCTCTCGTCTTGTGTATACCAGAGGGACTTGGCGGCGCAGAAGAAGGCCGAATGCGCGACCTACTACATCTACCGTCTTCCTCCGCGTGAGATGAAGTTGCAGAAAAAGAAGTGCGCGTCGAAGAAGCTGTAAAACTGTCACAAGAAAGGCATGTAACTTTGGTACTGTATAAAATAAGGATACACGTGTTTGTAAATAAACATCATTGCTCAGTCTCTCAAGCAATTAAGGTGGGCGTTGTTTGGACGTTTCTGTATTCATCACGGGGAATGTTAGTACGAATAAGCTGTTTACATCAGTGGCCCCAATCTTAGCACTGTTACAGTGCGAAATAGCGAAGAGAGTCGTAGCACTAATATCGCTGTTATGAATGGAACCAATATGTTTGAACACGTCACAGGAAGGAACATGCAATAAGTATTCGCGACATATATTATATAAGGATATAAACATGTTTCTTTCTTATCTTAGCCATTATTACATGCGAGTGAGTTGGTCTTATCGTCACTTATTGTAGCATTTCAGTTATGCCACGGAGTATGAGAGGGCAGCTGAATGTGATACAGGTCATACAAAGTGGAAACATCTTCTTTAGTAAACAAGGCCAATCAGGTGTAGGCGGTTTTAAACTTAGGACCGACCCAAGCTACCTACCCAACACCACAGCCAGAAGAAAGTAAATAATAGAAAACTATATATATATCAAGACTGAATAATCATTTTATGGGTTTTATGTCGACTTCACAGTCCATGTACACTTTGAAAAAACCCCGAAACATTGTAACAGTTACTGTATGTAGTTCATTGTACCTGAATACACCAAACAATCCGGTATATAAATTGGATATACGTTATTGGAAAATATTGGTGGCCTGATATTCGACAAACGGTGCGTCAAAACGCAGCCATTGTCGATTTGCAAGAAGCAAAATGCACGTGCAAGTTATGGCATTCGTAACTCGTGGTAGTGGCTATAAGAGGCGAGCATAAGCCAATAATTTGTCATTCAATTGTCAACATTTTTCAAGTTCGAAAGATTCAGCGCTACCGATCTGAACATCGCCATGGGACGTATCCAAAGAGGTGAATCGCAGTCATCTGTTACACGCCACCACGCATATCCTACACCACGAGAACTGACTTGGTTGAGGTTCAGGGAAATTTGACAGCAAATCGCTACATGAATCAAATTCTTCAGCCTCACCTTCTTCCAATCATTGACTACCAGAGGGAGCTGTTTCAAAAGGACAACGCTCCACCGCACACAGCTCGTGTCACGGTAGGGGGCGGTCGGGTAGCCTAGTGGTTAAAGCGTTCGCTCATCACGCCGAAGACCCGGGTTCGATTCCCGGCATGGGTTCAATGTGTGAAGCCCATTTCTGGCGTCCCCCGCCGTGATATTGCTGGAATATTGCTAAAAGCGGCGTAAAACCATACTCACTAACTCACTCACTCGTATCACGGTAGACTACCCTCATAATGCCAACACCCAATCCTGCCCTGGCCGTCGAGATCTCCAAATCTCAACCGAATCGAACACCTCTGGGATGAACTCAAACGACTTGTACGTCAACGTCAGAACACGCCGCAGACACGCCCACAACTGGCCAACGCGTTTAAGGCTGCCGTGATATTGATGGAATGCTGCTGACGGCGACTTATATAACTCCTTTGGTAATGTCAGTATGTCAGCCTGTTACGACGTAAATTGTAATAAAAAGGTAAATCGTAATACTTGCAGCAAATTGTAATAATTTTGACGTAAATTGTAATAACAACGTAAATTGTAGTAATATTTGACGTAAATTGTAATACGCAAATTGTAATAAAAATTGACGTAAATTGTAATAATCTCTACTTGCGGTAAAATGTAATAAATTCTTACGTAAATTGTAATAACCTTACTACCGTAGTGTCCAAGACGCCAATTGACTAGAAATGATCTTTATCAGTTGAGCTTGCGTTTCACATGTACAATTCGAGAAATACTGTGTATGATGACAAACGTACAAAACTGTTAAGTTAGGGATGGTTGGTATAGGCTTTATCGTACAATCGTCATTAAAGGGTGGTGTCAACATAGTGAAAGACATTTATTGGAAGTGATGTGATGTTTGTGGCATGCTATCATCTACGTAGAAGATACTACCATCTGCGTAGAAAATACTATCATCTACGTAGAATTGAGTGAGTGAGTGAGTGAGTGAGTTGGGTTTAACACCGCTTTTAACAGTATTCCAGTTATATCACGGCGTGTCAGCTTAATGTTGGAGGAAAGCCCGAAGTGATGCAGGTCTCAGACGTTTACCACTTCGGTGAAACCCACGAGCACGGGTATGGTGCTGACAAACCTAGAAACATAATCTGGGCGAACCGGGATTCGAACCCACAATCATAGGTTTCTGGCGTGTCCAGGGGACGCAACTCTGCACAGCGAATCGCGGCGCCTTAGACGACTGGGCCACCTGTGCCCCCTATCTACGTAGAAGATACTATCATCTACGTAGAAGATACCATCATCAACGTAGAAGATACTTTCATCTACGTATATGATAGTATCTTCTACGTAGATGATAGTATGCCATCTAGATACTATCGTCCACTTACATACTTTCATCTACGTACATGATACTGTCATCTAGAGTATGTAGAAGTGCAGTCATATATGTGATACCAATGACATAGAGCTCACATTAACTGTCATTACATACACACCTACATGCGCGCACACATACATACATACATACATACATACATACATACATACATACATACATACATACATACATACATACATACATACATATTTTTGTATAATTTGGTTTCTTAGTTAGTCACTATTCTTTTCACTGAAATGTTAAGAAGGTATGCTATAATTTCAATATTTTATTACAGTGATGTTAGCTGGAATTATTTTAATCCTCTTAAACCCCCAGAGAAGATTATCCTGTGAGGTAATTTTTGTCCGTATATATGTCACAAATTAGTGATAACTTATGAAAAACGTAATTATCTGTTTCGAAAATTATGTACCGCATTATACGTGAGGTACCAAATTTGGTATCAAGGTTGCACCAACGATTGCCGAGTTTAATGATCTTAGAATACTCTACGTATAAGGTCAAAGAGAATATTTACGTTAGTGACAAAACCCTTTTCATTATAGATTTTCCATCCTTTCAATTTTGATCAAAACAGTTTTATTTCAGCAATAATTGATTGCAACAAATTGATTATACATTCTGATGCTCTTTGAAACTCAACAAGACATGCCCGAAGATACCGGATTAAATTTGTGTATGGTTGTGAATTATGATTTCGTGCCGTTATTGCATAAGTTAACATGGTTTGTATTTATTTATTATTATTTCTTTATCTGTGAGAAGTTCACAGAGATCGAGAATACACAATATCTAATAGTATATGCAATGTAGGTAAAGAATATCCTCGCCCCTCTTTTGATATCAATAAAAACATTGTATATAATGTTATGTATTAAGTATTCTCCTTTACCATGCATAGGAAATCTATGCTGCATTTGCTGACTACTGGTTTTTTTTCATTTGACATTGCACACAGGAGATCTGTCACTCATTTGTTGTATTTGAATTCTTCGTCAAAATATAATACAAAACACACAGAGTATTTCTCAAATAAATAAGAAAACTCAGTTCATTCTAGTAATTAATCCTCTTCTGGACAACCATAGAAATGAAATTCCAATGCGTTTATATATACATATAATTATACAACAATGTACGATAACGACCTCAATCCTCCCCCACACCCACACTTTAATGACGATTGTACGATAAACCCTGTACCAACCCTGACAAGGATAGGTTCTAGTCATTTAACGCCTTTGACACTAAACTTATAAGGTTATTACAATTTACGTAAAAAGTTATTACATTTTACCGCAAGTTCAGATTATTACAATTTACGTCAATTTTTATTACAATTTGCGTATTACAATTTACGTCAAATTTTATTACAATTTACGTTGTTATTACAATTTACGTCAAAATTATTACAATTTGCTGCAAGTATTACAATTTACCTTTTTATTACAATTTACGTCGTAACAGCTATTACAATTTACGTCGTAACACAGGGCTTTAGACAATTTTCGTTTGACAAATGAAATAGACGATGTAAAGGAATGTTAAAGACTGAAAACCTTGCTGAAGTCTCAGTGCAGAAGAACGCAAAATGAATACAAAGCCACACAAAGAGAGCATGTAATAAAAGCCAAAGAACAAATTTTTGAAATTGGAAGATAGTTAACAGATTTAATTCATCAAATTATGCTAACACTATAACATCACAAGAAGAAGTTCCGGGGTAGAATAGGTCTTCAGCAACCCATGCTTGTCGTAAAAGGTGACTTGCTTGTTGTAAAAGGCGACTAACGGGATCGGGTGGTCAGGCTCGCAGACTTGGTTGATGCATGTCATCGATCCCAACTACGTGGATCGATGTTCATGATGTCGATCACTGGATTGTCTGGCCCAGACTCGATTATTTATAGACCGCCGTCATATAGCTGGAATATTGCTGAGTGCGGCGTAAAACAACAAACCAACCAACACAAGAATGGTATCATCATGTTGAAATTTATTAAATACTAACAGCGAACATGCAACTATGGACAATAGTGTTGTAAGAACCTTGTCAGAACATGATGAAATTTGGGGCTTTTGTGATCAGCAAATACCTTACGAACTAAATGTCACTATAATAACTTCTGAAGTTTCGGAACAATAAAACATCTGAAAAATAGAAAATGTCCAGGCTGCGACGGCATCGCCTCCGAACTGTTAATCTTTTAAAATATATTATCACACCAACTCTTGGGACAAGGCTTCTTTCAAGGAGAATGGAGCAAGGCCATAATTTGACCGCTGTATAAAAAAGGATCCAAAAATGACAACAACTCTAGACTGAGGCATTTCGTTATTGCCAATGATAGGACAACCTTTCTGTAAAATTTTGAATAATTGATTTAAAAAAGTGGTCAGAGAGAAACAATGTTATTTTAGAAAATCAAGGAGGTTTCCGAAAAGGATATGGAACAAGTGACAATTTTCACTCCGCATGGAATGATAAGGAATTATCTCTCCGGTTTTACTGTTTTTTCATTGACTATTCTAAAGCGTTCGACTGTGTATGTCACCAGCACTTATGATACCCTCTAACACAACATAATATCCATGGAAATAAACTTAAAGTGATCAGAAACATGTACTCTTAACTCAAGTCCTGCGTTAGAACGAATGATGGATTGACAAGTTATTTTCAATGCTCCAAAGGTACAAGACAAGGGTGCATGCTCAGCCACCTTTTGTTTTCTTTATCTATTAAAGAACTTGAGAAGGAGACGCAAGAGACAGTCTGTAAAAGCTTTTTTTTGTATCTGAGGATTTCCCGAATGTTTGCTCGTTTGTATATTGCACCGTCTGTTGTGCACTTTATTTAAATATGTTTTGATTATTAGGATAATAATCAATGATATGCATTTTGTCCTAATCATGTTTAAATTCTGAACATGTTTTTGTATTTATACATGTTAAAGTTCTAAACATGTTTTGATTATGGCGGATGTTGTGTTTCGGTGGTGTTTATGCTGTGAGCCTATAGCTCATTTCACTAAATGTGTATTCCGTAAAGTATTTAAACACATTCTTTAACATTTGATGTGTTTACTTTCATAACACATTTTTACAGTGAAGCGACACATGTAGTATCATAATGATATAAAATACATGATAATTCAAGCATTTGTATACAACCCTCAAAGTCATGTGTGTATGAGTCTAACTCAACTATACCGATCAACATGGTGGAAATGACAATTCATGAATGAAAATATTTTTCTAAGGATGAAACACATTTTTATATGTTTAGAAAGTAATGAAACCAACAGGCAATACGGTCAGGTTATGAAATAGACAAGAATGTGTGTCTTAGGGCGATCTATCTATACGAAAGTCTGTGAACCACGATGGATTTGTCAACATGTCTCTACAAACACCTTAAATAGCTTAGGTAGAGACTTGCTTGTGTTGAAATACAGATGATGGATGCATACAGTAAACTTTTACAACAGGTGTACAAGACACATCTTGGTCTTACGTTCAACCGCATCACTTACAGTTAAACCAACGTTCTACTATTGTACAGGAATTAATTCGGAAAAATCAGATGTTATGTCGTTCATTTCAACCTACATGTAATTATAACAACTGCGCCATTGTATTTCGATTAGTATATTTGATTTTTCCCCAGGCCCAAGAAATCATTTCGTAAATATTAACACACACACACACACACACACACACACACACACACACACACACACACACACACACACACACACACACACACATTGCATGCATGTATGGGTAGACAGATTGTACAGCTTGAACGTAATGTTATGTTGAGTGTGTAAACGGTGGTTAGGGACATCACTACATAACCAAGTAGTAGTTTGTAGTGGGGCGGTAGACGAAAGCCAGCCCAAAGTCCTACTTACTGATGTATACAAATACTACATATTTCTACACCAGCATTAAGAGTGTTTTTATAATTATTATGTAACGCCGCACTCAGCAATATTCCAGCAATATGACGCGGTCTGTAAGTATCAGACAATCGAGGGATGGGCATGACGAGCATCGACCTACGCAACTTGGATACGATGACTTAAAACAAAACCAAGTATCACACACACACACACACACACACACACACACACACACACACACACACACACACGGTTTTAAGGGAGCCAGGTGTTGGTGTCCGGTGTTATTACTATGATGCTCTGTCATGATGTTCCCACCAACCGTTATATTTTCTCACATAATATAAGTGACACGATTTACAGTTATAGATGTAGATATGTACACCCATTTTTGTGGGGGTCAATCCATTTATCTTCAGAATGAATATTCTGACCAATGATATTCACCCGAATTCCTGGTTATGGGAACTCTTCTATGACCATATACAAAAACATTGCAACATAAGAGCACGGGGTAAGCTAAGCACCCTTTACGGCGCACTGGAAATAGCAACTTTTGGAGAGGCGAAAAGCATTGAAATACGTACATGGCATTTATGAGATATGCATGTAATTGCCGTTCAAATGGTTTTAGGTTACTTACACGTGTTTTGGACTTTCCCGTTAGTATGTAAGTCGTTTAAAATTAGTGAAAAAGGCCGATTATTCTAACTTCAAAGAGAAGGTCGAATTATGAGCAGGTTAGTGACCCAAGATGAAGTTTCACCATATATTTGTACCGTCTTCATCTACATCTCCCCATATGTTCAGCTTCGGTAAAAGATTTGCTCAACACAGGTGATGGTGTCAGTAATGATAATAATAAGAAGAAAGTGATATTTTTATAAACATCAACTCACCGAATACAAGTTTCTGAAACACTGATAAAAAGAAATGTATTTTTATGAGGCCTAAAACCAGTGGTGTTGAACTTCAATGTGTTGCAATTGGTTAAAGGTCTGTCGACGAGCCAGATTTGGGCAGTGTTTTAGTATTTCCCTATTTCAAACGTCACTGTGATGCATAACTCATGAACAGGTCTCACACGATTCGGCAACCGAATACCACCCATTGACCCTTCTTAATCAGTGGTGTCGCAAGGTATCAGCCACAGAGAGATACCGCGTTATAGAGGGGTATGTTGTCCTACCGTAACCACGGAAATGGAAAAGTCGATTTCCATATGTTGGGTATACGGGTGTTGTCACGTGATGTTGGTACTCTAGGTGTGTCATCCTTTGATGAAGGAGAGCGAATTTATAACTGACATGCACCTGCGAGCTGAAGATCGTATGAAAGGTAGGATATTATATGTAACAGTAAATTGTCTAGGGTCATTAAATGAATTCATCCGTCAACAACAAACATTAACACTAACGGAATCTCTCGGCTTCCCATTAATGTAAATTAGATCGAATATATATATATATATATATATATATATGTGTGTGTGTGTGTGTGTGTGTGTGTGTGTGTGTGTGTGTGTGTGTGTATATACTCTTAAAAAAAATGAAACGCATAGGTGTTTTGAGAATTCCAATTATATTTTTTTTCACAGCAATCGTCATAAAGACAATTCTTATGTTTGATTCCCGTTAATCATGTCATGTTTGTGTTGTGCATTGCGCGCAAACACATCTCAAAATGCCTTTTTTGTAAACGTTTATCAGGAAAATGCAAAGGATGCACGGAAATTGCTTTCAGAAAAGGTTTTCGGCACAATGCACGTGCAAAATGTTGGAAACAAGAGTAGAGACACTGACTATAAGAGACCGTACAAAATTCATCAATTTTCTGACGTGAACGGAGATCGAAAAATGCCAAGATTAACTGCAGCTGACCGAAATATCGCCACTGGACGTTTGGAAGCAGGGGAGTCCCAGTCTGCCGTTGCAAGACACTTCAACGTTCACCAAAGCAACATGTCTAGACTATGGGATCGATATACCCGCACTAATTCGACTCAAGATCATCCCTGAAGTGGAAGACCAAGAGTGACCACCCCTGCTCAGGATCGGTACATCCGGTTGCATCACCTTCGTAATCGATTTTCTACAGCAACGGACACTACAGGACAAGTGCCTGGTATGCGAAGATTTTCCGACCAAACCATCAGAAATCGTCTGAAGAAAGTGGGAATTCGAGCTGGACCTAGTTGGACCTGTCTTTCGACGTCTACACCGTCAACGACGTGTCCGGTGGTGCAACAGAGTACAGACATGGGATCTCAGGAACTGGCGACGCGTTTTGTTCAGCGATGAGTCTCGTTTTCTTCTTCAACGACGGGATGGAAGATAACGTATATACCGTCGTCGACATGAACATTTTACGCCGAACTGCGAATATCCCCACGAAAATATCCGAGGACTTGTGCAATTTGTGCCAGGGAGGTATCGAGCAGTGACGGCTGCAAGAGGTGGTGTGGCCAGGCACTGACCATGACGCCCCCTTGTGGTTACACATGTGCAATGACTGAACTGAATTAATGCTGACAATGACGACAATGCTTTTGTCGTTCATTGTGTCTAATTTCATTTGATTGTGTTCACGCTTATTCTGTGTAGATAATTTACATTCGCTTAATAAATATCCTTATTTTTTAACTGTGCGTTTCTTTTTTGAAGAGTATATATATATATCGACGCATTTTAACTCGAACTTCGGAAACTCGATATTTCAAGGTATGCTTGGAGGGCATTAGTAGTTTAGTATATCACTGATGTAAGGTTTTGAAATTTACGTTTTCACATGCTTTTTGTTATTCCCGATCTTATACTTGTTATAGAAATACATAATTTAGTTGCTATGAATATGACTTATTTAACAATCTTAAGCATGTCATATTTTCACTATGTACAGATTAAAATTAAAAAATGCACCCTCTACACGCAGCCCAGACAGCGAATGGGACCTCTCCCAGGAAGCGCTGCCTCGTCAAACCCACCAAGAACTTTTCGGAGAATGTAAAGACTCCCAACATAGCAGCCTTCTGCATTACTCAGATTGTCAGAAGGGCTGTATTCCTTGTAGCAAACCCGGGTACTCTCCCAATGTCAGTCAACAGATTGGGAGGTACCAAACCTATGGCACCGACAACAATGGGGAGTCGGACAACTTGGTACTTGGGATGCAAGCGTAGCATTTCGAAATCGAGGTCCGCATATTTGCCATGTTTTTTCCTGAATTTTGTCAATCACATTAGTGTCAAAAGGGTGAAAAAAGTTCAATGATATTTCATCGGATTTATCAAAAAGGACAAGACCCGGTTGGTTGCCCTGGATACGTCTTAGGCTGTAAACGGGCATAATCCAAAGACGTTTGCATTGATCACTTTCTATGACGCTCTCTACATATTCCGGAGCGTACCATGGATTGACCTCTGTGTGCCGAAGACGGTATATATAATGTTCAAGCAACACAAATATGTCGCTTAGGATACTGTTCTTGTGCGAAACAGTGACAATGTGTTGGACAGTCTCAAAAGGCGACTATGCTTGTCGTAAGAGGCAACTAACGGGATCGGATGGCCAGGCTCGCTGACTTGGTTGAAGTATGTCATCAGTTCCAAATGCATGGATCGATGCTCATGATATCAATCACTCGATTGTCTGGTCCAGACTCTATTATTGACAGATCGCCGTCATATAGATGGAATATTGAGTGCGGCGTTAAACAACACATATTATAATAATTATTATTATTATTATTGGGATGCAAGAGAGACATTTCGTACCGTATATTTGCCATGTGTTGCCAATCACATTAGTGTCAAAAGGGCCAGAGAATTCAATGATATAAATGATTTCATTGGCTTTATAAAAAAGGTAAGATTTGTATCAATTATTTATTTTATTAGTTTATTTATTTGTTTGTTCATTTATGTATTTGTCTATTTTAGACCTGAAATGCGGCTTATCGTATTTCTGTTGAGTGCCGTGTGCGCCGCCACTATGACAGGAGCAAGTCTCAGAAGGTACAATTGATCACCTTGGCTTATGTAGCGCCATCATTGTCTTCGGTTCCTCCCCGGATGTCAGAAAGGTCAACAAGGAAGGGTTGTGATCAGCTTGGTCTATCTACCTATTGTTGTCAATGTCATGTTGAAAATGTCCCGAAAATAGGGAACATGCCGTATATATCTACTTCATTCTGAGGATGTAACAATATGTCTTGAAATTAGAGCAGTATATGTTTAATAATTATAGATACATGTTTACTATCTTACTTTGTTGAGGTCAGTCTGTTGTAATAGGAAGCTAAATAACGCAATGCTACTGGTACAGCCAATATGTTACGTTTTGTTACTAGAACAACGAAGTTGCACAATGGTGGAGTTACATTAAATAGGTAGCACAAAGTTACTGTTACAGAAACTAGGGGAACAGTTTTACTGTTTTGGATTACAACGTGAATGTTACAGCGACTATGTTACAGAATGTTACAGCTGTATAAACTATGATGATCAGATACAATGTTGCAGCAGGAGGGATGCCGGGTACCTAGGGAGCCGACTGGCCCTGGACAAGATGCTCATGGACGTCGACACAGACAACAACTCCATCATCATCCGCTCAGAACTCTTCAACAACCAGGGGCAGGGGGATACAGATAGTATGTATAACACACTGCTTACACCGCACGACCCTTGAAGATGCGGGTAGAGGAGTCTTCAGCAACCCATGCTTGTCGTAAGAGGCGACAACGAGATCGGGTGGTCAGGCTCGCTGACTTGGTTGACGCATGTCATCATATCACAGTCGGATCGATGCTCAATCACTGGTTTGTCTGGTCCAGACTCGATTAATTACAGACCGCAGTCATATAGCTGGAATAAAGCGGAGTGCGACGTTAAGCAACAAACAAACCATACACACAAATCAGAAACGCACACACACCGCACACCTTACGCATATATACCACACCACACACTCACACTGTTCTGAATGGACGAGTGCATAATACTTTCATTTAGACATGTATTTCTATGCTCAATTACCTTTTTTAGTTGTAATTTTCTCAAATTTCTCACGGTTTCAGATAACGGATTCATTTCTCGCTGTGAGTGGGTCAATCGCGCTGTCGACATATACGACGACTCTAAACTTGCCGCACTCAACTACTTCGACATCATCGACACCAACAGAGACAACAAACTGACGACATCGGACACGGATTTCCCCTCGTTGGACGCTGATGGTATGTATGTACACGTGAAGGGGGAATGAGTAGGTGAGTGACTTCTGTAATGACCCATGGCAGACATTGTTACCATCCGATCCCCATTTGTCAAATCTTAGCAACAGGTCCCTGGAACCTACTGACCCCGAATCCCTGCATGGGTAGGGGAAAACACAGAGTATATATGCGCCTGGAAATTAATAAAGCACGTAGCGGTTTCACTCTTTACTGAGATTAAGGACTGTCTTCAAGAGATTGCAATGAACGTGTTTGGACAGTAATGATCATTTTTTAAAGAATTAAACGACGGGTGGGAGTTGTTTATCGTGCAATAAAACATTGCAGGGAGAATACACCATAAAGGGAGCAGCCAAGAGTGGTGTATTCTCTCTGTCATCTGGCTGCGAGTGCAGGTTCGAATCCCCAGAGACGTCATGATACAACAATGTTTTTTCGTCAAAATATAAGATAGCTACGCGATAAATTGCAAAGAACAATGAAGAATAAAGCGTTGTTCTATCATGACGTCAATATCGAAGATTCCAATAAGCTCTAGCAACGTGATGACGTCATATATTGGACTACGTTATGTTGGAGAGGTCCAGTATGTTGTTGGCCACAGATGTAGCTGGGCTATGCAGATTAAAGTAGTGGCCGATCGATGGCATCCAAAAGTGGGAGAGATATGACAATCGGTATCGGGAGAAAACGTGAAGATACTTGACTTGAGGAGTATGAGAATATGCGGGAAGTACCAAACTTAAACCCACTTGCTCGTAAAATGGACTTGTCCGACATTTCAAAGGTCGAATTCTATGCAGGGGGTCATCATTATTAAAATTTGGGTAAATATTTTTAAAGCTTGTACTTTTTATCAACACCCTTAACAAATTGTACATAATGTTGATATCCAATATAAGAAATAAACGACTTGACGATTGTTTATCGTCCGAAAAAATCCGAAGGGAGAATAAACCACTCGGGGCAGCGCCACTCAAGGTTTATTCTCCCTGCAATGTTTGATTGTACGATCAACAAATCCCGTTCGTCGTTTATTTCTTAAAATAACTGATGCGGCGTAAAACTATATTCATTCATTCATTCATTCATTCATTCATTCATTCCCACGTTGACTCAGTTAATAAAATGCGTTGTGTTACAGTGTTATTCACGCAACTAAAGTATTGGACATTGCCATCATTATTTTCGCTTTCTATTGTCAAGAGCCTCATCTTCCAGATGACATTCATTTTTCCATCATATGTCATGCTGGAAGCATGTGATACCATGTTGTCAGACATACATGGTTGAAAAAACGCTGGGAAGTTAAAACAGATCCAGGTGTATATAAACACAATGCAGATTCACGCCAGTTTAGGATCGAGTTCCGACAAATACCACTATACATCAACATGTGCAGTAATGTCAGTTACTGTAAAATGATTCTCTTTCCATTTTAATTTGTTTGTATTAAATGTGGCAATAGATACAAGATAATTCATGAGTCAGTTAGTGGTAAACATTCATATGTTTCTTTCTCTTACAGGTGACAGGGAGGTCTCAATATCAGAACTTCGTCAAGTTTTACAACGGGTAAGTGTGCAATGTAACTTCTGCCTGTAGACATATGTTACGTATACTGATTCGAAGAAAAAAGGATACGGCTACCAGACACAGCATGGTTAAAATGCCATTACTGTGTGCCCGGAAGATAGCCAATGATTGTTACGTAATGACGTTTGTGTGCCCGGAAGATAGCCAATGATTGTTACGTAATGACGTTTGTGTGCCCGGAAGATAGCCATGGTTGTTACGTAATGACGTTTGTGTGCCCGCTAGATAGCCAATGATTGTTGCGTAATGACGTTTGCGTGCCCGGAAGATAGCCAATGATTGTAACGTAATGACGTTTGTGTGCCCGGAAGATAGCCAATGATTGTTACGTAATGACGTGTGTGTGCCCGGAAGATAGCCATGGTTGGTACGTAATGACGTTTGTGTGCCCGGAAGATAGCCAATGATTGTTACGTAATGACGTCTGTGTGCCCGGAAGATAGCCAATGATTGTTACGTAATGACGTGTGTGTGCCCGGAAGATAGCCAATGATTGTTACGTAATGACGTGTGTGTGCCCGGAAGATAGCCAATGATTGTTACGTAATGACGTTTGTGTGCCCGGAAGATAGCCAGTGATTGTTACGTAATGACGTTTGTGTGCCCGGAAGAAAGCCAATGATTGTTACGTAATGACGTTTGTGTGCCCGGAAGATAGCTAATGATTGTTACGTAATGACGTTAGTGTGCCCGGAAGATAGCCAGTGATTGTTACGTAATGACGTTTGTGTGCCCGGAAGATAGCCAATGATTGTTACGTAATGACGTTTGTGTGCCCGGAAGATAGCCAATGATTGTTACGTAATGACGTTTGTGTGCACGGAAGATAGCCAATGATTGTTACGTAATGACGTTTGTGTGCCCGGAAGATAGCCAGTGATTGTTACGTAATGACGTTTGTGTACCCGGAAGATAGCCAATGATTGTTACGTGATGACGTTTATAGGCGACGTGCAAACACCTCGCGGGGTGATGGAGCATTGTGAAATGAGTGAGTATTTTTTTACGTCACTAAGCAATGTTGTAGCTATATCTAGGACGGTGGACAACTGAAGTGGGCTTCACACATTATGCACAGAAGGAGAATAGAACCCGGGTCTTCGGCATGATAAACCAATGTATTAGCCACCCACCACGTGTATGTGAAACACTCAAGCATTATGCTGACGTACTGATGTGTGGTATTGAAGTTTTGTCCCTTCAATATATTTCACATAGCCACGTTCGATAAATATTGTTGTCATATTGTGGTTTAAATGTTATGTTGACAGATATGTAATTTTGGCAGTTTAACATAAATGTAAAACAATATCCACATCAAATACTCGTCGTTAATCAGAAAAATGTGGTTTGAAAGAAGAAATAGAATAAAGGAAGTAAGATATAGATGATTTACCATGAATTTGGCAATTACTGGATTCTGATTTGTCATTCTAGGGTTTCAAATCACAATAATCGCCTCCGATTTATAACCAGCTGATTTGACGGCCGCTTCATCGCGGAAGCAAACATAATTATAGAAACAACTTGCTTCTTAGTCAGTGTCGGTAAATGTTACATTTGGAACCTCACACCGCCCGTTTACTACAAATTCAATTTATATCGTTTACAGGTTTGTTTGTTTGTTGTTTAACGCCGCACTCAGCACTATTCCAGCTATATGACGGCGTCTGTAATGATCCAATCTGGACCGGATAATTCAGTGATTGATATCATGAGCATTGATCCATGCATTTTGGGACACAATGATATGCATCAACCAATTCAGCGAGCCTGACCACCCGTTCCCGTTAGTCACCTCTTACGACAAACATAGGTTGTAGAAACATTTTATGCGGTCTATTCACGGGTCTAGTCTACAGGTAACCTAGCCCTACATTGAAAACACAGTATGTTTATCTACCTAAAATAAATAGTATTAACTGCCGGGCAAAAGAAATCATACACTTGAACATTTACACCTCACTCTGTTCATCGCTGTTCATAAGTAACGTCCCTTTGGCACGCCAGGAACCTATGATTGTGGGTTCGCCCCAATTATGTTTCTAGGTTTGTCAGCACCATACCCATGCTCGTGGGTTTCACCGAAGTGGTTAACGTCTGAGACCTGCATCACTTCGGGCTTTCCTCCCACATTAAGCTGACACGCCGTGATATAACTGGAATAACGTTAAAAGCGGTGTTAAACCCAACTCACTCACTCACTGTTCATTGCTCTGTACTGGGAAATTGCGATCTTCATGCATGTACGTTCAGACGTCACGTCACGTCACGTCACGTGTTGAGAGATCTTCATCCGCCTATGATACCCGCATCAAATACAGTTTGTTTCATTTTAGCCACCATCAAACAGTGCTTTCTTTTGCCCGGTCGTTTAGTCTCTCCATTTAAGCAAAGGTGTATACAATTGCAAGCTTGACAATGTACTTTCAGGATTACACAATGGCTATCGATTCAGCAGCATATAAGAAGCTTGAACAGCTTTCTCGGTGAGGTCAACGCTACATATTATTAAACACGTTTTAGTTGTTATAACGGTAATAGAGTGTAATATTTGATCGTCACAAATTGTTGAAAATCCCAACCTCTTTAAGAATACATGCATGAAGGCAAATAAGTTTCATTCTCGAAAACTGGGCACCGTCTTACCATATACGTACATGTATGTGTACACTTCCAGCGTGGCAGCGCCTCAAGGAGGAGACATCAAGTCTACACTCAGAATTGACCTCATCAAAAAGGACGTGGATTCTAACAATGACGGCGACGTCACACGAACTGAACTACAGGCTCACTTCATATCCAGCTTTGACAAAGATGGTGGGTAGATCTGTTGTACGTGGGATGTCCGTGTTAGCGCGTGGTAATGGTCCTTCCGGACCTGCACAGAATAAAGTGACTTGCCGTCATACTCAATATTTCACGAATTTAGAGGCGGAGCGATAGCCTAGTGGTTAGAGCGTTCGCTTGTCAAGCCGAAGGCCCGAGTTGTATTCCCCAAATATCACAATGTTTGAAGCCCATTTCTGGTGTCCCCGCAGTGATAAAGTCTGAATATTGCTACAAGCGGCGTAAAACACTATTCATTCACTTCACGGTTTGTACATTACGTTGAATCATCACCCGTTAACACTTACATTTGTTTGTTTGTTTATTGTTTAGCGCCGTACTCACAATGTTCCAGCTACACGACGGCGGTCTGTAAACTGGACCAGAAAATCAAGTGATTGACATCATAAACATCGGTCTACGCAGTTGGATACGATGACATGCATAAACCAAGTCAGCGAGCCTGACCATCCGATCCCGTTAGACGCCTCTTACGGCAAGCAAAATCGCCTCTTGAGACAGGCATGAGTTTTTGAAGACCCGCATCTTCAGGGGTCTGCCGCATCATGACGGTTTACTAGAGGAACCAGGCCGTTGCTGTATACAAACCCGTGAAGTATCAACAATGGCTTGACGCTCTCTCCTCCCAGACCATATTGTGGGGGATTCTTGGACCGAGCAGGCCCAAGTTAATTGAGTGACGTCCCCGACGGCGTTGGGCGATGCTCACGTCACTACTTTTCCCGACCCAGACTCGAGTGAAGCCAATTTCTGGTGTCCCCCGCCGTTATATTGCAGGAATATTGCTAAAAGCGGCGTAAAACCATACTCACTGGCCCGGACTCGATTATTTACAGGTGCGCACGATAAAGCTGAAAAGCTGCTGTCTGCTGTGTTAAACAACGTTCACTCTCTTCTCGGTAAAATCGGTAGCAATGATCGATGTGTTGTTTGAATTGACGCCAGCGTTTTTGACGTCGAGAAAACTTTCTTAAAGAAGCGGTTAAACCAGGCCCTGTGTTCAGGTTCGCCGTTGTTTTCAGATGACTACCGACGTTGTTTTCAGATGACTACCGACGTTGTTTTCAGATGATTACCGACGTTGTTTTCAGATGATTACAAGGTTACTCGTTGTGAGTTTGTCGGTGGCTCTGTCGCGAGGTACGCGGACAGAAAGGAGGTGGCCATTGCTGCCTTCGACAACCTTGACATCACTCAGAACAACTACATCGACATTAACGACATCAAACTCTCAAGATTTGACCAGGACGGTATGCTGTTTATTTACATCCCGTAAAACTATCAAACATATGCTCAGTGTATAACACTATGTAAGTGTTATTCCTACCATCGGATGTAAAGGTTCAGTGGTAATAACTATTCAAATGAAAAATAAGTAAATTTATGATTGGGGACTTTTTCAGCACCTGACTTTCATGTTTGTATATTTTGAATCCAAAGACGGAGATAATCTTTTTGTCTCTATATTCTGATAGATACGAATCAGGTGAACACTTAAGGATACGATACTTTAATTCTTGTTCAAATCAGTGATCTGGTGGATGCTTTTATTTAACAATTTCGCTTTTCTCAGGGTCACGCATGCAAATGTTGTGAATTTATATTTTTTTGTAACAGGGCGTGAAATGTTTTTTCAGAAACATCTTTCACATGCATTCATAGTCAGTCTGGCAAATGAGTAAGCGTATTATAATTTATCAGGTGTTAGATGCCAACAAGCCTTTGATGGTGTTTGTGCTAATTTAATTCATTACCTTTGCAAACTACTCATATACAAATATGTTTTTTTAAAGGAAGTGGAAAATTGACAGTTGAAGAGTTTGAGGTCGCTGTAATACAGGTAACTAGGAGATTAAACTCTTATATTTGAGTGAGTGAGTGAGTGAGTAAAAAACACGACCACTGGAAACGGGTCCTGACTCGACTAGGAGGCACAGCTCGGCACTTACACCATGCACTGGGTCATTCGTGCACCAATTAGCTTATACTAGCAAAACAAATGTCAATGCTATGATTGAAGACGATGTCTATGTAGTTATACAGGTGAGGTTTTCCATTTGTCTACTTTGTCCCTTTATGTTCAAGGCTGACTGGGTTGCGCTCAAGAAGGTGTACCCTCAAGCTACGACCCCTGCCCCGCCAACAGGAGGCGCTGTCTCCCCCTACCCCTCAATGTTACTTGCTGGCTGCATCTTCGTGCTCAAAGTGTGGACATGAGTGACCTCTGTTCTTTATTTGCTTACAACATTTTTTCAGAGGTAATTTCTTAAGGTTGCAAAAACAAATGTCAAGTGTGATTTTTTATGTTATTCTTCAATAAAATCAATGCATCAGCAATGTCGGAACAATTTTGAATTTATGTATTTTTATTACGTGTATGCATAGATATTGAGACACGTAGAATGGACAATGATCAGCAAATATTGAAGATCTCAATCGCCGTATGATTCGTTCTCAGACAGTGTTTATATGAATGTTACTGTCATTAGGTCACACACGTAACTCATTTGTGTTGGAATGTTTATGTTAATACTTTCAGGCAATAAAAAGTGATAAAGAGACGGGCTGAGTGACTTATGTATAATATCAGGTTAAATGAGCCGAATATCACGCTGGATGAGCCGAATATTACGTAGGAATAAGCCAAATATGATGTAGGGATAAGCCGAATATCATGTTCGGATGAGTCGAATATCACGTTGGATAAGCCGAATATCATGTAGGGGTAAACCGAATATCACAGATGGGTCGAATATTAAGTCGGACGAAGCAAGTATCATCAAGATGAGTCAACACGAGAAAGCAACGAAGTTTATTTTTTTTATACTTTTGCAGACAAGCGTCCATATTCAACCATTGCAGGGTTTCTGCTCTTGTGAAGGATTGAGGATTTAACTTCCCGAAATTGTTGTTACTTTTGTCAGAACAGGTGTTAAGTTAATATTTTACATGCGCTTTGATTGCGGAGCTGTTGACTGGCAAGAAATGCTAACAGCCACGTGCCTACCTCTTGTGAATGAACACATCCTGTGGTGTATGAACAAGTCTAACAGATGCATCTTTGGCCTAAGTTATTGTAGCCGAAACAACAAATAGTCACACGAGGTTGTTGTCTTCTCATTGGCCGGGTCGTTTCTTGGTGTAACCCAAGTAATGATGTAAGTTTAAACCTTCGGGAAGGTTTCAACCATTCATTATTTCACGGCAGCAAATGGTGGGAGGAAAGCCCGATGTTACAATTCAAAGCGTTAGCAATATACCTACTTGGGACAATCTAGGAGTACCTAGCAAATGGAGGATACAAACAGTTGGCAGTGCACATACGATCTCATCAGGAAATCAACCCTTTGTTATTAATATCGAGACATAGTTAATATCAATTTTCGTGATCAAATTTAAATAAATGTCCTCATCTGTTGAACGGCCTACGTGTAACACTCCATCATAAACTCTATTTACAATAGGGAGATCTGGAAAAGTACATCCGTTATCGAGAAATGTGATTGCCCCTTGATTATATTGATAATAATCACGCGACATTTAGTGTTTTCGTCACGTGGAAAGCTTCTCATCATGATCGCTTTAGTCAACAATCCATCAAGTCACGCTCGGACTTTCACAATCTGAGCCAAGGACAATTGACTAACAAAATCCTCATACAAGATGTGACCTCACGAACATCGTGACCGGGCCTGGTCTAGATTTTGAAAGAGTACCCCCATGTGAAAACAGTCGTAGGGTACATGTTTGCTCCTACCCTGGTAATATTTGTCCCCACGATCTGAGACGCTCATGTAAGCAAACACTTAGAATACACTGCATTCATTGCCATCTTGATACGTCAGGGATTTGTCAGTGACATGTACGGTATTGCAC
Source organism: Haliotis rufescens (assembly GCF_023055435.1). Taxonomy (NCBI): domain Eukaryota; kingdom Metazoa; phylum Mollusca; class Gastropoda; order Lepetellida; family Haliotidae; genus Haliotis; species Haliotis rufescens. The sequence continues at coordinate 4,113,962 of NW_025964068.1, forward strand.
AACCGGCAACTGTGCCGCTGATTTTGTAGTCGTCGCTTTTGTTTGCTTTATCACTGTCCTGAATGTGAATTGCGACAGAGTTTGAAGAGGCAATTTTCTTGATTCGTTTATAGCTGTCAAGTGTCACATTACTTGTTTTTGTAAGAAAAGAAATTTTGTGGCGATATTAATGGCCTATATCTGTACTTTACCCAGGTCTATCTCACATAATTATTTCATGTCGGTGGCCTATATCTTGTTTCAATGTTTAAAATTACTTTAAGGGGTTGTTTCTGGTCAATAACGAGCAAATTTCAATCAACTTGTTTCAGCTTCCTTAATTGTGCTTCTTAGTCAGCTCTAAACAAATACTTATATATGGTTTAATTTTACTGCTGATGGGTATCTATGACATCTTATGGTTAAACAAACATTTACATTTGAAACATGGTGGGGGGGGGGGGGGGGGGGGGGGGGTGGGGGGGGTGGCAGGGGAGCATGTGGTTTCATTTGCATTGCTTAACCCTGTCTTTATTGAACCAATATACTTTTACACAAAATTACCCAGTCACAGATTACTTTACAAATTGTTGCAGTATCTACTGATGGTTAAATAGACATAATCAAAGTTGACAACAGTTCTTTCAAGTTTCAGTTACACAACCTCGATATACTTTCGTTTGCCCACAGTTAACGTACACAATGATTCATTTTGCTAAAGAAAATCACGAACAATAACATCATATCATATAATTTCTTTAAAGCTCGATCGCAATCGCCATTTTTAAAAATAGCATTATATCCATCGGTATTACACACGCGCATTTATACTTAAGAAAATATATAATAATACAATGTATGCTCAATGTGATATTAAGTCTTCTATCTTTGTTGTCTGATGAATGAACTCAAATAAAAAATTGTCTATTTTCATTTTTTGTTCTGACCGGTCATCCGATAATTATATTACGCCAGAAACCCATGACTGTGGGTTCGAATGCCAGGTCGACCCAATATTGTTTTTGGGTTTGTCAGCCGTGGTCGATAGTTCCACCAAAGTAGTAAAAAGGTCTGAGACCTGCATCACTTCCCAGATTAAGCTGACACGCCGTGATATAATTGGAATACACAACTCACTCACTCATTATATTACTTTTAAGGCTGTATGAATACCGATACATGTACAGATTCCAGCGGATTCAGGGGCAGAAACGATATTTAGCGTCTCATGCTTGTCTGAAGATTGGTAATGAGGATCCAGTGTCACTGGCTCATTGTGTGTCATCGTATCTCTTCCACTGTAACAGTTGCTCTTACTATCAACCACTCGCTGCTGATGGTCATTGAGACGTCATTGAGTCTTACCGACGGTAATTCTAATTCAATGAACGAAAAAGGGTTGAAGCTCTTAACATAAGATACACACGTACCTTGTCCCATAATTTGAAGCAGAAGAGTATACTTAACATACACTCTCCAAAAAGAAACGCGCAAGTAGACTTTCAGTAAATTTATTGTACCTAATAAAGACGATATTTTTTATTTAATATTTGATTTAATAGCTGCATATTACAACGGATGCAGAGATAAACTTGCTTAACAATAAACAATTAATGCTTTAAATACCTGTCAGGATTAATCACATGCTTAGTTTACCTCATTCTCATTAAAATCAGATACAAGTTTTCGCTATCGCCGAGGACATCCCGTTAAAGGACACAAGAGAGCAACCTTTCGCGAAAACTGACCGACCAATGAAGGCCTAACAGGAAGTCAACGTTAGCCACTAAGAAAGCAGCTTTCTCAAGCTTTGCGGTACCAGTTTCAAACTGACGACTTCCATTGCAGACTATCCTTTTAAAATTATTTTGAATAAGTCATACAATCTGTAACAGTTATTATGTGCTTTAAACTTTAAAGGTTGCATGATTAGAAAACATATTCCGCTAACAATGAAATAAAACAATATGAATATTTCATTTTTCATTTTTTATTACTTGTTTGTATCTTTACCTATCGTGCAGTTGTCCGATTTTCGATCACGAACGTTGATACTACTTAATTTCGTTTATCCGACATTCTCGTTAATCCGACATAATTATATGCAACCAACGATGTCGGATTAACGGGACTTGACTGTAGCTTCAACTCCGGATTTCACGAACCACATGTACACTGAAACATCAAAACCAGTTCGTTATATCAGGATCTTGATGATCAGGAACCTAATTTGGGTATGAGCAAAATGACGTGAAAAGAGTGAAAAATGAAGCTATGCAACCGAGGCCTGTAAGATCAGGTAAACAAGGGATTGACAGGATGAGCAAAGATCAGCCATATCCAAAACTGAAGCCATGCTATCCCCATTAGACCTGCCCAAGAAATCCAAACGGGGGAGTAATTATTATCTTTATTTTATATTTATTTATTCCAGTAAAATGCCGAGGTGCAGTGCAATCATTGACCTTCACGCCCTGAACCATAATTATGTAATCAACGAATCTCATAATCCATGCTTTTACATGTATGAGTGGGTGAGTTAGTCAGTATTGCTTAATGCGATCTTGCAGCTATTCCCGCTCCGTGATAAAGCAATTTGGGCTTATTAAATCAAGTTAAACTTTTCCATAAATCATATCAGACACCAGACTCACTAGGGACACTAGGACAATGTGGCGTTTTCAACGAGTCCTGTATCAGTTATGTCGTGATTTCGAAGAACTTACTGATTACGCTCCTGGTTCGCGCATTAATCTGAGCACTGTTACTAGTTGCACTGCTGGTTCGCGAGGGTAACATGAGCAGTTTTACTGGTTGCACTGCCGGTTCGCGAGGGTAATCTTTGCAGTTTTACTAGTTGCACACCTGGCGGGAATGTTTTTCATCGAACTATAAACAAACCATCAGGCATTTCCAAATAACCGCATCCGATGGGATACCATCGTTCTCTTTGTCTGTTTGTGTAGTTGGAAAATGTCAATTAAAATACACCCTTAGTAATATCGAAATCTTCATAGATCACGGTTTACAAATTAGTGTTTAGAAATGCGTATAGATATTTTGCCTCAGAGTTTTCTACCGTTGTCCCCCACATACGGTAGCCTAGTCTTGTGTCACACTCAGTTCCGTCCGCTAGCAAGTCCACTCACCACAAATGATGAGTCCTTGCGGACTGTGTTAGACAGCAGGTTAGAAGCCTCAGCATTGTGCCCCTATAAGTATATCCCACTGTTCCGTGGACAACTAAATTTAGATCCTAATTATGTTTAGATTTTAAACGCAGTGTTAAGCAAGTTCAGGATATAACCGTATATATACCTCTAAACATGCAATGGGGATGTTGTTGGGATACAGTGGTGGTAGGGGTTGAATGTATGGGTGTGAATCTGCAATGTAATATGAAATTACTGTTTTGTCAAGTTTGATTTGTTTTAGGAATTGTAATCAATCACAACAAGCAACATCTAACAAAGTTAGCCATCACTGACAGTTTCCACAGAGAGTATAAAACGCTTGTTATTAGCAACAGCTTTATTGACTTTCCCCATTACAGGTGAATGTGGGTCCTCCTTATGTACACTTGACGTCCTCTGGCTTCAGTTCATCCACCTCGGCACACTGGACTCGGTCAACGGGGTTCTCCCTGTTTTTTGGGTCACTGCAGTAGTCGTTCTTGAAACGCTGTAGACAAGGGGAGAGTGAGTGAGTGAAATGGGGATCTTGTGCTATTTGGGTGGTATATCAGATGTCATATCACAACGATTTTAATGTGTAAGACATCTGAAGTGGCAGGCTGTTGACGTTTTAACACACTATTAGGAGTTTGCCGCTGACTGTGATTCGAACCCCCGACTAACAGGAGCGCCCCTTCGAGCTATCAGGAGGAAACCAATGTCTAAGTGTTGACGTTTGTGTATTTCTTTAAAAACGATTGATTATCCACTATTTTCAAATAGCGTCAACTCCTGATTTACAACTACAATGAACCTCAATACCAGTTCGTTATTTCAGCAGGTTAACCTCGATATGAACAAAACGATGTTTACTATTCTTTAAAGATAATAACTTGTTACACATTTATTCGTGATATCGAACTTCGTCATATCCGGACATGACAGTTTAATTACTTACATTGGATTCAATCACAACGAAGTCAGCAATGGGCAAACGGGTTTGGTAAACAAGGGGGTGACAGGATGAACAGTGATCATCCAGGTCCCAAGTTGAAGCCACGCTATCCTCATTGGACATCATGCATATGCTGTATTTTGCCCTGGATTCCACCCGGGGTAGTGAAAACGGTTAACTTATGTCGCTGTCATTTTATCAGGGAATGAGTGAGTGAGTGTAATGCGAAAATATTCCAGTAATATGACGACGTGGAATGAAATAATTAACCTGAACACCCTGAACCCATAATTATGTAATCAATAAATATCATTATCCATGCTTTTACATGTAATGTATCCGCGGCTGAGTGAGTCATTATTGCTTAATGCGACCTTGCAGCAATTCGCACACAGTAATATAGTAGGTTTGGCACATTGAGTATAATATGAGTAATATTCCTTATCGCCAGAATGTCTTGTTTATAAGTATTAGCACACATTCAGCCATCTTCATTATTAATCATCGCGGATGTCGTGATTCTAATTCAAGTGACGATGACTGTGGGATAGCGTGGAGTTTTTATTGTGTCCTCTATCAGTTTATGTCGTGATTTGGAAGCTTAAACAACGAGCCACTACACATCTTGAAAATGTATCTCACTCATTGGTTAACTTGGTTGCGGTCGAAGCGGTTGAACATAAATCGGGAGTGCTGCTCGGAATAGCTATACCTACACGTCCACTTGGTCACTAATTCCCATTGTTGTATGGCGCAAAGGATAAATTACAGAATATATTTTGTTTTCACAAATACCGGTATGACACATTTGTTTGGTTCTTTGAGTTTTCAACATCATCACCTTCTGAAGAATACCCACGTTGTCGGAACATGGCTTGCCACATACATGCAGGAAACATACAAACTCTTTACTGTTAGCTTGTGATTGCCAAAAATTACTAACAAGGATATATGCATTCCAAGACATAAGAAAATGTGATCATATACACCTTATGGTGTTATTTGGATGAGGGTCTAATTATTTTTAAAATTAGAACGCAAACTGCCTCACAATTGAGTTAAAATTCCAGTGATCCAGAACGTGTCCTTACTACACACCATGTCGTTTATGTACTCTTCCATATAAGAAACACAAAGCCAGATTTGTGTGAGGTGGAAAAATGAGATCCGTGCTGTATGCGGTCGAGCGTTGTCCTGCTGGAGTACACCGTTGCCGTTGGCTTCAATTGGGAGGACGTGTGGTAGGAGAATTTCGTTAATGTAACGTTGAGCCGTAACACTGGCCTGGATATGGAACAAACCTGTACTGCCATGACGAGAGATAGCCGCACACATCATAACGCGACCGCCATCAAACCTGTCCGCAGTTTCCGGCGTAACGTTCTCCCTGACGTCTGTAGATCCGTGATCTTCCAACCCCTCGACGGAGGAGAAATCTTGATTCGTCGCTGAACCAGACATCTCTCTATCGCAATTGAGGCAAACTCTGTGTTGGGATGCGGTTGAGGTGGCTGTGGTCGACCCTTCACGTAGGTGGCGCAGTCGGATGAAGCGATCTTGGGCGGGGGTGGTTACTCTTGGTGGTCCCGACCGTGGTCGATCCCGTGTTGACCAATGCTGTTGAAACCAATCCCATAGCCTTGTGATGAAGCTGGGGGCTACATTGAAAACCCTGACAGCTGATCGGGATTCCCATGCATGCATGCGGCCTATGACGTTGTTTCTTTGCAATTCTGTTAATCTTGGCATGTTGTTGAACTGTCACTGTTCGATTGACAATCAAAACACCTGCACTTTAATACCGTTCATAGTGCTGCTTCACGTGCCGTGCGTGCAGCTCCATGGCCGTTTTGTTAATTCACTGAGTGCGTCTTTTCGAATCGTACGTGTTTCCCGACTAATGGTTTGCATGCCCTAGTTGTGATCATTCTGATCCGGGAAATTTGTCACTGACACTATAACACATCAAACCTCTTCATTCTTCTTCTTGGTCCGCTAAGTTGGTTTTATTGCCAAACATATCCGTTTTGCGGTTCTTATTTGAAGAGTATATGATAACAGTTACTTGTGCCTTTAATATTCTGGGGGTTGGAGGTCTTTGAGCTATGTGCCTTGAGCTGTTTAATTTGGGCTGTGGGCTTGGAATTTAATTATAAACGGAATATTGTTTGTGCAGTCAATGCTTCAAGACATTTTGTTTCTCTGAAAGGACTATCCAAGTTGTATATCTGAAGTATTTTCATGAACACACCAGCAGCAAAGAGATTTCACATGACCTGTCCGTCAACAACGCTCACAGTCGTTGTTCAGCACAGAAGCACAGAAATTCCCCACCATCGTCTCAGTAGGGTTACATTTACATTTGTAAAAACGAACGGAATTGCGTCTCGTATAGAGCCTCACTTTGATTGACAGGTTGATTTCGCTGACGGTTCAACGGGTTTGCTCCAAGATACATACACACCCAGGAAAGTGGTGTAGTTGCTCGGTAGAAGTGTCGAGAGCGAAGGTAAGCTGTTTTATTAACGATAGTTGACATGTAGCTGGCTATACCTCGAGGTGAAACTTTGTTAAGTATTATTGAACATAAATATCCGGATCAGTATGAGCTATACAGAACCCCAAATTTTATTGTCATGTGGTTGATTTTTTATACTGTTTAATAACAATATGGTGCATACGAATGTTTTAAGACCTCTCTGCGCAAAATTTGTGTACTGATGTTAGTATGTATGTTACTCATCACCATAGTTAAGTTAATGTATTAAAATCATCGTTTAACATCGAAAGAAATAATATTATATAATTTTAAAAATTATTCAATAGATATTTCCGTGTGTTTGGTGGTAGAATTAATATATACATGTATTTGTGTTCCCTACATTGTCTCGTTGTGCCGCCCAATAAGAATTCTTTTGGAGTAAATATCTAACCATGCACACAGATGATGTACAGAGCGTTGTTGTGTCTGGCCCTGTTCGTGGGTTCTGCATCAGCCTGGGGAAGCTGGTTCAGCAAGAACAAGAACACAGAATGCGGTTCCTTCCGAAACAAAAGGATGGGCTGGTGGGTACTACACACAGAGTACTTTAATCTTCAAATCTCGACCTGCGTTGAAGTAGGTGTACATTAATAATTACTATAGCTGTTAGGCACTCCGCTGCCTTTATTGGTATTTCGGCGTGTCAGCGTGAGGTGGGAGGAAGAAACGTATAAATGCACCTGTTAGACGTTTTCGACGTATGAGAAACCCGCGAGCACTGGTATGGTGCCGTCAAACCAAGAGTGATCATTAGAGGATTCTAACCGACGGTCACAAAATATTGAACACAAATCTATATCTTAGACAACTGAGCCACGCGTGCACTGATCTCGTGGTGATGCAATTGCGCATTTATGACGTCAAATTAGAATTAAATTAAACGCGGCCTAGCTTTGGCGAATTTGTTTTGACGTTTTTGGCGGTGGTTATCTAAATATATACAAGATGGGCAAAGTTTTTGTTTCTTAGCTGTGCCAGGATACGATGGTTATGATCAGATTATGATCCTTGGTTTGGCATCACTATACCCGTGCTCGTTAGATTCAGCAAAGGAGTTTCGCCTACGACCTGCGTCACCTTGGGTGTTCCTCTGACGGTCATCTGAATATATAATTAGAATACTCTCCAAAACGGCTTATGCTCCCTGTGTTTTGTTCAGGTGAACAATTGACTTGCCTTTGCATGTATTTGTGACGGATGCCACCGTTGGGGTAGGATACGCTCACCTTTTCGCGAACACATTGTACCATTTCTATATGATAGTGATTTATAAACACATGCTAATGGTGTGGTCAGAAACGTGCAATGTCGTATTTATATACACCCATTATGTCACGAGCGCTTGGAGAACTTGGTTAGCAAGACTAGAACTATATTACTGAGCAATTTAAATTAAAGAATATGGACTAGACAAGCCAGTGGATGATAACATGGACATTATTATGATCACTGCATTCGGGTTATGTCAACAGACAATATGTCACTTCCAAAATTGTAACCACTTGATGCTCGCCTGTGTCGCCTCTGACGACGAGCATGGGCTTCTGGGTGTCTTGGGGTCTCCACGTTGGCAGATCAGAGATGCAATACCCGCAATATCCACAAGTCATTGAGAGGGTTATTTGTTGGACAGAGTGGCAATATCCAGAAACGTTGCGTTTTAGATGAGAAAAATGGTTTTGTCTGACATAAGACTTTTTTTGCATCAAGTCGATTTTCTTGTATAGTTTGTAGCTTTGTTCTTTGCTCTGTCGGGTGGTTTCTTGTGCGAAGGAAATAAAAATAATTAACAATGACTCTGACGCCATGTTTCTGTATCCTCACAGGTTCTTTACCAAGTCCATGACTGATGTTGACACCCGTCAACTTCTGGATGACCTCAAAGCTTTCGACACCAACAAAGATGGCTACATCACACTCGCCGAAATGAACAACCCTACTCTCGCATCCACCTTCGACAGTTCCATTGACCGTAAGTAATTGTTTTATTATTGATACAAAAGTTATTCTTCACAATCAAATTGGTTTGACGTATAAGTCAACTGCCATTTTTCGCTGTGCAGTGTTGCGCCCCTTTCTGTTGAAGGATCCGTCGATCGTGGATTTACATTTCGTGTTAACTCCGATAATGAGTCAGTAATATATCCGTTGGACCTGCAGGACATAAGTGTTACACGCGGTGATATGAAATGATGATTAAAACCGAATTAAAACCCCAACTCACTCACTCACCTACACCGCCACAGTTAGGTGCAAGAGACGTACGTATTCCTCCGTGCAGCATGAACATGTATATAGTACCGAGTTACCACTTCGTCAACATCTTTCTGTTTAAGATGTCATAATATATCCATATGCTGATGTCATAGAATATAGAACAGACAATATCACAGTCAGAATAACCCCAAATCACAGTTTTCTATTTATGTATGGTATTGCCAATGTGACAATAAATTATATCACGTTACCTGTATACGATTAAAATACATTGTGGACCTGAGTGGTCCTGTATTCACAGCGGGGGCATCGTCGTAATGATGAAAACGAAGCGTCGATGTTCGCCATACATTCGAAACTGCCCCAAATCATTAATAACCTCCTGTCTGGACGATTTCTGTGAATGATTTACCTTCGTTCTTTCATTTCAGTTAATTTAGGATATATTTATTATTGAAATTGTTAGCATTTGTTCAATGTGGTAATTGCAAAAACATTTGTCGGCAGATTTGTGATGAAAATGCCCCCAGGTTAATGTATGAGCGAGTATTGGGACGTAGTCAGGAGTGCAAGTGAGTCAGAACAAGAAATGACCAAAAACAGTTGGTCGGGTTTGTTGGTAGCAAATAATAAAAGTGTACAAATCTAACAAAATACAAACATAATCAGAGGCGACTTTTTGCACATATAGTTACAAACAATACAAGGATATGTATTTCAGTTGTCTATTTATATTTCTCTTGGGCCAGTGATGTGTATGCGACACTAGTGCTGTTGTCTACTAGGGCTGCAACGATACACCTAGGTCACGATACGATACGTACCTCGATACTTACATCACGATTCGATACGTATCTCGATACGCTACGATACACATAGTGACAAGAGAAGACAAGAGATGAATGAATTAAACTTAGTTTATTAAAAATGAAAAATTAAATGAGAGTGACCGAATGTTCATGAGTCATAAAATATATACTGTAATGAGTATTTTAACTTAATGAATCATCTGCCATTTCCATGTAATGGCTAGCAAACACAAAAGTTACAGTCCTACATATTTGTGAGTTGTGACTAGATGGTAGGAGTAAATACTAAATGTACCAGTGTCCAGTAACTAATGATTTGCCATTTTCATGTATAAAGGCAAAAAAACAATTAAAAATAATTAGATATATAGCAACAGCCATGTTATACACCATTTGAAAGGTCTTATCCTAGTGTTTATAAATATGAAAGTTATGTTTATCACATTATTTAAATAATGCATTGACAACTTAATTAAGTTCGTTGTAAAATATAAAAATATGTAAGTTAACACATTCATAACGTCCAGATTAAGGACCAGGGAAGCGACAATTTGACGATTTTGGGCAAATATAAGTTTCAAAAGATCTAAAGAATTTCATTGTTTACGTAATTGGAAAGTTATTTAAAAAAAAATTATGAATAGTATCTGTTTTCACTCATTTCCAAATAACAGCGGCAGTCCGCTTAGTAACATGAAGAAGTTGTGTTATTCTGAACGTTTTAAGCAGGAAATCGCGATCTGTATTAAAAATATGGAGCTTCGTGGATGTATCATGCTAGGTTACAAGCTGTGACAAAGAGTTTTCATGCATATATTTTGGCATTGAACATCGTGTCCGAGCCGGGAATTCGAGGCGACGAAAGCCGAGATGTCATTTGACTAACATTACACGCGATCGCACGAAAAGATGGAAATAATAACTTAGCTGTAAGTTTGACCACTTTTAGATATATTTTTGTTGATTTTATTTACCACTTTGTATAATTATTTAGTTAAAGATTTGCTTGAAACGTCTTTGTTATGCTCTTTGACATGTTCGATGTGCACCCGTTGTCGAAGTGTGTGTCCGAGAATTATATCTTCAATAACATAAGCGGGAAATAGTGAATAACTTTTTAAGCTATCGATAAAAAATGATAAATGGAAATAAAATACGTATTTCAGACATTGTGAGATGTGATAGATTTAATAAATGAATGGTATGACAGGTAGGTCGATAAATATATATACTATTTTGGCGTGACTAAGGCTTGGCCGGTTAACCGGCCTACGGTGCCTGGGGACTCGATGCTTCTTGGCCGGTCTACCGGCCTACAGTGTTGAAAAAAAGTTAAAACACATTTGAAACGTATCTGTGATGAAAGTTTATTTACAAAAAAAAGACGTACGTAAATACATACTTCTTTGAAAAAACGTATCGTGAAAAATCGAGATACAGCACCTCACAAATCGCACACCGTATCGTATGGAGTGAATCGCGATGCATCGGTGTCCCGGGATATCGTTTTAGCCCTATTGTCTACCTGAAGAAAAGGTGTCTAACCCTGACGTTGTTAATACTTGAGTGGATTGTTGCGCCTACATTTCGTAGTTTTTGTCTTGAGTAGTTAACGCTTTTGTTGATCGTAGTACCAACAGTTCGAATGTTTTTGTCTCATATGGTTAACCCTTGGGTCGATCGTTGCACCTGCGTTTAAAATGTTCTTGTCTTGTGCAGTTTCTGCTGGAATCGATCGTTGCACCTTCGTGACGTTTGAGAAGAAGCGATATGGCATCAGTTTGGGGGTCGCAGGCCGCCTCTTCGACTTGGAAGACACTAACAATGACCTCAGGATCAGCACTGCAGACCAGAACGAGGCTACCTTCAACTTGCTTGATAAGGATGGTCGGTAGAGAATCAAAGATACAAGATACCTTAGATTTTGTTGGACAAGATAAACACATAGATATTCACCCTCTACATTATGACATATTGTTTAAGAAGAACGGAGTCGCCCAATGCATCCTTTAGACGTGCAATATTTCAATGATCGTGGGTTCGAATTGTTGTGATTCTTGGTTTGTAAGCTCCTGGATTTCACCCAACTGTTAAATGTCAAAGGTCTCCATCACTTTGGGATTTCCTCTAATATCGAGCTGGTGTAACTGAAATACTGTTTAATACGGTGTTAAAACTCACACATACAGATTTTCATATTGTTTCTTTTTATCTATTCGTTTTTGAATTATTTTTATTAAATGTTGCACATAGCCTCTCTTTGAGTAGCTGTTCATAATCAAAACAAGCGTCAACAATTTTTTAACTTGGGGCATAAGCCATGTTTTACATGCAAGATAAGTGTGAAGTCAGCAGACAATGACTTGTTTATTGTCCGCAGGTGATGCCCGCGTGTCTGTGTGTGAAGGTTTCCTGGGCTTCATGGCTGTGCTGGAAGACTTGGAACACAAGGTCTACGTTGCAGAGGTATTCCATGACGCGTCGGCAATAATCAACTTTGTTGCGAAAACGTTGCTGTGTACTGATCCGCTTGTACTATCCCCAAATCAGCGATCACTTATACAAATCTAGGACTCACGTCTGTATTAGGTTCCACGAAAGTCCTTTGCTGATCTCCGTCCGTAAATTCGTGAATGTCACGGAAACGTTGATGTCCCTTTGTTTCGGAAGCATCAGTTACAAAGAACAATGAACCTGTAACCAACTCGGCCGTTGTGTCTAAAAACTGGAAAACACTATAAAGGAAAAAGATTGGCCCGATGAAAGGCAAATGTATACACATTCCCACGATTTTATGTACATAGAACCCTGAAACTTCTTATTCTTCAAGAAACAAAAAATCACAACCTTACAAATCTTATCTCAGTATCCATGTGGCCGGAATATTTGTATCAGCATACGGCAGCCGTTACCCTACGTGTGGTGGCAAATCATCTTTGGATTTACTTGTAAATGTTAACGTTCATGCTCAAGATGGCATTAGCAGCGAAAGAAGTTCTTCCAAAGTTCATTGGTTGAGGCGCAAGTGTTTCTTCTGGGTGTCCTGTGGGAATATATAGATACATTATAGAGTAATGTAATTTGAGATTAACATGTGCACATGAAAAACACAAAAAGTTGATACGCCAGGAAAACCTCAGTATGAGTGATTCATTAAATCATTAACGAAAACAAGTGTCAGTGGATTTTGTAAAATGAAAGCTCACTTTTTGTCTTTGTCCTCAGCTGAAGTATACGGACATCGTCTACAAGTTCAGGAAGTCTTCAAGCATGTGGTCCTGGGGCTGGTCCTCCTAAACAAAGGCGGCGATGGTCACGTGACCGAAAGGACGATAAACGTAAAGCTTTGTTAATAAAATGATACACACTCTGGTCTGTTGTTTGGTCAAGACATATTGCCTGGATGGATATTTAATGGGAACTGGTGACGCAAGGGCGTCCTGAAAGATTCAGGTCTTCAAAGGCTCCGCAATTCACTGTGCGGAGTTGTGCCTCTTATGCATGCCAGGATCCTTTGATGGTGGGTTCGAAACCCAGATTTGCCCCGATTCTTGGTTTAGCAACGGCATAACCGTGCTCGTGACCTTCATGGAATTGGTAATTAGACCTGCATCATTTCAGGCTTCCTCATACACGTCCTCAGCTGAAACGTCATTCGTGCACTGTTCTGTACATAAAGACTAAAAACACTAATCGTAAAATAGCTACTTTCGCATTACATCTCAACAAGGTGATAAACAAAATATTTGCAACTCAGTGGATCACCTGAAAGTTTCAGGAAGTATGATCCCCGCAATGTTATTTGTGTTGGAAATGGTCCCTACATTTAACACACTTCAATTAGATGATCGTCACAATAAAAGTTCTTACACTCACACAAATATGTTACGTGAGATACATTTACGTCGCATTAGCATTATTTCAGCCATATTGCGAGTAACACAAAACACAAGGGCGGTGGGCTAACATAGATATTGGGGTTAAAACGTCAAAGATTCCGGTTCGATTTCCGACATGGATACACTGCACGAAGCCCATTGCCGGTGTCCGCGATATTGCTGGAATATTGCTAAATGCTGCGTAAAACTTAACTCACTCACTCAACCTCAACTCAGGGGGTGTTCTTGTTATCCGCAAAAATCGATATAAGTTAAAACAAAAGGGTAAAGGATGTGCAGGGTTTCTCACATAATAAGGCATACATTCGATTAATTTGAGTACAAAGTGAAATGTCTCAATTGCCATGATCATGATGTCAATCACTGGATTTTCTGGTCCAAACTCGAATATTTACACACCGCCGTCATTTAGCTGAAATAAAGCCGAGTGTGGTGTTAAACATAAGCCGAATTTCATGTATGGTTGAGTGGAATAGCACGTGGATGGATCGAATAATAGGTTGGAGGAACCGAATATCACGTAGATAGGTCGAATAATAGGTTGGAGGAACCGAATATCACGTAGATAGGTCGAATAATATCAAGTCGGAAGAACCGAAAAGCTGGAATATTTCTGAGAGCGGTGTTAAACATCAAATAAACAAAACAAACAAACAAAGTAACTGAAATAGTCATTTTTTCTCTCCAGAACAGGTGTAAAGTTGATGTTTTACCTGCCTTTGATTACGGGTCCACGTGACTGCCTCAAATGAATGAACACATACTTGACAGTATGAATAAGAATAAGGTACATCCTTGGCCTTAGGTATTGTTGCCAAGCAATATGCTGAAACAGCAAACATTCACAACAGGTTGTAACCCACGTTATGATGTGAGTTTAAACCTGCGGGTATTTTTCAACCATTATATCACGGCAGCATATTATGGGAGGAATGCCCGAAGTAATGTCGGTTGTAGATGACTGTTTACCAATTTGATGAAACCAACTAGCACGACCAACTGACAAACCAAGGGTCATAATCTAGGACTAGAACCTAAGTTACTAGGTCCTGGCACATTTTTTTGAGCATATGAAATGCTTGCAATTCGAGTGTACAGTCCAATATATTCACGATTTAAAACATCGATTTTATTATATACAGTGAAATCCTTTTAAGTGGAAAATGAAAACACCTGGAAAAATATCCAATTAACATTTTTTCCTGTTAGCCAACTACGACTTGCGTGCCATTATTGAATCGTCTACAACATCTTTATGCATTGTTACACACACGATCATTGATATGAGACACACATGGTAACTAAACAAAGTCATGAGGTTTACAATTTCTATTTCATGCTTAAAGTTAATGACACAAGTCAACCAATGACAAATTGCAACTTAGAATGTCACTCGAAACATTTAGCCATTACGGACTGTATTGCCTGCACTCAGTGTTCAAAGTCTTTGTCTGAGAGTCCCATTGACACGCTAGGTCCTTCCCGGGATTGAACAGTCATGTTGCCTGAATCGCCCGATGATGACTCTTACCCCCACAATGTATAGCTAATCCTAAATAAACATTAAGTAAGGTTTATTATCTCTTCTCCAGAACACAACGTTGTTTATTATCTCGTTATGCTCAAACACGATGTAATATAAGCATCATCAGTGTTGTCATCATGTTAAATGTTGGTCAACACTCAGAGCCCGTACCAATCCATCAAGTCACGTTCCAACTTGAAGTGAAATGGCTTCACTTTAGTACACGTGTTGGCATCGTCTTGAGTGTCCATCAAAGCACGCTCGAACTTACACGACCTGAGCCAAAAATAACCGAATAACACAACCCAGATACAATCACGGCTGCCCTGTTAAAGTGCTGCATCATTATAATGACACTGGGCCTGTCCTATATTTTGACAGCGTACCCACCCCTATGTGTTGAAGGGTACATGTTTGCTTTCACGCTGAGAACATTTATCATCTGGGCGACACGAACTGGAACGATGTTTGCCGACTGAATTTGATTGTGCCACTCTTTGAAAAGGCATCTTTAATGTTTCGTCCCTATCTAGCCTATTTTCTCAAGAACTGGAAACTGTATGCTCCATCTGAAATCCAGACATCTTCGCATAGACACGTTATATCTGTATTACCTTGTCGTCACCTGAATACCGACACAGGTACTATCATCAGGCCAATATTCTCAGGGATTCCTGGGCAGAATCAATATTCAACGCCTCATGTTTGTCATAAAATTTGGTGGAAATGAGGATCCGGTATTTTCGATGTGTCATTGGCACACTTGTGTGTCATCGTATCACTACGACTGTAACAGTTGCTCCTACTATCATCACTGGAATATCACTGCTCACACAAAAGACGTAATGGTGAGGAAGCCACTGAATCTTACCGACAGTAATTCAGAATTGGTTGAACTGCTAATTAAAACATACTCACACACAGTACCTATGTGTGTCTAAATTCTATACAGGTTTACAACGTACGTTCCTCGTCCCGAAATTTGGACGTGCTTCGATGGTGATATCCCAAACATGTTTAGAATTGTGTAAAGATATAAACATGTTTTCCTTCTAACCTCTAGGCTACCCCACCGCCCCTCAGTCACCACAAGCAGTATCTAACAAAGTAACATACACCTGGCGATGATAGCCAGCACTGACAGTTTCCACAGAGAGTACAAAACGCTTGTTATTAGCAACAGCTTTATTGACTTTCCCCATTACAGGTGAATGTGGGTCCTCCTTATGTACACTTGATGTCCTCTGGCTTCAGTTCATCCACCTCGGCACACTGGACTCGGTCAACGGGGTTCTCCCTGTTTTTTGGGTCACCGCAGTAGTCGTTCTTGAAACGCTGTAGACAGGGGGAGAGTGAGTAAGTGTAAATGTAAATCCGGCGTTATTTGGGTAGTATTTCGTGTCAGTCACTTCGGTCAGTGTTTAATGTGTGATAAAGTCTGAGAAGATAAGGCTACAGACGTTTAATCGGGGATTACCGGGTACACAACAATGGGCTTTCTGAAATGAAGGGAACCGAAGTGTCGAGTGAAACGTTTTAGCTGCTGGTATATGGGCACATGAAAATGTATACTGATATGAATATAAATATTCACCCAGTAACATTATGAAAATTCATTTTCAATTATTCTGATATTGGAAAGTGGTGTCATGTGTACGCAGAACCGAGAATTGTTGTTAAGAAAAACAAATGCGTTGTCTGTGTCTGTGTCTTGGGAGGTGGTTAGGGGAGGGTAGGGTAAGGGAGGGTAGGGTAAGGGAGGGTAGGGTAAGGGAGGGTAGGGGAGGGTATGGGAAGGGGTTCAAAGCTACCGATGGCTATGAAACCTGTGCCTGACTGGTGTACGTTAAAAAGCGATAGATATCAAGTATTCATCCATTTCCTAACTACAGCCAACTCTGGATTTAACGTACAAAGATTTTTTCAAGACCAGTTCGTTATAAGTATAGCTTAATTTGTATTTGAACAACATAATGGTTACCGCCGTTTGAAAACGATAACTCTATTCGTCAGATATCGACCTTCTTTATAACCGGATATGACTGTATTTACTTACAGTGTACTGCAGTGATAAAAAGTCGTCATTGGCGAAAGCTGAAAAAAAAGATAAATAGTAAGTGAATGCTGCTGAATAACGGTAATAATTTCTGGTAAATAGGGGATTAACACTATGAACACTTTGGACAAATGATCAGACAGGTCCCAAATTGTTTCCAGCTGAGCCTCATTAACGGTTGTTACGACATACATGATGTTTCAGTCGCGTGCTGATAAAAACTGATAAAAACGGGACACGAGTTATATTATCAGTGAGCGAGTCAGCTGAATCTGACAGACAATGACTGCAACACACTCAACTTATATGAGGTTTTTGGCCTTCAGATTCATACCTTTAAAAATGTAATATTGCAGGCTGGGCATTATGAATCAAAATAAACTTTTCCACTAATCATTTCGAGATTCACTAGAATACTGGGATGTTTTGAATGTGTCCTGTATGGGTTTAGACTGCCATTCCGACGCTGAAGACTTGGACATTGTCACCTATTCTCCATAGGGATATTACTGAAATGCATCCACGATTCATTTATTCTTTAAACTTTACACCAATTGTCGTATGTTTAAACCACCAGCCAATGGGCACACATCTTACCAAATGATCCACCGAAATCATCTCTGGTTATGGCGCCGTCTTGGTTGCGGTCGAAGCGGTTTAACATGAAGCGGGCGTACTGCTCGGAGAAGCCATACCGACACGTCCACCTCGTCACGACCTCCCACGTCTCGCTAGTGCAGCGGTCATCTGCAGGATAATTTTAAAGATGCAATGTTGTTCACAAATATCGCATGCAATAGATGTTTGGTTCTTCGGGTTGTCCTTATCATCATGAACGTCATCGTAATCATCACCAATACTCATATCCTGAAGATTATCAAGTGCCTGAAACATGACTGTTCTTATACATTCAGTGCATTTACAGAGCTCTGGGTCCAAAATAAAGTACGCCAAGACTTGGAGAGACGATTGAAACAAAGTGAAAGGTAAGACAAATATATTTTA
Organism: Haliotis rufescens; assembly: GCF_023055435.1. NCBI lineage: Eukaryota > Metazoa > Mollusca > Gastropoda > Lepetellida > Haliotidae > Haliotis > Haliotis rufescens. The sequence continues at coordinate 4,132,122 of NW_025964068.1, forward strand.
TGAGAGTTGAGTTTCAAGATCTTGTGAATGAAATGTCACTCCATAGAAGCTGTACGAGTGAGAAAGGCACAAAGATACAGGGGGTCAAATGAGATCATTCACACTGTCATTTTCAAAACACAAGTGTAATAAAATATGTTTAATATTGTCCACCCCGTGCATCAATGAAGGCCCCAACACGTCGCCGCACCGATGACGTGAAACGTCTGATGACGTTATAGCGGCAATCATTTGCCATGACATCGCTCCAGCTCGTGACTGGTGACTGGTAGTACTGGTCGCCTTCTGACTTGCCTGTCAAGATGACCACACAAATATATGATAGGGTTCATGTCACGAGAACATGCAGGCCACGGCTAAACATTGACGTTCATGTTGTCGAGGAAGTCCGGTGCCATCCTTACAGTATAGGAAGCACTATACAGCGTGGCTGTTGCTGGATAAATTGCAGCACATGGTGTCGTAAAGCATCCCCCCGATACCACTGAGTAATAATGTTGCCTAGAATGAGCTCGTCTCCGAGTTTCTGCAGGGTCCTCCCTACACCATGACACCACCGCCTCCGAATGACTGGACTTTCTAGACACATTTAGATGCTAGGCGCTCGCCTTGACGTCTGTACAAACGCTGCCATCAACTCGAAAAAGGCAAAGCATGCTCTTATCAGAGAAGAGTCAGTCTCGAACCTGCAAACGCCAAACATGTGGCGTCAACGTCGTGCCATGTCCCCTCAATAGCTGTGTCTGTCGACTGAAACGATCGATATACCAGTACCCTCGATGCCGTTGCTGTCGCGGGGATGAGGCGTTTTCGGATATATGGGCGTGGTCACACGGGGTCTGTCAGTTTTAGGCCAGTAGGTTGTCTGACCTATCGGCCGTAAACGTCACATCAACCTATTATTTCAAGACGGGTAAAACCAAATGTTCTTCCGATGTGGGCATGCGTGGTTTCCTCCTGGGCCACACCAACGGCTCTCTAGATTTCTGTTACGAGAGGCATATATGTTGTGCGCGTTGGTTTACTGTGTTCCGAAGGTGTGCTGTCAGCAGCTTTTTATACCAATTTTGTACATGCATTTCGTTCTACGAGTGCAGACGTCGTTTTTGCAAAATGCACGTGTTTCATGAAAATTCAACCTTTCTCCCGCCTCATTTCATCGAATACACTTGGTTGTATTTGCGCGACATCTATACGATTTCATTCCTATGTCTTACTTTTGACATTTTGGTGTACTTTCTTTTGGACGTCTGTTCACATTCATCTAGACCTCTGCCGTGGTCTAGTGGTAGAGCGTCCGCACCGAGAGCGGAGGGTTGGATGTTCGATCCCTGGCCGCGTCATACCAAAAGACGTTACAAGATGGTACTTGTTTTTACCCAACCTGGTGCTCGACATTAAGGGGCTAACAAGGAATAGGTACACTGTGCCTGAGTTGGATAGTCATGTTAAACTGTGGTATGGTATCTCAGTGGGCTGGCACTATAAAATCGGCATCAGTCCCGATTAGTACAAGCAGCCGCAAACACACACACACACACGTGCATGCACCTCACAAAATAAATGCAATAATCTTAGATGCGACGTTAAACCCCATTTCACTTCATATCCATCTATAATAATTATATCTAACCTTTGATATTCCACCAGTTTCTAAAAAATTAACATATGTCAAGAGACACTCTTTACAACGCAAGATCTTTCTGAATTGAAAAACATAAAATCGGACTCCATTATTCACCTTTGACAACAGATCCGGAAAAAAATATTTCATCAAATCGTTTCATATGTACATGTATACTCAAAGGTGAAGGAAACTGTTGTCTCATTCCCTTTCATGAGGGTTTTTGCTGAAAATTTCAAATCTTGTTCAGCAAATCTTAAAGCTCTATAAACTAGACATTGTTCTCTCCATTAAAGATGTTCAGCTTAAGGAAAAACATTTGTTAGGTTTGACATTCTTTTTAAGCCCATGTTATAGTTTAATAACATCAAAGGGGGCGGTCGGGTAGCCTAGTGGTTAAAGCGTTCGCTCGTCACGCCGAAGACCCGGGTTCGATTCCCGACATGGGTACAATGTGTGAAGCCCATTTGTGGTGTCCCCCGCCGTGATATTGCTGGAATATTGCTAAAAGCGGCGTAAAACCATACTCACTCACTAATAATATCAAAAGTTCAAATGTTCGTTTTCCTGAGGGCGCTTACCTCACCCTGTCCTTATATTCGGGATTTTCACAGTTATTTTTCTGAGCATAATTATTTACAAAAAATACAAATTCCAACCCTCCTTCCACGTTATCAAACTGTTTGTGCTTAGACAGAACTTACCGTCGTAGTTGTAAAACAGTAAATCTAAGTCGAGGTCTTTGTTGTCCACTTTGCCGTCACCGTCGACGTCGTTGTCCAGCAAAGCAGCACAGAACTTCCCCACCAGCTTTTGGGGAGGGTTGCAGTTGTTAAACAGGTTAAACCAGTACCTTCAAGAAACAGTGCGCCAGTGAGTAAACGAAGGGAAATGGTTGGGGTTGGTATAAATTTATGTCCCTTTTGTAATCTTGGAAAAGGAGATGAATATCATTTTACTCTAATATGTAATTTCCATAAGAACATAAGACACGTCTATCTGCCTAAAACGTATTGTTAGAATCCGAATATGTATAAATATAGAACGCTTATGCTTGGAACAATGTATAGTGACTAATAAACAATGTAAATATCTATATCAATGTTATGATATGAGACAAAGATTTGCAATAATATGATGGTCAGTTACAGTATGAATGTATGGACCGTTGTAATAGACAGATGTGCACTTTCTCTGTGTACAGTGGCCTCATACGAACAAACACTTGACTTTACGGTGGCCTTGATCAGGTAATCCAGTGGTTCATATTATGAGTAACGATTAACGCCTTCGAGGTACCATGACACCAATCAACCGAGTCACAGAGCCTGCCCACCCGATCTCGTACGGCCAGCATACGTAGCTGGAGACCTCATCTCACCTGAATCCCCACGGGGTGTTTGGTATTGTGAGATAAAACTGTATCAATAGGGGGAAGTAAGATGAGAACTTACTAAGAATATTTAATAAAAACAGATTTTACGGTTTTGGTGAAATTCGTGATATACCTGGAGAAACCACAGGTCCCACAGAAGAGGAGGGCAAACACGGTCAGTCGGAGGGCAAGCATTCTGCGAACAAACAAGATTGAATGATTATTATGATTATTTTTTTCTATTTGATATTGTCACTTATATAAGAGGGAATGCAAACGTCAATTACTTCTCATACATTTCATACACTGACTGTATCAACAGCGCTGTAGTAGTACTCTGTGGTAGTACAAACTGTACTAGTACTTTGGAAAATATCCCATCTCAATCACGAAATACGTATAATAACCCTTAGACAAATCTGTATTCGTTATAACTTATCCTATTTAAACTAAATCTATTTAGGTAGTTTGATCAACATATTACTGTGTCATAATGATTGTTTATGGGTAAAAATACAATAACAGCACAAACAGTTCTAGAGTTACTTCAGTAATACATAATCAGCGAACTGTGGGGGGGATGTTCTTCATCTGTACTGATGAATAGAAATCAAATATACAATTATAGGAAGCTACGAAAACGTACGAACCTGTCTGAATGCACTGGAGAACGACTTGAGCTTTGGCCAGATCCCTTTTCGAATGTTAAACCTGAATGATAGCTCCGCCCCAGGTAGAGGCGGTGCAAGGAGCTTTGACAGGTGAGGGTGCAGAGGAGGGGTATCCAAATTTTGCAAACTGCTTTTTAAAATCGCCTCTCTATCGCTTGTTTATAGTTAGAATAACGGACGGGTAAAGTTTACGTGAACCCAGCAATGCACTCAGCAAATGCGTGTCACGACCTGTTACATCCCTGACTCAACTCATTCGCTTTACTCTGTATCAATTTGGGTCGGCCGTGGGCGGTTTTATAGTGCTAGCCCACTGAGATACTGTGCAGCAGTTTAACATGAATAGTATACTGACTACGAGCCGACCAGACCTTGTCTTGGCCCTCAATGCCCAGGAAGGGTAACAACAAGTACCATATTATGACGTCTTTTGTTATGACGAGGCTAGGGGTCGAACTAGGTTACGCTCTATCCACTAGACCACAAAGGCGGCCCCCATGGGTACTGAACTGAGTGCTTCGGCTCACATAGGTTGTCCGCAGCATCACCATGAACATCGTCAAGACTTCACGGATATGTATACAACGCGATCCTCCATCACCAATGTAGTCACTATATGTTTAACCAACGGCAATATTTCTCGTGCAACATATGCATCACCATGATTTTACACAGTATTATATCCTTAATCTACTAAATTAGGCACGTGTCACTATTACACAGCACATCGGTCGTGCGTATCCACTGATGACGGACGAATCTAGTGTATACAACAAGCCCGTGAAGTACCATGACATTCATACAGTATTCTGCAACGGACGGAACACACGATGGTACGATGGTAGCGTAATGCTATCAATATTGGAAGATCATTTATTTACTTGACATATGTCAGTCTAATCAAGTAACACGTTCCCGCCGAACCACTGACAGTCTCCCAAGGGAGTAGAAAACACGTGTTATTAGCAGCAGCTTTCTTGGCGTTTCTACATTACAGGTGAATGTAAACCCTCTTATGTACATTTGACGTCCTCTGCCTTCGGTTCATCTACCTCGGCACACTGGACTCGGTCAACGGGGTTCTCCCTGTTTTTCGGTTTCTTGAAACCCCCTGTAGACATCAATAGAAGTGAGTATGTGAGTGTATTTCGCTCACAAGTATTGGCGTCCTGTGCATTGTAGAATATTCAATTGGCTCAGAAACTAGCAGTATTTATACTGAACAACAAAACTTCCTGTGACATTGAATAACATTTAATGCAAAGTTATGTTTTATACCAAATCTGAAACAATTTCGGTTTGCAACAGATAAAAGACTCCGGTAAGTGTTCAAATGGTTTAATTTACCATACTGACTTCAGAGAATGCGTGGTTTCATAAAAATCATGGACATGCCAAAATGTCAATTTACAAATCAATAGCGTGTGTGTCCACCTCTGGTTGCGATGCAAGCAACACATCTTCGTCTCATGGAATGGACCAGGCGTCGTGGGATATCTATCCATACCTGCTGGAGCATGTTTCGAAGTTCCTGGAGTCTGTGGAACATGTGGTTGACGTCGAAGTCGCCGATCCATCTCATCCCACATGTGCTCGATTGGTGAGAGATCAGGGGAGCGAGCTGGCCAGGGGATGACATTCACGTTGTTTTGTTGAAGACAATCCTGAACAAGTCGAGCAATATGAGGCCGGGCGTTGTCATGTTGAAAGGTAATGCCTGGGCCATGACGACGCAAAAACGGTAGAAGGTGGACGTTAAATTGTCTTGCAACATCACGTTGACTCGATCCTGCTTCAAGCATACCAATGGCTCGCAGACGCTCATTTTCGGACAGGCGTGTCATTTCGTAATGTTGAATAATTGCGTAATTTTGTTTTTCTGAGTGGTTGTTGTCATCACGATGCTGAACAATGCACATGGAATCCCGTTAACTTAATGCACATGTTTTTATTCCCATTCTTGTGTAGTGAAATGCATGGGGCTAGCATAAAAGTCAACTTTTGCATAGAATGCATGCTTTTCTGTAGCAGTTGCGTTTTTGTGACTTGATTCCATACATGTACTACAATATTGAAAACCAAACTTTACTTGTTTGAAAAATACACTAAAATATTGGTGTCAGGAAATTTTGTTGTTGAGTATAGATACGAACCTTGATATTACAGATTGCAGTGCTACTAAACAGATCTTGGATAATCGAATACCAAACACAACCAAGTTTACCAGCCATGAAGATAGTACTCAATACTTTTGTCATGCAAAACCTTTTTGTGTAAATATTGACTCAACATCAGACAGGAATACTGATATTATGAGTAACAACAAGTTATACAAGATTTGATTAAAACCATATGCTCTTTTATTATTAACGGCTTGAAATCAAAAACTATGTATTCGGATTAATGCTTTCAAACAAGGTGCTCAAGTTATTTGATGCACTTCGCGGGGTAAGAACCTTTTTATTACAATATGGATCTTGATTATCGATCAGATGGTTTTTGACTTGGCTCCGCCATATATGTTAAAGCAAATGCAAGTGATATGACTGACATGGAAGGGACATAACTCGTAATAGCCATTTTTTGGCGCTACGATCGAGACTGGAAATTCCAGCCTAGTTCGGCAAGGGTGGGAACTGGACTTTTATAGTCAGTTTACGTTCTTGCCCGGGAAAGATGGTTGGCTAGTAGAAAATATGAAAAGTGTTCACATTAAACGTAATACAAATACAACCATAGGCGTATATATTGCGTTTAAACAATCTATGAATTATGTATTGCCTATTGTTTATGTTTCTCTTGGGCCGGTGATGTGTCTGCGACATCAATACTGATGTCTACATGAAGAAAGGGTGTCTAACCCTGACGTAGCCATATCATAGGTTCTTGTCTTGACCAGTTAACGCTTTGGTCGGTCTTTGCCACAACGAGACATATATTCTTATTGTGTGTTGTCGACACTTTTCTCGATTATTGCACCTGGATTTCGAATGTTTTGTGTCTTGTGTGGTTAACACTCGCAGTGATCGTGATTTCGAATCCAGATTCGCTGTTATTCTTGGTTTGTTAGCATCATACCCATGTTCCTGTATTTCACCTAACTGGTAGACACACACACACACATGTACACAAACAGGTGGCCAGACACACACATGCACACAAACAGGTGAACACACACACACATGCACACAAACAGGTGGCCAGACACACACATACACACAAACAGGTGAACACACACACACATACACACAAACAGGTGGCCAGACACACACATACACACAAACAGGTGGCCAGACACACACATGCACACAAACAGGTGAACACACACACACATACACACAAACAGGTGGCCAGACACACACATACACACAAACAGGTGGCCAGACACACACATACACACAAACAGGTGAACACACACACACATGCACACAAACAGGTGGCCAGACACACACATACACACAAACAGGTGGCCAGACACACACATGCACACAAACAGGTGGCCAGACATACACATACACACAAACAGGTGGCCAGACACACACATGCACACAAACAGGTGAACACACACACACATGCACACAAACAGGTGGCCAGACACACACATACACACAAACAGGTGGCCAGACACACACATGCACACAAACAGGTGAACACACACACACATGCACACAAACAGGTGGCCAGACACACACATGCACACAAACAGGTGAACACACACACACATGCACACAAACAGGTGAACACACACACACATACACACAAACAGGTGAACACACACACATACACACAAACAGGTGAACACACACACACACATACACACAAACAGGTGAACACACACACATGCACACAAACAGGTGAACACACACACACATGCACACAAACAGGTGAACACACACACATGCACACAAACAGGTGGCCAGACACACACATGCACACAAACAGGTGAACACACACACACATGCACACAAACAGGTGAACACACACACACATACACACAAACAGGTGAACACACACACACACACACACAAACAGGTGAACACACACACACATACACACAAACAGGTGAACACACACACATGCACACAAACAGGTGAACACACACACACATGCACACAAACAGGTGAACACACACACATGCACACAAACAGGTGGCCAGACACACACATGCACACAAACAGGTGGCCAGACACACACATACACACAAACAGGTGAACACACACACACATACACACAAACAGGTGAACACACACACACATGCACACAAACAGGTGGCCAGACACACACATACACACAAACAGGTGGCCAGACACACACATACACACAAACAGGTGGCCAGACACACACATGCACACAAACAGGTGAACACACACACATACACACAAACAGGTGAACACACACACACATACACACAAACAGGTGAACACACACACATGCACACAAACAGGTGAACACACACACACATGCACACAAACAGGTGAACACACACACATGCACACAAACAGGTGGCCAGACACACACATACACACAAACAGGTGGCCAGACACACACATACACAGAAACAGGTGAACACACACACACATGCACACAAACAGGTGGCCAGACACACACATACACACAGACAGGTGGCTAGACACACACATACACACAAACAGGTGAACACACACACACATGCACATAAACAGGTGAACACACACACACACATACACACAAACAGGTGAACACACACACACATACACACAAACAGGTGGCCAGACACACACATACATGTATATACATATCTAGACAAACTCATTCTCCCTAATGTTTCAATGATATCATCGCATTCCATAAGTTATGGAATGATGAGTGTATTAAAAAGTTTGAATGGTAAACATATTTGCAAAGCTGTGGAATAGTATGGTCAGCTCAGAAAAAGCCTTACACAAGGTTCAATCAGACGAAGCTGCATATAATCTATTCCTTATAATTATATCTATACGCCAAGTGGAAGACTGTAGTCTGTACGCTGTCGATAGGTCTGGGTAAGTTTTTATTATATGTCCTTCCAATCTATTTTATATTGTTAATCGACCCGTGAAGATCCGGGGTAGAATAGGTCTTCAGAAACCCATGCTTGCCGTAAGAGGTGACTAACGGGATCGGGTGGTCAGGCTCGCTGACTTGGTTGATGCATGTTATCGTATCCAAATTGTGTGTATTGATGCTCATGATTTCAATCACTGGATTGTCTGGTCGAGACACGTGTATTTACAGACCACCGTCATATAGTTGGAATATTGCAGAGTGCGGCGTTAAACAACAAACAAACAAATTATATTGTTAATCGTAAAACCCCAAGAATTCCTTTCAGATAACATGATCCGTCACAACTATTGTAAAGCAGATTTTGATATCATTTGAGCTGTCTTGTCTCATTTTGTTTGCACATGTTATCACGAATATCTGTTCCGTATAAATGTTTGGTCTCGGAAGAGTTCGCATGTTAGGCGTCAGATGGCATCAAGCGTTTGATGCAGTGTGTGCTAATTTAACTCTCTACCTTTACAAACTACACACATGCAAGTATGCTTTATATAGGAAATGGAAAATTGACAGTTGATGAGTTTGAGGCCTCTTTAACAGGTAATTAGGAGAATAGAATATTTTACAAAAGTATGTTTTAGTCAATTGATGGCCTTTTAAAACACCATCCGACATTAAGACTGAACAGAAGGCTTAGATTAAAGCTTTTAGCAACAACATTCCTGTCTTTCGTGAGGTCGCTCCGTCGATTGTTCGTGAATTGGATGTCACACCAACGTGAACATTGTTTCAGTTGTATCATGGCGTGTGCTTAATGTGGTAGTGAAATGGCTTCACTTAAGTGAAGGTGTTTGTATAATCTTGAGGAATGGTGAATCCATCAAGTCACTCTTGAACTTACACGATCTGAGCCAAGACAAAACGAATACCGACATACAATCACGGCTCGCGTTGCCCTCCTATTGCTGCATCCAAGAAATGAGCTCACAAAAATCGACAACAGTCCACCACTTGAACTGTAACACGATCCAGTTTTTGCTGACTCCTTTATGCATAAGTTAGCAAGCGCTTAGATTACATGCACTACATGCACATATCAGCTTGTAACAGCGGGGCCTTGTCAGTGACTTGCATGGTATTGCACCAGCTGTCTTGCCTGATGGTGTAGTCGCCATGTTTGTTGGCTTTGTACACTGCCCTAAAGACTGAATTTGATTGCGGCACACTTTGTGAAGGCATTTTGTCTGTTCTCAAGAACTGGAATTATATGTTCTATCTGAAATCAAGTCTTGTTCCTGTAACTAATGTATAGACAGTATATCTGCTAAACACAGTTTCTTACTTCCTGTCTTTAGGGGAAGAGGTAGGGGTAACTACGGCTTATCAGTATTAAGTAGGCTTTGATTCCCCACGTGGGTGAAGTCTGTTGGACCCCCGCGCTGATAATGCTGCCGTGGAATGTTGCTTAAAAACGGCGCAAAATCCAAATTACTCACTCAATGTTTAGTATATTCTCACTGTTTCGGGGACAGGTTCTGAGTGAGCGAGTAAGTATGGTTTTACGCCGCTTTTATCAATATTCCAGCAAAATCATGCACACCAGAAATCGGATCACCGCAGTAGTCGTTCCTGAAACGCTGTAGACAGGAGGAGAGTGAATGAGTGAGTGAGTGAGTGAGTGAGTGAAATATCACTCTTTACGTGTCTGGAAATCTGAAAGTGACAGAGGCGACAGAGGTTAACCGCACCATTATGGGCATGCTGCAGACTGATACACGTTCGTGGGGTGGCTATAGGATTTGAATCCATGACTAACAGGAGCGCCACCCCCCAAGCTATCGAGGGGCGTGAAACTTACTTCTGTCTGACGTGTGTATATTACATTAAAAACGATTGACTATCAACTATTTTCTAATAGCACAACCCCGGATTTAACACGGGAGCCTCAATGCCAGTTCGTTATATGAGAATAAAATTTGAATATGAGCAAATCGATGATGTTTGCTATTCCTTAAAGATAATAATAACTTGGTTTATGAAAATATTTACTCGGCATATCGAACTTCGTTATATCCGGACTTTTCTGTATATTTAGTTACATTGTATAGCATCGATAAGAAGTCATTCGCATTGTTTAAACTTGAAAAATATAAAAAGTGAACATATTTAAGGGCGGCCTGTCAAGTATGGTAAACAAGGGGTTGACAGGATGAGCAAAAATCAGAAAGGTCCGAACTTTGAAAATCCTACCCTCATGAAACGTCAGACACGCAATATTTTGCCTTGAATTCCGGATGTCGATATAATGATAGAATGAGTGACGTGAATGTGACGATGTCCTAGTAAAATGACGACGTGGAGTGCAATCATTGCCCTTCACACTCTGAACCATAAGTGTGTAATCAAATTGAATGAATCTCATAATCCATGCTTCCCTATGTAATGTATCAGCCGCTGAGTGAGTCATTATTGCTTAATGCGACCTTGCATCTATTCGCACACAGTAATATAGTACGTTGAGCATACTGAATAAAACAAATATTTTCCACAAATCATTTTAGACATCCAACCGATGTGGATACACACCATATTGAGACATTCCTGCCTCATAAATGTAACACGTAGTTATATAAAATGTTCAAACCGATTTAAATACCTTAACTTCCTCAATCACTTAAAAGTCTACGGTAAGGCGCACGGGGAGAAACAGTCATGTGATGCAAGAACATAAACCGCTTCATCAAGATCTTTCTTTTGAACATATCATATTTTTATCCATATATTGATGTCATAGAATATGAAACGGATAATATCACACTCGGAATAGCCTCAGATCATAGTTTGTTTCAGATTGAATCTTGATTTAGCATTACTTTTTGTTCAAGTTACAAGCTTTTGTTCGTGTTATTGTTTTGTAGTTGTTATTTTGTTGATATTTCGAGGATGTCACATAGTACATTGGAGCACGTGTTTTGTAGAATTGAAGTGGTTCTATAATCACAGCAGAGACGTCTTTCGGAAGACTTCGAAGTAGCGATTTTAAGAGCTCCTCAATCGCTTTATATATTACACTCTTCGCCAAACGAATACTGATTTTGCGACGGTCTTCTCTCTCAAAACCAGAGCATCGGTGTTCTTGTATTAGGTAGTTAAAGCTTCGGTCTATCGTTGCACCTACATTTTGTTTTTATCTTGAGCGGATAGGGGCGGTGGGGTAGCCTAGTGGTTAAAGCGTTCGCTCGTTACGCCGAAGACCCGGATTCCTCTACATGGGTACAATGTGTTAAGCCTATATCCAGCCGTGATATTGCTGGAATCTTGCTAAAAGAGGCGTACTCACCCTTATCCTCAACCATACCCACTCTATTACTTGAGCGGTTGTCGCTTTGATCGATTGTTGCACCTACGTGACGTATTTTCTTGTCTCCAGCGGTTAACGCTTTGATCGGTCGTTGCACCTACGTGACGTATATTCTTGTGTGAAGTGTCAGTGACACCAGAACTGATGTCTACCTGACTGAATGTACCTGTCGTTGCCGTTTGCACCTACATTTCGTAGTTATTGTCTTATATGGTCAACTCCTTGGTCGACCGTTGCACCTTGGTTTCATTAGTTTTTTTTATCTTGTGCAGTTACCGCTGAAGTCGATCGTTGAACCTACGTTTCGTAGTTCTTGATTTGAGCCCTTAACGCTTTGGTCGATCGTTGCACCTACGTTTCGTAATTCTTGATTTGAGCCCTTAACGCTTTGGTCGATCGTTGCACCTACAATGTACGTTTCGTAGTTCTTGATTTGAGCCCTTAACGCTTTGGTCGATCGTTGCACCTACGTTTTGTAGTTCTTGATTTGAGCCCTTAACGCTTTGGTCGATCGTTGCACCTACGTTTCATATGTTTTTGTCTTGTGCAGTTACCGCTGGAGTCGATCGTTGTACCTTCGCGATTTTTGAGAAGAAGCGGTTTGGCATCAGCCCAGGGGTCGCAGGCCGCCTCTTGGTCTAAAAGAATCGAGGCATTCATTACATTGAGAAATTACCACACACGAGCCAGAAAAAAGGGACGTTTTGTATTGTAGTACGATATAGTTCCGAGAAATCTGACTTTGAAACATAAATTCCAGTACACATGATACGATCTAGTGATTCATACATCAAAGGTTTGTTGAGGGGGCACGGGTTGCCCAGTTGCTTTAGGCTCACTCACACTCTCATATTGTATGTGATTCTAAAGTATTCGTTCATGACATATTTTGAAATGTTGCACAGAACAACCTTTTCGGTACTGGTTCATAATCATGACACGCATTAACAGTTTTTGAACTTGGAATTTAAGGAAACAATAGAATTAATTTATTTGCTCATTTGAATTTTCCTTCAAAGTAAGAATGCAGAAAATATATAACTCATATCAGTTGGTTATACATATATTAGAGCCTCTCATTCTTTCGCAAGCTGGAAAACCAAAGCAAAAAACACCCAGAAAACTGCCAGTTCCTCAAAACTGATCAGAAGTCACAACACAATGAATTGGTTTTTGTCTGCAGGTGATAGCCGAGTATCTGTGCGTGAAGCTTTCCGGGGCTTCATGACTGTGCTGGAAGATTTAGAACACAAGGTCTACGTTGCAGATGTATTTCATGACGCGTTGAGAATATTTAACTTTTATGCGAATTCGTAGCTTTTCCCTGTTCCGATTAACGTTATACTAAAATCTCCGTTAGAGTAAAAATTTGGGAATGTCGTGGAAACGTTTACACCTCGTTGTTCCAAAATTATATCTTAAGCACACCAAATAGTATGTAAGAACCTGTGAAAAAGAACTTGACGAGTTTACTGCCAAGGCAGTCAGCTCGAACTGTTTGTGTTTGCAGGTTCATAGGTCGTAGAAACGCTTCAAAGGGAACGTTGTGGCTTATTTATAGGTAAATGGTTTGGTAACAAGGGGATATTCAAAGATTGAATGTAGACTGCACTTTGACGGATCTCGAAGGTCGGTGCAAAATGTAGTGCAGCTTTATGCCGGCGTGAATCACAGCTATGGATTAACGATCAGTGGGTGTCGGATAGTAAAGGAGAAGCAGTACATAGCCACGAATCCCCATCTAACTCTAACCCTGAACCTTGTTTTCGTTCGATAAAATCCGAATCTTATAAGTGAACCCATGGTTATGCATGGTCCCTGAAGCTGATATCAGCAGCAGGGATGGGCGGTTTGCTTTGGGGCCTCAGTGCATGTGTCGCATAGGCGTGGAGCAATACACAATCACAGAACATGAACTCCACGTACACCGCATCACACTCCACCAGCAAATGACAGACGGACAGAGGGAGTCTCTATCCTGGAACCGCTTCTAGCGTACCGGGTTGGGGACTTCTCCCTTCAGACGTCCTACAGCAAGAAGACGTCAACTTTCTCCATTATCTTTGATCTCGATAAAAAAAGAGGCCCCTGGACAAGGCTCCGGCTAAGCCCAAGCCTAAGGAGAAACTGGCTCCTTCTGCACCACGCCCGGTGAGGAGACACTTTCTCAAACTCCCCAGTCCCCAGTCGCAGCGAAGGACCTCGCTACCCTCGAATCCAGAGGGGAGGAGCCCTTGCGCTCGACTGACAGCACTATATCGGCAAACTGTACCAGACCCTCAGCGAACAGGAAGAGAGCACAGCCTGGAAGCTCGTGGCCGTCCTACTCTACCAGCCGCTTCCAGGGTGCTTGTCCCACACACGCTCGCCACCCGACGCCGTGCCTTCAAGCGCTTGACCCCACCCCCACCAACCCAAGCCCACCTTTTCCCATATTATTATATTATTTACTTTCCCATAGTATTATATTATTTTTTTATTACAACCCCTTCCTACCCATCCAAACCCCACCCCGTTTATATCTTATTACCCTAATAGTATAAGTGCAACCCCGTGTCCGAATTACGCAGTGACCTTTTATCACCGAAATGCGGAAAGCGCACGTTAAATCTCCAACATAGTTAGCTAAGATAGAGAGTGACGACCATTTGCGATGATACATGCGAGGCTGTCGCGGTGCAATGAAGACACCAGATGGATGAAAACAGAATGGGGGTGTTCCAAGTGTCAACCAAAGATTGAGCCAACTGAGCTAGCATTACCGGCTATTCCTATCGAAGGCGTTACTCCATCTAATCCCATACATGTTCTATGCCGAAGAGGTCTGGAAAAATAACGTGATTTTTATGTCCAAGCATTTGCACAAAAGGTAGACTGTGATCTCGAACCATGTCGTCCCGGTAGCATACACCATTCAAGTTGCCATTAAAAACAAAGGGTTGTGTTCGCCAATGAGTTGTGATGCCATCCCATACCAGTATACTTGCCCCTCCAAACTTGACGACGTTTGTTGATGTGACAACACACGTTGACGGCCTGGCCATGGCAAGTACTGCGTGATGCCTGCTGTAAATAACGTCTCCAAAAACATGATATTGTGTGTGGATGAACAAACTTAGTAGGAATCCAGCAAGTCGTGGCATGGCGCAAGCGTTATTTGCGATTAATTGAAAGACTTAAAGTCCTTTTTATTAGCACCTGAGAGCACAACACTCATTGTGTTCTGGTTGTATTAAAAACCCTACTTGTGTGAGTATCATGCTCCAAACAAACACGCAAACATCCTAATTGTGCGCCGTGCATGAACATGCACATGCAAATTTTGAATCACGACCTTAAAGTAGAGGAGTATCTTCATGAATATGTATTGAAAGATGCTTTGTTTGTCTGTTTCTTCAGCTGAAGTATGCGAACCCCGCCACAAAGTTCAGGAGTTGCGTCCCAGCAACATATGGTCTTGGATTCAAATCCTAAATTTTCACCGGTTCTTGGTTTAATAACACCAAACCCATGATCATGGCTTTCACCAAAGAAGTCAATTCTTTATACCTGCATCACTTTGGGCTTCCAACCACTGATGAAACTTCTGTCCATTACACTTCCACAACTGAAGGCGGCATGGTTGCTTTGTGGTTAAAGCGCTGGTTCGTCTCGTCGAAGGTACCCGTTCGATCCCCACATGGTTTCAATGTGCGAAACCCATTTCCGATGGCACCAACCAATTTCCACCGTGATATTGCTGAAAGCGGCGTAAAATATCACACCTTCATTCACCCTTCACCCAGGAGACGCCCCGTCATCATCCCAAAGCGGTATCAGTTAACACAATCATTGCACTTCGTCGGCTTCCCAATACACAAAGGAAATTAACACCATTAATCCAATGCGTTATCTTATTTAATCCTTTCCGGTACGTACAAGATATTACAATAGTTGCAAATATTTTCTTAAATAACGAGTCAGGTAATAATCTCAATAGTATTGAAAAGCCAGCATCATGCATTATGCTCCTCTGTATTCCAAGTGTGACCAAATGTTCTTGATTCAAATGCGGCTTTACGCGTGTACGTGGTTCCTTAATAACACATACTGGTACATTGTTTGTGAGCTATCCATATTGTTAAACATTATGGCTGACACTCAGGGTGTTTGATCATTGAAGGTAGCCTTTTAAAACTATTCTTTTTCATATGAAGAATGGATACATAAAGCCTAATGTTATTAGTGTGGGTTTTCCAAATGAAGTAAAATCCTTGTATTACAGATAAAATAAGACAGGCCTTACCTGTTTTCTTCTGTGAAAGGGAGTTAACTCGTGTGAGTATCGCCACACAGTGTTCACATGCTGGAATATATCGGGAATTATTGTTGTGTCGTTAAAAAACAAACCAATGTCAGAGGGAGAGGGTATACCCACAAGTATATACAACTTGTAGGGACGTCCATGTACACAGATGTGTATAAGTGTATAGTCCGTTTCTAAAACGCTGGTATAAGATGGCTACGCGATAAATAGCAAGGAACGATTAAGTACGAAGCGTGGTTTATTTCACGATAAAGCATTGTTCTATATCATGACGTCCTTTCTGGAGATTCGAACATGCGCTCGCAACTTCGTATGATTATTGTCCATAAAATGGACTTGTCCCACATTGCAGGATTCTATTGAGGGAGGCATCATTATTAAAATACGGGTAAATATTTTCAGCCTGTACATAATATTGATATCTCATATGAAAAATATACGACACATGGTCGTTGTTTATCGTACAATAAAACACTGTGCCCCTAATTGTTTATTCTCCCTGCAGTGTTTTATTGTACGATAAACAACAACCACGGGTCGTTTATTTCTTAAATGCCAGATACTCCTACAGCGTGAGTAATATCCTCTGGGGTTCGCGATATGCATGCCTCTGAGACATGACGTTGAACTAATACAGAGCCCAGAAAATCAATATTTTCTTATAAGAAATATGTGTTTTGTGCCCATAAATCCCATTGTATTACTACCATATAACGTACAGCAAGGTAGCTTTGCTGACATAATGATTCATAATGGTTAATTTGAAATGTATGTTCCTCGACTTTACACGTAGAGTGCTAAAAGCATCATATACCAGACACAGCTGGGGGAAACAGTGTGTAGAGTGCTAAAAGCATCATATACCAGACACAGCTGGGAGAAACAGTGTGTAGAGTGCTAAAAGCATCATATACCAGACACAGCTGGAAGAAACAGTGTGTAGAGTGCTAAAAGCATCATATACCAGACACAGCTGGGAGAAACAGTGTGTAGAGTGCTAAAAGCATCATATACCAGACACAGCTGGGAGAAACAGTGTGTAGAGTGCTAAAAGCATCATATACCAGACACAGCTGGGAGAAACAGTGTGTAGAGTGCTATAAGCATCATATACCAGACACAGCTGGGAGAAACAGTGTGTAGTGAGAGAGAATTCAGTCATCATACAGAACAAGGCTGTCACATATTTGTTTCAGTATTGAGGAGAATATACCACTAAAACAACATCTTTGAGACATAGTCTTCCAAGGGTTTTTGCATCCGCCGATCGCAGAACACGTCATGGAACATCTTCTTTCAGTTGCGTTGGCCTTCAACGTGTAATTATTAGCCCATGGAACATCTCCTTTCAGTTGCGTTGGCCTTCAACGTGTAATTAGCCCACGGAACATACCTTTGTGGCTGAAGTAAGTGAATACCGCTTCATGTCGCGTTATTAACTAGCGGAACATATTTTTGACAAAGAATCGATTGTTCGCGAAACCTTTGTCTGGAAACATTTCATCTGAATCATTTATCAACCTATGGTCTTCATGAAGGAATAATAGTTAAGAAATGATCTTTTAGGATGTTATCATTCTGACACCTCCCTCCCCAAGTGACGTGAGTGAAGGGTGATTTGTCCTTGGTTACAATGTTATTACATCAGGTAAGATCGGCCTTTCAGTACCAAGGTTATTCGTCCATGGCTACACTGATGTTATTTCAAAAAGACAAGTCGGCGTTTCACTGCCAATGCCATTTGTCTTAGCTACAATCTCCAAGGTTATTTATCGGCTACTATATGATGTTAATGTTATAGAGTAAAAGATGATGTTTTACTGCCAGGAGTATTTTTTCCTTTGTCATGTGTATGTGTCGACGAGACGTCATTTATCTTTGTCCTCGCCAAGTGAGCGATTCAGTCGCCCGTCCACCCTGACTTTAATCCTCGGCCAGCCAGATGAGCGCCGATTCTAACCCGTATCCTAACAGAGGCCTTTTAAAATCACCAAGAACGCCATTTGTTAATATCTTTTCATACCATGATATTTAATTTTTGGGTGAGTATTATATGTTAATGAATTACAAAAAGGCGCTGTGAAATTATTTATGGTTCTGTAGAGCACTCCATCACACTGGGTGTAGAAAGACTGCAACGACAAACTTGATTAAAGCATCAGCAACGTCAACAGAACGTGCATACATTATTCATGTGTAATTGGATTATACTCGAGCTGGTGTGGCGACTATCACTCACTCTGAATGGAAACTGACTGAGCCCTCATTTCATGTAGTCTGGATAACATAGATGCTGGCCCTCTCCCTGACAGTTCGATATAGTGATAAATCCTAGTAATTACGGTTACCAAGCAGAACATAAGGTGAGGCTTCTGTGGACGTTGATTACCACACACACCTTCAGAAGCTGCATTTGTCATGTGAACCTCTTGGCTGCTTCCTTGTATATGCATCATTGCGATCATTTCTTGAAAGCTTAAGATCATAATTTATTATAGACGTAACATACTTACATTGTTTCCTGACTAATGTATATACCCAGCCAATAGCTTGGGGCATGTATGTTGTGCGGCTACCCAGTTTGAGAACAGAACATACAACTTCAGCATCACTCATCAACTTGAGGACTATGGTGTGACTCTCAGCGCATGTGATCACTTCGGTTTGCTAGATTGACAGGGCCACCCATTGTACATGTACATGACAATACAATTATATCTAGATAACGCAAAATATAAAACTAAAAGTTTCAAATGCGGTTGCACATCACAAACATTGTTCTATTGGTGTCACATATGACACATATGGTGAAACTATACGTAAGGATGCCATTCTTTAATTCAGAGTAGCAGGGAAAAATCATATTTCTGGGCAGTCATAAAACGGATTAATGATTGTGTCGTGACAAAAAAGTGTATGTGGTTGCCGGCGACCTGAGTGGGTGAGTTTGATTTGAACAGTATCTCAACTACATCACTACGTGTTAGCGTAGCTCTAACAACCCGAAGTGATGCGATTCAAACCCACGCTTACCAATAGCAACTCTATTTTGCGTCTTGAGGCGTTATAAAACAGAAATAGATTGTTTGACTTCTCCTTACCTTGCTGCTGCACTGCATTAATGCTGGAACTTACAGATACCCTGTTACGCTAAAATAACTAGAGTACGATTAAACTCGGAATACAACTCCATTCACCAACTCACTCACCTCTGGAGTGGTATCATATTTGGTTTGTACATGTATCATTTTTTATTTACCTGTGTTATCCGGGCAATGACCCCTGGTATATGAACAACAAAGGACAGATATGAACGACAAGGGACAGTGGCTCTAAATTGTAACGGCGGGGCCAGTGGGTCCTTGTGTATGAACGAGTCAGTGAGTTGGGTTTAACGCCGTTTGTTAACAATATTCAAGTTATATCACGGCGCGTCAGCTTTATGTGGGAGAACAGCCCAAAATGATGCAGGTCTTAGACGTTTACCATTTCTGTAACGAAATGGGCAGCGGTTCAAGGAGAATGAACATCTGTTCAAGGTATATGAATGCCATGACCAGTATGTCCTGTTATATGAACGACATGGGCAGCAGTTCCAGGTACATGAACAAGTAACAATAGCTCCACGGTATTAACGGCATGGGAAGCGGATCCTGGTGTATGCCGGATAAAGCCAAGGTGTTTTGCATGGGTCTCGTTCCCCGAAGCTATCTTAGGCGGTCGTAACTAATACTTCAACGCAGATTTATGGCAGCCGTAGCGGTAAGCATTGTGGAAATAGGCCTATTTATATGAACGGCATATTTATATATGATTTATATGAAGTACGTATAATATAATACAGGAGGCACTGTGCAGAGTTGTGTCCCTTAAGCGTGCCAGGTTCCGGTGATCGTTGGTTTGATAAAATTAAACGCTGGCTGTCTGTTTTCTGTAATGTGAAAACGCCTGAGACCTGCAACGCAGGGAGCTCTCCGACTATATTGTACCTAATACAACAGAAATTAATCTAGTACTCCAGCTGTAGTGCGGCAGTTGGTAAATAATCGAGTCCAGGATCATGAGCATCGATCGACGCAATATTGGGATATGATGACATGCAATCAAGCAAATCACCACACCTGGCCACCTGTTCCAATTAATCGCCTCTCAATGACCGGCATACATGTAGGTTGCTGGGGACTTGTCACCCAGAATTTCCACGGGTCTACTATGTATCATCTTTGTGTGACATGGAATAACTTGCATACCTAAATAATTTTAACATATTTATATGTAAACGTTTTAGCATTTTTGTGATTCATTTCAAGATGTGCGTGTGTCCTTGTGTATTTGAAGTGGAGGTGATGTTAGCGGTGATATCCAAATACTATACGTGATCTGTTTCAACCCAGTCGACAAATCAGAAAAGATAGGGTGAAAACCCATTAAGCCTGACTGTGTCCTTCCCAAAAAACATCGTCCGAATTAACGAATTATGGTAAAAACGAACCATTGTGACAAAAAATGTCAATTATATGTAGATGTGCCTGGCAGTTTCGTCCGGAAAACAAGTTCTAGATTACCGGGGTCCACACATCAAAAGACGCTTAATGCTTTATTAATTAGCGGGTAATAAGCTCGCTGCCCTATAATATAGGCTTAACAAAGCATTAAGCATCAAACACTGATCTGCCGGAAGTACTACAGAGAGCTTCTGGAAGTGATGTCTCTGCCCACACCTTATATTGGCATTAAGGACAATGAATACTTAATTAGGTAGCATGTATGTCTCATACAACGAACGTCACATGTACAAGGTATAGTGCAGACAAAGAGATGTGAAGAATAGAGTCTGTCTGAGATGTAGGGCTGCCGTCAGTGTATTAATTCTTTTGAGATGGCGTGTTAAATTGCTTGCTGGTGGTCATGACCTTCAGATGTCCCTGTGGTAATTGAAATATGTAGTTTGTTATATACATCAAACATTGATCCGAGACAATACTTAAAAATAAACTTTCAAGATTGATATTTATATTTCAAATTACTGTCTGTGTATTTTACATTTGTATCAAGAATTACTGCGGCTGATGTATAGAATGTCGTTTGAAAGGTCAAATTATATTTTAGTTACCTTTTATTTGTCTTTGGCTTATTTTTAGTTGAAGTTATAAACGTTCAGGTGTTTGATAGCTATTAGGGATGACAAGAATACTTTGAATCGGAAACGACAGAAAAATACAGAGTAAGAGTATTAGAGTTAGAGTATGAGTTTATTTGTGAATCACACTGAATGTTTACAGAGGTTAGTATTTATCTTGAAAAAAAGATCATTTAGATCATTTGACAAAATGATTAATTAGAGGTGAAGAAACACGCATGATGGCCTCCATATATTATTCATGAGCTCCAGATATTATCTCGTGAACTCAAGACTTGGTCTCGCGGTCTACAGATATTGTCTCGTGGCCTCCAGATATTGTCCTGTGGTCTCCAGATTGCCTCTTGTCTATGGACCTACAGATAAGATCTCTTGGTTTGTAGGTATTGTCAATTGCCCTCCAGTAGGAAACCAGATATTATCTAGAGTTCTCCAAATGTTAACATTGACGCCCCTAAATGTCAACTCTTGCCCACCAGATAGTATCTTTGGACTCCCCCCAAAACCAACCCCATGACCACTACGTAATGCAATATAGCAACTGTATATCGTCTCAGATTTTTTTTACAATCGGTAAAACCTTTGCCATTATCGATAAGCTCGGGTAGAGCCAGATTTTAACTCTATATATTATCACCTGAATCATATTTATACCGCTCGTCATGCTTGTGTAAAATATTTAATATTAAATAACATTTTTAAAATTCGTGCATTGAATCTTACACGTCGTTCATTTCATATCGTATAATATATATATATAAACTAAACGTCTAAGACCTAGTTAAGGTTACATTCAATGGTAGCGCTTTCGGCCATGACCGGAAGTACCTCCTACATCTAGTCCCTGTTCGCCTCATTAGACACATTAACCTCGGTAACATCTACAAACCTAGATCATATAGCGGTCCACTTGACAAGCGTCTTCGACAGTCAAGCACTTCAGGTGGTTGTCACGAGTAAGTTATTCAGTAATAGACGTCATGTTTCGTGCTTGTATACGTTAACTCTTACTCAGGCATTATAGAGTAAAAGTATGACTATCTACAAGACGGCATGTACCACGATGTATATTTTAGACTAAATTAAAAACTATTTTTGAAATAGACGAAGAAATGCCTCAACTGATGATTCCATTACTTTGGTCAGTTAGATTATGTTTCGATAGAATCCTATTTGCGCATCCCCTTTGAGCCTTTGAGGGGATGTTGACGTGTTAGGGTGATTTCACGGAAAGGTCTACACACCCTTTATTGGCTGCAGTGATACATAATCTGCCTGCATGTTCTGTTCACTGATTGCCCCGTCCACCGGTATCTTGAAAATAGCCATGTGATTGTAGCCAAAGTGACAATGAAACAGAATGTTCGGAATCGCAACAAAAACGAATCCAAATTATCATAGCCATTCTGTGCTCTACTTCACCGTGTGTAACATGTCGGGAATTGTTAACGAGTACAGTTATATACATGTATGTTGAGAATATATATGAATGTAGGTAAGTTAGTGCATATCTGTGCTTATACCACTTCCAGGAACAACTGAATGCTGAGACGTATCTTACATAAAGACCAACTCCGACATTGCTGTCCTCATCCGTTATATTTAAGCACCAGCGACGCTACAGCGTTGGCCCTGGCAGTCGGAAGCCTTTCCCATCTCCCCCCTCCCTCCACGGAGCCCGAAGCAGTTTATAGATCTATATGAATTGGGAGACCGACCAATGATGATTTCTTCGTCTATTTGCTATACTTGTCTTTCTCTGAAATGGCGCGAGACACTGTGTCACCTTTTTAAGCTATTTCGCACATTGCTTATCGGGACTGAACAGAACCGCGTCTGTCATCCAATCAATTTCGGCTGACAGATTTCGATCCGCCTTGTTCTTCTTTCAGCAGGAAACCAACAAATGGAAATTTTCCAAATATATACACATCCCCTGTGCATTGTCTTTTTAAAAGGAAGGTTGTTCTTAGTGCAACTAGGCGTTAAGATTTAACACTTTATTTTAGCCTCTGTTGGCGGTGCCAGTCATATTTGTATCTGTACCATTACCCCCTACAACTGTTTCCTGCCTCGATGCACAGTTCCTCCCTGTCTCTACACTAAGGCGTGGATGACACTGTGGCAATACATGACATCTCTGACAACTCTTGTGTTTCCTCGTCACTTCCCGACAGGGATGGGGTGGTCAGGCTCGCTTTTGATGCATGTCATCGTTTCCCAATTGCGTGGATCCATGCTCATGGTGTCAATCACCGGATTGTCTTGTCCAGACTCGATTGTTTACAGGCCGCCGTTACATAGCTGGAATATTGCTGAGTGCGGCGTTAAACATCAAACAAACAAACACAGCGCGTAAAGTCAAATCCTGCGTCCCTGGGGCGGTCCTCAATTCTCACCTCAAGGTGGGATGCAGTTACATTGAACATCATTTCAACTGAACTTTGTATTTCAACTGAACAATTCCGGGCGACCTCAGTAACAAGACGTTAAGACCCAGTCGCTGACTTTTTGAAATAACTCCTGTGTTGAATCACTTAACGACAGCGTGCCAGACAAGCAAGAGCAAGGCATTTCAGGCTTTGTTATGTCACGGCATGAACTCTTTCCTTCAACAATATGTTGAAAGAGACGCCTGTGTTGAACACAGTGGATAGTGTACACTCTTAAACTGCTGATTCGTCACATCTTACACTGTCCATTCAACGAATAATACATGTGTTTCATCTAGTCTACACATTTAGATAAACACACCTCGTAAAACTATTTACTTATATTGAGAAAATAGGCTGAACCTTGAAAACTTTTTTCAACTCGCGTATTTGTCTTTTGTTTTAAATTAAGACCAGTAACCCACAGGTACTCACCAATAGATGGGGTGGTACACGCTGAAGCAAGTAACCCACACCAACTAACCAATAGTTGAGGTGGTACATGCTGAGACCAGTAACCAACAGCCACTCATCAATAGTTGAGGTAGTACATGCTGAGACCAGTAACCCACAGCCACTCACCTATAGTTGAGGTGGTACATGCCGAGGCCAGTAACCCACAGCTAATCACCAATAGTTGAGGTGGTACAGGCTGAGACCAGTAACCCACAGTCACTCACTAATAATTGAGAAGGTACAAACTGAGACCAGTAACCCACAGCCACTCACAAATAGTTGAGGTGGTACATGCTGAGGCCAGTAACCCACAGCCACTCACCAATAGTTGAGGTGGTTCACGCTCAGGTCAGTAACCCACAGCCACTCACCAATAGTTGAGGTGGTACATGCTGAGGCCAGTAACCCACAGCCACTCACCAATAGTTGAGGTGGTACATGCTGAGGCCAGTAACCCACAGCCTCTCACCAATACTTGAGGTGGTATATGCTGAGGCCAGTAACCAACAACCACTCCTCAATAGTTGAGATGGTACATCCTGAGACCAGTAACCCACAGCCGCTCACCAATAGTTGAGGTGGTACACGATGAGGCCAGTAACCCACAGCCGCTTACCAATAGTTGAGGTGGTACACGCTGAGGCAAGTAACCCACACCCACTCACCAATAGTTGAGGTGGTACACGCTGAGACCAGTAACCCACAGCCACACACCAAGAGTTGAGGTGGTACACGCTGAGACCAGTAACCCAAAGTCGCTCACCAATAATTGAGGTGGTACATGCTCAGACCAGTAACCCACAGCCACTCACCGAGAGATGAGGTGGTACATGCTGAGGCCAGTAACCCACAGCTACTCACCAATAATTGAGGTGGTACACGCTGAGGCCAGTAACCCATAGCCGCTCACCAATAGTTGAGGTGGTACGTGCTCAGACCAGTAACCCACAGTCACTCACCGACAGATGAGGTGGTACATGCTGAGGCCAGTAGCCCACAGCTACTCACCAATAGTTGAGGTGGTACACACTGAGGTCAGTACCCCACAGTCACCCACCAATAGTTGAGGTGGTACATACTGAAACAAGTAACCCACAACCACTCACCAATAGTTGAGGTGGTACACGCTGAGGCCAGTAACCAAAAGTCGCTCACCAATAATTGAGGTGGTACATGCTCAGACCAGTAACCCACAGCCACTCACCGAGAGATGAGATGGTACATGCTGAGGCCAGTAACCCACAGCCAAACACCAAGAGTTGAGGTGGTACACGCTGAGGCCAGTAACCCAAAGTCGCTCACCAATAATTGAGGTGGTACATGCTCAGACCAGTAACCCACAGGCACTCACCAATAGTTGAGGTGGTACATGCTGAGGCCAGTAAACCAGAGCCACTCACCAATAGTTGAGGTGGTTCACGCTGAGGTCAGTAACCCACAGCCACCCACCAATAGTTGAGGTGGTACATGCTGAGACTAGTAACCCACAGCCACTCACCAATAGTTGAGGTGGTTCACGCTGAGGTCAGTAACCCACAGCCACTCACCAATAGTTCAGGTGGTACATGCTAAGAACAGAAACCAACAGCCACTCACGAATAGTACAGGTGGTACACGCTGAGGCCAGTAACCCACAGCCACTCACCAATAGTTGAGGTCGTACACGATGAGGCCAGTAACCTACAGCCGCTCACCAATAGTTGAGGTGGTACACGCTGAGGCAAGTAACCCACACCCACTCACCAATAGTTGAGGTGGTACACGCTGAGACCAGTAACCCACAGCCACACACCAAGAGTTGAGGTGGTACACGCTGAGGCCAGTAATCCAAAGTCGCTCACCAATAATTGAGGTGGTACATGCTCAGACCAGTTACCCACACCCACTCACCGACAGGTGAGGTGGTCCGTGCTGAGGCAAGTAGCCCACAGCTACTCACCAATAGTTGAGGTGGTACACGATGAGGCCAGTAGCCCACAGCCACTCACCAATAGTTGAGGTGGTTCACGCTGAGGTCAGTACCCCACAGCCACCTACCAATAGTTGAGGTGGTACATACTGAGACAAGTAACCTACAGCCACTCACCAATAGATGAAGCGGTACATGTTCTGGCCAGTAACCCACAGCCGCTCACCAATAGTTGAGGTGGTACATGCTAAGACCAGTAACCCACAGGCACTCACCAAGAGTTGAGGTGGTACATGCTGAGGTCAGTAACCCACAGCCACTCACGAATAGTTGAGCAGGTACACGCTGAGGTCAGTAACCCACAGCTAATCACCAATAGTTGAGCAGGTACACGCTGAGGTCAGTAACCCACAGCTAATCACCAATACTTGAGGTAGTACATGCTGAGGCCAGTAACCCACAGCCACTCACCAATACTTGAGGTGGTACAAGCTGAGGCCAGTAACCCACAGCCTCTCACCAATACTTGAGGTGGTATATGCTGAGGCCAGTAACCAACAACCACTCCTCAATAGTTGAGATGGTACATCCTGAGACCAGTAACCCACAGCCGCTCACGAATAGTTGAGGTGGTACACACTGAGGCCAGTAACCCACAGCCACTCACCAATAGTTGAGGGGGTTCACGCTGAGACCAGTAACCCACAGCCACACACCAAGAGTTGAGGTGGTACATGCTCAGACCAGTAACCCACAGCCACTCACCGACTGATGAGGTGGTACATGCCGAGGCCAGTAACCCACAGCCACTCACCAATAGTTAAGGTGGTACACGTTCAGGCCAGTAACCCACAGCCACCCACCAATAGTTGAGGTGGTACATGCTGAGGCCAGTAAACCAGAGCCACTCACCAATAGTTGAGGTGGTTCACGCTGAGGTCAGTAACCCGCAGCCACTCACCAATAGTTGAGGTGGTACATGCTGAGGCCAGTAACCAATAGCCACTCACCAATAGTTGAGCAGGTACACGCTGAGGTCAGTAACCCACTGCTAATCACCAATAGTTGAGCAGGTACACGCTGACGTCAGTAACCCACAGCTTATCACCAATATTTGAGGTAGTACATGCTGAGGCAAGTAACCCACAGCCACTCACCAGTACTTGAGGTGGTACACGCTGAGGCCAGTAACCCACAGCCACCCACCAATACTTGAGGTGGTACACGCTCAGGCCAGTAACCAACAGCCACTCCTCAATAGTTGAGATGGTACATGCTGAGGCCAGTAACCCACAAACAGGCATCAATAGTTGAGGTAGTACATGCTGAGACCAGTCACCAACAGCCACTCAGCAATAGTTGAGCAGGTACACGCTGAGGTCAGTAACCCACAGCTAATCACCAATACTTGAGGTGGTACAAGCTGAGGCCAGTAACCCACAGCCACTCGCCAATACTTGAGGTGGTACATGCTGAGGTCAGTAACCCACACCCACTCACCAATAGTTGAGGTGGTACATGCTGAGGCCAGTAACCCACAGCCGCTCACGAATAGTTGAGGTGGTACATGCTGAGGCCAGTAACCCACACCCACTCACCGAGAGATGAGGTGGTACACGCTGAGGCCAGTAACCCACAGCCACACACCAAGAATTGAGGTTGTACACGCTGAGGCCAGTAACCCAAACTCGCTCACCAATAGTTGAGTTGGTACACGCTGAGACCAGTAACCCACACCCACTCACCAATAGATGAGGTGGTACACGCTGAGGCCATTAACCCATAGCCGCTCACCAATAGTTGAGGTGGTACATGCTGAGGCCAGTAACCCACAGCCACTCACCAATAGTTGAGGTGGTACATGCTCAGATCAGTAACCCACAGCCACTCACCAATAGTTGAGGTGGTACATGCTGAGGCCAGTAACCCACAGCCGCTCACGAATAGTTGAGGTGGTACACACTGAGGCCAGTAACCCACAGCCACTCACCAATAGTTGAGGGGGTTCACGCTGAGGTCAGTAACCAACAGCCACTCACCAATAGTTGAGGTTGTACATGCTGAGGTCAGTAACCAACAGCCACTCACAAATAGTTGAGGTTGTACACGATGAGGCCAGTAGCCCACAGCCACTCACCAATAGTTGAGGTGGTACACGCTGAGGCCAGTAACGCACAGTCACTCACCAAAAGTTCAGGTGGCACATGCTGATACCAGTAACCTCCAGACACTCACCAATAGTTGAGGTAGTACATGCTCAGACCAGTAACCCACAGCCATTCACCAATAGTTGAGGTGGTACAAGCTAAGACCGGTAACCCACAGCCACCCACCAATAGTTGAGGTGGTACATGCTGAGGCCAGTAACCCACAGCCACTAACCAATAGTTGAGGTGGTACATGCTCAGACCAGTAACCCACAGCCACTCACCAATAGATGAGGTGGTACATGCTGAGACCGGTAACCCACAGGCACTCACCAATAGTTGAGGTGGTACACGCTGAGGCCAGTAACCCACAGCCAATCACCAATAGTTGAGTTGGTACACGCTTAGGCCAGTATCCCACAGCCACTCACCAATAGTTGAGGTAGTACACGCTGAGGCCAGTAACCCACAGCCACTCACCAATAGTTGAAGTGGTACATGCTGAGGTCAGTAACCCACAGCCACTCACCAATAGTTGAGGTGGTACATGCTGAGGTCAGTAACCCAAAGCCACTCACCAAAAGTTGAGGTGGTACACGCTGAGGCCAGTAACCCACAGTCACTCACCAATAGTTGAGGTGGTACACGCTGAGGCCAGTAACCGACAGCCACTCACCAAATGTTGAGGTAGTACATGCTGTGACCAGTAACCCAAAGCCACTCACCAAAGTGATCGAGGTTCGCGGTTTTTTATCCAGATAAACGTTTTGATGTTACTTTAAAACGTAATTACATTTAATTGAGAGTAGTGGTTTAATAATCCATTCCTCATCAACATCGCTTTCAATTTAATACGTTAATAGACCGCTGCGATTTGTCTGACTTGATTTAACATGAGTATGCGATCGTCATTTTTCCTCAGACTTGCATAATGCAATATTCTTGCAAGGCAAATGAATAAGACTTATTAGCTAATTGACTTTGTGGACACTCACGTGACTCTACACGACTGACCAATGGGATGAATAGGTACTCATAGAGCGTGTAACGCCCATCTTCAGCAATCCAGACATTTGAGACTGGGTGCGGTCTCTCAAAGAAATTGTTAAATTGAGCATTTAGCTTGATTACGAAATCGAGGCTCTTTGTCATGCGCCATTCTGACGAACTGGTTGGAACCAAAGGCTGACCTTTATCAGACTTGTCAAATTTAATCACATCACAGACAGCGTAATTGCAGAACGAGACACGATATTCAGCAAAATAAATCACATTACATCAAGCTACTTTTCACTGATGATTTAGTTAACATGATTTTACTGTTCGTTTGTTTCGAACTCCAAATCCCAAAAACCTCCCAGAAGCTTTACTACTCTAAGGGGTAACTAGCATCATTTGAAACTCATTATTTGTCAATACATGGATATCAGTACGAAACATATTTTCCAATATTTACCAGGAGAACGTAATTTCAATGATTTCCATTTGAGCAATATTTGCCACCCAAAACATACAAACTTTTTAACCATTTCCATTTAACAATTTTCAATTGTCGACATAGGTTATACTTATCGAGATCCAGTTAAATATGGAATGGCGGATTACACTGTAGGTGGTGTGTTCTGATAGAGAGTCATAGTCACTTTACTATAAAACCCAAATTTCTTTAGATTCAAAATAACAACGTTATTGAATTGAGTCTGTATGTAACGTACACGTAAAAATATAACGTTAACTTGTATTAGAGACATGGATTTTCACCTTGTCGACAGTCATGTTAGACATTAATATATTAAAGTAAGAAAGGTGTGACTGGTGGGGAGAGTAGTCATGTTGGAAGTGACTTGATTGATGGTGGTGGGTAGATATGTTGGATGTGACTAATGAGAAGAGTGGTCATGTTGGAAGTGACTTGACTGATGGTGATGGGTAGATATGAAGGAAGTGACTTGACTGATGGTGATGGGTAGATATGCTGGAAGTGACTTGACTGATGGTGGTGGGTAGATATGTTGGAAGTGACTTGACTGATGGTGATGGGTAGATATGTTGGATGTGGCTGATGGTGATGGGTAGATATGTTTGATGTGACTGATGGTGATGGGTAGATATGTTGGATGTGGCTGATGTTAATGGGTAGATATGTTGGATTTGACTGATGAGAAGAGTGGTCATGTTGGAAGTGACTTGACTGATGGTGATGGGTAGATATGTTGGATTTGACTGATGAGAAGAGTGGTCATGTTGGAAGTGACTTGACTGATGGTGATGGGTAGATATGTTTGATGTGACTGATGGTGATGGGTAGATATGTTGGATTTGACTGATCAGAAGAGTGGTCATGTTGGAAGTGACTTGACTGATGGTGATGGGTAGATATGTTGGATGTGACTGATGGTGATGGGTAGATATGTTGGATGTGGCTGATGGTGATGGGTAGATATGTTGGATGTGACTTGACTGATGATGATGGGTAGATATGTTGGATGTGGCTGATGGTGATGGGTAGATATGTTGGATATGACTGATGGTGATGGGTAGATATGTTGGATGTGACTGATGGTGATGGGTAGATATGTTGGATACGACTGAAGGTGATGGGTAGATATGTTGGAGTTGACTGATGGTGATGGGTAGATATGTTGGAGTTGACTGATAGTTATGGGTAGATATGTTGGAAGTGACTTGACTGAAGTTGATGGGTAGATATGTTGGATGTGACTTGACTGATGGTGATTGGTAGATATGTTGGATGTGACTGATGGTGATGGGTAGATATGTTGGATGTGACTAATGAGAAGAGTGGTCATGTTGGAAGTGACTTGACTGATGGTGATTGGTAGATATGTTGGATGTGACTGATGGTGATGGGTAGATATGTTGGATGTGACTGATGGTGATGGGTAGATATGTTGGATTTGACTGATGAGAAGAGTGGTCATGTTGGAAGTGACTTGACTGATGGTGATGGGTAGATATGTTGGATGTGACTGATGGTGATGGGTAGATATGTTGGATGTGACAAATTGTGATGGGTAGATATGTTGGATGTGACTGAAGGTGATGGGTAGATATGTTGGAGTTGACTGATGGTGATGGGTAGATATGTTGGATTTGACTGATGAGAAGAGTGGTCATGTTGGAAGTGACTTGACTGCTGGTGATGGGTAGATATGTTGGATGTGACTGATGGTGATGGGTAGATATGTTGGATGTGGCTGATGGTGATGGGTAGATATGTTGGATGTGGCTGATGGTGATCGGTAGATATGTTGGATGTGACTAATAAGAAGAGTGGTCATGTTGGAAGTGACTTGACTGATGGTGATGGGTAGATATGTTTGATGTGACTGATGGTGATGGGTAGATATGTTGGATTTGACTGATGAGAAGAGTGGTCATGTTGGAAGTGACTTGACTGATGGTGATGGGTAGATATATTGGATGTGACTGATGGTGATGGGTTGATATGTTGGATTTGACTGATGAGAAGAGTGGTCATGTTGGAAGTGACTTGACTGATGGTGATGGGTAGATATGTTGAATGTGACTGAAGGTGATGGGTAGATATGTTGGATGTGGCTGATGGTGATGGGTAGATATGTTGGATGTGGCTGATGGTGATGGGTAGATATGTTGGATGTGGCTGATGGTGATGGGTAGATATGTTGGATGTGACTAATGAGAAGAGTGGTCATGTTGGAAGTGCCTTGACTGATGGTGATGGGTAGATATGTTGGATGTGACTGATGGTGATGGGTAGATATGTTGGATGTGACTTGACTGATGGTGATAGGTAGATATGTTGGATGTGACTGAAGGTGATGGGTAGATATTTTGGATGTGACTTGACTGAATGTGATGGGTAGATATGTTGGATGTGACTAGACTGAAGGTGATGGGTAGATATGTTGGATGTTACTAATGAGAAGAGTGATCATGTTGGAAGTGACTTGGCTGATGGTGATGGTTAGATATGTTGGATAAGACTGATGGTGATGGGTAGATATGTTGGATGTGACTGATGGTTATGGATAGATATGTTGGATATGGCTGATGGTGATGGGTAGATATGTTGGGTTTTTACTGATGAGAAGAGTGGTCATGTTGGAAGTGACTTGGCGGATGGTGATGGGTAGATATGTTGGATGTGACTGATGGTGATTGGTAGATATGTTGGATGTGACTGATGGTGATGGGTAGATATGTTGAATGTGACTGATGGTGATGGGTAGATATGTTGGATGTGGCTGATGGTGATGGGTAGATATGTTGGATGTGGTTGATGGTAATGGGTAGATATGTTGGATGTGGCTGATGGTGATGGGTAGATATGTTGGATGTGGCTGATGGTGATGGGTAGATATGTTGGATGTGACTGATGGTGATGGGTAGATATGTTTGATGTGGCTGATGGTGATGGGTAGATATGTTGGATGTGGCTGATGGTGATGGGTAGATATGTTGGATGTGGCTGATGGTGATTGGTAGATATGTTGGATGTGGCTGATGGTGATCGGTAGATATGCTGGATGTGGCTGATGGTGATTGGTAGATATGTTGGATGTGACTAATAAGAAGAGTGGTCATGTAGGAAGTGACTTGACTGATGGTGATGGGTAGATATGTTGGATGTGACTGATGGTGATGGGTAGATATGTTGGATGTGGCTGATGGTGATGGGTAGATATGTTGGATGTGGCTGATGGTGATGGGTAGATATGTTGGATGTGACTAATGAGAAGAGTGCTCATGTTGGAAGTGACTTGACTGATGGTGATGGGTAGATATGTTGGATTTGACTGATGAGAAGAGTGGTTATGTTGGAAGTGACTTGACTGATGGTTATGTGTAGATATGTTGGATGTGACTTGACTAATGGTGATGGGTAGATATGTTGGATGTTACTTGACTGATGGTGATTGGTAGATTTGGTGGATGTGACTGATGGTGATGGGTATATATTATGGCTGTGACTGATGGTGATGGGTCGATATGTTGGATGTGACTGATGGTGATGGGTAGGTATGTTGGATGTGACTGATGGTGATGGGTAGATATGTTGGATGTGACTGATGGTGATGAGTAGATATGTTGGATGTGACTTGACTGATGGTGATGGGTAGATATGTTGGATGTGACTGATTGTGATGAGTAGATATGTTGGATGTGACTTGACAGATGGTGATGGGTAGATATGTTGGACTGGACTTGACTGATGGTGATGGGTAGATATGTTGGATGTGACTTGACTGGTGGTGATGGGTCGATATGTTGGATGTGACTTGACTGATGGTGATGGGTAGATATGTTGGATGTGACTGATTGTGATGAGTAGATATGTTGGATGTGACTTGACTGGTGGTGATGGGTCGATATGTTGGATGTGACTGATGGTGATGGGTAGATATGTTGGATGTGACATAACTGATGGTGATGGGTAGATATGTTGGACTGGACTTGACTGATGGTGATGGGTAGATATGTTGGATGTGACTTGACTGGTGGTGATGGGTCGATATGTTGGATGTGACTGATGGTGATGGATAGATATGTTGGATGTGACATGACTGATGGTGATGGGTAGATATGTTGGATGGGACTTGACTGATGGTGATGGGTAGATATGTTGGATGTGACTGATTGTGATGGGTAGATATGTTGGATGTGACTGATGGTGATGGGTAGATATGTTGGATGTGACTGATGGTGATGGGTAGATATGTTGCATGTGACTGATGGTGATGGGTAGATATGTTGGATGTGACTGATGGTGATGGGTCGATATGTTGGATGTGACTTGACTGATGGTAATGGGTCGATATGTTGGATGTGACTGATGGTGATGGGTAGATATGTTGGATGTGACATAACTGATGGTGATGGGTAGATATGTTGGACTGGACTTGACTGATGGTGATGGGTAGATATGTTGGATGTGACTTGACTGGTGGTGATGGGTCGATATGTTGGATGTGACTGATGGTGATGGGTCGATATGTTGGATGTGACTTGACTGATGGTGATGGGTCGATATGTTGGATGTGACTGATGGTGATGGGTAGATATGTTGGATGTGACATGACTGATGGTGATGGGTAGATATGTTGGATGGGACTTTAATGATGGTGATGGGTAGATATGTTGGATGTGACTTGACTGGTGGTGATGGGTCGATATGTTGGATGTGACTGATGGTGATGGGTCGATATGTTGGATGTGACTTGACTGATGGTGATGGGTAGATATGTTGGATGGGACTTGACTGATGGTGAGGGATAGATATGTTGGATGTGACTTGACTGATGGTGATGGTAGATATGTTGGATGTGACTGATGATAGGAATGCAGGATGGATGCATATGTCGTATCCCCGCATGGTGTCTGTATCGGATTTATCCACTACTGGTCTTATAATCTTGTAAGTGCAAAGTTTATGTTATGTTGCATTCATTAAAAGATCCACACATACTCAGAGTGACACTCAAAAACAGCCGAAGTAAGTACGACTACTTGCCACTACCCGATAATAATACTCTGGTAATATGGGAACAGTTCTCCTGTTCACTGTCCGGTGTGACTTAGGGGCGCGGGTCTAATGGGTTTCTCTACATTGCAAATCTCCACGATATTTAAATGTGTAGATCTAAATGTGGAAGGGTCAAGGACATATCGTTTTCACTGTGACAAATATGTTTGTCAGGAAAAACGAAGCAAATATTTATGTAACTGGACTCGATGCACTTAAATAGTACTGTCCGGCATAACAAATAAATAAGCATTTATTTTCCATTAAGCTATATGACGGGCGTCTGTGAAAAAATGAGTCTTGACCAGGCAATCCAGAAATATATGATGTAAGCAACAACCAGCTGTGTGATAGAGCCTGACCACCAAATCAAATTAAGTTGCCTCTTACAGCAGGCATAGGTTGCTTGGGACCTATTCTTACCCATACTCCCCACTGTGATGCCAACATCTGCTGGTCGTAAGGGCGAGTCCCAGATAACGACACTTGATCTCTAATTTTAGTGTCTGCAATCCACATCGTTTTTGGATTTTCTACTGTATCACTGTATCACTACTGTCCGGGTCAGCTTCAAACCGAACTCACTTTCGCACCAATGTATTTGAGAAATAGGATATTTCCCGCGGTAAGGAGTCTGAATCTCAACAACCACATTACTGACGGGATTCGACAACCAGGCGATATCATCCTGCGACCTGGTTCTACTCCGTGTAATGTACATACGTGTGGTGAATACTGAATATTGTTCTTTATGATATGAGCCGCGCACAGTCCTAGTCACTCACTTATCAAGAAAACCACATTACAGGTCAACAAAACAACACTGCATTCAGAAACAACTAGACAAAATAGGTGTACAAAAATCTAAGAAACAATCTTATCATGTTGAACCGAGTTATGATCCTTAACATACTTAAGCAGAATATTCTCAAAAAATGTTTACTTGAATATTTAAGTTGAAGTAATCAGACAGGGCGACTATATTGATGAGCCATTTCTGTCAAAACACCGTCCATTTTCAAGAAAAGATCTCACCAGAACCAGCAGACTGAAGGACATCAGTAATGACTTTTACATCACCAGCACAGCCGTTGAAGTGATTGCGCTTTGCAACGGATGATGGTGGAGTGTTTATTTCTACTTGGCGCTTTACTTATCTCACAAAGGTAGTGTTCTACCCATCCTGTACGTACACCTAGCTTTAGATCGATGGACCGATACAGGAATCACATTTAGAGGAAAGGCTGTGCCAGATAACTCCTGGTGCTTACCCCATGTATGTCAGTTGCCATTATGACCCATTTGGATAAGGAACCTCCGGTGTATATTGGATTTTAGCTAGGCTGTGCATTACATGGTCATTCCCCGGCACCTTTCTGGTGCTGCACCGCTGACGTCGTTGAAGGGTGTTAAATCCTATCAAGTCTAAGTCCCAGAATAACCTATTGCCACCGAGTGTTAAAGAGTAGTCCATGGTCAGTGACAGTGAGTTTAACTTTGCAATGAACAGGATTTCTGTAATTCACGACGTCCCTGCTCGGATGTTGAGGAAAGCACAACGTTCGGCAGATCTTTCATAATGTCTACTTTTGTGAAACCCCCATTCATGGACTTGGCGCTGACAAATGAACGGTCAGAATCAGGACGAATTTGGAATTTGAACCAACGAGCAACGGCTTAGTGATGGTTCCGAAGGTACCAACCAGCGCTGTGTCTCAATGACATAAACGCTTAGCAATATTTGCTCGTAGGCTAATCCGTTAAGACTAGTTCACGTACAGCAGTTGATGAATGTGGTTTTTCATGGCAATCTGTAATATCCACCCGTATCACATCTGAGGACAGCAAAATGGAATTCATACATTGTAACCATGTGACGAGTCGACGTTAAGTAATGAGCTTTATTTTGTAAAATACTCGCTTTATCGAATTTTACTTTAGGAATAACCATAGATCATTCACAAAACACACATATATTTTTTATTGGAATAGAACTAGAGTGATCTGCATTCTGATCCCCCGCACCAGGTACCTAACACCACTCTTATAAGTCATCATCTAGCGAGTCGACACTTGGTCGCCGCTTCATCCACAGACGTTACTGACGGCAATGTCGAACCGTGAGATAACCTCTTGTACGACGATAATCTCCGCATCGTTTTTGATCAAATTTGACACGCACGTAGATCTTGTAGATAAATGATTCCAAGGCAACGTCAATCCAGATTGGTCTATAGGAAAATAGTATTTGATCGAATATTTACTGAGTCTTTAACCAGATTACACGTTGATACTCTACTAGAATAAACGGCAATTTGTCCCTGAAGGACGTTTTGGCAGCTTTCGAAAGCTACGATCAACGCTGCCATGCTTAGAAATTCTGAGGAAAACAAATTCGATAATGTTGTTTAGCGTCGTTGAAATACACGCATTTATATTACAGATTATGCTCGTGTACGAGTAATAATTTGATTTGACTGAAGCTCAATTTAACTATTTATAGTGACGTAACTCGGTAAATAATGAAATTTCCTGGCAGCAGGAATGACCTGGTTCCAATGGCAGTCTGTCGATAATCTTTTCTTAACATCCGGAACAAGATATTCTACACAAGGTGTTGCAACATGTAAACACACACACACAACGACCACAATGCGGCTTGCAAATAACTTGCATATGAAAAGTGGAGAGATATTAGGGTACCCATGTGAGATACACAACCCAAAAGATACATTATTCTAAAAAAAGGTTCAAACGTGAAAGATATGGTGGGTTCCCATATGAACAAAATAACACAATTCCAAAAAGTCACAAACGTTAAAACATACCGAGATACTCATACGAGATACACAGCCTTAAGTTACACAATTAATAAACACAAACTTTGAGCTACACGCCAACGAGAAACAACCGTAAATACACATTATGATGCCCACAACAACTACACTTCAATGCGAGACACAACCGTAAAGACACATTGAGATGCCAACAAGAGTTATACGTCAAAGCGAGACACAACTGTAAATACACATTGAAATGCCCACAAGAGCTACACATCAAAGTGAGCCACAAGCGTAAAGACACATTGAGATGCCCACAAGAGCTACACGTCAAAGTGAGACACAACCGTGAAGACACATTGAGATGCCCACAAGAGCTACACGTCAAAGTGAGACACAACCATAAATACACATTGAAATGCCCACAAGAGCTACACGTCAAAGCGAAACACAACCGTATATACACATTGAGATGCCCACAAGAGCTACAAGTCAAAGTGAGACACAACCGTAAAGACACATTGAGATGCCCACAAGAGCTGCACATCAAAGTGAGACACAACTGTAAAGACACATTGAGATGCCCACAAGAGCTACACATCAGAGTGAGACACAACCATAAATACACATTGAGATGCCCACAAGAGCTACAAGTCAAAGTGAAACACAACCGTAAAGACACATTGAGATGCCCACAAGAGCTACAAGTCAAAGTGAAACACAACCGTGAAGACACATCGAGATGCCCACAAGAGCTACACGTGAAAGCGAAACACAACCGTAAATACACATTGAGATGCCCACAAGAGCTACACGTCAAAGTGAGACACAACTGTAAAGACACATTGAGATGCCCACAAGAGCTGCACATCAAAGTGAGACACAACTGTAAAGACACATTGAGATGCCCACAAGAGCTACACATCAGAGTGAGACACAACTGTAAAGACACATTGAAATGCCCACAAGAGCTACAAGTCAAAGTGAGACACAACCGTATAGACTCATTTAGATGCTCTCAAGAGCTACATATCAAAGCGAGACACAATCGTAAATACAAATTGAAATGCCCACAAGAGCTACACGTCAAAATGAGACACAACCATGAATACACATTGCAATGCCCACAAGAGCTACAAGTCAAAGTAAGACACAACCGTAAAGACACATTGAGATGCCCACAAGAGCTACACGTCAAAGTGAGACACAACCGTAAAGACACATTGAGATGCCCACAAGAGCTACACGTCAAAGCGAAACACAACCGTATATACACATTGAGATGCCCACAAGAGCTGCACATCAAAGTGAGACACAACTGTAAATACACATCGAGATGCCCACAAGAGCTACACGTCAAAGTGAGACACAACCGTAAAGACACATTGAGATGCCCACAAGAGCTACACGTCAAAGTGAGACACAACCGTAAATACACATTGAGATGCCCACAAGAGCTACACGTCACAGCGAGACACAACCGTAAAGACTCATTGAGATGCTCTCAAGAGCTACACATCAAAGCGAGACACAATCGTAAATACAAATTGAAATGCCCACAAGAGCTACAAGTCAAAGTGAGCCACAATCGTAAATACACATTGAGATACCCTCAAGAGCTACACGTCCAAGCGAGACACAACTGTAAATACACATTATGATGCCCATAAGAGCTACACATCATAGCGAGTCACAACCGTAAAGACACATTTAAATCTCCACAAGAGCTACAGTGCAACAAGAGACACAACCATAAAGACACATTTTCATACCCACAAGAGCTACACGTCAAAGCGAGACACAACCGCAAGAAACATTGAGATGCCCACAAGAGCTATACGTCAAAGCGAGACTCAACGTAAAGACATATTGAGATGCCGACAAGAGCTACGCGTCAAAGCGAAACATAACCGTAAAGACACATTGAGATGCCCACAAGAGCTACACATCAAAGCGAGACACAACCGTAAAGACACATTGAGATGCCCACAAGAGCTACACGTCAAAGTGAGACACAAACATTAAGACACATTGAGAACTAAACATCCACGGGTGAGACACGTGTATGTGAGAAACAAGAGACCATGCTACGAACCACGCAATATACATACGACAGACAGAAGGGAACACACACACACACACACACACACGCACGCACGCACGCACGCACGCACGCACGCACGCACGCACGCACGCAAGCACGCACGCACGCACACACACACACACACGACAAACACGTGCATGAAATACGAACATGCAAATAAAAAACGAACACATTAGGGTAGTTGGATGACGAATTAAAAAATACAACACAGGAAGAGCGTGTGAACCCATCTGGCTAGAGTTGCACAAGTTTCTAAGGCAATAATTATTTGTTTAAATCATAATTTCTAGATAATATAAATAATAATAATATATTGCCCCTATAAAAACTGGCACCCTTGTTCTGTCCCCTTATCTAGACTTGGTTGTTATACATCCATAAACTTATCATTCAGCAGAGCCTTGGAGCAAGGCTTCCATCACGCCTGCACTGGAATATGAGAGGTTATGAGATGTAATTCATAACAGGGATTGTCCGATATTCCCTTGCTTGTGGCAGTAATCTATATCGTGGGCTAGATGTCAATCACTAATGACAAGTGACACAACAACGCATTGGAGCCATCAGCGTCTCGCTCTGCAAATAGCGCTGCCTTCAGTGGACCTTCCACGAAAGGTCATAACACAATGCAACATTTATTTCGCCTATATCACTGAATCCCGCGGGAGGAGGGTAGGTGGCGGGAGTGAGAAGCCCAAGGGTATGATCAGATATTCTCAGATGATTTTGACCCCAAAATAAACTGTATGTGAACACATGGATAATGGGTTTCTATTTCAGTGCAAGGTAATCGGCACTATTCTGAAATGTAGAAAATGCGCAACTGACATGCATACATTATTGATTGCAATCAGTTGAGGGGATTAGTAAAGAATTGATTTTGAGGATTTAGTCAACGTTAATTATCTGCAGTGTCAATGTTTTTTTCGAGGACATCTTTGTGCATAAATAACGTTCAGTCAACACTGTACGTAACTAGAAACGACACAAGACAGTAGAACTGGGCGTCATACCTGGTACCCATGTAGAGCAACGAACACGAGCTTTTGGCGAGACCTTTAGCCGTTACTTGAGGTTTCTAAGTGCAAGTTAAAGCCGACATGGAAATACGACAGTCAACAACGACAATCACAACATCACCATCAACAACAACAACAACAACAACAACAACAACGACAACAACGGCAACACCAACATGTAAATACATGGCTTTGGCACAGAGGTCCATCCATGGAAAATGATAAATACAAAATTCCTGGAATAGGCCCGTGTACAGTCTGATCTTGTCAAATGGAATCATTTATATCATCGAATTTTCTATCCCTTTTGGCACCAATGTCATTGACAAGATTCAGACAAACATGGCAAATATGCGGTCCTCGCTTTCGAAAAGTCACACTTTCATCCCAAGTACCAAGTTGTCCGACTCCCCATTGCTCTCGGTGCCTTAGGTTTGGTACCTCCCAATCTGTTGACTGACATTGGGAGAGTACCCGGGTTTGCTACCAGGAATAAAATCTGGGTAATGCAGAAGGCTGGAGTGTTGGGGAGTCTTCACATTCTCCGAAAAGTTCTGGTTGGGTTTGAGTACGCAGCGCTTCCTGTGAGAAGTCCCATTCGCTTTCTGGGCTGCCTGTAGAAATCGCAAGAGCCCTGAGCTCATGATGAGCATAATCAGCCTGACTGTGCAAATATCACCCAAACCCTCTTTGCTGCATTTTTTTATCGGTACATTATAATAATAATAATAAATAAATAAAAACATAAACAAAAAACAAACAAAAACAATCGTTCCTAAAAAATACTGTTGGTGTAGGTATCAATTATACTGCAAAGAAATAATACATCACCGAGTTAATAAGCGAAAGGTTGTTTAAGGTACGTTTGAGTGTGCTACAACGCTGGCAATGCCCGAATGACATGCTTTGATGCAACGTACGTGACATACTCCCTGACCCCGACACCGAGGCAAGTAATTACCGGCAGAAATACAAGTTGCCTGATTTGCATTCTTTGGGAAAAACGTAACATCTTATGACATTTATCACTAACTGTGTCTGTTGTTTGAACTGTCGGGTGCTGACGTAACGGGTCGCATTCGGGC
The DNA here is from genome assembly GCF_023055435.1 of Haliotis rufescens. Taxonomy (NCBI): domain Eukaryota; kingdom Metazoa; phylum Mollusca; class Gastropoda; order Lepetellida; family Haliotidae; genus Haliotis; species Haliotis rufescens. The sequence goes on from NW_025964068.1 coordinate 4,174,082, forward strand.
GCTGTTCATTGGGGACTGCGGTTTCTGTGCGTCTACACTAAAGCATGCGTTAGGAGTGAGTGAGTGAGTATGGTTTTACGCCGCTTTTAGCAATATTCCAGCAATATCACGGCGGGAGACACCAGAAAAATGGGCTTCACACATTGTACCCATGTCAGGAATCGAACCCGGGTCTTCGGCGTGACGAGCGAACGCTTTAACCACTGGGCTACCCGACCGCCCCGCATGCGTTAGGGCGTTGACATTCTTAGAGGTGAGTGACGCTCCGGCTCCTTGTGGAAAGGTCGGCATTAATGGGGAATAGAATGGTCGCAATGATTAATGGGTATTGCCAATGGTCAAACTGTTATCTTGAGGAGATGTGTGTGGTGGTGGCGTGGTGCAGGGTGGGGTGGCAGTAACACGGAGATAGGGGTGATAAAAGGGTAGGGTGGGGTGGTAGTAGGACGGAGATAGGGGTGGCGATTGAGGTGTGGGGTGGGGTGGCAGTAGAACGGAGAAAGGGGTGGCGATGGAAGAGTAGGATAGGGTAGCAGTAGAGCGGAGAAAGGGGTGGCGATGGAAGTGTAGGGTGGGGTGGTAGTAGGACGGAGATGGGGGTGGCGATTGAGGTGTGGGGTGGGGTGGCAGTAGAACGGAGAAAGGGGTGGCGATGGAAGAGTAGGATAGGGTAGCAGTAGAGCGGAGAAAGGGGTGGCGATGGAAGTGTAGGGTGGGGTGGCAGTAGAACGGAGAAAGGGGTTGCGATGGAAATGTAGGATGGGGTGGCAGTAGAGCGGAGAAAGGGTTGGCGAAGGAAGTGTAGGGTGGGGTCGCAGTAGAGCTGGGAAAGGGGTGGCGATGGAAGTGTAGGGTGGGGAGGCAGTAGAACGGAGTAAGGGGTGGCGATGGAAATGTAGGATGGGGTGGCAGTAGAGCGGAGAAAGGGGTGGCGGTGGAAGTGTAGGATAGGGTAGCAGTAGAGCGGAGAAAGGGGTGGCGATGGAAGTGTAGGGTGGGGTAGCAGTAGGACGGAGAAAGGGGTGGCGATGGAAGTGTAGGGTGGGGTGTCAGTAGAGCGGAGAAAGGGGTGGCGGTGGAAGTGTAGGGTGGGGTCGCAGTAGAGCGGAGAAAGGGGTGGCGATGGAAGTGTAGGGTCGGGTAGCAGTAGAGCGGAGAAAGGGGTGGCGATGGAAGAGTAGAATAGGGTAGCAGTAGAACGGAGAAAGGGATGGCGATGGAAGTGTAGGGTCGGATGGCAGTAGAGCGGAGAAAGGGGTGGCGATGGAAGTGTAGGGTGGGGTAGCAGTAGAGCGGAGAAAGGGGTGGCGATGGAAGTGTAGGATAGGGTAGCAGTAGAGCGGAGAAAGGGGTGGCGATGGAAGTGTAGGGTCGGGTGGTAGTAGAGCGGAGAAAGGGGTGGCGATGGAAGTGTAGGGTGGGGTGTCAGTAGAGCGGAGAAAGGGGTGGCGATGGAAGTGTAGAGTCGGGTGGTAGTAGATCGGAGAAAGGGGTGGCGATGGAAGTGTAGGGTCGGGTGGCAGTAGAGCGGAGAAAGGGGTGGCGATGGAAGTGTAGGATGGGGTGGCAGTAGAACGGAGAAAGGGATGGCGATGGAAGTGTAGGGTGGGGTGGCAGTAGAGCGGAGAAAAGGGTGGCGATGGAAGTGTAGGGTGGGGTGGCAGTAGAGCGGAGAAAGGGGTGGAAAGAAGGTAGGGTGGGATTGCAGTAGGACGGAGAAAAGGGTGGTAGTGTGGAGTGGCAATAGAGCAGAGATGGGATGGTGGTGGGTTGGATTTGAGTTGTGGGCTTGATACAGACAACAGTTAGGAATGCACTTACTGACTGAAGCAAACAAGTCGTTCTTATTACTTCAAGGCGTGAAATACACTGCATATGATTGCTCATTCGGTACATGACGTATGTAAAACAATAGGGGTTAATGTGACGATGACAACACAGCTCAACCATCATTTACACATACAATTTGCTTGATTATAAAAAAACAAACTTTTGTGAGAACTGACACTACAATGTTGGCATGAAACCAATTATACCCTGACTTGACGTTAACACGTAGCTTTATTGTAAAAGTCAAACAGCGAGGATACATAAAAGGATGGCATGCATAGTCGCACTTGCATCTTCATGGCGTTGTAATCATTTTAGATCAACACTTGATGACTTCCATACACACCTATGATGCCATATTTCGTCGTGAGAGTCTGATTATGTGTTCGGCATGGAACTTGCAATTATTGCGTGCCAGAACACCGATTCTCACGTGCCACCTGTGATATTGAATCGGCTGTTAACTTTATCAGTGCCAAAGCAAAGAATCACTTTGGTTAAATTAGAAGAGACATTTTATCAAACAAAACTAGTTCGTTCACGGAATTCCCTCATAAATAGGGAGCCAGGAGCCCCCAGGACAGAGTGGAGCTAGAAACTGTATTGCAACTGTCATAGCATGTATTAATATTGTATATATAGGGCCTTTTATCGTGTACATGGGTAGGTTTTCGGCAACATCTTCAGGTATTGTTTTGTTGTGTTTACGACAAAGTAATGGATTCTTCTGAACTCTGTGTCCTGTAGTTAGTACTAATTTAACTAGTAACAGACAGACAGACACTAGTTTATTAATGACGCACATTTGTACATACATAGAACAGCCATGTACAAATAAATATTGATAAATTGCACCGAACCATTCAATTACGAGAGACAAATTATCATAAAATTAGTACAAATATGCTTTCAGGATGATATTGTAAAACGTTATCCATTAAAGATGCTCTCTGTGAATTAAAGAGACGACTATGGTAAATATAAAGCCCACATCGGCATCACTGAATATTATACAAAATCTGACGATATCAGGTTTATTTCAAAGATTGTGAGACTTCTGAGGTACACCTTTGAACCGACCGGTTTCCACTCGATTATGAGCCATGCCACACCTAAACTTGGCTTGTGCGGATCTATAGTTTCCATCATGGCATCTTACTAAAAACATAGTCTTCCGCATCATTTACTTGCTTGAAACATCGGTACATTCTCAATTTATTAAGCCTATTTCGACGCGCTCTTCCTTTCTTAACATACCACTGGGACAGGTAACATACTTATTCATACACCATTTATCTACCTGAGTATACAGAAAAGATGTATTTACCATACCTGCTGCGTCCATTCAGTGTTCGAAACAAGCGCCTCTCCGTAGGCCCGTGGCAGATAGATCAGGTGTCGGGTCCGTAGTTTAAAAGTTATATGGGTCCTTATGGCCAGCAGTTAATGTACGTGTCTTTTTATTTGTCACAATAAGCTGCATTTCATTTGTTTTAAAATGAGGCCTGAAGCGTTCAGTCGGGGCCTGCAGCTTCTAATGTATGTTGGTTATGATGGCAGCCTGGCAATTATTTTTATCTCGAAACTGCTTCCATTCCTATTTTTACAACCATTTACCTATCATCCCGGTAACAAAGTAAAACCTGAACATACGCGAGTAACAGTAAATGGGTGATTGTGGGTGACACAGTCGTCTAAGGCGCCGCAATTCGCTGTGTAGAGTTGCGTCCCTTGGAACACCTGTGATCGTGGGTTCGAATCCCGGTTCGGCCCATTTTGTCTCTAGGTTTGTCAGCACCATACCCGTGTTCGTTGGTTTCAGCAAAGTGGTAAACGTCTGAGATCTGTATCACTTCGGACCTTTCTCCCACATGAGGCTGACTTCCGTTATAACTTATAACGTGACATATCTTTTAAAGCGGCGTTAAGAGTACTCACTCACATGAATACTCTCTTCAAAATCAACTTCATTGGTATTAAGTGCTTTCTCTCTCGGGCAAGATCAATGTACCGGCAAAAGATATGTTCAAATTAAACTATCTACAGTTTCAATCAAGATTTCAAACAGAAACAACCATATTTCTTATCGATCAGCTGTCCGTAAACTGAACATGCCTTGGATCAAATCCCTACGGCTTATATTCAGATTCAATCTCGAAACTTGTCAGCGCTAATTAGGTTATAGAATTTCCGCCCAAGACGTTCGCGGGTTCTGAACAGCTAGATGATGATATAGGCTTTATTTGGATACATTTTGACAGGTGAAAGTATTCTAATAATAAGCGGAGACTTTCAGTTAATACTCTGCCTACTTGTATCAGCTTGTTGGAATAGGATCAATAATAGACTCTAGATTTGGCAATAATTGAAATATACATCGAGTCATGTCCTGCTGTAAATTTCGACTCATTTCATAAAGCATCATTACCCCAGCAATTTCCTCACTGGTTTTAAGAACGTCTGAGTAGATTTCTGGAAACCTCTCGGGGAAGTAAATTACGAAATGCTGCCCTTTCACTGTTTCCTTGACCTTTCGCAATATCAAACTCCATTTACAATTTCAAATCAACGCAGTGGGCTGTACAACATGTTCAGATATCACCAGCTATTGCTATTTAGGACGTGTAAAAAGTTATATTCTCTAAATCAATATTGATAATTTAAAACTTAAACTTAAAAATACAGTAAATACAAATTTTAGAATGATTAGAGAACAACACAACACCAATGTAGCAAAATTTGGCCTTCTACAAACACTTTCTTTTAGCTTTAAACTACCAAAAATAAGGCTACTAATTATAAGAAATGTGACAGCTATTTCCAAACCCTTTAACGCGGCAGAAAAACATTTGAAGAATTCTGACTGCGTTTAACGACGCCTGAGGATAACTTGAGTATTCTTGAAATACCAAGGAGCACTTGATTGAATAATTCCCAATGAATTCGACTTCGTAATTCAATTATGTAAAATCCAGCATTCTGCACCTTGTTTTGAGATGATCGAAACATTTGTCACGGTGGTACAACAAACTTGAATCGCTTTCAACTGGAGATAATTGCAATATTGATATACTCGCTTCATCAAACATAGACATTATTTCGGCGCCACGGATATAAAGGTTATAGGGTCAACCCACGCCATAGAAACACTCCTTATGGAGCTGTCCATATTCAGACACATATCCGCTGTACTATGAATTAATCATGTAGCTCAGTTCCCTAGGGTTATAGCAAAAATACACATACCGTTACGAGGCGATTTCCAAGTTGAAACGCAAAGGTTAACCCAGATATCGGTTCATACAGAACTGAATTGGGACATCAGTAAACGACCACACAAGATCAGAGAGTAATTAACAAATCATATTGAAGCACACAGTTTTAGGTTTACAATCACAAAAGGCAATACAACGGGTCACGTATATGTCAACAGCAAAAAGTGCACTAACGAATGTGAAGAATGTTTCACTGTTGAATGCATCAAACCACCCTCGTCTCGCTCGCAATATGGGTACAACCAGTCTTCTGATCCCGAAACTCCACCAACGATCAAGTCTGTCATGTGTGTTTACAACAATCAGGGGCGGTAACCCTCATCATACTTCCTGTTACAATTTGGCCATTACAACGCGACATTTTGCCAGCGTTTAATTCATTTATTGCCACTGTCAATTACCACCAAAAAGCTATAACAACCAGTTAGAAACATGACTTTCATTGCTCATAGAACTCTTTCGTTTTGCTTAAGTGGCACAGCTGTAGATATGAATATAGACGTTGTACACGAATTGACTAAAACCAAATCATGACAAAGTCTGTGTTTTTCCGTATTTCTGGTTGCAAGCAAAACTATTCTCGAGTTTCATACAATTGGTATCATCCGGGAGCTCGTTTAGTATTCTATATATATTACATTCCTTTCCTAGGTTTGGAAAGTTAAAGCACCAAATTTTCTAGCTAAATTATCTTTGCATGATTTTTGCAAATTATTTTGATAACGAGACATTTCGTATTGCGTATTCAAGAGGAATAAATACGTGCAACTTTACTGATTCGAAACATTTACAGGATGTAATGCTCACGATGCTGTGTTGTACAATGTCTTTGCGTTTGGTTATAACATAAACGTCTTTGATAAATACCAATGGTGTATAAAGCGTTCGCTCGTCACGCCAAAGGCCCGGGTTCGTTTCCTTAATGGGGACATTGTGTGAGGCACAATTCTGGTGTCCCCCGCCGTTATATTCCTGGAATATTGCTAAAAGCGGCGTAAAACACACTCACGCACTCTGAACAGAAAAGGTTTTGAACTGTTAGTAACTGCTATCGTTCAAACAAATACAATGACACTATAACCAGTGAACATTAACAAAAAGCGAATAGTGTATAAAAAGTCTGACAATGACAAAACTCAGCTTACGTGTTTACATGACTATCTGAGATACATTGTCATAATCCTAGGTATGATGCATCAGAGATGTGTTCTGACGGGGACCAGTCACGTTACCTCAGAGCGTGCGTACCGAAAACATAATTTTTGTCACTTCACATCTTCCCGAGGGAAGGGCGTTTACTGACTATAAACGGACGCATCAACTTACTTGAGCACCTTGATTAAAACATAAAAAGATTTGCAACTGGACTTTTATAGTCAGTTAACGCCCTTTGCCTCGGGGAGATGGTCATTTCAGGCACGGAGCTGGCCACACAATTATATGACAATAATTAAGGAAAGACGTTTATTATTTGCCAGAGTTCATAACAAACGTGTACGAAGCCTATAATCACAAATAACACAGATTCATATTTTACATTTGATTGCACCACATGTAAATGACGTTATGTGCAATGACACATGTTCACTGTAGAGTGCAGCCAAGTCAATAAGAATATCAACTCACGCTGCTTTGCTTGGTGTGATAAACAAGGAATTCAGAACACTCATGAAAAATCCTAATTCCACATGCCAACGTTCAAAGCATCAGGCGAAAACACAAACATATTGCTCTACTGCGAAAATACAAACATGTTTTGAATTTCGAAATCCATATGACGTAACCCATCTTGGCTATTGCCTGTGTTTACCTATGTTTGAGTATGTCGGATCTAGATACGATTAACTGTGCGATCCGGATCAGCTATCTAGCAAAATGGCAATACAACAGAAAACATACAGCATCATCATAAGTGGAAAACCGTGATCCTATTAGTGTACAAATGTTGTTAGGTGCCAACAGGGATATCGTGTGTCATGAGCGACATTTCGTTATAGCAATCTTACAGGTGCAGCTCTGTATGCAGCACTCAATCTAACCTACATGTTTATGTCGTGTGTAGAGCACTTTACACAGTGATCATTGTGTGGAGTTCGCCATCTAACCTATATGTGTATGTCGAGTGTAGGGTACTTTACACAGTGATCATTGTATGGTGTTCGCCATGTAGTATATCTATGTATCGATCGAGAGCACTTTACACAGTGATCATTGTATGGAGTTCGCCATCTAACCTATATGTATAAATCGATCGAGAGCACTTTACACAGTGATCATTGTATGGTGTTCGCCATGTAAGCTATATGTATATATCGATTGAGAGCACTTTACACAGTGATCATTGTATGGAGTTCGCCATCTAACCTATATGTATATGTCGATCGAGAGCACTTTACACAGTGATCATTGTATGGAGTTCGCCATCTAACCTATATGTATATGTCGATCGAGAGCACTTTACACAGTGATAATTGTATGGAGCTCGCCATCTAACCTAGATGTATATGTCGATTGAGAGCACTTTACACAGTGATCATTTGTATGGTGTTCGCCATGTAACCTGTATCTATGTATCGATCGAGAGCACTTTACACAGTGATCATTGTATGGAGTTCGCCATGTAACCTGTATCTATGTATCGATCGAGAGCACTTTACACAGTGATCATTGTATGGAGTTCGCCATCTAACCTATATGTATATATCGATCGAGAGCACTGTACACAGTGATCATTGTATGGAGTTCGCCATCTAACCTATATGTATATGTCAATCGAGAGCACTTTACACAGTGATAATTGTATGGAGTTCGCCATCTAACCTATATGTATATGTCGATCGAGAGCACTTTACACAGTGATAATTGTATGGAGTTCGCCATCTAACATATATGTATATGTCGATCGAGAGCACTTTACACAGTGATAATTGTATGGAGTTCGCCATCTAACCTAGATGTATATATCGATTGAGAGCACTTTACACAGTGATCATTGTATGGAGTTCGCCATGTAACCTATATGTATATATCGATTGAGAGCACTTTACACAGTGATCATTGTTTGGAGTTCGCCATCTAACCTATATGTATATATCGATCGAGAGCACTGTACACAGTGATCATTGTATGGAGTTCGCCATCTAACCTATATGTATATGTCAATCGAGAGCACTTTACACAGTGATGATTGTATGGAGTTCGCCATCTAACCTATATGTATATGTCGATCGAGAGCACTTTACACAGTGATAATTGTATGGAGTTCGCCATCTAACCTAGATGTATATGTCGATCGAGAGCACTTTACACAGTGATAATTGTATGGAGCTCGCCATCTAACCTAGATGTATATATCGATTGAGAGCACTTTACACAGTGATCATTGTATGGTGTTCGCCATGTAACCCGTATCTATGTATCGATCGAGAGCACTTTACACAGTGATCATTGTATGGAGTTCGCCATCTAACCTAGATGTATATATCGATTGAGAGCACTTTACACAGTGATCATTGTATGGAGTTCGCCATCTAACCTATATGTATATATCGATCGAGAGCACTTTACACAGTGATCATTGTATGGAGTTCGCCATCTAACCTAGATGTATATATCGATTGAGAGCACTTTACACAGTGATCATTGTATGGAGTTTGCCATGTAACCTATATGTATATATCGATTGAGAGCACTTTACACAGTGATCATTGTTTGGAGAGCGCCATCTAACCTATATGTATATGTCGATCGAGAGCACTTTACACAGTGATCATTGTATGGAGTTCGCCATCTAACCTATATGTATATGTCGATCGAGAGCACTTTACACAGTGATAATTGTATGGAGCTCGCCATCTAACCTAGATGTATATATCGATTGAGAGCACTTTACACAGTGATCATTGTATGGTGTTCGCCATGTAACCTGTATCTATGTATCGATCGAGAGCACTTTACACAGTGATCATTGTATGGAGTTCGCCATCTAACCTAGATGTATATATCGATTGAGAGCACTTTACACAGTGATCATTGTATGGAGTTCGCCATCTAACCTATATGTATGTATCGATTGAGAGCACTTTACACAGTGATCATTGTATGGAGTTCGCCATCTAAGCTATATGTATGTATCGATCGAAAGCACTTTACACAATGATCGTTGTTTGGAGTTCGCCATCTAACCTATATGTATATATCGATTGACAGCACTTTACACAGTGATCGTTGTTTGGAGTTCGCCATCTAACCTATATGTATGTATCGATCGAGAGCACTTTACACAGTGATCGTTGTTTGGAGTTCGCCATGTAACCTATATGTGTATGTCGAGTGTAGAGCACTTTACACAGTGATCATTGTTTGGAGTTCGCCATGTAATGTAAATATATATGTATCGATCGAGAGCACTTTACACAGTGATCATTGTATGGAGCTCGCCATATAACCTATATGTGTATGTCAAGTGTAGAGCACTTTACACAGTGATCATTGTATGGAGTTCGCCATGTAACCTATATGTATGTATCGATCGAGAGAACTTTACACAGTGATGATTGTATGGAGTTCGCCATGTAACTGGGATATTTCGTATTCATGAAGTCGATGATAATTTCCTTCCTTCAGCAGTAGTTCTATTCTTGTACAGCTTCTAAATTGATATGTACGTCATTCACATGGTTTGTAAATCGAACAAAGTAAGCCCTTAGTGTAACTCTCGAACTGAAACACACACGTCTTCGTAGCTACACGTTCAATCAACCATACGTTTATTGTACAGATAGATAGTTATAAGAGTGATTGGCAATGGTATTTCGAGCGAATTTGCATCTTTTGGGCGAGTGAAGTGGCATTGTTGTGCGTTCTTTTTTTCTAGTTTCATGCTTCGGAGTCCGTTGTTCGGGAAAATATTCGTTTGTTCGTGTTTCGGACATTGACAGCAGTTAAGATGACTTTCTACCTTGAAGATCTCGATTCAGTGGTATACGGTGACATATGCTTTTATAGATACAGTAAAATAGGTTTTATACCTTTGTCTCAACTCTGTACGTCTTCAGCAACCCGTTCTTGTCGTAAGAGGCGACTAATGGCATCAGGTGTTCAGACTTGCTGACCTGGTTGATTCATGTCATCGTATCCCAATTGCCGGGATCGATGCTCATTATGACAAACACTGGATTATCTGGTCCAGACTCGATTATTTACAGACCGCCGTCATATTGCCGAGTGCGGCGTTTAACAACAAACAAACAGAACAAACAAACTGTACCAGGTACTGAGAATTTGCGACTTCATGTATATCTCAAACATAGTTTTTGTTATTGTTGAATGCGATGAATTTAGAATAACATGATTGATTATGGGCACATGGTGAATGCAACATCTGTGACAACTGTAGCATTGGGGCACATGATGGGTGCAACATCTGTGAAAACTGTAGAATTTGGACACATGATGAGTGCAACATCTGTGACAACTGTAGAATTGGTACACATGATGGGTGCAACATCTGTGAAAACTGTAGAATTGGGACACATGATGAGTGCAACATCTGTGACAACTGTAGAATTGGTACACATGATGGGTGCAACATCTGTGACAACTGTAGAATTGGGACACATGATGAGTGCAACATCTGTGACAACTGTAGAATTGGTACACATGATGGGTGCAACATCTGTGACAACTGTAGAATTGGGACATATGATGAGTGCAACATCTGTGACAACTGTAGAATTGGTACACATGATGGGTGCAACATCTGTGACAACTGTAGAATTGGGACACATGATGAGTGCAACATCTGTGACAACTGTAGAATTTGGGCACATGATGAGTGCAACATCTGTGACAACTGTAGATTTTGGGCACATGATGAGTGCAACATCTGTGACAACTGTAGCATTTGGGCACATGATGAAGATATGTGACAAATAAAGCCTTTGGCGTCTAAATGTCTCACTTCTCAGGAATCGTAATAACATTGTTGCAAATTTCACATTCATATTGCGTTTTGATTTCCCAACTCGACACATAAAAACATTTCAGGATCTGTTTTCGTAAACTTATTTAGGTTGAAACTGTGTAATTGATCTTACTGTATGTTGAATGTGTTGTTATGACAAGAAACAGATTATTTTGTCTTTGTTGGACAGATTAAATGCTATATCTCATCACAAAAATGTTTTCATTGGATACGAATACGCCAATATAACCTAATGAGGTCCACCTTGTTTCTGATTGGTCATATTTCAAGTATAACAGAAACACTAATGATTAACATAAAAAACTTGAACAATAATTGTCATTTGCTCGAGAGGCTTCGCTCGTGTTGCCACATTTAACCGAACCCAGTTCCTGTAACACTGAACTCCTGGTCTTGGCACGTCAGTAAATCGACGAAAAAGAACATGACAACAGATGGTCAATCACTGCAATGCTGTCGTAGTTGTAATCACTGATAGGCATGGCGATGGTCAAGTAAGTGTGAAAAGGCATGCTGACACACGAGTTATGAGCATAGTGACACTAGATATTACTGAAACCTGAGTTTGTCATCACAAAACAATCGGGCGTAATACTTCTTCAGAAAATGCCTGCTTTATAAGAATCATAAACATTTCTCATAACGATAAAAATAACAGCAATACTGACGATGATAGTAATGGTGATGATGACAGCAATAAGGAAAACGACAAAAACACCTAAAATGATAATATCAAAGATTTTGATAATTAGCGCAGGGATATCGATTCCCAGTGTAGGAATACATTACCATTAGTTACTTAAAGCCATACATATACTCACTCATACATCAACCGATGTGCTCCCCAGAGACCGACGACGGGTCTCAGTCAGGGTCATGTGATGTTGCGGGAATGTCTGTGCCATTAATAGAGGCAAATAATGCGTCCCTGATACTCTTTGCATGCAAATGTGATACTGTAGTCCACAGAGACGTTCGCGTTGACGCTTTTGTTTTTTAACTGATGTTTTTTCCATGTCGAATTATTCAAGAAGGTACTCACAAGGGATAATTCCTGACATTTCCTGTTTAAAATACAATTGATCCTAAATGTTTTGTTCAGCAAGAAGTGCACCAGGTGGCAAGGCCCTGAACTGCAAAAAAAAAAGTTGTCTGATAAGCTTTGATGAGTTTCAGTGTCCTTAGGATTGTACGCATGTGGTAGTTGTAAACTTTAAGTTGACAAAAAAATGAGGCTGTCTGGAGCCATCACAGACAACATTATCCTCTTCCTGTCTTCAGCTAAAACATCTGGCCAGGGTACAAATTGGTTAACATGTTTTATCTACGAGAGAAATGCAATTCATAAGTGCTTTTCAAATATACTCATGCTCATAATTATAGTCACTCTTATACTAAGACGCATATATCTAGGGGGTAGCAATATTATGAACATGTGTATCCCAGAAGACTCCACATACAATCATAACATCTTGTACTTTGGGCCGGTGGCCTTCATTCTGTGAATAAAGAATCTGAGCCCCGTTTCACAAAGAGATCGTAACCCTACGACAATCGTGATACATATGTCGAACAACGTCGAGCATACATGGAGTTTACAATGTTTCTTACGAATTCGTGACTCCATCTCCAGGATGATATGTACTCAAGTGTGACTCTCCCTCGCACACACATGCACAGGGACACACACAGACACACATACATAGAAACAGACTCAAACACACACACCTACACAAAGACACAAAGCCATAAACACATGTGTTATTTGCTTGTTTGAGATACGCCTAAGTACGTTGGTCAAGGATAATTAAAATCATGCAATGTGTCATAAAATACCATCTATGTCTGGATGCGTGACGTCGCCTGACATCATTGACATAGTTGCGAGTACTTCGGTAGTTATTTTTTAGAACTTCACAGCCATCGGAGATATCCATTAATCTGTAACAACAGAATGAATGTAAAGAAGTTAAACTTTAAGAAGGCTATTTATATACTACTCAAAAGAAGTTAAGGATCACCCGATTCTTTCATAATGGTAAAGTTAATCTGTCATGACATGAGAGATTAGCTATAGTAATATGAAAGAATCAGGCGATCCTTAACTACTTTTGAGTAGTATATATTCAATGTAAGACATTCTTTTCTGCAATGTACACGATAAATTAACATCAATGACAATTTCAGAATCGTGTTCTTTGTCTAATACAGACTTAAGAGACGTGCACGTACATGCACGTAGACTTATCGTAATCGTACATTGGATTGATTCTCAGGAATTCTTAATGACACAAATAATGTAGTCGTGTTTCCTAATCATCAGCATATGACATTATGAACGTGGCCTCCAGAACATCAGGGGATAATTTAAAGAAAACTGTTATGAGCCGTGATACTGTTATTGATTCCTTTGTTCGACCAACATTCATTCGAACGTGAGACAAGGCAGGCTGAAAAACGACGGACGTAAACGTGCTCAGTCATTGGCTAATGATGTTTGAGATGTGACACGGATAAAGTCTTCACATGGGTAGATCGTGTCCTACCATGGACTGTTTGTATCACGTTTTTAGTTAGTGTTCGTCGTGACTATTGTCTGGCCACTTATTACGTATATGACATACACACAGACTGGTTGGATGCATCAACAGGTTGTAACAGACAAAAGCGAAACGGGATTAAAAAACATATCCTCAATACTTCGTGCTTTCATGTTATAACTAAATCGCTCATGGATGATAAATGTATACAATAGTATCTTTATTGTTCTTCGTAATTATTACTGCAAACCTGTTGTTACGAACCTTCATATTCGCATGTATGTAAACATAGTACATGGAAATTTGGTTGCAATGTTCTGCAGGTTTTGCTGCATGTGGTAATTTGAAATCTCTGTCTTTATATAATAATATAATTTGTATGGAACGTTGATAATAATAGCATTAGAAATAGGGTAAATAGATGACATATTACAATAGTGATATCTTCTGGGAAAAATACAACAAAACATAAAACAGTATAAACTGCAAATCTTATTTTCTGATAACGTTTTGTATTCTTTTAACGCAAGTTTGCTTCAAATGGGTTACACATGCCTGCGTTGTACGCCTGAAGAAAGAATATCATGCATATGTATATATTCGACTTTTGGTGTTGAAAACGCAATATGAGAAAACATAAAAGTGATACTTCACAGGAATGTAGAAACACTTAAACAGGAACAACTGTCACCCTGTCCTATTGGCACTGTGGTTTTCTGACTTCGATGTATATTAAATATATATAGAGCATAACAAATGTGGCCCGACACAAACAGGCTCCCGCCATACTTGTGGATTATGAAGGTGATAATGATAAAACAAATTAGATAGGATCAAAGAACATGTACCCGCTGGATGACAAGTTAATAATTTTCAAGAAATTACCAAAAATGTACAAGAATGACATGTGACATCACTACCCGTGACCAACTTTTACAAAATGGCTTGATCACTGACAACAGTATGCGGGATTTTCAGAGGAGCATTTTCGTTGTTGAGCGATCGTATATACAAAAATGTGGCACGAGATTAGTCAACATCAATCTGACAATCTGCGTACTGTGTTTTGTTTTCATGTTGTCCAATGTAACCAAGAGATCATGGGTCAGAAATGCAGATAACTACTGTCGTCGTTATGCATGATTTGCGTCAGCCATGGCGTTACATCAATCTCCTTAAAATCAGATCTTTGTTCTCGCTTCTGTTTAGCGGCAGCGAGAACTAAGGTCTGATTTTAATGAGATTGGGCGTTACACAGGGCGGAAACGATTACGATTTCTGTTGCTTTTACCTGATCATTGTAACGTATTATTATATTTTCAATTCCATAATTCGTACCACGATACTCTTCCAATGAAAATATTCTCAAATGCATGAGCCAATGTATGCAACAATTAGACGAATGGATCTCTCAAAATAGGAGAAAATGCTATGCAGTGTAAATTCTTAATTTTGCTTTGTTTTCATTTGAAACAAGTACAGTTTTCCGAGCATAGCGTTAGTTTCCACACCTAGTGTTTTTCTCTTCATTTCATCTAGATAATTTGTATTGATGACAAAGACCATTTGTCTTTCGATTCTAAAATGTAGGAGGAATTCAGGGATGAATGTATCGCAGCTGAGTTTGGAATATACGTGATCTAATAGGCGTCACATAACCGGCATGCGTGAAAGGGGATTGTCTAGATATGGCGTTCGTGTTTGCATATTTTCCAAAACCATGTATGTCAATGCGGCATTCAGGGGTTCTAAAGCCATAACGTTCAACACATGTAAGGACGTAGGTGATTTCGACTAAAATATTACGATCAGGAAAGTAGTCCGTCATAATCTGACCATCATCACCAGGGATTAGCTAATCACGGCCCTGGAATTCGATCTCACACATACGTGTATGTTTAATACCATGTAAAATGGGTGTCTCACCCACAGGTGTGTAAGAAATGTTGATATCAAAGTGTGACCTCGTTCATAATGTGACGTCGAACCGCGTTGATCGTGGCTCATGTTATCAACCAATGGGTTGTCTCGGATATTTAATGTGGCCATGGTATAGCTGCAGCATGCATGTAGAACGACGATGAGCAAGATTCACTGATGTGAGTTGTTAGATTACCATGTACACCATTTTCACAAACAGTCAGAAGTCGCAGAGAAAGCAAGATACAAACAAATGGAGAGAAGAAATCAGTAAAACTTTAAGAGCATTCATATTTGAATCAATGTGACCGACATAATCGCAACGCTTCAAGAAAGAATAGTAGAATCTGACTACACTGATACTGTGAAATAATTGCAATTCTTACTCACAAACAACTATTCTTGTGTTTTTAAATCCTTGTTGGGTTAATATCGTAGATTTAAACGTGGCAATAATTTGCTTTGGACGATGCTGTGACATATGCACATGGAATGGCATTGTAGGCACCACCGATACCAGAATGGAAGAAAGGAGAACATTCAAACAAGCCATACACATGTAAAATGGGCAGGAAAAAAAATGTATAATGAGAGAATGCACAATCGACTTGTCGAAATGACCATTACTATTAAGCATTGATAAGGAGTTTTAAAAAAGTAAACTGGTTTGTTT
This sequence comes from Haliotis rufescens, assembly GCF_023055435.1. Classification (NCBI taxonomy): domain Eukaryota; kingdom Metazoa; phylum Mollusca; class Gastropoda; order Lepetellida; family Haliotidae; genus Haliotis; species Haliotis rufescens. The sequence goes on from NW_025964068.1 coordinate 4,190,306, forward strand.
TCTTGGTACAATATCCGGGGTTTTTAGACCGCCCGTATAGACTGTCTGAGTATCTAATTCAGGAGGTCAGAAATACACCTTTGTCAGGATCACTAAATATCGTTTAAATTGACAGAGTAGAAAGAGGCGGTTTGTCAGCATATGCCACAATATCGGTATTTGCATATCAACAAAGTCGGGCTAAAACACCAGTCTCCTTACTAATGCCCATCTATTGTCGGAATCACAATGCTGGCCTGCAATGACGTCTGAATGTGCCTCATGATGCGTTAGCATACCAAATTAAATCCAGAAAATTGATTACAAACACGTCGAAACCTCGTCAGATTTGTGTTTAGGACATTTACATCCTTCCACTCAGAGGTTAGGTCCGGAAATTGCCCCGAATACCGTCGTGCACATCAAACAAGTGATGCTGACAGCCACCGACTTCGGTTGTACAGCCCTACGTCGCTGGTACTGAGTATGAGGGCTGGCCCAGCAACCAGTTTGTACACCGCAAGCGAAACTGTATGATTAGTAACGTATTTCTGCAGGCAAAGCAATTATAAGTTTCAACACCTCTCCCGCTTTTTCATGAGTCTGACCCGTGCAGTTGAAAGTGATCATGTTCGAGTGTACTGGAAACATGCGGTGATACGCCGGTGATAAAGCCGGTTCATCTCCGCCAGAACGGAGAGACCAGTGCATTCTGTAGGTCAGTGAGACGACTTCTCCGAGTGCTCAAGCGTCAATGAAAGTTGCCCAACATCGGATGCCTAAACCTAACATAATCTTATACGCACCCGTACCACAACCTTCAGAAACAAAACTTACAGTACAGGCTATAACAACAATGGATGTGGTATTTTTATGTTTTATGTTTTATCATCATGAATATGCGTTTGAATATAAAAGGCTCCGTTCCTCATACAGTTATATACAGTACAGGAAGTCTTTGCGTGAAATTTCATTACCGTACAATGGTGGTCTGATTTCATAACTTTCGCAGTTTTCTTTCATGTTATAGTTTTTGAACTTCGGTAGAAACTGAAAATTACCTTTCATTTTGTTCTGAGACATTATAGGAATTAGACAAGTGAACCGTTTCGTTTAGAATGAGTAAGTTTATTGCTTTGAAACATTATCCAGTTTCATGTCTGCATTCTACACGGCGAATTGCGATATCGTGTCTATGTTTTGAATTTATAACAGCACTGATGTAGAAATAAGCCTGAAAGGTTTCAAAGATGCGTATTTCTAGAATTTGAACAACAGCAAGTCTTTGCCCAAGTCGAAATTGTGTAAGACAAAATATGTTTGTCTGACATTTCAATCTCCTTATTAGCGGATCCTGATACGTCTAAGGGACGCACTTCCTCACAGTTATTTCTCGCACCACCACCACCACCTGAGCCACTGTTGCCTGGAGCAAAATGGCCAAATTAGAAAAATTACGTCCTCCAGCAGACAAAGTTCACTGTACTACGACAGTTACATAGCTCTCTTATAGTGGTAGATTCATGTTACCAACTATTGAGACTAATCTGTATTAGAGATGGCGGCGACGTAAAATCGTGTTTGAGTTTGTATTTAAGTCCAACGGATTTAGCTGCAAGAGCGTTTCAAATGAAGCGGACTCCTTCTGAAGAATAGCCTCGAGTTGGTCATTGCAAACATGAAGGACAATCCCCACTCTGCTTTTGCCCCGGTGTCGGTTTTGGGATATCTTTTGATTCAATAGACGCTTCACCAACACTGGAGATGTGCAATTAGATTATCCTTGATGTTTGCCCATAAACATGGCTGTCACGGTGCCCTCAGAGAACCGACAAGAGTGTGCAGAAGGGGTGGGCGTATGTAGTTAGTTAAAGTGATAGCAAAACGCCATAAGAGTTTTCTTATATTACGTTATGGTAATCAGGTAAATAGATGTTTTTGCATCTACGTCTACGTTTGTAGATTTTGAAGGGCCCATAAAAAATTGATAAGAAAAACATGGTTATCTGTCAATGTGCCATATGGTACCACGGGTAAAGTGGTCACTGTGATATAAAATGCGTTTTCTGAGATAGTCACTGTGCTATTAAGTACTAAGCTAAAGTGGCAAATGTGCTATAAACTGCTATTGGCTGAGATGGTCAATGTGCTATAAAGCACTAAAGCTGAAATGATCACTGAGCTATGAAGCATTTTGGCTGAAGTCACTGATGTATTAAGAACTACTGGCTAAAATGGTCACTGTACTGTAAACTACTATGTCTGAGACGGTAACTGTGCTATAAAGTACTACTGGCTGAGATGGTCACTGTGCTGGAAAGTACTATTTGCTGAGATGGTTACTGTGCTATAAAGTACTATTGTCTGAGATGGTAACTGTGCTATAAAGTACTATTGGCTGAGATGGTAACTGTGCTATAAAGTACTACTGGCTGAGATGGTCACTGTGCTATAAAGTACTATTTGCTGAGATGGTTACTGTGCTATAAAGTACTATTGTCTGAGATGGTTACTGTGCTATAGAGTACTATTGTCTGAGATGGTCACTGTGCTATAAAGTACTACTGGCTGAAACGGTAACTGTGCTATTAAGTACTATTGGCTGAGATGGTCACTGTGCTATAATGTACCATTGGCTGAGATGGTTACTGTGCTATTAAGTACTTTTAGCTGAAATGGTCACTGTGCTATAGTGTACCATTGGCTGAGATGGTCACTGTGCTATAATGTACCATTAGCTGACATGGTCATTTTGCTAAAAGGTACTACTGGCTGCTATGGTCACTGTGCTATGAAGTACAATTAACTGAGATGGTCACTGTGCTATAAAGTACTATTGTCTGAGATGGTAACTGTGCTATTGAGTAGTACTGGCTGAGATGGTAACTGTGCTATAAAGTACTATTGGCTGAGATGACCACTGTGCTATTAAGTACTATTAGCTGAGATGGTTACTGTGCTATAGAGTAATACTGGCTGAGATGGTCACTGTGCTATAGAGTACTACTGCTGCGATGGTCACTGTGCTATGAAGTACTATTAGCTGAGATGGTTACTGTGCTATAAAGTACTACTGGCTGAGATGGTAACTGTGCAAAAATGTACTACTGGCTGAGATGGTCACTGTGCTATAAAGTACAACTGGCTGAGATGGTCACTGTGCTATAAAGTACTCTTGACTGAGGTGTTCACTGTGCTGTAAAGTAATATTACCGGAGGTTGTAACTGTGCTATAAAGTACTATGACTGAGATGGTCACTGTGCTATAAAGCACTACAAGCTGATATGGTCACTGCGCTATAGAGTACAACTGGCTGAGATGGTCACTGTGCTAAAAAGTACTATTAGCTGAGATGGCCACTGTGCTATAAAGTACTATTAGCTGAGATGGTAACTGTGCTGTAGAGTACTACTGGCTGAGATGGTCACAGTGCAAAAATGTACTACTGGCTGAGATGGTTACTGACCTATAAAGTACTACTGGCTGAGGTGATCACTGTGCTGTAAGGTAATATTAGCCGAGGTGGTATCTGTGCTATGAAGTACTATGACTGTGATGGTCACTGTGCTATAAAGTACTACTAGCTGAGATAGTCATTGTGCTGTAGAGTACTACTGGCTGAGATGGTCACTCTGCTAGAATGTACTACTGGCTGAGATGGTCACTGTGCTATAAAGTACTACTGGCTGAGATGTTAACTGTGCTGTAGAGTACTACTGGCTGAGATGGTCACTCTGCTAGAATGTATCACTGGCTGAGATGGACACTGTGCTTTAAAGTACTATGAGCTGAGATGGTCACTGTGTTATAAAGTACAATAACTGAGATGGTAACTGTGCTATAAAGTACTACTGGCTGAGATGGTCACTGTGCTATGAAGTACTATGACTGAGATGGTCACTTTGCTATAAAGTACAATTATCTGAGATGGTCACTGTGCTATAAAGTACTACTGGCTGAGATGGTAACTGTGCTATTAAGTACTACTGGCTGAGATGGTAACTGTGCTATAAAGTACTATTGGCTGAGATGACCACTGTGCTATTAAGTACTATTAGCTGAGATGATTACTGTGCTATAAAGTACTACTGGCTGAGATGGTAACTGTGCTATAGAGTACTACTGGCTTAGATGGTCACTGTGCTATGAAGTACTATTAGCTGAGATTGTAACTTTGCAAAAATGTACTACTGGCTGAGATGGTCATTGTGCTATAAAGTACTACTGGCTGAGATGGTCACTGTGCTATAAAGTACTCTTGACTGAGGTGTTCACTGTGCTGTAAAGTAATATGACCGGAGGTTGTAACTGTGCTATAAAGTAGTATGACTGTGATGGTCACTTTGCTATAAAGCACTACTAGCTGATATTATCACTGTGCTACAGAGTACAACTGGCTGAGATGGTCACTGTGCTAAAAAGTACTATTAGCTGAGATGGTCACTGTGCTATAAAGTACAATAACTGAGATGGTCACTGTGCTATAAAGTAAAACTGGGTGAGATGGTAACTGTGCTGTAGAGTACTACTGGCTGAGATTGTCACAGTGCAAAAATGTACTACTGGCTGAGATGGTTACTGACCTATAAAGAACTACTGGCTGAGGTGTTCACTGTGCTGTAAGGTAATATTAGCGGAGGTGGTATCTGTGCTATAAAGTACTATGACTGTGATGGTCACTGTGCTATAAAGTACTACTAGCTGAGATAGTCATTGTGCTATAGAGTACTACTGGCTGAGATGGTCACTCTGCTAGAATGTATCACTGGCTAAGATGGACACTGTGCTATAAAGTACTATTAGCTGAGATGGTCACTGTGTTATAAAGTACAATTACTGAGATGGTCACTGTGTTATAAAGTACTACTGGCTGAGATGGTCACTGTGCTATGAAGTAATATGACTGAGATCGTCACTTTGCTATAAAGTACTACTGGCTGAGATGGTAACTGTGCTATAAAGTACTACTGGCTTTGATGGTCTCTGTGCTAAAATGTACAACTGGCTTAGATGGTCACTGTGCGATAGAGTACTACTGGCTTAGATGGTCACTGTGCTATGAAGTACTATTAGCTGAGATGGTAACTGTGCAAAAATGTACTACTGGCTGAGATGGTCACAGTGCAAAAATGTAGTACTGGCTGAGATGGTTACTGACCTATAAAGTACTACTGGTTGAGGTGATCACTGTGCTGTAAGGTAATATTAGCGGAGGTGGTATCTGTGCTACAAAGTACTATGACTGTGATGGTCACTTTGCTATAAAGTACAATTATCTGAGATGGTCACTGTGCTATAAAGTACTACTGGCTGAGATGGTAACTGTGCTATTAAGTACTACTGGCTTAGATGGTAACTGTGCTATAAAGTACTATTGGCTGAGATGACCACTGTGCTATTAAGTACTATTAGCTGAGATGATTACTGTGCTATAAAGTACTACTGGCTGAGATGGTAACTGTGCTATAGAGTACTACTGGCTTAGATGGTCACTGTGCTATGAAGTACTATTAGCTGAGATGGTAACTGTGCAAAAATGTACTACTGGCTGAGATGGTCACAGTGCAAAAATGTACTACTGGCTAAGATGGTTACTGACCTATAAAGTACTACTGGCTGAGATGATCACTGTGCTGTAAGGTAATATTAGCGGAGGTGGTATCTGTGCTATAAAGTACTATGACTGTGATGGTCACTGTGCTATAAAGTACTACTAGCTGAGATAGTCATTGTGCTGTAGAGTACTACTGGCTGAGATGGTCACTCTGCTAGAATGTACTACTGGCTGAGATGGTCACTGTGCTATAAAGTACTACTGGCTGAGATGTTAACTGTGCTGTAGAGTACTACTGGCTGAGATGGTCACTCTGCTAGAATGTATCACTGGCTGAGATGGACACTGTGCTTTAAAGTACTATGAGCTGAGATGGTCACTGTGTTATAAAGTACAATAACTGAGATGGTAACTGTGCTATAAAGTACTACTCGCTGAGATGGTCACTGTGCTATGAAGTACTATGACTGAGATGGTCACTTTGCTATAAAGTACAATTATCTGAGATGGTCACTGTGCTATAAAGTACTACTGGCTGAGATGGTAACTGTGCTATAAAGTACTATTGGCTGAGATGACCACTGTGCTATTAAGTACTATTAGCTGAGATGATTACTGTGCTATAAAGTACTACTGGCTGAGATGGTAACTGTGCTATGAAGTACTATTAGCTGAGATGGTAACTTTGCAAAAATGTACTACTGGCTGAGATGGTCATTGTGCTATAAAGTACTACTGGCTGAGATGGTCACTGTGCTATAAAGTACTCTTGACTGAGGTGTTCACTGTGCTGTAAAGTAATATTACCGGAGGTTGTAACTGTGCTATAAAGTAGTACGACTGTGATGGTCACTTTGCTATAAAGCACTACTAGCTGATATGATCACTGTGCTATATAGTACAACTGGCTGAGATGGTCACTGTGCTAAAAAGTACTATTAGCTGAGATGGTCACTGTGCTATAAAGTACAATAACTGAGATGGTCACTGTGCTATAAAGTAAAACTGGGTGAGATGGTAACTGTGCTGTAGAGTACTACTGGCCGAGATTGTCACAGTGCAAAAATGTACTACTGGCTGAGATGGTTACTGACCTATAAAGAACTACTGGCTACTGTGTTCACTGTGCTGTAAGGTAATATTAGCGGAGGTGGTATCTGTGCTATAAAGCACTATGACTGTGATGGTCACTGTGCTATAAAGTACTACTAGCTGAGATAGTCATTGTGCTATAGAGTACTACTGGCTGAGATGGTCACTCTGCTAGAATGTATCACTGGCTAAGATGGACACTGTGCTATAAAGTACTATTAGCTGAGATGGTCACTGTGTTATAAAGTACAATTACTGAGATGGTCACTGTGTTATAAAGTACTACTGGCTGAGATGGTCACTGTGCTATGAAGTAATATGACTGAGATCGTCACTTTGCTATAAAGTACTACTGGCTGAGTTTGTAACTGTGCTATAAAGTACTACTGGCTTTGATGGTCTCTGTGCTAAAATGTACTACTGGCTTAGATGGTCACTGTGCGATAGAGTACTACTGGCTGAGATGGTCACTGTGCGATAGAGTACTACTGGCTGAGATGGTCACTGTGCTATAGAGTACAACTGGGTGAGATGGCCACTTTGCTAGAATGTACTACTGGCTGAGATTATAACTGTGCTATAGACTACTACTGGCCTAGATGGTCACTTTGCTAGAATGCACTACTGACTGAGATGGTCACTGTGCTATAAAGTACTACTCGCTGAGATGGTCACTGTGCTATAAAGTACTACTGGCTGCGATGATAACTGTGCTATAGACTACTACTCGCTTAGATGGTCACTTTGCTAGAGTGTACTACTGGCTGAGTTGGAAACTGTGCTATAAAGTACTACTGGCTGAAATGGTCACTGAGCTTTTAAGTACTATTGGCTGAGATGGTCAGTGTTCTAAAAAAGCACTACTGGCTAAAATGGTCACTGTGCTATAAAGTACTACTGGGTGAGATAGTAACTGTGCTATAAAGTACTACTGGGTGAGATGGTCATTTTGCTATAAAGTGCTACTGGCTGAGATGGTCACTTTGCTTTAAAGTACTACTGGCTGAGATGGTCACTTTGCTATAAAGTGCTACTGGCTGAGATGGTCACTTTGCTATAAAGTACTACTGGCTGAGATGGTCACTCTGCTAGAATGTACTACTGGGTGAGATTGTCACTTTGCTAGAATGTACTACTGGCTGAGATGGTGACTTTGCTAAAAAGTACTACTGGCTGAGATGGTGACTTTGCTATAAAGTACTACTGGGTGAGATGGTCACTTTGCTATAAAGTACTACTGGCTGAGATGGTCACTTTGCTATAAAGTACTACTGGCTGAGATGGTCACTTTGATAGAATGTACTACTGGCTGAGATGGTCACTTTGCTAGAAAGTACTACTGGCTGAGATGGTCACTTTGCTAGAAAGTACTACTGGCTGAGATGGTGACTTTGCTATAAAGTACTACTGGCTGAGATGGTCACTGTGCTATAAAGTACTCTTGACTGAGGTTTTCACTGTGCTGTAAAGTAATATTACCGGAGGTTGTAACTGTGCTATAAAGTACTATGACTGAAATGGTCACTGTGCTATAAAGTACTACTCGCTGAGATGGTCACTTTGCTAGAATGTACTATTGGCTGAGGTGGTCACTTTGCTATAAAGTACTACTGGCTGAGATTGTCACTGTGCTATAAAGTACTACTCGCTGGATGGTCACTGTGCTATAAAGTACTACTGGCTGAGATAGTCAGTGTGCTATAAAGTACTACTGGCTGAGATGGTCAATTTGATAGAATGTAGTACTGGCTGAAATGGACACTGTACTATAAAGGACTACTCGCTGGATGGGCACTGTGCTTAAAAGTACTACACGCTGAGATGGTCAGTGTGCTAAAAAAACACTACTGGCTAAAATGGTCACTGTGCTATAAAGTACTACTGGGTGAGATGGTCACTTTGCTATAAAGTACTACTTGCTGAGATGGTCACTTTGCTATAAAGTACTACTGGGTCAGATTGTCACTTTGCTAGAATGTACTACTGGCTGAGATGGTCACTTTGCTAGAATGTACTACTGGCTGAGATGGTCACTTTGCTAGAAAGTACTACTGGCTGAGATGGCCAGTGTGCTAAAAAAACACTACTGGCTAAAATGGTCACTGTGCTATAAAGTACTATTAGCTGAGATGGTCACTGTGTTATAAAGTACAATAACTGAGATGGTCACTGTGTTATAAAGTACTACTGGCTGAGATGGTCACTGTGCTATGAAGTGATATGACTGAGATCGTCACTTTGCTATAAAGTACTACTGGCTGAGATGGTAACTGTGCTATAAAGTACTACTGGCTTTGATGGTCTCTGTGCTAAAATGTACTACTGGCTTAGATGGTCACTGTGCGATAGAGTACTACTGGCTGAGATGGTCACTGTGCGATAGAGTACTACTGGCTGAGATGGTCACTGTGCTATAAAGTACTCTTGACTGAGGTTTTCACTGTACTGTGAAGTAATATTACCGGAGGTTGTAACTGTGCTATAAAGTACTATGACTGAAATGGTTACTGTGCTATAAAGCACTACTAGCTGAGATGGTCACTGTGCTATAGAGTACAACTGGGTGAGATGGCCACTTTGCTAGAATGTACTACTGGCTGAGATTATAACTGTGCTATAGACTACTACTGGCCTAGATGGTCACTTTGCTAGAATCCACTACTGACTGAGATGGTCACTGTGCTATAAAGTACTACTGGCTGAGATTGTCACTGTGCTATAAAGTACTACTCGCTGGATGGTCACTGTGCTATAAAGTACTACTGGCTGAGATATTCAGTGTGCTATAAAGTACTACTGGCTGAGATTGTCAATTTGATAGAATGTAGTACTGGCTGAAATGGACACTGTACTATAAAGGACTACTCGCTGGATGGGCACTGTGCTAAAAAGTACTACACGCTGAGATGGTCAGTGTGCTAAAAAAACACTACTGGCTAAAATGGTCACTGTGCTATAAACTACTACTGGGTGAGATGGTCACTTTGCTATAAAGTACTACTGGCTGAGATGGTCACTTTGCTATAAAGTACTACTGGGTCAGATTGTCACTTTGCTAGAATGTACTACTGGCTGAGATGGTCACTTTGCTAGAATGTACTACTGGCTGAGATGGTCACTTTGCTATAAAGTACTACTGGCTGAGATGGCCAGTGTGCTAAAAAAACACTACTGGCTAAAATGGTCACTGTGCTATAAAGTACTATTAGCTGAGATGGTCACTGTGTTATAAAGTACAATAACTGAGATGGTCACTGTGCTATAAAGTACTACTGGCTGAGATGGTCACTGTGCTATGAAGTGATATGACTGAGATCGTCACTTTGCTATAAAGTACTATTGGCTGAGATGGTTACTGTGCTATAAAGTACTACTGGCTTTGATGGTCTCTGTGCTAAAATGTACTACTGGCTTAGATGGTCACTGTGCGATTGAGTACTACTGGGTGAGATGGTCACTTTGCTATAAAGTACTACTGGCTGAGATGGTCACTTTGCTATAAAGTACTACTGGCTGAGATGGTCACTTTGCTAGAATGTACTACTGGCTGAGATGGTCACTTTGCTAGAAAGTACTACTGGCTGAGATGGTCACTTTGCTAGAAAGTACTACTGGCTGAGATGGTCACTTTGCTAGAATGTACTACTGGCTAAAATGGTCACTGTGCTATAAAGTACTACTGGCTGAGATGGTCGCTTTGCTATAAAGTACTCCTGGGTGAGATGGTCACTTTGCTAGAATGTACTACTGGCTGAGATGGTGACTGTGCTTTAAAGTACTACTGGCTGAGATGGTAACTGTGGTATAAAGTACTATTGGCTGAGGTGGTCACTGTGCTATAAAGTACTACTCGCTGGATCGTCACTGTGCTATAAAGTACTACCGTCTGTGATGGTCACTTTGCTATAAAGTACTACTGGCTGAGATGGTCACTGTGCGATAGAGTACTACTGGCTGAGATGGTCACTGTGCGATAGAGTACTACTGGCTGAGATGGTCACTGTGCTATAAAGTACTCTTGACTGAGGTTTTCACTGTGCTGTAAAGTAATATTACCGGAGGTTGTAACTGTGCTATAAAGTACTATGACTGAAATGGTCACTGTGCTATAAAGTACTACTCGCTGGGATGGTCACTTTGCTATAAAGTACTACTGGCTGAGATGATAACTGTGCTATCGACTACTACTCGCTTAGATGGTCACTTTGCTATAAAGTACTACTGGGTGAGATGGTCACTTTGCTATAAAGTACTACTGGGTGAGATGGTCACTTTGCTATAAAGTACTACTGGCTGAGATGGTCACTTTGCTAGAAAGTACTACTGGGTGAGATGGTCACTTTGCTATAAAGTACTACTCGCTGGGATGGTCACTTTGCTATAAAGTACTACTGGCTGAGATGATAACTGTGCTATCGACTACTACTCGCTTAGATGGTCACTTTGCTATAAAGTACTACTGGGTGAGATGGTCACTGTGCTATAAAGTACTACTGGGTGAGATGGTCACTTTGCTATAAAGTGCTACTGGCTGAGATGGTCACTTTGCTAGAATGTACTACTGGGTGAGATGGTCACTTTGCTAGAATGTACTACTGGCTGAGATGGTCACTTTGCTAGAATGTACTACTGGGTGAGATGGTCACTTTGCTAGAAAGTACTACTGGCTGAGATTGTCACTTTGTTATAAAGTACTACTGGCTGAGATGGTCTCTTTGCTATAAAGTGCAACTGGCTGAGATGGTCACTTTGCTATAAAGTACTACTGGCTGAGATGGTCACTTAGCTAGAATGTACTACTGGCTGGGATGGTCACTTTGCTATAAAGTACTACTGGCTGAGATGGTCACTTTGCTATAAAGTACTACTGGGTGAGATGGTCACTTTGCTAGAATGTACTACTGGCTGAGATGGTAACGGTGCTATAAAGTACTACTGGCTGAGATGGCCACTTTGCTATAAAGTTCTACTGGCTGAGATGGTCACTTTGCTAGAATGTACTACTGGCTGAGATGGTGACTGTGCTATAAAGTACTATTGGCTGAGGTGGGCACTGTGCTATAAAGTACTACTGGCTGAGGTGGTCACTGTGCTATAAAGTACTACTCGGTGGATGGTCACTGTGCTATAAAGTACTACTGGCTGAGATAGTCAGTGTGCTATAAAGTACTACTGGCTGAGATGGTCAATTTGCTAGAATGTAGTACTGGCTGAAATGGACATTGTACTATAAAGGACTACTCGCTGGATTCGCACTTTTGTAAAAAGTACTACACGCTGAGATGGTCAGTGTGCTAAAAAAACACTACTGGCTAAAATGGTCACTGTGGTATAAAGTACTACTGGGTGAGATGGTCACTTTGCTATAAAGTACTACTGGCTGAGATGGTCACTTTGCTATAAAGTACTACTGGGTCAGATGGTCACTTTGCTAGAATGTACTACTGGCTGAGATGGTCACTTTGCTATAAAGTACTACTGGCTGAGATGGCCAGTGTGCTAAAAAAACCACTACTGGCTAAAATGGTCACTGTGCTATAAAGTACTACTGGGTGAGATGGTCACTTTGCTATAAAGTACTACTGGCTGAGATGGTAACTTTGCTATAAAATAATATTGGCTGAGGTGGTCACTGTGCTATAAAGTACTACTGGCTGAGATGGTCACTTTGCTAGAATGTACTACTGGCTGAGATGGTCACTTTGCTATAAAGTATTATTGGCTGAAATGGTCACTGTGCTCTAAAGTACTATGGCTGAGATGGGTATGGTACAAAGGATAAGGTGATGACAACATTTGTTTTCAATCTCATCGCAGAAAAATATTGATCAACAGAACAATGGCTTAAATAATTGAGAAGAGACGGAGAACAGATTAGGTATTGTCCATACCATTTCATCTCCTTTCAGCTCTTTAAGCTCAGCACAACGATACCTCCTTCTCCGGGTCTATTCTGGGGGGCTTAGCCATGGTGTTACGAACTGGATAGAATGCATTCAGGGAAAAAGCCTTTTCCTAGGTCGGATCGTGGATACTTATTTGAAAGGTTACATTAGCGTTAAGGATGATTTTATCCTGCAAAAAAATGTTTTTTATGACTGAAGAATAAACAACCACAAAGTGTGCGGTTGTAATGATTTACGTCAATGTTTCATATTAGATATATGCGTAGTTTTATAATCATATTTTAGCTAAAATGGATAGAATTATCATTAAATCGCCCGCATTCATCAGAAATGAGCGGGCCGCTGTAACTTGATAATGTCCTCATATTGCTTGACGACGGGCCATTATCACGCTCGTTGTTAGGTGACGTCATAGGGATAGGGAAAGGTGACGTCACGTTCAATAGTGACGTCATCTGGTTTGTTCCATGACGTTTCCATTTTTGTAAAAGTGGGTTAGTGAAATTCGTGTTGATTGCGCTTAATGTTTCAAAACCGATATCGTTTATTTGTATTTGATAACGAATTCTATCCATTTTAGCTATAATAACGGTAACGCTATTTTTCAGGGCATTGTCATTTGCAGAAGCGCTCTGTGCTTTCAACTGCCCTCCTTCTTCGGGCAGTTAATGGAAGACCTCGGGCTTCTGCAAATGATAATGCCCTGAAAAATAGCGTTACCCTTATAATATTTGCAAGGTTTTTTACATAAAAAAGGTTCACCTTTTTAAAAATAACAGACGTCAAATGAATTGAAAATCCCATTCAAAAGTTAATGTAATTAATTAACTTTCTACACTAAATATACATTTGAAGTTTTAGATTTTGGAAAGTGTTAGGTTTAACCGACGATGCACAATCAGTATGCACGCATACAGTCTGTTCTCTTGAAGCAACATGCGGTCCACACTCTGAAGGTGCAATCCTTCATGTCAACAATTACCAGACGGCACTATTAATCTCAATGCATCCACTGAACATGCATCACGTTGTTGTGCCTCACCACGGACTCATAAAAGACGTTAGGGTCACGGAACGAGGTGCTTTCTCATATATATGTCTCGCAGGCTTCCCTCGCTGAGGGCTGTTGAGTTGTATATAGAGTGAGAGCGAAGGTTTATGTACTGCGATGTATCAACTCAATCGAAGTCTGTGCAGACAGATTTGTACATTAATTCAATTTATAACTTAGCTTAAATACTGTTATTATATAGGTGCGGATTAGGTCATGTTGATAAGATAAATCATTTTGGAGATCTTTTTTAGCGAATCCATTGCCATTTTTCATAAGAAAAATAAAATATAACTGTTGAAGAAATGTATTTTTCCCTGCCAGGTCAGTTCATTTCTTCAGTATGTAAGAAAACCACCCTGAAAATGGTTCAATTGTGAAAGACGTGTAACCAATAAAAATTAACGAAAACAAACATTTTAATTGTTATTTTAAAGGTGCCCTTTAATGTCAGCTGCAACTTTGAACCAGTGATTGATTGTTTTGGTTTAAGTGGTCAAAGTGAGTGAAAACCTAAAGTTAGTCAGGTCGTTGAGACATAAGCCACTTTTGAGACAACGACAAGTCTATGTTTAGTGCTGACAACGACGAGTCTGGGAATAGTGATGACTCCGACGAGTCTGGGTCTAGTGCCGACAACGACGAGTCTGGGTCTAGTGCCGACAACGACGAGTCTGGGTCTAGTGCCGACAACGACGAGTCTGGGTATGGTGCTGACAACGAGTCAGTGTATGATATTGACGATCATAGTCATAGCAAATCTGGGAACGAACCAGCGCGTGACACTTTCGTTACCCACCTTCGTTACAAGCGGCCATTACAAGAATCTTGATTGCGTTTTTCCTTCAAACCCAATATGTAGTGATGTAAATTTTTGTGTATATCTGAGGGAAGGCCAACTGATTTATTTTTTCCCAGATGCATTTACGTTTGTTTGTTTCATCAGATTGGTTAGAGATTGCAGACTGACCGAAAATCTTCCCCCTTACATTCACACTATACCAATTACGTAAGAGTCAATAGTCAAATAGAATTTCAAGCTGACAAACAAAGGCTATGGGAAGTATTTCGGCGTTACGCTAGTCATTAGTCGTTTGTAAACATAACGGTCAGTCGGTTGCGAGTTCAATTCCATGTATGGTTGTAACGCGCCCAAAACATTTGGGAGCTGTGACTGGTGGCAGCGATAGTACACATTTAGAGACATCTGCGAATGGGCTATCGGAGCTTGGGTGTGCGGTAGCTGAAAGAAGCACAAGCGAGTCACCGACATCTAGATTGTAAAAGAAGGTTGTGGAAAGAGTGAGTAAGTTTTAGTAAAAGAAATTGAGCAATATAGGTGACTCGTCATTAATTATAGGGAGGGAGAATGAAACAAAGTGTTAGATATATTTGGGGGTCATGAACAAGTATCAGCAAAGTAAGACACAGCCAAACACTGGTACATGTTAATGTACATACGTTTCTTTATTTCTCGTATTTTCTTTCTGGCATTTAATGTATTAATTGTGAAAAAACATACATGTAGATCTATTGGAGAGGGCGATCTAAGTTGTGATAACTTGTGTCCAATCCTTTTCATGTGAATACTACGTGTGTAAACTAAAACCCGTATTAATTAAACTTGATTACAAATCCAAAAGAAACGTCCAGAGATTAATGAAATTAATTCGTCGTGGTGTTGTAACGTCACGCAACTTAGTAACAGTAATATGGCATCAGTCAAACACTTTGACACACACAATATCGGCTATTTCGTTAAAATTAGTGAGAGTGTACGTTGATCTTAGATATTAAACATTAAATTAAATAAGCAAACCTCATAAAAACAGAATTAAATAGTATGCATCCAATTTGCCCGGACTTGAACAATTTATTGCCCAGGAATTTCAGTAGGGGTTCATAAATGCTTAGCTTTTTCAGAACTTTCGTGGGCAAGTTACACCCTACCCATTCCATAGCCCTACCCACCCACACCATCTCCACCAGCTCGAATTATATTAAATCCAAATCAACTAACAACACAGTTTAAGAATTGAATAACATTTTTTAGTACTAAGGATAGCAAACCGATAGCTCTGTCCAAGCGCTGCTTAATTTCAAAACGAGGCTTACATTTTCGTTTTATTGTCAGCGTCACCTTTTTTCTTCACATACTCTAAACTAGTAGTTGATAGAAGTGTGTGCAGAAATGTGTATTCCATTGTGCGTATTTACGTCACGCGTTACTTAAGGTGTTTCAGCCTCGATGGCTTTCTTTAACTGTCACAAACTAGACAGCTGGATCTTGTTTACCCCAAAAATAACAAGTATTTTAATTATTGATACGCTCAGATTGCTGCTGATGAACGATGAGTCAATTCAGTACTTGTATAACACTTTGTGGAATATGAATTCAATACCAATTCTTGTGGAGTTCAAACACCCCGTAATAATTATTGCAGTGTTCAACCATCCCGTAACATCCTATAAGTAATGTATTTACCGCCGAAAACATCTTTACAAATAATAAATAAGTTGCTATCCACTTCCGAAAGTAAAGAACTTGTTATCAGTAAAAAAAATCATGTCTTCATGTTCTACAAGTTTCTAAATGCCAATCAACGACTTTAAATAACTCCAAGTAGTCTCTTCACAGAATCACTCCATCGAGTAGTTCTTCATATATTACTAAATTACTATCAGTTCAAGAGTGTAACATTCCTCCGAGTGTGGGTATTTTCAGACCCAAATGACTGGTAAACAACGTTCGGTTCATGCTCAGAAGTGACTCTTGTGGAGAGAAAGTTGACAAGAAACTATAATGTCTGAGTGTCACGTGTATCCTCTAATGAGTGAGTAGCATCACGAAAAGTGGCTAGTTATATTCGTATAGAAATTGTGAGATTGGCAAACTTTGAAACCCTCTTAAGAACTTTGGGAGTGGCACTGCGGATATACCTCCCTATATTGTCTTCGGTACTCAGTACTTCGAGTTAACAAGATGTCAGCGTACAAGTAACAGTACCGTAACAGGACCATACGAAATAGCAAAAGGAATCATGTTAACGTAATATACATTTCATGAGGTGGGAAAATATAGTGTGAAAAGTATAAAATTTAACTAACTGATAAATGTAACTGTGCTTCATATAACGTTCAATAAAAATAAATATAATTCTTAGTAATGCATCTTTCAATACATATTCTTGAATACATCTCCTCGAATTTAAGAACGTGATGAACAATTAGCACGGCGCACAATTTGGATGTTTGCGTGTTTGTTTGGAGCATGATAGTCATACACGTGTTTTAATGCTCACTTGTTGAGGCAGCATAACATGTTATAGAACATGTCTGGGATGAGATGGAGAGACGCCTACGACAGGGCCAGAACCGGTCGGTAACTATCTCAGTTGGTACAATCTTCGGTTGACATTTGGAAAAACACTCCCAGGCTGTGTTCAAAATGTTTGGTGTTTACCAATGCAAATGGTGGTCACACCCGATATTGACATTGATAATTAAGTTGTTACACCATCCTCTTTCAGGGCGTGTCGCTCTGTATCCTGTTATCAGGTATGGGTTTTGTGAATGTATTTGTTATGATGATTCGACGAATGACCAAATATCATCATGTTGTTACTATCAATAACATAATATTCATACCACTTTATCCAAGTACAGATTGCTGCAGTGCATCAACTGTTCCTCGTCATATAATGTCATATGCAGAGGAAGGACGTGGGACGAGAGGATTGGATTATTAATGTAGTTATCTTTGGGAAGAAAGTGTCTTTAAATGGTCAGCACAAGGAAAACCAGGGCAAGAAAACACACAACTGGGCCTGTCGGGCAGGCCTTGTTATATACCCACTATTGGTACCAGTAATATAAAAAAGAAATCATTGATTACAAGTCGTTTATAGTTAACACAAAGAAATGTCATTCTTAAACATGCTTTGGAGCAGATATCAATCTTTCTGGTCAAAATGCTGACTGGGTTAAATAAACTAAACTTTTGAAATAGTAAACACAAATAAATGTAATAAATCCACTGTATATAAACTTCAGTCCAGATGTAAAATTGTGTTCACGCATTCATTTGGGGATTCCCATTAATTCAACAGCAAGTTAAGAACATACAGGTTGGTCTAGTCACATATAAAAAATATCATACGTATTGTAAAAACAAAGCTCATGGGTCACATTTCTCAAAACTTCGTTTAAGTAATCACAAACTAAAAATTGAAACTAGTAGATATACAAAAACACCAACCCCACTGGAACCACGTCCATGTGAAACATGTGATGTCTTAGAAGATGAGCAACACTATGCACTGTCTTGTATAAAATACAACCAAGTAGGAGAATCACTTCTTCAAATAATCATCACTCATGCTAAAGAATTCTTAATAATTTTACTAACAGTTATCCAGAAACAATTTCAGAGATCTGTTATCATATCTACAATTATAAACAATTCCTTGTATGTACAATCACATCTACAATTATAAACAATTCCTTGTATGTACAATCACATCTACAATTATATACAATTCATTGTATGTACAATCACATCTACAATTATATACAATTCCTTGTATGTACAATCACATCTACAATTATAAACAATTCCTTGTATGTACAATCATATCTACAATTATAAACAATTTCCTTGTATGTACAACATTACCACAGTTTTGGTCAATTCTCATGTTGTTTCCACATAATTATGATACACTTGTTTTAAAATGAAACTGTTATAATGTACCTCCTTTGTATGTTGAATGTACCTGTGTGGTTTGTACTTATTGTGCATGTATTTTGTAGTTTGTGATAGTGTAATATTGCCCTGTTTCTTTACGGAATGTTATGCAGTACATATTTCATCTAAAACATCTTAGTTGTATATAGTTTGTTACAGTTGTGTACGGGGACACGGTTGGCTCAATCGTCTAAGGCGCTGCAATTCGCTATGCAGAGTTGTGTCCCTTAGGCACGCCAGAAACTTATTACAGTGTGTTCGAATCCAGGTTGGCCCCGAATATGTTTCAAGCCTTATCAGCACTATACCCGGGTTCGTGGGTATAACCAAAGTGGTGAACGTCTAAGACCTGCATCAATTCGGGCTTTCCTCCTATACCAAGCTGGCACGGAGTGATATAACTGGAATATTAATTAAAGGGGCGTCAAACCAAACTCACTCACTCGTGACTCTTGTGTACTGTTCCGTTTGGTTAACTGGGTTTGTAATGTGATTACTTCCGGTTTAGAAGTAATATATCATGCAACCTTGCTATTGCAAACTAAAGACCAACCTGTTGATTTCCTATGTATCCGGAAGCAAAGAACACATACGGGTGTGTAATCTCTGCCGGAAGTTAAAAATAAACTGTCAAAGTAATACGCCATGCAGAACCGTTAACCGCCGCATGAAACGGTATGAATCATACATTACATACAGCGAACTACTTGAAACAATACTGTGCTCAACTGTGCACAGCAAGCTCAATACATGTGATAATGAAGACAACTAATAACAAACTTCTCATATCAAACCCGTTGTTTTACATGTATTGTTTATTGTATTGTTTGTCCCACAAAAGATTGAGTGCGCGTTACATGCTTGACCTGAATTCATCCCTGGAACTTTTTCTCGCTGGCTGCTTGAATAACATACGATACATTTGCAAATGTAGAGCGCAATAGAACTATTCGTGTAAGGGACATAATCACTCACTCGCAGTGATACAGCTTGTATAAGATATGATGTACAGCACTGCAAGGGCAGTGCCTGATAAAGCTCTATACTACGCCTATAGCTAAAGGAGATAATCGCTCAATGCGCAATAGTATATTCTTACAAAATTTAGCGAAAGGAGATTTATTTCCCCGAAACATTTTTAGCTCTTTTAAAAACAAAATGAACATATTGTATGGAGTATCTACATTACGACACATGACTTAGTCACAGAATGTGACAGGCGATTGGTTAAAACATGTCAACATTAAGTCACTCTCATTTTACGGACTTTTAGGGAAACCAAAATGGCGCTCTATTTCAGTCAAAAACAAACTAACCTTTATACTTTCCCGCCTTCAGGGCCGTGAAGGATGAAGCACGGTTACGCGTTTGCTCTGGTATATGAATACAACAATATAGGCTTCACGAATCCTTTCTATGTTGATTTCATATTGCTTAATAATGTAAGGGTTTTGGTTTCAAAGTTGCCTCGAGTTTCTTATGTGGTGCTGTAATGTAAACAAATGGGAAACTGAATCTGTTCACAGGCTTGCTTCAAAATATTTTCGAGTTACTACATGGAGCAAATATGGCAAGTACGTTTAAGTGTGTATATTTAGAGGAAAAATTGCATGTATTCTTGGGGCGGTGGCTAAAGTGTTTGCTCTTGACACTGAAGGCCTGAGTTTGATTCCACACAAAGGTACAAGATGTGAAGCCCATTTCTGGTTCCTGTACTGCTGGAATAGTCCTACAAGTTGCGTGAACTCATACTCACTCACTTAATAATATACTCATGGATCCATGTGACACATACAAGCATAGATGGTATTCATCTGTCATGCCGTACAATGAAAGATATTTATAGATGTTTAAATATCTGGATGGGACTTGTCATTGTTGTAGCGTGTTACGGTGTCCAACGCGTTAACATGAATAAATACAGTCTGGGGGAACAATAATCTCAATCGGTTCAGGACAGACCTGAAACTACGTGTTCAATGTCATCACTTGCAACACTCACGACATCTATACTGGTCTATGGAGGTTTCTGTTTAAAAAACAACAACAACAACAACAACAACAACAACATTACAGTAAGAATATACTTTGGAGTAAACACATGAAACTGTATCTTGATGTTTGAAAGGCAGGCTTGTAGTTCATAGTGCTACCAGAGATGTGGATATCAACTTCTGGGTTTTCGATGTTTTTCCTGACGTCAAGGGCAAGACAAAGCCTTGTTTTTAATACCTACCCCAAATATCGTTATTAAATTCAACATTCTGCAGTATTATTAGTAATGGTATCGACGATGTATCGGTTCAACTAACATCACGTCGGAGATCGTCCTGGGATTATTATGTTTTCGGCTGCAGTCAGTTTTCAAGTGATATCACCTTGGCTCTTATATAATCAGGGGTTGATATTATGAGCAACGTCCTACGCCGTCGGGGCACGATGACAACCACATCTCCTAACCACCTGATCGATCCATTTTGGTCAGCCATTATGAAAAGCAATTGAGAGTGTTGGGGTCCTATTCTAACCATGGTCCCCGCGGGGTCGTTGACATCGAGATTGGATTTAGAATAGGATTTTATCTATACCATTAAACTACCTTCAGCCGAGACTGAAATGTTATGTTCTCATCTAACATATTAATTCGTTGATACATTTAAAAATATTTGATTGGGTTAGACAGTATGTTATTACCACAACATGACGGTACAGACCTTTGGTCTACTGAGGACAATATAAAAGTGAAAGAACTGTTAACCATCATTAAGTCCTGCAACAGATTGTAAAAGGTAGTGTGTGGCTGGGTAATTTGTGTAAAACTGAATTTGTTCAATGAAGACTGGGCTAAGAAATGTATTTAAAACCACAGGACCCCTACCATGTTTGAAATGTTGTAAATTTGTGCGTAAATAAGCATATTTATAAATTTCAAAATATAAGATGCGAACGATATCCACTAATAGTTGTGTTATTTTATTTAATTTTGAAAGGTCTTTAATCACAAATAATATCGATAAGTTAAGATATTTTCAATTTAAAAACAAACATACGATATCACCTGAGAAGTATAGTTTCTTTTACTCTACAGTTTACATACAGTAAGTTGAGGTTGACATTAAAGAATCTTTGCTTTTGATGGCGACTATTTCACATGTGTTGCAATTATTCTTCTGAAATGAGCAAATTTGTATTAAACACTTGATCTATGATATTGAACAAAGAAATTATTTTACATACAGAAATGTCATTTTTATCATTACCATATGGTGCCATTATAATTATTATTATTATTATTATTTTTATTTACAAATTAAAATAAAAAATGCAGCAAAGAGGGTTTGGGTGATCCTGGCACAGTCAGACTGGTTAGGCTCATCATCAGCTCAGGGCCCTTGCCCCCTCCACACGCAGCCCAGACAGAGAATGGGACTTCTCCCAGGAAGCGTTACCTAGTCAAACCCACCCAGAACTTTTCGGAGAATGTGAAGACTCCCTAACACTGCAGCCTTCTGCATTACCCAGATTGTCAGAAGGGCTGTATTCCTGGTAGCAAACCCGGGTACTCTCCCAATGCCAGTCAACAGATTGGGAGGTACCAAACCTAAGGCACCGAGAACAATGGAGAGTCGGACAACTTGGTACTTTGGATGCAAGCGTGTCTGACATTTCGAACGCGAGGTCTGCATATTTGCCATGTTTTTCCGCAATCTTCTCAATCACATTGGTGTCGAAAGGGACAGAAAATTCAATAATTTAAATGATTTCATTGGATTTATCAAAAAGGACAAGATCAGGTTTGTTGGCCTGGATACGTCTGAGGCTGTATACGGGCCTATTCCAAAGGATTTTGTATTTATCATTTTCCATGACGCGCTCTGCATATTCCGGGTCGTACTGTGGATGGACCTCTGTGTCAAAACCACAAGCATGGCGAAGACGGTAATATAATGATCGAGCCACGCAATCATGTCGCTTAAGATACTGTCTGTGCCACAGCTGGGCATCCACTGACAATGTGTTGGACATTAAATTCATTACATAATCTACATTTCATATTCACATTTTGATGCAAAATAACACATTGACGGTTTCGAGTGGGAAGTGACTGGTCCTGGGCAGTTCTACTCAACACACTGCACATAAAACTCGATGCAGTGGTCGTTCAAATAGCCTCTCCTTGAAAAACGGAGTCTGGGCCGATTTGATATGTCCCTTCGCTTGGTTCACACTCATTTCTGTACCGTCCATCAGTAGTGAACCACAAACAAAATCAACACTGACATTGAGATTCTGTCCCACATCCTTGGCTCGTTTAAGTAAACTGTGGAATGCCTTGTTTTGATCATGAGTCTTGACATGCTTCACAAGAGGATCATCAGACAAATAAATATGTGCAAAATTGCACAAAACAATTCAACGTTTAGCAAACCATTATTAATATTATTTACAGATCAAAATAAAAAATGCAGCAAAGAGAGTTTTGGTTATTATTATTATTATTATTATTGGGGTTTCGCGAATAGATATGGCGCACTTCACATGTTCGTTACTATTAGGAGCATTATTAGTTTCTATTAATTAGTGATTATGGTGCGGTCAAGCTTACCACATGGTCTGTCAAGGTGACCACTATGACCTTTCCGTGTCCTGCAGAGCAATATTCTCCGGTCAGCTTGTTGAACCGTCGTCTTTGACGCCATAGCTAGACGCTGTCAACCTCGTCAGCTGTCAAGCCACAAGTTGGTGCGCAGACATAAGCCCGTCCTTGTCATCCAGCGGACGTCTCACACTGACCGCCACACATCAAAGAGAACCGGTCGATATTTCATCTGGCGGCATGTCTCATATTTGATGAAATGACTGGGCTTTATTTGTACATTAAACGTTGTGTAATTAAAAGAACATGTGGTTATAATGAAACACCGCCTCTCCGACATCTGAAGCATATAAGAGTTAGTATGGCGGTATGCGGAGATCTTTATATTGCATTACCTTGCAGCTACTACATTCAGCTGACTTCAAAGAAGGTGCGTGCATGGAAAACCTATCGTATATGCTGATATAATCATATCTCCAATAAACCTTCATTTCGTTTCTTGTTCATGTGTATGAGGCAAACTTCAGTTGACAATAAACTGCCTGTGTTCTATTTTATTGTTTCCCGGAGTGTATTTATGTAAAAAAAGCCAAAAATGTATATCTTTTAGAAGATATTCTAATAGGCATGATTGATTTTCCTGACAAAACTAAATAAGACAGTGTTAAACGCTTTCACTATTAATGTATATTTTCTACGTAGGGATTCTTTGGGCAATGGTTTCATTTTGTCCATGTGAAAATGATCCATTGTACTTCCATTTCGACGTCTTTCAAAGTTCCCGATGGTGACATACACATACTTCTCTGAAAAACAGTCATTGTTATGTTGGATCTTGTCTGTTTACAGATCCTGATACAAATATATCAAATACAGCCCATGCAAGTCTATAACGTTTGTCAAGTCTAGATTACTGCAGTATCTGAAAATAAAGAGAATCTCTCTGGGCTCCTTTTTATTGTAATTTTATTAAGATCATTGACCAACTGTTTTTTCTGTAAGATATGTTCATTTCAGAAACTAGATGTTCGTCTGTGCAGGAGCCATTAATATGTTTTATTTTTATCAAAATTCTGTCCATTTGGGGGTTATGGACACAAAAAACAATATCCAGGTTGTTTTTGCTCATTGTACTATTTATATATATATATATATATATATATATATATATATATATATATATATATATATGTGCGTGTGTGTGTGTGTGTGTGTTCCCTGAAATCAATGTTATCACGATGAAAAATTGACAAAGAAGTTAATAAAATATTTCACCCATGTCTTTAAAATCAATTATCATTGACATTACGCTGACATATGTTTTCAGTATCTATACTCCGGCACTGAGTGGTCCTGGCGTGTAATGTACATAGTCTGAGACTGCATCATGGCGGGTAATATACATAGATTGCTTTATGGCGGGTGTTGCTAAATTCTGAGTCAAAACTTAAAGAATTGAGAATCCTAAACACTTCTTTGTATTAATGTTTTGACGTGGTGTAGATAAAACAATGTCGTTATCAACGGATCAGTCTCCCCCAACTGTATATGAACATTGTCACCTGTCACTCTGTGTTTGAAATAGGTGTCTGCGCGCTTGCCAAATGCCAGAGACTTTTAAACTGGGCTAATAACATTTTCGTAAAGCACGCCCGACTGCCTAGAAGAAAATTATAGTCAATACATATATACTTCTATGAATTACCAACTTATTAAGGCGTCATTTAATGTCAAAGTATGTTGTCATTTTGTTTTCATTTCTTAGTTCATCGGAAGTAGGTAAGTAAGATATGACGAGGACTTGCACCATGTTTTGCTAAGAAGCCCTCCTGGCCAGTGAACAATGGCAGGTAGTTCATTCACTGCTATCTCTGAATCCTCTACATGAAACTATTAAGAGTTTGTTATTGTGGGTGACAGTTGGAACCGCTGTTTGTGAGATATTACAGATACGACTCAGATGAGGAAGCAGGTGGCAACATAATGGTCGTCTTCCTCCTCCGTTACATTCCACAATCAGGAGTTCACAGATTCTTAGGGATATGATACTTGAAAAGTCTTCTGTCTGTTTCGTTTGCGTTTACCATACCTATAATTGATTGATAATGAAAGAGCATCATATCTCTTTCCCGTCTTCCACACGTGCATTTGTAGTCTGTTACACTCTAAGTCTGCTATTGCCACAACCTATTAATCTTTCACCTGTCAGAGTGTCGTTAGGTAACTTCGGAAATTGAATTCTATGAAAATTCATTGAACTGAATACAACAAATCGTCAGATTGTGTTTCGTGTCCTCTCTTGAAGTTGTCACAACTCACAAATAACAGACTAAAAGAAATACAGTTATCTTATTTAAGCATAAACATTAAAGATAGAAAGTAAACATCAAATGGAGCGCAGAACAATACCCACAGAGCAGAGACAATCTAGCCTTGGTAATCACTTTAGTCGTATTGTAATGTATTCTCTTTGTTCTGGGACTAAACTCACAACTCAACATATTTAAGGCATTTTCCTTGTTAAAGGTATATGATATAGTCTGTGCTGTCACTGTGACTTTATAACATAGTATACAACTCATTATCTTCTTCTAATGTTCCAGCTTCATATGGAATACTAATGAAGTGATATATACGGTCAACTTTGATAATGTTGTACATCGTCAACTATAATTAAAGTATAGAATTATTACACCTAATAATAAATAACCATAATAAACTACAATGAATAACTTTAGCCCGGTAAACGTGTGTTGGGCGTTTCATATAATGAAATAACTGTGTGTATTGCTTGAAATAAAAGTTAATGTTGACCAAGACAAATATGCATGTTATCGGAATAACAGCCTCGACTTAAAAAGACATTAACTGGCAAACCAGTAGAATTCAAACTGACCTCCTGCCTGTCATATAAACCTAAAGATACTTTCATCGTGTGAAGCACAGGGAAGTGGACATCATGTAATTGTTATCGTATGCATAGAGTCTGAAGATAGGGGCCCAATGAAAACTAAGAATATCTCTGATTGGTTAATGCGTAAATAAACAGGACGTCCTTCATCACCAAAAAAGTGTGGAAAAAAGATGGGAGCAAGCAGTTTGAAACGTCAACTATAAGATTTTAATAACGTGCATAAAAATGTGAATCAGTGACGCTGATTCGTTAGGACACCTTACAAGAAAAGGGTAATAAAACATCCATTTAGTACAGTCGCTGACGGGAGGAGCGGAGACCTAACATATCATCCCTCTAGATCCGGATCTGTGAGCTATCAGAGCTATGTATATACTCCTCCCAGCAAACATGTCCTAGATGTGACGGTAGCTTCGTCCAGTTAGCACTGGCTGAAATCAATAACCTGATTAATGTACAGAGACGGATGAATAGGATTCTCTTTTTGTTTTGGATATCAATTCAACAATTTGTGAGCAAAAACACGTGTATTGTAGTGAATTCAAGATTGAGACTAAGCCGTCTTCGTAGAAGGTTTGCATGAAAAGCGTCTAATTAACACATCTCTGAACTCCGACATGCGTGTGTACATGTTCACCGCCGAGAAGCAAGAACGCGCACTACGTATTTATGACAGCAAACTGGCTGACTATAGAACTGGCTTGTCAGCTGATGGATTTGCCCTATACACGAGTGGGAGATGCAGCTAGGCAATCACCACCTTGTTCAGATTCAATACCATTACTGTGGCTACTTCACGGCCAGTGTTGTCCAGTCTCCGCCCACGAGTCATCGTAGGTCGCCCAGAGGATTCCACACCCCACGGGATGGCCATTAAAGTC
Organism: Haliotis rufescens; assembly: GCF_023055435.1. Lineage (NCBI taxonomy): Eukaryota > Metazoa > Mollusca > Gastropoda > Lepetellida > Haliotidae > Haliotis > Haliotis rufescens. The sequence goes on from NW_025964068.1 coordinate 4,217,028, forward strand.
TGTGAGTAGCGACAGAGTGATCTACGTCAAGACAGAACCGATTGCTTCACACGTTGTAGGGAAACCTGTTCCTTCAAATGTTTACCTTTAACATAAATGTTTAAAACATCTGTGTACTGGGGGAAAAGCGAGTCCGCTTCATCAGCTGAGTGGTGATTTCAACCAGCTTCATCTTTGACTTGTGTGTGATCAACTTTGAAATACTTCCCCACCACCACGCGAATTTACAACTTCTATCGGAGAAATCTTTTACACTTTTACCCTACGAGGTGAAAAAGAACCTTCAGGCAGCCGTTCACGCAATCAGCTTGACGAGGTATACTGGAAGGCGCTCCGAGAGCAGGGCCTGTTGCCACTTCCTATCCCGGGTCAGTTTGCGCTACATTAAGCCGTGGACTGTGATTTGCTGCGAGTAAAAGGTGAGTTTTAAAGACCTGTCTCCTCGTAGCACTACCGTCCTCACAACACTGGTGGATCTACAAATAGAAGACGTGGTATTGAGTTACAAGCCCGAGGCGAAGAGAGGGATTGTACCACTACGCTACTACTATAGGAGCACGAGTTAGTGAGGCATGATAGATGAAACTCGCAGACAATGCATTAGCAATTCGCAGAAACGACCACTGCCACAGAGGGAAGGTGTGTTCCGGCGTGCGTTGAGTTCAGTGGAGCAGCTATATATATATGGAAGTGGTAGACTCTGATTGAATACGAAATTCTCTCCTCGGTCTGCTGTTAGGGAACGACTCGCAGAAGTATGAGGGAGATAAGCGAGCCTGTTCATTCGTGCCTCGGTCTGTGATCAAGTTGTAAATGTGGACATGCTACGAAATGCAACTGAAGTACAGTACCACACGGAATATTCACTGGAGAACGGAACCAAAGGAGACATAGGATATTTATGGTACCCAAACACACTATACATTCTCAGGGGTGTTTTTCTCACGTTGGTGTGTGTACTGGGGACGGCCTTCAATGCCTTCATGATTGTTGCTATTGTCCCCAACAGGCGACTCCGAAATGTCCGCAACATCCTACTGGTTCATCTCGGGGCGGTTGGGCTGGCGGCTTCCCTCACTACCACGTTGTACTCGGCTGTTGTTATATTCCTTAAAGAATGGTACGGCGGAGACGTTGTGTGTCAAATATACGCGTTTCTTAATTCCGTGTTTACATGTGTAATTGTGTGGACAATCACAGCGTTAAGCTGGGATAAGTATCAGACCATCGCCTCACCCCTTCACCATTCTCTCACCGCCACATTCGTCAAGATGTCGACGTGTTTCTCAGTGTTCTGGGTCTCAAGTTTAACCCTTTCACTTCCGCCGCTGTTCGGAGCTAACGAGTTCATCTTCCACCCTGCTATGGGGCTCTGTGCTGTTAACCCTTCCCACTCTGAAGGCAGGTGGTACACCATCGTATATGTCTGTGCAGTGTTTTTTCTGCCATTCTGTATAATGATTTATTGTTATGCTCATATATTCCAAATAGCTCGGACACAAAGCAGCAGAATAGCTGCAACAATGCTCCGAATGGTCAGTGTGATTCAAGCGCCTATTGCCCCTACTAATGCCACCACCTCGTTATCAATGAGAGGTACAAAAGCAATGGGAACAATTCTTCAGCTTGTGGGATCATTTGTTCTAACATACATACCATACGCTGTTGTACTGATGTACGCCGTCATAACACAAAATATGCCTGAAAGTACGTTTGTCTCCGTAGCTACAACCCTGTTCCAAGCTTCACCATGTACCAATGCTTCCGTTTATGGCCTACGTAATAAGATATTGCGGGCGTCGTTTTATCGCTATGTTCGACGGAGGCTCCAACATGCGTGTTACAAAGACAGGAGAAGAGGAAGTGTAAAATCATTAACCCGGAAGTCGTCTTCTACCCAGAAACTTTCTAATCTAAATCGGAAGTGTCAAAATGGCGTCCGGGGCCCAATGAGGCGTACACATAGCTTTCAAGTGGCATCCACGAGGTTTCAAGGTAGCCCTATTGTCAACATTAAAAAAGGCTTACCTCGGCCGCATTCCTTCTCAGTCATGGCCGTGAATGGACAACCTGTAAGTTGTTTAGAAGAGGAAATTCAAGAATGTTTGTAGTTTCATACGAAGGGATTTATACGTTGTGAATATATTTATTTTGTATTTATATGGAGCGTTACGAACGAAAGGTTGGTGGGGTCATTTTACATATTTATGTGATATTATTGACTATCTGTGTAAGAGATTTGTCTTGTCAGCTTTGCCTCGTAAATGTACAGTGACCCTTTGTTAAATGTTTGAATAATTGCTTAACAAGGTAAAAGCACGTTCTGAGATATTTGTATTTGTGATGGCCATTTTATATTTATATTTGTTTTGTATTGTTATATGTACAGTACCACCATGATGTATTACTTGAGTCCTTTTGTCCAAATCCAAAGTACTACCGTAAAGTGTGAATATACGCACTGGGTAAAATAATCAATTTGTGAAATACAGGAATATCAACATGTTTCGCTTTTTCTTACTTTAAAGTATATATTTATGAAGCCATTCTAATCATGCCCTTTATTCATCTGAAAAATGCTCAATCAGTGACCGTTGTAGTAGACCGTTCTAATTCCTCGTTCATAAAACTCTAAAGGAAAACTGAATATTGGTAGAAATATTATATACCTCCGCCTAGTCAGACTATTTGGTTGTTTACCGAGATTTTCATGTTTTGTCTGTTAAATGGGATTAATGTAACTTAGGCTGTCTATGCTGGTAAGGTTTTTCCTAAAGGAAATGCCATTTTATAGCTTCCGCATCCCCATAAATGCGTTCTAATGGGTTGTTTGAGATTCCTAACTAATGTCATTTAAAGATTAGATTCTGTTCTCGGCACTGCAACGCTCTGGCAATTATCTCAAAACACCAATTTGAACTCTCTCTAAATATATTTTAAACTGTTTGAAGATCGGGGAATAGACAGGAAGAATGCGCCGTTATTAAGCCGATAGCTCTGGCAATGTTTGTGTTAAGCGTTATGGGGGCTGTGTATACCATGCTGCAATGTTACTGCAAAGGTACTTCGGTACTTTCCAATTTTCAACTCAGATTAAACTAATTACCTGAATTATCTTGTAAATAAAGAAGTAACTTTCAAAGGTGTTTCGCTAACTATACATTAAGCCCTTACAGAAGATCGTTTCGGTAGAACACGCATTGTTTCGGTTTTGTGTAGATTACAATAATTACAACTCCAGCTATTTAAAAGAAATTTGTCTCCGCACTGTTTTACCATAGCTTCTCAACGTTCAACCCCTCAGTGATGAAAGTTTTGATGACACTTAACAATATCCAGTGAATTAATCTCTGCCCCTTCATGTCTTACAACAGTCCTGTAATTGAAGTTGATCACGTAAACACAGGTGTCAGTTCACGAACACCATATCCGACCAACATATTCAAACCTCGATCGATAGGAAAGTCGTCTGATTATTGTAGTGTGATATCCAGGGTAATAAAGTGTACGGGATTGCCACATCCCCACATGGTGGCCATGGCGTCTAGAGTAGCCTCCAGAGGTTAATGGGTTAACAAAGCTGCTGGAACGGCTTCCCAAGCGAGCCAAGCCTATATTACTAAGCTTGGTGTATATGCAGATAACTGTTGACTCTATCAGCACATGGCACCAGTAAATCGTGACATGTTCTTCGTAGCTAAGTGATTCAGACATTTATTGCATAATCCTGTGTTATAATGGATATCGTATCCAGACGGGGGTCGAAATTTAAATTGATGGGAACTGAACGCCATATTGAATACGCCGTCACTAGAAGAAGTGCACTATGTTTTAAAATGCTACATGTACACATTCAGTCAGTAATACCCAGTTTGTAGAGCGTCAGCACTGGCCTCATGTAAGGAGGATGCTGTGTCAGGAACTAATTACAGATATGTCCATCTTTATTTTCGCTTTGAGATCCACATGTTCATTACATTTACTCTTTGATGCCAACCATTACGAATAAGGAAAATTGTTGTATTAGAAAAAACGTTTCCTTTGCCCTGGTCCTCACGTATTCCTATTTTCGCTGTAATGTGTATGTAATGTTAGGCTCGATAACAAACTCATATCAATTTTGACTTTTTCATGCAGAGACTGAAACTTTTATCTTTCCTATTATTATGGATAGTTCTCGCCTCAGCTCGTATCAGGGGATTTCTGCTGAATTGCCTCTGATAAAAGCCGAAACGCAATTAAGAGATAAGACGTAGCATAATGTACACAAACTCAGTTCCATGCTAAAAAACACTAACTTCTTATTGGTACGTCATATATATCGCAACGTGTTTCACAGATAAGTTTATATATTGGTTAGCTTGCATCACGTTGCTCGCCTGTAGGCCTCAGAACTACATGTACAAAGTTGGGTATCGTACGTTGGCCCTTGTGAAATCTGAAGGCAGTCACAACTTACGATAATAACACAGTAAATACGTATGCTCTTTCTTATAGTATTTGTCTTATAATAACAGTTTCGTCCAATGAAATGTGATCAAATTCCCAGCGAGATAAAACAGTTTAGACATGTTTATGACTTCTTTGAACGATGTTGTTTCTGCACGTGAGCGGCAATAGATTAACAGATAAACGGGATGCATTCAATTTAAAAGATTTGCCGATATTGTGCTCTAAATGTCAAATCTCTTACAATTTGATATCTTTCATCAGATACCCAACCACAGACAAAGGGCATCTTTTGAAAAATTATTCCCAAAACTATACTGAAATTCAGCAAAATCAGCAACATATTTCATGTGAAAGATTTGTTATCGAAAAAAAGCCAAGTATTCTTATTACCTTCTAATGCATTAAGATAATCATAAAGACAAAGTTTAAACTATGATAACCATTAGCTGTAAAATGGTACTTCCCCAAAGTCGTTTAGGAAGTGAAACCCTACTGCGAGCTCACTGATTTACAAGAGCTGCGTCTACATAGTTGTAATTCTTCCCCTTCTGGCTCAGTATTGAGTGATAGACACCAACATCCTCTCTTCTCGGCATAAATGAGCAGTTTAATACATCGTATACCGAGGCAACCTTGAGAGATACAACCCTGTCCGGCATCAAGCCTATTCCATAAATCTGCCATCTGTTAACAGCAGTATTGTTAAGCCTGGCCAAGTGCAGGGAAGCTCTTTCAGGCGGGGACCCCTGCTAAGGTTAATTAAACTCGCAGACGCATCCCAAAGGTTCTCGACGGCATGTTAACGTTTGGGTTGAACGATTTGCTGAGGCTTGTCTTTGTTCCAACATATTTGGATCGAGGTCCTGAATTATTTGGAAACACCCTATCTGGATAGAAAATTAGGATAGGATCAAAATATGGGTCTGATATGGGTCAACGATGTAATCTCTGTTTGCGTCAGTCCATGGTAATGACACGCGAACACATAAACAAATACATGGATGGATACATAGTGTTCGAAACATCACTTGTAAATGCAGATTAGAAAGTAGCAAGTCATGTGTCGTTTGGAGATCGGGAAAAAATGAGTTACCATATTTTTGCCATTATCGTTCAAAAGGTTGTGAAGGCAATTAACCTTAGTCTTTTTGGCATTAGCATATGGTGATAGCTAGATTTGTATTTTATGTAATGCAATAGTTATGAACAGACTCGTAAGATGTCTCCACTTCAACATTAATTCAGAAATATTTAAATGGAACTTTGTCAACATTGAAAATATGAATTTATATAATAATTCCTGGTTTCAAGCATACTGGGGAAAAGACAAACTATTTCTTTGTTTACAGGCGTAAATGACTAAGAGGGAAGACCGTTTCTAAACTTCGTACTCTAAAACATGTACTGACGACATACTTAAATACAGACACCTATAGCCTATAGCTTTCCTCTAACGCGGCATTACGTGTTTCATTTTCATTGCCTTGATGGTCATTGAATCTGGCAGGGACAATATTATCTATAAAGGATTTCTATCCACCAAAATGCCTTATGCGAAATTATATATATCTATATAACTGAAACATAATAACATTATAATTCAGTCTCATTATCTTTTATACATTCAGTGATCATTGTCATGATAAATAGATACCGCCATTCATGGAATCACTGACCATGCATTGTACTGTCATTGCTTTGTTATATGTTTGGATTGAATCAAGATGGCCAATGCAACTATACCACATCAGAAACATTGTCATACGAGATGTCCCCAGCATTGTTTATGTGTAATATCACCTTTCATGTGCGTGTAAATCACTGTTTTTTTCTATGACAAACAACCTTATATATTGGATCATGGGGACCAAGTCCGCACGATGTTTTTAAAAGCCAACGTTAACAGATTTCGCTAATGGTCATGACGTTGTTTTTGTTGCTCAAAATGTTTGCTCAAAGCACATGGTACCTTGTTTAATAGTTTATGTCATTGGTGATTATTCTGCTCTGTCCGTGTAGTTGTTATTGAATTTTCTACTTCAGTGGTCATTCTATGGTATTGTTATTTATTCTCACTTGCATGCACGACTTATCGCTGCACCGCACAGAAATCAATAAATGGCTAGTGAAATAATCAGATGGTCAATTTGACTTTCAAAATATTATGTTATGTACACATGGGTGATTTTTATATATTTTGTAAGAGAGGGCATATTAGTTGAGAATGAGTGTGAGTGTTAGCATTAGTGCGGGTGGGAGTGAGTGTGTGAGGTTTGCTTCAGGCCACGAGAAGCCCTGCTGGACTGGACAAGATGCCGAGGTTGTAAAGTGTTCAATTCCAAAGGGTATTCCAGCACAATGTGGAGAGCCCCTCCGTGCTGTAACCCGCCATCTTGTTGCCAGAATGTTGCAAAAGAGGTGTAAAACTACTGTTTGATATTTTAGTTTTTTAATGAGATGTTTTGAGATGATTTTTTCAAAGTCTGAACTAACGGGATTCGTCTTTTCAAAATAACTATTTTTAGGTATTTGGTGATAAAAAGAGGTTATCACGCGAGTGTGTTTGGGGATGGTAAATATCCTGCATTAGGAATAAACATTGTATTTGGCGAGCCTTGACGAATTGCGATTTTCCTGGAAGGTGCGCATTAATATTTATTACGTCACAGGGTGAGTGATGTGTCAGTGGGACAGTGACAGTAGCCAATATAGCTCCAACTAAAATCTGTTTCTTATACAGTGGTGAATATACATATACGCAAAACAACAATTGTCTTTACTTGCCTTTCGCGGCAATCCATCGGTCTGTCCGCTAGAGTAACTGCCCTTTGTCAAAGGGAAGCTACTCTCGACCTAGTCTATGAGACGTCACGGCCACGTTCAGACGTTGTTGACAGTCGGTCTGTCCTGTCATAACGTTAAGTGTAGTCAGATGTACACACAGCGAAAAAACGAAACACGGTAACAATTCAAACATATTTCGGCCAAATCCAACCATTTTAATTTCTGGAAAAGGTTTCAAGCCGCAGAGGTTGACAAGCCCAGATATGGCTACTGATCCCGCTTGGCTAGGCCTAGTGCCCTCGCAAAATTGTTTCGAAATTTATATCTCCAAAGTTGCCAAAAGTTATAAAATACCTTAGCTACATCACAGTTAGACACTGATTTTCAGTATATTAGACTGTTCTTTTGATAATGATAGCAATTATCCCTTTGGTTTATCCAGATTCCCGATGGTTAATTCTGACTCGATCGCCGAAAGACAAGGGCGACGCCATGTTTGTTTGTAAACACTGAAAGTAGTCCCTACTTGACCTTTGATATTTGTATCTCTTTACGCATATGGCCCCACGGATATCGTTTTTATCCGTTGGCTTTATCCTGCCGAGAAACCTACCCAGTATATGATAAAATACTATATCATCTAAACATATCAAATAGATATTTCACTTGAGTCTAATAACACTTTGTTGCCGGAAATACCTTCTGCCTTATAGGCATTATGGTTTTCAGAATAAGATCAGAAACTGATGGCTTTTCTTGTCAAATGATATCTTACACTTGTAATCGTATTTCGTGATCTGAGAAAGTTGATTTTGCGCCGCTCATGAAAATATTAACTTTGTGAGGTCAACCGATGGGATAAACACCTTATTGCCCAAGAAAAGCATCGTGTTCATTTATAGTTCGTATAACATTAGTAATACAATGGTACAGTGTTCTTATTGAGTTCTGAAACAGAACGATGCGTCTGTGTTCATGGGTACATCAATAAGCAGGGCTTGGTAATAGAGGATACATGTGCTTCACGAGCATGATGCTGATCTCTGTATAATATGTTTTATCACTGACTGTGCGGAACGTGCCTGCTATTTATTTCCATGCTGAAAAGTAGAGCTATCCTAACAGCGTCACTGCACGTTAGAGTGAGGTTAAAAACTGCAAGTTTGTATTCTATAGTGTAGGAGGAAGAAGTTCGCGTTATCGGTTATTCAGTGCGATGCGTGCGGAAGGCAAACTACAACTCTTAAGTCTGTGTTTTTACTTATCAGAATCTTGTTGATATAACTCGGGTGTTGAGGCTCAGATCTCGGATGTGATATAGAGTGTCCTTTTGATATCACAATAGTTCATAATAGAAAAGTTTGAGGTCGGTTAGAGAGTGACCATATCGGGTGCGGGACGTGGGTGTGGGTGTGGGTGTGGGTGTGGGTGTGGGTGTGGGTGTGGGTGTGAGATTCAAACACGAGTTTAATTGTCTCTCTGAGCAGAAGAGGCAAATTATGTAGGAATTGCCAACAGGTGTTTACGTTTCAGAAATATATCCCGTACCCCCCGAAAATCAAATGATACGCCCAAATCTATAAGATACTTTAACAGACCTCTTGCTACAAAAAGGGCGGAATTTGAAAAAAAAGATTACGCTCTCAAGACATCATTTATAGATGATTAACGAATGTTATTGGCCGCTACTAGAACTAGTAATGTTTTTTCGAGAATATGTTTCATATAATACTCACCAGAGTATAGGAACTATTGGGCCCAGTAGTTGAATGTTTCCAAATATCTAGTGTCAGCTATGCACTGTGAAACCTCGGACCCCATTGTCCGTGACCTCGCCAGTCCGGACGAATAATGTTGGAAGCGATTAAAATACAGTGATTAAAATTATATTTTACATACCCACGATTCATTGATCCGCACATATGTGAATCCGGGCGATTTCACTGTGAACGGTATCGTCCTCGCCTGACTCACGAGGTTTCACTGTGTTTGGTATATCAATGCATATGGCGAGTAATTAGTGCCACGATCATTGTTCATGGAGAAAGTGTACTTGTTATTGTCTTGTTCATGTTTCTTGAAAGCTTTTTTAAATAAGTGATCGTTATTTATTATTTATTTTTGTCACACAGTTTACGTGACCTCTGCAATACCATGTCCGTCATGTTTTCTGGTTGTGAGCATTCACACAATTGAATATAAAATATAAAACTGGAATCTGGACTTTTTTGTCTTCTGTTCAGGTCATGAAAGGCGCCTTCCATAACCTTATCGTTGAGGAAAACATGCTTGGCAGTTGGTTTATTAGAATACCTACACCGTGTAATATTGTATAACGTCAGCTGTACTGCTGTTTTCTCATGCTTGTGTGAACGTAATGCATTTGTTCATGAGTTTCCGTGAGTATACGGTGACTGCATGAATAAACAGGTGAAGCTATTTTGATTTTTAGGAGATGTTTGTATGACATGGTATTAATACCAGACGGATCTTTGATGGCTTCTATTACATAATTCCAGCTGCATCTAGAGAAGTGAATGTTATGTTGATTAATGTTTTTTAAGAAACAATGTAGGAATTGCTCAATAATGATGTCGTAATGGAACAGTGTAAAAATTGATAAATAAAACCGACAAAACCATATTCCTATAAAGAAATCTGTTCTAAAAGCAGAGTCGATTGTACCATTTCGATTATATCAATAGCATGTGTTTATGAAACACCGTGAAATAGTGTTAGGTAAGGTACCCGTCACCGCCCATGGCACCCGGCTCAAACACATGCAAAGGCAAGTCAATTTTTCAATTGACACAAGTCAAAACAGGGCACTGCATCGTGCATTTTTCTAGTCAATGAGACGTAAAAATTGGAATCTCCTCCACATGTTTACCATTTAACTTTTTAAAAGATTTACTGAGGCTTTGATTGTTGTAACCTTGATCAAGCAACTTCTGAGCTTGAGTCGTATGACGCTCTTTGAAACCTTGATAGAAGGGGCATGCTCGGTTGTACCTCAAACGTTGTGACATGTAAACACCAAACGCTGGAGCTGCAGGAATATTGCTCAACATAAAGGGAAATTTGGCTATTTTATATTTGAAGTCATCCCTCTTGTCATACAGTCTTTATGCATGAATATAAATATGAAACAGATGAGACTGTTTCACTGGTCTCCTTTATTTCTAGTTCAGGTGGGTTAAGCAGTGAAAGGATATTGGCTATTTCATGACTATTAAACGATATCAGATCATCGATATACCTAATGCTTAAGTTATAATTACCTTGTTTTGACTTGGCAAATCCGAGAAGAAATTCGGATTCATATGCTGAAGAAACTGATCCGTAAGAATGCGAGTACAATTGGTGGTCATGGGGAAATAATGATATTATAATGGAACAATGTAGGAATTGATAAATGACGATGACATAATGAGACAATGTAGGAATTGATAAATGATGATGTCATAATGGAACAATATAGTAATTTATGAATGATAATGTCACAATGATACAATAAAGGAATTGATAAATGATCGTCATGTAATGGAACAATGTAGAAACTAATAAAAAATGATGTCATAGTGGAACAATGTAAGAATTAATAAAAAGTGTAGTCATAATGGAACAATGTAGGAATTGATAAATGATGATGTCACTATGGAACAATGTATGAATTAATAAATGATTATGACACAATGAAACAATGAAGGAATTGGTGAATGATGATGTCATCATGGAATAATGTAGGAATTGATAACTGACGATGTCAGAATGTAACTATGTAGGAAATGATAAAGAATGATAACATAATGGAACAATGTAGGAATTGGTAAATATTGACATCGTACTGGAAAAAATGATTCTTCCTAAAGCCTGATAACGCGTACATTTGACTTTTTCATTTTATGATTTCCTCGCCAAAAATGCAAAAGAATTATGTTTTACTCATATACAGTAATACCTGTTATCTGATTATCATAGATCCAACATTCCTCAACCTGTCACAACATTTTTTTGTTTATAATTTCGAAATTATATTTCTTTAGTTTACAATTTGTAATGAACTCGATTTCCCGACCAGTGCAATATGTTTCTTGCTGATGATGAAATCTGTCATCTCCCCGGCCGCCATTGTAAATACCTGCTTGCTTGCTTGTCTGTTTACGCGAACACGTCACTCACCTGTCAAAGACAGATTCCCTCAGTTCAGCCCACTTCCGGGTTCCGGTCACACCTGTCAGTCGCATGTTGAAATCAACATGTCTTTTGGATAAACTAAATTATTGACAAATAAAACTAATCATAGCCTCTATCAGCCGTAAATTGGACTTTTTGGCTCCCCAGGGACTAGGCCCCGTAGAGAGAACCCCAGCTGCTGCATATTACCAGTGCAAACAATGATAGGAATGTACCATGCGGTACACAAGAAGTAAATGTTCACGTTTCTTGTATGAAGATCTTGTGTGGAGAGTTGTATGCCAAAACGATCAAAATGCATAAATAAACACGTTACAATTTACATACGGGAAAGACATCAGTGAATATTTGTGTTTCTGCGTTCTTCAAACTAATCAAAACTAGTCACGTTGGAAATACGACACATTACGTGACATTGTGTGACGTCCGTTTATTGTTTAACTTACAACTCACAATTGCATGACAGATTCATACGGGTTCAGTTGTGTACATACTCAACTGTTAACATATTTTATTGTGTACACATATACAACGGGGTATAGGTTTAACTGTGTACAGTCCAAATTGTCAACATAATTCATCTTCTACTCAGCTATTACCAGACACACCTGTGTGCACCCTTAACTGTGTACTGAAGCAACTGTTAATATTATGGACTGTACACAGTCAACTGTGTGTAGATTCAACTGTATACAAGATCAGCTGTGTATAGGTGCAACTATGTATAGACGTAACTGTGTATTGTATCAACTGTGTACAGACCCATGTGTGTACAGACATAACTGTGTACAGACTCGACCGGCTACTGACTCAACTGTGTACAAACTCAACTGGCTACTGACTCAACTGTGTGCAGACTAAACCGGCTACTGACTTAAGTGTGTGCAGACTCAACCGGCTACTGACTCAACTGTGTACAAACTCAACCAGCTACCGACTCAATTGTGTGCAGACTCAACCGGCTACTGATTCAACTGTGTACAAACTCAACGTCTACTGACTTAACTGTGTACAGACTCAACCGGCTACTGACTCAACTTTGTGCAGACTCAACCGGCTATTGACTCAACTGTGTACAGACTCAACCGGCTACTGACTCAACTGTGTACAGAGTCAACCGGCTACTGACTCAACTGTGTGCAGAGTCAACCGGCCACTGACTCAACTGTGTACAGACTCAACCGGGTACTGACTCAACTGTGTACAGACTCAACCGGGTACTGACTCAACTGTGTACAGACTCAACCGGCTACTGACTCAACTGTGTACAGACTCAACCGGCCACTGACTAAACTGTGTACAGACTCAACCGGGTACTGACTCAACTGTGTGCAGACTCAACCGGCTACTGACTCAACTGTGTACAGACTCAACCGGCTACTGACTCAACTGTGTACAGACTCAACCGGCTACCGACTCAATTGTGTGCAGACTCAACCGGCTACTGATTCAACTGTGTACAAACTCAACGTCTACTGACTTAACTGTGTACAGACTCAACCGGCTACCGACTCAACTGTGTACAGACTCAACCGGCCACTGACTCAACTGTGTGCAGACTCAACCGGCCACTGACTCAACTGTGTACAGACTCAACCGGCTACTGACTCAACTGTGTGCAGACTCAACCGGCCACTGACTCAACTGTTTGCAGACCCAAATGTCAACATATTCCTTACAAACGCAACCATGAACAGTCTTATCCTTGTACAGACACTACTGTGTTAACTATGTTCAGACGTAAAGTGTTTACAGACTTAACTGTGTGGGCTCAGCCTCTCCTTGTACATACATAACCTCTGGCGGTTCGGATGTCCCTAGAGTTACGCAACTAACACGATCTAACGGTAGTGTGATTGAGCTTACTAATGAAACGGTCTGGCCATCGCATATCGCTTGTTAGCTTTGTGTTTGCAAGAGAAAACAAGATGACAGTATTATCCATCCACGAAACAGTGTTCCACTGATTGAACACCCCAGGCCTAGTCAATGAACGCTCTGGACCCCTGCTAACGGTTGTCAATCAACAATCGATTTCTCATCAACCCCCTATGGGTGATCCGCTGGACCCCCAACAGCGATATGAAACAACAATTGCCGATGCGCTAAAACACCACCGGTTGTAGTCATTATGCTTATTACAAGATGTTTAAGTTGACATTTTTTTAAACCTCTGGCGTGATTTCGTGAAATAAAACCTGAACTAGAGTTCTGTAAAGAGTTTTTTAACGGTTCGTCAAGTTGTTAAACAGAGGTGTTTAACAAGGGTTAGAGCGTTCTCAATGAAAATTGCTTCCTTAACGTTAAAAGTGAGGCATCTTCACATTGGTGGGTTCAATATTTATCTTCAGCACACACCATGAAACAAGATCGCCGTCACAAGGGAAATTGTGCTCGGGCTCCCCTTCTGACATTGGACACGCGGGGAAAAGCTTCGCTTATCTTTGTTTTGAATCCCATGTTCCCACCTACGTGATCTGTGTTCTGCCAGCATTCCACAATAACACTTCATTTTTTAGCACAAGGTACAACAGGTAGGTAATGAAATCAGGGAGAGGTGGTTCAACATTGTACTTCAATTACCACATGTGTACACAATGTGTGTCCATGCTGGGATATTGCTGGGATATTGCTGAAAGCGGTGTAAAGCCATAACCAAGCACGCAAGAATGTAATCCGAACAATTACTGATGGTTTCATTTCGAATTCTAACCTTATACTTACAATAATAATAATAATAATAATAATAATAATAATAATAATAACAATAATAGAGTGTCCAGGTTTATTACCAGGATAACAGCCCTTCTGACAATCCTGGTAATGCAGAAGGCTGCAGTGTTTGGTAGTCTTGAAATTCTCCGAAAAATTCTGGGTGGTTTCGACTAGGCAGCGCTTCCTGTTAGAAGTTCCATTCGCTGTCTGGGATGCGTGTAGAGGGGGCTGATGATGAGCCTAACCAGCCTGACTATGGCAGGAACTCCCAAACCCTCTTTGCTGCATTTTTCTATTTTAATCTGTACATAATATTACCCCGGTCAGAGACCATATACCGAGTATATAGTCTCTGTCCTTGTCAATTGATCAGTTTGCACTCGGTTTTCATTCTCAGCTTCCTGGGGCGTATACAAGCGCTAGAAGGTTAACACTCACATTACCATCACACCCTACCGGATATTCATTTTTACTGCTGGGTAAACAGGCATACCTCGAAGAAAGTCCCTTTCAAGGACACACCATATGTGTTAAGTGTGCTTCAGTGAGGGGCAGGACCGAAGTTCTAAGAACTCTCAGCGAGGTGTCAAGCTGCCGAATGCGGTCAGCCATCCAACTACTTTCCCTGACCGACGTGTGACCTGTGCGCTGTGCACGGAACCACTTGCCATCGTACACATATTACAACAACGACGCCCGATGTTATCAGAGTCATTTCATAATGTCGAAAACTTAAGATGGATTCCTAAATAACTACTTATATTTGGAATACAACCGAAGTCATGAAAAGCAAGAACTTCACTAAACTCTCAGATTCGTCGTGGGAAGACGCATGTCTGTTTGTACAATAGTCATGTTGTTCTAGGATGACGAACACCAAGAAAAGCATCAAGCGTTATACACAAGCAAACAACACATTCACCATCTTCAACTTCAGTCCAAATGGCATAGTCTGAAGGATATCACCATGATATACATGTAAGCATTACACAGACACACACAGGCACACACACACACCTCACACAAACACGCGCCATTTCCTTCATGGCTGAATTCCAACTATTAGCGCACGAGGCTGACTAATGGACCACCTGTCCTTGCGGGCATACAATATGCCCCTTTTCAATCAGTGTGTATGCCCCAGTAACCTACAAAATCATCCCTAAACACGCACCTCATAGGCGATAGATGTCCGACGTGTATATTATAAACAGCATATGATTCTGATCTAACTCGTCCAATGCTGGTTCTGCTTCCTGTAAACTTCGCGTACTATCTCCAGCTCGAGGTAATTGTAGCCTTGCCGCGGCTGTGTCCTTCAACCGTAATATTTTATTAATTACAGTCATAGCACACTGCCGACTGCCTGTGTTCTAATTAGACACTTACTTCGGTCAAGGGGAGGTGAAATCGCATCGGTTGTGTTAACAAAGCATTGCCTTTTGCAGTATCTTCGTCTGAATGTAGGCAGTACATGTATCAGTTCGTCCGGTCTTTAATCAGCATTCGGAAGATTGATTGATATTTTGAGAGAGAGAGAGAGAGAGAGAGAGAGAGAGAGAGAGAGAGAGAGAGAGAGAGAGAGAGAGAGAGAGAGAGCCATATTGGAAGGTAATGCATTACATTGTTCTGTTTACATTGACCTAATATTCTCGGTGTATTTACAAAAACTGTGGGGGGGGGGGGGGGGGGGTGGGGGGGGTGGGGGGGGGGGGGGGGGGTGTTAATGCTGCAGGGTCCGGACAACCACAGGTTGTGTGTGAGACAAATTAACGGCGTAGTCATGTACATGTAGTTGATCAACCCAATACAGGCTTCCTTTACTTGTACGTATTATTGCTTCTATAATTATCTCCTCTATTTCTGGGTAACAGCTGACGGAATCATTTATGCAACCGAGAGTCAGTCCGGCACACAGTAGTGGTTGTAGTACCATCAAGAGTGCTCTTCTAGCCGTAGATAAGTAAAGCATCTCAGCGAAAGATCAGTGGAACGTCCATAAAAATAAGGCGAAGAGAGCCGTTAGCAAACATCTCGAGATTCCATGTGGTAATTTGCGAGATATTGAGTAGCATTCACCTGAGTAGTTTTGCAACAGTAGCTATAGATCGAGAGGAAGAGAAACCAGCAGCTAATCATATGCATCATCATCATCATCATCATCCATCAATATCTGCCTTTCCATCTATATTATCATTATTAATTTTGATATCGTCACCCATATACATTGTTACTACATTATCATATCATCGTTATCGCGATCATGGTCATCAATCATCATCATCATCATCATCACCATCATCACGTGATGATACTCATCGTCATTGCCTTTTTAAAATAATCGCCGTGTTTTGGCTAAAATATTGCTTAAAGCGGCTTAAAACCGTAACGACCCCCTTCCATCATATTAATCATAACCGGTATCAACATCATCATGTCAACACATTGTTGATAAAAGCCGTATTTTAAAAATATGATTTAGTCACTGGTTAGTGATAGTTGTATTGTAATCTTACAATTACGTAAATTCGAAACACAGAATGTTCATCTCCTACATAATGTATATTTATGTCAAAGCATATCTACAATATGCATACATATACACAGGATACAAACTCATAATGGCCAAAGACAACATTATTGCTGCGAAGCGTCCTATTCTAAAAATACACATGTATATCACATTGCAAATATGCCCTGAGTAGGCAGCGAGGCATCAGTAGATTTAGTAGCCTGACATTTAGTGTCTGGGAGACTGACTATAGAAGTAGTAACGATGGCATATGAAGTGTTTTAGCCCTACATTACATCGTGTAACAAGGTATATAGAAGTCAGATTATTACTATCACGTGTGTACACGAGTACAGAAAGGGGGGACCACCTGGAGGTACCTCTAGAGCACCAACACGACTAATCATAGGGGGCGTTGTAAGCGAAGAACGGCTTGAAGTGATGTACCAGAAACATGATATGGTTTCCATCAGATACTCAACCCACAGCTTATACGATATCAATCATTCGCTAATAAAGATATCTTAGGGACTATTTCAAAGATAATCATTATCTCTGTCAGTGCTACAAACGGTTCCACTTGTGCTGGATGCGGATCAGAGGATGTGTTTGTGTCGCCGGATCCGCCTCCCTACTGTCTGTTTTCACAACTCTCTGTTTCACTCTAATGAGTATCCAATAGCAAATTCTTCATCAGTTACCGCTTTTTATGGGCCGGAATGAGATAATGGTGTATCGTAGAACCACCCATCCCTTCAACCGGAGTCATGTCGTGAACTGGAGTTTATCTTTAGGTAAACAAGTGCAATATGAGACAGCGTAACATTACATCCCCTCCACTCCCACTCCATGGGACGCTTCATCAAGCGGTCGCTGCCGCACGGTGCCGCTATGCCTTACGTTGCTGAGAACGCATTTGTCTAAATTAGCGCCATGTGTTTATCCAAATAAAAACGTTTGGCTTCGAAAAGTTTTGTGTTTTTCACGCTGGTAAGACATATTGAGCTCAGGTTTAAACGTGAAAATACTTTTAGCACACGTCCCGACGCCATTTAGTTGTGCACATGTCAGTTGTGCATTCACTGTTGGTTGTTTACAAACTTTGAAATTGCGTTCTCGAGGAAGGTTTCCTTTTCCAGTGTATGACTGTTCGGGAAAATAGCTTGCATGGAACTTCTTAACCTGCACTATATATGTTGCCCCGGCCCTTGACATTGTTTCCTGGTTATATGCACCATTGGGACATGTTCATGAACACATGTCCTAGTGCCATTTCCGTTATAATATATTCATGAACACATATCCTAGCTGAATGTCCGTTATAAAAGATTAATCAACACGTGTCCTAGCTCCATTACCGTCATAATATATTCCTCAACACATGTCTTGGAACCATTTCCATTGTAACAGATTCATTAACACATGTCCCAGCTTCATCTTCATTATGTCTTTTTGTAGAACAAAGTCCTAATTCCATTTTTGTTATAAAATATTCATGAACACATGTCCTATTTCCATCTTCGTTATGACATATTGTTCCATGTTCGAAGTAATATCTACTACTTAAAGTTTCCTAAGGGTCACCACTTTAAATGGTAATTCTTCAAAATGTGTGTTTCTGTTGAAAAAGTCAAAGACAATATTTCGTGAAGACAGGTTTAATGAACAAACGTCCGTTGTCATGCGGCAACACATGTGACCAGTAATCAGTCAGATCACCCGTCAAAAATGAGAGTCTCTGACCAAAAATGAAACGTAAAACAACACGAAAACAAATTCATTGTGGAAAAAACAACTCTCAGTTGCGCGTATGTGATCCACGTGATGCGGTCACAGCCTGGCAGTGTGGTCTCGTGGTCACATGTGTTCGATTGTTCGAGGGTTGAGGTCTGGTGACGGGGTTGGCCACTCCTCGAGGACAATGGGTTTCTGCTTTAAGTAGTCATCAACGACCCTGTTACGATGGGTTCGTGCGTTATCGTCCATGTGGATGAAGTCCGGTCCGATTGCACCAGCATACGGTCTCACGGACTCATCCAAAATTCATGTAGCGCATACCTGTTATCGTGCCCCGCTAGGTCCTTCAAGCTCTACTGATCCCACCCCAAATCATGTTTGAGCCCCCTACATAGCAATCATGTTCGGCGACCCTGGAATCCTGAAATCCTTCTCTTAGGCTACATGTACTGTACACTAGAGCACGACGATCTGTAAAGTCTAGACAGTATATCGATTCATCAGTGAAAATTCCTGGTCTGTCGAATTGACGTGGTCTTCAGCATGCCTGTGATGTCGGGTCAGTGCCAGAGGATAACGCACTGTCTGTGCAGAAACGTTAACGCCATATGCGTTATGCAGGTCATTTCTGACTGTGGTGGCAGCCACGAAAGGTGGACGTCTTTCTGCAATCAGGACAAAACCCGCATGTCACTGGGTAGCCGATCCAAACGCCTGGTATCGAATCCACGCCCTGCTGATCACTCTTTGGCTCACATCAAAGATGTTTGCAAAGGGAAGTTGTGTTCACCCAGTTTCAAGCATGCCTATGCATCTGCCTTATTCTTCCGTCGTCAAACGATTTTTTGACGCTAAGGGGACATACGTGCATTCAGTTGCTGCAATCCTCAGTGGCAAATGTTGTGCTATTTTATTATGATGTGCAACGTATCCAAACACATGTTTTCGAGGACCTCATGCACATCGTCCCCATGACTGCATGCCTCTGTCCGTCCATCAAGAAACTGAGGCCCTATAAGGGTTACTCAACCATTGTGTACCGGAATATTATTTATTTGTTGGATGATCTATTGATATCATCACAACTCGATCATTGGCAAACTTTGAGTAGTATATAGCCATGATAACACGTCCTGGTGATTCCCACGTAAACAAATATCGTTAAATATTGGACATATGCCCGCAACAATATTACAACGAGAAATCGGAAATACAAATTAGGGTATGTGTCATAATCGAATATGTACTTGCAGGTATTGCCAATAGTAAAAAAATATCTTAGAATACTCTATAGAGAACATGTAGATCTTGGTGTAACCATATTGCCGAAATTTTCACTCTAGCTTCTACATAAGCTGACATGTTAAGTGTATATCAGAATATGTATGCATGGTACATGTAGATATGATTTTAAAAGTTTAGATGTTGGCCATAGCGGTTAATACATATTAAGGTGTAAACGTCTTAAATTTGGCGAATGATTACATTGTATTAATCATATATGTATGGCATTTAAAACAGCAGGGAATAGGTCCGGCAAGCTGCCCTACTGTCTGCTATTATCCTGTCGTTGTGTAAAGGGTAATAGGAACAATGAGTGACTACTAATTTTCGCAGCAATCAGCAACATTAAAGCCATATCGCAACGGCTTGTCAATAATGGAATCTATGTCAGGAAAACCAGTGGTTGACAGCATGAGCAAGGATCCACGTCGTCGGAGTTTACGATGACACACAACCAAGTTACGCATTGTGGCCATCTTGTCCTCATCACCGCCAGCACTTACGACAAGCATGTGATCATTGGCTACCTTTTCTGGTTCGTTCATGACCATGTGTGCTTGGTTGCGGCAAGTGTTTATAAGTTCTCATGAATTATGGAAAAGATTTTGTCGCTTTTATAGTCACTATACCACAAAACTTCAGAACACACATAATTTCAGTAAGCAAGGTTTTGCGATGATTATAATATTCCAGCTATATAACAGCGAGATATACAAAAATCGGCTTCACACATCGTACTCATGATCATGTGGGGAATAAGAGTCAGGCTTCTAGAGTGACGGGCGAATGTTATTATTACCACTGGGATAGTAACATCTCGAAAGTGTAAAACATCATAAAAGCATAGCGGCCGACTCGTCATTACGCGATGCAGCTTGCCAAGGGAGATAACTTTGAATATCCTTATCTTGTTTACGCCTATCTCGTGAGATTTGATCGTGCTTCTTCAGAGCAGGCAATGGAGGGTATCGAGGCATGGCTTGTGTCGTTACGGGGCACTTGAGATGTGTATACACAATCTCATATCTTCTGTACGCGTTGACGCTTGCCCAGGCAAATAGCAGATTCATTTATGCTATATTTTGTTTCATGAATATATCAGGCATCACCTGGATTATGACGAGAGACGTTAATAAGAGCTGCTGTATGAATAAAATACATGTACTAAGCCAAATATGTGCACCGCGGTATATTATAATACCATAGAGATTTAGGCGAGTGTAGTCACGACGAAAGAAACTATTTCTGTGGACATAGTAACAAAATGAACACATCAGGTGAAATTACCCGACATGACGAACTCCGGGGATAACGAACTTGGACCAGATTACGTCTATGAGGAAAACAGGGCTTATACACCCCCATACTCCAACATCCGTTCCTAGCAGTTATTTAACATACCTGCTTGATTCTAAACGGTATACTCGGCAATATTCTAGCTCTATGACGGCGGCCTGTGAATAGTTGAGCCCGGACCAGACAATTCAATGATTTATCTTATGAGCAACGTGGCACGCAATCAAATAAGTCACTGGATCCTTAATCCATTAAGTCGCTTAACCCGTAATCTCCACGGGTCAAACTACTGTTACCATATATTTTTCTGCAAAAAAAAATATTTATGCATAAGCAGTAAAATCGAGTGTTTCCGACATCCATGCAAATTTAATACCAAAAACGAATTGGTCATTTCCGCATGGATTGGAGCACGTAAGAGCCTGGTACCGAAACACACTAACATGACATGCACTTGCAACATCGCGTGTTGGGTTATAAAAACGTTGGGATTTCATTTACATGCCACCACAATCTTACAGCAAGTGAACGACGAAAACATGCCACGACTTACGAAAGCACGATTACAAGACTGGAACCATTATCAGACGCACGGGACAACACTACTTTTACAGCTTCGGCAATACTATGATTGCGTAGGATATCAGCCCAGACAGTGAGGAACCGTTTACGCGCTGAAGGTATTCGCGCTAGACGACCAGTTCGAGATGTCATTTTGACGGACCTGCATCGTCGGCTGCGACGTCAATATTGTCAAGGTCACAGAGTATGGAGACGATGGAGACGTTGGGTCCCGTTTTATGTTTCGCCTTATGGATGGGAGACGCCGTGTTTACTGATGCCGCGGGGAACGTTATTAACGAAACTACATTCAGAAAGTGGACAGATTTGGTGTTGGCAGTGGGATCATGTGGGCAGCCATCTCCTTCACTGGTAGAACAGACTTGATCCAAGTTCTGTGGATTTGTTTTCGGCCACACGTCCTTCCCATTGTGCTACAAGCAAACGTCATTTTCCTAAAAGACAACGCCCGATCTCACACGGCAAGTCTGACAACAGCCTTTTCAGGAATCACAACATCCAGGTCCTGCCATGGACCTCCAGATCTCAACTTTTAAACTCAATCGAACATTTTATGGAATGCACTGGATCAACGACTGCGAGCACGTCAGCAACAACCAAAGAACCTCCGACAGTTGGCACAAACACTGCAGGGTGAACATTCCCCAGGCCACAATTCGAGATCTGATTGCTTCCATGGTACGACGATGCTAGACAGTTGTGGACTGTAATGGTGGCCATACAAGATATTGCGACATGTGTGCCATATGGAACCTGGATCAATGACATTGATGTGTGCCAGTTTTGAACAATCGATTAACATCTGTTGATTATTTATATGATGTATAAAATCTACATTTAAATCACTGTTGCACTTTACGTTTTGCAGTGTATTAGTTAAATACTTCAAACAAGGAAATAAACACGTCGGTTTAAAAATGTTTACTAAGACAACACAGCAAACTACGGTTATAACGAACTCAAAGGGACCAAAGGGACCAATAACTCGAAATATCCGTAGTTCGTCATAATCATATACACAGCATATGACCGGGACCAAATACAGTTCGTTATATCAGTCAGATGGTTTTAATCGTTTGTGACGTCAGGAACAATCATGATGACGTCATCTACAACACTTCGTCTTCAACAATTTGCCACAATACGTTCATATGACGTCAGGTTGCTGTGGACATCTTCGCAAACAATGAAAACAATGGAACAATTGGACAAAGTAGCCAGTCAGCATTATAATGCTCAGTGAGAATGACTGAAACTAGTGTCACCTTTATCCGCGCTCCTATTGGCAATATGCAGGAAAGAACAGATGTTCAATATTCGTAATTATATCTAGTCTATGAGTCATAGAAACTCTCAACAAAGAATGTGATCTCGGAGAAAGTCTGCTTGTATCGTGATGCCTATAGCATCACAACGAGGTCTGCTTGAACATAAAAACGTCTTCTTTACCAACAATCAGTATTCACGAAGACGTTACTTCCTTTGAACAGTCAGACCCATTTACCATAAATAACTGACAAATTATGCGCATGGGTGAACGCATGCGCACATGTGACATTTTTTAGCTAAATAGCTTCACATTACGTCCCGAGAATGGATCCTTTAGAACTTCCAGATAGTCATCCCTCACTTGCCCCGAAAATCGTTGTCATGCAGCAGACAGCTTTATAACAACCACAAGACAAAGCAGACATCATGTAAACATGATATAATTGTTCACCACCTCCTCCGCCCGAACATGTGCCGTCACGTGACACCTTGGCACGCGAACTGACGCAGGGCGCGTGATCTCACATAAACAGTGTCAATGGTTAAATCGTGTGGCGAACCGCACGACTGGGGGCGGAAAACTGTATGCTTGTAAAACGAAAAACAGATACTGACTCACAAAATATCCATTAATTGAGAGGATACGGATAAGGAGATCATTCAGTGTTTTGCTTCTTATATTGCCTTTGTGAAGAACTGAATAGTAAATGAACCTAACGTCTGAGACTAACATCACTTCGGACTTTCCTCCCACATCAAGCTGACACGTGATCATAAATGATTATGAAATAATGTTTAAAGCGACGTTAAGACACACTCACTCACTAGAGTAGTGATATTGCATGAGTTCGCTGTAAACCATGCAACGCCATATATAGTTCGTACAAACATGACGGCCCTTTGTATTGACAGCCTACTCTATGCTTAACAGACATTAAGTATACGCTTTAATTTGAAGACAAAAGAAAACGGAAACTATCTGAACCGGTAATGTATGTTCACGTCTGTCGCCTGGCTGTGGTGTATTATGTGACAGTCACGTGCACGAAACTATTTTACAACATGGATTCCAGTACTGGCCGAGGTCCTCCGAGTGTGACCCGGGGACAACACCTCCTCACACAGGCCAGAAACACCCTCCAAAATGCAAAAAAAGATGCTTTTACCCTGAACTACCGACCAATAGACAATGCATTGTACAGAACATCCTATAATATGCACTTCAGAACTAACATTGTCTCCGTCGCTGCTTCCAGGCATACCCACTTGTCCATGAATGGAAGAACCAAACACAGTTTGGAGGAGCCACAATAGGATTATTTGAGGACATCCGGGATGTGCAGTGAATAATGTCTTTCTAGGTATACACTGGGACCCAATTACATCACAACAGGGACCACCACCCTCCCCACAGTATTTCAATTTCAGTAAATATTAATTGTTATTGCAAGAGAATAATCAGCCTAGATTTTCTGCCGAAACAGATTCCACTTGGCGTAAAGGGCAAAATAGCTGTGGAAATTTTATGAATGGACCACTGAAAATCAGTGATGACACCAGGTGTTCGCGAAAAGTGTAGGCATGTCCCGCCCTGCCGGTAGCACCCGCCATTCATACAATTTGCATAAAACTGTCAGTATTTATTGCATGACGCAGCACATGCAGCCATGCGACGTCGGCCTGTAAAACAAAGCAGACAATCAAGTGATCGATGAACTAGAAAATCCAGAAACACGAGAGTACCATTACTGAGTTTGTTGAAACTAATAAAAACGGTATGTTAATTTTGAATTACGTCTGCTGTCTATTAGTGCAGAGATTTTGCTGTTTATAAGTTAAACGTAAAGAAATATATTCGTTTTGCAACCAGTAATAACACTGTCTCCCATCATCTATGCTATTTAACAGAAAACTTACAATCTCAATGTTTTCTTATGTCAAATATTTCCTTTGCATATTTTTACTTTATTTTCCTACTTTCACATGCTAGTGACAGTTAATGTATCACTGGTCTGGTTTAACCAACTTCATTCCTTATCTACATAAGTCGCCCATTTGGGGGAACCCTTTTTTCTAACCAAACATCTACTTCCGGGTGGGTAAATAATTTAACTCCTTTTTCTTATATGTTTTTACATTAATTTAGGGCATTTTAACGCATTATTATACAACGATATATAAAAAGATAGTGCTTGTGTTGACATATCCTTTTCATTGATAATATGTCGCTCCCTTACGCTGTTGTTCCTGTTGCGCTCCGAGTATATTGTACTTATGTCATTCAGTTTTTTTTATCGTCCACCCGGCGCCAGTGTGTGTGTGTGTGTGTGTGTGTGTGTGTGTGTGTGTGTGTGTGTGCCATTGATAACGGCCATCACTCACGTGTGCCACTAGTCTTAAATCTGTCAAACTTGTACACTTCAGCTTTGACATTTAAATGTGTAATTCATGTAATATTATAGCCATTGATCCGGTATATATGGTTGCAGGCATGGCGCAACGTTTTCCACGTTGATGGTATATTTGAACCCCCTAGAGCAAGGTGATGCATAACGTTACAGAAATAGTTTTAATAATTCGAAGAATGATATCTTAACTGAAATAGAACCTGCGACTTCTCTCCGATTGGTCAGTGGAATTCAATAAACAGCTGTTTATGTATAAAAATGAAACCTTAAATGTATGTCTGAGTCTCCAAGGGATAAGTCGGGAATTGCGTCGAAGAGGTGAGCGACGGGATGTTGGAGAATCAAGCAAGAAAAAACACTCGTCTTTTAATCACATCGTTATAAAAGTTTAAGGGTTAAATGTTTAGTATGACTGACGGATGCATCCTGATTGTACTTGCAGAATGTGGTCCCAACGAATGCCGGGTTCGATTCCCAACATTGGTACAAAGTGTGTCGCCAATTTCTGTTATCCCCCGCCGTGCTATTGCTTTGGTATTGCTAAAAGCGGAATGTGGAATTTGAAATCAAGTGAGCCCGATATTAATAATCTCGCGGTAAGAACAAGGTGCTGCCAAGGGACACAACTCTGCAAAGCGAATTGTGAACCACTACGCTACTCTCGCCCCCGGGAGTGTTGAAACAAAATTTTGAATAATTTATTTCTTTCAGTTTATCTTTGTTTTCAATAAATCTAGGAATCTACTCTCGAAGCGCAATCTTATTAAGGTGACAATAAACAACACTATACGATTTCACGCCGGAAATTATGTGCAGTCTATCGGAATATTTCATACTTTTGCCATCATATCAGTATTAATAACTTATCTTATCCTTCAGTGTAACCAAACCATAGTTTGTTGGAATTCATGTTCGTTCGTTTCATATTTGATTTACTGTTTTTATACGAAATTTTACGTTAAGACTGTTACGTTGTGACATTATTTATTAATATGGTCAAATATTTGGCATCTATCCGTGTTTAGACCATCCGTACATATCTTCAAGAACCAAAGTCAAGATATATTTTTCAGAAATACAGCAGAGTGAATGAATTTTTCTTAACGCCGCAACTGAAAAAAGACTGTATATCGCAATATCCTGTAAATAATTGAGTCGAATCAGACAAGTGGTTAATACGATGCTTAACGGTCCCATCCGTCGGTATATGATGACAAGCTATCAGATATCTCCTTCACTATGACCATCCAATCCATATTACAGTCGACACCCACACCAAGCACGGAATGCTTGAGACCTGTTCTAGGGTTGTGATGTAGCGGTGGCGGGCTGTAGAAATGAGTTTGAAACATGGTACATTTGGAACCGAGCTTGTATCTTGGAATGAGCGAACACTTTAGCTTCTTGGATACCTCATCTCAGGCAGCCTCATACAAAGCACATTTTCAAACAAAGCGTACCAAGGTGAAGAACTTTCACAAATTCTCTGCGACGTTTGCTTAAATTAAAACTAATGGTATACTTCCATAACTGGACATGTTTCTCTGAGCAGATTTATGTCCCCTTGGCGTGCCATCATCTGCTGCTCTTTGGCTTGAGATCTCAGACAGGCTCGTATTATGATCCAAAACGCTAAACGCGACTAGAGTGGATATCCAGCCACAGTAACATGAGTTTAATGTGATATACTGCAACATGTGGCGTTAACCCACTCACCCACTCGGTGTTCAGCGTTTTCCTAAGAGAACGGACTGTTCTGGCAAGTAATATGAGTATCAGATGCTGCAAAAGTTTCTTTCTAACCAGACAAATAACCTTCATGAATTATACTTGAGTCCCCAAAATAGACGAAGTGTAAGCTTATCATAAAGTATCCGTTACATCTGATACAGTTTCTGTGTTACATCAAGCAAATGGCTGCCTTGGTCGCCTCGAAGACAACAGTTCCAATGTAATATAATTACAATCTCTTTTGATAGATGTATTTTGGTATGTTTTAACTGTAGAAGCATCGAAAACCGTTTTAGGAATATGAGAAACTGTTCATGTATAAGCACACCATTACATCATCTTTAATAGATTCTGCAGTATTATGTAAGTAATAATTCTATATGATCGGGAAACTTCTAACATTATTTCATCACACAAAACAAATAGAAATTGCTCGTTTTACAGCGGAAACATCGACATTCTCTTGACCTTTCTTTGAACAAAAATAACACTGAAAGTAAAGTCATGACTTAGAAGAGACGAATTGAGTAAATGATTACATCACCAGTGATATACTCTGCAGCCTACATTAACGCCAGCCTATTCACAATAGAACGTAAAACGTCTGCACGCATGTTGGATATGATTAACGATAACGACAACACTCATGTTTCGTAAAGACATGGAGATCTAATTGCAGCTGCACCAGGTGAAGCATTGTAACATGGGAGGTCATACGATCAGACGAGTTGTTCTGTGGTCATTTCTCTGGAGAACAACAAGGGACACAGGCTGTTATCATGCACAAGTTGTACGTGGGCGGAAGGAGAGCTTATTGTGCCATGTTAAAAATCAAGTAAAGAAATAATTTGTGATAAAAGAAGCCCAGTAACGTATCGCGGTTTGCGGTGTCTCACCTGTTTATCTCTTGGATGTTGTGAATGTTTTGTAACCAATTAGTTTTGGGTAGTCGCGTCACGCATTTACCCTACCACCTGCAGAGTTCAGAGCTTGGTACCCACGCCCACACTAAACACGCTCACATGTCAAGCAATAGTAAAGATGGAGAATGTGATACACTTATCGAAGAACACCCGTCACCATTATCTAAACTTAGCACTACTGTCTTTCTCAGAAAGGATGGGTTTATTCGAGTGGTGCATCAAGTTCAAGTTATAAGCTTCTTGGGAAAGGAGGCACGAGTGGCCCACTATTTGTTGTGTAGAGTTGCGTCCCTTTGAACTATATGAAAACCTATACTATAACGCGTTCGAATCACGGTTCGTCGTGTTTATGCTTCTGGGTTTGTCAGATCCTCGATTATCTTTATTCTATTATGATAAAAACATAGTTTTGTCTTGAGTCCGATTACAATAGGGTGTAGCTAAAGATAGCCGTCAACCACACACATCTGAAGAGCGAGAGAACTTCTGGGTGGTGACGTCACTTCCGAAAAGAAGCTATGGTCGCGAATTGGTCTTGGGTAAATAGAATTGAGATATCATACAATGCGTAATCGAAACCTAATTCGTGGATTTCATCAAAGTGAACCAGATTCTTCAAACTATCACGCCATGATGTACTATTAAAAATACGATACGATATTGTAAAGCGCTTTAATGAATAGTTATTGTTAATTTGGAGTACATTCCCTTCACAGCGTCCGCATAGGTCTGTCAATATTCTGTTCAAACAGCGTAATGCAATTATATGTCGGGCAGAAGTATGTAACAGTGAGTTATCATGCATAATGTCCCTTCACCTGTGTCCCGCAAGATTGTCCTGCAAAGCGTTTGCTAAACATCCCGGCTGATATTTACTGCACTCTTTGATCAGGAGGAAACGCAGATGAAAGTATGTGTATTGTCACATGCACGCGGACTACTCCCAGGCCTAGAAGAACAGTTGTTTGAAAGTTGTTAATTTTGACACTGGTTTGGCTATCTTATGGTACCGATTTAATGTGGTTCTACATTGTCAGGGCGGTTCGATGATACCTTTCCTTTGGCTTTGCCCTTTCACCTTCTAAAAATGTCATTTACCACATTCTGGCCGTTGACATTTGGAAACCACCTTTTCCCATAATTTCTTTCCCTTCTCAAAGGAGACAAGCAAAAGGACCCAAATAGACAAATCATTTATTGAAACAATTGTAAATTTCAAAACAAGGAATACATATAGAAGGATCATTCTAGTCAGTCTTAGCAGATATTTGTGTGCAAAACAAGAATGGCAATGCGACATCGTTGTCAGAAGACCACATCATATCAGACAAATTATGGAGGTAGAGCCGATGTTTCAAACGATCATGAAGTTCTTTTTATGAGAACTTGAGTGCCGCCTTTTCTGCACTAGATCTCTATAATATGTAATTGTTGGTTTAAAATAACTGTTCTAACAAGACGAATTAGAGATAATGGTTTAGAAACAGCTGCAACATCGACTTTTGAGTTGCCACACGTTTGCTGTATACAACACTGAAAAACAATCATATTCGTAGGTCCCATGCCAATATCCATGTTGTATCACAATCAGTTACACATCGTGTTAGCGTTGACATATAAAACCAGTACTTTTTTCATGTCTGCGTTCTATCAAATACCTTCCAAGGCACCTAACAGAGTATGGTGCGCCATCCGAAAGAAAAAAATAAGATTTTTTTTAATA
The DNA here is from genome assembly GCF_023055435.1 of Haliotis rufescens. Lineage (NCBI taxonomy): Eukaryota > Metazoa > Mollusca > Gastropoda > Lepetellida > Haliotidae > Haliotis > Haliotis rufescens. The sequence continues at coordinate 4,246,641 of NW_025964068.1, forward strand.
GATGAGGTCAGCCTCCTGCCGTCATATATATGAGGGTTCGACTGATGCGAAATGAAGAAACTCTTTTACACGCCCACCCACCAGTAAACACTCCCTGCATGACCCTCTTTGAATCTTAGTGGAAAGAGCACGCTCCATTGTACCTGAAAAGGTGTTGAAATGTAAACACTAAAGTCTGGAGCTGCTGGAATATTGCTCGACATATGGGTAAGGTTGACTTTTGGAATGTTGAAGTCACCCCACTTGTCATACAATCTTGTGGACATTGTCTGAATCTTTATGTATAGATGAAACAGAGGAGGGGGAATCGTTGGTCTCCTTTATTTTTAGTTCAGGTGGGTAAAACAGTGGAAGGGAGTTGGCAATTTGATGGTTATTGAACGCTATCAGAACATCGGCATACCTGAAGCTAGACATCTTGGCCGAATTACCTTGTTCCTGTGCATACATACCCACAAGAAGGGGAGAACAATTGGTGCCCATCAAGATGCCTACTACTTGCCTACATCAATGCAGTATCACACTGCACTTGATTCACCTTCGTCTTTAATCTTGAAATTAGAAACAGGGTCAATGAAAATCACGACCCACCACAATACGATTTAATAAGCCCCAGTCATCATTGCAAGTAAAAAGAACGTCCTCCTTTGCGAAATACAGTATAATTTCTTTGTAAAGCCATACTTGCAATGGGAGCATTTCTTATGAATTCAACATGTAGGTTGGTAAGACCTTTCCAACATTTCCAATTAACAGCCGACTGACAAGGGTTTATCGTCAGTGTTTCTGGATCATTTGTTGTTAGGTAATTAGCTGTTACACTCGTCACTGTAATGAGTATGAATATTGTATATAGAGTATGCTTTGACGGGACACTGGCATGTGCATTTAAAGTGAGTAAAAATAGGCTACACAATATACGTTGCATTTCTAGAGATTTGTCTTGATTACATAGCAACAAGTATATAGTCATAAGTGTGCTTACAAGGTTTCGTGTTCTGACAACATAGTATCACTATATAATAATATTCTTCTGTCGTTTGTCATGTTTTTCTTCTATAATAAGAACCTTGAATAATATTCTGCCACTTGATGAAAACTCTACATAATTCAGGGTCAAGGATAATTCGATTGCTCCTAAATATTTTTCATTTTGTATGAGAAAATTATCTACAACTCCTTCAAATTAAGCCATATATGACTAAGCAATTAAAGTACGATTAATACAGAATAGGCATTATTAGAGATGCAACGACGTCGCGTTATTGTGGTGATCCATGTGTAATTGTAAATTATATCCTCGCCAAGGCAATGAGTTGATAATTTTGAATAATGTAGATGTAAACACATTTGCTATGGACATATAAAGATAAATGACCTTGTAAAGCAACGGAGATCGTTCAGTGAAGGGCAATAATTTACCCTGAAAAGGTCGTTACAGAGGTGAGGTAAGGTGAAATGGGTTTCATCGTCGCGATTATTGCACTTATCTTTAAAAGAATAAAGAAGTTGGTGTCCATAACAAGTTTCATCTCTGCATGTCATATCTCGCCAAAAGATGTGTCTAAAAACACTTGCAATCCTAATGAAACAACACTTTAAGGGTTTGCGGGTTTTCTTCAAAATCTTACATTGCTTTTCTTCTGTAACGAAACAAAATCGCAGCCAATACATTTGCCATTTACAAACAAGAACCATAAGTTGCAATGTCGTCTGTTTGATCTAATCAGTCATCATATACATGTATCCGAAAGATGATTAATATTTAATGGGAATCTGTGAACCACACTGAGGGACTACTTTGTGGCCGACATTTGGATATTCTGTACCCGAAAATACTGGCGAATGCTTAGGTACTCAATTTTTACCTGAAAAATTAAATTTATCACTTGGCATACTGAGTGTACATGAACTGAGAACTAATATGAATTGGAAAGAATATATTCTTTCGTTCCTCCTTTACGTCTTGAAGCGCTGGCTGAGAAATTATCGTAATTTCAAACTGTAATTCCATCCTGGAACCGAGACTCGCATTGGTGCAGTTGGAAACCCCACACACTGTACTGGAAGAGTTACCACGCATTTAACATAACAACGCTATACAGTGTCGACAGTTCATGAAGATTTCTTTGATCTGGTTCAAACAAATGGATTACATGGAAAGCATCACGTATTCACAATTGAGGATATGTTATATCTGGTGCCATGTATGGTCTGATTTGCTGCCAAAGTGAAATATGTTGAGCTAACAGCTGGACACGGGAATAACAACAAACACAAATTATGAATTATTAATTGAGTAAAAACAGTTTGTTAAACACTGGAAGTAAACGTAGGGTAACTAGACATGATGCCACTGTTTGTAATACAGGTGCACATGTTCATGGTTTGCAGATGTGCTTCAATGTGTAGGGAAGGGGTAATGGTGACTAATGGGGCCATGGAATGGCCAGGTGATGTTGCTGGACATGATCCCGATGGCTAACTTGGCATCAATCAACACACTACACGTTCCGCTGTAGCTGCCCACGGGGATGGTTGCGTTGGGGAATTTGAAGAATTTGAATTTGAAGGGTAGCACATTTTTTATGTAATCCCTTTAAACAACACCCGCCGGTGTATACTCCCTTTGACCTCAGCAGAACTGGGACAATAATTTGTAAGTTGTTGAGATAAAAGGTTTCTTGGTTGTGCGGATGCCATTGCCAGGTGATAAAAATAAAATACGCCATACAAACAACAGCGAAAGGTTGCCAGTTTTAAGGGTGTTTCATGAGCTTCCTTTATTTATGGTTCAACCTTGCGTGATTTATTATCAACTGTTTTCTCCAACATCAAAGTTCACGTTTCGTGAGTTTCCTTGTGTTGCCGAACCTGATGATAAGCTTAAATTCTTTTTTATATTCCAGATATTTGTCTTTTTTAATGACTTCCTGACCTTTATTCGAAAAGGTGATATCCACAAGAGCACCGTAAACAAATATGACGACATATATAAGTGAATCAAGACGTACATGTTTACAACTTTGATGAAATATACAAGCACGGCTATAGTGCTAACATGAGGAAGCGTTACCGCATACCATTGGACCAGCTGTGATGCCTTCAGCAGCATGAATGCATCCTGCGTTGTTTAAGGGGTGAGGGAATGTGATTTTAAGCCGCTTAAATACCAATATTCCAGCAACATTATGGCGGCAGACACCACACATAACCTTCACATATTATATCCTCTTTGGAAATGAAACTCGACATTCAGCGTAGCGAGCGAACGCAATTAATATTAATCAAATCTGTGTGCCGATGCCATCCCTGTTTAAGAAGGAATCTGTTGCACCTGCAAGGGCCCTACAGATATACTACATCGTACTGATATTCAGCCATTTGAAAATTACCTACGTAATGGTGACACGCTGTGATATACAAAGCCTCAAACCAGTATACATTGATATCTCAAAACGTACAACAAAGTATAGGGATGGGAAACGTGTTGCTCGACAGGCGGTCGATTACTTTGAAGGAAGAGACCAATACCAGAAGCACTGAAACCCTCCTTTGCACAATGTTATATCCATGGTAACTGTTAATCTGGAACCCTCCTAAATCAACCGTTACATCACAGCGGTGACAGATTCAAAGACGTGGAATCTTAGAAAACTAATAGCATGGCTCAGCCATTTCCCCCCATAACCACCTGGCTTTGATATCCGCATTATAAACAATGTATTTGTCACATAAATCAGTCAAACCAAGGTAGCCTAATTTCATGACACGCCATGTATTGAATGCTTATCCAAAAGAGAGTAGTAATATAATAAAGTGTAAGGTCTTGAATAAAATGGTATTTATGGGATCTTTTCACTGGCATACAGTGAAAATGTCGGTACTCCGCTTCTCTCGAACTACTGATTAATTGAAATGTATGACATGATCCCATGGACTTATGATTGCAATGCATCAATACATTTGTGTTGGCGTTTCAGTCACTGATATGCATGTGTCACATTCGATTAGTAACAGGTCGTGGAATATTGCTGACTGAGCGAGGAAGCAATAATTAATGCTTTTAACACATAAAAGTTTGACGCCTTTGAGTAGACCGCCTCCGTGATCTCGGGGTAAAGCATCTTCCCGGAGAGCGGAAGGTCGAGGGTTCGATCAAGGATTTGTCGGCTCGGAGTCAGTACATTATGTCTGAGTGGGGTATTCATGGTAATCTGCGACATTGTATCTAGTGGGCTAGCACTATAAAATCGGAATTAGTGCAAGCAGCCAGTCACACACACACACACACACACACACACACACACACACACACACACACACACTCAACACATACACACATGCCCGTCGTTTTATAAGTGCAATAATCTTAAATGCGACGTTTAACCCTATTTCACGTCACGTCACCTCACCTTTCAGTATGCGCTTTATAAAATATTGCACGACAAGCACGGCCGCTTGAAGATGCACCTATACCTTCTTAGACTCTCTCGAGAATTTAGACACTGTACATCTGATCTATTTATATGTTCAGCTAAATGTCGTTAATCATTTAGGAGACTTGACTTCAATTAAGCCAATCACGATAAGATCTGATATATGTTACCTTCTCGACATGTATGTAAGTAATCAATGGAGGTGTGACGGATTATTCATGTGTCCATGTGTTGAATATAGATGAATATTCTAGTTGTGAAGAGGGAAAACAATCGTTGGAACGTGTGATGATGGTCCCCATGTCAGTGACGTGACTCTTGTACTAAACTATGTACAGCTTGCTTAATTTACTAGTACAATTACATCAGTTTGGCAAATGTTCTTTGGTTCTTTGCCTGCTTCTACTGAATCGTTACCTAGATTGCGAGATTGCAGATGGTTTATTCACGACCTGCTGGCTCACGGTATAAGAAACATAGGAGTAACACTCCCCAATAAACCAGCTGTCCCACTGCGGCCTGTATATATAACATATCAGGGCAAGACAAACCCGTGGTCGATAGCATGAACGCGACGTTGAGCCATACTTCTACGGCCTCAATGAATGTAACGCGCAAAACAAAGAATTTGTGTTCAGAAAAAATAGCTTTTGCGTTTGTGATAATGGAGGGATGAGGCACCTCAACTGCTACCTTCCTATGGTAGAGGACTGGGAACAGAGGTGCATGTGCTCACAGGGAGCTGCAGGGTTTTAGCGAGCCAACTATGCCGTTAATTACGTGAGAGAACTGCCCTCCTTGATGACGGTAACACATGATGCGGAAGAACTGAATCATCCAAAGCGTTGTTTCATCACTGGAGAAAAACGATGCAGTATTGTGTTATAGACAGCCCGAAAGGAACAATGTCAATGGTGCCTTTGGTTCTTGGCACTGCTACTGTTACTGCTGATGTCATTAATTATTCTGGAGTACTCAGAACAAATATATCTATTTTGAAGTCATGGTATACATGACAGCAACCCATCGCCACAATTGTACGTGTTCTTGCAGCACAGATACACTATACTGTAGATGACTGATTGAGCAGTATCATGAATCATCCAGATCTAAGAATCGATCATCGGCCTAAGTGTGTCGAGCGAACGCTCCAGCTACTCGACTACTTATCTTTTAAATATGTATATGACTGTAATTATAACGAAAGGTTATTGTTGTTTTACATATTTGTCTTTATCGGTGTAAACATTTTAAAGGATAATTTATATTAATTAGTTTCGATATAAAATATAATTATTTGTGTGTAAAATTTTCCGTTTCAATCTTATGAAAAGCCCGTTGAGTTACAAGTTAGAAACAATCTATGCTTGTACGAGGTAACTGTTGATTGCATCTCAACGTATCCCGACAGCTTGGGATGCTGCTCATGATATCACTGGATTGTCGGGTCCACAATCGATTATATCTAAGCTGGAATATTTCTGCACAAACAAATATCTTTGTCCACAAACAAACTCAAATTATTTTATTAATTTACTGATTAGTCTTTGTGTGACCATCACTGACTATTATCTATTTTACTCATTATGTAACTGACAACTTTATGTATTGCATAACATTATTTCTTACTATCATTACAATAAGTCGATTGTTCGATCCCCGACCGCGTCATACCAAGAAGGTAAGAGATTGTAACCTGTCACTCACCATGCTGCTGTGACTGGTGCACAGCATGAAGGGATGAAACACGTCAATATACTGCTTCAGAGTGGGATATCCATGCTAAAGGGCGGCATGACATCTCAGTGAGCGCGCACCATAAAAGAGGCATAAGTCCGGACTGGTCCAAGCCAAATAACACCCGAAGGAAGATGGCCATGGACGCAAAACAAGTCAGCTCGATAAGCTTGCTCATATAAGTGCTTGCATGATAATACATGGGTAGATCGGACTGGACAAACGGAGTAGCATCTACACCGGTAACTTTAAAGCCTATCCCACAAGATTTGTTAAGCTGACCAGGAATATGACGGTCAAGTATCATGCGAGATTGAACGCATAGATAAAAGTAATGAGTTTAGCACAACGACTAACCTATTGACAGGCACTTGGGGATTGTGAACTATAGGTGTTGAATTGGGTAGATTTGGTTTAAACGACCTGGACTGAGGACATACAGAATACAACTTGTGGACTCGGAGACTTGTGCTCTCTTTGAGCATTAAGATCTACTTGGTATTCTACTTTGGTATAACATTTGTGCGTTTCATGTAAAACACGTTGACTTTTTTTTGTTTTGCAAGAGACATTAATTAAAAGTACAGTTATTTATTAATCGTGACGCCAGGGCTGTGACGCTCCCCATTATTTTGAACCTCTAAAGGGTTGGCTGAAAAGTTCTGAACCTAAAGTTGGTTGCTAATTGATTTTCCCTCCGATGTACCCGATGTATTTCTGCCATCGATGCTTGAGTGCCTGGAGCCCACTAGTGTAGTAAGCTTCCTCTGGTGGTGTAAACAGCCCTCCACGAAAATAATGAAATCATCAATTTTGTATAATGTTTTCCAGATAGTTTTGGAAGATGTTGAAATCTGACGGTGCCAAATCTGGTGAATACGGAGGATGTTTAATGCGTTCACAGCCACATTTAGTGAGTGTTTCCAAGCCTTGATATTCTCACGCAGTGTCTTCGCAGATTGGCATACAATTGGCCATTAATGGTCTGTCCGTCAAAAGAATGCCTTTGGAATTTCAATAACCGAAGCCACCACTTACAAGCTGATAGAACAGAGTTTGCCTTCTTCGGAGGAGGAGACGTTAGGTGTTTCCACTGCTTTGACTGTTATTTAGTCCCTAAATGATGGCTAAGACTCATCAAGGGTTACAAATCGCTCAACAAAATCAACTGGGTCTGCTTCAAAACGACGCAAATTCTCACGAGAGAAGATGAATCTGGAGCGTTACTGATCAGGAGTCTTGGATCCCAGCGTGCTGAAACCTTTGTCATGCCCAGTTCATTCCTCATCAGACATCTAAACTGTACTGGCTATGTGACGTGGCATCCATACTGTACTAGCTATGTGACGTGTGGTGAGTCGTCGACCATCATATATTTTATCACCATCCTGGCAGTTCAAGGTCTTAGTGATCTTAGATCATCTTCGAGGCTCTCTTCCCTCACAGAACTCACATGACAACCCCTTAACAGTGACAGTTTGGAACATGTTCATGAACAGAAAATATATAGTCAGTTTGATGCCTGTAGACACATGCTTCCTACTTGAATATTGGGTTCAACTGCAGCGTGTAAGCATGAACAGCCTTGTACTCAATGCATGCAATATGTGTTAAGGGTGTACGTATCAGCGACCCCTGATACAGTGACTGTAGCCATAGTTTGGCACATTTCGTCTGCCACAAAACATGGCTCGGCTATTTCTGTCGAGATCTGTTTCACTGTCGGAAGAGTTCATCACTGAGGGTCAATGGAGGTCGTTGAACCGTCTTGAAGATGTCCCACGATATCACCGACGTAACTGCTTCTACCAGTAACATCCGCGGTCAAAAGATCATACAATCAGTTCCACTTAACTTACAACAGCGGAAGTGACAGGTAGAACGGACTTTGGCTCCTCATTACGTATTGCCTGACTTAAGCATGCCTGTTACGATGTGTGTTGGATTAGGATGATGTGAGGAGTTTGAAATGTGAAAAGGGAATTTGTTTAGTTAGTTATTAACTTCACAGTACGTGTTTTTCTTGGTCTCTTGTAATTATCCCCTCAATGTTTAAAATGTTGTGTTTCTAATAATAGTGGGCTTGTCACGTGAGTCTTCCCCACCTGTAACTCAAAGCCATGAAGAGAACTTTAGACATCAGGGCCAGCTCGACCTTATAAAACTCGTATCTCCGTGCATCCATGTTGGGTCTTCAAGTGATTAGTAAAGTGTCTCTTGGTATGTTGTGCGTCCCTGCCAAGACGAAATTTCAGAGGTTTTTCGTAGCAAAGATTCCGGAGTCCCAGTCTTAATACGTACGTGCATAAATGCACTGTGCACATTGAGATGTGTCCCTTTGGCGTGTCAGAATCCGATTATCACGTTCAGATGTAATCAGATGAAGACAGTTTGAGACAGTTTTGTCATGTTGATGTATGGTACGAAACATTTTAGTTTATAGGATGCATAGTATAAAAACAGTTTAGTTTTGAGGATGCATGGTATGAAACATTATAGTTCTGAGGATGCATGGTATCAAAGGTTTTAATTCTCAGGATGCATGGTATCAAACAGTTTAGTTCTGAGGATGCATAATGTAGAACAGTTTAGTTCTGAAGATACATGATGTCGAACAGTTTAGTTCTGAGGATGCATAATGTCGAACAGTTTAGTTCTGAGGAGGCATGGTGTCAAACAGTTTAGTTCTGAGGATGAATGGTATCAAACAGTTTAGTTCTTAGGATGCATGGTGTTGAACAGTTTAATTCTGAGGATGCATGGTGTCGAACAGTTAAGTTCTGAGGATGCATAATGTCGAACAGTTTAGTTATGAGGAGGCATGGTGTCGAACAGTTTAGTTCTGAGGATGCATAATGTCGAACAGTTTAGTTCTGAGGATGCATGGTGCCGAACAGTTTAGTTCTGAGGATGCATAATGTCGAACAGTTTAGTTCAGAGGAGGCATGGTGTCGAACAGTTTAGTTCTGAAGATGCATTATGTCGAACAGTTTAGTTCTGAGGATACATGATGTCGAACAGTTTAGTTCTGAGGATGCATGATATCAAACATTTGTGTCATTTTATACATGGTATCAAACAGTCTTGTTATGAAAGTGCATGATATCAAACAACTGAACATATCAAATAATAGTTTATAGTCAGTTTCGAGTGGCGTTGATGATGGTTTAAGTTGCTACAGTGTGTTGTAAAAAATACAAGCGAAGAATATTTCTGTGACACTGATAAAGCCTAAACATCAAACTCTCCCCATCGAAGAGCATTTGTAACACTCCAGACATAACTCTAACACCCATATAACTCTAAACAAGCTAACTAATGATGTACCCCGGGGGTCATGTAACATCATAGACCAAGTTATGTCTCTGGTCAAACAAGCACTCGTAAAACCGCTTTACATTATTTACAATAACGGAGGCGGTAGGTAGAATTAAGCCTACTCTTCATAACACATTCCTCGGTTGAATTCTTACGATGAGAGAGGCGGCCAGGTGTCGGGACAGTGAAGTGAAGTGGATAGGTTAAGTTAGTAGTTTTGGTCTGCTGTGATTATCCCTGGCGTTGGGAGTGTTGGAGACTTTGATAGATCCTGTCAGGCGTATATCTTCTTAACTGCAATGAGAAATTTAAAACTTACAATGACAACACCTTTTGATATGAGGGTTATCCATGAGTTCACACTGGACATAAGTGATAACAGTTGAAACTATATCCGAAAATTACATTTTCCGTATCTTGGGAGGCAACAAATGAATGAGGATAAACTTATTGGATTGATAAATAACGTAGTTTAAGCACATAGTCTGAAGTAACCCATCTAAACCGCGTGAATGAATATTGTTTTCCAGTTGTGTCCTGAATACATGACGTGTGCTTCTAATCAAAGGGGAGGTGAAATAGCGACTTACATGTACGCGCGCGCGTGTGTGTGTGTGTGTGTGCGTGCGTGCGTGCGTGCGTACGTACGTGTGTGTATGTGTATGTGTTTGTGTGTGTGGTGTGTGAGGCTGCTTGTATTGTTATAGTCCGGACAAAAGCCGATTTTATAGTGCTAACCTACTGAGATACCATGCCGCAGTTTAACATGAATACCCCACTCAGACACAGTATACTGACTCTGAGCCGACCAGTCCTTGTATAAGCCCCTTAATGACGTGTGCAAGGCAGGGTAAGAACAAGTACCATCTTTCAACGTCTTTGGTATGACGCGGCCGTGGATGACCCCCGACCCCCGACCCTCTGGTGTCCGGGCGGACCTCTACCCTTTACCCGGAGGCTGTCTTCTGATCAAAGAACATGCTCCAACCTGTATCAGTTGCTGCCTGGCGTTTCACTAGCGAACCTTCTCATTGAATAGACTTGTTCCTTGCTGAATCGTGACGTTATCTACGCTACGTCACTGATTGCTTCGTTTCAAAATCCAAAAGAAGGCCAACACAATCGTTATGAGGCAATCTAGATATGAGTTGGACCACTTTTCTAATTTATTCTCTTGGGTCTGGGAGACAGACCAACGGAATGGTTACTCTCTAGCTTATTGTAAACAGATCGTACTGAGTGATACCTTACGCAGTGGTCGTATAAGTACATAAAGGTTTTCAACTTTAGTAGTAATGTTGTACACATAGTCCTCAGAAAATCCTTTTGATTCTGAAACAAATAACGAAACATGACCTATTGCCAGCCAATAATAAAGAACAAACATTCCCCTACTCGAAAGAAACATCTTAAAAATCTACTTTAGACTATATAAATAATCTAAATTGAAAAGCTGATTTTGATGCGGTTTTACGCGCAAGGTTCGCCAGTTCTAGAAGTGGCTTTTGGGTCGTGCTGCGCATATGGTGCCCGCAGATTCTGCTTGCAGTAATGATGAGCATGAAACCCTCACTATCATCCTTTCCCAGCATGGTGGCTGTGGTTGTAGTGCAAAACGCGTCATGATGTTGGCCCAATTGCATGCTGTATGCGCAGGTAAAGGGAGCAAAGAAAAGCGTTAGCTGGTTTACAAAGATTCCTGAATGTATGTTTTGAAATGGTTGCTTTGTTCTTTGTCTTGTGGCAGTTATATAAATGTTTCAATATGAATACCATTGAGCCGTTAAAAATATTAAGTTGGATAAAGGTCGATCAGACCTGATATATTATGATGACTCATTTTACTCTTGTCTCGACAACTCAAACTACAGATCCGTAAGTTATCATTGAAGAACTCTCTCATCACCCATACACCCCGACCCGTCATTAAATAACAGCGTACTCTCTCATCACCCTTACACAGCGACCCATCATTGAATAACAGCGTAATCTCCCATCACCCTTACACCCCGACCCATCATTGAATAACAGCGTAATCTCCCATCATCCTTACACAGCGACCCACCATTGAATAACAGCGTAATCTCCCATCATCCTTACACAGCGACCCATCATTGAATAACAGCGTAATCTCCCATCATCATTACACCCCGACCCATCATTGAATAACAGCGTAATCTCCCATCACCCTTACACCCCGACCCATCATTGAATAACAGCGTAATCTCCCATCATCCCTACACAGCGACCCATCATTGAATAACAGCGTAATCTCCCATCACCCTTACACCCCGACCCATCATTGAATAACAGCGTAATCTCCCATCATCCTTACACAGCGACCCATCATTGAATAACAGTGTACTCTCTCATCACCCTTACACCCTGACCCATCATTGAATAACAGCGTACTCTCTCATCACCCTTACACCCCGACCCATCATTGAATAACAGCGTAATCTCCCATCATCCTTACACAGCGACCCATCATTGAATAACAGCGTAATCTCCCTTCACCCTTAAACCCCGACCCATCATTGAATAACAGCGTAATCTCACATCATCCTTACACAGCGACCCATCATTGAATAACAGTGTACTCTCTCATCACCCTTACACCCTGACCCATCATTGAATAACAGTGTACTCTCTCATCACCCTTACACCCCGACCCATCATTGAATAACAGCGTAATCTCCCATCATCCTTACACAGCGACCCATCATTGAATAACAGCGTAATCTCACATCACCCTTACACCCCGATCCATCATTGAATAACAGCGTAATCTCACATCATCCTTACACAGCGACCCATCATTGAATAACAGTGTACTCTCTCATCACCCTTACACCCCGACCCATCATTGAATAACAGCGTAATCTCCCATCATCCTTACACAGCGACCCATCATTGAATAACAGCGTAATCTCACATCACCCTTACACCCCGATCCATCATTGAATAACAGCGTAATCTCCCATCATCCTTACACCCCGACCCATCATTGAATAACAGCGTAATCTCCCATCACCCTTACACCCCGACCCATCATTGAATAACAGCGTAATCTCCCATCATCCTTACACAGCGACCCATCATTGAATAACAGTGTACTCTCTCATCACCCTTACACCCCGACCCATCATTGAATAACGGCGTAATCTCCCATCACCCTTACGCCCTGACCAATCATTGAATAACAGCGTAATCTCCCATCATCCTTACACAGCGACCCATCATTGAATAACAACGTCATCTCCAATCACCCTTACACCCTGACCCATCATTGAATAACAGCGTAATCTCCAATCACCCTTACAACCCGACCCAATCCTGAATAACAGCTTAATCTCCAACCACCTCCACCCCGAACCATCATTGAATAACAGATACATCCATTCTTGGCACGTGTGAAAACGATCGGAATCAGCAGGTGCCAGGATGTAGTAATCGATAAATAAAACACTATAGGGGTTCACATGCCCTTATCAAGTGTACTTCTCAGTGTTAGCGTGTTTCTTCCTCGTCGGATGCGTTACAGATTAATCTTAAAGGTTTATCATCAACCGATGTGTTTCCAACATCAAAGTAAAACACTTGTGAAGCTGCTGTAGTGTCTGATAATCAAATACTGATTGGTTTTGCATGCATGTTGTAGGCATTACTATTTGAAGTTCTATCTTCTTGATTTACCATCAGCTATAAATATGCGCGATACAATGACTGCGCACAGTGTACACGAATTTTGTCTTCACGTTTTCCGAAATATTGTTTCCAGACGGGGCGTCATGCATAAGGCAGGGTACTGGACCGTCAGGTCCACTGTGAGGTACCTTAACTCTGGCCTTTAGCCCTGTTTAATAGTACATAATGTACAAAATGATAAATTAGATGAACAAAACCAAAAAGGTTACTGTTTAATTTTCAACCTATGATACTCATATTTTAGTACCTTAGTATGATAATAACAAGCGTTATATTTGTACTAACTCACTGACATATATTGTCAATCAATGATATTAGACAGCAAGATGGTGCAATGGTGCAAATATTAATAAAATTGCAACAAAAGGTGTTAAATAATAATAACGATTTATTATGAAATACGTAATCACATGCATTGTGAAAAGATAGAAATATCCATAGAACTGCTGCAAGTTACAACACACACACACACACACACACACACACACACACACACACACACACACACACACACACACACACACATTCATACATACATACATAGTTTAATGTACTTCTTTTTAGCAGACGCACGTGCACTCTCACCTCTGGAACACAACGTGACAACAACTAAGCTAACACAGATAAACAACTTCCCCTTGACACACTACCAGATAGGCCGTGATAGCTCTTAATACTTCTTAAAGCAACAATTAGGCCCCACGTGTTTTGGAAGTGAAGATGAACGCGTGTTGTACCTTGAGTCAAGTAGGTATGAACTCCTTTCAGCATCACGATAACTGGATTTGTTCCCAGGTATATTAGAGTCAAGCCGATTTCCCTGGTAAGGACTGTCGTTGTAGATTGTCTGTAGAGTGGCCTCGACGGGTGCTACCGGTAGGTCAGGACATACTTATCCATTCTGGGAAGTGGTGGCATCATCACTGTGAAGTTGAAATAATTCGTGAGTGAAACATTGTTGTTCTAGTTTGTGTTACCTTATGATACATTTCATTCAGAGATGTGAGCATAATTATGCCTAGGAGGTGGCGAGTAAAAATATAAATATAAAGAATGTACCTATGTTCCATTACGGATACTATGAAGATGAGATACACGTAGCATTCTGATGTGTGAGAAGATTAATACGAATGCTTTAGAAGACAATAATAGTAAAATGCTTACGAAGATATTATTATGAGGTTATTAACGTTTAAACCAAGAGAATGTCCATGATTGCGACTTTCTACTCCATGATAATCATGTACAGCCACAATTGTTGATATATAAAATACTTTGGAAGGTTTCCCATGTTGTGCTGAGAGAAACTCATAAATCATATTCATTTAATAATAGTTATTTATGTGTAAAATAAACTATCAGAATGTCCTTGCTTATCCGTATCTGTCTCCTCGCAATTCTTTACCATCATGTAACTATGTTCAACTCGTCAATTTTTTTATGTCACATTGAGACATAACGAGAAGAATGTCTTTGTGATTTACGATTGAAAACAAGTAAAGTTTGTATGTGCGCTTGTATCATATGTCATGAGACGTGTGTGCGTTAATCAAACCTCTAATGTCATGTTCTTATTACCAAACCAAAACTTCACTCGTGAAGATTCGGGTTAGACTAACAGAATCGGTTGGTCGGGCTCGTTGAATTGGTTTATGCATGTCATCGTATGCCAATTGCGTAGATCGATGCTCATGATGTCAATCACGAGATTGTCTGGTCCAGACTCGATTATTTCCTGACCGCCGTCATACAGCTGGAATAATGATCGGTGCCTCGCTAAACAACAAACAAACAAACTGACAGAAACTATAAACACGACAGCGTTCAGTAAAACATTTCCAACACGTTTCAAAATTTATACCTACATTAACACTTTCAAGACTATCAGTCATGTTGTATCAAACATTCTAAATATCAATAACACAAACAACAACTCTCTACATTCCAACCACAAGATATAAGGGCGTTCATACATGCCTGTGATGGCCATGAAGGTCGACGTCGGCATAGAGTTCCATGACCCCCAAGGTCATGAAATTAGTCAGGCATTTTTGAACAGTAATTTCTCAACATTACTTACACAAGTGGAAGCGGCAGATGGGATACAGTACATATGTAGAACTCCACATTACTCGTTCCACTGTGCAATTATTGCTGAGGTGATTGTGTCCATGAGGAGTTTAAGAGGATGGGCGGCTGGTAGGTTAGTCATGACAAGGGTACCAAGTACCTGGATACGGTGTGTGCCTGTGATGGGTTGTCTTTCTGTCGTGGAGAATCTAATGTTAGCTGGTCTTTTCATGATTATTACATATCACGTAACACGGAATAAAGTGTGTGACTGAATAAGGTTTTACGCTGCTTTTAGCAATATTTCAGTTATCTCGTGGTGTGTGTGTGTGTGTGTGTGTGTGTGTGTGTGTGTGTGTGTGTGTGTGTGTGTGTGTGTGTGTGTGTGTGTGTGTGTGTGAGTGAGTGTGTGTGTGTGTGAGTGTGTGTCTGCTTGTACAAGTTCGGACCGATGCCCACTGAGATACCATGCCTCAGTTTAACATGAATATCCCACGCATACTCACTCAGAGATGACTAGTCCTTGTTTTAGCCCCTTAATGCCGAGCGCCAGACAGGGTAGCAGCAAATACCATCTTTAAGGTCTTTTGGAATGGCGTGGCCGGGGATTGAACCCCGGACCTTCCGCTGTCCGAGTGGACGCCCTACCACTACACCACGGAGGCGGTCTTGAAATTATTGAACCTAAATTAAACTTGAAATATGAAATCGTACCGATGAGACATATTATCGCTATATCTGATTAAAATGATATTGCCTTTGTTTCCTCCATCCAGACTTAAATCCATTTTCAAGCAACTGTTATAACGTAAAATATTATTCAAATATTGATGATATTTTTAGTGAAGCATCTTTTGAACAGGTCACATATCCTTTTGATGTACCTGCTCACGGCTGTGCCTTACACAATTGAGGAGTCACATTGGCTTGTAAAAACAACATGACTTGAATATGCTGGTGCAAGGAGATGCAAATCGATAAATCAGTGGAGGGTCTTATCAGCAGCAGCAAAGTGATGCTTGTCAGCGATGAGGTTTTTTCTTTCATCTTTTTCATGAATTAATCTTGCAAGATTTATCATTAGCTGTTTCTCAAGAAAAAAGGAAAACACTTTTGAAGGTCTTGTTGCACTTGTCTAATATAAAGTTTTTTAGTACATGGGGAATTCTTTAGTCCGGACTCAGTCGCTTTCTGAAAGGTATGTCTATAACTATACGATCCGTGAAGATTCCGGGTAGAATAGGTCTTCAGCAACCCATGCTTGCCGTAAAAGGTGACTATGCTTGTCGTAAAAGGGGACTAACGGGATCGGGTGGTCAGACTTGGTTGATGCATGTCATCAATCCCAATTGCGTGGATCGATGTTCATGATATCAATCACTGGATTGTCTGGTCTAGACTCGATTATTTACAGAACGCCTTCATATAGCTGGAATATTGCTGAGTGCGGCGTTCAACAACAAACCAACCAACCAACTATAACTACTAGTATACAATGACATTAGGAGGGTACTAGGGTCTCCATATCGGTGATTCGTTAGATCAGGCGACTTCAAGATACTGTCTGGATTATTGGGGTTTCATGTTATTTTTAATTGTTTCAGGAAATGGTTGTTTATGCCTGAATATAATTTTTAGAAAGAAGCTCACTTAAATACTGAAATGATTCACACACGAAGTCGCAATCGTCTCTATAAAGAGACGGATAGATATGATTTTTCAAATTGAAATATTTTGTCGACAACAGGGCAAATCCATGAATACATGATCCTTTTTTTATGGAAAGTAACTTCTTTTATCCTTTGCCACGACGTTTCAGAGCTACTTCATGCCCCTAACATCAGGTAAATGCTGAGTAAGTGCATAGAGTTTATTTATGTAGTGGGTAGCATGTACAAAGATAACAAAATAATGACAAATTCAATGAGTTATAAGAGGGAGGCTTTAATTAAGTACACTGGAGGTGTAGTGACAACAAGGAGCTGGCTATTGTAACACAAGCAATAAGGCAATCAAGATATCCTTTGTGGTTGAGGATGCGATTATAGCACAGTGGAGTACACACTGGGAAGGTTGTCTTGGTCTCTGTTCATGGCTGGCTTCTTTCTTTGGATTGCGATGCTTTCTTGAAGTTGAGTGACGTACATGACGGTGAATAGAAAGGTGTTCATGTTGACTGAAAGAGTGACGTACATGACGGTGAATAGAAAGGTGTTCATGTTGACAGATAGAGTGACGTACATGACGGTGAATAGAAAGGTGTTCATGTTGACAGATAGAGTGACGTACATGACGATGAATAGAAAGGTGTTCATGTTGACAGACAGAGTGACGTACATGACGGTGAATAGAAAGGTGTTCATGTTGACAGATAGAGTAACGTACATGACGGTGAATAGAAAGATGTTTACGTAGACAGATAGAGTGACGGACTTTTAGGAAGAACAGACGAGCTTTTATGTAAACAGATACAGTGATGGATAAGATATATTATGACAGATGAAGCCACGTACATGGCGAGGAATAAAACGTGTTCATTTGGACAGATAAAGTGACGGATATGGCGGTGAATAGACGGGTGTTCTGCAGACAGATCAAATGTCGGTCTTGACGGCTAATAATACGGTTTTTCATAGGGACCATGCAAAAAACACTCGAAAACTACTCTGTCTCATGTTGCGCCTTTGGAGAATATTAATAGGCGAACTCTACTAAATCAGGTGCTACGTTATGGTCGCGACATTCACAAAAACATGGGCAATCTCAGCACGTAATAGCATGCCTCCATTATTCCTCTATAGTGTGTGAAATCTTCATCAAAGCAACTTGTGATATAAATCAGTTTTGCTAATGTCTCAGATGACGATCCATAGTAAGTGAATCGTTACGTAACTTTAATTTGTAAAACAACCATTATAGAATGACGTTAAAAGACGTCGTCTTCTCTACAGCGTCAAATTTATGTTCTTCCTTTGATTATCAGGAACGCCATGTCATCTAATGCCCTCGTAAACATGTACATTCGAGTTTGTTTCTGGCCTAATTGTTGTTACACAATGTTGCGAGAGACAAACCGCTTTGACTCTCTGATTGATACATATATAGAGCTGTTATATTGCCGACCACGCCATTCGCTAATTCACCCTTGACCGATCAAGTTGTCATAGTTTCAGCTGCACGAGAACCGATTCGCATTCCTTTCTCCAATGACTGTCCTAACGTTTATTAGAATATAACATACACTGATTAGAATATTCACTCATGAGCGCAGTACCAAAGTTTAACTGGACTTAAGACGTCTATGAACTATTTCGAAAGACGGATTCGGATCGAGGATTTAACAAATATTAAAAGCACACGAGGGCAGACGTAACGTGTCCTAAATACTATCCCGCAGCCTCTTTGGATGTGACAATCTATGGCAAGTACTGTTGACGAATGAGTACACAATTCAATTATATCACTGCGCGTGAACCTGGTGTGCCAGGCAAAAAAATAGATATAAAATATAGATGTTTACCACTTTTTTACAAACCCACAAGAAAGGATACATTGTTGAGTGTCTAAGGATTATGGTCGCTGGGTGTGCAGGATCCGAACCTACGATAAGCAAATCCTGTCCACTACGGAATGCAACTGTACACAATGAGTTCCGACAGACTCACTTGTGCTTCCTGAAATGTTAAGCAGGAGAATGTACGAATGTATCTGTCTTGATATTCAATCAACATTCCATAAAATCAGTGGTGGGGCGGGGAAATGGTTAAAGCTTACGCTCGTCACGCCGAAGACCCGGGTTCGATTCCCTACATGGATACATTGTGTGAAGGCCAATTTCTGGTGTTCCCCGCCTTGATATTCCTGGAACATCGTTAAAAGCGGCGTAAAACCATACTCACTCACACACTCCATAAAATGGATGCCTGGTTTAATGGTTATTCTAGGCATTCAGGTAATTAATTTCCGCTTACTCAAAAGACGGCTTATAAATGTCAACGTCTTTTTCTGACAAGAAAGCATGCGAAAAACGTCAGTGATTAGACGAACAATCATCAATCGGTGACACTATTTCAAGCAGCATTGGGCAACAAAATGTTCTAAACATGGCCGACTCCTTACAATGATGCATGAGGTCAAGAGGTTTGCATTATTACATGAACTGTATGATGTAGTGTTAAATACCGCGGACATCGGCGTGAAAGGTAATCTTGTGGAGCCATCAGATTAGCCTGAACGTGGTCGAGGAAGTCTCAGGCGAGTCGCTGTAATGGGGATGATCCTTAGGACTGACATTGATGTAAGACATCACTGCTCCACCAAATGTTACTGGCCCTCACTACCCTCGTTAGGAACTTCACAAGTCACCGATAGCGTCTGAAACCAATTACACAAATCCTCGGAGAGACAGTTGTGGAGATCGCTTATGACATTACTCGCAAATTTGTACAATACTTTAGCTAGCCATTACATTATTGGTGTCCCGAAAACCAAGTGAAGTAAGGCACCACATCTGGTTGTATTTGTTGCTGTTGGAATAGTTGTCGTGGTTCTACTAGTTGTAGTAGTAGTTGAAGTAGCGGTTGCAGTTGTAGTCGTAAGAGTAGTTGTTGTAGAGGTTGAGGCTTGGAACGTACATTTTTCAAGGCTTCAGACAATGTACAGATGTTTGGAATCGCACCCGAGTAGTAGTAGTACTACTAACAGTAGTTGGTGTACTGGTAATAGGTATGGTTAACGTGTAGTTATGGCCACTATAGTAACATTAGCTTCACAGGAAGATGTATTTGCTATACTTGTTGACACAACCGGATCAGGAGGGTTCGGTTTGGTGACTTTGTTGATTGCATGCCATCGTACCTCGACTACGTTGCTCATAATAGCAATCACTAGTTGGGCACGATAAGTTTCAGGCCACCGAAAGCGATGTGACATGTTCTAACCTTGGCGAAACACATCAAACCAAAAAACTCCCAAAACATGAAAATGACGTCACTGTCCGCGTTATATGAAAACATTTGATTCCTTGTGATATGTAGGGCGCCCCAACTCGATGAGTAGAGACCCTTAGTCGGTTCAGGATCCGCTTGTACGTTTGAACTGAACTCGATAGTTTCGCCATGACAGTTTTCATTAACCGTGCTTTCATGTAACCTGCGTTATATTGTTTTTTCTCCCAAGGATTGTTGACAAACGTTATAACGTATTACGCATATTATGAAGAGTATGTAATGATATTTAAAGCAGCATAAAACCTAACCCTCGCACTAAAAATTATGTACGAGGGAAAAAACGTTCCATCGTTGTGCGTTTTGTAAATGTTAAATGTGGAATTGTTCTGTTGATCCACGTAGTACCAGCGCACAGTATGCAACTAGTGTATCCCAGGTAAGCTGTGAATGAACTGTGTATGCCCACTCATATGTTGTAGACATGGCATGTATTAACGCAAAGTACTAACGATGTCTTCGTCACAACAGACAACTTGATTATTCGATCAACACCTTTATTACTTCGATTTAGTGCACAAGGTATTATATATTTTGTAATGCATGCCAATGGAGTGAAATCATACTCCTTGTGTTGAATGACAACTAGATGATTCCTATCTGTTCATCATCACTCGAGTCAGTAAGCCAAGTTGCATTGGTCAAAGTGTAGAGTTGTATTGGTCACAGTACAGATTTGTATTGATCAGAGTACAAAGTTGAATAGGTCGGAGTACAGAGTTGAATAGGTCAAAGTACAGAATGACATTGGTCAATGTACAGAGTTGTACTGGTCAAAGGACAGAGTTGTACAGATCAGACTATAGAGTTGAATTGTATAGGTCAGTGTACGGAGTTGTATAGGTCAAAGTGCAGAGTTATATGGGTCAGAGTACAGAGTTGAATATGTCAGAGTACAGAGGGGTATAGGTCAGAATAGAGAGATGAATAGCTCAAAGTACAAAACTGTATGGGTCAGAGTACAGAGATGAATAGCTCAAAGTACAGAGTTGTTAACGTCATTGAAGGTGTTGTATAGGTCACAATACGGAGTTGAAGAGACCAAAGTACATACTGGTATAGGTCAGAGTAAATAGTGTGATAGGTCGAAGGACAACATTGTATAGGTCACAGTACAGAGTTGAATAGGTCAAAGTACAGAACTGTGTAGGTCGCAGTACAGAGTGGTATAGGTCAAAGTACAGAATTGTATGGGTCAGAGTATATAGTTGAGTAGGTCAAAGTATATAACTGTATAGATCATTGTACAGAATCGTATAGGTCAGAGAACAGAGTGGTATAGGTCAGAGTACATAGCTGAATAGGTCAAAGTATATAATTGTATAGATCATTGTACAGAATTGGGTAGGTCAGAGTACAGAGTGGAATAGTTTAGTGCACGGAGTTCAATAGGTCAGAGAACAAAGTTGTATTGGTCAGTGTACGAGTGTATAACCTTCTGTGATATTTGACAGACCTTGATTACTAGTAATTGCTGCGGCGTCTCCATATTCAACTGGGGCCACTGAGATACTGCGTCCCGCATTTAGGCGTGTTTAGTGTTCTCTTCAGTTCTGTCTGGCTTCAACCGGCGACGTCCTTGTGGCAGGCTTTGGGGCGAGGTGCTCAGACCGAGACGATGCACATAAACAGAGAAATGATGGCGACCTCTCTTTGATCCCGAGGTTGCTCATTAGGACAACGATTGCTAAAGCCTGCTGGAGTCCAAGGCACGACACAGTCTGCAACCGTGTCACAGTGTAGCTGAAAATGTCTATCCGATTCTTAGAATGGGGGAATATTAATGAAGATATATGATCCCGGTCATCGTTTACAAACCAGTTACAGTTAGACGTCAGATTGGAACTGTGGTCAAGATCACAATATCTACAGCTAGGTTTGATGACTGCTCAGTTTCTATATAAATATATATGTTCTAGTTCTTAGAATGAATTGTAGTTTTGTTCCAAGTACATAGCGACAACTTATGGTAGTTTTATACAAATGTTATTCATTTATGGCACATAATAATGTAATAAGGTGTCACGCTATTGCAATCATGATTTACGTCCCGTTAATGGCTTTTTGATATACAACACTATACAGCGTTAAACGGATCATGTTAGAGTTATAATTTGAAAATACATTTTATACGGATAAATAAACATCTAAAAGCACAAAAGATCACAGACGTTTCGTATGACCCCGATCATGCGACGACTGCTGTATGCTGCACATGTTAGACTCTCTGAAACTCATAACGATTAACCAAGTGAAACCTGTACTGCCATTGTAACGAAAACAACGCCCTAGATACCCTTTTCACATCACAATGTATGTGAGAGGAGACCGAAGTCATAGCCTACAGGAAACACGTACTGCTGCTTCATGGTACCTCTGAACTGGACGTGACACATTAAGGTGTCAGTGTCTGGTTTCCTAAGGGTGCAGATAGAGCCATGTTCCTGGCCCAAGGTCTGAACGTGGTCATTATAAACTTGGATGTAAACGAAACGAGTTCGTTGCCATACTGAGGAAAAGGAGGCACAAGAACAGACGAGGTCACACACACACGTTGTCACGAAGTATTGATGATAGCCTCGTGGTTAAAGCGTTCGATTCCTCACATTGGCAGAAACCCTGGAGCCCATGTGTTGTCTCCCCCGTGATATTGCTGCCATGCTGCTAAAAGCTGAGTTAACTATACTCACGAACTAACTCGATTCCGTTTACGTTTCTTACTGCGATTGGAATATGAATGTCGATCAGGTATTGAGCCCTCTGGATGACATTGTACATTTATATGTCAACATCCGACCCGTTTGAAAACAGAAACATTTTAACACCCCCGTGAAAAACACAACACTACTCTTAATACTCTACATTTTTTCTTGCTAAAATTATGTTATTTATATTTAAGGATACATATAAACACGACACACGCCTTCAATAATTCTCCTTCATCACTCTGAAAAAACTACTTTGCACCTCACTGTCGAACCGTCCCAAAAACATGATAGTTGTCTAGTAATCTAGACACGCGTCCTATTCTGGTGAGCAGTCTAAATGACTCTTGGCAATGCCAAGAATAACACTCGCCCGTGGAAATGAGAACAACATCTATATATAGCTGTCAGGTGACATGCATCAGCATACTGCATTCGTCACATCACAATAGAACATTCGGATCCCTTCGTATTATCTGATGAATTTTGTCAATGTTCTTCAACACGCGTTCTAGTTTTCTGTGGCCTTTAAAAGTACGTAGAGTGACGGGTATTAATCTAGCTTCCGATTTCATATCAAGTTTATGTCCACTGTTGAATAAGCACACTTTATATCTTATATGCGAAAATGTTGAGTTGTGTAGGTCAGCCCACTCATGCCTGGATTTCATACTTGATACCTGATTTAGCAATAAAACGTGGATAATAATAAACAATATTACCGACATGTGGATAATTTTGACATTTAATCATAATCACTGAAAAATATTTGACGCACATGCTGACATTAATGATAGTTTTGGAATCAGAAGTATTCAGAAGTAATATAGGCCATAGGCCATAGGCCAAGGTTTGTATTCGTAATTTATGTGACCCAGACCTCAACTGAGCAAGGGCACATCTGTGTTTCAAATGGTTGACTATGCGGATGTGATCCAACACAAGAAAAATGTTTCAACAGGGTATATCCACATGTTGTCGTACCATTTGATAATGCTCAAGGCCAAGCATATTGATAGGACACGTTTAGCCTATTTATAAATTCATTTTGAAAAATAACGTTCCAATTCGAACCATGTGTTATTTGCCAATTAGATACGAAACGATAGACTCAATAATTATTAATGACATTGATGGATCACTATTAAAAAAGGTAAGCAAAGTGAAGTCACTTTCCATTATGTCTGATGATCAAAATCTGTCACCACATGAACAGAGAAACATTTGGAAATGCTGTATCGAGAGTGATAATGATCATTGCATGATTGACAGTTCGTGTTGAACGTGCCTACCTTTTTTCATATTTGCAATTGTTTCCTTTATGCCAATTCATCGTGGCAATAGGAGAATCTCGGAAAGGAGACAATGTGGGTCGTGAATGGTATCATGTTATCACCTGTCAGCTGAAAGCAAATAAGGAGACTTGTAGCTAATCGGCAGATATATGTTAGTATATAAAAACGTGGTTATCAATAAAACAAGTGCATGCATACATCACTATACAAGGGGTCACGCAAGGGGTATGCCATTCTTATCTAACACCAACGAGTGAGGAATCAGAAACGAGTATTCACTAGGTAAAAGTACAGTATATATTGAAGTGTACCAATCACCCTCTAATTTGAATAACAAGGAGCATTTACGCACGCTTGATTTTGATGCAGCACTGAGGAGGAGGCGCGAGCTCACCGATTTATGCGTGAGTCAATACTCTTCACCGCCCCTTTTAGCAATATTCAGGCAATATGTTGGGCGGAAATCGCATGGTTTTGTTTGTTTGTTTGTTGTTTAACACCGCACTCAGCAATATTCCAGCTGTATGCAGGCGGTCTGTTAATAATCGAGTCTGGACCCTGACAATCCAGTGATTGACATCATGAGCATCGACCCACGTCTTCATACACCATACCCACATGGAGGATCAATCCTGGGTCTTCATCGTCTTCCCAGGTCTTCAGCGTGAATCGCTATCCGTCAGCATCATACCAGCATCACTTAAGGCTTTCTTCCATCATAACTTTCATAGAAATGAAATTCAACGGAATCCGACTTATCCAGATTTCTGTCAGTACTGGAGTAAATTTACTGGCCAAAACGTTATTTCACAACGCAAATGTATCTCAAAAGATCCCAGCCATTCCGCTAGCCCTTCCAACCCCCTAAAAATCACCACTGTTCCATGTACAAAGAAAGAAACACAACGGTATCCAACGTATCTTACTCAGCTTCTCTGTCGTTACTGGAATTTAATTTACTATCCAGAATGTTCTATATTTGATCATTTGGTTTGAACAGGTAAATCCAGACTTGCTTCACTCCGGATATTTGATCATGAATGCAAGTGTGATACAAATGTACTTATCATATCATTAACGTGCCTCAAATCGGATTATTGTTTACATAAATCTCATCCACACAAGCATACCAAATTGAAGTCGTCTCAACCGGCCTGGTTCGTGCACCTTTTTTTGTAAAGTAACTTGAAAAATAAAAAAATATGTGATTGTGCACATACCATCCGATGCCTATTTTTGCCGGTGTCTTTAACAAGTAATGAGTAGTAAAGACTAAAATAAGGTGATACCCACGAATCACACGAATCAGAAACCTCTTTATGTAATCCATTGGAATGGACTAACAAAAATCACATTTCAAACATAATTTGATTTTTTTTAAACAGTTAATGGTTAATCATTTTTCATTGCCCAAACTCGCCCTTCTTACTGTTATTCAGCTGGCGATCGTGAATTCGATGCCCTTGAAATCTTCCAAGTCAATTTCAAAAGCGATTCACCAAACAGCTGTTCGAACAAGTGCATTGTAAGGGATACGCTCCGACCACTATCACCCATCACGCGGCTGTAGACCTCTTGTGAAGGGCGTAATTGGTTGATTTACCGATATCTGAAAGTTGGAAAAATGCCATTTTAGCGGTCGATCATTGAAATGAAAATCACGAAAGAAGGATAGGTATCTTGAATTTTAAGAGACGTGGGTTGCGTTTAACGCGCTTTTAACAATGTTCATATAATACTATAACGTGTCATCTGAACGTTGGAGCCTGAAGTAAAGCGGGTCGTGGCAGTGTATCATTTGTTGAAATCTAAAACCCGGATATGATGTTGTTTGTATCAGTTGTATTGTTGCAACGAATGTTAAAAACTATCGTGTCTTCCTGTCATAATTATTATTTATATAGGTTAATGCACCTTATGCCGTAGGTTGATCACAGGGGGTGTTCGCAAGGCTTTACCAGAATTGTTACAATATTTCACAATTAGAAAATCCAAATTGATGATAGCTAATATTTTGTATCATATATGTCAAAATACAAAGTCGTCAAGGCGACTCATTTTCATCTTCGCAGCATTTGTGAGGATAGCGGCTCTTGTGTGTACCTTTGTGTTCCCTCGGATGGCTACTTCTTTCAGAAGTTCTTTAAGATTGTTTGTACTTGAACATTGGCCAACAGGAGTTGGATATGTGATGTTGATGATATGCTCTGGACAATACGCGAGAGAAGATACGGCACCAGGACACGCGAGCGTGTGCTATGTTCATAATGTAAACATTATGTTTGTTTGTTGTTTAACACCGCACTCAGCAATATTCAAGCTATATGAGGACGGTCTGTAAATAATCGAGTCTGGACCAGACGATCCAGTGTTTGGCATCATGAGCATCGATCCACGCAGTTGGTATTACGATGACATACATCAACCAAGTCAGCGAGCAGGACCATTGATCCCGTTAGTCGCCTCTTACGGCAAGCATAGACGCCTCTTACGGCAAGCATGGGTTGCTGAAGACCCCTTCTCTATCCGGATCTTCACGGGTCGTAAAAAACATTATTAGTGCCGGGTAAAAGAAAGTATAAACTTGAACCTTGGATTTGACAAAGAAATAACAAACGTTATTAAAACGTTACTTGTCTGAGGACAATTATCGAAACACTGCAAACTTAAGGCCCAAAATTCATGGTCCATTTGCCAAAAGGCACAGACCCCTGCTTATTTTTTACTGACTTGTCACAGCAAAACAATTTGCCCAATTGACTCTAGGTTATGTGGATGTACCTCTATGACAGCATGAAATGTAATGAAAAACAATTCCTTCTTTGTGAGGTTCAGGTCTTATCAATCAGCCCTAGTCCACCTAAAATATTACATCGATGGTCTTACACGACAAGCAATACATGTATGCCAATGAGATTTCGTGTTTGTAAACTGCAAACACTCCGTATCCCTTGGTATGGTATTTTTATTTTGCATTTACTTCATCATCTATAGAACATGTTCTGATTTAACTGAAATGTACAAAGCAGCAATCTTTCAATATATGTGGCGTGTCAGTTGAACAACTGTTTAAATCATCTAGACTTAAACCAAACCAACACACTCAATGACTGTTACTAAATGTCTGTTATTTCGGGGAATTGCGTCGCAGGTAAAAGAAAAAGTGCAACACAAGTTTATGACCAAATATCATTAGACACAAAGTTTCGACACGAAAAACATCAATTCTGCGATGTTTTGGTTACTAACCTAAACATTCCTCTTTTCTTAAAAACACCACACACTCTTCATTTTCTTCCCTCTTGTCAGAACAACACAGAGAGCCAGGGAATGCTTGACAGGGAGCTCATAGTCAGATTTACGTTCTTCACCTGTTCAAGCAAAGTTGAGAGAATACAATCGGAGAAGCACATCTGCACGTGCCATGATGCATGTTACAATAATTGGTAGGGCCAACACAGAAATATCATCACGATAGATCGGGCCCCTGGTTCCAGGGAAGTTATTGTGTTAGTATTATGAATATGTGAAGCGTTACCGCGTTGAGCTGAGGTGAGCAGGTTTACAGTTAGGAGATACCTGTAGGTAACGTTAATGTAGGCACTAGGAAGACATCGTGGTGCTGTACCTTCCCAATACCGGGATATTTGCGGTGTATGTTATGTAATAGGATACGTTGTTGTTACTTAACCTGTTCAAGCAAAGTGGAGAATATACACACGGAAAAGCTCATATGCACTCTCAACCTTGCATGTTACAATAGTCTATGTAGCCAACATCATCCTCAGCAGGGTTGACGCCAGGGCAGTGAATGAGCGCTTCTGTTATTGTTACAGTTGTTAAGAATGCGTGAAGCATTAACGCGTGGTGTAAAGGTAAGCTGGTGTACAGTGAGGGAATATGTAGTGTGAGTGAAAGAAGAGAGCGTGGGTGCTGTGATATCTTTGCAATACCGTGGTATTTGTGGACCAGGTAATAGGTAATAGGACACATTGCTGTTATTGTAAGAGTGCCGTCAACACACCTCCTCGGAGAAAGAGGTCACAAGATTATTGTTTTTCGTCATTTGCTTTCGTAAATGATGCGTTTGTGTTATCACTGATAAAAAAATCAAGGTTTGTTTTGCATTGTTATACCGGGATGAACAACTATAAACACACCACGACGGGAATTAGATATACTGCAATGAGAATATAGACAGTATTTTCAAGAACATATAATTCATTAAACGTATGTAGCCATTCGGTGCCTGTAGATAATGCTTCCACGTTCACTGGTTTGAAATGTTCGTTAATAACTATAAATCACTCAAAGATATAGTCGTTGAATTATCTCATTTCGGAGTTTGGTACAATGTATTGCCTTAATAAATTGCCCCTGTGGTGGCTTCGTTTTTGCGCATCTCCAAATTTGATGCATCTGTGACAAAAATGATGTTCCATGCAATTCCCTATTTTAACTTGTATCATATGTTCCCATGACATTTTCAGGTGAACAATTAATTTGCCTTTGCATGTGTTTGTGACAGGTGTCACCTGTGGATCAGGAGACGTTCACTCTTTCGCGAATACCTGGTATAATCACTATTTAATAGACATTCATAAACACCTGCTCGTAAATCGACAAAGCCGATTTATTAACAATATGGACAGGGTTTTTGTCGCTTTAATTTATTAACATTTCTGCTCATTGTAAAGCTAACGCTACGGACAAAACATATTTGCGTTTAGCAATACCGATAACAACGGTTGACAGCTCCGCCTCGGTACGCTCACACAAAATCAGCCTGATGAAACAGTACATATTTTAGCCAATTCTTTTATATTAATTAAGGCACTTCGGACCTATGAGCACCATTGAAAAGTATTTCTAATACGACAGCTGCTAAGACATAATTTCATCATATGTAAACGTTCAATAATTTCATCATACAGCAAATATTATGTTTTCATGGCGTAAAGAGAAAACAAATTATAAGGTATGACATTAAACTAAAACACATAACTGAAACTGTTTCAAGCTATTTGATGACCTTATTGAACCAGATCGTCTCAGTTGTAAAACAGTGTGAACAAAAGTGACGTCAATGCAATCCTCAGCATATGCGGATACATACAGATATTATCATTACGTGGGTCCTTTTCTCATCTAAATATATGCACATTAATCCTTCAGTTGCATAGATATTATTATCATATGGATCCGTTTGTTACCTAAAAATATGCACATGAATCCTTGCATAGATATTAAGCATGCGGATCCTTTTGTCATATAAACATATGCATATGTGTCCTTGCGTAGATATATATTATGTGGATCGTTTCGTTAAATAAAACTTCTAAAGTAGAGCATCAGTGTATCACCCTTACAAAAAAGGCTGGAAGAGGCGTTAGCGGTTGGTTGAGATCATGCTTGTTATGAAGCATAAAGAAAGCATGTCGGAAGGTACATGTACGTCACACGAATATATATAAGGAGTTTTACCATCAAAGAGAATATGTTCTGATAGGATTACATTTACCAGAATGAGAACGGATTCCTGTCAATATATTAAGTACAGTGTCCCTTTGGAATATATATATAAAAGAAACGAACTTTTCTATAAAGACTGTGTCAAGTGTTTGCACAACTTTCTATACAATTCCTTCGCAAGCTGAGACACATTTGCAGCACAACACCGTCACCACGAGTAACATAGACTTGAACAGATTGTGTTTCATCTTGTTTACTGTGCCGGGGAAGCAGAGAATATTTTTAAAATTTATTTGAGAAATAGTTTGGCGATAAGCAGTATCATTGCTGCAAAGCCCTGAACGAAGCTTAATTTAGCTTGAACTACAACTGCTTCCGATACGATTTCAAGTAAGTGTAATAATATCTTGATGTC
Organism: Haliotis rufescens; assembly: GCF_023055435.1. Classification (NCBI taxonomy): domain Eukaryota; kingdom Metazoa; phylum Mollusca; class Gastropoda; order Lepetellida; family Haliotidae; genus Haliotis; species Haliotis rufescens. The sequence goes on from NW_025964068.1 coordinate 4,276,806, forward strand.
TGCTCTCTTGCAATACATGTGAGATGTTCAAACACATGTAAGCAATAATCACAAGTATTGACAAGTTGATATGTAGGATTACACACACTGCTTACGTGGCCTTGTCACTCTTCCGAGTTTTGAGATTGAGGTCTGATTTGTATCACTTGTCAAAAGGTCACATTTCTGACAGTCAACTAGAATGCAACCAGGTATTTTGCAACGACTCTTAAAGAAACAGTGTCACACAAATATACATTTTTTTATTTACAAAGATAAACTATTCCCACAAATTAACAAGAATATATCTAGAGAGAATATGTATACATGACATGGTTACAAACCTGTAATAAGTATGCGAAAATCCGAAATTGTTTTATAGGTCACATATAAGATGACTATAAGTATTATTGTCCTGTGACCAAGATAAACATACCCTGAACAAAATTCAAAATTGCATCATAGTTTTTGGTTTGTCAGTAAACGCAAACACATTGATATTGTTTTATTTACTCCATGATTATGTTAAATAAACAAAACTGAACATGTATAATGTGTGCATCAAATAGTGCATTCGGTTGAGGACATGTGGTTTTATAATGCAGCTGTACAGACCGTTTTTATTTTGGTCCTCGCCCAGCGTTGAATTTCTACATGACCGCTATGTTTGCAGGTGACATATCTAGGATATGTAGGCCTTTAGGGGTTGGAGGAGCATCCTGCTGCCAGTTGGCTGAAGAACTGAGTGCAGAAGAAGTGAATAGAGTTGATGTTGAATGCACAATTCTCTGCCGTTTATGTTCCACCATATTTTGTCTTAAACTGTTCACTTTTAAACAAACGCCATTAGTTTCAAGACTTAGACGCGAATGAAATATACATTGAGTCTCTGATGTTCTCCATTTCTTACTTCAACATTCCCCTTCACTTTAAAAGCCCTCACGTCAGTCATTTCCAAACAGTTTCGCCAGCAACAGTAATTCAACTTACTTCACCTGTAACATTTCAAGGACATTTGGGGAAATACGATCGGTGGAACTCATTTGCACTTTTCATCTATGATGTTACAATAACCTATATGACCACCACAGCAGCATCAAAATTGCAGAGCGGGTCCCCGAGGATGCGAATGAGCGCTGCTGTTATTGTTATTAATACTACGAATCCCTAAATCATCAACACGTTGTGCTGAGGTGTTCTGCTTTTCAGATCAGGGATAGGTACAAGAAGTGTTAATGTAGGAACAAGACAGAAACACCGTAACATTTACTGAGTGGTTTGCGTAATTGGATACGTTGTTGTTATTGTGAGATCCTCGAAGAAGGAGGTGAAAGATGATAAAGTGAATAAACATTTCCTTTATGAAAAAAACTGTAAACGCGGATATTATACGTTAGGTTTCAGTGATAAAACTGAAAAAGGTTTTGCTGTGTTGTTTTACAGGCATGTGGCTGATAAATACATTATGAAGAGAATGAGCTGCAGAGTTAAGGGACAAATATGACAAGAGGTTTAAACCACACACTATTACATGTACGCCATTCTCGAAAAGACTTAGACACGGAGCAATTTAACATCCTTTCTCTGATACTTTTAATTACTTTCTTCAACATTCCTCTGAACTTTAAGAGTCTTCACATTAATCAGTTGCCACTCCCCTAAACCGCACAGAGCCACTGAGGAGAGTTAAGCAGGTTGAAAATACTTCACCTGTTGAGGCAAAGTTGGGAAAATACAAACGTATGAGATCCTTCGCACTTACTCATAGCACACGTTCCTGATATTGTTTGTTTCTCAGCAACACATCTCCTTGCACAAAGAAGTCAAATTATGATGAACATACGTCTATATTTGTGACCAAAGCATAAGAAAAGGGACCTTATGGGTGAACAATAACATTTTGACTTTTCAGTATATTTTAAAACTACAGCTTCTTCGGAACACAAATTACAATTCACAAGCTTCAATTCATATTATTAATAGAGATACACACATCGATCTCCACTGAAGTAAGTTGACGTGAAACGTCTTTATGACGTTATAGCACAATTGTATCATTGCACCGATAAGGTCCCTTTTCTCCTGGTGGGTGACATATTTTATATCAAAGTCATATCTGCATGTAGGTGTTGAATACCAAGAATGTGGCTGATACATGGCATCACAGGCAAACACTTCACCCCACAAGTGTTACTTTGGTGTTGTATATATAGAGAGAGCAAAGTTCATAGGACAAGAGAGTTAAGAACATGAGACAGAAGCACAAGTATGACCATAACAGAAACACAGTCGCTATTTATCTAGGACTAACACACATTTTGAGTCTAGCATTGTTCCGGCGGCTCTGGACTTTGGTGTCTTCACATTTTGTGAGGGATAATAGAGCATGCAACAACAAGACAACGAGTGATAAGGTAATACTGCTATAAGTAAGTATACATGTATTTGAAGTTTATTTTATGTCCAAAACAAATTTATAATGAAAGAAACATAAATATTATAACACGTCCCATTTTAATTCCGGAAACCCAATAGTCCAGAGACTATACGGTCTTTGCCCAGTCTCGGTCAAAGTTATTTACAAAATTAAACATGCTGTTTTCATGGGAACATACTACGGAAGAAAAAATGAAAAATAAATTGTTCAAAAACTCAATATTTACACTATGTCGCCCAAAGTGGCGAAGCGTTTTAAAGATGCTTTCGTGTCATAATATTCACTCAAGTTTTCCTCATTCGCCTTTAACATAATTCCCATTGGTCAGCTCGACTACGCATATAATTAAATAATTATTTCGAGATTTCGTTAGAATGTGAGATATTCAGCCAGACGTTATGCAATGAAAGACGAATCGGTTTTTTTTCCATTAAAATACACGCACGTGTACCTGTATATTGCATACCTATTGTCATATAATTGCCCAGTGTCATGTAACAACGAGACATAAAATGTGAAATGATAAAGAAACCAACTAATATTTAATGTTGTGGAAAATAACGCCAAGGAATTGAAGTACACGCGCATGAATTCGTATGATAAACTATTAAAACGTTTTGAGAGTTAGGGCCGGGTTCATTAAAGTAAACATCCAACCAAAGGCCCTTTTTAAATAGTAATGTAATGATATAATATAAAGTATATTTCACATGATACAATATAAGGGGCGGTCGGGTAGCCTAGTGGTTAAAGCGTTCGCTCGTCACGCCGAAGACCCGGGTTCGATTCCAGACATTGGTACAATGTGGGAAGCCCATTTCTGGTGTCCCCCGCCGTGATATTGCTGGAATATTGCTAAAAGCGGCGTAAAACAATACTCAGTCAATCAGTGATACAATATACTTTGCACACAATTAGTTAATGTTTTAAAGGGACTGATGAAATATTTTAATAACGCCACAAATTAGTTGAATTAAGTAAAAATGAGTTGAATCATGTGTCATGCTTGTAGACACACCTTTATGTATTTTCGAAACTAAAACTGTTGAGCAAAGGAGAATATTCTCGCCCCATGGTCCGGACTTTCTCGTCCAGGGCGAAATATTTCAATAACGCCGTAAAATAGTTGAATTAAGTCGAAATGAGTTAAATTATATGTCATGAAACTTCTAAGAACACATTTATGTATTTGCGAAACAAAACCACGAGTTTTGAACAAAGGAAAATATTCTCGCCCATGGGCCAAACGTTTTCTCTCCCATGGGCGAAATATTTCAATAACGCTATGAAATAGTTGAATTAAGTTAGAATGAGTTAAATCATGTGACATGAAACTTGTAAGAACACCTCTATGTATTTTCGACACTAAACACGAGTTTTGAGCAAAGGAAAATATTCTCGCCTATGGGCCAAACCTTTTTCTCGCCCATAGGCGAAATATTTCAATAAAGCTATAAAATCGTTGAATTAAGTTAAAATGAGTAACATTCTGGGTCATGAAACTTCTAAGAACACATTTATGTATTTGCGAAACAAAACCACGAGTTTTGAACAAAGGAAAATATTCTCGCCCATGGGCCAAACGTTTTCTCTCCCATGGGCGAAATATTTCAATAACGCTATGAAATAGTTGAATTAAGTTAGAATGAGTTAAATCATGTGACATGAAACTTGTAAGAACACCTCTATGTATTTTCGACACTAAACACGAGTTTTGAGCAAAGGAAAATATTCTCGCCTATGGGCCAAACCTTTTTCTCGCCCATAGGCGAAATATTTCAATAAAGCTATAAAATCGTTGAATTAAGTTAAAATGAGTAACATTCTGGGTCATGAAACTTGTAAGAACACCTGTATGTATTTGGGAAACAAAAACATGAGTTTTGAGCAAAAGAAAATATTTTCGCCCATGGGCCAAACCTTTTTCTCGAAATATTTCAATATCGCTATAAAATCGTTGAATTAGGTTAAAATGAGTTAAATTGTGTGTCATGATACTTGAAAGAACTACATTTATGTATTTGGGAAACAAAAACATGAGTTTTGAGCAAAGGAAAATATTCTCGCCCATGGGCAGACCCATGGGCCACACTTCGCCAATGGGCAGGCCCATGGGCGACTTAGTGTAAATATTGAGTTTTTGAACAATTGTTTTTTTCATTTTTACTTGCTTAGTATGTTCCCACGAAAACAGCATGTTTAATTTTGTAAATAACTTCGACCGAGACTGGGCAAAGACGGTAGAGTTTCTGGACTATTGGGTTTCCAGAATTAAATGGGACGTGTTTTATTAATTTGGTAACATCGCTTTAATGTTTACCATCTTCACCCGTTCGCTACATCAGTAGTGATCACTGTGAACATTACCTTTTGGCAATAACAATAGGTATCCCCCAAATAATTGAAACATGCATCATAATCCAAGTGTTGTCAGTAATTTCCAGCAAACAGCTATTTCCACCTGGTCCAGGTGACAAAATGTGTGCTAATTCGAAAAATGATGGCAATCAAATATTGTGGCCTATAAAGGTCAACGACCGATGGATGAGACGCATTTTTCCGGACCATGTCACTTATTGCAGTTGTACTCGAGAGAGTAGTCCTCTCAGAGAGTTTATTACATGATTGCCACAAGGCCGTTATGTTCGATAGTTCTCGCTCAAGGGTGTGTAGGCCTTTGGGCATTGTAGGAGCAACATGTTACTTGTCAGTTGAAAAGGGGACAAAAGAAGGTTAAAGTTATTACGACGGAGTTTTTCTGGCACAATACTCAACCTTCTCTTGAACTATTGAAAAGATGGATTTGTATAAAACAGGAAGAATAATCATCATTTGGACATGATTTTATGATGACGACCTTTGTAAAAGTCCTGTGTTTGTACTTGATGTTTTTTGTCATTTTTCTGAAAATTAATGTTAACCAATAATGTCATTGTATTAGATGATCGCGTTTGGAAAATGAATGATATTATAAGGAATGTCCTATGCGACACCCAATCAACCCAGCCACCAAGCCTGACCAAGTTATCCCTTAAATCGACGCCAAGCAGAGCTTACCGGGTACCTATTTTTACTCGGAATCGCAAGTCCATAATTTGGTGCATAATTTGGTATAACAGTGATCATCATGCGCATTCCAATTTCTTTGGCAATATACAAATAAATACTGACGCAATTTGTGGTTTTTTGTTTTGTGTGTGTGTGTGTGTGAGAGAGAGAGAGAGAGAGAGAGAGAGAGAGAGAGAGAGAGAGAGAGAGAGAGAGAGAGAGAAAAAAAGAGCGTGTGTGTGTGTGTGCTACCGGTATGGCAGAACATACTCACACTTTTCGGGCACACCTGGTGTCATCGCCGACATCTAATTTTCACACTGTTTGGCCTTTCACATCCAGTGTCATCTGTTTCGGCGGATATTTGAGATTTTTTCTCTCTTTACTTTACATTGTCCTACCTATTTCAATTATTGAATATGCGCCCAAATGGGCTCTGACACTTTCTCCTATGAGGCAATTCCAGTTTGGGCTTGATTTCAACTTGCAAATTGCAACTTCTGAAACATCAATGAATGACGGGCAGTGATGTAATGTTTGTCCTATGTCGTCCTACCCATAATTCGATGGCATGCTTTTCGTAAGATTCAATTGTCGAGTTTGGATATTAAGCATTCAACTAATCCATTTTGTTTACTTTCTTTATGAATCCTATTACGCTCATCTCGAAACAAAAATATATGGTCTATGGGGGTAGCCTTTTTCTTAAAGCGTTCCCTCTTAACCCCGAAGGCCCGGCTTCAATACCTCATATGGGTACAATGCCATTGCTGGTGTCTCCCGCCGTTTGATAGCTGAAGTAATGCTAAATGCGGCACATTCACTCACTTACTCTAAACGCAGAAGGCTAGTTATAATTCGTGGCTCTACCGTAGTCAATTTCCACTTTCAAACATTCATCATATCTTTTGAAGGCTGATGCTAGTGATCTGGAGTGGTTCATTAGCCTCAACAGCAGGTGACGGTAAATCGCCACTACCCAGTTTGGTGAATGAATAAGGGTTTGTCCAGTTTGTTCTGATGACAAGGTCTTCCAGGTATGACAAGGTCATAAAGAACATCTAAATAAACATAGCTCTTGTTCCTGAATTATTGGTAGCGTATGCTGTTCGCGTTCCTTGTCATTAAGCATGCAACTAGACGTTTGTGAGGACTTAAACCTTTTACTTCGCGTGAAATCCACCGATCTGACCTGAGCAAGGCCAGGTTAATTCAATAAACACCATTCGATCGAATATTTGATACCTCTAAACTGCATTTGAAACCGAACTCCAAGTAAAACAAGTTTAAAATAAGATCAAGGACAGATACAGAGTAAACATTACAGAAACTGTAAAAACTTTTTGAGTGCAAATAATTTCTACATCATAACGTTCTAAAGAGAGTCCAACTATTGTGACATGAAAGCCACGACGTCGCAGAACATGATATAGTAGTGCCAAAGTTCAAGATGTATTGATATTACCGAATTTCGATAAAGACTGCGTAAGTCTTCGTTCATCGAGTTTTCTGCCTAAGAAATATTATTCATGACATACATTCTTTAAATATTATAGGAACAACAACAATCTACTCAGCAACGTGTACGATGTAAGACCAGTGTTTGAAATTGCCCATCATTCTCGTTCAGAGAAAATAGATATCTCGTTTGCGGTAATGCGGTCATCAGCAAACTCATGGTCTAACGAAGAGTCGTTGGCGGATCTGTCAGAAAGCAGGACTGTAAAATGTCATGGTAGAATATTGTATAAAGTCATCGTTTGAAGTGAATTGATTGTCCCACACATTATCGAGCAGGCCCAAAGTGATCCATTAAAATGGAGCTGGACTAGAAGCAATGACACTGATGTATTACTTCGCTGCTCTATAAATGATACAATTACCCTTTACTCTCTGAGAGGCTGTAGAATTGACTCTTAGCATCTGGAACAATTGTACTCAAATATGAGGATAGAAGGTGATGTAGTCCTCATTGTACCCTCTTACCAGCGATTCTGTAAAATGTTTCCTTGGAGTATAGTCAATTGTAACAGAACGTCAATATTTACTCCATATCAAAGGAGAGTTTGTAATAAACATTACCACATGTACATGACTCAAAAGGTTTCGGAGATGAATACGGCACCAACTGTGATGTGAATCACACAGAATAAACATTGTAATTTGAATTTGCATAACCATCACAACATTTCTCACATTAAATTTCAATTAGCTGTAAATATCAGTTATGCATATACAGTCCTATATCTTTTGGGTATGTGTTGAATACTAATTTAAATCTTATATTTGAGAGTTATTTAGTTTCTATAAATAACATAACATATCAGTATCTCACAAAAGAGACACATTAAAGATCTGTTATTGCCACATGTACATCACATATCATATTGTCTGCTAATAATCTCTACTTCGACAAAGTGGGGATTAACGTCGCGTCCAAGATATATTGCAATTATATAGCGCGTGCATGCACGTGTGTGTATGTGTGCTTGTACTAGTCCGGACTGATGCCGATTTATAGTGCTAGCTCAATGAGATACCATGCCGCAGTTTAACATGAATGCCCTACTCAGACACAGTACACTGACTCCGAGCCGACCAGTCCTTGTTTTAGCCCCTTAGTGCCGAGCGCCAGACAGGGTAGCAAAAAGTACCATCTTTTAACATCTTTTGGTATGACGCGGCCAAGGATCGAAACCCGGACCTTCCGCTCTCCGGGCAGACGCTCTGCCACAAGACCACGGAGGCGGTCACTTCGACTAAGTGCTTAAGGCGATACATATAGGAGTCTTATTACAGGGTCATCTGTTTCGTGTGGGGCGACTCATTTGTGAAAGACGGCAAGCGATTGATCACACAAATTGAGTCTGACTAAAACATGGGTGGCGATGTAGTAAATCAAATCTTTCATATATCCTACAATAAAAGATAACCGAATGGTGAATCAAGTCTTTGGTTTGTTAATTCAGTTTTATCATCAGCTTATCTGAGGCTGAAACCTTTACCCGTCTTTCACGTCGAACAGCTATTCCTAAAAAGACTCTCAGCTCACTGGTTATCATCTTGTCATACATATGTCCGTCAACGAACACATTGCATGATTGATTGATTCATTGTGTACAGTGTAATTGTAACAACCAATTCATTGTTTAGGCAAGTGAGATTGTAAGTGTGAGAGATATGATCCCTGTTCTCACAATCGATATGTTGATCCCGTCTTACTATCTGACAATATCATATATTCAACTCACTTATATTACCTTTCATTACGTTTATGAGAATAATGGTTAGCAAGAAGGAAACTGTTGTTACTGTGGTAATGGATGCAACTTGAAGGATTGACAACAACACCAGTCACTTCCATATGAATACCATGAATACAGCAAACCAAGTGTGTGAGTGATCCTTGTGTTTCATTTTTGTGCGTGCATCGAAGTATAAAAAAAGTCACAAATTTTATCAAATCGATCCTTATCTGATATATTTACTCTATTTATCAGATTTTTTGTCAAATGTTATCATTTCGCTACATTGTAACACGCTTAAAATACACGAATGCAACTTTATCACTAACGTCATACAAAAAACAAAGTGTTTTTGCAAGATTAAACAATTTTATTGAATGGATACCCATATACTATATCGTTAGTGTAAATGTTTTACTTTCCCCAAGCTGTGCTCTGATGATCAGGGGTGTCATTAAACAAGAACAAAGTCATAATGAAAACGTGGTACACAGGTTTATTATTAACTACTAATTGTATCAATAGATGGAAATAAAAGGATCAAATGAGCAAATATACAAGCGGCTTAGCTAAGCAACTGTATTATAGTAATTATTATTATTATTATTATAGTAACACACAAATAATTTTGGTTACAAATTAATTGAATTATGTAAAAGTTTTAATATGTTAATATGCAATGGAAGATTTGGACAAGATAAGCATACTGGAAACGTTACCTGTTAAAACGCAAGCACAGTGGATTATTTTATATGTACAAAGGATGTGTTAAATGTTGTTATTGACCTTGAAGTGGTGGACTTTTGTAATTTATATTCAGATGTACACTCTAGTCTCTCTATATATTTTAACGTTGCCGTCACTGAAGATATGCCTTGTAAGAAGCCCAGTAAAAGAAAATGGAATCCTGAGAAGTAAATAGATTTTATAAATAATATTGATGTTACCCAAGTTGACACTATTTTATACGAAATGAACCATAGACGTGATTATGATAAAACGTTCATCAACAATATTGTGGTAATACTAGCAGAAGTGTTCCGTTTATCATCATTACAAATATCAGATAATGTTAACAGACCTAATAATTATAAACCTAAAACTGGGGATAAACCATTATCATTTGGCAAGACGAATGTATGGTAGACATAAGTCGGAGCAAAATAGGAAATCTTAACTGATGGCCAGCAAAGAATATAAGAAGGTTATGAATAAGTATATCAAACAGTACCGTTTTAATATGCAGAAAACGATGCAAAATATGTGTACAAAGTCCACCAAAGATTATTGGAAGTTACTGAATAAATTTAAGGAAAAAACGAAACCAAAGGAAATTGATCTTGACGCTTTCTTTACGTTTTTCAAAAACATCAATACATCTCCAGAAATGGACGCTGATATAGAACTGCAAGTTGACGGAAACGATGACCATATCCTTAACCAGGAAATAACAATAGCAGAAATTACGAAGGCAGTTTCGAATCTTAAGACAAATAAATCGCCAGGAATAGATGAAATCCTAAATGAATATTTGAAATATACTATTGATTTGTTTATCCAAGTGTATCATAAATCATTTTATATTACATGTATATTTGATACAGGCATAGTACCAGAAGAATGGCTCCTCGGATTGAACAAACCTATTTATAAAAAGGTGATCGAAAGATCCGAACTCTTAACGACCCATTACTCTTTTAAGCTACCCCGGTAAATTGTTTACTTCTATTTTAAGTGAAGGAATTAATAATTATCTAGAAAATAATAATTTGTTATCTGAATCACAAGGAGTATTTCGATACGGATATTCTACTGTTGATAACATGTTCGTATTGCACTCCCTCATTGAATATCTCAGGGCACACAAAAAGAAACTATATTGTACATTTATAGATTTCTCTAAGGCCTTCGATAACGTTTGGCGCTTTGGACTCCGGCAAAAATTAATAAAAACATATGTACAAGGCAAATGCTTCCAGATCATATTTAACATGTATCAAGGCATAAAGTCGTGTATTGTTGCTAATGGTGAAAATTCATCGTTTTTCTCTAGTAATATAGGAGTTAGACATGGGGAAAATCTATCGCCAATTCTCTTTGCCCTGTACCTAAATGACCTTGAAGAATATCTACAACAGAAAATATGTAAAGGTATTGATGTTATATCGGAAGATGAAGTAGACAGAATCTGTAAAAATATTATTGTTTTGCTATGTGCAGATGATACTATTATACTTGCAGATAACGCCTATGACCTTCAAAATAACATGAATGTTTTTTTATGAATATTGTAAACAGTGGAAGTTGAATATTAATATTGATAAAACTAAGGTGGTTGTATTTGGATCAAGAAAGAACAATAATGTGTTTAGGATAGGCGATAATGTTGTTGAAGTAGTAGATCACTACAAGTACTTGGGTCTGGTTTTTAAACGAACTGGAAACTTCCTAGCAGCCAAGATGTATTTAGTGGCTCAAGCTTGAAAAGCTATGCACTTACTATATATTAGAATACGTAATCTTGACTTACCAATAGACTGCCAGCTATTATTATTTGATCAAACAGTCGTGCCTATATTAACATATGGATCCGAAATTTGGGGATTTGGTAAACTAGATATGATAGAAAAGGTTCACACAGACTTCTTTAAATATATACTAAGGGTAAAAAAGCACACCCACTATTTTTTATATGGAGAGCTTGGAAGAACCCCTATTACGGATTTAATTAAACAAAGAATGTTGACATACTGGTCCTAGATAATGTAAACTAGTGTCCAAAAGAAACGATACCAACTTATTTTCAAAATTGTTTTTTACTAAGTGAATTGTCTAGTATGAAAACATGCCAGTTCGTATTGCACATCCCAAACACAGCATAGTCGATAAAAAATACCGGGAACACGTGATCACTTCCGGGGAAAAACGTTAATTTCGTGAAAGTGACATTTCCCTCTCTAGCATGTTCTGCACGTGCATAAAAACTGTATAAAACGGCTGATCAGGCACGTTGATATCACAGCAACAAAAAGAACACAAGATATGCCACGTTTGACAGCCATCGAGAGAGAGAGAGAGCCGTTGGAATGGTCCAACAAGGAGCGTCACACGTCGACGTCGCCAGAAGGTTGGGCTGCGCACGCATCACTATCACCAGGTTGATGCAGCGGTTACGTCAGACAGGTCAGACGTCAGACAGGCCCAGGAGTGGAAGACCACGAGTAACCACGCCCCGTGAAGATCGTTACATCCGGGTATTACACCTGAGGAACCGCATCGTAACAGCGACGTCCACGACGGCTACAGCACTGGGACACAGGATCAGTCGACAGACCGTCTACAGGAGACTACGGCAGTATGGTATCCGGCCACGTCATCCCTACCGCGGACCGCTCCTGACGCCTCGACACCTGAACAACAGACTGATCTGGGCCAGGCGAGTTCGACGTTGGCAACGGCGGGACTGGGCACGTGTTATGTTCTCTGATGAGAGCAGATTCCTCATCTTCAGAAACGATGGACGGCAGCATGTATACCGACGATTTGGTGAACGTTTGGCGCCTAACTGTATCCAACAGGTCCGGCCGTTTGGAGGTGGAGGGTTAATGGTTTGGGGTGGCATATGTGGTGACGTCAAAACGATGCTTGTCGTAATTCGTGGAAACCTGAATGCACAGCGTTATCTTGATGACATCCTACGGCCTGTTGTGGTGCCATTTATTCAGCAACAGCCTCGTGGACTCCTTTTCCAACATGACAATGCAAGGCCACACACAGCAAGATTGACACAGAACTTCCTTGCCAACGCCAACGTACAGGTTTTGCCATGGCCCGCATGTTCACCGGACATGAATCCCATCGAGCACTTATGGGACCACCTCGATCGGCAAATCCGACGTCGCCATGTGCCTCCAGTCAACGTCCAGGACTTGGAACGATGTCTCCTCGAGGAATGGCAACGCATCACTCCCAACGTCATCAGACGTTTGACGTCATCAGTCCGTAGGCGTGTTCTGGCATGTATTGATGCTCACGGTGGACATACCCGCTACTGACTTGACTTTGAGAAGTGTGGTGTGACATTTCCCGTTGTTTCTGTGATCAGTGCTCTAACGAAATGTTCATTTTTTGACCCCACTCATCTTTAAAGGCTTGTCATATTGGTTGTACAGATTTTATTGAAATGAAATTTTTGTACAGATGTTGTGAAAGGATTTCTCAAAAGCATAACACCAATCCTAAACTTCTGCATTGTTTAGTTTTTCTTTTATGTCGTTGCAAACAGGTGGTATCGTTTCTTTTGGACACTAGTTTATAATAAACCAACGAAATTGTGTACTGTTATGTATACTATATTATTTGCAGACTCCTGTAACCATAAATACAGCTGGCTCGAATATGCTAAAGGACTATTTGATGGATTAGGCCTTAGTTTTATATGGACCCAACAATTCATGCCAAATATAAACGTATTAAAATGTTTTATGAAACAACGTATCTTTGATCAGTTTAGCCAGACTTGGACTCTTCCAAGGCAGTATTTTACCGAATATTAAAACATAAAATCCAGTTAGAAAATCATCTGCTGTCGCTACCCTGAAGATTCAGTATCCCGATTACTGAAATAAGATCCACAAACCATAGATTACCAATAGAAATGGGGCGATGGGAAAATATACCACGAGAAGACAGAATTTGTAGTCACTGTAATAAACATGACTTAGCTGACGAATATCACTATCAACTAATATGTCCTTTTCTGCGTAACTTGCGTAAGCAATATATTCAAAAGAAGTACTTAACAAGACCTAGTACGATAACACTTGATATGCTACTAAATACTGAAAGTTTATTTGAACAAAGAAAACTAGCACAAGTTGTAAAAGAAATCCTCAAGATGTTTAATTAAATTTATGAGTCTGTTGCAGTTAAACGTATAGTTGACGCACGTCTGTCCCATGTCTCGTGTCACCATAATTCTCCATTTGTACCTTCAATATGTCATAGCTATGACCTTAAAGCGAAATAAACGTTTGTTGTTGTTGTTGTAATAAAATGACAGTAGCTACAACAACACTTTGACAAGATACAGACAAGATGCAGACAAGATGCATTGCCAGCTGCGACCAATTAACACCTGAGTTAATTAACAATATGATGAGTGAATAACCTCAGCGGGGTTAAATAGAGCGAAATAAAAACAGAGGACCTATCCCTAAAATAAGTCACTTGGACAATAAAATAGACGGGAACGTCTGAATATCAAACTAGTCTGAGAGACTAAAGATTCAGTCACATTGACTGGGCAAGGAAACTTCACAAAAGCTAAATAAACACGGGAAGATTGGTTATCCCCATGTACAGTGTTAGTGACAGTTTGATAGTTTCTCCCGGACCTGATCCGGATTTTGAATAGATGTAGGGTTACAAGCCGGAGTTAACAGGTAAATTAGCTGAGTTTGACAGTTGTACTGCGGTGCATTACAGTATTTCTGGCAATTAGGACCAAGACATTTTGTAAGTATATACACAATGTGTGTAAATAAATTGTCTTTCTGTTGTGAGGGATAGGTTTGTATGGTTAGGACTTGGTAATGCTAAATTTATTGTTTATTTGATATAACTGTACAGCAAGTGCGTTGGTGTTACCTATTTTCGTGACATACTGGTAAATACGTTATACACAGTAGTACTTTAGTACCGTGCTAACATTAATATTAAATGAAATATCAGTGAATGTGTCACTGAATAGGCAGGTAGAGATGTTTGGAAACTACCTTAAGATTTACTTTGCTTTGTATTCAGCTTAAACCGTTTCAACGTTCAACGCATATGTCTTCAAATGTAACAACACATCAGGACAAGATAATAAACGTGTACAGGATAAAACCCCTGTTTGTCAACATTATAGCTTTATTTGTTCAAGAAAATTTCCTTTGTGGCAGACAGAAGTGTTCTTTGACTTTGATGTCAAGATGAAAATATGGATGTTTTCAAGCAGGAAAAGTTAATTCAGCTCACAGGGGAAGGGGAGGCCTATCATCCGCATTCACAAGGCTTGACAGGGCATTAAATGTGCTTATATCAACCAGACATACAGACAGTAATGCTGTTATAAAGAACTTGACAAATGAAAGATATTTCTTGATAAACTAGAAAGCAAAACGCAAGAGTGGAAGTCATTTGTTTCAGAGAATAGGAGTGAATGTGATAAACTTGAAACATACTTTTTAAAAGTGAAGCATAGGTTTGAACAGTTATGTTCAGACACTATGCTTTCGCGTAAGTCTAAACTACTTGAAGAAATGAAACCAGGGTATTCAATGAGTCAGGTTACTAGGGTGTTAAAGGCTTCGTATGCATCCTCAACCAGTATTAGGGCTGAACTTGTGGCTAAGAAAGCAGCATTGAGGCTTTGAAGAATAGTCAAGAAATAAAAATGAAGCAAAAATGAAGCAAATGGGATTAGAACAGTTGCAGGAGACTTTGCAGATTGAAACATATGTTGCAGCTATAACAGCTAAAGAGGAAGTATACAATATAAGTGATCATGGAACTTCTGTTGATCAAGTCTACGGCGTCTGATGGAACAAAACATGGAACTCAGAAAGAGGTCAAAGGTGACAGGGGGCCAAATCCGAAGCGTCAGCTAAATTCATCAGCTGCAGAGTGGACAGGTGGTGTTTCAGGTAGGATCTATGATTCTCATTAGGCCAGAGACAGGTCGTAATTAACTGATGATAGAATGATTTTTATGCACGGGCAAATGATTAACATTCTCCAACTTCCCAATACTGAGATCATGACATTTGATGTCGATCCACTTTAATACTGGCTACTCATCAGGTCATTCGAGAACAGTATCGGGGACAGTGTTGTATGTTTTAGTGCCAAACTTAACCGACTGCTTCAATACTGCACATGTAAAGCTCTTACAGTCATCGAAAGTTGTGCTGTTATGGACCCAGACGTTTATTACTTAGAGGCAAGAAAATTACTGTTGGAACGTTTTGGCATGCGATATCCAAGGCTCGGGTTGAAAAGGTCACAGAAGGTCCATGCTTACGATATTATGACAGCATTCAGCTGAGACAGTATGCTAATTCAGTGCGAAGTTGTGTTCTTACTTTATCTGCCATGGGTAGACTTAGTTAAGTTAACCACCAGGTCAGAAGAAGACAAATAGTGGAGTAGTTACCACCATATCAACAAGGTCGATGGAGAAATGAGGCAGTACACAGAATGAAGATAACTGGATGTTATCCCAAACTGGCAGAGTTCATTGAGACTGCCAATGACCCAGTGTTCGGAACAAGTGTCGTCACATCTAGAGACTTCAGTCGGAGTTTCCACAGAGCCCGAACAATATTGACAAAGCGTCAAGTTTCAATGTGCAAGATCTGAAGGACAATGGTCCAGTGACAGACAATAGGTAGATTGTTAGAAAATAACATCCTTGTAAATACAGCCGACTATGCCATATTTACCTGTGACAAAATACAAACTCTTGATACCAGAGAGGAGACTAGATTTCGTGACCAAACACTGATTGTGTTTAAGCTTTAACTGCTTCTCGGCTTACCATGTCTCCTATAATTGTTCCAAACGTAGCCTGTGGTCATAACGGAGCAGTAAAAAACACTCAAGGATATTGCACTTTGTTACCGAGAGGTGGTCAAAGCCCCATAATGAAAATTCATCCACGAAAGAAGAGCTTTAAAAGTCAGCAGATTCAAACATATGGTAGACTTTTTATTACAGTCAGTTCACAATTCAGTTTGTGGTATCACCGAGTAGCTTCTCATTGTTCCGATACTTATCAAGTCAGAATCCAATGTCCTAGTCGGGACCTATAGCTATGCTCTACTTGATCCAGGCAGCACGAGCAAGTACGTTGCGTATGACGTAGCGAGAACGTATCAATTTATACAATTTGTGACTGTTATACTTCGATGCATGCCCAATAAATGAAAATCTATTATTAAATGGATCTCTTTCGAGTGGCTTGAAAAATCGACTGACGTCAAAACTATTGACAGACATCAAACTATTTACAGACGTTAACCAGACAATTCATAGGCGTTAAGTACTTCTGCGTAACAGATAATTCCAATAACTGGGGATTATTATCAGGCAGTGGACACTAGTCGCTCCCTCTCTAAGACGAAATCTATATAAATCCTCTCAAAAGTAAACTGTCATCATTAACAACACAGTGTTCTACTTTTGCACTGATCGGTTACACGAGGGCTGTCTTAATCTCCAGTCTGTTTGAGATTTCTTATGAATACGGAAAGTACTTTGTCGCTTTTATTGTTTATACTATGATCGACGAATTTTGTTTTGTCCCAAATGTTTGTCCAGGCCACGTCTTGGTATAATCTTTGTAAGCTGATCATTGTGGTTTTATACTATGTTGAAGACTTGCATTTATATTGCTTAAACTATAAACATATCGTCATATATTGTCTTGGTGCTGTGTTGGGCTTAAGAAATAATATTAATATCTAAATGATAGTTTAATTTAGTTGTGACAGTTTATTACCGTGAAGAATGAGGCACGTGTGTTTCAGTTACAAAAGGCACATCCAAATATGCAAAAGTGAGCTTACATGTACATGTACCTATCATTATCCAATTCATTTTTAAATTCAACTTTGTCAGGTAACAAACGTGCATTTATTCAAGGGAATTGGCACAGACACGGACATGTACCTGAATAGGAATATGTGTACTCTTCTCGTATAGAAGGTCAGGGAAGGATTAGTTTGAAACCAAAGAAACGGCACGATACGCTGCCAAAAACGAGTTAAGGTTATGATCACTTCCTTAAGGAAAATATATATTTTTGAATAAGAAGAATGTTACAAGTGATACAAATGCATGACACAATATGCCATAATTTGGATCCTTCTTTTGTTTCCGCAGTAGGGTACACGCCGACTTGAACAATTCACACTGATGGTAACATCTTGAGTTCATTCAAGACATGTGAGGAGGCCATCATTCACTTACGCAATACCAACAAAAGCGTACTTAGTAAAAGTGAGACAACAGTTTCGAAAATACTATAGTTGTCATGATGAAATACGGCATCAGTTTATGAAAGTCTCATTATGAGAGTAACTACATGTATACTGTAGGGATAAGCTACCAGATACTGAAACAAATGTTGATGTAGTGGATTAAGGAAGCGAAACAAGAACATTCAATTCAAACAATTAAACAAGGTAAAGTCTTGAGGTCTGACACCCGTGAAGATCAGTGTTTGTCTGAAGAAAGACATTGTTGTTTAAGAAACGTCATCATTTTAAGAGCGTTGATAGGGATGTTGGCATATAACAATAAATCATCGCTTACCTCTCTGGAACAAGGTAAATGTTACTTCGTAGTCGTTAAGCTTGACGTTCCGTAAGATAATATGATGTCCACATTACACAGTGCCATGTGCTTTAAGTTGCATTGTTGATAACCTCAAGCACTCTTTCCAGGCAGTTTTTGTCTGAACTATATTCAGTCTCGTAAA
Organism: Haliotis rufescens; assembly: GCF_023055435.1. Taxonomy (NCBI): domain Eukaryota; kingdom Metazoa; phylum Mollusca; class Gastropoda; order Lepetellida; family Haliotidae; genus Haliotis; species Haliotis rufescens. The sequence continues at coordinate 4,295,041 of NW_025964068.1, forward strand.
TATAATATATGATAAGGGCCCTCTATAGCCCGCTTAAAAGAGCTTTGATTGAGATTTGCTCAAATCCAGTGAATAAACAATTGCTTTCCAAGGTACTCTTACATTATACTTTTGCACTTACATTATTCACACACAACTTGTAAATGAAAATGGATGCTAGCGGTCAGCTTCACAGTCCTTGTCGTCCCAAACTATAGAATCCTCCTAAAATATTCGTAACAAAAAACATTTCGTTCAACACTAGACCAATACAAGGACGCTCTTGTTAATGTACATTCACTCAGGTGAATGTGAAACAAATGTTAAATTTATTAGTGTTTGAATGTTCTGTTATAAAGTACTACTCAGAATTGACATAAGAGTCAACATCAAGCACTATTGACCTTGGTTTGTTGGTGTTAATCAATTGCAATTACTCCGACAGAACACGAAATCACTCCGTCACAGTGGGAGGTGAGATGAAAGTGGGAATTATATCGGATGTGGGAATGCTTCGGGTTAAATCAGGATTCGTTTGGCGTCTTTTCTACAATTAGCTACATCACAATATCCTCTAACGCAATACTTAACCACAGATGTATACAGTGTGTTCTCAGACATTTAACCCAATGATGTACCAGGACTAAACGCGCTTTGAAATCAACTTTCTTTATGTGTCCACTACGAAAATATCACATGTACATGAGGATAAATAAATCTATATCAATCCTTTCAGATGTTACTGCTTTCGTACCGTTCTTTACAGTTTTGTTGTGTTGATGTCTACATAAGCAATCTGCAAAGTTATTATCGTTGATGCATTTAATATTACGTGACCTCAATATGTTACTGCGTTTATGGACATATGAACGTGAAAACCGACGTCAATAAACGTACACAATATTTAAGTCAATTGTCAATTATCCTTAAAATGAGCGGCAATCTAAATCTGACATATGACTATAGTGTTTGAGATTATATGTATGGTATGTGGTCTATATCGTTTTGCATTTATTTCTTCTAAAAACATTTTGTCCTGGTTAAGGTAACCACAACCGTACAACTGATGTGAGGTGCTACAGATTGTAGGAATGATGATTTAGTACATACCCTTACAAGTGTCACTTAAATCGAACGATTTGGGAACAATTTATACAAATAAAATTTCATATAAGCTCATATTATTTCATCACATACATGTAGTACCAAAACTCATACAGTTTATTTGTCTGCTCGTGTGCGTGAGTCTAGTGTATGAATGTAGTCTCTTCCACAAACATGTACATCTTCTACGAAGTTGAGGTGTGTGTGTGTGTGTGTGTGTGTGTGTGTGTGTGTGTGTGTGTGTGTGTGTGTGTGTGTGTGTGTGTATGTTATGACTCGTCTTACAGATTTCACTGGACCACTGCATTAATCCCAAGACGCAAATAACGACTCTTTACCGTTTTTCGTTTACTACCCTGCTCTTAAGTCTCATTACGACAACACCGAACTACATCGTGGGGCATTGGTAATGAAGCTGTACCTGCCCCTGTTGTGAGTACTGCGGAGAAATCACAACCACAGTTGTTAACCTCGTATATTACAAATCTCTTTCTGGAAGCAACTGCGACTCCGATTCGTGGGACGTCAGTTGAACGCCCTCAGCTGACCTTCTGACATTGCAAAAGCGGTAAGGCTATTGCTATAGGCGTCGAGGATGCATGACACGGTACCACTGGAGGCGGTATATTTGGGAGTAACAAAAAGCAGTGATGTATGCACAAGAATAGAATCGTAAGTTGTGTCGTCTGTTTCTTGCACAAACTTCCTATCCTCGGTATATATACACACGATGTCGCTTTGAAGTTTATGTTGTATGAGGCAGTCTTTATATGCCTTTAATAATATTGTTAGTCATTATTAGAGATTCTATGACAGACGGCAAAGTGAGTTACAAGGACACACACATGAACGACGTCATAAACATTCAAACATCTTAGTAAACCATTGTCTCTGATAAAGCTAATAAGTCGGTTATGGCTTTGCATTTTCTTATAAAGGCGTGTAGATACTACATACAGAAGCTGATGATGATGTTATTGGTACCACTGGCACTGACAATATCATTTGCTTACTTAGGAGGAAATGCATCATTATTATTCAAATTTATCCGTTAAACATGATTTTAAATTTAACTGCGTTTAGTAGGAAGATCAGAGGAAGATATTTCTTAATTGGATCCTAAACATTTGATATCTAGGATCAGTGACTGCAACATTGTCAATTGTTTGCCAAAGTAATAAGACTGTGGATAGCATTAAAAACATATCTACTACCGGGAAAAGGAGATATACACTAATTGGATATGACTAAAACATTACAAACATTATCAGAATGTTATATTACGAGGCTGAAACAGTCACCGAAACACTGCAAACTTAAGGTCCACATCACCATCGATAAGCCATTTCTTCTTTATTCATTTTTTAGCCACCGTTACACATGGGTGCATACTTTCTTTGCCCAACAGTCAAATGACAACATGAAAGTGTATATTACGACTTCCAAGATTCGCAAGCACCACTGGCTAATGTATAAGACCTATACGTCACTTTAAAACTTCCCTGCTCTCCTTCATGTTGATGACATGTCATGGTGCCTCTGAACTATTGCTACACCACGCACATGCTGGTGGTAGGATTAACGCGTGGTGTTTTTCATACCCATATATGTTGAGCGTTTCATGGACCATATGTGTTCAAATCTTTGTAAGCTGTAGATGTCGGCTTTAGTTGGGGTGTCACTGCTGCATCCAGTTTATTGATGTCTTACATATGTATTGATGGCGACACTGTAACATATATCGTTTAATCGTTAATATTAAGCAGTAAACCAATGCGAGTGGGTATTTAGGACAAGAAAGCTATTTATTCAAACTCTTTATATAATTATCGGAAATTACTTTTGATATTTAAACCAGGGGTATTATTTCATTTTTGATTTAGTTAATTGCACAGGGCCACGAGTCTTGGGTTACAAGTGTAATGTCAACAACAACAACAACAGGCTATGCTTTGGTTGGACTGATGCATATGAATATCAGAGGCCTATCAAAGGAAGCTTGAGTCCAGTTCTTCCCCAAAATCTCCATGGCGGCATCGTTATTTAAAAATTGTACTTAAATTATAGAGACCTGCTGATAAATGGAAGACTCCAGAGCTATCAATAGCGGGCATACTGTACATCTGTACTATAACTTTAGTTCAGCAGTCCTCTCCCTGCTGTGTCTGATGATCGACAGGACCCTGGCCCGACTTAACCTAATACCTTACATCCACGTGTCGTCAAGAAACAGTTAACAGGATGCAATACAGATGCAATACACGTGAAATCTTCACAGGTACACTGTATGTACAAGGGGTGACTGAAAAGTTTTGAGCCTAACTACGAAGCACGTGTATATTGTACATCCGAACCAGTTAGCATGTATCTCCATGCTTACGGTCTGCACTTGGGCCAAATACATCACCAAGCAGCATAGTTACTAGCTATCTAAGACACAACTGACTACCGCTCTGTCATCAGGTATCTCAAAACTCAAAGGAAGAACTCCAACAGCCTTCCACACAGACATGGTGCCAACTTTAGAGTATATGCTCCTCCCTTTGTCAATCTTAAGAGCTGGTCAACGGAGTTTAATATGGGAAGAGAGAGCATCGAAGATGCTCCACGATCTGGAAGGCCTTCAACTGCCAACATTAAGGAAAATTGGTAATACAATACATGATATATATAGAAGATCGTCACACGTCAAAAAGATATTACAGTAGGCAGCTCAAATGAGAGAGTTCAGAACATAGTGAGAAATGCACTCGGCGTGACAGAACATTCAACACGCTGGGTTCCTTGACCAGAAACGCTCTAGGTTCATCATCTGAGAATTTACGTCGTTTTAAAGCAGACACAGCAAATTTTGTCGAGCGATTTGTAACCTTGTAAGTCTTGGGTTCACCACCATCAAACCAGAGACAAAACAGTCAAAGCAGTGGAAAATCTAACGTCACCTCAGGTTATCGGGATTCTAAAGGCATCCCAGGGATGGACTAACTCCCGAAAGGTCAGACCATTAAATACCAATATTATGCTAATCTGCTACAGCAATTGCGTGAGAATATCAAGGTTACACGTTGTGAAAAAAATCACTGAAGGTGTGTTGTTCCACTGGGACAAGGCACATGTGCACAAGTCTGATATCGCCATGGCTGCAGTACATTAATTTAGCTTTGAACTCATTGACTATCCTCCGTATTCATAAGATTGGGCACCATTTGAAGAATCCTGTCTTGCAAGAATTATGCAAATGATGATCACTTCATTTGTGTTATGGATGGACTTTTATACCACCTGGAGGATTCCGCCTGCAGCAGTGGGATCAAGGTATCCAAGCGTCGTTAAACCTGCCCTTGTCCTGTCATGAGGTGCGGATGAATCGATAATATTTCGATGATCTCCAGGTGTTTCGGGTATTTGATGTATATACTTTAATATCCCGTAAATGATATAATGTCAGGTAATTATATTTGGAACCTCTTTCACTCTGTCAAAACTTGCATAGCTACAGTGGCAAAGAAGGAATTTAACGAACATGTACCTGAGCTCCATGTATGAATCAGAGGATACACGTTATTACAACGTGTCATTGATAAAGGCCTTACAGTTGCACAGATGTCATACAATGACTCAGGTCTCACACAATTATACAGGTTTCATACAGTGACACCGGTCTCACACAGTTGTACAGGTCTCACACAGAGTCACAGGTTGCAAACAGCGACACAAGTCTCACGCTGTATACGTGTCTCACACAGTTAAACCAGTCACACACAGAGTCACAGGCCTTACATAATGACATGGGACTCACAAAGTTATACAGATCACACAGAGTGACACGGGTCTCACAAGTGACACAGGTCACAGACAGGGACACAGGTCTCACAGGGTGACACATGTCTCACAGAGTTATACAGGTCACACACAGTGACAAATCTCACAGTTACACAAGTTACACACAGAGGCTCAGGTCTCACGCAGTGACATGGGTCTCACACAGTTATACAGGTCTCACAGAGTGACACAGGTCACAGACAGGGACACAGGTCTCACAGAGTGACACAGATCTCACACAGTCATACAGCTCACAGACAGGGACACAGATCTCACACAGTCATACAGCTCACACACAGTGACACATGTCTCACACAGTCATACAGCTCACACAGGTCTCACAGAGTGGCACAGGTCATAGACAGGGGCACATGTCTCACAGAGTGACACAGGTCGCACACAGTTTTACAGGTCGCACAGAGTCATACAGCTCACACACAGTGACACATGTCTCACAGTGAGTGAGTGAGTATGGTTTTACGCCGCTTTTAGCAATATTCCAGCAATATCACGGCGGGGGACACCAGAAATGGGCTTCACACATTGTACCCATGTCGGGAATCGAACCCGGGTCTTCGGCGTGACGAGCGAACGCTTAAACCACTAGGCTACCCGACCGCCCCCATGTCTCACAGAATTATACATGTCTCATACAGTTGTACAGGTCAGACAAACTGACACTGGTCTCACATAGTTTTACAGGTCACACCTCTTTCTTTGCCCTTCCCTAGAACGTTGTATACATGGAAACAAATATAGGCTGTGCTTTTTAAGTGTGGAGGAGAAACATTTTACTTCAGAATTGTATCATCAAATGCAGCCTCCCTGATTTTCAACAACTTTATTCGAAAATAGTACGTCATACAATGATACGGAACAAATGCTTATGATTTAAACAAAACGATACGGTATTTCGATAACACTGCTTGATGACAACCCTGTGCCCTAAATGCACACAGTAAAAACAACTGCTGCCAATATGAAACGACGATTTACACGCCAAAGGATACATTCTAAATAGCCAAAGATAATTTCAGCAGTGCCAGGAATTAACAGGAACATCATCATGTTAACTGCTGTTATTCCTGCCAATAGCCATTATTCTAAATCAGAAGATTACAGTTATCAAATGTTAGCTTGGTTCAACAGAGGCCTATAAATGTCTGATGTGAGTTAGGCGTCCGGAACATGTCATTTATCAAGCTGCTGTATTAGCTGTTGGCAGGTAATTCTTCTTTAAGATTTAATCCAAAAGCTATCAGAAACTGACTGTCGTGAAAATGCAAAGGGTCTTTGATGAAAGTCGATTAAATATTACTATGTAGGATGTGTGTACAACATTATTTAGATATTGTTTGCCTGAAAATACGGACACGTGTGTTTGGCAGTAGCAAAACGGGATTTTATTTCTATCTTTTCCTACAATTTACACAAATTACAATCGTTAATGTATGATAATGTTGCGCAAAATAGCATTAGGTGATAAAAGGAACATCTAACCAGGGTGTTTTTTAGTTTGTAAACGGTAATAACCAGAGTCTTGGGTATATAACGTACAGCTTACCGGCTTCATTGGCAGAGAGATTAGTCATTGTAACTGATTACCTCACAATGATCTCCAAAGCATTGCGATGCAATTTCGTTGTAGCGATATCTCCTTGGAGATGACACTTTAACTCACCCAAGCAATATCTCCTATGGAAGCCAGTTTTGAATTATAAGTAAATAAGAAAAATAAATTCCCATGTTTGTGTCTCTTGATTTTAAATATGAATTATATGTATTTCTAGTCTTATCCATTTGTGTTATGTATTCAGTATGAAACAATGGCGTGTATGCAGTCAAATGTATTTCACGCTATCATTAATGTGACTAAAAACTACGGATACAATGAAGTGATCTTGAAGGTCCACTGGAGTTGACTGTGTACGGAAGCAAGTGTGTGAACTGTACATGTAGAGAGTGTTTGAAATAGACATGCAGATGTGTACTTCACGGCCTATCCTCTTCATTACATAAGAAACATAACGACGTACAGGTGTGGGTAAGCAAATGCTATTCGCCATACAGAGTTAATGCATTACCCTGACAGAAATAACATGTTGATAAGAATCTTGACATCAAATATATACAGTTGTAGGGCATGATGGCTTTTTAATAATGCCATCTCGTAACATCTAGTTGTATTGGATTGCTAAGCTAGTACAGTTGACATAAAATACGTCCATATAAAATTAGTTGTATGAAGAATTGCAGCTCGGCAATTCATCTATTGTGAAGTTGTTGATTTAAGCTTAACATTGGTGAAAACAACTGTTACCACTGTCATGCTTGGCTGTCAGGAGCAATATAGATTTAGCTTTGACTGAATCAGTAGAAATAACACACACAAACAAACACTTTGTGCTGCGTTTACGTGATTGTCATTTCCAAGACAACTACACTCTTCAACGCACAGGTAGTATGTAGTTCATTGAACCTGACAAAACAAAACATCCGGTATATATATTTGATATATATTATTGGAAAATGTTAGTGGCTTGATATTCGACAAACGTTGCGTCAAAACGCTGCCATTGTCGATTTGCAATGACTTGAACGGCATTGTTTTCACGCTTGTTAAAAAATGGCATGAAGGAAAACAGTAAAGCAAAATGCACGTGCAAGTTATGGCATTCATAACTCGTGGTAGTAGCTTTAAAAAGGCAAGCATAAGCCAAGAGTCATTCAATTGTCAACATTTTTCAAGTTCGAAAATGCCGAAACTCAGCATTGCCGATCGGAATATCGCAATAGGATCTAAAGAGGGGAATAGCAGTCTTCTGTTGCACGCCAATTCAACGTCCACCACAGGACCATTTGCCGCCTTTGTGACCGATACACACAGTTCAATTCCACTGCAGATAGTCCGAGAACCGTCCGACCAAGGGTTACCACCCCTGCACAGGATCGCTACATTCGACTGTCCCCCCTACGTCATCGCAATGCCACAGCTACGGAGACTGCAGGACGCATCCCTGGTTTGAAGAAGATATCACACCAGACTGTCAGGACCCATCTTCGCGAGGCTGGAATCCGACCAGTTATCGTCCCTGTTTTGCAACAGATCAAGCGACAGCAACGCTTGCGTTGGTGCCATACCTTACAGCCTTGGAATTTGAGAAACTGGAGACGAGTGTGGTTTAGCGATGAATCACGGTTTCTTCTTCACCGGCGAGATGGAAGACAACGAAATGAGCGTTTTGCCCCACATTGTGTAGGGGGCATATCCTACACCACGAGATCTGACTTGATTGTGGTTCAGGGAAATGTGACAGCAAATCGCTACATGAATCAACTTCTTCAACCTCAACTTCTTCCAATCATTGGCCGCCAGAGGGAGCTGTTTCAACAGACCAACGCTCCACCGCACACAGCTCGCATCACGGTAGAGTACCTTCATAATGCCAACATCAACGGATTGCCCTGGCCGTCGAGATCCCTAGCTCTCAACTCAATCGAACACCTCTGGGATGAACTCGATCGACGTGTGCGTCCACGGCAGAACACGCCACAGACACTCCCACATCTGGCCAATGCGTTACAAGCAGAATGGCGCAGAATTCCGCAGGACAGAATTCGTACACTTATCCAGTCAGTGCCGAGGAGATGCAGAGCCGTGATTGCTGCCCGGGGTGCTCACACGATATACCTTGTGGCCTTAAGTTACATGACAATGAACGTTTTCAATGCCTTTGTACAACGAAAACATGTGACAATCGAGCTCCAAAATTTCATATTTGTATCTATGATACATATATCGACTTCATTAGGTACAATAAATTTACTAAAAATCTACCTGTGCGTTTCTTTTTTTTGAGTGTGTACCTTTGTGTAACTATTGCCCATGTCCGTCGGCCATAAGTACGGTACTCAATGCATGTTTTGTCTTTCCTTCAAAGTCAACCATTAAAATAATCTTTTTACTGCAAAGCAATGCAGTGATTCAATTGCTTCGTTAACACTGATGCCATATAATAATGTAAGCCATGTATCATGTTTTGCTGTACTTGATTTTGTAGTTTAACATATTTTGAGAAGGCAAACAAATCAATAACTATAACATACTATAATCAACTACAATAACATATATTTTACATAACAGAGAATAAGAACAAGTTTTTAAGCTCGTTTTTTACCTGCTGTGGGATATAAAAAGGGTCGATTGCGAGTCACTAGCTTTTGGGAGTGGCGAGGCAGTGAGGACATCAACTGAACAAAGGATGACGTCGTAGGTTCTAAAATCAAACACATGTTTAAATGATTATTGAATTAAACTCCGAAAGCGCAATAAACCTGAGCTTACATGAATTCGAAATGGAAGATTTGTTTTATCTTAGCAGCCTCCACAGTTTGTATAACGACGACACATAATTGTGGCTCAGTGATATGAAAATTGTCACTCAAAATAATTAATGTTTGTTGTATAGTGTGGAAACCCTCTCAAATTAATTACATACTGGTAAGATAAAGATTGCATTTGGACCAACGGTTGTACATGGATATACTATATGACAATTTGAAACCGAAAACTGAATTAATCAGAAGAACATGAACTTACAAAATATACACTCATCATTCTTCGACAGCCATACAACACAAATCCACAAATACAAAATACATCGTATCAGAATAAATATACCGTACAGTGTAATATAGGAATTCTCAGAAACAGGACATTACATGGCGTTAGTCCTGACGTTATTAATGAATATTCTTCATGATTAAAACACCTTATTGTCCATGCACTCAAGTCTATTTTAACCAATGGATTGTGTTTGTTTAGTTTTTGGATTGCACGTCAATACTATTCGCTATACTGTATATTAATTCAATAAAAAAAATCCTATTCTGATAGATGATAGTTTTGTTTTTTAGGAATTCACCAGAATGCACATGTTAAAATACAACGTAAACGTGAGTGAGTGGATTTGGCCATATCACGGCACGTCAACTTATTGTGGGGTGAAAGCCCGAAGTGATTTTAAATGTTTACCAATTTGATGAAAGCAACAAGTTCAGGTATAGTGCTGACAAACCCAGGAACATTTAATTGAAGTAGGTCGAGAATTACGAGAGAATTGTTATTGTTTCACAGATAACTAAGGCAAAAAACTAGTGTAGTTGATGTTGAATTCAATGCACAACCGTACATCTTTGACCGTTAGTAAAAATGAATGAGTGAGTGAGTTGGGGTTGACGCTGTTTTGCACGTACATGTACATGCACTTACCTAATACCATAGTATGCCTGTCATACAAATTCCGGAACAAATATATCCAATACAGACATTGAAGAGTCGGTAATAGTTAGCAAGTCAAGATTTGGGCTTTTCTATATTTTATTAAGACAAGTTCACAACTGTTTTTTCTCTAAAAAGATTTTCGTTTCAGAGACGTTAGTCTATATCACAGTATATACGTTTAATGTGGGGGGTATCTAAAAAAAACATGTAGGTCGTAGAACATTAACCGGTAAACCAAGGAGTCGAGGTATGGAAGGAGAGAAAAAGGATGACAATTGGGAAGACAGTGGATCCTGGACCAGCTACGGTACAAGGAATTGCGGCTCCAGAGACCACGAGGCAAGCCATGACCTGAATATTACATCGATTAAGTTGGAGTGTACTAACCTTCCATTCGTCAGCAAAAGGCCTTATGACATCATTGTTGAGAAAAATACAACATGACGTTATCTAACTAATTTAATCATGGAAAAGAGAAGGCAGAGTATATTTTTAGATTCCCTTTAGGTTAATATTGCGTTGATTTTGCGTTCTCATCATCAACTCATGACCTGCCCTGTTCTAGTGAGAGATGATCCCTAATGCTAGGCAGTTCGTGTGGGATTTCAACTAGAGTGTTCATCAACCTCGAGCTTACATGCCTAATTCCTGCATCTTGTATAACGCAATAGTTTAGTCCGTCAGCCAATTTATGAGGCATATGAGATGTTCAGTGTCTAAGGTATGATCCTGATATCACACTGGCGGATCAGATCGTGTTTATTGGCAACGAAACTGCAAAATTAGTTCGAGACTATTGTCAAGTGCCCTTCCTGAATTGAATAGGCTGTAGATGTATTGTTATATCATAATACCATTGATAACATTGTTATTCATTGTTTTTAGAAGGCAAATGTTACTGAGGCACCAGGTGCAGCTTTTCACCACCAGGATGTATATATACCATTACTGATATTTACCTATATATATGGTTGACCCGCCAGCCATTTTTGAAACGTCGTGCTCTTGGGGAGCTTCTTTTTTCACAGCAATATTACAGCTCCTGTAGGTATCGAGTTCAAAACATGTGGTTGACAGTATGAGCAACACAAACCGACGTCATGGTACGGTGACACGTACCACAAAAAGGGTAGAATCTGCAACGATCTACTTACTCCTACAGCTGTGCCATGCCAGTAAGCAAATACTCTCAGAGAATGTCATCGTTAACGGAATACTTAAATAGAAGCTATGCTAACGACAGGAAACAACGACAATGACCATGTGCCATCCTTGTCAATAAAATCATTCTCATAAAAAGTTACGCAATGTAAGAATTTTCCGTTCCATGATCTGTGTGTGACATGTAGCATCCTCCTTTCAGGTTTAATTCGCAGAGGTAAAAGTATTCATACCTTTGTCGGGTAAGTGAACTGAGGCTTAACGTCCCTTGCAAATAACTTCCGTCATATGATAGAAGTTAGTTCAGTGAAATCTTTTAACGCAGACAAATCAAAGATTACGATCCTTATGAATCAGCTGTAGGCAGAAATAATCAGCGGATCATGGCTGGTCAAAAGTAGTGGATGTTATGAGTCACCTCGGCTATCAACCACATTTAAAATACTCTTGTTAGATATTAAAAGTTAGTTAATAAATATAAGGAGATCTCGCGAGAGCGCGACTCCATTCAAAATGGCGCCGCCCAGCGAGTGATCGCATCCGATGTCGACAGGTAAGTAATGTTCTATGTGATCGCATATGTGACGAAAGTGAGGTAGGTTGCTGAGGAAATGACGGTTAGACGTTAGACGAATGCCACTGTGTGCGCACGTAAATGTCTTGTTATCAAATACGTAACCGAATAAACAACCTTGACCATATTCCGATCTAACACCCTGATTATCTGGACAGGTGTACAAAGTGGCGTCACACATAAATCGCTCAATTTTTAAATTCACTCAGAATTCACTCCAAGTCAATCGCGATTCGATTTCAACACTAATAATGTCCCCTGTCGTATACTTGATGGCATGTTTGCTCCACCACCTATAAAACCGCTAGGGTCACGGAGCATTTGCTCGCACCCCACAAGTATAGTGCTATTCGTGGTTCAAGGCCTGTCATTCTGTCAGAATGTAAAAAGCTGAAGCAACATCGTGCAAAGAGGTCAGTATACTGTGCGAGGACAGGCCAAAGAGACACTTTGCTCAGTAGACAACCTGGAAACAGGTCGTATGCTGACAGACCAGATCATAATCGAGGTGACTCGTGGAGGCTAACTCTACCAGCAGAACCTTTTTCAAGTGAAAGGAGGTAGAAGAATAGTTTATGTGAATCCTACGACATCGAAATGTTTGTTCTGTTTAAATGATCTGTGTCGAAGTACCTCACAAATGTCGGCAAATGTGTGGCTGATATGTTCCCGGCGAATCCTTCGAATCAGAAGGCTGTCAGCCTCTGTTTCAGGCTACTATCATCCCATCGCCTCGATACAGAATATTTTCTTACAAACACTGCCACTTCGAACACTAACCCCACTGATATTAGAATACAGAGTGAAAGTCCTCTTTTTGCATTTACATTATATTTAGCATGATCTCCCATCTTTATGAAGAGAATTGAAGATCAAACTCATGTAAATAAGTTTCTTCCTAATCAAATTTAATAAATTCCTCCTTAAATTATTCGAAACACTTCTTTATAATGGCAAGTTAGAATGATTGACTTTAAACAACTCTCAACAACATTCATGATGTGACAACCTGAATTATCATACCACCAATGTCAGAATGATGAGATCTGAGTTGTCCTCGTGATCTTGACAAATATACTGTGTAGCCCGCCTTGAAGGGAAATGAATTTCTCAGCAGGAGCATAAATCCCGCCACGAGCAAGACAGGCTGCACGTGGATTTCTGAGAGGCAGAATAAACCCCCTGTACCTTGCTTCTAAACAAAAAAACCGCACCCTGAAAGTTACGTGACATAGCAAAAGTTAACCTTAAGCTCAATCGAACAGCTGTTTTCTATCAATTTTGAGTTTGTTTAAGTTTCTTTAACGAAGTCACCATTAAACATGTTGGTAAGATAAATTCGTTGCAGGAGGACCACTCTGGGTACATGGGGTTTTATAACTTGACGCCACACGACCAACTGCACGCCTGTCACACCCAGCAATTAGTCAAGAGGCAAAATACCATCATTTTGACATATTGACTTCAGAATATCTTGTTCGCGTCTCGAAAAATTACACTGATACATATTTTCCTGAACTGAGTTTCTTACATCCGATGTGTTTGTTTCTCTGAGTATCCTTCTATGTTTTTAGTGTCACTAAGTCGTTGAATGAAAACGCAATGCCAGCTGTTATAGGATTTGGGGGTTTTATGGGCGAAATTTGCCATTATCAATCCGTGTTAGTAAGAAAGATTTAGTACATTCAATAATTGAACAACAAACACAATCTTCACATACAATTTTAAAGTACATGCATTAAACCGAGTTACATACAAGTGAGTCCGAATATTCTTTGAAATGGTGACTATACACCAAATGTGACACCAGAGACAATGTGAACGTTGGCGTGAATCAGTTGCAATTACTCCGACAGATGAAGTCACTCCGCCACAGTGGGAGGCGGGATAAAAGCGGGACTTGTATCGGATTGCATGGAGTGCATTTTCTAACAGTAGCTTCATAAAAATAACCACTGAGACCTACTGTATTCACTATGAGGACATCCGTAATGTATGTACAATGGATACAATAAGTTTATACACAGCCGGGACCATCCCTCAACCCTGCACCAGCCTACCCCACAGCGATCTTCTCATAATTATATATGTATTTAGAATTAAGTATTTCATCAGTAAAGATATACGCAAGACAACATTTTTTTTGTGAAAGGAAGAAAAGTTGTTATTTCACTCTAAGCTAAAAAAAGTCGTCCCCCGTATCCTCATTATAGGAAAGAAATTCCAAAAGAAAATAATGTCTGTTGTGGCCTTACATGCTAAATATTGGTTATTCTCTGCTGTATCAGATGTCTGGCTCAGAAAACTGTCCCCGTACCGCTGCAAGATCTTTCAGCACTGAACTTTTGTCATGTGTATGTATTGTACTGCACGCAGCAATGTCATGGTCATACCTCGGTTGGCTTTAAATAATCGCGTCACGATCCAATCTTCAAAGTCATTGGTCATGCACCACCCATTTGAATGGCGATGTGCAGTTGATACAATGACTTGGCTCTAAACGAAAATAATTAATCACACCAAGGATTTAATGATGATATATAGGCAAATAAATCCTCCATGCTCTACCGTTTTTCTATGACCACCCTGTCCTTAATTCCAACCGCTGCAGCACTGATTTATGTCCTGGGAAATGGGTAAGGAGCGGTGTCTTGTAGGTTCCACCTTCCCCGTTGTGAGTAATGCAGAGATATGATTATCCAGAACCTCGGATGGGCTGTTAACCTCGTATATAACCAAGCTCTTGTGGGTCCAAAAACGGCTCCATGGGACATCATTACAAGAGTTGAACGCTCTTGGCTGACTCTCTGGCATTGCTTAAGCTGTTTAGTTATTGCTTTTGGTGTCTAGGATGCGTGAAACGGTACCAGATTCTGCTGAGGCGGAATATTCTGGAGTTAGGAATAGCGTTTATGACTGTACAAGAATAGAAGAGTAGGTATTGTCGTATCTTTCTTGCTCTCTCCTATATAAATAGGGCAGGCATAGGACAGGGATAGGCACAGGACAAGGATAGGCATACACTGATTCACTAGAACATTCCTCAGTGATAATTATCAATGTTTGATTATTATCAGCCTAATAAGTGTCACACTGGCTTAAAGAATGGGATCACATGTTAACTAAATATGATTTCAGGAACAGATCCGCTCAATTATCTGGTCGGGCAAGGTATGTGGAATAGCCAATTTTAAACCCGATACCAGTGGGAATTTCAGGGGGAGAAATGGCTGAGCCATGTCATTAGCTCCTTGACGTTCCTTGTATTTGATTCTGTCACTAACTTCATGTAACAGTTTTTCATGTTTAGGTATAAAGGTCAATGTAATCCTGTTAGACTATTCCTGATATGTTTACTTGCAAGTAATCACATGAATTAGTTTAATTTTCAATCGCTACACAAGTAAGTAACATTAGTATTGCATTCTAACCTCTGAACAATGACCTTAGTGTACGCAGAGTGAAACAGTGTTTCATATCCTAATTAATGAAGTCTATGGACACGTGTATAACGGTGACATAACTGGGAATTTTATAACCAGGATAACACTCCTTCTTCTTTCCATCTCCATTAACAATTTGTTTAAAATCAAACTTACACCGTAGTTGTAGGGGGAGAGTTGGGGTTTGAGTTTAACTTGTTTATAATAAAATCGTTCGACGTTCAGATGAGAGCTTGCCACATATTCCTCTTCGTTCAGGCGAATCATAAAAAGGAACACAAACATTTGATACAGTTTATTTAGACAGCAATACTTTGATGTTAAACCTCTTCTTAAATGCACATGTTAACAACCACAGCAACACATATGAGCAAATGAGTCCTGCACGCTTGAAATGGTACATCCAAAATAGTCTATGAAATATTGTGTTGTGCCAGGAATGAACAGAGACAACATAATGTGTCTTTAAGACTTGATCCGAACTTCATCTTAATCTTCGCTTCACATGGCTCAATGTTCTTTATAATGCCTGTTGTAAAAATGCCAGGAGCTTTTGGTCGATTTAACGTTTCTAAGTCGAACGGTGAGTGCCAAACATGATTGAATGCTGTTTTCATGAGAGTGTGAACAGTTCTTTTCTGGATAACGTAAAATGTATTTTTACTAATTGATTATCAAAATGTTACACAGAAAGCAGTTGAAATATCAATATCTCAACACATTTCGTCGGTCTGGCATTGATTACTGTCTGGTGCAACGTAAAGCTTCTTTCTGAGATCCCTGATATTCTCTTTATTCATTGTTAAATTGTAACGTCATAGAAGCCAGTTCTACTTTGTTATTAACATGGAAAATAACAATATGTGCTTTGTTTAGATTCATGAGCATTGCAAATACAACATGTAGCCGACCGCTCCCATCGTCTGGTGGTAGAGCGTCTGCCCGGAGAACGAAAGATCCGGGTTTCGATCACTGGTCGCGTCATACCAAAAGACGTTTAAAGATGGTACTTGTTGTTACCCTGTCTGGCGCTCGGCATTAAGGGGCTAAAACAAGGACTGGTCTGTCCGGTTATCTGACATGACATAGTCGGAGCCAGGGAGTACTTCTCCACCTTATTATTATTGAAAATAACGAACTTCGGATATAACAAACTGCCCATGGCGGTCCCACGAGTTGACTATATCAGGAAATGACTAGAATTAAGAATTCCTTTTTTATGAGACAGACATGCGGACTTGTTATTCATAACTCGGTCTTATCAAAAACATTCTCGTCTGTAGATATGCGTGGATATAAATATATCTATATCGTTAGGTTCATCACGTTAGAAACATAACGATGTACAGGTGTGGGTAATCAAATAATATTTCGCCAAGTTTGATAAATATCTCTGCCAGACATCAAATATATGCAATTGTAGGACATCATGTGAAGAAAGCGATACAACCAGGTATTAATCATAAGAAGTCGCTACTGAAGGCAAAGCAGAGTTCTTTGTACGATTCCGACTGTATCGGAAGCATGTTTTAATGAACTTACTAAATGGTGACGATAGCAGGACTGGTCTTCGCGAAAAGGTGAGCGTATCCAACCACACCGGCGGCACCCGTCACAAACACAAGAAATATCATCGTTGCATGATGAATAACAGATAATAATGATGCTCTCGGATCTTCTGGTGTGGAGTTGATGATTACACATTTTTGATCTTATAGGTGATCGTGATGTCCTAAGAAGAACGGAAGATACAGATTGACATAATAAAAAGCGACGAAGAGAATATATCAGTTGAGCTACACGCATAATGGCAAGGTCATAGAAGAACTAATTTGTTATGTCATCCTGACAGATATATTTAGAGAAGCTGTTCTAATCTCCCCAGGAAAGATAGCACGTGCGTGTTATGTTTGGCGTCGTCAGGGACGTAACGTCGGAGTAGGACATGGCGAGATCAACAGATATGTGTTGTAATGCCTCTCGAAGCATTGTACTGGGTTGGCTGTCAGGTGCAATACAGTTTATACAGTCGGTGTAAATTACCTGCACAAACAAACACTGTGTGGTGGTGTACATTCATGTCAACAGGCATCTTTTTCGTGGAAAGACTGTTATGTTTGTAAACAGTGTGTTTATTTTGTATCATTGTGTATGTGGAAATTGTAGATGGTTTTAATGTAGAAGTAGTATAATTGTGGTTCCGTTAGAGTCATGCCATTGTAGCGAATACAATAGCACATGCATACTATTTCGTGTTTCTAGATCATGATATCGAAATTTCCGATAGTATCCTTGTTGTAAACACAATGGGTATTGTTATACCCATCTACAGTCTGATAAACGAAGCATTGTTGTGTTAATTTAAGAAAATAAATTAAGTTTTACCAACTCCTCGATCCTGTCTTACAAAGCGATAGTATCGATACGATAGTCATATTCATTAACATGGGCTTGGATCACTTTAAGCGCTTTGTAAAACAGGTCGCTGGCGTCATCAAAGTGTGAATATCGCTTTACGTATACAGCATGTATACTGGCCGGCCATAAGTCGGTGTAGGAATACAGGCACGGGCATATGTAAGCCATCGCTGTTCTAGAGGTGTTTTACAAAACGTCGCACTAACTACAAGGCTAGACATCCTAATTGTAATGCTAACACTTACAAGTAACTGACCTTGTTACCCCACGACGTTACGATGCTAAACGGTTTTAGACCCTAACTGAGTTCTCTGTATGGGTTCCGAGACAGATAAATTCTACAACAGGACAAGACAAATGCTCGCTATCAGTCTCCGGCAGTCGAAAGAGAAATGTTTAATAAAAAAGGATGGTGTAAAGCTCGCTCCCGGGTGTCCATGGTAAATGATGAAACAAACCCAACAACACAAGTGTATAATGATCTAACAATGTGTATAATAATTGTGTGCATAAAGATCTTATCATGTTGCATATCTTAATCGAACAGTTTTGTGCACAATGTTCTAACAATGCAGTGCATAAAGTTCTAATAATGTTAACTATACTGATCTAACAGTGTTGTGTTTAATGTTCTTACAGCGTTGTGCATAATGATCTACAATGCAGTGCATAATGATGTAACACTGTAGTGTATACGTAAAATGTATCTAACAATGGTGTGTATAATGATTGTACAATCTTGTATGTAATGATCTAACAATGTTGTGTACAATGATCTGACAATGTTGTATGTAATGATCTGGCAATGTTGTGTATAATGATCTGACAATCTTGTATGTAGAGATCTGACAATGTTGTGTATAATGATCTGAGAATGTTGTATGTAGTGATCTGACAATGTTGTGTATAATGATCTCACAATCTTGTATGTAGTGATCTGACAATGTTGTGTGTAATGATCTGACAACTAACAAAATCATTCAAACAACATCAAACAACTGGTAATATATACTGAACCAAATTAAAAACTTCACAATCCTAAAATTTTAACATTTTGACCAGTTATAATTGTGGGCCCTTATTGTGTATTTCAACAGTAATTTCCACGTATTGTCTTCAGATAACACCCGTTTTTGTGCAGGTGAATCGATCAAAATCATGTGCACAGCACTATAGTAGGAAAAGTGTTTTTTCACGTGCAACTGGTCACGTGGCCATAATACCGCACGTGTTTTCAGCCATGCTTGTTAGCAGTCATTAACAAAAAAAGAAAAACACAAGAAAACAAAAGTCTTTACGGCCATTTGTCATGCCACGCCTGTTAAATGTGCAACGTGAACGTGCCATCGGCATGTTGCAGACGGGAACGTCCGTAGCTGAAGTCGCAAGGACGATGGGTTGTAGTCGACGGACTGTTTATGATTTACAGACGCGTCTACAGCAAACGGGTACCACCGCTGACGTCACATGCAGAGGATCGTCAGATTGTCTTACGTCACCTCTGTAACCGATTTTTGACGGCTACATCAACCAGAAATGAACTGTTTAGGGGTAGACTGAGTGCGCAAACTGTTCGAAACCGTCTGAGAACTGCTCACCTTCAAGCACGACGGCCATACTGCGGGCCGATTCTGACTCAATTACACAGACGTCAACGTCAATTGTGGGCACATCGACACTTACGATGGACTCAGAGGAATTGGAATCAAGTCGTCTTCAGTGATGAATCCCGATTTAATCTTCGATTTGCTGGTGGTAGGCCGAGGGTGTGGAGGCGCCGTCATGAACGTTACGCCCAGTGTTGTGTTGACAGATTTCGAGGCGGAAGTGTCATGGTGTGGGGTGATTTTTTGTGGTAATGCACGTTCCAGGCTTCTTGTCATCCGTGGCAACCTCAACGCCGCTGCTTACCGCGACCAGGCACTGGCACCAGAACTTCTGCCTTTTATGGCAGCACATGGACCCGGTTTGATCTTCCAACACGACAATGCCAGACCCCACACAGCAATTTTGACAAGGAATTTCTTTCAGAATGCGGGAGTCAACGTCATGGACTGGCCGTCAAGGTCTCCCGACCTCAATCCCATCGAACACGTCTGGGATGCTCTTGGCAGAAGTCTGCGCACTCTCCAGAACCAACCACAGAATTTGCAAGATCTTGGCACCATTTTGCAGCAACAATGGCGTCGTCTTCCCAATCATGTGTTCACAAGCATCACAAGGTCAATGCGGAGGCGTTGTGTGGCAGTTGCAATTGTCAACGCACATGGTGGCCATACATGCTACTGAACTTGTGTGCCATCAGATTCTCGTGCTTGGGACTTATGATTTAAACTGTTGATGTTATTACCGAATACCGTAGGTGCTTGCAACAAATTATGGTTACCACCGTTAATTAAAATCCTTCTTTGGACATTAATGATTAAAAATGACCTTCTCTGATACATTTGTCCGTTCTATATCATATATGGGATTACTTTTACAAATGTGAAGTTTTTAATTTGACTCAGTGTATATATTACGAGTTATAAAGCAATATGGATTTGAATATCTTTTAAGTGTCAAACTTTGTCAAAGAAAAACAAATTGCGAATATGTTGTTACTTGTTTGTAACAAGATGATGTTGACATTTCACTCTGAAAGAATTCTGATCTGAAAGAGTTGAAAATGTGTGAATATTTGAATTCACAGAGTTTTTTGTGCAGAATAGAAATACCTTGATCTTGATAGCCTTCATATTTTGTATGAAAACGCATTTTGCACATTTGGGTGACATGTGTTCCATCGACATAGCAATGCAATATGATTAATGACACATTATCCCTTTTATTTAGAGAGGATATCTGCTGAAATTGAATCTCTACTGGCAAAGAAACGATAACATGTTGACCCGCTATCGTAAATGGATTCACTCTCCATCTATTTCAACATGAGGCATGAATTCATCGTCAGAAAAAAATGCAAGATAAGATTAGCCATGTCTTTGGTCTAAATTTGCAAAGTTCTAAGACAGAAACGCAGCACAGATCATATTGAAAAGGGAAAAAACAAAACCTTTTCGGAATTCCTTCTTTATGTATATATCGAGAATGAGATTACACGGTGTTATTAACCGATCGTCCACACTCTTTATAGACATGTATAAATGTATACCAATCATTAGAAAGAATAGTGGTGGTATTTTCGGTATGGTGTAGAAATAGTTGGACTGACCTGAGTGCGGCATATGTTAAAATAACTGATTTAATGATATTTCCTCAGTCGTCTTCCTGTGATTGGTTGACTGTCAGGTATGCTGATAGTGCATTGTAGTCAGGTGTGGTAGTATATTTGTAACATATTTATGTGCCCGGGTGTTTATAAATCACTATCGAATAGTGATGATAACAGGTGTGCGTGAAACCGAGAGCGTATCCTGTTGCACCGATGGCACCATCACAAACACATGCATGGGCAAATCAAGTGTTGACCTAATATCATGTCTTCGGTAAACCGTTTGAAAGTTTTAGTGAGGCCTTGAATGTTGTAATCTTGATTAAACAACTTCAGAGCAAGAGTCGTATGACCCTCTTTGAAATCTTGATAGAAAGAAATGCCTGATTGTACCTTAAAAGTTGTTAAATGTAAACCCCAAAGGCTGGAGTAGTGAATATTGCTGGACATAAAGGGGAAGTAGACTATTCGAAAGCTGAAGTCAGTCATCCAACTTGTCATACAGTCTTGTGCATAGTGTTTTGATCTTTGTGCAAAGATACAAAAATGATACAGATGAGGCGATCTGACTTGTCTCCTTCCAGTTAAATCAGTGTTCATGTTCAGGCTGTTCATGTGGGACAGTCAGACTTTGGTTGACAGCTGGCTTGGACAGAATGGGTTTATTCCAATTCTGTTTCCTCTTTTTTCAGTTCGTGAATTCTACAAATGACAACATCAAGCACTGACTTAATCCATTCTGAAAACCATTCAACGGGACCCTCTACTCTTATGGCCCATATTTTGGCATATGCTCCGACGGCATCCATGGTTATTTTAAAGCTGTGATCCCACTTGGTCGGAGGTTGCTCATGATATTTTGGTCCATAGTAGAATACCTGATGAAGGTTGTTTTTGCCAACAAAAGAGAAGTCATATCTCATTATATGACCTACAGGTTGGTAGCAGTATGATAAGTCCACGTTCTGCAACACATTCCTACAATTGAACAACCTGGATGAAATTGTGTTTCGCGTTAGAAAATGAAAATATTGGTTTCTGAAATTTAAAATATTGTGATTTTTAGGAAAACTGTTTTGACTGAGAATGTAACTTATATTTAAGACATCTGTTTCCTTCAAGAACATGCGGTCTTTGTCTGATTTAGAGGAGTTTGGGTTTTGCCAGACGTTTCAAAGCAATATCATGAACTAAACACTATAGTCAATACTGTGGGCTCATACAGTTTGTAGACCCATCAGCAAAAGTTGCTGAAGTCGTTTAATTTCTTTCAATGACACACAGTATAGTCTTATTCTTACTTTGTGTAGTCACAATGGTGCCTGAAGGAGAGGAAACAAATCTTCCTTGTGAATGGTAGCATTTGGCCTTTGGCCTTTCTTGTGCCCATCTTTGTCTTTGGGATGCCGGAAACGGACTGACGTTGACATTGGCAGTTCACTGGTTAGAAAGACTACCAACGTCCTTTATTTTGTCATTAACATCCATATAGGATTTTTGTACACAACATTCGAATTTATCCAAGCATCCATCAATGATGCCATACTTTGTTGACGTCGCAAACATGTCAAAGTATTATTACCCATCACACTGAATTTGTCAGTGATCATGAAGAACGACATATCAAACCCGAGTCGTGTACATGTACATTTCATTCTAGGCATTTGTACATGTAGAAAGGACTGTGTGAGAGGCGTATACTTTATTAGTTTTAATCAGAATGTCCGATGTATGATAAAGAACATATTTATAAAGGAAACAGTTACAGAATATTACCGCAAAACAAACATTTATATTCCAATGATATTTATGTTGCATATGGCAAATACAGCGATCTTTAACAAAGGCCAGTGGTTGGTTCATTCTGTAACGCATACAAACAGGAACAACGTGAAACTGAAAACATGACTCTCTATTTAAACGTAGACACAGGTAAATGAAAGAATCAAGATCTGTCGACGGTCATAGCGACACAGTAATCGGCCTACATATACTCAACTGTATACATATACTGTCCTGTGACACATATACTGTCCTGTGACACCAATATTTTAGTGTATATTTCAAACAAGTTAAGTTTGGTTTTCAATATTGTAGTACATGCATGGAATCAAGTCACAAAAAGGAAACTTCAGAAAAGTATACATTCCATGCAAAAGTTGACTTTTATGCAAGCCCAATGCATTTCACTACCCAAGAATGGGTATAAAAACATGTGCGTTAACGGGATTCCATATGCATTGTTTAGCATTGTGCTGACAACAACCACTCAGAAAAACAACAAAATTACGCAATTATTCAACATTACGAAATGCCACGCACGTCCGAAAATGAGCGTCTGCGAGCCATTGGTATGCTTGATGCAGGATCGAGTCAACCTGATGTTGCAAGACAATTAAACGTCCACAGAAACACCATTTGGTGTTTATGGCAACGTTGGCAACAGACGAATGCAGCCGGAGACCATCCTCGGAGTGGCAGGCCGAGCGTAACCGATAATCGACAAGACAACTGGATTCGAACAACACACCTACGAAATCGATTCCAGCCAGCAACAGTGACTGCAAGAAGCATCTCTGGCCTTCGACGAATATCTTCACAACCCGTACGTCGTCGCCTCAGATGTGCAGGGATTGTCGCCAGAAGACCCGCCAGACGTCCCATTTTGACAGGAAACGACCGTCAAGCACGTCTACAGTGGTGCAGACAGCGTCTACGCTGGACAGCCATGCAGTGGGGACAAGTTCTATTCACTGACGAGTCTCGTTTTCACCTCAGCCACAGCGATGGACGGATTCAAGTGTACCGACGTCGAGGTGAACGTTACGTCAATCATTGTGTCATGGAAGAAGATCGGTTCGGGGGCGGCAGCGTTATGGTATGGGGTGGGATTACAGCAAGACAGAGGACCCGTGTGATAGTGGTAGAGGGAAATCTCAATGGACAGCGCTTCCGCGTCAAGATCATCGGCCTTGTTGTTCTACCGTTTTTGCGTCGTCATGGCCCAGGCATTACCTTGCAACATGACAACGCCCGGCCTCGTATTGCTCGACTAGTTCAGAATTCTCTTCAACAAAACAATGTGAATGTCATCCCCTGGCCGGCTCGCTCCCCTGATCTCTCACCAATCGAGCACATGTGGGATGAGATGGATCGACGTCAACCACGTGTTCCACAGACACTCCAGGAACTTTGAAACATGCTCCAGCAGGTATGGACAGATATCCCACAGGACTTTGTGCGACGCCTGGTCTCCATTCCATGAGACGAAGATGTGTTGCTTGCACAGCAACCAGAGGTGGACACACGCTATTGATTTGTAAATTCCCATTTTGGCATGTTCATGTTTTTTAATGAAATCACGCATTTTTTGGAGTCAGTATGGCAAATTAAACAATTTGAACACTAACAGGAGTCTGTTATCTGTTGCAAACCGAAATTGTTTCAGATTTGATAAAAAAGAATAGGTTTGCATTAAATCTTATTCAGTGTGTTACGTGTGGTATGAACGGCAGGGGTTCCCGCTAATACCACAAATAACAATTACAAGAATCACACATCAATCTCTGAAATTTAAAGCTAGATTTAATAATTTAAACTAAGATAAGTATATAACAATTCTCAGTTACTGGGCAAGGCACTTATACACATCTATTTCGGCAAAGCAATATTGCAAATGTACAATATAGATAAAAGTCACCTCAGATTTCCTTTCTGTTCGATAACTTGCCCTCATATAGTAAACAAATTTCCAAGTAAGCTATCTACTTCAGCACACAACAAAAGGTTGATCGGCCCACACCAATCAGTTACCAAGCCAACTCAAACTCCAATCACCCCACTAGCACGCTTCTTCCCGTCAGGCAGCTTGCTTAACTCAATCAAGCATGACGCCGTCCACCCAAACTGGATCCCCTGTGAACCACACAAATATACAACTCACTCATAACAAATGTCACAGGAACTTTTGTTGTTCAGTATATTAACAGTATGACACTCACATGAGTTTGAAAAAAATCATAACGGCAAAGTTTTTTTTGTCAGATCATTGTAGGGATAAGAAGAAACTGATAGTAGAGTATCTTTCTTGCCGCCAGTTGACACTATCGCAACTTATCTGGCTATGTTTGTTTGTGTGTTGTTTACCGTCGCACTTAGCTTTAATCCAATCATATGACAGTGGCTTGAAAGTAAATGAATATAGAATACTTAACGAGCTCCCGTGAAATACCAATTTTATGAAACGAGAAAATAGTTCTGGTATCTGACAAGTGCATTAAATTGGTACTACACGGGGGCGAGTTTAGTATTTTATTTATTTGTTGCCGTTTAAAACATTTAAAATATTCAATGTCGTGTGTGAATATAGGCAGATATCTACGCGATTCACAGCATAATCCAATCGAGTTTAACAAAACAATACTCCAAACACGTCAAACGTTGACACGTATTAATTTAATACCATGTAACGGCCCACCTTAAGAATTCAGGGTTCCTTTCCAGAAAGTTATCGTAGCGCTAAAGTTATCAATATACCTAGACGTACAAGTGTCGTGGCACGACGATCGCCTTGTGGAACGTGGTCCTGCACAACAAAGTTTACATTCACGTTACAATACCCTGTGACGTAATTTTTGAAATTTTGTTGCATGACCCACCGGCGAAACAATGTCATGTGACGTCAGCCTAGCAACGGGGTTGCTGGGGTCATCGAGTGTGCATAAGCTCCCCAGGGATGTTGAGAGTTTTCAATATTTGTTCGTGAAACTTGTTCCCGCAGTACATTAACAGACGCTTTGGTATTATACAATGTGTAATACAGCTGTATACTTATTGAACGGATGATCATGAGCAAAGATCCACGGCGTCGGGGTACGATAACACGCAATCCACCCAATCACCGCGCCTGTCCACCCGAAATATTTAGTTGCCTCGTACGCCATGCGTGTATAGCTGACGACCAATACTAACCCGGAATCTCCACGGGTTTTATATGTGTTTGATAGAAAAGTATCCACCGGTTGCAAGTTCGTTGCCAGATCATTGTTGGGAGATCAAGATTAAGATTTGTGCAGCGGATCTTACAGGGAGCCCGACGTTATCTTCTCTAGTAAAGACTAGGGGTAACGATTAAGGGCATTGTTACAATTGCAAACTTATTTCGTTAAAGTACGTGTACCTGAAATCCGCAATTTGATTATAATGCAATGCTTGAACATTTACCCTTTTGAAACAACGTTGCATGCTGAACCTTGGTTATGGTATTGTTTTGGTGTGGGATGATACATATAATGTATTTGGAATAAGCATTGTGTTTAGCTGAATACACCGTGTTTGCTCCTTATATTGGATATGTACCCTCCCAGAACACACAAGCGTGGTGCCATCATGATCATATTTGTCATTCTAAAATCTTATCGTCCAAAAAGGTATTCTGAGAGTCTCAGAGATCAAGCATAGATATAGAAAGATAATTACCCTAGATCCTTGCTCAATCGTGTCTCAATTCATATCTCCAACTCCTCTGTAATAGACATTGATTTTCTGTAGCTAAGTTTATTATATTGATAATGATAACAGTTATCCCAGTAACTTGTCCAGATCCCCCATGATCAATTCTTGATCGCCTATGGGCAAGGGCGGTGCTAAGTGAAAGTGGCGCCTACCTAACCTGTTGTATTTGCATATTTATCCGTAAATGACACATGTATTAACATGTTCTGATTGGAAGCAAACGGCTGAGTACTTGCTTTTGGTTATACCTGTGTTGTGCATGCTATGTGCAAACAGTGAGAGTGAGAGTTGGGTTTAACGTCGCTTTCGACTGTTCCAGTATTTCAGTCATATCAGGACGTGTCAGTGGTGCAGGCCTGTGTGTGAACAGATGTACAGATGAAATCGATAGGCTAGCATGCTTTTGTTACTTAAACTTTTCATCAATGCATTGCATTCTGCCCATGAAGTACTAAAATACTTCGATAGATCGAAGTATAGGTACATCCAGGAAATATAACCTCTGTTTTGCTGCAAGGATACAATTCATGAAGTGAAACGATAGCCTCGCAAAGTAATTTCCGAAACAGAAATTGGTGATGATGCTAGCTAAGATTTTCACAAATGTGGCTCCAAACGTAAAGTTCATAAAGTACGAGGAACTTTGTTGGTTGAAGAAGCTCCGTTATCTGCACAATTACCCTCTACCAAATAAAGGAGAGACGTTTCATATTCTCAAAATACAGATTGCACACGGCACGTTATGATGTAATATAACCAGCTCTGACTTTGCCCACTGATGCTAGGTTCCAGAGGAATCTTTACTTTCGCTTTCAGCACAGATCCTTATTCGTATAACGAAAAACACACATATGGCTGAATCAGCAGTTTCCAAATATCAGAATGCTGATACAGTTGGAAATCTCTTTTCATAACCGGAAGTAACAGTGTTTGGCTTATTCTGAACCATAATCCTAAAGCAATGTGGATGCTGGCGACACTGGTGAAATGTTTCTCGGATGTGGAGAGGATGGTTGGAGACCCTATGTGAAAGGCATGTTGTTTTAAGTTAGAGCGGTTGAAGACAAAAAAAATAAGCTTGTAATTTGTAACAGCAGAAAGATAATCTGTTCAACTAAATGGAATGAAAATAGTCTCTTTGAGTCTATTTAACAAGTCGAGTGAGCTTGTCATGACATCTATGCACTTGAGTTGTGTGGAGGTCACGGTGTTTTTACATTGTCTTGTCGTCTCCCAGACCCTAGAGATTGGAGAAGTCCAGACTGATTGGGCAAGTCTACATTGATTCTGCTCAACATTAAGCATTGTTCTGTGCTCCATTTTGATTATATTTTATATTTTGGCGATGTATATTTTTAATAACATAACTTTATTTCCTCGACGAAATCTTTGTTAAATTATTCTGGAAAAGGGTTAAGGTTAAGGGATCAAGATCAAATATATTTCAATCAGTACAAATGTGATTCTTTCGAACTGTTGTTGTTTTTGGGACACATTAGAATATATTTGATGAATAAAGTGTATTTGCACTGCAGTATTGTGCACTGCAATTTCTTCATCAACTAAATTCCAATATAAGTCTGGAGATATACGTATTTAGTCACTTCAGTTGTACCTGCATGAGCTGTCCGTTACGATAAGGACTAGTTTCAACTCAATTTTGTTTTTCCTCAGATGTGGGAGCAGGAACGAGAGAGAATTTAATCCACACTTTATTTTTCATACGCATTTTTCGCCTGTCAAGACAATTATTTTTCCCAACCATTACTCGGGCTGCCATACACATTCTGTTTCATGCAGCATTTTATATCCCCAACAAATACAAAATAATTTAATCCCGGGAAAAATATGTTTCATAACTGAAACGTACCAGTCTTTATTACCTTCTATAAGCCATTGCGTTTCAAAACAATTGAATAGCCATGAAAGCTGATAATGAGCCACCTTACCCTACTCAGCGCCCCTCTTTCCCGTGACACGGATGCTGATTTCGCCATACCCACCACACAGGCCGACACAAGCAATCGTTATGCCTAATGACTTGCCTCGAGATCAAAGCAACAACTCCCCTACTTACCTGTTTCTGTGCATTACCCGATGGAGTCACCTCGCTGAACGCGTGCCGCTGAACAGTCGCCGATACACTCCAGACGGAGTTCACAATTACTGTAAGTGGGACGCAACATGGGGACTTTCAATGATGTTAGATGTTTAAAGCGGTGTTCATAGCATCACTCCCACAGACAATCAAATCAAGACGTTGCAAACGTGTGAGGGGCTATGTTTGCAATACAGATGCTAATATAATATACGTACATGTTACCTACATAATAAATCATACAGTGATCATTTGTACTCAGTTAACTCAGATATACTCTTAATGCTCCCGGGGGCATATGAATCGACAGTGTGGTCTTATAATAAATACTCTGCTTGTATCGAACTGCGGATTAATCAGTCTACTTTCGATGGTTTCTATGAAAATGAACGTATGATTTCCATACAGTTTAAGAGATTCCGACTTGTAATGTTTGAAAAATGAATGTATAATTTCAAACATTATTATTAACGTTTCCATTGACGAGATTTACCTGAACGTTTAATTTCACACCGATATCTATTCATCGCGCGTGCGTGCGTGTATGTGTGTGTGTGTGTGTGTGTGTGTGTGTGTGTGTGTGTGTGTGTGTGTGTGTGTGTGTGTGTGTTGGCTGTGTGTGTGTGTGCTGGCTGTTTTTGTGTTGGCTGTGTGTGTGTATGTGTGTGTGTGTGTGTGTGTGTGTGTGTGTGTGTGTTGGCTGTGTGCGTGTGTGCGTGCGTGTATGTGTTGGGTGCGTGTGTATGTGTGTGTTGGCTGTGTGTGTGTGTGCGTGCGTGTATGTGTGTGTGTGTGTTGGGTGTATGTGCAGGGGGTGGGTCTGTCATATTTGATGTCTTCAAATCGACGAATGGTCGTTTCTCGTTGATATTAAAGTTTGTTTGCATTCTTAAACAGATGCGTGGAAACATATATACCGTCATTATGTACACATATACACAGTATATGCGATGATCATATTTACGATTAATCTTGAATTAGCGTTAAGTTGACTCCATATTTGGTCCAACATGTGATAATACTAGCATCCCATATCAAATAGACTACAACAATCATGTAAGCTGATTTCTCTCGCTGTTTATAGTTAAAAGTGAGAACTGGTCGACGAAATGTTATATACAACATAGATAACTTGTGACCCTTTCGTCGTTATCTAAATCTATATTCTACTGCTATAATGAAGAATGTAGTTGCATTTGTACAGTAGACGGTCGACATATATAGTTGTTCCAGACACTAAATATGAGTATGTTGGCCACTAACGAGAGTACGCGCGACACTCACATTTAGTGGAGCAATGATGTCATAAGTCATAAGTGTCGCCGCCTGCAGACGATCAGCGTCGTGCTACAAGGTCCTTTACGGACGGATCATGCTGGTCATATTCATGGATTCTGCAAATAGCGTCCACGGCGGCACCGACGGTGAGACACGACGCACTTGTGAGGAATTAGGCTTTTAGTAAATGGGTAGTTTTATAAAGTAGTAGGTAGTATTTACACAGCTTTTTCTATAGTTCGCAAAAATATGACGTCATTCATTTTTCCGAATTGAATATAAGTGTGTGAGAATGGGAATGTAGGGATGTAAAAGTATGAATGTAAATGTGAATGTTGGACATTTCTAAAATACTTTTTCTGTTGAAAATAGGATTTTTTAAAACGGATAGACGCGAAATTGAAAAAATAAGAACACTAAAGTGACATTTGATCAGTTGAATGACACTAATGAGACAATATCCACAACACATTACCTACAGGATCTTACCATGACAAATAAAGTTGCTTTTTTACAATTGGAATCAACAGTATGTCGACAGTAAGGCGTTAAGCATGTTCTTAATACCTATACCTGATACCTAATCTGATAGAGTATCTGATTAATATAGGTTACGCCAAAAGCAATACCGTTCAGTAAGTCGCCCGCTTCTTAAAGAAACACTACGGTGAAGGTCTGCATAATATGAAACGTGATATGCATCTCAACACGGGACCTCATTTTCGATTAAGCGATACCCAGTCTGTGAGTATTACAACTAAGAACCACCAGTGAAGATACGCAGATCATTTTAACCCTAGTAACCTGACTAAACTTGCTAAGCACAGCGCACCAACTCTAGTGTTTGCTGCATGTAATATTTCTTCATTGATTAGGGAAATGCCCTTTGCGGCATGTGGACGTCATCGCGTCTTATCGCTGATGTTCCAGTGATCCAGTTCTAAAGTCGCCTCAACTGTAACCTCCATCTAAACATCAGCACACCCCTCTGCTAAAGTGTTACATGGTTGCTGATGGTGCGGTACCTCAAACACAAGTCGCTGTTATCAGCATATGTTTTTGCTAATGGAGATCTTTCTGTTTAAAGAGAGATCACCATTACTTAACTGTTTACGAACACCATGCGTGGTGATCCCTTGTTTGCAACTGTGCCACAAGAACGGCCCTGATGTAAACCAGACAGGTTATTAGGTTGGAATCTACATGAAACAGTTAGGCACAGGGGTGTACTGAGAGAGATGTTTAGGTTAATACAGGGAAAATACTACAGCAAGTTGCTGAAAACACATGACGTTGTTGAGCAAAATACAACCAACGGCTATTATTAAAGTAAGACGCAAATTTACATGGTCTACAATTACGAGTATACGTTTATTCCAATGACAAAGTACATTTTGATAAGTGGATAAGAAGTGTAGGGAAACACATACCTAGGCACCGCCTTGTTTCTCAGACATATACGATGCTGCATGATGAGGGGCAAAAGTGTATGTGAAGTTTGAGTCGGATATACTTGGAATGGACCTGGAGAGGTACCAAAGAAGACACTTCAACGAAATCTGTGATCCTGAAACACCAGACATAATTCCTAACCAATATAATTATTGTGCAAGGCAGCGTAATGTAGATGGTGACGGGTGCAATAACGTCAATTCTGCTGAAGGAGGGAGTGATATTCCTTGGATATTTTAAAGCAAACTTATTATGTGAGCTTTCCGTCCATTTACCTTGCTGTAGGCCTTCAAACACATTCCATTTAACTTGCTTTAGGCCTCGAACCACTTTCCAATTACCTTGCTGTTGGCCTCCAACAACAGTCCATTTACATTGCTGTTGGTCTCCAAACACAATCAATTTGCATTCCCATTTTGCCTTTTCTGAAGGAGGCAAGACATTTTGTAATACAAAACTTGTATGTGTGAAAGCAGTGATATCAACGTAAAAAAGGTTAGCGTAAAACGTCTAACAAAATGAAACACAAAGGAATGTTTGTTCTTTAAGCCCACACGGACAACAATACAACAACTGTCCTGACACGATCCTACTAAAATGAAACGGCCTATAGTATGCACCGACTACTGCTGCAGAGCGAGAGTGAGGAGATATAAATGAGATATTATGGTATACAGACTCATGAACTGATAGATAAGCCCTTAGCACGTGTACAAGCTATATGCTTCATCCCTGAAGATATTACGTTTCATTTTCAGATATATACTCCTGGCTAACGAATAAAGTAGGGCTGCTTAATAACTCTAGTTAATACCTATAAATGTCTCTAAGTGCGAACTCGAACCTGGTATATTTTGTCGGAAACACCTGTTTTGTCTGATTGAACGGCACAAATAACTCCAGCCCAGACGTAAGATCTCACTTAAGATCTCTGCTCGGTACACCCACGTGGATGGGCGACTTGACTTTCTTATCATCTCTTTAGAAATGAGATATGCGATATGAAATAAATTACATTTACCGAGGTAGTTGTATGATAAGGGGCGTATTTTAATCACCGTGAGAGACAAAAATTGTTCATCGCTATAGAACATGTGATATACATTCTATGAGTTAATAAGGATTCAACGTGTTGTCTGCCTCTATTCATCTTATTTTGCATGAAGCTACTTTTGTTACACTAAGTAATAGATACGCCAGACACAGGATAGTATATCTAGTACATCTAATTTTATTATTGAATTCATAACAATATAAGTATTGCAACTGAAAATTGAAACCCGGATTCAATTATTACATTGTAGCAATGAGAAATGAGAGTCGAAAATATGTTTCTATGACGCAATTTAAAGCGTTATTTCTTTTTTAGAATGGAACGTGATTGTGTTGCATTCATAAAATCACATTGCACTGATTTGGAATGTCAATGTGCTCAAGTGTTTCGCCATCTATCGCTACGTTTATAGAGGTGTTACAATACCAGTGGGAAATAGGAACACAATCATTTTAAAATATTGGTTAAAATTATTGCCAATTAATATATCTGTTTAGTACACAAATACAGATTATAGTATTATGCAGTGTTGAATTAGACGATTGACAAAGAAAAACAAATGGTATCCATTTTTTCGAGTAGAATATTTTACAAGTTTTCGAAGGGTTAATAATAATAAAAATATATGTTCTAACAGAAATCGTTCGGAATGAAGTGTTTTCAGACTAGCATGGCACGGGCTATCTAGATTTCACGAAAACAAATGTCCAGTTTTGGCAGTGCTCTGATAAAATAACGTTTATCACCATTAGAATGTTTTCAAATAAACCGACACTACTATGATATTGTAGCCATAGAAATTATACATGTCATTATATTATCATCCTTTACCTATTTCTGGTATTTCTCGCCGTGATCACATTGGTGAAATATTAAAAGCGGTGTAAATCTTAGAAGTGTTCATACAGAATAGCTATATACCCCCTTGTTATGGCAATACAGTTAATGGCCATCGTACAATGCTATACCTTTTATTGAATAATGTACATTACTGATAGACATACACACAGAGACAAAATTGATATACACGTTCAAGTTGTCAAGTTGTTCCCCCACAGATAGGTACAACATGTGAAGCCCACTTCTGATGTCCTCCGCCGTGATATTTCTGAAATATTGATACAAGTGGCGTAAAACCACACTCACTAAATCACCCTGTCAAGTAGGAGGGAAAGTTTCTTTTTTAAATTTCTTAGTCAATGTAAATTTGAAAATTCAGCTTAAAGAATAAACAAAATTGCTACCATATCGTTTAAAATTATTGTGCCAACTGAAGGTTTCCATTTTAATCCATGAAATACTTCAAGATCTTAATCAAACTTGGCACCGGCAGTTTAAACATAATGCATGTATGCAACGTTCTTCCTATACAAGATCATGCCAAGAGAAATTAGGAAACTGTAGTTGTCACCATGGAAACAAACTAAATATTAGAATGTATCTCAGCTTCAACAAAAAGAACTGTTAAGAATGATTGTTCGTTTTCTCAATATATCAACTTCATTATGATGATGAGCGTTTGTAAAATGTCAAGGTAACTTCGCAAAACAAAAGGACAAATTCGTTCTGTTTCAGAAAAATAACGATGAGTGAGTGAACTTTGAACAAAAGATGCTTCAACTGTATCCCGGCATGTCAGCAAACTGTTGAAGTTAAGGACGCACTTCGTTGGAACTTACTCCTTTGCAGCCTGCGGTAATACCACGGATGATAATCGGAATAAAAGATTCTCCTCGATTACAATTCTTGGTTCACCATAACCGTGTTCAACGGTTTTTAAAATGTGTCTGTCACATGAGTCACACCTGAAATATTATAAAACCTCATGAAACCCCTATCACACATTCACATCTGCTTCTAATCGCCAGATTGTATTCACATTCGTCTCACGTACTTGTGTCTGATATGCAGTGTGTGGTGAGTGAATTTGGTTTTATGTCACTTTTAGCAATATTCCAGCGATATCACGGCGGGAACACCACAAATGGGCTTCACACATTATACCCATGTTCGGAATCGAACCCGGGCGAACGCCTTACCCATTGCACCACCACCCCACCACATATAAAACTATAATATGCCGCTGATAACGGTTAAAATGAGATTGACATTATATATTAACCAGCCACGGCATTACCACTATTATTGATTGAATGTGATATTATCGTCATGAAACAGAACTGCGTAACGTCGCAATTCATTGCAAATGTTACAGTTTGAGATTATTCCGTCACGAGAGGTCGATGACCGGCCGATGGCAGAAAGTTGAGAATGACATGTCACCGCCCTTTGTAAGGCAATATGGTATTGAGATCGATGAAAGGTCCGCTTCCTCAATCATTTCTGACTTGGAGTGAACGATCGCTGTCAGGTCCATGAATGAAAAAAACATACTCCTCTTGAATTAAATTATATTATTTGAACAGAAACAGTTGTTAATGGCTTTACCAGAAAGCAGTTGTAAAATGTCTATTATTAACTGATAAAAAGTATGATATTTATTTCGTGTTACAGTTTCTGGGTGAAAGTTATGAAGGCGGTATTCGCTGTGCAGTATTGCGTCCCATGCCAGGATGCTGTGATCGTGCGTTCGAAACGGACATATTCCAAAGCATTTAAGTAACAATTTTCATAATGTAACTGATCAGAATTAACAATGTCCTTACGGTAACGTTGCTTCTGAGTTTTTAAGTTATGGGATTGATAACCAAATTTGGCTAACATTTTCATCAGATCTTTGCTAAAACAATTATAGCCAACGTCCAGTTAAGGTTCCAATAAGGACTTTGATGTAGAGACGTTCAGAGACAATATCCTGTCGACAGAAATATTAACAATGCTTGGCGATTGCTCCAACGTGATTTTCACAGGTATTAATAAGGCCATGGATTTATTCACCGATGTCATCCTCCAAGCTTCCGTTTTATAAAGAAAAAGAACAAAAAAAAGTAAAAAAGTAGATGTCACCAGCCGTGGTTTTATGATGAATGTGCCTATAATAAAGTAGAAACTTGGAGACTACATTTTCTACGTGTTTAGAAAACGGACAAACAGTGTTTCCCTACAATGATATAGTACCCAACGAAATAATGATATAATGAATTACTCACTCAGAAAAAAGAAGAGACACAATAACATACATATAAAAGATTAACTATTGGCTAATATTAAAAAGTCCAGCAAGTCCAAGGACTTTTGAAATAAGTTTTACGAAATATACCAAACGTAATACAAACAGTAAACAGGTGCCCTTGCGTGAATGGTTCTTTTATTTCAAGAATTTGTCCAAGAATGTGATATCAGTGTGAATGAAGAATCTATAGATTCTCATATGGATTTTAACTTTGGTGATAGGACCAGTACGATACTTGACTCGCCAATCACAAAACAAGAATTAGATTTGGCCATAGCTAGACATAAGGCATGTAAGGCTGCGGGTGAGGACAAACTTATTTCTGAATTCATCACATATATTAATGTATTGGTGCCGTATATTCAGCTACTATTCAATGTATTATTTGAACCTGCAAATACTTGAATACAGGCAGTATTATTCCAATACATAAAAAGGTGATCATTTAGATTCTGAAAACTACAGAAGCATCTACTTGTTCATTTGGTAAATTATATACATCTATTTTGTATGTAAGATGTCCTTGCTGGGCTTCTTCATATGACAAAATTATTGGTGGATTTAAAAACAACAACATTCGATTTTGCTGACAGATCAAAACGATGGTATAAAAAATATCGTTGGAGAGTTTCCAAAATTTGTTCAATGCACTTGAATCCATGTACGATTGTGTGCCTTCGTAATAACAAAAATAAATCAGTTTTGATTGTCCATTTCACCTTAGGCCTAGACTGTGAAATGAGCCAATTTTTATTCTCTATATCTGTTAATGAATACAGTCAGAATCATCTTGTTCACAATATATACATTCTGATATCATACAGTTTCCTATTATTACATGCATTTGTTGATGATATGTTCCTCATCCCTAACACAGTATTTGGGTTGCAAAGTCGTATAAATATTTTCATTGGTAATGTTTGTGATATATATCATGGCTGCTAATTTAGATAAAAATAACATTTTAGTTTTAAGAAGGATGGTATTTTGTCAAAGATAGAGAAATGGTACTTTGACGGTACTCGAACGTGTTACCTCATATAAATACTTAGGACTATTACTTCTAGATTATTATCATGATCTGTTCATGTTTAAAATGCAGCCGTTCAAGCTGGGAAATTTCTTTGTGGTGTGTTCAAATCTTTATATTTTATAAAACCTCTGCCCCAGGAACTGTTCTCCAAAATATGAGCCCTATTTTGTTAAAGGATTTGAAATGTGGATATTTTTTAAGGAATACTAGCACACAAGTTTTTGTTTGTTAGAGAGTCCTGTTTGTAAAACAATCAACATGTCGTCAGAGGGGAATGTACCCTACCTATATATGTATATACTCAACCGCAAAATAAACGCAATTTCTATAAACGTTTGCGATGTAAATCATATTAGCTAGGACACATTCTGTTGAGGAACAGAGTGTTAGTAAATGTTTTCCTGTCTCATATGTTTGCCCGAAAACACACCTGGTTTTTCAGGTCCAATAAAAAACATTAGTGCAAATGCAACCTCACGAAAATCAGGAGTATATGGAGTTGCCCTGAATTGAAATAGCCACTAACCATTGTGGACACTGTGTTCGTGATCTGTATACAATCGGCATGTTCAAATACCTTATAGATCTTGCGTTTCTTTTGCGGTTGAGTGTATATGATCAAACATTGGTATAAGATAACCAATATGCCAAAATCTAGATTGGTGAAAGAAATAATTTATTTGTTATTAGATTTTCATAATGGGAAGATTAACTGGGCATCAAAACGTTAAACACATTCTTTCGGCTTTGGTTAGGTTTGGCAACAGCAACAAATAAGTTATATTAATAACTTCATGTCATTCTTACCTTCATGTTTGAATTCACTCTTCGATTAAAGTCCTCAAATGATGACCATTGACAAGCAGCCGTTTCATTATCAACAAAAAAAATACAGTTTTGGTAAAGTCAAATACGAATGTCCTGTAATCTCCCTTTTTTTTCTTTTATTTGTTTCGTAGAATTACTGTTGCACGTTGGTAAAAGTGCGATCAGTCCCAATTTGATGTGTTCAGCTTTCACAGACGGTTGAGTTTGTTCTAAGGCCACTAAAGAGAGTAAAGTGGGTCAGTTTCAGTTAGATGAGTAGGGAGCTCATCCATCAATGCCACCTGCTATAGTCTCCATCACACCAGGCTTGTGAGGACCTGCCGCGCTATAAACAAAACAATATAGATAAGATTAGGACCGTGACCTCTCACATCCATGGGCTATCTATCGCTACAGTTGGTAAGTCTCCTTTACATTCCCCTTGAAAACTTCTGATAGTTTTTATTACAATTTCAAATTTGATTCTACAGTTTTGGAAGTCCGAGAAAGTAAAAGATTGACATGTCCTTTTACTTCCCTTTGAAATGGAATACGAACATAGATAGACGTCAGACACACTAATTGAAGTGTCTTCTATTCGAAACACTTACCACAAGATACCCTAAGTTACAAATAACACTCACAGATGTAGCCCTCATTGGTGAGTATGTTTTTTACGCATCTATTGTCAATACATCAGAAACATGACCAAACACTAAATGTTGGCTTCACATAAGAATCGAAGTGAGAGTCACGTTAATGCTTATCACATATTGTGTTCCTGTAAAACGTGTGCGAACCTGAAAAAAAAGGTCTTCGAGTAAATAGGGGAAATATTAAGACTGAATACATTATTGATATGCAAAACAGGGTATTAAGCGGAATGCGGTCTGCAATTAAGAGCGTTGACGCCTATACGCATAGGGCATGTTTGTAAGGCCTCCTAAGGTAACTTAAGCTTTTAGAAGGTTCCACATTGGATGCACCAATGACCAAACTGATATCTGATTCAAATTCTCTATTTCGTACGTGTTTGGTCAGGTGAGCCTTTGAATTGCCATTGCATGCATTTGTGTCGGATACCACCTGTAGGGCAGTTTAGCTCACCTCTTTGTGAACATGTTGTATCATTTCTAATTCATAGTTATTAATAAACACAAGAGGATGTACGAGTGGGCAATATTAATACAATATTACTGATGTCTGCACACCACTAGCGTAAGGGGATGTATAGGTGGGTAAGTTTAAAACAATACTATCGGTGTCAGCACATCACTAGCGAAGGAGGATGTCAGTTTAAGACAATACTGCCGGTGTCAGCACATCACTAGCGAAGGAGGATGTAAGTTTAACATAATACTGCCGGTGTCAGCACATCACTAGAGGGGGAGGATGTAAGTTTAAAACAATACTGCTGGTGTCAGCACATCACTAGCGAAGGAGGATGTAAGTTAAAAACAATACTGCTGGTGTCAGCACATCACTAGCGAAGGAGGATGTAAGTTAAAAACAATACTGCCGGTGTCAGCACATCACTAGCGAAGGAGGATGTAAGTTAAAAACAATACTGCCGGTGTCAGCACATCACTAGCGAAGGAGGATGTAAGTTAAAAACAATACTGCCGGTGTCAGCACATCACTAGCGAAGGAGGATGTAAGTTAAAAACAATACTGCCGGTGTCAGCACATCACTAGCGAAGGAGGATGTAAGTTAAAAACAATACTGCCGGTGTCAGCACATCACTAGCGAAGGAGGATGTAAGTTAAAAACAATACTGCCGGTGTCAGCACATCACTAGCGAAGGAGGATGTAAGTTAAAAACAATACTGCCGGTGTCAGCACATCACTAGCGAAGGAGGATGTAAGTTAAAAACAATACTGCCGGTGTCAGCACATCACTAGCGAAGGAGGATGTAAGTTAAAAACAATACTGCCGGTGTCAGCACATCACTAGCGAAGGAGGATGTAAGTTAAAAACAATACTGCCGGTGTCAGCACATCACTAGCAGAGAAGGATGTAAGTTTAAAACAATACTGCTGGTGTCAGCACATCACTAGCGGAGGAGGATGAACATGTGTGTAATATTAAAACGTAGTAATGTTTTCACCAGCCATATCATCTCGACGAATCCAAATGCAAGTTTTTCATTTATTACTTCACTTTCCCCAAAATGCAAAAAAATAATGACTCAACAATTGTATGGTTTTTGTGTGGGTTGCAATTGCGCGAGGGTTGTGAATGGCAGTGGTGTTATCAGTCGAAGGAATGGTAAGTCTTATATTATTGTTGGCAGGCAGTGCAACCTGCACCAGCAACGCTAGATAAGAAATGTCATGCCCGTGAACAGGACGCCATGTCTGGGGAGATGGTGTTTATGATTGCATTATGTAATTTGGCATGGTCAAACAACTAGACTTTTTCTTCGCTGTGTAGATTTAAGTCAAGCTGCTCAAAATAATAAAGGCATCATTCATGAATGAACTTCAGATAAATCACATCAAGTGATGCCCAAATAAACATGCCAGTTGTGTAGATTGGTTAGGCTTAGTGAATCAGGGACTCGGGCCTGATGACTTGTTCTGCCCTTGAAATCAACTGCTTGCCTGCCTGGTTCAGGCTCCATTATTTACAAGCCTCCATAACTGGTCTATTGCTGACTGCGGCGCTAAACAACAAACAGTGTGTTTGAAATGACACCCACGTCTTTCCTTTGAACATACAAGTGCAATATGAAGGTTATAAAGGGGTTCTCCAACACTTCGTAGCTTGTACAGAACATTTGAGACAACATCTTAATCTACAGGTGAATGCTTCATTTTAATTTAAACTTAAAAGGACCATACTACATAAATGCTTGCGAGTCTCACCTCAGGATAACACCAATGCAGGTTGAATTTCATAAATAAACCCTTAATGAAAGACGCTATATAAAAATCATTATGCAGTCAAATCATTCACAGTAGTCGCTAGTTAAATTTAATAGTTTGAACTTAAGTCACTACTGTTACTAAATGATGAATCTAAATACGGTAGTACATCTAATGTCAGTAGCTTACCCACAAGGTGTGACATTCAGTGTTTAAAGGATGCATATTTAC
Organism: Haliotis rufescens; assembly: GCF_023055435.1. Taxonomy (NCBI): domain Eukaryota; kingdom Metazoa; phylum Mollusca; class Gastropoda; order Lepetellida; family Haliotidae; genus Haliotis; species Haliotis rufescens. The sequence continues at coordinate 4,335,509 of NW_025964068.1, forward strand.
AACAACAAATAGCCATAAAATATATTTACAATAACCTCCGTTATCCAACTCTGGGGCTTTCTGTGCACATTCGTACACCTTGTGAAAGGCATCCTTATATTTGTAAGTCTGCATTCGCTCCAAATAAGCAGTTATAAAAAGTAAACTTACGGAAAAAGCATAATCATTCGTATTGTCCCCTGAGCTGTAGAAACGTGAGGTTCGTGAGTCTCATATTTACAGTGCTAATGTGATGCGGCTGCACGTGTTTTATAACAATTGGCATGGTATCGTGTATATGGAAATGTGTTTACTCTGTTCAAATTGCTCATGTCAGCTTTAATTATAACATGAAGTAGTGCAATTTTCACAGGGGTATTTCGAAACATGAATTTGGCACCAGTGTCAAGAGACACTGGTGTGTTTACAAATTCCTTTTAAAATTGGACGCGTCTATTGAGTTCTTTGGCCCTTGGGATATATTCAACAAGCTATAAATAAAGCACACAATCTGAAACATTTGGATCTTTTCGCCTAAGTCAAAAGTTTTGGATACAGAATTATGTGAACGTGGGGCCACGTACGACGGCCGGTCAAAAGGTTCTTGGGGTGTGTGTGTGTGTGTGTGTAGACAGTGCATGAAATTTCAAGGTTGCCAATCTGAGAAATGGTCAAGTTCTCTCTGAGCGAGTGTAGTTGTTGCATAGCGTTTCAAGTTGGCCTACCTAAGGAATGCTTAGGTCCTCTCGGAGCGACTGTAGATGTTACATAGCGTTTTGGAGTTGCCGATCTGGGAATAACACAGGGACTAACTCTTAGTCTCTGAAAAAATATGATTTTGGTGGAAACAAATACCACCATTTAAATTGAAAAAGAGCCCCAGCGAGATGGGAGCTTCGAAACCTGTGAAAAATCTAGACTTGCTTCATTTAGGACTCTAGGACTACAGTTGGGGCTAGACGGAAGGGAAAATGTGTTGTTCAGTGACTGTGCGAGTGTAGGTAGTGTGAATATCGCCACAGGATTTTTCGATCTTATGTTTCGTTGATAGAATTGATCTCTGAGCAAATGTTATCGTTGCTGTGCTCTCCGAGCTAGGGTTCTTGTAAGTGTATAATACGGTTTCTGGTGTTACTCGGAGTGAGTGTTATGCCTATCATTACACTTTGTCTACTTGGAGTACTCCGTATTACCCCAGGGTTGTATAACAGTGTATCTCCACTTCGCGTGGAGAAACAACTGGATCAGACATTCAGAACCTAACGTAAGTTAAATCAGTTACCGCTTCACAAAGACATCAATGCTACAGATCAGTGAGTGATTGAGTGAGTGAGTGAGTGAGTGAGTGAGTGAGTGAGTGAGAGTATTCTGATCAGCCTTACTGACACATGTATCCTGGTTCAAATGGAAGTAATGCTACACATACTCGAGCTCGTGTTTTAAATTGAATAGTGTTGATGCCCTTCAGTTACACAACTGTAGATGTATATCTCCCAGGCACAACATATATACTGGAACATAGGTTGCATGTTATTAGCAAATTACTGTCACACAGGTGGGTCATAACCCCACACGCAAGTCTACATTTACGTATGTGTAAAGTAGTTTGCTTACTTTGCCTGGAAATCAGCAAGCCGCTCCTTGTGTGATGTGCTTGACTACCTCATAATAGCAAGGTGCCCATGTACCGAATTAATTCAAATACACAACCTTCCGGACTTATGATATTTTGATACAAGTTATTCGTTAATCCAGAAACTATTTCATCCGGACGAATTTACTGGTAATGGTACAGGGCAATATGTTTAGATAGGCCAATATGTTTTTTAAATGAAGAAATATGGAATGGTTTTTACTACAGCGAACGAATTTAACTCTAGTTCCACAGTAAACTGGCGCCGGGAAGGTTACTTGAATAGTGAAGGTCATGTGCGTGTCATCGTATCATTGATTTATGGAATGATTACAAGATATATATGAGAGGAAATATAGATATCGTAGGTTCGGTTCGGGGTTTCGTGTAAAGTTAATGTCTGCAAAATATATGTTTTCAGGCTCAGCTGTTCACTACTGAGGAAGGCAAATAATGCACCACAGGAACATTTCCTTAAGGTCTAATGACTTTTACAACTAACATCTTATACAGTCAGCTTGGTATTTGCTGGCGTAGGGACGACTACCTCGAGCAGGATGTGCCGGTCGTAGGAAACGCTGTAAATCCGCTCACCTCATGTATGTCTGAGCTGGAAACGTGTCGGGTACCTGATGCCGATGTTGTCCTTGTTTCCCCCGAGAGAAAATTCCATCGTCAATATGCGCGTTGACAGAACCATGCCTTAAGTGTTGGGATTTAAGTTTTGTTACATCGACTTGCCCATGTTACGCCTGATTCAACACAAATACAAAATCAAATGAAAAATCTAATGGCCGTCTACCGTCGGAAGATAATTTGGCAGTCCGGTTCATCTGAACGCCACCAAGAGAGGCATGGGGAAGATTTATTCGTTCAGGATGGTTTTAAATCAAAAGCTTATCCTTTACTTATATTAAGCTCGTAAAGAAGGAAGAACGTAAATAATTTAAAAGGATCCTATTACACGAATTATGCCCAAACAATAGGCTATCAGCAAGACGTATGGGCTTACGACAAAGGAAAACCTTGTGATAAATGACACCATTATAGCTCGAGATTCCCCTCGCTGAAATTAACACGATGTGTCACCTACGTATACTGAGCGGTACGTCTTGCTCACCGTAGCCAACAGTGAATACAATCCCAGAGAACAAAATCTCAACTCACTCGAATAAACGAGACCATCGAAACGGCCCCATCTATCTCATATGTGTATATATACATAAAGATTCTTAAAAGAATAAATATCCACCAGACTCTATGTCTAGTGGGATAATAAAAATAATAAAAGGCTATTTATATTGCGCATTTATTACTTGCCCGTGAAGAGATCACCCGTTTAATAAACATGCAGCTATATTACACATTGTGTAATACCAAAACGCGTGCTTATGTACTCTCGGAACACGTTTCACGAACAAATATTGAAAGTTCCCTTGGTCTATTCAACGACATTGCCTGTGGATATCATAGATCACTGAGAGGAGCTTATGCATACTTGATGACCCCAGCAACCTTGTTGCTAGGATGACGTCACATGGCATTGTTTCGCCGATGGATCTTGCAACAAAATTCCACAAATGACGTCATCAGGTATTGTGACGTGAGGTGCAAGGTCCCGTTCCACAAGGTGATCGTATTGTAGTGCAACGACAGTGGTTAGTCTAAGTAAAAGTATGTGAGTTGGATAACCTCAGCTCTACGATAATTTTGTGGAACGGACGCCTGAATTCTAAAGGTGGGCCGTTGTATGGTATTAAATTCATACGTTTAAACTTTTGACGTGTTTTAAGTATTATTCTGTTAAACTCAATTGGATTATGCCGTGGAATGTGGTGTCAGCCTATTCACACGCAACATTATAATTCTAAAAACGTTATAAATGGCAAGTAGTAAATAAAATACTGAATTCGCTCCCGTGTAAAACTAATTTTATTGCACTCGTGAATAGTTGTGGTATCTGACTGGCTTTCGTTCGTCAGATACCTGAACTAAAATTGGTATTACACGGGAGCTCGTTTGGTATTCTATATATATCCACACCACTCAGAGGTATGCTCAAAGCGCTATTTTTACCCCGGGCACTGGATCACTGTGCACTCAAGAATAATTCTCAGCTCCCTTGGGAGTATTCATTCCAAGCTGTCTGTTAGGCGCTAGAAGCTTAACAACCACGTTGCCATCTCATCCTACCGGGTACCCATTCGCTGCCGTGTGAACAGTGGCACATTTCGAACAACGCCACTTGCCCAATGAGTCGCCACACGTATTACATGTGCTTCAGTGTGGGGCAGGACCAAAGCCCCAGAAACACTCAGGAGCCAAGCTGCCGAGAGAGACCATGCACGTCGCTATTATTACCATGCAAGTCCAATTATCTTAATCGCGGCGTGAACCTTACCTAAAATCGAGCATGCTGTTTCATGTGATTGATTGTTGATAGATTCAGTTACTTGTAGCTGAGTGACTAGTTTTTTAGGGTAAGGGATTCTTCCTGACTATGATCACGGCCCGTCAGCACCACGTCCGACCTTCTGTGTTCACCAATGTGGTTGACGTCTACAACTTGAAATGTGACAGAACTGAATAAAGCACGAAGCAGTGTAAATTCCGACGTAATCGGTAAAGGATTTCAAATTGGAATTGACATTTTGGGACATATTTATCAAGGTCAATAATCCAGCAATTTCATGTTGTAAACTACAAATATAAAATACCGAGTACATCATGAGTATGTTACGTCATAATACACGTATCATGTGTATTGCTTTATCTTTGTTTGTTGGAGTACAGCCTTTCACCGTGTAGAGTTGACTGCTTATAGCATCAGGTCACTGTCCTCTGTATCGAGGTTTACGTACGGGAAGTTCAGGGCTATTGCTTGGAGTACAGACATACCATATGCGGTCGTTAATTAGAAATGGCAACTCTCTTGTTACTTCCTGATTTTACATGGCGATACTGTATATCTTAACGCTATATGTATCATTACCGGGGATGTGTTTAACGTCAATTAAATTAAGTGGAAATAATGAAATAATAACTGTAATCATTAGCCATTTTAAGAACTTGTTCGCGGATAAGGACTGGAAAGATTTCCAATGGTTTCAAAGGGGGTGAAACCTTTTGGTATTCTCATTCACACATGTAAATCCAACAAGCATTGCGTTCCCGCAAGTAGTCCCACCTTCCCTTTAGATGAAACAGCGAACTTAAACGCATACTAATTGGCCTGTCGAGAAAGATTAGAAAATATCCCTTTTCGAAAAATGAGATTTAACGAGAGTGTCAGTAAATGTCGCTTTTCTTCTTGCAGTATCTTCTATCCTCTTGACTTAAAAAGTTTAATATAATAATTTATGGGCATACTATTTAGTGTGTTTCCATGGTGACAACTGCAGGTGTCTTATGCCACTTGGCATCATCTCATGTGAAAGCAAAGATGCATAATCTGTTCAAATTGCTTCTGTCAGTTATTATTAGGGCATGACGTATTACAGTTTGGGATTAGAAATCCTACAGAATGTTTTGGCATCGGCGCTTCGCAATGGTATGTTTAAACATTCCAGTTCAAAGTAACTCGTTGATTGTTATTTTTTGGGTCTTTTGGATATAGTGAAAACCTATGACTAAAATTTGTTACTAGAATATCATTAAATTATCATAAAAATAGATATAAGATTGTCATCATGTACAAACACGGTACTCGCTGTTTGAGCTGCTAGATATAAGATTGTCATCATGTACACACACGGTACTCGCTGTTTGAGCTGCTAGATATAAGATTGTCATCATGTACACACACGGTACTCGCTGTTTGAGCTGCTTTGAGGTTTACATTTGTTTAGTAGGCAGGGCCTTTCATTCAAAAGACAAAATGAATTTGTTTAGTCTATTATGAATGACATATAGTTATCTTATCTAAATGATTGTTCCCAGTCTTCTGAGTTCCACTAAAACATAAACGATCGATCCCTATTGGTGAGTTCAACCACATCCCGGAGGAGACCGGGAATTGACTTTACCTAGAGTGCCCATGTACCAGTATTTCAACCTAGCTCAGCAGCATGACGAGAGCACATATAACCACTAAACCATCCACCCTCAACCTCAGCACTACGACCGTCGTTAATCGAATAATTATTGTAATATAGACAGACAGTGGGGCGTTACTATCGATTTGTTAATCGGGGCCTGGCTCTAAGGATTCAAGGGTCCCGAATCTGTGAATAACATGTGACGATTCAACAGATTGTTCCATCTATTTCACTGAGTAAATTGTAACTGACAGCCTGAGTATCAATCAATACCATCAACGTACGATGACATGTACATTCTGAAAGAGATGCGTTAACATCTGATTCTAACATGACTCTGCTCAAAGGCGAGGCATGGGGTACTTGGGACCTTTAGACTTACAATGTCATCATCAGAAGCTATAATGCAGTCTACACCCAACAGAGCAGTAATTGTTTGGTTGGGTTAAGGGCCGTTAATGTTCGCGTTGGTACAAACGTGTAAATGATAAAGCATCCTTATTGTATTACTTGGCATAACAAATGACATTGCTGTTCGTCTCTGCATTATGATCAACCTGTCCAGACGCGTTCATATCTTTCCTCACTAATCCTGCATACTGTAAACGTATGGATCATGTCAATATGACTACCGCGTATACAGTATACAGAAACTTGGCACTCCGAGGTAGAATGTAAATATCCATTGAGAGAGTACAGCCAAATGTGATGCAGGTCTTACACGAGAAACCAATGAGCACGGGTCTGTTGCTGACAAGAAAATATAATCAGGGTAAATCTGGAAATCGAACCCACAAAACGACAACAAGGGATCTTGTCCCCCAACCCCACTCTTCTTTCATCATTCAGTGTAACACACACACACACACACACACACACACACACACACACACACACACACACACACACACACACACACACACACACACACACACACACACACACACACACACACACACACGCGCGCACGCACGCACGCACGCACGCACGCATGCAGGCACGCACACACACACCTACAAAATAGTGGTAATGAGACTCGAAACCATACGTCTTAGGTTAAAATAATGCGCCAGTCATATTCACCATCAAGTAAGCATACACACATCTGTGAAGTGGCGGATTACATACGCTCTGAGCGCTCGCAGTTCTGCTAGTATGTTATGTTGCGATACATTAGGGCCCGCTCGGCATACTCCGTAAGCTTAATAACATCTCGACCAACAATTGAATAGAGTTGTTGCATGATTTCAATATATAACATACCAACCGACCCCTCTGCATATACCTGGTCGTACAACATGACGGAAGGATTTCGAGAAAAGTTGTACTTATTGACCGGCGAAGTCGGTAATATAAAGAAAAGAGTAAAGTCAGTAATATAAACAAAGCCACAAAATCCAGGGACTCTTTAAGAAACAGGCCGACATTGATGAAGTTTTCAAGAGAAGTCACACCATTAAGAACACAATTAAAGCCATAGGAAAAACACCAACCAGACTCAAACTAGAACCATCAGGAGCATTGTTCCAAATTCCTTGCCATTATGGACAATCGTAAGTTGGAGAAACATCTATAGGCCCCTCAATACCCGAATTAAAGAACATCAAAGCTCAGTCGCCAAAGTTAACTCTAAATCAGCTCTATGAGACCACATCCGTGACAACCCAAGTCACAGCATCCAGTAGGATATAGTCAAATCCCTCACCACCTCCAACCTTCAATCAACCGCGACCAAGGCTATTACATACCCCCGCATACCATGTATTTTTAGTTCATATATAGTCTCTCGTAACCCTTAAAGGGTGGCTCACTTTTTATTGTATTTTGTATAGCATATTTTTACCCTGTACTTGTGAGGTGAGACTTAAATAAATGATCTGTCTGTCTGTCTGTCTACCATCAAATCATCAAAGACCCAATCAGTCAGAATACCATTGTTTATATTACTTGCTTCACCCTTTTGTTTATATTACTGACTTCGCCGGACAATATGTTTACTACCCTATTTGTGTCCATGACAGGCTTCTCATCTAATATCTACTCTACTGTATAAACACTGCCCCTACCAGTATATATACTTGTCAACCATACTCTGTACATGACCTAGTTGATAACGGTGTTATAACCAAGTTAATCAGATCGAAAGTCTCCATTTTGTATCAAGTTACAGGTGTAAACTTAAACATTAATACCTGTAGCCTTATGAAGGCAAAAAACTGCTTTATGTAATCACTCATAAAAATGTAAATCTCAATATCCCATTGCACATATAGTTAAATATGGCACACCTTGGAGGATGAACATGCAGATTAGAACTTTAATTGTTTCCCACACCTGTAAACCGCTCAACACCATCCTCGACTCACGCTTGAAACATTGCAAATTGTGACCTGATCCATCTCTTCTGTATTAATTTGATGCTTATTTTTATATTTCTATTAATACACAGTGATAGTAATCTTCCTGTGGGGCTATGAATAGTTGTAATCATCCCTTGTCTGTTAGCACAGTTATAACAATATTTTCAGTTACTATTATATTTCCATAAGTCTGCAGCTACATAGTTGTTATTGTATCTGCAAAGAAGGTGTGTTGTGAGTGCTGTAACGGGGCTAATCTATAGGTGGTGACATTGAAGTACCACTGCTGTGGTTCAGCTATACTTACACGGCTTCGAGCGTAAGCTTTTAATGTCTGTGACAACAAAACTAAACATCATGATCATGTGATGTGTTGACTTGAGTCAGTGAGTGAGTGAGTATGGCTTAACGCCGATATTATCAATATTCCAGCAATATCACGGCGGGGGACACCAGAAATGGGCTTCACATATTGTACCCATGTCGGGAATCGAACCCGGGTCTTCGGCGTGACGAACGAACGCTTTAACCACTAGGCTACACGACCGCCCGTGTTGACTTGAACTTGCACTGATTGAACAATATGGAAATTAAAGTTGTCAAGACAAAGTTTAGAACTATACAGTGAAGAGCTCTTGAATTCCCCCCATTCTGGTGGTCTACCATGGGTCCGTTGTCGGATCCCTGATTTTCCACGGTTTCCATGACCAGTGTGGATATCAAGCTGAAATGACATCTGTTATTTGAGCTTGATTATTTACATTTTATTTGCTTACCGTAAATTATGTTAGCTATAGTTTAGTGACTATACGAACTTTCATCGAAAAATCAGAATTGCAACATTCATAGTCTAAACCATTTACAAAAAAAAGATATTTGGAAAAACTAAAATCCACGTTTACTAGATAATCGGGGAAATAAACACGAGCCTGAAAACCATTACGTATAACACGCATATTTACACACGAGACGTACACCCTCACAGAAAGCAGAGTCTACTTCATACTACAGAATGTATGTTTTGATGATGCATCTGTGTCTCTCATTCATTGGGAAAACATCAAGACAGTAAGATATACAAACAATTACTCTGTGTGTGTGTTTCACAAGAAATAAAGGTATAAAGCTGAGTCTATCTTGTTGGTGAAAGATGTATTGTTTGCCCCTATCTCATTTTATTCCATGTAGGTTTTTTACTGCCTTCACGGTTCTAAACACATCCACCATACTACAGACATTTCATTCTACTCTTTCGGCCAAACAAGAAAACAAATTGTTACATGAGGCCTAGGACAAGATCGTGTTTATGTTGGCTATACTTTATCATTAACAATTAAAGAAAATGCTACATAATTCAAACGTTTTATTGCATAACCAAATGACGTCTCTCTGTGAAAGCTGGGAATCTCGCAGAACGCCTACTGAATCCCAAGTATTGCTTGCTGGAAACAATGATAAGTCAATATTTTATTAGAGCGAAATTGCATAAGCGGCAGTTCGAGAAGGGAGCTAAATAGAAAGTGCAAAGTGGGAATATGTACTACACGTACGTAAATAAACTGCATTACGAACGACTTTTTCGCCAATACAAAGTAAGTTTCCTGGCTTGTAATTGGTTTGGAATGTATATATGTATAGCCACTACAACATCATAGAATAATAGTGAGGTCACGTTAGACTTCATAATGTACAAAGACATTTCCCTCATTTCAGTTCCTCTCATATTAGCAAAAACAATAATATCGGCATGATTTCAATCACCGGATTGTCTGGTCAAGACTCGAGTATTTACAGACCGCCGCCATATAGCTGGAATATTGCTAAGTGCGGCGTTAAACAACAAACCAACCAACCGACCAATAATATCTGTTTCTATCTATTCAATCAAAGAAATATCAAGAATGGGTGCACTCAGCCAACCAAATGAAGCGTAGTGATTTACAAGTGTGAACCAACTTGTTTCGATCACCATATGTGACAGGGAAAACGTGGGCCCACATTTTAGTAAAGGATTATCCGCACTAAACCAACCTGAAGGGATGGGCATATCACAATCAAAATACAGTAAACTACGGTTATAACGAACTCATAGGGACTACTAATTTTAGTTCGTTATAACCGTAATTCGTTATAAGCATATATACAGCATAACTACAGCAAATAGTCGGGACTAAAAAAGTTAGTTCGTTATATCCGTCAGGTCGTTATAAGCCTGTTCGTTATAACCGTAGTTTATTGTACCATAACTACAGATTTTGTAAAATGTGGACTCACTTGCAGCCATCACTGTTCAGAAAAATAGTGTGGACCCACATTTGGGGAAGACTAATATTCGTAAATTTTAAATTTCATTGACAATTTAATGTACTGAGGCCACGGATGGAAATATCTATTCAACTGTTTGATTAAGAATACTGTTTATCTTAGGGATCAGATGGCGAAAACATATCACGGACCAAAACAACGTTTTCCCGATTGCGTTTAGAGTGAACTCATTTTCTGACCTCATGTTTCGCCGACATGATACATTTTCATGGTAGCAATATACATCAAGAGTAAAGAAATAGCCCAACTGGTTTCAATGACTAAAGACATTCTGCATTGTGAACTTTAGATAGGAAGTAGTTCATAATAAAGTTTCTAAAGACGTCAGTACCTAAATATCAAGCAATAAAACATCAACATTTATTTCTTATATAATTATTCATTGCTGTTACATAGAGACCAATTACAAAATCCGGAGCACCTTTTCCATTCAGCACCTGGATACCTATTCTTGTTAGATCCCCTTTCATACATGACATTTCACTATATCTAAATAGAAACACGTCGATTATCATAACTGATTATCATGATTATCGTCGACTGCACGATTCGACTGTACGATTCGACTGTACGATTCGACTGTACGATTCGACTGCACGATTCGACTGTACGATTTCAACAATGTCATCAGCAGGGGTCAATGGATCACAGTCAAAACGTGATAGGTGTTAGCGAAAAGGTTAGTGTATCCAGCCCCACAGGTGTCACCCATCACAAACACATGCAAAGGCATGTCAACCCTTCACTCGAAACACGGTAACATACACAAGTCAAGACAGGAAACTGCATCGGACGTCATCTGCTTCACGGAAGCGTCAAATTTGCCTGGAACCTGGAGCTGCTGAAAAAGTTGACTATTGGAAAGACAATGTCTGCCTCCGGTCACACAGTCTTGTGGATATGTTTTGCCACTCTCACTCTCATACATGTATATATGAATCACTCTCATACATGTATATATGAAACAGATGAGGTCTCACTGGTATATTATTTTCAGCTCGGACGGGTATATCAGTGGTCAAGAATTTGCAACTAAACCATTATTGAACGACATAGGATAATCGATATATATATATATATATATACATATATCGCAAGCTCCGACGTTCATACAGTTTGGCCCTCACTCTATGAAGGTTCATACTCCAATGAACTCACACAAAGTGAAGGTCAATTCTGAAATATATATATATATTATTTTATTATATTATAATAAAGACCACGTTAGTCCATCATCTTCTTTATATCAGTTTCAGACATAGTACTTTCGCTGTCTCATGACAGCTCTTCAGTGTAACTGACAATGACATATAATATGACGTCATACTTATGATGAAGTCATACATTAAAACTGTGACGTCATAATGTATTTACACACTCCAGCGACGACACCAAGTAATTTAACAATTGTAGGGAGACATTTGAATTAAAATATACAGTATTTGTAAAGTAACAGTGTAACATTTACGAATGAAATGAGAAATCTGTTAATACATTCTAGAGTTCAATTTGGGTTTCATCAATTGGATAAACATTTGTTCTTTTTCCAGTCTCAGCTGCTTGTTACTTGTAAACAATTTATAAAGCGGAAAAATGGTAAATTTCCCGTTTCCGCAATCATCAATGTGTTTGCTGACACCTATGCATCGAACATCAGGGTCTCTAATCAGCTGTTTGTGTACCGTGACTCTATCTTTTAATTCCATCCCGTTTTTAACCGATGTAGTTTTCGCCGCATCCCGAACATCTCATAACATACACCACATCTTTGCTGCGGCAGTTCATGTCGGCTTTCACATTGAAACCCTTGCCATTTGCAAAAAGGAAAGTAGTACCTTCACTTATGATGTTACACGTGCCACATTTTGGTGTGTTACATCTACTTACACATGGTACACTCTCTGTACAATAATATTTGGATGGACAAAGAATTTGCTTGAGATTTTTTGGTTGCCTGGTACTTTTTTTAATTTTAAATTTATTCAGTCCTTGTTTCATTTTATCACTTTGCTGTAGAATTGGGAGGTTGTCCCTTATGACTGGCATGATATCACAGTTATTAGGATTGAAGGTGGACACAAACGGTATAATTTGATCGCCCACAGATTTTTCATTAGGTTTCAGGAGAGTATGTCTTGGAATTTTTAACGATTTTTCTAAAGCGTCATTAATGACGCGAAGCGGATATCCTAGCTTCCTATGATACCCCATCAACTCTTTCAATCTTAAGTCTCTTTTATCCGTTTCCGACACGATGGTACATACTCTCCGCGCAAGTGAATAAGGAATGTTAGTTCTTGTATGCCTGGGGTGACATGAACCGAATTGTAGGTATTGATGGGTGTCCGTTGGTTTGTAGAAGATATCAGTTTTCAATTTAGTATCTTCCTTTACTACAAGGACGTCCAGAAATGGAATTTCGCTCTCGCTAAACTCCATAGTAAAACTGATGGAAGGATGGAGCGTATTAATAATATCCAGAAAAATGTCTAAATTTTCACGAGTTGAGAGCCAAACTAAAAAACAATCGTCCAAGAATCGCTTCCAAGTTTCGCGCACATGTTTGGCAATGGATTCTGACATGGAATCGTGTACCTTCCTGTAAAGGATATCCTCTATGTAACCAATCACAAGTGTAGCGTATGTTGGAGCGACTTTCGTTCCCATGGCCGTTCCCTTTCTTCGATGACAGAATTTTCCGTTGAAACAGCAGGTATTATTTTCTAAGCCTAATCTTAAAGATTCCACGATGAAGCATTCCGAAAATTCAGTGTCAATAGCCTCAGGATGTTTTCTCAGCCAAAATTGAACTGCTTCCATTCCCAGATTATGGGGTATGTTGGTAAATAAACTCTTCACATCAAAGGTGGCTAGAGTAGCATCAATAGGTACGGCATCGGGCAGGTGGGTAAGAAAGTCTACACCGTCTCTTACAAAACTCGGTACATGGTTTGTTAATGGTTTTAAAATGATATCGTTTTACACTTTCTCTCCTTCACACCCACTTGGTCCTTGCAGTACTTCTCTGCATACGAGTTAAACCATACTTCTTTCCCACTCCATATTTCAACGTTTCTGCTTTACATATATCTTCCTTCTATAGTTTATTAAGAAAATCTTCAACTTCCGTTGAAGGTATATCATGTAAAGCTAACGCCATATGATCATCTTTGGTTTGAACTGTACTTTCATATCTTGTCAGTCTCTTCTCTAAAAGAGCGATTTCCGTTTGAAATCTTCTAACTGCCAAGTCTTTACGAATGTCAGTTTCTTCTTTGGGTTCTCCCTGAATTTAAGTAATCCAGAATTTACGTGGAAGGATTGGATATTTAACCAGTCTTTGTACATTTCAATCTTCCTTCTAGTGCTGAGACTGAAAAAAGAACAAATGTTTATCCAATTGATGAAACCCAAATTGAACTCTAGAATGTATTAACAGATATCTCATTTCAATCGTAAATGTTACACTGTTACTTTACAAATACTGTATATTTTAATTCAAATGTCTCCCTACAATTGTTAAATTACTTGGTGTCGTCGCTGGAGTGTGTAAATACATTATGACGTCATATTATATGTCATTGTCAGTTACACTGAAGAGCTGTCATGAGACAGCGAAAGTACTATGTCTGAAACTGATATAAAGAAGATGATGGACTAACTTGGACTTTATTATTTTATTATATATTACATGTACACCGAGTAAACATTTACCTCATTTTTGTATATATATATAAGTGTCAGCGGAACATATATATATATATATATATATATATATATATATATATAGAGAGAGAGAGAGAGAGAGAGAGAGAGAGAGAGAGAGAGATAAAATACAAAAGTCCAAAGATGAGCTGTATAATTTACTCAACCGGTTTCACGCATGTGATTTTCAAGTGTACAGTTATACCGTTACGCTGTTTTGACGTCACAGTGCACTCTAACAAAGTATGACGTCATAGTGCAATCTAACTTTGTAACGTCACAAAAAGACATGCGTAAGATGATAGGGCAGGCGTACAACACATACAGAAATAATTATTGTAGTGGCAGTAAAATGTACAATACATTGTAATTGTATAAAATAATTCAATTATTTCAGGCCATTTAATTTTGGTTTGAAAGTATTAATAAAATAACTTTATTTTATCTTTCTCAATGCATCATTGTCACATTTGTAAAATTTGAGACATCACAAAATTTGGTGTTTTATTCCCGGCACATATAAATTAAATTAAATTAAACATCTTGGCCAAATTCCTTTATATTGATTTTGCAATTCTGACTCATATGTACAAATTAACAGACCAACAAGATGGGGGTACAATTGATGCCCATGTGGATGCCTACTTCCTGCCTACATGAAATGGTACATAGATGTCATCCATGAGGAATCCAGCACTTCACATATGGCTCTCCCAACAAACCTCAATCGACACATGCCCTTATCTTTTACCAACACTCCGGAATCCTTGAAGACAGAAATACCAATATACACCTCATCAAAAGTATTGCAACACCAAATATGAAGTGTAATTGCGAGACAAAGTTGTGGGTGCGTTTATGCGAGCTGTATGCACGTTAAAGGGTCACTGTAGAGTAATTAATTGTTGATGACAGAAACTTCATGCGTGTCTGCTGCTAATAAATTTGAATGAAGGTTCTATCAATTTGAAAGTCTGCCTTTGGAACGATGGTAACTGAAATACCTAAGTGTACTATCCCCGAAAGTCCAAGATGGCAAATCATTGGTATGTACCAAACTGGCACGTCATGTCGGGCTATTGCCTCCGTGTTCAACATTAATCATACTGTAATTGACTCATTGACTTGATATGTGATAGAGTTGCCGAGATCAGGACGTCCACGTTGGACCAGTGCCAGAGAGGACAGGGTCCCGGTACGCCAAACAGAGTGGCTGCCAACTTCAACTTGCACTGTTCTTCGTCATCACTGGCAAGTCCAAACAGCGTGCCAGGCGTCAACTGTTTGCAGCAGGTTTAAGGGCAAGAAGACCAATAAGACGTCCATTCCTCACGAATACATGCAGGACCGTTAAGCAAGGTGTCAGACTCGAGCACTTTGGAACTTGAGGTCATGGAGGAGGATAAATTGGTCTGACGAGAGACGAATATTATTGCACCACACTAATGGTAGGACTCGTGTCTGAAGGCAAAGAGCAACGAACATCTTATCATCAGCGGAACCTCAGGGAACAGTGGCATATGGTGGTGGCTCAGTAATGGCACAGGGATGTAGGTCCTTTGATTTTAACATGATTTGGTCCCAGTTCAGGGGACATTAAATGGACAAAGGTACCAAGACACCATTTTGGACTTTTGGAATAAAGTTTCTATGATTTCCTTTCAAATGCTCACTTTTCCTATGATACATGAGCATAACACCTGTAACATGTTTGATTGCTTTTGTTTCGCTTTCCAGCTTCTCCTTACCCATCTCTTTCCTGATTATAAAAAATATCTTGTTGATGCGAAACTTTTGACGAGTCGTATATATCTATGGTCACCACGCTTACTGACAAACACCCTATGGATCAAGGAACAAAGCTTTTCCCTAAGCCTTTTGGATGGGATAGTGGTGTACACGGAGCCAGGCGCATGTATAAGATACCTTTATTGATTTTGTCTGGGTAAAGGCAAATGCAATTTACGTATCTACTCGATATTATAGTTGACAACAATTCACCTTCATTAAGGTACAACAGCTTTCAGAATACAGTTCCACGTCACTTAGTATTCTTTGACAGTGTAGGTGGTGTATATTATGCCACCTTAAGAGTTAATTGCAATATAACGAACATTCTTCTGGCCTTATGTTAGTGGATATTTAGCAGTTTCTTCTTAATATAAATTACATACGGTTTCCTGAATGGCATGGACGTTGCGTCAAAAACGTAAAATACTTCCTAAAACAATGTTTCTTTTGTCTTCTTCAAAGCCAAATGATCTCAGTGGACGCAATCCGCCGTGCAGAGGGATTGTTTTATACCTTAGCCACGTCAGGATAGCTTCGAATATCCGATTATGCTACTGCAGAAGATAACTCGATGTCGTTCAGTACCATGGCTGCTTTATATTTCATATTTTCCCACAAAATGGGAAACTTGTACAACCCGAGTCAGTTTGGCTCCCCCCACCCCCAATAAGCTGAAGCACTTACTGCAAAAGCAGTAAAAACCTCTGTGAAGGTTGTCTTCCCAATAAAATATAATGTGATAATGTTGATAACAATGATTCGAAAGACGATTTCACACTTGTTTCAGAGATTGTATTTATTATTTTTTTGAAGTTTTTAATGGACATCCTTTGTCCAATTTTCACAATGGACAGGACGTCTGAAACATATGCTTACTGATGTGAGTGTGTTTACTCACGAAAAGATAAGACAGCAACACATGCGTTTCCATATGTATATTACACAAAAAGATGTTATATATTGCATACAAGAAAGGCTCTGTGTGATGCTCCAATAAAGATATCAAATAGGTGTGAAATTAATTGGAAACATCAAAGCTTTACATACATCTCCATATTCATAATTATATATATATATATATCAGCACTATCGTGTGTCATGGTAAACTTCCAGAGTACAAAATAATCGAATAACGTGGGAAGATTAAATCCGTAACAAACCACACACTTAAGATATTTATTGCCTACCTAACCTAGTGGTATTTGACAAGATGTACAATCAGGTATTATGGTCGGAAAGCCAAAAGGTAGATTTAATTGACAAGTTTATTTATGCTTAATCCAAGGGAAGTGTACATATTAAATCTTAAAATGAGACCATACTCACTGTTCTGGCGTCAACGGTTTTGCATAGTTATAGATATTAACATGAATATCGTGTGTGATACTAAGGTGAGACTAGTCCCCGTGTAAAGTGTCCTTGGGATATAATTAACCATTATTGTTCGCATTTACATATACATATACCCGTAAGGAATTGCCATAGGATAATATCATATTTTAACCCGGCACAGATATGTCCTGATCTATTTATTATATATTTCCTAGCAGTATTCATGATCTGAAAAAAAATAAAATGACTAAAGCGGTAGTTGCGATATAAAGTGTTATCTCACACGAGATTTATTTATTTCCCACGACTTATATTTTGAGATAAAGGTAGTATTTCCACAGTAAATACAAAATAATCATTTGTATCTCATGGTGAAAAAATAAAAAATCCCTATTTCAGACATTGTCAACCTGGTGTTAGGCTCACCCGCCACGTCTAATTGTATTCATCAGATCCTTTGAATTAATATCTGACTTCCCTTCCAAGGTCTACCATATCTGATACCAGTAAGACAAACTTGAGAATCACCAATAGAAATATAAAAATAATCTCAATTTCATGGCACCATTTGTGATACGGACTGAATCTCACAGGATTTGGTAATTATTGTAGATATGAGAAATGCTAAACTGGTAATGGTTATTCAAAAATAACTTTCAGTTGCTATATTTAATATTAATAATGTATCTGTCTCACTGAAGGTGTCTTGTGGTAAAAGCGTGTATTGGTGTTATTTTGGGTGCCACGGGTGACAGTGGTACCTAAATAAAATGATTTCAATCTGTTCGTCCTTGGTTTGAGGCGGATGTATGCTCGCACCATCTGGTATCACTGTAAGTATAGTTTCTCGTCTGGAGGTGTTGTTGGAATTAGCTTGTGGTTGTAGCATTCACACAAGATCGGTTCTCCTCATGGATGCAATGCGTGATGTTCTGGTGTTCTGTGCTGCGATATTACTGGTCTGTCTTAGATTTCTGTAGAAATTTCATGCGTAGAAAACTATGCGTATAATTAATCATTACCGCATTGTAGTTCGATAGTCTCGCTGATCATGCTAATAGCGAGTTACTGTAAGTCGATCGTGACATTGCACGTGGCAATATAACTATAAGGCATATTGATGTATTGTCCCGCAAACATGCCACTGAGGATAATGATTATATAAAACGTGTACACAGAACTCGAATTAAAAAGAATCCAGATAACTAGATACCTTTGTCTAGCCACATACTTCATAAAAGAAAATTTTACATAAACAGTCTCCCATTTACATCAATACTATCTTGTGTAAATATATCATCATATACATGCATTGATATAAGAAAATGAATGTTGTTATAGACAAAACAATGTTATCCATAATAGTTTCAGTAATAATTACGTATAGATATATATAAATGCGTGTGTGTGAGTAATTGTGCGCGTGTGTGTAGAGCAAATATAAACTCCCGTTCATGGACATTTTTAACATAACTAAATGTTGCTATTAAAGTTAATTACAAGTCCCCTGCTTCCCCTTGCATATCAAGTCATTATTACTTTGACTGGGTAGGTTTTAATACGCGTGTTGTTATTATTCTCATCGAAAATACCTGGTATTGCCAACAAATGCAACAGTGGGTAAATTTTGTGACATTATGCTAGCTGCAAGGTCACGTCAATAACTCGAGACATCACCTTACATTTATTCTTACATCACATTTTACACCAGATTAAAGCCTGTCTATGTCTGGGCCATTTATAGCCGCTATCATGCCAAATCTGGCTTCACGGTGTCAATTACCGTCGATGTTGTCGCGAGAGGCCTTCTTCCTAAGCTACTACGTTATTTTGAACGTTGATGAGGAGGCCCCGAGTGAGACGCTGTAATGGAGATGGTCTGTTGAGAAAGGCATTGATGTATGACATCATCCATTCAGCAAATGTTACTGTCCAAAATTACTCTCTCTAGAGGCTTTGGACATGACTTGGAGTTCGAGACAAGTAGACGCACAACCTGGGATGTCTTGGTGCTAATATCAGTATAAGACGGATGTCACCATTCTTTGCAAAGGCCTGTAATGAATAAATGAAAGATTTTAAGTATTACACGTTAAGAAAATGGTGAGATATAAACAAGACTAAACTGAAAATGCAATAAGAAACGTTTTGTTCCTATTATCACCTAAATATTGATACCTTGATTCGGGTTCACCACTGGAAACATCACACGGATTCACGGATTAGGTTCTCCATAACAGATTGTAACGAATAGCATTTCATTGTCAAACCAGATCTGGTGATTTGATATATGTTATGTCCTTCATGTTCGCGACCTTATTCGTGTATTGAAAATGTTGTAACTATGATTTTCAAACATTAGGGGTATTAAATGTACACTCAGATATTTCTTGGGATTTATGATCATTTTGGTCTCATCAACAAATGTACAAACCTTGTTGTAAATTTCTAATCGTTAGATAACTTATGTTCAGAGCTTTATTTTGATACTTACATAGTATAGAAATAGCAGTTATCAAAAGTATAGCTATTCGTGTTTTGAAACAGTTTGGCAAAGTGCCTTAGACTATTCTATTTCCCGGCTGTCAAGGAGATCACTCTGAGGTCCGCGCGTAGTATATATGTACTTCTGTCAGATGTTATGTCTTTACCCCCGCCCCACAAGGACTCGTTATGCCGTTTCAAAGGGCACTGATCTAAAGCAATTCCCCGGGACTGGTTGTTGCCTTTGTCATTGTTTTTCCCCGTGAGTACCCGGATGATATAGCAGAAATTCGCGACCTGTGCTGCGCCATTCGTAAGCGCATTTGTCACCTTTATTGATAGTATAAGGGCGCATGGTCACATTAGTCATAAAATGAAATACAGTTTGGGAAATAATATTGGAATGTAGCTATCTTTGTGGGTAGCATCGATAATGGTGACAAGGTTTTGATAGGTCACTTGCTTGGTAATTGTGCGATTTTTGTTTACAACACAAAGTAAATATTTCACATGAGCATTGCTTATTTTATCGTGTGTATATTTTTACAGTCCAAATGTGTACAGATTTTAATTAGGAAAGTTATCAAACAAAATATGTCCATCTGTATTATTATGATAACGAATTCCAAACAGTGTTATGTTTAATATCTTCACCAAGTGACTGGAAATGTTAGGATTAAAAGTACATTTCTATATTGTTTGGCTTCTGATCCTAGCATAATTAATCTATTGTGATGTTTTTAAGCCCTTTTGAACGTCTTAATCATTTTTAGTCAATCTGTTAACAAAAATGTACAGACTTTTCAGTCAATTTGTAAAATGACATTTTAATTTCAAATCACATTTTACACATTGACTGTAACATATACACGCTTACAAAGGAAAAGACTTGTGAAAACAATGTCTATCGCGCATCGAAGAACTTCCCAACCAAGAAATAGCGGAACAAGAATGATTCTGTTCAATGCCACTGCACATGAATGAAAACAAAATGCAAAGATCTTAATTACAACCTACCAAAGTTATATGTATAATTCTAGGCAGCTTCCGTGTTCGAGGAATGTATCCGTGAATATCCACATAAAGGAACAATATCCCAAACGTCTGCATCTGTACAAAGAAACTTATTCTATGGCACGTGTCTCTGTAACAATCAAATATTAAAAACAATATATATATATGTATATCGTTTCGGGATATCATAACCCGTGTTCGTTTCTCAACTGATCACTTAGTTTGTTTCAGTTGTTTCACATAGGTGTGAAGTCTCAAAGGTCAGCTTAGATAGCCCACGTGACAACTATTTTCATAATGTCCACGGGTTTTTAAAAGAAATCCATTGAGTTACATAACAATGAGCAATCCATCAACGTATTATCGGTTAACCCTTTGAACAAAGTATGTTGTTTTTACATCGGCACTTCACACCATGATATGAGTGTATTCCCTTTGCTTTAGTAAACCTACACATGTAAACACTTACTTTTGGCATATACACTGTGCAAGATCCGTTGATTTACAAAAAAGTAAATCAACTGATCATTCATCTCTTGCTGGGCTGCCAAGTGCATATCACATAGCACATATTTCTTCTCACTTCAAACCTGGATTTAGATTGAATAATTGCCCCAGACATAAGAAATTCCGAATTAGAACCTTTATCAGGTAATATGAGTGGTGCTACCACTCATTATAACTGTAATAAATTAATTAACTGAGCATCAAGTAAATGACGACAAATACACAAGTAGGGTTATACCAGAAAACGACGATGACAACATGGGAGTAGTAATCGTATTATCAACGCAACCTAAATCCGAAAATGCTTTCACTGCAGGTATACTTTTTTATTATTAAATTATAACCATCAGGGGTATTTCCAAGTAACGACATCGGATGAGCTTCCGACGTTCTTTTTGTCTGTTTCTTGAGGCAAAATCTTCATAGATCACGGGGAACCCATCAGTGTTCAAAAATGCGTAAAACAAATACTACCTCCAAGTTTATTTAGCTGTCCTTGCAGACGGCATCCCTGTATCTTGTCACGCTTAGTTGCATTAGCCTGCCGTCATGTAGCTGGAATATTGCTGAGTGGGGCGTTACACTGCAAACACGAAAACGTCGTTTTTTCCCGTATATGGTCATTGGACGGAAAAACGACGTTATTTGGACGTTTTCAAACCATCGTTTTTCCGTCCAAATAACGTCGTTATTTGACATCGGAGTTTACTGGGAGAGGACGATAGCGTTAAGCTCCTCCCTTTCTTGATTGACATTGTCAATCAAGCAACAGCGTCTACCGGTATTTCTACTTCTCAGTTTTCATTGGTCAGTCCCCGCGTGTTAGATCACAGGCCCGCGTTTGACGCTGCACTCGAAGCGCTTAGCGGAAGTACTGAAATCAATCGTTCTGCGCATGCGGATTACTTAATGCCTTGACCAAATTTTCCGTTCTGTGCATGCGCGATTTCGCGTATTGTTTCCTAGATTTAATGTCACCACTATTTGACAATGGTTCATAAACACAGTCACGTGAAGGTTCGGAATCGTAACGAGTAACTCCATTTAAATTGAAGAGTATCCCCAGTGATATGGGAGATTCCAAGATGAAACTATTCTATGGCTATCTGGGCTGCCACCCAAACCGATCTAAACGGGACCCGATAGCTTATTGTATGCTATATAGTCATATGGAAGTGGACAAGAACTATACATTGTATTCCGACCGATTGTTCTTGCATTTACTTATAAGTCAGGAAAATGGACTTAAAAGGGGAGTTGTTGAATGTAATTATTTTAATTATTAAATGTTGCCTATACACTAATCTGGACGAACTTCTCATTGTTCTGTTTATGTCATCCTATATACTATTAGTATGTTACCGTTCTAAAGTCAACCTCTCACATAACATTATATTGTTCATAGTATCAAAGTTTAATCAACAATATGAAGAGCAGCGATTTAAACCACTGAAACACCCAAACACAAGGCTGTTATCAAGCGCTAGTGCAGACGTGATGCAACGTAAAAACTGTATCGTGATGTCTTCAGAAATACAATTATACTATGAAATAGTACGGCTAATGCTGACTCACCGGTGGAATAAAGACAATATCGCTAATACAGATATAACGTATTTGAATGTTAATACTAAAGACAAACAATCATTATTTTTGCAGTGACGATATAACACGTATACACGTTTATTGTTAACTTTCATCAGTTTTGCTCTTCATTTTAATAACTTTGTTTTCAAATATATATGTAGCAATACCCGACAAGCATGTCATACATAATTATGGGGCAGTTTTCAATCTTGTACTGACTTACTCTGGTGTTAATGAGCGAAGTTTATTGGCGTGTGTGTAAAACCCCGTTTTTCTGGTAATCCTATTATTACTTAGTTTATTTTTATCTAATGACACCCTGTTCTCTGGATCATGGCTCCGTGACTATCCATAACAATTAAGATGAACATTCAGTTCAAGTAAATGAATGAGTTTGTTTTGACGCTACAGTCAGTCAAAAAAACAATGCTGTGAGGTTTGATAACACACTTCTACCAGGTCGAACATCGTGGATCCTCAATTTCTGCCTAAAGAGAATCATAGTTCATATGCTAATCCATCTGCGAATACCCTCCCACTCAAGATGACCTTACTTGTTGCTATATCTATCATCTATCCCCCCAATCTCAGCCCCCCCCCCCCCCCCCCCCCCCCACACACGCACGCACGAACGCAAACACGCACACACGCACACACGCACACGCACACACACACACACACACACACACACACACACACACACACACACACACACACAACTGACCTAAATAACCTAGGCAGGAAATACTGCTGATAGCCTCTGGTCAACTCAGCCGCGCCACCGCAGAATGTTCGTCCAACTCTGCAGGGGGCATTCTCAGTGGCTTCAAACGCGCTGAAATGTTTCGCCTTGCATCCAAGATGGTGGACAAGTGAAATCGTATGAAATTTGGCTATTTTAGGTCCTATCTCTTTTTTGATTACCCAATAAAGTCAATTCATAGTTACTCGGTTGTGAAGAAGCTTACAACTTTATAAGACTTATTCATCTCATTCCAAAAAAGCTACTCGCGCTCACATAAAGTTGTAGTTATTATGTCACTGTTTTATTTCTTTAAAAATATATTACATGTTCAACAATAACAATTAAGATGAACATTCAATTTCCGATATAAGTAAATGAATAAGTGTGTTTTACGCCACAATCAGTCAAAGACCAACGTTGTCCGGTCTGATGACACACAATCTACCAGGTAGCACATTGTGTACACCCTATCCCCATTGAAGTCTCCACTGTGGGTATTCCTGGGGACGAAAAGGCCCCATGTACCTAGGAATTTCATCAATACATTCATGCGCGGCATTCTCTGCCTAAAGAAGATCATATAGTTAACATGCTAATCCAACTCGAACTACCATCCCGCTCAAGATGAATGTTTTATGTAACATCCAACAGGCCCACATTTACACACGCACGCGCACACACATATTTGGATTTACCAATCCCTGAATTGAGAAGACGTGCGTTACGAAGCTCCTCCAAGTCATCATCAATATCCGTATATGTCTGTGATATCATTACCCATCCAAAGCCGAATATACCTTTATTGTGTTTTCTTGACAACAAATGTTATAATTGGGATAACACTTTCTGAGTAAAGTACAGATTCTCGTACTTTCTTGGGTTGAGTCCCGTCCGGGATTTGAACAAACGCTGTGAGTGAGGCACCCAATCGCCGGAACACAAAGTTGGCGATCTAACCAAGCCACCGAACCAAAAATGTTAGTCCAGATGACGTATACTTTGTGTACTCCTCTGACAAGAGGAAAATGGCACGGCTTCTTTGACCGAAAACTTTGAACCAACAATGCCTTTAAGAAAGTGGTCAACAGTAACACACATTATATTTGGATACCACTTTCTCAGTAAACTACATATTTTTAGGGTGGAGATAATAGACGTTGATGGTTGATTATCAATGGACAAATTAAAGCCAAAACTTAACTTATGAATGATTGGTAATGGGAAATGGACAATGGGCAAACGGGAGGCGGTGTAATCAGCGCCATGCCAGTTATCTGTTGGCTTCCCTTGTTGCGTTCCCTTCTTTGCTATCTTTTTACTTTTGTTGTTCTTACAGGTACAAATATATGTTCTCTGCCTGATAGCATTTAATAATATGCACCCGATGAAGGAGAAAGTATATATTCCGAAACGCAGTGTTCCTCCGTTGACATCCATAAATATTTTTCCTTGTGTGTATCAGTTCTTAATGCCCTTCAAAGACTCAATCTAGCTTTGTTTTTAAATGTGGTGATATTTGCGTAGAATATAATATGGTCATGCCTATATACATTTGGGTCTTTGTCTACATAAGCATTTATACATACAATTTAAAGCTAAGGACATTGCTAATTCTGCAGACATGAAGTACACGTCATAGCAAGCTGTGATCTTTATTCATACTTTAGATATTCGTAATGGAGATCTGTAACTAAAGTTTACCGTAATCTTCCGCAACTCTCACCTCCTGACCAGTTGAACGTCTTAGTGCATTCAGATGCCATTGTAAAATTCCAGGCTGCCCCTCTTTCTGTGATGTTTTGACGGATGAAATCTATTGCGTTATAATACTCTCTGTTTGCTGATATATAATATGTACATGTTGTAAAATATTTACGATATTTTAAACGTGTAATTCGATGCATATGCAATGCAATGTGAACATAAGTGCGGATACACGAAGGCGGTTATAGTCATAGTTATACTGCGATGGATGTAGGGGAATGGTAGGGGGGTGTATGTATGTATGTATGAAAGCACGAATACCGATACATGAGGGCGGATATAGTTATAGTTCGATGGATGTTGGGGAATGGTGGGAGGATGGATTATGTATGAAAGCATGCGCATGGATCCATGATGGCTGACGTAGACATAATGCTGGGGAAAGAAGAATGTGATGTGTGTGTGTGTGTGTATGTGTGTGTGTGCGTGCGTGCGTGCGTGCGTGCGTGCGTGCGTGCGTGCGTGCATGCGTTTTGATACGAGGGTTGGCGAACATATTGTCAGATGATTGTGTGAGTAAGTTAAGTGGTTGAGGATGTGGCAGGTATGAGTATTGGTACATGCAGACTTGGGGTTGGGGGACTTGGTGTGCCTGTGCTGAGGTTTTTTGTTTCACTCACTTATAGTGTTTTCTTTCACTCAAATACTGTTTTACGCATTTTAATGACTGAAACTGTAGTGGCTCAAAGGTCATACTGGCCGGGCATTCAACATATCTACCCCAACTACATACGTAGCCATTTTTATGGTGTACAATTCTTCTTCTACCTCTCTCTCTCTCTCTCACACACACACACACACACACACACACACACACACACACACACACACACACACACACACACACACACACACACACACACGCATTAATTGTTTTATTAAATGTATCTTCGAGAGTCAGTAAGAAACTAGAGCCTTTGTTCTGTAAACCTCACCAAGTTTCAGCTTTCGCCTCTTCCTTTGTGGACTGAGGTTTCACATTTGTAAAATGATCTCTCTTATCTGTCTGTACCATCAACTTAACTGCCCTCACCCCCTGCAATTTTCCAGTCCCATATTGCCAAGCAGGTGACCCACAAGGAGGAATACCGCCCTCCCTCAGTCCAGTGATACTGTGCCTAGCACAATATGTTGGGGATACGTAGCCTTGCTGTGGGCAAACATTTTGTAACAATTTGGCAAACTTTGATATGTAAACAGCAAATATTATTCAGTTTTATTTCAACAAAAACGGAAAAAATCGGACCCTACTTATTTTGTGGATACCATAACAATAAATCAAGCCAATAGATCGTTTGAGCTGGCATGAATATAAAAAATAATTAGCAAGTCGATAGTCATAATTCCCTCTGTTGGTCCCACGTGAAATGTTCTTCATGAATAGAATAGATGGCTGATAGACGTTCGACCGAATAATATCATTTGCTAAACTTCAAATGTTCATCTAATTTCCATGAATGTATGTTACATAGTTAATATGTTCATGGGCTTCTTCACTGAATGTATAGTGTGGAGGACTACTTCACTTGAGGATAAGTAACATAAATAATGATGATAATTATGAAAGTATTGCCATTATTATTCCTTCAGATTATTAAAAAAAAAGTTATTATGTTTTCATAGGGAGAAAGAGGTATGGAGATCGTGAGATTATTTTTAGCATCGGAATTGTTAACATAATTCTTAAAGATATTATGTTTTGTTTGTTTGTTGTTAAATGCTGCACTCAGCAACGTAAGGATATTAAAACATTACATTTAGGTTCAGTTGTATTTTTATATTTGTATCATTTTGCAAATGTTACAGAGACCTGATAGGGGATATATAATAATGTATAGTCGCTATTCTTAAAGTAAGAATATGTTAGATTTATCAACCAGCAATATTGCACACAAGAGGATAATCATATTTGATGACACTATTCAACGTCGAAGTCAACGATATTTGTGTATGTTATTGCTACATGACACGGATACGTCATGATAAAGCAATTAGAAATTGGCATTTGATGATATAAGATAGCTACGCGATAAATCACAAAGAACAAAGAAGGAAGCGATATTTATTTCACGATAAAACATTGTTCTATCATGACATCATTTATTGAGATTCGAACATGCACTCGCAACTTGAAAAGTAAAATTTGTAAATTTGACCTTATTTTTGAGAGGTATGTGTCTAGTGAGTTGTTCCCAATAAATGTTGCTGGAGAATCCGAAAGTGAGAGTGATATGACAATCGGTATTGGGAGAAAAGGTACAGATGATTGACGAGAAAATTGTGAGAATATGCGAGACCAAACTCAAATCCTAAAATGGATTTATCTAGCATGGCCGCTGTCGGATTCTATTCAAGGAATCATCATTATTTAAGTACGGGTAAATATTGTAAAGCGTGTATTTTTTCCTAATTTAACACCCTAAAAGAGGCTGTACGTAATGTTGATATCTCATATAGAAATAAACGAGTCTCGGTCGTTGATTATCGTACAATAAACAACTTCCACTCGTCGTTTGTTTCTTATTTACATGACCATATACACTAACATTATATCTTTTCATGTTTATCGGTCAACAAAAGCGACATAAGCATTTCCATTATCATGAGAAACCCTTGCCAAAAGTAGCGCCAACTGCACCATTGCGACAACATCAGGAGCATGTTTTTCATGATTCATCATAATAAATGATGACATTGGATGCTCGCAAAAACGCGAGCTCATTCCGATCCACTAGTGGCACCCGCCACAAACACATCCAAAGGCAAGCCAATTGTTCACCCGAAAAGGCAGAGAATTGCATCTGACATCATTTTTGTCATTGATACGTCAAACCTTGAAATGCCGTCTACACGTCCAACACAAAGCCCAAGCCAGGACCCAAATCCTTCAAACCCGGCCAAAGTTCTGTTAATTACATACATTTCCCCCTAACCTTAAATAAACTATACTAGTTCTGAAGTAAATCGTATTTACCCGTATGAATCGTCTTATGTTATTTATTGCCGATAAACAGAATATGCACACTTTCTGAAAGTACTGTGTGATAAGTCACGCACCAAACCTATACTCTCGATATACATGCTGCTCTTACTTAAAAAAGAATATTGGGTTAACAAGATACGTATATTAAAGTACCATGCTTTCCTGATGTGCTCTCATTCTAATTTGAAATAATGGCATAAATAGTTACCACTAATCTTTCAATATTTTTCAAGGTTGGGTTAATCACGAACATATTTGAATATGTACAACATCTATACTTACTTATCTTTATACTTAAAGGCATCAGGTTTGTCTGTCATAAGACCCTGAAACAAATATGTCCAACACAGCCCAATATTTGGCTCTTGGCTCCTTGTTCTTATATTTTATAAGTATTGTTTAAACAACTGTTTTTTCTGTAAAATATGTTCATTTCAGAAATTAGATGTTATTCTAGCATCAGGTCTGTGGTACGTTTACTGCATCAGCATTACATTAAAACGATATTACATTATATAAATCCACACAGAGGAAATGCTTAACATTTATCTTTTAAGGAAGAGTGCAGGACGACTTGCTTTATACATATAAATGTGGACATATATGCATGGACATTTGGATGATAAAGATATACCTCCTTAAAGATAGTGTTCGTAGATGACTGTAGAAAATGGAATAATTATGTGAGTAATCGGGTTAATACCACGTTCAGCAATATTTAGCCATATTGCGATATTGGTTTCCAACATACAAGACGGACCATGAAATTTTGACTTGAATTTGGACCTGGCTTTCTGGTGTGATGTAACACCCCAGAATCTCCGGTATAAAAAGGGCTCAAAGCACGAATTAAGATCACGAGATGATACTGATGTATGCATCTGGACATATATTTGCGTAGTATTACTACCTTAATTCATCAGTATATATGTATTTTGCATAAAAGGATCGACGCTGACATGCGCATATAACCTATTCACCAGTGCTGTAATATTTCATTTCTTCTGACACACATCGACACGAGAAATTATATTAAAATTTAAAAGGAGCCCAAGTGGGATAGAAATTTGAGTCTGAACCTGTTGAACAAGGCTTGTTTCATTTTGGGCTATAGCATTGCCGCAAGGCCTGGGCGGAAGGGAACACCTGTTTGCACCCATCAGATACCAATCACAACTTCTCTCTCCAAACGAAAACAAAATACGAAAAATGTCGGAAGTGTATCCTTCTAATTTTCTATTTAGATACATGTTTTCACTTTAAAGTAATTATATGTATCTCATGTATCCAGACTGGATTATTTACGAACCACCGTCATATAGCTGGTATATTGCTGAGTGCGGCGTTAAACAACAAACAATCAAACAAAATCTATATAATTATTAAACACCTTCCAACAATGAGAAATTAAACTAATATTTCCTAAATATTCTGTTATATTTATAACATAATTTGATTCATAATTTAATTATTGCGTTGCTTTCTTCCCTGTCATTCAATGTGCATGTTCAAACCCCTAAACTTTTAATATTTCATTTTTCATAAATGGCTACGTTAGTGCGTTGCCTAGATCTCTCGTTACCTATTCACAAGAATAGATAAAAATAATTGGTTTTACTATCATATTTCTGTTTATCTAATTCATAATACGAAATTGTTAATTCATTTATAATAGTATAGATCATATTCGTGTATATCACTTTCTGATGCTAAGGTTTTATTTCAGAAAATATAATTAATTCAAAATGTAGAAAGATACACAATTTGGCATTATTTGACTTTTAAACTGTACAAGTATGATATAATGATCAGAATGCCTGTAACGGGTAGTATTTAAGAAAGAAATATTTGTCGAGAAGTCCCATTTTTCAGATATGCCCTTCAGTAGTATTATTACATATCTCCAGAGAGAGGTTTACATTGTAGTTCTCATTATTTGCGGATAATTCAAAAGGCAACATAGAAAATATATATGCTACCATGACGAAAGAAAACAGAGTATACATAACTCGCAATTCTATATATTCAGCAAACAGCCCAAAACCGAAACTCCACAACATATCCGATTACACTGATTAAGGCTGTCCCAGTTCTCCATGCGATACCGACGCCCGTTCGTCTCCCAGACCATACAGAATAATAAATTTAAAAGGAATCCAGCTCAAGTCTAGAACGATTTGGCAAGCCTAGATTGCCTTAATTCTATCCATGAAAGCACGGACTTGTATTATCTTTATTTCAGGCTAGAGCTGTGGAAATCTAGACTTTCCCAATCATTATAGACTTGAGTTGGTCTCATGTTTTACATTATTCTCTTGGGTCAACGTCACAGCTCATACCATACACTAACAAGACCAGCTTGCCCTCCGCCGGAGCTCCCGGATTTTGGCTATATCATCTCACATGGCCAACTCTGCTCTTAAGTAAACAAGAACCTAATCAGCGAGGGGTCCTTTATCATCCCTATGTGGCTGCTTATAAAAATCTGATATCTTTTTCCAAAGACCTGGTTAATAATATATTTTCTGCTGAATATTCGAAACAAATAGAGTGAGTTTGTACTACATGTACATATGTATACGGTTCTAATTTAAATGACTGCAGCGCTCCATTATGAAAACAATTTGTTTTAACGCCGCTCTCAGCAGTATTCCAGTGATATATGACGGCGGTCTGTTGTATATCAAATATATGCAAATTGAATCTTGAATTTTGAAAGTTGTAACATTTCCGCAAATAAGTATCACATGCAGTATACAGTATATCAACTGCAATATACTGTATACATCAGTATACAGTGTGTCGCGAGCTCTGCGCTGGGCTGGAGCACACATTTCATACACCTCTCCCTTCGGCAAACACATCACGAGGGTTGCAACGAGGTCACAGGTCAGGTGTGCACTCGTCAGTTGTCTAATACGGTCAAGAGTAAGATCTTCCGGAAGACCACTGCACTGGAGGTATGTGGATTATTGAGGAGGTACTACGTGTTTGGAACTGGGAGTTGAACACTTAGCACTTTTAGAGAAGAGCTCACAATAAAACGTTATGGACTCGCGGACGGACTTGTGTTTTCATTTCAAGACGTACATTTATCAGGTTGAACTTCCTAACTGTAACAATAACTGAACTTTACGCCTTTTATACACATTTGTGATGGGGCGACAATGCGACAATGAGACATATTTTGACCTTGAAAATGTCGCGTTACGGCATCGACGCCCTTTTGTAAAATAAACAAAAGGATTATCAAAGAGCGACAATGCGAACACGCGACAATGCGACAAATGGCCAATTGTCGCGCTTTTGTTAATTTGACGCGTTTTGCTTGTTTTTGTAAAGGCGTCAATGCGACAACGAGACAATGTCCCTTCCATAGTAATCCGTGCAAATAAAACTGAGTAATGAAATAGAAGTCTGACATGCCAGTTAAAAGATAGAGTGTTGCAGCTTCTGATTTCATAGATCTTCAAGAAGGGTTATCAATAATGGGATGGGTGATGCGTTCAACTGCATACGCTGTGATTAACAATAATGCTCCGAGTCAATACATTTTGTCAAATGTATGACATGTATTACGTGAATTAACATATTGTTTATACTCGTCCATGTTTTTGACGGACAAAATAATTTACATGCTCGGTAAAACTGAGGACGGGCATCATTGTGTGTTTCCGTGCTTTGTTCAGGTGAACAATTGACTTGTCCTTGCATGTGTTTGTGACGGGTGCCACTTGTGCGGCAGGATACGCTCACCTTTTCCCGAACACCCATTGGATGACCTGAACCACTTCGGATTTTTATCCCACATCAGTCTGATACACCATGATATAACTGAAATACTGAAATACTGTACAGTTGAAAATGATGTTTAATGCGATCACCGTAGTGTGTTACTGTAACTGTTCATATTTTGTGCAGTGATGTTATGTAATATTTAAAAGAAAGCATATTCAATTATCCAATTGATTTGAATAGAATATACTTGCGTCAGTGTATTTTATTAACGCCCCAAATCGTAATTTAAACACATAAAATAACAGATCGCGCATGGTGCCTTGACCTACTACTAGATTTAATGGACCACCCCGGATTAAAATAGTTCCCCCCAAAGCGAGGAACATATGTTTTAGTATGTTTACAAGACATATATTCCAAACAATATCCTCATTAGATGAGAAGATCTTTTACAGAATTACCTCAGTAAGTCAATTACAATGACAGAGCGTCGTAATACATTTACATCAAGTACAATACGTCAAAATGGCCGACACGATAAACGTGACGGGAGATATTTTCGAAGTTGTTAATTAACCTGTGGCTATTTCAAGCCTTTGGCATCACTGATCAATTGGCCGATCATTGAAAGGTGATTGTGAAGATGTGTCAAATAGATACTAAGGTAAATTCATAGATTTCTGTAAATTGTCACTGCGACAGTTTGGATTTTTTTTCGTGTTTTTTTCTCTCTGGGATTGGTTGTAGCGAGGGTATCCTTAAATGGGCTTGCAACCACGCTTCTGTATGAATTCGTACCAGGGAATTCCAAGGGTTTTCCCCAGGAATGTGGAAGTAGTCAGTGTTTACGCCTTTTCAAGATTTCATTTAAGTGAAGAACGTCATGTGACCGACATTAAAAAATTAGTTATTGTTATAACCAAATGAAACACAACCCATTATCCGATAGGGGTAACTGTACATAGCCGTTACCACAATAAACTTAGTAACATTGTTTGGTTTGACTTCTTGGCGCGTGTCTGAATTCCATTAACATGTAACATATCCTAAAACTAGCTTATCAGCAAATCTCGCTGCACTGCGCGCGACAGATACTAGAGCAAGGCATGCCAGAAATACGAAACCTAAAGCTTCCGAAAGCAAGCCTTGGACATCACGTGCGTCGGGGGACCAGCGCCATCTGATTGGCCGTTAACAGTTGTACAAGGCGGAGCAAAAAGCATCGTTTTTGAAAAACTCGACCCATTTCTGGACACTTTCTAGACACTGACCAATTAATCAATTTTAATTAATTTTTAGTCGTTTTTCCGTCCAATGACCATTCACGGAAAAAAACGACGTTTTCGTGTTTGCAGTGTTAACCAACAAACAAACATTAGCAAGCAATTCGACTCAAGGCAGCTAGTGAGCCCCAGCGGCCGGTGTCAGACAGCCGAGAAAAAGCCAGAGATGTGTTTCCCTTTCAGTTGTACTTTTTCAACATATTTCAATAGCAAAACAATATATTTCATGCATAACAAGAATATTTGTTCTTCTTGAAGAAAAAGGACCATGACCTACTACTCTTTGACACATACATGTACATGTTCACCACGGATAACACAGTGGGTCTCACATGCTCCTTAACTCCGACTTTTTCAGGCAACGGTGTAATGGCACTTTCCGGCAATGTGATCAGTCCCAGACATGCCCATAAACACACACATAATGGCAACCGCTCTTTGATCCCCGAGCGGGTCTTTACGTATAGCCTATTCTCGAATAAATTTGGGTGCATGTTACAATTTGCTACGTAGCAGATTATGGGAAGGAGTGCTTGACATTATTTATAGAATGGAGCGTTAGCATTAGTGGCAAATGAAACACCAGTGGCCTAACACCTCTGTCCATGTAGAAACTGTTGATACCAAATGGGCTTTAATGATTCTGTTAAACTTCATATATCATACCGGAAGTAGTATTGTCCTTTACATAAGCCGAAACGTGGATCAACCATGACACAACTAGCTATTAAAACTTTTAAAAAGGGGCATTCCTGCCTCAAACATTCAAAGGAACTAAATGTGCTCGAAACATTCAAAGCGACGTACACGCACGAATTGTTGTAAACTTGCAGTGATGGATGACATGAATGCATGCTTACTTACGATGATCACATCATGTTTATGTTTTGAGAGTTTGGCATGTAGCTTTCGTTTGGTTATTAGTGACAATGCCATAGAGAGGTTGATATTTGTCAGGACATTTTGTTCATAATCTATATAGTGTCTAATTTGAATAACATATATATCCATGATTATACATCAGGAAAGTCCTGTTCGCTTGATTGTCCGGGTTTTCAGTGTGGGGCCCTGTAGATGAATCCTTCACTCATTTCATGGCCATCAACACGACTGTCGAATCAAGTCTAATCTGTGTGCATGACAGGGATCAAATCCTGGACACGGATAGCTATGTTCTGAACTCACAGAAGGTGTCGTTAAAAGGGACAGCGATGTTATTGAGGAAACAAACAAGCCATTTGTATGAAGACGTACTATCAAACGTCCGCTGATATTAGTTCCTTAACCACGGCAACAATAGTGTTGGTTCCACAGAACTATCTCCACGTGATTGTAGAATATATATAACGCCTACACTGTTTGAGAATAATTGGGCGTGAAATGGTACCCTCGAGCGTTCATGTACCCTGATGAATGTACCCTGTTAACTATAATGTCGAGTAGATAGGTAAATAGCATTTTCTTCTAAATAGGAAAAATCAATTCTGATACCTTTTAACCCCGTGAGATTAAACCTGGCGATACACGAATAAGTGAGATATATTAATGACAATGTGAGAAGAATAGGTACTTAGAAACTAAGCTTGAGTTGACACTGTTTTACGTAGATAAAGCCGAGTCAGTTTATGAAAGCAGTATCTATGGTAAATGATAATTCAAATGAATGTAGTTATCTGCTAGATACTTGTTGTAGGGAATGACATTTAAGGCAATATTTCTGTACGCACTCATTTATTCAACAACAGCAGCTGTAAATCACATTTTTCAATGTCATAATTCCGACTGACCGCAGACAGACGGAAAACTGTCACAAATGTCATATTATCGAAATCATCATTCAAACAGTTTGGCTGACAATTCAACATTGACAACATATTGTGTTTGACCGACTGTCTTGACTGTACAAACCTGACCGACAGACCGACCGTCATAATGTTCACTGATTTACAAAGTTGACTGTGGCTCAGACTGGTACATTGTCTGTGACTGAGACTGCTACATAGACTGTAATAAAATTAAAAAAACCTAATAAGTATAAAGTTCAAACCAAATTTAATTAATCTACAAAAGAAATGATAACTAAATCTGAAAATAGCACGAAAATATCAAATTGTTAACCCATAATGCAGACAACATTGTTTACATAGTATAGAACATTGTGGGATTTTCCGGATTTTAAGCAGTTACAACGAGCGAAATCTTTCGCCGATAAAATGTACAAAATGTACTGCTTGCCAACATGTAATCTGCAGAAAAATATATATTGGCTATATGTAAAGCATTCTCCATTCTTATCCACGAAATTTTGGTACCTTAAATCGCCACATAAATCAAAGTTTGTCGATAACCGCAGCTATCAACAGAAACGTGGTTTCCAAAATAGCGGAAAAAATCCTAAACGGCACAAACCCAAACCGAGAAATGAAAACTTGGTGAAAAGGCCGACCCAAACCCCAAACCCAGTCATTCAAACTTGGTAAAACGGCCTTGAAATACAATTCCCAACATCACTGACATACTATTTACAATCTGTACAATATTGCTTGGAATGGAAACAATATGCGTGGAATATACAGAAACAGTTGTCCACACATCAATACAGAAAATATTGACATTTTAAGAATTTACACTTCTACGTCCTTTTAATCTCTGTCCAGAAACGAGTATGTGTTTGGACATAGTACATGTTTACTCTCGCAAACATCGATTCTTTGACATTGTACCGTGGATAGATGAAATCATACAGAACTTATACGAACACGTGAGATAGATTAATGACAACGTAACGAGAAAAGGTATGTAGACTAAACTTGAGTTGATACTGCTTGATACGGATACAACCACACGAAGTTAATTAATCATTGATATAATTAAATCATAAGTATAAGAGTTTTGTAAACAATACATGCGTCGGACATCAACATGTGTGTACCGGACATTAACATAAATGTATGGGCCATCAACATACATGTCGGACATCAACATGTATGTACCGAACATTAACAGGCATGTCTTGGAATTCAACCAGCATGAAAGAATGTCAACAATTATATCTCGTGAATCAACGATGCATGCTACGACAGTCAAAAGAAAGCCAGGCCATTACCATACCAGTGTTCCAAGGCCTATGTTCGAGCGTTCCTCCATTGAGGCATTATCGTGTCCCACATTAATTATGATTTAATAGAACAATGACATTTTTTCAGCAAAATTGACCCCTTTATGGATCGTATCATCATGTCTCACACAGCGTTTCTTTATTGTCGAGCCCATGTGTCCGGTATTGACCTGAGGGGACATGTATAACTGTGGTTACCGTTCGGTTGAAAACTACATTTTATGAAGAAAGAAAGATGGTATAAACCTGGCAATACAGTAATACACTCAGGTTGACACACTCAGGCGCAGGAACTTGGACAGCCCTATTCACAGTTAATTGTATTTGGTTAGTTTTAGATATTTTAATTGATATCAGGTTTGCTGCTTAAAACTGGATAAGAAGACTGTAGTTTGAGGCACGTGTATAAAATTTGTCTGGACTGCCAATTAGCCGACTCTAGTCTCGGTTAAACTGGTAGGTCGGAAACGTTAACCAAGGTTCAGACCACGATTAACACTGGGAAGGTTCTCGGCGTGGGGAAGAACTCTGACCTGTAAGTTGTGTAACCTTATTATGTAATAATGTGTGAATTTGTACTGCGCCAAATACTTCCATAAGCCCTCACCTTATTACCCCGTTCAATGGATACGCGCGTCCTCAATTTGCATTCCCAGCTCCCTGGGGAGGAGAATAGAACTTAAGTTGACGTGGCTAGAAACTTACCTTATGCAACTAGGTCACTCATACACCCTTGGGACATTATTAAACATTCTTGGCATCATTTACATTTTCTTTTCATTTCGCCCTTGGTAATAAGCCCTGTTATTCCAATAATGTATTCGCATAATTATAGATTACAATATATAACAGTTTTCTTTATCTATAAATACCCAAATCACCGTTTTCAATCCAACACGTAAGATGCGATCGAGTAGTAGAATATACGTAAATAACAACTGTATTACAGCCAAACAACTAGTATCAGAGGAGTAGTGGCATCAGGGATATATGTTATTTTGACGGCCAATATACATACATCATAGATATAGTGAGGATATTTCCCCAATTCTTTTCAAATAAATAATTTTATTATTTCTTCAGTATAATAATAAAATTCAATTATCAACTGTCGGTTTTATTCTATAGGGAAAGGGAGGTTACTCTGTCTGATTCATGTGCAGGTGTCACGTGTTAATCCTTTCCGTTCATGTTGCGCTATAGACAGCAACAACAATTTTTGCTCGCTCTGCACATTAAGTATTCTATCAAGAGTAACAGCTTGCCAGCTCGCTATGCCACGGAAAAAGGGTGTCCCAAGATCCTTAGGGTCGACAGGCAGGGCATTTGTTCAGACTTAGAGGGTCTGTCGGCCAAGCAGACAAGGATTGCGCCCTCCAGTTTCGTTTCAACTACAGGCGAGTTATCCCCCTTAGTTGATGATTCGCGTAGCAGGTCTGACAGCAGCATAACTATTACAAGTGGTAGGTCTAGTAATACTGATAGTAGTACAGCTACAGTTTCCACCCAGTAAGCGATAGGCCTATTTAGCTTTATAGCGGCGACAGGGGTACGGTTGCCATAGTTGCTATGGCAACCGGCATTAGTCAGTCACAGGGGCTTGGTGTGCATAATTTCTCACAGTTTATTGCTCCTCAGCCTATCGTTCTCTCCTAAGATAACTCAGGTTCCAATATACCTCAAGATATCAAGGAGAAAAATGAGTATGTGGAATTAGGGATCTTAACTAAAGGGCTCAGACAGGAGACCTATGACAACAAACCATGACTCATGGGCCTCAATGCACAAGGGGGTATTGGGGTTATAAGGCGCAATTATCGCAGAATCAACACAATTGAGGAATGGACAGATGCATTCTTGATATTTGCCAGCAATAATCTGGAGAAATTTGGGGGCAAAACACAGCACATGCTCAAATACATGAATTGTGTACGCATGGAAGCTACAAGGATGAAGGGTGATGGTAGGCGTTCCTATGATCAGCAGTTTCGACTTCGCCATGCTCACAATCCTCACAAACCATGGTCTGTCATCAAAAATGAACACTGGCTTATGTTTGCAACCCCATCGTCAAGTGTTAGTATCAATCCATACTACAAGCAAGGTCAAGGCCAAGGCCAAGATGTTAAGCCCAACATGCAGACAAAACGCCAGCTTCCATGCTATGACTTCAATTTGAAGAAATGTAGCCGTAGTGCGTGCAGATATGCACATGTGTGTACCAGTTGCAGTAAGCCTCACCCTTCCCGCCTTTGTAAGAATTTGTCAAAGTTGGCACATGTAAACCCCCCAAATGGGAAAGCAACCTGTCAATCACCAGTCAAACTGGAATATTTATCAGCTTTGTTAAAAGAAATACCCAGACCGAGACACGGCTGAATTCCTATGGCGTTTTTTTTTGTCTTTGTTTTAGTTTGAATTATACAGGTCCAAGGGAATTATTTTATTCCCATAACTTGAAATCATGTACAGAACTACCAGAAGTAGTCAGGCAGAAATTACAGAAAGAAATTACATCAGGTAGGATGGCAGGGCCATTTAGTTTCCCACCACTTCCAAACTTAAGGGTGTCGCCAATTGGGCTCGTCCCAAAGAAAGAACCAGGAGAATAGCGGTTAATTCACAATTTGTCATACCCAGAGGGTACATCAGTCAATGATTATATTGCTGATGAGTATGCCTCAGTTTTTTATACAAGTTTTGACGAAGCAGCGGACTTAGTCCACCAATTTGGCAAAGGGGCAATGTTAGCAAAAGCAGACATTAAAAGTGCATTTCGATTGTGTCCAATCAATCAGCAGGATTTTGATCTCTTAGGTATATTTTTCCAGGATAACTTTTATGTAGATATGTGCCTCCCAATCGGATGCCGCACCAACTGTGCAGTGTTTGAAAAAGTAGCAAGTTTTATACACTGGGCACTCAATGCAGGGGCATTACTTCACTATTTGGATGACTTTCTTTTTGGTAGTTCACCTAACCCTAATCATTGCCAAGGCGATCTTGTCACCTTTATGTTGCTATGTCAGAAGTTGGGAGTTCCTATTGCTAGTGAGAAGACAGTACTTCCATGTACTTGTTTGACATTCCTTGGAATTGAAATTGATACAGTAACAATGGAATTGAGAATACAGACAGACAAAATCAATCAATGTAAAAACTTTCATCACGGGTTTGCAGATCGTAATAAAGTGAAAATGAGGGAAATGCAGTCACTTATAGGTTTGTTGAACTTTATCTGCCAAGCAATCCAAATGGGACGCCCATTTTCAAGGCGATTTATAGATTCAACAAGAAATATAAAGAGAGCATATCATCATATCAGGCTGACTAGAGGGATGAAGGAAGATATTAATACATGGCTGGATTTTTTAAGCTGTCACAATGGTCTTACAGTGTTCCCAGACCAATACTGGATGTCAAGTGACTCTCTACAGTTATTTTTCAGATAGTACGGGTAGAGAGCATTGTGGCTTTAGTTTGTACTTCTATGGCAGGTGGGCAGCTGGATTATGGCCCAAGGTATGGAGACTCCAAGGTTACACCTCAGACATCACATTCATGGAGTTTTTCCCAATATTTGTGGCAGTTCATATTTGGGGGGGAACATCTCACAAACAAGAAAGTGATATTTAATTCTGATAACCAGGCAGTAGTGCATATACTGAATAGGTTAACATCGTCATCACCGAGAGTAATGGTTTTAGTCCGTTTGTTTACTCTCAAGTGCTTGAAGCTTAACATAATCATGAAATCTCAATATATTCTAGGGATGCATAGCAGATATATTGAATTAATATTTGTTAAGTTTAGCATATTACCTTGTCAGGATGATAACCTGTAATTGTGTGAATCCTTTGCACTTCACATCTGACTTCCCTATCCAGGTATGGATCGTATCTAGCACTTCACTATCAAACTTGACAATCATCAAGAGAAATATTAAACACTCCATTTCGCGGCGCCATTTGTGACACGGAATGATAAACCATAGGAATTAACAACCAATTGCAGAAAGTACAAATGCTAGACTGGTGGTGGTTGTTCAAAATAACATTCAGTTGCTATATTTGATATTAATAATGCATCAGATCTACAGAAATCAAGAAATCCCATTTGTTCGTCCCTTTTTCACTGTTTAATATCAATGTAGGTATATTTCCTTTTTTGGGTGGAAGGTTGAAATTAATAAATGATTAAAGCTTTCTTTCGTGTCGACTTCCGGCATTGGCGCAAACTCTAGAATCCATTTTTTTTTGTCCACGACCGTGATACTACTGGAATGTGTTAACTTTCTGAAGAATGCGAAATTACCTGTGTTCAAATATGCAGAACTCATTTGAATCATTTGTCTTTTAAATACGTGAAATGTCAACTGATTAATATTCTTCGCTCATCGTGTTTTTTTCCATATGTTTATCCTATTTATCATTTCTATCTTATTGTATCCCCCAGTCTAAAAACAAAAACATCTAAATTGTTTTATCATTTTTGTGTGTAGAAATACATTAATTTTATTTCAACTGTTTCAATGTGTCAACTGTTCGACCAAAGCATAATTGGACGATGTATTATATTATGTATATATAACTGTACTAACACTCATTATAACAATACCGATTCATTCTGGGGTATTTGATTATATAAGGGATATCAATTCATTCGAACCAAGCCGTGCTCTGACTTTCGGAACGACACGCTGGCGGACAGATCACATTCTTAGTGTTACTGTCATTTTTGATGAAAGTAGGCCATTGTTTGACTGGAACCGGACTGGCAGGTATAACAAGATTAATCTTTTCGTTTTCGACAGTTACGTTACCAGAACACAGAGTGCTGATGTCACTAGAAAACTGTCACTTGGAGATGTGCTCATTGTACGCGGGGCGATATGCAACACGCTGGATCAACAACATTAAGAGCCCACAGTATCAACTTCAGAGTATAGTTCTTGTTTTGATTTCAAACATAGCTTATTGACATTGAAAGGAAAAATGGATTAGGCAAATGTTGTCCCACTTAAAACGCCCTCTCGATAAACATTAATGTGATACTGCTGTTGACACCAAACCAAACCAGAAACAGATTCCACAAAAGCTGAAAATAACATTTCATGAATTTGAAATTTGCAAACAATTTCTGCTTTATACGTAACATTCTCAGACAGAAATCAGTTTCCCTGAGTGTATCGCAATATTTCGAATTTGAGAAACCAATGGAGATTTCATTTTGCTATGCATACACCACGACCTCCAAGTTGTTGTAGTAACGTGTTGCAGAATCTGGACTCGGCAGCCCCTGTAAATAAAATCGACATATAAAATTTCCTTAACGATACAAAACCTATGTTAAAACATAGCTATTGTACAGTCCGATAATACCATAGTCATAAACTCACGATCAGTTACTTGCGCCTGGCAAGCTCTTCAAACTGATACCAATCTGTTGGTCATATAATCACAGATGACATCTTCATTGTTAGCAGCCTTCGTCAAAATACCGTGAAGAGC
This sequence comes from Haliotis rufescens, assembly GCF_023055435.1. Classification (NCBI taxonomy): domain Eukaryota; kingdom Metazoa; phylum Mollusca; class Gastropoda; order Lepetellida; family Haliotidae; genus Haliotis; species Haliotis rufescens. Next base: position 4,377,404 of record NW_025964068.1, read on the forward strand.
CTGCTGTCAACTGGCATCAAAATGTTGAAATCATCAGGGATGTTGTCGAAGCGTATGCCGAAAAATGAGCCCGTAGAGAAAATAAACTTGTTGAATGCCTGTTGAGTGGGTAAAGGCTGTACATTATATTAGGCATTGGAAGAAGGCACAAACAGAAACAAATATGAAAAACAGTAATTTACGTATGTGACAGATCCAGTTTATCATCAAAGTGTATGCATCTCGTAACATTCTTTTGTGTATCTACGCTTTTCCAGAAGAAGTCCACACCAATAACCCATGCAAAGACAGTAATAATGTAGCATAATTACCTCAGACCAACGTCCTCGAAAAAGACCACTTGACGTGCGTTTCGAAACACCTGGACCCCTCTAAAAGACATCGCTCTGCACCTTTTCTGAGGTCTCCCTAAAAGTTAATCCCCAGATTTCTGCTCCATACACTAAAATTGGTAATATCTTATATTGTCTGAACAGCATGAAAAGGTAAATTTTGATACTCCTCAATCGTCTATGAATGGGAATGCTATCCTTTCTCACTTGAATAGAAGGAGTTTCACAAGCTTTTGACCACACTATCCTGGATGTAAAAATAATAGCTAGGTATTTATAATAGGTTACAGTTTTCATTTCTACTCCTGAATAAAACCACTTTCTACACTGCGTAAGTAACCACCGTTTCTAAAAGCAATTATTATAGACTAATTCATATTCATCTCTGGACCCCATGTCTGACAAAAGTCTAACTTCCTTCGTAAACCAATTACTGAATCATCCACCACCACAGCCATGTCATTTGCAAATAAACATTGCAAAATTTCCTCTAGATCCTCAAAACTAATTATGTCTCTTAATCCACTTTGCTTAACCTCCGAAACTAATTCGTATCTCAGTTCTACCATCCCCACTTTTCACACAAGGCCTAATTTTAGGCCACATTATTAAGAACATTAAATATCTTCCCACAAATATCTTCTTATCCAAAAACACATAATTTCTTTTGCCTACTCACTAAATCAAAAGCCTTACGAAAATCAATAAATGCAACAAAGAATACTATTGGCAAAGGGACTGTAAGATAAAAATGTTATCTATTGTTGAATATTTTTTCCTGAATCCAGCCTGCGATTCGTGAATAAGCATATTTACTTCCACCCAAGTTCTTATTCTTCCCTCCAAAACAGATGTAAAGTCCTTCCCCAAAGTATTAAGAGAGAGATACCACGGTCATTATTCGGGTCCATTTACAATCTTTCAAGGCATTGACAGTCTACATAATTTCAGGATGTGTAATGGGGTCTGATAATAAACTTGCATTATTACAATCAACCTACTCTTCATGATCACGATTTCTGATAAAGTCCGAAAAAGAGCCATCAAAAGAAGATTGCTGAACACCCCTGTCAGGATTTAGCAGAGTTTTTGACAATCATACCAACACCAAGAGATATAGATAGTTGGTGACCACTACAACGTAATAAAGATTTAATTTTACGCAATCTTTTTTTCAGTTTATCAGAAATAGCCGCTTTAAGAGCTTCAATAATATTTTCCTTATATTGCTGCTTTGTACAATGCCTTTTTGTACTCCAAATAGCGCTTTTCAATTAAACTCTGACTTATATCTGCACATACAATTGAAAAAATAATATGTTCTATCAAATATATCGTCAGCGAATAGCCATTTCTGTTTGTTTTATTTTGAGCCACATCTAACATGGGTGTACACGTTCTTGTGCCCAGTAGACAAGTGGAGTGTCGTTTTGCTTCTGTTTGGGCCATAACTTCCCGCTTCTAAGCGACGTAACCAGTTTCACTGTATTGTGTCATTGACTCGTAACACAAGGTTAGACAAGCAAACGTATATACCAAACGCTCCATTAGCGCATTTCCGAGAAGACGCGATAAACACTTCACAGAGAAAGATACCATGTTCCACGGTGTGAATATTGTAAATTCAGAGCGGCTTTACCGAAACGAAGAATATGAGTTCTTAGTACTCAACTTGCATTTGAGAATGCACAAACTGTCTACACTTTTCTCATGAATGGAATAATATAGTGGTTTGGTGGTGACAGACCACGAATAATGCGCCATAGTGACGTTTCTGTGCCGGATGAGTGGTGTTGCCTCAGACCACAAGGCTCCAGATAACCATGTTGTGAAACAACACATATGTTCAATAGTTGCAACGCCCTCTTGATGCAAGGCATCAGTAAGTGTCTTGTATAATAGGCGACCGGATAATGTCACACTGTGGCCCGCAGCCATAGCAATATCTCTGAACGTGAAAGATGATATGTTCGTGAAAATAAACAAACCTGACATGCATGGGAAAGGTTTATCGAAGAGTTCATGTGATTCTGTGCCATAAACTACTTATCGCGAAAATATCTTTACACTACAAACATACCCCCAAGAGTTAAAGGTTTTGCAAGAGAAGACTACAGACCCGTTCTTCGAAAAATGTTCGAAATACACCGGCTCTTTCATTCAAAAGAGATACAATGACTTTTTATTCTTAAATCAATAAATGGAGACATGTACTGTGCATTTCTTAAAGCACATTGGGGTGCTCCGTTTTCCACGTTTTCATAAGGTGCTTTAATGGCAAAGTTTGCTTGTCTTGTAATTCTATCAGTTAAGAATTCTATCAGATGAAGTCTCATCAAAAGAAACATACTCAATATACCTTTTAGTTGATACAGCATGTAAAATAAATGACAATAAAACACTTATAATTTGCGTCGAGTATCAAACAATTATAAATGATTTTGAAATAGATTAGTCACTCAATAGATTGAATATGTCCCGACGGGGTGTTTTCAATTGCTTGCATTTAATGGGAATCTTATGCTGATATCCTGATATATTTGGCAATTAATATAAAAACGCTTTAACTGCCTTGCAGCTGCTTGGTAAAACGTACATGTTTGAAAAAAAACCCACCTTATATCAACATCATATATATCCATTTTAAAGAATTATGATATCGGTTCTTCATGCAGAAATACGGCTAAGACCATGATGACATTCTCTTTGACGTGTGGTCTCTCTGATGTCACGTGCACGATGCACGTGCACCTCTGCCCACAATGGTCCTCATATGCTCCTAAACTCTGGCCTATATTTGTAGCGATCTAATGAAACCTTCGGGCCATTAGCCATGTAGAACATGCCATTATTCAGAAGGATGAGTGATTAATAAAATACCAAATGACAAATCTAAATGCCCAGGTGGGAACGAAAGTAAGTAAGTGTACTACTATTGTGGCAAATTAACTAAACTGATATAACAAATTTGATTTGTTTCCGGAATGGTTGCTGCATTATCATTCACGCAGTTGTATCGTCCTTTGCGTAACCCACACGTATATCAACCGTTACATAAATATTGAAATATTCTTATAAACATTATATTAATTCTCCCTTTACCATCTGATTACAATCTTCATGTAAAACTGGTATTCCCTAACCTTTTCTCATATACACAGAGAACCTACATGGGATGGACACAATGAAAGAGACCTACAATCACGCATCATTAGTTTGTGTCTACTAGCAACGATGCATGGCTTGATTGTATGCATGCTTAAAATTATGCCAGGTCAACACACGAGTTATGGTGAAGTAGCTTTCGACGGGACGTGAGAGAAAAAAATCACTGACATAACTGACACTGGTCCCTAATCCTCGTCAACAGTGTTCTTTATATATAGAATGGCTCTATGCTATTGCAGAATATGTACACCGCCCACGCTGTCTGGGAGTGTGAAATGGCATCCTGGATGTATCTTGGTGAAAGGGAATTGTTAAGTATAACATAGCGTGGATACGTAAATAACATTTGCTTCTACCTTGATAAAATCAATTCTGGTACCTTTTACCTGGGCGAGATAAAACGAGGCGATGTGGGAACAAGTGAGATATATTAATGACAGCGTGACGAAAATAGGTACTGTACTAAATGTACTAAACTTGAGCTGATGCCGCATTGCACAGTAAAAACTGCGTCAGGTTATGTCATTCGTCTTTAAGATGATTACTGTACAGATAATAAATTCAAACTCAGGAATGAAAATGAAAAAATATCTTCTCACAAAATAAGAATAACAACGTTTGCTCCAAATGCTTTTTATCGTCTGAAAAGCCATGATTTGTTTTTTCAAAGTACGTGTACATTCTCGCTGAATATAAAAATGATTTTAATCGATGCATCAACCTCGTAACGGAAGTTACTGGGTTGGAATATCATAGACCATGTAAACGTAATCGCTTCAAGTATACACGTCATAAAAAACCCGGATATGCATGCTGTGGGATAGTATTGACATGTGACAGAAATCATTAATTGACATACATTTATCGTTCAGCTACATGCATCTGCATGTCCAACGGGTTTATGGAATGGGTAAACATGATGTCAAAGAAACGGCCCACAGTATTATTGGTTGGTTGGTTGGTTGGTTGTTTAACGCCGCACTCAGCAATATTCCAGCTATATGACGGCGGTGTGTAAATAATCGAGTCTGGACCAGACAATCCAGTGATTGACATCATGAGCATCGATCCACGTAATTGGGATCGATGACATGCATCAACCAAGTCAGCGAGCCTGACCACCCGATCCCGTTAGTCGCCTTTTACGAGAAGCATAGTCGCCTTTTACAGCAAGCATGCGTTGGTGAAGACCTACTCTAGCCCGGATCTTCACGGGACCCATTTTGTGACATTGTTATATCAATAAAGTTGCAAGTAGGAGATACTGAATTTCGAATAAATAAATAAATAAATAAATATACATAATAAATGGGTTTTACGAAACGACGAGTATCCAATTGAAGACAGTTTGAGCCCTCTTATTCATTAATTACATCGCATGAAACACAATACTGTGTACATACAAGTGACGTTCACGGCCGTCTGGTGCGTCATTAGTTAGATCCGTTGATCCAGTTGGGGAGCCCGCGACCATGGACATGATGCTGACTGACCAGGGGGTGTAGGTGGGATGAACCTAGGACTCGAGCCAACGCCCAGAGATCCTGACACCGTCCATTATTAACAGAAGATGTAATATCGTTCAAAGGATCTCATGTGCCCTCAGCATGTTCAATAAACACCCACTGCATTGTGTAGTATCACATTTGCCATTTGCCCCACGCCTTAAAACAGCATCAGACGGGTAGAACCCGGGTCGTATAATATTAATCTATCTACATCTCAAGCTTCCCTACCCGAACATCCCTATGCCCATTGATAGTCTGTCCCAAACAGATTATACGGATTACATGGATACATTGAGAAACCACTCATGCATGGTCAGACAACCCAGGCACAATGAAGCTCTGAAAATTCGACCACCCGGGTTGTAACCCATAAGACAGGGCTGACTCCACAACTTATCCCCTTCCTGTTAGAATAGAATTATTCAGGCAGAACAACACCAACTTGTGGAGTGCATATTTATACGTTTACTAATTCAGCACTATATTACCTTTATATTATCTTAAATATTGACATACAGTGACATAAAACATGCTTGTACACCATGTGTTCTACTATATATTCAACATTAAATTATATTACATTATCTCAAATAGCAACCAAATAGTTACATACAACATTTGTGTCTCTGTCAACCAAGTTTCAGCAGATGATCAATAACATCCAGGTACTGCATTGGTGTCTTTGTTCCCTGTTTGAGCTGGTCTTTTAGCCGTTTAATGCGTTTTTCCTCTTCTTTCTATCTAAACTGTGACCCAAGCTGTCGGCACCTACTCCTTACTAGAAGTAAACTGGATTACTCCATAACAACAGTAGGTATATATTGTCTCCCTTGATCACCATAACCTCTGTGTGGCAACTGGCACAATCGGAGATTATTATATTTGGAGGAGGCGTAGGTAAAATATCTAAATTATCTTTTCAATTTGATTCTAAACCAATTGAAATTGTAGAAAATTATACGTATCTAGGTATCAACTTTCATCGCAATAGGAGATTTAATACCGCAATAAACGCTTTACTGTCCAGCTCTAAAAAGGCCATGTTTGCACTCCTGAAAAAAATCAAGAAACCTCAATCTAGCACTTGATACTATAATCCAATTGTTTGATATCTGTATACTACCTATAGCCTTGTATGGATGTGAAATATGGGGTTGTGAAAATGTTATAAACATTGAAAAATTTCACCTTAAATTTCTAAAGTTTGCTACTGGGTTGCGATCATCAACTCCTAACTTTATGGTTTACGGTGAACTAAAAGAATGATCTCATTTTGGTATAATTTAGAAACCATATCTTCTCCTTTCAAGTTGTCATCACGTATCCTTAAACTGTTCAAATAAGATCACACCCTCAACATTAGTAACAGTAACGTATGGATATCACACATAAAAAGTATTTTAAACAGTTGTGGCTTGACCTATGTATTTGATAATCCTGGTTACGTTTGTAAACAGTGGCTTGTCTCAATGGTGGAAACAGCACTTAAAGATCATTTTATACAACAATGGAGGGATGATATAGATAAAAGTTCAAAAGGTAATTAATATAAATTGTTCAAAGATCTACCGTCGTTTGAAAAATACCTCCTGCTACCTGATTATTTCTCACGACTTATTATGTCATTTCGGACATCGAATTATTATTTACCTGTAGAGACAGGCCGCTGGAAAAATATACCCAGAATCAATAGAAATTGTAACCTATCTAGCTCACCGGCGATAGGCGACGAGTTTCATTATTTATTTAAATGCTCCTTTTTTGATAACATGAGATCACATTATATTCCAATTTATCTTTGTAAATGGCCGAATCTCGCAAAGTTCAAAGTTTTGTTTACCTCAAATAATTGCTTAATCGTGAAAAATATCTCCAGATTTATGAGAATAATTAATAATGCTGTCAGAAGATGAGTACAACACTATAATCTACAATTTACCAAGTGATCACTACAATTTCTTGTTTATGTTATAACTTTATATGTATTGTTCCTGTACCACCTGTGGTGGTTTGTTGGAATAAAATATTGAGTGATTGATTGATTGATTGATTGATTGACAAAGGGCGTGTGTAACTAATGGGAGGGAAGCCATTATGCAGTGATAACATTGTTCTGACATATTTCATTAGCATATTTGTCGTTATGTTTTTCGAGATGAACACGATTCTCCCATAGGATATTTAGTGCACTTTCAAAGCCATTAACGAAAGTGAGCGGTAGAAACACGAGAGCAACAAGGAAGCACTACATCAATGTCATCGCCCACAGATCACCTCCTATCACAGCAGCACACTCGACACGTTCTCCAACACCTCCACAACAATGTGGTGGCGATGAAAGAAATCATCAACGATAAATAACGTCACAACTGCGCAATCAGATTAGGGGGAATTACAGCTATTTATAGCCCAACAGGAAGCGGACTGTCAGTGTGTGTAAATGGTGGTGTAAAAATAGATATCAGAATTGTACCGTGCAGACAGGTCAGGCTTCCCATTTGACAAGTATTCGTCGATGATGGTCACTGAGCATTTAACATGTGTGAGACAATTGATTTCCAAGGTGTTCCATGTTTAAATGTTTTGCAGCTGGAAAATACGATTTACATTGTGATGAGTGACAACATATAACCGTTCTTCTGTACATCAGAGAAAAATAAATTTGCCAGCTGTACCTTGATATAAAAAAAGGATGCTCTTATATGTATAGTAAACACAAATTCATGTGATATGATTCCCTGCTCTGTTTTTGTTTTGATTCAAATAGCTGTGTATAGGAGCTTTATCCATGATCCGCTCATTCACAGTGTACATGCCTTCATAGAACAAAAGTAGCTCTTTGAATGCAAGATCTCTAGGTATAGGCATATACATGTACAGAAGATAGCATGAATAATAATGCATTCTCAAAGGACGAGGCCCTTGAATATCTGGGTTAGAATAAAGTCTTTGATACGCATTTTAAAGTTGGGAGAACGTGAATACATGGCACTTTTTTATTGGTTTTATTCTTTGTACGACGTTTCAGAGTCCCTTCTTGCGTCGTACAAAGAATAAAAGAAGTTACTATAGATAAAAAAGTGTCATGTATTCGGGTTAGTAAAGGTCTACAGCAACCCAGGCTTGCTGTAACAGGCGACTGTGCTTGTCGTAAAGAGATCAGGCGGTCATGCTCGCCGACTTGGTTGATGCATGTCAACGTATCCAAATTGCGTGGATCGATGCTCATGATATCATTCACAGGACGGTTAGGTCCAGACACAATTATTTACAGACCGCCGCCATATAGTTGGATTATTGATGAGCGCGACGTTAAAAAACAACAAAACAAAGAAAAAAAGAGACATGACTTTTGTGTGTATATTTTTTAGCAGCATTTTATGACAGCGGCCTGTAAATAATCGAATCTGGGAAAGACACACATTGGTTGATAAGATAAGCGAAGACGTCGAGGTACGATGTGGCAGTCGAGGAAGACATCAAGCCTGACCATCGATCCATTTAGTCTAATCTAGCCAGAATTCAGCATAAAGAGATTTGAAACGCGTTGTGTCCACAGTTAACATAGTTGTATGAATAAGTATATGATATGCGTATGCAATGTGTACTAGGTAATATGTACCTACAACCTATAGATGAGTTCAACGAAATGATTTCGCTGGCGTCTTGATCAAATATACTTGTATTCTGAAATGTTTGTTGCGTGATAAAGGGCCCCGACTGTGATGCGATGCAAGCATTTGTTTCGGGCGTCATGATGGATTGAGGAATATGTCGTACTTGTACAGGCAGGGCAGCACTTCCAACGGTGCCGTTACCAATGTACATTCCACTGCATCGAAAACAATTTGTTTTTATTCCTAACCACCATATTATCGGAAGAAACACTTGGATTCACAACTCGTTGTCGTGTCTGTACTCACAAGAAAGGAAATATTTTTTTGGTTTGCTAATTTAGTGGTTTTATCTTAACTTAAATATCTCACCTAATTTGTTCGCAGGATATGTATTACTTCTGGTGTCATTTCATGCAATGTATGCGCAACATGCAACAATGTATGTTTCAACATTGAAGACTGGTGAAATTGGCTTTTATATTCTGCTCCACACATATTTTTTTATAAAGCATCTTTTATTACATTCTTCACGTATGAATTCTACCGATAGCTAGAAATTGCCACCAGTACTGGACGCAGATGGCCTTTGATAACTATTATTCTCTTTTTTATTTGCTTGACGCACAAAAACGATTTCCAGACAGCAACTGGCACCACTCAAATTATCATTATCAATTGTCATTTCGACATATATTTTTGCATGTTAATCTTTTTGTCTAAGCCGTATAGCAATATTAATGATTGCAGGTGTGCCCTAAGATCTTCCCAATAGCAGACAGAGGAATGTTTGTCGCTTAACAGGCTGTTGAAACTAATATGTTTGTTAACGTGAATAACAACACACAACACTGAACGTAAACTGTTTACTTTCGGCAGGATTAAAGCATCGCGCCTGTGCAGAGATTCTTGTGTTAATGGTTATGACTTAAACTACAAGAAACATCGTTAGGTTGAGAAGTTGTCCAAACTCTGGACAATAATTGCATATAGCAGTCGGCACTTGTTAGAGTTGATATATCATTGTATTACATATACTGAGCCGGCATTTAGCTGATCTAAAACAAAGGTGGTATATTAATCGCAAATGATTATCCCTTTGACGTGTTTAAAGTGATGAGTTGTTCCATGTACATGTACTTCAGATATGTGGCCTACTAGTCCTGCATGGCTACAATTGTGTGTCCTTGTGACACCTGTCGTATATTGCACATCGCCGCGCTGTCGCGATCACATTTGGCGGAATCTGTTCATTTTTTCTGTATTTCTGCCAGTCGTATTGCGGCAAACAATTTATTGTTTGATGTGTGTGTATGGTTCTCCGACTCGTTCAGCAATATTCAAAGCATATCAAAGCGGCCTGTAAATATTCAACCCTTGGCCACACAAACCAGTGGTCATTATAAGCAACGTCCCACCCCGTCGGGTAAAATCGCAATGTCTGTTTACCTCCCCGTAATTTTTCCCCGGATTTGTCTGATCCAGACTCAAGTAAATACACGACTTTGACTGACCGTAATGTCTTCTTTGAATCCAGACACTTCATATCTTAACCAAGCTTTCATAAAATTACAAGTGCTGTGACGTTTCGTTATAGTTAATACCTACTTGGTGATGATATCAGGAACAGTGCAACTCTAGTTACACTCATCATCGGATTTATGTTTGAGGCAAACACATGGATCTCTTTGTAGACATAATGCGATAGTTGATAGGTGAGTGGGTGAATGTGAACAGTATTTCAGCTATATCGTGGTGTGTCGACGGGATATCGGAGGAGAGTCCAAAGTGACGAAGATGTACTACTTTGTTGAAACCCACAGGCACGGCCATGAAGCTGACAGAATTAAGACGATAACACAGACTTTCACGCAGAGAAATAGTCAGGAGTTATTTGCACAATTGTTGATGATATTTTAACATGGAAAAAACGTACCTCTTGGCGCGACTGACCACCGCAGTGTAAACTTGACCAACATGTACGTAAACTTTTCAACCTTCCACTTCTCTAAATCAACATATGTCACAACCACACACCAATAACGTTATAATTGTATAAATAAATATTTTAAAAGCATCTTTTGTGGTATCGTGTTAGGAAAGTGTGTTCAGTTTAGCACCTCCTTAAACAGTGTTTCAGATAAATCACGGCTTACATGGCAGCTTGATGCAGGAGGAAATCCAAAAGTGTTTTAGATCTTTGATGTGTACCACTCTATATAATATGCCGTTCCCGGTGACTGAAAAAACAAATAATTCACTCCCTTATGAAATTCACCTTCTGATAACAGAGAAATCATATGAATAGATATATAATAGATCAACTCGATATGTGAAATATTAATCACGCTCATCAAGGATGTGACATCAGTTTTCAAACGTGTGGTCCGTTTTGTATTGCAAAACGATATATTTTAGGTCCGCTTGCTGCAGTTGATAATGTAATTTCCTCCAATAAACCTGACTCTAGGCGAATTTAGCAAGTATTTGAAAAAATCGAATTCATATCTTTTTTATCCTTCCGAAATACTACATATCAAGTGTTATACTGAATTACCGTTACAAGAGATGTGAAATTCCCCCTGAAACTGCCGGCGAAACAAAGTATACACTCATGTTTGATTGTGGGCCCTTGATACGGTAATCATAGTTGTGTTTTGAACCTTAAGTTCGCAGTGTTTCGGCGACTGTTTCAGCCTAGTAACGTTTTGATAACGGTTGTGAAGTTTTAATTTTAAATGTACACTTTATATGCCGGTGTCCCGGTATAAACTCTCCCCCGTACAAATTCTCCCCCCGGAGATTTTATACCGGTACAGATTCTCCCCCGGAGAATCTGTTCTGAAATAAAATCTCCCCCGGGCGGATATGTTTCGCGCCCCCCTCAGTATAAAGTCTCCCCCCTGATTATTCGGTTTGTTGCAATGTCTTTAAGTACTCTATTCTTTAAATAGTTATCTTTAATGTAAGGAGGGTTACTTTAAAAAATAGATTATGAAATATGGTCATTATGAGTTGATATTTCAGCATATTTTATTTGGTAACTGTACCTTCCATCCTAAAATAATTATAAGACATATATCATAACAAACAAATTTGAATGAAATGACTTAATGTAACAAATACGTGTACGGTTACTGTTGTAACTGAATTCAGAAATCTTATTAATCCTCGCAAACATCCTCGCCTCCAGCTCAGGCTGTCCGTTATACTCTGATTTTAGATCTAAAATATATTCCTTAATACAGGCTACGATATGAAAATGGTATCAGTGTAATATCAGTGGCTAGAATATCATGGTGCAAGCAGGTTTCTGTTAAACATACAACATCATAACTATCTAATTCAGCACTGATAAAATCTACTTTGTCTTTAAGACTGCGTACGTTTAGATATATAATCTTTAAATCTGGACTATGCAAAGGTCCTTGATTCGGATGGATATCACCGCAGCAGAAGAGAAAAAGTAAAACTAAGAATGATAATCGGAAATTATATAAGCAAAGTAACCCAAAATATAGAGAAATGTGTATCATCTTCCCGAAATGATTAGCATGTAGAATAGATTCAAAAACACCCACTATCAGCCTGTATTGAACAACATCAACCGGCATCGACAAAGCAAAGTTATCATGTAATTGTTACAATCGGGCTGGCGGTGAGTCTGAGAAGGGATTCATACGTTATATACAACTTGAAAAAATATGATTATGAAAAACGAAAGGAAAAGTGCCACACCCACCCAACCCCTCCTCCCACACCCGAAAAGAAAAAAACCCCGCAAAATCAATAAAATTAAAAATCAACAAATAAAAACAAACAACCACACACACACAAGTAACTAAATGTATATTTAGATAAATATATAACCCAGAAAAAATAAAGGAGAGAAAAAAATAAATAAAAAATACATATACAAATAAACATTAAAACCTAGAGGAATATGAAAATGTGTAATGCTAAAGCACGAAGACACGATAAACTGTACCAACATTACAATGTTCCCCGTTATGCATGCTTTACCTGGGTTACACACGGGTGATCTAAGTTAGAAATATATGACTGATATAAATTCTTTAAACACGGTAATATCGAATATGCTTGGATTATCTTTTTTTTCAAATGTGCTCCATTCAAGAAAAGTTATATAGAATTATATATTTACTCTCCCCCATGTATTTTGCTCTTTTATGTAAAAGCTTTTTCACCTTACACATTTTAATTACAGATTCCTTTGTTTTGATTTAAATGCAAACAAACCAGGCTTTTGAAATGCTATACAAAAACTATGCTTAAAAGTTTACAGAGTTTGTTGTTTCTAATACAGTTTTTGTTGTCTGTATACATTTTTTTAATATACCAGTTTGAGTCTACATGTGAACACAATCGATGGTTGAAATGTAAGTCTAAGAACAAAACATGAACTTATTCTCAAGAACTCTGATGTATAAAGTTACCTTCATCTTTGATTGACTGATGTATTTTCAATCTTTATTCAGCACTGAAGAGGCCACAGGCCTATAGTAAGAAGCATTAAGTTTATGAATAATCAGCATTGATTTTGACTCCATAAACTGTGATAAATTATTCAAAAAGTATCAGGGGTCATTTAAACTTGCAAAATGATTGACATTCCCCCCATTATGGAGCGAGGATTGGGCTGTTTTCCCACCCGATTGATTGATATTACAACATTCACATGGTTTAGAACGGTACAATGAATGGTAAAGCATGCAAATTACACTAATACACGATATTTCATAAGAAAACATCATATCTCCGTTAAAACATAAAACCAATATTTATGAGTCTACATATTGATATAAGACTTTATCACTGTATCCAATTCCAAAATTTTAGATATAAACTTTCGGACAGTTCAGTTCAAAATTCTTCAACCTTAAATACATCACAGGATTTGTAGCTAGACTGTGTGTTTTCTTTGATGAGAATGTTTCTCACCGACCTTAGCGTGTAGGTGTGTGATATCCTGGGCAGGAAATGACAGTGTTTTGACATTAATTAACGTGTTGGACATCCCTAATTAACCTTTACTAATTCATGTTAAACCAACACAGGATGTTTTCTGGAAGTGGACAATCGCGAATGCCATAGGGCTGACATGACACGTGTTAATAACTGTCCTAGAACTTCTAAAGTTACTAAACAATCTTTATACCTAACGACTAGCATATAAACTAAACATCGTCTCTATCAGAAGCCAGCTAAACAACCAAACAATCAAATTTCAAAAACAAACCAAATTCTTAGGACTTATTTTCGATGAACATCTCACCTGGGATGCTCACATCCAAAACCTAACAACTAAATGCAGTAAAGACCTAAACACCCTAAGATGCCTAACTGGCTCTAACTGGGGAGTTTGAATACTATTCCTGTTGTTTTTTTCTGAGTTAAGGGAGAAGCCCCATTTGTCAGCCCATTGTTGTATTTTATTTAGAGATTTTGGAGTAAATTTTGGGCCATTTTAATGCTTTTAATGCTTTTAGTGCGGATCATCCGCGAATTTTGATGTGTTTAGTTTAGGGGATAGGCCATCGAATAGATCGTTTATCATTATATTGAAGAGGGTGGGGCTGAGGATACTGCCCTGGGGAGTGCCATTTTCTAGGGGACCTCGGTCCGATAGTGTTTGGTCTATACCCACGGTTATTTTACGATTGTTTAGGAAGTCCTGGATGTAGTTTATTATCTGACCTTTGAGTCCTATTTTTTAAAGTTTTTGTATTAGCCCGTCGTGCAATACCATGCCGAAAGCTTTAGAGAAGTCTAAGAAGATGCCTGTGGTATATTGTTTATTTAGTTGTCCTCTCTTAATATCTTGCTCTAGTCGGGCGAGGCTATCTAGGGTTGAGCGGCCAGGAGTGAAACCGCTTTGATCTGGGTTTAGTGCCTCAAATACAATCAAACTGCCTCCCAATGCACATACCCTAAAACTAAATGTAAAAAATGCGCACAAACAGACTGCCCAGGCACATGCACACCCTGGTGCATCCACTGCAAATCCATCCAACACACTTCACTTTCAAACCAATGCCCACACAGACACACATTCACCCAGCAGGCCAACAAACACATAAACATATACACGGCCAAAATCCAAACAAGAAAATTTGCTACACCCGCATCCAAACCACTCCTCCCTACACCACACCCAAACACCATCCAACAAACAAACACCACACCCATAACCGACAGCTCTGTCTGGGCCCCCTACCGAGAAACCGAACCCACCTCACACACACAAGCAGCCACTCAACCAACCACGAACCCTCCCACATCTCAACATAGCCAAAACATCAACCCCCGCATGCAAAACAAACCACAAAACGACCGCCACAACACGACCCTCATCCAAGCACCCTACAGCCCACATGGCAACAACACTCCCCCACAAGCAAGCACAACAACAAAACACAAACACTAAGAAATCCACAGCTACACCCATCCCGCAAATACCTACACAACCCTCCACATCACCTGCCTCCCCTATGGAAACTCAAACAGCTAAACCTAATCTAACCGATGACGAAGATTTCCTCCACCACTGAGGAAACAATAGACACTACTCCAACTAAAACAAACCAAACTTCCCTCTCAGCCCCAAAAAGGAAGAAAAAACTAAACCGCAAAACTCCCCAACCAGCTAACACCCAAAACCTAAATAACCTCACCTTACTCCTAGTATACATGCATAGTCAAAACTCACCATAAGCTAGCATGAAATCCTTCCACAAAGTAGCTTTCAATCTAAAATTAACCCATCTTCCCTTCTTCCTCTTTAACCTCCATCTAAAAGAAGTCACCGAATAAAATAAAAACTAAAAACTAAATCACCAATCACCCGAACCCAATAATGGAAGGACTAAATATTTTTCAGTGGAACGCCAACGGACTCACCTCCCACGGCCATGAACTAAAAACTTAATTTAAACTAAATAAAGGCCCTCACATTGCTTGTATCCAGGAAACCAAATTCTCAAAAAAATCCAAATTCACACTACCTAACAACAACTCAGTTAGAACTGACAGAGCTAAACCAAAAACAAGAGTGAGTGAGTTAAAGCTTTACGTCACATCGGCAATATTTCAGCCACATCGTGACCCAAAAACAAGAAGAGCCGCAGGAGGACTAATCATATTTATCAGGGAAGATATAAATTACGAAGAAATAAAAATAGACACGCCAAACCTAGAAGCCAACGGCATTAAAATCACATAATGATTATATAACCGAAAAATAAACATCATAAATATATACCACTGGGCGGAACAAAAAGTCCAACCTGAGGATCTAAACAAACTACTCAAAATAAGCGATAAATCTACTATATTCCTAGGAGACTTTAACGCTCACCATCCTACATGGAGCATAGATGATAAAATAGATAATCATGGCAAATTAATTTCCGAATGGATAGAAACAAACGACCTTGTACTCCTAAATAACAACCAACCCACGAGGTACGATAAGATAAACCAAATATAATATAATATAATAAACGCAGCCAAAACCTCCATCCCCTTCAAAACACCTAAGACAGGCTAGGCAAACCCACGGTACCATGGTGGAATGAGGAAATAGAACAGATTAGACGAAAACGTAAATCAGCCTTCAATAAAGCAAAACGCGACTACAAACATCTAAACATAGCCCACGAACTAAACCACCAGGTTCAAAAACTAGTCCAACTAGCCAAAAGTAGAGACTGGAAAAAATTCTGCGAAGGTATAAATAACCGTACAGATGCCAGAACGGTCTGGCGCAAAATCCACGCCGTTAGAGGCTTAAAACGACATAAAAAAAACCCTAACATTAACAACTCAACCAACCCCGCCAAAAAAGCAAATAATCTCGCCAACCACTTTTCGGCTGTAGCAGTAACACCAACTTCAGCCAAAAATTCCAAGATAAACTTAAACAAAAAACAAACCCACAAAAGAACCAAACAATAACAATCTAGAAATAAAGGAGGAGCTCCTCTACGTAATCCAAAACAGGAAAAAGGGCACAGCCCCAGGATTAGACCTAACTTCTTACCAAATAGGGGCGGTCGGGTAGCCTAGTGGTTAAAGCGTTGGCTCGTCACGCCGAAGACCCGGGTTCGATTCCCGACATGGGTACAATGTGTGAAGCCCATTTCTGGTGTCCCCCGCCGTGATATTGCTGGAATATTGCTAAAAGCGGCGTAAAACCATACTCACTCACTCTTACTAAATAATTAAAAATCTCCCGCTAAAACTACTCCAGGCACTACTCAAACTATACAATCTCATCTACTTAAACGGACAGGTTCCTACTCCCTGGAAACAGGCCCTAGTCATACAAATCCCTAAACCTAATAAACCAGCTAATCAAGCTAACTCATATAGACCAATATCCCTAACTTCAAACTTATACAAGTAAAGGAAACAATGGCTAAAAATAGATTACAACATTACCTAACCAAAAAATAACATCAACTATTGAACTGCATGGCAAGTATTTATAAAACGACCGGGGGAGGAAATATTCTGGGGGGAGATTTTATTTCGTAGGGTGGGGGAGAGTTTATTTCGAGAGGGGCGGAACTGTACCGGTATAAATTCGCCGGGGGGAGATTTTATTCTGGGGGCGAATATATTTCGTGACACCGGCAGTTTAACAAAACATTCATATATCTCAATGGCCTGAATATTATATCTCACATAAAACACAAAAAGAGGATATATTTTCAAAGAAGATTTATATCTAAAACACATCTTTCAAAACGTTCAAGCAAGAGCTAAACCTGTAAAGGACAATATATATCTGGTCCACGAAATCATCACTTAAAAGCACTCCTTCCAAACTGAATAGAACTTACATTATATAAAGTGCAAACAAAATGTAAATAACCACTTATTAAGACATAATGAAGTACACATGAAGTAGTTTGCCTGTCTGTAAAGTTTGCCTGGAAACGTCTACGTTTTCACTTAAACAAATATCTATTAACTATTGATTAAAATCATATAATGTAACAAAACTGTAATAACATAGAACAGTTGTTAATTATAATTAACCCATGATAATAAATACCACTGACACAACTAATATTCAGTTGTCATCACATACTCTATTGTAAACGATATACACATTTTTAACTCGTCATTACAGCGTTAAATTAAGTAAAGCTGTGGTCCTATCAGAGTTATTTTCACTTTGGTACTATACTATTTCTGAACAACGGATATCTCGACACATAATCCCCCGGATTCCGAGTTCATCGCATATTTCGAAAAAGTGTAATGCAAATTCTGCCCTTTTAAATGGAACAAAACTGTGTCTGACATAAGGTTTGGCTAGTACACATTTTACAAGAAAGGTTCTTTCAATTATAAAAATATACCGTCATGATGAAATAACAAATTCATCCTGCATCACCCTTCCAAATTGACCTACCATCTAGGGTTTGTAATTGGGTAACTTCCTCATCCGTTAAGTCAGGACATTCTAAATGGGCTTTTCCCCATTTATTAAAGTGATAGGATCTTTTGCTTGAATTGTACGTCATGAAGTTGATGACAGATATGCACACAAATCTGGCCTCCTTGTACATCACACCACTGCCCCATCTAGCTTGACATCGCCTACAATGAACAGCACTAACCTTTTGCATACGATCAAATGCCTCCCTTCTTTCAGGCGTCTGTTAGTCAAGTAAGGTCCAAATATTTGGAGTTATAACAAGGCGATGGTAATTTGCAACCACTCTGATATCGCTTGACAAGAAGGCAAATACATCGCATTCATAACAATGAAGGCTATATACCCCGTCAGTGAAAGACACCCTGCTTCTTTGATTCTTTCTGTTTCCTTGGACACCTTGAATTGTCCTCTTTCTGGAACTTTTCAATTTGTTCACCAAATGCTACCGGATCTTCCTGAATATCTTTCTGGAGAATATTCATTGCTTCATCCATGCCCGATTCCAGGCTCATTTTGCTCTCTTCCTTCTTTGCAACGTCGTCTTTGCTGGTGAGTGTGACGTATGTTCCATCTGGAACTCGTGATGCTCTTCCTGTGGAGGCATAAAAGAAGGGTGTTTAGGATTTTGAATTACCGTAGCTTGGAAAATAACTCACATATTTCTGGAAAGCAATGTTTGTGTGCATATTAGCTATTATTGGACGAAAGCCCCAAATGATGCAGGCGTTAGACGTGTGTCACTTTGAAATCCAAAATTATTGGCATGGGTCTTATCAATTAATCACATCAGAATTCGTAAAACATATTAAGGATCAACTGAACCACACCTTGCTTTGTTGTTTACACAAATATTATTATTGTACCGTTACATACGACGAATAATAGCAGTGAACCTGGCAACTACGTATACTGTTGTATTTTACTACTGAATACAATACGAACAATATTTACTTCTATTTTATGCAAACTTAAATTAGAATTCTGATATTATTGATGAAAACCAAGGTGATTTAGGGAACAAAAGTCTTCAACAGATATTTAATTTAATATCTTACAGTCTATTATTCAAAAACACACCATTCAGAGGCAGTGTTCGAAATAAGCGCCTGTCCATTGGCCCGTGACAGGTAGATCTCTCGTGAGGAGCCCGTAGTTTCAAATTCATAGGGGTCTTATGGCCTGCGCTTAATTTACGTGTCGATTTATTTGTCACAATAAGCTGTAGGAGTGTGTTCATGTCCTGCAGTTTCTAAAGAATGTGGGTCTTGATGGCAGCCAAACATTTTTATTTTCAAACACTGCTCAGAGTTAATTTTTACTGCGCTTTCTTAGATTTAAGAAAGTATGTGGCATGGTTAATATGTTGTGTTATCCACTTTTGGATAGATACCTTGGATTAATGATACCACGTATAACTTATATGGACCAAAGCTTTACAGTGATGGCTGAACAAGCCATGAACACACTCTTCCCGATATGATCACTTGTTAGAACATATGACATAGCGGAATAGATGCTTTTAAGATAGTAGTTCTTTTGAGAGATAAGACAAGTTTGCAAGAGCTGTTGTCTGTATCTGTCGAATCGTGAGATCTCCATATATCAGCACCGAAAGTCATAACAGGTAAAACCTGTGAAAACAAATATCATCTGGGAGAGTAGATAATTTACACAAAGTTTGCTCTATTATCTGAACTATCTTCAATGCGTGCTGTGCTAAAGTTCTTTGGGTTAAAAACCACGAGCCAAATGAAGATAACTGCACACCCAAATATTTAAACTTCGTACAATCTCAAGGTTTGAGTTCTCTACTTCACACTTTTCATAATTTCGTAGTGTACCGCCATTTCGGAAAATTGTTATTTTACTTTTTTCAGTATTAGGTGTTAACTACCATTTATTACACGGTGTTCTAAATATATTTAGGCAGTTTTGCAACCGAACAACATTTACATCCATCAGACAATGTCATCAGCGAATAATTGAAGATTTCCCCAAATCCCAGTGTTACCCCTTGCGGGCCGTCATAATTTAAAACGTCTATGACATAATTTACATAAATGCAAACAAAAATTATTGGCATACCCATCTTAAGTACATCTTTCAATGCTGAAAATGTTATCAACAGTCTGAAATCCCTTTCGAAAACCCGCATGTTCTCAATCAATAACGTTTTCTTGATTGAACCATAGAATTAGTCTTTTGCAAATGATCGTTGCAAGTATCTTACCCGCTACATCCACAGGTGTAATTGGCCAGTAATTTGAAGGAATATCAGTCTTACCTTTCTTAAACGCAGGAAGAAGAGCATATCTAAAGAATTCAATAGGTATTCCATCAGCCCTGGGTGCCTTTTAAGATTCAATACATTCAATTTCTAAATCGATTTCATTTGAAGTAATGTATTGTCTAAGTCACTAAGCGAGTCAACAAAGTCATCAACGAAGGAATAAAATTCGGCAAATTCAATACATTCCCGACTACTTGAAATACGTTTTCAAAACGATTCATCAAATCTTGAACGTGTATATTTTGTGAAACTGTGAATAACTTTCTGGTCGCCCCGCACCAGAATGATTTACTTTGATTCTGTCAAAGGGCGTTGTTAATTTATCCGTAAATGAAGTAACTGAATTAATATTAAGATTTATTAGCACACAGTCTTTATATCCTCTCCATGCAGTTATGTAAACTGTCGACCATCTTAACTGTTAGAGTTGCGAAACACGCACAGCAGCCGGCATGCATTTGCTTGTGTCGCTCTGCATTCCATATCGAACAAATTCTCTCTCTTGCAAAGACTCGGCGCGTTGACACTTTGTTTGGTAGTATCACAGCCATGGCACCACATGTCGTCATTATGTTTACAAACAATGATACAGCTATGCTAACGTGATGGCTCATGAGGTCACGTCAAGCGTATATATTCTTTTTCACAATTCCAATTATAAGTAACATTAAGTTTCAGGTCATATTTCCAGACCAGTCTATGTTTGGATGTCAAGGTAACTGACCAGTTAACATCTTTATTAACTGGACATTTAATTTTGAACGAAATTTGTAACGGTTTATATTCTACTTGATTATAAAAAATTGAAAAGAGTGTTCAGTAGTCACGACATAGTTGACAACGCTTTGCCCGTTATTTGCAAAGCAAAAGTACTTTTCCAAATCAAAAGTCATTCTTTGTGGCAATTACAGATCCGTAGACCTGTCGATTTTCAGAAGTTAGCTAAATCATAGCCTCTTTGATTTATGACAGTATCTTGCGAGGTTTGAGGTAGGAAGATGCCATCTTCAGGATAATTAATGTCACCGTCAGTGGGCAGACATGTAATACCTGAAGCACAACCGGTTATGAGTGATATGACAAATTAGTATTCTGATTTCATACTCAAAACTTCATTTTCTTGTATGTCATCAATAGTGAGTGTGCTTTTGAAAAATACACAATTCCCAGAATTAGAACTACATCTTTAGTGTCAAACAATATTTCCATTCTGCACCAAATTATACTTTGACTCCGACTCAAGTAAAACAAATGTGACTATCAACCAGAATAAATGCGATGAAGAGATTCCTCATGTCCTCTAAACCCACACCGGGATTCGATCTTACGATAAGCTGATGTTTGCACGACTAAAGGACACAGCCGTGTCAACAGTGGTAATTATTATTCTAGCAACATACTCCTTAAATGGCACATAGATATGTCCAGTTATAACAATCTTGATATTTGTTTGAACATCAACTAGGCAAACGCCATTCAAAGATAGCTGAAGATATATACACATGCATAAAAGTTAAGCGCCACCATATTCATAGTCTCTTGATTTCACGTGTTGGAATCAGAAATACGAAATATGATGATGTATGACTGAACTAGGCTTCCATAGTTTCATGAACCCAAATTTGTCCAGATACTACAAGGAAAGCGTGCTTTACGTGTTGCTGCAGTTCCCCTACCCTATAAATTGAGAAATTTAAGTTTCAGACACGTGGTTGCATTTTGCTCCTGTGTGAGATTCCCCTTCCAATAGAGGTTGAAAATCAGCCATGGTGAGGAGAAAGTTAACGAACGCTGAAAGATGGCAAGTGATAGGCATGAAAAATGCTGGTATGTCATGCAGAGCCATTGCAAGTCAAATGGGTCGTCATCACAGTGTTATCACTCGTTTGTCTGTCATGATATGGGGTTTCCTTCGGCTGCTAACTTCCGCTGCTGACAATTTGTGGAAACCTGAATGGCCAACAATACCAAGATGCCGTTCTTCGTCCAGTGGTAGTCCCTCATTTTGACAACCATCCTCTTCAGACAAGACGTGTTTACATGGACGACAATGCTAGACCACACAGATCTCGGGCAGTTTGGGCTTATTTGCGTCAAGAAGCTATTGCCACTCTTCCTTGGCCTGCCTGTAGTCCGGATTTTAATCCGATTGAGCATCTCTGGGACATTTTAAGCCGGAAAATCAGACATCGTGATCCCCCAGTTCAAAATCTCGCTGGACTTGAAGCCGCACTTTATGAAGAATGGATCCGTTTGCCTCAGAGAAGCATTCAACGACTTGTAATGAGTATGAGGCGTAGGGTTAAAGCTGTGGTCAATGTCCGTACCCTGATATGGTCTGTTGATATCATGACAGTTACATGACAAAACAAGTTTGTCAATGTTTTCTAATCCTTCAATTTCTGGTCTTCGGTAAAATTCCTTTCTGCTCATATTCTTTTGGAACACAAGAAAAACTTGCTTTGGGACAACTTTTGCATCACATGAGGTTTTTATATACGGCTTATAATAATCGTACATCTCGTTATAATAGTCATCATTAAGGGCCAAAAGTAACAGCTCACAAATATGGTGGGTGGCGCTTAACTTTTGTGCATGTGTATATATTATACGGGCAACATGATCAGCGATTTCTTGATCTAAGAAAGAAACATTGTTATGATAGGTGCAGAAAACGGAACCTAGCTCTTGCCTGTATCATTCCTATCTCGTTTGACACATACTCATATCTGATGACCCTGCTATATTTAGCAACATCCATCCCCTCCTCTGCCACGGATATAGCTACTGCAATACGACTCGTGCCCTAATTGAAAATCCTCACAGCCTCCAACTGCTGATTGCGTGTCATGCCTAGTAACAAAACGAAATATAACCGTATACAACATAAATACCCATACATACTCTCTTTTAATTTATAAAGCACTTCATCTTATCAAAAAATTTACTTGTTATACCTCCTTGATCCGTTGTAGCTCCACATCCAGTGACAACAACGGGAGACAACTTTCTCATTCCAGGATCACCCGGCATCCATTGAACTAGTGCACATGCTAGGTCACGTTTTTTCACAAGGACGAGGATCCTCTGGTCCTTCTTCTTGTTGATCTGATCCACCATGAGGGATCTAAGCACTTTCGGCTTAGGATACACGTTACTATCAGGTGCAGATTCTGCTTTTAGCTTCTCACGGTTATCTGCACACAGATTTAATTTACGGTAAAGTTTATGGAGCAAGGTCTGGTAAAAGTAAAACGTACATGTATGTTTCACAAAGCGATCTCAACGCTACGACTGTAAGACCGAGTCTTTAACATGTCATTATAGTGGTCAACTTAGATCCGTGTCTGATACATGGGAAAGTCGCTTTGAATAATATTTTATGTAAAAGATTTAACACATTGGCGAAACACACGTGAATTGGACACTTGGGTGCGTGGAAGTCAATCACAAACCTATTGCCCTTAAGGATATATGTTTTTTTAAACAAGCCCATAGTGCCGATATCATTTTATCGTTCTCAACACGCATGTAGTTACCAGTATACAGTGAGTAGAGCCAATCGTCAGCGGATGTTCTGAACTGTTTCGCAGGATATATGGTGCTCAATTGAGTTCCAACATCAGTTCATGGCATCGTGTGCTCGACAATCCACGATGAGGGTCAGTGCTTTGTTGTAGACCTACAAACATTTCGTCATAAATGCGTGTCCCAACAAACAGCTGGTTATGCCAATGTTTGTCATATCTTTACAATGATATACACATTACTGAATGACAACACGAACAACAAATTTCTAACATAGTAGTTCCATTAAAATAGGTTCAATAAATTAACAGAAAACTATTTTTGTCATTAATAAAGTTTAATACTTTGCAACAACTCATAAACTGCAGTTAACAAAACTTGAAGAACAATTTTTTAACAAACATTGGTGAAACTGTAAAGTAGCTTGGCGGCTAAATCGCGCATTAATACAGTGTAGCAAGTATTTTGCAAATCTCGACAGCGGTCGAGACGGAATTTGTGTGGCAAGTTTATTGTTTACCAGCGAAGTTAAAGTTGAATTGGCAGTTGTGAAAACTACTTCTGGACATAAAGTTGCTGGATGAAGAGGCCACCTGTGACGACAGGTTTTGAAACAATGGCAAATGCTGAGCTGAATTCTGTGCATCATCCTCTTCTGACGGCGGCCTTGAAACCGTCGCAGATGGCTGCCGATTGGCGGCCTCCTGAAATCCAATGTTTCGAAGTACGAAACTAACCTTGTGCTGTTGGTCAGAAGTACAACTTTTGTTGTAGTTTCTGACACTTGCCTAGTTCCTGTGCCCTGACATAAACATGATGGGGTGTAACTTAACGGAGGCGTCGCTCAACGCTTGAATAGCAGTAGCCCTGACACCGTGGGGTGTATAGATGCGGCTCAACCCAGCTTCTTTGGAAATTGAACGGATTATGTTCCCGTATTGGCGTTGGGAGAGCGGTTTAGAAGAGAACCACACATTATCACTAATAACTGCATTTGATTTTGGAATGCAGAACAGACTGACTGCATCGGGGGGGGGGGGATCTCAATGAGCAATTTTAGAGACTTTACGGGACAATAATGTGTGCCTGCCGCATATTTGCGTTTGTCATGGGTAAGAAAACGTCTGGACAAATGAGAGTGAAACTCAAGACCTCTTGTGACGTGATGAATGGCTACGTCAAACCAAACTTTCTGCAAAACACTTGTTTGGGTATCGTGATTAAGATATCCTCTGAGTTTAACGATGTCAATGATCGGCTTGTGCTTCGTTGGTTTGGAAAAGCCAACTCTGACATTTTGTTATCATTAGCCTTGTGGAATGACTTATCATTAACAATGTCAATATTTCTCCGAATAACCCTGAGATGCCTATTGAGTGCAGACCGAATGTTCCGCATTGTGTTTTTGTGATAAACATCATCGGACTGAGACTTTGTTCTCGGTCTAGTCTCAGCACAAAAGGATCGCAGACCTGGAGATTTGTTAACCTAATCTGGATTTTATGTGCTTGAAAGGACCAGTCTAAAATAAAAGGTATGTAAATTTGATTGATGTAGATATGTGGACATTACATCTTTTTAATCTGATATAAATATATATACTGAACCCAATTAAAAACTTCACAATCCTAATTTTTTTCACATTTTGACCAGTTATCATTGTGGGCCCTTATTGTGTATTTAAACAGTAATGGCCACGTATTGTCTTCAGAAAACAGCCGTTTTTGTGCAGGTGAAT
Organism: Haliotis rufescens; assembly: GCF_023055435.1. Classification (NCBI taxonomy): domain Eukaryota; kingdom Metazoa; phylum Mollusca; class Gastropoda; order Lepetellida; family Haliotidae; genus Haliotis; species Haliotis rufescens. The sequence goes on from NW_025964068.1 coordinate 4,403,054, forward strand.
CGATCAAAATCATGTGCACAGCACCATAGTGGCAAAAGTGTTTTTTCACGTGCAACTGGTCACGTGGCCATAATACCGCACGTCTTTTCAGCCATACTTGTTAGCAGTCATTAAACAAAAAAGAAAAACACAAGAAAACAAAAGTCTTTGAGGCCATTTATCATGCCACGCCTTTCAAATGTGCAACGTGAACGTGCCATCGGCATGTTGCAGACGGGAACGTCCGTAGCTGAAGTCGCAAGGACGATGGGTTGTAGTCGCCGGACTGTTTATGATTTACAGACGCGTCTACAGCAAACGGGTACCACCGCTGATTGCCCTCGGCCAGGTCGACCACGTGTGACGTCACATGCAGAGGATCGTCAGATTGTCTTACGTCACCTCCGTAACCGATTTTGGACGGCTACATCAACCAGAAATGAACTGTTTAGGGGTAGACTGAGTGCGCAAACTGTTCGAAACCGTCTGAGAACTGCTCACCTTCAAGCACGACGGCCATACTGCGGGCCGATTCTGACTCAATTACACAGACGTCAACGTCAATTGTGCGCACAGCGACACTTACGATGGACTCAGAGGAATTGGAATCAAGTCGTCTTCAGTGATGAATCCCGATTTAATCTTCGATTTGCTGATGGTAGGGCGAGGGTGTGGAGGCGCCGTCATGAACGTTACGCCCAGTGTTGTGTACAGGAAGTTGACAGATTTCGAGGCGAAAGTGTCATGGTGTAGGGTGCTTTCTGTGGCAATGCACGTTCCAGGCTTCTTATCATCCGTGGCAACCTCAACGCTGCTGCTTACCGCGACCAGGTACTGGCACCAGAACGTCTGCCTTTTATGGCAGCACATGGATCCGGTTTGATCTTCCAACACGACAATGTCAGACCCAACACAGCAATTTTGACAAGGAATTTCCATCAGAATGCGGGAGTCAACGTCATGGACTGGCCGTCAAGGTCTCCCGACTTCAATCCGATCGAACACGCCTGGGATGCTCTTGGCAGAAGTCTGCACACTCTCCAGAACCAACCACAGAATTTGCAATATCTTGGCACCATTTTGCAGCAACAATGGCGTCGTCTTCCCGTTCATGTGTTCACAAGCATCACAAGGTCCATGCGGAGGCGTTGTGTGGCAGTTGTCAACGCAAATGGTGGCCATGCACGCAACTGAACTTGTGTGCCATCAGATTCTCATGCTTGGGACTTATAGCAATATAAATAATTTTATGATTGTTATAGAATTGTACTTTTGTAGGTTGGACCTAGGAATGTATTTGAAAGTAGTCCTGGCATGGAGTGACACCTCGCGCTGAACATATAAACGTGAAATTGTGTCGTTCATACGCTTATGACCGTCAGTCTCTCGGTCATGTGACCAGCTTCTCGTCCAATGGAAAAGCCGTATATCGTGTAAACTTCAAATTAAAAAAATATTGTAATATAAGTACACATCACTTAATTAGTGGTTATAGGGGGAACTCATTATTCATTCTTCACGAGCCTCATCCGTGAGTGAGTGAGTGAGTGAGTGACTTTATTCTTTACGTCACATCGGCAATATTTCAGCCATATCGTGACGACCCTCATCCGTGACATTCAGTATGTCACTTGAAAGGATCATACCACTCTCCACATGATTCGCATATTCTGCAAGACTTTCTGTGAGTTCTCGAACAGTAACGAGCCCTCCCTTGGCATCCTTGTTTGCACACAGATGTATGATGTGTGCCAGAGCACCTTTAGTTCCATCACCCTCCTTCATCTTCCCTACCCCGACCGATGTTGTGAGGCCACGGACCTGCAGGAATGAGGAGACAAAATATCACTTATGCCTCAGGGAACGTTCATGTCGACGGACGACCGATGCTGTCCAGGGTGCCGTTGTACAAAGCGATCTTAGCACTGAGGTGATCGTGACTCCCGTACCTTATCATAGACTTACGACAGTCGTAGCGCTAAGGTTTTGTGCAACGGTATCGATCCCTGCAGTTGAGATAACTGCTTTCAGCATCATGCTATTTCCAACTCCCAATTTGTGAAATCTAGAGGGTTGGTCCCGTCCTGTTAAAGTAAGTGACCAAAAATTATTAATGCTTCTACTTCAATATTCCAGATATGGCACTGCGGGGGGCACTAACGAAACACACTAAACCCATGTTGGGAATCGAACCCGGTGTTCGTTTTGTTCAAACACTCATACAATTTAAAAATATCAAGATAAAATTTGTTTCAGAGGACTATTTCATTTCCATGTAATGAATCATTATTTTGTTTGTTGGGTGTTTCTCACGGATGTGATGACACTCGTCGGAAGATGATGAGGCTGAAGACAGAGAGAGATTCTAGTGCCTTGTTCTCCAGGGAATCAACGATGATCTGTGGCGTCATAACAAGCAGGTCACTTCTACAAAAGTATATAGTTTTTGGCAAGGGAATTTCAACATTATTATTTTCACGTGGGACCCATCGATCATCCGTGATGCGAGTAGGCTATGTTGTATATATCACAAACATGTAGATTCTGAAAAACAGTGGAAATATGAAAGTTTCCGCATCATAATGGAAGCCAATCTATTGTTGTAACGACGTCACAGGCAACAGTCTATGATCTAATCTTAGATTAACCAAGCGTGTTATCTCCTAAACTTGATGCTCAAACCACAAAACAGAAACACGCACTTAAGAGACGGTTAAGCAGCGCAAGTTTTTTATGAGCTCAATCATCCGCATTTTTGTAGTGAGTATGGTTTTTCGCCGCTTTTAGCAATATTTCAGCAATATCACGGCGGGGGACACCAGAAATGGGCTTCACACATTGTACTCCTGTCGGGAATTGAACCTGGGTCTTCGGCGTGACGAGCGAACGCTTTAACCACTAGGCTACCCGACCGCCCACGCATCTTTCTACATCAAACTACTAAAAATAACTAAAACTTTACATTCACTACCACTGCTTTTAGAACTAAATCGGCTCCATCGCCTCTAATAGCTCTATTTTGATAGCACATTCCGGGGCATCTATCTAAGATGTCAGTAAACCACATCTATATTAAGAGCTCGATCTAACAGTAGTATATAAACTATATTTAGAACTCTACTTCATATATACTAAGAGATCAATCCAAAATATTTATCAAAATCTCAGTTCCAGATCTTAATAGTGTCACTAAAAACTACACTTATATATTAGTTGAAATGAATTAGAACTGATAAGGAGCTGACAAAAGGATCATATTCAGGATGAATATACTCAGGATGAATCTGGGCTTCGAAACCATTACACCAAAGACCCATGAGAGATACCTACTGCGCTATCAGCTCCTTGGTGGTGACCGCAGTCCTGTACTTTGTTTCTCCAACAATCTTCGTACTTTTGTACGGGGAATCAAGATGACCTTGGCATAACTCATGCTGCTAGTCTACTGTATGATAAGGAACAACCATGACACTCAATATGTATGCTATAAGCTTTTCTTCAACAGGTTTGTTTGTATAACACGCAAACTGAAAGAAACCCCATTCCACCCTTCGGTGTATAGTCATGTTTGAACCCTCATGTTGTCTCTAATCATATATATGCTCTACCGGTTTAGCACCATTCTTTCGAGTTTGAGTTACATATTCCAAATGCAGCACACCTCTGAAACAAAAGGTCGCGTACCCCTACCTTATTAAGACACCCGATAACCCACCCTATGGAAATGGATGTCAAGTTTCATCAGTAAAACGGATAATCAATATATCAAAGCCTGTAAAATGAGATATCATTATGAGGGAAAATCCTTGTAGGCATTTTACACAGACACCCTACCTGCATTATTCTCAAGGCCACCACCGTCTTGCCGCAGCCAGTGGGTGCTACGATGATAACGCTGTCCCCGCCGGCAGCTGCCCTCACCAACTCATCCTGGTAGGGTCTGTTCTCAAGGCTCTGAATCTTTTCGCGTGCAGCCAACATTTCGGGAGTCATAATTAATTCATCTGTCTCGAACTCCCAAATTGTATTGCCTTCGAAACTTGAACGAGTCCCTGTGCTCATGTCGTCACGGATATCTTGCCGATCTGGCTGAGCTACAATACACAGTGGATATTGAATGTTGTTTTGCTTTATCGCCGCTTTGTACGGTCATGTGAAGGCACGCCAGCTTAATGTGTGAGTGGAGTTTGCAGCATGGGGCGAGTCTACTGCAGGTCATTGCATGGGTATGATGCTGACAAACCACGAATCCTGAAATCTGGGATTCGAATAAAAGATTATACGATGCTGGCATGCCTAAAGAACTCATGATAAAGGGTTCCTCTCCTGAATAAGTACATGCATCCCATGCGACCATGGGTCAATAGTTACTGTATAATAATTTTAGAACATTGGTTTATCTTTGATGGAGATACATAGGAGCAGATTCAATATCAACCAGTTTGTCATCAAAGTTTAGTTACATAATTTCCCACAGTGTCAGTTTCGTAAAAACATAAAATGTCACGCATTCGAAATCTTATTTGAAAGATGTTCAATAAATAATTTGGAACTTTTTACTTGATGTAGTTCATATCATGACGTTATCATGGAGTATGGTCCCTCTTTAAGTGTGACCATATGAGAGGGGGTCTGTTATACACTGTAGAGTCGATTGCATGCTCATTCATACATGGCGCCCTATTCGATTCCTGATATATGTGAATATAATAGCTAATTTTACAAACGTTGTCAGCGGTTTGCATGCAATTGTATCTGCTTTTCCATTTGAACTGACAATTTGGTCAGGCTGCCTTCAGTAAAGATTTCGTGGATCCAGTCAGCCAGGTCCCGGTACCCGTGGTCCACTAGCAGCTGGAGGAACAGCTTGAACCAGTTCTCCTTCCGGCAAGACAGAGCCACTAGGACCAGCCACCTGGCAGCAGGGATCCTCCCATTGTTGTTTGCCAACCTTTGGAGGAATTGACTGTCTTCGTCATCTACATAATAGACGATAATAATCTACAGCATCTGTCTACTGGTGTAGCACAACAGACAAACTCGGTCTTCAGTTTCAACAGGTTTTACTAATAACATGGACTAATTGTATACGCTAGTACTACGAACACTTCACAAGGGCGTGGCAGAGACTGTGAGAGAGGCTATGGGCCGTTTCGGGCGTGACCAAGTTTGACTAGAGCTCGTCCCAGTGTGCTGGCCTTCTGAGCGTAGACTTGGGTGTTAGCTGCTGGCCGTTAGCTCGTGTCGTTATGCCGTTCTTCTGGACTGCTCTGTCGGTCTGGTCCTGGTCAGTGTACAGCGCCCTTCTCTGCCTCTCTGCCGTCTGTACTGACGATGCTGTATATATAAGGGTTTTCTCAGCTGATTAGCTGAGACCCTGTCGCAGCATAATGGGCCATCAAGTTCTCAGGGTGTCACAACAAGCCTCCAGCTTAATCAACCGTTATTACTGCTAGTCGCAAATGAGCCATTAGTGACCCTCAAATCTTTAGGGGGGTCATTAAATACCAGAACGCACAGAGGGTGTCTTCTTTAATATTACCATGGATCAGTAACTGTTTTCCTTCAATGGTCACAATAAGCCCACCTGTCTACACAGCCTCTGGCCATACTGGATAGTGTTACACTGGTTACTGGCTACAGCTATACATCAACCATACTGGAAAATGTAAATTGATTTGCTGCTTTCACAAGCTAAAGCATCATATATACATGACATTTCTGAAACACCATTCACACACGACATACAGATAACCGATATATCAAAATTATGACCAATTCTCATTCCCAATGGGATTAAAACCTTGGCCGTTCGAGTGACAATTGGAAGCTTTAACCCATAAGATACCGCCCACTTAAAGGAAGAACGTCGTACAAAATCTGTTATAGATTCGATTTGTTGATTATGGATTTCCTCTGTTTTGACGAGCTCATATTACAGATTAAATTAAACGTAGCCATAGGGTTTTAAAGAAGATGTTCACAGTTTCTCTGGTTTCGAAATAACAGTAAACATGAAAATAGTAATACGTCAAGGAACTTCCAAGTAAAGCATTAGATTTTAACCAGGAACACATAAACCCATTCGCTGTCACTAAATATGAAACGCCAACTCCAGCAAATATTAATCTTGATTATCCGCCCATTCCATCCGCAAAACAATGGTGAAAATTACAGATACAAATACAAAAGGGCAAGCACACCCCGCCCCACAGGCCGCAATTGCCACTTACACAATTTGCATGAAAAGGTCAGTGAATACCTACCCAACCAATCATCCTGCACGAGTTTTAGAAATATTACGTTGAAATCTATCTCTTCACTGATGTCCTCGGAGAAGAACTTGATGAGGCTAAGCTGCTCCTTGTGAATTTCTTCATCAAGAGTACTCTCTCCTCCAAGCACTTTGGCTATGGAGTCATACTCTAAACACGTATACGTTTCTTCTTTGATTCCTTTTCAAATACTACCACATTCTGACGGGGCACTTCGCCAAATGGATTCTAAACCAGGGCGATCGAGTGACAAGGAGACGCTCCAATAGGTATCATGTGTTTTAAAGCGTCTGCTAGTCATTCAATCGTCCTGGGCGTTCATCTTAAACATTCAGTGTGAAATGAATAACAACGTCAGTGACTAATGTGTACTTATTCGTAAACCTCGTAGAGCTCGACCAGAATGTCGGTCCCTCGCATGCAATGGAACCTCGGTGGTCCGTATGTCCATTACTGAATATTAAAATTACTCAGCCCTTAAATTTGGATTTTTTTAAAATTAATGGATCTTAGAATGTAACAGAGTAAAAAAATGGACTTGACAAATTCTAGAACTTTTTTTCACGAATCAATAGATTTCAGAGATGGTATATTAGGTACCACAAGGAATTCAAATGATTAGTTTATTTAGAGGCTACCTATCGTATCCCGATATACCTATTCTGGAATGGATTTACGATGTATTGCATAAATATTGCCCACCAGATGCGATACGAAACGTGTCATGATTGGTCCGATATAATACAACATACACATGTAAACCAATATTCATGGGTGTCGATTCGATACGCATCACGATATATCCAGATAAGTTCAGATATGATACGTATCGCAGTACACGGCGATACGTTACACGGTGGAATTGATCATTTCCAAAAACGAAGTAGCCCAGGAGTCTGACGCCCCCGTAACTTGTTGCAGAAAGTGGAACCGCTTAACCTCGGGCGTTTCTTCAGCAATGCCAATTGATATTATAGTGAGTGAATTGTGTTTACAGTATTTCATTTACATCACAGCAAGTTGTTATGGTGTCGGAGGAACGCCAGAGGCAGTGCAGTCGAAGTCATCGTCATGTTTCACACAGACGGACCGGGCCTTGCGCTGACAAACTGAAGGTCATAATCAGAGCGAATCTGAGATTCGAACCCATGAAAATAACATCCTGGGGAGGGAAATTGCAGAGAATTTGCCGTGATGACTTAGCCACCGGTGCCCACTAATATTATTTAAGTAATAAACGACGAGTGGGAGTTGTTTATCGTACTATAAAAACAACGACCACGAGCCGTTTATTTCTTATATGACATATCAACATTATGTACGTCCTCTTTAAGGAAGATGATGAAATGTACATGCTTTAAGAATATTTACCACTATTATAATCATGATGACTCCTCAATACAATCAGACCTCGGCAATATCGGACAAGTCCATTTTATGCACAGGTGGATATTTCCTGCATATTCTCACAATCCTCACGTCGATTACCTGTAACGTGTCTCCTAATACCGATTGTCATATCTCTCCCGCTTTTGGATGCGATCTTTCCGCCTTTGCGTTTATCTGCGTTGTCGAGCTACATATATACAGAACAACTCATCAGACATTCCTCTCTCAAAAATAACGTAGTCCAATATACGACGTCATTAAGTTGCAAGCGCATGTTCGATTCTCCAGAAATTACGTCATGATAGAACAATGTTGTTTCGTGAAATAAACCACAATTCGTTCTTCATTGTTCTTTGCGATTCATCGCATAGCTATCTTATATAAACTGATGTTGATAATGCAATGCAACGTTGGATTTGAAACATGGAAGCATACTTTAAGCTTACCATTCTACTCCAGCAGCTGGATGAAGAGGAGATAGTCCTTTGGTTCTTTGCCATCTTTGAGGTAGTCCAGAAAGAGTTCTGTGGCTTTCATTTGTTGATGGTGGTTTTCTTTGGATGAAATCCCTCTGATTTTCTCTGTCTTGTCTGGCGCAACAGATTAAATTAAAAGTAGCCAGGGGGTTTCATGCATGTCGTTCATCCTTTCCCTGTTTTTACCATGACATTGAATTTGAAAGAGTTGAAAATGATAATATGTTAAGGAACTTTCAAGTAAAACATCAGATTCAACCAGATCCACATAATTCATTCGCTGTCACTAATATAAAACGTCAACGCCAGAGAATAATCAGTCTCTATTATCCGCCGACACAGACTTCTTCGGCCGTAACAGACAAAACAGGGAAGACACCAGGTGTTCGCGAAAAGATGTCAGTATGCCGGGGGTGACAGCAACCACTACATTTGCATAAACACGTAAGTGTTTTTGTTGTCAAACGCAGCACAGCAGTACGTACTCCTGTCATACGACGGGGGCACGTTAACGGATTCGCATTTATCTTGCCATTGCAGACCGCCATACATCCTGTTTCAAAGTTTTGAGCTCAGAATCAAAATATGTTGATTGTTAAATATTACACATCGCTCTCACGTGCTTGAATTTATACATGTACAGATTTTAAATTAACATGAGAAACTTCTAAATTGAATATAATTGATATTCTATTGGTATTTTATACCATATGCTATGTGTTGGCGTTGTTTTTTACCGTGGACGATCGTTTTCTATAGGGTTCTTTGTAATATAGTGTTATTGTGGCAGACACGAGTGTTAACATACAGTTTTGTTGTACATATGTTTTATCTACTTGAGGTCCTTTAGGTTTGTAATATTATTTTAAGTTGTTAGGAAAGTAGATTCTTAGTTCAAAATCTATTATGGGCTTCTGGATTAGTTTACTTATAATGTAGAGGGTGGTTGGGTTGGTACATGTTTGTGTCATTGTTTCTTCTCTTTGTTCTAACCCAAGCCTTGTTTTCATTGGCTTGTTCAAACTGTGCACTTTTCATCCATCTTGCACTTGACACTACACCAATTCAGAAGTCAGTCAACAATTTGGACTTGGACGCATCTTGGATAAATAATTCGATTATTAAGGTTAGTAATCCATAAAATTGCTAGCTAATATCTATGTATATATTTGTATTATAATATAACTTATGTTATCTAAGTTATGTGGAATGTTATTTCAGTATTATTATCATGCTTATCTTTGGTATGGTGATTGTGTCACCATATTGCTAAGTTAATAATTAAATAAGGCTAAGTAAACACTATAAATGCTTTTCATCCTTCTTCTTTCTGTTTGTGAATGTTTGAGTGAATGCGTTGATTTTTATAATTGTGTAAATACTGAATTTGTATGCAATGTCAGTCATTGTATGATAGTGTGTAGTTATTTATATTTCCTCAATTGTATTGTATATGTTATATTCATTCATAGTTGATTCTGTAAATAGGAGTGTGCTGAGAGCTACATAGCTACTACGCAATGCGGCTGCTTGGAGAGGACAAACACCCCAGTGTCACCCACAGGGTACGGATAATTTACATGTTTGTCATGTCACGAAATATATTTTGTAAATAGTGTATCATACCAAATGTATGTGGTAATTGTATTTGTATGTTCATTGTATTTTAGAACCAAAGACCATCTACATATTGTAATCTTATAAGTAATGTCGGGATCGAGTTATCGCCCCTGATAAATCGTTTGTTTACATCAGGGTTAAGATAATGATTTTATATATCATTGATTATTAAGTTCATGTTCATGTAATGAATATAGACTATGTTTATATTAAATGAAAGGTCGCTTTGTATTGTATTAATATATGTGTGTATGAAACCTGTGTACTACTGTTTTTATGATCTTATTGTTTTGTACATTACAGGGTGTCATCATTATATTACTAAGGCAATAAAGACTCACACCCGTAGCCTGTGTTGGACCTTCTTATTGCCATCACAAACCCCGGTTACATTATAGCCCCTGGTATAATTTAATTATTTCAAATTAACTCATATAAAATATGTATATTGCTGTTTACATTTGTGAGTCTAGCTGCTTGATATCTTAATTAGGAGATAATTTGGAACCGATTCAAATGTAGAATATTGTGCCGTTCAAAAATCGAGTAATTCAGCTCTACATTGAAAACACTTTACATTTATTTCCGTTCTACTCATATGACAAAGTACACGCGAACTCTTTTGTGTTATGGAATAGATTGCGTGAAGCGGCATTGGTCTTGGGTTGTCTATTTCAATGCAGAAAACACCGTTAGTAGCGTTCACACAAGACAGTATTAGCGCATTATGTGTTTTTTTTCAAATCAATGTGCTTCAGTCGCATATAAACCGCCGGGTAAAAGAAAGGATACACTTAAAAATTGGATTTGACCAAAAACTTACAAATGTTATCAAACGTTTTTTAGATGAAGACCGTCGCTGAAACACTGCAAACTTAGGGTCCAAAACACACCTATAATACCCATTTTATATACATCACCATCGAATAACCATTAATATTGTTGTGTCAGCTGTAGAAAAGCGCCAAATTTAAAGCTTTCATGATGTCCTCAAACCTATGATTGTGGGTTCGAATCCCGGTTAGCCCCAATTATGTTTCTAGGTTTGTCAGCACCATACCCGTGCTCGTGGGTTTCACCGAAGTGATAAACGTCTAGGACCTGCATTACTTCGGGCTTTCCTTCCACATTAAGCTGACACGCCGCGAAAAAACTGGAATACTGTTAAAAGCGCCGTTAAAACCTAACTCACTCATTCACTCACAAAATGTATCGCCATACATACTTTGAATATTGTAGTTACTCAAAATTATGCATGGTATTGCCTATAATTGTAAATATAATTGTTTACAAACGCCTATTGACAATGACGGAGCAAGGAGAACGTTTGTATTAATACTATCATCTGCGGTGATTTCATCAAATCGGCTGTTTCAATCAGATGGTTATTGTCATTTGATACCTCTAATTGACCACTCAGAATCGAGTATTTCCCAAATACGCGGTAGAATCAGAAATGAGGTCCTAATTTGTTACAATCTGAAAATGACAAGCTTGTATCTATAGATAAATGTTTCAAATTCTGATGCATCCTATTCTGCAAGAAGCTGTGTCGTTCTGCCTTCCATATGAAAAGTGGAAAGGCAACATTGCACTTGGTAACAGAATAGTACTATCTACAGTTATTTTTAATATGTTATTGACGCTATCACAACGACGTCGTGTTAATAGGAAGGGCACGTTCACAATAATCACGTTGATGTTTTTCATACGAACCGAAAGACACTCACTTACTCACTCGCACAAACACACACTAAGATTATAAATAGTTCAACATACATCGGCAGCCTTTAAATACTTATTTTTAGTGAAACGAAACCGAAAGTAGGATTGTATTTCGCCGTGGCGCTTAACCGAACCTGCTATTAAATAATTCAATGTTCTCATGTCAATTTTAAACTACTTTATTAAAACATGATTATGAATTACTGATAAAAAAATGAAAACAGCAAGAAAAAAAGAAACACATGTTTGCAATGAAAGATCCACATCGAACCTGCCGAATGATGGCATCACGATAAACATTCTCTACCATGAACTGGATGTCAGATCCACGCTTCTTTCCGCAATACCCCTAACGGTTAACAACAGAATCACCTCGATACTCTTCTGACAACATGATCAGTATGAGACCCTCCAGTATGGATACAAACAGTCCAGTAGCTGTCATTGGGTATCTGTGGCCGTCATCTCTCAATACAGGTCCACGTCTGTAGCGACCAGAACTGGGATACGACCAGAACTGGGATAAACAGTCCACAATTTCGCAAAACCCCATTTACTGCGGTAATGCTTTCGGTTAGCTCTAAAACACATGGCGATATATATCCGGAATATGATTTAGTTTATATTTTTGGGGGGGACCGTACTGAATATGATCTTTTGTATATTTCCATGTCCCATTCAAAATAAATAACGCACATTAAATTCTTCACTATAAATTGGAAACATCTTTAGTTATTGTTATTATTTTGTTATTTTGTACTTGACAAATATTCACACGCCTTTCTGTGCGGCAATTCACATTTATGCACAAATTTCAGTGTCTGTGCGATATTTCTTTTAACAAATTATGTTATAATTAGATCAATAATTGAAATCAAGGATGTGTTTCTACATCACATTGTGGTCACAATAGTGTATAGAATGTAATGGAATCGGCCATATTACAAAAGTAAAAGCGGTAACTCGAGGGGTTTCTGAAATATTTCGGATTGTGGCCGTTAAATAAAAGAGCCCCGACACATTAGGCATTCCATTTAGATTTTGCTTTGTTTGTAACTGTAAACAATTTTCCGTATTCTGTTGTTTGTGGGCCAATTTAACGTGCGGTCTCCTCCAATCCCACGATGTGAATAGAAATGCAAAACATGTATCCTCATTAATTTATTTAATGTAACTGTGCTGAAGGGAATCCTTGTAATTCACACATGAGTAGATGTGAGAAATCATATTTATATAATTTCAAAACAATTATTTCACTTGCCTCTGTATTTAGACAAGCTCTTTCCACTTCTTTTAATTAGTTCGATGGGTTAATTGTATATGGTTTGCCAGAAGACTGAGGCGAAAATTACACAAGATGAAAGTGTTTTATAATTCTTCTTTACAAAGTTACCGGGAAGTACACAGGTACATCGGACATAAAATATACATTATTCAGAATGAAACGCGGGGTGTTGTATATCAGACATCATTATAAATGAAAGACGCGGGGGAGTATGTATATCGGATATAAACTATACATCACTCAGAACGATAGATAACGATAGCGGGTTTGTATCGGATGTATTATATTATACATACTTCAGAATGCTGTAGATGCAGACCAATGTAAGCTTTGAACATGCTAAGAAGTATCTAAGCTGGATATTGACGATTGTTTCAGAATGGCTTTCTACCCACATATACAAGTTAGTGGTAACCTCAAATACCTCCTTAACTTAACCCTATCACATATACATGATGCAGGTAATGCAAGCTCAGAAGTTTGGTGTGCAAATTTATAATAAATGTATAAATATAAATGTATAACTAACAGATATAAGCGGTAAGACGGATATGACTCCTCATGCATGCATGCATGCACCGGTAAACCAGACCTAACAGAAAGGAGTATATAGTTACTCCATAGTGTTTTAGGAACCAGGCAGCTTCAGTTTGAAATAAAGGAAAGATATATTGAAGCAAGTCAAAATAATATATTTATATATCTAGCCTAAAATCACGAGGATCCATGGACAGTGCATTGTCTATGTCTATGTTGGGCATTGCTTAAAATATACCCACCGCTTCGCTTGTCACGTTAGGCGACAATCGATGGTTGGTTGGTTGGTTGTTTAACGCCGCACTGAGCAATATTCCAGCTATATGACGGCGGTCTGTAAATAATCGAGTCTGGACCAGACAACACGGACAATCCAGTGATAGACATCATGAGCATCGATCCATGCATTTGGGATACGATGACATGCATCAACCAAGTCAGTGAGCCAGACCACCCGATCCCGTTAGTTGCCTTTTACGAGAAGCATAGTCGCCTTTTAGGGCAAGCATGGATTGCTGAAAAGACCTATTCTACCCCGGGTCTTCACGGGCACCACAATCCATTGACCGGGTGGGCATGCTTGTATAGTGACTTCGTTAATTGTGTGTCATGTACCCCGATATAAATACATGTAGATAAACGATTGGTTTAAGTATGAACAACGTCCCACGCCGACATGTACGATGTCTGGCAATCAACCAAATAACGAACCTGACTACCCGAGGCTCGTTAGTCGCCTCTCATTTTACGATTCTAAGCCGGACTCCCCATCCGATCATGGGAATATTACCTGCATGGTCAGCTTTGCTGTTACTGGTTCTTGCAGTAAAATGTTGGTCCACATGGGCAGAGAGCAAAATAGTGATGGATATTATAAGCAAACATCCAGCACGTCGGAGGACGTTGAACCTCCGATCCATGAAGTCACCTAGTAAGACAATTAAAATTAAGCATGTGTTGCTGGGGACCCCTTCTACACGAAATCAACTGCCCGAGTGGTCTAGTGGATAGACGTCTGCAGAAGGAGTGAGTAAGTGGGTGAATATGTATTTACACTGCTTTTAGCAGCATTCCTGGAGTATCATGGCACGGGACACCAGAAATAGGGTTTACTCATTGAACACATGATGGGAATCGAACCCGGGCCTTCGACGTGACGAGCGAACGCTTTGACCAATAGGCTAACCAATTGCACCCCTGACAGCGGAAGGTAAAATACACGGAATAAGATAGTACCCGTGCTTGGCGATTGGCATTACGTGGATAAACGTGGATAAACACAGTACATATTCTGTTTTACAAAACTCGTGTAAGAATCCATGTATTACCTTCACCCTCACTCGGTAAATACAAGAATTTCTGAATTCTGACACTCCTTGTGTAACACACTTACTGGTATAATATTCCCTATAAAAGTACCAATCATGACCTCCCTCAATATTTGCTAAGTTTGTGGTCCTAATCACTTTCAAAAGCTAAAATTAATTATAAATATTCAACAGTTAATAAATTTTAAAGGTGTTATGCCGCTTCTGCACGGCTTAATTTCAGTAATACAAGGGTAAATATCTTATCGATAATTAATCAAAATCAGCTACAAGTATTCCATTATTTGTACATGTGAAAGGGCTATCCCATTTCTGGTCAAGGTGATATGAGTCATGATATAGTAAAAAATCCCTTAAAATTAGAAATACTGACCCATTACATAAAGATTCTGCTCACAAGTGTGAAATGTTATTTACTATCATCAACCGACAAGAAATCTTAAGATTCCATTAATTGTAGATTTTAAAGGCATTATCCCACTTCTGGTCAAGGTGATATGAGTCATAAAATAGTCAAAAATCTCTTAAAGTTAGAAATATTGGCCTATTACATTAAGATTCTGTCCACAAGTGTGAAATATTATTTACTATCATCAACCGAGAAGAAATCTTTAGATTCCATTAATTGTAGATTTTAAAGGCATTATCCCACTTCTGGTCAAGGTGATATGAGTCATGATATAGTAAAAAAATCTCTTAAAATTAGAAATACTGACCCATTACATTTAGACCTTTGTTCATAGATTTGAAATGTTATTTACTATCATCAACCGACAAGAAATCTTAAGATTCCATTAATTGTAGATTTTAAAGGCATTATCTCACTTCTGGTCAAGGTGATACGAGTCAAAATATAGTAAAAAATCTCTTAAAATTAGAAATATTGACCCCTTACATAAAGATTTTGCTCACAAGTGTGAAATATTATTTACTATCATCAACCGACAAGAAATCTTAAGATTCCATTAATTGTAGATTTTAAAGGCATTATCCCACTCCTGGTCAAGGTGATATGAGTCATAGAATAGTCAAAAATCTCTTAAAATTAGAAATATTGACCCATTGCATTCACATTCTGCTCACAAGTGTGAAATGTTATTTACTTTCTGCAGCCAACAAGAAATCTTAAGATTCCATTAATTGTAGATTTTAATGGCATTATCCCATTTCTGGTCAAGGTGATATGAGTCATAATATAGAAAAAAATCTCTTAAAATTAGAAATACTGACCCATTACATTTAGACCTTTGTTCATAGGTTTTAAATGTTGTTTACTATCATCAACCGAGAAGAAATCTTAAGATTCCATTAATTGTAGATTTTAAAGGCATTATCCCACTTCTGGTCAAGGTGATATGAGTCATAATATAGTCAAAAATCTCTTAAAATTAGAAATATTTACCCATTACATCAAGATTCTGTCCACAAGTGTGAAATATTATTAACTATCATCAACCAAAAAAGAAATCTTAAGATTCCATTAATTGTAGATTTTAAAGGCATTATCCCACTTCTGTCAAGGTGATACAAGTCATAATATAGTCAAAAATCTCTTAAAATTAGAAATACTGACCCATTACATTTAAACCTTTGTTCATAGGTTTGAAATGTAATTTACTATCATCAACCGAGAAGACATCTTAAGAAGATTCCATTAATTGTAGATTTTAAAGGCATTGTCCCATTTCTGGTCAAGGTGATACGAGTCATAATATAGTAAAAAATCTCTTAAAATTAGAAATATTGACCCATTGCATTCAGATTCTGCTCACAAGAATTTACTATCAGTAGTCGTGAAGAAATCTTAAGATTCCATTAATTGTAGATTTTAATGGCATTATTCCATTTATGGTCGAGGCAATATGAGTCTTAATATAGTCAAAAATCTTGTAAAATGAACAGTATTAACCCATTGCATTCACATTCTACTCACAAGTGCGAAATGTTATTTATTATCATCAACCGAGAACAAATCTTAAGATTCCAACTGTAGATTTTAAAGGTGTTATTCCATTTATGGTTGAGCGAGTAAGTGACTATGGTTTTATGCTGCTTTTAGCAATATTCCAGCAATATCACTGGGGGACACCAGAAATGGGCTTCACTCATTGTACCCATATTGGGAATCAATCCAGGTCTTCGGCGTCACGAGCCAATGTTTTAACCACTAGGCTACCCGACCGCCCCCACTTATGGTTGAGGTGATATGAGTGATAAATAGAGGTTATCACGCGAGTGTGTTTTGGGATGGTAAATATCCTGTATTAGGAATAAACATTGTATTTAGTGAGCCTTGGCTTGTTAAATACATTTTAATTGATATTTTTCCAGATTCCCGATGGTTAATTCTGACTTGATCCCCGAATGACAAGGGCGATGCCATGTTTGTTTATAAACAGTGAAAGTAGTCCCAACTTGACCTTTGACAATTGCATCTCTATCCGCATATGACCCCAACGGATATCGTTTTTATCCATTGGCTTTATTCTGCTGAGAAACCTACCCATTATATGATAATACAGTATAAAATCTCATAAAATTAGAAATATTGACAAATTACATTCAGATTCTGTCCACAAGTTTGAAATGTTTTTTACTATCATCAGCTGAAAGAAAATCTTAAGATTCTATTAACTGTAGATTTTACAGGTGTTCTCCCTTTTTCTGGTCAAGGCCATATAAGTAATAATATATACTGAACAACAAAAGTTCCTGTGACATTAAATAAGATTTAATGCAAAGTTATGTTTTTTACCAAATCTGAAACAATTTCTGTTTGCAACAGATAAAAGACTCCTGTAAATGTTCAAATGGTTTAATTTGTCATACTAAATGTTTCTGAATCAGCTCCAAGTCATATGGTCTATGGCGAATGTGGTAGATACCCGTTATATATTTGTTCATATTTACGTTTACTCAGATACTGGCTCAAAATAACAGAGATGTCGCGGGAACGAATCCCAAGAAAATGCTACGAAATGATTGTCTATCGTGAAAGTGTTGGTTACGTAACCTGGGCATCAAACATTAAGCATTTACTCTTCTCTCTCGGATTTGGATATGTTTGGCTAAATCAAAGCGTTGGAGACAAAATGTATTTTCTTAGCTCTTTTAAGCAGGTAGCAATTGATATGTTTACTCAAAACCGGAGGTCGTCACTAGATAACAGTACACGCTACGACGTCTATAAAACCTTTAAATATTGTCTAACACCAGAGGTTTACCTGCATACTATAACAGAGATAAAAATTAGAGACACATTTATTAAACTCAGGCTAGGGTTAAATGATTTGATGTTCAACAGGGGTCGCTTCTCCTCTATTCCTAAGGATATGCGTTTTTGTCCATTCTGCGAAAACCATATTGAAAACGAATTACACTTTTTGTTTATATGTCCAATTTACGACAACCTAAGATTGAAATATATGCCTGATATCACTAAGAACCACTATTCCATGAACAAAATATTATCTTTTAATGGTATCCCTAGTAAAAAATTAACTAAGATATTACAATACATCTATCAAAGTCTACGAGTGCGTAGTAAATTACTTAGTAAATCCGATATGTCCAGAAATAATTAGTTGTTTTGAAACTTTCGCATCTAGATCAGGAGTATCTACATTTCATTTTTGTCTGTTTGTTTCTACTAGAAATGCATATACATTTAAATTGTCAAATTGTCATGACATGATGAGTATGTTACTGATAGATCCTTTTGTATTGAACGTCGTGCTATGGCTGAAAGCCTTTGCGACGTAAAACTTCATATTTCCATTCCATTCCTTTTGTATTTTATACTACTACTGCTGCCACTGTGGTTATTACCACTGTTATTACAATACCTCTATTACATGTCAAGCATCATATTAGTTATCCAATAATTATATAATGCGCTGTACAGCTGTAAATGATATTGTTTATCTGTATGTGTATATGGGCCAATGGCCTTTCATACAATAAAGATTGATTGATTGACTTCAGAAAATGTGTGATTTCATAAAAAACATGAACATGCCAAAATGTCAATTAATTTTACAAATCAATAGGGTGTGTGTCCACCTCTGGCTGCAATGCAAGCAACATGTCTTTGTCTCATGGAATAGACCAGGCGTCGCACAAAGTCCTGTGGGATATCTGTCCATATCTGCTGGAGCATGTTTGAAGTTCCTGCTGTGTCTGTGGAACACGTGGTTGACGTCGAAGGCGCCGATCCATCTCATCCCATATGTGCTCGATTGGTGAGAGATCTGAGGAGTGAGCCGGCCAGGGGATGACAATTACGTTGGTTGGTTGAAGAGAATCCTGAACAAGTCGAACAATATGAGACCGAGCATTGTCATGTTGAAAGGTAATGCCTGGGCCATGATGACAACAAAACGGTAGAACAACAGGGCCAGTGATCTCGTCGCGGTAGCGCTGTCCATTGAGATTTCCCTCTACCACTATCAAACAGGTCCTCTGTCTTGCTGTAATCCCACCCCATACCATAATGCTGCCGCCCCCGAACCAATCTTCTTCCATAACACAACGATTGAAGTAACATTCACCTTGACGTAGGTACACACGAATCCGTCCATCGCTTTGGCTGAGGTGAAAACGAGACTCGTCAGTGAATAGAACTTGTCCCCACTGCATGGCCGTCCAGCGTAGACGCTGTCTACACCAGTGTAGACATGCTTGACGGTGGTTTCATGTCAAAATGGGACGTCTGGCGGGTCTTCTGGCGACAATCCCTGCACATCTGAGGTGGTGAGGTACGGTTTGTGAAGATATTCGTCAAAGGCCAGGGATGCTTCTTGCAGTCACTGTTGCTGGCTGGAATCGATTTCGTAGGTGTATTGTTCAAATCAAGTTGTCTTGTCGATTGATGGTTACGCATGGCCTGCCACTCTGAGGATTGTGTCTGACTGCATTCGTCTGTTGCCAATGTTGCCATAAACACCAAATTGCTCACAGGCACTCATTTTCGGACAAGCGTGGCATTTCGTAATGTGGAATAATTGCGTAATTTTGTTGTTTTTCTGAGTAGTTGTTGTCAGCATGATGCTAAACAATGCACATGGAATCCAGTTAACGCACATGTTTTTATACCCATTCTTGGGTAGTGAAATGCATGGGGCTTGCATAAAAGTCAACTTTTGCATCGAATGCATGCTTTTCTGTAGCAGTTGCGTTTTTGTGACTAGATTCCATACATGTACTACAATATTGAAAACCAAACTTTACTTGTTTGAAAAATACACTAAAATATTGGTGTCACAGGAACTTTTGTTGTTGAGTATAGTACCTGGCAAATGAAACGAGAACAAAGAAGTACTGCTTATTACCATAGTTAATATAGAGATCTACTTGAATGTTGAGGTAAAATGTACATATTGATAATCTATGTCAGGCAGAATAGTTTCTTTTTGTCTTTGCTGCAGGAGTTCAGACATGGTGTACAAAGTATTAGTAAGAATTAGTCTTCAGGCTAATCATATGTCCTGTGATGAAAATATGAGGGCTATATTGAATTTTACTTATCGCGTACATGACGACACTTTCAAAGACATGTTAGGAGGGCTTACTTTGATCAGAAACATTATTCTTCAAGGTCAAATTGTTGGTTCTCAAACTCGCTCCAAGAGAGCATTGCTACCTTTTATTGGTGAATTCTCACACAATTTATTTGGTGCCGCCCTGAAAGCGACGTGAACATAATACGACAACATATCAATATCTTATCAAACAGAATGAGAGCTGAAAAGGCAGCTTTTAATGTGTCACAGGATTACATGGGTTCGTACATATCTAAGGCTAATGACAGAATGGATGGTTTGAAGCAAGGTATAATTCAAATAATTCCAGTAAAGTAAAATTATTTTTTTCTGCTACAACATTAACAATGTTGATAGTAAATAACATTTCTAGCCCGTGAGCAAAGCCTGAATACTTTGAGTCAAGATTTCTAATTTCTTGTTGGTTGATGATAGTAAATAACATTTCAAATCTATGAACAAAGGTCTAAATGTAATGGGTCAGTATTTCTAATTTTAAGAGATTTTTGACTATATAATGACTCATATCACCTTGACCAGAAGTGGGATAATGCCTTTAAAATCTACAATTAATGGAATCTAAAGATTTCTTGTCGGTTGATGATAGTAAATAATATTTCAATCTTGTGGACTGAATCTTAATGTAATAGGACAATATTTCTAATTTTAAGAGATTTTCTACTATATTATACTCATATCACCTTGACCAGAAATGGGATATGCCTTTAAAATCTACAATTAATGGAATCTTAAGATTTCTTGTCGGTTGATGATAGTAAATAACATTTCAAATCTATGAACAAAGGTCTAAATGTAATTGGTCAGTATTTCTAATTTTAAGAGATTTTTGACTATATAATGACTCATATCACCTTGACCAGAAGTGGGATAATGCCTTTAAAATCTACAATTAATGGAATCTAAAGATTTCTTGTCGGTTGATGATAGTAAATAATATTTCACACTTGTGGACTGAATCTTAATGTAATAGGACAATATTTCTAATTTTAAGAGATTTTCTACTATATTATACTCATATCACCTTGACCAGAAATGGGATAATGCCTTTAAAATCTACAATTAATGGAATCTTAAGATTTCTTGTCGGTTGATGATAGTAAATAATATTTCACACTTGTGAGCAGAATCTTAATGTAATGGGTCAGTAATACTAATTTTAAGAGATTTTTGACTATATTATGACTTGTATCACCTTGACAGAAGTGGGATAATGCCTTTAAAATCTACAATTAATGGAATCTTAAGATTTCTTCTCAGTTGATGAAAGTAAATAATATTTTGCACTTGTGGACAGAATCTTAATGTAATGGGTCAGTGTTTCTAATTTTAAGAGATTTTTGACTATTTTATGACTCATATCACCTTGACCAGAAGTGGGATAATGCCTTTAAAATCTACAATTAATGGAATCTTAAGATTTCTTGTCGGTTGATGATAGTAAATAACATATCAAATCTATGAACAAAGGTCTAAATGTAATGGGTCAGTATTTCTAATTTTAAGAGATTTTTGACTATATAATGACTCATATCACCTTGACCAGAAGTGGGATAATGCCTTTAAAATCTACAATTAATGGAATCTTAAGATTTCTTGTCGGTTGATGATAGTAAATAATATTTCACACTTGTGATCAGATTCTTAATGTAAAGGGTCAATAATACTAATTTTAAGAGATTTTTTTACTATATTATTATTCATATAACCTTGACCAGAAATGGGATAACACCTTTAAAATCTACAATTAATGGAATATTAAGATTTCTTCTTGGCTGATGACAGTAAATAACATTTCAAACCTGTGAGCAAAGCCTCAACACTTTGAGTCAAGATTTCTAATTTTAAGAGATTTTTTTACTATATTATTATTCATATAACCTTGACCAGAAATGGGATAACACCTTTAAAATCTACAATTAATGGAACATTAAGATTTCTTCTTGGCTGATGACAGTTAATAACATTTCAAACCTGTGAGCAAAGCCTCAACACTTTGAGTCAAGATTTCTAATTTTAAGAGATTTTTTTACTATATTATTATTCATATAACCTTGACCAGAAATGGGATAACACCTTTAAAATCTACAATTAATGGAACATTAAGATTTCTTCTTGGCTGATGACAGTAAATAACATTTCAAACCTGTGAGCAAAGCCTTAACACTTTGAGTCAAGATTTCTAATTTTAAGAGATTTTTTTACTATATTATTATTCATATAACCTTGACCAGAAATGGGATAACACCTTTAAAATCTACAATTAATGGAACATTAAGATTTCTTCTTGGCTGATGACAGTAAATAACATTTCAAACCTGTGAGGAGAATCTGAATGCTATGGGTCAATATTGCTAATGTTAAGAGATTGTTGACTATATTATTACTCACATCCCCTCAACCAGAAGTGGCATAAATGTTATGCTTTCAAGAATGAAAGGAATCTTGAGAGTTTTGTTTTCTGAACATTGTCATTCACATTTACAACCTTTGAGAAACATGTACTTTGACAATAAGCTTTGAATATGAAACTACATAGTTTTAAAAAAAGCTTCGTCCCCTTCACAGCTGTAATAGGCTAACTGATCATCATGGAGGGACTGACTGCACAATGTATGACATTGTGCTAGGTCTGTACCTGCCTTGATAGAAACCACAGAAAAAAGGTAAAAAGTAAAGGTATAATGACTTACCTACACATTCTCGTCTTTCAAAGAAATATTATCTTAGAAACTTCAGCCACTTGGCCTTCAACAGCAAGGACCAGACGACCATTTTGATCAAGTTGTAAAGGGAGGATAACTCTTACTGTTGCTTTGTCTTGCAAATTTTAATGTCAATGATGACAGAGCATGAGATAACAAGTTCAGTTCTCTATTAGTAATGGGTTTATTAAATATATGTTATCTGTCTTAAGTTGGTAATTTTGAAACCTTTCTAAATATTTCAATCATATTAAATAATATCATTTAGATTCCATATGGTCTCCCCAGAAATATGAGGGCATTTTGCTGGCAAAACGGTTTTGAAAGCTTCAACGTATATATGTCAATAAGCTACCAGGAATGGTTCAATGAGTTTCCCAGTTATTTTAATACTGACCAGGAAGGAGATTTTATCATACCGGTTATTACATATGTATTTTTTCCTTTAAAACAATGAGAAAAAGAATAGGGTGGTGGGTGAATCAAAGGAACATTAAAGAAATCTTTTTTTAACAAGAGAAATCTTTTTCAACAATTTCTACTCTAATATTTCTATATGTAATTAGTTTCTTTTATTTTTTAAGTTAGACTTCTAAGATGAAGCACAAACTTTCTCACATCCTGCATCTGCTATGCCTGGAAGCAGTTACATGTACCTCCACCATTAATATAAGAAAATAGTTGCTTTTATCATCATGTACACAATAATCAAATGGAGTGATTTTGAATAATTGTTTCCACTAAAATCTAACATGATAATGATAGTAATATTTACAAAAAATGACTTTGGGACTTGAGAATACAAACAAAAATACACACATCAGTTGCCAGAGGGCTGTGAGGTGATGGGGCTTAGAAATCCCTTGAACAGTACAAATTTAACTGTACCCCTTTCAACTCTGACATGTTGAGTATTCATTGTTTGATGTTAAATGACACACTTAGTTATATTCAAAATAATTAATATTATTATATTGATGTACATACCCTCCCACATATATTTTGTGAACATCATGGCCTATTGTACAATGTCATGAGTATTTATTCCTAGACATTTACCTGCTGTTTTACTGTGTATGAGAAGAAATATGTCCAACTCTCATTACTCTTGCAAAATTGCATAACACAAACATCCTAGGAACTTGAATTATTACGCTTGTATCCCCACCAATGAGTGGCATAACAACTTTAAAATACATAAATTAGAGAATAATTTTATTTTCATTTGGCTTTTGCTATTTTGTAGGAAACACTGTGTTCAGAAGTGGCCAAGATAGCTATTTAACAGAAAATTTACTCTGTTATTAAACATGTCACCACCTCACAAAGGTTATGATATGATAGACAATTAAATAATACATTTGGGAGTGATATCATGGTTAGAAATTAAACATGGCAATGGGCAGTAATTACAGATAATAAGCAACACGACCATATTTATAGGAATTGCATTTTGTCATGAGCGATATTGTATTCCGCTTAAGTTCCGCATTACCACTTTTATACGCTGCTATATTTAGCTGCAAATGTCGGACATCGAGTCAGTAGCATTGCCATTGGCGCACTTTGCAGAACGGAGTAAAAATACAAAACACAAGAAGTGCAGATGATTTTGCTCTTATTAAATGTTTGTCAATTAAACACATAGTTGCATGCCACAGATATAATTCTCTACGGTGTTTATCCCAGTTCTGGTCGTATCCCGTTTTGACTAGGCCCATTTTGACTAACCGATCCACAATTTTATTTCAACCCACTTTCTGCGGGCCACTTTACCAGTTGATACAAAACTGTGAGAAGTTTTTCGACGAACAAAGAAAAAAAATGGAAATTACGTGTTAATATTGTAGAATAAATTTTATTTGCGATATCAGACTCTTACAAACATACAACAATGTTGGGCCAATGATGTTCCAACATTCTAAAGTATTACCCAGCTATGAAACCATTCATGTGTCGCAAAGAGAACATTGATAGTGGGCAGCAAAACGTATTAAGAGTTACCTCCCTTGATAATGCGAAGGAGCCGCCTGGCATAAGGTAGATCTATATTTGTTTATGCTTTTTCAATAGCGCATTGTTTGATTTTAACCTGTCCTACGAAGCCTGTGAATGTTGTAAACTTATGACCAGATAGTAAAGGTCTGTTTCTTATTTAGCACGCCAGGCGTCCTCACACACTGATTAGATCAAGGCCCTTTCAGTGTCACGATGTTTGAACTGTACGAAATCTCGCTTGCAACAAGCCTTCAAGTAACGTTACCATTGATACAGATCGTCCAATATTTAGGATATTTGCCTACCCATTGTCACAAATGTCCCATTGATTTTGTAGAAATTATACAGCAGTCTATGGGAATGTCCTATTGAAAATTCTAAACATCAGAGATTTTCCAAGAAATGTCCTATTGTCATTTTCCTCAGCTACGTAGATCTAACATAGCTTGTCTGTTCAGAGTTAATAACAATGTTTTTGTGTGACATTAGACATGTGACTGTTTACTGTTCAGTAGACATATTGTGCTGTTGACTTATTTTGTGCACGTAGGAATTTATTTTACCTTTTACCCTAACTGTGTATTTGACTGAGGTAATAGCCAAGTGTACATTTTATAAAATAGATATAAACTGGTTAGAAGTGATACATGTATATGTATCATGTATATATGTATAGTCTTTTGTAGAATTTATTTTGCTTGTATTTCATACACACTAGTGTAACGGTGGATATGTAATATATCTATATGTAGTATACTCATTTGTGCAGGGCTATTCACTGTACATCAATAAAGGAGGTTCCAGCCTGCGTCCCTGAGACAAGGTATGCATGATTAACTATGTATAGACTGTACTTTGTTTTATCTGGAAGGATTTGTTCAAATATATATGCCAAAAGTAAGTAACTATAGATCTAAATGTATTATTATTATTGTTGTTATCTTGTGCCTTTATACTGTCCATACCCATGATATTTATATTAAATTATGTATGTTTTAGGGCAGATGCGGACTATCGTGAAGTTCTCACTCTACGCCCATTGAAAATAAATCCCTTCTGACCCAACAAGTACTCCCTTATCTTTGAAACGAGTACCACTGTTACAATTATTTTTTCAAAAAGCAGCTTTTTTTTGCAAGCCCCACTCATCATTACTGAGCACAACCTGCTGAAAATGATCTTACGTTTATTGATTCAATTTTTTTCTTGATGAAATAAATGATGTGACAATACAAAAATATACTGTCATTCAGTTTAAAAAACGTTTCTATCATTCAATATTTAACAATATAATAGCAAGTACTTTAGAAAAACCTGTAAAATGAAGTCAAAATCTGAAATTTCATTTTAGGATGGAGCAGTTTAGCCTGATGGTGTATTTTAAGGCAAGTAGCAAAAAGAAAAATAATATCCTTTATAAATCATCTCATTATTGGACTTGAGCCAATTTGGTCCACTTTTTAAAATTCAGTCAAAATTTAAAAATTCAATCTCGGATGTTGCTGTTTTGTCTGGTGATGTGTATTTAGGCACGGATATATGAAAGAAGGAAAAATAATATCCTAATATCACCAATTAATGGGACTTTAGACAATTTGATCCAATTTCAGAAATTTGGAAAATATTTTTAAATTCAGTCCAAATTTGATAATTCAGTCTGTGATGTAGGTGTTATGTCTCATGATGTGTTTTAAGGCAATGAATGAATAGGAAAAAAGGAAAAATAATATCCCTTGAAATATTCAGTTTATGGGACTTTAGCCAATTTGGTCCAGTTTCAGTAATTTGGAAAATATCTTTAAAATTCAGTCAAAATTTAAAAATTCAAGTTCAAATGTTGCAGTTCTGTCTGATGATGTGTATTTAAGCGAGGAGTATGTATTAGAAAAGACAATATATCCATTGGACTCATCAATTTATGGGATTTTAGCATCACATACTTTATTTTTTTCATTTCAGGTTTCTCCATGTGAATAGAACAGATTCGTCCGCATTCAGAAGTTTCCCCACAGTAATGCAGAAAATTCATTCTGGGATGTTGTCGTTTAGTCTGGTTATGTGTATTTAGGCAAGGTATACATATAAAAGAAGAGAAAAATATATTCTTGGAAATCATCAGTTTATGGGACTTTAGCAACTTTGGTCCAATTTCAGTACTGTGAAAAAATCTTCAAAATTCAGTCAAAAATTGAAATTTCCTTTTTTGATGGAGCAGTTTAGTCTAACAATGTATTTTAAGGCAAGAAACAAATAGAAAAAAGAATAAAAATTATATCCATTGAAATCACCTCATTATTGGACTTTAGCCAATTTGGTCCAGTTTCAGTACCGGGTAATTTGGAATCAATCTGTAAAATTCAGTCCAAAATTAAAAATTCATTCTGGGATGTTGCCATTAAGTCTGGTTATGTGTATTTAGGCAAGGTATACATATCAAAGAAGAGAAAAATATATTCTTGGAAATCATCAGTTTATGGGACTTTAGCCAATTTGGTCCAATTTCAGTACTGTGAAAAAATCTTCAAAATTTAGTCCAAATTTGAAAATTCATTCTGTGATGTTGCCATTAAGTCTGGTTATGTGTATTTAGGCAAGGTATACATATCAAAGAAGAGAAAAATATATTCTTGGAAATCATCAGTTTATGGGACTTTAGCCAATTTGGTCCAATTTCAGTACTGTGAAAAAACCTGTAAAATTCAGTCAAAATTTAAAAATTCATTCTAGGATATTGCCATGTATTTAGGCAAGGTATACATATAAAAGAAGAGAAAAATATATTCTTGGAAATCATCAGTTTATGGGACTTTAGCCAATTTGGTCCAATTTCAGTACTGTGAAAAAATCTTCAAAATTTAGTCCAAATTTGAAAATTCATTCTGGGATGTTGCCATTTAGTCTGGTTATGTGTATTTAGGCAAGGTATAAACGAAAAAGAAGAAAAATTATATCCTTTGAAATCATCAGTTTATGGGACTTTAGCCAATTTGGTCCAATTTCAGTACTGTGGAAGAATCTTCAAAATTCAGTCCAAATTTGAAATTTCATTAATATGATGGAGCAGTTTAGTCTTGTAATGTATTTTAAGGCAAGGAACAAATAGAAAAAAACCCACAAAAAATCAAATCATATTCTTTGAAATCATCTCAATACTGAACTTTAGCCAATTTGGTCCAATTTCAGTAATTTGGAAAACATCTGTAAAATTCAGTCAAAATTTAAAAATTCATTCTGGGATGTTGCCATTTAGTCTGGTTATGTGTATTTAGGCAAGGTATAAACATAAAAGAAGAAAAAATTATATCCTTTGATATCATCAGTTTATAGGACTTTCGCCAATTTGGTCCAGTTTCAGTAATTTGGAAGAAATCTTTAAAATTTAGGCAAAATTTAAAAATTCAATCTGAAATGTTGCAGTTTTGTCTGATTATGTGTATTGAAGTGAGGAGTATGTATTAAAAAAGAAAAGAAAATCCATTGGAATCATCAGTTTATGGGGTTTTAGCTAATTTGGTCCTGCATCACATACTTTATTTTTGTCATTTCAGGTTTCCTCATGTTGATGGAACAGATTTGTCCACATTCAGAAGCTTCCTGATAGTAATGCAGAAGTTCTCCATGTTGTAGTGGTTGGACATGTGTTGAATTGAATCATGTTCCAATATTACAGCTGGTTAAGTGCTGTATTAAACGTCATGACATCTTCAATATGTAATTAAGGAGCAACAACATCCACATCTGAGAACATCTTGTATCCTACAGTGAAGAGACAGATAAGTGATAGAAATATATTCTTTGAATATGGCTTCTTCATTTGTGAAAAAATTATGCTAATACTGGCAGTACAAAGTTTAAGTATCACTTTCATTTCAGTAGAACATCGAATAAAGTATGATTTCATTGCATTTTAAGCTCACCTTTACAACATTAAAGTGAGCTTTTGTTATGGGGATTGGGCCATCGTCTGTTCCTATGGGTCTGGCACCAACAAAGTAAGGTTTTCATTTTGAAACTATCCTCTTTATATTTCAGCTAGACACTTATCTCGCCACACTTATCTTCTCAAAATCTACTAACTTTCAAAATTCCAGAGTTTGAAAGTACAGTTATGATATGTTTCTCCACAACAAAGATGGATTTTGATTTTGAAAAAAATCAATATGTTGGTCATAGCAGGATGTTGATAGGTTTCACTGCCATTATGCCTACTGACAAATATGTAATAAACTTAGCTTACCCATGTGAAAATGAACTGGTCTAGAAAGTAGAATAAGACCACTTACATGGAATATTGTGAAAATAAGATGTTAAACATTCACTTCACTGACAAAATGACAATTTATAGAGAAATGGTCTCCTACTGATAACATCATGAACCAAGGTGGTGTCTTCATGATTACACTTTATGTAGTGTTGTGAACATTTTGAAGGTAACACATTATGAAAATGTATAAAAACAAGATATGTAGGTAAAATGCACACAACTTAGTACATTTGTAATTATGTTCTCTTAGCATAAAAAATAATAATAATAATACTATCAGTGAAATATGTTGTTGTAAAGCTGAAAACAAACCATTTATGATGATGAGCATAAAAATTATCAGAAGAAAAAGAAACTTATTTTGTTATTATGGCACAAACAAACAAACTATACATAATGGGTTACTAAAAATACAACATCCGGTCATAGGCAAATGATTCATAAAAAACATAATGGCATCATTAAAATGGTGTGTGGAAATTACATACATGTACATTCATTTGAAGCTACATAGAAATATATTGATTGTACTCCTGCATGACATGTATTCTTGCATTTCTTTATGCATGTTTATACATGTACAAGTGAGAACCTACATTTGTCAATGATTCTATTCCTAATCTGTCTACCTTTAGACAGGTTAACTAACTTGGTCAGGAGGGGTGACTGGTGGTAATTAGCATTCACTCAACTGTATGGTGTGTTTGTTTAACCAGTAGGCATAATGGGAAGGCAACGCTCATGGTTGTTTGAAAAAGAATTGCAGTTTGGCTAGATTCTTGGTCATTAATGATGTCTACCAGTTTAAAATTTGTTAATGGTCATGTCAAGCTTTTTTTCTTTCTGGAAATAATCTTGGTTCATCAGGCATTGTATTTTTTATATCTTTTCTAAAAGGATGTGGGCTTTCCACTTTAAAAATATAGTATGCCTTAAAACAAAATTCAGTATGGCTGCTATGACACCAGCTTTTAGCTATGCTTGTAGAAGAAAAAATAGTTTTTTCAAATTACTTTGTCATTAACCAGTCATTGCCTTCAGAATTGGTGTACAGCTTCTTATGATTCTGACAATAATAGAGGATATTTCAAGTTTCGCAATGTCCTTTATATTATATGCTATTTTTATGAAAATTACACATTCAAATGTGCTGATCACAGTACAAATTTTCCCAACATCGCATCTTGTTGCAACGTCTTATCATTGTCAGTGACATCACGAAATTGTTCAAGTGATGTCATGTGATTGTTTCGGTGTCATCATGCCATTGTACTTGCTGTATAGCAGTGATATCACACAATTGAATTCAGTGCAGTGACGAGAAAAATTATATTTCACTGCAGTGAAAATATCACTTTTTGTCTGAGAAAACACAGTATTTAACTCCTTTGCATATAATAAGATTAAATTTTCAAACATCCAAGTTTTGATATGCTGAAATACCCTGATTTTAATGATTATGAGTGAGAGATAATTGACATAAAGCAGCATTAGAAATTGGCACTAGTCCTGTAGTTCTTGCCAAACTGCCCAATGGTTAAGGTATCATAAGGACTAGTGGAAATTTGCCGTTTATAAGGCTTTTGCTACTTGTTATCAAGGACTAGTGGACTAAAACTGTTAGTTTCTACCCCTGTAAAGTGTTTAATGGCCTCTGACAAGGGGTGACTAGTGCATCATACACGTACATTTAGAATGTATTCACCTCATGCTGTTAGTAAGATCTACCAAAAATTCTATAGTGAGTTTTTTTTCATGGAAGAATTTCTGCTTTCATTATCTGATTAATATTTTAAAAATTAAATGTTTCTATCATTACTGAAAGATTTTGCATCATGTCTTACAGGGGCGGTCAGGTAGCCTAGTGGTTAAAGCGATCGCTCGTCACGCCGAAGACCCGGGTTCGATTCCCGACATGGGTACAATGAGTGAAGCCCATTTCTTGTGTCCCCCGCCATGATATTGCTGGAATATTGCAAAAAGCGGCGTAAAAAACAATACTCACTCATGTCTTACATGTTATATGTAAGGATGCTGCACTATGGATCCTCTCTGAAATGATTTCATTACCAGAAAGTTATTTCATTTGTGCCAGTTCACAGAGATCAAGCACTGTAAATTTCTTTATAAGTATCAAATATTCAAGCTTTATCAATTAGGCATAATATTCTCAATGAAAAGAAAAGATGTGTTTAATTAAACATTTGTTTTTCCATCAGGACATCACATTCAAGATCATATACCTAGCTAATCTAACATTGTAACTAATGTTATATTTGGGATAACACTTTCTTAGTAAAGTACAGATTCTAGTAAGTTGTCAGACTTTCATTTTTGTGGAAGCCTCGGTGGCTGAGTGGGTTAGATCGCTGACTTTGTGTGCTTGCGATTAGGTGCCTCACCCTGGCAGGTGTGGGTTCGAATCCTGCACGGGACTCAACCCCCAAAAAGTACTAAAAGTACTAGAATCTGTACTTTACTCAGAAAGTGTTATCCCAAATATAACATTAGTTACATTTGACCACTTTCTAAATGGCATTGTGTATTCATAATCTAACATTCTTTTATTAAAACCAAAATGAGAACACTTTAGTGTTGAAACCAGGGGAAAATGACACCTATGTTTTATGTGCTTTTATTTTATTTTCCCAATGAATATGCTTATGAAGTGCATCTAAATATTATTGTCTTAGGTGTCTCATAGGCCTTATGGCTGAATATTGTATATTTTTTAACAATGAATATTGTTACAGTGAACTACATTTAAAGGGGCACTGATCTAACGCAATTCCCCGGACTGGTTGTTGCCTTTGTTATTGTTTTTTCCCCCGTGAGTACCCGGATGATACGCAACGCAACTGAGCGTGACCAGAGACTGGTCTACCGTCTGTAAGGACAGCAAATAAACTTGGAGACTGGAGGCAATATTTGTTTTACGCATTTTTGCATAAACACTGATTGGTTAACTGTGATCTATAAAGATTTCGACAAAGGGCGCATGTTAATTAATTTCTTCAGCCTAAACAAACAGACAAAAAGAACGGCGGAGCTCATCGGATGTCTTCATTTGGAAATACCCCAGATGCTTATAGTTTAATAATAAAAAAAGGTATCCATGCAGTGAAAGCATTCTCAGATTTCAGATTGTGTCGATAATACGATTGCTACTCCCTTGTTGTCATCCACGTTTTCTCGTATAACCCTACACTTGTGTATTTGTCGTCATTCCCTTGATGCTCAGTTAATGAATTTATTACAGGTACAATTAGTGGTAGCATCACTTAGATTACCTGACAAAGGTTCCCATTTGGCATTTATTGTGTCTGTGGTAATTATTCAATCTAAATCCAGGTTTGAAGTGAGGTGAAATGTGTGTTATGTAATATGCATATATCAGACCAGCAAGAGGTGAATGATCAGTTGATTTACTTTTTTTTGTAAATCAACGGATCGTTCCTAGTCATCAAAGGATTAACAGAAAATACGTTGATTGATTAATCACTTTTATCTTGCACAGTGGATATGTCAAAAGTGAGTGTTTACATGTCTAGGTTTACTAAAACAAAGGGAATACACTCATACTATGGCGTGAAGTGCCGATGTAAAAACAACATACTTTGTTCAAAGGGTTAACTGATAATACGTTGATTGATTGATCATTGTTATCTATCACTCAATGGATTTTTCAGGAACCGTGGACGTTATGAAAATAGTTGTCACGTGGGCTTTCTCAGCCGACCCTTGAGACTTGACACCTAGGCTCCTTTGTGATTTCTGCAGGTATTTACAGAAACATGATGGACAACCAAGCAAATGTCATCTGGTTGCATTGTAAACATAAAATTATGCCAATTATGTGACTAGATTAGTCTTTTGAGGAGAAAATGTAGTACAAAATTAGCCTAAAAAGTCCAAAATTGGCCAGCTTCAAAGACAATTTTCAAGTAACCAAGCATTCTCTTATATCAAAGTTCAACCATTTTTCTCTCTGTTTCAATGGTTTTTATCATGGTTCCAAACTCAGTGTTGGTGTGGGAATGATTAAAAGAAATTCTACTTTGGGAGCGTCCACACTCCCACTTTCACCACTGATTGTCACTTCAATACGGATTAATCATGTTAATACTAAAATTACTTTAATTTACTATTCAGGTTCCCTTCGAGTCACAGCTGATTTCTTTGAAAACAAGGTGAGATATTACCATGTATTACCATTACACATGTATCTGCAAAAACCATAGTACATCTAGCTGCAAAAAACATAGTACATCTAGCTGCAAAAAACAAAGTACATCTAGCTGCGGAAACCATAGTACATCTAGCTGCAGAAACCATAGTACATCTAGCTGCAAAAAACATAGTACATCTAGCTGCAAAAACATAGTACATCTAGCTGTGGAAACCATAGTACATCTAGCTGCAAAAAACATAGTACATCTAGCTGCAAAAACATAGTACATCTAGCTGTGGAAACCATAGTACATCTAGCTGCGGAAACCGTAGTACATCTAGGTGCAGAAACCATAGTACATCTAGCTGCAAAAAACATAGTACATCTAGCTGCAAAAAACATAGTACATCTAGCTGTGGAAACCATAGTACATCTAGCTGCAGAAACCATAGTACATCTAGCTGCGGAAACCATAGTACATCTAGCTGCGGAAACCATAGTACATCTAGCTGCAAAAAACATAGTACATCTAGCTGCGGAAACCATAGTACATCTAGCTGCAGAAACCATAGTACATCTAGCTGCGGAAACCATAGTACATCTAGCTGCGGAAACCATGGTACATCTAGCTGCAGAAACCATAGTACATCTAGCTGTGGAAACCATAGTACATCTAGCTGTGGAAACCATAGTACATCTAGCTGCGGAAACCGTAGTACATCTAGCTGCAGAAACCATAGTACATCTAGCTGCAGAAACCATAGTACATCTAGCTGCAAAAAACATAGTACATCTAGCTGCAAAAACATAGTACATCTAGCTGTGGAAACCATAGTACATCTAGCTGCGGACACCGTAGTACATCTAGCTGCGGAAACCATAGTACATCTAGCTGCAAAAAACATAGTACATCTAGCTGCAGAAACCATAGTACATCAAGATGCAAAAACCATAGTACATCTAGCTGCAAAAAACATAGTACATCTAGCTGTGGAAACCATAGTACATCTAGCTGCAAAAAACATAGTACATCTAGCTGTGGAAACCATAGTACATCTAGCTGCAAAAAACATAGTACATCTAGCTGCAGAAACCATAGTACATCTAGCTGCAAAAACATAGTACATCTAGCTGTGGAAACCATAGTACATCTAGCTGCAAAAACATAGTACATCTAGCTGTGGAAACCATAGTACATCTAGCTGCAGAAACCATAGTACATCTAGCTGCGGAAACCATAGTACATCTAGCTGCGGAAACCATAGTACATCTAGCTGCAAAAACCATAGTACATCTAGCTGCAAAAAACATAGTACATCTAGCTGCAAATAACATAGTACATCTAGCTGCAGAAACCATAGTACATCTAGCTGCAAAAACCATAGTACATCTAGCTGCAAAAAACATAGTACATCTAGCTGCAAAAAACAAAGTACATCTAGCTGTGGAAACCATAGTACATCTAGCTGCAGAAACCATAGTACATCTAGCTGCAAAAAACATAGTACATCTAGCTGCAAAAACATAGTACATCTAGCTGTGGAAACCATAGTACATCTAGCTGCGGAAACCATAGTACATCTAGCTGCAGAAACCATAGTACATCTAGCTGCAAAAAACATAGTACATCTAGCTGCAAAAACATAGTACATCTAGCTGTGGAAACCATAGTACATCTAGCTGCGGAAACCGTAGTACATCTAGGTGCGGAAACCATAGTACATCTAGCTGCAAAAAACATAGTACATCTAGCTGCAAAAAACATAGTACATCTAGCTGTGGAAACCATAGTACATCTAGCTGCAGAAACCATAGTAGATCTAGCTGCGGAAACCATAGTACATCTAGCTGCGGAAACCATAGTACATCTAGCTGCAAAAAACATAGTACATCTAGCTGCGGAAACCATAGTACATCTAGCTGCAGAAACCATAGTACATCTAGCTGCGGAAACCATAGTACATCTAGCTGCGGAAACCATAGTACATCTAGCTGCAGAAACCATAGTACATCTAGCTGTGGAAACCATAGTACATCTAGCTGTGGAAACCATAGTACATCTAGCTGCGGAAACCGTAGTACATCTAGCTGCAGAAACCATAGTACAACTAGCTGCAGAAACCATAGTACATCTAGCTGCAAAAAACATAGTACATCTAGCTGCAAAAACATAGTACATCTAGCTGTGGAAACCATAGTACATCTAGCTGCGGACACCGTAGTACATCTAGCTGCGGAAACCATAGTACATCTAGCTGCAAAAAACATAGTACATCTAGCTGCAGAAACCATAGTACATCAAGCTGCGGAAACCATAGTACATCTAGCTGCGGAAACCATAGTACATCTAGCTGCAAAAACCATAGTACATCTAGCTGCAAAAAACATAGTACATCTAGCTGTGGAAACCATAGTACATCTAGCTGCAAAAAACATAGTACATCTAGCTGCAGAAACCATAGTACATCTAGCTGCAAAAACATAGTACATCTAGCTGTGGAAACCATAGTACATCTAGCTGCAAAAACATAGTACATCTAGCTGTGGAAACCATAGTACATCTAGCTGTGGAAACCGTAGAACATTTAGCTGCGGAATCCGTATACCAGCTGCACATATTGGGGTAGTAATTATAGGGTGCAACATCACAGAGTTATAGTTTCTGCAGCCAGACTACATCTTATGCTTAAACTTAATTATACATATCTCTGACATTAATTATGTTTGATTTGTCATAACACTATCCAGAATTCCCAACTACACTCAGCTGCCAGCTAGACTTTCTTAATGAGTTCAACTCAGATACCCCTGTTTCCTACCCTGCAGTACCTTGTCTTTGCTATCATGGACAGGTTGAGTGAATAGTTGTTGTTTTAGTTTTAGGACTTTATAAATTTTGATTTTTTTTTAGTTTCCATGGCAACAAGTTGGACTTAACATTAATATGAGGGTGGGGTTGGTTCGCGGAGTATAACTGAAAAAACGTTCAATACTTTCTAACAAAACTTAGCATGTCTACCAGGCACATTCTGAAATGGTCCCTTTAATATTTAGAAATTTTTGAATGTTTTTTTTTTTTAACATTTTTATGGCAACAAGTTGGACTTAGGTTCTATGAGGGTAGGGTTCATTTCCAGAAAATAACTGCTAAACCATTTAGTATTTTGAATCAAACACATGCTGAACTGGTGCCTTTTGCTATTCAACAATTTTAGGACGCTTTATTTTAAGGTTTTCATGGCAGCTCTTTGAACTTGGGCTTAAAGAAATGTTGGGTTAGTTTACCTGGTTTTTGGACCATTACATGTTAAGGTTGGCAGGGAATAGAGATGACTTCGTCGACTATATGCTTGTTGAAATTGAAACTGTTAAAGCGGAAACTGTCTAATGAATTGACTGTTTGACTTCTCTTCACAGAAATCAGAAGTTTGCAGTTACATTAAGAGGGTAAGTTCAGGTAATATACTCTATAAAGTACATGGCCATGGAGAATGATCTGAAGTCCTAAAAATGCACATCACATCTGGCCAAAATAAACCAATTCAATGTATGTATCCTTTCCTTTTATATAACACTGTTGTTGATATTCCTGTATATCACATTGAAAGTTAACAGTCACATATACACCAACATCACACAACAGTCAATATAAAATGAATGTGGCATTCTTAAGGCACTTTTGTCTTTACAGTGAGGACAAAGAAGGACGTGGTGAGAGACACAACTGGTTTGTTACCAAGTATCCCTACCATGAAGTCAAGGCTGGATTTGGGTCAGATTTTGTGTCTGCTGAAGTAAGGAAATGAATTCATATGTACAGCTAAATTTCATTAAAGTATGAGAATGATAATGTTCACAATTAAGTCCTAAGTCCACAATTTAGTAGAGAAAATTTCCAAAATTTCATTGTTGAAAAAGTTTCAATCCCATGACTGTAACAATTCTTATGTTGTGATAGTAATCATCATCTTATGCAATAAACACAATGTACATGTTCTTTTGTTTCTGACATACACTTTTCTGCATATATGTAAAATATAAGTGTTCATGAAGATTAAAGTAAAATGTTTGGGGGAAAAAATGGCAAATAGTTGATGATATCAGTTGCTCAGTGAATTGTACTTTATACATGGCAAAACAAATTTCAGATGTATGGGCACATACTTCAGTGGCTGGGGCAATCCTTGACACGCCGTCTAGTGAGAGATAAACGGTAAGAATAATGGTGAATAGTGTAGATTCTTTTCTAAAGTCCCCAATGCAATGGCACAAATTTAAAATCAGTGTAAATTCACAGTTTTATGCATGTTGTTTTGAGCATATATTTACCAGTGTTTACCAAATTGAATGAGAACAGAGCAGTAGTTAAATGTGATTAGGAAAAGTTTACATCTAAAGCATATTCACAGAAGAAGCTTATCATTTGATTAGACATACAGATGAAATTGATACATTGAAAATTGCTCATGGTCTAAATTTCACATTAATGTCACTGACCACCTTTGATTCCTTTCAGTCGCCCTTACACTAAGCCAGTGACTCAGATCTTTACTGTGCCGGAACTTCCAATTGAGTACACACAGTAAGCACAGAAAATACAATTTATTATTCTATTTCTATCGGTGAAATACTGCATTTATCGGTTAAAATAAAACCTGCATCTACACTGAGTTAGATATCAAAATAAAAAAGTAAACAATGTGATGACTTAATGTGTATCACCAGGCAACAAGACGACTGACACAGTGAATGTACTGAATTTGCGAGTCATCGGTCCGGTTTTCATAAAATTCAGCAATAAGGAAGAATAGAATAAATAGAACATTTGACTTTTCCTGTCGAATACCGTGTTTATGTCATCTCGTGAAGTTGAAAAGTTTAATTTTTACACTTGCGGCTACGCCACTCATGAAAATACAAACTAGTCAACTTCACTCGACGAGATAAACACTGTATTCGACAGGAAAAGTCAAATATCCTCTATACGTGTTTGTCTCCTTCAGTTAGGAAAACAAACATGTCTGTTACATTTCATTATTGACAATTTTAGGTTGTATTATCTGAAGCAGACATGTTCCAGAAATATAATAGTATGTATTATGTGTACAGGTTTGCTTGTTTGATTTCTGGTACATAGTTATAGGTACAATGTTGTTAGATACGTTATTATTAAACACTCACTGGAATGAATGCTAAACAGAAACGAACCAATTTGGTGAAAGGGAACAGAAATTCAGTCATATTTTGTTAGAATATATCCCACATTGGAAAAACAGTATTGTGAAAATGGAGACACCAAAGAATGAGATAATAGTCTTGTAAAGTAATAATCAAGTACAATGTAACTAGTGAAGCTACTGAAAATAAATATATTCATTGTAATTGTAAAAAACTAATTCTTTGAATTTTTGGCAAGTAAATGATTTCCAATTATTCCAGTTACAACTTACATTTATGAAACTGGAACTGGAGATATTTATTTTATTCTTAAAATTGAGTCTGGTTATAAATATGCTCTAATTTATTACAGGGCTGCATGGCACTGCATCGGTATGTGGCCATTAAGGAAGTAATCATATTCCTTGCTGAGAAACTGACAGGGAGAACCTACTCTTCAATCAACCCAGAGTGTCAAAGGACAGAATTGCATTCAAAAGAGCTTTAATTGCATAATTATGATGCTCCTTTGAAAGGGTTACTGTTTTAATGAATGCAGCCAACTCATTGATGCCTTGATGTGGTTTGGTTGTTCTCTGTACCTTTCTTTCATTCACATATGGACCCGTGAAGATTCCAGGGTAGAACAGGTCTTCAGCAACCATCCTTGCCGTAAAAGGCGACTAGGCTTGTTGTAAAAGGCGACTAACAGGATCGGGTGGTCAGGCTCGCTGACTTGGTTGATACATGTCATCGATCCCCAATGCGTAGATCGATGCTCATGATGTCAATCACTGGATTGTGTGGTCCAGACTTGATTATTTTACAGACCGCCATCATATAGCTGGAATATTGCTGAGTGTGGCGTTAAACAACAAACAAACAAACAAATCATTCACATATGTGTATAGAACATGCCTCAGTCTCCTCCCATTGATGTATATTTCAGTTGAATATAGTAAAACCATGTTAGTGCAGATCATTGTGTGTGTTAAACTTATCCATGTTTATGAATTTCCAAACTATTTGATGTAGCATGTTTTGGTGAATCAATAATCGAAAAAAGAATAGGGGTATACTATAGAAACAGATCTTAACGGTTCTCCTTGTAACTAACCTGATCATAAAGAAAAGGCATGTGTATCATTATAGCAGTAAACTTGTGCTTTTAGCTATTTCTGGATTTATTGAAAGTCTGTCTGTTGACATTGAAACAATTTGAACTTGGATTTAGATGGAGTGGGGTGTTGTTCAAGATCAAAATTTAAGAATTATGAGACATGTTTTCATTAAACATGCAGAATTATTAATCAGATAGTGGACAATTGTCTTTTGCTACTGAACAATGTTTTAAGGTTTCAAGTTGTTACTTTTTCTGGAATAAAGTTTGAGTTACATTCAGTTGAGTTGAATTTCTTTAAAAGAAGAAAGAATATTAATGATATCTTCAAAACAAATTGGAAAATGATCAGTCAGATATTGTTGATGTGACTTTGGATATGTTTGAATATAGACAATTTTTTTATAACTTTTTATTTTTTATTCTTATTTATGAGATTGGTGATATATTGTGAGGCTGCAGGGGGATGTGTCATATTCTCATGACTCTTGTTATCAGTGTTTGTTTAATAACATTAGCAGTTTACATTGAATGTCAAAATAAACTTTGCTAAAATATATTTAGATGTAAATTTCCTAAAAGGTGTGATTTGATCATCATATGATCATCAGTTTGTTCATTTGAAAAGCATAGCAGTAACCATTTTCTGGTTATTATCAATAATTTTGGCTGATGTCATCATTGATTAATACTTACAATTGAGTAAACCTGTTCTTAAAAAAGTTAGTAAATGTTAGTAAAACACTGGAAGTTCAACATCAAATCTTGCATATATAGTTCTTGCGCTCAGATTGTAACATGTTTTTGTAGGTTGGTGTCCATATCTAAGTCTATAGAACTTGAAAACATTGTATCTGGTTTTAATGAATCAATTTACCAAAACATGATTGTCACGTAGAGGTATTTTCTTGACTACAGGGGCTTCAATGTACATTGCCATTAACTGATATTGGACATCACATTGGCCTGAACATGTTTATACTATATGGGTTTATTCTGTGTAAAGTTGACTTTGTTACATGTATGTCCTTTGAAGTTAGTTAATGATTAGATTGTTTGCTTGTGATCTATTTTGCAGAGTTGTCATGAATTTATTCACTTGGTATCATTTTCTTCTACTGGGTCAAAACAGATAATATTTTTCTGTTATTTTAATTATATTATTCAAATAAAAATAAGGTAGAATTGTTTGAGAATACATTGCATACAATAGTAATACAAAATATTTAAAGATCAATGAATTCTTTATGATGCAACAATAGTGTTCATGTGTGAGTGAATGAATGGTTGTGAATGTTTGTTCATGTATTTGTCCTCTGTATTTGACAAAGACAAAAAACATTTCCACATTTAGTTTTCTGCATGTGTCTCCAACTACTCTTTTTGTAACAGATGTTCTGCCACAATTAAATGTGAATTATAAACACAATCACGTGGACGAATTTGTACCTCATCTACTTTTGTTTGAGCATGTATTATGTACATGAAATGTATTGATGGTTTCATAAGGCGAAATAGAACTCTTCTTCAATGTATATTTTAAGTCAGATTTTTTGTTACAGAGTTAGTGTATGAATGAAAGTGAGGATTGAGTAAGGATTGTAATGAGTGCTTACTGGTATGTGAAGGACTCTTCTGTTGATATTTCTTGTGAAGTAATAAAAGTTATAATTGAAATTTGTCTTTGTTTCTGAAATGACATAGAAAGATAATCTATTGTAAGTCTCACACACCAGGTTGGATGTCCACATACATATATGCAAAGCAGTGTGGCATGAATACATATAGGTTTATTGCCTGATGGGTTAAAGAGCACATGTGCATGAAGTTTCAAATTTTAACTCACTTTCTTTGACTTCTCAAAATTACCTGATTTGATTATTTCAAAGGATATTATTTCATAAGATTTTTCCAAATTATTGAAAATAAAGTGAGGGAGTGAGTGAGTTGGGTTTGAATGTGGCTTTCCAGAATATTTCACTGATCTCACGACGTCCAGGTTTAATGTAGGAGAACCAACACCACCATGGTAGTTAAGTGATGTAGTAAGACCTGGAGGACAATGCTGGTATCTGGCTGACAGAGGGTGTTATGCAGCATGCATTCGCAATGTAGCATTGCATCCTAATTTCACCACTGCTGCTGATGGGAATCAAACTCTGGATCTTCAGTGAGTGCCCTGATGAAACAAGTGGCTGAAGGCAGGCTCACCAACCACTGAGCTAACCAACCCATTCCCCTCCACCCCCAATTGAAATATGGAACACATTGGCTTAAATACTAAAATTGATGATTTCAAAGGATTTTACTTTTTCGTATGTTCTATGCTGAAATACACATAATCAACTTAAGTCAACATCACAGATAAAGTTTTCAAATTTTGACTGAGATAATATTTATTTTTTTCCAAATTACTGAAACTGGACCAAATTGGCTAAAGTCCAATAATGAGGTGATTTTCAAAGGATATTATTTTTATTCTTTTTTTCTATTTGTTTCTTTCCTTAAAATACATTGAAAAATTCAAATGCTCCATCATAAAATGAAATTTCACATTTTGACTGAATTTTGAAGATTTTTTCACATTATTAAAATTGGACCAAATTGGCTAAAGTCCCATTAACTGATGATTTCCAAGAATATATTTTTCTCTTCTTTTATATGTATACCTTGCCTAAATACACATAACCAGACTAAATGGCAACATCCCAGAATGAATTTTCAAATTTTGACTGAATTTTACAGGTTTTTTCACAGTACTGAAATTGGACCAAATTGGCTGAAGTCCCATAAACTGATGATTTCCAAGAATATAATTTTCTCTTCTTTTATATGTATACCTTGCCTAAATACACATAACCAGACTTAATGGCAACATCCCAGAATGAATTTTTAAATTTGGACTTAATTTTGAAGACTTTTTCAAAGTACTAAAATTGGACCAAATTGGCTAAAGTCCCATAAACTGATGATTTCCAAGAATATATTTTTCTCTTCTTTTATATGTATACCTTGCCTAAATACACATAACCACACTAAACGGCAACATCCCAGAATTAATTTTTAAATTTTGACTGAATTTTACAGGTTTTTTCACAGTACTGAAATTGGACCAAATTGGCTAAAGTCCCATAAACTGATGATTTCCAAGAATATATTTTTCTCTTCTTTTACATGTATACCTTGCCTAAATACACATAACCAGACCAAATGGCAACATCCCAGAATGAATTTTCAAATTTTGACTGAATTTTACAAGTTTTTTCACAGTACTGAAATTGGACCAAATTGGCTAAAGTCCCATAAACTGATGATTTCCAAGAATATATTTTTCTCTTCTTTTATATGTATACCTTGCCTAAATACACATAACCACACTAAACGGCAACATCCCAGAATTAATTTTTAAATTTTGACTGAATTTTACAGGTTTTTTCACAGTACTGAAATTGGACCAAATTGGCTAAAGTCCCATAAACTGATGATTTCCAAGAATATATTTTTCTCTTCTTTTACATGTATACCTTGCCTAAATACACATAACCAGACTAAATGGCAACATCCCAGAATGAATTTTCAAATTTTGACTGAATTTTACAAGTTTTTTCACAGTACTGAAATTGGACCAAATTGGCTAAAGTCCCATAAACTGATGATTTCCAAGAATATAATTTTTTCTTCTTTTATATGTATACCTTGCCTAAATACACATAACCAGACTTAATGGCAACATCCCAGAATGAATTTTTAAATTTGGACTAAGTTTTGAAGACTTTTTCACAGTGCTGAAATTGGACCAAATTGGCTAAAGTCCCATAAACTGATGATTTCCAAGAATATATTTTTCTCTTCTTTTATATGTATACCTTGCCTAAATACACATAACCAGACTTAATGGCAACATCCCAGATTGCATTTTCAAAGTTTGACTGAATTTTACAGGTTTTTTCACAGTACTGAAATTGGACCAAATTGGCTAAAGTCCCATAAACTGATGATTTCCAAGAATATATTTTTCTCTTCTTTTATATGTATACCTTGCCTAAATACACATAACCAGACCAAATGGCAACATCCCAGAATGAATTTTTAAATTTGGACTAAGTTTTGAAGACTTTTTCACAGTGCTGAAATTGGACCCAATTTGCTAAAGTCCCATAAACTGATGATTTCCAAGAATACATTTTTCTCTTCTTTTATATGTAAACCTTGCCTAAATACACATAACCAGACTTAATGGCAACATCCCAGATTGCATTTTCAAATTTTGACTGAATTTTACATGTTTTTTCACAGTACTGAAATTGGACCAAATTGGCTAAAGTCCCATAAACTGATGATTTCCAA
This sequence comes from Haliotis rufescens, assembly GCF_023055435.1. Classification (NCBI taxonomy): domain Eukaryota; kingdom Metazoa; phylum Mollusca; class Gastropoda; order Lepetellida; family Haliotidae; genus Haliotis; species Haliotis rufescens. Next base: position 4,446,988 of record NW_025964068.1, read on the forward strand.
GAATATATTTTTCTCTTCTTTTATATGTAAACCTTGCCTAAATACACATAACCAGACTAAACGGCAACATCCCAGAATGAATTTTCAAATTTTGACTGAGTTTTACATGTTTTTTCACAGTACTGAAATTGGACCAAATTGGCTAAAGTCCCATAAACTGATGATTTCCAAGAATATATTTTTCTCTTCTTTTATATGTATACCTTGCCTAAAAACACATAACCAGACTAAACGGCAACATCCCAGAATGAATTTTTAAATTTTGACTGAATTTTACAGGTTTTTACACAGTACTGAAATTGGACCAAATTGGCTAAAGTCCCATAAACTGATGATTTCCAAGAATATGATTTTTTCTTCTTTTATATGTATACCTTGCCTAAATACACATAACCAGAATAAATGGCAACATCCCAGAATGAATTTTCAAATTTTGACTGAATTTTACAGGTTTTTTCACAGTACTGAAATTGGACCAAATTGGCTAAAGTCCCATAAACTGATGATTTCCAAGAATATATTTTTCTCTTCTTTTATATGTATACCTTGCCTAAATACACATAACCAGACTTAATGGCAACATCCCAAAATGAATTTTTAAATTTGGAATAAGTTTTGAAGACTTTTTCACAGTGCTGAAATTGGACCAAATTGGCTAAAGTCCCATAAACTGATGATTTCCAAGAATATATTTTTCTCTTCTTTTATATGTATACCTTGCCTAAATACACATAACCAGACTAAATGGCAACATCCCAGAATGAATTTTCAAAGTTTGACTGAATTTTACAGGTTTTTTCACAGTACTGAAATTGGACCAAATTGGCTAAAGTCCCATAAACTGATGATTTCCAAGAATATATTTTTCTCTTCTTTTATATGTATACCTTGCCTAAATACACATAACCAGACTTAATGGCAACATCCCAGATTGCATTTTCAAATTTTGACTGAATTTTACATGTTTTTTCACAGTACTGAAATTGGACCAAATTGGCTAAAGTCCCATAAACTGATGATTTCCAAGAATATATTTTTCTCTTCTTTTATATGTAAACCTTGCCTAAATACACATAACCAGACTAAACGGCAACATCCCAGAATGAATTTTCAAATTTTGACTGAATTTTACAGGTTTTTTCACAGTACTGAAATTGGACCAAATTGGCTAAAGTCCCATAAACTGATGATTTCCAAGAATATATTTTTCTCTTCTTTTATATGTATACCTTGCCTAAATACACATAACCAGACTTAATGGCAACATCCCAGATTGCATTTTCAAATTTTGACTGAATTTTACAGGTTTTTTCACAGTACTGAAATTGGACCAAATTGGCTAAAGTCCCATAAACTGATGATTTCCAAGAATATATTTTTCTCTTCTTTTATATGTATACCTTGCCTAAATACACATAACCAGACCAAATGGCAACATCCCAGAATGAATTTTTAAATTTGGACTAAGTTTTGAAGACTTTTTCACAGTGCTGAAATTGGACCCAATTTGCTAAAGTCCCATAAACTGATGATTTCCAAGAATACATTTTTCTCTTCTTTTATATGTATACCTTGCCTAAATACACATAACCAGACTTAATGGCAACATCCGAGATTGCATTTTCAAAGTTTGACTGAATTTTACAGGTTTTTTCACAGTACTGAAATTGGACCAAATTGGCTAAAGTCCCATAAACTGATGATTTCCAAGAATATATTTTTCTCTTCTTTTATATGTAAACCTTGCCTAAATACACATAACCAGACTAAACGGCAACATCCCAGAATGAATTTTCAAATTTTGACTGAATTTTACAGGTTTTTTCACAGTACTGAAATTGGACCAAATTGGCTAAAGTCCCATAAACTGATGATTTCCAAGAATATATTTTTCTCTTCTTTTATATGTATACCTTGCCTAAATACACATAACCAGACTTAATGGCAACATCCCAAAATGAATTTTTAAATTTGGACTAAGTTTTGAAGACTTTTTCACAGTGCTGAAATTGGACCAAATTGGCTAAAGTCCCATAAACTGATGATTTCCAAGAATATATTTTTCTCTTCTTTTATATGTATACCTTGCCTAAATACACATAACCAGACTAAATGGCAACATCCCAGAATGAATTTTCAAAGTTTGACTGAATTTTACAGGTTTTTTCACAGTACTGAAATTGGACCAAATTGGCTAAAGTCCCATAAACAGATGATTTCCAAGAATATATTTTTCTCTTGTTTTATATGTATACCTTGCCTAAATACACATAACCAGACTAAACGGCAACATCCCAGAATGAATTTTCAAATTTTGACTGAATTATACAGGTTTTTTCACAGTACTGAAATTGGACCAAATTGGCTAAAGTCCCATAAACAGATGATTTCCAAGAATATATTTTTCTCTTCTTTTATATGTATACCTTGCCTAAATACACATAACCAGACTAAATGGCAACATCCCAGAATGAATTTTCAAAGTTTGACTGAATTTTACAGGTTTTTTCACAGTACTGAAATTGGACCAAATTGGCTAAAGTCCCATAAACTGATGATTTCCAAGAATATATTTTTCTCTTCTTTTATATGTATACCTTGCCTAAATACACATAACCAGACTTAATGGCAACATCCCAGATTGCATTTTCAAAGTTTGACTGAATTTTACAGGTTTTTTCACAGTACTGAAATTGGACCAAATTGGCTAAAGTCCCATAAACTGATGATTTCCAAGAATATATTTTTCTCTTCTTTTATATGTATACCTTGCCTAAATACACATAACCAGACCAAATGGCAACATCCCAGAATGAATTTTTAAATTTGGACTAAGTTTTGAAGACTTTTTCACAGTGCTGAAATTGGACCCAATTTGCTAAAGTCCCATAAACTGATGATTTCCAAGAATACATTTTTCTCTTCTTTTATATGTATACCTTGCCTAAATACACATAACCAGACTTAATGGCAACATCCGAGATTGCATTTTCAAAGTTTGACTGAATTTTACAGGTTTTTTCACAGTACTGAAATTGGACCAAATTGGCTAAAGTCCCATAAACTGATGATTTCCAAGAATATATTTTTCTCTTCTTTTATATGTAAACCTTGCCTAAATACACATAACCAGACTTAATGGCAACATCCCAAAATGAATTTTTAAATTTGGACTAAGTTTTGAAGACTTTTTCACAGTGCTGAAATTGGACCAAATTGGCTAAAGTCCCATAAACTGATGATTTCCAAGAATATATTTTTCTCTTCTTTTATATGTATACCTTGCCTAAATACACATAACCAGACTTAATGGCAACATCCCAGAATGAATTTTCAAAGTTTGACTGAATTTTACAGGTTTTTTCACAGTACTGAAATTGGACCAAATTGGCTAAAGTCCCATAAACTGATGATTTCCAAGAATATATTTTTCTCTTCTTTTATATGTAAACCTTGCCTAAATACACATAACCAGACTTAATGGCAACATCCCAGATTGCATTTTCAAATTTTGACTGAATTTTACATGTTTTTTCACAGTACTGAAATTGGACCAAATTGGCTAAAGTCCCATAAACTGATGATTTCCAAGAATATATTTTTCTCTTCTTTTATATGTATACCTTGCCTAAATACACATAACCAGACTTAATGGCAACATCCCAGATTGCATTTTCAAAGTTTGACTGAATTTTACAGGTTTTTTCACAGTACTGAAATTGGACCAAATTGGCTAAAGTCCCATAAACTGATGATTTCCAAGAATATATTTTTCTCTTCTTTTATATGTATACCTTGCCTAAATACACATAACCAGACCAAATGGCAACATCCCAGAATGAATTTTTAAATTTGGACTAAGTTTTGAAGACTTTTTCACAGTGCTGAAATTGGACCCAATTTGCTAAAGTCCCATAAACTGATGATTTCCAAGAATACATTTTTCTCTTCTTTTATATGTATACCTTGCCTAAATACACATAACCAGACTTAATGGCAACATCCGAGATTGCATTTTCAAAGTTTGACTGAATTTTACAGATTTTTTCACAGTACTGAAATTGGACCAAATTGGCTAAAGTCCCATAAACTGATCATTTCCAAGAATATATTTTTCTCTTCTTTTATATGTAAACCTTGCCTAAATACACATAACCAGACTAAACGGCAACATCCCAGAATGAATTTTCAAATTTTGACTGAATTTTATAGGTTTTTTCACAGTACTGAAATTGGACCAAATTGGCTAAAGTCCCATAAACTGATGATTTCCAAGAATATATTTTTCTCTTCTTTTATATGTATACCTTGCCTAAATACACATAACCAGACTAAACGGCAACATCCCAGAATGAATTTTTAAATTTTGACTGAATTTTACAGGTTTTTTCACAGTACTGAAATTGGACCAAATTGGCTAAAGTCCCATAAACAGATGATTTCCAAGAATATATTTTTCTCTTCTTTTATATGTATACCTTGCCTAAATACACATAACCAGACTAAACGGCAACATCCCAGAATGAATTTTCAAATTTTGACTGAATTATACAGGTTTTTTCACAGTAGTGAAATTGGACCAAATTGGCTAAAGTCCCATAAACTGATGATTTCCAAGAATATAATTTTTTCTTCTTTTATATGTATACCTTGCCTAAATACACATAACCAGACTTAATGGCAACATCCGAGATTGCATTTTCAAATTTTGACTGAATTTTACAGATTTTTTCACAGTACTGAAATTGGACCAAATTGGCTAAAGTCCCATAAACTGATGATTTCCAAGAATATAATTTTTTCTTCTTTTTATATGTATACCTTGCCTAAATACACATAAACAGACTAAACGGCAACATCCCAGAAGGAATTTTTAAATTTCTACTGAATTTTGAAGATTTTTTCACAGTTTTGAAACTGGACCAAATTGGCTAAAGTCCCATAAACTGATGATTTCCAAGAATATATTTTTCTCTTCTTTTATATGTATACCTTGCCTAAATACACATAACCAGACTAAATGGCAACATCCCAGAATGAATTTTCAAAGTTTGACTGAATTTTACAGGTTTTTTCACAGTACTGAAATTGGACCAAATTGGCTAAAGTCCCATAAACTGATGATTTCCAAGAATATAATTTTTTCTTCTTTTTATATGTATACCTTGCCTAAATACACATAACCAGACTAAACGGCAACATCCCAGAAGGAATTTTCAAATTTCTACTGAATTTTGAAGATTTTTTCACAGTTTTGAAACTGGACCAAATTGGCTAAAGTCCCATAAACTGATATATTCCAACACTAAATTTGGACCAAATTGGCCGAATCCCCGTGTTGTTGTTAGATTCCTTATATGTTGCATATCTACGATGAAACTGTAATTTCTATGTGAACCATATTATTTATGTCAAAATCTAAGACCGAAAAACAAAATTTGTGTCATTACTTCTGGCGGTAAATGGTATTCTCTTATCAAGAAAGTGATAAAATCTACTTCAAACACGATATAGCTATGTTCTATGAGAAAACTTAACGCACACTCGCAGTAAATATATACAGTCCGTTTGAAGTTGCACGCATAGTTACAGGATTACCAAAACGCATACTTGAAACAGGATGGAGCACTGTTCAGAAAGAAGAAAACATCGCTAACTTTGCATATTACATAAAAGTTACAATGATAAAGTCACCACATATATATTTACGTGACCCTTTGTCTATTACTGTTTAGACGGGGACTTCATAAAAAAATTAGCAATGCGTGTAATATTAAAAAACATATATTTTATTTCCTTCATCTTAAAAAATGTGAAGCGATGTACATATTGGAGAAGGGGACTAGTCAACCCGTACTTTCAACAACCCGTAACCCATACCTGAGATTTTGGCTTACCCATACCTACATTTGGCTGATCCGTACTCAAATTGGCCGACCCGTACCTAAAATTGGCTGACCCGTCCCCAAATTCGGTTAAGCCGTACCTAAAATTGGCTGATCCGTATCTATACATTTGGCTGACCCGTACCCTATAGACGTGTTTGTTATTAGAAAACAAAGTGGCGGAGAAACAGGATTGTTTTAACCAGAAGAGACAAAGGAAAACATACAAAAAAGTGTTTGATGCACATATTCATTCAATTTCATTCAATTCATACAAATTTATACTTCAGTCTCGGTGAATGACATCGACCGGACGTAGACAACATCATATTTATGCTAACTTTCGTCCAAGAGACCAGTTTGTGAAATATATCGGATGTTGTTTTCAGTAATTCCGACTGCCTTGAAGCTAGCCATTGTTATTACAAACTACCTATCGGTAGCGATTGGCTTATTCAGTTATTAACATGCTTTTCATTCAGTTAACTAAACATGGCAGTTTTCAGATTATCAAAAGTTTAGCGTTTTATAAAAAATCTCATTATTTTGATAGTAAATGTCAACAATGAGTGTTTTACAAATTGGCTCAATCAATTAAGTGAACTTCCCGCTTTTGTTTAAGCATATTGGGTCAAGAAACTCTTGAGGGTCATGTCGATGTTAGATAAAACTATGTCTTTGTGTTGAATATTAGTATTAATAATATCAATTTCTATTGGGTACGGGTAAGCTTTTTCAAGGCAAGGGCCACTGAGTAAGGGTTATTGAAACATGGGTACGGGTAAGTCAAGAGATGTTTTCCCGCCCTCTCACTAAACTGAAGAGTAATAAACAAACAAACCACGTGAAATAAGAACATACAATATATAATAAAATCAAAACAAAAATTGTCTGCGAGGTCTGTCATGAGATAACTTCAAAAGGAATGTCCACTGGACGACGAGGTCATTGTTTGCGTCAGTAACACAAATTGTACATAGATTTGAACTAATAATAAATGTCTGTGTAGGTAACACCTATACAAATATATTTTCAAAAGAGATTGAATTTCCAAAAATATCTATCAATAATCTCCATTTGTACTTCCCCGTCCTTGTGTTTACACTCCTTAATTTCTGAACATTTCCTAACAGTGTATTTATATTTCGTGTAAATATTGTTAATGAAAGTTATATACCCAAGTTGAAATAAGTTGTGCCAAATTTAAATATAAATATGTTAAAACAACACAGAAGATATATATCCACTGCCCTCCACTGGACAGACTTGCGGTGTTTTTCTTATGATTTTTTCAAATAGCTTTTCATCATTTAACTGGATTTGGGCGACAGTATAAAAAGACAATTAAGTTATTTTGTTTAAGACGTCGATAAGAATTAAGGACTGACGCGTTGATGCCCCAGAAACATTTTACTTTTTAGACTTACGGCAGAAGTTACACATATAACAACTCTTTCACCTACGTGGATTTTCGAAAATCGCGAAAATATAATGATTGTTACAATACAAATAGTGTTAACTCATATAGGAATGATTCGCTTTCGATGCAGTAGTCCCATTCCCACTTTACACTTGTGCTAAAATATCTCATGACATTATTATTATTTTTCTTACAAAATATATGTTTAAAAAATGGCAATAAATATCATATTAGAAGCAACAAATAGCATAAGAGAAAAAGAAGAAAGTTTGACATATCTTCATTAAATACAATCTACTTTGTTTGGAAACAAATTTTATAAAAAGACACACAAACTTGACTTTAATGTTCCTGGAAGAATGACCTCATATGTTTACTTTCAAACTTCGAATCTGAAAGCAAACACAGGATTTGTAACTGCCTGTACAGAAAAGGCACTTGCATGATTTATTCAATGTCAATTTCGTTTCCGTTTACCAATGCAACATTTTAATGTTCAGGCTACGATATCCGCCATTATGGATTGGTCACTTCGCTTTCAGCATGCTGTCGGCTTGTTTAAATCAGAGACTCTCAGATAGCGTATTTTAGTTGCTGTTTATCATTATATATAATAAATATATATATAAAAAAATAATATTTATGAAAACGTTGCGAGATTTTTTAATATTGATTAGAAAAATTGGTCCGGCTAGTCAAATTGGTCCTCTACACACGTCTGTAACGGCCCGTTTTGACTAGGCCCATTTTGACTAACCGATCCACAATTTTATTTCAACCCACTTTCTGCGGGCCACTTTACCAGTTGATACAAAACTGTGAGAAGTTTTTCGACGAACAAAGAAAAAAAATGGAAATTACGTGTTAATATTGTAGAATAAATTTTATTTGCGATATCAGACTCTTACAAACATACAACAATGTTGGGCCAATGATGTTCCAACATTCTAAAGTATTACCCAGCTATGAAACCATTCATGTGTCGCAAAGAGAACATTGATAGTGGGCAGCAAAACGTATTAAGAGTTACCTCCCTTGATAATGCGAAGGAGCCGTCTGGCATAAGGTAGATCTATATTTGTTTATGCTTTTTCAATAGCGCATTGTTTGATTTTAACTTGTCCTACGAAGCCTGTGAATGTTGTAAACTTATGACCAGATAGTAAAGGTCTGTTTCTTATTTAGCACGCCAGGCGTCCTCACACACTGATTAGATCAAGGCCCTTTCAGTGTCACGATGTTTGAACTGTACGAAATCTCGCTTGCAACAAGCCTTCGAGTAACGTTACCAGTGATACAGATCGTCCAATATTTAGGATATTTGCCTACCCATTGTCACAAATGTCCCATTGATTTTGCAGAAATTATACAGCAGTCTATGGGAATGTCCTATTGAAAATTCTAAACATCAGAGATTTTCCAAGAAATGTCCTATTGTCATTTTCCTCAGCTACGTAGATCTAACATAGCTTGTCTGTTCAGAGTTAATAACAATGTTTTTGTGTGACATTAGACATGTGACTGTTTACAGTTCAGTAGACATATTGTGCTGTTGACTTATTTTGTGCACGTAGGAATTTATTTTACCTTTTACCCTAACTGTGTATTTGACTGAGGTAATAGCCAAGTGTACATTTTATAAAATAGATATAAACTGGTTAGAAGTGATACATGTATATGTATCATGTATATATGTATAGTCTTTTGTAGAATTTACTTTGCTTGTATTTCATACACACTAGTGTAACGGTGGATATGTAATATATCTATATGTAGTATACTTATTTGTGCAGGGCTATTCACTGTACATCAATAAAGGAGGTTCCAGCCTGCGTCCCTGAGACAAGGTATGCATGATTAACTATGTATAGACTGTACTTTGTTTTATCTGGAAGGATTTGTCCAAATATATATGCCAAAAGTAAGTAACTATAGATCTAAATGTATTATTATTATTGTTGTTATCTTGTGCCTTTATACTGTCCATACCCATGATATTTATATCAAATTATGTATGTTTTAGGGCAGATCCGGACTATCGTGAAGTTCTCACTCTACGCCCATTGAAAATAAATCCCTTCTGACCCAACAAGTACTCCCTTATCTTTGAGACGACCAGAGTACCGCTGTTACATTTATTTTTTCAAAAAGCAGCTTTTTTTTGTAAGCCCCACTCATCATCACTGAGCACAACCTGCTGAAAATGATCTTACGCTTATTGATTCAATTGTTTTCTTCATGAAATAAATGATGTGACAATACAAAAATATACCGTCATTCAGTTTAAAAAATGTTTCTATCATTCAATATTTAACAATATAATAGCAAGTACTTTAGAAAAACCTGTAAAATGAAGTCAAAATCTGAAATTTCATTTTAGGATGGAGCAGTTTAGCCTGATTGTGTATTTTAAGGCAAGTAGCAAAAAGAAAAATAATATCCTTTATAAATCATCTCATTATTGGACTTGAGCCAATTTGGTCCACTTTTTAAAATTCAGTCAAAATTTAAAAATTCAATCTCGGTTGTTGCTGTTTTGTCTGGTGATGTGTATTTAGGCACGGATATATAAAAGAAGGAAAAATAATATCCTAATATCACCAATTAATGGGACTTTAGACAATTTGATCCAATTTCAGAAATTTGGAAAATATTTTTAAATTCAGTCCAAATTTGATAATTCAATCTGTGATGTAGCTGTTATGTCTCATGATGTGTTTTAAGGTAACGAATGAATAGGAAAAAAGGAAAAATAATATCCCTTGAAATATTCAGTTTATGGGACTTTAGCCAATTTGACCAGTTTCAGTAATTTGGAAAATATCTTTAAAATTCAGTCAAAATTTAAAAATTCAATTTGAAATGTTGCAGTTCTGTCTGATGATGTGTATTTAAGCGAGGAGTAGGTATTAAAAAAGACAAAATATCCATTGGACTCATCAATTTATGGGATTTTAGCATCACATACTTTATTTTTTTCATTTCAGCTTTCTCCATGTGAATAGAACAGATTTGTCCGCATTCAGAAGTTTCCCCACAGTAATGCAGAAAATTCATTCTGGGATGTTGTCGTTAAGTCTGGTTATGTGTATTTAGGCAAGGTATACATATAAAAGAAGAGAAAAATATATTCTTGGAACTCATCTGTTTATGGGACTTTAGCCAATTTGGTCCAATTTCAGTACTGTAAAAAAACTTGTAAAATTCAGTCAAAATTTGAAAATTCATTCTGGGATGTTGCCATTAAGTCTGGTTATGTGTATTTAGGCAAGGTATACATGTAAAAGAAGAGAAAATTATATTCTTGGAAATCATCTGTTTATGGGACTTTAGCCAATTTGGTCCAATTTCAGTACTGTGAAAAAATCTTCAAAATTTAGTCCAAATTTAAAAATTCATTCTGGGATGTTGCCATTAAGTCTGGTTATGTGTATTTAGGCAAGGTATACATGTAAAAGAAGAGAAAATTATATTCTTGGAACTCATCTGTTTATGGGACTTTAGCCAATTTGGTCCAATTTCAGTACTGTGAAAAAGTCTTCAAAATTTAGTCCAAATTTAAAAAATCATTCTGGGATGTTGCCGTTAAGTCTGGTTATGTGTATTTAGGCAAGGTATACATATAAAAGAAGAGAAAAATATATTCTTGGAAATCATCAGTTTATGGGACTTTAGCCAATTTGGTCCAATTTCACTACTGTGAAAAAATCTGTAAAATTCAGTCAAAATTTGAAAATTCATTCTGGGATGTTGCCGTTTAGTCTGGTTATGTGTATTTAGGCAAGGTATACATATAAAAGAAGAGAAAAATATATTCTTGGAAATCATCAGTTTATGGGACTTTAGCCAATTTGGTCCAATTTCAGTACTGTGAAAAAATCTTTAAAATTTAGTCCAAATTTAAAAATTCATTCTGGGATGTTGCCATTAAGTCTGGTTATGTGTATTTAGGCAAGGTATACATGTAAAAGAAGAGAAAATTATATTCTTGGAAATCATCTGTTTATGGGACTTTAGCCAATTTGGTCCAATTTCAGTACTGTGAAAAAGTCTTCAAAATTTAGTCCAAATTTAAAAAATCATTCTGGGATGTTGCCATTAAGTCTGGTTATGTGTATTTAGGCAAGGTATACATATAAAAGAAGAGAAAAATATATTCTTTGAAATCATCAGTTTATGGGACTTTAGTCAATTTGGTCCAATTTCAGCACTGTGAAAAAACTTGTAAAATTCAGTCAAAATTTGAAAATTCATTCTGGAATGTTGCCGCAAAGTCTGGTTATGTGTATTTAGGCAAGGTATACATATGAAAGAAGAGAAAAATATATTCTTGGAACTCATCTGTTTATGGGACTTTAGCCAATTTGGTCCAATTTCAGTACTGTAAAAAAACTTGTAAAATTCAGTCAAAATTTGAAAATTCATTCTGGGATGTTGCCGTTAAGTCTGGTTATGTGTATTTAGGCAAGGTATACATATAAAAGAAGAGAAAAATATATTCTTGGAAATGATCTGTTTATGGGACTTTAGCCAATTTGGTCCAATTTCAGTACTGTGAAAAAATCTTCAAAATTTAGTCCAAATTTAAAAATTCATTCTGGGATGTTGCCATTAAGTCTGGTTATGTGTATTTAGGCAAGGTATACATATAAAAGAAGAGAAAAATATATTCTTGGAAATCATCAGTTTATGGGACTTTAGTCAATTTGGTCCAATTTCAGCACTGTGAAAAAACTTGTAAAATTCAGTCAAAATTTGAAAATTCATTCTGGAATGTTGCCGCAAAGTCTGGTTATGTGTATTTAGGCAAGGTATACATATGAAAGAAGAGAAAAATATATTCTTGGAACTCATCTGTTTATGGGACTTTAGCCAATTTGGTCCAATTTCAGTACTGTAAAAAAACTTGTAAAATTCAGTCAAAATTTAAAAATTCATTCTGGGATGTTGCCGTTAAGTCTGGTTATGTGTATTTAGGCAAGGTATACATATAAAAGAAGAGAAAAAATATATTCTTGGAAATCATCAGTTTATGGGACTTTAGCCAATTTGGTCCAATTTCAGTACTTTGAAAAAACTTGTAAAATTCAGTCAAAATTTGAAAATTCATTCTGGGATGTTGCCGTTAAGTCTGGTTATGTGTATTTAGGCAAGGTATACATATAAAAGAAGAGAAAATTATATTCTTGGAAATCATCTGTTTATGGGACTTTAGCCAATTTGGTCCAATTTCAGTACTGTGAAAAAATCTTCAAAATTTAGTCCAAATTTAAAAAATCATTCTGGGATGTTGCCATTAAGTCTGGTTATGTGTATTTAGGCAAGGTATACATGTAAAAGAAGAGAAAAATATATTCTTGGAACTCATCTGTTTATGGGACTTTAGCCAATTTGGTCCAATTTCAGTACTGTGAAAAAGTCTTCAAAATTTAGTCCAAATTTAAAAAATCATTCTGGGATGTTGCCATTAAGTCTGGTTATGTGTATTTAGGCAAGGTATACATATAAAAGAAGAGAAAAAATATATTCTTGGAAATCATCAGTTTATGGGACTTTAGTCAATTTGGTCCAATTTCAGCACTGTGAAAAAACTTGTAAAATTCAGTCAAAATTTGAAAATTCATTCTGGAATGTTGCCGCAAAGTCTGGTTATGTGTATTTAGGCAAGGTATACATATGAAAGAAGAGAAAAATATATTCTTGGAACTCATCTGTTTATGGGACTTTAGCCAATTTGGTCCAATTTCAGTACTGTAAAAAAACTTGTAAAATTCAGTCAAAATTTGATAATTCATTCTGGGATGTTGCCGTTAAGTCTGGTTATGTGTATTTAGGCAAGGTATACATATAAAAGAAGAGAAAAATAAATTCTTGGAAATCATCTGTTTATGGGACTTTAGCCAATTTGGTCCAATTTCAGTACTGTGAAAAAACTTGTAAAATTCAGTCAAAATTTGAAAATGCAATCTTGGATGTTGCCATTAAGTCTGGTTATGTGTATTTAGGCAAGGTATACATATAAAAGAAGAGAAAATTATATTCTTGGAAATCATCTGTTTATGGGACTTTAGCCAATTTGGTCCAATTTCACTACTGTGAAATTTTTTTCAAAATTTAGTCCAAATTTAAAAATTCATTCTGGGATGTTGCCATTAAGTCTGGTTATGTGTATTTAGGCAAGGTATACATATAAAAGAAGAGAAAAATATATTCTTGGAAATCATCAGTTTATGGGACTTTAGTCAATTTGGTCCAATTTCAGTACTGTAAAAAAACTTGTAAAATTCAGTCAAAATTTGAAAATTCATTCTGGGATGTTGCCGTTAAGTCTGGTTATGTGTATTTAGGCAAGGTATACATATAAAAGAAGAGAAAAATATATTCTTGGAACTCATCTGTTTATGGGACTTTAGCCAATTTGGTCCAATTTCAGTACTGTAAAAAAACTTGTAAAATTCAGTCAAAATTTGAAAATTCATTCTGGGATGTTGCCGTTAAGTCTGGTTATGTGTATTTAGGCAAGGTATACATATAAAAGAAGAGAAAAATATATTCTTGGAAATCATCTGTTTATGGGACTTTAGCCAATTTGGTCCAATTTCAGTACTGTGAAAAAATCTTCAAAATTTAGTCCAAATTTAAAAATTCATTCTGGGATGTTGCCATTAAGTCTGGTTATGTGTATTTAGGCAAGGTATACATGTAAAAGAAGAGAAAATTATATTCTTGGAAATCATCTGTTTATGGGACTTTAGCCAATTTGGTCCAATTTCAGTACTGTGAAAAAGTCTTCAAAATTTAGTCCAAATTTAAAAAATAATTCTGGGATGTTGCCATTAAGTCTGGTTATGTGTATTTAGGCAAGGTATACATGTAAAAGAAGAGAAAAATATATTCTTGGAACTCATCTGTTTATGGGACTTTAGCCAATTTGGTCCAATTTCAGTACTGTGAAAAAGTCTTCAAAATTTAGTCCAAATTTAAAAAATCATTCTGGGATGTTGCCATTAAGTCTGGTTATGTGTATTTAGGCAAGGTATACATATAAAAGAAGAGAAAAAATATATTCTTGGAAATCATCAGTTTATGGGACTTTAGTCAATTTGGTCCAATTTCAGCACTGTGAAAAAACTTGTAAAATTCAGTCAAAATTTGAAAATTCATTCTGGAATGTTGCCGCAAAGTCTGGTTATGTGTATTTAGGCAAGGTATACATATGAAAGAAGAGAAAAATATATTCTTGGAACTCATCTGTTTATGGGACTTTAGCCAATTTGGTCCAATTTCAGTACTGTAAAAAAACTTGTAAAATTCAGTCAAAATTTGATAATTCATTCTGGGATGTTGCCGTTAAGTCTGGTTATGTGTATTTAGGCAAGGTATACATATAAAAGAAGAGAAAAATAAATTCTTGGAAATCATCTGTTTATGGGACTTTAGCCAATTTGGTCCAATTTCAGTACTGTGAAAAAACTTGTAAAATTCAGTCAAAATTTGAAAATGCAATCTTGGATGTTGCCATTAAGTCTGGTTATGTGTATTTAGGCAAGGTATACATATAAAAGAAGAGAAAATTATATTCTTGGAAATCATCTGTTTATGGGACTTTAGCCAATTTGGTCCAATTTCACTACTGTGAAATTTTTTTCAAAATTTAGTCCAAATTTAAAAATTCATTCTGGGATGTTGCCATTAAGTCTGGTTATGTGTATTTAGGCAAGGTATACATATAAAAGAAGAGAAAAATATATTCTTGGAAATCATCAGTTTATGGGACTTTAGTCAATTTGGTCCAATTTCAGTACTGTAAAAAAACTTGTAAAATTCAGTCAAAATTTGAAAATTCATTCTGGGATGTTGCCGTTAAGTCTGGTTATGTGTATTTAGGCAAGGTATACATATAAAAGAAGAGAAAAATATATTCTTGGAACTCATCTGTTTATGGGACTTTAGCCAATTTGGTCCAATTTCAGTACTGTAAAAAAACTTGTAAAATTCAGTCAAAATTTGAAAATTCATTCTGGGATGTTGCCGTTAAGTCTGGTTATGTGTATTTAGGCAAGGTATACATATAAAAGAAGAGAAAAATATATTCTTGGAAATCATCTGTTTATGGGACTTTAGCCAATTTGGTCCAATTTCAGTACTGTGAAAAAATCTTCAAAATTTAGTCCAAATTTAAAAATTCATTCTGGGATGTTGCCATTAAGTCTGGTTATGTGTATTTAGGCAAGGTATACATGTAAAAGAAGAGAAAATTATATTCTTGGAAATCATCTGTTTATGGGACTTTAGCCAATTTGGTCCAATTTCAGTACTGTGAAAAAGTCTTCAAAATTTAGTCCAAATTTAAAAAATAATTCTGGGATGTTGCCATTAAGTCTGGTTATGTGTATTTAGGCAAGGTATACATATAAAAGAAGAGAAAAATATATTCTTGGAAATCATCTGTTTATGGGACTTTAGCCAATTTGGTCCAATTTCACTACTGTGAAAAAACTTGTAAAATTCAGTCAAAATTTGAAAATGCAATCTTGGATGTTGCCATTAAGTCTGGTTATGTGTATTTAGGCAAGGTATACATATAAAAGAAGAGAAAATTATATTCTTGGAAATCATCTGTTTATGGGACTTTAGCCAATTTGGTCCAATTTCACTACTGTGAAAATTTTTTCAAAATTTAGTCCAAATTTAAAAATTCATTCTGGGATGTTGCCATTAAGTCTGGTTATGTGTATTTAGGCAAGGTATACATATAAAAGAAGAGAAAAATATATTCTTGGAAATCATCAGTTTATGGGACTTTAGTCAATTTGGTCCAATTTCAGTACTGTAAAAAAACTTGTAAAATTCAGTCAAAATTTGAAAATTCATTCTGGGATGTTGCCGTTAAGTCTGGTTATGTGTATTTAGGCAAGGTATACATATAAAAGAAGAGAAAAATATATTCTTGGAACTCATCTGTTTATGGGACTTTAGCCAATTTGGTCCAATTTCAGTACTGTAAAAAAACTTGTAAAATTCAGTCAAAATTTGAAAATTCATTCTGGAATGTTGCCGTTAAGTCTGGTTATGTGTATTTAGGCAAGGTATACATATAAAAGAAGAGAAAAATATATTCTTGGAAATCATCTGTTTATGGGACTTTAGCCAATTTGGTCCAATTTCAGTACTGTGAAAAAATCTTCAAAATTTAGTCCAAATTTAAAAATTCATTCTGGGATGTTGCCATTAAGTCTGGTTATGTGTATTTAGGCAAGGTATACATGTAAAAGAAGAGAAAATTATATTCTTGGAACTCATCTGTTTATGGGACTTTAGCCAATTTGGTCCAATTTCAGTACTGTGAAAAAGTCTTCAAAATTTAGTCCAAATTTAAAAAATCATTCTGGGATGTTGCCATTAAGTCTGGTTATGTGTATTTAGGCAAGGTATACATATAAAAGAAGAGAAAAATATATTCTTTGAAATCATCAGTTTATGGGACTTTAGTCAATTTGGTCCAATTTCAGCACTGTGAAAAAACTTGTAAAATTCAGTCAAAATTTAAAAATTCATTCTGGAATGTTGCCGCAAAGTCTGGTTATGTGTATTTAGGCAAGGTATACATATGAAAGAAGAGAAAAATATATTCTTGGAACTCATCTGTTTATGGGACTTTAGCCAATTTGGTCCAATTTCAGTACTGTAAAAAAACTTGTAAAATTCAGTCAAAATTTGAAAATTCATTCTGGGATGTTGCCGTTAAGTCTGGTTATGTGTATTTAGGCAAGGTATACATATAAAAGAAGAGAAAAATATATTCTTGGAAATCATCAGTTTATGGGACTTTAGTCAATTTGGTCCAATTTCAGCACTGTGAAAAAACTTGTAAAATTCAGTCAAAATTTGAAAATTCATTCTGGAATGTTGCCGCAAAGTCTGGTTATGTGTATTTAGGCAAGGTATACATATGAAAGAAGAGAAAAATATATTCTTGGAACTCATCTGTTTATGGGACTTTAGCCAATTTGGTCCAATTTCAGTACTGTAAAAAAACTTGTAAAATTCAGTCAAAATTTGAAAATTCATTCTGGGATGTTGCCGTTAAGTCTGGTTATGTGTATTTAGGCAAGGTATACATATAAAAGAAGAGAAAAATATATTCTTGGAAATCATCTGTTTATGGGACTTTAGCCAATTTGGTCCAATTTCAGTACTGTGAAAAAATCTTCAAAATTTAGTCCAAATTTAAAAATTCATTCTGGGATGTTGCCATTAAGTCTGGTTATGTGTATTTAGGCAAGGTATACATGTAAAAGAAGAGAAAATTATATTCTTGGAAATCATCTGTTTATGGGACTTTAGCCAATTTGGTCCAATTTCAGTACTGTGAAAAAGTCTTCAAAATTTAGTCCAAATTTAAAAAATAATTCTGGGATGTTGCCATTAAGTCTGGTTATGTGTATTTAGGCAAGGTATACATATAAAAGAAGAGAAAAATATATTCTTGGAAATCATCTGTTTATGGGACTTTAGCCAATTTGGTCCAATTTCACTACTGTGAAAAAACTTGTAAAATTCAGTCAAAATTTGAAAATGCAATCTTGGATGTTGCCATTAAGTCTGGTTATGTGTATTTAGGCAAGGTATACATATAAAAGAAGAGAAAATTATATTCTTGGAAATCATCTGTTTATGGGACTTTAGCCAATTTGGTCCAATTTCACTACTGTGAAAATTTTTTCAAAATTTAGTCCAAATTTAAAAATTCATTCTGGGATGTTGCCATTAAGTCTGGTTATGTGTATTTAGGCAAGGTATACATATAAAAGAAGAGAAAAATATATTCTTGGAAATCATCAGTTTATGGGACTTTAGTCAATTTGGTCCAATTTCAGTACTGTAAAAAAACTTGTAAAATTCAGTCAAAATTTGAAAATTCATTCTGGGATGTTGCCGTTAAGTCTGGTTATGTGTATTTAGGCAAGGTATACATATAAAAGAAGAGAAAAATATATTCTTGGAACTCATCTGTTTATGGGACTTTAGCCAATTTGGTCCAATTTCAGTACTGTAAAAAAACTTGTAAAATTCAGTCAAAATTTGAAAATTCATTCTGGAATGTTGCCGTTAAGTCTGGTTATGTGTATTTAGGCAAGGTATACATATAAAAGAAGAGAAAAATATATTCTTGGAAATCATCTGTTTATGGGACTTTAGCCAATTTGGTCCAATTTCAGTACTGTGAAAAAATCTTCAAAATTTAGTCCAAATTTAAAAATTCATTCTGGGATGTTGCCATTAAGTCTGGTTATGTGTATTTAGGCAAGGTATACATGTAAAAGAAGAGAAAATTATATTCTTGGAACTCATCTGTTTATGGGACTTTAGCCAATTTGGTCCAATTTCAGTACTGTGAAAAAGTCTTCAAAATTTAGTCCAAATTTAAAAAATCATTCTGGGATGTTGCCATTAAGTCTGGTTATGTGTATTTAGGCAAGGTATACATATAAAAGAAGAGAAAAATATATTCTTTGAAATCATCAGTTTATGGGACTTTAGTCAATTTGGTCCAATTTCAGCACTGTGAAAAAACTTGTAAAATTCAGTCAAAATTTAAAAATTCATTCTGGAATGTTGCCGCAAAGTCTGGTTATGTGTATTTAGGCAAGGTATACATATGAAAGAAGAGAAAAATATATTCTTGGAACTCATCTGTTTATGGGACTTTAGCCAATTTGGTCCAATTTCAGTACTGTAAAAAAACTTGTAAAATTCAGTCAAAATTTGAAAATTCATTCTGGGATGTTGCCGTTAAGTCTGGTTATGTGTATTTAGGCAAGGTATACATATAAAAGAAGAGAAAAATATATTCTTGGAAATCATCAGTTTATGGGACTTTAGTCAATTTGGTCCAATTTCAGCACTGTGAAAAAACTTGTAAAATTCAGTCAAAATTTGAAAATTCATTCTGGAATGTTGCCGCAAAGTCTGGTTATGTGTATTTAGGCAAGGTATACATATGAAAGAAGAGAAAAATATATTCTTGGAACTCATCTGTTTATGGGACTTTAGCCAATTTGGTCCAATTTCAGTACTGTAAAAAAACTTGTAAAATTCAGTCAAAATTTGAAAATTCATTCTGGGATGTTGCCGTTAAGTCTGGTTATGTGTATTTAGGCAAGGTATACATATAAAAGAAGAGAAAAATATATTCTTGGAAATGATCTGTTTATGGGACTTTAGCCAATTTGGTCCAATTTCAGTACTGTGAAAAAACTTGTAAAATTCAGTCAAAATTTGAAAATGCAATCTTGGATGTTGCCATTAAGTCTGGTTATGTGTATTTAGGCAAGGTATACATATAAAAGAAGAGAAAATTATATTCTTGGAAATCATCTGTTTATGGGACTTTAGCCAATTTGGTCCAATTTCACTACTGTGAATTTTTTTTCAAAATTTAGTCCAAATTTAAAAATTCATTCTGGGATGTTGCCATTAAGTCTGGTTATGTGTATTTAGGCAAGGTATACATATAAAAGAAGAGAAAAATATATTCTTGGAAATCATCAGTTTATGGGACTTTAGTCAATTTGGTCCAATTTCAGTACTGTAAAAAAACTTGTAAAATTCAGTCCAAATTTAAAAATTCATTCTTGGATGTTGCCGTTAAGTCTGGTTATGTGTATTTAGGCAAGGTATACATATAAAAGAAGAGAAAAATATATTCTTGGAACTCATCTGTTTATGGGACTTTAGCCAATTTGGTCCAATTTCAGTACTGTAAAAAAACTTGTAAAATTCAGTCAAAATTTGAAAATTCATTCTGGAATGTTGCCGTTAAGTCTGGTTATGTGTATTTAGGCAAGGTATACATATAAAAGAAGAGAAAAATATATTCTTGGAAATCATCTGTTTATGGGACTTTAGCCAATTTGGTCCAATTTCAGTACTGTGAAAAAATCTTCAAAATTTAGTCCAAATTTAAAAATTCATTCTGGGATGTTGCCATTAAGTCTGGTTATGTGTATTTAGGCAAGGTATACATGTAAAAGAAGAGAAAATTATATTCTTGGAAATCATCTGTTTATGGGACTTTAGCCAATTTGGTCCAATTTCAGTACTGTGAAAAAGTCTTCAAAATTTAGTCCAAATTTAAAAAATAATTCTGGGATGTTGCCATTAAGTCTGGTTATGTGTATTTAGGCAAGGTATACATATAAAAGAAGAGAAAAATATATTCTTGGAAATCATCTGTTTATGGGACTTTAGCCAATTTGGTCCAATTTCACTACTGTGAAAAAACTTGTAAAATTCAGTCAAAATTTGAAAATGCAATCTTGGATGTTGCCATTAAGTCTGGTTATGTGTATTTAGGCAAGGTATACATATAAAAGAAGAGAAAATTATATTCTTGGAAATCATCTGTTTATGGGACTTTAGCCAATTTGGTCCAATTTCACTACTGTGAAAATTTTTTCAAAATTTAGTCCAAATTTAAAAATTCATTCTGGGATGTTGCCATTAAGTCTGGTTATGTGTATTTAGGCAAGGTATACATATAAAAGAAGAGAAAAATATATTCTTGGAAATCATCAGTTTATGGGACTTTAGTCAATTTGGTCCAATTTCAGTACTGTAAAAAAACTTGTAAAATTCAGTCAAAATTTGAAAATTCATTCTGGGATGTTGCCGTTAAGTCTGGTTATGTGTATTTAGGCAAGGTATACATATAAAAGAAGAGAAAAATATATTCTTGGAACTCATCTGTTTATGGGACTTTAGCCAATTTGGTCCAATTTCAGTACTGTAAAAAAACTTGTAAAATTCAGTCAAAATTTGAAAATTCATTCTGGAATGTTGCCGTTAAGTCTGGTTATGTGTATTTAGGCAAGGTATACATATAAAAGAAGAGAAAAATATATTCTTGGAAATCATCTGTTTATGGGACTTTAGCCAATTTGGTCCAATTTCAGTACTGTGAAAAAATCTTCAAAATTTAGTCCAAATTTAAAAATTCATTCTGGGATGTTGCCATTAAGTCTGGTTATGTGTATTTAGGCAAGGTATACATGTAAAAGAAGAGAAAATTATATTCTTGGAACTCATCTGTTTATGGGACTTTAGCCAATTTGGTCCAATTTCAGTACTGTGAAAAAGTCTTCAAAATTTAGTCCAAATTTAAAAAATCATTCTGGGATGTTGCCATTAAGTCTGGTTATGTGTATTTAGGCAAGGTATACATATAAAAGAAGAGAAAAATATATTCTTTGAAATCATCAGTTTATGGGACTTTAGTCAATTTGGTCCAATTTCAGCACTGTGAAAAAACTTGTAAAATTCAGTCAAAATTTAAAAATTCATTCTGGAATGTTGCCGCAAAGTCTGGTTATGTGTATTTAGGCAAGGTATACATATGAAAGAAGAGAAAAATATATTCTTGGAACTCATCTGTTTATGGGACTTTAGCCAATTTGGTCCAATTTCAGTACTGTAAAAAAACTTGTAAAATTCAGTCAAAATTTGAAAATTCATTCTGGGATGTTGCCGTTAAGTCTGGTTATGTGTATTTAGGCAAGGTATACATATAAAAGAAGAGAAAAATATATTCTTGGAAATCATCAGTTTATGGGACTTTAGTCAATTTGGTCCAATTTCAGCACTGTGAAAAAACTTGTAAAATTCAGTCAAAATTTGAAAATTCATTCTGGAATGTTGCCGCAAAGTCTGGTTATGTGTATTTAGGCAAGGTATACATATGAAAGAAGAGAAAAATATATTCTTGGAACTCATCTGTTTATGGGACTTTAGCCAATTTGGTCCAATTTCAGTACTGTAAAAAAACTTGTAAAATTCAGTCAAAATTTGAAAATTCATTCTGGGATGTTGCCGTTAAGTCTGGTTATGTGTATTTAGGCAAGGTATACATATAAAAGAAGAGAAAAATATATTCTTGGAAATGATCTGTTTATGGGACTTTAGCCAATTTGGTCCAATTTCAGTACTGTGAAAAAACTTGTAAAATTCAGTCAAAATTTGAAAATGCAATCTTGGATGTTGCCATTAAGTCTGGTTATGTGTATTTAGGCAAGGTATACATATAAAAGAAGAGAAAATTATATTCTTGGAAATCATCTGTTTATGGGACTTTAGCCAATTTGGTCCAATTTCACTACTGTGAATTTTTTTTCAAAATTTAGTCCAAATTTAAAAATTCATTCTGGGATGTTGCCATTAAGTCTGGTTATGTGTATTTAGGCAAGGTATACATATAAAAGAAGAGAAAAATATATTCTTGGAAATCATCAGTTTATGGGACTTTAGTCAATTTGGTCCAATTTCAGTACTGTAAAAAAACTTGTAAAATTCAGTCCAAATTTAAAAATTCATTCTTGGATGTTGCCGTTAAGTCTGGTTATGTGTATTTAGGCAAGGTATACATATAAAAGAAGAGAAAAATATATTCTTGGAACTCATCTGTTTATGGGACTTTAGCCAATTTGGTCCAATTTCAGTACTGTAAAAAAACTTGTAAAATTCAGTCAAAATTTGAAAATTCATTCTGGAATGTTGCCGTTAAGTCTGGTTATGTGTATTTAGGCAAGGTATACATATAAAAGAAGAGAAAAATATATTCTTGGAAATCATCTGTTTATGGGACTTTAGCCAATTTGGTCCAATTTCAGTACTGTGAAAAAATCTTCAAAATTTAGTCCAAATTTAAAAATTCATTCTGGGATGTTGCCATTAAGTCTGGTTATGTGTATTTAGGCAAGGTATACATGTAAAAGAAGAGAAAATTATATTCTTGGAAATCATCTGTTTATGGGACTTTAGCCAATTTGGTCCAATTTCAGTACTGTGAAAAAGTCTTCAAAATTTAGTCCAAATTTAAAAAATAATTCTGGGATGTTGCCATTAAGTCTGGTTATGTGTATTTAGGCAAGGTATACATATAAAAGAAGAGAAAAATATATTCTTGGAAATCATCTGTTTATGGGACTTTAGCCAATTTGGTCCAATTTCAGTACTGTGAAAAAACTTGTAAAATTCAGTCAAAATTTGAAAATGCAATCTTGGATGTTGCCATTAAGTCTGGTTATGTGTATTTAGGCAAGGTATACATATAAAAGAAGAGAAAATTATATTCTTGGAAATCATCTGTTTATGGGACTTTAGCCAATTTGGTCCAATTTCACTACTGTGAAATTTTTTTCAAAATTTACTCCAAATTTAAAAATTCATTCTGGGATGTTGCCATTAAGTCTGGTTATGTGTATTTAGGCAAGGTATACATATAAAAGAAGAGAAAAATATATTCTTGGAAATCATCAGTTTATGGGACTTTAGCCAATTTGGTCCAATTTCAGTACTGTAAAAAAACTTGTAAAATTCAGTCAAAATTTGAAAATTCATTCTGGGATGTTGCCGTTAAGTCTGGTTATGTGTATTTAGGCAAGGTATACATATAAAAGAAGAGAAAAATATATTCTTGGAACTCATCTGTTTATGGGACTTTAGCCAATTTGGTCCAATTTCACTACTGTGAAAATTTTTTCAAAATTTAGTCCAAATTTAAAAATTCATTCTGGGATGTTGCCATTAAGTCTGGTTATGTGTATTTAGGCAAGGTATACATATAAAAGAAGAGAAAAATATATTCTTGGAAATCATCAGTTTATGGGACTTAAGTCAATTTGGTCCAATTTCAGTACTGTAAAAAAACTTGTAAAATTCAGTCAAAATTTGAAAATTCATTCTGGGATGTTGCCGTTAAGTCTGGTTATGTGTATTTAGGCAAGGTATACATATAAAAGAAGAGAAAAATATATTCTTGGAACTCATCTGTTTATGGGACTTTAGCCAATTTGGTCCAATTTCAGTACTGTGAAAAAATCTTCAAAATTTAGTCCAAATTTAAAAATTCATTCTGGGATGTTGCCATTAAGTCTGGTTATGTGTATTTAGGCAAGGTATACATGTAAAAGAAGAGAAAAATATATTCTTTGAAATCATCAGTTTATGGGACTTTAGTCAATTTGGTCCAATTTCAGCACTGTGAAAAAACTTGTAAAATTCAGTCAAAATTTGAAAATTCATTCTGGAATGTTGCCGCAAAGTCTGGTTATGTGTATTTAGGCAAGGTATACATATGAAAGAAGAGAAAAATATATTCTTGGAACTCATCTGTTTATGGGACTTTAGCCAATTTGGTCCAATTTCAGTACTGTAAAAAAACTTGTAAAATTCAGTCAAAATTTGAAAATTCATTCTGGGATGTTGCCGTTAAGTCTGGTTATGTGTATTTAGGCAAGGTATACATATAAAAGAAGAGAAAAATATATTCTTGGAAATGATCTGTTTATGGGACTTTAGCCAATTTGGTCCAATTTCAGTACTGTGAAAAAATCTTCAAAATTTAGTCCAAATTTAAAAATTCATTCTGGGATGTTGCCATTAAGTCTGGTTATGTGTACTTAGGCAAGGTATACATGTAAAAGAAGAGAAAATTATATTCTTGGAAATCATCTGTTTATGGGACTTTAGCCAATTTGGTCCAAATTTCAGTACTGTGAAAAAGTCTTCAAAATTTAGTCCAAATTTAAAAAATCATTCTGGGATGTTGCCATTAAGTCTGGTTATGTGTATTTAGGCAAGGTATACATATAAAAGAAGAGAAAAATATATTCTTGGAAATCATCAGTTTATGGGACTTTAGTCAATTTGGTCCAATTTCAGCACTGTGAAAAAACTTGTAAAATTCAGTCAAAATTTGAAAATTCATTCTGGAATGTTGCCGCAAAGTCTGGTTATGTGTATTTAGGCAAGGTATACATATGAAAGAAGAGAAAAATATATTCTTGGAACTCATCTGTTTATGGGACTTTAGCCAATTTGGTCCAATTTCAGTACTGTAAAAAAACTTGTAAAATTCAGTCAAAATTTAAAAATTCATTCTGGGATGTTGCCGTTAAGTCTGGTTATGTGTATTTAGGCAAGGTATACATATAAAAGAAGAGAAAAATATATTCTTGGAAATCATCAGTTTATGGGACTTTAGCCAATTTGGTCCAATTTCAGTACTTTGAAAAAACTTGTAAAATTCAGTCAAAATTTGAAAATTCATTCTGGGATGTTGCCGTTAAGTCTGGTTATGTGTATTTAGGCAAGGTATACATATAAAAGAAGAGAAAATTATATTCTTGGAAATCATCTGTTTATGGGACTTTAGCCAATTTGGTCCAATTTCAGTACTGTGAAAAAATCTTCAAAATTTAGTCCAAATTTAAAAATTCATTCTGGGATGTTGCCATTAAGTCTGGTTATGTGTATTTAGGCAAGGTATACATGTAAAAGAAGAGAAAAATATATTCTTGGAACTCATCTGTTTATGGGACTTTAGCCAATTTGGTCCAATTTCAGTACTGTGAAAAAGTCTTCAAAATTTAGTCCAAATTTAAAAAATCATTCTGGGATGTTGCCATTAAGTCTGGTTATGTGTATTTAGGCAAGGTATACATATAAAAGAAGAGAAAAAATATATTCTTGGAAATCATCAGTTTATGGGACTTTAGTCAATTTGGTCCAATTTCAGCACTGTGAAAAAACTTGTAAAATTCAGTCAAAATTTGAAAATTCATTCTGGAATGTTGCCGCAAAGTCTGGTTATGTGTATTTAGGCAAGGTATACATATGAAAGAAGAGAAAAATATATTCTTGGAACTCATCTGTTTATGGGACTTTAGCCAATTTGGTCCAATTTCAGTACTGTAAAAAAACTTGTAAAATTCAGTCAAAATTTGATAATTCATTCTGGGATGTTGCCGTTAAGTCTGGTTATGTGTATTTAGGCAAGGTATACATATAAAAGAAGAGAAAAATAAATTCTTGGAAATCATCTGTTTATGGGACTTTAGCCAATTTGGTCCAATTTCAGTACTGTGAAAAAACTTGTAAAATTCAGTCAAAATTTGAAAATGCAATCTTGGATGTTGCCATTAAGTCTGGTTATGTGTATTTAGGCAAGGTATACATATAAAAGAAGAGAAAATTATATTCTTGGAAATCATCTGTTTATGGGACTTTAGCCAATTTGGTCCAATTTCAGTACTGTGAAAAAACTTGTAAAATTCAGTCAAAATTTGAAAATTCATTCTGGAATGTTGCCGCAATGTCTGGTTATGTGTATTTAGGCAAGGTATACATATAAAAGAAGAGAAAAATATATTCTTGGAACTCATCTGTTTATGGGACTTTAGCCAATTTGGTCCAATTTCAGTACTGTAAAAAAACTTGTAAAATTCAGTCAAAATTTGAAAATTCATTCTGGAATGTTGCCGCAAAGTCTGGTTATGTGTATTTAGGCAAGGTATACATATGAAAGAAGAGAAAAATATATTCTTGGAACTCATCTGTTTATGGGACTTTAGCCAGTTTGGTCCAATTTCAGTACTGTAAAAAAAACTTGTAAAATTCAGTCAAAATTTGAAAATTCATTCTGGGATGTTGCCGTTAAGTCTGGTTATGTGTATTTAGGCAAGGTATACATATAAAAGAAGAGAAAAATATATTCTTGGAACTCATCTGTTTATGGGACTTTAGCCAATTTGGTCCAATTTCAGTACTGTGAAAAAATCTTCAAAATTTAGTCCAAATTTAAAAATTCATTCTGGGATGTTGCCATTAAGTCTGGTTATGTGTATTTAGGCAAGGTATACATGTAAAAGAAGAGAAAAATATATTCTTTGAAATCATCAGTTTATGGGACTTTAGTCAATTTGGTCCAATTTCAGCACTGTGAAAAAACTTGTAAAATTCAGTCAAAATTTGAAAATTCATTCTGGAATGTTGCCGCAAAGTCTGGTTATGTGTATTTAGGCAAGGTATACATATGAAAGAAGAGAAAAATATATTCTTGGAACTCATCTGTTTATGGGACTTTAGCCAATTTGGTCCAATTTCAGTACTGTAAAAAAACTTGTAAAATTCAGTCAAAATTTGAAAATTCATTCTGGGATGTTGCCGTTAAGTCTGGTTATGTGTATTTAGGCAAGGTATACATATAAAAGAAGAGAAAAATATATTCTTGGAAATGATCTGTTTATGGGACTTTAGCCAATTTGGTCCAATTTCAGTACTGTGAAAAAATCTTCAAAATTTAGTCCAAATTTAAAAATTCATTCTGGGATGTTGCCATTAAGTCTGGTTATGTGTACTTAGGCAAGGTATACATGTAAAAGAAGAGAAAATTATATTCTTGGAAATCATCTGTTTATGGGACTTTAGCCAATTTGGTCCAAATTTCAGTACTGTGAAAAAGTCTTCAAAATTTAGTCCAAATTTAAAAAATCATTCTGGGATGTTGCCATTAAGTCTGGTTATGTGTATTTAGGCAAGGTATACATATAAAAGAAGAGAAAAATATATTCTTGGAAATCATCAGTTTATGGGACTTTAGTCAATTTGGTCCAATTTCAGCACTGTGAAAAAACTTGTAAAATTCAGTCAAAATTTGAAAATTCATTCTGGAATGTTGCCGCAAAGTCTGGTTATGTGTATTTAGGCAAGGTATACATATGAAAGAAGAGAAAAATATATTCTTGGAACTCATCTGTTTATGGGACTTTAGCCAATTTGGTCCAATTTCAGTACTGTAAAAAAACTTGTAAAATTCAGTCAAAATTTAAAAATTCATTCTGGGATGTTGCCGTTAAGTCTGGTTATGTGTATTTAGGCAAGGTATACATATAAAAGAAGAGAAAAATATATTCTTGGAAATCATCAGTTTATGGGACTTTAGCCAATTTGGTCCAATTTCAGTACTTTGAAAAAACTTGTAAAATTCAGTCAAAATTTGAAAATTCATTCTGGGATGTTGCCGTTAAGTCTGGTTATGTGTATTTAGGCAAGGTATACATATAAAAGAAGAGAAAATTATATTCTTGGAAATCATCTGTTTATGGGACTTTAGCCAATTTGGTCCAATTTCAGTACTGTGAAAAAATCTTCAAAATTTAGTCCAAATTTAAAAATTCATTCTGGGATGTTGCCATTAAGTCTGGTTATGTGTATTTAGGCAAGGTATACATGTAAAAGAAGAGAAAAATATATTCTTGGAACTCATCTGTTTATGGGACTTTAGCCAATTTGGTCCAATTTCAGTACTGTGAAAAAGTCTTCAAAATTTAGTCCAAATTTAAAAAATCATTCTGGGATGTTGCCATTAAGTCTGGTTATGTGTATTTAGGCAAGGTATACATATAAAAGAAGAGAAAAAATATATTCTTGGAAATCATCAGTTTATGGGACTTTAGTCAATTTGGTCCAATTTCAGCACTGTGAAAAAACTTGTAAAATTCAGTCAAAATTTGAAAATTCATTCTGGAATGTTGCCGCAAAGTCTGGTTATGTGTATTTAGGCAAGGTATACATATGAAAGAAGAGAAAAATATATTCTTGGAACTCATCTGTTTATGGGACTTTAGCCAATTTGGTCCAATTTCAGTACTGTAAAAAAACTTGTAAAATTCAGTCAAAATTTGATAATTCATTCTGGGATGTTGCCGTTAAGTCTGGTTATGTGTATTTAGGCAAGGTATACATATAAAAGAAGAGAAAAATAAATTCTTGGAAATCATCTGTTTATGGGACTTTAGCCAATTTGGTCCAATTTCAGTACTGTGAAAAAACTTGTAAAATTCAGTCAAAATTTGAAAATGCAATCTTGGATGTTGCCATTAAGTCTGGTTATGTGTATTTAGGCAAGGTATACATATAAAAGAAGAGAAAATTATATTCTTGGAAATCATCTGTTTATGGGACTTTAGCCAATTTGGTCCAATTTCAGTACTGTGAAAAAACTTGTAAAATTCAGTCAAAATTTGAAAATTCATTCTGGAATGTTGCCGCAATGTCTGGTTATGTGTATTTAGGCAAGGTATACATATAAAAGAAGAGAAAAATATATTCTTGGAACTCATCTGTTTATGGGACTTTAGCCAATTTGGTCCAATTTCAGTACTGTAAAAAAACTTGTAAAATTCAGTCAAAATTTGAAAATTCATTCTGGAATGTTGCCGCAAAGTCTGGTTATGTGTATTTAGGCAAGGTATACATATGAAAGAAGAGAAAAATATATTCTTGGAACTCATCTGTTTATGGGACTTTAGCCAGTTTGGTCCAATTTCAGTACTGTAAAAAAAACTTGTAAAATTCAGTCAAAATTTGAAAATTCATTCTGGGATGTTGCCGTTAAGTCTGGTTATGTGTATTTAGGCAAGGTATACATATAAAAGAAGAGAAAAATATATTCTTGGAACTCATCTGTTTATGGGACTTTAGCCAATTTGGTCCAATTTCACTACTGTGAAAATTTTTTCAAAATTTAGTCCAAATTTAAAAATTCATTCTGGGATGTTGCCATTAAGTCTGGTTATGTGTATTTAGGCAAGGTATACATATAAAAGAAGAGAAAAATATATTCTTGGAAATCATCAGTTTATGGGACTTAAGTCAATTTGGTCCAATTTCAGTACTGTAAAAAAACTTGTAAAATTCAGTCAAAATTTGAAAATTCATTCTGGGATGTTGCCGTTAAGTCTGGTTATGTGTATTTAGGCAAGGTATACATATAAAAGAAGAGAAAAATATATTCTTGGAACTCATCTGTTTATGGGACTTTAGCCAATTTGGTCCAATTTCAGTACTGTAAAAAAACTTGTAAAATTCAGTCAAAATTTGAAAATTCATTCTGGAATGTTGCCGTTAAGTCTGGTTATGTGTATTTAGGCAAGGTATACATATAAAAGAAGAGAAAAATATATTCTTGGAAATCATCTGTTTATGGGACTTTAGCCAATTTGGTCCAATTTCAGTACTGTGAAAAAATCTTCAAAATTTAGTCCAAATTTAAAAATTCATTCTGGGATGTTGCCATTAAGTCTGGTTATGTGTATTTAGGCAAGGTATACATGTAAAAGAAGAGAAAATTATATTCTTGGAAATCATCTGTTTATGGGACTTTAGCCAATTTGGTCCAATTTCAGTACTGTGAAAAAGTCTTCAAAATTTAGTCCAAATTTAAAAAATCATTCTGGGATGTTGCCATTAAGTCTGGTTATGTGTATTTAGGCAAGGTATACATATAAAAGAAGAGAAAAATATATTCTTGGAAATGATCTGTTTATGGGACTTTAGCCAATTTGGTCCAATTTCAGTACTGTGAAAAAACTTGTAAAATTCAGTCAAAATTTGAAAATGCAATCTTGGCTGTTGCCATTAAGTCTGGTTATGTGTATTTAGGCAAGGTATACATATAAAAGAAGAGAAAATTATATTCTTGGAAATCATCTGTTTATGGGACTTTAGCCAATTTGGTCCAATTTCAGTACTGTGAAATCTTTTTCAAAATTTAGTCCAAATTTAAAAATTCATTCTGGGATGTTGCCATTAAGTCTGGTTATGTGTATTTAGGCAAGGTATACATATAAAAGAAGAGAAAAATATATTCTTGGAACTCATCTGTTTATGGGACTTTAGTCAATTTGGTCCAATTTCAGCACTGTGAAAAAACTTGTAAAATTCAGTCAAAATTTAAAAATTCATTCTGGAATGTTGCCGCAAAGTCTGGTTATGTGTATTTAGGCAAGGTATACATATGAAAGAAGAGAAAAATATATTCTTGGAACTCATCTGTTTATGGGACTTTAGCCAATTTGGTCCAATTTCAGTACTGTAAAAAAACTTGTAAAATTCAGTCAAAATTTGAAAATTCATTCTGGGATGTTGCCGTTAAGTCTGGTTATGTGTATTTAGGCAAGGTATACATATAAAAGAAGAGAAAAATATATTCTTGGAAATCATCAGTTTATGGGACTTTAGTCAATTTGGTCCAATTTCAGCACTGTGAAAAAACTTGTAAAATTCAGTCAAAATTTGAAAATTCATTCTGGAATGTTGCCGCAAAGTCTGGTTATGTGTATTTAGGCAAGGTATACATATGAAAGAAGAGAAAAATATATTCTTGGAACTCATCTGTTTATGGGACTTTAGCCAATTTGGTCCAATTTCAGTACTGTAAAAAAACTTGTAAAATTCAGTCAAAATTTGAAAATTCATTCTGGGATGTTGCCGTTAAGTCTGGTTATGTGTATTTAGGCAAGGTATACATATAAAAGAAGAGAAAATTATATTCTTGGAAATCATCTGTTTATGGGACTTTAGCCAATTTGGTCCAATTTCAGTACTGTGAAAAAACTTGTAAAATTCAGTCAAAATTTGAAAATGCAATCTTGGCTGTTGCCATTAAGTCTGGTTATGTGTATTTAGGCAAGGTATACATATAAAAGAAGAGAAAATTATATTCTTGGAAATCATCTGTTTATGGGACTTTAGCCAATTTGGTCCAATTTCACTACTGTGAAATCTTTTTCAAAATTTAGTCCAAATTTAAAAATTCATTCTGGGATGTTGCCATTAAGTCTGGTTATGTGTATTTAGGCAAGGTATACATATAAAAGAAGAGAAAAATATATTTTTGGAAATCATCAGTTTATGGGACTTTAGTCAATTTGGTCCAATTTCAGTACTGTAAAAAAACTTGTAAAATTCAGTCAAAATTTGAAAATTCATTCTGGGATGTTGCCGTTAAGTCTGGTTATGTGTATTTAGGCAAGGTATACATATAAAAGAAGAGAAAAATATATTCTTGGAACTCATCTGTTTATGGGACTTTAGCCAATTTGGTCCAATTTCAGTACTGTAAAAAAACTTGTAAAATTCAGTCAAAATTTGAAAATTCATTCTGGAATGTTGCCGTTAA
The DNA here is from genome assembly GCF_023055435.1 of Haliotis rufescens. Classification (NCBI taxonomy): domain Eukaryota; kingdom Metazoa; phylum Mollusca; class Gastropoda; order Lepetellida; family Haliotidae; genus Haliotis; species Haliotis rufescens. The sequence continues at coordinate 4,479,095 of NW_025964068.1, forward strand.
GTCTGGTTATGTGTATTTAGGCAAGGTATACATATAAAAGAAGAGAAAAATATATTCTTGGAAATCATCTGTTTATGGGACTTTAGCCAATTTGGTCCAATTTCAGTACTGTGAAAAAATCTTCAAAATTTAGTCCAAATTTAAAAATTCATTCTGGGATGTTGCCATTAAGTCTGGTTATGTGTATTTAGGCAAGGTATACATGTAAAAGAAGAAAAAATTATATTCTTGGAAATCATCTGTTTATGGGACTTTAGCCAATTTGGTCCAATTTCAGTACTGTGAAAAAGTCTTCAAAATTTAGTCCAAATTTAAAAAATCATTCTGGGATGTTGCCATTAAGTCTGGTTATGTGTATTTAGGCAAGGTATACATATGAAAGAAGAGAAAAATATATTCTTGGAACTCATCTGTTTATGGGACTTTAGCCAATTTGGTCCAATTTCAGTACTGTAAAAAAACTTGTAAAATTCAGTCAAAATTTGAAAATTCATTCTGGGATGTTGCCGTTAAGTCTGGTTATGTGTATTTAGGCAAGGTATACATATAAAAGAAGAGAAAAATATATTCTTGGAAATCATCTGTTTATGGGACTTTAGCCAATTTGGTCCAATTTCAGTACTGTGAAAAAACTTGTAAAATTCAGTCAAAATTTGAAAATTCATTCTGGGATGTTGCCGTTAAGTCTGGTTATGTGTATTTAGGCAAGGTATACATATAAAAGAAGAGAAAATTATATTCTTGGAAATCATCTGTTTATGGGACTTTAGCCAATTTGGTCCAATTTCAGTACTGTGAAAAAATCTTCAAAATTTAGTCCAAATTTAAAAATTCATTCTGGGATGTTGCCATTAAGTCTGGTTATGTGTATTTAGGCAAGGTATACATGTAAAAGAAGAGAAAAATATATTCTTGGAAATCATCTGTTTATGGGACTTTAGCCAATTTGGTCCAATTTCAGTACTGTGAAAAAGTCTTCAAAATTTAGTCCAAATTTAAAAAATCATTCTGGGATGTTGCCATTAAGTCTGGTTATGTGTATTTAGGCAAGGTATACATATAAAAGAAGAGAAAAATATATTCTTGGAAATCATCAGTTTATGGGACTTAAGTCAATTTGGTCCAATTTCAGTACTGTAAAAAAACTTGTAAAATTCAGTCAAAATTTGAAAATTCATTCTGGGATGTTGCCGTTAAGTCTGGTTATGTGTATTTAGGCAAGGTATACATATAAAAGAAGAGAAAAATATATTCTTGGAAATCATCAGTTTATGGGACTTAAGTCAATTTGGTCCAATTTCAGTACTGTAAAAAAACTTGTAAAATTCAGTCAAAATTTGAAAATTCATTCTGGGATGTTGCCGTTAAGTCTGGTTATGTGTATTTAGGCAAGGTATACATATAAAAGAAGAGAAAAATATATTCTTGGAAATCATCTGTTTATGGGACTTTAGCCAATTTGGTCCAATTTCAGTACTGTGAAAAAATCTTCAAAATTTAGTCCAAATTTAAAAATTCATTCTGGGATGTTGCCATTAAGTCTGGTTATGTGTATTTAGGCAAGGTATACATGTAAAAGAAGAGAAAATTATATTCTTGGAAATCATCTGTTTATGGGACTTTAGCCAATTTGGTCCAATTTCAGTACTGTGAAAAAGTCTTCAAAATTTAGTCCAAATTTAAAAAATCATTCTGGGATGTTGCCATTAAGTCTGGTTATGTGTATTTAGGCAAGGTATACATATGAAAGAAGAGAAAAATATATTCTTGGAACTCATCTGTTTATGGGACTTTAGCCAATTTGGTCCAATTTCAGTACTGTAAAAAAACTTGTAAAATTCAGTCAAAATTTGAAAATTCATTCTGGGATGTTGCCGTTAAGTCTGGTTATGTGTATTTAGGCAAGGTATACATATAAAAGAAGAGAAAAATATATTCTTGGAAATCATCTGTTTATGGGACTTTAGCCAATTTGGTCCAATTTCAGCACTGTGAAAAAACTTGTAAAATTCAGTCAAAATTTGAAAATTCATTCTGGGATGTTGCCGTTAAGTCTGGTTATGTGTATTTAGGCAAGGTATACATATAAAAGAAGAGAAAATTATATTCTTGGAAATCATCTGTTTATTGGACTTTAGCCAATTTGGTCCAATTTCAGTACTGTGAAAAAATCTTCAAAATTTAGTCCAAATTTAAAAATTCATTCTGGGATGTTGCCATTAAGTCTGGTTATGTGTATTTAGGCAAGGTATACATATAAAAGAAGAGAAAAATATATTCTTGGAAATCATCAGTTTATGGGACTTTAGTCAATTTGGTCCAATTTCAGCACTGTGAAAAAACTTGTAAAATTCAGTCAAAATTTGAAAATTCATTCTGGAATGTTGCCGCAAAGTCTGGTTATGTGTATTTAGGCAAGGTATACATATGAAAGAAGAGAAAAATATATTCTTGGAACTCATCTGTTTATGGGACTTTAGCCAGTTTGGTCCAATTTCAGTACTGTAAAAAAACTTGTAAAATTCAGTCAAAATTTGAAAATTCATTCTGGGATGTTGCCGTTAAGTCTGGTTATGTGTTTTTAGGCAAGGTATACATATAAAAGAAGAGAAAAATATATTCTTGGAAATCATCAGTTTATGGGACTTTAGCCAATTTGGTCCAATTTCACTACTATGAAAAATTCTGTAAAATTCAGTCAAAATTTGAAAATTCATTCTGGGATGTTGCCATTAAGTCTGGTTATGTGTATTTAGGCAAGGTATACATATAAAAGAAGAGAAAAATATATTCTTGGAAATCATCAGTTTATGGGACTTTAGTCAATTTGGTCCAATTTCAGCACTGTGAAAAAACTTGTAAAATTCAGTCAAAATTTGAAAATTCATTCTGGAATGTTGCCGCAAAGTCTGGTTATGTGTATTTAGGCAAGGTATACATATGAAAGAAGAGAAAAATATATTCTTGGAACTCATCTGTTTATGGGACTTTAGCCAGTTTGGTCCAATTTCAGTACTGTAAAAAAACTTGTAAAATTCAGTCAAAATTTGAAAATTCATTCTGGGATGTTGCCGTTAAGTCTGGTTATGTGTATTTAGGCAAGGTATACATATAAAAGAAGAGAAAAATATATTCTTGGAAATGATCAGTTTATGGGACTTTAGCCAATTTGGTCCAATTTCACTACTATGAAAAATTCTGTAAAATTCAGTCAAAATTTGAAAATTCATTCTGGGATGTTGCCGTTTAGTCTGGTTATGTGTTTTTAGGCAAGGTATACATATAAAAGAAGAGAAAAATATATTCTTGGAAATCATCAGTTTATGGGACTTTAGCCAATTTGGTCCAATTTCAGTACTGTGAAAAAATCTTCAAAATTTAGTCCAAATTTAAAAATTCATTCTGGGATGTTGCCATTAAGTCTGGTTATGTGTATTTAGGCAAGGTATACATGTAAAAGAAGAGAAAATTATATTCTTGGAAATCATCTGTTTATGGGACTTTAGCCAATTTGGTCCAATTTCAGCACTGTGAAAAAACTTGTAAAATTCAGTCAAAATTTGAAAATTCATTCTGGAATGTTGCCGCAATGTCTGGTTATGTGTATTTAGGCAAGGTATACATATAAAAGAAGAGAAAAATATATTCTTGGAACTCATCTGTTTATGGGACTTTAGCCAATTTGGTCCAATTTCAGTACTGTAAAAAAACTTGTAAAATTCAGTCAAAATTTGAAAATTCATTCTGGGATGTTGCCGTTTAGTCTGGTTATGTGTATTTAGGCAAGGTATACATATAAAAGAAGAGAAAAATATATTCTTGGAAATCATCTGTTTATGGGACTTTAGCCAATTTGGTCCAATTTCAGTACTGTGAAAAAACTTGTAAAATTCAGTCAAAATTTGAAAATTCATTCTGGGATGTTGCCGTTAAGTCTGGTTATGTGTATTTAGGCAAGGTATACATATAAAAGAAGAGAAAAATATATTCTTGGAAATCATCTGTTTATGGGACTTTAGCCAATTTGGTCCAATTTCAGTACTGTGAAAAAACTTGTAAAATTCAGTCAAAATTTGAAAATTCATTCTGGGATGTTGCCGTTAAGTCTGGTTATGTGTATTTAGGCAAGGTATACATATAAAAGAAGAGAAAATTATATTCTTGGAAATCATCTGTTTATGGGACTTTAGCCAATTTGGTCCAATTTCAGTACTGTGAAAAAATCTTCAAAATTTAGTCCAAATTTAAAAATTCATTCTGGGATGTTGCCATTAAGTCTGGTTATGTGTATTTAGGCAAGGTATACATGTAAAAGAAGAGAAAAATATATTCTTGGAAATCATCTGTTTATGGGACTTTAGCCAATTTGGTCCAATTTCAGTACTGTGAAAAAATCTTCAAAATTTAGTCCAAATTTAAAAATTCATTCTGGGATGTTGCCATTAAGTCTGGTTATGTGTATTTAGGCAAGGTATACATATAAAAGAAGAGAAAAATATATTCTTGGAAATCATCAGTTTATGGGACTTTAGTCAATTTGGTCCAATTTCAGCACTGTGAAAAAACTTGTAAAATTCAGTCAAAATTTGAAAATTCATTCTGGAATGTTGCCGCAAAGTCTGGTTATGTGTATTTAGGCAAGGTATACATATGAAAGAAGAGAAAAATATATTCTTGGAACTCATCTGTTTATGGGACTTTAGCCAGTTTGGTCCAATTTCAGTACTGTAAAAAAACTTGTAAAATTCAGTCAAAATTTGAAAATTCATTCTGGGATGTTGCCGTTAAGTCTGGTTATGTGTTTTTAGGCAAGGTATACATATAAAAGAAGAGAAAAATATATTCTTGGAAATCATCAGTTTATGGGACTTTAGCCAATTTGGTCCAATTTCACTACTATGAAAAATTCTGTAAAATTCAGTCAAAATTTGAAAATTCATTCTGGGATGTTGCCATTAAGTCTGGTTATGTGTATTTAGGCAAGGTATACATATAAAAGAAGAGAAAAATATATTCTTGGAAATCATCAGTTTATGGGACTTTAGTCAATTTGGTCCAATTTCAGCACTGTGAAAAAACTTGTAAAATTCAGTCAAAATTTGAAAATTCATTCTGGAATGTTGCCGCAAAGTCTGGTTATGTGTATTTAGGCAAGGTATACATATGAAAGAAGAGAAAAATATATTCTTGGAACTCATCTGTTTATGGGACTTTAGCCAGTTTGGTCCAATTTCAGTACTGTAAAAAAACTTGTAAAATTCAGTCAAAATTTGAAAATTCATTCTGGGATGTTGCCGTTAAGTCTGGTTATGTGTATTTAGGCAAGGTATACATATAAAAGAAGAGAAAAATATATTCTTGGAAATCATCAGTTTATGGGACTTTAGCCAATTTGGTCCAATTTCACTACTATGAAAAATTCTGTAAAATTCAGTCAAAATTTGAAAATTCATTCTGGGATGTTGCCGTTTAGTCTGGTTATGTGTTTTTAGGCAAGGTATACATATAAAAGAAGAGAAAAATATATTCTTGGAAATCATCAGTTTATGGGACTTTAGCCAATTTGGTCCAATTTCAGTACTGTGAAAAAATCTTCAAAATTTAGTCCAAATTTAAAAATTCATTCTGGGATGTTGCCATTAAGTCTGGTTATGTGTATTTAGGCAAGGTATACATGTAAAAGAAGAGAAAATTATATTCTTGGAAATCATCTGTTTATGGGACTTTAGCCAATTTGGTCCAATTTCAGCACTGTGAAAAAACTTGTAAAATTCAGTCAAAATTTGAAAATTCATTCTGGAATGTTGCCGCAATGTCTGGTTATGTGTATTTAGGCAAGGTATACATATAAAAGAAGAGAAAAATATATTCTTGGAACTCATCTGTTTATGGGACTTTAGCCAATTTGGTCCAATTTCAGTACTGTAAAAAAACTTGTAAAATTCAGTCAAAATTTGAAAATTCATTCTGGGATGTTGCCGTTTAGTCTGGTTATGTGTATTTAGGCAAGGTATACATATAAAAGAAGAGAAAAATATATTCTTGGAAATCATCTGTTTATGGGACTTTAGCCAATTTGGTCCAATTTCAGTACTGTGAAAAAACTTGTAAAATTCAGTCAAAATTTGAAAATTCATTCTGGGATGTTGCCGTTAAGTCTGGTTATGTGTATTTAGGCAAGGTATACATATAAAAGAAGAGAAAAATATATTCTTGGAAATCATCTGTTTATGGGACTTTAGCCAATTTGGTCCAATTTCAGTACTGTGAAAAAACTTGTAAAATTCAGTCAAAATTTGAAAATTCATTCTGGGATGTTGCCGTTAAGTCTGGTTATGTGTATTTAGGCAAGGTATACATATAAAAGAAGAGAAAATTATATTCTTGGAAATCATCTGTTTATGGGACTTTAGCCAATTTGGTCCAATTTCAGTACTGTGAAAAAATCTTCAAAATTTAGTCCAAATTTAAAAATTCATTCTGGGATGTTGCCATTAAGTCTGGTTATGTGTATTTAGGCAAGGTATACATGTAAAAGAAGAGAAAAATATATTCTTGGAAATCATCTGTTTATGGGACTTTAGCCAATTTGGTCCAATTTCAGTACTGTGAAAAAGTCTTCAAAATTTAGTCCAAATTTAAAAAATCATTCTGGGATGTTGCCATTAAGTCTGGTTATGTGTATTTAGGCAAGATATACATATAAAAGAAGAGAAAAATATATTCTTGGAAATCATCTGTTTATGGGACTTTAGTCAATTTGGTCCAATTTCAGCACTGTGAAAAAACTTGTAAAATTCAGTCAAAATTTGAAAATTCATTCTGGAATGTTGCCGCAAAGTCTGGTTATGTGTATTTAGGCAAGGTATACATATGAAAGAAGAGAAAAATATATTCTTGGAACTCATCTGTTTATGGGACTTTAGCCAGTTTGGTCCAATTTCAGTACTGTAAAAAAACTTGTAAAATTCAGTCAAAATTTGAAAATTCATTCTGGGATGTTGCCGTTAAGTCTGGTTATGTGTATTTAGGCAAGGTATACATATAAAAGAAGAGAAAAATATATTCTTGGAAATCATCAGTTTATGGGACTTTAGCCAATTTGGTCCAATTTCAGTACTGTGAAAAAATCTTCAAAATTTAGTCCAAATTTAAAAATTCATTCTGGGATGTTGCCATTAAGTCTGGTTATGTGTATTTAGGCAAGGTATACATGTAAAAGAAGAGAAAATTATATTCTTGGAAATCATCTGTTTATGGGACTTTAGCCAATTTGGTCCAATTTCAGTACTGTGAAAAAACTTGTAAAATTCAGTCAAAATTTGAAAATTCATTCTGGAATGTTGCCGCAATGTCTGGTTATGTGTATTTAGGCAAGGTATACATATAAAAGAAGAGAAAAATATATTCTTGGAAATCATCTGTTTATGGGACTTTAGCCAATTTGGTCCAATTTCAGTACTGTGAAAAAACTTGTAAAATTCAGTCAAAATTTGAAAATTCATTCTGGGATGTTGCCGCAAAGTCTGGTTATGTGTATTTAGGCAAGGTATACATATGAAAGAAGAGAAAAATATATTCTTGGAACTCATCTGTTTATGGGACTTTAGCCAATTTGGTCCAATTTCAGTACTGTAAAAAAACTTGTAAAATTCAGTCAAAATTTGAAAATTCATTCTGGGATGTTGCCGTTAAGTCTGGTTATGTGTATTTAGGCAAGGTATACATGTAAAAGAAGAGAAAATTATATTCTTGGAAATCATCTGTTTATGGGACTTTAGCCAATTTGGTCCAATTTCAGTACTGTGAAAAAGTCTTCAAAATTTAGTCCAAATTTAAAAAATCATTCTGGGATGTTGCCATTAAGTCGGGTTATGTGTATTTAGGCAAGGTATACATATAAAAGAAGAGAAAAATATATTCTTGGAAATCATCAGTTTATGGGACTTTAGCCAATTTGGTCCAATTTCAGTACTGTGAAAAAATCTTCAAAATTTAGTCCAAATTTAAAAATTCATTCTGGGATGTTGCCATTAAGTCTGGTTATGTGTATTTAGGCAAGGTATACATGTAAAAGAAGAGAAAAATATATTCTTGGAAATCATCTGTTTATGGGACTTTAGCCAATTTGGTCCAATTTCAGTACTGTGAAAAAGTCTTCAAAATTTAGTCCAAATTTAAAAAATCATTCTGGGATGTTGCCATTAAGTCTGGTTATGTGTATTTAGGCAAGGTATACATATAAAAGAAGAGAAAAATATATTCTTTGAAATCATCAGTTTATGGGACTTTAGTCAATTTGGTCCAATTTCAGCACTGTGAAAAAACTTGTAAAATTCAGTCAAAATTTGAAAATTCATTCTGGGATGTTGCCGTTAAGTCTGGTTATGTGTATTTAGGCAAGGTATACATATAAAAGAAGAGAAAATTATATTCTTGGAAATCATCTGTTTATGGGACTTTAGCCAATTTGGTCCAATTTCAGTACTGTGAAAAAATCTTCAAAATTCAGTCCAAATTTAAAAATTCATTCTGGGATGTTGCCATTTAGTCTGGTTATGTGTATTAAGGCAAGGTATACATATAAAAGAAGAGAAAATTATATTCTTGGAAATCATCTGTTTATGGGACTTTAGCCAATTTGGTCCAATTTCAGTAATTTGGAAGAAATCTTTAAAAGTTAGGCAAAATTTAAAAATTCAATCTGAAATGTTGCAGTTTTGTCTGATTATGTGTATTGAAGTGAGGAGTATGTATTAAAAAAGAAAAGAAAATCCATTGGAATCACCAATTTATGGGATTTTAGCTAATTTGGTCCTGCATCACATACTTTATTTTTGTCATTTCAGGTTTCTTCATGTTGATGGAACAGATTTGTCCACATTCAGAAGCTTCCCGATAGTAATGCAGAAGTTCTCCATGTTGTAGTGGTTGGACATGTGTTGAATTGAATCATGTTCCAATATTACAGCTGGTTAAGTGCTGTATTAAACGTCATGACATCTTCAATATGTAATTCAGGAGCAACAACATCCACATCTGAGAACATCTTGTATCCTACAGTGAAGAGACAGATAAGTGATAGAAATATATTCTTTGAATATGGCTTCTTCATTTGTGAAAAAATTATGCTAATACTGGCAGTACAAAGTTTAAGTATCACTTTCATTTCAGTAGAACATCGAATAAAGTATGATTTCATTGCATTTTAAGCTCACCTTGACAACATTAAAGTGAGCTTTTGTTATGGGGATTGGGCCATCATCTGTTCCTATGGGTCTGGCACAAAAAAAAAGTAAGTTTTTCATTTTGAAACTATCCTCTTTATATTTCAGCTAGACACTTATCTCGCCACACTTATCTTCTCAAAATCTACTAACTTTCAAAATTCCAGAGTTTGAAAGTACAGTTATGATATGTTTCTCCACAACAAAGATGGATTTTGATTTTGAAAAAAATCAATATGTTGGTCATAGCAGGATGTTGATGGGTTTCACTGCCATTATGCCTACTGACAAATATGTAATAAACTTAGCTTACCCATGTGAAAATGAACTGGTCTAGAAAGTAGAATAAGACCACTTACATGGAATATTGTGAAAATAAAATGTTAAACATTCACTTCACTGACACAATGACAATTTATAGAGAAATGGTCTCCTACTGATAACATCATGAACCAAGGTGGTGTCTTCATGATTACACTTAATGTAGTGTTGTGAACGTTTTGAAGGTAACACATTATGAAAATGTATAAAAACAAGATATGTAGGTAAAATGCACACAACTTAGTACATTTGTAATTATGTTCTCTTAGCATAAAAAATAATAATAATAATACCATCAGTGAAATATGTTGTTGTAAAGCTGAAAACAAACCATGATGATGAGCATAAAAATTATCAGAAGAAAAAGAAACTTATTTTGTTATTGTGGCACAAACAAACAAACTATACATAATGGGTTACTAAAAATACAACATCCGGTCATAGGCAAATCATTCATAAAAAACATAATGGCATCATTAAAATGGTGTGTGGAAATTACATACATGTACATTCATTTGAAGCTACATAGAAATATAATAATTGTACTCCTGCATGACATGTATTCTTACATTTCTTTATGCATGTTTATACATGTACAAGTGAGAACCTACATTTGTCAATGATTCTATTCCTAATCTGTCTACCTTTAGACAGGTTAACAAACTTAGTCAGGAGGGGTGACCGGTGGTAATTAGCATTAACTCAACTGTATGGTGTGTTTGTTTAACCAATAGGCATAATGGGAAGGCAACGCTCATGGTTGTTTGAAAAAGAATTGCAGTTTGGCTAGATTCTTGGTCATTAATGATGTCTACCAGTTTAAAATTTGTTAATGGTCATGTCAAGCTTTTTTTCTTTCTGGAAATCATCTTGGTGTATCAGGGATTGTATTTATTATATCTTTTCTAAAAGGATGTGGGCTCTCCACTTTAAAAATATAGTATGCCCTAAAACAAAATTCCGTATGGCTGCTATGACACCAGCTTTTAGCTATGCTTGTAGAAGAAATAATAGTTTTTTCAAATTACTTTGTCATTAACCAGTCATTGCCTTCAGAATTGGTGTACAGCTTCTTCTTATGATTCTGACAATAATAGAGGACATTTCAAGTTTCGCAATGTCCTTTATATTATATGCTATTTTTATGAAAATTACACATTCAAATGTGCTGATCACAGTACAAATTTTCCAAACATCGCATCTTGTTGCAACGTCTTATCATTGTCAGTGACATCACGAAATTGTTCAAGTGATGTCATGTGATTGTTTCGGTGTCATCATGCCATTGTACTTGCTGTATAGCAGTGATATCACACAATTGAATTCAGTGCAGTGACGAGAAAAATTATATTTCACTGCAGTGAAAATATCACTTTTTGTCTTAGACAGAGAAAACACAGTATTTAACTACTTTTCATATAATAAGATTAAAATTTCAAACACCCAAGTTTTGATATGCTGAAATACCCTGATTTTAATGATTATGAGTGAGAGATAATTGACATAAAGCAGCGTTAGAAATTGGCACTATTCCTGTAGTTCTTGCCAAACTGCCCAATGGTTAAGGTATCATAAGGACTAGTAGAAATTTGCCATTTATAAGGCTTTTGCTACTTGTTATCAAGGACTAGTGGACTAAAACTGTTAGTTTCTACCCCTGTAAAGTGTTTAATGGCCTCTGACAAGGGGTGACTAGTGCATCATACACATACATTTAGAATGTATTCACCTCATGCTGTTAGTGAGATCTACCCAAAATTCTATAGTGAGTTTTTTTTCATGGGAGAATTTCTGCTTTCATTACCTGATTAATATTTTAAAAATTAAATGTTTCTATCATTACTGAAAGATTTTGCTTCATGTCTTACAGGGGCGGTCGGGTTGCCTAGTGGTTAAAGCGATCGCTCGTCATGCCGAAGACCCGGGTTCGATTCCCGACATGGGTACAATGAGTGAAGCCCATTTCTTGTGTCCCCCGCCATGATATTGCTGGAATATTGCAAAAAGCGGCGTAAAAAACAATACTCACTCATGTCTTACATGTTATATGTAAGGATGCTGCACTATGGATCCTCTCTGAAATGATTTCATTACCAGAAAGTTATTTCATTTGTGCCAGTTCACAGAGATCAAGCACTGTAAATTTCTTTATAAGTATCAAATATTCAAGCTTTATCAATAAGGCATAATATTCTCAATGAAAAGAAAAGATGTGTTTAATTAAACATTTGTTTTTCCATCAGGACATCACATTCAAGATCATATACCTGGCTAATCTAACATTGTAACTAATGTTATATTTGGGATAACACTTTCTAAGTAAAGTACAGATTCTAGTAAGTTGTCGGACTTTCATTTTTGTGGAAGCCTCGGTGGCTGAGTGGCTGACTTTGTGTGCTGGCGATTAGGTGCCTCACCCTGGCAGTTGTGGGTTCGAATCCTGCACGGGACTCAACCCCCCAAAAGTACTAAAAGTACTAGAATCTGTACTTTACTCAGAAAGTGTTATCCCAAATATAACATTAGTTACATTTGACCACTTTCTAAATGGCATTGTGTATTCATAAACTAACATTCTTTTATTAAAACCAGAATGAGAACACTTTAGTGTTGAAACCACGGGAAAATGACACCTATGTTTTATGTGCTTTTATTTTATTTTCCCAATGAGTATGCTTATGAAGTGCATCTAAATATTATTGTCTTAGGTGTCTCATAGGCCTTATGGCTGAATATTGTATATTTTTTAACAATGAATATTGTTACAGTGAACTACATTTAAAGGGGCACTGATCTAACGCAATTCCCTGGACTGGTTGTTGCCTTTGTTATTGTTTTTTCCCCCGTGAGTACCCGGATGATACGCAACGCAACTGAGCGTGACCAGAGACTGGTCTACCGTCTGCAAGGACAGCAAATAAACTTGGAGACTGGAGGCAATATTTGTTTTACGCATTTTTGCATAAACACTGATTGGTTAACTGTGATCTATAAAGATTTCGACAAAGGGCGCATGTTAATTAATTTCTTCAGCCTAAACAAACAGACAAAAAGAACGGCGGAGCTCATCGGATGTCGTCATTTGGAAATACCCCAGATGGTTATAGTTTAATAATAAAAAAAGGTATCCATGCAGTGAAAGCATTCTCAGATTTCAGATTGCGTCGATAATACGATTGCTACTCCCTTGTTGTCATCCACGTTTTCTCGTATTACCCTACACTTGTGTATTTGTCGTCATTCCCTTGATGCTCAGTTAATGAATTTATTACAGGTACAATTAGTGGTAGCATCACTTAGATTACCTGACAAAGGTTCCCATTTGGCATTTATTGTGTCTGTGGTAATTATTCAATCTAAATCCAGGTTTGAAGTGAGGTGAAATGTGTGTTATGTAATATGCATATATCAGACCAGCAAGAGGTGAATGATCAGTTGATTTACTTTTTTTTGTAAATCAACGGATCGTTCCTAGTCATCAAAGGATTAACAGAAAATACGTTGATTGATTAAACACTTTTATCTTGCACAGTGGATATGTCAAAAGTGAGTGTTTACATGTCTAGGTTTACTAAAACAAAGGGAATACACTCATACTTTGGCGTGAAGTGCCGATGTAAAAACAACATACTTTGTTCAAAGGGTTAACTGATAATACGTTGATTGATTGATCATTGTTATGTATCACTCAATGGATTTTTCAGGAACCGTAGACGTTATGAAAATAGTTGTCACGTGGGCTTTCTCAGCCGACCCTTGAGACTTGACACCTAGGCTCCCCAAATTGGGAGCCTCCTGGTCCACACTCCCAGTTCAAATTTTTGCCTGTAAAGCCCAATCTTTGTGATTTCTGCAGGTATTTACAGAAACATGATGACCAAGCAAATGTCATCTGGTTGCATTGTAAACATAAAATTATGCCAATTATGTGACTAGATTAGTCTTTTGAGGAGAAAATGTGGTACAAAATTAGCCTAAAAAGGCCAAAATTGGCCAGCTTCAAAGACAATTTTCAAGTAACCAAGCATTCTCTTATATCAAAGTTCAACCATTTTTCTCTCTGTTTCAATGGTTTTTATCATGGTTCCAAACTCAGTGTTGGTGTGGGAATGATTAAAAGAAATTCTACTTTGGGAGCGTCCACACTCCCACTTTCACCACTGATTGTCACTTCAATACGGATTAATCATGTTAATACTAAAATTACTTTAATTTACTATTCAGGTTCCCTTCGAGTCACAGCTGATTTCTTTGAAAACGAGGTGAGATATTACCATGTATTACCATTACACATGTATCTGCAGAAACCATAGTACATCTAGCTGCGGAAACTATAGTACATCTAGCTGCAAAAAACATAGTACATCTAGCTGCAAAAAACATAGTACATCTAGCTGCAAAAAACATAGTACATCTAGCTGCGGAAACTGTAGTACATCTAGCTGCGGAAACAGTAGTACATCTAGCTGCAAAAAACATTGTACATCTAGCTGCAAAAAACATAGTACATCTAGCTGCAAAAAACATAGTACATCTAGCTGTGGAAACCATAGTACAACTAGCTGCGGAAACCGTAGAACATCTAGCTGCGGAATCCGTATACCAGCTGCACATATTGGGGTAGTAATTATAGGGTGCAACATCACAGAGTTATGGTTTCTGCAGCCAGACTACATCTTATGCTTAAACTTAATTATACATATCTCTGACATTAATTATGTTTGATTTGTCATAACACTATCCAGAATTCCCAACTACACTCAGCTGCCAGCTAGACTTTCTTAATGAGTTCAACTCAGATCCCCCTGTTTCCTACCCTGCAGTACCTTGTCTTTGCTATCATGGACAGGCTGAGTGAATAGTTGTTGTTTCAGATTTAGGACTTTATAAATTTTGATTTTTTTTTAGTTTCCATGGCAACAAGTTGGACTTAACATCAATATGAGGGTGGGGTTGGTTCGCGGAGTATAACTGAAAAAACGTTCAATACTTTCTAACAAAACTTAGCATGTCTACCAGGCACATTCTGAAATGGTGCCTTTTAATATTTAGAAATTTTTGAATGTTTTTTTTTTTTAACATTTTTATGGCAACAAGTTGGACTTAGGTTCTATGAGGGTAGGGTTCATTTCCAGAAAATAACTGCTAAACCATTTAGTATTTTGAATCAAACACATGCTGAACTGGTGCCTTTTGCTATTCAACAATTTTAGAACGCTTTATTTTAAGGTATTCATGGCAGCTCTTTGAACTTGGGCTTAAAGAAATGTTGGGTTAGTTTACCTGGTTTCGGACCATTACATGTTAAGGTTGGCAGGGGATATAGATGACTTCGTCGACTATATGCTTGTTGAAATTGAAACTGTTAAAGCGGAAACTGTCTAATGAATTGACTGTTTGACTTTTCTTCACAGAAATCAGAAGTTTGCAGTTACATTAAGAGGGTAAGTTCAGGTAATATACTCTATAAAGTACATGGCCATGGAGAATGATCTGAAGTCCTAAAAATGCACATCACATCTGGCCAAAATAAACCAATTCAATGTATGTATCCTTTCCTTTTATATAACACTGTTGTTGATATTCCTGTATATCACATTGAAAGTTAGCAGTCACATATACACCAACATCACACAACAGTCAATATAAAATGAATGTGGCATTCTTGAGGCACTTTTGTCTTTACAGTGGGGACAAGGACGTGGTGAGAGACACAACTGGTTTGTTACCAAGTATCCCTACCATGAAGTCAAGGCTTGATTTGGGTCAGATTTTGTGTCTGCTGAAGTAAGAAAATGAATTCATATGTACAGCTAAATTTCATTAAAGTATGAGAATGATAATGTTCACAATTAAGTCCTAAGTCCACAATTTAGTAGAGAAAATTTCCAAAATTTCATTGTTGAAAAAGTTTCAATCCCATGACTGTAACAATTCTTATGTTGTGATAGTAATCATCATCTTATGCAATAAACACAATGTACATGTTCTCTTTTTTCTGACATACACTTTTCTGCATATAGGTAAAATATAAGTGTTCATGAAGATTAAAGTAAAATGTTTGGGGGAAAAATGGCAAATAGTTGATGATATCAGTTGCTCAGGGAATTGTACTTTATACATGGCAAAACAAATTTCAGATGTATGGGCACATACTTCAGTGGCTGGGGCAATCCTTGACACGCCGTCTAGTGAGAGATAAACGGTAAGAATAATGGTGAATAGTGTAGATTCTTTTCTAAAGTCCCCAATGGCACAAATTTAAAATCAGTGTAAATTCACAGTTTTATGCATGTTGTTTTGAGCATATATTTACCAGTGTTTACCAAATTGAATGAGAACAGAGCAGTAGTTAAATGTGATTAGGAAAAGTTTACATCTAAAGCATATTCACAGAAGAAGCTTATCATTTGATTAGACATACAGATGAAATTGATACATTGAAAATTGCTCATGGTCTAAATTTCACATTAATGTCACTGACCACCTTTGATTCCTTTCAGTCGCCCTTACACTAAGCCAGTGACTCAGATCTTTACTGTGCCGGAACTTCCAATGGAGTACACACAGTAAGCACAGAAAATCCAATTTATTATTCTATTTCTATCGGTGAAATACTGCATTTATCGGTTAAAATAAAACCTGCATCTACACTGAGTTAGATATCAAAATAAAAAAGTAAACAATGTGATGACTTAATGTGTATCACCAGGCAACAAGACGACTGACACAGTGAATGTACTGAATTTGCGAGTCATTGGTCCGGTTTTCATAAAATTCAGCAATAAGGAAGAATAGAATAAATAGAACATTTGACTTTTCCTGTCGAATACCGTGTTTATGTCATCTCGTGAAGTTGAAAAGTTTAATTTTTACACTTGCGGCTACGCCACTCATGAAAATACAAACTAGTCAACTTCACTCGACGAGATAAACACTGTATTCGACAGGAAAAGTCAAATATCCTCTATACGTGTTTGTCTCCTTCAGTTAGGAAAACAAACATGTCTGTTACATTTCATTATTGACAATTTTAGGTTGTATTATCTGAAGCAGACATGTTCCAGAAATATAATAGTATGTATTATGTGTACAGGTTTGCTTGTTTGATTTCTGGTACATAGTTATAGGTACAATGTTGTTAGATACATTATTATTAAACACTCACTGGAATGAATGCTAAACAGAAACGAACCAATTTGGTGAAAGGGAACAGAAATTCAGTTATATTTTGTTAGAATATATCCCACATTGGAAAAACATTTAGTATTGTGAAAATGGAGACACCAAAGAATGAGATAATAGTCTTGTAAAGTAATAATCAAGTACAATGTAACTAGTGAAGCTACTGAAAATAAATATATTCATTGTAATTGTAAAAAACTAATTCTTTGAATTTTTGGCAAGTAAATGATTTCCAATTATTCCAGTTACAACTTACATTTATGAAACTGGAACTGGAGATATTTATTTTATTCTTAAAATTGAGTCTGGTTATAAATATGCTCTAATTTATTACAGGGCTGCATGGCACTGCATCGGTATGTGGCCATTAAGGAAGTAATCATATTCCTTGCTGAGAAACTGACAGGGAGAACCTACTCTTCAATCAACCCAGAGTGTCAAAGGACAGAATTGCATTCAAAAGAGCTTTAATTGCATAATTATGATGCTCCTTTGAAAGGGTTACTGTTTTAATGAATGCAGCCAACTCATTGATGCCTTGATGTGGTTTGGTTGTTCTCTGTACCTTTCTTTCATTCACATATGGACCCGTGAAGATTCCAGGGTAGAATAGGTCTTCAGCAACCATCCTTGCCGTAAAAGGCGACTATGCTTGTTGTAAAAGGCGACTAACAGGATCGGGTGGTCAGGCTCGCTGACTTGGTTGATACATGTCATCGATCCCCAATGCGTAGATCGATGCTCATGATGTCAATCACTGGATTGTCTGGTCCAGACTTGATTATTTTACAGACCGCCATCATATAGCTGGAATATTGCTGAGTGTGGCGTTAAACAACAAACAAACAAACAAATCATTCACATATGTGTATAGAACATGCCTCAGTCTCCTCCCATTGATGTATATTTCAGTTGAATATAGTAAAACCCTGTTAGTGCAGATCATTGTGTGTGTTAAACTTATCCATGCTTATGAATTTCCAAACTATTTGATGTAGCATGTTTTGGTGAATCAATAATCGAAAAAAGAATAGGGGTATACTATAGAAACAGATCTTAACGGTTCTGCTTGTAACTAACCTGATCATAAAGAAAAGGCATGTGTATCATTATAGCAGTAAACTTGTGCTTTTAGCTATTTCTGGATTTATTGAAAGTCTGTCTGTTGACATTGAAACAATTTGAACTTGGATTTAGATGGAGTGGGGTGTTGTTCAAGATCAAAATTTAAGAATTATGAGACATGTTTTCATGAAACATGCAGAATGATTAATCAGATAGTGGACAATTGTCTTTTGCTACTGAACAATGTTTTAAGGTTTCAAGTTGTTACTTTTTCTGGAATAAAGTTTGAGTTACATTCAGTTGAGTTGAATTTCTTTAAAAGAAGAAAGAATATTAATGATATCTTCAAAACAAATTGGAAAATGATCAGTCAGATATTGTTGATGTGACTTTGGATATGTTTGAATATAGACAATTTTTTATAACTTTTTATTTTTTATTCTTATTTATGAGATTGGTGATATATTGTGAGGCTGCAGGGGGATGTGTCATATTCTCATGACTCTTGTTATCAGTGTTTGTTTAATAACATTAGCAGTTTACATTGAATGTCAAAATAAACTTTGCTAAAATATATTTAGATGTAAATTTCCTAAAAGGTGTGATTTGATCATCATATGATCATCAGTTTGTTCATTTGAAAAGCATAGCAGTAACCATTTTCTGGTTATTATCAATAATTTTGGCTGATGTCATCATTGATTAATACTTACAATTGAGTAAACCTGTTCTTAAAAAAGTTAGTAAATGTTAGTAAAACACTGGAAGTTCAACATCAAATCTTGCATATATAGTTCTTGCGCTCAGATTGTAACATGTTTTTGCAGGTTGGTGTCCATATCTAAGTCTATAGAACTTGAAAACATTGTATCTGGTTTTAATGAATCAATTTACCAAAACATGATTGTCACGTAGAGGTATTTTCTTGACTACAGGGGCTTCAATATACATTGCCATTAACTGATATTGGACATCACATTGGCCTGAACATATTTATACTATATGGGTTTATTCTGTGTAAAGTTGACTTTGTTACATGTATGTCCTTTGAAGTTAGTTAATGATTAGATTGTTTGCTTGTGATCTATTTTACAGAGTTGTCATGAATTTATTCACTTGGTATCATTTTCTTCTACTGGGTCAAAACAGATAATATTTTTCTGTTATTTTAATTATATTATTCAAATAAAAATAAGGTAGAATTGTTTGAGAATACATTGCATACAATAGTAATACAAAATATTTAAAGATCAATGAATTCTTTATGATGCAACAATAGTGTTCATGTGTGAGTGAATGAATGGTTGTGAATGTTTGTTCATGTATTTGTCCTCTGTATTTAACAAAGGCCAAAAACATTTCCACATTTAGTTTTCTGCATGTGTCTCCAACTACTCTTTTTGTAACAGATGTTCTGCCACAATTAAATGTGAATTATAAACACAATCACGTGGACGAATTTGTACCTCATCTACTTTTGTTTGAGCATGTATTATGTACATGAAATGTATTGATGGTTTCATTAGGCGAAATAGAACTCTTCTTCAATGTATATTTTATGTCAGATTTTTTGTTACAGAGTTAGTGTATGAATGAAAGTGAGGATTGAGTAAGGATTGTAATGAGTGCTTACTGGTATGTGAAGGACTCTTCTGTTGATATTTCTTGTGAAGTAATAAAAGTTATAATTGAAATTTGTCTTTGTTTCTGAAATGACATAGAAAGATAATCTATTGTAAGTCTCACACACCAGGTTGGATGTCCACATACATATATGCAAAGCGGTGTGGCATGAATACATATAGGTTTATTGCCTGATGGGTTAAAGAGCACATGTGCATGAAGTTTCAAATTTTAACTCACTTTCTTTGACTTCTCAAAATTACCTGATTTGATTATTTCATAAGATTTTTCCAAATTATTGAAAATAAAGTGAGGGAGTGAGTGAGTTGGGTTTGAATGTGGCTTTCCAGAATATTTCACTGATCTCACGACGTCCAGATTTAATGTAGGAGAACCAACACCACCATGGTAGTTAAGTGATGTAGTAAGACCTGGAGGACAATGCTGGTATCTGGCTGACAGAGGGTGTTATGCAGCATGCATTCGCAATGTAGCATTGCATCCTAATTTCACCACTGCTGCTGATGGGAATCAAACTCTGGATCTTCAGTGAGCGCCCTGATGAAACAAGTGGCTGAAGGCAGGCTCACCAACCACTGAGCTAACCAACCCATTCCCCTCCACCCCCAATTGAAATATGGAACACATTGGCTTAAATACTAAAATTGATGATTTCAAAGGATTTTACTTTTTCGTATGTTCTATGCTGAAATACACATAATCAACTTAAGTCAACATCACAGATAAAGTTTTCAAATTTTGACTGAGATAATATTATTTTTTTTCCAAATTACTGAAACTGGACCAAATTGGCTAAAGTCCAATAATGAGGTGATTTCAAAGGATATTATTTTTATTCTTTTTTTCTATTTGTTTCTTTCCTTAAAATACATTGAAAAATTCAACTGCTCCATCATAAAATGAAATTTCACATTTTGACTGAATTTTGAAGATTTTTTCACATTATTCAAATTGGACCAAATTGGCTAAAGTCCCATAAACTGATGATTTCCAAGAATATAATTTTCTCTTCTTTTATATGTATACCTTGCCTAAATACACATAACCAGACTAAACGGCAACATCCCAGAATTAATTTTCAAAGTTTGACTGAATTTTACAGGTTTTTTCACAGTACTGAAACTGGACCAAATTGGCTAAAGTCCCATAAACTGATGATTTCCAAGAATATATTTTTCTCTTCTTTTATATGTATACCTTGCCTAAATACACATAACCAGACTAAACGGCAACATCCCAGGATTAATTTTTAAATTTTGACTGAATTTTACAGGTTTTTTCACAGTACTGAAATTGGACCAAATTGGCTAAAGTCCCATAAACTGATGATTTCCAAGAATATAATTTTCTCTTCTTTTATATGTATACCTTGCCTAAATACACATAACCAGACTAAATGGCAACATCCCAGAATGAATTTTTAAATTTTGACTGAATTTTACAGGCTTTTTCACAGTACTGAAATTGGACCAGATTGGCTAAAGTCCCATAAACTGATGATTTCCAAGAATATAATTTTCTCTTCTTTTATATGTATACCTTGCCTAAATACACATAACCAGCCTTAATACCAACATCCCAGAATGAATTTTCAAATTTTGACTGAATTTTACAGGTTTTTTCACAGTACTGAAATTGGACCAAATTGGCTAAAGTCCCATAAACTGATGATTTCCAAGAATATATTTTTCTCTTCTTTTATATGTATACCTTGCCTAAAAACACATAACCAGACTAAACGGCAACATCCCAGAATGAATTTTCAAATTTTGACTAAATTTTACAGATTTTTTCACAGTACTGAAATTGGACCAAATTGGCTAAAGTCCCATAAACTGATGATTTCCAAGAATATATTTTTCTCTTCTTTTATATGTATACCTTGCCTAAAAACACATAACCAGACTAAACGGCAACATCCCAGAATGAATTTTCAAATTTTGACTGAATTTTACAGATTTTTTCACAGTACTGAAATTGGACCAAATTGGCTAAAGTCCCATAAACTGATGATTTCCAAGAATATATTTTTCTCTTCTTTTATATGTATACCTTGCCTAAATACACATAACCAGACTAATAGGCAACATCCCAGGATTAATTTTTAAATTTTGACTGAATTTTACAGGTTTTTTCACAGTACTGAAATTGGACCAAATTGGCTAAAGTCCCATAAACTGATGATTTCCAAGAATATAATTTTCTCTTCTTTTATATGTATACCTTGCCTAAATACACATAACCAGACTAAATGGCAACATCCCAGAATGAATTTTCAAATTTTGACTGAATTTTACAGGTTTTTTCACAGTACTGAAATTGGACCAAATTGGCTAAAGTCCCATAAACTGATGATTTCCAAGAATATATTTTTCTCTTCTTTTATATGTATACCTTGCCTAAATACACATAACCAGACTTAATGGCAACATCCCAGAATGAATTTTTAAATTTGGACTAAATTTTGAAGACTTTTTCACAGTACTGAAATTGGACCAAATTGGCTAAAGTCCCATAAACTGATGATTTCCAAGAATATATTTTTCTCTTCTTTTATATGTATACCTTGCCTAAATACACATAACCAGCCTTAATACCAACATCCCAGAATGAATTTTCACATTTTGACTGAATTTTACAGATTTTTTCACAGTACTGAAATTGGACCAAATTCGCTAAAGTCCCATAAACTGATGATTTCCAAGAATATATTTTTCTCTTCTTTTATATGTATACCTTGCCTAAATACACATAACCAGACTAAACGGCAAAATCCCAGAATGAATTTTTAAATTTTGACTGAATTTTACAGGTTTTTTCACAGTACTGAAATTGGACCAAATTGGCTAAAGTCCCATAAACAGATGATTTCCAAGAATATATTTTTCTCTTCTTTTATATGTATACCTTGCCTAAATACACATAACCAGACTAAACGGCAACATCCCAGGATTAATTTTTAAATTTTGACTGAATTTTACAGGTTTTTTCACAGTACTGAAATTGGACCAAATTGGCTAAAGTCCCATAAACTGATGATTTCCAAGAATATAATTTTCTCTTCTTTTATATGTATACCTTGCCTAAATACACATAACCAGACTAAATGGCAACATCCCAGAATGAATTTTTAAATTTTGACTGAATTTTACAGGCTTTTTCACAGTACTGAAATTGGACCAAATTGGCTAAAGTCCCATAAACTGATGATTTCCAAGAATATATTTTTCTCTTCTTTTATATGTATACCTTGCCTAAATACACATAACCAGACTAAATGGCAACATCCCAGAATGAATGTTTAAATTTTGACTGAATTTTACAGGCTTTTTCACAGTACTGAAATTGGACCAAATTGGCTAAAGTCCCATAAACTGATGATTTCCAAGAATATATTTTTCTCTTCTTTTATATGTATACCTTGCCTAAATACACATAACCAGACTTAATGGCAACATCCCAGAATGAATTTTTAAAGTTGGACTAAATTTTGAAGACTTTTTCACAGTACTGAAATTGGACCAAATTGGCTAAAGTCCCATAAACTGATGATTTCCAAGAATATATTTTTCTCTTCTTTTATATGTATACCTTGCCTAAATACACATAACCAGACTAAACGGCAACATCCCAGGATTAATTTTTAAATTTTGACTGAATTTTACAGGTTTTTTCACAGTACTGAAATTGGACCAAATTGGCTAAAGTCCCATAAACTGATGATTTCCAAGAATATAATTTTCTCTTCTTTTATATGTATACCTTGCCTTAATACACATAACCAGACTAAATGGCAACATCCCAGAATGAATTTTCAAAGTTTGAATGAATTTTACAGGTTTTTTCACAGTACTTAAATTGGACCAAATTGGCTAAAGTCCCATAAACTGATGATTTCCAAGAATATATTTTTCTCTTCTTTTATATGTATACCTTGCCTAAACACCCATAACCAGCCTTAATACCAACATCCCAGAATGAATTTTCAAATTTTGACTGAATTTTACAGGTTTTTTCACAGTACTGAAATTGGACCAAATTGGCTAAAGTCCCATAAACTGATGATTTCCAAGAATATAATTTTCTCTTCTTTTATATGTATACCTTGCCTAAAAACACATAACCAGACTAAACGGCAACATCCCAGAATGAATTTTCAAATTTTGACTGAATTTTACAGATTTTTTCACAGTACTGAAATTGGACCAAATTGGCTAAAGTCCCATAAACTGATGATTTCCAAGAATATATTTTTCTCTTCTTTTATATGTATACCTTGCCTAAAAACACATAACCAGACTAAACGGCAACATCCCAGAATGAATTTTCAAATTTTGACTGAATTTTACAGATTTTTTCACAGTACTGAAATTGGACCAAATTGGCTAAAGTCCCATAAACTGATGATTTCCAAGAATATATTTTTCTCTTCTTTTATATGTATACCTTGCCTAAATACACATAACCAGACTAAACGGCAACATCCCAGGATTAATTTTTAAATTTTGACTGAATTTTACAGGTTTTTTCACAGTACTGAAATTGGACCAAATTGGCTAAAGTCCCATAAACTGATGATTTCCAAGAATATATTTTTCTCTTCTTTTATATGTATACCTTGCCTAAATACACATAACCAGACTAAACGGCAACATCCCAGGATTAATTTTTAAATTTTGACTGAATTTTACAGGTTTTTTCACAGTACTGAAATTGGACCAAATTGGCTAAAGTCCCATAAACTGATGATTTCCAAGAATATAATTTTCTCTTCTTTTATATGTATACCTTGCCTAAATACACATAACCAGACTAAATGGCAACATCCCAGAATGAATTTTCAAAGTTTGACTGAATTTTACAGGTTTTTTCACAATACTGAAATTGGACCAAATTGGCTAAAGTCCCATAAACTGATGATTTCCAAGAATATATTTTTCTCTTCTTTTATATGTATACCTTGCCTAAATACACATAACCAGACTTAATGGCAACATCCCAGAATGAAATTTTAAATTTGGACTAAATTTTGAAGACTTTTTCACAGTGCTGAAATTGGACCAAATTGGCTAAAGTCCCATAAACTGATGATTTCCAAGAATATATTTTTCTCTTCTTTTATATGTATACCTTGCCTAAATACACATAACCAGCCTTAATACCAACATCCCAGAATGAATTTTCAAATTTTGACTGAATTTTACAGGTTTTTTCACAGTACTGAAATTGGACCAAATTGGCTAAAGTCCCATAAACTGATGATTTCCAAGAATATATTTTTCTCTTCTTTTAAATGTATACCTTGCCTAAAAACACATAACCAGACTAAACGGCAACATCCCAGAATGAATTTTCACATTTTGACTGAATTTTACAGATTTTTTCACAGTAGTGAAATTGGACCAAATTGGCTAAAGTCCCATAAACTGATGATTTCCAAGAATATATTTTTCTCTTCTTTTATATGTATACCTTGCCTAAATACACATAACCAGACTAAACGGCAAAATCCCAGAATGAATTTTTAAATTTTGACTGAATTTTACAGGTTTTTTCACAGTACTGAAATTGGACCAAATTGGCTAAAGTCCCATAAACAGATGATTTCCAAGAATATATTTTTCTCTTCTTTTATATGTATACCTTGCCTAAATACACATAACCAGACTAAACGGCAACATCCCAGGATTAATTTTTAAATTTTGACTGAATTTTACAGGTTTTTTCACAGTACTGAAATTGGACCAAATTGGCTAAAGTCCCATAAACTGATGATTTCCAAGAATATAATTTTCTCTTCTTTTATATGTATACCTTGCCTAAATACACATAACCAGACTAAATGGCAACATCCCAGAATGAATTTTTAAATTTTGACTGAATTTTACAGGCTTTTTCACAGTACTGAAATTGGACCAAATTGGCTAAAGTCCCATAAACTGATGATTTCCAAGAATATATTTTTCTCTTCTTTTATATGTATACCTTGCCTAAATACACATAACCAGACCAAATGGCAACATCCCAGAATGAATTTTTAAATTTTGACTGAATTTTACAGGCTTTTTCACAGTACTGAAATTGGACCAAATTGGCTAAAGTCCCATAAACTGATGATTTCCAAGAATATATTTTTCTCTTCTTTTATATGTATACCTTGCCTAAATACACATAACCAGACTTAATGGCAACATCCCAGAATGAATTTTTAAAGTTGGACTAAATTTTGAAGACTTTTTCACAGTACTGAAATTGGACCAAATTGGCTAAAGTCCCATAAACTGATGATTTCCAAGAATATATTTTTCTCTTCTTTTATATGTATACCTTGCCTAAATACACATAACCAGACTAAACGGCAACATCCCAGGATTAATTTTTAAATTTTGACTGAATTTTACAGGTTTTTTCACAGTACTGAAATTGGACCAAATTGGCTAAAGTCCCATAAACTGATGATTTCCAAGAATATAATTTTCTCTTCTTTTATATGTATACCTTGCCTTAATACACATAACCAGACTAAATGGCAACATCCCAGAATGAATTTTCAAAGTTTGACTGAATTTTACAGGTTTTTTCACAGTACTGAAATTGGACCAAATTGGCTAAAGTCCCATAAACTGATGATTTCCAAGAATATATTTTTCTCTTCTTTTATATGTATACCTTGCCTAAATACACATAACCAGACTTAATGGCAACATCCCAGAATGAAATTTTAAATTTGGACTAAATTTTGAAGACTTTTTCACAGTGCTGAAATTGGACCAAATTGGCTAAAGTCCCATAAACTGATGATTTCCAAGAATATATTTTTCTCTTCTTTTATATGTATACCTTGCCTAAATACACATAACCAGCCTTAATACCAACATCCCAGAATGAATTTTCAAATTTTGACTGAATTTTACAGGTTTTTTCACAGTACTGAAATTGGACCAAATTGGCTAAAGTCCCATAAACTGATGATTTCCAAGAATATATTTTTCTCTTCTTTTAAATGTATACCTTGCCTAAAAACACATAACCAGACTAAACGGCAACATCCCAGAATGAATTTTCACATTTTGACTGAATTTTACAGATTTTTTCACAGTAGTGAAATTGGACCAAATTGGCTAAAGTCCCATAAACTGATGATTTCCAAGAATATATTTTTCTCTTCTTTTATATGTATACCTTGCCTAAATACACATAACCAGACTAAACGGCAAAATCCCAGAATGAATTTTTAAATTTTGACTGAATTTTACAGGTTTTTTCACAGTACTGAAATTGGACCAAATTGGCTAAAGTCCCATAAACAGATGATTTCCAAGAATATATTTTTCTCTTCTTTTATATGTATACCTTGCCTAAATACACATAACCAGACTAAACGGCAACATCCCAGGATTAATTTTTAAATTTTGACTGAATTTTACAGGTTTTTTCACAGTACTGAAATTGGACCAAATTGGCTAAAGTCCCATAAACTGATGATTTCCAAGAATATAATTTTCTCTTCTTTTATATGTATACCTTGCCTAAATACACATAACCAGACTAAATGGCAACATCCCAGAATGAATTTTTAAATTTTGACTGAATTTTACAGGCTTTTTCACAGTACTGAAATTGGACCAAATTGGCTAAAGTCCCATAAACTGATGATTTCCAAGAATATATTTTTCTCTTCTTTTATATGTATACCTTGCCTAAATACACATAACCAGACCAAATGGCAACATCCCAGAATGAATTTTTAAATTTTGACTGAATTTTACAGGCTTTTTCACAGTACTGAAATTGGACCAAATTGGCTAAAGTCCCATAAACTGATGATTTCCAAGAATATATTTTTCTCTTCTTTTATATGTATACCTTGCCTAAATACACATAACCAGACTTAATGGCAACATCCCAGAATGAATTTTTAAAGTTGGACTAAATTTTGAAGACTTTTTCACAGTACTGAAATTGGACCAAATTGGCTAAAGTCCCATAAACTGATGATTTCCAAGAATATATTTTTCTCTTCTTTTATATGTATACCTTGCCTAAATACACATAACCAGACTAAACGGCAACATCCCAGGATTAATTTTTAAATTTTGACTGAATTTTACAGGTTTTTTCACAGTACTGAAATTGGACCAAATTGGCTAAAGTCCCATAAACTGATGATTTCCAAGAATATAATTTTCTCTTCTTTTATATGTATACCTTGCCTTAATACACATAACCAGACTAAATGGCAACATCCCAGAATGAATTTTCAAAGTTTGACTGAATTTTACAGGTTTTTTCACAGTACTTAAATTGGACCAAATTGGCTAAAGTCCCATAAACTGATGATTTCCAAGAATATATTTTTCTCTTCTTTTATATGTATACCTTGCCTAAACACACATAACCAGCCTTAATACCAACATCCCAGAATGAATTTTCAAATTTTGACTGAATTTTACAGGTTTTTTCACAGTACTGAAATTGGACCAAATTGGCTAAAGTCCCATAAACTGATGATTTCCAAGAATATAATTTTCTCTTCTTTTATATGTATACCTTGCCTAAAAACACATA
The DNA here is from genome assembly GCF_023055435.1 of Haliotis rufescens. NCBI lineage: Eukaryota > Metazoa > Mollusca > Gastropoda > Lepetellida > Haliotidae > Haliotis > Haliotis rufescens. The sequence goes on from NW_025964068.1 coordinate 4,507,105, forward strand.
ACCAGACTAAACGGCAACATCCCAGAATGAATTTTCAAATTTTGACTGAATTTTACAGATTTTTTCACAGTACTGAAATTGGACCAAATTGGCTAAAGTCCCATAAACTGATGATTTCCAAGAATATATTTTTCTCTTCTTTTATATGTATACCTTGCCTAAAAACACATAACCAGACTAAACGGCAACATCCCAGAATGAATTTTCAAATTTTGACTGAATTTTACAGATTTTTTCACAGTACTGAAATTGGACCAAATTGGCTAAAGTCCCATAAACTGATGATTTCCAAGAATATATTTTTCTCTTCTTTTATATGTATACCTTGCCTAAATACACATAACCAGACTAAACGGCAACATCCCAGGATTAATTTTTAAATTTTGACTGAATTTTACAGGTTTTTTCACAGTACTGAAATTGGACCAAATTGGCTAAAGTCCCATAAACTGATGATTTCCAAGAATATAATTTTCTCTTCTTTTATATGTATACCTTGCCTAAATACACATAACCAGACTAAATGGCAACATCCCAGAATGAATTTTCAAAGTTTGACTGAATTTTACAGGTTTTTTCACAGTACTGAAATTGGACCAAATTGGCTAAAGTCCCATAAACTGATGATTTCCAAGAATATATTTTTCTCTTCTTTTATATGTATACCTTGCCTAAATACACATAACCAGACTTAATGGCAACATCCCAGAATGAATTTTTAAATTTGGACTAAATTTTGAAGACATTTCACAGTGCTGAAATTGGACCAAATTGGCTAAAGTCCCATAAACTGATGATTTCCAAGAATATATTTTTCTCTTCTTTTATATGTATACCTTGCCTAAATACACATAACCAGACTAAACGGCAACATCCCAGGATTAATTTTTAAATTTTGACTGAATTTTACAGGTTTTTTCACAGTACTGAAATTGGACCAAATTGGCTAAAGTCCCATAAACTGATGATTTCCAAGAATATATTTTTCTCTTCTTTTATATGTATACCTTGCCTAAATACACATAACCAGACTAAACGGCAACATCCCAGGATTAATTTTTAAATTTTGACTGAATTTTACAGGTTTTTTCACAGTACTGAAATTGGACCAAATTGGCTAAAGTCCCATAAACTGTTGATTTCCAAGAATATAATTTTCTCTTCTTTTATATGTATACCTTGCCTAAATACACATAACCAGACTAAATGGCAACATCCCAGAATGAATTTTCAAAGTTTGACTGAATTTTACAGGTTTTTTCACAGTACTGAAATTGGACCAAATTGGCTAAAGTCCCATAAACTGATGATTTCCAAGAATATATTTTTCTCTTCTTTTATATGTATACCTTGCCTAAATACACATAACCAGACTTAATGGCAACATCCCAGAATGAATTTTTAAATTTGGACTAAATTTTGAAGACATTTCACAGTGCTGAAATTGGACCAAATTGGCTAAAGTCCCATAAACTGATGATTTCCAAGAATATAATTTTCTCTTCTTTTATATGTATACCTTGCCTAAATACACATAACCAGACTAAATGGCAACATCCCAGAATGAATTTTCAAAGTTTGACTGAATTTTACAGGTTTTTTCACAGTACTGAAATTGGACCAAATTGGCTAAAGTCCCATAAACTGATGATTTCCAAGAATATATTTTTCTCTTCTTTTATATGTATACCTTGCCTAAATACACATAACCAGACTTAATGGCAACATCCCAGAATGAATTTTTAAATTTGGACTAAATTTTGAAAACATTTCACAGTGCTGAAATTGGACCAAATTGGCTAAAGTCCCATAAACTGATGATTTCCAAGAATATATTTTTCTCTTGTTTTATATGTATACCTTGCCTAAATACACATAACCGGCCTTAATGGCAACATCCCAGATTGCATTTTCAAATTTGGACTGAATTTTACAGGTTTTTTCACAGTACTGAAATTGGACCAAATTGGCTAAAGTCCCATAAACTGATGATTTCCAAGAATATATTTTTCTCTTCTTTTATATGTATACCTTGCCTAAATACACATAACCAGACTAAACGGCAACATCCCAGGATTAATTTTTAAATTTTGACTGAATTTTACAGGTTTTTTCACAGTACTGAAATTGGACCAAATTGGCTAAAGTCCCATAAACTGATGATTTCCAAGAATATAATTTTCTCTTCTTTTATATGTATACCTTGCCTAAATACACATAACCAGACTAAATGGCAACATCCCAGAATGAATTTTCAAAGTTTGACTGAATTTTACAGGTTTTTTCACAGTACTGAAATTGGACCAAATTGGCTAAAGTCCCATAAACTGATGATTTCCAAGAATATATTTTTCTCTTCTTTTATATGTATACCTTGCCTAAATACACATAACCAGACTTAATGGCAACATCCCAGAATGAATTTTTAAATTTGGACTAAATTTTGAAGACATTTCACAGTGCTGAAATTGGACCAAATTGGCTAAAGTCCCATAAACTGATGATTTCCAAGAATATATTTTTCTCTTCTTTTATATGTATACCTTGCCTAAATACACATAACCGGCCTTAATGGCAACATCCCAGATTGCATTTTCAAATTTTGACTGAATTTTACAGGTTTTTTCACAGTACTGAAATTGGACCAAATTGGCTAAAGTCCCATAAACTGATGATTTCCAAGAATATATTTTTCTCTTCTTTTATATGTATACCTTGCCTAAATACACATAACCAGACTAAACGGCAAAATCCCAGAATGAATTTTTAAATTTTGACTGAATTTTACAGGTTTTTTCACAGTACTGAAATTGGACCAAATTGGCTAAAGTCCCATAAACAGATCATTTCCAAGAATATATTTTTCTCTTCTTTTATATGTATACCTTGCCTAAATACACATAACCAGACTAAACGGCAACATCCCAGGATTAATTTTTAAATTTTGACTGAATTTTACAGGTTTTTTCACAGTACTGAAATTGGACCAAATTGGCTAAAGTCCCATAAACTGATGATTTCCAAGAATATAATTTTCTCTTCTTTTATATGTATACCTTGCCTAAATACACATAACCAGACTAAATGGCAACATCCCAGAATGAATTTTTAAATTTTGACTGAATTTTACAGGCTTTTTCACAGTACTGAAATTGGACCAAATTGGCTAAAGTCCCATAAACTGATGATTTCCAAGAATATATTTTTCTCTTCTTTTATATGTATACCTTGCCTAAATACACATAACCAGACTAAATGGCAACATCCCAGAATGAATTTTTAAATTTTGACTGAATTTTACAGGCTTTTTCACAGTACTGAAATTTGACCAAATTGGCTAAAGTCCCATAAACTGATGATTTCCAAGAATATATTTTTCTCTTCTTTTATATGTATACCTTGCCTAAATACACATAACCAGACTTAATGGCAACATCCCAGAATGAATTTTTAAAGTTGGACTAAATTTTGAAGACTTTTTCACAGTACTGAAATTGGACCAAATTGGCTAAAGTCCCATAAACTGATGATTTCCAAGAATATATTTTTCTCTTCTTTTATATGTATACCTTGCCTAAATACACATAACCAGCCTTAATGGCAACATCCCAGATTGCATTTTCAAATTTTGACTGAATTTTACAGGTTTTTTCACAGTACTGAAATTGGACCAAATTGGCTAAAGTCCCATAAACTGATGATTTCCAAGAATATATTTTTCTCTTCTTTTATATGTATACCTTGCCTTAATACACATAACCAGACTTAACGGCAACATCCCAGGATTAATTTTTAAATTTTGACTGAATTTTACAGGTTTTTTCACAGTACTGAAATTGGACCAAATTGGCTAAAGTCCCATAAACTGATGATTTCCAAGAATATATTTTTCTCTTGTTTTATATGTATACCTTGCCTAAATACACATAACCAGCCTTAATGGCAACATCCCAGATTGCATTTTTAAATTTTGACTGAATTTTACAGGTTTTTTCACAGTACTGAAATTGGACCAAATTGGCTAAAGTCCCATAAACTGATGATTTCCAAGAATATAATTTTCTCTTCTTTTATATGTATACCTTGCCTAAATACACATAACCAGACTTAATGGCAACATCCCAGATTGCATTTTCAAATTTTGACTGAATTTTACAGGTTTTTTCACAGTACTGAAATTGGACCAAATTGGCTAAAGTCCCATAAACTGATGATTTCCAAGAATATATTTTTCTCTTCTTTCATATGTATACCTTGCCTAAATACACATAACCAGCCTTAATGGCAACATCCCAGATTGCATTTTCAAATTTGGACTGAATTTTACAGGTTTTTTCACAGTACTGAAATTGGACCAAATTGGCTAAAGTCCCATAAACTGATGATTTCCAAGAATATATTTTTCTCTTCTTTTATATGTATACCTTGCCTAAATACACATAACCAGACTAAACGGCAACATCCCAGAAGGAATTTTCAAATTTTTACTGAAATTTGATGATTTTTCCACAGTTTTGAAACTGGACCGAATTGGCTAAAGTCCCATAAACTGATGATTTCCAACACTAAATTTGGACCAAATTGGCTGAATCCCCGTGTTATTGTTAGATTCCTTATATGTTGCATATCTACGATGAAACGGTAATTTCTATGTGAGCCATATTATTTATGTCAAAATCTAAGACCGAAAAACAAAACTTGTGTCATTACTTCTGGCGGTAAATGGTATTCTCTTATCAAGAATTGATAAAATCTACTTCAAACACGATATAGCTATGTTCTATGAGAAAACTTAACGCACACTCGCAGTAAATATATACAGTCCGTTTGAAGTTGCACGCATAGTTACAGGATTACCAAAACACATACTTGAAACAGGATGGAGCACTGTTCAGAAAGAAGAAAACATCGCTAACTTTGCATATTACATAAAAGTTACAATGATAAAGTCACCAGATATATATTTACGTGACCCTTTGTCTATTACTGTTTAGACGGGGACTTCATAAAAAATTAGCAATGCGTGTAATATTAAAAAACATATATTTTATTTCCTTCATCTTAAAAAATGTGAAGCGATGTACATATTGGAGAAGGGGACTAGTCAACCCGTAACCCATACCTGAGATTTTGGCTTACCCATACCTACATTTGGCTGATCCGTACTCAAATTGGCCGACCCGTACCTAAAATTGGCTGACCCGTCCCCAAATTCGGTTAAGCCGTACCTAAAATTGGCTGATCCGTACCTATACATTTGGCTATATATTTTCAAAAGAGATTGAATTTCCAAAAATATCTATCAATAATCTCCATTTGTACTTCCCCGTCCTTGTGTTTACACTCCTTAATTTCTGAACATTTCCTAACAGTGTATTTATATTTCGTGTAAATATTGTTAATGAAAGTTATATACCCAAGTTGAAATATGTTGTGCCCAATTTAAATATAAATATGTTGAAACAACACAGAAGATATATATCCACTGCCCTCCACTGGACAGACTTGCGGTGTTTTTCTTATGATTTTTTCAAATATATTTTCATCATTTAACTGGATTTGGGCGACAGTATAAAAAGACAATTAAGTTATTTTGTTTAAGACGTCGATAAGAATTAAGGACTGACGCGTTGATGCCCCAGAAACATTTTACTTTTTAGACTTACGGCAGAAGTTACACATATAACAACTCTTTCACCTACGTGGATTTTCGAAAATCGCGAAAATATAATGATTGTTACAATACAAATAGTGTTAACTCATATAGGAATAATTCGCTTTCGATGCAGTAGTCCCATTCCCACTTTACACTTGTTCTAAAATATCTCATGACATTATTATTATTTTTCTTACAAAATATATGTTTAAAAAATGGCAATAAATATCATATTAGAAGCAACAAATAGCATAAGAGAAAAAGAAGAAAGTTTGACATATCTTCATTAAATACAATCTACTTTGTTTGGAAACAAATTTTATAAAAAGACACACAAACTTGACATAAAAGGTTCCTGGAAGAATGACCTCATATGTTTACTTTCAAACTTCGAATCTGAAAGCAAACACAGGATTTGTAACTGCCTGTACAGAAAAGGCACTTGCATGATTTGTTCAATGTCAATTTCGTTTCCGTTTACCAATGCAACATTTTAATGTTCAGGCTACGATATCCGCCATTATGGATTGGTCACTTCGCTTTCAGCATGCTGTCGGCTTGTTAAATCAGAGACTCTCAGATAGCGTATTTTAGTCGCTGTTTATCATTATATATAATAACATAATATTTATGAAAACGTTGCGAGATTTTTTAATATTGATTAGAAAAATTGGTCCGGCTAGTCAAATTGGTCCTCTACACACGTCAACTGCCTGCCCAGATTGAAGTCTAATTATAGCATTGGGAGAATTCCGTTACACTTTCGCGTGATTGTAACACAAATACACAGTGGGCCCGCTCGGCTGAAACGTCCCAGGCAAGAGTGAAATCTACAATGAACAACTACGAAATGTAGCATCATTTGTGGAAAGCTAAAGATAGCAGTAACTCGAGCAAAATCAGTATCGCCTAAACGCTACCGTAGATTTCCAAGAATCTTAAAATACACCATGGCCAAAAAATACGGTTACGATGAAGGTGCATTGTTCGGTAGCGGTTTGATACTGGGTATGAGAGCGTGGCGGAACCATTAAGGTTTGTGCATATTTATTAATTTTTGCCGTCTTTTGTTCATAGCCAATCACTGCACAGAAGATTTGTTAAAGTTCAACCCCATCAGTGTTACATCAGGATTCCCTGTTCAGAGATTACCACATCATTTTCCGGATCCTCATCCGTAACTACGGCAACAGTGGCGGAAGGTGTGTGGTTGCAGTCCGTCGAGTGTATGGTACAACATGTATACATGCACAGACTTGATAGTAACTGAAAAATCGTGGGTTGCGGTTCTGTCATTGGACGTATTGGAGTACCGTATGATAGGTGAACAATATTCCAAGTAACACTATGCATTATTTAATTACTATATTTGTATTTAGATAATATTTTCACGAGTGCAAAATATATTTAGATTGTGTTTGTCTGTTATTGTATATAACACATGACAGATAATGATTTCTAGGAAACGTGATTTTCACTATCGCTATACCGATGTTCAAGATGGCTGCGACTATGCAACACGCTCATGTTTCGAAAACGGTTTCTGTGAAAAATCCACCTGTTAGTGTTGAAAAACGGAAAAAAACTCGTTACATACGGAAATAAGTCCGGTTATACCGAAATGGGTTTAGGAATCATGATATAGAGTGGTATGTTTGGTATTTGCTGCATGTATCCTCGCATGTATCTATATTTTATTAGCTATAACAATTTAAGTAGTTTTAGTGATTACACAATTCTATTTCATAATTATTCACAACTCCCCAAACCGATTTCCCCTTCATAAGATATTGCTCCTACATGTGTACTATTTACCAAAGTTACCTGTCTCAAGAGTATATTGTAAAACCTAAGGATACAATATGACTGTATTGTAAAGGTATACACTTTATACAGACAATGGCAGGCGGGAAGGGGCGGTGTGTCTGTCCCACTATGATAATTATAATCGGGGTGCGTGGATTTAGAAGACATTGCACCAAAGAAAATATGTTTTTCACTGGATATCCAGTACTGTTTGGTTATTGTTTAACGAGGCACTCATCGATATTCCAGCTGTATGACGGCAGTTTATAAATAATCGAATCACGACCAGACGATCCAGGAATTGACATCATGAGCATCGATCTACGCATTAGGGATAAGATGACATACATCTAACAAGTCCGCAAGCCTCACCACACGATCCCGTTAGTCACCTCGTACGAGAATAAGTGACGCCTCTTACGGTAAATATGGGTTTCTGAAGACCTATTCTACCTCGGATCTCCTCGGGTCGGATGTCGAGCATTGTGGGTTCCCAGATAAACATACTGTACGAACATACTGTAGAAATGTTTGTGTGCAAACAAATAAAACAGTAAGTTATATGCAAATATTCTGTGCTAACAAAACTCCAATCTCCTATCCCTCTTCACATGGTCATAAGTTGTACTCGTGACACGAGTCGGTGTTATATCTATGCATAAAGATTCAGATAAAAAACACAAAGCTATTTCCTGCTGACGCTCATTCACTAAATATGAATGCTATACCTAAATGCAGTTACGCACGACATAGGACATCTTCAGAATCCTTGTCTTATGCTATAGGATGTTCAGAACATTAACACTAAATGCTGATGAGTTAAATGCTGTACACCAACTATTAACTACGCTGAAATGAGTGAACAATAGCCTAGAAATACCACGGCGGGGTACACCGGCCATAACAAATTGTATCCGTGTGGGAAATCGAACAGGCTAGAGTGTAGTCATGGGTCTCATTCTAGTTGGCATTGTATCCTTCTGTCTGGTATCTGCAATTTCTACAGCTACATTTCGTGAGCTGGTTTATGTTAACCATTAGGTTTCATCTTCCCGCGGAAAGGGAGTAAACTGACTGTAAAAGTCCAGCTCCCACGTGGAAACTGGACTTTTACAGTCAGTTAGCTCCCTTGTCTCGGGAAGATGTTATTTGATACGGTATCGGTCAAACGCATCCAAATGCAGAAACTAGGTTTTCCCCGAGACTAAGTATAGCTTGGCGTCACCCGAGCGATATTCTGTGTATTAGTGTATATATTCCTCAGTTCGACGGGGTTAGCAAGATTACATCAGACCAGGGGTGATGTTCTACAACCAAAGGTACTGTGAGATAACATCAAGTTGGACAGGCGATAATATTTGAAACGGATACCATGTATTCATAAATACGGTGGCCCATACCCGCCACTGAAGAGTTCATTTTTCACTGTATGCCTCTATATTTTATCTGGCGGCCGCCAGATACTTCCACTGGTGAGATCATTTTTCCCTGTATACCTCTATATTTTGTCAGATACTTTTCGTTTCAAGTTGGCTTACCACGTGCGACCAGAATTACTTCCAGATCAGTGCCCTGGCAATCGACAGGTTGGTGATTGTATCCGTAAGATTGAGCATTGATGCTTTAAAGTAGGTATCAGACGGTCGATGAGCAATTAGCAGAGTGAAATTAGTGATGATTGGGTGTTAACCTGACCCTTATGACCTTTATAAAACTAGGAAGTTACTAAATCCAAAGAGCATAACTTAAAATCTAAGCTCAATAGACCTGAAAGTCCAGAAAACTTAAAAACGTCTTTAGCGATGTTCTAGGTAGCTGCAACTATGCGGCCTGTATCGAAAAACTTGCTCGAATCTACAGATGGACACTTTATATACTGCTGTAAGAACCCTTTTAAGGACACTCTAGTAGTTTAAAAAATGCCAATCCCCCAGTTCCTGTTAATACCTCCGCCCCTGCTTTACTCTGGCGGTGAGAATGATAGGTCCGCCATTACTTATTTGGCAGTTATAATTTAATACCTCAGTCTTTGATCCTATACCCTTTGGCCGTGAGGTCCCTAGACATACTCTAGTACTATGCATGTAGTAATATAAACGCAGTTAGAACGATACCTCCTTGGCCCCTCCCACCATTCTTTCTGTAATATTATGATTCCTTATACATGTACTTAATACATCTTAATATGTTCGTTTGTTTTTGTAAATCAGTGCAACAGTTGACAGAAGATGGAAACACAAGACGACATTATTCGGCATTACTTCAGATTAGGTCTGCCGCAGGTTGAGTTACTAGCTGTCCTCACAACCCACAACATTGTCCTAAGGGAAAGGACCGTGGAAAGGATACTCCATGGCATTAGGCTATTTCGACGCAAAAAATTCTCCACATTGGAAGATGTTATATTGCATTCATAGAGCACCAGTAACAAACATCAAGCCGGCAACATGGTTACCGTTTTATGCATCTTAAATGTGTTGCCGCTGGACTAACTGTTAGCAGAGAGACTGTTCGCATTATCCTCAAAGAACTTGATCCGCGGGGAGTTGCGCTGAGAAGAGCAAGGAGGCTGGTGCGGAGGAAATACAATGGAAGGGGGCCAAACTTCATTTGGCATATAGACTCCTACGATAAACTTAAGCCATATGGGATCTGTATAAACGGGTGCATTGATGGGTTTTCCCGCAAAGTACTATGGCTCAAAGCTAACAATAGTCCAGTGACCCCAAGGTCATAGGTGGATATTTTATTGATTGTGTCACCATGATGCAAGGCTGCCCTCGGCGAATACGTGGCGATCGTGGAACTGAGAATGGCTATGTCGCTCACATGCAACGGTTCTTGAGGGAAGATCACGACGATAGGTTTGCAAGTGAAGAGAGCTTCTTGTAAGGCAATAGCACAGCAAACCAGGGCATAGAATGCTGGTGGAGCATGCTGCGCAAGGAGAATACAGAATATTGGATCAACAACTTTAAAGGACTATTGAATGATGGATTGTTCAATGGAGAAGATATCGAAAAGGATCTTATTAGATTTTGTTTTTTGAAAATGATACAAGTAAGTGCCACTGAGCCAGATACATGTACATATATACTGATAGACAAATGTGTATCTCTCCGCTTCAATAACGGATCACAGGTATCTAAATAGGCCCAATCACGGATCACGAAATAAGCATCCCTACTCTCTAGCATGAGTTCGATTCAAGGTCACAGGGTCATGAAAACTGAAAGCATCACCGATAATTTTAAAATGCCTCAAGCTAGGGCCCTCAAATTTATAGCACAGATGCACCTTGACCTAATTTCAAGGTCAGAAATATATCGACCCAAGGCTTTTGACGGCGATAACATTACGACTAAATCTGTGACTTTTTTTTTGAGGTCATGAAAGCCACCAACCCTCAACTTCACTGCAACCATTTATTATCCTCGCACTTTCATCCTACGACATTCACTGAACTGTCGATTGACGGTATTGTTTTTATTGACATTTTCCCGTCTACAATGCATGTATTTTCTTTTTGGGTAGCCCTCATGATAGCGAGATTTTAATGAGGGCTTCCTGACACAATTTGTTTCCTCCCTTGTTTTTTTTTGTCAATTACCTATTTATTTACTTTTGAGTTGTTTTTACTTACTGTTTTTATTTTGAGTGCCACAAACGCTTCGAGGATTTTTGGCTGGCTGTTAAATAATATTATACCATCGGACAGTATCAGACTACAATCATGCACAAGTAGGCATAGTCAGAGTTGTCTATAAATAATGAAAGATCCAATTGCATTCCCGCCCAAATATTTATTCATCACATTAATTAAAAAGTATTTAATCATGCAACTGCATGCACGAGAGCGCAAAGCATTGTACAGGTACTACGAAATTATCACATTGACAGGCAATAATTCACCAAAATTAGTTACTCTTTATGCTGAACAATCTGACGTGTGAATTTACAGACGCAGCTTCTCAAGTGATAATTAAAGTTTTTCGTGTTAAATAGCCATTGCACATGTACTGTAGTTGTCATTAATCATGAATAGGAAGTCATACGAGACCTTGTTGGTGTCACTATCTCATTTAACCAAGTGTCCTTGAAAGGTCAAATAAAGGGCACATTTTCAGTCGGCTTTGGTTAGATCTGCCGCCCTAAAGGCCGTGAAGCTATTTATGGTAAGGCACCCATAGTCAGTCCGTCTGCCCAAACTTCGCTAGTGCAGCAGCCTTTCGGAGAAAGGCTTTTGTGTGAGGCTTTAGTGCCGCTGGTACTTTTATTTGTAGTGTAATACTACCTATTATTTTCTCATTTTTTTCAGAAGGAAATGGATCAAATGTGCATGGTGTGGAATTCCCACAGAATTCGGGAGAGGGAGCTGGGACATGTCAGGCACGGGCGACCAATGTTGATGTATGATATGCCTGGCCTTTGTGGGACAAGGGATTATCTCTGCAATGTGGAGAAATTGGCAGCTGATGTGCGCAGGGACGAGTGCCGATTTCCAGACATTTATCCTTGTGATCGGGATCTTTTCGAACTATGCACCCTGATTATGAAAGAGAATGAATGGGAACCACCGGATTTCACCCCCCACCATAAATATTGAATATTGTCACAATAGAAGTCCTGTATATTATGATCAGTGAAAAATGCCATCTGTTATTGCAATGATACCTTTGGAGTATTCCAGTGTTTGTGCAAACGTTAAAAATAAACTACACTTTCCTTATTTCAAACTAACATTACGAAACAGGCTCCATACAAGCACATATCAATATTGTACTAATAATAGTGAAGAGCTTTATGACTAGCGGGATATATAGGCCACCCTAAACAATATTCAGTTTGAGCAATGTATTACAAATAAACTAACATTTAAAACTAAAGGTACATGCAAAGTAATCTGGGCAGACTAAATTAGTGTCAATACACTAACACTTAATATCGTCACAATAAAAGTCCTGTATTTAAGGACAAATGAAATATGCCAATTAAAATAATGAAAGCTTTATATCAAACAGAACGTATAATTATCTCAATACAGTGTGACCCTGGTATTCCTGGTCTATTCCTATGGGTACTTGCAAGTGGATCATGATCCCTAGACGATGTCCATTTGCCAATATCTGTTTTTCAGTAACTCCATGAAATCAGCTTTGAGCACAATGTATGGGTCCTTCGCGTAGCTCCGGCTAATTTCCAAAACTTGTCCACATGTGTGGGATGATGGACAACGCACGTTTTCTGATGCATCGTTACACGTAAAACTGACGTTTATGTTCTTGTTGGTCATCACGTCCGACCCTGTGCAGAATCTCAGGAATAGACCCAAGTAGTCTGGTCGATCCATTTCTCGAATAAGCTTCCTCACATGGGAACTGAGGATTGTTTCCTCTTGATTCATGTCTTCTGGGAACACCAGAGATTTCAGTACCTTCTTTGTGTTAGGCTGAAGCTTTGCGTACAGTCCAGACAGATCATCCTGCCTGGTTTTGATGTCATGCAGCACCTTGTTGAAGCACTCGGCCACAAACATTGGTGTCTGGACCAATTCCTTGTGTGCTACCTCTTCTACAATGGGCGCTAAAGAGGTCATCTTTATCCACAGATGCGAAGTCTTTCAGAGCATCTTGCAGGACATTCTTGTCCATCTCAGGTACGATCTTCAGAAAGGAATCAACCAGCTCACAGCTTGAAAATTGCTTGTTGCATGAAGGGTTTTGCCAGTTTGATTGGAAAAACCCCTTCTTGTTCATACCCCATCTTGATGATGGCTCCTACAGCTCCTACAGTCAAGCAAAGTGTCATCCAGATCGCCGTGTGGTTGTGGGCCAAACTGTGTCACACCAGAGTCATTGGCAGCTCGTGCCACGATGTCCTCATTGACAAACGCACGCTGTATGTACGTGGTATGTACACGCTGCTTGTGCTTGCTGCATTCTCCATCATGTACGTTTCAATTGGTGGCAAGTACACACTGCTGGTACTTGCTATATTCTCCACGATGTAACCATCGTTAGAATCGAACTGATACCCATCACTGGATGGGACACTAGTATCGATGTATATCACTTCACTCTCTGCAGTCAGTTCCTGCTGGGACGAACCTGGTCGTGTGTCATCTTCTGTCGTTTCCTTCTGGGATGAACGTGACCGTGGGCCATCTTCTGTCTTCTCCTTCAAAGATAAACTCGTCTGAGGCACAGTAACATCTAGTGATGTGTTCGTGTCTTTCTTCAGTGCTGGCTACATGTCTGAAATTAACTCGTCATCTATGGAACTGTCAGTTTTTAACCTCTTTCGCGAGAAGATAACATCTGAAATGCTTGAGACTCAAACGCTGCATGACTCCTACGATCGTTTCATGGTCACTTATCAGTTGTGCGCCTTTGACATCGGTCAATCACCGACCATCACGATCGTATATCGAAAATCCCACTAGTATAGCACAATCTTCTTTTGATGCAATCTCTGCTTGTGTTTTCTTTCCTACATGCCTAGTTAGGTTGGCTGAGTAGGATGCGCCTAGCTTCCGTTTACTTTTCCGCAATCTGTTGGGGACCGCATCCCCTGCCTCAGTATCTTTATCATTGACCTCTGCCCTTCTGTGTAGTGTCATACGGCTTTGTAGGCTGTCTACAAGAGCTGCCTTTCTCTGTGCAGTGTTATCCAAAGAAGTAGCATCAGCTTCATCATCGGTCTCGTTGCTGTGGTTCTTTCTAGCGAAGTCTTTCGTGGCCAGACGGTCCCCTTTGATAGGTAGATAGTCACTGAGTTCGTCCTCTTCCATGACCACAATGACTGCGATGTCAATCTGAAAACATAATTGTAATCTTTAATACTGGTAGTGACAGGCCTACACAGTGTTTACGAGAGTGGCATTATGCAGGAGTCAGCTACTGAACCCATCCCATTCCACCCTTCCTAGGGACCAAGGGATATTGTTAAACAGTAATATCGGTTGATTGTGGGGGTTATGTAATTAATGAGGAATGGGAGTTTCAAATACTGAACTCTAAAGTGAACAGTACCAACATGTATAACTCTGGGGGGAGGAAAATAGCGTGGGGACACAAGCTTTTTTGTTGTTGCATTTCCTGGTTTAATATGACATACGTGTATGTATATTTGAGTTAGTTTTGAGTGAAACTGTCCCATTTCTCGTCTGAATTACAGATCAATATATTCACGTTATTCAGCACACAAATCAAACGTGATGCAATTTTAGCCCAAATCTCCAAGTATCTTTTTCGAGTTCTCAGCAAAGGTTGCACAAGTAGCATTCCCCCTCAATTTGCACGTATGCCAAGTCATGCAAACCTTATCTGCTTTCATTTTAGAGATTGTTTCACTTGGGATTCCCCTTTTCCTCAAGAAACGCCACAGAGACATGTTCCCACAATGTACAAAAGGGTAGCATAAAACCAAATTATCAGGATAAAAATGGCATAAGTGCACCAGAAATGCAGTACCTATACCTCAAACCAGAGATTCCAGTTAGTTCACAATTATGAGTTATAAGTCTTAAAGATACGTTATTATAAGTCTGATCCCAAATACTTTGAAGCTGTCCTATAAGCTGAATTCGGACAAATGAGATGTCGTACTAAAAAGATGTCGGAATAGTGGGAATTCCCCAAACTGACATGGACACTTCTTAGAGGTGACAAAGTGACATTACCCTTTTATTAAAAGTGACGAACAAGAGTTCTACAACAGTGAGAAGTGACAAATGGCATCCAGAAAGAGTAATATAGGACAAGCAATAATGACAAATGGCATTTCTTTGTGTTCCGGATGCAATCAAGGATTGAGCACCAGCTGACATCTGAGTGCCACGCAGCTAATGAGGCCTAGACTGCATGAGTGAGTGAGTTAATTTAAAGTCACATCGGCAATATTTCAGCCATATCGTGACTTGAACAAGTTATGCAGTTATATTATAGATTTATATAAAAGCTGTCAACGAAGGACAGTATAACAACCAGCAATATATCACAGATCATAAGTGTAAAACTAGTTTTAGAGCAATAAAATGATTTGATTACAACAGACGACACATCATAAAAACAGGCTATTAATCACCAACAACTAAAGTTAGGCCACCATACTAGGGACCAAGGGGACTTACAGTACCTTAGCTACCTACAAGGTTCCCTAGCAGGATTTACACCATTCCTTTAGTTATTGGCGAATGTTGACGAGATTAGCCGAAAATTAAAATAGACAAATATTCTACGTTTAAAAACAGTGATAGATAAATTACTTTGAATGAAGTGGTCTAACATATCCTCTCAGGGGGACAATAATTTGACACTACTTTAACCCCCTTCGAGGATATAGCCACTTACAATCTCAGTTAATTATTCATACTATCAAGAGTAAAAGTTATTTATTTATTTACAATACATAGTCATCAAAATTTATCTATCAATTCAATTTCCTGTAAAAAAACAAGTATAAAATGTGGACTTATCTGATTAAAAAGATCCTTGATACATGATACCTTGAAATATTTATCCCTTGTGATGGAAAAATCAATGCAGTCAAGCAGGACATGCTTGACCGTGATTCTTTCATCACAAGGGATACAGAACGGAGGATCTTCACCTTTTAAAAGATATTCATGTGTAGATCTCGTGTGACCACGACATCGCCGCAAAATGACTTCTTCAAATCTGGACTGACAACCCAAGTGAGTGAGTGAGTGAGTGAGTGAGGTAAGATTTAACGTCACATCGGCAGTATTTAAGCCATATCGTGACGAGAAGTACATTAATAGTGAGTGAGTGAGTTAAGATTTAACGTCACATCGGCATTATTTCAGCCATATCGTGACGAGAAGTACATGAATAATACATAAATGTATACAACATAAAAAGCTGTCAACGATGGACAGTAAAATTACTAGAATATCACAGATTAATATTTAAAACTAGCATACAACTATAAAAGATATCACTATATATAACGGTACAATATAAAAAAGGGCTATAGATCGCCAGCAGCTGAAGGTAGATCACCATGCTAGGGTCCATGGGGACTTACAGTACTTTTACTACCTGCATGGACCCAAGCCGGATTTACATCATCCCTTCCGCTGTTGGCGATTAATGACAAATCTAGCCAGAATAAATGAACATATATACTACGTCTAAAAACGAGCAGAAATAAACATACTTTGAAAGACGTGGTCTTACATATCCTCTCAGGGGGACAATAATTTTACACTACTTTAATCCCCTTCGAGGATATAGCCACTAACAATCCCAGTTACTGAATAATTCTACCAATTATAAAAGTTATTCATTTAATTACAGGCACTCGTGAAGAGCAACCTCCTCGTGGTGAGTGCTGGGTAACGCTAATCGCTCTTCCCCCGTGTGGAACCGGGGCAGAATATTTCCACAGCCTCCCATTGCTGGTCGTATGAGGCGACTAAAATGGGCAACCTGTTTGCCGTGGGTTGCGTCCCTGTGTCGGCGGAGGACGGGAGTCTGGTAGTTGAGGGCACTGGTTCCTGGAACTGTGTTCCTTTGCCCAACACACTACTTCGACCCTTACTTCGCCTAGACGGGTGGTAAGATGGGCCCGGTCTTATCAATCGGCTGGTCATGCCAGGCCCTGTGCGTAATATTGTTTATGCACACCTGTGTTGTATTTTAGTATCTATTTTGGTCTTGGCCATTCATAATTTGTATGAATTAACAATTTTGGATGGACTAAACTGCCTAGAGTCTTACACCAGAAGGCGGTGGCTCATGGGCCAATCTGGTGATGTTGACCTCTGTATTCTGTATGTCTCCAGTTTATTGTCATGGACTGAACCTGCCTGGCACTACATCTGGTAGATAAATATAGCTATTCACGTCATACTTGCTGGAGTATAACATCCCTGTATCCCTGGTGTTTGCATGCTGGTAATCCGATGCCCTATAACACTGTCCTTGTTGACACTCGATGGCGGGTGGGGAGCAGGGATGCCGAATCATATTAATCCAACCATGTCTCATATCCCTTCTTCTGGTTCTTCAAAGAATAAACGTCGTCATGTTGATGCTTTATCATCTGATGAAGAAGTATTTCCAAATGTCACTGATTCTTGGCCAAGATTCCTTGTCATGGCATCCGCTGATGACAATCCTCTCAAACTCAATCCTTTCGTTATTTCTAAGGGTATTCAAAGCATCTGTGGGGAAGTAAAGAACGTGACCCGTCTTCGTTCTGGTTCAATCCTTGTTGAGTGTGATCGGAAGCAACAATCTGTTAATCTGCTGAGTATCCAGCAATTTGTTAACACAAAGGTTGTTGTTTCTGCACACAAATCACTTAATTCCAGCAAAGGTATTGTGCGCGATCGTGCTCGCTGTCTCGCAGACATGACAGAGGCTGAAATAGCTCATGAATTGTCCAACCAAGGTGTTACCTCAGTAAAACGCTTTACCAGAAAAACACAGGATGGAAGTATTGTCAACACTCAAACTTACCTTTTTACTTTTTCCCTCTCTGCTATCCCAAAAAACATTAAAGCTGGTTATTTTAACATCGGGGTGGAGGTGTATGTCCCCAATCCACTCCGGTGTTACAAATGTCAAAAGTTCGGCCACGGAGCCAAATTTTGCACTGCCAGGACAAGATGCTTTCGTTGCAGTGGAACTCACGAAAGTTCAGATGATTGCACAAATGACATCAAATGTGCTAACTGCGACGGACAGCACTTTTCCTCATCAAAATCCTGTCCTGTCTTTGATCGTGAATCACAGATATTAAAAATCAAATGTACGAACAATATTTCGTACACAGAAGCCAAAAAATTATTTCTGCCACCCCAAACACCTTTCACCAAAACATTTTCAGCTGCTGTGTCTGCCCCATCTCCAGTTGTAAATGTATCAACATCCTGCACTCAAACTATTATCTCTTGGGTCAAGGATACTCAGATTACTCTAGACAATTCCACCCAGATGTCTCAAAACAGCCCCTTACTAGCTACGTCTGCTTCACAAACAGAGAATCCTTCATCTGATCCCACAGCTGCAAACCAATTAGAATCAGAATCTATCAATGACATTGAAGATTTTCATGGTACAGGTCACTTGTCTAACAAACAAAAAAAACAAATGAGGAGAAGGGCCAGGGCTCTCCAGCACTTGGAGGTGCCTTCTCCTACTACAACCCCTGTAGAGGTACAAAATACTTTTGGACCTCTGGAAATGGAGGTAAGTCCCTCACTCCCAGTCCAAGGGAACGGACCTCCTCCTCGCACTCGATCTCCAGTTGAGCCACCATGAGTTGCTCTTCTACTATTATCCAGTGGAATTGCAGAGGACTCGGGAACAATTTCAATGATTTGCAATTATTAATCCAGGATTATAAACCATCGGCTATTTGTTTACAGGAAACGTATTATAAAGATACTGACCAAATCCAGATAAAACAATATAATGCATATAACTACTTCTCTCCTCCAGGACCTAGGGCCACTGGAGGATCTTCAGTATTGGTGAGGCAGGGTGTTATACATAGCCCTGTTGTACTAAATACGCCACTTCAGGCTGTTGCTGTCCGAATAACTCTAAACATTGTCTTGACCTTATGTTCACTTTATGTCCCGCCCTCTTCTACTCTTCAACAGACAGATCTTCAGGCACTCTATGACCAGCTCCCTCAGCCCTGTATCATAATGGGCGATTTAAATGGACATAATCCACTTTGGGGTAGTGCTGATTCAAACCGCAAAGGGAAGACATTAGAAGATTTCATATCTGACAACGCTCTATGCATTTTTAATGATAACTCTAAAACCTATTTACATCCAGGTACAGGCACCTATTCATCTCTGGATCTGTCAATTACCAACTCTGAGCTTCTAAGTGAATTCGAATGGTCAGTCCACGACGACTTGTGTGGAAGTGATCATTTTCCAACTATTCTTCCAACAATAACTCCATCTGATGTTCCTCCATCATCAAGATGGAATTTCACTAAAGCTAACTGGTCATTGTTCGAGTCACTTTGTACGAGCAAATTAACTCCTGTTCGTTTTATTGATGTTCCTGATTCAATAAAACTGTTTTCTGAAGAACTTACCAAAATAGCTGATGAATGCATTCCCAAGTCCTCTGCTATTCCTCACATCCGTAAACCATGGTTTAATGATACTTGCAAACAAGCTAGGAAGGCACGGAAGAAAGCCGAACGTTTTTTCCGTCGCCATCCTATGGTCCATAATTTAAATAAATTCAAAATTGCAAATGCTAAAGCAC
This sequence comes from Haliotis rufescens, assembly GCF_023055435.1. NCBI lineage: Eukaryota > Metazoa > Mollusca > Gastropoda > Lepetellida > Haliotidae > Haliotis > Haliotis rufescens. Next base: position 4,526,833 of record NW_025964068.1, read on the forward strand.
GGCGTACGTTTAAACAAAATAAACGCAAGTCTTGGCAAGCTTACGTTTCAAAAATTAATTCACGAACGCCGATGTCCAAGGTCTGGAACATGATCCAGAAAATCAAAGGTAAGGGATCTAAATCTGGCATTCACCATCTTAAGAATGGGAATGAGTTATTAACTGATGAATCTGATATTGCAAATAAACTGGGTGAAACTTTGGCCAAACATTCTTCCTCTTCCAATTATGTGCCTCAATTTCAAAATTACAAAAAACAACAGGAAAAGAAACCAATTAATTTTAAATCAGATAATGGGGAAGATTACAATGAAATCTTTTCTATTCATGAACTGCATACTGCCCTTGAACAATCCCAGGCACTCGTGAAGAGCAACCTCCTCGTGGTGAGTGCTGGGTAACGCTAATAGCTCTTCCCCCGTGTGGAACCGGGGTAGAATATTTCCACAGCACCCCATTGCTGGTCGTAAGAGGCGACCAAAGTGGGCAACCTGTTTGCCGTGGGTTGCGCCCCTGTGTCGGTGGAGGACGGGATTCTGGTGGTTGAGGGCATTGGAGCCAGGAACAAGTGTTCCTTTTGCCCAACACACCACTTTGACCCTTACTTCACCTAGACGGGTGGTAGAATGGGCTCGGTTCTATCAATCGGCTGGTCATGCCGTGCCCTGTGCATGGTAAATGTCAATTTTGATTATATTAGTATATCATGCAGTATATATGGCATATAATCGCGTTCTGCACATATCACAACTTTGCCTAGAGTCCTATGCCAGAAGGCGGTGGCTCATGGGCCAATCTGGCATTATTGACCTCCAGGTTCTGATTGTCATCAGATATTTGTATTGGGCAGAACCAACCTTACTCTTATTCTGTTTGACATTATTAGCTACCTGTGTTGGTATTGCTTGAGTATAGCACCCCTGTAACCCTAGTGTATGTAGTTGGCTTCCACTGCAATACTGTCCTTGTTGACACTCCATGGCGGGTGGGGAGCAGGGTTGTCGAATCTGTTTTCTTTCATCATGGCTTCCCCACAAAACACTGGTTCTCGTTTCAAAAATAAGAGAAGACACGTTGACACTGATACAGTTTCATCTTCTGATGATGAAACTTGTGTTACTAATGTAGATTCATGGCCTCGATTTCTGGTTGTGGAAGGTGTTCATGGCCAACCACTCAAGATCAATCCTTTTGTTGTTTCTAAATCTATACAAGGAATATGTGGTGATGTGAAGAACGTCACTCGTTTACGGTCTGGTTCTCTTTTGATAGAGTGTGCAAGGAGACAGCAGTCTCTAAATCTGCTAAATGCACATCATTTTGCGGATACTGAGATAGTTGTCTCTGTGCACAAGTCTCTTAATTCATGTAGGGGCATTGTTCGTGATCGGGCTAAATGTCTGTCTGACATGTCAGAGGATGAGATTGAGGTGGAACTGAAATCTCAAGGGGTGACTTCCGTAAAACGATTCACCCGGAAAGATAATGGCAGAATAATCAATACCACTACTTATCTTTTGACCTTTTCACTGTCAAAACTTCCGACATCCATCAAAGCTGGATATTTTAACATCGGAGTGGATATATATATTCCAAATCCACTCCGTTGTTTTAAGTGTCAACATTTTGGACATGGGGCCAAATCTTGCACTCACGATCCAATTTGCTCCCGCTGCAGTGGCAAACATGACAATATCGATTGCACCAATGATATCAAGTGTGCAAACTGCAACGGTGAGCACATGTCCTACTCCAAGTTATGTCCTGTCTTTGACAGAGAATCTAAAATTGTGAAATTAAAGTACACAAACAACATTTCGTTTTCTGAGGCCAAGAAATTGGTAGCAGACCAAGCTCCCAATACTCCTTCCTCAAGGTCATACTCTGCCACAGTTTCTTCTGCCATCAAAAAGGTGAATACTTCATGTCAGACAGCAATTAGCTGGGTCACGGATCAGCAAACTATGCTCTACTCTCTTTCTGAGATGACAACATCCGCTGCAACACAGACTGTTATACCATCTCCCCCTCAGTCTCAACCAGCTGACCTACCTAAACCAGGCCCTGAGCCAGATACTGATTCTATGCAAGATGCTGAACCTGTGCCAGATATTAACACAGATCAAATCATTGCAACGAAACGTTTAACCAATAAAGAAAGAAAACAGCAGAAACGAAAAGAAGCTAAGGCCCTTAAGCATATTAAGGAGTCTTTACCAATCCCTATAGAGGTTCACAACAGCTTTGAACCTCTTGAGATGGAGGTCTCCCCATCGCTACCACTACAGCGTAGAGGACCTTCCCCACGCTCACGTTCTCCAATTGAGCCTCCATGAGTTGCTCTCCTAATCTAATCCAATGGAATTGTAGAGGACTTCGGCACAATTTCACTGATCTTCAGCTATTAATTCAGGATTTCAAACCATCTGCATTTTGTTTACAAGAAACTTTCCTTAAAACTACTGATAAATTTGATATAAGACAGTATGATTCATACCATTGCTTTTCCCCTCCAGGGGATAGAGCAACTGGGGGATCTTCTGTTATAGTGAGGCAGGACGTCATTCACAGTCCTGTTCCTCTCAATACCCCTCTTCAGGCTGTTGCGGTACGTGTAACATTAAATATTGTTTTTACATTATGTTCATTGTATGTACCACCGTCGTTCTCTCTTCGACAGTCTGATATTCAAGCACTATATGACCAACTCCCTAAGCCATGTGTTATCATGGGAGATTTGAATGGCCATAACCCTCTTTGGGGTAGTAATGACACTAATAATAAAGGAAAGATACTTGAGGATTTTCTCTTGAATAATGATTTGTGTATTTTCAATGATGGTACTCACACCTATCTACATCCTGCAACTGGCACTTACTCTTGTTTAGACCTGTCAGTTGTAGATTCCAATTTACTTCCGGAATTTGAATGGTCAGTCCACAATGACCTATGCGGAAGCGACCATTTTCCTACCATTTTACAATCTGTGACACCATCTGATGTTTCTCCGTCATCACGATGGAATTTTACTAAGGCAAACTGGGCTTTATATGCAACCCTTTGCACTAATCATCTAAAACCTGATGGTTTTATTGATGTTTCTGATCCTATAAAACTTTTTTCCGATAAACTAATTCAAATAGCTGATGAATGTATTCCGAAGTCCTCTTCAAATCCTCACATACGTAAACCGTGGTTCAGCAATGATTGCAAACTAGCTAGGAAGGCAAGGAAAAAAGCTGAACAATATTTCCGTCGCCATCCTATGGTCCACAATTTAAATAAATTTAAAATATTAAACGCTAAGGCAAGGCGTACTTTTAAACAAAACAAGCGTCAGTCTTGGCAAAATTATGTCTCCAAGATAAATTCACGTACGCCGATATCTAAGGTATGGAACATGATTAAGAAAATTAAAGGTAAGGGTTCTAAATTTGGTGTTCACCACCTTAAAACTGGGAATGACTTATTAACCGATACTTCAGATATTGCTAATAAACTTGGTGAAACTCTGGCTCAACATTCTTCCTCCTCGAACTATGCCCCTAAATTCCAAAAATATCAAAAGCAGCAAGAAAAGAAACCTATAAATTTTAATTCAGATAATGGCGAGGATTACAATGAAATCTTTTCCATTCATGAACTCAATACTGCCCTTGGGCAAGCTCATGACACTGCTTCAGGGTCTGATAATATACATTATCAACTCTTAAAACATTTACCGCAGTCCTGTTTAGAAACCCTCTTGATGATCTTTGATAAAATCTGGACGTCAGGAGAATTTCCTTCTTCATGGCGTGATGCTATAGTAATTCCCATACCTAAACCTGGTCGTGATCATACTGATCCTTCCAATTATCGACCAATTTCATTGACTAGTTGCGTTTGCAAAACCATGGAACGCATGGTCAATAATAGATTAACCTGGTACTTAGAATCCCATAACTTAATCACAAATATCCAATGTGGATTCCGTAAAAATCGCAGTACCATTGACCACTTAGTTCGACTGGAGTCATTCGTTAAGAATGCCATTGTAAATAAGCAACATGCAGTGTCTATCTTTTTCGATCTAGAAAAAGCATACGACACTACATGGAAGCACGGTATTTTAAAAGACTTACATGACTTTGGATTGCGAGGCCGTTTGCCTCAATTTATATCCAAGTTTTTATCTGACAGACAATTTCAAGTCCGCGTGGGAACTACCCTGTCTGATCATTATAATCAGGATCAGGGTGTCCCACAAGGCAGTATTTTGTCTGTCACATTGTTCAGCATTAAAATAAATAGCCTCTCTAAGGTTTTAAGTGACTCCATTGATGGATCTTTATTCGTGGATGACTTTAACATATCATGTCGTGGTAAAAACATGCATACTATCGAAAGACAATTACAATTATGTCTCAATAAGATAAATAAATGGTGTTTAGAAAATGGTTTTAAATTTTCGAAATCCAAAACAAACTGTTTACACTTTTGTAGGAAATACAAACCTCATAAAGACCCTGAGTTAGTTTTAGATAGCACTCCGATTAAAGTTGTAAAAGAGGCTAAATTCCTGGGTATTATTTTTGACCACCATTTAACCTTTTTACCACATATAAAATATTTGAAAAATAAATGCCTGAAGGCCCTTGACCTACTGAAAGTTGTTTCAAATTCCAAGTGGGGTGCGGATCAGAAAACCCTACTCCAATTATACAGAACACTAATTCGCTCTAAACTGGATTATGGCTCCATCGTCTATGGTGGAGCCTGCAAAAGCAACCTTAAACTTTTGGATACTATCCATCATCAAGGTCTAAGACTATGTCTTGGATCTTTCCGAACTTCTCCTATTCACAGTCTGTACGTTGAAGCTGATGAGCCATCTCTTAAACAACGCCGCATTAAATTATCCTTACAGTATGTCTCTAAATTACGCTCTAATAATTCGAATCCAGCATATGACTGTGTTTTTCACCCCCTTTATGAAAATCTCTATAAAAACAAATCATCGGTTCTACCCCCACTTGGAATAAGACTTCAATCTGATATTTCAGCTGCTCAAATTATTCTTGAAGATATAGCCCCCACGCAGCTTTTGTCTTCTCCACCTTGGCAGTTGGTAAAGCCAGAGGTGGATCTGACATTAACTAAATTAAAGAAATCGGAAACAAATCCACTTATTTATCAACAAAAATACAATGAATTAAGAAACACATACAATACTTACAAATCTATATTTACTGATGGATCCAAGGATAGTGGCGCTGTTGCCAGCGCCACTGTCATTGGATCTAGGACTATCTCCTCCAGATTACCCGATAATAGTTCTATTTTCACGGCAGAGGCCAATGCCATTTTAACAGCTTTACAATATATCAGTAAACAGTCAAAATATAAGAAATTTATCATATTTTCCGATTCTCTTTCTTGCCTGCAGGCTATCCATAACGTATCCTGTCAACATCCACTTTTAATCAAAATTATTGAATTATTTAATGAACTTGCTACTGGCCAATACGACATCGTCTTTTGTTGGTTGCCCAGTCATGTGGGCATCAAAGGCAACTCAATGGCTGATGCTGCTGCTAAAGCAGCACTCAACAAATCTGTGACACCACTTCTTATCCCATACACTGATTTTAAACCTGTAATCAGATCTTATATTTGTGATCTTATGCAAAAGAAGTGGGACTCCCAAGTCGGTATCAATAAATTACATGTAATTAAACCAAATATTGGTTACACCTACTTGGGCTGTCAGTCCAGATTTGAAGAGGTCATTATGCGACGATGTCGTATTGGCCATAGCAGGTATACACACGAATATATTTTAAAAAGCGAGGATCCTCCATTTTGTATCCCTTGTGATGAGAGAATCACGGTCAAGCATGTTCTGCTTGACTGTATTGATTTTTCCATCACAAGGGATAAATATTTCAGTGCAACTTCAATAATGGATCTTTTTAATAATGTTTCGTCTCATTTAATAATTAACTTTTTAAAAGAAATTGAACTGATAAATAAATTTTGATGTACATAATTGTTTCTTAATTTGATAGTGTCTCATTGTGAACTGAGATTGTTAATGGCTGTGCCCTTGACGGGGGTTAAAGTACTGTAAAATTATTGTCCCCCTGAGAGGGCATAGTAAGTCCATATCATTCGACGTCTGTTATTCCTATCATAGTTTTAATCGTAGAATATATGTTCTTTTAAATACAGCTACATTCCCTAATCGTCGCCAACAACTGAAGGGATGATGTAAATCCTGCTGGGGTCCATGCAGGTAGCAAAGGTACTGTAAGTCCCCATGGTCCCCAGTATGGTGATCTACCTTCAGTTGCTGCCGATCTATAGCCCATTTTATAATGTATTGTCCTGTCTAGTGATGTATTTTTATGGTTCCCTGCTAGTTTTAAATAATAATCTGTGATAAGTCTAGTTATTTTACTGTCCCTTGTCGACAGGTTTTTATGGTTTACATGTATTTATTATATATAACTTTTGAAAGTCACGATATGGCTGAAATATTGCCGATGTGACTTAAAATCTTAACTCACTCACTCACTTGAACAATCCCACAATACTGCTACTGGAGCTGATAACATACATTATCAACTCCTGAAGCACTTACCAGCATCATGTTTAGTAACACTGTTGAATATGTTTGATGAAATTTGGACGTCAGGAAGTTTTCCACCTTCTTGGCGTGATGCCATAGTTATTCCAATACCTAAACCCGGGCGAGATCATACCGACCCTTCAAATTACCGACCAATTTCATTGACAAGCTGCGTTTGCAAGACCATGGAACGCATGATAAATAATCGTCTAGTTTGGTACTTAGAAACCAATAATCTCATATCAAATATTCAATGTGGTTTCCGTAAAAATAGAAGTACCATCGATCACTTAGTCCGTTTAGAATCATTTGTAAAAAACGCCATACTAAACAAACAACATGCAGTGTCTATCTTTTTCGATCTCGAAAAAGCATATGACACAACATGGAAACACGGGATTTTAAAAGATTTACATGATTTTGGATTGCGAGGCCGTTTGCCTCAATTTATATCCAACTTTTTAACAGACAGACAATTTCAAGTTCGTGTGGGATCTACCCTGTCTGATCATTATAATCAGGATCAGGGTGTCCCACAGGGCAGTATTTTGTCTGTCACATTGTTCAGTATTAAAATCAATAGCCTCTCTAGGGTTTTAAACGATTCAATTGATGGATTGCTTTTTGTGGATGATTTTAACCTCTCTTGTCGTGGTAAAAATATGAATACTATAGAAAGACAATTGCAGTTATGTCTAAATAGAATTCAAAAATGGTGTCTCGAAAATGGCTTTAAATTTTCTAAATCAAAGACCAATTGTATTCACTTTTGTCGAAATTATAAGCCACATCGAGATCCAGAACTTTATTTGGATGGCACACCTATTAAAATTGTAAAAGAAGCCAAGTTTTTAGGACTTATTTTTGATAGCCACTTGACTTTTAAACCCCATATAAAATACCTTAAAGCTAAATGCCTGAAGGCACTCGATTTGTTAAAAGTCGTTTCCAATTCAAAGTGGGGAGGTGATCAGAAGACCCTCCTCCAACTATATAGATCTCTTATACGTTCTAAACTGGATTATGGCTCCATTGTTTACGGGGGTGCATGCAAAACCAATCTAAAAATTCTTGATTCTATACATCACTAAGGACTACGGCTCTGCCTTGGATCCTTCAGAACTTCTCCAATTACCAGTTTATATGTAGAGGCTGATGAACCATCACTAAAACTCAGACGTCTAAAATTATCTTTACAGTATATTTCCAAATTATCTTCAAATCAGTCAAACCCTGCATATGATTGCATTTTTCACCCCCTCTCTGACGACCTCTACCAAAAGAAATCTTCTCTAATTCCCCCTCTTGGAATAAGGTTGAAAACTGATCTTTCTGATGCGAATTTACACCTTGAAAATATTTCTCCTTACCGCCTTCTGTCTTCACCTCCTTGGCAATTGATAAAGCCAGAGGTAGACCTGACTCTAACAAACTTAAAGAAATCCCAAACTAATCCACTAATTTATCAACAAGAATACCATCAACTGAGAACTAAATATGATACACACAAATCTATTTTTACAGATGGATCCAAGGATGGTGATGCAGTTGCTAGCGCTACTATCATTGGATCCAGAACAATATCGTTCAGATTGCCACATGACAGTTCAATTTTCACGGCAGAATCGTACGCCATCTTAACAGCTCTTAAATACATTCAAAATCAATCTAAGCATAAGCAGTTCATAATATTTTCAGACTCTCTTTCATGTCTTCAGGCTATTCTAAACATGTCCAGTACACATCCACTTTTACTCGAAATTGTCGAATTATATACTGATTTAGCTACTGGCCAATACGACATCGCTTTTTGCTGGTTACCTAGCCATGTTGGAATCATTGGTAACACAATGGCTGATGCTGCTGCAAAAGCAGCACTCAACAAATCTGTGACACCACTTCTAATCCCCTACAGTGATATTAAACCCTTGATTAGATCGTACATCAGAGATCTAATGCAAAAGAAGTGGGACACCCAAGTAGGTATTAATAAATTACATGAAATTAAACCAAACATTGGTTACACCTACTTGGGCTGTCAGTCCAGATTTGAAGAGGTCATTTTGCGACGATGTCGTATTGGCCATTCGAGATATACCCACGAGTATTTGTTAAAAGGTGAGGATCCTCCGTTTTGTATCCCTTGTGATGAAAGAATCACGGTCAAGCATGTCCTGCTTGACTGTATTGATTTTTCCATCACAAGGGATCAATATTTCAAAGCATCATCTATTAAGGATCTTTTTACTAGTATCAACTCTCGTTTAATTATAGATTTTTTAAAACATATTGAATTGTTTGCAAAATTTTGATTCATAATATTGTATAAAAACTATGTTTTAAACTTGGTAGAATGAATTCACAACTGTGATTGTAAGTGGCTGTATCCTCGAAGGGGGTTAAAGCACAGTAAAATTATTGTCCCCCGGAGAGGATACATAAGTTCCATTTCTTTCATAGTAAATTTATAGCTATCACATTTTAATCGTAGCATATTTGTTCGTTTTAATTGGTGGTTAATATCGACTACAATCGCCAGCGACTGAAGGGATGGTGTAAACCCGGCTGGGGTGCCGTGCAGGTAGCAAAAGCATCGTAAGTCCCCTCGGCCCCTAGTGTGGTGGCCGAACTTTGGTTGCTGGCGATCTATAACCCGTTTTTATATTATGTTGTTGACTTGTACCATTGTTCTTTTATATACTCTCAAACTAGTTTTAACTAAAATCTGTGATACTCTAGTTATTGTACTGTCCTTTGTCGACAGGTTTTTAGTTCAGTTTTGTGTTTCATGACTATATAACTTGATTTAGTCACGATATGGCTGAAATATTGCCGATGTGACTGTAAACCATAACTCACTCACTCACTCATTTAATTACAAACTATAACAATCAAAATTTATGCAGTAATTCGATTTCCTTTAAAAAACCAATAATTAAATGACTACTTACCTGATAAAAAAGATCCTTGATACACGACACCTTGAAATATTTATCCCTTGTGATGGAAAAATCAATGCAGTCAAGCAGGACATGCTTGACCGTGATTCTTTCATCACAAGGGACGCAGAATGGAGGATCCTCACCTTTTAAAATATATTCATGAGTATAACGGGAATGGCCAATACGACATCGTCTTAAAATGACCTCTTCAAATCTGGACTGACAACCCAAGTAGGTATAACCGATATTCGCTTTTATTGCATGTAATTTATTTATACCCACTTGGGTGTCCCACTTCTTCTGCATTAAATCTCTGATGTAAGATCTAATGACAGGTTTATAATCACTGTATGGTAAAAGAAGTGGTGTCACAGATTTGTTGAGTGCTGCTTTTGCAGCAGCATCAGCCATTGTGTTACCAACAATCCCAACATGGCTTGGTAACCAACAAAAAACGATGTCATATTGGCCAGTCGCAAGATCATTAAATAACTCAAGAATTTCAATTAAAATGGATGTTTACATGACATATTTTTAATAGCCTGAAGGCACGAAAGTGAATCTGAAAAAATAATGAAGTCTTTATATTTTGAATTCTTCTTGATATATTGTAGTGCTGTTAAAATTGCGTGCGCTTCTGCTGTGAAGATGGAACTATTATCGGGTAAACGTGAAGATACTGTTCTGGATCCAATGACGGTGGCACTAGCAACTGCGCCACTATCCTTGGATCCATCTGTAAATATAGATTTATATGTGTCATAAGTGTTTCGTAATTGATTGTATTCTTGTTTATAAATAAGTGGATTTGTATCAGATTTCTTAAGTTTTGTTAATGTGAGATCTACAGTTGGTCTTACCATCTGCCAAGGAGGCGATGAAAATAGTTTTGTCGGAGCTATATCCTGAAAGTTAATGTTCGTAGCAGAAACGACTGATTTAATTCTTATTCCTAGGGGTGGAACAAGAGATGTTTTCTTATTGTAAATATCTTCGTACAGAGGATTAAATACGCAATTAAAGGCTGGATTTGACTGATTGGAATATAATTTAGTGATGTATTGTAAAGATAATTTCAGACGGCGTTGTTTAAGAGAAGGCTCATCCGCCACAACAGACAGACTGGGAATAGGAGAAGTGCGGAAGGCTCCAAGGCAAAGCCTCAGTCCTTGGTGATGGATAGTATCAAGTTTTTTTAAGTTACTTTTACAGACGATGGAGCCATAATCAAGTTTGGAACGGATCAGGGACCTGTATAAGTGCAAGAGAGTTGTTTGATCCCCTCCCCACTTTGAATTAGAAACTACTTTCAATAAGTCGAGTGCCTTCAGGCATTTAGCTTTTAGGTATTTAATATGCGGGAGGAAAGTTAAGTGATGATCAAAAATAAGTCCCAAGAACTTGGCTTCCTTAACAACTTTGATAGGGGTGCCATTCAGAAATAGTTCAGGGTCCTTATGTGGCTTATATTTTCTGCAGAAATGTATACAATTAGTTTTTGATTTGGAAAATTTAAACCCGTTTTCTAGACACCACTTGTTAATGTTATTAAGACATAATTGTAATTGCCTTTCTATTGTGTGCATATTTTTACCACGACAAGATAGATTAAAATCATCCACAAAAAGTGATCCATCAACTGAATCATTTAAAACTTTGGACAAACTGTTAATTTTTATACTGAATAAAGTGACAGACAAAATACTGCCTTGTGGGACACCCTGATCCTGATTATAATGATCAGACAGGGTTGTACCCACTCGGACATGAAATTGCCTGTCTGTTAAAAACTGTGATATGAAATGAGGCAAACGGCCTCTTAATCCAAAATCATGAAGATCTTTTAAAATACCATGTTTCCATGTTGTATCGTAAGCTTTTTCTAAGTCGAAAAAGATCGATACAGCATGTTGTCTATTTACAATGGAATTTTTTATGAACGATTCTAAACGCACTAAGTGATCGATAGTACTTCTGTTTTTACGGAAACCGCATTGTATATTGGAAAGAAGATTATTTGTTTCCAAGTACCACACTAATCGATTATTTACCATGCGTTCCATCGTTTTACAAACACAGCTAGTTAAAGAGATAGGTCGGTAATTTGATGGATCAGAATGATCCCGCCCAGGTTTGGGAATGGGGATAACAATGGCTTTATGCCATGAAGCTGGAAACATCCCAGATGTCCAAATATCATCGAATATATTTAACATAGTTTCAAGGCATGATTCTGGCAAGTGTTTCAGTAGCTGATAATGAATATTATCAGCGCCTGCTGCTGTATCATGAGCTTGCCCTAAGGCAGTATAAAGCTCATGTAGTGAAAATACCTCATTGTAATCTTCACCATTATCAGATGTAAAATTTACTTTTTTCTTTTCCTGTTGAAGCTGATATTTTTGAAATTCAGGAGCGTAATTAGATGAAGAAGAATGATGAGATAAAGTTTCACCAATGCTATTGGCAATGGCAGATTTATCAGTTAACAAATTATCGCCATCCTTCAGATGGTTAACTGTAGAATTTGATCCCTTGCCTTTGATCTTTTTAATCATGTTCCATACCTTGGACATAGGGGTACGAGAGTTAATTTTGGAGACATAAGTCCGCCAGGATTGACGTTTATTTTGCTTAAATAGACGTCTTGCCTTAGCATTTGAAATTTTTACAATATTTAAATTATGGACAGTGGGATGTTTACGGAAGTACTTCTCCGCCTTCTTACGACATTTCCTAGCTTGTTTGCAAGTGTCATCAAACCACGGTTTACGAACACGTGGGTTGATCGAGGACTTAGGTATTGATTCATCAGCAATTTCATTCAGTAGATCTGAGAACAACTGAATCGGGTCAGTAACATTTTGAAAAGACGTAGGTAGTAATTTATCTTTGCATAAAGATTGAAATAAAAGCCAATCAGCCTTCACAAAATTCCATCGAGGTGAAGGTGGATCATCAGCGGGATTAATTGGTTTAAGCACCGTGGGGAAATGGTCACTCCCACATAGGTCATCATGGACGGACCATGAGAATTCATTCAACAACACTGAATCCGTCAAAGACAGATCTAAAGATGAATACGTACCAGTTGCAGGGTGTAAGTATGTGTCCGAGTCATCGTTAAAGATGCAGATGTCATTATCAGAAACAAAATCCTCGATGATTTTACCCTTTTGATTAATGATATAACCTCCCCATAAAGGATTATGACCATTTAGATCACCCATGATGAGACAGGGCTTTGGGAGCTGGTCGTACAGTTTTTGTAGATCATTACGCTGAAGATTTGAAGATGGAGGAATGTATAAGGAGCAAAGTGTGAAGGCAATATGCAGTGTAAGCCTAACTGCAACAGCTTGCATATTCGTGTCAAGCGGAACAGGACTGTGAACAACGCCCCGCCGCACCAAAATAGAAGCTCCTCCAGGAGCTTTATCTCCCGGAGGAGAGAAGGAATGATACGAACTATACTGCCTTAAATCAAATTTGTCGGTTGTTTTAAGGTACGTTTCTTGTAAAGAAATTGCTGATGGACAAATATCCGTTGATAATAATTGCAGTTCGTTAAAATTGTGCCTAAGTCCTCGGCAATTCCATTGAATTAGATTCGAATGATTCATGGTGGTTCTACCGGAGATCGTTCACGTAAACGTGAAGAGGAGTCACCACTGTTGTGGTGTGAAGATGGGGTGACATCCATCTCAAGAGGCTCAAAGTAATTGTGAACATCTACAGATGTTTCAGTGAGAGTAGGGATCTTAGTAGAAATTTTCTTGTTTTGTTTCTTCTTTTGTTTTTTGGGCATTTCAGTTGATGGTTTGTTGGTAGCTGGTATATCAGGAGTGGGTGTAGATGGGGCCACAACCTGAGTCACAATGATAGAATCGGGAGACATTTCACCTGGGCTGACAGAATGAGTTGTTTGACTGTCACATGATGTAGTCAGAGGCAGCGGGTGTTCAGAATGTGTCCACGTCAAGTCCGTCTGACATTCTATAGATCTACTGGTTGAAGGGCGAGAGACAGCAGCAGCAGCAGTATAAGTTTGTTTGGATGAAGGTGTCCGGCTATCATAGACTTTTTTCGCATCAAAGTAACTGATGTTGTTTTGACATTTGATTGTCAAAATGTCTTTTTCACGTGTCCAAAAAGGGCAGGATTTAGATGATGCAACATGTTGACCCTTACAGTTTGTACATTTCAGGTCTGCTGTACAGCCTGAACCATCATGATTTCCACCACAACGGTGGCAAACAGTTGGACGATCACATGATTTGGAGCCGTGCCCAAACTTCTGACATTTGTAACACCGGAGTGGATTGGGGACATACACCTCCACTCCGATGTTAAAATAGCCTGCCTTAATAGATTGTGGAATTGTTGAAAGAGAAAAGGAGAACAAATAAGTATTTGTTGGAACGAAATTTTTACCATCTTTTCTATTGAAACGTTTCACTGATGTGACATTCTGTGATTTAAGTTCTTCCAAAATGTCATCTTCTGACATTTCTGCCAGGCAACGAGCTCTGTCGCGGATGATCCCTCGACTCGAATTCAACGTTCTGTGTTCAGAAACAACAACTTCTGTGTTAGCAAAGCTAGTACATTTTAAAAGATTAATAGCCTGCTGTCTCCGTGCACACTCCACCAAAAGAGAGCCGCTCCGGAGCCGTGAAACATTCTTCACCTCACCACAGATACCTTCAATGGCTTTAGATATTGCAAAGGGATTGATTTTCAAAGGTAGTTGATTACGTGAGTCCACTACGATAAACCGAGCCCAAGAATTTGAAGTTTGTGAAATAGAAGCATCGTCGTCAGATGAGAAAATCTCAGCTTCCAGACGTCTCTTCTTGTCAGTGCGGTTTGAACCAGTATGATTGTGTGCCATGATGAAAGTAATTGATTCAGCACCCCTGCTCCCCACCCACCATGGAGTGCTACACAGAGCGATGTTTTCCTGCACCGGATCTCCAACATGCAAACATCAGGGATACAGAGGTGTTATACTCCAGTAAAAACAACATGAATAGCTGCATTTGTCTAACAAATAAAATGCCAGGCTGGTCTGGCCCATGACAAGAAATTGAAGACATACAGAACTCAGAGGTCGAAAGTACCAGATTGGCCCATGAGCCACCGCCTTCTGGCGTAAGACTCTAGGCAATTTATTCAATCCAAAAGTTAGAATTCACACAAGTTATGGATGGCCAAGACCGAAATATACAGTAAAATACAACACACGTGTGTATATACAATATTACGCACAGGGCCTGGCATGACCAGCCGATTGATAAGACCGGGCCCATCTTACCACCCGTCTAGGCGAAGTAAGGGTCGAAGTAGTGTGTTGGGCAAAGGAACACAGTTCCAGGAACCAGTGCCCTCAACTACCAGACTCCCGTCCTCCGCCGACACAGGGACGCAACCCACGGCAAACAGGTTGCCCATTTTAGTCGCCTCATACGACCAGCAATGGGAGGCTGTGGAAATATTCTGCCCCGGTTCCACACGGGGAAAGAGCGATTAGCGTTACCCAGCACTCACCACGAGGAGGTTGCTCTTCACGAGTGCCAGTACATTAATAATACACATAATTATACGAAATAAAAACCTGTCGACGAAGGACAGTAGAATAACTAGAATATCACAGACTTGATTTAAAACTAGTTGTGAATAATAAAAACAGTAATCAGTAATGAACATCACAATATAAAAATGGGCTAGAAATCGTCAGCCACTGAAAGGAGATCACCATACTGGGGACCATGGGGACTTACAGTACCTTAGCTTCCTGCACGGACCCCGGCAGGATTTATATCATCCCTTCAGTCACTGACGACAGTGTATCAGTTAAGCCTTAGATTAAAATAACGAATATACTACGTTTAAAAGCCTGGTATGCAGAAAAATACCTGGAATGAAATGGGACTTACATACCCTCTTAGGGGGACAATAATTTTACGCTACTTCAACCCCCCTCGAGGGTACAGCCACTAACAATCTAAGTTATTAAATTGCACTACCAATTTTAAAAACAATACAGTTAGCACATCAAAATTTATGAAAAAGCTCTATTTCTTTTAAAAAACATAACAGTAAACGAGAATTAACATCATTAAAAAGGTCCTTAATTGTTTTAACATTGAAATATTTATCCCTTGTGATGGAAAAATCAATACAATCAAGCAGGACATGCTTGACTGTGATTCTTTCATCACAAGGGATGCAAAACGGAGGATCCTCACCATTTAAAAGATACTCATGTGTATATCTTGAATGGCCAATACGACATCGTCGCATAATGACCTCTTCAAATCTGGACTGACAGCCCAAGTAGGTGTAACCGATATTTGGTTAATTTCATGTAATTTATTGATACCTACTTGGGCGTCCCACTTCTGTTGCATAAGATCTCGGATGTAAGATCGAATCATGGGTTTAAAATCAGTGTATGGGATCAGAAGTGGTGTCACAGATTTGTTGAGGGCTGCTTTTGCAGCAGCATCGGCCATTGTGTTACCTTTGATACCAACATGGCTTGGTAACCAACAAAAGACGATGTCATATTGGCCAGTAGCAAGATCATTAAATAATTCGAGAATTTCGATTAAAAGTGGATGTTTTGATGACATATTTTTAATCGCCTGAAGGCATGAAAGAGAATCTGAAAACAGTATGAATTGTTTATGTTTAGCTTGATTACTGATATATTTAAGTGCTGTAAAAATGGCGTTTGCTTCTGCAGTGAAGATGGAACTGTTATCAGGTAAACGTGAAGATATTGTTCTGGATCCAATGACGGTGGCACTAGCAACTGCGCCACCATCCTTGGATCCATCTGTAAAGATAGATTTATAAGTGTCATAATTGGTTCTTAATTGACTGTATTCTTGTTGGTAAATTAATTGGTTAGTGTCTGATTTCTTTAGTTTTGTTAATGTAAGGTCAACCTCTGGCCGTACCATTTGCCAAGGAGGTGTTGAATGAGTGAGTGAGTGAGTTAATATTTAAAGTCACATCGGCAATATTTCAGCCATATAGTGACTATAACAAATTAGACAATACATCAATTGAGAATAGAAACCTGTCGACAAAGGACAGTAAAAGTACTAGATTATCACAGATGTCGGTTTAAAACTAGTGAGTGATCATAAAACTACAAATTCATATAATACAATACATTACAATACAACGTAAAATTGGGCTATATATCACCAGCAACCAAAAGGTAGGTCACCATACTGGGGACCATGGGGACTTACAGTACCTTTGCTACCTGCATGGACCCCGGCAGGATTTACACCATCCCTTCAGTTACTGGTGATTATGGACAAGTTTAGCCAAAATTAAAACAAACAAATATTCTACGATTAAAAACCTGGTATATATAAATTACTTTGAATGAAGTGGGTTTACGCACCCTCTCAGGGGGACAATAATTTTACGCTTCTTCAACCCCCATCAAGGGTACAACCACTAACAATCTCAGTTCATAATCATATACTACCAATTGAGAAAATATATAACTTTATACATCAAAATTTATTAATCAATTCAATTTCTTTTAAAAATCCAAGAATTAAATGAGAGTGGAGGTTAAAAAGATCCTTTATAGATGAAACGTTGAAATATTGATCCCTTGTGATGGCAAAATCAATACAGTCAAGCAGGACATGCTTGACCGTGATTCTCTCATCACAAGGGATGCAAAACGGAGGATCCTCACCTTGCAATAAATACTCGTGAGTGAGTGAGTGAGTTATTATTTAACGTCACATGGGCAATATTTCAGCCATATCGTGACGAGAAAGTACATTTATGATACATTTATGATACATATATTTAAACTGAATAAAAAGCTGTCAACGAAGGACAGTAGAATAACTAGAATATCACAGACTTGATTTAAAACTAGTTGAGAATATTAAAAGGCAGTAAGCATTAATGAACATCACAATTTAAAAATGGGCTAGAAATCGTCAGCAACTGAAGGGAGATCACCATACTGGGGACCATGGGGACTTACAGTACTTTTGCTTCCTGCATGGACCCCGGCAGGATTTATATCATCCCTTCAGTCACTGGCGACAGTGTACCAGTTAAGCCTTAGATTAAAATAACGAAGATACTACGTTTAAAAGCCTAGTGTGCAGAAAAATACTTCGAATGATTTGGGACTTACATACCCTCTTAGGGGGACAATAATTTTACGCTACTTCAACCCCCCTCAAGGGTACAGCCACTAACAATCTAAGTTATGAATTTCGCACTACCAATTTGTAAAACAATACATTGAACACATCAAAATTTATGAAAAAGCTCTATTTCCTTTAAAAAACATAATATTAAACGAGAATTAACATCATTAAAAAGGTCCTTAATTGTTTTTACATTGAAATATTTATCCCTTGTGATGGAAAAATCAACACAGTCAAGCAGGACATGCTTGACCGTGATTCTTTCATCACAAGGGATACAAAACGGAGGATCCTCACCTTGTAATAAATATTCGTGCGTATATCTGCTATGGCCAATACGACATCGTCGCATAATGACCTCTTCAAATCTGGACTGACAGCCCAAGTAGGTGTAACCGATATTTGGTTTAATTTCATGTAATTTATTGATACCTACTTGGGCGTCCCACTTCTGTTGCATAAGATCTCGGATGTAAGATCGAATCATGGGTTTAAAATCAGTGTATGGGATCAGAAGTGGTGTCACAGATTTGTTGAGTGCTGCTTTTGCAGCAGCATCAGCCATTGTGTTACCAATGATACCAACATGGCTTGGTAACCAACAAAAGACGATGTCATATTGGCCAGTAGCAAGATCATTAAATAATTCGAGAATTTCGATTAAAAGTGGATGTTTTGATGACATATTTTTAATCGCCTGAAGGCATGAAAGAGAATCTGAAAACAGTATGAATTGTTTATGTTTAGCTTGATTACTGATATATTTAAGTGCTATAAAAATGGCGTTTGCTTCTGCAGTGAATATGGAACTGTTATCAGGTAAACGTGAAGATATTGTTCTGGATCCAATGACAGTGGCACTAGCAACTGCGCCACCATCCTTGGATCCATCTGTAAAGATAGATTTATAAGTGTCATAATTGTTTCTTAATTGACTGTATTCTTGTTGATAAATTAATTCGTTAGTGTCTGATTTCTTTAGATTTGTTAATGTAAGGTCAACCTCTGGCCGTACCATTTGCCAAGAAGGTGTTGAAAACAGTTGAGTTGGAGCAATATCTTGCAGTTTAATATTGGAAGCAAACAAGGCAGACTGGATTCTGATTCCGAGTGGTGGAACAAGATATGACTTTTTATTGTAAACATCTTGGTAAAGAGGATTGAAGACGCAATTAAAAGCTGGATTGGACTGATTAGAATATAATTTAGTGACATATTGTAAAGATAATTTTAGACGGCGTTGTTTAAGAGAAGGTTCATCCGCTTCTACATATAGACTGTGAATTGGAGACGTCCTGAAGGCACCAAGGCAAAGCCTCAGGCCCTGATGATGTATCGTATCAAGTTTTTTTTAAATTGCTTTTACAGGCTCCACCATAGACGATGGAGCCATAATCAAGTTTTGAACGGATGAGTGACCTGTATAAGTGTAAGAGGGTTGTTTGATCCCCTCCCCACTTTGAATTAGAAACAACTTTCAATAGATCGAGTGCCTTCAGGCATTTAGCTTTTAGGTATTTAATATGCGGGAGGAAAGTTAAGTGATGATCAAAAATAAGTCCCAAGAACTTGGCTTCCTTAACAACTTTGATAGGGGTGCCATTCAGAAATAGTTCAGGGTCCATATGCGGTTTATATTTTCGGCAGAAATGTATGCAATTAGTTTTTGATTTGGAAAATTTAAACCCGTTTTCTAGACACCACTTGTTAATTTTATTAAGACATAATTGTAATTGCCTTTCTATTGTGCGCATATTTTTACCACGACAAGATAGATTAAAATCATCCACAAAAAGTGATCCATCAACTGAATCATTTAAAACTTTGGACAAACTGTTAATTTTTATACTGAATAAAGTGACAGACAAAATACTGCCTTGTGGGACACCCTGATCCTGATTATAATGATCAGACAGGGTTGTGCCCACTCGAACTTGAAATTGCCTGTCTGTTAAAAACTGTGATATGAAATGAGGCAAACGGCCTCTTAATCCAAAATCATGAAGATCTGTTAAAATACCATGTTTCCATGTTGTATCGTAAGCTTTTTCTAAATCGAAAAAGATCGATACAGCATGTTGTCTATTTACAATGGAATTTTTAATAAACGATTCTAAACGCACTAAATGATCGATAGTACTTCTGTTTTTCCGGAAACCGCATTGTATATTGGTAAGAAGATTATTTGTTTCCAAGTACCACACTAATCGATTATTTACCATGCGTTCCATCGTTTTACAAACACAGCTAGTTAGAGAGATAGGTCGGTAATTTGAAGGATCATTATGATCCCGCCCAGGTTTTGGTATTGGTATAACAATGGCATTATGCCATGAAGGTGGAAACGTCCCTGATGTCCAAATGTCATCGAAAATAGTCAACAAAGTTTCAAGGCATGATTCGGGCAAGTGTTTCAGTAGCTGATAATGAATATTATCAGCGCCTGCTGCTGTATCATGAGCTTGCCCTAGGGCAGTATAAAGCTCATGTAGTGAAAATACCTCATTGTAATCTTCACCATTATCAGATGTAAAATTTACTTTTTTCTTTTCCTGTTGGAGCTGATATTTTTGAAATTCGGGAACGTAATTAGATGAAGACGAATGTTGAGATAATGTTTTCCCAAGTCTATTGGCAATAGCAGTTTTATCAGTTAGTAAAGTATCACCATCCTTCAGATGGTGAACTGTAGAATTTGATCCCTTGCCTTTGATCTTTTTAATCATGTTCCATACCTTGGACATAGGGGTACGAGTGTTTATTTTGGAGACATAGTTTCTCCATGAGAGACGTTTATTTTGCTTAAATAGACGTCTTGCCTTAGCATTTGAAATTTTGACAGTGTTTAAATTATGGACAGTGGGATGTTTACGGAAGTATTTCTCCGCCTTCTTACGACATTTCCTAGCTTGTTTGCAAGTGTCATCAAACCATGGTTTACGAACACGTGGGTTGACGGAGGACTTAGGAATTGATTCATCAGCAATTGTATTCAGTTGATCTGAGAACAGTGAGTGAGTGAGTTATTATTTAACGTCACATGGGCAATATTTCAGCCATATCGTGACGAGAATTAATACATTAATAACAAATAAGTATAGATAATTTATAAAAAACCTGTCAGCAAAGGACAGTACAATAACTAGAATATCACAAAGTGTATTAAAACTAGTTGAGGAACATATAAAAGCAGAAAGAATTAACAACACAATATAAAAATGGGCTAGAGATCGTCAGTAACTAAAGGGAGAACACCATACCAGGGACCATGGGGACTTACAGTGCATTTGCTTCCTGCATGGACCCTGGCTGGATTTATATCAGTCCTTCAGTCACTGGCGATAGTTGACCAGTTAAGCCTTAGATTAAAATGACAAAAATACTACGTTTTAAAATTCTGGTATGCATAACAATACATTGAATGATGTGGGACTTACATACCCTCTTAGGGGGACAATAATTTTACGCTACTTCAACCCCCCTCGAGGGTACAGCCACTAACAATCTAAGTTATATATTAGCACTACCAATATATAAAAACATATTATGTACATCAAAATTTATGTATTAAATCAATTTCCTTTAAAAAGTGCAATACTAAATGAGAATTAACTTGACTAAAAAGGTCCTTGATTGTTTTGACACTATAATATTTATCCCTTGTGATGGAAAAATCAATACAATCAAGCAGGACATGCTTGACTGTGATTCTTTCATCACAAGGGATGCAAAACGGAGGATCCTCACCATTTAAAAGATACTCATGTGTATATCGTGAATGGCCAATACGACATCGTCGCATAATGACCTCTTCAAATCTGGACTGACAGCCCAAGTAGGTGTAACTGATATTTGGTTTAATTTCATGTAATTTATTGATACCTACTTGGGTGTCCCACTTCTGTTGCATAAGATCTCTGATGTAAGATCGAATCATGGGTTTAAAATCAGTGTATGGGATCAGAAGTGGTGTCACAGATTTGTTGAGTGCTGCTTTAGCAGCAGCATCGGCCATTGTGTTACCAATAATTCCAACGTGGCTAGGTAACCAACAAAAGACGATGTCGTACTGGCCAGTCGCAAGATTATTAATTAATTCGAGAATCTGGATTAAAAGTGGATGTTTGGGTGACATATTTTTAATCGCCTGAAGGCATGAAAGTGAATCAGAAAAAATAATGAATTGTTTATGTTTAGATTGACGACTGACATATTTAAGTGCTGTAAAAATGGCGTTTGCTTCTGCTGTGAATATTGAACTGTTATCAGGTAAACGTGAAGATATTGTTCTGGATCCAATGACAGTGGCACTAGCAACTGCGCCACCATCCTTGGATCCATCTGTAAATATAGATTTATAAGTGTCATAATTGTTTCTTAATTGTCTGTATTCTTGTTGGTAAATTAAGTCGTTAGTGTCTGATTTCTTTAATTTTGTTAATGTAAGGTCAACCTCTGGCCGTACCATTTGCCAAGGAGGTGTTGAAAACAGTTGAGTTGGAGCTATATCTTGCAGTTGAATATTGGAAGCAAACAGGGCAGACTGGATTCTGATTCCGAGTGGTGGAACAAGAGATGACTTGTTATTGTAAATATCTTGGTAAAGAGGATTGAAGACGCAATTAAAAGCTGGATTGGACTGATTTGAATATAATTTAGTGATGTATTGTAATGATAGTTTCACACGGCGTTGTTTAAGAGAAGGCTCATCCGCTTCAACAGACAGACTTGGAATAGGAGAAGTGCGAAAGGCACCAAGGCAAAGCCTCAGACCTTGGTGATGGATGGTATCTAGTTTTTTTAGATTACTTTTACATGCTCCACCATAGACGATGGAGCCGTAATCAAGTTTAGAACGGATCAGTGATCGATATAAGTGTAAGAGGGTTGTCTGATCCCCTCCCCACTTTGAATTAGAAACAACTTTCAATAGATCGAGAGCCTTCAGGCATTTAGCTTTAAGGTATTTAATATGTGGAAGGAAAGTTAAGTGGCTATCAAAAATAAGTCCCAAGAACTTGGCCTCCTTAACAACTTTGATAGGGGTGCCATTCAGAAATAGTTCAGGGGATCTGAGAACAACTGAATCGGGTCAGTAACATTCTGAAAAGACGTAGGTTGCAATTTATCTTTGCATAAAGACTGAAATAAAGTCCAATCAGCCTTCATAAAATTCCATCGAGGTGAAGGTGGATCATCAGCGGGATTAATGGGTTTAAGTACAGTGGGGAAATGGTCACTTCCACACAGGTCATCGTGGACTGACCAGGAAAATTCGTGTAACAAAACTGAATCTGTCAGAGACAGATCGAGAGATGAATACGTGCCAGTAGCAGGGTGTAAATACGTATCGGAGTCATCATTAAAGATGCAGAGATCATTATCGGAAACAAAATCCTCGATCACTTTTCCCTTTTGATTAATGATTGCACTTCCCCATAAAGGATTATGCCCATTTAGATCACCCATGATAACACAGGGCTTTGGGAGCTGATCGTATAGTTTTTGTAGATCATTACGCTGAAGATTTGAAGAAGGTGGAATGTATAAGGAGCAAAGTGTCAAGGCAATATGCAGTGTAAGTCTAACTGCAACTACTTGCAGATTTGTGTCAAGCGGAACAGGACTGTGAACAACGCCCCGCCGCACCAAAATAGTAGCTCCTCCAGTAGCTTTATCACCCGGGGGAGAAAAAGAATGATAGGAACTATACTGCCTTAATTCAAATTTATCTGTATGTTTTAGGTACGTCTCTTGTAAACAAATTGCTGATGGACTTAAATCTGTTGTTAATAATTGCAATTCGTGAAAATTATGCCTAAGTCCTCTGCAATTCCATTGAAATATATTTGAATGGTTCATGGCGGTTCTATAGGAGATCGCTCACGTGAACGTGAAGAAGAGTCACCACTCATGGAAGATGGAGTAACATCCATCTCGAGAGGATCAAAGTAATTGTGAACATCTACAGATGTTTCACTGAGAGTAGGGATCTTAGTAGAAATTTTCTTGTTTTGTTTCTTCTTTTGTTTTTTGGGCATTTCAGGCGATGGTTTGTTAGGTGCTGGTAATTCAGGAGTTGGTTTAGGTGGGGCCATAGTCTGAGTCACAACCTGAGATGCTGAAGAGATGTCACATGATTGACTATCGGAATCATTGGTCTGACTCTCTGATGTTGTAACCATAGGCACAGGGTGTTCAGAGTGTGTCCATGTCAAGTCAGTTTGACATTCTATAGATCTTGTGGTAGAAGGTCGAGAGACAGCAGCAGCATAGGTGTGCGCTGATGGAGGTGACCGGCTGGCAACGACTTTTTTAGCCTCCTGAAAAGAAATGTTGTTTTTACATTTGACAGTTAAGATTTCCTTTTCATGATTCCAAAGAGGACAGGATTTCGAAGACGCAACATGTTTACCCATACAATTAGCACATTTGGGGTCAGCTGTACAATCTGAGGCGTCATGATTTGCACCACAACGGTGACAAACAATCGGCCGATCGCATGATTTGGAGCCATGCCCAAACTTCTGACACTGGTAACATCGGAGTGGATTGGGGACATACACCTCCACTCCGATGTTGAAATAGCCTGCCTTAATTGATTGTGGTATAGTCGACAGTGCAAATGTGAACAAATAAGTATTTGTTTTGATAATGTTTTCTCCGTCCTTTCGAGTAAACCGTTTCACTGAAGTGACATGTTGATCTTTGAGTTCGTCAAGAATATCATCTTCATTCATTTCCGCCAGACAACGGCCTCTGTCGCGGATGATCCCCCGACTCGAGTTCAACGTTCTGTGCGCAGAGACAGCAACTTCAGTGTTTGCAAATGTAGTACATTTCAAAAGATTGACAGCTTGCTGTCTCCGTGCACACTCTACCAAAAGAGAACCGCCCCGGAGCCGTGAAACATTCTTCACCTCACCACAGATACCTTCAATGGCTTTAGATATGGCTAAAGGATTTATTTTTAGTGGTAATTCATTTCTGGATTCAACTACCAAGAAACGTGCCCAAGAATTATTATTTGGTATGAGAGAAGCATCATCATCAGATGATAAAATCTCAAGTTTCCAAACGTCTCTTCTTTTCATTGCGGTTCGAACCAGAGTGATTGTGAGCCATGGTGAAAGTAATTGATTCAGCACCCCTGCTCCCCACCCACCATGGAGTGCTACAAAGAGCGATGTTTTATTGCACCGGATCTCCAACATGCAAACATCAGGGATACAGAGGTGTTATACTCCAGTAAGTGAGTGAGTGAGTGAGTTATGATTTAACGTCACATCGGCAGTATTGCAGCCATATCGTGACGAGAGTGAGTGAGTGAGTTAAGATTTATAGTCACATCGGCAATATTTCAGCCATATTGTGACTAAATTAAGTTGGACAGTAATAATACATAAATATAGACATTAAAATCTGTCGACAAAGGACAGTAAAAACACTAGACCATCACAGATGTAGATTGTAAAACTAGCATAACATAATAAAATTTGTAACAATTCATAACAATACACAATAAAAATGGGCTATAGATCACCAATAGCCAAAGGTAGGACACCATACTAGGTACCATGGGGACTTACGATACTTCTGCTACCTACATGGTAACCCAGCAGGATTTACACCATCGCTCTGGCTACTGGTGATTGTCAGCAAGTTTAAGCCAAATCAGTTAAAAACAACAAGAATTCTACGATTAAAAACATGGAAAATGAAAAATACTTTGAATGAAATAGGACTTATGTACCCTCTCAGGGGGACAATTATTTTACGCTACTTCAACCCCCTTTGAAGGTACAGCCACTAACAATCACAGTTATATAATCATTTTACCAAATTAAAAGCACATACTTTTTACAATACATATCAAAATTTATCAATCAATTCTATTTCTTTTAAAAAAGCAATAATTAAATGAGAACTTACCTTAAAAAGATCCTTCATAGATGAAACCTGGAAATAATTTTCCCTTGTGATGGAAAAATCCACACAGTCAAGCAGGACATGCTTGACTGTGATTCTTTCATCACAAGGGATACAGAATGGAGGATCCTCACCTTTTAACAAATATTCATGAGTATAACGAGAATGGCCAATACGACATCGTCTTAATACGACTTCTTCAAATCTGGACTGACAGCCCAAGTAGGTATAACCAATATCTGCTTTAATTGCATGTAATTTATTTATACCCACTTGAGTGTCCCACTTCTTCTGCATTAGGTCTTTGATATAGGATCTAATAACAGGTTTATAATCACTGTATGGTAGTAGAAGTGGTGTCACAGATTTGTTGAGAGCTGCCTTTGCTGCAGCATCAGCCATAGTGTTACCCGTGATTCCAACATGACTGGGCAACCAGCAAAAGACGATGTCGTATTGGCCAGTAGCAAGGTCATTATACAATTCTAAAATATCTAAAATGAATGGATGATGCGAAGAGCTAGATTTGATTGCCTGTAGACACGATAATGAATCTGAAAAGATGATGAACCGTTTACAACTGTACTGTTTTTGGATATATTCCAAAGCAGTTAATATTGCTTTGGCTTCAGCAGTGAAAATGGAGCTATGGTCTGGTAAGCGAGATGAGACGGTTTTGGATCCAATGACAGCAGCACTGGAGACTGTGCTGCCGTCCTTGGATCCATCTGTAAAAATAGAACGGTGGGATTCGTATTTAGCTCTAACTTGTAAATATTCTTGCTGATATACTAATTGATTTGTGTCTTGTTTTTTAAATTGTGTGAGTGTCAAGTCCACCTCCGGTCTGATAAGTTGCCAAGGAGGGGAAGACAGAAGCCTGAAAGGAGAAATATTATCTAAATCAAGATGTGCAGCTGTAATGTGGGGTTTAATCCGAATGCCTAGTGGTGGGACCAGCTTAGGCTTACTATGAAAAAGGTCTTCGTAATGGGGTTGAAATACACAGTTAAATGCAGGGTTTAACGGGTTAGAACGTAATTTTGCAATATATTGAAGCGATAATTTGATACGCCGCTGCTTTAACGATGGTTCATCAGCTTCTACATATAAGCTTTCCACAGGAGACGTTCGAAAGGCGCCAAGACAAAGTCTTAGTCCCTGATGGTGAATGGAATCTAATTTTTGTAAATTGCTCTTACAGGCTCCACCATAAACGATGGAGCCATAATCTAATTTAGAGCGGATCAGAGACCTATACAAGTGGAGGAGGGTAGTCTGATCACCTCCCCATTTTGTATTGGCAACAACTTTCAACAAATCTAGAGCCTTCAGGCATTTAGTTTTAAGATTATTAATATGCGACTTAAAAGTAAGATGGTGATCGAAAATAAGACCCAGGAATTTGACCTCTTCTACAACCTTGATAGGAGCGCCATGTAAAAATAGCTCTGGATCCTTGTGGTGCTTGTATTTCCTACAAAAATGGATACAATTGGTCTTAACTTTGGAAAATTCAAATCCATTTTCAAGACACCATTTTTCGATTTTGTTGAGACATAGCTGTAACTGTCTCTCGATGGTACGCATATTTTTTCCACGACATGACATATTAAAATCGTCCACAAAAAGTGAACCATCAATGGAATCATTTAAAACCTTTGTCAGACTATCAATCTTTACACTAAACAGAGTTACAGACAAAATACTGCCTTGTGGGACACCCTGATCCTGATTATAATGGTCAGACAGGGTGGAACCCACACGAACCTGAAATTGTCGGTCTGTTAAAAATTGGGATATAAATTGAGGCAAACGGACTCTTAACCCCAAATTATGTAGATCTTTTAAGATACCATGCTTCCAAGTGGTATCATACGCTTTTTCTAAATCAAAAAAGATAGATACAGCATGTTGTTTATTTATTATTGCATTTTTTACAAATGACTCTAGGCGAACCAAATGGTCTATGGTACTTCTGTTTTTCCGAAAACCACATTGTATATTAGTAATAAGATTATTGGATTCCAGGTACCAAACAAGGCGATTGTTTATCATGCGTTCCATTGTTTTGCAAACGCAGCTTGTCAATGATATTGGTCGGTAATTTGATGGGTTAGTATGATCTCGACCGGGCTTGGGTATCGGGACAACAATAGCATCACGCCACGAAGGAGGGAACTTCCCTGAGGTCCAAATGACATCAAAAATATTCAAAAGTGTTTCTAAGGATGATTCTGGTAAGTGCTTCAGGAGTTGATAATGTATGTTATCAGCTCCTGTAGCAGTATCGTGAGCTTGTCCGAGGGCAGTGTGGAGTTCATGAATAGAGAAGAGTTCATTATAATCTTCCCCATTATCGGAAGTAAAATTAATAGGTTTCTTTTCTTGCTGTTTTTGATATTTTTGGAATTGAGGTACATAGTTAGAGGAGGAAGAGTGTTTTGACAAAGTTTCACCAAGCTTGTTAGCAATATCTGATTTATGAGTAAGTAGTTGGTCCCCAATTTTAAGATGGTGAATACTAGGTTTAGTGCCCTTACCTTTGATCCTTTGGATCATGTTCCATACTTTGGACATGGGTGTTCGAGAATTTATTTTTGACACATAGTTTCGCCAAGATTGACGTTTACTTTGTTTGAATGTCCGCCTTGCTTTAGCGTTTAAAATTTTAAATGTATTTAGATTATGGACCATAGGATGGCGGCGGAAATAATGCTCTGCTTTTTTCCTCGCCTTCCTAGCTCGCTTGCAGTCATCGGTAAACCATGGTTTACGTATGTGTGGAATCCCAGAGGACTTTGGAACACATTCCTCAGCTATTTTGTTGAGTTCATCAGAAAAGCATTGTATTGGATCAGGTGTTAGTTTGCCTGTACAGAGAATGTCATATAGAGTCCAGTTGGCTTTTGTAAAGTTCCATCGAGATGATGGAGGAACATCAGATGGGGTAATAGGGTTTAATATGGTTGGAAAGTGGTCACTTCCACAGAGATCATCGTGGACTGACCACTCAAATTCATTTAGCAGGTTGGAATCTGTGACAGACAAATCAAGAGAAGAGTATGTGCCTGTACCAGGGTGTAAATATGTTTTAGAATTATCATTAAAAAGGCATAGAGTATTGTTAGAAATAAAATCTTCTAGGAGCTTGCCTTTACTGCTTGTGTGATCACTACCCCAAAGTGGATTATGTCCGTTCATATCGCCCATTATGATACAGGGCTTAGGAAGCTGGTCATAGAGAGCCTGAAGATCGGTGAGCTGAAGAGATGCAGATGGAGGAATGTAAAGAGAACACAGAGTGAAAACAATGTGCATGGTGATACGAACAGCGATAGCTTGTAGAGGGGTATTCAGACGAACAGGGCTATGAATGACACCCTGCCGTACCAATACTGAAGAACCTCCAGTAGCCTTAGCCCCTGGAGGTGAAAAACAATGATAAGAATCGTATTGTCGAATGGTGAGCTGATCAGTATTTTTGAAGTACGTTTCCTGTAGGCAAAATGCTAATGGCATAAAATCTTGAGTCAATAGCTGCAAATCATTAAAATTGTTCCTTAGTCCTCTGCAATTCCACTGTATGATAGGATAAGAACTCGTCATGGTGGTTCTATGGGTGATCTTGTCTTGGAGGGAGGTCTACTCCCATGGCCTGTCTGCGATGGAGTGACCTCCATCGCCAAAGGTTCAATTTGGTTGTGAACCTTAACAGATGTGGACTGACAGGAAGGCACCTCCAAGTGGTGGAGTGCCCTCGCCGTTTTCTTTAGTTTCTTTTTTTCAGTTTTTGTTAGATGTAAGTCTCTTTGCAATGATTCTGGTTCCAATATTTCATGAACAGGATGTGATGATTGTAGCACCTCTGTCTGTGAGGCTGATGTTGCTGTAATAGTATCATCAGAAGATGTTTGAGATGTGACATCTACAGTTTTCTGCTGATCACCCACCCAAGAGATGTTTGTCTGGCATCCGATAGATGTTGTAGCAACCTTAACAATAGGATTGGAAGTTACAGCTGCCGAATAGGATTTTGTGGGAATACTTGGTGATTGAGCTTGAACTAAGATTTTGGCATCACGAAAAGAGACATTATTTGTGTGTTTTACTTTCAGTATTTTTGATTGGAGAATAAATTTTGGACAAAGTTTGGATGAGGCCAAGTGGTCCCCATCACAGTTTGCACATTTAATGGTGTCTGTGCACTGAGTACCCTCATGGGAGCCACTGCAGCGGACACAGACTGGGTTGCGGGTGCAGGTCTGGGCACCGTGCCCAAAATTTTGACATTTGTAACATCGGAGTGGGTTTGGGACATAAACCTCCACTCCGATATTAAAATATCCAGCTTTAATTGAATCAGGAATTCTCGAAAGTGAAAATGTGAAGAGATAAGTGTTAGTTTTAATGATGTTGTTATCCTGTTTTCTCGTGAATCGTTTGACGGCTGTAACTCCTTGTTTGGACAGTTCTACAACAATTTCATCTTCACTCATGTCAGACAGACATCGGGCTCTGTCTCGTACGATGCCTCGACATGAGTTCAGTGTTCGATGTGCTGAGACAGCAACCTCTACATTTGCAAATTGGCTGAGTGATAACAAGTTGAGAGATTGCTGTCTCCGTACGCACTCCACAAGTATGGAGCCATTACGGAGGCGGGTGACATTTTTAACCTCACCACAACAGCCATTGATAGCCTTCGAAATGACAAATGGATTTAATTTCATGGGTTCATGATTTGATGCCTCGATCACAATGAATCGAGCCCAGGAATCCAATTGGCGATCAATTTCATCATCAGATGAGCTAGCATCTAAATGTTTTCTTTTAGAACCAGAGTGTTTTGTCGACATAGTGAGATAAAGTGGTTCTGTACCCCTGCTCCCCACCCACCATCGAGTGTCAACAAGGACGGCGTCTGAATGCATTGGATATCCAAAATGCAAAACACCAGGGCTACAGGGGTGTTATACTCCAGCAAATATGACATGAATAGCAATATTTGTCTACTAAATTTATTGCTAAGCTGGTTCTGCCTATAACAATAAACTAGAGACATACAGAATTCAGCGGTCAACATTACCAGATTGGCCCATGAGCCACCGCCTTCTGGCGTAAGACTCTAGGCAATTGATACAATCCAAAATTGTTAGTTCATACAAGTTATGCATGGCCAAGACCAAAATATACAATAACTACAACACAGTTGTGCATAGACAATATTACGCACAGGGCCTGGCATGACCAGCCGATTGATAAGACCGGGCCCATCTTACCACCCGTCTAGGCGAAGTAAGGGTCGAAGTAGTGTGTTGGGCAAAGGAACACAGTTCCAGGAACCAGTGCCCTCAACTACCAGACTCCCGTCCTCCGCCGACACGGGGCGCAACCCACGGCAAACAGGTTGCCCATTTTAGTCGCCTCATACGACCAGCAATGGGAGGCTGTGGAAATATTCTGCCCCGGTTCCACACGGGGGAAGAGCTATTAGCGCTACCCAGCACTCCTATCGTGACGAGAAGTACATTAATAATACATAAATGTATACAACATAAAAAGCTGTCAACGATGGACAGTAAAATTACTAGAATATCACAGATTAATATTTAAAACTAGCATACAACTATAAAAGATATCACTATATATAACGGTACAATATAAAAAAGGGCTATAGATCGCCAGCAGCTGAAGGTAGATCACCATGCTAGGGTCCATGGGGACTTACAGTACTTTTGCTACCTGCATGGACCCCAGCCGGATTTACATCATCCCTTCCGCTGTTGGCGATTAATGACAAATCTAGCCAGAATAAATGTACATATATACTACGTCTAAAAACGAGCAGAAATAAACATACTTTGAAAGACGTGGTCTTACATACCCTCTCAGGGGGACAATAATTTTACACTACTTTAACCCCCTTCGAGGATATAGCCACTAACAATCCCAGTTACTGAATAATTCTACCAATTATAAAAGTTATTTATTTAATTACAAACTATAACAATCAAAATTTATGCAGTAATTCGATTTCCTTTAAAAAACCAATAATTAAATGACTACTTACCTGATAAAAAAGATCCTTGATACCTGATACCTTGAAATATTTATCCCTTGTGATGGAAAAATCAATGCAGTCAAGCAGGACATGCTTGACCGTGATTCTTTCATCACAAGGGACGCAGAATGGAGGATCTTCACCTTTTAAAATATATTCATGAGTATAACGTGAATGGCCAATACGACATCGTCTTAAAATGACCTCTTCAAATCTGGACTGACAACCCAAGTAGGTATAACCGATATTCGCTTTATTGCATGTAATTTATTTATACCCACTTGGGTGTCCCACTTCTTCTGCATTAGATCTCTGATGTAAGATCTAATGACAGGTTTATAATCACTGTATGGTAAAAGAAGTGGTGTCACAGATTTGTTGAGTGCTGCTTTTGCGGCAGCATCAGCCATTGTATTACCAACAATCCCAACATGGCTTGGTAACCAACAAAAAACGATGTCATATTGGCCAGTCGCAAGATCATTAAATAACTCAAGAATTTCAATTAAAAATGGATGTTTAGATGACATATTTTTAATAGCCTGAAGGCACGAAAGTGAATCTGAAAATATAATGAAGTCTTTATATTTTGATTTCTTCTTGATATATTGTAGTGCTGTTAAAATTGCGTGCGCTTCTGCAGTGAATATGGAACTATTATCGGGTAAACGTGAAGATACTGTTCTGGATCCAATGACAGTGGCACTAGCAACTGCGCCACCATCCTTGGATCCATCTGTAAATATAGATTTATATGTGTCATAAGTGTTTCGTAATTGATTGTATTCTTGTTTATAAATAAGTGGATTTGTATCAGATTTCTTAAGTTTTGTTAATGTGAGGTCTACAGTTGGTCTTACCATCTGCCAAGGAGGCGATGAAAAAAGTTTTGTCGGAGCTATATCCTGAAAGTTAATGTTCGCAGCAGAAATGACTGATTTAATTCTTATTCCTAGGGGTGGAACAAGAGATGTTTTCTTATTGTAAATATCTTCGTACAAAGGATTAAATACGCAATTAAAGGCTGGATTTGACTGATTGGAATATAATTTAGTGATGTATTGTAAAGATAGTTTCAGACGGCGTTGTTTAAGAGAAGGCTCATCCGCCTCTACAGACAGACTCGGAATAGGAGAAGTGCGAAAGGCTCCAAGGCAAAGCCTCAGTCCCTGGTGATGGATAGTATCAAGTTTTTTTAAATTACTTTTACAGGCTCCACCGTAGACGATGGAGCCATAATCAAGTTTGGAACGGATCAGTGACCTGTATAAGTGTAGGAGGGTAGTCTGATCCCCTCCCCACTTGGAATTAGAAACAACTTTCAACAAATCGAGTGCTTTCAGGCATTTAGCTTTAAGAGATTTAATGTGTGGTAAGAAAGTTAAATGGCTATCAAAGATGAGTCCCAAGAATTTGGCCTCTTTAACAACTTTGATAGGGGTGCCATTCAAAAATAATTCAGGGTCTTTATGCGGCTTATATTTTCTGCAGAAGTGTATACAGTTAGTTTTAGACATAGAAAATTTAAACCCGTTTTCGAGAGACCATTTATGAATTTTATTGAGACAGATTTGTAACTGCCTCTCTATGGTATGCATATTTTTACCACAACAAGATGCATTAAAATCATCCACGAACAGTGATCCATCCACTGAATTACTTAAAACCTTGGACAGACTATTAATTTTAATACTAAACAAGGTGACAGACAATATACTGCCTTGTGGGACACCCTGATCCTGATTATAATGGTCAGACAGGGTGGAACCCACTCGGACTTGAAATTGTCTGTCTGTTAAAAATTGTGATATAAAATGAGGCAAACGGCCTCTCAAACCAAAATCATGTAAATCCTTTAAAATGCCATGCTTCCAAGTAGTATCGTAGGCTTTCTCAAGATCAAAGAAAATTGATACTACGTGTTGTTTGTTTACAATAGCATTTTTCACAAAGGATTCTAATCGTACTAAATGGTCGATAGTACTTCTATTTTTTTGGAAACCACATTGGATATTTGTA
Source organism: Haliotis rufescens (assembly GCF_023055435.1). Taxonomy (NCBI): domain Eukaryota; kingdom Metazoa; phylum Mollusca; class Gastropoda; order Lepetellida; family Haliotidae; genus Haliotis; species Haliotis rufescens. Next base: position 4,560,604 of record NW_025964068.1, read on the forward strand.
ATTAGATTATTGGTTTCCAGATACCAAATTAATCTATTATTAACCATTCGTTCCATGGTTTTACATACGCAGCTTGTTAAGGATATAGGTCGATAGTTAGAGGGATCTGTATGATCCCGGCCAGGCTTCGGTATTGGGACTACAATGGCATTATGCCATGAAGTAGGAAAATTCCCTGATGTCCATATTTGATCAAATATGTCTAAAAGTGTCTCCAGACAAGAATCTGGTAAATGTTTTAAAAGCTGGTAATGAATGTTATCAGCTCCCGTTGCTGTGTCATGAGCTTGCCCAAGGGCGGTATGTAGCTCATGTAATGAGAAGACTTCATTATAGTCTTCACCATTATCAGAAGTGAAATTAACTTTGATCTTCTCCTGTTGTTTCTTAAATTTTTGAAACTCCGGGACATAATTAGAAGTTGAAGAATGTTTCGCTAACGTTTCTCCAAGTTTATTGGCAATATCTGTTTTATCCGTTAAGAACGTGTCACCTTCCTTAAGATGGTGAACAGACGATCTTGAACCTTTGCCTTTTATTTTCTGCACCATATTCCACACCTTGGATATGGGCGTGCGGGAATTTATTTTGGAGACATAGTTCCTCCAAGACATACGCTTATTTTGTTTAAAAGCACGTCTTGCTTTGGCATTTGTAATTTTAACCTTATTCAAATTATGGACTGTAGGATGTCGGCGAAAATATTTTTCTGCTTTCTTCCTACACTTTCTGGCCTGTTTGCAGTCATTTGTGAACCATGGTTTACGAATATGGGAATTCGCAGAGGACTTAGGAATGGTTTGGTCAGCAATGTCATTCAGTAAATCCGAAAACAACTGTATCGGATCTGGAATTTTCTGGAAAATGTGATGTTTTATTGTGTCAGTACACAGTACCTCATATAAGGACCAATTAGCCTTGGTAAAGTTCCATCTGCATGATGGTGGCTCATCAGTAGGATTAACAGTTTTAAGTACTGTGGGAAAATGATCACTCCCGCACAGGTCATCATGGATTGACCATGCAAATTCGTTATACAAGTTTGAGTCTGTGAGTGACAGATCGAGGGCAGAATAAGTTCCAGTGGCTGGATGTAAATATGTTGCAGAATCATCATTAAAAATACACAGGTTGTTGTCAGAAATAAATTCCTCAATGATTTTTCCTTTAGAACTGGTATTTGCACTTCCCCAAAGCGGGTTGTGTCCGTTCAGATCACCCATGATGATGCAGGGCTTTGGGAGCTGGTCATACAGATTTTGAAGATCAGACTGTTGAAGATCAGAAGAAGGAGGGATATACAAAGAGCACAGCGTAAAAGCAATGTGCAGAGTCAGACGAACAGCAACAGTTTGAAGATTGGTATTTAGGGGGACAGGACTATGTATTATCCCCTGTCGCACCAAGATAGAAGAGCCTCCCGTTGCTTTATCTCCTGGAGGAGAAAATGAATGATAGTCATTGTACTGTCGTAAGGTGAACTGATCTGTAGTTTTCAGGTATGTTTCCTGAAGACACAATGCTGACGGTTGAAAATCCTGTATTAATAATTGTATCTCATTAAAATTATGCCTAAGTCCTCTGCAATTCCACTGTATTATGTTGGACAATTGAGTCATGGTGGCTCAATTGGAGATCGCTCGCGTGAATGTGAGGAGGAACTACTCCTCCGCCTGTCCGGTGAGGACAGAGTAACCTCCATATCCAGAGGCCCAAATGAGTTCTGTAAAGGAACGTCTGAAGGTGAAGGGACGATCGGTGCTTGTTTTCTATGCAATTTCTTTTTCCCTTTTTTTGACTGATTAACAGGTTCTTTCATAGACGTTTGAGAATGTTTCTCAGGCTGAATCTCAGTTTGAGATCCTGAACTAGAGTGAGTGGCAGTAATATGTTCAGTGAGTTGAATAGTAGCAACAGGTTTTTCTGACTTGACCCATGTCAAGTCAGTCTGGCACGAAATAGAGGATGTTGCTACAGAGCGAGAGACTGCAGCAGAGTAGGAAATGGTAGATGGAGTCGTGGTCTGATCTTTAAATAGTTTTTTGGCATCCAGGTAGGATATGTTTCTTTCACATTTGAGTTTCATTATTTTAGATTCCATTTGCCACACAGGGCAAGATTTTGACGAAGCAACATGTGGGCCAGAACAGTTTGCACACTTCAAATCATGATCGCAGTCAGAGCTCTCATGGCTGTCACCACAGCGATGACATACCACAGAGTTGCGACAGGATTTGGAACCGTGACCGAAATGTTGGCACTTGTAGCATCGGAGCGGATTGGGGACATACACATCCACTCCGATGTTCATATAACCTGCTTTAATTGCCTGTGGAAGGGATGTACGGGCAAACGTTATGAGATAAGTATTAGTGTTTGTGATGACACCGTCTTTCTTCATTGTGAAACGTTTAACTTCAGTAACGGCTTGGTCTCCCAACTCTGAAACGATTTCTTCTTCAGACATGTCGGACAGACAACGAGCTCTGTCACGAACAATGCCTCGACAAGAATTTAATGTTCTGTGCACAGACACAGCAACCTCAATATTGGCAAAGGTAGAGATAGATAAAAGATTGAGAGATTGCTGTCTCCGTGCACACTCCACCAGAAGCGAACCACTACGGAGACGGGTGACGTTCTTGACCTCACCGCAAATCCCAGACACAGCCTTAGATATGGCAAAAGGATTCAATTTGATGGGTAGTTTGTCAGCAGCCTCAATTACCAGGAATCGAGCCCAGGAATCAATATTTTGAGAAACATTTCCAGTTGTAAATTCAATTTCCTCTAGACGTCTCTTTTTTTCATTTCGAGAAGAACCAGATTGTTGTTGAGCCATGATGAAAAGAATATAATTCAGCACCCCTGTTCCCCACCCGCCATCGAGTGTCAACAAGGACAGTGTTATATTGCACCGGATATCCAGGATGCAAACACCAGGGATACAGGGATGTTATACTCCAGCAAATATGACTTGAATAGCTATATTTATCTACCAGATGTAGTGCCAGGCAGGTTCAGTCCATGACAAGAAACTGGAGACATACAGAATACAGAGGTCAACATCACCAGATTGGCCCATGAGCCACCGCCTTCTGGCGTAAGACTCTAGGCAATTTATTACATCCAAAATTGAGTAATCACACAAGTTATGCACGGCCAAGACCAAAATATACAGTAAAATACAACACAGGTGTGCATATACAATATTACGCACAGGGCCTGGCATGACCAGCCGATTGATAAGACCGGGCCCATCTTACCACCCGTCTAGGCGAAGTAAGGGTCGAAGTAGTGTGTTGGGCAAAGGAACACAGTTCCAGGAACCAGTGCCCTCAACTACCAGACTCCCGTCCTCCGCCGACACAGGGACGCAACCCACGGCAAACAGGCTGCCCACTTTGGTCGCCTCTTACGACCAGCAATGGGGTGCTGTGGAAATATTCTACCCCGGTTCCACACGGGGGAAGAGCTATTAGCGCTACCCAGCACTCACCACGAGGAGGTTGCTCTTCACGAGTGCCTACACAACAACCCAAGTAGGTGTATCCAATAGTTGGTTTAATTTCATGCAATTTATTTACACCTGCTTGGGTGTCCCACTTCTTTTGCATAAGGTCCCTGATGTAACATCTAATAACAGGCTTATAGTCACTGTATGGAAAAAGAAGTGGTGTCACAGATTTGTTGAGTGCTGCTTTTGCAGCAGCATCAGCCATTGTATTACCAACAATTCCAACATGGCTTGGCAACCAACAAAAGACGATGTCGTATTGGGCAGTGGCGAGAACATTATTCAATTCTAAAATATCAAGAATGAGTGGATCTGAAGAACAATTATGTATGGCCTGAAGGCATGACAAGGAATCAGAAAAAATGATGAACTGTTGAGATGATTGGTTTTGAATGTATTCCAATGCTATAGTGAGTGAGTTAATGCTTTACGTCACATCAGCAGTATTTCAGCCATATCGTGACGAAAAATGTTAATACATACAGTTTGAACTTAATTAAAACCTGTCATCGATGGACAGTAAAATTACTAGAATATCACAGTTTATTATTTAAAACTAGCATACAACTATAAAAAAGATAACACTATAAATTACGGTACAATATAATGAGTGAGTGAGGTAAGATTTAACGTCACATCGGCAGTATTTCAGCCATATCGTGACGAGAAGTACATTAATAATACACATAATTATACGAAATAAAAACCTGTCGACGAAGGACAGTAGAATAACTAGAATATCACAGACTTGATTTAAAACTAGTTGTGAATAATAAAAACAGTAAGCAGTAATGAACATCACAATATAAAAATGGGCTAGAAATCGTCAGCCACTGAAAGGAGATCACCATACTGGGGACCATGGGGACTTACAGTACCTTAGCTTCCTGCACGGACCCCGGCAGGATTTATATCATCCCTTCAGTCACTGACGACAGTGTATGAGTTAAGCCTTAGATTAAAATAACGAATATACTACGTTTAAAAGCCTGGTATGCAGAAAAATACCTGGAATGAAATGGGACTTACATACCCTCTTAGGGGGACAATAATTTTACGCTACTTCAACCCCCCTCGAGGGTATAGCCACTAACAATCTAAGTTATTAAATTGCACTACCAATTTTAAAAACAATACAGTTAGCACATCAAAATTTATGAAAAAGCTCTATTTCTTTTAAAAAACATAACAGTAAACGAGAATTAACATCATTAAAAAGGTCCTTAATTGTTTTAACATTGAAATATTTATCCCTTGTGATGGAAAAATCAATACAATCAAGCAGGACATGCTTGACTGTGATTCTTTCATCACAAGGGATGCAAAACGGAGGATCCTCACCTTTTAAAAGATACTCATGTGTATATCTTGAATGGCCAATACGACATCGTCGCATAATGACCTCTTCAAACCTGGACTGACAACCCAAGTAGGTGTAACCGATATTTGGTTTAATTTCATGTAATTTATTGATACCTACTTGGGCGTCCCACTTCTGTTGCATAAGATCTCTGATGTAAGATCGAATCATGGGTTTAAAATCAGTGTATGGGATCAGAAGTGGTGTCACAGATTTGTTGAGGGCTGCTTTTGCAGCAGCATCGGCCATTGTGTTACCAATGATACCAACATGGCTTGGTAACCAACAAAAGACGATGTCATATTGGCCAGTAGCAAGATCATTAAATAATTCGAGAATTTGGATTAAAAGTGGATGTTTTGATGACATATTTTTAATCGCCTGAAGGCATGAAAGAGAATCTGAAAACAGTATGAATTGTTTATGTTTAGCTTGATTACTGATATATTTAAGTGCTGTAAAAATGGCGTTTGCTTCTGCAGTGAATATGGAACTGTTATCAGGTAAACGTGAAGATATTGTTCTGGATCCAATGACAGTGGCACTAGCAACTGCGCCACCATCCTTGGATCCATCTGTAAATATAGATTTATAAGTGTCATAATTGTTTCTAATTTGGTGGTATTCTTGTTGGTAAATTAATTGGTTAGTAGCTGATTTCTTTAATTTTGTTAATGTAAGGTCAACCTCTGGCCGTACCATTTGCCAAGGAGGTGTTGAAAACTGTTGAGTAGGAGCTATATCTTGCAGTTTAATATTGGAAGCAAACAAGGCAGACTGGATTCTGATTCCGAGTGGTGGAACAAGAGATGACTTTTTATTGTAAATATCTTGGTAAAGAGGATTGAAGACGCAATTAAAAGCTGGATTGGACTGATTAGAATATAATTTAGTGACATATTGTAAAGATAATTTTAGACGGCGTTGTTTAAGAGAAGGTTCATCCGCTTCTACATATAGACTGTGAATTGGAGACGTCCTGAAGGCACCAAGGCAAAGCCTCAGGCCCTGATGATGTATCGTATCAAGTTTTTTAAAATTACTTTTACAGGCTCCACCATAGACGATGGAGCCATAATCAAGTTTTGAACGGATTAGTGACCTGTATAAGTGTAAGAGAGTTGTTTGATCCCCTCCCCACTTTGAATTAGAAACAACTTTCAATAAGTCGAGTGCCTTCAGGCATTTAGCTTTTAGGTATTTAATATGTGGAAGGAAAGTTAAGTGGTTATCAAAAATAAGTCCCAAGAACTTGGCCTCCTTAACAACTTTGATAGGAGTGCCATTCAGAAATAGTTCAGGGTCCTTATGTGGCTTATATTTTCTGCAGAAATGTATACAATTAGTTTTTAATTTGGAAAATTTAAACCCGTTTTCTAGACACCACTTGTTAATTTTATTAAGACATAATTGTAATTGCCTTTCTATTGTGTGCATATTTTTACCACGACAAGATAGATTAAAATCATCCACAAAAAGTGATCCATCAACTGAATCATTTAAAACTTTTGACAAACTGTTAATTTTTATACTGAATAAAGTGACAGACAAAATACTGCCTTGTGGGACACCCTGATCCTGATTATAATGATCAGACAGGGTTGTACCCACTCGGACTTGAAATTGCCTGTCTGTTAAAAACTGTGATATGAAATGAGGCAGACGGCCTCTTAATCCAAAATCATGAAGATCTTTTAAAATACCATGTTTCCATGTTGTATCGTAAGCTTTTTCTAAGTCGAAAAAGATCGATACAGCATGTTGTCTATTTACAATGGAATTTTTTATGAACGATTCTAAACGCACTAAGTGATCGATAGTACTTCTGTTTTTACGGAAACCGCATTGTATATTGGAAAGAAGATTATTTGTTTCCAAGTACCACACTAATCGATTATTTACCATGCGTTCCATCGTTTTACAAACACAGCTAGTTAAAGAGATAGGTCGGTAATTTGATGGATCAGAATGATCCCGCCCAGGTTTGGGAATGGGGATAACAATGGCTTTATGCCATGAAGGTGGAAACATCCCAGATGTCCAAATATCATCGAATATATTTAACATAGTTTCAAGGCATGATTCGGGCAAGTGTTTCAGCAGCTGATAATGAATATTATCAGCGCCTGCTGCTGTATCATGAGCTTGCCCTAAGGCAGTATATAGCTCATGTAGTGAAAATACCTCATTGTAATCTTCACCATTATCAGATGTAAAATTTACTTTTTTCTTTTCCTGTTGAAGCTGATATTTTTGAAATTCAGGAGCGTAATTAGATGAAGAAGAATGATGAGATAAAGTTTCACCAATGCTATTGGCAATGGCAGATTTATCAGTTAACATAGTATCGCCATCCTTCAGATGGTTAACTGTAGAATTTGATCCCTTGCCTTTGATCTTTTTAATCATGTTCCATACCTTGGACATAGGGGTACGAGAGTTAATTTTGGAGACATAAGTCCGCCAGGATTGACGTTTATTTTGCTTAAATAGACGTCTTGCCTTGGCATTTGAAATTTTTTCAATATTTAAATTATGGACAGTGGGATGTTTACGGAAGTACTTCTCCGCCTTCTTACGACATTTCCTAGCTTGTTTGCAAGTGTCATCAAACCACGGTTTACGAACACGTGGGTTGATCGAGGACTTAGGTATTGATTCATCAGCAATTTCATTCAGTAGATCTGAGAACAACTGAATCGGGTCAGTAACATTTTGAAAAGACGTAGGTAGTAATTTATCTTTGCATAAAGATTGAAATAAAAGCCAATCAGCCTTCACAAAATTCCATCGAGGTGAAGGTGGATCAACAGCGGGATTAATTGGTTTAAGCACCGTGGGGAAATGGTCACTCCCACATAGGTCATCATGGACGGACCATGAGAATTCATTCAACAAAACTGAATCCGTCAAAGACAGATCTAATGGTGAATACGTACCAGTTGCAGGGTGTAAGTAGGTGTCCGAGTCATCGTTAAAGATGCAGAGGTCATTATCAGAAACAAAATCCTCAATGATTTTACCCTTTTGATTAATGATAGAACCTCCCCATAGAGGATTATGACCATTTAGATCACCCATGATGAGACAGGGCTTTGGGAGCTGGTCGTACAGTTTTTGTAGATCATTACGCTGAAGATTTGAAGATGGAGGAATGTATAAGGAGCAAAGTGTGAAGGCAATATGCAGTGTAAGTCTAACTGCAACTGCTTGCAAATTCGTGTCAAGCGGAACAGGACTGTGAACAACGCCCCGCCGCACCAACAAGGAAGCACCTCCAGTAGCTTTATCTCCTGGAGGAGAAAAAGAATGATAGGAACTATACTGCCTTAATTCAAAGTTATCTGTATTTTTTAAGTACGTCTCTTGTAAACAAATTGCTGATGGAATATAATCTGTTGTTAATAACTGTAGTTCATTAAAGTTGTGCCTAAGCCCTCTGCAATTCCATTGAATTAGACTAGAATGATTCATGGTGGTTCTATAGGAGAACGCTCACGTGAATGTGAAGATGAGTCACCACTATTGTTGTGGTGTGAAGATGGGGTAACATCCATCTCAAGAGGCTCGAAAAAGTTATGAACATCTACAGATGTTTCAGTGACTGTTGGGATCTTTGTTGTAATCTTTTTACTTTGTTTTTTCTTTTGTTTTTTTGCCATGTCCGTTGAAGGTTTGTTTGGAGCTGACATTTCAGAAGATGGTATTTTCGGAGTTGGCGGTGATGGGGCCACAGCCTGAGTCACAACTGGAGATGTTGAAGATATAGCACCTGGACTGACAGAATGATTTGTCTGACTCTCGGATGTTGTAGTCAGAGGAACCGGATGCTCAGAAATTGTCCAAGTCAAGTCAGTCTGACATTCTATAGATCTACTGGTTGAATGGCGAGAGACCGTAACAGCAGCAGCAGCAGCAGCATACGATTGTTTTGATGAAGGTGTCCGGCTATCAAAGAGTTTTTTAGCATCAAGGTAAGAAACATTGTTTTGACATTTGATAGTCAAAATATCTTTTTCACGTTTCCAAAAAGGACAGGATTTGGATGACGCTACATGTTGACCCGTACAATTTATACATTTGAGGTCTGCTGTACAATCGAAACCGTCATGATTGCTACCACAACGGTGACAAACAGTAGGACGAGTGCATGATTTGGAGCCGTGTCCAAATTTTTGACATTTGTAACACCGGAGTGGATTGGGGACATACACCTCCACTCCGATGTTAAAATAGCCTGCCTTTATAGACTGGGGAATGGTTGAAAGTGAAAATGTGAACAAATATGTATTCGTTGGAACAATGTTCTCCCCATCCTTTCTATTGAAACGCTTCACCGACGTGACGCTTTGTCCTTTGAGTTCCTCAAGAATGTCTTCTTCAGACATTTCCGCCAGACAACGTGCTCTGTCGCGGATGATCCCCCGACTTGAATTTAAAGTTCGATGTTCAGAGACAGCAACTTGCATGTTTGCAAAGATTGTACATTGCAAAAGATTAATAGCCTGCTGTCTCCGTGCACACTCTACCAAAAGAGAGCCGCTCCTGAGACGTGAAACATTCTTTACCTCACCACAAATACCTTCAATGGCTTTAGATATGGCAAAAGGGTTTATTTTTAATGGTTGTTCATTTCGTGCTTCGACTACAAGAAACCGAGCCCAAGAATTTGATTTTGGTGAAGGAGAAACATCTTCATCAGCCGAGAAAATCTCAGCTTCTAGACGTCTTTTCTTGTCATAACGGTTCGAACCAGATTGATTGTGAGCCATGATGAAATTAATGTATTCAGCACCTCTGCTCCCCACCCACCATGGAGTGCTACAAAGAGCGATGTTGTCCTGCACCGGATCTCCAACATGCAAACATCAGGGATACAGAGGTGTTATACTCCAGTAAGAACAACATGAATAGCTGTATTTGTCTATCAAATAAAATGTCAGGCTGGTTCGGCCCATGGCAAGAAATTGAAGACATACAGAACTCAGAGGTCGAAAGTACCAGATTGGCCCATGAGCCACCGCCTTCTGGCGTAAGACTCTAGGCAAATTATTCAATCCAAAATTGATAATACACACAAGTTATGGACGGCCAAGGCCAAAATATACATTACAATACAACACAGATGTGCATTTACAATAATACGCACAGGGCCTGGCATGACCAGCCGATTGATAAGACCGGGCCCATCTTACCACCCGTCTAGGCGAAGTAAGGGTCGAAGTAGTGTGTTGGGCAAAGGAACACAGTTCCAGGAACCAGTGCCCTCAACTACCAGACTCCCGTCCTCCGCCGACACAGGGACGCAACCCACGGCAAACAGGTTGCCCATTTTAGTCGCCTCATACGACCAGCAATGGGAGGCTGTGGAAATATTCTACCCCGGTTCCACACGGGGGAAGAGCTATTAGCGCTACCCAGCACTCACCACGAGGAGGTTGCTCTTCACGAGTGCCGGTACAATATAAAAAAGGGCTATAGATCGCCAGCAGCTGAAGGTAGATCACCATGCTAGGGTCCATGGGGACTTACAATACTTTTGCTACCTGCATGGACCCCAGCCGGATTTACATCATCCCTTCCGCTGTTGGCGATTAATGACAAATCTAGCCAGAATAAATGAACATATATACTACGACTAAAAACGAGCAGAAATAAACATACGTTGAAAGACGTGGTCTTACATACCCTCTCAGGGGGACAATAATTTTACACTACTTTAACCCCCTTCGAGGATATAGCCACTAACAATCCCAGTTACTGAATAATTCTACCAATTATAAAAGTTATTTATTTAATTACAAACTATAACAATCAAAATTTATGCAGTAATTCGATTTCCTTTAAAAAACCAATAATTAAATGACTACTTACCTGATAAAAAAGATCCTTGATACATGATACCTTGAAATATTTATCCCTTGTGATGGAAAAATCAATGCAGTCAAGCAGGACATGCTTGACCGTGATTCTTTCATCACAAGGGACGCAGAATGGAGGATCCTCACCATTTAAAAGATACTCATGTGAATATCTTGAATGGCCAATACGACATCGTCGCATAATGACCTCTTCAAATCTGGACTGACAGCCCAAGTAGGTGTAACCGATATTTGGTTTAATTTCATGTAATTTATTGATACCTACCTGGGTGTCCCACTTCTGTTGCATAAGATCTCTGATGTAAGATCGAATCATGGGTTTAAAATCAGTGTATGGGATCAGAAGTGGTGTCACAGATTTGTTGAGTGCTGCTTTAGCAGCAGCATCGGCCATTGTGTTACCAATAATTCCAACGTGGCTAGGTAACCAACAAAAGATGATGTCGTACTGGCCAGTCGCAAGATTATTAATTAATTCGAGAATCTGGATTAAAAGTGGATGTTTGGGTGACATATTTTTAATCGCCTGAAGGCATGAAAGTGAATCAGAAAAAAATAATGAATTGTTTATGTTTAGATTGACGACTGACATATTTAAGTGCTGTAAAAATGGCGTTTGCTTCTGCTGTGAATATTGAACTGTTATCAGGTAAACGTGAAGATATTGTTCTGGATCCAATGACAGTGGCACTAGCAACTGCGCCACCATCCTTGGATCCATCTGTAAATATAGATTTATAAGTGTCGTAAGTGTTTCTTAATTGATGGTATTCTTGTTGGTAAATTAATTGGTTAGTAGCTGATTTCTTGAATTTTGTTAATGTAAGGTCAACCTCTGGCCGTACCATTTGCCAAGGAGGTGTTGAAAACAGTTGAGTAGGAGCTATATCTTGCAGTTTAATATTGGAAGCAAACAAGGCAGACTGGATTCTGATTCCGAGTGGTGGAACAAGAGATGACTTTTTATTGTAAATATCTTGGTAAAGAGGATTGAAGACGCAATTTAAAGCTGGATTGGACTGATTAGAATATAATTTAGTGACATATTGTAAAGATAATTTTAGACGGCGTTGTTTAAGAGAAGGTTCATCCGCTTCTACATATAGACTGTGAATTGGAGACGTCCTGAAGGCACCAAGGCAAAGCCTCAGGCCCTGATGATGTATAGTATCAAGTTTTTTTAAATTACTTTTACAGGCTCCACCATAGACGATGGAGCCATAATCAAGTTTTGAACGGATGAGTGACCTGTATAAGTGTAAGAGGGTTGTTTGATCCCCTCCCCACTTTGAATTAGAAACAACTTTCAATAGATCGAGTGCCTTCAGGCATTTAGCTTTTAGGTATTTAATATGCGGGAGGAAAGTTAAGTGATGATCAAAAATAAGTCCCAAGAACTTGGCTTCCTGAACAACTTTGATAGGAGCGCCATTCAGAAACAGTTCAGGGTCCTTATGTGGCTTATATTTTCTGCAGAAATGTATACAATTAGTTTTTGATTTGGAAAATGTAAACCCGTTTTCTAAACACCACTTGTGAATGTTATTAAGACATAATTGTAATTGCCTTTCTATTGTGTGCATATTTTTACCACGACAAGACAGATTAAAATCATCCACGAAAAGTGATCCATCAACTGAATCATTTAAAACTTTGGACAAACTGTTAATTTTTATACTGAATAAAGTGACAGACAAAATACTGCCTTGTGGGACACCCTGATCCTGATTATAATGATCAGACAGGGTTGTACCCACTCGGACTTGAAATTGCCTGTCTGTTACACTGCAAACACGAAAACGTCGTTTTTTTCCGTATATGGTCATTGGACGGAAAAACGACGTTATTTGGACGTTTTCAAACCATCGTTTTTCCGTCCAAATAACGTCGTTATTTGACATCGGAATTTACTGGGAGAGAACGATAGCGTTAAGCTCCTCCCTTTCTTGATTGACATTGTCAATCAAGCAACAGCGTCTACCGGTATTTCTACTTCTCAGATTTCATTGGTCAGTCCCCGCGTGTTAGATTACAGGCCCGCGTTTGACGCTGCACCCGAAGCGCTTAGCGGAAGTACTGAAATCAATCGTTCTGAGCATGCAGATTACTTAATGCCTTGACCAAATTTTCCGTTCTGTGCATGCGCGATTTCGCGGATTGTTTCCTAGATTTAATGTCACCACTATTTGACAATGGTTCATAAACACAGTCACGTGAAGGTTCGGAATCGTAACGAGTAACTCCATTTAAATTGAAGAGGATCCCCAGTGATATGGGAGATTCCAAGATGAAACTATTATATGGCTATCTAGGCTATCAAACCGATCTAAACGGGACCTGATAGCTTATTGTATGCTATATAGTCATATGGAAGTGGACAAGAACTATACATTGTATTCCGGCCGATTGTTCTTGCATTTACTTATAAGTCAGGAAAATGGACTTAAAAGGGGAGTTGTTGAATGTAATTATTTTAATTATTAAATGTTGCCTATACACTAATCTGGACGAACTTCTCATTGTTCTGTTTATGTCATCCTATATACTATTAGTATGTTACCGTTCTAAAGTCAACCTCTCACATAACATTATATTGTTCATAGTATCAAAGTTTAATCAACAATATCAAGAGCAGCGATTTAAACCACTGAAACACCCAAACACAAGGCTGTTATCAAGCGCTAGTGCAGACGTGATGCATCGTAAAAAACTGTATCGTGATGTCTTCAGAAATACAATTATACTACGAGATAGTACGGCTAACGCTGACTCACCGGTGGAACAAAGACAATATCGCTAATACAGATATAACGTATTTGAATGTTAATACTAAAGACAAACAATCATTATTTTTGCAGAGACGATATAACACGTATACACGTTTATTGTTAACTTTCAACAGTTTTGCTCTTCATTTTAATAACTTTGTTTTCACATATATATGTAGCAATACCCGACAAGCATGTCATACATAATTATGGGGCAGTTTTCAATCTTGTACTGACTTACTCTGGTGTTAATGAGCGAAGTTTATGGCTTGTGTGTAAAACCCCGTTTTTCTGGTAATCCTATTATTACTTAGTTTATTTCTATCTAATGACACCCTGTACTCTGGATCATGGCTCCGTGACTATCCATAACAATTAAGATGAACATTCAGTTCAAGTAAATGAATGAGTTTGTTTTGACGCTACAGTCAGTCAAAAAACCAATGCTGTGAGGTTTGATAACACACTTCTACCAGGTCGAACATCGTGGATACTCATTTTCTGCCTAAAGAGAATCATAGTTCATATGTTAATCCATCTGCGAATACCCTCCCACTCAAGATGACCTTACTTGTTGCTAAATCTATCATCCCCCTAATCTCACCCCCACGCCCCCCCCCCCCCCCCCCCCCACGCACGCACGCACGCACACGCACACACACACACACACACACACACACACACACACACACACACACACACACACACACACACACACACACACACACACACACACAACAACTGACCTAAATAACCTGGACAGGAAATACTGCTGATAGCCTCTGGTCAACTCAGCCGCGCCACCGCAGAATGTTCGTCCAACTCTGCAGGGGGCATTCTCAGGGGCTTCAAACGCGCTGAAATGTTTTCGCCTTGCATCCAAGATGGTGGACAAGTGAAATCGTATGAAATTTGGCTATTTTTGGTCGCTGTCTCTTTTTTGATTACCCAATAAAGTCAATTCATAGTTACACGGTTGTGAAGAAGCTTACAACTTTATAAGACTTATTCATCTCATTCCAAAAAAGCTACTCGCGCTCACATAAAGTTGTAGTTATTATGTCACTGTTTTATTTCTTTAAAAATATATTACATGTCCAACAATAACAATTAAGATGAACATTCAATTTCCGATATAAGTAAATGAATAAGTGTGTTTAACGCCACAATCAGTCAAAGAACAACGTTGTCCGGTCTGATGGTACACAATCTACCAGGTAGCACATTGTGTACACCCTATCCCCATTGAAGTCTCCACTATGGGTATTCCTGGGGACGAAAAGGCCCCATGTACCTAGGAATTTCATCAATACATTCATGCGCGGCATTCTCTGCCTAAAGAAGATCATATAGTTAACATGCTAATCCAACTCGAACTACCATCCCGCTCAAGATGAATGTTTTATGTAACATCCAACAGGCCAACATTTACGCACGCACGCACGCACGCACGCACGCACGCACGCGCACACACATATTTGGATTTACCAATCCCTGAATTGAGAAGACGTGCGTTACGAAGCTCCCCCAAGTCATCATCAATATCAGTATGTGTCTGTGATATCATTACCCATCCAAAGCCGAATATACATTTATTGTGTTTTCTTGACAACAAATGTTATAATTGGGATAACACTTTCTGAGTAAAGTACAGATTCTCGTACGTTCTTGGGTTGAGTTCCGTCCGGGATTTGAACCCACACTGTGAGTGAGGCACCCAATCGCCAAAACACAAAGTTGGCGATCTAACCCAGCCACCGAACCAAAAATGTTAGTCCAGATGACGTATACTTTGTGTACTCCTCTGACAAGAGAAAAATGGCACGGCTTAAATGACCGAAAGCTTTGAACCAACAATGCCTTTAAGAAAGTGGTCAACAGTAACACACATTATATTTGGATACCACTTTCTCAGTAAACTACATATTTTTAGGGTGGAGATAATAGACGTTGATGGTTGATTATCAATGGACAAATTAAAGCCAAAACTTAACTTATGAATGATTGGTAATGGGAAATGGACAATGGGCAAACGGGAGGCGGGGTAATCAGCGCCATGCCAGTTATCTGTTGGCTTCCCTTGTTGCGTTCCCTTCTTTGCTATCGTTTTACTTTTGTTGTTCTTACAGGTACAAATATATGTTCTCTGCCTCATAGCATTTAATAATATGCACCTGATGAAGGAGAAAGTATATATTCCGAAACGCAGTGTTCCTCCGTTGACATCCATAAATATCTTTCCTTGTGTGTATCAGTTCTTAATGCCCTTCAAAGACTCAATCTAGCTTTGTTTTTAAATGTGGTGATATTTGCGTAGAATATAATATGGTCATGCCTATATACATTTGGGTCTTTGTCTACATAAGCATTTAGACATACAATTTAGAGCTAAGGACATTGCTAATTCTGCAGGCATGAAGTACACGTCATAGCAAGCTGTGATCTTTATTCATACTTTAGATATTCGTAATGGAGATCTGTAACTGAAGTTTACCGTAATCTTCCGCAACTCTCACCTCCTGACCAGTTGAACGTCTTAGTGCATTCAGATGCCATTGTAAAATTCCAGGCTGCCCCTCTTTCTGTGATGTTTTGACGGATGAAATCTATTGCGTTATAATAATCTCTGTTTGCTGATATATAATATGTACATGTTGTAAAATATTTACGATATTTTAAACGTGTAATTCGATGCATATGCAATGCAATGTGAACATAAGTGCGGATGCACGAAGGCGGTTATAGTCATAGTTATACTGCGATGGATGTAGGGGAATGGTAGTGGGGTGTATGTATGTATGAAAGCACGAATACCGATACATGAGTGCGGATATAGTTATAGTTCGATGGATGTTGGGGAATGGTGGGAGGATGGATTATGTATGAAAGCATGCGCATGGATCCATGATGGCTGACGTAGACATAATGGTGGGGAAAGAAGAATGTGATGTGTGTGTGTGTGTGTGTGTGTGTGAGTGTGTGTGTGTGTGTGTGTTTGTGTGTGCGTGCGTGCATGCGTGCATGCGTTGTGATACGAGGGTTGGCGAACATGTTGTCAGATGATTGTGTGAGTAAGTTAAGTGGTTGAGGATGTGGCAGGTATGAGTATTGGTACATGCAGACTTAGGGTTGGGGGACTGGGTGTGCCTGTACTGAGGTCTTTTGTTTCACTCACTTATAGTGTTTTCTTTCACTCAAATACTGTTTTACGCATTTTAATGACTGAAACTGTAGTGACTCAAAGGTCATACTGGACGGTCATTAAACATATCTACCCCAACTACATACGTAGCCATTTTTATGCTGTACAATTATTCTTCTACCTCTCTCTCTCACACACACACACACACACACACACACACACACACACACACACACACACACACACACACACACACACACACACACACACACACACACACACACGCATTAATTGTTTTATTAAATGTATCTTCGAGAGTCAGTAAGAAACTAGAAATAACTGCCTTTGTTCTGTAAACATCACCAAGTTTCAGCTTTCGCCTCTTCCTTTGTGGACTGAGGTTTCACATTTGTAAAATGATCTCTCTTATCTGTCTGTACCATCAACTTAACTGCCCTCACCCCCTGCAGTTTTCCCGTCCCATATTGCTAAGCAGGTGACCCACAAGGAGGAATACCGCCCTCCCTCAGTCCAGTGATACTGTGCCTAGCACAATATGTTGGGGATACGTAGCCTTGCTGTGGGCAAACATTTTGTAACAATTTGGCAAACTTTGATATGTAAACAGCAAATATTATTCAGTTTTATTTCAACAAAAACGGAAAAATTCGGATCCTACTTATTTTGTTGATACCATAACAATAAATCAAGCCAATAGATCGTTTGAGCTGGCATGAATATAAAAAAATAATTAGCAAGTCGATAGTCATAATTCCCTCTGTTGGTCCCACGTGAAATGTTCTTCATGAATAGAATAGATATCATTTGCTAACTTCAACTGTTCATCTAATTTCCATGAATGTATGTTACATAGTTCATATGTTCATGGGCTTCTTCACTGAATGTATAGTGTGGAGGACTACTTCACTTGAGGATAAGTAACATAAATACTGATGATAATTAAAAAAAAAAGTTATTATGTTTTCATAGAGAGAAAGAGGTATGGAGATTGTGAGATTATTTTTAGCATCGGAATTGTTAACATAATTCTTAAAGATATTATGCTTTGTTTGTTTGTTGTTGAATGCTTCACTCAGCAACGTAAGGATATTAAAACATTACATTTAGGTTCAGTTGTATTTTTATATTTGTATAAAAGACCTGATAAGGGATATATAATAATGTATAGTCGTTATTCTTAAAGTAAGAATATGTTAGATTTATCAACCAGAAATATTGCAAACAAGAGGATAATCATATTTCATGACACTATTCAACGTCGAAGTCAACGATATTTGTGTATGTTATTGCTACATGACACGGATACGTCATGATAAAGCAATTAGAAATTGGCATTTGATGATATAAGATAGCTACGCGATAAATCACAAAGAACAAAGAAGGAAGCGATATTTATTTCACGATAAAACATTGTTCTATCATGACGTCATTTATTGAGATTCGAACATGCACTCGCAACTTGAAAAGTAAAATTTGTAAATTTGACCTTATTTTTGAGAGGTATGTGTCTAGTGAGTTGTTCCCAATAAATGTTGCTGGAGAATCCGAAAGTGAGAGTGATATGACAATCGGTATTGGGAGAAAAGGTACAGATGATTGACGAGAAAATTGTGAGAATATGCGGGACCAAACTCAAATCCTAAAATGGATTTATCTAGCATGGCTGCTGTCGGATTCTATTCAAGGAATCATCATTATTTAAGTAACGGTAAATATTGTAAAGCCTGTTTTTTTTCCTAATTTAACACCCTAAAAGAGGCTGTACGTAATGTTGATATCTCATATAGAAATAAAGTCTCGGTCGTTGTTTATCGTACAATAAACAACTCCCACTCGTCGTTTGTTTCTTAATTACATGACCATATACACTAACATTATATCTTTTCATGTTTATCGGTCAACAAAAGCGACATAAGCATTTCCATTATCATGAGAAACCCTTGCCAAAAGTAGCGCCAACTGCACCATTGCGACAACATCAGGAGCATGTTTCATGATTCATCATAATAAATGATGACATTGGCTGCTCGCAAAAACGCGAGCTCATTCCGATCCACTAGTGGCACCCGCCACAAACACATCCAAAGGCAAGCCAATTGTTAACCCGAAAAGGCAGAGAATTGCATCTGACATCCTTTTTGTCACTGATACGTCAAACCTGGAAATGCCGTCTACACGTCCAACACAAAGCCCAAGCCAGGACCCAAATCCTTCAAACCCGGCCAAAGTTCTGTTAATTACATACATTTCCCCCTAACCTTAAATAATCTATACTAGTTCTGAAATAAATCGTATTTACCCGTATGAATCGTCTTATGTTATTTATTGCCGATAAACAGAATATGCACACTTTCTGAAAGTACTGTGTGATAAGTCACGCACCAAACCTATACTCTCGATATACATGCTGCTCTTACTTAAAAAAGAATATTGGGTTTACAAGATACGTATATTAAAATACCATGCTTTCCTGATGTGCACTCATTCTAATTTGAAGTAATGGCATAAATAGTTACCACTCATCTTTCAATATTTTTCAAGGTTGGGTTAATCACGAACATATTTGAATATGTACAACATCTATACTTACTTATCTTTATACTTAAAGGCATCAGGTTTGTCTGTCATAAGACCCCGAAACAAATCTGTCCAACACATCCCAATATTTGGCTCTTGGTTCCTTGTTCTTATATTTTATAAGTATTGTTTAAACAACTGTTTTTTTCTGTAAAATATGTTCATTTCAGAAATTAGATGTTATTCTAGCATTAGGTCTGTTGTGCGTTTACTGCATCAGCATTACATTAAAACGATATTACATTATATAAATACATACAGAGGAAATGCTTAACATTTATCTTTTAAGGAAGAGTGCAGGACGACTTGCTTTATACATATAAATGTGGACATATATGTATGGACATTTGGATGATACAGATATACCTCCTTAAAGATAGTGTTCGTAGATGACTGTAGAAAATGGAATAATTATGTGAGTAATCGGGTTAATACCACGTTCAGCAATATTTAGCCATATTGCGATATTGGTTTCCAACATACAAGACGGACGATGAAATTATGACTTGAATTTGGACCTGGCTTTCTGGTGTGATGTAACACCCCAGAATCTCCGGTAGAAAAAGGGCTCAAAGCACGAATTAAGATCACGAGATGATACTGATGTATGCATCTGGACATATATTTGCGTAGTATTACTACCTTAATTCATCAGTATATATGTATTTTGCATAAAAGGATATTATAGGATCGACGCTGACATGCCCATATAACCTATTCACCAATGCTGTAAATTTCATTTCTTCTGACACATATCGACACGAGAAATTATATTTAAATTTAAAAGGAGCCCAAGTGGGATAGAAATTTGAGTCTGAACCTGTTCAACAAGGCTTGTTTCATTTTAGGCTATAGCATTGCCGCAAGGCCTGGGCGGAAGGGAACACCTGTTTGCACCCATCAGATACCAATCACAAGAATAGGCCTTCAACAACCCATGCTTGTACAAAGGCGACTAACATGATCGGGTGGTCAGGCTCGCTGACTTGGTTGATGCATGTCATCGTATCCCAAATGCATAGATCGGTGCTCTTGATGATAATGACTAAATTGTTTGGTCCAGACTGGATTATTTACGAACCACGTCATATAGCTGGTATATTGCTGAGTGCGGCGTTAAACAACAAACAATCAAACAAAATCTATATAACTATTAAACACCTTCCAACAATGAGAAATTAAACTTATATTTTCTAAATATTCTGTTATATTTATAACATAATTTGATTCATAATTTAATTATTGCGTTGCTTTCTTCCCTGTCATTCAATGTGCATGTTCAAACCCCTAAACTTTTAATATTTCATTTTTCATAAATGGCTACGTTAGTGAGTTGCCTAGATCTCTCGTTACCTATTCACAAGAATAGATTAGAATAATTTGTTTTACTATCATATTTCTGTTTATCTAATTCATAATACGAAATTGATAATTCATTTATAATAGTATAGATCATATTCGTGTATATCACTATCTGATGCTAAGGTTTTATTTCAGAAAATATAATTAATTCAAAATGTAGAAAGATACACAATTTGCCATTATTTGACTTTAGTATGATATAATGATCAGAATGCCTGTAACGGGTAGTATTTAAGAAAGAAATATTTGTCGAGAAGTCCCATTTTTCAGATATGCCCTTCAGTAGTATTATTGCTTATCTCCAGTGAGAGGTTTACATTGTAGTTCTCATTATTTGTGGATAATTAAAAAAGCAACATAGAAAATATATATGCTACCATGACGAAAGAATACAGAGTATACATAACTCGCAATTCTATATATTCAGCAAACAGCCCAAAACCGAAACTCCACAACATATCCGATTACACTGATTAAGGCTGTCCCAGTTCTCTATGCGATACTGACGCCCGTTCGTCTCCCAGACCATACAGAATAAATTTAAAAGGAATCCAGCTCAAGTCTAGAACAATTTGGCAAGCCTAGATTGCCTTAATTCTATCCATGAAAGTAAGCATTAATAAAAAAATATTGTTCTTGTCTGCTTCAGATTATATTTTGTAGATACTTATTTTAACTAGGAAAATTGTACTGACACCGGCGCTGTCCCTATTGAAGCTATCCATAAGAATTTCGAATTGCCGTCCATTGTTCGATGTCAATACATCGATGACAAGTGAGGATATCATAAAGTAATCGTTGATGCCGCGCTACACTTTGATAAAAAATTATAATCAAGTTGACTGGTGTGTACATTACTACAGTGAACATGTACATGATCATGCCCTAATAATCAAATGCCGTAATGTCAAATACTAATTTATTATTGTGTGATGAATTTAACTGGATCAGTGGTAAAATGTGATATTAATATTCCATCAATTTCTTTCCTGGTTTGTCCATCCATGTCTACAAAATGAAAATAATATAATTAAAATGGAGCATAGAACAATTCTTAATTTCAGGCTAGAGCTGTGGAAATCTAGACTTTCCCAATCATTATAGACTTGAGTTGGTCTCATGTTTTACATTATTCTCTTGGGTCAACGTCACAGCTCATACCATACACTAACATGACCAGCTTGCCCCCCGCCGGAGCTCCCGGATTTTGGTTATATCATCTAACATGGCCAACTCTGCTCTTAAGTAAACAAGAACCTAATCAGCGAGGGGTCCTTTATCATCCCTATGTGGCTGCTTATAAAAATCTGATATCTTTTCCCAAAGACCTGGTTAATAATATATTTTCTGCTGAATATTCGAAACAAATAGAGTGAGTTGTTACTACATGTACATATGTATACGGTTCTATTTTAAATGACTGCAGCGATCCATTATGAAAACAATTTGTTTTAACGCCGCTCTCAGCAGTATTCCAGTGATATATGACGGCGGTCTGTTGTATATGAAATATATGCAAATTGAATCTTGAATCTTGAAAGTTGTAACATTTCCGCAAATAAGTATCACATGCATTATACAGTATATCAACTGCAATATATTGTATACATCAGTATACAGTGTGTCGCGAGCTCTGCGCTTGGCCGGAGCACACATTTCCTACACCTCTCCCTTCGGCAAACACATCACGAGGGTTGCAACGAGGTCAAATGTCAGGCGTGCACTCGTCAGTTGTCTAATACGGTCAAGAGTAAGATCTTCCGGAAGACCACTGCATTGGAGGTATGTGGATTATTGAGGAGGTACTACGTGTTTGGAACTGGGAGTTGAACACTAAGCACTTTTAGAGAAGAGCTCACAATAAAACGTTATGGACTCGCGGACGGACTTGTGTTTTCATTTCAAGACGTACATTTATCAGGTTGAACTTCCTAACTGTAACATTAACCGAACTTTACGCCTTTTATACACATTTGTGATGGGGCGACAATGCGACAACGAGACATATTTTGACCTTGAAAATGTCGCGTTACGGCATCGTCGCCCTTTTGTAAAATAAAGAAAAGGATTATCAAAGAGCGACAATGCGAACACGCGACAATGCGACAAATGGCCAATTGTCGCGCTTTTGTTAATTTTGACACGTTTTGCTTGTTTTTGTAAAGGCGTCAATGCGACAATGCGACAACGCGACAATGTCCCTTCCATAGTAATCCGTGCAAATAAAACTGAGTAATGAAATAGAAGTCTGACATGCCGGTTAAAAGATAGAGTGTTGCAGCTTCTGATTTCATAGATCTTCAAGAAGGGTTATCAATAATGGGATGGGTGATGAGTTCAACTGCATACGCTGTGATTAACAATAATGCTCCGAGTCAATACATTTTGTCAAATGTATGACATGTATTACGTGAATGAACATATTGTTTATACTCGTCCATGTTTTTGACGGACAAAATAATTTACATGCTCGGTAAAACTGAGGACGGGCATCATTGTGTGTTTCCGTGCTTTGTTCAGGTGAACAATTGACTTGTCCTTACATGTGTTTGTGTCGGGTGCCACTTGTGTGGCAGGATACGCTCACCTTTTCCCGAACACCCATTGGATGACCTGAACCACTTCGGATTTTTATCCCACATCAGTCTGATACACCATGATATAACCGAAATACTGAAATACTGTACAGTTGAAGATGATGTTTAATGCGATTACCGTAGTGTGTTACTGCAACTGTTCATATTTTGTGCAGTGATGTTATGTAATATGTAAAAGAAAGCATATTCAATTATCCAATTGATTTGAATAGAATAAACTTGCGTCAGTGTATTTTATTAACGCCCCAAATCGTAATTTAAACACATAAAATAACAGATCACGCATGGTGCCTTGACTTACTACTAGATTTAATGGGCCACCCCGGAATAAAATAGTTCCCCCCAAAGCGAGGAACATATGTTTTAGTATGTTTACAAGAAATATATTCCAAACAATATCCTCATTAGATGAGAAGATCTTTTACAGAATTACCTCAGTAAGTCAATTACAACGACAGAGCGTCGTAATACATTTACATCAAGTACAATACGTCAAAATGGCCGACACGATAAACGTGACGGGAGATATTTTCGAAGTTGTTAATTAACCTGTGGCTATTTCAAGCCTTTGGCATCACTGATCAATTGGCCGATCATTGAAAGGTGATTGTGAAGATGTGTCAAATAGATACTAAGGTAAATTCATAGATTTCTGTAAATTGTCACTGCGACAGTTTGGAATTTTTTTCGTGTTTTTTCTCTCTGGGATGGGTTGTAGCGAGGGTATCCTTAAATGGGCTTGCAACCACGCTTCTGTATGAATTCTTACCAGGATATTCCAAGGGTTTTCCCCAGGAATGTGGAAGTAGTCAGTGTTTACGCCTTTTCAAGAATACAGTCACGTGAAGAACGTCATGTGACCGACCTCGCGTCCAAGTCGTAAATCTTGTAAACTTCACATTTAAAAATTAGTTATTGTTATAACCAAATGAAACACAACCCATTATCCGATAGGGGTAACTGTACATAGCCGTTACCACAATAAACTTAGTAACATTGTTTGGTTTGACTTCTTGGCGCGTGTCTGAATTCCATTAACATGTTACATATCCTAAAACTAGCTTATCAGCAAATCTCGCTGCACTGCGCGCGACAGATACTAGAGCAAGGCATGCCAGAAATACGAAACCTAAAGCTTCCGAAAGGAAGCCTTGGACATCACGTGCGTCGGGGGACCAGCGCCATCTGATTGGCCGTTAACAGTTGTACAAGGCGGAGCAAAAAGCATCGTTTTTCCGTCCATTTTACGCTTGAAAAACTCGACCCTTTTCTGGACACTTTCTAGACGCTGACCAATTAATCAATTTTAATGAATTTTTAGTCGTTTTTCCGTCCAATGACCATATACGGAAAAAAACGACGTTTTCGTGTTTGCAGTGTTAAAAACTGTGATATGAAAAGAGGCAAACGGCCTCTTAATCCAAAATCATGAAGATCTTTTAAAATACCATGTTTCCATGTTGTATCGTATGCTTTTTCTAAATCGAAAAAGATCGATACAGCATGTTGTCTATTTACAATGGAATTTTTAATGAACGATTCTAAACGCACTAAATGATCGATAGTACTTCTGTTCTTCCGGAAACCACATTGTATATTGGTAAGAAGATTATTTGTTTCCAAGTACCACACTAATCGATTATTTACCATGCGTTCCATCGTTTTACAAACACAGCTAGTTAGAGAGATAGGTCGGTAATTTGATGGATCATTATGATCCCGCCCAGGTTTGGGTATTGGTATAACAATGGCATTATGCCATGAAGGTGGAAACGTCCCAGATGTCCAAATGTCATCAAATATAGTCAACAAAGTTTCAAGGCATGATTCTGGCAAGTGTTTCAGTAGCTGATAATGAATATTATCAGCGCCTGCTGCTGTATCATGAGCTTGCCCTAAGGCAGTATGTAGCTCATGTAGTGAAAATACCTCATTGTAATCTTCACCATTATCAGATGTAAAATTTACTTTTTTCTTTTCCTGTTGGAGTTGATATTTTTGAAATTCAGGAGCGTAATTAGATGAAGAAGAATGTTGAGATAACGTTTTCCCAAGTCTATTGGCAATATCAGATTTAGTCGTTAGCAAAGTATCGCCATCCTTTAGATGGTTTACTGTAGAATTTGATCCCTTGCCTTTGATCTTTTTGATCATGTTCCATACCTTGGACATGGGGGTACGAGAGTTAATTTTTGAGACATAATTCTGCCAGGATTGACGTTTATTTTGTTTAAAAAGACGTCTCGCCTTGGCATTTGAAATTTTGACGATGTTCAAGTTATGGACAGTGGGATGTTTACGGAAGTATTTCTCCGCCTTCTTACGACATTTCCTAGCGTGTTTGCAAGTGTCATCAAACCACGGTTTACGAACACGTGGGTTGATCGAGGACTTAGGTATTGATTCATCAGCAATTTCATTCAGTATATCTGAGAACAACTGAATCGGGTCAGTAACATTCTGAAAAGACGTAGGTAGTAATTTATCTTTGCATAAAGATTGAAATAACAGCCAATCAGCCTTCCCAAAATTCCATCGAGGTGCAGGTGGATCATCAGCGGAATTAATTGGTTTAAGCACCGTGGGGAAATGGTCACTCCCACATAGGTCATCATGGACGGACCATGAGAATTCATTCAACAAAACTGAATCCGTCAAAGACAGATCTAATGATGAATACGTACCAGTTGCAGGGTGTAAGTAGGTGTCCGAGTCATCGTTAAAGATGCAGAGGTCATTATCAGAAACAAAATCCTCGATGACTTTACCCTTTTGATTAATGATAGAACCTCCCCATAAAGGATTATGCCCATTTAGATCACCCATGATGACACAGGGCTTTGGGAGCTGGTCGTACAGTGTCTGTAGATCATTACGCTGAAGATTTGAGGATGGAGGAATGTATAAGGAGCAAAGTGTGAAGGCAATATGCAGTGTAAGTCTAACTGCAACGGCTTGCATATTCGTGTCAAGCGGAACAGGACTGTGAACAACGCCCCTCCGCACCAAAATAGAAGCTCCTCCAGTAGCTTTATCTCCTGGAGGAGAAAAAGAATGATAGGAACTATACTGCCTTAATTCAAAGTTATCTGTATTTTTTAAGTACGTCTCTTGTAAACAAATTGCTGATGGAATATAATCTGTTGTTAATAACTGTAGTTCATTAAAGTTGTGCCTAAGCCCTCTGCAATTCCATTGAATTAGACTAGAATGATTCATGGTGGTTCTATAGGAGAACGCTCACGTGAATGTGAAGATGAGTCACCACTATTGTTGTGGTGTGAAGATGGGGTAACATCCATCTCAAGAGGCTCGAAAAAGTTATGAACATCTACAGATGTTTCAGTGACAGTTGGGATCTTTGTTGTAATTTTTTTACTTTGTTTTTACTTTTGTTTTTTTGCCATTTCCGTTGAAGGTTTGTTTGGAGCTGACATTTCAGAAGATGGTATTTTCGGAGTTGGCGGTGATGGGGCCACAGCCTGAGTCACAACCGGAGATGTTGAAGATATAGCACCTGGACTGACGGAATGATTTGTCTGACTCTCGGATGTTGTAGTCAGAGGAACCGGATGCTCAGAAATTGTCCAAGTCAAGTCAGTCTGACATTCTATAGATCTACTGGTTGAATTGCGAGAGACCGTAACAGCAGCAGCAGCAGCATACGAATGTTTTGGTGAAGGTGTCCGGCTATCAAAGAGTTTTTTAGCATCAAGGTAAGAAACATTGTTTTGACATTTGATAGTCAAAATATCTTTTTCACGTTTCCAAAAAGGACAGGATTTGGATGACGCTACATGTTGACCCGTACAATTTATACATTTGAGGTCTGCTGTACAATCGAAACCGTCATGATTGCTACCACAACGGTGACAAACAGTAGGACGAGTGCATGATTTGGAGCCGTGTCCAAATTTTTGACATTTGTAACACCGGAGTGGATTGGGGACATACACCTCCACTCCGATGTTAAAATAGCCTGCCTTTATAGACTGGGGAATGGTTGAAAGTGAAAATGTGAACAAATATGTATTTGTTGGAACAATGTTCTCCCCATCCTTTCTAGTGAAACGCTTCACCGACGTGACGCTTTGTCCTTTTAGTTCCTCAAGAATGTCTTCTTCTGACATTTCCGCCAGACAACGTGCTCTGTCGCGGATGATCCCCCGACTCGAATTTAAAGTTCGGTGTTCAGAGACAACCACTTGCGTGTTAGCAAAGATTGTACATTGCAAAAGATTAATAGCCTGCTGTCTCCGTGTACACTCTACCAAAAGAGAGCCGCTCCTGAGACGTGAAACATTCTTTACCTCACCACAAATACCTTCAATGGCTTTACATATGGCAAAAGGGTTTATTTTTAATGGTTGTTCATTTAGTGCTTCGACTACAAGAAACCGAGCCCAAGAATTTGATTTTGGTGAAGGAGAAACATCTTCATCAGCCGAGAAAATCTCAGCTTCTAGACGTCTTTTCTTGTCATAACGGTTCGAACCAGATTGATTGTGAGCCATGATGAAAGTAATTTATTCAGCACCCCTGCTCCCCACCCACCATGGAGTGCTACAAAGAGCGATGTTTTCCTGCACCGGATCTCCAACATGCAAACATCAGGGATACAGAGGTGTTATACTCCAGTAAGAACAACATGAATAGCTGTATTTGTCTATCAAATAAAATGTCAGGCTGGTTCGGCCCATGGCAAGAAATTGAAGACATACAGAACTCAGAGGTCGAAAGTACCAGATTGGCCCATGAGCCACCGCCTTCTGGCGTAAGACTCTAGGCAATTTATTCCATCAAAAATTGGTAATTCATACAAATTATGCTTGGCCAAGTCCAAAATATACATTATAATACAACACAGGAGTGCATATACAATATTACGCACAGGGCCTGGCATGACCAGCCGATTGATAAGACCGGGCCCATCTTACCACCCGTCTAGGCGAAGTAAGGGTCGAAGTAGTGTGTTGGGCAAAGGAACACAGTTCCAGGAACCAGTGCCCTCAACTACCAGACTCCCGTCCTCCGCCGACACAGGGACGCAACCCACGGCAAACGGGCTGCCCACTTTGGTCGCCTCTTACGACCAGCAATGGGGTGCTGTGGAAATATTCTACCCCGGTTCCACACGGGGGAAGAGCTATTAGCGCTACCCAGCACTCACCACGAGGAGGTTGCTCTTCACGAGTGCCTCCAATGCTATAAGAATAGCATTGGCTTCAGCTGTAAAAATAGAGCTAGGACCAGGAATTCTCGAAGACACTCTTTTAGATCCAATGACAGTGGCACTTGAAACTTTGCCACCATCCTTTGAACCATCAGTAAAAATAGATCGATGAGAATCATATTTGGACCTTAATTGGGCATATTCTTGTTGATATACCAATGGGTTTGTGTCAGATTTCTTAAGGGTAGTTAGCGTTAGGTCTACCTCTGGTTTAACTAGTTGCCAAGGAGGTGTAGACAGTAGCCGGGAAGGTGAGATAATAGAAAGATCAATATTAGCTGCTGTAATATGTGGCTGAATTCTTATCCCTAGAGGAGGAACAAGTTTTGGTTTTGATTGAAATAACTTGGCATACATGGGATTAAACACACATTCATATGCTGGATTTGAAGGGTTTGAGTACAATTTAGTCACATATTGTAACGAAAGTTTGATTCGACGTTGTTTTAGAGATGGCTCATCGGCCTCTACATATAAGCTATTGACTGGTGATGTTCGAAAGGCTCCAAGACAAAGTCTCAGGCCTTGATGATGTACTGAATCTAATATTTTTAAGTTGCTTTTACAGGCCCCACCATAAATGATGGAGCCATAATCGAGTTTGGAACGGATGAGAGAGCGATATAAATGAAGGAGAGTAGTCTGATCCCCTCCCCATTTTGAATGAGAAACGACTTTCAACAAGTCAATTGCCTTCAGACATTTAGTCTTTAGATATTTTATATGTGGTAAAAATGTGAGATGATTATCAAATATAATACCCAAGAACTTGGCTTCCTTGACAACTTTAATAGGAAAACCAGCCAAAAATAGTTCAGGGTCTTTATGCGGTTTATATTTGCGGCAAAAATGGATACAGTTTGTTTTGACTTTGGAGAACTTAAACCCATTCTCTAGACACCATTTCTGTATTTTATGGAGGCATAATTGTAGCTGTCTCTCAATAGTGTGCATATTTTTACCACGACAAGATATATTAAAATCATCTACGAAAAGTGAACCATCCACTGCATCACTTAAAACCTTGGAAAGACTATTGCTTTTAATACTAAATAGAGTAACTGACAAAATACTTCCTTGTGGGACACCCTGCTCCTGATTATAATGGTCAGACAGGGTTGAACCCACTCGGACTTGAAATTGCCTGCCGTCTAAAAACTGTGATATAAAATGTGGTAAGCGGCCTCTCAGACCAAACTCGTGTAAATCTTTTAAAATGCCATGCTTCCAGGTAGTGTCATAAGCTTTCTCAAGATCGAAAAATACTGACACTGCATGTTGTTTGTGGACAATAGCATTTTTAACAAACGATTCCAATCGTACTAAATGATCAATAGGACTACGATTTTTGCGGAAACCACATTGAATATTTGTTAGTAGATTATTGGTTTCTAAGAACCAGACTAATCTATTATTTACCATTCGCTCCATGGTTTTACAGACACAACTGGTTAAAGATATAGGACGGTAATTTGCAGGATCTGTATGATCCCGACCAGGCTTTGGTATAGGGACTACAATGGCAGTATGCCACGAAGGAGGAAAATTCCCCGACGTCCATATTTGGTCAAAGATAGCTAATAGTGTTTCTAGACATGATATAGGCAAATGTTTCAGGAGCTGATAGTGAATATTATCAGCACCAGCCGCTGTATCGTGAGCTTGCCCTAGGGCTGTATGTAGCTCATGGAAGGAAAACACTTCATTATAGTCTTCCCCGTTATCAGAGTGAAAATTAACATTTTTCTTTTCCTGTTGTTTCTGATATTTTATGAATTCAGGGGCATAATTAGACGATGACGAATGTTTTGCCAATGTTTCACCAAGTTTATTGGCAATGTCTGATTTATGAGTTAATAACTGATCACCTTCCTTAAGATGGTGAACAGTAGAAGTTGATCCTTTGCCTTTAATTTTTTGTATCATGTTCCATACTTTGGATATAGGAGTACGGGAATTTATTTTGGAGACGTAGTTCCTCCAAGATTGACGCTTATTTTGTTTATAAACCCGCCTGGCTTTTGCATTTGTAATTTTTACTTGATCTAAATTATGAACTGTGGGATGTCGGCGGAAGTACTTTTCCGCTTTCTTCCTACACTTTCGTGCCTGTTTACATTCGTAGGTAAACCACGGTTTGCGAATATGAGGATTTGCAGAGGACTTTGGAATTGTTTGATCAGCTATTTCATTGAGCTGATCTGAAAACAATTGAATGGGATCTTCAACATTTTGAAAAGGATGAGGGATTAATTTTGCAGTACACAATGTTTCATACAATGACCAATTGGCCTTTGTAAAATTCCACCTGAATGTGGAGGATTCAGGATTTGGATGTACAGCTTTAAGAATGGTGGGAAAGTGATCGCTTCCGCAGAGGTCATCATGGACCAACCATTCAAACTCATTAAATAGTTCTGAATCTGTGAGAGACAGATCAAGTGCTGAGTATGTTCCAGTGGCAGGATGTAAATAGGTGTTCGAGTGAGTGAGTTAAAATTTTAAGTCACATCGGTAATATTTCAGCCATATCGTGACTATCAATGGTTAAATATAATACATATATTGAAGTTTATATAAAAACCTGCCAACGAAGGGCAGTAAAATAACTAGACTTATCACAGAAATAAAGTTAAAACTAGTATGTAATCATAAAATCAATAGCACGATACAAAACTTGACATTATAAAAACGGGCTATAGATCGCCAGCAACTAAAGGTAGATCACCATGCTAGGGTCCATGGGGACTTACAGTACTTTTGATACCTGCATGGACCCCAGCCGGATTTACATCATCCCTTCAGGTGTTGGCGATAACTGATAAATTTAGCCAGATTAAAGGAACACTCATTCTACTTTTAAAACTGTAGTTGGAATAACATTCTTTGAATGATATGGACTTACGATACCCTCTCAGGGGGACAATAATTTTACACTACTTCAACCCCCTTTGAGGATACAGCCACGATCAATCATAGATATTGATTTATTCCACTAATAGTAAAAAGTCATTTAGTTTATACAAAGCAAATTAACAAAATTTATGTAACAACTCTATTTCTTTTAAAAAGCCAATAATTAAATGAGAACTAATAGTGTTAAAAAGATCCTTCATAGTTTTAACATTGAAATAGTTATCCCTTGTGATGGAAAAATCAACACAGTCAAGCAGGACATGCTTGACCGTGATTCTTTCATCACAAGGGATGCAGAACGGAGGATCCTCACCTTTCAATAGATATTCATTGGTGTAACGCGCATGGCCAATACGACATCGTCGTATCATGACCTCTTCAAATCTGGACTGACAACCCAAGTAGGTGTAACCGATATTTGGTTTAATGTCATGTAATTTATTGATACCTACCTGGGTGTCCCACTTCTTTTGCATCAGATCTCGTATATATGATCCAATCACAGGCCTGTAATCAGTATATGGAACAAGAAGTGGTGAGTGCTGCTTTAGCAGCAGCATCGGCCATTGTGTTACCTTTGAAGCCAACATGGCTTGGTAACCAGGAAAAAACGATGGGGTATTGGCCAGTAGCAAGTTCATTATATAATTCAAGTATTTCGATTAAAAGTGGATGTTTTGTAGATTGATTTGTAATTGCCTGAAGACAGGAAAGAGAGTCGGAGAATATAATAAACTGTTTATGCTTTGATTCTTTACGAATGTATTTTAGTGCTGTTAAGATGGTGTTTGATTCGGCTGTAAAAATGGAACAGTTATCTGGTGAGTGAGTGAGTGAGTGAGTGAATATTGCTTAACGCCGCATCAGCAATTTTGCAGCTATTCGCGGCGAGAAATGTCTTTTTCATAATCAGATATCAACCAATAGAATAAAAGTGATGTTGAAAATCACTAAAATCTCAGTCATATATCACATTCAGAGGTAAAAAACTGACTGTTCAGGTAAAAATCTATATTTTATCATAGAGCTTGATTTCCTTTAAATACGCTAAAATCAAGTGATTAGAAACTGTGGTAAAAAGTTCAGATAAGGTACGAACATTATCATAAAAACGTTGCCTGACAAGTGCAAAATCAACACATTCCAGCAGAATGTGTTTCATAGTAAGAGGGCTATGGCAAGGTATACAAAAAGGTGGATCTTCACCCTTCAATAAAAACGAATGTGTATAATAACTATGGCCAATTCGGCACCGCTGTAAAACAACCTCATCATGACGATGTAAACCAGAACATGCGTGACCTCCAATCTGTGGTTTGATAGCATGAAGTTTGTTCATAGTCTTGGTATTCCAACTTTTTTGCCAATGGTCATTCACATATTGTCTGATGGAAGGTTTTAGATCAGAATAAGGGAAGTTTGTGTTTGAAATTTGTTTATTTAGAGCGGCTTTTGCCGAAGAATCTGCTTTACAGTTACCACTGATGTCAACATGACTGGGCAGCCAACAAAAAATTATATCTTTTCCAGCTACGGATAAATTGAGATGACATCTTAAAATGTCAGCTAAAAATGGATGATCCACTTTTCGATTTTTGATGGCCTGTAAACAGGACAAACTATCAGATAATATGAGAAAACTGCTTTTAGAAGACTGTTCAATATATTGCAAAGCTAATAATATAGCCTGAGCTTCTGCCGTAAAGATCGAACTTCCGTCAGTAATACGTATAGACATAGTATAATTGTTAGCAACAGCTGCAGCAGACACCTTTTCATCATCTTTTGAACCATCAGTGTAAATACTGGTATAAGAGGAATATCGGATCTTCAGTTCATGAAATTCTTGTTGATAAAATAATTGATTAGTGTCTGACTTCTTCAGGTTCGCTAATTCTAAATTAACATCAGGTTGTATCGATTGCCAAGGAGGCATTTCTGAGATTTTGTATTCGGCAATGGCAGATAGATTTAAATGGGCATCCTTGATATGAGTGAGTGAGTGAGTGAAATTTAACGTCACATCGGCAATATTTCAGCCATATCGTGACGAAACATTTTTAATATTTATATTTTCATTTAATTAAAAAGCTGTCAACGATGGACAGTAAGATAACTAGAGTATCACAGTTTCGATGTTAAAACTAGTTGAGAATAGTTAAAAGAATAAATTTTCATTCAACAATACAATATAAAAATGGGCTAGAGATCACCAGCAACCAAAGTTAGGCCACCTCACTAGGGACCGTGGGGACTTACATTACTTTTGCTACCTGCACGGCTCCCCAGCAGGATTTATACCAACCCTTCAGCTGCTGGTGATGGGAAGCAATTAAGCCAACACTTAAAATAAACAAATATACTACGTTTAAAACCGATGTAAGAATAAATGTACTTTGAATGATGTGGTCTTACATATCCTCTCAGGGGGACAATAATTTTACGCTACTTCAACCCCCTTAGAGGATATAGCCACTAACAATCTAAGTTACAAATTATACATTACCAATATAAAATATAGCTATTTACACAATTCAAAATTTATCAATAAGTTCAATTTCTTTTAAAAAGCCAATAATTAAATGAGAATTGATTCTATTAAAAAGATCCATCATTGATGATGATTTGAAATATTTATCCCTTGTGATGGAAAAATCAACACAGTCAAGCAGGACATGCTTGACGGTGATTCTTTCATCACAAGGGATACAAAATGGAGGATCCTCACCTTTCAACAAATAATCGTTTGTATACCTGCTATGGCCAATACGACATCGTCGTATTATGACCTCCTCAAATCTGGACTGACAGCCCAAGTAGGTGTAGCCGATAGTTGGTTTAAGTTCATGTAATTTATTTATACCTACTTGAGTGTCCCACTTCTTTTGCATTAAATCAGTGATGTAAGATCTAATTAAGGGTTTATAATCAGTGTATGGTAGAAGAAGTGGTGTCACAGATTTGGTGAGTGCTGCTTTTGCAGCAGCATCGGCCATTGTATTACCAATGATACCAACATGGCTTGGTAACCAACAAAAGACGATGTCGTACTGGCCAGTAGCAAGATCATTTTGTAGTTCAATTATTTCACGTAAAAGTGGATGATGACAAGATATATTAGTTATTGCCTGAAGACAGGAAAGTGAATCAGAGAAGATAATGAACCGTTTATGTTTAGATTGGGTATTTATATATTTAAGAGCAGTTAATATTGCCTGCGATTCTGCTGTAAAAATAGAACTGTCATTCGGTAATCTAGATGATATGGTTCTGGATCCAATGACAGTGGCGCTGGCAACAGCAGCACCATCCTTGGATCCATCTGTAAATATGGATTTGTAAGTATTATATGTGTTCCTTAATTCATTATATTGTTGTTGATAAATTAGTTGATTTGTGTCAGATTTCTTCAGTTTAGTTAAAGTTAGATCCACCTCTGGATGTACTAACTGCCATGGTGGAGAAGAGAAAAGCTGAGTGGGGGCTATATTACCAAGGTTTATTTTAGCAGCAGAAATATCTGCTTGTAGTCGTATTCCTAGTGGTGGAATAAGAGAAGATTTAGTTTTGAATAGATTACCGTAAAGGGGATTAAAAACACAGTCATATGCTGGATTGGAGTTATTGGAACGTAATTTAGAGATATATTGGAGAGCTAATTTAATGCGACGGTGTTTTAGGGAAGGCTCGTTAGCTTCCACATACAAACTATGAACAGGTGAAGTTCTGAAGGCTCCAAGGCAAAGCCTCAGGCCCTGATGATGAATGGTGTCAAGTAATTTTAAATTGCTCTTACAGGCCCCACCATATATGATGGAGCCATAATCAAGTTTCGAGCGGATAAGTGTTCGATATAGTTGGAGGAGGGTTTTTTGATCCCCTCCCCACTTACAATTTGAGACAACTTTTAATAAATCTAGGGCCTTCAAGCACCTATTCTTTAAGTATTTTATGTGGGGCAGAAAGGTCAAATGATGATCGAATATTAGACCTAAGAATTTGGCTTCCGTTACAACTTTAATGGGAGTGTTATCTAAAATTAATTCTGGATCTTTATGGGGTTTATATTTCCTACAAAAATGTATACAGTTGGTTTTAGATTTTGAAAATTTAAAACCATTTTCAAGACACCATTTCTGGATTTTATTTAAACATAGCTGAAGCTGCCTTTCAATAGTATGCATGTTTTTGCCACGACACGAAATATTAAAATCATCCACAAAGAGCGATCCATCAATCGAATCATTTAAAACTTTGGACAAACTATTTATCTTAATACTAAACAATGTGACAGACAAGATGTTACCTTGTGGGACACCCTGATCCTGATTATAATGATCAGACAGGGTAGAACCCACGCGGACCTGAAAGTGCCTGTCAGTTAAAAATTCAGATATAAATTGAGGCAAACGGCCTCGTAATCCAAAGTCATGTAAATCTTTTAAAATACCATGTTTCCATGTAGTGTCATATGCTTTTTCTAGATCGAAAAAGATAGACACTGCATGTTGTTTATTTATTATTGCATTTTTTACAAATGATTCTAAGCGAACCAAATGGTCGATGGTACTTCTGTTTTTCCGGAAACCACATTGTATATTAGTAATAAGATTATTGGATTCCAGGTACCATACGAGACGATTGTTTATCATGCGTTCCATGGTTTTGCAAACGCAGCTTGTCAATGATATTGGTCGGTAATTTGATGGGTCAGTATGATCTCGACCGGGCTTGGGTATCGGGACAACAATAGCATCACGCCACGAAGGAGGGAACTTCCCTGAGGTCCAAATGACATCAAAAATATTCAATAGTGTTTCTAAGGAAGATTCGGGTAAGTGCTTCAGGAGTTGATAATGTATGTTATCAGCTCCTGTAGCAGTATCGTGAGCTTGTTCAAGGGCAGTATGGAGTTCATGAATAGAGAATAGTTCATTATAATCTTCCCCATTATCTGAATTAAAATTAATAGGTTTCTTTTCTTGCTGTTTTTGATACTTTTGGAATTGAGGTACATAGTTTAATGAGGAAGAGTGTTTTGCCAAAGTTTCACCAATTTTATTAGCAATATCTGATTTATGAGTTAGTAGTTGGTCCCCATCTTTAAGATGGTGAATACTAGATTTAGTGCCCTTACCTTTGATTTTTTGGACCATGTTCCATACCTTGGACATGGGCGTCCGAGAATTTATTTTTGACACATAATGTCGCCAAGATTGGCGTTTACTTTGTTTAAATGTTCGCCTTGCCTTAGCATTTAATATTTTAAATTTGTTTAAGTTATGGACCATAGGATGGCGACGGAAATAACGCTCAGCCTTTTTCCTCGCCTTCCTAGCTTGCTTGCAGTCATCGGTAAACCATGGTTTACGTATGTGGGGAATTCCAGAGGACTTAGGAACACATTTTTCAGCTATATTGATAAGTTCATCAGAAAAACATTGTATTGAGTCAGTAACGTCAGTGAAATGATCAGGTGTTAGTTTTTCTGTACAGAGAATGGCATATAGAGGCCAGTTGGCTTTTGTAAAGTTCCATCGAGATGATGGAGGAACATCAGATGGGGTAATAGGATTTAATATGGTTGGAAAGTGGTCACTTCCACAGAGGTCATCGTGGACCAGCCACTCAAATTCATTCAACAGGTTTGAATCAGTAATAGACAAATCCAAAGAAGAGTAAGTGCCTGTACCAGGATGTAAATATGTGTTGGAATTATCGTTAAAAAGGCATAGATTATTGTTGGAAATAAAATCTTCTAAGAGCTTGCCTTTACTACTTGTACGATCACTACCCCAAAGTGGATTATGACCGTTCATATCGCCCATGATAATACAGGGCTTAGGAAGCTGGTCATAGAGAGCTTGAAGATCGGTTTGCTGAAGAGATGTAGATGGAGGAATGTAAAGAGAGCACAGAGTAAAAACAATGTGCATAGTGATACGAACTGCGGTAGCTTGTAGAGGGGTATTGAGAGGAACAGGGCTATGAATAACACCCTGCCTCACCAAGATTGAAGAACCTCCAGTGGCTTTAGCCCCTGGAGGTGAAAAGAAATGATAGGAGTCGTAGTGTCTAATGTTTAGTTGATCAGTAGTTTTAAAGTACGTTTCCTGCAAACAAAAGGCTGATGGCTTGAAATCTTGTGTTAATAGCTGCAAATCATTAAAATTGTTTTTTAGTCCCCTGCAATTCCATTGTATTATCAGGTTAGAACAGGTCATGGTGGTTCTACTGGGGTTCTGGAGCGGGAGGGAGGTCCACTCCCATGGCCTGTTGGAGAAGGAGTGACCTCCATCGCCAAAGGTTCAAATTGATTTTGAACCTTAACAGGTGTTGGCTCAGAAGAAGGCACCTCCAAGTGTTGGAGGGCCCTGGCCGTTTTTTTCAGTTTCTTTTTTTCAGTTTTAGTTAAAGGTATGTCTTCAATAATTGTAGTTGATTTTGGGTCTGTTCTGCTGGATTCCACTAGCTCCGTCTGTGAAGCTGAAGTTGCTCGTGTTGTTGCACTTGAAGATGTTTGAGCTGTATTGTCCTGTAGCATCTGCTGATTACAAACCCAAGAGATGGTTGTTTGGCATCCTATAGATACTGTTGTAGCCTTGACAACAGGAGTGACAGTTGCTGCTGCTGAGTATGATTTTGTTGAGTTATTCGGAGATTGTGACTGAACTAGCTTTTTAGCATCATAAAAAGATATATTGTTGGTGTGTTTAATTTTTAGTATTTGAGATTGAAGGTGAAAGTGTGGACAATTTTTGGATGAGGCCAAGTGGTCCCCATCGCAATTTGCACACTTAATGGCATCAGTGCACTCAGTGTTCTCATGAGAGCCACTGCAGCGCACACAGACAGTTCTGAGAGTACAGGTCTTGGCACCATGTCCAAAATGTTGACATTTATAACATCGGAGTGGGTTTGGAACATAAACTTCCACTCCGATATTAAAGTACCCAGCTTTGATAGATTTTGGAATTGTTGAAAGGGAAAAAGTAAAAAGATAGGTGTTTGTCTGGATGATGTTATTATCCTGTTTTCTGGTGAAACGCTTGACAGCTGTAACACCTTGTTTGGTTAGTTCGGTCACAATCTCATCTTCGTTCATGTCAGCTAAACATCGGGCTCTGTCTCTCACGATGCCTCGACACGAGTTCAATGTTCTGTGTGCTGAAACAGCAACCTCTACATTTGCAAACTGGCTGATGGACAAAAGGTTTAGAGATTGCTGTTTCCTGGCACATTCCACAAGTATGGAGCCATTACGGAGGCGGGTAACATTGTCAACCGTACCACAACAACCATTGATGGCCTTAGAAATAGCAAATGGGTTCAATTTCAAAGGCTGATGATCAGAAGCCTCGATTACAATGAACCGAGCCCAGGAATCTAATTGCAGATCAGTTTCGTCATCAGATGAGCTAGCATCTAGATGTTTTCTTTTCGAACCAGAGTGTTTTTTTGACATAATGAAAGGAAGTGGTTCTGCACCCCTGCTCCCCACCCACCAGCGAGTGTCAACAAGGACAGTGTCTTATTGCATTGGATATCCAAAATGCAAACACCAGGGCTACAGGGGTGTTATACTCCAGCAAATATGACATAAATAGCTATATTTGTCTACTAAATTTATTGCCAAGCTGGTTCTGCGAATAACAATAATTTAGAGACATACAGAATTCAGCGGTCAACATTACCAGATTGGCCCATGAGCCACCGCCTTCTGGCGTAAGACTCTAGGCAATTTATTACATCCAAAAGTGTTAATTCATACAAAGTATGCATGGCCAAGACCAAAATATACATAATAATACAACACAGGTGTGCATACACAATATTACGCACAGGGCCTGGCATGACCAGCCGATTGATAAGACCGGGCCCATCTTACCACCCGTCTGGGCGAAGTAAGGGTCGAAGTGGTGTATTGGGCAAAGGAACGCTGTTCCTGGAACCAGTGCCCTCAACCACCAGACTCCCGTCCTCCGCCGACACAGGGACGCAACCCACGGCAAACGGGCTGCCCACTTTGGTCGCCTCTTACGACCAGCAATGGGGTGCTGTGGAAATATTCTACCCCGGTTCCACACGGGGGAAGAGCTATTAGCGCTACCCAGCACTCACCACGAGGAGGTTGCTCTTCACGAGTGCCCATCCTTGATATGGGATTGCTTGCGAATTCCAAGTGGTGGGATTGTGTTTGGTTTTCTGAGATATAAATGCTGATATGGAGCATTGAAGATATTGTTAAATGCTGGATTAGAAGGATGGGAGCGGAGTTTAGTGATATATTGTAATGTCAGTGTTATTCGTCTTAAGCGAAGACAGGGTTCATTGGCTTCCACATATAGACTGTCAATTGGCGATGTCCTAAATGCTCCAAGACACAACCGAAGACCCTGATGGTGAATAGTGTCAAGGACTTGAATGTATGATTTACGAGCTGAACCATAAATGAAGCAGCCGTAATCAAGTTTAGACCTTATCAAAGTTCTATAGAGATGTAATAGTGTTTCTCTATCACCACCCCATCTAGTATTTGACACTACCTTTAAAATGTCAAGCGCTTTCAAACATCTAGCTTTAAGATTTTTAATGTGGGGTATGAATGATAACTTTTGATCAAAGGTAAGACCCAAAAACTTGGTTTCTTTGACCACTTTTATTGGAGTATTATTTAAAGTCAATTCAGGATCTTTATGCAGTTTCCGTTTATTGCAAAAATGAACACAGCAGGTTTTAGTTTTGGAAAACTTAAAACCATTTTCTAAGGCCCATTTCTGTATTTTATTGAGACAAAGCTGTAACTGTCTCTCAATGCTATTCATATTTGCACCACAGCATGAAACATTAAAATCGTCAACAAACAATGAACCATCAATATTTTCATTTAAAACTTTAGCAAGACTGTTGATTTTAATGCTAAAAAGTGTCACTGATAAAATACTGCCCTGAGGGACCCCCATTTCCTGATCATATATCTCGGACAATGTGGATCCAACTCTAACTTTAAATTTTCTATCTTCTAAAAAGCGAGTGATGAAATCAGGCATACGGCCACGTATACCCATGTCGTGGAGATCTTTTAATATACCATACTTCCACGTGGTATCGTAAGCTTTCTCAAGATCAAAAAAGATCGACACAACATGTTGCTTGTTTACAAAGCCATTCCGTACAAATGATTCCAATCGGACAAGATGATCGATGGTGCTCCTGTTGTGTCTAAAACCACACTGAATGTCTGTGATCAGATTATTTGATTCAAGAAACCAAACGAGACGCCGGTTAATCATCCGTTCCATGGTTTTACAGAGACAACTTGTCAGAGCAATAGGTCTGTAATTAGAAGAATCTGTGTGATCTTTACCAGGTTTTGGCACAGGTATTATAGTAGCCTCATGCCAGGAAGGAGGGAAGTTACCATTTTCCCATATACTATTAAATATGGATAAAAGGGTTAAAAGAGAAGGCTCAGGAAGACGTTTCAAAAATTGATAATGTACGTCATCTGGTCCAGAAGATGTATCAGGAGCCTTGTTCAAAGCCTCTTGTAACTCAGTCAACGAAAAGGATTCATTGTAATCCTCTGCATTATCAGACCGAAAATTCAGAGTTTTCCTTTCCTGCTGATTTTGAAATTTTTGAAATTTTGGGTCATAGTTGGCAGATGAGGAATTTTGGCTGAACGTTTCTGCCAACTTATTAGCAATATCCTGTTTTGATGTCAATACATCATGATTAGATTGTAGATGCTGAATCTTGTTCTGTGACCCCTTTCCTTTTATCTTTCTTATCATATTCCATACTTTAGTAAGGGGGGTTCGAGAATTTATTTTTGAAACAAACTTTTTCCAGCTTGTACGTTTATTTTGTTTAATTGTTCTACGAGCCTTTGCTCTAGACATTCTTAAGCAGTTCAAATTATTGGCTGTTGGGTGTTTATTAAACACTCTTTCAGACTTTTTCCTATTTTTCCTAGCTTTCCTACAATCTTCATTATACCATGGTGTTTTTACATGTGGATTAATCGAGGTCTTGGGGATGGTTTCTGTGGCAATGGAGATCAATTTATCCGAAAATGATCTGATTGGGTCAGGATCATCAGTAAAATTTTTGAAGGTCAATTCATCACTGCACATGGAACTAAACGTTTGCCAATCTGCCTTGTTAAGTTTCCATTTAGTAATGGGTGGGTCTTTACAAGGAACGATAGTTTTGAGTAAGGTTGGGAAATGATCACTCCCACACAGGTCATCATGTACTGACCATGAGAACTCATCCAAAAGAGACGGATCAGCAAAGGCTAAATCAAGAGCAGAGTAAGTACCAGTCGCTGGATGTAAATACGTGTTGCTACCATCATTAAATAGACAGAGATCATGCTTCTGAAGCAACTCCTCAAGTATTTTCCCTTTATGATTTTGATCACTGGAACCCCATAATGGGTTGTGACCATTAAGATCGCCCATAAGCAAGAAAGGCTTAGGAAGTTGGGTGATCAGATTATCTAAATCTTTAATCTGAAGTGCAGTTGATGGTGGTAAATAAAGCGAACATAAAGTTATAGCAATATGCAAAGTTAAGCGGACTGCAACCGCCTGTAGGTTGGTATTTAAGGGAACAGCACTATGGATTGTCCCTTGTTGAACGAGAATGCTCGCACCACCTGTCCTTTTACCATTAGTAACCTTCGCATATGAATGATACATATCATATTGACGGAAGCTAAGATTATCGCAGTCACCTAAATACGTTTCTTGAAGACTAAAAGCCACTGGATTAAACTCTTTTGATAAAAGTTTCACCTCATCAAAATTCGCCCTAAGCCCTCGACAGTTCCACTGTAGGATTGTATTATGATACATTTAAGGAGCATTGACAGGAGACCGGTCTCGGTCTTTCTTCTTTGGAGAATGGCTCCTTGAACGTGTGTTTTGTGGAGAGGACACGTCCATGTCCTCGAACACACCAAACCTATTAAACATTGAGACTGGATCTCTATGACCTTTTGGGACACGATCTGAGTTATTCTTATTCTTAGAATAATCAACGTTTGGGGTTTTTTTGTTAGCAGGAGGTATTGATTTAGTAGTCTGTGAACTAGATGTTTTAGATGCAGTTGTTTTAACCAGAGAAAGTGAGATGACTTGAGGAGACTCAGTTCTTGTCCAAGTGTAATCTGTTTGGCAACCAATGGATGCAAAGGAAACAGACCTTGAAACAACTTTTGAAACATTACCTGAAAAAGGTCTAGAAGCTGTAACTGAGTAAGAAGGCACTGTTGGATGTGCTTCAGCTAGTACAAGTTTCTTAGCATCTTGAAACGAAATGTTCTGTTCGTGTTTCAGTTTGACAATTTTTGCTTCACATTTCCAAGTTGGGCATTCCTTTGAGGAGGAATAGTGGTCCCCAGAGCAGTTGACACAAGATGGCACATTATCACACACAGCACTGTCGGCACAACTGCCACCACAACGATGACAAGCAGATGGATGAGTGCATGACTTAGAACCATGACCAAATTTTTGGCATTTGTAACATCTCAGCGGATTAGGGATATACCTATCCACCTTGATGTTACAATAGCCTGCTTTAAGTGAGTCTGGGATTTTAGGAGATCCAAATGTAAAAAGATAAGTGTTTGTTAAAACAACTTCATTTTGTCTTTTGGTCAGTAAAGCGCTTCACTGACGTTACACCTTGACCTTTAAGTTCCAATACAATTTCATCTTCAGTCATATCTGCCAGGAATCGCCCTCTATCTCGAACGATTCCCTTGCTACTATTGAGAGATCTGTGTGGGGATACCACAACAGGAACACTGACAAGTGACTGAAGTGAGAGCAAATTGACGGCTTGCTTTTGTCTCTTACATTCTATCAATAAGCACCCAGACCGCAATCTTTTGGCATCTGCCACATCTCCAGCTATGCCTTGTATTGCTTTCTCAATTGCAAAGGGGTTCAGCTTTAACGGGGTGCCATCCGAAGCAGATATCACCAAGAATCGAGGCCAGTTGTCAACAGTAACAGGAGAAGTCCTTGGACTAACATCTTCAGAATCAAACCAGTCATGATTTACATGAGAGCGGTTTTTTAAAGGGGGTTCCATGTTGGTATTAAGTGTGTTTCATCCTCTTGGGTCCCCACCCACCATGGAGTGTCAACAAGGACAATGCCATCTGCCTGTGGGCCTCCGACAGGCGACACCAAGGATACCAAGAGGATATACTCAAGCAGAAACAAAAGATATTGTTCTACCAGATTGGCCCATGAGCCACCGCCTTCTGGGCATAGGACTCTAGGCAAATTTCAAACTTGAAATACATACATTGGAAATACAAACATTTGAAATTGAGACATCAGTCAGAATAATCAGGGCCAAGCCTCAAATAAAATACAATTCTGAAACATAACTTGTACAAATGCAATTTTGAATGCACAGGGCTCGGCATGACCAGCCGATTGATAGGACCGGGCCCATCCTACCTCCCGTCTAGGCGAAGTAAGGGTCGAAGTGGTGTATTGGGCAAAGGAACACTGTTCCTGGAACCAGTGCCCTCAACCACCAGACTCCCGTCCTCCGCCGACACATGTACAGGGACGCAACCCACGGCAAACGGGCTGCCCACTTTGGTCGCCTCTTACGACCAGCAATGGGGTGCTGTGGAAATATTCTGCCCCGGTTCCACACGGGGGAAGAGCGATTAGCGTTACCCAGCACTCACCACGAGGAGGTTGCTCTTCACGAGTGCCAACAGTTATCTGGTATTCTAGACGATATTGTCCTGGATCCAATGATGGTGGCGCTGGAAACTGCGTCACCATCCTTTGATCCATCGGTAAATATAGATTTATAAGTACCATATTTGTGTCTTAACTGAGTATATTCTTGTTGAAAAATTAGTTGATTTGTTTCAGATTTTTTAAATTTAGTTAAGGTTAGATCCACCTCTGGTTTCACTAACTGCCATGGGGGGGAAGTCAAAAGTTGGGTGGGGGCTATATGTTCAAGATTTATTTTAGCAGCCGAAATAGAAGATTGTATTCTTAAGCCAAGCGGAGGAGTGAGTGATGATCTATTTGTATAGAGGTCTTCGTAAAGAGGGTTAAAAACACAGTCATAGGCTGGATTGGATTTCAAAGAACGTAGTTTAGTAATATACTGCAAAGATAATTTAACACGACGTTGTTTAAGTGAAGGCTCATCAGCCTCCACAT
Source organism: Haliotis rufescens (assembly GCF_023055435.1). Classification (NCBI taxonomy): domain Eukaryota; kingdom Metazoa; phylum Mollusca; class Gastropoda; order Lepetellida; family Haliotidae; genus Haliotis; species Haliotis rufescens. Next base: position 4,605,199 of record NW_025964068.1, read on the forward strand.
ACAGACTATGAATTGGAGATGTTCTAAAGGCTCCAAGGCAAAGCCTCAGGCCCTGATGATGAATAGAATCCAGCTTTTTCAAATTGCTTTTACATGCTCCACCGTAGACGATGGAGCCGTAATCAAGTTTAGAGCGGATGAGGGCTCTGTACAGTTGGAGGAGGGTTTTCTGATCTCCTCCCCATTTTGCGTTTGAAACTACTTTTATTATAACGAGAGCCTTCAGGCATTTAGTTTTTAAATAATTTATGTGTGGCAGAAAGGTCAAGTGATGGTCAAAAATAATACCAAGAAACTTGGCCTCTTTGACAACATTGATAGGAGCACCATCCAAAACTAATTCAGGGTCCTTATGCGGCTTATACTTTCTACAAAAATGAATACATTTGGTCTTGGCTCGTGAAAATTTAAAGCCATTTTCCAGACACCATTTATTGATTTTGTTTAAACACAATTGTAGTTGTCTTTCAATGGTATGCATGTTTTTACCACGACAAGAAACATTAAAATCATCCACAAATAATGATCCATCAAGTGAATCGTTTAAAACCTTCGACAAACTGTTTATCTTTATGCTGAACAATGTTACAGACAAGATACTGCCTTGTGGGACACCAAATAAATAGGTGTTCGAATCATCATTACAGATACACAAATTATTATCAGAAATGAATTCCTCAAGTATTTTCCCTTTATTGTTTGTAGTAACACTTCCCCACAGTGGGTTGTGCCCTTCAGATCACCCACGATAATACATGGTTTGGGGAGCTGATCATACAGATTTTGAAGATCAGATAGTCGAAGCAAAGTAGATGGAGGAATATACAAAGAACATAGCGTAAAGACAATGTTCAAAGTTAAACGAACAGCAACAGCTTGAAGATTTGAATTGAGAGCAACAGGGCTGTGAATCACGCCCTGTCGAACCAAGATAGACGACCCTCCAGTTGCTTTGTCACCTGGGGGGGAATATGAATGATGACAGTTATACTGTCTGATATCAAATTTATCTGTTCTTTTAAGGTATGTCTCCTGAAGACATAAAGCAGACGGTTTAAAATCCTGTATCAATAATTGAATGTCATTAAAATTGTTTCGAAGTCCTCTGCAATTCCATTGTATCATATTGAACAATTGAGTCATGGAGGCTCAATTGGAGTTCTCACACGCGAACGTGAGGACGAATTACTCCTACTGTCCTGTACAGACAGAGTTACCTCCATGTCAAGAGGCTCAAAGGAGTTTTGAAGAGATAGTTCTGGGGGCGAGGCTGCCGGAGATGATTGTTTTCTATTTAATATTTTTTTTTTCTTTTTGTCAAGTGAGCTGTCAAGTGGTTCAGTGCTTTTGTTCTTTTCTGGGACAACTGTGTCAGTCTGACTAGCAGTCTGAGTAGAAGTCTGGGTTGCTGAACTGGTCTGATTGTCAGAAGTTGGTGGACTGATTCCAGCGGTTTGAAGGGGCTGATCAGAATGGACCCATGACAGATCCGTTTGGCATGTGATTGATGCAGTGGCAGTAGAAATAGTTGCAGAACGTGTAACTGCGGCAGAGTAAGTAAGATGTGATGGAGTAGTGGATTGTTTAGTGAACAGTTTTCTTGCATCTGCAAAAGAAATGTTATTTTCATATTTCATTTTATTGATTTTTGATTCAAGCTGCCAAACAGGACACGACTTAGAAGAAGACAAATGTTGGCCACCACAGTTAGCACAAACGATGTCCTCCTCACAGTCGTTACCCTCATGGCTGCCAGCACAACGATGACATTTGACAGGTTTAGCACATGATTTAGAACCATGGCCAAAAGTTTGACATTTAAAACATCGGAGTGGATTTGGGATATACATATCCACTCCGATATTAACATAACCAGCTTTGATTGATTGCGGTAAGGAAGAACGCGCAAAAGTGAACAGGTAAGTATGAGTATTGGTGACAACTCCATCGTTGATTCTGGTGAAACGTTTGACAAACGTAACACCTTGATCCTCCAGTTCAGACACAATTTCTTGTTCTGACATATCAGACAGGCATCGAGCTCTGTCCCGAACAATTCCCCGACACGAGTTCAGTGTTCTGTGCACGGACACAGCAACATCAACATTGGCAAACTGAGTAATTGATAAAAGGTTCAGAGATTGCTGTCTCCGTGCACACTCCACAAGTAAGGAGCCAGACCGAAGACGGGTTACATTTTTTACTACACCACAATTTCCAGAAACAGCTTTTGAAATAGCAAAAGGGTTTAGTTTTAACGGTTGATGATCAGCAGCCTCGATCACAAGGAAGCGAGCCCAAGAGTCATTGTTTTGAGACACATTGTCAGTTGAAATATCATTTTCAAGTCTTCTCTTCTTGTCATGACGAGTTGAACCAGGTAGTTGTTGCGCCATAATGAAAGGAATTTATTCAGCACCCCTGTTCCCCACCCGCCATCGAGTGTCAAAAAAGACGATGCTGAAGAGGAAGCCAGTCTACAACACCAGGGTTACAGGGATGGTATACTCTAGTAAATACAACACGAAAAGCTATATTTGTCTACCAAAAGAAATGCCCAGCTGGTTCGGCCCGTGACAGAACAATGGAAACATATAGAATTCGGAGGTTGACATCACCAGATTGGCCCATGAGCCACCGCCTTCTGGCATAGGACTCTAGGCAATAAGTACATTGGTATAGTTGTATATAATTGATCATCATAAATTATTTGATATGATGTTTCTGAAATGATCTTTTCCATGCACAGGGCATGGCGTGACCAGCCGATTGATAGAATCGGGCCAATTCTACCACCCGTCTAGGCAAAGTAAGGGTCGAAGTGGTGTGTTGGGCAAAAGGAACACCGGTTCCTGGCTCCAATGCCCTCAACCACCAGAATCCCGTCCTCTGCCGACACAGGGGCGCAACCCACGGCAAACGGGCTGCCCACTTTGGTCGCCTCTTACGACCAGCAATGGGGTGCTGTGGAAATATTCTACCCCGGTTCCACACGGGGGAAGAGCTATTAGCGCTACCCAGCACTCACCACGAGGAGGTTGCTCTTCACGAGTGCCCCTAGACTGCATGACATTCTATAATCTTCTATTGTAATATGCATGGATTGATAATTATGTCTAGTACTATAAATCCTCGCATTATAGCCTATACATGCTATCATTTCGTCAGTGAGTTCCGTTAGTTCGTTACGTCAGCTCGTCGATTACACTAAGTCTAAGCCTTTCTTTTCACTCCTGTGGGTGTAGAGATCAACGTTGTTTGGGAAGGGGAAGCCGTATTCCAGTCAACAGCACAGCCTGGTTAGACGTGGAACTAAGTTGGCGATATTAAATAATTAGAAGTGAGCTAAATTAGAAAATATATAAAAAGCTATAAAAGGTTGTCTGCATGATGTCTTAAATAGTCACTTCCGCAAGTATGGCCGGATAAAATGTTATATAATTGAGTGAGTGAGTGAGTTAAAATTTTAAGTCACATCAGCAATATTTCAGCCATATCGTGACTATCGATAGTTAAATAGAATACATATATTGAAACGATTGTAAAAACCTGCCAACGAGGGACAGTAAAACAACTAGACGTATCACAGCAATAAATTTAAAACTAGTATGTAATAATAAAATCAATAGCACAATACATAACATTACATTATAAAAACGGGCTATAGAGCGCCAGCAACTGAAGGTAGATCACCATACTAGGGACCATGGGGACTTACAGTACCTTTGCTACCTGCATGGACCCTAGCAGGATTTACATCATCCCATCAGTCGCTGGCGATTGTACATAATTTTAGCCACAATTAAAATGACAGAAATTCTACGTTTAAAAGCGTAGTAAATGTAGATATTCTGTGATTGACAGGGACTTACGATACCCTCTCAGGGGGACAATAATTTTACAGTACTTTAACCCCCCTCGAGGATACTGCCACTAACAATCTTAGATATAAATTCATTCTACTAATTTTTAAAAAGTTATTATACACAAAACATTTTAACAGAATTTATGATACAGTTCAATTTCTTTTAAAAAACCAATAACTAAATGAGTACTTATTCTATTAAAAAGATCCTTTATAGTTTTGACCTGGAAATATTTATCCCTTGTGATGGAAAAATCAATGCAGTCAAGCAGGACATGCTTGACCGTGATTCTTTCATCACAAGGGACACAAAACGGAGGATCCTCACCTTTTAATATATATTCATGTGTAAATCTACTGTGGCCAATACGACATCGTCGCATTATGACCTCCTCAAATCTGGACTGACAGCCCAAGTATGTGTAACCGATAGTTGGTTTTATTTCATGTAATTTATTTATACCTACTTGAGTGTCCCACTTCTGTTGCATTAGACCACGGATGTAAGATCTAATCCCGGGTTTATAATCACTGTAGGGAAGAAGAAGTGGTGTCACAGATTTGTTGAGAGCTGCTTTTGCAGCAGCATCAGCCATCGTGTTACCAGTGATTCCAACATGGCTTGGTAACCAACAGAAAACGATGTCGTATTGGCCAGTAGCAAGTTGATTATATAATTCAATAATTTCAATTAAAAGTGGATGCTTGCATGATATATGTTTAATTGCCTGAAGACACGAGAGGGAGTCCGAAAATAATATAAATTGCTTATGCCTAGTTTGTTTACCAATATATTTTAGAGCTGTTAAAATTGCATGGGATTCGGCTGTAAAAATAGAACTATTATCGGGTAGTCGGGAAGACATAATCCTAGATCCAACGACGGTGGCGCTAGCAACCGCGTCACCATCCTTGGATCCGTCTGTAAATATAGATTTGAATGTGTTATAGTTGTTCCGCAATTCATTAAATTCTTGTTGATAGATGAGTTGGTTTGTTTCTGATTTCTTGAGTTTACTTAATGACAGGTCAACCTCTGGCTGTACCAACTGCCATGGGGGAGAGGACAAAAGCTGAGTTGGGGCTATATTTTTTAGATTGATTTTGGCAGCAGAAATGTCAGTTTTGATTCGTAGACCAAGTGGAGGAACAAGGGATAACTTTTTATGGTACATATCCTCATAGAGAGGATTAAAAACGCAATCATATGCAGGATTTGAATACAGCTTTGTGAGGTACTGCAATGAGAGTTTTATTCGGCGTTGTTTTAGTGAGGGTTCATCCGCCTCTACATAGAGACTATTGATAGGGGATGTTCTGAAGGCTCCAAGGCAAAGCCTCAGGCCTTGATGATGAATACTATCTAATAATTTTAAATTACTTTTACAGGCTCCACCATAGATGATGGAGCCATAATCCAGTTTAGAGCGGATAAGTGCCCTGTACAGTTGGAGGAGGGTTGTCTGATCCCCTCCCCACTTTGAATTTGAAACAACTTTCAGAAGGTCAAGAGCCTTCAGGCACTTATTTTTCAAGGATTTGATGTGTGGTAAAAAGGTTAAATGGTGATCAAAAATAATACCAAGGAATTTAGCCTCTTTTACAACTTTAATTGGAGTGCTATCTAAAACTAAATCAGGGTCCTTATGAGGTTTATATTTTCTACAAAAATGTATACAATTTGTTTTGGATTTTGAAAATTTAAAACCATTTTCCAACGACCATTTATTGATCTTATTTAGACACAGTTGTAATTGTCTTTCTATAGTACGCATGTTTTTACCACGACATGATATGTTAAAATCATCCACAAAAAGTGATCCATCAATTGAATCGTTTAAAACCTTGGAAAGACTATTTATTTTTATGCTGAACAAAGTAACAGATAAAATACTGCCTTGTGGGACACCCTGATCCTGATTATAATGATCAGACAGGGTTGAGCCCACACGGACTTGAAATTGTCTGTTTGATAAAAAGTTGGATATAAATTGAGGCAAACGGCCTCGCAACCCAAAGTCATGTAAATCTTTTAAAATGCCGTGCTTCCATGTAGTGTCATATGCTTTTTCTAGATCGAAAAAGATAGACACTGCATGTTGATTGTTTATAACGGCATTCTTAACAAATGATTCCAATCGAACCAAATGGTCAATGGTACTGCGATTTTTCCGGAAACCACATTGAATGTTTGTTATTAAATCATTTGATTCCAAGTACCAGGTTAATCTATTATTGACCATGCGTTCCATGGTTTTGCAAACGCAGCTAGTCAAGGAAATGGGTCGATAATTAGAAGGATCAGTATGATCACGTCCAGGTTTAGGTATGGGAACAATTATAGCCTCACGCCATGAAGAAGGAAATTCTCCTGACGTCCAGATTTTATCGAATATTATCAAAAGGGTTTCTAAACAGGATTGCGGTAAATGTTTTAAGAGTTGATAATGTATATTATCAGACCCTGAAGCAGTATCATGAGCTTGTACAAGGGCAGTATGGAGCTCATGAATGGAAAAGACTTCATTATAATCTTCCCCGTTATCTGAATTAAAATTTATAGTTTTCTTTTCCTGCTGCTTTTGGTATTTTTGAAATTTAGGAACATAGTTAGCCGAGGAAGAATGCTTTGCAAGAGTTTCACCAAGTTTATTTGCAATATCGGATGTATCAGTTAACAATTGATCCCCATCTTTAAGATGATGTATGCTTGATTTAGTACCCTTACCTTTGATTTTCTGAATCATATTCCATACCTTGGACATAGGTGTCCGTGAATTTATCTTAGATACATAATTTTGCCAAGATTGGCGTTTGTTTTGTTTGAAAGTGCGTCGTGTTTTAGCATTTATAATTTTTGAATTTATTGAGAAATTATGTACCATTGGATGGCGACGGAAATACTTTTCAGCCTTTTTCCGTGCTTTCCTAGCTTGTTTACATTCAGTGTTAAACCATGGTTTCCGTATGTGAGGATTTGTGGAGGACTTCGGAATACATTCATCAGCTATTCTATTTAGTTCATCAGAGAAAAGTTGGATAGTGTCCGGAACATCAATAAAAACTTCAGGTTTGATGTCGTTTGTACAAAGGATTTCATATAAATGCCAGTTGGCTTTAGTAAAATTCCATCGTGATGATGGAGGAGTGAGTGAGTGAGTTATTATTTAACGTCACATGGGCAATATTTCAGCCATATCGTGACGAGAAATTACATTTATGATACATTTATGATACGTATATTTAAACTGAATAAAAAGCTGTCAACGAAGGACAGTAGAATAACTAGAATATCACAGACTTGATTTAAAACTAGTTGAGAATAGTAAAAGGCAGTAAGCATTAATGAACATCACAATTTAAAAATGGGCTAGAAATCGTCAGCAACTGAAGGGAGATCACCATACTGGGGACCATGGGGACTTACAGTACTTTTGCTTCCTGCATGGACCCCGGCAGGATTTATATCATCCCTTCAGTTACTGGCGACAGTGTACCAGTTAAGCCTTAGATTAAAATAACGAAGATACTACGTTTAAAAGCCTAGTGTGCAGAAAAATACTTCGAATGATTTGGGACTTACATACCCTCTTAGGGGGACAATAATTTTACGCTACTTCAACCCCCCTCAAGGGTACAGCCACTAACAATCTAAGTTATGAATTTCGCACTACCAATTTTTAAAACAATACATTGAACACATCAAAATTTATGAACAAGTTCTATTTCCTTTAAAAAACATAATATTAAACGAGAATTAACATCATTAAAAAGGTCCTTAATTGTTTTTACATTGAAATATTTATCCCTTGTGATGGAAAAATCAACACAGTCAAGCAGGACATGCTTGACTGTGATTCTCTCATCACAAGGGATACAAAACGGAGGATCCTCACCTTTAAGTAAATATTCATGAGTATATCTGCTGTGGCCAATACGACATCGTCGCATAATGACCTCTTCAAATCTGGACTGACAGCCCAAGTAGGTATATCCGATATTTGGTTTAATGTCATGTAATTTATTGATACCTACTTGGGCGTCCCACTTCTGTTGCATAAGATCTCGGATGTAGGATCGAATCATGGGTTTAAAATCAGTGTATGGGATCAGAAGTGGTGTCACAGATTTGTTGAGCGCTGCTTTAGCAGCAGCATCGGCCATTGTGTTACCTTTGATACCAACATGGCTTGGTAACCAACAAAAGACGATGTCATATTGGCCAGTAGCAAGATCATTAAATAACTCAAGAATTTGGATTAAAAGTGGATGTTTTGAAGACATATTTTTAATTGCCTGAAGGCATGAAAGAGAATCTGAAAACAGTATGAATTGGTTATGTTTAGATTGATTACCGATATATTTAAGTGCTGTAAAAATGGCGTTTGCTTCTGCAGTGAATATTGAACTGTTATCAGGTAAACGTGAAGAGATTGTTCTGGATCCAATGACAGTGGCACTAGCAACTGCGCCACCATCCTTGGATCCATCTGTAAATATAGATTTATAAGTGTCATAATTGTTTCTTAGTTGATGGTATTCTTGTTGGTATATTAATTGGTTAGTATCTGATTTCTTAAGTTTGGTTAATGTCAGGTCTACCTCTGGCTTTACCATTTGCCAAGGAGGAGATGAGAAAAGTTGAGTCGGAGCTATATCATGGAGTTTAATATTCGAAGCCGATATTGCAGATTTTATTCTAATTCCGAGTGGTGGATTGAGTGCTGATTTCTTATTGTAAAGATCTTCGTAAAGAGGATGGAATATACATTCAAAAGCTGGATTTGACGGATTAGAATATAATTTAGTGATGTATTGTAGAGATAATTTTAGTCGGCGTTGTTTAAGAGAAGGTTCATCTGCTTCTATATAGAGACTGTGAATGGGAGACGTTCTGAAGGCTCCAAGGCAAAGCCTCAGACCCTGATGATGTATCGTATCTAGTTTTTGTAAATTACTTTTGCAGGCTCCACCATAGACGATGGAGCCATAATCAAGTTTTGAACGGATCAGTGACCTGTATAAGTGTAAGAGGGTTGTTTGATCCCCTCCCCACTTTGAATTGGAAACAACTTTCAATAGATCGAGTGCCTTCAGGCATTTAGCTTTGAGGTATTTTATATGTGGAAGGAAAGTTAAGTGGTGATCAAAAATAAGTCCCAAGAACTTGGCCTCCTTAACAACTTTGATAGGAGTGTCATTCAGAAACAGTTCAGGGTCCTTATGTGGCTTATATTTTCTGCAGAAATGTATACAATTAGTTTTTGATTTGGAAAATTTAAACCCGTTTTCTAAACACCATTTGTGAATTTTATTAAGACATAATTGTAATTGCCTTTCTATTGTGCGCATATTTTTACCACGACAAGATAGATTAAAATCATCCACAAAAAGTGATCCATCAACTGAATCATTTAAAACTTTGGACAAACTGTTAATTTTTATACTGAATAAAGTGACAGACAAAATACTGCCTTGTGGGACACCCTGATCCTGATTATAATGATCAGACAGGGTTGTACCCACTCGGACTTGAAATTGCCTGTCTGTTAAAAACTGTGATATGAAATGAGGCAAACGGCCTCTTAATCCAAAATCATGAAGATCTTTTAAAATACCATGTTTCCATGTTGTATCGTAAGCTTTTTCTAAGTCGAAAAAGATCGATACAGCATGTTGTCTATTTACAATGGAATTTTTTATGAACGATTCTAAACGCACTAAGTGATCGATAGTACTTCTGTTTTTACGGAAACCGCATTGTATATTGGAAAGAAGATTATTTGTTTCCAAGTACCACACTAATCGATTATTTACCATGCGTTCCATCGTTTTACAAACACAGCTAGTTAAAGAGATAGGTCGGTAATTTGATGGATCAGAATGATCCCGCTCAGGTTTGGGAATGGGGATAACAATGGCTTTATGCCATGAAGCTGGAAACATCCCAGATGTCCAAATATCATCGAATATATTTAACATAGTTTCAAGGCATGATTCGGGCAAGTGGTTCAGCAGCTGATAATGAATATTATCAGCGCCTGCTGCTGTATCATGAGCTTGCCCTAAGGCAGTATATAGCTCATGTAGTGAAAATACCTCATTGTAATCTTCACCATTATCAGATGTAAAATGTACTTTTTTCTTTTCCTGTTGAAGCTGATATTTTTGAAATTCAGGAGCGTAATTAGATGAAGAAGAATGATGAGATAAAGTTTCACCAATGCTATTGGCAATGGCAGATTTATCAGTTAACAAAGTATCGCCATCCTTCAGATGGTTAACTGTAGAATTTGATCCCTGCCTTTGATCTTTTTAATCATGTTCCATACCTTGGAAATAGGGGTACGAGAGTTAATTTTGGAGACATAATTCCGCCAGGATTGACGTTTATTTTGCTTAAATAGACGTCTTGCCTTGGCATTTGAAATTTTTACAATATTTGAATTATGGACAGTGGGATGTTTACGGAAGTACTTCTCCGCCTTCTTACGACATTTCCTAGCTTGTTTGCAAGTGTCATCAAACCACGGTTTACGAACACGTGGGTTGATCGAGGACTTAGGTATTGATTCATCAGCAATTTCATTCAGTAGATCTGAGAACAACTGAATCGGGTCAGTAACATTTTGAAAAGACGTAGGTAGTAATTTATCTTTGCATAAAGATTGAAATAAAAGCCAATCAGCCTTCACAAAGTTCCATCGAGGTGAAGGTGGATCATCAGCGGGATTAATTGGTTTAAGCACCGTGGGGAAATGGTCACTCCCACATAGGTCATCATGGACGGACCATGAGAATTCATTCAACAAAACTGAATCCGTCAAAGACAGATCTAATGATGAATACGTACCAGTTGCAGGGTGTAAGTAGGTGTCCGAGTCATCGTTAAAGATGCAGAGGTCATTATCAGAAACAAAATCCTCAATGACTTTACCCTTTTGATTAATGATAGAACCTCCCCATAAAGGATTATGACCATTTAGATCACCCATGATGAGACAGGGCTTTGGGAGCTGGTCGTCCAGTTTTTGTAGATCATTACGCTGAAGATTTGAAGATGGAGGAATGTATAAGGAGCAAAGTGTGAAGGCAATATGCAGTGTAAGTCTAACTGCAACTGCTTGCAAATTCGTGTCAAGCGGAACAGGACTGTGAACAACGCCCCGCCGCACCAACATAGAAGCACCCCCAGTAGCTTTATCTCCTGGAGGAGAAAAAGAATGATAGGAACTATACTGCCTTAATTCAAATGTATCTGTATTTTTTAAGTACGTCTCTTGTAAACAAATTGCTGATGGAAGAAAATCTGTTGTTAATAACTGTAGTTCATTAAAGTTGTGCCTAAGCCCTCTGCAATTCCATTGAATTAGACTAGAATGATTCATGGTGGTTCAATAGGAGATCGCTCACGTGAACGTGAAGAAGAGTCACCACTCATAGTAGATGGAGTAACATCCATCTCGAGAGGATCAAAGAAATTCTGAACATCAACAGATGTTTCAGTGACAGTAGGGATCTTAGTAATAATTTTCTTGTTTTGTTTCTTCTTTTGTTTTTTGGGCATTTCAGTCGAGTGAGTGAGTTAAAATTTTAAGTCACATCGGCAATATTTCAGCCATATCGTGACTATCAAAAGTTAAATATAATACATATAATGAAACGTATGTAAAAACCTGCCAACGAGGGACAGTAAAACAACTAGAGGTATCACAGCAATAAAATTTAAAACTAGTATGTAATAATAAAATCAATATCACTATACATATACATTACATTTTAAAAACAGGCTATAGATCACCAACAACTGAAGGTAGATCACCACGCTAGGGTCCATGGGGACTTACAGTACCTTTGCTACCTGCATGGACCCCAGCAGGATTTACACCATCCCTTCAGTGGTTGGCAATTATTGTCAATTTAGCCGAATTAAAAGAACATATATTCTGCAACTAAAAACGTGGTAGTAATAAATACACTGTGAATGACGTGGACTTACGTACCATCTCCGGGGGACAATCATTTTACACTACTTTAACCCCCTTCGAAGTACAGCCACTGACAATCTTAGTTATCCAATTTATGCGACCAGTATTAAAAGATCATTTATTAATTACAAAACACGTTTATCAAAATTTATGTACAAGTTCTATTTCTTTTAAAAAGTTAATTATTAAATGAGACGAAACATTATTAAAAAGATCCATTATTGAGTGAGTGAGTTAATATTTAACGTCACATCGGCAATATTTCAGCCATATCGTGACGAGAAGTACATTAATAATACATATATTTATACAATATAAAAAGCTGTCAACGAAGGACAGTACAATAACTAGAATATCACAGAATCTATTTAAAACTAGTTGAGAATATATAAAAGTCATAAATATCAGAGAACACAATATAAAAATGGGCTAGAGATCGCCAGCAACTGAAGATAGATCACCATGCTAGGGTCCATGGGGACTTACAGTACCTTTGCTTCCTGCATGGACCCCGGCAGGATTTATATCATCCCTTCAGTCACTGGCGACAGTGTACCAATTAAGCCAAACTAAAATGACGAATATTCTACGATTAAAAACCTGGCATGCAGAAAAATACTTTGAATGATATGGGACTTACATACCCTCTTAGGGGGACAATAATTTTACGCTACTTCAACCCCCCTCGAGGGTACAGCCACTAACAATCTCAGTTATGAATTTTGCACTACCAATCTTTAAAACAATACAACAATTACATCAAAATTTATGTATAAGTTCTATTTCTTTTAAAAAACATAGTATTAAATGAGAGTTAACTTTACTAAAAAGGTCCTTCACTGTTTTTACACTGAAATATTTATCCCTTGTGATGGAAAAATCAATACAGTCAAGCAGGACATGCTTGACCGTGATTCTTTCATCACAAGGGATGCAAAACGGAGGATCTTCACCATTTAAAAGATACTCATGTGTATATCTTGAATGGCCAATACGACATCGTCGCATAATGACCTCTTCAAATCTGGACTGACAGCCCAAGTAGGTGTAACCGATATTTGGTTTAATTTCATGTAATTTATTGATACCTACTTGGGCGTCCCACTTCTGTTGCATAAGATCTCGGATGTAAGATCGAATCATGGGTTTAAAATCAGTATATGGGATCAGAAGTGGTGTCACAGATTTGTTGAGGGCTGCTTTTGCAGCAGCATCGGCCATTGTGTTACCAATGATACCAACATGGCTTGGTAACCAACAAAAGACGATGTCATATTGGCCAGTAGCAAGATCATTAAATAATTCAAGAATTTCGATTAAAAGTGGATGTTTGGATGACATATTTTTAATCGCCTGAAGGCATGAAAGAGAATCTGAAAACAGTATGAATTGTTTATGTTTAGCTTGATTACTGATATATTTAAGTGCTGTAAAAATGGCGTTTGCTTCTGCAGTGAATATGGAACTGTTATCAGGTAAACGTGAAGATATTGTTCTGGATCCAATGACGGTGGCACTAGCAACTGCGCCACCATCCTTGGATCCATCTGTAAATATAGATTTATAAGTGTCGTAAGTGTTTCTTAGTTGAAGGTATTCTTGTTGGTAAATTAATTGGTTTGTAGCTGATTTCTTTAATTTTGTTAATGTAAGGTCAACCTCTGGCCGTACCATTTGCCAAGGAGGTGTTAAAAACAGTTGAGTTGGAGCTATATCTTGCAGTTTAATATTGGAAGCAAACAAGGCAGACTGGATTCTGATTCCGAGTGGTGGAACAAGAGATGACTTTTTATTGTAAATATCTTGGTAAAGAGGATTGAAGACGTAATTAAAAGCTGGATTGGACTGATTAGAATATAATTTAGTGACATACTGCAAAGATAATTTTAGACGGCGTTGTTTAAGAGAAGGTTCATCTGCTTCTATATAGAGACTGTGAATGGGAGACGTTCTAAAAGCTCCAAGGCAAAGCCTCAGGCCCTGATGATGTATCGTATCAAGTTTTAATAAATTACTTTTACAGGCTCCACCATAGACGATGGAGCCATAATCCAGTTTTGAACGGATGAGTGACCTGTATAAGTGTAAGAGGGTTGTTTGATCCCCTCCCCACTTTGAATTAGAAACAACTTTCAATAGATCGAGTGCCTTCAGGCATTTAGCTTTTAGGTATTTAATATGCGGGAGGAAAGTTAAGTGATGATCAAAAATAAGTCCCAAGAACTTGGCTTCCTTAACAACTTTGATAGGAGTGAGTGAGTGAGTTAATATTTAACGTCACATCGGCAATATTTCAGCCATATCGTGACGAGAAGTACATTAATAATACATATATTTATACAATATAAAAAGCTGTCAACGAAGGACAGTACAATAACTAGAATATCACAGAATCTATTTAAAACTAGTTGAGAATATATAAAAGTCATAAATATCAGAGAACACAATTTAAAAATGGGCTAGAAATCGTCAGCAACTGAAGGGAGATCACCATACTGGGGACCATGGGGACTTACAGTACTTTTGCTTCCTGCATGGACCCCGGCAGGATTTATATCATCCCTTCAGTCACTGGCGACAGTGTACCAGTTAAGCCTTAGATTAAAATAACGAAGATACTACGTTTAAAAGTCTAGTGTGCAGAAAAATACTTCGAATGATTTGGGACTTACATACCCTCTTAGGGGGACAATAATTTTACGCTACTTCAACCCCCCTCAAGGGTACAGCCACTAACAATCTAAGTTATGAATTTCGCACTACCAATTTGTAAAACAATACATTGAACACATCAAAATTTATGAAAAAGCTCTATTTCCTTTAAAAAACATAATATTAAACGACAATTAACATCATTAAAAAGGTCCTTAATTGTTTTTACATTGAAATATTTATCCCTTGCGATGGAAAAATCAACACAGTCAAGCATGACATGCTTGACCGTGATTCTTTCATCACAAGGGATACAAAACGGAGGATCCTCACCTTGTAATAAATATTCGTGCGTATATCTGCTGTGGCCAATACGACATCGTCGCATAATGACCTCTTCAAATCTGGACTGACAGCCCAAGTAGGTGTAACCGATATTTGGTTTAATTTCATGTAATTTATTGATACCTACTTGGGCGTCCCACTTCTGTTGCATAAGATCTCGGATGTAAGATCGAATCAAGGGTTTAAAATCAGTGTATGGGATCAGAAGTGGTGTCACAGATTTGTTGAGGGCTGCTTTTGCAGCAGCATCGGCCATTGTGTTACCTTTGATACCAACATGGCTTGGTAACCAACAAAAGACGATGTCATATTGGCCAGTAGCAAGATCATTAAATAACTCAAGAATTTGGATTAAAAGTGGATGTTTTGAAGACATATTTTTAATTGCCTGAAGACATGAAAGAGAATCTGAAAACAGTATGAATTGTTTATGTTTAGATTGATTACTGATATATTTAAGTGCTGTAAAAATGGCGTTTGCTTCTGCAGTGAATATTGAACTGTTATCAGGTAAACGGGAAGAGATTGTTCTGGATCCAATGACAGTGGCACTAGCAACTGTGTCACCATCCTTGGATCCATCGGTAAATATAGATTTATAAGTGTCATAATTGTTTCTAAGTTGGTGGTATTCTTGTTGGTATATTAATTGGTTAGTATCTGATTTCTTAAGTTTGGTTAATGTCAGGTCTACCTCTGGCTTTACCATTTGCCAAGGAGGAGAGGAGAAAAGTTGAGTAGGAGCTATATCTTGGAGTTTAATATTTGAAGCTGATATTGCAGATTTTATTCTAATTCCGAGTGGTGGATGGAGTGCCGATTTCTTATTGTAAAGATCTTCGTAGAGAGGATGGAATATACATTCAAAAGCTGGATTTGACGGATTAGAATATAATTTAGTGATGTATTGTAGAGATAATTTTAGTCGGCGTTGTTTAAGAGAAGGCTCATCTGCTTCTATGTAGAGACTTAAATGGGAGACGTTCTGAAGGCTCCAAGACAAAGCCTCAGACCCTGATGATGTATCGTATCTAGTTTTTGTAAATTACTTTTGCAGGCTCCACCATAGATGATGGAGCCATAATCAAGTTTGGAACGAATTAGTGACCTGTACAAGTGTAAGAGGGTTGTTTGATCCCCTCCCCACTTTGAATTAGAAACAACTTTTAATAGATCGAGTGCCTTCAGGCATTTAGCTTTGAGGTATTTAATATGCGGGAGAAAAGTTAAGTGATGATCAAAAATAAGTCCCAAGAACTTGGCTTCCTTAACAACTTTGATAGGAGTGCCATTCAGAAATAGTTCAGGGTCCCTATGCGGTTTATATTTTCGGCAGAAATGTATGCAATTAGTTTTTGATTTGGAAAATTTAAACCCGTTTTCTAGACACCACTTGTTAATTTTATTAAGACATAATTGTAATTGCCTTTCAATTGTGTGCATATTTTTACCCCGACAAGATAGATTAAAATCATCCACAAAAAGTGATCCATCAACTGAATCATTTAAAACTTTTGACAAACTGTTAATTTTTATACTGAATAAAGTGACAGACAAAATACTGCCTTGTGGGACACCCTGATCCTGATTATAATGATCAGACAGGGTTGTACCCACTCGGACTTGAAATTGCCTGTCTGTTAAAAACTGGGATATAAAATGAGGCAGACGGCCTCTTAATCCAAAATCATGAAGATCTTTTAAAATACCATGTTTCCATGTTGTATCGTAAGCTTTTTCTAAATCGAAAAAGATCGATACAGCATGTTGTCTATTTATAATGGAATTTTTAATGAACGATTCTAAACGCACTAAATGATCGATAGTACTTCTATTTTTCCGGAAACCACATTGTATATTGGAAAGAAGATTATTTGTTTCCAAGTACCACACTAATCGATTATTTACCATGCGTTCCATCGTTTTACAAACACAGCTAGTTAAAGAGATAGGTCGGTAATTTGATGGATCAGAATGATCCCGCCCAGGTTTGGGAATGGGGATAACAATGGCTTTATGCCATGAAGCTGGAAACATCCCAGATGTCCAAATATCATCGAATATATTTAACATAGTTTCAAGGCATGATTCTGGCAAGTGTTTCAGCAGCTGATAATGAATATTATCAGCGCCTGCTGCTGTATCATGAGCTTGCCCTAAGGCAGTATATAGCTCATGTAGTGAAAATACCTCATTGTAATCTTCACCATTATCAGATGTAAAATTTACTTTTTTCTTTTCCTGTTGAAGCTGATATTTTTGAAATTCAGGAGCGTAATTAGATGAAGAAGAATGATGAGATAAAGTTTCACCAATGCTATTGGCAATGGCAGATTTATCAGTTAACAAAGTATCGCCATCCTTCAGATGGTTAACTGTAGAATTTGATCCCTTGCCTTTGATCTTTTTAATCATATTCCATACCTTGGACATAGGGGTACGAGAGTTAATTTTGGAGACATAGGTCCGCCAGGATTGACGTTTATTTTGCTTAAATAGACGTCTTGCCTTGGCATTTGAAATTTTTACAATATTTAAATTATGGACAGTGGGATGTTTACGGAAGTACTTCTCCGCCTTCTTACGACATTTCCTAGCTTGTTTGCAAGTGTCATCAAACCACGGTTTACGAACACGTGGGTTGATAGAGGACTTAGGTATTGATTCATCAGCAATTTCATTCAGTAGATCTGAGAACAACTGAATCGGGTCAGTAACATTTTGAAAAGACGTAGGTAGTAATTTATCTTTGCATAAAGATTGAAATAAAAGCCAATCAGCCTTCACAAAATTCCATCGAGGTGAAGGTGGATCATCAGCGGGATTAATTGGTTTAAGCACCGTGGGGAAATGGTCACTCCCACATAGGTCATCATGGACAGACCATGAGAATTCATTCAACAAAACTGAATCCGTCAAAGACAGATCTAATGATGAATACGTACCAGTAGCAGGGTGCAAGTAAGTGTTGGAGTCATCATTAAAAATGCAGAGGTCATTATCAGAAACAAAATCCTCAATGACTTTACCCTTTGGATTAATGATAGAACCTCCCCATAAAGGATTATGACCATTTAGATCACCCATGATGACACAGGGCTTTGGGAGCTGGTCGTACAGTTTTTGTAGATCATTACGCTGAAGATTTGAAGATGGAGGAATGTATAAGGAGCAAAGTGTGAAGGCAATATGCAGTGTAAGTCTAACTGCAACAGCTTGCATATTCGTATCAAGCGGAACAGGACTGTGAACAACGCCCCTCCGCACCAAAATAGAAGCTCCTCCAGTAGCTTTATCTCCTGGAGGAGAAAAAGAATGATAGGAACTATACTGCCTTAATTCAAAGTTATCTGTATTTTTTAAGTACGTCTCTTGTAAACAAATTGCTGATGGAATATAATCTGTTGTTAATAACTGTAGTTCATTAAAGTTGTGCCTAAGCCCTCTGCAATTCCATTGAATTAGACTAGAATGATTCATGGTGGTTCTATAGGAGAACGCTCACGTGAATGTGAAGATGAGTCACCACTATTGTTGTGGTGTGAAGATGGGGTAACATCCATCTCAAGAGGCTCGAAAAAGTTATGAACATCTACAGATGTTTCAGTGACAGTTGGGATCTTTGTTGTAATTTTTTTACTTTGTTTTTTCTTTTGTTTTTTTGCCATTTCCGTTGAAGGTTTGTTTGGAGCTGACATTTCAGAAGATGGTATTTTCGGAGTTGGCGGTGATGGGGCCACAGCCTGAGTCACAACCGGAGATGTTGAAGATATAGCACCTGGACTGACGGAATGATTTGTCTGACTCTCGGATGTTGTAGTCAGAGGAACCGGATGCTCAGAAATTGTCCAAGTCAAGTCAGTCTGACATTCTATAGATCTACTGGTTGAATGGCGAGAGACCGTAACAGCAGCAGCAGCAGCATACGAATGTTTTGGTGAAGGTGTCCGGCTATCAAAGAGTTTTTTAGCATCAAGGTAAGAAACATTGTTTTGACATTTGATAGTCAAAATATCTTTTTCACGTTTCCAAAAAGGACAGGATTTGGATGACGCTACTTGTTGACCCGTACAATTTATACATTTGAGGTCTGCTGTACAATCGAAACCGTCATGATTGCTACCACAACGGTGACAAACAGTAGGACGAGTGCATGATTTTGAGCCGTGTCCAAATTTTTGACATTTGTAACACCGGAGTGGATTGGGGACATACACCTCCACTCCGATGTTAAAATAGCCTGCCTTTATAGACTGGGGAATGGTTGAAAGTGAAAATGTGAACAAATATGTATTTGTTGGAACAATGTTCTCCCCATCCTTTCTAGTGAAACGCTTCACCGACGTGACGCTTTGTCCTTTTAGTTCCTCAAGAATGTCTTCTTCTGACATTTCCGCCAGACAACGTGCTCTGTCGCGGATGATCCCCCGACTCGAATTTAAAGTTCGGTGTTCAGAGACAACAACTTGCGTGTTAGCAAAGATTGTACATTGCAAAAGATTAATAGCCTGCTGTCTCCGTGCACACTCTACCAAAAGAGAGCCGCTCCTGAGACGTGAAACATTCTTTACCTCACCACAAATACCTTCAATGGCTTTACATATGGCAAAAGGGTTTATTTTTAATGGTTGTTCATTTAGTGCTTCGACTACAAGAAACCGAGCCCAAGAATTTGATTTTGGTGAAGGAGAAACATCTTCATCAGCCGAGAAAATCTCAGCTTCTAGACGTCTTTTCTTGTCATAACGGTTCGAACCAGATTGATTGTGAGCCATGATGAAAGTAATTTATTCAGCACCCCTGCTCCCCACCCACCATGGAGTGCTACAAAGAGCGATGTTTCCCTGCACCGGATCTCCAACATGCAAACATCAGGGATACAGAGGTGTTATACTCCAGTAAGAACAACATGAATAGCTGTATTTGTCTATCAAATAAAATGTCAGGCTGGTTCGGCCCATGGCAAGAAATTGAAGACATACAGAACTCAGAGGTCGAAAGTACCAGATTGGCCCATGAGCCACCGCCTTCTGGCGTAAGACTCTAGGCAATTTATTCCATCAAAAATTGGTAATTCATACAAAGTATGCTTGGCCAAGTCCAAAATATACATTATAATACAACACAGGAGTGCATATACAATATTACGCACAGGGCCTGGCATGACCAGCCGATTGATAAGACCGGGCCCATCTTACCACCCGTCTAGGCGAAGTAAGGGTCGAAGTAGTGTGTTGGGCAAAGGAACACAGTTCCAGGAACCAGTGCCCTCAACTACCAGACTCCCGTCCTCCGCCGACACAGGGACGCAACCCACGGCAAACAGGTTGCCCATTTTAGTCGCCTCATACGACCTGCAATGGGAGGCTGTGGAAATATTCTGCCCCGGTTCCACACGGGGGAAGAGCGATTAGCGTTACCCAGCACTCACCACGAGGAGGTTGCTCTTCACGAGTGCCAACTTTGATAGGAGTGCCATTCAGAAATAGTTCAGGGTCCTTATGCGGTTTATATTTTCTGCAGAAATGTATGCAATTAGTTTTTGATTTGGAAAATTTAAACCCGTTTTCTAGACACCACTTGTTAATTTTATTAAGACATAATTGTAATTGCCTTTCAATTGTGTGCATATTTTTACCACGACAAGATAGATTAAAATCATCCACAAAAAGTGATCCATCAACTGAATCATTTAAAACTTTTGATAAACTGTTAATTTTTATACTGAATAAAGTGACAGACAAAATACTGCCTTGTGGGACACCCTGATCCTGATTATAATGATCAGACAGGGTTGTACCCACTCGGACTTGAAATTGCCTGTCTGTTAAAAACTGTGATATGAAATGAGGCAAACGGCCTCTTAATCCAAAATCATGAAGATCTTTTAAAATACCATGTTTCCATGTGGTATCGTATGCTTTTTCTAAATCGAAAAAGATCGATACAGCATGTTGTCTATTTACAATGGAATTTTTAATGAACGATTCTAAACGCACTAAATGATCGATAGTACTTCTGTTTTTACGGAAACCGCATTGTATATTGGTAAGAAGATTATTTGTTTCCAAGTACCACACTAATCGATTATTTACCATGCGTTCCATCGTTTTACAAACACAGCTAGTTAGTGAGATAGGTCTGTAATTTGATGGATCAGAATGATCCCGCCCAGGTTTGGGAATGGGGATAACAATGGCTTTATGCCATGAAGGTGGAAACGTCCCAGATGTCCAAATATCATCGAATATATTTAACATAGTTTCAAGGCATGATTCGGGCAAGTGTTTCAGCAGCTGATAATGAATATTATCAGCGCCTGCTGCTGTATCATGAGCTTGCCCTAAGGCAGTATATAGCTCATGTAGTGAAAATACCTCATTATAATCTTCACCATTATCAGATGTAAAATTTAGTTTTTTCTTTTCCTGTTGAAGCTGATATTTTTGAAATTCAGGAGCGTAATTAGATGAAGAAGAATGATGAGATAAAGTTTCACCAATGCTATTGGCAATGGCAGATTTATCAGTTAACAGAGTATCGCTATCCTTCAGATGGTTAACTGTAGAATTTGATCCCTTGCCTTTGATCTTTTTAATCATGTTCCATACCTTGGACATAGGGGTACGAGAGTTAATTTTGGAGACATAATTCCGCCAGGATTGACGTTTATTTTGCTTAAATAGACGTCTTGCCTTGGCATTTGAAATTTTTACAATATTTAAATTATGGACAGTGGGATGTTTACGGAAGTACTTCTCCGCCTTCTTACGACATTTCCTAGCTTGTTTGCAAGTGTCATCAAACCACGGTTTACGAACACGTGGGTTGATCGAGGACTTAGGTATTGATTCATCAGCAATTTCATTCAGTAGATCTGAGAACAACTGAATCGGGTCAGTAACATTCTGAAAAGACGTAGGTAGTAATTTATCTTTGCATAAAGATTGAAATAAAAGCCAATCAGCCTTCACAAAATTCCATCGAGGTGAAGGTGGATCATCAGCGGGATTAATTGGTTTAAGCACCGTGGGGAAATGGTCACTCCCACATAGGTCATCATGGACGGACCATGAGAATTCATTCAACAAAACTGAATCCGTCAAAGACAGATCTAATGATGAATACGTACCAGTTGCAGGGTGTAAGTAGGTGTCCGAGTCATCGTTAAAGATGCAGAGGTCATTATCAGAAACAAAATCCTCGATGACTTTACCCTTTGGATTAATGATAGAACCTCCCCATAAAGGATTATGCCCATTTAGATCACCCATGATGACACAGGGCTTTGGGAGCTGGTCGTACAGTTTTTGGAGATCATTACGCTGAAGATTTGAAGATGGAGGAATGTATAAGGAGCAAAGTGTGAAGGCAATATGCAGTGTAAGTCTAACTGCAACAGCTTGCATATTCGTGTCAAGCGGAACAGGACTGTGAACAACGCCCCGCCGCACCAAAATAGAAGCTCCTCCAGTAGCTTTATCTCCCGGAGGAGAGAAGGAATGATACGAACTATACTGCCTTAAATCAAATGTGTCGGTTGTTTTAAGGTACGTTTCTTGTAAAGCAATTGCTGATGGACAAATATCCGTTGATAATAATTGCAGTTCGTTAAAATTGTGCCTAAGTCCTCGGCAATTCCATTGAATTAGATTCGAATGATTCATGGTGGTTCTACCGGAGATCGTTCACGTAAACGTGAAGAGGAGTCACCACTGCTGTGGTGTGAAGATGGGGTGACATCCATCTCAAGAGGCTCAAAGTAATTGTGAACATCTACAGATGTTTCAGTGATATTAGGGATCTTTGTAGAAATTTTCTTGTTTTGTTTCTTCTTTTGTTTTTTGGGCATTTCAGTTGATGGTTTGTTGGTAGCTGGTATATCAGGAGTGGGTGTAGATGGGGCCACAACCTGAGTCACAATGATAGAATCTGAAGACATTTCACCTGGGCTGACAGAATGAGTTGTTTGACTGTCACATGATGTTGTCAGAGGCAGCGGGTGTTCAGAATGTGTCCACGTCAAGTCCGTCTGACATTCTATAGATCTACTGGTTGAAGGGCGAGAGACAGCAGCAGCAGCAGCAGCATAAGATTGTTTGGATGAAGGTGTCCGGCTATCATAGAGTTTTTTCGCATCAAAGTAACTGACGTTGTTTTGACATTTGATTGTCAAAATGTCTTTTTCACGTGTCCAAAAAGGACAGGATTTTGATGACGCTACATGTTGACCCTTACAATTTGTACATTTCAGGTCTGCTGTACAGCCTGAACCATCATGATTTTCACCACAACGGTGGCAAACAGTCGGACGATCACATGATTTGGAGCCGTGCCCAAACTTCTGACATTTGTAACACCGGAGTGGATTGGGGACATACACCTCCACTCCGATGTTAAAATAGCCTGCCTTAATAGATTGTGGAATTGTTGAAAGAGAAAAGGAGAACAAATAAGTATTTGTTGGAATGAAATTTTCACCATCTTTTCTATTGAAACGTTTCACTGATGTGACATTCTGTGATTTAAGTTCTTCCAAAATGTCATCTTCTGACATTTCAGCCAGGCAACGAGCTCTGTCGCGGATGATCCCTCGACTCGAATTCAACGTTCTGTGTTCAGAAACAACAACTTCTGTGTTAGCAAAGCTAGTACATTTTAAAAGATTAATAGCCTGCTGTCTCCGTGCACACTCCACCAAAAGAGAGCCGCTCCGGAGCCGTGAAACATTCTTCACCTCACCACAGATACCTTCAATGGCTTTAGATATTGCAAAGGGATTGATTTTCAAAGGTAGTTGATTATGTGATTCCACTACGATAAACCGAGCCCAAGAATTTGAAGTTCGTGAAATAGAAGCATCGTCGTCAGATGAGAAAATCTCAGCTTCCAGACGTCTCTTCTTGTCAGTGCGGTTTGAACCAGAATGATTGTGTGCCATAATGAAAGTAATTGATTCAGCACCCCTGCTCCCCACCCACCATGGAGTGCTACAAAGAGCGATGTTTTCCTGCACCGGATCTCCAACATGCAAACATCAGGGATACAGAGGTGTTATACTCCAGTAAAAACAACATGAATAGCTGCATTTGTCTAACAAATAAAATGCCAGGCTGGTCCGGCCCATGACAAGAAATTGAAGACATACAGAACTCAGAGGTCGAAAGTACCAGATTGGCCCATGAGCCACCGCCTTCTGGCGTAAGACTCTAGGCAATGTATTCAATCCAAAAGTTAGAATACACACAATTTATGGACGGCCAAGGCCAAAATATACATTAAAATACAACACACGTGTGCATATACAATATTACGCACAGGGCCTGGCATGACCAGCCGATTGATAAGACCGGGCCCATCTTACCACCCGTCTAGGCGAAGTAAGGGTCGAAGTAGTGTGTTGGGCAAAGGAACACAGTTCCAGGAACCAGTGCCCTCAACTACCAGACTCCCGTCCTCCGCCGACACAGGGACGCAACCCACGGCAAACGGGCTGCCCACTTTGGTCGCCTCTTACGACCAGCAATGGGGTGCTGTGGAAATATTCTACCCCGGTTCCACACGGGGGAAGAGCTATTAGCGCTACCCAGCACTCACCACGAGGAGGTTGCTCTTCACGAGTGCCAGATCCATTATTGAAGTTGCACTGAAATATTTATCCCTTGTGATGGAAAAATCAATACAGTCAAGCAGGACATGCTTGACCGTGATTCTCTCATCACAAGGGATACACAATGGAGGATCCTCACCTTTTAAAATATATTCGTGTGTATACCTGCTATGGCCAATACGACATCGTCGCATAATGACCTCTTCAAATCTGGACTGACAGCCCAAGTAGGTGTAACCAATATTTGGTTTAATAACATGTAATTTATTGATACCGACTTGGGAGTCCCACTTCTTTTGCATAAGATCACAAATATAAGATCTGATTACAGGTTTAAAATCAGTGTATGATAAGAAGTGGTGTCACAGATTTGGTGAGTGCTGCTTTAGCAGCAGCATCGGCCACTGAGTTGCCTTTGATGCCCACATGACTGGGCAACCAACAAAAGACGATGTCGTATTGGCCAGTAGCAAGTTCATTAAATAATTCAATAATTTTGATTAAAAGTGGATAATGACAGGATACGTTATGGATAGCCTGCAGGCAAGAAAGAGAATCGGAAAATATGATAAATTTCTTATATTTTGACTGTTTACTGATATATTGTAAAGCTGTTAAAATGGCATTGGCCTCTGCTGTGAAAATAGAGCTATTATCGGGTAATCTGGAGGAGATAGTCCTGGATCCAATGACAGTGGCGCTGGCAACAGCGCCACTATCCTTGGATCCATCAGTAAATATAGATTTGTAGGTATTATATGTGTTTCTTAATTCATTGTAATTTTGTCGATAAATAAGTGGATTTGTTTCTGATTTCTTTAATTTAGTTAATGTCAGATCCACCTCTGGCTTTACTAACTGCCAAGGTGGAGAAGACAAAAGCTGCGTGGGGGCTATATCGTCAAGATTAATTTGAGCAGCTGAAATATCAGATTGAAGTCTTATTCCAAGTGGGGGGAGAACCGATGATTTTTTTTTATAGAGATTTTCATAAAGGGGGTGAAAAACACAGTCATATGCTGGATTCGAATTATTAGAGCGTAATTTAGAGACATACTGTAAGGATAATTTAATGCGGCGTTGTTTAAGAGATGGTTCATCAGCTTCAACGTACAGACTGTGAATAGGAGAAGTTCGGAAAGATCCAAGACATAGTCTTAGACCTTGATGATGGATAGTATCCAAAAGTTTAAGGTTGCTTTTGCAGGCTCCACCATAGACGATGGAGCCATAATCCAGTTTAGAGCGAATTAGTGCTCTGTATAATTGGAGTAGGGTTTTCTGATCCCCTCCCCACTTGGAATTTGAAACAACTTTCAGCAGGTCAAGGGCCTTCAGGCATTTATTTTTCAAATATTTTATATGTGGTAAAAAGGTTAAATGGTGGTCAAAAATAATACCCAGGAATTTAGCCTCTTTTACAACTTTAATCGGTGTGCTATCTAAAACTAACTCAGGGTCTTTATGAGGTTTGTATTTCCTACAAAAGTGTAAACAGTTTGTTTTGGATTTCGAAAATTTAAAACCATTTTCTAAACACCATTTATTTATCTTATTGAGACATAATTGTAATTGTCTTTCGATAGTATGCATGTTTTTACCACGACATGATATGTTAAAGTCATCCACGAATAAAGATCCATCAATGGAGTCATTTAAAACCTTAGAGAGGCTATTTATTTTAATGCTGAACAATGTGACAGACAAAATACTGCCTTGTGGGACACCCTGATCCTGATTATAATGATCAGACAGGGTAGTACCCACGCGGACTTGAAATTGTCTGTCAGATAAAAACTTGGATATAAATTGAGGCAAACGGCCTCGCAATCCAAAGTCATGTAAGTCTTTTAAAATACCGTGCTTCCATGTAGTGTCGTATGCTTTTTCTAGATCGAAAAAGATAGACACTGCATGTTGCTTATTTACAATGGCATTCTTAACGAATGACTCCAGTCGAACTAAGTGGTCAATGGTACTGCGATTTTTACGGAATCCACATTGGATATTTGTGATTAAGTCATTTGATTCCAAGTACCAGGTTAATCTGTTATTGACCATGCGTTCCATGGTTTTGCAAACGCAACTAGTCAATGAAATTGGTCGATAATTGGAAGGATCAGTATGATCACGACCAGGTTTAGGTATGGGAATTACTATAGCATCACGCCATGAAGAAGGAAATTCTCCTGACGTCCAGATTTTATCAAAGATCATCAAGAGGGTTTCTAAACAGGATTGCGGTAAATGTTTTAAGAGTTGATAATGTATATTATCAGACCCTGAAGCAGTGTCATGGGCTTGCCCAAGGGCAGTATTGAGTTCATGAATGGAAAAGATTTCATTGTAATCCTCCCCATTATCTGAATTAAAAGTAATAGGTTTCTTTTCTTGTTGCTTTTGATATTTTTGGAATTGAGGGGCATAGTTCGAGGAGGAAGAATGTTGAGCCAGAGTTTCACCAAGTTTGTTAGCAATATCAGAAGTATCGGTTAATAATTCATTCCCATTTTTAAGGTGGTGGACACTAGATTTAGAACCCTTACCTTTTATTTTCTTAATCATGTTCCATACCTTCGATATCGGCGTACGTGAATTTATCTTCGAGACATAATTTTGCCAAGACTGACGCTTGTTTTGTTTAAATGTACGCCGTGCTTTAGCGTTTAATATTTTGAATTTATTTAAATTGTGGACCATAGGATGGCGACGGAAATATTGTTCAGCTTTTTTCCTTGCCTTCCTAGCTAGTTTGCAATCATTGCTGAACCATGGTTTACGAATGTGAGGATTTGAAGAGGACTTCGGAATACATTCATCAGCTATTTTCTTAAGACTATCAGAGAAAAGCTTTATAGGATCAGTGGCATCAATAAAAACATCAGGATTTAGTTGGTTTGTGCAAAGGACTTCATATAAAGCCCAGTTTGCCTTAGGAAAATTCCATCTTGATGATGGAGGAATATCAGATGGTGTCACAGATTTTAAAATGGTAGGAAAATGGTCACTTCCACAGAGGTCATCGTGGACTGACCAATCAAATTCATCAAGTAGATTAGAGTCTACAACGGACAAGTCAAGACAAGAGTAAGTTCCAGTTGCCGGATGTAGATACGTATGAGAACCATCATTAAAAATGCATAAATCGTTAGTTAAGAAAAAATCCTCTAGTAATTTTCCTTTGTTATTGATATCATTACTACCCCAAAGTGGGTTATGACCATTCAAATCTCCCATGATGACACATGGCTTAGGGAGCTGGTCATACAGTGCCTGAAGATCAGACTGTCGGAGAAAGTACGATGGTGGGACATACAAAGAACATAAAGTAAAAACAATATTTAATGTCACACGTACTGCAACAGCCTGAAGCGGGGTATTGAGAGGAACAGGACTGTGAATGATGCCCTGCCTCACCATAACAGAAGATCCTCCAGTTGCTTTATCACCCGGAGGTGAAAAGCAATGGTAAGAATCATACTGTCTTAAATCAAATTGATCAATATTCTTTAGGAAGGTTTCTTGTAAACAAAATGCAGATGGCTTGAAGTCTTGAATTAAGAGGTGAAGATCATTAAAATTGGTCCGAAGTCCTCTACAATTCCACTGTATCAAAGTGGGAGAACAACTCATGGGGGTTCAACTGGAGATCGCGAGCGTGGGGAAGGTCCTCTCTGCTGTAACGGCAGCGGTGGAGTGACCTCCATAGCTAGAGGTTCAAAAGGGTTATGAACCTCTAGTGGGACAGTTAAAGGTGAAGGCACCTCAATGTGTTTGAGGGCCTTGGATTCTTTTTTCTTTTGTTGTTTTTTTTCTTTTCTTGTCGAGGATACATTTGGTTTCATATCAGGAACAGATTTACAACGAGTTTCGGGTTTAGGAATAGAGTCTGGAATAGAATCTGGAAGAGGGTCATTGAACAGCTCAGTTTGTGAAGCTGCTGATGAAGTTGTGGATGTGTCAGCCCGAACTTCATACAAGATGGTCTGTTCGTCAGAAATCCAGTTTATAGCCGTTTGGCATCCAGTATCCACTTTGAGTGGAGAAAAGGAGACTGCAGCAGAATAGGTCAGTGTAGAAGAGGAAGGATTAGATTCCTGATCAACCAATTTCTTGGCATCAGCAAAGGAGATGTCATTTGTGTACTTTAGTTTTAGAACTTTTGTTTGTTTTATAAAAGCAGGACACGATTTGAAAGAGGACATGTGGTCGCCGCCGCAGTTGGCACACCTGATGTTATCAGTGCAATCAGTGCCATCATGATGTTTACTGCAGCGTGAACAAATTTGGGTGGCATGACAGGATTTTGCACCATGTCCAAAATGTTGGCAGTTAAAACATCGGAGTGGGCTGGGAATATAAACATCCACACCAATGTTAAAGTACCCAGCTTTGACAGATGAAGGGATCTTTGGAAGAGCAAACGTAAACAGATATGTGTTGGTCTTGATGATGGTATCGCCTTCTTTCCTCGTAAATCGTTTGACAGACGACACACCTTGTTGCTGCATTTCTGTTGCAATCTCCTCTTCAGACATATCTGAGAGGCACTTTGCTCGATCTCGTACAATGCCTCTACACGAATTTAATGTTTTGTGCACTGAGACAACAATCTCAGTATTTGCAAAATGATGTGCATTGAGAAGATTTTGAGATTGTTGTCTCCTGGCACACTCCACAAGCAGTGATCCGGACCGGAGACGAGTAACATTTTTAACTGTTCCACATATACCTTCAATTGACTTTGAAACAACGAAGGGGTTGATCTTGAGGGACTCTCCATCAACTCCTCCAACAACCAGAAATCGTGGCCACGAATCAATATTGTGTACAGACTCCTCATCCGAAGATGTGGCTGTATCTGTATCAACATGCCTACGTTTAGTTTTTGATCTAGAACCAGTTAATTGTTGGGTAGCCATAATGAAACAAATAAAATTCAACACCCCTGCTCCCCACCCGCCATGGAGTGTCAACAGAAACGATGTTGAAGTGGAAACCAACTGCAAACACCAGGGTTACAGGGGTGCTATACTCCAGCAAAAAGGACACAGGTAGCTAAAATTGTCAAACAGGGTTAAAAGTCAGGCTGGTTCTGCCCTAGACAGTTACCTGATAACAAATAGAACCCGGAGGTCTTTGAAGCCAGATTGGCCCATGAGCCACCGCCTTCTGGCGTAAAACTCTAGGCAATAAATTCAATCCAAAATTGACAATTCACACAAGTTATGAACGGCCAAGACCAAAATATACAGTAAAATATAACACAGGGGTGCATATACAATATTACGCACAGGGCCTGGCATGACCAGCCGATTGATAAGACCGGGCCCATCTTACCACCCGTCTAGGCGAAGTAAGGGTCGAAGTAGTGTGTTGGGCAAAGGAACACAGTTCCAGGAACCAGTGCCCTCAACTACCAGACTCCCGTCCTCCGCCGACACAGGGACGCAACCCACGGCAAACGGGCTGCCCACTTTGGTCGCCTCTTACGACCAGCAATGGGGTGCTGTGGAAATATTCTACCCCGGTTCCACACGGGGGAAGAGCTATTAGCGCTACCCAGCACTCACCACGAGGAGGTTGCTCTTCACGAGTGCCGCATTTCAGTCGATGGTTTGTTAGTTGCTGGTAATTCAGGAGTTGGTTTAGGTTGGGCCATAGTCTGAGTCACAACCTGAGATGCTGGAGAGATGCCATATGATTGAGTATCTGAATCATCTGTCTGACTCTCTGATGTTGTAACCACAGGCACAGGGTGTTCAGAGTGTGCCCATGTCAAGTCAGTTTGACATTCTATTGATCTTGTGGTAGAAGGTCGAGAGACAGCAGCAGCATAAGTGTGCACTGATGGAGGGGACCGGCTGGCAATGACTTTTTTTGCTTCCTGAAAAGAAATGTTGTTTTGACATTTGACTGTCAAAATATCTTTCTCATGTTGCCAAAGAGGACATGATTTTGAAGATGCAACATGTTTACCCTTACAATTCACACATTTGGGGTCAGCTGTACAATCTGAGGCGTCATGATTTGCACCACAACGGTGACAAACAATCGGCCGATCGCATGATTTGGAACCGTGTCCAAACTTCTGACACTTGTAACATCGGAGTGGATTGGGGACATACACCTCCACTCCGATGTTAAAATATCCTGCCTTTATAGATTGTGGTATGGTCGACAGTGAAAAGGTGAACAAATAAGTATTTGTTGGGACAATGTTATCTCCATCCTTTCTTGTGAAACGTTTCACAGACGTGACATGTTGATCATTGAGTTCATCAAGAATTTCCTCTTCTGTCATTTCTGCCAGACAACGGGCTCTGTCGCGGATGATGCCTCGACTTGAGTTTAACGTTCTGTGCGCAGAGACAGCAACTTCAGTGTTTGCGAATGTAGTACATTTCAAAAGATTGATAGCTTGCTCTCTCCGTGCACACTCTACCAAAAGAGAACCGCTCCGGAGCCGTGAAACATTCTTGACTTCACCACAAATACCCGCAATGGCTTTTGATATGGCAAAAGGATTAATTTTCAACGGTAGTTGATTTCGTGATTCAACTACTATAAATCGAGCCCAAGAATTAGAATTTTGTGAAACGGAAATATCATCATCAGATGATAAAATCTCAGCTTCGAGACGTCTCTTCTTTTCATTTCGGTTGGAACCAGAAGGATTGTGAGCCATGTTGAAATTAATGTATTCAGCACCTCTGCTCCCCACCCACCATGGAGTGCTACAAAGAGCGATGTTTTCCTGCACCGGATCTCCAACATGCAAACATCAGGGATACAGAGGTGTTATACTCCAGTAAGAACAACATGAATAGCTGTATTTGTCTAACAAATAAAATGTCAGGCTGGTTCGGCCCATGGCAAGAAATTGAAGACATACAGAACTCAGAGGTCGAAAGTACCAGATTGGCCCATGAGCCACCGCCTTCTGGCGTAAGACTCTAGGCAAATTATTCAATCAAACTTGAGAATATACACAAGTTATGTACAGCCAAGACCAAAATATACATAAAAATACAACACAGAGGTGCATATATACAATATTACGCACAGGGCCTGGCATGACCAGCCGATTGATAAGACCGGGCCCATCTTACCACCCGTCTAGGCGAAGTAAGGGTCGAAGTAGTGTGTTGGGCAAAGGAACACAGTTCCAGGAACCAGTGCCCTCAACTACCAGACTCCCGTCCTCCGCCGACACAGGGACGCAACCCACGGCAAACGGGCTGCCCACTTTGGTCGCCTCTTACGACCAGCAATGGGGTGCTGTGGAAGTATTCTACCCCGGTTCCACACGGGGGAAGAGCTATTAGCGCTACCCAGCACTCACCACGAGGAGGTTGCTCTTCACGAGTGCCTGATGATGGAGGAACATCAGATGGAGTTACAGATTTTAAAATGGTTGGAAAATGGTCACTTCCACAGAGGTCGTCATGTACGGACCATTCAAATTCATTTAGTAAGTTAGAATCAACAACTGATAAATCCAGACAAGAGTAAGTACCAGTTGCGGGATGTAGATATGTGGCAGAACCATCATTAAAAATGCATAAATCATTATTTAAGAAAAAGTCTTCAAGTAATTTACCCTTGGTATTGCTGTCAGTACTACCCCAAAGTGGGTTATGGCCATTCAAATCTCCCATGAGAACACAGGGCTTAGGGAGCTGGTCATAAAGTGCCTGAAGATCGGACGGTCGCAGAGAATATGATGGTGGAATGTATAAAGAACACAATGTAAATACAACATTCAAAGTGACACGGACTGCAACAGCCTGAAGAGGAGTATTTAGAGGAACAGGACTATGAATGACGCCCTGCCTCACCATAACAGAAGATCCTCCAGTAGCTTTATCCCCCGGAGGAGAAAAGCAATGGTAGGAGTCATACTGTCTTAAATTAAAATTATCCGTTGATTTGAGGAAAGTTTCATGAAGACAAAATGCTGATGGTTTTAAATCTTGAATTAATAGATGAAGGTCATTAAAATTATTCCGAAGTCCTCTACAGTTCCATTGTATTAAGTTAGTAGAACAGCCCATGGAGGTTCAATTGGAGATAGAGATCGAGGGGAAGGTCCTCTCCGTGGAATTGGCAGAGAGGGAAGGACTTCCATGTCTAGAGGTTGAAAGCTGTTATGAACCTCTACAGGGATTGTCAACGGGGAGGGCACCTCTATGTGTTTGAGAGCCCTGAGTTCTTTTTTCTTTAATTGTTTCCTTTCTCTGTTTGTCAGATGTTTAGTTTTGTTAACTGTCTGTACTGTCTCTAGTTCAGGTTGAAGGTTAGGCACTGTCTGAGTCACAATCTGAGGCACAGTCCGAGGCACAGTCTCCTGCTCAGGCTGAATCTCAGTCTGCGAGGCAGATGTGGAAGATTCGTTGCTGTCAACAAAAATTGAAGGCATGAGTGTCTGATTTTCTGAAACCCAGCAGATGTCAGTCTGACATGCACTGTCTACTTTGCGGGTAGACTTGGAAACTGCTGCAGAGTAGGAGTATGAGGAAGGAGGTGTATGAGTTTGAGTTGGCAGTAACTTAATGGCATCGGAAAAAGAAATGTTATTGGTATATTTTATTTTGAGAATCTGTGATTGTTTCTGATAGATTGGACAGGATTTAGAAGAGGAGAAATGCTCACCCTGGCAGTTCGCACAACTGATGTCTTCTGTGCAGTCGGTGTTGTCATGATATTTACTACAACGGAAGCACACAGGTGATTTGACACAAGACCTGGCCCCATGCCCAAACTTCTGACACTTGTAACAGCGGAGTGGATTAGGTATATAAACATCCACTCCAATGTTGAAGTAACCGGCTTTGAGTGAAGAAGGTACTTTAGGAAGGGCAAATGTAAGAAGATAGGTGTTAGTGTGCACAACTCTGTCATGATCTTTCCTGGTGAATCTTTTCACACAGGTGACTCCTTGAGATTGAAGTTCTACAGCAATTTCCTCTTCGGACGATCACGAATTATACCTCTACACCTCTACATGAGTTCAGAGACTTGTGAGCAGACACAGCAACTTCAGTGGGTCCAAAATGTTGAGCCTTAAGTAGATTAACAGACTGTTGTCGTGTTGAACATTCAACAAGCAGGGATCCGTTCCGGAGACGAGTTACATTCTTCACGTCTCCACAAATGCCGTCGAGAGCTTTTGACACAACAAAAGGGTTGATTTTAAGTGGCACTCCATCAACTCCATCGACCACCAGGAAGCGGGGCCAGGAGTCAACATTTGATTGTGATGTACTTTCATCATCTGAGGATGAAATAGAGTCTAAATGTCTTCTCTTATTTTTTGAACGAAAACCAGTGTTTTGATGGGTAGCCATGATATAGAAAGGTGATTCAACATCCCTGCTCCCCACCCATCATGGAGTGTCTACAAGAACGATGCTGTAGCGGAAGCCGACTACAAACACCAGGGTTACAGTGATGCTATACTCCAGCAAGAAGGACACAGGTAGCTATGTATGTCAAACAGAAAAATAGTCAGGCTGGTTCGGCCCATGACAATTATCTCAAGACAAATAGAACCAGGAGGTCAATTATGCCAGATTGGCCCATGAGCCACCGCCTTCTGGTGTAAGACTCTAGGCAATTATTTCAATCCAAAATTGATAATTCACACAAGTTATGTACGGCCAAGACCAAAATGTACATCAAAATACAACACAGGTGTGCATATACAATATTACGCACAGGGCCTGGCATGACCAGCCGATTGATAAGACCGGGCCCATCTTACCACCCGTCTAGGCGAAGTAAGGGTCGAAGTAGTGTGTTGGACAAAGGAACACAGTTCCAGGAACCAGTGCCCTCAACTACCAGACTCCCGTCCTCCGCCGACACAGGGACGCAACCCACGGCAAACGGGCTGCCCACTTTGGTCGCCTCTTACGACCAGCAATGGGGTGCTGTGGAAATATTCTACCCCGGTTCCACACGGGGGAAGAGCTATTAGCGTTACCCAGCACTCACCACGAGGAGGTTGCTCTTCACGAGTGCCAAATGTTATATAATATTTGAATTACAATTCAGTGACCCACTGACTTACGTTGCTGACTCTACTGATGTCTGCAGCAACTCCGTGAACGGGTGCTTGGCGGGAAGCTAAATGCTTACAGCGCGCAACGGATGTGGTTATGTGTACACACTGAAGCCTTCCGATCCGGATTGGCTGTGACGTCAGCAGTATCGGTAGATACGGTGTACTCGAAGTGCTGCAATATTGGATATATTCCTAATACAATAGTACAGCGATACCACTATTTGGCATTAACATGATTAACGTTATTATCACAGTGAATTACAAAATTTGAAACGAAAAGTATCTGGCAAAATATAGAAGCATACAGGGAAAAATGATCTCACCAGTGGAAGTATTTGGCGGCCGCCAGATAAAATATAGAGGTATACAGTAAAAAATAATCTCACCAGTGGCGGGTATGGGCCACCGTACATAAACGACGAACGGTGGCCCTGTTATGAATTTGTATGTAAACTATTTGAATTATAATTGAGTACGTATATTTTTCAAAGCGGTATTTTTAACGGTACAAACAACATATGGTTGTAATAGGCATTGATTTTAGACTTTGTCACACAAGTGGCGGAACATGGCGACTGCCAGCGGAGGGTTGCAATGTCCTAGTGCTAACGCTGAATCTATTGAGGACAGAATTCAACATGATTACAGAGCCCTCATAATAAAACACGTGCGTTGTGGGTCAATCATTGGACGCATGGGCGTGCCCGAAGGAAGGTGGGACGTTTAGGTAATATTTATGTGGCGTCTTTTCTATAGGCACGCATGTAGTGGTCTTGGGTTAGTAACTCACTTTTCTTCATGTCCGCCGTATCACACTGCACGCTGGAGATATTACCATTCCTTAATATCTTGAATGATTCAACCTACTGAATGATTTGTTCATGCGACTTATTTAACAGTATGCATATTTTGTATTCAGATTTTAGTAGGTAATATGTTAACTGTGACTAGTATAAATTATGTAATTCAACTGACCGTGTACAAATAATCTTATTGCCTAGTTTTCCTATTTTGTTGAATTCTTCCGCACATGCATCGAGACGAGGGACAGTGCATACCGGAGCTATGTTTTCTTCCTTCATTATGTGAATGCTCGATGCGTTTCAGCCATTGTTTTTTTAATCAAAAAGCGTTTTCTCCAGCTGCCCCCATTTTCGGTATACACTGGCATTTCTAAAATAGCAAGTGATTCTTGCAGTTGCCTTGCCCTATTTTGAATCACGATGGTACATGTATATCGTTGTAAACAAAAGGCATGTACTTTTATTCCGCTCTCGTTTTATCTGAAAGTATAGTCCATTGTTTTGTTATAAAACAGAATTTGCAAGGTTTGCAGTTGCAAGGTCTGCTTTTAGAGCTCAATATATATACGACAATTCTTTGTTTCTAAATTTGTCAGCACCTTACCCCTACTCATGTTCTTTTTTATTACAGAGGGGCTGTCGAGTAGCCTAGTGGTTAAAGCGTTCGCTCGTCACGCCGAAGACCCGGGTTCGATTCCCGACATGGGTACAATGTGTGAAGCCCATTTCTGGTGTCCCCCCGCCGTGATATTGCTGGAATATTGCTAAAAGCGGCGTAAAACCATACTCACTCACTTTTATTACAGAAGTAACTACGGTAGTGAAGATCCTGATTAGTATAGGTCTTCAGCAACCCAAGCGTGCCGTTAAAGGTGACTTTGCTTGTCGTAAGAGGCGACTAACGGGATCGGGTGGTCAGGCTCGCTGACTTGGTTGATGCATGTCACCGATCCCAATTGTGTGGATCGATGCTCATGAGGTCAATCACTGGATTGTCTGGTCCAGACTCGATTATTTAAAGACCGCCGCCATATAGCTGAAATAAATAAACAAACATTTAAGTCGTAAAAGTCTCAAACCTGCATCACTTCAGACTTTTCTCCCACAACAAGCTAGCGGGGACGCCTTGACGTACCTGAAATACCGTTCAAAGTGACCTTGATCCCTCTCAGCCACGAAATCACGACTAGCTGCCCTGTGTTAGTGTAGACAAATCACTGCAGTGTGAGGCTATTGAAGAGACAATGATATGTTTTTCAAAAGACAATTTACGGTAATTGATACTTTGATATTATCAATTTGGATTGTTAACTCGAGATTTCATATTTCCCTTAAAAAAAAAATTATCTTTCATATGTTGATATCAAAGATATTGTCTGCCACAAGGATTTCATTAGTTGAATGTGTTCTTTAAGCAATTTTGGTTCATATGGTTCATAAGGTAGGATAATGGGACAAATCAAATATTAACTTCACCGGTCATATTGTGAGGGGTTTCAGTGTTCATGGACAGTATTATGCCACACATAGTACGCTAACAAAATTAGGATTAAGAAAAACATGTTGAGTGTCATGGAAGGAAAGGAGTATGAAGGTTTCTTTTAGGTAATAAACTCATTTTAACGGTAACAGAACATCATTGTTCTAAATGTGGCAATAATTGTATAATAATCTGCACACACATCCTGGTTTGGTAGCTTGATTGGCACCAACCATGTGGCAATTCCGGAACAGAATGGTTAATTACTGATAATTAAAAGAAAAGACGAGAATAAGGATTTGGTGGTTACGATGACTGACCTGATCGTTTGCATGGATCTGAACGGCATGGATAATTGATGCTGTCAATCGCTGGTCTGCCTACTCTGTCTCGAGTATCTATGTGTATGTAACAGGAACATTGCTGACTGCGTTGTCTAACATCACTCACTCACTCACTCATTTACCTTCAGAGCACCAAGAAACAGTTAATAACATCATTGCTTTGGAAAACTTTCACCAACAGTCCCAAGCAACAAAGGCATTCCTTGATTATTTGAACACAAACGGGGAACCAAGAGACTATAACCTGTTTTTGCACAGATACTAGAGCTCGATGGTAGGTTCCAACAGATGATATTTTTTTACTACCAATGAGCTGTAATACATGATGTGTCCTATCCATCTAGTCGTTCTATTTCAACAGAAATGGTTGACAGGGTAACACTGATTAGAAAATTTCAAATAAGAGAATCGTATTTGTTGATGACACTTGACTTGTAAATTGACTGACTCTGCAAATATAACACGTTCTTGTACATTGGATTATTGTAATTGTGAAAACATAATAACAATCCGCGTATTATCTTAAACCTTTCATAAATATCCTTCACCAAATGCATAAGTTTCAACGACTCAGACTCAAATAAATGCTTAGGCACCGACCATGTTACATTCTGGGGGAGCCGGTGAGTGCTGGGTAGCGCTAATAGCTCTTCCCCCGTGTGGAACCGGGGCAGAATGTTTCCACAGCACCCCATTGCTTGTCGTATGAGGCGACAAAATTGGGCAACCTGTTTGCCGTGGGTTGCGCCCCTGTGTCGGCGGAGGACGGGATTCTGGTGGTTGAGGGCATTGGAGCCAGGAACCGGTGTTCCCTTTGCCCGACACACCACTTTGACCCCCTACTTCGCCTAGACGGGTGGTAGAATTGGCCCGATTCTATCAATCGGCTGGTCACGCCATGCCCTGTGCATGGAAAACATTCATGTTGAAATTCTTCTACATTATTTTATTGCTGTTCTTGAATGTTGTTAACCAATATGTTGCTAACCAAAATGTTATGATATAAATTTTTGCCTAGAGTCCAATGCCAGAAGGCGGTGGCTCATGGGCCAATCTGGTGTTGTTGACCTCCAAATTCAATATGCATCCATTTTCTTGTCATGGGCGGAACCAGCCTGGCATTTAATTTGGTATACAAATATTGCTATTTGTGTCATATTCGCTGGCGTATAACAACCCTGTATCCCTGGTGTTTGCATCCTGGAGATCCGATGCAATTTAACACTGTCCTTGTTGACGCTCCATGGTGGGTGGGGAGCAGGGTTGCTGAAAAAATTCCTTTTCAATATGGCTCACAATCACCCTGGTTCTAAACGAAGACATGTAGATACAAGTACATCTGATGAAGCTGATACACATGTTGATTCCTGGGCTCGATTCCTTGTGATCGAAGCTGCAGATCATGAATGAATGAATAAATATTGTTTTACGCCGCATCAGCAATTTTCCAGCCATTCACGGCGAGAACCATGTAAACTATCAAACATGTATTGAGAAAGAGCAACCATAAAAGTATGATATCGAAGATCATATAAAATATCAGTCATATATCACAGACAAATGGAAAAAAACTGACTATTTGGGTTAAAACCTAAATCTTGTCATAAAGATGGATTTCTTTCAAAAATGCTATAATTGTGTGGCTAGGAACTTGAGTAAAAAGTTGTTTCAAAGTAGAAACATTAAAATACGTTGCACGTATTAAATCAGTATCCACACAGTCTAAAAGTATGTGTTTCATTGTAACTTGACATTGACAAGGAATACACAGGGGAGCATCTTCTCCCTTTAAAAGGAAAGCATGAGTAAAATGTGAATGTCCTATACGGCATCGGCTTAAAACAACGTCATCTCTACGACAACCAACACTGATATTGTTATGACATATAAGTGGTTGAATATTGTACAGCTTGTTATTGGTTTGATTATCCCAATGTGACTGCCAACATTTATTAACATATTGCCTAATAACCTCTTTACAATCAGTATAAGGGAATTTAGTCTTTGTTACTCTTTGGTCAATAGCAGCTTTTGCTGCTGCATCAGCTTTGTTGTTACCTTTTATTCCAACATGGCTTGGAAGCCAACAAAAGGTAATATCGTTATCGGCCACTGATAAATTCAGGTTTCGTTCTAAAATTTCAGCCAAATAAGGATGATCAGATTTCCGACCATTTATCGCCTGCAAGCAGGACAAACTATCAGAAAAAATAATAAATTGTCTGTTCGGCGAGTGCTCAATATACTGCAAAGCTAACAAAATAGCTTTTGCCTCTGCAGTGAAAATGGAACTGTCATTAGTCAGTCTCAGCGAAAACGTACCATCAGGTGTTACTGCAGCAGCAGATACTTTCTCCCCTTCTTTTGAGCCATCTGTGTAAATGCATGTGTAAGAGGGGTATTCATCTCTAACTTCTAGAAAACCTTGTTGATACTGTAAGGCATTTGTAGTGGCTTTTTTCAGCCTTGTTAGGTCAAGATTGACCACAGGATGTATAGATTGCCATGGAGGGATATCTGACATTTGCAACCTGGCAATAGATGTAAGATTTAAATTAGCATCCAGTATGTGAGGTTTCATGCGGATGCCCAATGGCGGTATTGTGTTACACTTTTTGGCATACAGACCCACATACAGAGGTTTAAAAACATTGTCAAAGGCTGGATTAGAAGGATTCGATTTGAGTTTAGTGATATATTGAAGAGCAAGTTTAATCCGTCTTAATTTGAGACACGGTTCTTTGGCTTCAATATACAGACTTTCGACAGGAGAGGTTCTGAAGGCACCTAAGCACAACCTTAGTCCCTGATGGTGAATACTATCTAGGTCCCGTAAATATGATTGACGGGCTGAACCATAAATAAAACAACCATAGTCCAGCTTAGATCGAACTAACGCCCTGTAGAGATGCAGAAGTGTTTCTTTATCCCCACCCCAATGAGCATTTGAGACAACTTTAAGAATATCAAGTGCCTTGAGACATTTGGTCTTAAGATTTTTAATATGGGGAATAAACGACAGTTTGCTGTCAAATGTAATACCTAAAAACTTTGTCTCTTTAACTACTTTGATCGGTGTAGTATTTAAGAACAATTCAGGATCCTTATGTATTTTCCTCTTATTGCAGAAATGGAGACAACATGTCTTGTTCAGTGAAAACTTAAAACCATTCTCCTGAGACCACCTATGAATTTTGTTGAGACACATTTGCAGCTGTCTCTCAATAGTATGCATGTTAGTTCCGCGACAAGACACATTAAAGTCGTCAACAAACAAGGAACCATCAGTGTGTTCATTTAGCACTTTGGCTAGACTGTTGATCTTAATGCTAAACAAGGTGACTGAAAGAATACTCCCCTGTGGCACACCCATTTCTTGATAAAAATTATCTGACAGAGTTGATCCCACACGAACCTGGAATTGTCTATTGTCAAGGAATTGAGATATAAAAGCAGGCATGCGCCCACGGAATCCCATAGTATAGAGGTCATTCAATATACCATACTTCCAAGTGGTATCATAGGCCTTCTCTAAATCAAAGAATATGGAAACTGCATGTTGTTTATTTACGAAGGCATTACGAACAAATGACTCAAGCCGAACAAGATGATCAACTGTACTTCTATGACGTCTGAATCCACATTGGATATCTGTTATTAGGTTATTAGATTCAAGATGCCAAACAAGTCTATTGTTAATCATTCTTTCCAACGTTTTACAAACACAGCTAGTCAAGGCAATTGGGCGGTAATTTGTTGGATTGGTAGTATCTTTGCCTGGCTTAGGAATAGGAATGATGATTGCTTTGTGCCAGGAATCTGGGAATGTACCTTGTTCCCATATATTATTAAATATACTAAGAAGCACTAACAACGATTTATGAGGGAGGTGCTTCAACAATTGGTAATGTATCTCATCCGGCCCAGTTGCAGTGTCATGGGATTTATCAAGAGCTGCAGAGAGCTCATCAAGAGAAAATGATTCATTATAATCTTCCGAATTATCGGAGGAAAAATTTATATGCTTCTGCTCCTGCTTAGTTTTGTATTTTTGAAATTTAGGAGTGTAATTAGAAGAGGAAGAACTATTTGCGAATGTTTCCCCTAATTTGTTTGCGATGTCCTGTTTACCTGTTAAAACATTATCATGCACCTTTAGATGATGCAGAGTGTGTCGAGATCCCTTACCCTTAATTTTCTGGACCATGTTCCACACCTTATTAAGAGGCGTTCGAGTATTTATTTTAGAAACAAATGTACGCCATGAAGAACGTTTCGTTCCTTTCATAGTCCGACGAGCTTTTGCTCGTAATATTTTAAGATTGATTAGATGAGTGAGTGATGGACTAGCATTAAAACGTTTTTCTGCCTTTTTTCTTTGTCTTCTAGCTTGTCTGCATTCATCATTGAACCATGGCTTTCTAATACGGGGAACTGTCGAGGATTTAGGAATAGTGTTCGTGGCAATATTAATGAGATCCTGTGAAAAGGATTCAATAGGATCATCTACGTTCTGATACGATGCAGATAAAAGGTTGTCAGTACATAACTGATGGAATAGAGGCCAGTCAGCTTTATTAAAATTCCATCTAGAAACTGGAATGTCTGTGTTTGGTGTGATGTTTTTAAGGAGCGTTGGAAAGTGATCACTCCCACAAAGATCATCATGTACTGTCCATTCAAAATCATTCAAAAGTGAAGGATCTGCAATTGTAAGATCGAGGGCTGAATATGTCCCAGTAGCCGGATGCAGGTATGTATTGGAGTCATCATTGAAAATACACAGATTATTGTTGAGAAGTAATTGTTCTAATATCTTACCCTTGTTGTTCAATGTAGTGCTGCCCCACAAGGGACTGTGTCCATTCAAATCGCCCATTATAATGAAGGGCCTGGGAAGCTGATCAATTAAATTCTGAAATGTCAGAAGTTGAGGAGACGAAGAAGGTGGTACATATAAAGAACAGAGCGTAATTGCCACATGTAAAGTTATTCGTACCGCAACCGCTTGAAGTTCAGTTTTAAGTGGCACTGGACTTTGTAGTATATTTCGACGAACCATCACGGATACACCACCCGATGCTTTCTCTGTGTTTGAGGAATAACCTTGATGAATATCATACCTGCGAAAATCAACTCTATCAGTTTTCTTCAGGAATGTTTCCTGGAGACAAAATGCTACGGGATTGAAGTCCTGCTGAAGAAGCCCGAGTTCATTAAAATTAGCCCTAAAACCTCTACAATTCCACTGTATTATATTTTGTGAATGAGTCATGATTTGGGTGCATTTATTGGTGATCTACCACGCCTAGAATTTGTAGGCGATAAACTGCCTGTCCGATGATAGATGTGTTCAGACACATCCATATCTTCGAGGGATCCAAACTTATTGTAAAGCTGGATTTGATCTGTTGAACCCTTAGCGAGCCTATCGCTGTGAGTGATCCTAGTTAACTTTTGGTTCACTTTTACAATTTGTTTGACATGAGTTTCAGGTACACTTTGTGACTGTTGCTTTGGCAAAGAATCTGTTTTGATAGGATAGTGAGCAGTGGTATTTTTATGCTTTCCGAGACCAGATTGTATGTGAGATGAGGATTCCTTTTGTGAAAAAGAGGTAGTAGGAGATTGAGATGGCAGTAAACTAGCTGGTAGCAGTTCAGCAGTTTGTGTAGCAAACTCTCCATGAGGAACCATATCTTCACTTCGGACAAGTTCAGGGTTGGTAGATTTTGTCCATGTAAGGTCTGTCTGACATTCAATAGAAGCTGTTGTCACAGATGTTTTTTTCGCTACAGATGCATAAGATTCATTTTGGTGGAGGGGTGGAACAAGTTTCTTGGCATCAGTGTAACTAATGTTCTGAGTACATTTTAATTTACTAATTTCCATTTCCCTTTTCCACACAGAGCACTCTTTTGATGAAGATGAATGCTGA
Organism: Haliotis rufescens; assembly: GCF_023055435.1. NCBI lineage: Eukaryota > Metazoa > Mollusca > Gastropoda > Lepetellida > Haliotidae > Haliotis > Haliotis rufescens. Next base: position 4,648,293 of record NW_025964068.1, read on the forward strand.
CCCGCGCAGTTGACACATTTTTTAAAGTTGCTGTTGCAATCTTCAGTCACATGTGATTGTTCACCACAATGAGCACATGTTATAGGATTTGTGCATGAATTGACCCCATGACCAAATTTTCTGACATTTATAACATCTTAAAGGATTTGGGATATACATTTCAACTTTAAGATTGCAATAACCTGCTTTAATGGATTTTGGTGCAGTTGGAAAGACAAACGAAAACAGGTATGTGTTGGTTTGAATCACTTGAGAGTTCTGACGCCTGGTGAACCGTTTTACCTCTGTGACACCTTGGTCTTTAAGCTCACAGAGTATGTCAAACTCTGTCATATCCTCTAAAAGATGATCACGATCTCTAACAATGCCTTTACTTGAATTTAGAGACCTATGGGCAGAGACAGAAACAGGAAGTCCAGCCAATGTATCAGCAGATAGCAGGTTAGTTGATTGCTGTCTTCTAGCACATTCTATGAGAAGGGAACCAGATCTCATGCGTTTGATATTCTTGACATCGCCTGCTATTCCATACACTCCTTTTGAAATAGCAAAAGGGTTGAGTTTAATTGGTTCTTTATCAGGAGACTCAACAACCAAAAACCTTGGCCAGTATTCAACTTGTTTCGGAGGTCGATGACTATCAATGGTACTTGGATCATTGTCAAGCTGACGTTTTTTTTTCAAAGGGGTTTCAAGAACCATGTTGGTATGTATAATGTTTCATCATCCCAGCTCCCCACCCTCCACGGAGTGTCATATAGACAGTGCTATAAACAAGTGGATCTCCGACTTGCAGCACCAAGGATACTGGGATGATATACTCAAGCAGAAAAATTAAACAAGTAATCATTCCACCAGATTGGCCCATGAGCCACCGCCTTCTGGGCATACGACTCTAGGCAAAGAACATACTTGTAAATAATACATTTGAAATTCAATGAGTACAACGTTGTGCCAAGTCAAAAACAGATTCACAGAAACTGTTGAAATGTTGAAATAATTGAGAAATTTGTGCAATACAATTGATACACACAGGGCTCGGCATGACCAGCCGATTGATAGGACCGGGCCCATCCTACCACCCGTCTAGGCGAAGTAAGGGTCGAAGTGGTGTATTGGGCAAAGGAACGCTATTCCTGGAACCAGTGCCCTCAACCACCAGACTCCCGTCCTCCGCCGACACAGGGACGCAACCCACGGCAAACAGGTTGCCCATTTTAGTCGCCTCATACGACCAGCAATGGGGGGCTGTGGAAATATTCTGCCCCGGTTCCACACGGGGGAAGAGCGATTAGCGTTACCCAGCACTCACCACGAGGAGGTTGCTCTTCACGAGTGCCTGCAGATCATGAACCAATCAAGTTAAACCCCTTTGCTATATCCAAAGCTGTACATGGCTATTGTGGGGAGGTTAAAAACGTTACACGTTTACGCAGTGGATCTCTTTTGGTAGAATGTGTGAGAAAGCAGCAATCTATCAATTTGTTATCAATAACTCAGTTTGCTAATGTGAATGTTACTGTTTCTGCACACCGGACGCTGAACTCCTGCCGTGGCATTGTCCGTGACAGGACACGTTCACTGTCAGATATGTCAGAAGCTGAAATTGTTTCAGAACTTCGACATCAAGGAGTTCAGTCAGTCAAGCGTTTCACCCGAAAGGATGAAAAATCAAATTTTGTTAACACAAATACCTATCTGTTCACCTTTGACCGTCCAACTATTCCGAACTCTATTAAAGCTGGTTATGTCAACATCAGAGTGGAGGTGTATGTCCCCAATCCACTCCGATGCTATAAGTGTCAAAAGTTTGGACATGGTTCGAAAACTTGTACACGATCTATCGTTTGTAATCGTTGTGGTGGAAACCATGACAGTACGGACTGCAGTCTAGATTTAAAGTGCATCAACTGTGAAGGCCAACACATGGCCTCTTCCAAATCCTGCCCTGTGTATCAAATGGAAACACAAATTCTGAAACTAAAATGTGAACAAAACATATCTTTTACAGATGCTAGGAAGCTTGTCCATCAGTCAAGTTCTCCTTCAACTTTAAACTACTCTGCTGCTGTGGCAAAGCCTGTTAAAACCACTTCATCTGTTCAGTGTCAAACCAATTTGACATGGGTCACTTCTTTTCAGCCAGTTGAAACTGCGTCAATCGCAAATATATCTGACATTCAAACTACAACATCCGAGAGTCAGACAAATCATTCCGTCAGTCCATGCGATATATCTTCAGCATCTCCGGTTGTGACTCAGGCTGTGGCCCCATCACCACCAACTCCGAAAATACCATCTTCCGTAATGTCAGCTCCAAACAAACCTTCTACGGATATGGAAAAAAAACAAAAGAAAAAACAAAGTAAAAAAATTACAACAAAGATCCCCACTGTCACTGAAACATCTGTAGATGTTCATAACTTTTTCGAGCCTCTTGAGATGGATGTTACCCCATCTTCACACCACAACAATAGTGGTGACTCATCTTCACATTCACGTGAGCGTTCTCCTATAGAACCACCATGAATCATTCTAGTCTAATTCAATGGAATTGCAGAGGGCTTAGGCACAACTTTAATGAACTACAGTTATTAACAACAGATTATGTTCCATCAGCAATTTCTTTACAAGAGACGTACTTAAAAAATACAGATAGATTTGAATTAAGGCAGTATAGTTCCTATCATTCTTTTTCTCCTCCAGGAGATAAAGCTACTGGAGGTGCTTCTATCTTGGTGCGGCGGGGCGTTGTTCACAGTCCTGTTCCGCTTGACACGAATTTGCAAGCAGTTGCAGTTAGACTTACACTGCATATTGCCTTCACACTTTGCTCCTTATACATTCCTCCAACTTCACATCTTCAGCGTACTGATCTACAAAAACTATACGACCAGCTCCCAAAGCCCTGTGTCATCATGGGTGATCTAAATGGGCATAATCCTTTATGGGGAGGTTCAACCATTAATCAAAAGGGAAAAGTGATCGAGGATTTTGTTTCAGATAATGATCTTTGCATTTTTAATGATGACTCTGTCACTTACTTACACCCTGCTACTGGAACGTCACTGTCAGATATTTATGTTTTAGAGAATGGAACACCTCAAGGAAGTGTGATCAACCCAACATTATTTAACGTCATGATAAATGATTTGTTTGAGAATATTAATATCCTGGTTGAAACAACACAGTTTGCCGATGATGGAGCTTTGTGGAAAAGGTCCGGTAATTTTGACACTGTCTTCAAAGTCGTTCAACAATCTCTCTATCTTGTACAGAATTGGTGTGTTCATTGGGGTTTTAAGATTTCAGCTTCTAAATCCTCTGCTATCATTTTTACTCGTAAAAAGATTCCTCACGATTCCAAATTAGTCTTGTGCGGTTCTGAATTGGAGTTTGTCGATAAAGTCAAGTTTTTAGGTCTCTGGTTTGATAAGAGGCTCACCTGGAAACCACATATTGACTATCTGATTCAGAAATGCAATAAAGTCCTGAACCTTCTGAGAAGTATTTCCAGTACCAAATGGGGTGCAGACAGGAAGTGTATGTTAATGTTATATAGAGCCCTCATTAGATCTCGACTTGATTTCGGTTGCCAAGGCTATGGATCTGCATGTGCTACACAAAAAGCAAGACTTGATGTTGTGGCACTCGTGAAGAGCAACCTCCTCGTGGTGAGTGCTGGGTAGCGCTAATAGCTCTTCCCCCGTGTGGAACCGGGGCAGAATATTTCCACAGCCTCCCATTGCTGGTCGTATGAGGCGACTAAAATGGGCAACCTGTTTGCCGTGGGTTGCGTCCCTGTGTCGGCGGAGGACGGGAGTCTGGTAGTTGAGGGCACTGGTTCCTGGAACTGTGTTCCTTTGCCCAACACACTACTTCGACCCTTACTTCGCCTAGACGGGTGGTAAGATGGGCCCGGTCTTATCAATCGGCTGGTCATGCCAGGCCCTGTGCGTAATATTGTATATGCACACGTGTGTTGTATTATAATGTATATTTTGGCCTTGGCCGTCCATAACTTGTGTGTATTCTCAATTTTGGATTGAATAATTTGCCTAGAGTCTTATGCCAGAAGGCGGTGGCTCATGGGCCAATCTGGTACTTTCGACCTCTGAGTTCTGTATGTCTTAAATTTCTTGTCATGGGCCGGACCAGCCTGGCATTTTATTTGTTAGACAAATGCAGCTATTCATGTTGTTCTTACTGGAGTATACCACCTCTGTATCCCTGATGTTTGCATGTTGGAGATCCGGTGCAGGAAAACATCGCTCTTTGTAGCACTCCATGGTGGGTGGGGAGCAGGGGTGTTGAAACTTTTTTCTCTCATTATGGATACCCCACAAAACACTGGTTCTCGTAGCAAAAACAAGAGAAGACATGTTGACATAGATAATACTTCGTCTTCTGATGATGAATCTTCTACAACCAACAGTGACTCATGGCCAAGATTTCTAGTTGTTGAAGGCATTGATGGTCTACCTCTCAAGATCAACCCTTTTGTAGTTTCAAAGGCTATTCAAGGAATTTGTGGTGACGTTCAAAACGTCACTCGTCTTCGATCTGGTTCTCTCTTGATAGAATGCTCCAAGAGACAACAATCCATAAATTTGTTGAATGCTCATCATTTTGCCAATACTGCAGTTACAGTATCTAGCCATAAATCTTTGAATTCATGCAGGGGCATTGTCCGCGACCGAGCGAAATGCCTGTCTGACATGTCAGAAGGGGAGATTGCTGAGGAACTAAAATCTCAAGGTGTTACAGCTGTAAAACGCTTTACACGAAAAGATCATGATAGTGTTGTAAACACTAACACTTATTTATTTACATTTGCTCTTTCGAGGCTCCCAACCTCAATCAAAGCTGGTTATTTTAACATCGGCGTGGATGTGTATATACCACATCCCCTGCGATGTTTCAAGTGCCAACAGTTTGGTCATGGCGCCAAGTCCTGTCGTGGCTCTGCAGTCTGCTCCCGTTGCAGTAAGAATCATGACAGCTCTGATTGCACAGGTGACATCAGATGTGCGAACTGCAATGGTGAGCACATATCCTCCTCCAAACAGTGTCCAGTCTTTGTAAGAGAAACAAAGATAATAAAAATCAAATACACAAACAATATTTCCTTTTCTGATGCAAAGAAATTGGTAAAGGAACAACCTCATAACAGTTTACAATCCAGATCTTACTCTGCCATAGTCTCCTCTCCTAAGCAAACTGTTGATCATGCTTGTCAAACAGATATTTCCTGGGTCTCTGATCAACAGACAATGTTATGTTCCACTACAGAGGAATTAACATCATCGTCTGAAACTCAGACTGATAGCCAATTCACCCCTCCCTCTCTGGAGCCTGAACCTGAACCAGAGCCTAAGCCTGAGATTCAACCACACCCTGAGTCTGAGACTGAGCTTGAACCTCACCTTTTAACAAGGAAAGAGAGAAAACAAATGAAAAAAAAGGAATTAAGGACCCTGAAACATCTGAAGGCGCCTTCAACAATCCCTGTCGAGGTTCACAACACCTTTGAACCTCTCGATATGGAAGTGTCTCCATCGTTGTCGTTACAGCGTATGGGACCTTCACCCCGTTCCCGTTCTCCAATTGAGCCTCCATGAGTTGCTCTCACAACTTTATACAATGGAATTGCAGAGGACTTCGTAAGAATTTTAATGAGATACAAGTACTAGTTCAAGATTTTAAGCCGTCAGCTATATGTCTCCAAGAGACATATCTTAAACATACGGATACATTTGATCTGAGGCAGTATAATTGTCATCATTCTTTTTCTCCTCCGGGTGACAAAGCCACTGGAGGCTCTACTATTTTAGTCAGGCATGACATCAGACATAGTGATGTACCTTTAAATACACCTCTTCAAGCCGTTGCTATCCGCCTTACCTTGCACATTGCATTCACTTTGTGCTCTTTATATATTCCACCTTCGTCTACACTTCGACTGTCTGATCTTCAGCATTTGTATGATCAGCTCCCTAAGCCGTGCATCATCATGGGCGATTTAAATGGGCACAACCCTTTATGGGGAGGTACAACTACAAACAATAAGGGGAAAGTTATTGAGGATTTTCTATCTGATAATAATTTATGTTTATTTAATGACGATTCCAGCACCTATTTACATCCTGCCACAGGAACTTACTCTGCACTCGATCTGTCCGTCACTGATTCAAATATTTACAATGAGTTCAAATGGTCTGTACATGATGACCTTTGTGGAAGTGATCACTTTCCTACTGTACTACAAGCAATGACACCGAATGATGACCCACCTTCGTCACGGTGGAATTTTACAAAGGCAAATTGGTCCTTGTATGAAACATTATGTGCTGAAAAATTAAAACCGGATCATTTCACTAATGTACCAGATCCCATCCAGTTGTTTTCGAGTCAACTCAATGACATTGCTGACCAAACAATTCCGAAGTCCTCTGCAAATCCTCACATTCGTAAACCATGGTTTACCAATGAATGCAAACAAGCAAGAAAGTGTAGGAAGAAAGCGGAAAAATATTTCCGTAAACATCCTACAGTACATAACTTGAATACTGTTAAAATAACTAGTGCCAAGGCACGACGTGCTTATAAACATAATAAGCGTCAATCTTGGAGGAATTATGTCTCCAGAATTAATTCACGCACACCCATGTCGAAGGTGTGGAACATGGTTAAAAAAATAAAAGGTAAAGGTTCTAAATCGTCTGTACACCATCTTAAAGACGGTGACAAATTAATAACTGATAAATCTGCCATTGTAAATAAACTTGGCGAGACTCTTGCCAAAAATTCTTCATCATCAAATTATGTTACCGAGTTTCAGAGATATCAGAAACAACAGGAAAAGAAAAAGGTTAATTTCGATTCAAATAATGGTGAAGACTACAATGAAGTATTTTCATTGCATGAGCTACATACTGCTCTTGAGCAAGCTCATGATACTGCTGCAGGGGATGATAATATCCATTATCAGTTACTCAAGCATTTGCCCGAATCATGTCTTGAGACGCTTTTAGATATATTTGACCACATATGGACATCAGGGAATTTTCCTCCTTCATGGCATAATGCCATTGTGGTACCGATACCAAAACCTGGCCGGGATCATACTGATCCCTCAAATTACCGCCCTATATCGTTAACCAGTTGTGTTTGCAAAACCATGGAACGAATAGTAAATAATAGATTAGTATGGTATTTGGAAACCAACAATCTTCTTACCAATATTCAATGTGGTTTCCGAAAAAATCGAAGTACTATCGACCATTTGGTACGATTAGAATCCTTTGTTAAAAATGCTATTGTAAATAAGCAACACGTAGTATCAGTTTTCTTTGATCTTGAGAAAGCATACGATACTACTTGGAAGCATGGCATTCTTAAGGATTTACATGATTTTGGTTTAAGAGGCAGGTTGCCTCATTTTATATCACAATTTTTAACAGACAGACAATTTCAAGTCCGAGTAGGTTCCACCCTGTCTGACCATTATAATCAGGATCAGGGTGTCCCACAAGGCAGTATTTTGTCTGTCACCTTGTTTAGTATTAAAATTAATAGTCTGTCCAAGGTTTTAAGTAATTCAGTGGATGGTTCACTGTTCGTGGATGATTTTAATGCATCTTGTTGTGGTAAAAATATGCATACCATAGAGAGGCAGTTACAAATCTGTCTCAATAAAATTCATAAGTGGTCTCTCGAAAACGGGTTCAAATTTTCTTTGTCTAAAACGAACTGTATACACTTCTGCAGAAAATATAAGCCGCATAAAGACCCTGAATTATTTTTGAATGGCACCCCTATCAAAGTTGTAAAGGAGGCCAAATTCTTGGGACTCATCTTTGATAGCCATTTAACTTTCTTACCACACATTAAATCACTTAAAGCTAAATGCCTGAAGGCACTTGATTTATTGAAAGTAGTATCAAATTCCAAGTGGGGAGGGGATCAGACAACCCTCCTACACTTATACAGGTCACTGATCCGTTCCAAACTTGATTATGGCTCCATCGTTTATGGTGGAGCCTGTAAAAGTAATTTAAAAAAACTTGATACTATCCATCACCAGGGACTGAGGCTTTGCCTTGGAGCCTTTCGCACTTCTCCTATTCCAAGGCACTCGTGAAGAGCAACCTCCTCGTGGTGAGTGCTGGGTAACGCTAATCGCTCTTCCCCCGTGTGGAACCGGGGCAGAATATTTCCACAGCCTCCCATTGCTGGTCGTATGAGGCGACTAAAATGGGCAACCTGTTTGCCGTGGGTTGCGTCCCTGTGTCGGCGGAGGACGGGAGTCTGGTAGTTGAGGGCATTGGTTCCTGGAACTGTGTTCCTTTGCCCAACACACTACTTCGACCCTTACTTCGCCTAGACGGGTGGTAAGATGGGCCCGGTCTTATCAATCGGCTGGTCATGCCAGGCCCTGTGCGTAATATTGTCTATGCACACCTGTGTTGTATTGTAATGTATATTTTGGTCTTGGTCATCCATAACTTGTGTGAATTGAATTACTTGCCTAGAGTCTTACGCCAGAAGGCGGTGGCTCATGGGCCAATCTGGTGATGTTGACCTCCGAATAATGTATGTTTTCAATTTCTTGTCATGGGCCGAACCAGTCTGGCATTGAGTTGGTAAACAAATACAGCTGTTCGCGTCATATTCTCTGGAGTATAACATCCCTGTATCCCTGGTGTTTGCATCCTGGATATCCGATGCAACATAACACTGTCCCTGGTGACACTCGGTGGCGGGTGGGGAGCAGGGGTGCTGAATAATTTTCTTTCATCATGGCTCAACAACAATCTGGTTCATCTCGAAATGAAAAAAAGCGAAGATTAGAAGAAATCGATATTTCACCTGGAAGTATTGCTCAAAATATTGATACCTGGGCTAGATTCCTGGTTATTGAGGCTGCTGATAACCTTCCCATCAAACTCAATCCTTTTGCTATTTCTAAGGCTGTTTCTGCGATTTGCGGTGAGGTGAAGAACGTTACCCGTCTCCGTAGTGGTTCGCTTCTGGTGGAGTGTGCTCGGAGACAGCAATCTCTCAATCTTTTATCTATCTCTACATTTGCAAATATTGAGGTTGCTGTGTCTGAGCACAGAACATTAAATTCTTGTCGAGGCATTGTTCGTGACAGGGCTCGTTGTCTGTCCGACATGTCTGAAGACGAAATCACTACAGAGTTAGGAGACCAGGCTGTAACTGCAGTTAGACGCTTCACATTCAAGAAGGACGGTGTCATCACAAACACAAATACGTATCTTCTGACGTTTGCCCGTACAACCCTCCCGCAGTCAATAAAAGCAGGGTATTTCAGTATCGGAGTGGATGTGTATGTCCCCAATCCGCTCCGATGCTACAAGTGTCAACGTTTTGGTCATGGATCAAAGTCCTGTCATAGCTCTGTGGCATGTCATCGGTGTGGTGACAGCCATGATAGCACTGACTGTGAGAAGGATTTGAAGTGCGCTAACTGTTCTGGACCACATGTTGCTTCCTCCAAATCATGCCCTGTGTGGCAAATGGAATCACAAATTATGAAACTGAAATGCGAACGAAACATATCCTACTTGGATGCAAAAAAAATATTCAAAAATCAGACCACTACTCCCTCTACTATTTCCTACTCCGCTGCAGTCACTCGCTCTGTTGCGTCTTCAACTATTTCGTGTCAGACTGACTTGACATGGGTCAAGTCAGACCAACCAGCTGCGACAGTTCACATCAGTCAGGATATTCCTACCATCAGTCTATCTAGTTCAGGCTCTCAGACTGAGATTCAGGCTGAGAATCAATCTCAAACATCAGTCAATCAACCAGTCATTGTCAAATTGTCAAATAAAGAAAAAAAGAAATTAAAGAAAAAACAACTACCAATCGTCCCTTCACCTTCAGAGGTTCCTTTACAGAACTCTTTTGGGCCTCTGGACATGGAGGTTACTCTGTCCTCACAGGACAGGCGGAGGAGTAGTTCCTCCTCACATTCACGCGAGCGATCTCCAATTGAGCCACCATGACTCAATTGTCTAATATAATGCAATGGAATTGCAGAGGACTTAGGCATAATTTTCATGAACTGCAGTTATTAACAAGTGATTTAAATACATCAGCAATTTCTTTACAAGAGACGTACCTTAAAAATACAGATAAGTTTGATTTAAAGCACTATAGTTCATATCATTCCTTCTCTCCTCCAGGAGATAAAGCTACTGGAGGTGCTTCTATTTTAGTGCGGCGGGGCGTTGTTCACAGTCCTGTTCCGCTTGACTCGACTCTGCAAGCAGTTGCAGTTAGACTAACACTGCATATTGCCTTCACACTTTGCTCCTTGTACATTCCTCCATCTTCAAATCTTCAGCGTAATGATCTACAAAAACTATACGACCAGCTCCCAAAGCCCTGTGTCATCATGGGTGATCTAAATGGGCATAATCCTTTATGGGGAAGTTCCACCATTAATCAAAAGGGAAAAGTGATTGAGGATTTTGTTTCTGATAATGACCTTTGCATCTTTAATGATGACTCCGACACTTACTTACACCCTGCAACTGGTACGTATTCATCATTAGATCTGTCTTTGACGGATTCAGTTTTGTTAAATGAATTCTCATGGTCCGTCCATGATGACCTATGTGGGAGTGACCATTTCCCCACGGTGCTTAAGCCCATTAATCCCGCTGTTGATCCACCTTCACCTCGATGGAATTTTGTGAAGGCTGATTGGCTTTTATTTCAATCTTTATGCAAAGATAAATTACAACCTACTTCTTTTCAGAATGTTACTGACCCAATTCAGTTGTTTTCAGATCAACTGAATGAAATTGCTAATGAATCCATACCTAAGTCCTCTGTCAACCCACGTGTTCGTAAACCATGGTTTGATGCTAATTGCAAACAAGCTAGGAAATGTCGTAAGAAGGCGGAGAAGTACTTCCGTAAACATCCCACTGTCCATAATTTAAATACTGTTAAAATTTCAAATGCCAAGGCAAGACGTCTATTTAAGCAAAATAAACGTCAATCCTGGCAGACATATGTCTCCAAAATTAACTCCCGTACCCCTATGTCCAAGGTATGGAACATGATCAAAAAGATCAAAGGCAAGGGATCAAATTCTACAGTTAACCATCTGAAGGATGGCGATACTTTGTTAACTGATAAATCTGCCATTGCCAATAGCATTGGTGAAACTTTATCTCATCATTCTTCTTCAACTAATTACGCTCCTGTATTTCAAAAATATCAGCTCCAACAGGAGAAGAAAAAAGTAAATTTTACATCTGATAATGGTGAAGATTACAATGAGGTATTTTCACTACATGAGCTATATACTGCCTTAGGGCAAGCTCATGATACAGCAGCAGGCGCTGATAATATTCATTATCAGCTGCTGAAACACTTGCCCGAATCATGCCTTGAAACTATGTTAAATATATTCGATGATATTTGGACATCTGGGACGTTTCCAACTTCATGGCATAATGCCATTGTTATACCAATACCCAAACCTGGGCGGGATCATTCTGATCCATCAAATTACCGACCTATATCTCTCACTAGCTGCGTTTGTAAAACTATGGAACGCATGGTAAATAATCGATTAGTGTGGTACTTGGAAACAAATAATCTTCTTACCAATATACAATGCGGTTTCCGGAAGAACAGAAGTACTATCGATCACTTAGTGCGTTTAGAATCATTCGTTAAAAATTCCATTGTAAATAGACAACATGCTGTATCGATCTTTTTCGATTTAGAAAAAGCATACGATACAACATGGAAACATGGTATTTTAAAAGATCTTCACGATTTTGGATTACGAGGCCGTCTGCCTCATTTTATATCCCAGTTTTTAACAGACAGGCAATTTCAAGTCCGAGTGGGTACAACCCTGTCTGATCATTATAATCAGGATCAGGGTGTCCCACAAGGCAGTATTTTGTCTGTCACTTTATTCAGTATAAAAATTAACAGTTTGTCAAAAGTTTTAAATGATTCAGTTGATGGATCACTTTTTGTGGATGATTTTAATCTATCTTGCCGGGGTAAAAATATGCACACAATTGAAAGGCAATTACAATTATGTCTTAATAAAATTAACAAGTGGTGTCTAGAAAACGGGTTTAAATTTTCCAAATCAAAAACTAATTGCATACATTTCTGCCGAAAATATAAACCGCATAAGGACCCTGAACTATTTCTGAATGGCTCCCCTATCAAAGTTGTTAAGGAAGCCAAGTTCTTGGGACTTATTTTTGATCATCACTTAACTTTCCTCCCGCATATTAAATACCTAAAAGCTAAATGCCTGAAGGCACTCGATCTATTGAAAGTTGTTTCTAATTCAAAGTGGGGAGGGGATCAAACAACCCTCTTACACTTATACAGGTCACTCATCCGTTCAAAACTTGATTATGGCTCCATCGTCTATGGTGGAGCCTGCAAAAGTAATTTACAAAAACTAGATACGATACATCACCAGGGTCTGAGGCTTTGCCTTGGAGCCTTCAGAACGTCTCCCATTCACAGTCTCTATATAGAAGCAGATGAACCTTCTCTTAAACAACGCCGTCTAAAATTATCTCTACAATACATCACTAAATTATATTCTAATCCGTCAAATCCAGCTTTTGAATGTATATTCCATCCTCTTTACGAAGATCTTTACAATCAGAAATCGGCACTCAATCCACCACTCGGAATTAGAATAAAATCTGCAATATCGGCTTCGAATATTAAACTCCAAGATATAGCTCCTACTCAACTTTTCTCATCTCCTCCTTGGCAAATGGTAAAGCCAGAGGTAGACCTGACATTAACCAAACTTAAGAAATCAGATACTAACCAATTAATATACCAACAAGAATACCATCAACTAAGAAACAATTATGACACTTATAAATCTATATTTACAGATGGATCCAAGGATGGTGGCGCAGTTGCTAGTGCCACTGTCATTGGATCCAGAACAATCTCTTCACGTTTACCTGATAACAGTTCAATATTCACTGCAGAAGCAAACGCCATTTTTACAGCACTTAAATATATCGGTAATCAATCTAAACATAACCAATTCATACTGTTTTCAGATTCTCTTTCATGCCTTCAGGCAATTAAAAATATGTCTTCAAAACATCCACTTTTAATCCAAATTCTTGAGTTATTTAATGATCTTGCTACTGGCCAATACGACATCGTCTTTTGTTGGTTACCAAGCCATGTTGGTATCAAAGGTAACACAATGGCCGATGCTGCTGCTAAAGCAGCGCTCAACAAATCTGTGACACCACTTCTGATCCCATACACTGATTTTAAACCCATGATTCGATCCTACATCCGAGATCTTATGCAACAGAAGTGGGACGCCCAAGTAGGTATCAATAAATTACATGACATTAAACCAAATATCGGATATACCTACTTGGGCTGTCAGTCCAGATTTGAAGAGGTCATTATGCGACGATGTCGTATTGGCCACAGCAGATATACTCATGAATATTTACTTAAAGGTGAGGATCCTCCGTTTTGTATCCCTTGTGATGAGAGAATCACAGTCAAGCATGTCCTGCTTGACTGTGTTGATTTTTCAATCACAAGGGATAAATATTTCAATGTAAAAACAATGAAGGACCTTTTTAATGATGTTAATTCTCGTTTAATATTATGTTTTTTAAAGGAAATAGAACTTGTTCATAAATTTTGATGTGTTCAATGTATTGTTTTAAAAATTGGTAGTGCGAAATTCATAACTTAGATTGTTAGTGGCTGTACCCTTGAGGGGGGTTGAAGTAGCGTAAAATTATTGTCCCCCTAAGAGGGTATGTAAGTCCCAAATCATTCGAAGTATTTTTCTGCACACTAGGCTTTTAAACGTAGTATCTTCGTTATTTTAATCTAAGGCTTAACTGGTACACTGTCGCCAGTAACTGAAGGGATGATATAAATCCTGCCGGGGTCCATGCAGGAAGCAAAAGTACTGTAAGTCCCCATGGTCCCCAGTATGGTGATCTCCCTTCAGTTGCTGACGATTTCTAGCCCATTTTTAAATTGTGATGTTCATTAATGCTTACTGCCTTTTACTATTCTCAACTAGTTTTAAATCACGTCTGTGATATTCTAGTTATTCTACTCTCCTTAGTTGACAGCTTTTTATTCAGTTTAAATATACGTATCATAAATGTAATTTCTCGTCACGATATGGCTGAAATATTGCCCATGTGACGTTAAATAATAACTCACTCACTCACTCTCCTATTCCAAGTCTGTCTGTTGAGGCGGATGAGCCTTCTCTTAAACAACGCCGTCTGAAACTATCTTTACAATACATCACTAAATTATATTCCAATCAGTCAAATCCAGCTTTTAATTGCGTATTTAACCCTCTTTACGAAGATATTTACAATAAGAAAACATCTCTTGTTCCACCCCTAGGAATAAGGATTAAAGCAGTCGTTTCTGCTGCGAACATTAACTTTCAGGATATAGCTCCCACACAACTTTTTTCATCGCCTCCTTGGCAAATGGTACGGCCAAATGTAGACCTCACATTAACTAGACTTAAGAAATCTGATACAAATCCACTTATTTATAAACAAGAATACAATCAATTACGAAACAATTATGACACTTATAAATCTATATTTACAGATGGATCCAAGGATGGTGGCGCAGTTGCTAGTGCCACCATCATTGGATCCAGAACAGTATCTTCACGATTACCCGATAATAGTTCCATATTCACAGCAGAAGCACACGCCATTTTAACGGCACTAAAATATATCCAGACCAAATCCAAATATAAAGAATTCATTATATTTTCAGACTCACTTTCGTGCCTTCAGGCTATTAAAAATATGTCATGTAAACATCCATTTTTAATTGAAATTCTTGAATTATTTAATGATCTTGCGACTGGCCAATATGACATCGTCTTTTGTTGGTTACCAAGCCATGTTGGGATTGTTGGTAACACACTGGCCGATGCTGCTGCAAAAGCAGCACTCGACAAATCTGTGACACCACTTCTTTTACCATACAGTGATTATAAACCTATAATTAGATCTTACATCCGTGATCTGATGCAAAAGAAGTGGGACACCCAAGTAGGTATCAATAAATTACACGTAATTAAACCCAATATTGGTTACACCTACTTGGGCTGTCAGTCCAGATTTGAAGAGGTTATTATGCGGCGATGTCGTATTGGCCACTCGAGGTATACACATGAGTATATATTAAAGGGTGAGGATCCTCCGTTTTGTATCCCTTGTGATGAAAGAATCACGGTCAAGCATGTCCTGCTTGACTGTATTGATTTTTCCATCACAAGGGATAAATATTTCAGTGTAAAAACAGTGAAGGACCTTTTTAGTAAAGTTAACTCTCATTTAATACTATGTTTTTTAAAAGAAATAGAACTTATACATAAATTTTGATGTAATTGTTGTATTGTTTTAAAGATTGGTAGTGCAAAATTCATAACTGAGATTGTTAGTGGCTGTACCCTCGAGGGGGGTTGAAGTAGCGTAAAATTATTGTCCCCCTAAGAGGGTATGTAAGTCCCATATCATTTAAAGTATTTTTCTGCATGCCAGGTTTTTAATCGTAGAATATTCGTCATTTTAGTTTGGCTTAATTGGTACACTGTCGCCAGTGACTGAAGGGATGATATAAATCCTGCCGGGTTCCATGCAGGAAGCAAAGGTACTGTAAGTCCCCATGGACCCTAGCATGGTGATCTATCTTCAGTTGCTGGCGATCTCTAGCCCATTTTTATATTGTGTTCTCTGATATTTATGACTTTTATATATTCTCAACTAGTTTTAAATAGATTCTGTGATATTCTAGTTATTGTACTGTCCTTCGTTGACAGCTTTTTATATTGTATAAATATATGTATTATTAATGTACTTCTCGTCACGATATGGCTGAAATATTGCCGATGTGACGTTAAATATTAACTCACTCACTCACTCACTCACTTGATGTTGTTCAGTCGAAAGCCCTAAGAATATGTCTTGGTGCGTTCCGGACCACCTCTGTTGAGGCTTTACAGGTTGAATCTGGTGAAATGCCTTTAGATCTCAGGCGTGAAATGTTAGACGTTAGATATATGTTAAAATTGAAATCTTTTGGGAGAAAACACTCAACGTCAACTGTGTTGAATGATTGTATAGAATATTTTCATGACACTTGGAAAAATGGTATGGGGCCTTATGGGATGCGTTCTCAGAGAACGGCTTTCAATCATACTGTGCGTGATGTTCCATTAGATGACACTACTGTTCTGCCTGAAAAGCCACCATGGCTACTTGAACTACCATCAGTATATTTTGATGTCCTGGAGCAGGTAAATAAACGTGAGCCAGCACCTCGAGTTAAGGCTATAGCTGAGGAACATATCCGAAGTCTACAATGGTTGAATGCTATGCAGATTTACACTGATGGCTCTAAGTGCCCAGTGTCTGGTCGTGTTGGTGCTGGTATATTCATTGTTAATGAAAAGAGAGAACTTTCTGTCCGATTGGCTGATCACTTTTCAGTATTTTCTGCTGAACTAGGAGCAATCATTGAAGCATTGCGTTGGATTACTTTTTTAAGGCCTGTTTTAGCTGTAATTTTCAGTGACTCTGTCAGTGCATTACAAGCAATTCGGGTAGGTTCTTCCTCAGCGAGGCAGGACTTGATCAACATTATTCTCGTTCTTTATAATGACTTGAGTAAAGATCTGTTAGATGTTGAATTTTCATGGATCCCCACTCATATTGGATTACTTGGAAATGAGAAAGCTGATAAATTGGCTAAAGCTGCACTAGACTTTGATGAATCCGAACAGGATGACGCAATTTTACCTTCTCCTGCAGAGTTAGGCACCGTCAGTATGGCCCATCCTAAAACAAAATGGCAGCAGAGATTGGCATCATCCTTAAAAGGACGGCATCTCTTTGGCATCGATCCTGTTATCACTAAATTACACATATCTAGAAATAATCGGAGAGAGGAGGTTCTCTTAACCAGACTTCGTCTTGGGCATTGTGGTCTTGGAGCCTATCTAAATGTTATTAATAAAGACGTTTCTGCACATTGTACAGTGTGTAATCAGCTTGACAATGTAGCTCATTTTTTATTGCATTGCCAAAAGTATGTTAATCAGCGTAAGGTAATGGTGGAGGCACTAACAGTTCTCAATATTGACTTCTCATTGTCTGGTATTTTCTGTTCTAGGAATATTGTTCACCATGATGTTCAGAATGTCATTCTCGCTTATATTAAAGCGTGTGGCAGTTTTGATACTTTATAAAATATCCAGGTACTTCGCAAACCTTTATTATGGGCAAGGTGTAAATGGGCCTAGTTGCCCGAACACCTATAAAATATTTTACTAATCAATCAATCAATCAATCTGCAGTAGCTCATTCATTCCACGCAAATCAATCGCAATCCATGCAGAAATTATCAATTCATATTTGGTATTAATTGTGCATGGATGTCGGCAATACTCCGTCAGACAGACGTTTTTTGCAGATTGATTGATTGATTGTTAGAAAGTTTTATAGGTGTTCGGGCAACTAGGCCCATGTACACCTTGCCCATAATAAAGGTTTGCTAAGTACCTAGATAGTTCATAGAGTAGTGAAACTGCCACACGCTTGAGGTTAGGAGTTAGAATGTCTCCTGAAGACAAAACATCTGGGTCAAAACTTAATACAAACTTTAAATCCTGGACCGTTAGCACTGAGTGATCTAGCATCAAGAGATCCATAAGAAGGATGGATTAAGACTTCCATTGTTGACCCTTAACCATGCTCGTCAGATCATCAGGGGACAATCTTAACCCCAAGAGGGACTGGGCAGCTGACGCTATCGTCTGAAGACCATCAGACTTGAATGCACGAGTAGTGCCAAGATTAGCAACTATACAAATAACAAAGTTGAGAAAGTCAACAGGAGAGACATTGTTAAATAGAGGTTTGCAAGATGATTCAGGCATGATGTCAACAACAGGATCAGTCTGACATTCAACTTCAAGAGTCTCAGTCTGAGTACTAGCAGTCACCATGACAGGAAAAGACACAACATCAGAAATTGTAACAACCTGAGACAGTGGTTTAGCTGCAGGAGGTGGTTTAGGGACTGCTGGAACCTGAGCGACATCAAAATCTCCACGCACCTGTCGAACAGCCTGAGAATAAGACAACTTACCCTCCACTCGGACTTTCTGAATCTGGACAGCTTCCTGGTATTTAATGCAACCTTTATATGCCGCAGAGTGTGCACCACCACAGTTCTTACATTTAAGGGAACTTTCATTGCACTCCTCGTATTTGTGCTTCCCTCCACATTTAGCGCACACATGATGAGTGCTTCTACACTTAGCAGAGACATGCCCAAAGGACTGACACTTGAAGCATCGAAGAGCAGGAGGAACATATATCCGGATTGGAAATCTCTGGAAGAAAATGACAACATGATCCGGTAAAGACTGGCCAGTAAATGTAAGAAGAACAGATTTGGTGGGAACTTTATCAGGCCCACGAGTCAGACGCACAGCAGAGCACATTAGAGGTAACTCAAGTTTCAACTCGTCCTCAATTTCATTCATCTCAATATCCAGATCAATACCATAGATGACTCCACGTGTTCTCATTAAGGATTCAGGCTCATGAGGGGTGACAAAATGTTCATCAAGTTCTGTGACTTGCAAAAGTGTTTTGGCAGCCTCAACGGTTTTTGCAGTGACACTAACATCTCCCCTGGCCATCCGCTTAACACTGACTATTTCTGTAGTGATCTTAGCCAAGGCTCTAGCCAAAGCACGCTGTGTCATAAGTTGACAGAGGGTCGGTGAACCATCATCATATTCATCTACATCGGCTTTGAAGATAACAGTGGTTGATTTGACCCGAGGTGGCTCATCAAAGACAAAAGTAAGATCAGACCTTGGAGTAGGAGGAACAGTAGTAGGGGGCTTGGCAACACAGGCCTTTTTAGAAGTACCATCTGGAATACGACCAATTCGCTTCCTCCCTGAAGCCACCACTTTAAATCCGTCCTCACATTCCATTCTGTTGTCAGCCATTGCCGAGGACAATCCCCAACAACTGACTGTAACAAACAGCAAACACCAAATAGAAATGAAAAGGTTGAATGCACTCCAACACAAGAGAAATCAAAAGCCAAAAGAACCAAAGAGGAAGTATCATAAACAGTCAAGTGCGCTGTATAACACTAGACAAGTTGCTGAGAAGCAAAAGACGTCCGAACTCGACGGCAGTCAAGACCGAACCCGTTTTTGTTTTTTTTGCAGAGTATACCTGTTGTTCTGGAGAACTATAGCCAGGAACATGAAATGTCCGCTGGGAATACCAGTGGGAGTTAACTGGGAGCATTCGTGCGAACGCTGAGTGCTTCGCGGATTTTGTTGTTCATGTAAATCGTGCGGCACGTGAAATTGCCTATGTATAGCCAAGTTTTGTGAAAATAAAGTCAGTTCGAAAAACACTGCGTAACAAATGGTAGCAGAGCGTGGTTTTGGATAGTTTAGAGCAGTGTGCACGTTTGTTTAGAATAGTTGCATGTTATGTCGTGTGTTGACATTTAGTTAGAATTATAGTGGAGTTTGAGACACAGTTTACAACAAACACGTTTTGAACTTATTTGTTGACTGTTTCTTGCTAAATCTCGTGCACCAAGTCATGTGGCGAACAGGGTCTAAAAAATCAGCTCATGACTTTCCTGACTATGTGGCAGAAATAGCGGAACTTAGACGCAAGAAGGCTAAAGTCAAATCAGCCTTCACTAAAGCAACGAATAGACTTGAAAGACTTGATGAAGAGAATCGTTCCACTCGGACAGAAATCCGAGACGCGATTGACAAAGTTAATTATTGTCAGCTGAAGGCTATCGAGATAGTTATAGCATTGTCTGAAACATTTCACACAATAGGTGATCAAGATAGCATGACAAAAGTTACTGGCGAGGTAACAGATAGAGGAGATAGGGAATGAGATACAAGAACGAGCTCAAGAATATTTACGAAACAGGGCAGATACGAGATCGTTCAGCAGCGTTAGAACAGGATTATCCAGATTATTTACGGCTGAAAAAGAAAAGCATGTTACTGTTGTCACTGCTTCTCACGTAGAGCAAGCGGAACCACAGTTGGGGTTAGATGTTGCTAGTTTCGGTCAGAGGTCACAAACAAATGTCATTGGGTTAGGTCGGCGGCAGCAGACCAATGCAGATGAATTTAGTCATATCAATAGGCCATCACACAGAAGAATGTTAGACATACAATTTACCCAGAAACTGCTGGAAATTCGAGAAGTTACAATTTGGGAAATGATATGTGGAAGCAGTTGCGACGTGTTTCCATTCCTACTTTCTCGGGTGATGCCAAATCATGAGAGGGTTGGAAAGTGGCTTTCATGGCTTGTGTTCATAAGGCTCCAGCTACACCCGAGTACAAGCTTTTACAGTTGCGTCAGTACTTAACTGGGGATGCAATGAAAGTCATACAAGATTAAGGTCATAGTGCGGCTGCATATGACGTAGCACTAGATAGACTAGAGAGGAAGTATGGTGGCAAGAGACGCCAAATTACATTACAGTTGGAGGAAGTGTAACTTTAGGCCAATTCGTCCTGGCAATGTCAAGGATATTGAGCGGTATGCTGACATGTTAGACACTGTCGTGGTCAATCTTAGAGACTAGACTGACAGACTAGAAGAGTTGGGCAATGGAGCATTATATAATCAGTTACTGAAGAAAATGACAGAATCTATGTTAACTGACTATCAAAGATGGGTCTTTGATCGAGAGCGTGAAGAATCGGTAGACACATTGCGTGAGTGGGTGTTGCAAGAAACTGAGTTTAATGTTGTAGCATCAGAAACTTTGCATGGCATTTCCCAAAAGGGAAGGATTACAGTTAGAGGTCAGAGCAAATCAGGTTCATACTTTGGCGATCGACAGACTGACACGAACGCTCAGTGTGTGCTCTGTAAAAGTGGTCATCATATTTGGAACTGTAAACAGTTCAAGACAATGACTGTTCCCACAAGATGGGAAACTGCTGAACAATTGAACCTTTGCTTCAGGTGTTTGGGCACTAACCATCGAGGTAATAGTTGCAGACGCAGAATCACCTGTGGAATAGATAACTGTACCGCAACTCATAGTAGATTTCTTCACTCAACAAAGAGAACTTGTGACAATGTTTCTAAAGCTGAAACTCCTGAAACTGAAAAGCAACATGGAAGTCATGGTCCATCTGTAGTTACAATGTCTTCCACTAAATCTAGCAAGTCAACGCTAGTATCATTGAGAACAGTGCCAGTAGTTCTAAAGAATGGAAAGAACAGAATTGTTGTTAATGCACTATTGGATGATGCCAGCACACAGACTTATATTAATCAAGATGTTGCCTCAGAATTAGGGTTATGGGGTCCTACAGAGAAAGTTTCAGTTAATGTCCTCAATGGACAACATGAAACATTGGAAACTATGTCAGTTCAAGTTGGACTAGAGAGTTTGGATGGTTCAGTCAATACTACAATATCTGCCTTAACAACTACCCGGGTCACGGGACAGATGCAGGTTGTTGATTGGCAGAAGTTTGCAGGAAGATGGAAACACCTTGACAGCATTGAGTTTCCAAAAGTCAAATCTCCTCATATAGTAGATCTTCTTATTGGAATGGATTATCTTGAACTGCATAGATCCTATCAGGATATCCCAGGTCAGGAAGGTGAGCCAACAGCACGGTTAACTCAATTGGGTTGGACCTGTTAGTAGGATACCAGGATTAAGTGATTTTCAGAATTCGGGCACATTCTTCACTGACAGTAGGGAAGTTGAATTAAGTTCAATATTACAGAAATTCTGGGAAGTTGATGAAGTTCCCCCTTTGACATCTATCCTTTCCAAGGATGATGAATTTGTGATTGAGTCTGTAAAAGATACAATCAGATACCAGAATGGTCGGTATCAAATTGGCATTCCATGGAAGGAAAATGCAAGTCCTTTACCAGACAATTGGGAAATAGCTTACAAACGTCTCTGTTGCACAGAGAAGAAATTATCAAAAGACAAACAGGTTGCTGATACTTATGATGGTATATCTCAGTATCTTGAAAAAGGTTACATTGAAAAGGTGTCCATTGATGGAACAGATGTACCTTGTGGATGGTACTTACCTCATTTCCCCGTAGTGCGTCCAGATAGGGAAACTACAAAGGTTCGCATTGTCTTTGATGCATCAGCAAAATGTGAAGGTGTATCGTTGAATGACAGTATCCATCAGGGTCCAAAGATACAAGGTGACCTTTTTCAGATATTGCTCAGGTTTAGAAGGTACTCGGTAGCCATAGTATGTGACATTGCAGAAATGTATCTTCAGATAGAAATGTTGCCAAAGGACAGGTCATTCTTTCGATTTCTTTGGAGGTCAATTAATCAGAATGACGTGACGCAGGTTTACCAATTCTCAAGAGTAGTCTTTGGTGTTAATGCCTCTCCGTTTTTGGCACAGTACATATCACAAGAACATGCTAGAAGGTTTCAAGATAATCTACCAAAAGCTGCTGAGACTGTATTAAAGTCGACCTATATGGATGACAACATAGACTCGCTTCCAAATGAGGTCGAAGCCATAGAGCTGTATGAGCAGCTTACAAAGTTGTGGGGAAAGGCAGGCATGTGTGCACGAAAGTGGTTAAGCAATTCACCTGAAGTCTTACAGAAAATTCCCATAGAAAATAGGGCTACTGAGGTTGATCTTGGTAGGGATGAGTTGCCAACTACAAAAACACTTGGTCTGACGTGAGTGGCAAAAGATGACGAGTTTAGCTTCCGAAGTACTAGTGCACACAACAGTTGGATACTTACAAAGAGGGGTTTTCTTAGAGAAATGGCTAGGGTATTCGATCCATTAGGATCATGCAGGAAGTCTGGCGCAAGGGTTTAGATTGGGATGAAGAGCTTGATAATGATTTGAAACAGAAAGCATTGCTTTGGCTCAATCAAATGAAAGAGTTGGAGACTGTTAGATTCCCGAGATGCTTGCAACTCAACTTCAAAATTGAGAACAGGAAATTACATGTTTTCGTTGATGCATCTGAAAATGCATATGGGGCAGTAGTCTACAACGTGACTACCTACCAAAATGGGATGGTGGCATCAAAATGTCGAGTAGCACCTCTGAAATCAGTCAGCATTCCTCGAATGGAGTTAATGGCAGCAGTATTAGGAGTTAAGTTGATCTTGACTGTAGTCAAAGCTCTTGAAATACCAATTGCTGGTGTGATTCTTTGGTCAGACAGTCAAAATGTGCTGTATTGGATAAAAAACCATAGCCGCACATTCAAAACATTTGTAGCTAATCAGATAGCTTTTATCCAAGAAAATACTGTTCCTAGTCAGTGGAACTACGTTCCTCCTCTTCAGAATCCAGCAGATATCCTGTCTAGAGGTACAACAGTTGCTAATTTGAACAAAGCATGGACTTCTGGACCTGACTTTCTGGAAAAAGATGTGACAGAATGGCCTTTACAGATGGTGAACCAAACATTAGATGATTCTGAAGCCAGGAAACCTGTTATATCGACAAAGCAGTTCTTTGCAATGGCAACACCTGAGTCGGTTGATAAGACAGGGTTCAATCCGAAAAAACGTTGGCGAAGAGTGCAAGAACTTGTACGCCACTTTTGGAAACGGTGGATGTCTGAATGGCTTCCTTCTCTACAAGCAAGGAAGAAATGGTTTATACCAAACCGTGATCTTGAAGTAGATGACGTCATTCTGGTTGTCTCCCCTCAGTCACCTAGAGGCAGTTGGATCACCGGACGAATCATAAAGACACATCCTGGAAGAGATGGACACGTTCGAGTTGTTGACATACAGACCAGGAAGGGTGTTGTCACAAGACCAGTGACAAAAGTGTGTCCACTGGAATGGAATGTTTCAGGAACTGCAGCTGGAGAAGGCTTCAAGAACAGAACGGAACAGCAGAAGGATTCGAGGAACGGATAGAAGAATTCGTGAATGGAGGATTCAAAGAACAGCAGAAGGATTCGAGGAACGGATAGAAGAATTCGTGAATGGAGGATTGATAGAAGAGTTCATGGATAGAAGATGTTATTCAAGGATGAACATTCAAGGAAGTATTTCGAGTGACTGAAACATTAATATTTTTCATTTTATAAAACAGGATGTGTTCTTTCTTTTTAACAATGAACATGATACTTACCAGTGAATTGACATGCTTTCAAGTGGAATATTTCTTATTTACAGAGATGTGAACGTTGAAATTACTGCTTTGTTTTTCAGGACATGTGTGGACTTTTTATGAACAATTAAGTCGCATATTATTTCATGTATACTATGTTGTGATCGATAGCTACTATTTGAAATGATAGACTGGGATCTATCATTTGTAGGGGGAATGTTCTGGAGAACTATAGCCAGGAACATGAAATGTTCGCTGGGAATACCAGTGGGAGTTAACTGGGAGCATTCGTGCGAACGCTGAGTGCTTCGCGGATTTTGTTGTTCATGTAAATCGTGCGGCACGTGAAATTGCCTATGTATAGCCAAGTTTTGTGAAAATAAAGTCAGTTCGAAAAACACTGCGTAACACCTGTGTACAATCTATATTGGAGCACATAATTCAAGATGATTGAATGTACTGTAAAGATGTGATCCAAACACGTCCTTGTCCCATACTATTACTGTGTACAGTAACGTGTAATGAGTAACAATTTCTGTATAATATTTATTATAATCCCAAACTGGCCTCGGTGAGATTTCTCTCTCTCTCTCTCTCTCTCTCTCTCTCTCTCTCTCTCTCTCTCTCTCTCAATATTACTTGCATAGACATCCATTTCTCAAAGCGAAGAGGTAGCACGGTAAACCTGTCATATTTTGTCATGTGTCAATCAAAAAATATGTCAAAACTTGTAACAACAAAATATAAGGTATGTACAGAAGTCATGTTTGTTAGAGAAACGTAACGCGAAAAGTAGGTAAACTATGAAATGTACGATCGCGATTACTGTCTCAGTATCGGAATGAATGACCCGACTTGACACCCAGATATGAGACGGCTGAAACCAGGCACTACAACAGAACCGGCGTTATATTTGTTCCGGACAACAAGTTCTATGGATATGAGACAAGCGTGACTGATGTGAGACATGGCACTGTGTATTTTGATGGGGAACATATGCATCTGGGATTTTAGGATGACTCGTCAAACACGCTTGTTGTAGAGTGGACATAGTAGATGACAGGATTTCGTTGATATTTTGATGATGTGATTCATAAATGGCCGGGCACTCGTGAAGAGCAACCTCCTCGTGGTGAGTGCTGGGTAACGCTAATCGCTCTTCCCCCGTGTGGAACCGGGGCAGAATATTTCCACAGCCTCCCATTGCTGGTCGTATGAGGCGACTAAAATGGGCAACCTGTTTGCCGTGGGTTGCGTCCCTGTGTCGGCGGAGGACGGGAGTCTGGTAGTTGAGGGCACTGGTTCCTGGAACTGTGTTCCTTTGCCCAACACACTACTTCGACCCTTACTTCGCCTAGACGGGTGGTAAGATGGGCCCGGTCTTATCAATCGGCTGGTCATGCCAGGCCCTGTGCGTAATATTGTAAATGCACACGTGTGTTGTATTGTAATGTATATTTTGGTCTTGGTCATCCATAACTTGTGTGAATTGAATTACTTGCCTAGAGTCTTACGCCAGAAGGCGGTGGCTCATGGGCCAATCTGGTGATGTTGACCTCCGAATAATGTATGTTTTCAATTTCTTGTCATGGGCCGAACCATTCTGGCATTGAGTTGGTAAACAAATACAGCTGTTCGCGTCATATTCTCTGGAGTATAACATCCCTGTATCCCTGGTGTTTGCATCCTGGATATCCGATGCAACATTAACACTGTCCCTGGTGACACTCGGTGGCGGGTGGGGAGCAGGGGTGCTGAATAATTTTCTTTCATCATGGCTCAACAACAATCTGGTTCATCTCGAAATGAAAAAAAGCGAAGATTAGAAGAAATCGATATTTCACCTGGAAGTATTGCTCAAAATATTGATACCTGGGCTAGATTCCTGGTTATTGAGGCTGCTGATAACCTTCCCATCAAACTCAATCCTTTTGCTATTTCTAAGGCTGTTTCTGGGATTTGCGGTGAGGTGAAGAACGTTACCCGTCTCCGTAGTGGTTCGCTTCTGGTGGAGTGTGCTCGGAGACAGCAATCTCTCAATCTTTTATCTATCTCTACATTTGCAAATATTGAGGTTGCTGTGTCTGAGCACAGAACATTAAATTCTTGTCGAGGCATTGTTCGTGACAGGGCTCGTTGTCTGTCCGACATGTCTGAAGACGAAATCACTACAGAGTTAGGAGACCAGGCTGTAACTGCAGTTAGACGCTTCACATTCAAGAAGGACGGTGTCATCACAAACACAAATACGTATCTTCTGACGTTTGCCCGTACAACCCTCCCGCAGTCAATAAAAGCAGGGTATTTCAGTATCGGAGTGGATGTGTATGTCCCCAATCCGCTCCGATGCTACAAGTGTCAACGTTTTGGTCATGGATCAAAGTCCTGTCATAGCTCTGTGGCATGTCATCGGTGTGGTGACAGCCATGATAGCACTGACTGTGAGAAGGATTTGAAGTGCGCTAACTGTTCTGGCCCACATGTTGCTTCCTCCAAATCATGCCCTGTGTGGCAAATGGAATCACAAATTATGAAACTGAAATGCGAACGAAACATATCCTACTTGGATGCAAAAAAAATATTCAAAAATCAGACCACTACTCCCTCTACTATTTCCTACTCCGCTGCAGTCACTCGCTCTGTTGCGTCTTCAACTATTTCGTGTCAGACTGACTTGACATGGGTCAAGTCAGACCAACCAGCTGCGACAGTTCACATCAGTCAGGATATTCCTACCATCAGTCTATCTAGTTCAGGCTCTCAGACTGAGATTCAGGCTGAGAATCAATCTCAAACATCAGTCAATCAACCAGTCATTGTCAAATTGTCAAATAAAGAAAAAAAGAAATTAAAGAAAAAACAACTACCAATCGTCCCTTCACCTTCAGAGGTTCCTTTACAGAACTCTTTTGGGCCTCTGGACATGGAGGTTACTCTGTCCTCACAGGACAGGCGGAGGAGTAGTTCCTCCTCACATTCACGCGGGCACTCGTGAAGAGCAACCTCCTCGTGGTGAGTGCTGGGTAGCGCTAATAGCTCTTCCCCCGTGTGGAACCGGGGTAGAATATTTCCACAGCACCCCATTGCTGGTCGTAAGAGGCGACCAAAGTGGGCAGCCCGTTTGCCGTGGGTTGCGTCCCTGTGTCGGCGGAGGACGGGAGTCTGGTAGTTGAGGGCACTGGTTCCAGGAACAGTGTTCCTTTGCCCAACACACTACTTTGACCCTTACTTCGCCTAGACGGGTGGTAGGATGGGCCCGGTCCTATCAATCGGCTGGTCATGCCAAGCCCTGAGCACTATTCTTTCATTGCTCTATAAATATTTGGCTTGGCTTTTTGATATGTTATTGCCGTATCTGATTATGAATGTATATATATGCAAACTGTACAATGTTAAATATGGATTTTCAATTTTTCAATGTTCAAAACTTGCCTAGATGCTGGTGCCAGAAGGCGGTGGCTCATGGGCCAAACTGGTGGATCTTACTACTGGTGTATATCATCCCTATATCTCTAGTATCTGTCTGTTGGATATCCGCAGGCGTTATGATACTGCCCTCGTTGGCACTCGATGGCGGGTGGGGAGTAGGGATGCTGAACCTTTACTCTTACAAACATGGCTTTCCAAACCCCCCTTAAAAAATCCAAACGTACACTTGAAAATGATCTTGAGACTGATGATATGAATCACAGTTCAAAATCAGTAGAGTACTGGCCAAGATTCTTGGTAGTTGACACACCTGACAAGACTCCACTTAAATTGAACCCTTTTGCACTCGCTAAGGGCATCTATGGAATAGCGGGTGACGTTAAAAATATTAAAAGATTGAGAACAGGATCAATACTCATTGAATGTGCTAAAAGACAACAAGCAACAAACCTGATGTCAATCAATGAACTTGTTGGGGTCTCAGTAACTGTATCTCCCCACAGAACTCTCAACACTAGCAGAGGCATCATCAGAGATCGAGATCGTCTCTTTGAAGATATGTCAGAGATGGATATTGCTTATGAAATGAAAGAGCAAGGTGTTATATCAGTAAAAAGATTCACAAGACGTCTAGGTACCGAAACAATCCCCACAAATACTTACCTGTTTTCTTTTTCTTCACCTACAGCACCCAAATCAGTAAAAGCAGGCTATTGTAAAATAGATGTTGATGTGTATATCCCAAACCCATTGAGATGCTTTAAATGTCAGCAGTTTGGCCATGGGATAAATTCCTGCAAAAATCAAATCACGTGTGCACATTGTAGTGAAACATCTCATGTCACTGAGGACTGTAACAGTGATTTCAAAAAGTGCAAAAACTGTTCGGGAGCTCACTCTTCATACAGTAAAAAATGTCCAGTTTGGAAAAAGGAATTTGAAATCAGCACAATAAAATGTACCAGAAACATCACTTACATTGAAGCAAGGAAACTCGTACCAAATACTGAACGGAATGAAACATATGCATCAGTTACCAAAACTCCCACACTTTCGACCGTAACAACAGTATCAATCCAATGCCAAACCGATTTGACATGGGTCAATTCTATTAATCCTCAGCCTATCTTACCTTCTGATACTTCTACACAGACTGTAGAACCTATTCCAAGTTCTCGGAATACTGGAACTTTCCCTTCTTCTTCTGTGACACCATCTACACCAACTTCACAATCTAGATCACAACATGATTCGGTACCTGGAGCAGAATCTGAAAAAGAAAGAAGTGTCAAAAGCAACAACACAGACTCTACTTCAAGGCGAAAAAGCCACAATCGTAGACCACCGAAAGGATCAGATGATCCTATCAAAATGTTTAATAAATTTGGATCGCTGGAAGAGATGGATGTTTCAGAAAACATCCATCGAAGAACTACAAGTTTGTCGCCTACAAGGAATGGGCGAGGTAGGTCTCCAATCAATCCCCCCAAGAGATGAATAATTCCCAAAAACTGATTCAGTGGAATTGTAGAGGATTTAAAACGAATTTTAATGAATTACAATTATTGGTTCAGGAATTCAAACCATCCGCATTCTGTCTGCAAGAAACCTATTTAAAGCATACCGATAAAATTAACTTACGTCAGTACAGCTCTTACCATTGTTTTTCTCCTCCAGGTGATAGGGCCACTGGAGGCTCTTCTATCTTGGTGAGACAGGGAGTGATCCACAGCCCTGTCTCACTAAACGTCAACCTTCAAGCTGTTGCTGTACGACTTACATTACACGTGGCTCTCACACTGTGCTCTTTGTATATCCCCCCTTCTTCAAATCTGCAACAATCGGATCTTCAGGCGTTATATGATCAACTACCTAAACCATGTATCATCATGGGCGACTTAAATGGGCACAACCCGCTCTGGGGTGGTAGACATACAAACTCTAAGGGGAAAATCCTTGAAGAGTTTATTTCAAATAATGATTTCTGTATCTTGAACGATGATTCACACACCTATTTACACCCGGGTACTGGTACATACTCTTCACTTGATTTGACACTCACAGATTCCAGCTTATATAATGAATTTGAATGGTCCGTCTATGATGACCTTTGTGGAAGTGATCACTTTCCAACAATACTATCACCTGTTCATCCTGCTGATGTTCCGCCTTCGTCACGATTTAATTTTACGAAGGCCAACTGGCCTTTATTTGCAACGTTATGCAAAAGCACTCTAAAAGCCGATTTGTTTGTTGATGCTACTGACCCTATTCAATTGTTTTCTGACGAATTAACGAAAATTGCGGATCACTGTATTCCGAAATCCTCTACAAATCCACATATACGGAAGCCATGGTACACTGATGACTGTAAACAAGCTAGAAAAGCAAGGAAGAAGGCAGAAAAATATTTCCGCAAACACCCTACAGTCCATAATTTAAACATATTTAAGATATCAAATGCTAAAGCCCGTCGCATCTTCAGGCAAACTAAACGCCAGTCTTGGCAAACCTATGTATCTAAGATTAATTCCAGAACTCCTATGTCCAAAGTTTGGAATATGGTACAAAAAATTAAAGGAAAAGGTTCAAGATCTAGTGTTCACCATCTCAAGGAAGGTGATAAATTGCTTACGAGTACATCTGATATTGCCAATAAACTTGGAGAATCTTTAGCTAAACATTCGTCCTCATCAAATTATACATTGAAATTTCAGAAACTTAAAGAACATGAAGAAAAAAAGAAAATTAATTTTCATTCTGATAATGGTGAGGACTACAATGAACTTTTCTCCCTCCATGAATTACACACTGCGTTAGGGCAAGCTCATGATACAGCTACAGGGGCTGATAATATCCATTATCAACTACTAAAGCATTTACCTGAAACCTGTCTTGAAGTAATGTTAAGTCTTTTTGACAATATATGGACATCTGGAAATTTCCCTTCATCTTGGCGGAATGCTGTTGTCATTCCTATACCTAAACCTGGTCGGGATCATACTGATCCGTCAAATTACAGGCCAATCTCGCTTACTAGCTGCGTTTGTAAGACCATGGAAAGAATGGTCAACAATAGATTAATATGGTACTTAGAAACCAATAATCTTATAACAAATATTCAATGTGGTTTTAGGAAAAATAGAAGTACTGTTGACCATTTGGTTAGATTGGAGACGTTTGTGAAAAATGCTATAATTAATAAACAACACGCTGTGTCGATATTTTTCGACTTAGAAAAGGCATATGATACCACCTGGAATCATGGGATTTTGAAAGATCTTCATGACATGGGATTGAGAGGACATATGCCTAATTTCATATTACAGTTTTTAACAAATAGGCATTTCCAGGTTCGTGTGGGTTCAACCTTGTCAGATATTTATGATCAAGACCAAGGTGTCCCACAAGGTAGCATACTATCAGTGACGTTGTTCAGTATAAAACTTAATAGTCTAGCTAAGGTTTTAACTGACTCTGTAGATGGGTCATTATTTGTTGATGATTTTAATGTTTCATGTCGAGGTAGAAATATGCACACGATTGAAAGACAGCTGCAACTTTGTCTTAATAAAATTAATGATTGGTCAGAACGTAATGGCTTTAAGTTTTCCAAATCAAAAACCAATTGCATTCATTTCTGTCGAAAATATAAACCACACAGTGATCCTGACTTACAACTAGCAGGCACACCAATTAAAGTTGTCAAGGAAGCTAAATTTTTAGGAATAATTTTCGACCACCATCTCACCTTTTTACCACATATTAAATATCTTAAATCAAAATGCCTGAAGGCCCTAGATCTTTTAAAAGTTGTTTCAAATTCTAAGTGGGGAGGGGTCCAGTCAACCCTTCTTCACTTGTACAGATCACTCATACGTTCTAAACTCGATTATGGCTCCATCATCTATGGTGGAGCCTGCAACAGCAACCTTAAACTTTTAGATTCCATTCACCATCAAGGTCTCAGACTTTGCTTAGGTTCTTTTCGAACTTCACCTATTGACAGTCTGTACATTGAGGCCGATGAGCCATCTCTTGAACACCGCCGTATTAAACTATCTCTACAATATATCACAAAACTCTTTTCTAATGAGTCCAACCCTGCATACAACTGTGTATTTAATCCCTGTTATGAAGATTTGTATAAAAAGAAATCATCTCTTATTCCGCCTCTTGGAATAAGACTAAAACCTTTCATTTGTGCTGCCAATATTGAACTTGAATCTATATCTCCTTTCCGGCTTCTTTCCTCTCCTCCTTGGCAATTGGTAATGCCACATGTAGACCTCTCATTGACCAATCTAAAGAAATCAGAAACAAACCAATTGCAGTATCAACAGGAATTTAATCAGTTACGAACTACATACAATACTTACAAATCATTATTTACAGATGGATCCAAGGATGGTGACGCTGTTGCCAGTGCCACTATCGTTGGATCACGAACTTTCTCAACCAGATTACCTGATCACTCTTCCATATTCACAGCCGAATCAAAGGCAATTTTAACTGCTCTGGAATATATAAAACAGTCTAAACATCAGAAGTTCATTATTTTTTCAGACTCTCTGTCCTGTCTTCAGGCTATTCAAAATAATTCGTGTCAACATCCAATTTTACTCGACATCATTGAATTACATACTGAACTTGCCACTGGCCAATATGACATCGTCTTCTGTTGGTTGCCCAGCCATGTTGGAATCACTGGCAACTCATTGGCTGATGCTGCTGCAAAAGCAGCACTCAACAAATCTGTGACACCACTTCTGGTCCCCTACAGTGATTTTAAACCAGTTATTAAATGCTACATCCGCCATCTAATGCAAAAGAAGTGGGACACCCAAGTGGGTATAAATAAGTTACATAAGATTAAACCAACTATCGGCTATACCTACTTGGGTTGTCAGTCCAGATTTGATGAGGTCATTTTGCGACGATGTCGTATTGGCCATTCCAGATATACTCACGAGTATTTATTGAAGGGTGAGGATCCTCCATTTTGTATCCCTTGTGATGAAAGAATAACCATCAAGCATATTCTGCTTGATTGTGTTGATTTTTCCATCACAAGGGATAAGTATTTCAAAGTTACTTCGACAAAGGATCTTTTTAATAGCGTTAGTTCTCATTTAATTTTGGGTTTTTTAAAAGAAATTGAATTATATAACAAATTATGTTGATCTGTCTTGTACAAAAATTGAATTTAAATTTAGGTGGAATATATTTATATCCTAGATTGATATTGGCTGTATCCTCGAAGGGGGTTAAAGTAGTGTAAAATTATAGTCCCCCTGAGAGGATATTGTAAGTCCCTTTTCATTCGATGAATATTTATTTCTCCTAGTCTTTTAAACGTAGCATATCTGTCCTTTTAATTTTGGCTAAAAATGCGCACAATCGCCAGCGACTGAGGATATGGTATAAATCCTGCTGGGGTCCATGCAGGTAGCAAAGGTACTGTAAGTCCCCATGGTCCCCAGTATGGTGATCTATCTTCAGTGGTTGACGATCAATAGCCCGGTTTTTATCATATCTTGTGTATTGTTACATCTTTTTACAGTTCCATGCTAGTTTTATGTTCATATCTGTGATAGTCTAGTTTGTTTTACTGTCCTTTGTCGACAGGTTTTTATATTGTCAAAATGTATTAGTATAAATCTATCTCGTCACTATATGGCTGAAATATTGCCGATGTGACGTAAAACATAAACTCACTCACTCACTCACTCACATTCACGCGAGCGATCTCCAATTGAGCCACCATGACTCAATTGTCTAATATAATGCAATGGAATTGCAGAGGACTTAGGCATAATTTTCATGAACTGCAGTTATTAACAAGTGATTTAAATACATCAGCAATTTCTTTACAAGAGACGTACCTTAAAAATACAGATAAGTTTGATTTAAAGCACTATAGTTCATATCATTCCTTCTCTCCTCCAGGAGATAAAGCTACTGGAGGTGCTTCTATTTTAGTGCGGCGGGGCGTTGTTCACAGTCCTGTTCCGCTTGACTCGACTCTGCAAGCAGTTGCAGTTAGACTAACACTGCATATTGCCTTCACACTTTGCTCCTTATACATTCCTCCATCTTCAAATCTTCAGCGTAATGATCTACAAAAACTATACGACCAGCTCCCAAAGCCCTGTGTCATCATGGGTGATCTAAATGGGCATAATCCTTTATGGGGAAGTTCCACCATTAATCAAAAGGGAAAAGTGATTGAGGATTTTGTTTCTGATAATGACCTTTGCATCTTTAATGATGACTCCGACACTTACTTACACCCTGCAACTGGTACGTATTCATCATTAGATCTGTCTTTGACGGATTCAGTTTTGTTAAATGAATTCTCATGGTCCGTCCATGATGACCTATGTGGGAGTGACCATTTCCCCACGGTGCTTAAGCCCATTAATCCCGCTGTTGATCCACCTTCACCTCGATGGAATTTTGTGAAGGCTGATTGGCTTTTATTTCAATCTTTATGCAAAGATAAATTACAACCTACTTCTTTTCAGAATGTTACTGACCCAATTCAGTTGTTTTCAGATCAACTGAATGAAATTGCTAATGAATCCATACCTAAGTCCTCTATCAACCCACGTGTTCGTAAACCATGGTTTGATGCTAATTGCAAACAAGCTAGGAAATGTCGTAAGAAGGCGGAGAAGTACTTCCGTAAACATCCCACTGTCCATAATTTAAATACTGTTAAAATTTCAAATGCCAAGGCAAGACGTCTATTTAAGCAAAATAAACGTCAATCCTGGCGGACTTATGTCTCCAAAATTAACTCTCGTACCCCTATGTCCAAGGTATGGAACATGATTAAAAAGATCAAAGGCAAGGGATCAAATTCTACGGTTAACCATCTGAAGGATGGCGATACTTTGTTAACTGATAAATCTGCCATTGCCAATAGCATTGGTGAAACTTTATCTCATCATTCTTCTTCATCTAATTACGCTCCTGAATTTCAAAAATATCAGCTTCAACAGGAAAAGAAAAAAGTAAATTTTACATCTGATAATGGTGAAGATTACAATGAGGTATTTTCACTACATGAGCTATATACTGCCTTAGGGCAAGCTCATGATACAGCAGCAGGCGCTGATAATATTCATTATCAGCTGCTGAAACACTTGCCCGAATCATGCCTTGAAACTATGTTAAATATATTCGATGATATTTGGACATCTGGGATGTTTCCAGCTTCATGGCATAAAGCCATTGTTATCCCCATTCCCAAACCTGGGCGGGATCATTCTGATCCATCAAATTACAGACCTATCTCTTTAACTAGCTGTGTTTGTAAAACGATGGAACGCATGGTAAATAATCGATTAGTGTGGTACTTGGAAACAAATAATCTTCTTTCCAATATACAATGTGGTTTCCGGAAAAATAGAAGTACTATCGATCATTTAGTGCGTTTAGAATCGTTCATTAAAAATGCCATTGTAAATAGACAACATGCTGTATCGATCTTTTTCGATTTAGAAAAAGCTTACGATACAACATGGAAACATGGTATTTTAAAAGATCTTCATGATTTTGGATTAAGAGGCCGTCTGCCTCATTTTATATCACAGTTTTTAACAGACAGGCAATTTCAAGTCCGAGTGGGTACAACCCTGTCTGATCATTATAATCAGGATCAGGGTGTCCCACAAGGCAGTATTTTGTCTGTCACTTTATTCAGTATAAAAAATAAACAGTTTGTCCAAAGTTTTAAATGATTCAGTTGATGGATCCCTTTTTGTGGATGATTTTAATCTATCTTGTCGTGGTAAAAATATGCACACAATAGAAAGACAATTACAATTATGTCTTAATAAAATTCACAAGTGGTGTCTAGAAAACGGTTTTAAATTTTCCAAATCAAAAACTAATTGTATTCATTTCTGCAGAAAATATAAGCCACATAAGGACCCTGAACTGTTTCTGAATGGCACTCCTATCAAAGTTGTTAAGGAGGCCAAGTTCTTGGGACTTATTTTCGATAGCCATTTAACTTTTTTACCACACATTAAATACCTTAAAGCTAAATGCCTGAAGGCACTTGATTTGTTAAAAGTTGTTTCTAATTCGAAGTGGGGAGGGGATCAGACAACACTATTGCACTTGTACAGGTCCCTGATCCGTTCAAAACTTGACTACGGCTCCATCGTCTATGGTGGAGCCTGCAAAAGTAACTTAAAAAAACTAGATACTATCCATCATCAGGGCCTGAGGCTTTGCCTTGGAGCTTTTCGAACGTCTCCAATTCACAGTCTGTATGTAGAAGCGGATGAACCTTCTCTTAAACAACGCCGTCTGAAATTATCTGTACAATATGTCACTAAATTATATTCAAATCAGTCAAATCCAGCTTTTAATTGCGTCTTTAATCCTCTCTACCAAGATATCTACAATAAAAAATCATCTCTCGTTCCACCACTCGGAATAAGAATCCAGTCTGCCATGTTTGCTTCTAATATTAAATTGCATGATATTGCTCCCTTTCAACTGTTTTCATCACCTCCTTGGCAAATGGTAAGGCCAGAGGTTGACCTCACATTAACCAACTTAAAGAAATCAGATACTAACCAA
This sequence comes from Haliotis rufescens, assembly GCF_023055435.1. Lineage (NCBI taxonomy): Eukaryota > Metazoa > Mollusca > Gastropoda > Lepetellida > Haliotidae > Haliotis > Haliotis rufescens. The sequence continues at coordinate 4,684,570 of NW_025964068.1, forward strand.
TTAATTTACCAACAAGAATACAATCAATTAAGAACCACTTATAACACTTATAAATCTATATTTACTGATGGTTCCAAGGATGGTGGTGCTGTTGCTAGTGCAACTGTCATTGGATCCAGGACAATATCTTCGCGATTACCAGATAACAGTTCTATCTTTACAGCAGAAGCAAACGCCATTTTTACCGCACTACAATATATCAAAAACCAATCTAAACATAAACAATTCATTATTTTTTCAGATTCTCTATCGTGCCTTCAGGCGATTAAGAATATATCTTGCAAACATCCACTTTTAATCAAGATTCTTGAATTATTTAATGATCTTGCTACTGGCCAATATGACATCGTCTTTTGTTGGTTACCAAGCCATGTTGGTATCACTGGTAACACAATGGCTGATGCTGCTGCAAAAGCAGCACTCAACAAATCTGTGACACCACTTCTGATCCCATACACTGATTTCAAACCCGCGATTAGATCTTACATCCGAGATTTAATGCAGCAGAAGTGGGACGCCCAAGTAGGTATTAATAAATTACATGCTATAAAACCAACCATCGGTTACACCTACTTGGGTTGTCAGTCCAGATTTGAAGAGGTCATTGTACGACGATGTCGTATTGGCCACTCGCGATACACACATGAATATTTGTTAAAAGGTGAAGATCCTCCGTTCTGTATCCCTTGTGATGAGAGAATCACGGTCAAGCATGTCCTGCTTGACTGTATTGATTTTTCCATCACAAGGGATAAGTATTTCAAAGTTTCATCGTTACAGGATCTTTTTAATCAGATTAATTCTCATTTAATTCTTGGTTTTTTAAAAGAAATAGAATTGCTTGATAAATTTTGATATGTACATGTATTGTAAAAAGTATGTGTTTTTAATTTGGTAGAATGACGTAATAACTGAGTTTGTTAGTGGCTGTACCTTCAAAGGGGGTTGAAGTAACGTAAAATAATTGTCCCCCTGAGAAGGTATGTAAGTCCCATTTCATTCAAAGTATTTTTCATTTTCCATGTTTTTAATCGTAGAATTCTTGTTGTTTTTAAATGTTTTGGCTTAAACTTGCCGACAATCACCAGTAGCCGGAGGGATGGTGTAAATCCTGCTGGGTTACCATGTAGGTAGCAGAAGTATCGTAAGTCCCCATGGTACCTAGTATGGTGACCTACCTTTGGCTATTGGTGATCTAAAGCCCATTTTTATTGTGTACTGTTTTGAATTGTTATGAATTTTATTCTGATATGCTAGTTTTACAATCTACATCTGTGATAGTCTAGTGTTTTTACTGTCCTTTGTCGACAGATTTTATTGTCACTATGTATTAATATATAACTTGATTTAGTCACGTTATGGCTGAAATATTGCCCATGTGACTTAAAACTTAACTCACTCACTCACTCATAAATGGCCGAGTAGCCGTTGATAGACTTACACAGCATCTGGCGACTTGGTGCCAAGCTGTCCGAAAGTTCACTCAGTTCAATATCGGACACAGGATCAGGTCGCTGGGCAAGTTTCATTTTCCTTGTATGTTTAATGATTTGATATTTTGATGTCAAAATCCCCTCATTTTAGCAAAGTGCATCGATTTCGGGAGCAGATGCTAGTAATCGTTTCGATTGAAGGTAACGCTCTATGCTGCCCTCGATCCAATTAAGGCACTCGTGAAGAGCAACCTCCTCGTGGTGAGTGCTGGGTAACGCTAATCGCTCTTCCCCCGTGTGGAACCGGGGCAGAATATTTCCACAGCCTCCCATTGCTGGTCGTATGAGGCGACTAAAATGGGCAACCTGTTTGCCGTGGGTTGCGCCCCTGTGTCGGTGGAGGAAGGTAGTCTGGTGGTTGAGGGCACTGGTTCCAGGAATAGCGTTCCTTTGCCCAATACACCACTTTGACCCTGACTTCACCTAGACGGGTGGTAGAATGGGCCCGGTTCTATCAATCGGCTGGTCACGCCAAGCCCTGTGCATTAACATTGTCTTGCACAAAATTGAACAAACTACAATCTGTCAACAGTTGCAGTTAATCTGTTTTCAACTTGGACAAGTTCATTGAATTTATCATAGTTCATTACAATGTGAAGTTTCTTTGTTTTGCACATATATGTTCTATTTAAATGTATAGTTTTTGGTCTTGGTCACTCAGTTCATTTAATCTCAATATATGTTGAAAAAAAATGAATACTACTCATTGCCTAGAGTCAAATATGCCCAGAAGGCGGTGGCTCATGGGCCAATCCGGTGGATCTATTAATCTTGCATTAATACTTCTGCTTGAGTATATCGCCCCAGTATCCTTGGTGCTGTCAGTTGGAGACCCGCTGGCATATAGCATTGTCTTATTGATACTCCGTGGTGGGTGGGGACCTGGGCCGATGAATCTCTATACACTTACCATGATACCCCCAAAACAACTAAAACGTACGTTAGATGATAGTTCATCTGATGATGATCCTGTTTCCAGGAAAAAGTCTGACTTTTGGTCTCGATTTTTGGTAATCTCAGCATCTGATGATGGTCCTTTGAAGATAAATCCCTTTGCTCTTTCCAAAGCAATTTATGGTATTGCTGGAGACGTCGTGACCATGAAAAAGATACGATCTGGCTGTATCCTGGTTGAATGTAAATCTGCTTCACAATCAGCTACGCTGTTGGCTGTTAAACATCTCGTTTCTGTGCCAGTTACTGTATCAGCACACAAATCACTCAACAGTTCTAAAGGCATTGTCAGGGATCGGGAACGTTGTCTCTCAGACATGTCTGAAGATGATATAGCCTTTGAACTAAAAGAACAGGGTGTTTTAGGTGTCAAACGATTTACCAAGAGACAGAATGGTCAAATTGAAAAGCTAAACACATATCTCTTTACCTTTTCTCTTCCGGTTCCACCAAAATCCATCAGAGCAGGTTATTGTAATATTGGTGTGGACAAGTACATTCCGAATCCACTCCGGTGTTACTCATGTCAAAAGTTTGGGCATGGTGCCCAATCATGTACCAACAGAAAAAAGTGTCACCGATGTGGACAAACTGACCATGATACATTAGATTGCTCAAACGATCCGAAATGTGCTAACTGCTCTGGAGATCATGTTGCATCTTCTAAATCCTGTCCTGTCTGGCAACAACAACACCAGATAGTAAAATTGAAACATGAGAGGAATATTTCTTTTTCAGATGCCAAACATTTGGTAATGTCATCTACCACTCCAACTGCAGTTGTTTCATATTCAGCAGCCGTTGCACGTACACCTAAACAAAGCTCCAAATCTGTTCACTCTGTTGAATGCCAGACGGACGTCACCTGGGTTAAGACCAAGGAGTATTCACTTCTCGATACTCAGTCTGTTGCATCTACCCAAACAAACTCTCCATCTAAATCACTGTCTCGTTCAACATCTCGTTCACCATCTCCCTCTGTGGTAAATGCCAGCAAGACATTCAACTATTCACAGAAATCTGATCGAATACCAAAAGGTCAACGTGATCCTGTCCAACTTTTCAACAAATTTCAGATACTAGAGGACATGGATGTCACACCTCATCCCCGAACGCGAAAGCATAGTCATTCGCCTCGGGCTAGAAACAGATCTCCTGTAATGCCACCTCCTGTAACATGAACACTAACTACCCACTAATTCAGTGGAACTGCAGAGGTCTTAGGACCAATTTTAATGAAGTACAGTTATTGGTACAAGATGTTAAACCTTCTGTTTTCTGTCTTCAAGAAACATATTTAAAGCAGACAGATAAATTTGATTTGCGTCAGTATAATGCTTACCATTCCTTTTCTCCACCAGGCGACAAAGCCACTGGCGGTTCCTCTATCTTGGTGAGGCAGGGTATTATACATAGCCCTGTTCATCTTAACACTACTCTTCAGGCTGTTGCCGTCCGTCTAACTTTGCACCTTGCATTTACTCTGTGCTCTTTGTACATACCTCCATCTTCTACGCTTCAGCGTTCTGTGCTGCAATCTTTATATGACCAGCTGCCTCAGCCCTGCATAATCATGGGTGATTTGAACGGACATAACCCTTTATGGGGTAGTAGCACCACTAACACCAAGGGACACACACTAGAGGATTTCATATCTGACAATAGTCTATGTGTTTTTAATGATGGTTCCAACACATATTTACACCCTGCAACAGGTAGTTATTCCGCCTTGGACCTTTCACTCACAGATGCAACACTTTTGGATGAATTTTCGTGGTCAGTTCATGATGATCTATGTGGTAGTGACCACTTTCCTACTATTCTGACAGTCAATAATCCATCTGACGTCCCACCGTCAACAAGATGGAATTTTTCAAAGGCCAATTGGGCTCACTTCACAACTCTATGTACCAATAACCTAAAACCTGAAATGTTCAGGAATATTGCTGACCCCATTCAGTTATTTTCAGATGAACTGAATGCAATTGCCAATGATACCATTCCTAAGTCCTCTGCAAATCCACACATTCGCAAGCCATGGTTCGATAATGATTGCAAACAGGCAAGAAAATGTAGGAAGAAAGCGGAGAAGTATTTCCGAAAACATCCTACTGTACATAATTTGAATACTGTTAAGATTACTAGTGCCAAGGCACGACGAACTTTCAAACAAAATAAACGTCATTCGTGGAGAAACTACGTTTCCAAGATTAATTCACGTACACCTATATCAAAGGTGTGGAATATGGTCCAAAGAATTAAGGGCAAAGGCTCAAAGTCAAGTGTTCATCATCTTCAGGAAGGTGATCACTTCTTGGAAGATCATTCAGATATTGCAAATAAACTTGGCGAAACGTTAGCTAAACACTCTTCTTCATCAAACTATCACGCAGAATTTCAAAAATATCAGAAATTTCAGGAAAAGAAGAGGATTAATTTCAACTCTGAAAATGGCGAAGACTATAATGAAGTCTTTTCACTACATGAGCTACAAACAGCCCTTGGGCAAGCTCATGACACAGCAACAGGAGCTGATAATATTCACTATCAGCTTTTGAAACATTTACCCGAATCTGGTCTTGCCATACTTTTAGAAATATTTGATGAAATTTGGACGTCAGGAAATTTCCCTCCTTCTTGGCATAATGCAATAGTTATCCCTATACCTAAGCCTGGCAAGGATCATTCAGATCCTACTAATTACCGACCTATATCATTAACTAGCTGTGTTTGCAAAACCATGGAACGAATGGTTAATAATCGGTTAGTGTGGTTTTTGGAAACTAATAATCTGATTACAAATATTCAATGTGGTTTTCGTAAAAACCGCAGTACTATTGATCATCTAGTACGTTTAGAATCTTTCATAAAAAATGCGTTTGTTTCTAAACAACATGCTGTATCTATCTTTTTTGATTTAGAAAAAGCGTATGATACCACATGGAAGCATGGCATTTTGAAAGATCTACATGACTTTGGTTTGAGAGGCCGCTTGCCTTGTTTTATATCCCAGTTTTTAACAGACAGACAATTTCAAGTTCGTGTGGGGTCTACCCTGTTTGACCATTACAATCAGGATCAGGGTGTCCCACAAGGCAGTATTTTGTCTGTCACTTTATTTAGTATTAAAATAAATAGTCTTTCGAAGGTTTTAAATAATTCAGTTGATGGATCACTTTTTGTGGATGATTTCAATTTATCATGTCGTGGTAAAAATATGCATACCATTGAGAGACAACTGCAACTGTGTCTCACAAAAATTCAGAAATGGTGTCTTGAAAATGGTTTTAGGTTTTCCAAATCCAAGACAAACTGTATACATTTCTGTCGTCAATATAAACCTCATAAGGATCCGGAGCTGTATTTAGATGGTACTGCAATTAAAATGGTAGAGGAAGCCAAATTTTTGGGGTTAATATTCGACAGACATTTAACCTTTCTACCACACATTAAATATCTTAAAGCTAAATGCCTGAAGGCCCTTGATCTGCTAAAAGTTGTCTCAAATACAAATTGGGGTGGGGATCAAACAACTCTCCTTCATTTGTATCATTCACTTATCCGGTCAAAACTTGATTATGGCTCCATTGTATATGGTGGAGCCTGTAAAAGTAATTTAGAAAAGTTAAATACAATACACCATCAAGGACTACGGCTCTGCCTAGGAGCATTTAGAACATCTCCTGTTGACAGCTTATACACAGAGGCTGATGAACCTTCTCTTCAACAACGCCGTATAAAATTATCACTACAATATATCACAAAATTGGCTTCCAATCCTTCAAACCCAGCATATGACTGTGTATTCAATCCCCCTTTTGGGGACCTGTTCAATCGTAAGCCGCATCTCGTTCCACCACTTGGGATTCGTATACAACCGCATGTCATTGCTGCTAATATAGATTTAGATTTAATCACTTCTTATCGACTACTGTCTACTCCTCCTTGGCAGTTGGTCAGACCAGTAGTGGACCTTTCACTCACTCAATTCAAAAAATCTGACACAAATGATTTAGAATACCAACAGGAATATTTACAATTACGCCGCAAATATGATTCCCATCGTTCAATCTTCACGGATGGATCCAAGGATAGTGGTAAAGTTTCCAGTGCCACTATCATTGGATCAAAAACCATATCTACTAGAATCCCAGACAATAGCTCCATTTTCACTGCTGAGGCAAACGCTATAAAAACAGCCTTGGACTTTATTCAACATCAATCTAACAGTAACCAATTTATCATTTTTTCTGATTCTCTTTCATGCCTTCAAGCACTAAACAATGTCTCTCTCAATCATCCATATATTCTTGACATTTTAGAATTATACAATGATCTGTCTACTAGCCAATGCGACATCATATTTTGTTGGTTACCAAGCCATGTTGGCATCGTGGGCAATACAAAAGCTGACGCTGCAGCTAAAGCTGCCCTTGAAAAGTCTGTCTCTAATATTCTGATTCCACACTCTGATTTTAAATCTTGTATAAAAGATTATATCTGACATTTAAGGCAAACAAAGTGGAATACCCAGTTAGGTATGAATAAACTGCATGCAATAAAACCTACTCTTGGATATACCTACTTGGGTTGCCAGTCACGACACGATGAAGTTGTTTTACGACGATGTCGCATTGGCCATAGCCGTTATACCCATGAATATTTGCTTAAAGGTGAAGATCCTCCGTTTTGCATCCCTTGTGATGAGAGAATTTCAATCAAGCATATTTTGCTTGATTGTATAGACTTTTCTCTCACAAGGGATTCTTATTATCATTCAACGTCTTTAAAGGATCTTTTTAATAATATCAACGTTCATTTAATTCTCGGATTTTTAAAAGAAATAGCGTTATTTGATAAATTTTGAATTTTGAATTGTTTTAAATTAGTCTGATATTATTAACAACTGATATTATTGAAGGCGGTGCTACTCAGGGGGTTAAAGTAGCATAAAATTATTGTCCTCTTGACTCTGGCACGCAAGTCCATCTAAATAAAAGTGTGTAATATCAACTAGTGTTTTAACTACTTGACTATGGTTTGATCTTTTAATATTGGTTAGCATTGAAGATGACCAATTGTGACCAAAGTGATGACATAAATCCTGCTGGGAATCATGCAGGTAGCAAAGGCACTGTAAGTCCCCATGATCCCCAGTTAGGTGGTCTAACTTTGGTTGCCAGAGGTATATAGCCCAGTTTTAACTTGTACCAAATCTACTGAAGAATTCTTTGTTTTTATTGTGAACTGGTTTGTTTTATACCTTAACTGTGATACATGACTTACTGTTTTACTGTCCTTTGTCGACGGATATTTAATCATAATTAACTTGTTTTCATCGCAATATGGCTGCAATATTGCCGATGCGATGTAAAATTTTAACTCACTCACTCACTCGATCCAATTAAAAGTAGACAGTTCGTATTCTGAACCATCTAATTTGCGTGTCGAAATTAAAAAAATTTCAAACTTCTTCTCATTTTAGCTTTCATCTATGAATTTGTGAATTCATGTCAAGTTTACTCCTGTTCATTTTTTTCATTTTCATTGGCAGTGTTGATCGTGTTGGAGCACGAGGAACAGTTTCTGGCTACACTCGTGATATGAATATTGGAACTTCAATCTGGCCGTGTGCAGTTTAAAGAAGTTAAGTTATACGAATAACGCTCCCTGTCAGATCTCCGTTCACTTCAACGGGGTGATTTATTTTGACAGGTGTCAAATGGTCAGTCATGTGTGTTTACAACAACGCAGACGTTGTTTTTTTTTTTTTTATTGCGTTTATTGTAAACTGCAAATCAGGTGAAATAAATTCTTTGTTGATTATAATGTAAAATCATATCGTTGATATGAAACTATATCTCTTTTCTTAAAATCTCTAATCAGTGCATCATATTTATTAGAGGCTATTTTAAGAGTATTAGAGGCTATTTTAAGAGCGACGACTTTTAACATAAATATCACAAGGGGCGTTCTGAGTAATCCTCATTTCAGGATGTCAAGTGGGTGATTTTATGTTATTATCGTGGAGTATCCTATGTGGTCATCAAGTATAAATAGTGTCCATGTACTCTATCTCTTCCGCGAGGGTAACAATTTGTAAGATAATGTGGAAGGTATGTTCCCCGTGAAACACGACGTTCGTACAATATGACCGTCACTCTATAAAGAGTGTTGCATGGTGGCATAACATCGTTACTCAAAAAGAAGGGCGACATGAGCGTATGTATGATCAACGTGCTCTACAGGAACATTAGTTGTAATTTGTTTACAACTAATGTATTCAAATAATGTCATCAATGAAGGAGAATGGTCTCCCCTAGTACGTCAATCACATTGACATCGCGTCGTAATACATTTACATCAAGTACAAGACGTGAAAAGTGCCAACAGATAAACGTGACGGGAGAGATTTTCAAAGTTGTTTAGAACCTGTGCCGGTTACATGTGTAGTCATTATTGATCATTTGGCCGATCATTGAAGGGTGATTATGAAGATGTGTCAAACAGATGCTAAGATAAATTCATAGATTGCCGTAGACTGTAACTGTCAGTCTATAAACGGCCAGAGTCGAACTACAATAGTTTGGGTGTGCATGTCTTCGTTCTGTTCAATAGCAGTCAATCTCTATGAAGTTTTTTAATGTATGCTAAAGCGCTGAATTCAATATTAAAGGGTCTCAATGATTGGAAACAACGCTTGTCTATATATTCGTGCTGGGGAATTCCCAGGGTTTTTCCCAGGAATGTTGAAGTAGTCCGAAAGTGTTATTGTCATTTCAAAAATATAGTCTAGTCGTGAAAAACGTTTGGACGTCAAACTGTGTCAGTCATACACTTACGAACGTCAATTTCGCGGTCATGTTACTGACTTCTCGTCAAATGGAAAAACCTTGTATCCTGTAAAATGTACGTATTAATTTCTTAACATTTGGCAAAATAATTACAATTTCTAAGATATATTTTGGCCTTCCACACGATCCCAATGTTCTTACCATCGGCGATACCTCCTTTAAGAAACAAATGTTGTTTTGGGTTTTTTGTGATGTTTAGAAGCAGTTAGCAATGTGCAAGCCTTTTTCAAGTCTTTCTCATTTGCGATTTTGTGTTTTATATAAACAGCGAATCGGATGACCAACATGTATGAATGGTTATATGTTTGTGTATACTAAAGAGCAATTGGGGTGTGCGGAAGTACACCACGTAACAAGGAGAAAGCTCAACGTTGATGCTTACAGTTTGTTACATTTGTGTTGGGTAATCTCACCAGGAATAGCTGTTGGTACTTTGACACCATGCTCACTTTATCCCATTATAAAGTAGAATTTCGAAGGAGGATGGCCAAAAGTTGATTGTACAAAAACATCTACAACGACAGAAGTTTAAACCTGGTCATAATGCATGAAGTCACGTTTTGCTTTTCTTTCTTGTGTGATTGTAGAAGCGATTTTGAATCACTTTGCATTAGAATTTAAGAAGTTCCAAAGGCATAACAGAAAGACGTTGATTCAAGATTACTGTTTTCGAAGTTTCAAAATTTCGGTTTGGTACATTTGAAATACACATCCTAAATGCATTGCCGTTTGACCGATCGATGTCATGGATAAAAAGGGGCACTTAAGAGACTTAAAGTGTCTGCAAGATTTCCAGGATAAAGATTCTAAAAAATGTTTCCGCGATCATTTAAGTAATTGCTATTGAAATAACAGAATCAGTTTGACCTTCTTGACAATAGCTTTTCAACTTATTGTATAAGTGATGTATTTTTAACAAACAATATGAAGTCGGAGTAAGGAACAGAAAATTTAATTAATGTAATTGACATGGTTTTTAACTAATTCCAATCATTAGGTTTTCTCGTGTACGTTCAACACAAAAAAGTATTGCGCTCATTGTGCTCTACAAGCCTCGACCCTTTGCATTATTGCAGTGACAGCGTTTGAGTTGTCAACATGGAAAGCATGCTTGTTATCGGGGTCTGATGCAAGTGCACTGATCGTCACATTTCTATTGGCTGTATCGCCTAGTCCCTTCGTATGGACGACGAAAACTTCAGATTTCGCCTGAAGGTAACCAATGTTGGCAGCCACAACCAATTTGTCATCACATGTACCGTCGGCGTCAGTGAAGAAGATGACCATATTGTCAGCGTCTGGTCGGTCACCGTTTCTGCTCGTAAAAACGTCGGCGTTAGCCAGCTTTATGGCCTCACCAATATGTGAACTAGCACCACCTTCATTAGCTTGTGCGTTCACAGCAGCAAGAACAGCTGGTTTGTTGTTAGAGTAGGCATTTAGTTGGAATACCACTCTTGCGTTTACGGAAAATACCATAAAAGCAACATTAATGGCTTTAGAGCTTATCTCAAAAGACCTGAGCATTTGTTGTTCAAATCTTTTCAAGCTGCTATACTGAAGCTTTCCGATTGAGTTAGATGCGTCTTCTACAACCAGGATGTCGAGTTTCCGTTGGCTGCACACTGGAAAAGAAAACATATTATTTCTGGAATGATTGAGTTTTTAACTGCATTTCAGTTATATCCTAACGTGTCAGCTTGATGTAGCTGCCATAGGGATAAAAGCACGAAGTGATGCAGGCCTCAGCGCGGGCATGGTGCTGACAAACCAAGAAACCAAATGTGGGCAAATCCGAGGGGCCCTTGATAATTGGGCATAGGTACATCTCAATAGCATTGTCATCAGTAGATGTGGTTAAGATACCAACGTTGATGTGATGCGACCTGTATACAGTAAAAGTCCCCACAATTGTCAAGATGACTTTGTTAAGTAAAATTAATGATAACTTTGAAACCTTTAAGATAATACGTATCTCTCTTCGTTTGTTCAGTTTTCTTAAAATACCAAAAACTGGAATATACATGTAGGTTATCATTTCTTATGGTAGATTATATGAAATTATACTCCTTGTCTTGTGGTTATACAAAATAAACTTCACTACAGATGTACCAAAGGTCAGTATATGATTTTTGGTATAGAATTAGATACCCGTGGATGAATTAGAGGTGGTTCATTCAGAGACCACAAAAGATGACTTGTGTGTCCGAATGATTGATTAGAAACGGTAAAGCACTAATATCATTCGTGACAGATATTCCCCGCATTCTTGACTATCCATCCTTTTGTTATAACTTATATCAGTATGAGATACATAATGAAATAGCTACAATAAACTTAGTAATCGTCGTGGTCTTTCAGCTATAAAGGCGTGTCATCAAGATGTCCTTTGATGGCCTAAAAGTATTAACAATATTTTTTTATCTATAGTTCCTTGCAAAAATCTCCAACAGTATATGTCCTTTGAAATTACCTCCAATAACACATGTCTGTTTGAAATGATCTCCTTTTGTAAGTTTACATTTATAATTTGGATAACTTATGTGCAAGTGTAGTGTAATGTGTACGTGTAGTGTCTAATTAAAAGACATTAACATCTGCATTTCGAGCGTCCAATCTGCTTGCAAGTACCTCCATTGCGGCAACGTCTTTTATGACACCGACCTTGGCGAAAACAAGAGCAAAAGGTGCTTACTTTACAGATTGTGTTGATTCAACTTATAACATACTGCAGGTCCATAATATCAGAAACCAGATTATCAGGTATAATGTACAAACTTAAGTTCAAACTCCAAATTGCCCACCCAGAGTTTAAGTTCCCACTTGTAAATGAAATCCAACGTATTTTACAAAGTACAGGTCTGAATAACATTTGGCTGTCTCAGGAATTTCCCAGTGTACAATAGATAAAGGCTAACGTCAAAACTGTCCTTAGAGATCAATTTTTACAAAGCTGGAGCCGTAGTAAAGTAAATTCCTCAAAAGGACACTATTATAATCTGTATCAAGATATCCTCTCAGTAGAAGACTACTTGTTGTATTTACTTCATAATTTACGCATCTGGCTTACTAAAATCAGAACCACCAACCACCGGCTCCCAATTGAAACTGGCCGATGGTATAACCTCAATAGGGAAGATAGGCTGTGCTCTCTTTGTAAAAATAAAATTTGTTATGAATTCCATTTTATACTAGAATGCCATGAATTGTATCATTTAAGAAATAAATATCTCCAATTTTATTATGGTAAATATCCAAATACTGAATGACTAATGACTTGTTCTTATAAACCTCTGCTCTTACGACTAGCCCAGTATGTAAAATATGGACTGCGTATGCTCCACTAACTATTGTCTCACTTCTTTGTATATATGTCTCTCTTGTCAACTTCATTATGTGACCTAGTTGATTCATGAGAAATAAAGATCTTCTTCTTCTTCTTCATAATATCAGTCACGGGCATGTTCTTGCTCACTGATAAATATCACCTTGGCTTAAGCAATGACGTCTTTGTCTAGTCGTTGAGATGCACGTAAAGAGCATTATTTAGATTTTCCTTCAATAATCATTTCAACATATTTTAATGACCACAGTGTAAAATAGAGGATTCCATCTCCATAGAAAACATCTCCATTTATAACCATTAGGTTAACATGTTCAACTTCTGTTTTGTCGTATATTGGTGTGAACACTGACGTCTGCGTGCGTGCGCGCGTGTGTGTGTGTGTGTGTGTGGTTGTTGAGAAACATGTTAAATGGAATTTTTTTGATTTCCCATTACCAATTATAATTACAAATCTCTTCATGACAACATTGATATCCATTATGAAAAAGGCAGCGTGTGTACATCCCTTTGGAAAGTACAACTAACCCACATTACAAAGGACGGCAAGACATGTTTCCTTGTTTGCAATGTGTATTTGAAATAGGCGAAACAGTGTAAGATATTTGTTGTTCAACTCATTTAATGGCCTACAAACATTAAATATATATACATTTTTTCATGAATTGCGTTGCATTATCTCAAACAGTATATGACCTTTAAAATTATCCTTAATAAAACATGTCTGTTTGAAAAGATTTCCTTTTGTCAGTTTACATTTAAAATTGGGATAACCTGTGTGCAAGTGTTATGTAATGTATACATGTAGCGTCTTACGAACACATTATTTTATTCACACTGCATTGATAGTATGGCACTATTCGTATCTGTTTTGTCAGTCTCTGTGTGTGTAATACATAATGATGAAAGTACGAACTTACCTTACACAACCATAACGGAACTAACTGTATATAACAGTGTTGACTGTATAGCTAATCTCAACTTGTACATGCCATTTTGAAATGGTCAGCTATTCTCCGTTTATAAAAACATGGACACGGACACTCACCTACACCAACTTTCCTTCTACACCTCCTGCCTCTGAATCCACGTCGACATAAACATTTCCATTTCAAGGGTCCAATCTGCTTGCAAGTGCCCCCATTGCGGCAACGTCTTTTATGACACCGACCTTGGCGAAAACAAGAGCAAAAGGTGCTTACTTTACAGATTGTGTTGATTCAACTTATAACATACTGCAGGTCTATAATATCAGTCACAGGCATGTTCTTGCTCACTGATAAATATCACCTTGGCTTGGGCACTGACGTCTTTGTCTAGTAGTTGAGATGCACGTAAAGAGCAATATTTAGAGTTCCTTCAATAATCATTTCAACATATTTTAATGACCACAGTGTATAACAGTGGATTCCATCTCCTTAGAAAACATCTCCATTTATCACCGTTAGGTTGGCATGTTCAACTTCTGTTTGGTAAAAAAAATTAGTGTGAACACTGACGTATGCATGCGTGCGTGCGTGCGTGCGTGCGTGCGTGCGTGTGCGTGTGTGCGTGCGTGCGTGCGTGCGTGCTTGCGCGTGTGTGTGTGTGTGTGTGTGTGTGTGTGTGTGTGGTTGTTGAGAAACATGTTAAATGGATTTTTTTTGATTTCCCGTTACCAATTATTACAAATCTTTTCATGACAACATTGATAACTATAATGAAAAAGGCAGCGTGTGTTCATCCATTTGGAAAGTACAACTAACCCACATTACAAAGGACGGCAAGACATGTTTCCTTGTTTGCAATGTGTATTTGAAATAGGCGAAACATTGTAAGATATTTGTTGTTCAACTCATTTGATGGCCTACAAACTTTAAATACTTATCATACATTTTTTCATGAATTGCGTTGCATTATCTCAAACAGTATATGACCTTTAAAATTATCCTTAATAAAACATGCCTGTTTGAAAAGATTTCCTTTTGTAAGTTTACATTTAAAATTGGGATAACCTGTGTGCAAGTGTTATGTAATGTATACATGAAGCGTCTTACGAACACATTATTTTATTCACACTGCATTGATAGTATGGCACTATTCGTATCTGTTTTGTCAGTCTCTGTGTGTGTAATACATAATGATGAAAGTACGAACTTACCTTACACAACCATAACGGAACTAACTGTATATAACAGTGTTGACTGTATAGCTGATCTCAACTTGTACATGCCATTTTGAAATGGTCACCTATTCTCCGTTTATAAAAACATGGACACGGGCACTCACCTACACCTACTTTCCTTCTACACCTCCTGCCTCTGAATCCACGTCGACATAAACATTTCCATTTCAAGGGTCCAATCTGCTTGCAAGTGCCCCCATTGCGGCAACGTCTTTTATGACACCGACCTTGGCGAAAACAAGAGCAAAAGGTGCTTACTTTACAGATTGTGTTGATTCAACTTATAACATACTGCAGGTCCATAATATCAGTCACAGGCATGTTCTTGCTCACTGATAAATATCACCTTGGCTTGGGCACTGACGTCTTTGTCTAGTAGTTTAGATGCACGTGAAGAGCAATATTTAGAGTTCCTTCAATAATCATTTCAACATATTTTAATGACCACAGTGTAAAACAGTGGATTCCATCTCCTTAGAAAACATCTCCATTTATTACCTTTAGGTTGGCATGTTCAACTTCTGTTTGGTAGTATATATTGGTGTGAACACTGACGTGTGCGCGTGTGCGTGCGCGTGCGCGTGCGCGTGTATGTGTGTGTTTGCGCGCGTGTGTTTGTGTGTTGTTGTTGTTGTTGAGAAACATGTTAAATGGACTTTTTTTGATTTCCCATTACCAATTATTACAAATCTTTTCATGACAACATTGATAACTATAATGAAAAAGGCAGCGTGTGTACATCCCTTTGGAAAGTACAACTAACCCACATTACAAAGGACGGCAAGACATGTTTCCTTGTTTGCAATGTGTATTTGAAATAGACGAAACATTGTAAGATATTTGTTGTTCAACTCATTTGATGGCCTACAAACATTAAATACTTATTATACATTTTTTCATGAATTGCGTTGCATTATCTCAAACAGTATATGACCTTTTAAATTACAATTTAACTCACCTACACCTACTTTCCTTCTACACCTCCTGCCTCTGAATCCACGTCGACATAAACATTTCCATTTCAAGGGTCCAATCTGCTTGCAAGTGCCTCCATTGCGGCAACGTCTTTTATGACACCGACCTTGGCGAAAACAAGAGCAAAAGGTGCTTACTTTACAGATTGTGTTGATTCAACTTATAACATACTGCAGGTCCATAATATCAGTCACGGGCATGTTCTTGCTCACTGATAAATATCACCTTGGCTTGGGCACTGACGTCTTTGTCTAGTAGTTGAGATGCACGTAAAGAGCAATATTTAGAGTTCCTTCAATAATCATTTCAACATATGTTAATGACCACAGTGTAAAACAGTGGATTCCATCTCCTTAGGAAACATCTCCATTTATTACCGTTAGGTTGGCATGTTCAACTTCTGTTTGGTAGTATATATTGGTGTGAACACTGACGTGTGCGTGTGTGCGTGTGTGCGTGTGCGTGCGCGTGTATGTGTGTGTGCGCGCGCGTGTGTGTTTGTGTGTGTGTGTGTGGTTGTTGAGAAACATGTTAAATTGAATTTTTTTGATTTCCCATTACCAATTATTACAAATCTTTTCATGACAACATTGATAACTATAATGAAAAAGGCAGCGTGTGTACATCCCTTTGGAAAGTACAACTAACCCACATTACAAAGGACGGCAAGACATGTTTCCTTGTTTGCAATGTGTATTTGAAATAGACGAAACAGTGTAAGATATTTGTTGTTCAACTCATTTGATGGCCTACAAACATTAAATAATTATTATACATTTTTTCATGAATTGCGTTGCATTATCTCAAACAGAATATGACCTTTAAAATTACCCTTCATAAAACATGTCTGTTTGAAAAGATTTCCTTTTGTAGTTTACATTTAAAATTGGGATAACCTGTGTGCAAGTGTTATGTAATGTATACATGTAGCGTCTTACGAACACAAGGCACTCGTGAAGAGCAACCTCCTCGTGGTGAGTGCTGGGTAACGCTAATCGCTCTTCCCCCGTGTGGAACCGGGGCAGAATAATTCCACAGCACCCCATTGCTGGTCGTACGAGGCGACCGAATTGGGCAACCTGTTTGCCGTGGGTTGCGCCCCTGTATCGGTGGAGGACGGGATTCTGGTGGTTGAGGGCAATGGAGCCAGGAACCGGTGTTCCTTTTGCCCAACACACCACTTCGACCCTTACTTCACCTAGACGGGTGGTAGAATTGGCCCGATTCTATCAATCGGCTGGTCACGCCATGCCCTGTGCATGGAAAAGTGCCACTTTAGATCTATATCATATTCAACAAGTTTTCTGATGTAATATGATCTTCCAACTTATGCCAATATACTTATTGCCTAGAGTCCTATGCCAGAAGGCGGTGGCTCATGGGCCAATCTGGTGATGTCAACCTCCGATTTCTATATGTCTCCAATGTTCTGTCAAGGGCCGAACCAGCTGGGCATTTCTTTTGGTAGACAAATGTAGCTTTTCGTGTTGTATTTACTGGAGTATACCACCCCTGTAACCCTGGTGTTGTAGACTGGCTTCCTCTTCGGCATCGTCCTTTTTGACACTCGATGGCGGGTGGGGAACAGGGGTGTTGAATAAATTCCTGTCATTATGGCGCAACAAATACCTGGTTCAAATCGTGAAAAAAAGAGAAGACTGGAAAATGACAGTTTAACTGAAAATGTTTTTCAAAACAATGATTTTTGGGCTCGCTTCCTGGTAATCGAGGCTGATGATCATCAACCATTAAAACTGAACCCATTTGCCATTTCAAAAGCTGTTTCTGGAATCTGTGGTGCAGTCAAAAATGTAACCCGTCTTCGGTCTGGCTCCCTACTTGTGGAGTGTGCACGGAGACAGCAATCTCTGAATCTTTTATCAATTACTCAGTTTGCCAATGTTGATGTTGCTGTGTCCGTGCACAGAACACTGAACTCGTGTCGGGGAATTGTTCGCGACAGAGCTCGATGCCTGTCAGATATGTCGGAACAAGAAATTGTTTCTGAACTGGATGATCAAGGTGTTACGTTTGTAAAACGTTTCACCAGAATCACCGATGGAGTTGTCACGAATACTCATACTTACCTGTTCACTTTTGCGCGTTCTTCCTTACCGCAATCAATCAAAGCTGGTTATGTTAATATCGGAGTGGATATGTATATCCCAAATCCCCTCCGATGTTTTAAATGTCAAACCTTTGGCCATGGTTCTAAATCATGTGCTAAACCTGTCAAATGTCATCGTTGTGCTGGCAGCCATGAGGGTAGAGACTGTGAGGAGGACATTGTTTGTGCAAACTGTGGTGGCCAACATTTGTCTTCTTCCAAGTCGTGTCCTGTTTGGCAACTTGAATCAAAAATCAATAAAATGAAATATGAAAATAACATTTCTTTTGCAGAAGCAAGAAAGCTGTTCACTAAACAATCCGCTACTCCATCACATCTTACTTACTCTGCCGCAGTTACACGTTCTGCAACTATATCTACTGTCACTGCATCAATCTCATGCCAAACGGATCTGTCATGGGTCCATTCTGATCAGCCCCTTAATACCGCTGGAATCAGTCCACCAACTTCTGATAATCAGACCAGTTCAGCAACCCAGACTTCAACACAGACTGTCACTCAGACGGATACTCTGACTGCTAGTCAGCCTGACACAGTTGTCCCAGTTGTCCCAGAAAATAACAAAAACACTGAACCACTTGACAGCTCACTTGAGAAAAAGAAAAAAAAGAAGTTAAATAGAAAACAAACATCTCCGGCAGCCTCGTCCCCAGAACTATCTCTTCACAACTCCTTTGAGCCTCTTGACATGGAGGTAACTCTGTCTGTAGAGGACAGTAGGAGTAATTCGTCCTCACGTTCGCGTGTGAGATCCCCAATTGAGACTCCATGACTCAATTGTCCAATATGATACAATGGAATTGCAGAGGACTTAGAAACAATTTTAATGACATTCAATTATTGATACAGGATTTTAAACCGTCTGCTTTATGTCTTCAGGAGACATACCTAAAAAGTACAGATAAATTTGATATCAGACAGTATAACTGTCATCATTCATATTCCCCCCCAGGTGACAAAGCAACTGGGGGGTCGTCTATCTTGGTTAGACAGGGCGTGATTCACAGCCCTGTTGCGCTCAATTCAAATCTTCAAGCTGTTGCTGTTCGTTTAACTTTGAACATTGTCTTTACGCTGTGTTCCTTGTATATTCCTCCATCTACTTTGCTTCGACTATCTGATCTTCAAAATCTGTATGATCAGCTCCCCAAACCATGTATCATCGTGGGTGATCTGAATGGACACAACCCCCTCTGGGGCAGTGTTACCACAAATACTAAAGGGAAAATACTTGAGGAATTCATTTCTGATAATAATTTGTGTATCTGTAATGATGATTCAAACACCTATTTACATCCTGCCACTGGTACATACTCAGCTCTTGATCTGTCTCTCACAGACTCAAATCTATTTCACGAGTTTGAATGGTCGGTCCATGATGACCTCTGCGGAAGCGATCACTTTCCCACCATTCTTAAATCTGTGAACCCGAATCCTGAAACCTCCACGTCCAGGTGGAATTTTACAAAGGCCAATTGGTCATTGTATGAAACATTGTGTGCTGCAAAATTAATCCCTCATCATTTTCAAAATGTTGAAGATCCCATTCAGTTGTTTTCAGATCAGCTCAATGAAATAGCTGATCAAACAATTCCTAAGTCCTCTGCAAATCCTCATATTCGCAAACCGTGGTTTACCTTGGAATGTAAACAGGCACGGAAGTGTAGGAAGAAAGCGGAAAAGTACTTCCGCCGACATCCCACAGTTCATAACTTAGATCAAGTAAAAATTACAAATGCAAAAGCCAGGCGAGCTTATAAACAAAATAAGCGTCAATCTTGGAGGAACTACGTCTCCAAAATAACTTCCCGTACTCCTATATCCAAAGTTTGGAACATGATAACAAAAATTAAAGGCAAAGGATCAAAGTCTTCTGTTCACCATCTTAAGGAAGGTGATCAGTTATTAACTGATAAATCAGACATTGCCAATAAACTTGGTGAAACATTGGCAAAACATTCATCATCATCTAATTATGCCCCTGAATTCATAAAATATCAGAAACAACAGGAAAAGAAAACTGTTAATTTTAACTCTGATAACGGGGAAGACTATAATGAAGTGTTTTCCTTCCATGAGCTACTTACAGCCCTAGGGCAAGCTCATGATACAGCGGCTGGTGCTGATAATATTCACTATCAGCTCCTGAAACATTTGCCTATATCATGTCTAGAAACACTTTTAGATATATTTGACCAAATATGGACGTCGGGGAATTTTCCTCCTTCGTGGCATGATGCCATTGTAGTCCCTATCCCAAAACCTGGTCGGGATCATACAGATCCATCAAATTACCGTCCTATATCTTTAACCAGTTGTGTCTGTAAAACCATGGAGCGAATGGTGAATAATAGATTAGTTTGGTTCTTAGAAACCAATCAACTACTCACAAATATTCAATGTGGTTTCCGCAAAAATCGAAGTACTATTGATCATTTAGTACGATTGGAATCGTTTGTGAAAAATGCTATTGTTAACAAACAACATGCAGTGTCAATATTTTTTGATCTTGAGAAAGCTTACGACACTACCTGGAAGCATGGCATTTTAAAAGATTTACACGTGTTTGGTCTGAGAGGCCGCTTACCACATTTTATATCACAGTTTTTAGCCGGCAGGCAATTTCAAGTCCGAGTGGGTTCAACCCTGTCTGACCATTATAATCAGGAGCAGGGTGTGCCACAAGGAAGTATTTTGTCAGTTACTCTATTTAGTATTAAAATCAATAGTCTTTCAAAGGTTTTAAGTGATGCAGTGGATGGATCACTTTTCGTAGATGATTTTAATATATCTTGTCGTGGTAAAAATATGCACACTATTGAGAGACAGCTACAATTATGCCTTAATAAAATACAGAAATGGTGTCTAGAGAATGGGTTTAAGTTCTCCAAAGTCAAAACAAACTGTATCCATTTTTGCCGCAAATATAAACCGCATAAAGACCCTGAACTATTTTTGGCTGGTTTTCCTATTAAAGTTGTCAAGGAAGCCAAGTTCTTGGGTATTATATTTGATAATCATCTCACATTTTTACCACATATAAAATATCTGAAGACTAAATGTCTGAAGGCAATTGACTTGTTGAAAGTCGTTTCTCATTCAAAATGGGGAGGGGATCAGACTACTCTACTTCATTTATATCGTTCTCTCATCCGTTCCAAACTCGATTATGGCTCTATCATTTATGGTGGGGCCTGTAAAAGCAACTTAAAATTATTAGATTCAGTACATCATCAAGGCCTGAGACTTTGTCTTGGAGCCTTTCGAACATCACCAGTCGATAGCTTATATGTAGAGGCCGATGAGCCATCTCTACAACAACGTCGAATCAAACTTTCATTACAATATGTGACTAAATTGTACTCAAACCCTTCGAATCCAGCTTTTGAGTGTGTGTTTAATCCCATTTATGCCAAGTTATTTCAATCAAAACCAAAACTTGTTCCTCCTCTAGGGTTCAGAATTCAGCCACATATTACAGCAGCTAATATTGATCTTTCTATTATCTCACCTACCCGGCTACTGTCTACACCTCCTTGGCAACTAGTTAAACCAGAGGTAGACCTAACACTAACTACCCTTAAGAAATCTGACACAAACCCATTGGTATATCAACAAGAATATGCCCAATTAAGGTCAAAATATGATTCTCATCGATCTATTTTTACCGATGGTTCAAAAGATGATGGCAAAGTTTCAAGTGCCACTGTCATTGGATCTAAAAGAGTGTCTTCGAGAATTCCTGGTCCTAGCTCTATTTTTACAGCTGAGGCCAATGCTATTCTTATAGCATTGGAATACATTCAAAACCAATCATCTCAACAGTTCATCATCTTTTCTGATTCCTTGTCATGCCTTCAGGCCATACATAATTGTTCTTCAGATCATCCGCTGATTCTTAATATTTTAGAATTGAATAATACCCTCGCCACTGCCCAATACGACATCGTGTTTTGCTGGCTGCCCAGTCATGTTGGAATTGCTGGTAACACTATGGCTGATACTGCTGCAAAGGCAGCACTCAACAAATCAGTCACACCACTTCTTTTACCTTACAGTGATTACAAGCCAATAATTAGATGCTACATCAAAGATCTAATGCAAATTAAGTGGAACACCCAAGTAGGTCTAAACAAACTTTATGCTATAAAACCAACAATAGGGTATACCTACTTGGGTTGCCATTCGAGACATGATGAAGTTGTTTTGCAACGATGTCGTATTGGACACAGTCGATGTACACACGAGTATCTTTTAAAAGGTGAGGATCCTCCATTTTGTGTCCCTTGTGATGAGAGAATCACAGTCAAGCATGTTTTGCTTGACTGTGTTGATTTTTCTCTCATAAGGGACAACTATTATCATTCAACGTCTTTAAAGGATCTTTTTTATAATACCAGTGCTCATTTAATACTCGGATTTTTAAAAGAAATACTATTATTTGATAAATTTTGAATTGTTTTAGAATAGTTGGATATTCTTGTCAACTGAAATGTATGAAGGCGGTGCCACTCAGGGGGTTAAAGTAGTGTAAAATTATTGTCCCCCTGACTGTGGCACATAATTCCATCTATATTGAAGTACTTAATATCAACTAGTGTTTTAATTCCTTGATTGTGTTTTTAATTTTTAATATTGGTTAATATTTCATACAACCACAAGTGACCAAAGTGATGACATAAATCCTGCTGGGAATCATGCAGGAAGCAAAAGTATTGTAAGTCCCCATGATCCCCAGCTAGGTGGTCTAGGTTTGGTTACAAGTGGTCTATAGCCTGGTTTTACTTTCAAATAACTACTACACTGAAAACTTCTTTGTTTTAATATTGCTCAGGTAAGTTTTATGTCTACACTGTGATAATTCCCTTACTGTTTTACTGTCCTTTGTCGACAGGTATTTTTATAATAATAAACTTGTTCTCATCGCGATATGGCTGCAATATTGCCGATGCGATGTAAAATCATAACTCACTCACTCACTCTTACGAACACATTATTTTATTCACACTGCATTGATAGTATGGCACTATTCGTATCTGTTTTGTCAGTCTCTGTGTGTGTAATACATAATGATGAAAGTACGAACTTACCTTACACAACCATAACGGAACTAACTGTATATAACAGTGTTGACTGTATAGCTAATCTCAACTTGTACATGCCATTTTGAAATGGTCACCTATTCTCCGTTTATAAAAACATGGACACGGACACTCACCTACACGTACTACTTTCCTTCTACACCTCCTGCCTCTGAATCCACGTCGACATAAACATTTCCATTCCAAGGGTCCAATCTGCTTGCAAGTGCCCCCATTGCGGCAACGTCTTTTATGACACCGACCTTGGCGAAAACAAGAGCAAAAGGTGCTTACTTTACAGATTGTGTTGATTCAACTTATAACATACTGGGCACTCGTGAAGAGCAACCTCCTCGTGGTGAGTGCTGGGTAGCGCTAATAGCTCTTCCCCCGTGTGGAACCGGGGTAGAATATTTCCACAGCACCCCATTGCTGGTCGTAGAAGGCGACCTAATTGGGCAACCTGTTTGCCGTGGGTTGCGCCCCTGTGTCGGCGGAGGACGGGATTCTGGTGGTTGAGGGCACTGGAGCCAGGAACCGGTGTTCCTTTTGCCCAACACACCACTTCGACCCTTACTTCGCCTAGACGGGTGGTAGAATGGGCCCGGTTCTATCAATCGGCTGGTCATGCCAAGCCCTGTGCATAGAATTATTTCTGCACATCCTGGATTTTCAAGAATGTTATATTTTGGACTTGGAATAAACTACGTATTGATATCCTAACTTGCCTAGAGTCCTATGCCGGAAGGCGGTGGCTCATGGGCCAATCTGGTGATAGAGACCTCTGAATTCTGTGTTTCTTGGGAACAGTGTTATGGGCAGAACCAGCCTGACACTTCTTCTTTTGGATCTCATAGCTATTCAAGTCGATATTTACTAGAGTATAACACCGCTGTATCCCTGGTGTTGCAGGCTGGCTTCCACTGCGACACCGTCTTCATTGACACTCGGTGGCGGGTGGGGAGCTGCGGTGCTGAACCATATTATCTCACCATGTCTCACACAAACACTTCTGGTTCTAGCAAAACAAACAAACGTCGACATGTAGAGTCAACTTCGTCAGATGATGAAGTTTCGCCTGAAGTAAAGGATGCTTGGCCTCGGTTTATAGTCATATCTTCTTCTGATGGACTTCCATTGAAATTAAATCCGTTCGCTATCTCTAAGGGCATTCACAGTGCCTGCGGAGAAGTGAAAAATGTATCACGCCTTCGGACTGGTTCCATCTTGGTGGAATGTGCAAGGAAACAGCAATCTGTCAATCTGCTGGGCTTACAGCAGTTTGTTAATACTCAGGTTTTTGTTTCCGAGCACAAGACACTGAACTCTAGCCGAGGTATTGTCAGGGACCTAGCTCGCTGTCTTTCCGACATGAGCGAGGAAGAGATTGCTGCTGAACTGAAAAGCCAAGGAGTCACCAATGTTAAACGCTTCACAAGGAAAACACAAGAAGGCAACATTGTAAATACTCAAACTTACCTTTTCAGCTTCTCCCTACCTAGAATCCCTAACTCTATAAAAGCTGGATACTTTCACATTGGAGTGGAGGTTTATGTACCTCATCCACTTCGATGTTTCAAATGTCAAAAGTTTGGTCATGGTGCCAAATTCTGTCGTGGCAAGGCAGTCGTGTGCTGCCGTTGTAGTGGAGCTCATGACACATCAGACTGCTCTAGTGACATGAAGTGCTCCAACTGTGGCGGTGAGCATATGGCTTCCTCCAAATCGTGTCCAACTTTTGAATTTGAGTCCAAAATTTTGAAAATAAAACATACAAACAATGTCACCTACCTAGAAGCAAAGAAATTAGTACAATCTGTAGCTCCAGCTCCTGTAAAAACATACTCAGCAGCAATATCCTCCCCAACTCCAGTTGCTAAACCTTCGACAAAATCTATTTCTTGTCAAACTGACATCTCGTGGATCAAGGATGACCAGGTTACCCTTGATACTTTACATCATAGGTCCAATAGTGATCCACTGATTGCCACAGCTTCGTCTCAGACGGAACCAGAATTAGTACCCGACAGCCAACCAGTGGGCAAAGCCCACTTATCTAACAGCGAAAAAAAGAAACTTCGAAAAATCAGGGCCCTCCAACACATGGAGATGCCTTCTATTACAACATCTGTTGAGGTTCATAACCCCTATGCACCTCTGGAGATGGATGTCACTCCCACACAGCCAGTCCATGGGAGTGGACACTCCTCCCGCTCACGATCCCCGGTTGAGCCGCCATGAGCTGCTCAAGTCATATCCTTCAATGGAATTGCAGAGGACTACGGCATAACTATAATGATATCCAATTACTACATCAAGATTTTCGACCATCAGCTTTATGTCTTCAGGAAACATACTTGAAAACTACAGATCAAATTGACATAAGAGGCTATACTTCCTACCATTTCTTTTCTCCCCCAGGGGCTAAGGCCACTGGAGGTTCTTCAGTATTAGTAAAGCAGGGTGTTCTTCACAGCCCAGTTCTCCTTAATACCGCTCTTCAGGCTGTTGCAGTTCGTGTGACTCTGCACATCGTACTCACTTTGTGCTCG
Organism: Haliotis rufescens; assembly: GCF_023055435.1. Lineage (NCBI taxonomy): Eukaryota > Metazoa > Mollusca > Gastropoda > Lepetellida > Haliotidae > Haliotis > Haliotis rufescens. The sequence continues at coordinate 4,710,114 of NW_025964068.1, forward strand.
CTCTATATTCCTCCGTCATATTCTCTTCAGCAAACTGATCTCCAAGCCCTTTATGACCAACTACCAAAGCCCTGCATCATAATGGGTGATTTAAATGGGCATAATCCCTTATGGGGCAGTGCACATACCAACACGAGAGGAAAGTTGCTGGAAGATTTTATGTTAAATAATGATTTATGTATTTTCAACGATAATTCAAAAACATATCTTCATCCTGGTACTGGGACATACTCGTCCATTGATTTGTCAATTTCAGATTCAGATTTGCTTGATGAGTTTGAGTGGTCAGTCCACAACGACCTCTGTGGAAGTGACCATTTCCCTACCATTCTTAAGTCTGTGACCCCATCTGACGTTACTCCATCATCAAGATGGAATTTCAATAAGGCTAACTGGCCTTTGTATGAAAATCTTTGTGCAAACCGACTTACACCTGAACTGTTTCTAGATGTTCCTGATCCTGTCAAATGTTTCTCTGATGCACTCCATAATATAGCTGATGAATGTATTCCAAAGTCCTCTGCAAATCCACACATCCGTAAACCATGGTTCAATGATACTTGCAAACAAGCTAGGAAGGCACGGAAAAAGGCTGAGAATTATTTCCGTCGTCATCCTATGGTTCATAATTTAAATAAATTCAAAATCATAAATGCCAAGGCACGACGTACATTTAAACAAAATAAACGCATGTCTTGGCAAGCTTACGTTTCGAAACTAAATTCACGTACGCCGCTATCGAAGGTATGGAACATGATCAAAAAGATTAAAGGTAAGGGATCTAAATCTGGTATCCACCATCTTCAAAATGGGAATGAATTGTTAACTGATAAGTCCGATATTGCTAATAAACTTGGTGAAACTTTAGCTAAACATTCTTCCTCGTCTAACTATGTTCCTCAATTCCAGAAGTACAAAACACAGCAGGAAAAGAAAACTATTAATTTTAATTCAGATAATGGGGAAGATTATAATGAAGTATTTTCTCTTCATGAGCTCCATACTGCCCTTGGGCAGGCTCACGATACTGCTTCAGGAGCTGATAATATACATTATCAACTCCTGAAACATTTACCAGAACCTTGTTTAGTAACCTTGTTAAATATATTTGATGACATTTGGACCTCTGGCTCATTTCCTTCATCATGGCGTGATGCCATCGTTGTTCCCATTCCAAAACCTGGACGTGATCATAACGATCCCTCAAACTACCGACCCATATCACTGACCAGCTGCGTTTGCAAAACCATGGAACGCATGGTCAACAATAGATTGACATGGTACTTGGAATCCAATAATTTAATCACAACTATTCAATGTGGTTTTCGTAAAAACCGGAGTACTGTTGACCATTTAGTTAGATTAGAGTCATTTGTTAAAAATGCAATTATAAACAATCAACATGCAGTGTCTATCTTTTTCGATCTAGAAAAAGCTTACGACACTACATGGAAACATGGTATTTTAAAGGACTTGCACGATTTTGGATTGAGAGGTCGTTTGCCTCAATTTATATCCAAATTTTTAACTGACAGACAATTTCAAGTCCGCGTGGGCTCAACCCTGTCTGATCATTATAATCAGGATCAGGGTGTCCCACAAGGCAGTATCTTGTCTGTTACACTTTTTAGTATTAAGATAAATAGCCTGTCTAAGGTCTTAAATGATTCCATAGATGGGTCGCTTTTTGTGGATGATTTTAACATGTCTTGTCGTGGTAAAAATATGCATTCAATTGAAAGACAATTACAGTTATGTCTTAATAAAATTCAAAAATGGTCACTTGAAAATGGCTTTAAATTTTCTAAAGCCAAGACAAATTGTATACATTTTTGTCGCAAATATAAATCACATCAAGACCCTGTACTGTATTTGGATCGCACGCCTATCAATATTGTAAAGGAAGCCAAATTCCTAGGACTTATTTTTGATAGCCATTTGACATTTAAACCCCATATCAAATACCTTAAAGCTAAATGCCTGAAGGCACTTGATTTGTTAAAAGTCGTTTCCAATTCAAAGTGGGGAGGTGATCAGAAGACCCTCCTCCAACTATATAGATCTCTCATTCGTTCAAAACTGGATTATGGCTCCATCGTTTATGGGGGTGCATGCAAAAGCAATCTTAAAATTCTCGATTCTATACATCACCAAGGACTACGGCTCTGCCTTGGATCCTTCAGAACTTCTCCCATTAACAGTTTATATGTAGAGGCTGATGAACCATCACTAAAACTCAGACGTCTAAAATTATCTTTACAGTATATCACCAAATTATCTTCAAATCAGTCAAACCCTGCATATGATTGCGTTTTTCATCCCCTATATGAGGACCTCTACCAAAAGAAATCTTCTCTTATTCCCCCTCTTGGAATAAGATTGAAAACTGCAATTTCTGATGCGAATTTACACCTTGAAAATATTTCTCCTTACCACCTTTTGTCTTCACCCCCTTGGCAACTGATAAAGCCAGTGGTAGACATGACACTAACAAAACTAAAGAAATCACAAACTAATCCACTAATTTATCAACAAGAATACCATCAACTGAGAACTAACTATGATACATACAAATCTATGTTTACCGATGGATCCAAGGATGGTGACGCGGTTGCTAGCGCTACTATCATTGGATCCAGAACACTCTCGTTCAGGTTGCCACATGACAGTTCAATTTTCACAGCAGAATCACACGCCATCTTAACAGCTCTTAAATACATTCAAAATCAATCTAAGCATAAGAAGTTCATAATATTTTCAGACTCTCTTTCATGTCTTCAGGCTATTCACAATATGTCCAGTACACATCCACTTTTACTCGAAATTGTCGAATTATACAATGATCTAGCTACTGGCCAATACGACATCGCTTTCTGTTGGTTACCCAGCCATGTCGGTATCGTTGGTAACACAATGGCTGATGCTGCTGCAAAAGCAGCACTCAACAAATCTGTGACACCACTTCTTCTACCCTACAGTGACTATAAACCTGTTATAAGATGTTATATCAGAGATCTAATGCAGAGGAAGTGGGACACCCAAGTGGGTATAAATAAATTACGAGAAATTAATCCAACTATCGGTTACACCTACTTGGGCTGTCAGTCCAGATTTGAAGAGGTCATTCTGCGACGATGTCGTATTGGCCATTCAAGATATACAAATGAATATATTTTAAAAGGTGAGGATCCTCCATTTTGTATCCCTTGTGATGAGAGAATCACCGTCAAGCATGTCCTGCTTGATTGTGTTGATTTTTCCATCACAAGGGATAAATATTTCAAAGTTTCATCCTTAAAGGATCTATTTAGTATCAATGCTCGTTTAATTATTGCCTTTTTAAAAGAAATTGAATTGTTACATAAATTTTGATTGATATGTTTTGTATATAATATAGTTTTTATACTTGGTAAAATAAATTTGATGACTGAGATTGTTAGTGGCTGTATCCTTGAAGGGGGTTGAAGTAACGTAAAATTATTGTCCCCCTGAGAGGTTATGTAAGACCACAGCATTCAAAGTGCATTTATTCTTGCCACAGTTTTAGACGTAGAATATTTGTTTATTTTAAGTATTGGCTAAATTGCATATAATCACCAGCGACTGAAGGGATGGTGTAAATCCTGCTGGGGAGTCGTGCAGGTAGCAAAAGTATTGTAAGTCCCCACGGTCACCAGTAAGGTGGCCTAACTTTGGTTGCTGGTGATCTATAGCCCATTTTTATATTGTATTGTTGATTGAAAATGTATGCTTTTTAATGTTCTCAACTAGTTTTAAAATCAAAACTGTGATACTCTAGTTATTTTTACTGTCCTTCGATGACAGATATTTAATCCATTCAAATATTTGTATTTTATACCAGTTCTCGTCACGATATGGCTGAAATACTGCCGATGTGACGTTAAATATTAACTCACTCACTCACTCACTATAACATACTGCAGGTCCATAATATCAGTCACGGGCATGTTCTTGCTCACTGATAAATATCACCTTGGCTTGGGCACTGACGTCTTTGTCTAGTAGTTGAGATGCACGTAAAGAGCAATATTTAGAGTTCCTTCAATAATCATTTCAACATATTTTAATGACCACAGTGTAAAACAGTGGATTCCATCTCCTTAGGAAACATCTCCATTTATTACCGTTAGGTTGGCATGTTCAACTTCTGTTTGGTAGTATATATTGGTGTGAACACTGACGTGTGCGTGTGTGCGTGTGCGTTCGCGTGTATGTGTGTGTGGGTGCGCGTGTGTGTGTTTGTGTGTGTGTGTGTGGTTGTTGAGAAACATGTTAAATGGACTTTTTTTGATTTCCCATTACCAATTATTACAAATCTCTTCATGACAACATTGATATCCATTATGAAAAAGGCAGCGTGTGTACATCCCTTTGGAAAGTACAACTAACCCACATTACAAAGGACGGCAAGACATGTTTCCTTGTTTGCAATGTGTATTTGAAATAGGCGAAACAGTGTAAGATATTTGTTGTTCAACTCATTTGATGGCCTACAAACATTAAATAATTATTAATAATAATATACATTTTTTCATGAATTGCGTTGCATTATCTCAAACAGAATATGACCTTTAAAATTACCCTTCATAAAACATGTCTGTTTGAAAAGATTTCCTTTTGTAAGTTTACATTTAAAATTGGGATAACCTGTGTGCAAGTGTTATGTAATGTATACATGTAGCGTCTTACGAACACATTATTTTATTCACACTGCATTGATAGTATGGCACTATTCGTATCTGTTTTGTCAGTCTCTGTGTGTGTAATACATAATGATGAAAGTACGAACTTACCTTACACAACCATAACGGAACTAACTGTATATAACAGTGTTGACTGTATAGCTAATCTCAACTTGTACATGCCATTTTGAAATGGTCACCTATTCTCCGTTTATAAAAACATGGACACGGACACTCACCTACACCAACTTTCCTTCTACACCTCCTGCCTCTGAATCCACGTCGACATAAACATTTCCATTTCAAGGGTCCAATCTGCTTGCAAGTGCCCCCATTGCGGCAACGTCTTTTATGACACCGACCTTGGCGAAAACAAGAGCAAAAGGTGCTTACTTTACAGATTGTGTTGATTCAACTTATAACATACTGCAGGTCCATAATATCAGTCACGGGCATGTTCTTGCTCACTGGGCACTCGTGAAGAGGAACCTCCTCGTGGTGAGTGCTGGGTGGCGCTAATAGCTCTTCCCCCGTGTGGACTCGGGGTAGAATTTGTCCACAGCACCCCATTGCTGGTCGTAAAAGGCGACCGAATTGGGCAACCTGTTTGCCGTGGGTTGCGCCCCTGTGTCGGTGGAGGACGGGATTCTGGTGGTTGAGGGCAATGGAGCCAGGAACCGGTGTTCCTTTTGCCCAACACGCCACTTCGACCCTTACTTCACCTAGACGGGTGGTAGAATGGGCCCGGTTCTATCAATCGGCTGGTCACGTCATGCCCTGAGCATGGCAAACTGTCACGTTTGATACATCATAATACTCCATTTTCTATGATGAATTATGTTATCCCAATTATGCAATTCTAATTCTTGCCTAGAGTCCTATGCCAGAAGGCGGTGGCTCATGGGCCAATCTGGTGATGTCAACCTCCGAATTCTATATGTCTCCATTGTTCTGTCATGGGCCGAACCAGCTGGGCATTTCTTTTGGTAGACAAATTTAGCTATTCGTGTTGTATTTGCTGGAGTATAACACCCCTGTAGCCCTGATGTTGTAGACTGGCTTCCTCTGCGGCATCGTTTTTTATTGACACTCCATGGTGGGTGGGGATCAGGGGTGCTGAATTTTATTCTCACACCATGTCACAAAACCCAAATTCTGGTTCATTGAAAACCAATAAACGTCGTCATGTGGACTCTTTGTCATCTGATGAAGATGTCTCTCAAGATGTTGCTAATTCTTGGCCAAGGTTTATAGTCATATCTTCTTCTGATGGAAATCCTCTCAAACTTAATCCTTTTGCTGTCTCCAAGGGCATTCAGAGTGTCTGTGGAGAGGTAAAAAATGTAACTCGTCTCAGAAATGGTTCACTTCTTGTCGAGTGTGCACGGAGACAGCAATCTGTCAATCTGCTGGGTCTCCAGCAGTTTGTTAACACCCAGGTTGTTGTTTCAGTGCACAAATCTCTAAACTCCTGCAGAGGAATTGTTCGAGACCGAGCGAAGTGTCTGTCTTACATGACAGAAGACGAAATTGCAGCAGCATTGACACATCAAGGAGTTACCTCCGTGAAACGTTTCACGAGAAAACAGGACAACAATGTCATCAAAACAAATACATATCTGTTCACCTTTAGACTTTCTGCTATTCCAACATCAATAAAAGCTGGCTACTTTAACATCGGTGTTGAGGTATATATCCCTAACCCACTCAGATGTTTTAAGTGCCAACAGTTTGGCCATGGTGCCAACACCTGCACCCGCAATAATGTATGCCTTCGTTGCAGTGGGGCTCATGAGAACCCTGAGTGCACCAATGACATCAAGTGTGCCAACTGTGATGGACAACATTTGGCATCGTCAAAGTCCTGCCCAAAATTTGAATATCAGTCAACACTCCTCAAAATTAAACACACAAACAATATCTCTTTTTCTGAAGCAAAAAAATTACTTCCCAATCCTAGTCAAAATCCTACTGTCTCATATTCTGCTGCACTTTCTTCTGTTCCCGTTCCCAAGGTAGCGACAAAATCCATTTCCTGTCAAACAGACATATCTTGGGTGACTGATCAACGGGTCACACTTGGTGATACACCTATGCCACCACCTTCACAGACCAGTTCATCTGCGTCTCAGACAGAAATGCCAACACAAGGTCCATCTGAACCAACCTCTGAACCAACATCTGAGCAAGAAGTTGAGACAGTTAACCAAAAGAAAAAGAAACAGTTAAAAAAACAGGCCAGGACTCTCCAGCATTTGGAGGTGCCCCAACCTTTAGACCCTACTGTAACGGTTCATAATCCGTTTGATCCACTTGATATGGACGTCACTCCTTCACACCCTGTACATGGGAGTGACCATTCCACACGACCAAGATCCCCAGTTGAGCCTCCATGAGTGGCTCCCTCAACTTGATTCAGTGGAATTGCAGAGGTCTCAGGACCAATTTTAATGAATTACATTTATTAATTCAAGATTTTACGCCATCAGCAATATGTCTCCAGGAGACATATCTCAAAGAGACTGACAACTTTGATTTGCGTCGGTACAGTTCGTATCACTCCTTTTCTCCACCAGGGGCTAAAGCTACTGGAGGATCTACTGTTTTGGTGAAGCAGGGAGTGATCCACAGCCCTGTTTCACTTCATACCAATCTTCAGGCTGTTGCAGTGCGCTTGACTTTGCACATTACATTTACCCTGTGTTCTTTGTATATTTCTCCTTCCTCTGTGCTTCAGAGATCGGATCTTCAATCCTTATACGATCAACTCCCTAAGCCTTGCATGATTGTGGGTGATTTAAACGGCCATTACCCATTATGGGGAAGTGTTAACGTTAATCAAAAGGGAAGAGTACTTGAAGATTTTATTTCTGATAACAATTTATGCATTTACAATGATGGGTCAAATACTTATTTACATCCCGCTACTGGAACCTATTCTGCTTTAGATCTGTCACTAACAGATTCAAATCTATTAAACGAATTTACGTGGTCGGTCCATGATGACTTGTGTGGCAGCGACCATTTTCCCTCAATATTAACAGCGAATAATCCAACTGATGTTCCACCTACATCTAGGTGGAATTTTACCAAGGCAAACTGGCCTTCTTTTCAGGAACTCTGTACCGATAGATTGACACCGGATATGTTCAGAACTGTTACCGACCCTATTCAGTTGTTCTCTGATAAGTTGAATGAAATTGCTGTGATAACTATTCCTAAGTCCTCTGCAAATCCACACATTCGAAAACCATGGTTTGATCTAGAATGCAAACAGGCTAGAAAGTATCGGAAAAAAGCGGAGAAATATTTCCGCCGACATCCAACTGTACATAATTTGGATCATGTTAAAATCACAAATGCCAAGGCCCGCCGTACGTTCAAACAGAATAAGCGTAAGTCTTGGAGAAATTATGTCTCTAAAATAAATTCTCGCACGCCGATATCCAAGGTGTGGAACATGATTGCAAAAATTAAAGGTAAAGGCTCAAAATCAACTGTCCACCATCTCAAAGAAGGTGACCATTTATTAACAGATAAAGTGGACATTGCTAATAAATTGGGCGAGACGCTGGCCAAACACTCTTCATCGACAAATTATGATCCCAAGTTTCAAACTTATCAGAACAACAGGAAAAGAAGAGGATTGATTTTACATCTCAAAATGGAGAAGATTATAATGAGGTATTTTCGCTTCACGAGCTAAATACTGCACTTGGTCAAGCGCACGACACTGCAACGGGAAATGATAATATTCATTATCAACTCCTGAAGCATTTACCTAATTCATGTTTAGAGACGCTTCTTGATATATTTGAGTGTAAAATTATTGTCCCCCTGAGAGGGTATGTAAGACCACGTCTTTCAAAGTCTATTTATTTCTACCACGTTCTTAATAGTAGTATATATGTTCATTTAACTTTGGCTAAATTTGTCATAATCGCCAACAGCTAAAGGGATGATGTAAATCCAGCTGGGATCCATGCAGGTAGCAAAAGTACTGTAAGTCCCCATGGACCCTAGCATGGTGATCTACCTTCAGCTGCTGGCGATCTATAGCCTGTTTTTATCTTGTATCGTTATGTATAGTGCTATTCTCTTTTATAATTCCGTACTAGTTTTATATCTTTTTCTGTGATGATCTAGTAATTTTACTGTCCTTCGTTGGCAGGTTTTTATACAAGTTTCAATGTATGTATTATCTATAACTATTGATAGTCACGATATGGCTGAAATATTGCCGATGTGACTTAAAATTTAACTCACTCACTCTTGATATATTTGATCAGATATGGATGTCAGGAAATTTTCCTACTTCTTGGCGTAATGCTATAGTTGTCCCCATACCTAAACCTGGTAGGGACCATAGTGATGCATCTAATTATAGACCAATATCACTAACTAGCTGTGTGTGCAAAACCATGGAGCGAATGGTAAATAATCGACTGGTTTGGTACTTGGAAACTAATAATCTTATAAGTAACATACAATGTGGTTTCCGTCAGAATAGAAGTACCATTGACCATCTGGTACGTTTAGAATCCTTTGTCAAAAATGCAATTGTAAATAATCAGCATGCAGTATCAATCTTTTTTGATTTAGAAAAAGCGTATGATACCACTTGGAAGCATGGTATTTTAAAAGATCTACATAATTTGGGGTTAAGAGGCCGTTTGCCTCAATTTATATCCCAATTTTTAACAGACCGACAATTTCAGGTTCGTGTGGGTTCCACCCTGTCTGACCATTATAATCAGGATCAGGGTGTCCCACAAGGCAGTATTTTGTCTGTAACTCTGTTTAGCATAAAGATTGATAGTCTGTCAAAGGTTTTAAATGATTCCATTGATGGTTCACTTTTTGTGGACGATTTTAATATTTCATGTCGTGGTAAAAATATACGTACCATCGAGAGACAGTTACAGCTGTGTCTCAAGAAAATCGAAAAATGGTGTCTTGAAAATGGTTTTAGGTTTTCAAAAGCTAAGACCAATTGTATTCATTTTTGTAGAAAATACAAACACCACAAAGATCCAGAACTATTTTTACATGGCACTCCTATCAAGGTTGTAGAAGAGGCCAAGTTCCTGGGTCTCATTTTCGATCACCATTTAACTTTTAAGCCGCATATTAACTATCTTAAAACTAAATGCTTGAAGGCTCTCGATTTGTTGAAAGTTGTTGCCAACACGAAGTAGGGAGGTGATCAGTCAACTCTCCTACACTTGTATCGGTCTCTAATCCGCTCTAAATTAGATTATGGCTCCATCGTTTATGGTGGAGCCTGTAAGAGCAATTTACAAAAATTAGATTCTATTCACCATCAGGGCCTAAGACTATGTCTTGGCGCCTTTCGAACGTCTCCTGTGGAAAGCTTATATGTAGAAGCTGATGAACCATCGTTAAAGCAGCGGCGTATCAAATTATCGCTTCAATATATTGCAAAATTACGTTCTAACCCGTTAAACCCTGCATATAACTGTATATTTCAACCCCATTACGAAGACCTTTTTCATAGTAAGCCTAAGCTGGTCCCACCACTAGGCATTCGGATTAAACCCCACATTACAGCTGCACATCTTGATTTAGATAATATTTCTCCTTTCAGGCTTCTGTCTTCCCCTCCTTGGCAACTTGTCAGACCGGAGGTGGACTTGACACTCACACAATTTAAAAAACAAGACACAAATCAATTAGTATATCAGCAAGAATATTTACAAGTTAGAGCTAAATACGAATCCCATCGTTCTATTTTTACAGATGGATCCAAGGACGGCAGCACAGTCTCTAGTGCTGCTGTCATTGGATCCAAAACCGTCTCATCTCGCTTACCAGACCATAGCTCCATTTTCACTGCTGAAGCCAAGGCAATATTAACTGCTTTGGAATATATCCATAAACAGTACGGTTGTAAACGGTTCATCATCTTTTCAGATTCATTATCGTGTCTACAGGCAATCAAATCTAGCTCTTCGCATAATCCATTCATTTTAGATATTTTAGAATTGTATAATGACCTTGCTACTGGCCAATACGACATCGTCTTTTGCTGGTTGCCCAGTCATGTTGGAATCACGGGTAACACTATGGCTGATGCTGCAGCAAAGGCAGCTCTCAACAAATCTGTGACACCACTTCTACTACCATACAGTGACTATAAACCTGTTATTAGATCCTATATCAAAGACCTAATGCAGAAGAAGTGGGACACTCAAGTGGGTATAAATAAATTACATGCAATTAAAGCAGATATTGGTTATACCTACTTGGGCTGTCAGTCGAGATTTGAAGAAGTCGTATTAAGACGATGTCGTATTGGCCATTCTCGTTATACTCATGAATATTTGTTAAAAGGTGAGGATCCTCCATTCTGTATCCCTTGTGATGAAAGAATCACAGTCAAGCATGTCCTGCTTGACTGTGTTGATTTTTCCATCACAAGGGACAATTATTTCCAGGTTTCATCTATGAAGGATCTTTTTAAGGTAAGTTCTCATTTAATTATTGCTTTTTTAAAAGAAATAGAATTGATTGATAAATTTTGATATGTATTGTAAAAAGTATGTGCTTTTAATTTGGTAAAATGATTATATAACTGTGATTGTTAGTGGCTGTACCTTCAAAGGGGGTTGAAGTAGCGTAAAATAATTGTCCCCCTGAGAGGGTACATAAGTCCTATTTTCATTCAAAGTATTTTTCATTTTCCATGTTTTTAATCGTAGAATTCTTGTTGTTTTTAACTGATTTGGCTTAAACTTGCTGACAATCACCAGTAGCCAGAGCGATGGTGTAAATCCTGCTGGGTTACCATGTAGGTAGCAGAAGTATCGTAAGTCCCCATGGTACCTAGTATGGTGTCCTACCTTTGGCTATTGGTGATCTATAGCCCATTTTTATTGTGTATTGTTATGAATTGTTACAAATTTTATTATGTTATGCTAGTTTTACAATCTACATCTGTGATGGTCTAGTGTTTTTACTGTCCTTTGTCGACAGATTTTAATGTCTTTATTTATGTATTATTACTGTCCAACTTGATTTAGTCACGATATGGCTGAAATATTGCCGATGTGACTATAAATCTTAACTCACTCACTCACTCACTCTTGCTCACTGATAAATATCACCTTGGCTTGGGCACTGACGTCTTTGTCTAGTAGTTGAGATGCACGTAAAGAGCAATATTTAGAGTTCCTTCAATAATCATTTCAACATATTTTAATGACCACAGTGTAAAACAGTGGATTCCATCTCCTTAGGAAACATCTCCATTTATTACCGTTAGGTTGGCATGTTCAACTTCTGATTGGTAGTATATATTGGTATGAACACTGACGTGTGCGTGTGTGCGTGTGCGTTCGCGTGTATGTGTGTGTGTGCGCGCTTGTGTGTTTGTGTGTGTGTGTGTGTGTGGTTGTTGAGAAACATGTTAAATGGACTTTTTTTGATTTCCCATTACCAATTATTACAAATCTTTTCATGACAACATTGATAACTATAATGAAAAAGGCAGCGTGTGTACATCCCTTTGGAAAGTACAACTAACCCACATTACAAAGGACGGCAAGACATGTTTCCTTGTTTGCAATGTGTATTTGAAATAGACGAAGATTGTAAGATATTTGTTGTTCAACTCATTTGATGGCCTACAAACATTAAATAATTATTAATAATAATATACATTTTTTCATGAATTGCGTTGCATTATCTCAAACAGAATATGACCTTTAAAATTACCCTTCATAAAACATGTCTGTTTGAAAAGATTTCCTTTTGTAGTTTACATTTAAAATTGGGATAACCTGTGTGCAAGTGTTATGTAATGTATACATGTAGCGTCTTACGAACACATTATTTTATTCACACTGCATTGATAGTATGGCACTATTCGTATCTGTTTTGTCAGTCTCTGTGTGTGTAATACATAATGATGAAAGTACGAACTTACCTTACACAACCATAACGGAACTAACTGTATATAACAGTGTTGACTGTATAGCTAATCTCAACTTGTACATGCCATTTTGAAATGGTCACCTATTCTCCGTTTATAAAAACATGGACACGGACACTCACCTACACCAACTTTCCTTCTACACCTCCTGCCTCTGAATCCACGTCGACATAAACATTTCCATTTCAAGGGTCCAATCTGCTTGCAAGTGCCCCCATTGCGGCAACGTCTTTTATGACACCGACCTTGGCGAAAACAAGAGCAAAAGGTGCTTACTTTACAGATTGTGTTGATTCAACTTATAACATACTGCAGGTCCATAATATCAGTCACGGGCATGTTCTTGCTCACTGATAAATATCACCTTGGCTTGGGCACTGACGTCTTTGTCTAGTAGTTGAGATGCACGTAAAGAGCAATATTTAGAGTTCCTTCAATAATCATTTCAACATATTTTAATGACCACAGTGTAAAACAGTGGATTCCATCTCCTTAGGAAACATCTCCATTTATTACCGTTAGGTTTGCATGTTCAACTTCTGTTTGGTAGTATATATTGGTGTGAACACTGACGTGTGCGTGTGTGCGTGTGCGTTCGCGTGTATGTGTGTGTGTGCGCGCGTGTGTGTTTGTGTGTGTGTGTGTGGTTGTTGAGAAACATGTTAAATGGACTTTTTTTGATTTCCCATTACCAATTATTACAAATCTTTTCATGACAACATTGATAACTATAATGAAAAAGGCAGCGTGTGTACATCCCTTTGGAAAGTACAACTAACCCACATTACAAAGGACGGCAAGACATGTTTCCTTGTTTGCAATGTGTATTTGAAATAGACGAAGATTGTAAGATATTTGTTGTTCAACTCATTTGATGGCCTACAAACATTAAATAATTATTAATAATAATATACATTTTTTCATGAATTGCGTTGCATTATCTCAAACAGAATATGACCTTTAAAATTACCCTTCATAAAACATGTCTGTTTGAAAAGATTTCCTTTTGTAGTTTACATTTAAAATTGGGATAACCTGTGTGCAAGTGTTATGTAATGTATACATGTAGCGTCTTACGAACACATTATTTTATTCACACTGCATTGATAGTATGGCACTATTCGTATCTGTTTTGTCAGTCTCTGTGTGTGTAATACATAATGATGAAAGTACGAACTTACCTTACACAACCATAACGGAACTAACTGTATATAACAGTGTTGACTGTATAGCTAATCTCAACTTGTACATGCCATTTTGAAATGGTCACCTATTCTCCGTTTATAAAAACATGGACACGGACACTCACCTACACCAACTTTCCTTCTACACCTCCTGCCTCTGAATCCACGTCGACATAAACATTTCCATTTCAAGGGTCCAATCTGCTTGCAAGTGCCCCCATTGCGGCAACGTCTTTTATGACACCGACCTTGGCGAAAACAAGAGCAAAAGGTGCTTACTTTACAGATTGTGTTGATTCAACTTATAACATACTGCAGGTCCATAATATCAGTCACGGGCATGTTCTTGCTCACTGATAAATATCACCTTGGCTTGGGCACTGACGTCTTTGTCTAGTAGTTGAGATGCACGTAAAGAGCAATATTTAGAGTTCCTTCAATAATCATTTCAACATATTTTAATGACCACAGTGTAAAACAGTGGATTCCATCTCCTTAGGAAACATCTCCATTTATTACCGTTAGGTTTGCATGTTCAACTTCTGTTTGGTAGTATATATTGGTGTGAACACTGACGTGTGCGTGTGTGCGTGTGCGTTCGCGTGTATGTGTGTGTGTGCGCGCGTGTGTGTTTGTGTGTGTGTGTGTGTGGTTGTTGAGAAACATGTTAAATGGACTTTTTTTGATTTCCCATTACCAATTATTACAAATCTTTTCATGACAACATTGATAACTATAATGAAAAAAGGCAGCGTGTGTACATCCCTTTGGAAAGTACAACTAACCCACATTACAAAGGACGGCAAGACATGTTTCCTTGTTTGCAATGTGTATTTGAAATAGACGAAGATTGTAAGATATTTGTTGTTCAACTCATTTGATGGCCTACAAACATTAAATAATTATTAATAATAATATACATTTTTTCATGAATTGCGTTGCATTATCTCAAACAGAATATGACCTTTAAAATTACCCTTCATAAAACATGTCTGTTTGAAAAGATTTCCTTTTGTAGTTTACATTTAAAATTGGGATAACCTGTGTGCAAGTGTTATGTAATGTATACATGTAGCGTCTTACGAACACATTATTTTATTCACACTGCATTGATAGTATGGCACTATTCGTATCTGTTTTGTCAGTCTCTGTGTGTGTAATACATAATGATGAAAGTACGAACTTACCTTACACAACCATAACGGAACTAACTGTATATAACAGTGTTGACTGTATAGCTAATCTCAACTTGTACATGCCATTTTGAAATGGTCACCTATTCTCCGTTTATAAAAACATGGACACGGACACTCACCTACACCAACTTTCCTTCTACACCTCCTGCCTCTGAATCCACGTCGACATAAACATTTCCATTTCAAGGGTCCAATCTGCTTGCAAGTGCCCCCATTGCGGCAACGTCTTTTATGACACCGACCTTGGCGAAAACAAGAGCAAAAGGTGCTTACTTTACAGATTGTGTTGATTCAACTTATAACATACTGCAGGTCCATAATATCAGTCACGGGCATGTTCTTGCTCACTGATAAATATCACCTTGGCTTGGGCACTGACGTCTTTGTCTAGTAGTTGAGATGCACGTAAAGAGCAATATTTAGAGTTCCTTCAATAATCATTTCAACATATTTTAATGACCACAGTGTAAAACAGTGGATTCCATCTCCTTAGGAAACATCTCCATTTATTACCGTTAGGTTTGCATGTTCAACTTCTGTTTGGTAGTATATATTGGTGTGAACACTGACGTGTGCGTGTGTGCGTGTGCGTTCGCGTGTATGTGTGTGTGTGCGCGCGTGTGTGTTTGTGTGTGTGTGTGTGGTTGTTGAGAAACATGTTAAATGGACTTTTTTTGATTTCCCATTACCAATTATTACAAATCTTTTCATGACAACATTGATAACTATAATGAAAAAGGCAGCGTGTGTACATCCCTTTGGAAAGTACAACTAACCCACATTACAAAGGACGGCAAGACATGTTTCCTTGTTTGCAATGTGTATTTGAAATAGACGAAGACTGTAAGATATTTGTTGTTCAACTCATTTGATGGCCTACAAACATTAAATAATTATTAATAATAATATACATTTTTTCATGAATTGCGTTGCATTATCTCAAACAGAATATGACCTTTAAAATTACCCTTCATAAAACATGTCTGTTTGAAAAGATTTCCTTTTGTAGTTTACATTTAAAATTGGGATAACCTGTGTGCAAGTGTTATGTAATGTATACATGTAGCGTCTTACGAACACATTATTTTATTCACACTGCATTGATAGTATGGCACTATTCGTATCTGTTTTGTCAGTCTCTGTGTGTGTAATACATAATGATGAAAGTACGAACTTACCTTACACAACCATAACGGAACTAACTGTATATAACAGTGTTGACTGTATAGCTAATCTCAACTTGTACATGCCATTTTGAAATGGTCACCTATTCTCCGTTTATAAAAACATGGACACGGACACTCACCTACACCAACTTTCCTTCTACACCTCCTGCCTCTGAATCCACGTCGACATAAACATTTCCATTTCAAGGGTCCAATCTGCTTGCAAGTGCCCCCATTGCGGCAACGTCTTTTATGACACCGACCTTGGCGAAAACAAGAGCAAAAGGTGCTTACTTTACAGATTGTGTTGATTCAACTTATAACATACTGCAGGTCCATAATATCAGTCACGGGCATGTTCTTGCTCACTGATAAATATCACCTTGGCTTGGGCACTGACGTCTTTGTCTAGTAGTTGAGATGCACGTAAAGAGCAATATTTAGAGTTCCTTCAATAATCATTTCAACATATTTTAATGACCACAGTGTAAAACAGTGGATTCCATCTCCTTAGGAAACATCTCCATTTATTACCGTTAGGTTTGCATGTTCAACTTCTGTTTGGTAGTATATATTGGTGTGAACACTGACGTGTGCGTGTGTGCGTGTGCGTTCGCGTGTATGTGTGTGTGTGCGCGCGTGTGTGTTTGTGTGTGTGTGTGTGGTTGTTGAGAAACATGTTAAATGGACTTTTTTTGATTTCCCATTACCAATTATTACAAATCTTTTCATGACAACATTGATAACTATAATGAAAAAGGCAGCGTGTGTACATCCCTTTGGAAAGTACAACTAACCCACATTACAAAGGACGGCAAGACATGTTTCCTTGTTTGCAATGTGTATTTGAAATAGACGAAGATTGTAAGATATTTGTTGTTCAACTCATTTGATGGCCTACAAACATTAAATAATTATTAATAATAATATACATTTTTTCATGAATTGCGTTGCATTATCTCAAACAGAATATGACCTTTAAAATTACCCTTCATAAAACATGTCTGTTTGAAAAGATTTCCTTTTGTAGTTTACATTTAAAATTGGGATAACCTGTGTGCAAGTGTTATGTAATGTATACATGTAGCGTCTTACGAACACATTATTTTATTCACACTGCATTGATAGTATGGCACTATTCGTATCTGTTTTGTCAGTCTCTGTGTGTGTAATACATAATGATGAAAGTACGAACTTACCTTACACAACCATAACGGAACTAACTGTATATAACAGTGTTGACTGTATAGCTAATCTCAACTTGTACATGCCATTTTGAAATGGTCACCTATTCTCCGTTTATAAAAACATGGACACGGACACTCACCTACACCAACTTTCCTTCTACACCTCCTGCCTCTGAATCCACGTCGACATAAACATTTCCATTTCAAGGGTCCAATCTGCTTGCAAGTGCCCCCATTGCGGCAACGTCTTTTATGACACCGACCTTGGCGAAAACAAGAGCAAAAGGTGCTTACTTTACAGATTGTGTTGATTCAACTTATAACATACTGCAGGTCCATAATATCAGTCACGGGCATGTTCTTGCTCACTGATAAATATCACCTTGGCTTGGGCACTGACGTCTTTGTCTAGTAGTTGAGATGCACGTAAAGAGCAATATTTAGAGTTCCTTCAATAATCATTTCAACATATTTTAATGACCACAGTGTAAAACAGTGGATTCCATCTCCTTAGGAAACATCTCCATTTATTACCGTTAGGTTTGCATGTTCAACTTCTGTTTGGTAGTATATATTGGTGTGAACACTGACGTGTGCGTGTGTGCGTGTGCGTTCGCGTGTATGTGTGTGTGTGCGCGCGTGTGTGTTTGTGTGTGTGTGTGTGGTTGTTGAGAAACATGTTAAATGGACTTTTTTTGATTTCCCATTACCAATTATTACAAATCTTTTCATGACAACATTGATAACTATAATGAAAAAGGCAGCGTGTGTACATCCCTTTGGAAAGTACAACTAACCCACATTACAAAGGACGGCAAGACATGTTTCCTTGTTTGCAATGTGTATTTGAAATAGACGAAGATTGTAAGATATTTGTTGTTCAACTCATTTGATGGCCTACAAACATTAAATAATTATTAATAATAATATACATTTTTTCATGAATTGCGTTGCATTATCTCAAACAGAATATGACCTTTAAAATTACCCTTCATAAAACATGTCTGTTTGAAAAGATTTCCTTTTGTAGTTTACATTTAAAATTGGGATAACCTGTGTGCAAGTGTTATGTAATGTATACATGTAGCGTCTTACGAACACATTATTTTATTCACACTGCATTGATAGTATGGCACTATTCGTATCTGTTTTGTCAGTCTCTGTGTGTGTAATACATAATGATGAAAGTACGAACTTACCTTACACAACCATAACGGAACTAACTGTATATAACAGTGTTGACTGTATAGCTAATCTCAACTTGTACATGCCATTTTGAAATGGTCACCTATTCTCCGTTTATAAAAACATGGACACGGACACTCACCTACACCAACTTTCCTTCTACACCTCCTGCCTCTGAATCCACGTCGACATAAACATTTCCATTTCAAGGGTCCAATCTGCTTGCAAGTGCCCCCATTGCGGCAACGTCTTTTATGACACCGACCTTGGCGAAAACAAGAGCAAAAGGTGCTTACTTTACAGATTGTGTTGATTCAACTTATAACATACTGCAGGTCCATAATATCAGTCACGGGCATGTTCTTGCTCACTGATAAATATCACCTTGGCTTGGGCACTGACGTCTTTGTCTAGTAGTTGAGATGCACGTAAAGAGCAATATTTAGAGTTCCTTCAATAATCATTTCAACATATTTTAATGACCACAGTGTAAAACAGTGGATTCCATCTCCTTAGGAAACATCTCCATTTATTACCGTTAGGTTTGCATGTTCAACTTCTGTTTGGTAGTATATATTGGTGTGAACACTGACGTGTGCGTGTGTGCGTGTGCGTTCGCGTGTATGTGTGTGTGTGCGCGCGTGTGTGTTTGTGTGTGTGTGTGTGGTTGTTGAGAAACATGTTAAATGGACTTTTTTTGATTTCCCATTACCAATTATTACAAATCTTTTCATGACAACATTGATAACTATAATGAAAAAGGCAGCGTGTGTACATCCCTTTGGAAAGTACAACTAACCCACATTACAAAGGACGGCAAGACATGTTTCCTTGTTTGCAATGTGTATTTGAAATAGACGAAGATTGTAAGATATTTGTTGTTCAACTCATTTGATGGCCTACAAACATTAAATAATTATTAATAATAATATACATTTTTTCATGAATTGCGTTGCATTATCTCAAACAGAATATGACCTTTAAAATTACCCTTCATAAAACATGTCTGTTTGAAAAGATTTCCTTTTGTAGTTTACATTTAAAATTGGGATAACCTGTGTGCAAGTGTTATGTAATGTATACATTTAGCGTCTTACGAACACATTATTTTATTCACACTGCATTGATAGTATGGCACTATTCGTATCTGTTTTGTCAGTCTCTGTGTGTGTAATACATAATGATGAAAGTACGAACTTACCTTACACAACCATAACGGAACTAACTGTATATAACAGTGTTGACTGTATAGCTAATCTCAACTTGTACATGCCATTTTGAAATGGTCACCTATTCTCCGTTTATAAAAACATGGACACGGACACTCACCTACACCAACTTTCCTTCTACACCTCCTGCCTCTGAATCCACGTCGACATAAACATTTCCATTTCAAGGGTCCAATCTGCTTGCAAGTGCCCCCATTGCGGCAACGTCTTTTATGACACCGACCTTGGCGAAAACAAGAGCAAAAGGTGCTTACTTTACAGATTGTGTTGATTCAACTTATAACATACTGCAGGTCCATAATATCAGTCACGGGCATGTTCTTGCTCACTGATAAATATCACCTTGGCTTGGGCACTGACGTCTTTGTCTAGTAGTTGAGATGCACGTAAAGAGCAATATTTAGAGTTCCTTCAATAATCATTTCAACATATTTTAATGACCACAGTGTAAAACAGTGGATTCCATCTCCTTAGGAAACATCTCCATTTATTACCGTTAGGTTTGCATGTTCAACTTCTGTTTGGTAGTATATATTGGTGTGAACACTGACGTGTGCGTGTGTGCGTGTGCGTTCGCGTGTATGTGTGTGTGTGCGCGCGTGTGTGTTTGTGTGTGTGTGTGTGGTTGTTGAGAAACATGTTAAATGGACTTTTTTTGATTTCCCATTACCAATTATTACAAATCTTTTCATGACAACATTGATAACTATAATGAAAAAGGCAGCGTGTGTACATCCCTTTGGAAAGTACAACTAACCCACATTACAAAGGACGGCAAGACATGTTTCCTTGTTTGCAATGTGTATTTGAAATAGACGAAGATTGTAAGATATTTGTTGTTCAACTCATTTGATGGCCTACAAACATTAAATAATTATTAATAATAATATACATTTTTTCATGAATTGCGTTGCATTATCTCAAACAGAATATGACCTTTAAAATTACCCTTCATAAAACATGTCTGTTTGAAAAGATTTCCTTTTGTAGTTTACATTTAAAATTGGGATAACCTGTGTGCAAGTGTTATGTAATGTATACATGTAGCGTCTTACGAACACATTATTTTATTCACACTGCATTGATAGTATGGCACTATTCGTATCTGTTTTGTCAGTCTCTGTGTGTGTAATACATAATGATGAAAGTACGAACTTACCTTACACAACCATAACGGAACTAACTGTATATAACAGTGTTGACTGTATAGCTAATCTCAACTTGTACATGCCATTTTGAAATGGTCACCTATTCTCCGTTTATAAAAACATGGACACGGACACTCACCTACACCAACTTTCCTTCTACACCTCCTGCCTCTGAATCCACGTCGACATAAACATTTCCATTTCAAGGGTCCAATCTGCTTGCAAGTGCCCCCATTGCGGCAACGTCTTTTATGACACCGACCTTGGCGAAAACAAGAGCAAAAGGTGCTTACTTTACAGATTGTGTTGATTCAACTTATAACATACTGCAGGTCCATAATATCAGTCACGGGCATGTTCTTGCTCACTGATAAATATCACCTTGGCTTGGGCACTGACGTCTTTGTCTAGTAGTTGAGATGCACGTAAAGAGCAATATTTAGAGTTCCTTCAATAATCATTTCAACATATTTTAATGACCACAGTGTAAAACAGTGGATTCCATCTCCTTAGGAAACATCTCCATTTATTACCGTTAGGTTTGCATGTTCAACTTCTGTTTGGTAGTATATATTGGTGTGAACACTGACGTGTGCGTGTGTGCGTGTGCGTTCGCGTGTATGTGTGTGTGTGCGCGCGTGTGTGTTTGTGTGTGTGTGTGTGGTTGTTGAGAAACATGTTAAATGGACTTTTTTTGATTTCCCATTACCAATTATTACAAATCTTTTCATGACAACATTGATAACTATAATGAAAAAGGCAGCGTGTGTACATCCCTTTGGAAAGTACAACTAACCCACATTACAAAGGACGGCAAGACATGTTTCCTTGTTTGCAATGTGTATTTGAAATAGACGAAGATTGTAAGATATTTGTTGTTCAACTCATTTGATGGCCTACAAACATTAAATAATTATTAATAATAATATACATTTTTTCATGAATTGCGTTGCATTATCTCAAACAGAATATGACCTTTAAAATTACCCTTCATAAAACATGTCTGTTTGAAAAGATTTCCTTTTGTAGTTTACATTTAAAATTGGGATAACCTGTGTGCAAGTGTTATGTAATGTATACATTTAGCGTCTTACGAACACATTATTTTATTCACACTGCATTGATAGTATGGCACTATTCGTATCTGTTTTGTCAGTCTCTGTGTGTGTAATACATAATGATGAAAGTACGAACTTACCTTACACAACCATAACGGAACTAACTGTATATAACAGTGTTGACTGTATAGCTAATCTCAACTTGTACATGCCATTTTGAAATGGTCACCTATTCTCCGTTTATAAAAACATGGACACGGACACTCACCTACACCAACTTTCCTTCTACACCTCCTGCCTCTGAATCCACGTCGACATAAACATTTCCATTTCAAGGGTCCAATCTGCTTGCAAGTGCCCCCATTGCGGCAACGTCTTTTATGACACCGACCTTGGCGAAAACAAGAGCAAAAGGTGCTTACTTTACAGATTGTGTTGATTCAACTTATAACATACTGCAGGTCCATAATATCAGTCACGGGCATGTTCTTGCTCACTGATAAATATCACCTTGGCTTGGGCACTGACGTCTTTGTCTAGTAGTTGAGATGCACGTAAAGAGCAATATTTAGAGTTCCTTCAATAATCATTTCAACATATTTTAATGACCACAGTGTAAAACAGTGGATTCCATCTCCTTAGGAAACATCTCCATTTATTACCGTTAGGTTTGCATGTTCAACTTCTGTTTGGTAGTATATATTGGTGTGAACACTGACGTGTGCGTGTGTGCGTGTGCGTTCGCGTGTATGTGTGTGTGTGCGCGCGTGTGTGTTTGTGTGTGTGTGTGTGGTTGTTGAGAAACATGTTAAATGGACTTTTTTTGATTTCCCATTACCAATTATTACAAATCTTTTCATGACAACATTGATAACTATAATGAAAAAGGCAGCGTGTGTACATCCCTTTGGAAAGTACAACTAACCCACATTACAAAGGACGGCAAGACATGTTTCCTTGTTTGCAATGTGTATTTGAAATAGACGAAGATTGTAAGATATTTGTTGTTCAACTCATTTGATGGCCTACAAACATTAAATAATTATTAATAATAATATACATTTTTTCATGAATTGCGTTGCATTATCTCAAACAGAATATGACCTTTAAAATTACCCTTCATAAAACATGTCTGTTTGAAAAGATTTCCTTTTGTAGTTTACATTTAAAATTGGGATAACCTGTGTGCAAGTGTTATGTAATGTATACATGTAGCGTCTTACGAACACATTATTTTATTCACACTGCATTGATAGTATGGCACTATTCGTATCTGTTTTGTCAGTCTCTGTGTGTGTAATACATAATGATGAAAGTACGAACTTACCTTACACAACCATAACGGAACTAACTGTATATAACAGTGTTGACTGTATAGCTAATCTCAACTTGTACATGCCATTTTGAAATGGTCACCTATTCTCCGTTTATAAAAACATGGACACGGACACTCACCTACACCAACTTTCCTTCTACACCTCCTGCCTCTGAATCCACGTCGACATAAACATTTCCATTTCAAGGGTCCAATCTGCTTGCAAGTGCCCCCATTGCGGCAACGTCTTTTATGACACCGACCTTGGCGAAAACAAGAGCAAAAGGTGCTTACTTTACAGATTGTGTTGATTCAACTTATAACATACTGCAGGTCCATAATATCAGTCACGGGCATGTTCTTGCTCACTGATAAATATCACCTTGGCTTGGGCACTGACGTCTTTGTCTAGTAGTTGAGATGCACGTAAAGAGCAATATTTAGAGTTCCTTCAATAATCATTTCAACATATTTTAATGACCACAGTGTAAAACAGTGGATTCCATCTCCTTAGGAAACATCTCCATTTATTACCGTTAGGTTTGCATGTTCAACTTCTGTTTGGTAGTATATATTGGTGTGAACACTGACGTGTGCGTGTGTGCGTGTGCGTTCGCGTGTATGTGTGTGTGTGCGCGCGTGTGTGTTTGTGTGTGTGTGTGTGGTTGTTGAGAAACATGTTAAATGGACTTTTTTTGATTTCCCATTACCAATTATTACAAATCTTTTCATGACAACATTGATAACTATAATGAAAAAGGCAGCGTGTGTACATCCCTTTGGAAAGTACAACTAACCCACATTACGAAGATTGTAAGATATTTGTTGTTCAACTCATTTGATGGCCTACAAACATTAAATAATTATTAATAATAATATACATTTTTTCATGAATTGCGTTGCATTATCTCAAACAGAATATGACCTTTAAAATTACCCTTCATAAAACATGTCTGTTTGAAAAGATTTCCTTTTGTAGTTTACATTTAAAATTGGGATAACCTGTGTGCAAGTGTTATGTAATGTATACATGTAGCGTCTTACGAACACATTATTTTATTCACACTGCATTGATAGTATGGCACTATTCGTATCTGTTTTGTCAGTCTCTGTGTGTGTAATACATAATGATGAAAGTACGAACTTACCTTACACAACCATAACGGAACTAACTGTATATAACAGTGTTGACTGTATAGCTAATCTCAACTTGTACATGCCATTTTGAAATGGTCACCTATTCTCCGTTTATAAAAACATGGACACGGACACTCACCTACACCAACTTTCCTTCTACACCTCCTGCCTCTGAATCCACGTCGACATAAACATTTCCATTTCAAGGGTCCAATCTGCTTGCAAGTGCCCCCATTGCGGCAACGTCTTTTATGACACCGACCTTGGCGAAAACAAGAGCAAAAGGTGCTTACTTTACAGATTGTGTTGATTCAACTTATAACATACTGCAGGTCCATAATATCAGTCACGGGCATGTTCTTGCTCACTGATAAATATCACCTTGGCTTGGGCACTGACGTCTTTGTCTAGTAGTTGAGATGCACGTAAAGAGCAATATTTAGAGTTCCTTCAATAATCATTTCAACATATTTTAATGACCACAGTGTAAAACAGTGGATTCCATCTCCTTAGGAAACATCTCCATTTATTACCGTTAGGTTTGCATGTTCAACTTCTGTTTGGTAGTATATATTGGTGTGAACACTGACGTGTGCGTGTGTGCGTGTGCGTTCGCGTGTATGTGTGTGTGTGCGCGCGTGTGTGTTTGTGTGTGTGTGTGTGGTTGTTGAGAAACATGTTAAATGGACTTTTTTTGATTTCCCATTACCAATTATTACAAATCTTTTCATGACAACATTGATAACTATAATGAAAAAGGCAGCGTGTGTACATCCCTTTGGAAAGTACAACTAACCCACATTACAAAGGACGGCAAGACATGTTTCCTTGTTTGCAATGTGTATTTGAAATAGACGAAGATTGTAAGATATTTGTTGTTCAACTCATTTGATGGCCTACAAACATTAAATAATTATTAATAATAATATACATTTTTTCATGAATTGCGTTGCATTATCTCAAACAGAATATGACCTTTAAAATTACCCTTCATAAAACATGTCTGTTTGAAAAGATTTCCTTTTGTAGTTTACATTTAAAATTGGGATAACCTGTGTGCAAGTGTTATGTAATGTATACATGTAGCGTCTTACGAACACATTATTTTATTCACACTGCATTGATAGTATGGCACTATTCGTATCTGTTTTGTCAGTCTCTGTGTGTGTAATACATAATGATGAAAGTACGAACTTACCTTACACACCCATAACGGAACTAACTGTATATAACAGTGTTGACTGTATAGCTAATCTCAACTTGTACATGCCATTTTGAAATGGTCACCTATTCTCCGTTTATAAAAACATGGACACGGACACTCACCTACACCAACTTTCCTTCTACACCTCCTGCCTCTGAATCCACGTCGACATAAACATTTCCATTTCAAGGGTCCAATCTGCTTGCAAGTGCCCCCATTGCGGCAACGTCTTTTATGACACCGACCTTGGCGAAAACAAGAGCAAAAGGTGCTTACTTTACAGATTGTGTTGATTCAACTTATAACATACTGCAGGTCCATAATATCAGTCACGGGCATGTTCTTGCTCACTGATAAATATCACCTTGGCTTGGGCACTGACGTCTTTGTCTAGTAGTTGAGATGCACGTAAAGAGCAATATTTAGAGTTCCTTCAATAATCATTTCAACATATTTTAATGACCACAGTGTAAAACAGTGGATTCCATCTCCTTAGGAAACATCTCCATTTATTACCGTTAGGTTTGCATGTTCAACTTCTGTTTGGTAGTATATATTGGTGTGAACACTGACGTGTGCGTGTGTGCGTGTGCGTTCGCGTGTATGTGTATGTGTGCGCGCGTGTGTGTTTGTGTGTGTGTGTGTGGTTGTTGAGAAACATGTTAAATGGACTTTTTTTGATTTCCCATTACCAATTATTACAAATCTTTTCATGACAACATTGATAACTATAATGAAAAAGGCAGCGTGTGTACATCCCTTTGGAAAGTACAACTAACCCACATTACGAAGATTGTAAGATATTTGTTGTTCAACTCATTTGATGGCCTACAAACATTAAATAATTATTAATAATAATATACATTTTTTCATGAATTGCGTTGCATTATCTCAAACAGAATATGACCTTTAAAATTACCCTTCATAAAACATGTCTGTTTGAAAAGATTTCCTTTTGTAGTTTACATTTAAAATTGGGATAACCTGTGTGCAAGTGTTATGTAATGTATACATGTAGCGTCTTACGAACACATTATTTTATTCACACTGCATTGATAGTATGGCACTATTCGTATCTGTTTTGTCAGTCTCTGTGTGTGTAATACATAATGATGAAAGTACGAACTTACCTTACACAACCATAACGGAACTAACTGTATATAACAGTGTTGACTGTATAGCTAATCTCAACTTGTACATGCCATTTTGAAATGGTCACCTATTCTCCGTTTATAAAAACATGGACACGGACACTCACCTACACCAACTTTCCTTCTACACCTCCTGCCTCTGAATCCACGTCGACATAAACATTTCCATTTCAAGGGTCCAATCTGCTTGCAAGTGCCCCCATTGCGGCAACGTCTTTTATGACACCGACCTTGGCGAAAACAAGAGCAAAAGGTGCTTACTTTACAGATTGTGTTGATTCAACTTATAACATACTGCAGGTCCATAATATCAGTCACGGGCATGTTCTTGCTCACTGATAAATATCACCTTGGCTTGGGCACTGACGTCTTTGTCTAGTAGTTGAGATGCACGTAAAGAGCAATATTTAGAGTTCCTTCAATAATCATTTCAACATATTTTAATGACCACAGTGTAAAACAGTGGATTCCATCTCCTTAGGAAACATCTCCATTTATTACCGTTAGGTTTGCATGTTCAACTTCTGTTTGGTAGTATATATTGGTGTGAACACTGACGTGTGCGTGTGTGCGTGTGCGTTCGCGTGTATGTGTGTGTGTGCGCGCGTGTGTGTTTGTGTGTGTGTGTGTGGTTGTTGAGAAACATGTTAAATGGACTTTTTTTGATTTCCCATTACCAATTATTACAAATCTTTTCATGACAACATTGATAACTATAATGAAAAAGGCAGCGTGTGTACATCCCTTTGGAAAGTACAACTAACCCACATTACAAAGGACGGCAAGACATGTTTCCTTGTTTGCAATGTGTATTTGAAATAGACGAAGATTGTAAGATATTTGTTGTTCAACTCATTTGATGGCCTACAAACATTAAATAATTATTAATAATAATATACATTTTTTCATGAATTGCGTTGCATTATCTCAAACAGAATATGACCTTTAAAATTACCCTTCATAAAACATGTCTGTTTGAAAAGATTTCCTTTTGTAGTTTACATTTAAAATTGGGATAACCTGTGTGCAAGTGTTATGTAATGTATACATGTAGCGTCTTACGAACACATTATTTTATTCACACTGCATTGATAGTATGGCACTATTCGTATCTGTTTTGTCAGTCTCTGTGTGTGTAATACATAATGATGAAAGTACGAACTTACCTTACACAACCATAACGGAACTAACTGTATATAACAGTGTTGACTGTATAGCTAATCTCAACTTGTACATGCCATTTTGAAATGGTCACCTATTCTCCGTTTATAAAAACATGGACACGGACACTCACCTACACCAACTTTCCTTCTACACCTCCTGCCTCTGAATCCACGTCGACATAAACATTTCCATTTCAAGGGTCCAATCTGCTTGCAAGTGCCCCCATTGCGGCAACGTCTTTTATGACACCGACCTTGGCGAAAACAAGAGCAAAAGGTGCTTACTTTACAGATTGTGTTGATTCAACTTATAACATACTGCAGGTCCATAATATCAGTCACGGGCATGTTCTTGCTCACTGATAAATATCACCTTGGCTTGGGCACTGACGTCTTTGTCTAGTAGTTGAGATGCACGTAAAGAGCAATATTTAGAGTTCCTTCAATAATCATTTCAACATATTTTAATGACCACAGTGTAAAACAGTGGATTCCATCTCCTTAGGAAACATCTCCATTTATTACCGTTAGGTTTGCATGTTCAACTTCTGTTTGGTAGTATATATTGGTGTGAACACTGACGTGTGCGTGTGTGCGTGTGCGTTCGCGTGTATGTGTGTGTGTGCGCGCGTGTGTGTTTGTGTGTGTGTGTGTGGTTGTTGAGAAACATGTTAAATGGACTTTTTTTGATTTCCCATTACCAATTATTACAAATCTTTTCATGACAACATTGATAACTATAATGAAAAAGGCAGCGTGTGTACATCCCTTTGGAAAGTACAACTAACCCACATTACAAAGGACGGCAAGACATGTTTCCTTGTTTGCAATGTGTATTTGAAATAGACGAAGATTGTAAGATATTTGTTGTTCAACTCATTTGATGGCCTACAAACATTAAATAATTATTAATAATAATATACATTTTTTCATGAATTGCGTTGCATTATCTCAAACAGAATATGACCTTTAAAATTACCCTTCATAAAACATGTCTGTTTGAAAAGATTTCCTTTTGTAGTTTACATTTAAAATTGGGATAACCTGTGTGCAAGTGTTATGTAATGTATACATGTAGCGTCTTACGAACACATTATTTTATTCACACTGCATTGATAGTATGGCACTATTCGTATCTGTTTTGTCAGTCTCTGTGTGTGTAATACATAATGATGAAAGTACGAACTTACCTTACACAACCATAACGGAACTAACTGTATATAACAGTGTTGACTGTATAGCTAATCTCAACTTGTACATGCCATTTTGAAATGGTCACCTATTCTCCGTTTATAAAAACATGGACACGGACACTCACCTACACCAACTTTCCTTCTACACCTCCTGCCTCTGAATCCACGTCGACATAAACATTTCCATTTCAAGGGTCCAATCTGCTTGCAAGTGCCCCCATTGCGGCAACGTCTTTTATGACACCGACCTTGGCGAAAACAAGAGCAAAAGGTGCTTACTTTACAGATTGTGTTGATTCAACTTATAACATACTGCAGGTCCATAATATCAGTCACGGGCATGTTCTTGCTCACTGATAAATATCACCTTGGCTTGGGCACTGACGTCTTTGTCTAGTAGTTGAGATGCACGTAAAGAGCAATATTTAGAGTTCCTTCAATAATCATTTCAACATATTTTAATGACCACAGTGTAAAACAGTGGATTCCATCTCCTTAGGAAACATCTCCATTTATTACCGTTAGGTTTGCATGTTCAACTTCTGTTTGGTAGTATATATTGGTGTGAACACTGACGTGTGCGTGTGTGCGTGTGCGTTCGCGTGTATGTGTGTGTGTGCGCGCGTGTGTGTTTGTGTGTGTGTGTGTGGTTGTTGAGAAACATGTTAAATGGACTTTTTTTGATTTCCCATTACCAATTATTACAAATCTTTTCATGACAACATTGATAACTATAATGAAAAAGGCAGCGTGTGTACATCCCTTTGGAAAGTACAACTAACCCACATTACAAAGGACGGCAAGACATGTTTCCTTGTTTGCAATGTGTATTTGAAATAGACGAAGATTGTAAGATATTTGTTGTTCAACTCATTTGATGGCCTACAAACATTAAATAATTATTAATAATAATATACATTTTTTCATGAATTGCGTTGCATTATCTCAAACAGAATATGACCTTTAAAATTACCCTTCATAAAACATGTCTGTTTGAAAAGATTTCCTTTTGTAGTTTACATTTAAAATTGGGATAACCTGTGTGCAAGTGTTATGTAATGTATACATGTAGCGTCTTACGAACACATTATTTTATTCACACTGCATTGATAGTATGGCACTATTCGTATCTGTTTTGTCAGTCTCTGTGTGTGTAATACATAATGATGAAAGTACGAACTTACCTTACACACCCATAACGGAACTAACTGTATATAACAGTGTTGACTGTATAGCTAATCTCAACTTGTACATGCCATTTTGAAATGGTCACCTATTCTCCGTTTATAAAAACATGGACACGGACACTCACCTACACCAACTTTCCTTCTACACCTCCTGCCTCTGAATCCACGTCGACATAAACATTTCCATTTCAAGGGTCCAATCTGCTTGCAAGTGCCCCCATTGCGGCAACGTCTTTTATGACACCGACCTTGGCGAAAACAAGAGCAAAAGGTGCTTACTTTACAGATTGTGTTGATTCAACTTATAACATACTGCAGGTCCATAATATCAGTCACGGGCATGTTCTTGCTCACTGATAAATATCACCTTGGCTTGGGCACTGACGTCTTTGTCTAGTAGTTGAGATGCACGTAAAGAGCAATATTTAGAGTTCCTTCAATAATCATTTCAACATATTTTAATGACCACAGTGTAAAACAGTGGATTCCATCTCCTTAGGAAACATCTCCATTTATTACCGTTAGGTTTGCATGTTCAACTTCTGTTTGGTAGTATATATTGGTGTGAACACTGACGTGTGCGTGTGTGCGTGTGCGTTCGCGTGTATGTGTGTGTGTGCGCGCGTGTGTGTTTGTGTGTGTGTGTGTGGTTGTTGAGAAACATGTTAAATGGACTTTTTTTGATTTCCCATTACCAATTATTACAAATCTTTTCATGACAACATTGATAACTATAATGAAAAAGGCAGCGTGTGTACATCCCTTTGGAAAGTACAACTAACCCACATTACAAAGGACGGCAAGACATGTTTCCTTGTTTGCAATGTGTATTTGAAATAGACGAAGATTGTAAGATATTTGTTGTTCAACTCATTTGATGGCCTACAAACATTAAATAATTATTAATAATAATATACATTTTTTCATGAATTGCGTTGCATTATCTCAAACAGAATATGACCTTTAAAATTACCCTTCATAAAACATGTCTGTTTGAAAAGATTTCCTTTTGTAGTTTACATTTAAAATTGGGATAACCTGTGTGCAAGTGTTATGTAATGTATACATGTAGCGTCTTACGAACACATTATTTTATTCACACTGCATTGATAGTATGGCACTATTCGTATCTGTTTTGTCAGTCTCTGTGTGTGTAATACATAATGATGAAAGTACGAACTTACCTTACACAACCATAACGGAACTAACTGTATATAACAGTGTTGACTGTATAGCTAATCTCAACTTGTACATGCCATTTTGAAATGGTCACCTATTCTCCGTTTATAAAAACATGGACACGGACACTCACCTACACCAACTTTCCTTCTACACCTCCTGCCTCTGAATCCACGTCGACATAAACATTTCCATTTCAAGGGTCCAATCTGCTTGCAAGTGCCCCCATTGCGGCAACGTCTTTTATGACACCGACCTTGGCGAAAACAAGAGCAAAAGGTGCTTACTTTACAGATTGTGTTGATTCAACTTATAACATACTGCAGGTCCATAATATCAGTCACGGGCATGTTCTTGCTCACTGATAAATATCACCTTGGCTTGGGCACTGACGTCTTTGTCTAGTAGTTGAGATGCACGTAAAGAGCAATATTTAGAGTTCCTTCAATAATCATTTCAACATATTTTAATGACCACAGTGTAAAACAGTGGATTCCATCTCCTTAGGAAACATCTCCATTTATTACCGTTAGGTTTGCATGTTCAACTTCTGTTTGGTAGTATATATTGGTGTGAACACTGACGTGTGCGTGTGTGCGTGTGCGTTCGCGTGTATGTGTGTGTGTGCGCGCGTGTGTGTTTGTGTGTGTGTGTGTGGTTGTTGAGAAACATGTTAAATGGACTTTTTTTGATTTCCCATTACCAATTATTACAAATCTTTTCATGACAACATTGATAACTATAATGAAAAAGGCAGCGTGTGTACATCCCTTTGGAAAGTACAACTAACCCACATTACAAAGGACGGCAAGACATGTTTCCTTGTTTGCAATGTGTATTTGAAATAGACGAAGACTGTAAGATATTTGTTGTTCAACTCATTTGATGGCCTACAAACATTAAATAATTATTAATAATAATATACATTTTTTCATGAATTGCGTTGCATTATCTCAAACAGAATATGACCTTTAAAATTACCCTTCATAAAACATGTCTGTTTGAAAAGATTTCCTTTTGTAGTTTACATTTAAAATTGGGATAACCTGTGTGCAAGTGTTATGTAATGTATACATGTAGCGTCTTACGAACACATTATTTTATTCACACTGCATTGATAGTATGGCACTATTCGTATCTGTTTTGTCAGTCTCTGTGTGTGTAATACATAATGATGAAAGTACGAACTTACCTTACACAACCATAACGGAACTAACTGTATATAACAGTGTTGACTGTATAGCTAATCTCAACTTGTACATGCCATTTTGAAATGGTCACCTATTCTCCGTTTATAAAAACATGGACACGGACACTCACCTACACCAACTTTCCTTCTACACCTCCTGCCTCTGAATCCACGTCGACATAAACATTTCCATTTCAAGGGTCCAATCTGCTTGCAAGTGCCCCCATTGCGGCAACGTCTTTTATGACACCGACCTTGGCGAAAACAAGAGCAAAAGGTGCTTACTTTACAGATTGTGTTGATTCAACTTATAACATACTGCAGGTCCATAATATCAGTCACGGGCATGTTCTTGCTCACTGATAAATATCACCTTGGCTTGGGCACTGACGTCTTTGTCTAGTAGTTGAGATGCACGTAAAGAGCAATATTTAGAGTTCCTTCAATAATCATTTCAACATATTTTAATGACCACAGTGTAAAACAGTGGATTCCATCTCCTTAGGAAACATCTCCATTTATTACCGTTAGGTTTGCATGTTCAACTTCTGTTTGGTAGTATATATTGGTGTGAACACTGACGTGTGCGTGTGTGCGTGTGCGTTCGCGTGTATGTGTGTGTGTGCGCGCGTGTGTGTTTGTGTGTGTGTGTGTGGTTGTTGAGAAACATGTTAAATGGACTTTTTTTGATTTCCCATTACCAATTATTACAAATCTTTTCATGACAACATTGATAACTATAATGAAAAAGGCAGCGTGTGTACATCCCTTTGGAAAGTACAACTAACCCACATTACAAAGGACGGCAAGACATGTTTCCTTGTTTGCAATGTGTATTTGAAATAGACGAAGATTGTAAGATATTTGTTGTTCAACTCATTTGATGGCCTACAAACATTAAATAATTATTAATAATAATATACATTTTTTCATGAATTGCGTTGCATTATCTCAAACAGAATATGACCTTTAAAATTACCCTTCATAAAACATGTCTGTTTGAAAAGATTTCCTTTTGTAGTTTACATTTAAAATTGGGATAACCTGTGTGCAAGTGTTATGTAATGTATACATTTAGCGTCTTACGAACACATTATTTTATTCACACTGCATTGATAGTATGGCACTATTCGTATCTGTTTTGTCAGTCTCTGTGTGTGTAATACATAATGATGAAAGTACGAACTTACCTTACACAACCATAACGGAACTAACTGTATATAACAGTGTTGACTGTATAGCTAATCTCAACTTGTACATGCCATTTTGAAATGGTCACCTATTCTCCGTTTATAAAAACATGGACACGGACACTCACCTACACCAACTTTCCTTCTACACCTCCTGCCTCTGAATCCACGTCGACATAAACATTTCCATTTCAAGGGTCCAATCTGCTTGCAAGTGCCCCCATTGCGGCAACGTCTTTTATGACACCGACCTTGGCGAAAACAAGAGCAAAAGGTGCTTACTTTACAGATTGTGTTGATTCAACTTATAACATACTGCAGGTCCATAATATCAGTCACGGGCATGTTCTTGCTCACTGATAAATATCACCTTGGCTTGGGCACTGACGTCTTTGTCTAGTAGTTGAGATGCACGTAAAGAGCAATATTTAGAGTTCCTTCAATAATCATTTCAACATATTTTAATGACCACAGTGTAAAACAGTGGATTCCATCTCCTTAGGAAACATCTCCATTTATTACCGTTAGGTTTGCATGTTCAACTTCTGTTTGGTAGTATATATTGGTGTGAACACTGACGTGTGCGTGTGTGCGTGTGCGTTCGCGTGTATGTGTGTGTGTGCGCGCGTGTGTGTTTGTGTGTGTGTGTGTGGTTGTTGAGAAACATGTTAAATGGACTTTTTTTGATTTCCCATTACCAATTATTACAAATCTTTTCATGACAACATTGATAACTATAATGAAAAAGGCAGCGTGTGTACATCCCTTTGGAAAGTACAACTAACCCACATTACAAAGGACGGCAAGACATGTTTCCTTGTTTGCAATGTGTATTTGAAATAGACGAAGATTGTAAGATATTTGTTGTTCAACTCATTTGATGGCCTACAAACATTAAATAATTATTAATAATAATATACATTTTTTCATGAATTGCGTTGCATTATCTCAAACAGAATATGACCTTTAAAATTACCCTTCATAAAACATGTCTGTTTGAAAAGATTTCCTTTTGTAGTTTACATTTAAAATTGGGATAACCTGTGTGCAAGTGTTATGTAATGTATACATGTAGCATCTTACGAACACATTATTTTATTCACACTGCATTGATAGTATGGCACTATTCGTATCTGTTTTGTCAGTCTCTGTGTGTGTAATACATAATGATGAAAGTACGAACTTACCTTACACAACCATAACGGAACTAACTGTATATAACAGTGTTGACTGTATAGCTAATCTCAACTTGTACATGCCATTTTGAAATGGTCACCTATTCTCCGTTTATAAAAACATGGACACGGACACTCACCTACACCAACTTTCCTTCTACACCTCCTGCCTCTGAATCCACGTCGACATAAACATTTCCATTTCAAGGGTCCAATCTGCTTGCAAGTGCCCCCATTGCGGCAACGTCTTTTATGACACCGACCTTGGCGAAAACAAGAGCAAAAGGTGCTTACTTTACAG
This sequence comes from Haliotis rufescens, assembly GCF_023055435.1. Lineage (NCBI taxonomy): Eukaryota > Metazoa > Mollusca > Gastropoda > Lepetellida > Haliotidae > Haliotis > Haliotis rufescens. The sequence goes on from NW_025964068.1 coordinate 4,745,508, forward strand.
ATTGTGTTGATTCAACTTATAACATACTGCAGGTCCATAATATCAGTCACGGGCATGTTCTTGCTCACTGATAAATATCACCTTGGCTTGGGCACTGACGTCTTTGTCTAGTAGTTGAGATGCACGTAAAGAGCAATATTTAGAGTTCCTTCAATAATCATTTCAACATATTTTAATGACCACAGTGTAAAACAGTGGATTCCATCTCCTTAGGAAACATCTCCATTTATTACCGTTAGGTTTGCATGTTCAACTTCTGTTTGGTAGTATATATTGGTGTGAACACTGACGTGTGCGTGTGTGCGTGTGCGTTCGCGTGTATGTGTGTGTGTGCGCGCGCGTGTGTTTGTGTGTGTGTGTGTGGTTGTTGAGAAACATGTTAAATGGACTTTTTTTGATTTCCCATTACCAATTATTACAAATCTTTTCATGACAACATTGATAACTATAATGAAAAAGGCAGCGTGTGTACATCCCTTTGGAAAGTACAACTAACCCACATTACAAAGGACGGCAAGACATGTTTCCTTGTTTGCAATGTGTATTTGAAATAGACGAAGATTGTAAGATATTTGTTGTTCAACTCATTTGATGGCCTACAAACATTAAATAATTATTAATAATAATATACATTTTTTCATGAATTGCGTTACATTATCTCAAACAGAATATGACCTTTAAAATTACCCTTCATAAAACATGTCTGTTTGAAAAGATTTCCTTTTGTAGTTTACATTTAAAATTGGGATAACCTGTGTGCAAGTGTTATGTAATGTATACATGTAGCGTCTTACGAACACATTATTTTATTCACACTGCATTGATAGTATGGCACTATTCGTATCTGTTTTGTCAGTCTCTGTGTGTGTAATACATAATGATGAAAGTACGAACTTACCTTACACAACCATAACGGAACTAACTGTATATAACAGTGTTGACTGTATAGCTAATCTCAACTTGTACATGCCATTTTGAAATGGTCACCTATTCTCCGTTTATAAAAACATGGACACGGACACTCACCTACACCAACTTTCCTTCTACACCTCCTGCCTCTGAATCCACGTCGACATAAACATTTCCATTTCAAGGGTCCAATCTGCTTGCAAGTGCCCCCATTGCGGCAACGTCTTTTATGACACCGACCTTGGCGAAAACAAGAGCAAAAGGTGCTTACTTTACAGATTGTGTTGATTCAACTTATAACATACTGCAGGTCCATAATATCAGTCACGGGCATGTTCTTGCTCACTGATAAATATCACCTTGGCTTGGGCACTGACGTCTTTGTCTAGTAGTTGAGATGCACGTAAAGAGCAATATTTAGAGTTCCTTCAATAATCATTTCAACATATTTTAATGACCACAGTGTAAAACAGTGGATTCCATCTCCTTAGGAAACATCTCCATTTATTACCGTTAGGTTTGCATGTTCAACTTCTGTTTGGTAGTATATATTGGTGTGAACACTGACGTGTGCGTGTGTGCGTGTGCGTTCGCGTGTATGTGTGTGTGTGCGCGCGTGTGTGTTTGTGTGTGTGTGTGTGGTTGTTGAGAAACATGTTAAATGGACTTTTTTTGATTTCCCATTACCAATTATTACAAATCTTTTCATGACAACATTGATAACTATAATGAAAAAGGCAGCGTGTGTACATCCCTTTGGAAAGTACAACTAACCCACATTACAAAGGACGGCAAGACATGTTTCCTTGTTTGCAATGTGTATTTGAAATAGACGAAGATTGTAAGATATTTGTTGTTCAACTCATTTGATGGCCTACAAACATTAAATAATTATTAATAATAATATACATTTTTTCATGAATTGCGTTGCATTATCTCAAACAGAATATGACCTTTAAAATTACCCTTCATAAAACATGTCTGTTTGAAAAGATTTCCTTTTGTAGTTTACATTTAAAATTGGGATAACCTGTGTGCAAGTGTTATGTAATGTATACATGTAGCGTCTTACGAACACATTATTTTATTCACACTGCATTGATAGTATGGCACTATTCGTATCTGTTTTGTCAGTCTCTGTGTGTGTAATACATAATGATGAAAGTACGAACTTACCTTACACACCCATAACGGAACTAACTGTATATAACAGTGTTGACTGTATAGCTAATCTCAACTTGTACATGCCATTTTGAAATGGTCACCTATTCTCCGTTTATAAAAACATGGACACGGACACTCACCTACACCAACTTTCCTTCTACACCTCCTGCCTCTGAATCCACGTCGACATAAACATTTCCATTTCAAGGGTCCAATCTGCTTGCAAGTGCCCCCATTGCGGCAACGTCTTTTATGACACCGACCTTGGCGAAAACAAGAGCAAAAGGTGCTTACTTTACAGATTGTGTTGATTCAACTTATAACATACTGCAGGTCCATAATATCAGTCACGGGCATGTTCTTGCTCACTGATAAATATCACCTTGGCTTGGGCACTGACGTCTTTGTCTAGTAGTTGAGATGCACGTAAAGAGCAATATTTAGAGTTCCTTCAATAATCATTTCAACATATTTTAATGACCACAGTGTAAAACAGTGGATTCCATCTCCTTAGGAAACATCTCCATTTATTACCGTTAGGTTTGCATGTTCAACTTCTGTTTGGTAGTATATATTGGTGTGAACACTGACGTGTGCGTGTGTGCGTGTGCGTTCGCGTGTATGTGTGTGTGTGCGCGCGTGTGTGTTTGTGTGTGTGTGTGTGGTTGTTGAGAAACATGTTAAATGGACTTTTTTTGATTTCCCATTACCAATTATTACAAATCTTTTCATGACAACATTGATAACTATAATGAAAAAGGCAGCGTGTGTACATCCCTTTGGAAAGTACAACTAACCCACATTACAAAGGACGGCAAGACATGTTTCCTTGTTTGCAATGTGTATTTGAAATAGACGAAGATTGTAAGATATTTGTTGTTCAACTCATTTGATGGCCTACAAACATTAAATAATTATTAATAATAATATACATTTTTTCATGAATTGCGTTGCATTATCTCAAACAGAATATGACCTTTAAAATTACCCTTCATAAAACATGTCTGTTTGAAAAGATTTCCTTTTGTAGTTTACATTTAAAATTGGGATAACCTGTGTGCAAGTGTTATGTAATGTATACATGTAGCGTCTTACGAACACATTATTTTATTCACACTGCATTGATAGTATGGCACTATTCGTATCTGTTTTGTCAGTCTCTGTGTGTGTAATACATAATGATGAAAGTACGAACTTACCTTACACAACCATAACGGAACTAACTGTATATAACAGTGTTGACTGTATAGCTAATCTCAACTTGTACATGCCATTTTGAAATGGTCACCTATTCTCCGTTTATAAAAACATGGACACGGACACTCACCTACACCAACTTTCCTTCTACACCTCCTGCCTCTGAATCCACGTCGACATAAACATTTCCATTTCAAGGGTCCAATCTGCTTGCAAGTGCCCCCATTGCGGCAACGTCTTTTATGACACCGACCTTGGCGAAAACAAGAGCAAAAGGTGCTTACTTTACAGATTGTGTTGATTCAACTTATAACATACTGCAGGTCCATAATATCAGTCACGGGCATGTTCTTGCTCACTGATAAATATCACCTTGGCTTGGGCACTTACGTCTTTGTCTAGTAGTTGAGATGCACGTAAAGAGCAATATTTAGAGTTCCTTCAATAATCATTTCAACATATTTTAATGACCACAGTGTAAAACAGTGGATTCCATCTCCTTAGGAAACATCTCCATTTATTACCGTTAGGTTTGCATGTTCAACTTCTGTTTGGTAGTATATATTGGTGTGAACACTGACGTGTGCGTGTGTGCGTGTGCGTTCGCGTGTATGTGTGTGTGTGCGCGCGTGTGTGTTTGTGTGTGTGTGTGTGGTTGTTGAGAAACATGTTAAATGGACTTTTTTTGATTTCCCATTACCAATTATTACAAATCTTTTCATGACAACATTGATAACTATAATGAAAAAGGCAGCGTGTGTACATCCCTTTGGAAAGTACAACTAACCCACATTACAAAGGACGGCAAGACATGTTTCCTTGTTTGCAATGTGTATTTGAAATAGACGAAGATTGTAAGATATTTGTTGTTCAACTCATTTGATGGCCTACAAACATTAAATAATTATTAATAATAATATACATTTTTTCATGAATTGCGTTGCATTATCTCAAACAGAATATGACCTTTAAAATTACCCTTCATAAAACATGTCTGTTTGAAAAGATTTCCTTTTGTAGTTTACATTTAAAATTGGGATAACCTGTGTGCAAGTGTTATGTAATGTATACATGTAGCGTCTTACGAACACATTATTTTATTCACACTGCATTGATAGTATGGCACTATTCGTATCTGTTCTGTCAGTCTCTGTGTGTGTAATACATAATGATGAAAGTACGAACTTACCTTACACAACCATAACGGAACTAACTGTATATAACAGTGTTGACTGTATAGCTAATCTCAACTTGTACATGCCATTTTGAAATGGTCACCTATTCTCCGTTTATAAAAACATGGACACGGACACTCACCTACACCAACTTTCCTTCTACACCTCCTGCCTCTGAATCCACGTCGACATAAACATTTCCATTTCAAGGGTCCAATCTGCTTGCAAGTGCCCCCATTGCGGCAACGTCTTTTATGACACCGACCTTGGCGAAAACAAGAGCAAAAGGTGCTTACTTTACAGATTGTGTTGATTCAACTTATAACATACTGCAGGTCCATAATATCAGTCACGGGCATGTTCTTGCTCACTGATAAATATCACCTTGGCTTGGGCACTGACGTCTTTGTCTAGTAGTTGAGATGCACGTAAAGAGCAATATTTAGAGTTCCTTCAATAATCATTTCAACATATTTTAATGACCACAGTGTAAAACAGTGGATTCCATCTCCTTAGGAAACATCTCCATTTATTACCGTTAGGTTTGCATGTTCAACTTCTGTTTGGTAGTATATATTGGTGTGAACACTGACGTGTGCGTGTGTGCGTGTGCGTTCGCGTGTATGTGTGTGTGTGCGCGCGTGTGTGTTTGTGTGTGTGTGTGTGGTTGTTGAGAAACATGTTAAATGGACTTTTTTTGATTTCCCATTACCAATTATTACAAATCTTTTCATGACAACATTGATAACTATAATGAAAAAGGCAGCGTGTGTACATCCCTTTGGAAAGTACAACTAACCCACATTACAAAGGACGGCAAGACATGTTTCCTTGTTTGCAATGTGTATTTGAAATAGACGAAGATTGTAAGATATTTGTTGTTCAACTCATTTGATGGCCTACAAACATTAAATAATTATTAATAATAATATACATTTTTTCATGAATTGCGTTGCATTATCTCAAACAGAATATGACCTTTAAAATTACCCTTCATAAAACATGTCTGTTTGAAAAGATTTCCTTTTGTAGTTTACATTTAAAATTGGGATAACCTGTGTGCAAGTGTTATGTAATGTATACATGTAGCGTCTTACGAACACATTATTTTATTCACACTGCATTGATAGTATGGCACTATTCGTATCTGTTTTGTCAGTCTCTGTGTGTGTAATACATAATGATGAAAGTACGAACTTACCTTACACAACCATAACGGAACTAACTGTATATAACAGTGTTGACTGTATAGCTAATCTCAACTTGTACATGCCATTTTGAAATGGTCACCTATTCTCCGTTTATAAAAACATGGACACGGACACTCACCTACACCAACTTTCCTTCTACACCTCCTGCCTCTGAATCCACGTCGACATAAACATTTCCATTTCAAGGGTCCAATCTGCTTGCAAGTGCCCCCATTGCGGCAACGTCTTTTATGACACCGACCTTGGCGAAAACAAGAGCAAAAGGTGCTTACTTTACAGATTGTGTTGATTCAACTTATAACATACTGCAGGTCCATAATATCAGTCACGGGCATGTTCTTGCTCACTGATAAATATCACCTTGGCTTGGGCACTGACGTCTTTGTCTAGTAGTTGAGATGCACGTAAAGAGCAATATTTAGAGTTCCTTCAATAATCATTTCAACATATTTTAATGACCACAGTGTAAAACAGTGGATTCCATCTCCTTAGGAAACATCTCCATTTATTACCGTTAGGTTTGCATGTTCAACTTCTGTTTGGTAGTATATATTGGTGTGAACACTGACGTGTGCGTGTGTGCGTGTGCGTTCGCGTGTATGTGTGTGTGTGCGCGCGTGTGTGTTTGTGTGTGTGTGTGTGGTTGTTGAGAAACATGTTAAATGGACTTTTTTTGATTTCCCATTACCAATTATTACAAATCTTTTCATGACAACATTGATAACTATAATGAAAAAGGCAGCGTGTGTACATCCCTTTGGAAAGTACAACTAACCCACATTACAAAGGACGGCAAGACATGTTTCCTTGTTTGCAATGTGTATTTGAAATAGACGAAGATTGTAAGATATTTGTTGTTCAACTCATTTGATGGCCTACAAACATTAAATAATTATTAATAATAATATACATTTTTTCATGAATTGCGTTGCATTATCTCAAACAGAATATGACCTTTAAAATTACCCTTCATAAAACATGTCTGTTTGAAAAGATTTCCTTTTGTAGTTTACATTTAAAATTGGGATAACCTGTGTGCAAGTGTTATGTAATGTATACATGTAGCATCTTACGAACACATTATTTTATTCACACTGCATTGATAGTATGGCACTATTCGTATCTGTTTTGTCAGTCTCTGTGTGTGTAATACATAATGATGAAAGTACGAACTTACCTTACACAACCATAACGGAACTAACTGTATATAACAGTGTTGACTGTATAGCTAATCTCAACTTGTACATGCCATTTTGAAATGGTCACCTATTCTCCGTTTATAAAAACATGGACACGGACACTCACCTACACCAACTTTCCTTCTACACCTCCTGCCTCTGAATCCACGTCGACATAAACATTTCCATTTCAAGGGTCCAATCTGCTTGCAAGTGCCCCCATTGCGGCAACGTCTTTTATGACACCGACCTTGGCGAAAACAAGAGCAAAAGGTGCTTACTTTACAGATTGTGTTGATTCAACTTATAACATACTGCAGGTCCATAATATCAGTCACGGGCATGTTCTTGCTCACTGATAAATATCACCTTGGCTTGGGCACTGACGTCTTTGTCTAGTAGTTGAGATGCACGTAAAGAGCAATATTTAGAGTTCCTTCAATAATCATTTCAACATATTTTAATGACCACAGTGTAAAACAGTGGATTCCATCTCCTTAGGAAACATCTCCATTTATTACCGTTAGGTTTGCATGTTCAACTTCTGTTTGGTAGTATATATTGGTGTGAACACTGACGTGTGCGTGTGTGCGTGTGCGTTCGCGTGTATGTGTGTGTGTGCGCGCGTGTGTGTTTGTGTGTGTGTGTGTGGTTGTTGAGAAACATGTTAAACGGACTTTTTTTGATTTCCCATTACCAATTATTACAAATCTTTTCATGACAACATTGATAACTATAATGAAAAAGGCAGCGTGTGTACATCCCTTTGGAAAGTACAACTAACCCACATTACAAAGGACGGCAAGACATGTTTCCTTGTTTGCAATGTGTATTTGAAATAGACGAAGATTGTAAGATATTTGTTGTTCAACTCATTTGATGGCCTACAAACATTAAATAATTATTAATAATAATATACATTTTTTCATGAATTGCGTTGCATTATCTCAAACAGAATATGACCTTTAAAATTACCCTTCATAAAACATGTCTGTTTGAAAAGATTTCCTTTTGTAGTTTACATTTAAAATTGGGATAACCTGTGTGCAAGTGTTATGTAATGTATACATGTAGCGTCTTACGAACACATTATTTTATTCACACTGCATTGATAGTATGGCACTATTCGTATCTGTTTTGTCAGTCTCTGTGTGTGTAATACATAATGATGAAAGTACGAACTTACCTTACACAACCATAACGGAACTAACTGTATATAACAGTGTTGACTGTATAGCTAATCTCAACTTGTACATGCCATTTTGAAATGGTCACCTATTCTCCGTTTATAAAAACATGGACACGGACACTCACCTACACCAACTTTCCTTCTACACCTCCTGCCTCTGAATCCACGTCGACATAAACATTTCCATTTCAAGGGTCCAATCTGCTTGCAAGTGCCCCCATTGCGGCAACGTCTTTTATGACACCGACCTTGGCGAAAACAAGAGCAAAAGGTGCTTACTTTACAGATTGTGTTGATTCAACTTATAACATACTGCAGGTCCATAATATCAGTCACGGGCATGTTCTTGCTCACTGATAAATATCACCTTGGCTTGGGCACTGACGTCTTTGTCTAGTAGTTGAGATGCACGTAAAGAGCAATATTTAGAGTTCCTTCAATAATCATTTCAACATATTTTAATGACCACAGTGTAAAACAGTGGATTCCATCTCCTTAGGAAACATCTCCATTTATTACCGTTAGGTTTGCATGTTCAACTTCTGTTTGGTAGTATATATTGGTGTGAACACTGACGTGTGCGTGTGTGCGTGTGCGTTCGCGTGTATGTGTGTGTGTGTGCGCGTGTGTGTTTGTGTGTGTGTGTGTGGTTGTTGAGAAACATGTTAAATGGACTTTTTTTGATTTCCCATTACCAATTATTACAAATCTTTTCATGACAACATTGATAACTATAATGAAAAAGGCAGCGTGTGTACATCCCTTTGGAAAGTACAACTAACCCACATTACAAAGGACGGCAAGACATGTTTCCTTGTTTGCAATGTGTATTTGAAATAGACGAAGATTGTAAGATATTTGTTGTTCAACTCATTTGATGGCCTACAAACATTAAATAATTATTAATAATAATATACATTTTTTCATGAATTGCGTTGCATTATCTCAAACAGAATATGACCTTTAAAATTACCCTTCATAAAACATGTCTGTTTGAAAAGATTTCCTTTTGTAGTTTACATTTAAAATTGGGATAACCTGTGTGCAAGTGTTATGTAATGTATACATGTAGCGTCTTACGAACACATTATTTTATTCACACTGCATTGATAGTATGGCACTATTCGTATCTGTTTTGTCAGTCTCTGTGTGTATAATACATAATGATGAAAGTACGAACTTACCTTACACAACCATAACGGAACTAACTGTATATAACAGTGTTGACTGTATAGCTAATCTCAACTTGTACATGCCATTTTGAAATGGTCACCTATTCTCCGTTTATAAAAACATGGACACGGACACTCACCTACACCAACTTTCCTTCTACACCTCCTGCCTCTGAATCCACGTCGACATAAACATTTCCATTTCAAGGGTCCAATCTGCTTGCAAGTGCCCCCATTGCGGCAACGTCTTTTATGACACCGACCTTGGCGAAAACAAGAGCAAAAGGTGCTTACTTTACAGATTGTGTTGATTCAACTTATAACATACTGCAGGTCCATAATATCAGTCACGGGCATGTTCTTGCTCACTGATAAATATCACCTTGGCTTGGGCACTGACGTCTTTGTCTAGTAGTTGAGATGCACGTAAAGAGCAATATTTAGAGTTCCTTCAATAATCATTTCAACATATTTTAATGACCACAGTGTAAAACAGTGGATTCCATCTCCTTAGGAAACATCTCCATTTATTACCGTTAGGTTTGCATGTTCAACTTCTGTTTGGTAGTATATATTGGTGTGAACACTGACGTGTGCGTGTGTGCGTGTGCGTTCGCGTGTATGTGTGTGTGTGCGCGCGTGTGTGTTTGTGTGTGTGTGTGTGGTTGTTGAGAAACATGTTAAATGGACTTTTTTTGATTTCCCATTACCAATTATTACAAATCTTTTCATGACAACATTGATAACTATAATGAAAAAGGCAGCGTGTGTACATCCCTTTGGAAAGTACAACTAACCCACATTACAAAGGACGGCAAGACATGTTTCCTTGTTTGCAATGTGTATTTGAAATAGACGAAGATTGTAAGATATTTGTTGTTCAACTCATTTGATGGCCTACAAACATTAAATAATTATTAATAATAATATACATTTTTTCATGAATTGCGTTGCATTATCTCAAACAGAATATGACCTTTAAAATTACCCTTCATAAAACATGTCTGTTTGAAAAGATTTCCTTTTGTAGTTTACATTTAAAATTGGGATAACCTGTGTGCAAGTGTTATGTAATGTATACATGTAGCGTCTTACGAACACATTATTTTATTCACACTGCATTGATAGTATGGCACTATTCGTATCTGTTTTGTCAGTCTCTGTGTGTGTAATACATAATGATGAAAGTACGAACTTACCTTACACAACCATAACGGAACTAACTGTATATAACAGTGTTGACTGTATAGCTAATCTCAACTTGTACATGCCATTTTGAAATGGTCACCTATTCTCCGTTTATAAAAACATGGACACAGACACTCACCTACACCAACTTTCCTTCTACACCTCCTGCCTCTGAATCCACGTCGACATAAACATTTCCATTTCAAGGGTCCAATCTGCTTGCAAGTGCCCCCATTGCGGCAACGTCTTTTATGACACCGACCTTGGCGAAAACAAGAGCAAAAGGTGCTTACTTTACAGATTGTGTTGATTCAACTTATAACATACTGCAGGTCCATAATATCAGTCACGGGCATGTTCTTGCTCACTGATAAATATCACCTTGGCTTGGGCACTGACGTCTTTGTCTAGTAGTTGAGATGCACGTAAAGAGCAATATTTAGAGTTCCTTCAATAATCATTTCAACATATTTTAATGACCACAGTGTAAAACAGTGGATTCCATCTCCTTAGGAAACATCTCCATTTATTACCGTTAGGTTTGCATGTTCAACTTCTGTTTGGTAGTATATATTGGTGTGAACACTGACGTGTGCGTGTGTGCGTGTGCGTTCGCGTGTATGTGTGTGTGTGCGCGCGTGTGTGTTTGTGTGTGTGTGTGTGGTTGTTGAGAAACATGTTAAATGGACTTTTTTTTATTTCCCATTACCAATTATTACAAATCTTTTCATGACAACATTGATAACTATAATGAAAAAGGCAGCGTGTGTACATCCCTTTGGAAAGTACAACTAACCCACATTACAAAGGACGGCAAGACATGTTTCCTTGTTTGCAATGTGTATTTGAAATAGACGAAGATTGTAAGATATTTGTTGTTCAACTCATTTGATGGCCTACAAACATTAAATAATTATTAATAATAATATACATTTTTTCATGAATTGCGTTGCATTATCTCAAACAGAATATGACCTTTAAAATTACCCTTCATAAAACATGTCTGTTTGAAAAGATTTCCTTTTGTAGTTTACATTTAAAATTGGGATAACCTGTGTGCAAGTGTTATGTAATGTATACATGTAGCGTCTTACGAACACATTATTTTATTCACACTGCATTGATAGTATGGCACTATTCGTATCTGTTTTGTCAGTCTCTGTGTGTGTAATACATAATGATGAAAGTACGAACTTACCTTACACAACCATAACGGAACTAACTGTATATAACAGTGTTGACTGTATAGCTAATCTCAACTTGTACATGCCATTTTGAAATGGTCACCTATTCTCCGTTTATAAAAACATGGACACGGACACTCACCTACACCAACTTTCCTTCTACACCTCCTGCCTCTGAATCCACGTCGACATAAACATTTCCATTTCAAGGGTCCAATCTGCTTGCAAGTGCCCCCATTGCGGCAACGTCTTTTATGACACCGACCTTGGCGAAAACAAGAGCAAAAGGTGCTTACTTTACAGATTGTGTTGATTCAACTTATAACATACTGCAGGTCCATAATATCAGTCACGGGCATGTTCTTGCTCACTGATAAATATCACCTTGGCTTGGGCACTGACGTCTTTGTCTAGTAGTTGAGATGCACGTAAAGAGCAATATTTAGAGTTCCTTCAATAATCATTTCAACATATTTTAATGACCACAGTGTAAAACAGTGGATTCCATCTCCTTAGGAAACATCTCCATTTATTACCGTTAGGTTTGCATGTTCAACTTCTGTTTGGTAGTATATATTGGTGTGAACACTGACGTGTGCGTGTGTGCGTGTGCGTTCGCGTGTATGTGTGTGTGTGCGCGCGTGTGTGTTTGTGTGTGTGTGTGTGGTTGTTGAGAAACATGTTAAATGGACTTTTTTTTATTTCCCATTACCAATTATTACAAATCTTTTCATGACAACATTGATAACTATAATGAAAAAGGCAGCGTGTGTACATCCCTTTGGAAAGTACAACTAACCCACATTACAAAGGACGGCAAGACATGTTTCCTTGTTTGCAATGTGTATTTGAAATAGACGAAGATTGTAAGATATTTGTTGTTCAACTCATTTGATGGCCTACAAACATTAAATACTTATTAATAATAATATACATATTTACATAATTACATTGGGGTTTCTGGTTGTTTGCAGTGTGGGCATGCGCAGTTACCTGTAGTGTGTTTTTTTAAATTGTTTTAGGTGGTTATTTAGGTTGGTGTGTCCTGTTTGGAGTTTAGTGATTACTCTGTCGATTTTCTTTGATGGATGGAGAATTTTTGGTTTGGTTAGTGGTTTGCTGAGCACAATTTTGATTTGGCTATTTGAGTTTAGATATAGGTTATGCCATTTTTTTGTGATTTTTTGCTTGTTTACACTTTTAATTTCTGATTTTGAGATGGTAAAGTTTAAGCTTATTTCTGGGATTTTGAGGGATAGTTTAGCTGCTTTATCGGCGTTTTCATTACCGTATATTCCTACGTGGGCGGGTATCCACAAGAAGGTTATTTGTTTGCCTGCCCTAGTTAGGTCGTTGGAGCTTTTAAGTATTTAATTTATTATTTTAGGTGGGTTTTTGGTATTTTTGTTTTGGAGGGCTTGCAGTCCACTTAGGGAGTCGGTAAGTATAAGGATTTTTTTTTGTGGTTTTTGGATTCTTGATTGTGGAGGGCTGAGGCCATGCCCATTAGTTCTGCCGTGAATATTGATTCGGTTGTTTAGGAGTCGGAAGGATTGTGTGGTTTTAGTTGGTTGTGTGGTATGGACTCCGAAACCTGTGTGTTTGGAGGTCGGATCTGAGGATCCGTCCGTGTAAATGTGACACCAATTTGGCCAATTTTCGTGTATGTATGCTAGTGTGGTAGTTTTAGCTATGTTTGGGTCGGTTTGTTTATTTATTTGGCTAGCTAGTGTTGTGTCTATTTTGGGTATTTTAAGTTTAGAGGTGAAGATATTTGATTGTTTGCAGTTTTGTTTAAGATTTTTAATTTGGTGTTCATTTAGGTAGTTTGTTATTCTTTGGGATATTGGGGTAAGTAAGGGGTGTTCACGAGCTAGAGCTTGGTTTTTGGGGCTGATGTTTTGGTTTATTAAGTTTTGGATGAGAGGGTTTGATTGGGACGCGGCCCAGAAATTTAAGCTTAGCTGTTCCCTGCGTAGACTTAGTGGCATTTCTCCTGTTAAGGCCTGAAGTGAGGTGTAGGAGGTGCCATGTTGGGTGCGTGTGATTCGTTTGAGAGCCTGATATTGTATTGAGTCAAGTTTTTTAGATAGAGAGTTGTTTAGGGTGTTGTATATGGCGCAGCCGTAGTCTAGTTTTGATCTAATTAGTGATATGTAGAGAGAGAGGAGGGTATCTTTGGAGGCTCCCCAGTTAGAGCCAGTTAGGCATCTTAGGGTGTTTAGGTCGTTACTGCATTTAGTTGTTAGGTTTTGGATGTGAGCATCCCAGGTGAGATGTTCATCGAAAATAAGTCCTAAGAATTTGGTTTGTTTTTGAAATTTGATTGTTTGATTGTTTAGCTGGAGGATTGGGGAGGCGGGTTTCATGTTTTTATGTTTGAATACTATTCCTGTTGTTTTTTCTGAGTTAAGGGAGAAGCCCCATTTGTCAGCCCATTGTTGTATTTTATTAAGAGATTTTTGGAGTACATTTTGGACCATTTTCATGCTTTTAGTGCGGATCCAGATGGCTTCATCATCCGCGAATTTTGATGTGTTTACTTTAGGGGATAGGCCCTCGAATAGATCGTTTATCATTATATTGAAGAGGGTGGGGCTGAGGATACTGCCCTGTGGAGTGCCATTTTCTAGGGGACATTGGTCCGATAGAGTTTGGTCTATACCCACGGTTATTTTACGATTGTTTAGGAAGTCCTGTATGTAGTTTATTATCTGACCTTTGAGTCCTATTTTTTAAAGTTTTTGTATTAGCCCATCGTGCCATACCATGTCGAAAGCTTTAGAGAAGTCTAAGAAGATGCCTGTGTATATTGCTTATTTAGTTGTCCTGTCTTTATATCCTGTTCTAGTCGGGAGAGGTTATCTAGGGTTGAGCGGCCAGGAGTGAAACCGCTTTGATCTGGGTTTATGATGTTATTTTGGGTTAAGTAATGTTGTAATCTATTTTTAGCCATTGATTCCATTACTTTACATTAGTTTGAAGTTAGGGATATTGGTCTATATGAGTTGATTAGCTGGTTTATTAGGTTTAGGGATTGGTATGACTAGGGCCTGTTTCCAGGGAGTAGGAACCTGTCCGTTTAGGTAGATGAGATTGTATAGTTTGAGTAGTGCCTGGTGTAGTTTTAGGGGGAGTTTTTTAATTATTTGGTAAGATGTTAGGTCTAATCCTGGGGCTGTGCCCTTTTTCCTGTTTTGGATAACGTAGAGGAGCTCCTCCATTGTGTAGGGTTGATTTATTTCTAGATTGTTATTGTTTGGTTCTTTTGTGGGTTTGTTTTCTGTTTTAAGTTTATCTTGGATTTTTTGACTGAAGTTGGTGTTACTGCTAACGGCCGAAAAGTGGTTGGCGAGATTACTTGCTTTCTTGGCGGGGTTGGTTGAGTTGTCAATGTTAGGAGTTTTTTTATGTCGTTTTAAGCCTCTGATGGCGTGGATTTTGCGCCAGACCATTCTGGCATCTGTACGGTTATTTATACCTTCGCAGAATTTTTTCCAGTCTCTACTTTTGGCTATTTGGACTAGTTTTTGAACCTGGTGGTTTTGTTCGTGGGCTATGTTTAAATATTTGTAGTCGCGTTTTGCTTTATTGAAGGCTGATTTACGTTTTCGTCTAGTCTGTTCTATTTCCTCTTTCCACCATGGTACCGTCGGTTTGCCTGTCTTAGATGTTTTGAAGGGGATGGAGGTTTTGGCTGCGTTTATTATATAGTCTGTTAGGTTTTTACAATAGGTTTCTGGATCATTATTTTCTATTTCGTTTAAGTTAGCTTCGTTGCAGATATCTTGGAATTGGTCCCAGTTAGCTATATTGTAATGGAATTTTGGTTCTTGGTTTTCTGTTTGGATTGGTACGTTTGTATTTCCTATGGTTATGTTTATGGGGAAGTGGTCACTACCTAGCGGGACGTCGTGCACTTCCCATTGAGTACTTTGGGCTAGATCTGCGGTGCATATGGTTAGGTCGATAGCCGACATTTTTTGGTTTATCTTATCGTACCTCGTGGGTTGGTTGCTATTAAGGAGTACTAGGTCGTTTGTTTCTATCTATTCGGAGATTAATTTGCCATGATTATCTATTTTATCATCTATGCTCCATGTAGGATGGTGAGCGTTAAAGTCTCCTAGGAATATAGTAGATTTATCGCTTATTTGGAGTAGTTTGTTTAGATCCTCAGGTTGGACTTTTTGTTCCGCCCAGTGGTAAATATTTATGATGTTTATGTTTCGGTTATTTAATGTGATTTTAATGCCGTTGGCTTCTAGGTTTGGCGTGTCTATTTTTATTTCTTCGTAATTTATATCTTCCCTGATAAATATGATTAGTCCTCCTGCGGCTCTTCTTGTTTTCGGTTTAGCTCTGTCAGTTCTAACTGAGTTGTAGTTAGGTAGTGTGAATTTGGATTTTTTTTGAGAATTTGGTTTCCTGTATACAAGCAATGTGAGGGCCTTTATTTAGTTTAAATTTAGTTTTTAGTTCATGGCCGTAGGAGGTGAGTCCGTTGGCGTTCCACTGAAAAATATTTAGTCCTTCCATTATTGGGTTCGGGTGATTGGTGATTTAGTTTTTACGTTTTTAGTTTATTCGGTGAGTTCTTTTAGATGGAGGTTAAAGAGGAAGAGGGGAAGATCGGTTAATTTTAGATTGAAAGCTACTTTGTGGAAGGATTTCATGCTAGCTTTTGGTGAGTTTTGACTATGCATGTATGCCAGGAGTAAGGTGATGTTATTTAAGTTTTGGGTGTTGGCTGGTTGGGGAGTTTGGTTTGTTTTAGTTGGAGTAGTGTCTATTGTTTCTTTAGTAGTGGAGAAATCTTCGTCATCGGTTAGATTAGGTTTAGCTGATTGATTTTCCATGGGGGAGGCATGTGATGTGGAGGATCGTGAAGGTGTTTGCGGGATGGATGTAGCTGATGATTTCTTAGTGTTTGTGTTTTGTTGTTGTGCTTGCTTGTGGGAGAGTGTTGTTGCCATATTGGCTGTAGGGTGCTTGGATGAGGGTCGTGTTGTGGTGGTCATTTTGAGGTTTGTTTTGCATGCGGGGGTTGATGTTTTGGCTATGTGAGATGTGGGAGGGTTCGTGGTTGGTTGAGTGGCTGCTTGTGTGTGTGAGGTGGGTGCGGTTTCTCGGTAGGGGCCCAAGACAGAGCTGTCGGTTATGGGTGTGGTGTTTGTTTGTGGGATGGTGTTTGGGTGTGGTGTAGGGAGGAGTGGTTTAGATGCAGGTGTAGCAAATTTTCGTGTTTGAATTTTAGCCGTGTCTATGTTTATGTGTTTGTTGGCCTGCTGGGTGAGTGTGTGTCTGTATGGGCATTGGTTTGAAAGTGAAGTGTGTTGGGTGGATTTGCAGTGGATGCACCAGGGTGTGCATGTGCCTGGGCAGTCAGTTTGTGCGCATTTTTACATTTAGTTTTACGGTATGTGCATTGGGAGGCAGTGTGGTTGTATTTGAGGCACTTTGAACATTGCTTAACCTGCTTTATATAGGGTTTGACTTCTAAGTTGGTGTGGGCTCCGAAGGATATGTGTTTGGGGGCTTCAGGGAATTTAGCGGTCTTTTTGAAGTTGATTATGACAATGGAGGTTGGGACCGTTTTTCCGTTTCTAGTTGAGGTTATTCTACGCGTGCTGGTGATTAGGGGTTGAGGGTTTTGGTCTTGGTTTATGTTAGCTTCTAGAGAGTATAATTGTAAGTCCTCAGTTGTCAGTCCCAGGGGCCTGGGTGATTGACAACCGTGCAGTTTAAGCTGGTGAGCGAACCGAGCTTAGTAGGCGCGGAGGGTTGTGTACAGCACGGGACCTGTGACAGTAATATAATACGGTACTTATAGTACATGTGAGATTATACACAGGCTATGGAGAAGTTGAATCTGTATAACGTGTTCTTATTCTACCTAACAATGTATTAAAGGAAAATAATGCAAAACAAACACAACTGGTATAAGGTTTTGATTTATCTCCACTGAGTTTCCTATATTCTATATAATTGAAAAAAGTCTTTGCTAATAACACACACGCAACCCGACACAGATAAAACGCAACTTTCAAACACAATCATAATCTGGTTAATCTGTCACTTGCTTTGCCCTTTTGCTGAGTTTTAAAATATTGTTAACGATGTTTAAATTTGAATACACGAAAGAGGTGAAATAAAACAAATGTCCTATTGGGGGTAACACTTTCTTAGTAAAGTATAGATTCTTGTACTTCTTTGAGTTGATCTGTACTTTATAAAGAATGTGCAATCCCAAAATTGACATTTGTTACATTTGACCGTTTTCGAAATGGCATTGTGTACTTCGTCAACAGACTGACGTATGTCCCACACAGTAATCTTATTTGATAAAAACAGCAAGTAAGATAACATGAAGATCATCTGAATGTTACATTCCTTAAATCACATCTCACATATCACATCCCCCATCAAGTCAGCTCTATCTTTCAAGCATTATTTAATTTTGAATGAAAGGCATTAAAATGTAATTGGATTAATAATCATACAAAACAAACCTACGTGTATTTTGCCAAATTCAAATACTTATACACCCGTATTTTGTTCCAATGGACATGGACCATTCAACTCGTTCGCGAAGGTCGAAGGTCGTATACGACTTTAAAGTGAATACATTTTTATAGTGTACATATATATATATTTTCTCGTTCAATCTATTGTACTAATAACATTTGAAGTCATTGTAAAGTTTCCAGGTATACTCTAATGGTGTGGTATTATGAATGCAATTTGAATATGTATAGTTAAAAGCATATATACTCACACGCAAAAGAAACGCAAGTCGAGTATGCAGTATACATGGGATTTATTTTTAACAGTAAAGACAAGAAATACTATTAGGGCAAGATTGACAAAAAATTGACTGAAGACATTTAATGGATTCAAAGGCAGATGACAT
Source organism: Haliotis rufescens (assembly GCF_023055435.1). Taxonomy (NCBI): domain Eukaryota; kingdom Metazoa; phylum Mollusca; class Gastropoda; order Lepetellida; family Haliotidae; genus Haliotis; species Haliotis rufescens. The sequence goes on from NW_025964068.1 coordinate 4,763,988, forward strand.
AATATTCTTTTTCAAATGTTAAGGGCTTACACAGTTTCGGGTCAATACCCAAAATGTCAGTCATGATCAATACCTGGTGTGACCACCATCGGCATTGATCACTGCCACACATCTCCTCTACATTGAGTGGATCAGACGATTTGTGAAGGCCCTAGGGATCCTCCTGCACACATCCAGAGCAGCTGTGCGTAGTTCATCGGCAGTTGTAGGGACTGGGCACACATTGTGCAGACGCCTTTCAACCTCATCCCACAAGTGTTCGATGGGGTTCAGATCAGGGCTGAGGGCTGGCCACGGTAGAACACGGATGTTGTGTTGTTGCAGAAAGGCCATGGTAGCTCTGGCAACATGGGGACGAGCGTTGTCCTGCTTGAAAAAGTGTTGTTGATGTTGTGCAAAAAATGGAACAACGTGGGATCTGATCACTTGGTCGATACACCGCTAAGCAGTGACGCCATGTCCCCGACCTTGACCAACATTCAGAAAGCACATAGGTCTAAGTCTCGCAGTAAGTCCCATCCCTTCCCATAACATGATGCTAGCTATAGGTGCACCCCATGGATCCCTTTCCACAACGTTTCTGTCAGCGAAACGATCACCTCGACGCCACCAAATTCTGACTCTTCCGTCTGCATGGGAGACACAAAAGCGACGTTCACCAGAGAAGATGACACGCCTACACTCACGATGACGCCAATTGTGATGACCCTGTGCCCACTGAAGTCGTGCTTATCGATGCCGTGGTTGGAGAACAGGACGACGTGCTGGTCGACGACATCTGAGGTTGTTGGAACGGAGACGTCGGATCACAGTGTCCCGGCTAATGTGTCGATTATGTGTTCCTATGGTCTGTCGAGCACTTTCACTTGCAGTTAGAAACGGATGTCGTTGGTGTTGACGGGTAATCTGCCGATCTTGTCGAGGTGTGGTGACCCTAGGACGAGCGCTCCGAGAAAGGCCATCTGTGGTCTGTGTAGCATTGTATCGATATAGGAGACGGTAAATTGTGGTTATGTTAACGTTGAAATGACGGGCAACGCCTTGGACAGACTCTCCAGCTTCCAAACGCCTTATAGCCTGGTTTCTCTGAATTTGAGGTAGGCGTGGCATTGTTGACCAAGGAGTGGTAGGTCCAAGAATCGGCCTAAGTTTTATTCCCACTACAGTTCGTGACAGTTCGTGCATTTTCGATTTCGCGAGAAATGGGTGCATGGTGCGTTTTGGCGATTCGTTTTTGATGTTGCGTTTTCACTCGGGGCTTCCAAAATGCAGCCAAAAATATTGATAAAACCATCAGGCTTCACTACATGCTAAAACTCGTATCAACTTATGGTTCCGTGTTTGTTACCTTTTGCGTGTGAGTATAGGTTGTACACGTATAACTTGACTTCCAACACCACGCCTGTGCCACCGGCGGATGCCTACATCCACTAATGCCTACAGTCTACAATCAACAAAGTCATGCACAAGTGTTTTTCAGCGACACCTGCTATCAGTGCTTCCCAACCTCTAACTGGACAAGTCCACTTTAGTGGAATAATGCCTATAGGCGACAAAAGACAGAAAATTGTATGAAGTCACTTTTTATTTCACATTGCCATAACACTTACAGTAATAATTTATGATTTCTGCACCGACGCCCGAGGATCATAAAACTAATTGGTCCCATAAAACGGGCAATTAGTTTCGCAGATACTCCGCAGTAGCTACGCATGCGCAGACATTTCACAAACATTCTGTCCCCGCGTATCTACGCAAAAGTTTTACAAAAATTCTGCGTAGTCCCCGCGAAGCTACGCAAACGTTTTGCAACGATTCTGCGGAAAGTTTGCGAAATAAAGTGAAAGACTTGCGTTGTAGTGTGCATGTATTTGGAGGGAATTGTTCGTGGGAAACAATACACGGCTGGAACAATAGAGTGACGTTATAACAATTATGTCAGTATAGTGAAGCAACTGAAATGAAATAGAGGTCTTGAATATTAACAAATATCGACAAACATGTATTTGTTAACGAGTTAACCTTGTTTTCTAAATACCATTCTGAACCATCCATTATACGAAATACACCGTTTTGTTGTTCTTGCTATTGCAAGTGTAATATGCTACTATTGTTTGAAACAAGAGAGGAGAGAGCTGTGAGTCCCAAGACGTATTCAAGCAAGTGTCACACGAAATTCATTCATATATAATAATGCCACGCAATGATAACAATAATGATGATGATAAAATCCTAATACAGTTTCAGTCCCAGTGTGGGAATAAATCCAACGTATGTTATACTGGAGTACGTGCGGTAAATGCGCATAAAGTTATTATACAAGGGATTCACTTTTACTAGAGTATTAACAGCAATGACAAATAACTCTTGTTTACAGACATGTTGAGCAATTGTAACATTTTAATAGAGCATGTATGGTACAACCTCCACGACAATTTCATGTGTGGGTTGTGGTGCCTACTTGGGTAACTACGGTAAGAGTTATGACCATCGTTAATATTAATTTGATAGAATGGAGCATACATACGTATGGCATATACGGTAAACTGCGCAGAGTGTTCAGATGAGGAATATGCCATTTATTTCGGAAACGACCGTAAACACTCATATGTGCAGTTTTAGTGATAATTTTCATGACATAATAATTTCGGCAAATACGATAAGTAAAATGGTTGGGTGATTGTTCAGACACGAATGTACAAGGTAGAAGATATAGCTCAATTTTAGAGAGAATATTAAGTTTCAGTAGTAATCATTTTGGTGACTACGGTAATGTACCACGAAGGCGACATACGAATTTCGACAAAAACGGTAAATAAAATAGCAGGGTAATTTATACAAATAAAGACATGAAGGTACACGGTGGGAGATTGAGCTCAGTATTTGTGTGAGAATAGTAAGCCTTAGTAGTGATTATTTTAGTGAATACTGTAATGTATCACGCAGGCGATGTTATATTGACGACGTCCATTTCCTATAGCTGAAGAGCTAGACGATAACAGATAATGAAGTTAATACTAATTGTATACTGCAACGAAGGGCGTTTCAATGTAGATTTCGAGAAATGTGAAAGAAGATTATAAATTACTTTAAATTAATTCGGTGATGTATTTGGCGATTAGGCTGTTGTGTACCCTATATAACTGTATGCATACTTCAACGATACGCGTTTGAACGTACATTGTCGCGAAATATAAAAGAAGACTATAGGTGTATTCAAATGACTACGGTAATGTATGTGGCGTATAGGCTATTTGGTACTGTATCTAAATGAATAAAGAACGAAACCTATTACAATATATCAATATATTACATCGTGATAAATATATAAATACAGAATGTGTCATACAGAATTGTTATAGCATATTCTGTAAGCGTGTAAAGGAGGTACATTTACTGATATAACATTTGATGATCAAACTGACGAAAATATGAATGAACTGACCTACCTATAACATAAATATTGGTTGAAGTGGTCATGTTAAACCAAATGAGAGATGATATTAATTACTGTTTTTAGCCCGTGGTTAAACATATGTCTGTTGAGAAGGGAATTGGCTTTAACTTTTGACAACGACATGGGGAAGGAGATGGAAAGGTAGTAATCTCACTATTGCCGAGCAAACTTGATTTTAATTATAGTTCGGAAGATCGTTAAACATACGCCTGCTGGATAGAGAATACCTATCGACGCTTGACCAGAGAAGAACGACTGTGTCGACATTGATGCACCATGCTTTATCTATGATTACGTAATTTAAGTTTTACGAAAATGTGTTTGCTGAGGGAATGCCACTGTGTTCGACAAGTGTCGCGATAAAGGCACTGTACCGACCGCCTGCCGACTTGTAAATATAAGGATTTCCGTTGTTGATAATAATTTGTGAAAATTATAAAAAGTATCAAGAAATATATGCACTGTAATAGTTGCAAAAGGAGCCGGAATGCCAAAGTGGCGTCATATCTTGGGAAAAGCGACCTGGGACATTTAACAAGCAGCAATTCCGAAATTGAAACAAAAATATGTAAGCATCATTACATTAATTGTTTGATCAAAGAACTTGGTATACATGATATATCAAATAATGCCACATGTAAGGCCAGTACGTTAACTGAGGAAGAAATCTGCCCAAACCATAAATCAGAACTGTCAACTTTTGACTTGACTCTAAAACATCTCCATTCCTCTTTTGTACTGGATTCCAAAGTCCCATACAAATCTGCACAAAGAGAGATATACTGCTCGGTCCAGCAAATGTACCACCAAATCCCTGTCTTAAAAACTAACCATAATCCTTAATACAATCAAGGAAGGGCGTTCTTAATGTTCACAGTGTTTGAGACAAGTGGAATTAATACCATGTGAATTCTCAAAAACTCAAAGGATTCGCTTGACTGTTTTGCAATCTCAGAAAAGAACCAAGTTCCATTATGTCAAAACATTTGATATTTCAACTTTGTACACCACTATCCCACATGACAAACTTAAGGTAAAAACTTCATTCTTTGATCCATGGTTTTTTTGTTACAAAACGTGGTGTACACAGATACAGTTACGTATCTATATTGAGAGGTTCAGGACCATCTGTGAAACATGAAAGCAAATGCTATCTGAAGTTTACTGAGAAAACAATACATGAAATGCTGGACTTCCTAATTGAAAACATCTTCGAAAAAGTCGGGGGTAAGACATTTAGGCAAGAAATAGGCATCCCTATAGGCACCAATTGTGCCTCACTTATTGCGGATCTGTTTCTTTATGCATATGAATCGGAATTTCTGTTCGGATTGGCAAAGTCAAAACAAAGTCATTTGGCCAAGAAATTTTACTTTAGCTTCAGGTATATCGGTGATCTCATATCGTTCAATAACAAACAAATAAACAATTTCCTTTCACTGATTTACCCACCTGAACTAGAAATAAAGGAGACCAGTGCATAAAGATTCAGAGTGACAAAACGCTCTCCACAAGACTGTATGACAAGAGGGATATGATAAGAGGAATGAGTGAGACAAAAAGAAACTTGTCCGCCTGTCTGTCATATATTGTAGACAGGGACAGAGGGCTGATACCACTAATTACACCTTGAACAATACACTGATGACCAGGGGAATGGCGACAGCCACAGGTGATATGGTTATGCTGTGGGATAATGACGACATAAAGCCGTCACAAGAGTATTTCTTGCATAATATTTAATTAGGGTCCCTGAAAAAAGGGGCGTAATTTCTGTTTTGAGCATATCAGGATGTGTCTACTTTGTCATGCAATGTAAATTTACATTTACTTTGGTTTTGTTTTGGCTTTTGAGCCAATATTTTGGTAGATATATATTTATTTGCACATCTCCTTATTTCCTGGGTGAATGTTTGTTACCCAACGTTCAGTATTTTTCGAGGTATCCTTCTCGACAAAATGAATACTGGCCACAGGATTTGTTCCTTATGGTGTGATATCTTTAGCCTTTATCTCCATGACCTTGGACCTATTTTTGAATAGTTCGTGCAGATAGGTATCATATAGTCATATTCAGATGATGTCTCTGCATATATGTAATGCCAAACTTCTTCTCTTATTTAGTCAATTTTCCTTTTGGCTACGTTGGGCATGTGGAACATAAGCTTTAGAATATACATCGTAAATATCAAAATGATGTGTCAAAGAAAGATCGTCTTGATTGTACGGCAATTGGAAGAACCCTCCCCCACAGATGTATCCTCAATAAGATAACCTACTCTCGCTTAGTAAATGCTGTTTTTTCCGTGATTCGAACCAACACTGAGTGAGGCACTTAATTGCCAGCGCACAAAGTCAGCGATCTAACCCACTCAGCCACCGAGGCTTCCACAATAATGTAAGTCCGACCCCTGATAGTCTAGATCACGTACTTTGTATACCCCTCTGACAAGTGGAACAAGTCCCAGATGGGAATTGAACTGTTTTAGAATTGACAACATGCCATGTTGGTCGTTATGAGGGTGATACATATTGTTAATTAATGATAATATACGTAATGCATACTTCGACTGAGACGTAGCCACGTTTAGCTGGTTTATTTTGATGATAGGCCCAGAGACTGATCGAGTCTGTAAGTTTTAATTTAAGTCAGGCTCATCGATCGCGATATTTCACCTGGCATAAAAGAGATGCATCTGAAAGAATGGATATATAGATGAAGGTATTCATTGGACGGAGCAGTGGAAAACGGATCATCCTGTGTCATTACGGCGGCTGATCAGACATTGCGTAAGTTGTAGCGTCAATCGAAGTTCTAACAGCGGAATGTCGCAGGATAGCGAGCGACCACATATCTACGTAAAAGTACCGATAGTGGTATTTATATAATTATGAACATTCGCTGTTTATATTCAACCGTTTGCTTGAAAACGAAACTCAACTGAAAAGTTCAACTCCTCTTTTGCTTGTTGGTCTCGTATAAAATAAATAGCAATCAAACTGAACAATTTATACCTACGTTTTCCAAACCTCCAAGCTTTACGTTTAGGTGATATGATAATCACATGTTCCTACAGATCTACGGATTCGTACTGATCTGTGTACGGAGCTTCACTACTGTCACCACAAACATGAGTTCAGGTTTCGATCAGCAAATAGTGGAAGTGGGATTTTGTTGTTACTTGAGAGGAATGACGTAGCCGCCTGTAATTATTTGTTTATATTCAGCAATTATTAACTACCTCGGGAAGCTATGGTTAATACTAAGGGTACGTACTGAAATATGTGAAATGAATATAAAATGTCCGCTTGTGAATACATATCTAGAGTTCTTTCGACTTCGTCTCATGCAATCTAAAATACATAATATTGTTAATGTTCCTAACTTAATGTTTTTGTCAAATATACAAACATATCCTGATATGTAATTGGGTCTGGACAGCCGCTGTGCCCAGAAAATACCTTCGCACTTCTACTGACTTACTCTGGATGTATTGAGCTAAACTTAGCAGATAAGGTTTGAAATGCTTAGTCTTTCTAATAATCCTTGAACAACCAACCTTCCCGTGATTGTCCACCTATCTGGGGATTTTAGCAATGCCTTGTTCAGTCAAAGTGACAGAATCTTCAGTCGATTCGACCCGTACTTGTCATGTTTATTGTCCTAGTGTCTTATTTTAGGGATAAGACATCTGTGTTCATTTCCCTTTTTTTAACCCAGCCGAGGTCCTTCAATCATTGACTCAAGTGTTACTTGGCCGCAGATGACTTAATAGGCTGTCTACGCATCTTATGTCTATATCTTATGAAAGTGTGGTTTTTAGCTACTCTCATTTTATTACCTGTATTACAGTTGCTTCGCCTTTTCACTGATGTAACTAATCAGTGATCCTTGTCAGCTCAGATTGGGTTTATCTCATCTTTTATTGTCACCTATTAGTACAATTAGCTGTTATTGATAAACCTGTGAACCCATTACAACGTTTTCATTATTACTTTATTCTTATTAATGACACCCCTGATCATTGGAGCATAGCTCCGTGAGACACACACAAAGTGGACGCTGTCCATGGTACAGTTGCAATCGCGTAAAATGCACATTCGTTTATGGTTACCTGGCATTACAGACAACAACACTAATTGATGAAAACGAAAGCACATACCTTTTGGTGGCAGTGGAGTTGTGGCAAATTGGCAGACTGAAGCGAATACTTTCTCCTTAAGGCCTCCTAACCTTTTGAAGTCCTTTACTGTAAATCGATTCTCTTCAATGGGTCTACTGGCTATCCCTTCTAACTCCGCTGTACGCTTCTTCAATCCGATACCAATGGCATAGATCTGGATGTTTGCCTTTCTCACAGCCTTTGCTTCTGGAATCGTCTTCTTGGCATTCCTGTTGGACAAACCATCTGTGATGACCAAAGCTACATTCTTGGCACCTCTACGATCACCTCTTCTTTTGCTAAACATTTTAGTTCGCAGTGTTCTGAGACCAGCATAAGTGTTGGTAGCTCCTTTTTTGTATTTGATTTTGTCTATTGCCCGGAATAACTCTTTCTTCGTTTTATATTGATTGAGGTGAAACTGAATATGCGCACGATGGTTAAAAGTGACCACACCAACTCGGACGTTACCATCATCTATACTTGTTGTCGAGAGGAAGCTTTTCACGAAGGAAAGCGTGGTTTTGAAGTTGTGCAGTTTGACACTACCGGAGGAGTCCAACAGAAAGACCAGATCCAGTTTTCGCCTTGAACAATCTGTAAAAAGGCAAGTTACATTGGATCATCACATATCTCTCCTCATCCTTATTATTTCTTCACTTTCATGGATTTCTGTCATTTGATATTTCGTTTCAAATGTGTGTGTTTTTATATCTATCATTGGCGGTACACTTGTGGAAACCAGTGTATTTGCTCTGATGTAACTAATCAGTGATCCTTGTCAGCTCAGATTGGGTTTATCTCATCTTTTATTGTCACCTATAAGTACAATTAGCTGTTATTGATAAACCTGTGAACCCATTACAACGTTTTCATTATTACTTTATTCTTATTAATGACACCCCTGATCATTGGAGCACAGCTCCGTGAGACACACACAAAGTGGACACTGTCCATGGTACAGTTGCAATCGCGTAAAATGCACATTCGTTTATGGTTACCTGGCATTAAAGACAACAACACTAATTGATGAAAACGAAAGCACATACCTTTTGGTGGCAGTGGAGTTGTGGCAAATTGGCAGACTGAAGCGAATACTTTCTCCTTAAGGCCTCCTAACCTTTTGAAGTCCTTTACTGTAAATCGATTCTCTTCAATGGGTCTACTAGCTATCCCTTCTAACTCCGCTGTACGCTTCTTCAATCCGATACCAATGGCATAGATCTGGATGTTTGCCTTTCTCACAGCCTTTGCTTCTGGAATCGTCTTCTTGGCATTCCTGTTGGACAAACCATCTGTGATGACCAAAGCTACATTCTTGGCACCTCTACGATCACCTCTTCTTTTGCTAAACATTTTAGTTCGCAGTGTTCTGAGACCAGCATAAGTGTTGGTAGCTCCTTTTTTGTATTTGATTTTGTCTATTGCCCGGAATAACTCTTTCTTCGTTTTATATTGATTGAGGTGAAACTGAATATGCGCACGATGGTTAAAAGTGACCACACCAACTCGGACGTTACCATCATCTATACTTGTTGTCGAGAGGAAGCTTTTCACGAAGGAAAGCGTGGTTTTGAAGTTGTGCAGTTTGACACTACCGGAGGAGTCCAACAGAAAGACCAGATCCAGTTTTCGCCTTGAACAATCTGTAAAAAGGCAAGTTACATTGGATCATCACATATCTCTCCTCATCCTTATTATTTCTTCACTTTCATGGATTTCTGTCATTTGATATTTCGTTTCAAATGTGTGTGTTTTTATATCTATCATTGGCGGTACACTTGTGGAAACCAGTGTATTTGCTCTGATGTAACTAATCAGTGATCCTTGTCAGCTCGATTGGGTATATCTCATCTTTTATTGTCACCTATAAGTACAATTAGCTGTTATTGATAAACCTGTGAACCCATTACAACGTTTTTATTATTACTTATTCTTATTAATGACACCCCTGATCATTGGAGCACAGCTCCGTGAGACACACACAAAGTGGACACTGTCCATGGTACAGTTGCAATCGCGTAAAATGCACATTCGTTTATGGTTACCTGGCATTACAGACAACAACACTAATTGATGAAAACGAAAGCACATACCTTTTGGTGGCAGTGGAGTTGTGGCAAATTGGCAGACTGAAGCGAATACTTTCTCCTTAAGGCCTCCTAACCTTTTGAAGTCCTTTACTGTAAATCGATTCTCTTCAATGGGTCTACTGGCTATCCCTTCTAACTCCGCTGTACGCTTCTTCAATCCGATACCAATGGCATAGATCTGGATGTTTGCCTTTCTCACAGCCTTTGCTTCTGGAATCGTCTTCTTGGCATTCCTGTTGGACAAACCATCTGTGATGACCAAAGCTACATTCTTGGCACCTCTACGATCACCTCTTCTTTTGCTAAACATTTTAGTTCGCAGTGTTCTGAGACCAGCATAAGTGTTGGTAGCTCCTTTTTTGTATTTGATTTTGTCTATTGCCCGGAATAACTCTTTCTTCGTTTTATATTGATTGAGGTGAAACTGAATATGCGCACGATGGTTAAAAGTGACCACACCAACTCGGACGTTACCATCATCTATACTTGTTGTCGAGAGGAAGCTTTTCACGAAGGAAAGCGTGGTTTTGAAGTTGTGCAGTTTGACACTACCGGAGGAGTCCAACAGAAAGACCAGATCCAGTTTTCGCCTTGAACAATCTGTAAAAAGGCAAGTTACATTGGATCATCACATATCTCTCCTCATCCTTATTATTTCTTCACTTTCATGGATTTCTGTCATTTGATATTTCGTTTCAAATGTGTGTGTTTTTATATCTATCATTGGCGGTACACTTGTGGAAACCAGTGTATTTGCTCTGATGTAACTAATCAGTGATCCTTGTCAGCTCAGATTGGGTTTATCTCATCTTTTATTGTCACCTATAAGTACAATTAGCTGTTATTGATAAACCTGTGAACCCATTACAACGTTTTCATTATTACTTTATTCTTATTAATGACACCCCTGATCATTGGAGCACAGCTCCGTGAGACACACACAAAGTGGACACTGTCCATGGTACAGTTGCAATCGCGTAAAATGCACATTCGTTTATGGTTACCTGGCATTAAAGACAACAACACTAATTGATGAAAACGAAAGCACATACCTTTTGGTGGCAGTGGAGTTGTGGCAAATTGGCAGACTGAAGCGAATACTTTCTCCTTAAGGCCTCCTAACCTTTTGAAGTCCTTTACTGTAAATCGATTCTCTTCAATGGGTCTACTAGCTATCCCTTCTAACTCCGCTGTACGCTTCTTCAATCCGATACCAATGGCATAGATCTGGATGTTTGCCTTTCTCACAGCCTTTGCTTCTGGAATCGTCTTCTTGGCATTCCTGTTGGACAAACCATCTGTGATGACCAAAGCTACATTCTTGGCACCTCTACGATCACCTCTTCTTTTGCTAAACATTTTAGTTCGCAGTGTTCTGAGACCAGCATAAGTGTTGGTAGCTCCTTTTTTGTATTTGATTTTGTCTATTGCCCGGAATAACTCTTTCTTCGTTTTATATTGATTGAGGTGAAACTGAATATGCGCACGATGGTTAAAAGTGACCACACCAACTCGGACGTTACCATCATCTATACTTGTTGTCGAGAGGAAGCTTTTCACGAAGGAAAGCGTGGTTTTGAAGTTGTGCAGTTTGACACTACCGGAGGAGTCCAACAGAAAGACCAGATCCAGTTTTCGCCTTGAACAATCTGTAAAAAGGCAAGTTACATTGGATCATCACATATCTCTCCTCATCCTTATTATTTCTTCACTCTCATGGATTTCTGTCATTTGATATTTCGTTTCAAATGTGTGTGTTTTTATATCTATCATTGGCGGTACACTTGTGGAAACCAGTGTATTTGCTCTGATGTAACTAATCAGTGATCCTTGTCAGCTCGATTGGGTATATCTCATCTTTTATTGTCACCTATAAGTACAATTAGCTGTTATTGATAAACCTGTGAACCCATTACAACGTTTTTATTATTACTTATTCTTATTAATGACACCCCTGATCATTGGAGCACAGCTCCGTGAGACACACACAAAGTGGACACTGTCCATGGTACAGTTGCAATCGCGTAAAATGCACATTCGTTTATGGTTACCTGGCATTACAGACAACAACACTAATTGATGAAAACGAAAGCACATACCTTTTGGTGGCAGTGGAGTTGTGGCAAATTGGCAGACTGAAGCGAATACTTTCTCCTTAAGGCCTCCTAACCTTTTGAAGTCCTTTACTGTAAATCGATTCTCTTCAATGGGTCTACTGGCTATCCCTTCTAACTCCGCTGTACGCTTCTTCAATCCGATACCAATGGCATAGATCTGGATGTTTGCCTTTCTCACAGCCTTTGCTTCTGGAATCGTCTTCTTGGCATTCCTGTTGGACAAACCATCTGTGATGACCAAAGCTACATTCTTGGCACCTCTACGATCACCTCTTCTTTTGCTAAACATTTTAGTTCGCAGTGTTCTGAGACCAGCATAAGTGTTGGTAGCTCCTTTTTTGTATTTGATTTTGTCTATTGCCCGGAATAACTCTTTCTTCGTTTTATATTGATTGAGGTGAAACTGAATATGCGCACGATGGTTAAAAGTGACCACACCAACTCGGACGTTACCATCATCTATACTTGTTGTCGAGAGGAAGCTTTTCACGAAGGAAAGCGTGGTTTTGAAGTTGTGCAGTTTGACACTACCGGAGGAGTCCAACAGAAAGACCAGATCCAGTTTTCGCCTTGAACAATCTGTAAAAAGGCAAGTTACATTGGATCATCACATATCTCTCCTCATCCTTATTATTTCTTCACTTTCATGGATTTCTGTCATTTGATATTTCGTTTCAAATGTGTGTGTTTTTATATCTATCATTGGCGGTACACTTGTGGAAACCAGTGTATTTGCTCTGATGTAACTAATCAGTGATCCTTGTCAGCTCAGATTGGGTTTATCTCATCTTTTATTGTCACCTATAAGTACAATTAGCTGTTATTGATAAACCTGTGAACCCATTACAACGTTTTCATTATTACTTTATTCTTATTAATGACACCCCTGATCATTGGAGCACAGCTCCGTGAGACACACACAAAGTGGACACTGTCCATGGTACAGTTGCAATCGCGTAAAATGCACATTCGTTTATGGTTACCTGGCATTAAAGACAACAACACTAATTGATGAAAACGAAAGCACATACCTTTTGGTGGCAGTGGAGTTGTGGCAAATTGGCAGACTGAAGCGAATACTTTCTCCTTAAGGCCTCCTAACCTTTTGAAGTCCTTTACTGTAAATCGATTCTCTTCAATGGGTCTACTAGCTATCCCTTCTAACTCCGCTGTACGCTTCTTCAATCCGATACCAATGGCATAGATCTGGATGTTTGCCTTTCTCACAGCCTTTGCTTCTGGAATCGTCTTCTTGGCATTCCTGTTGGACAAACCATCTGTGATGACCAAAGCTACATTCTTGGCACCTCTACGATCACCTCTTCTTTTGCTAAACATTTTAGTTCGCAGTGTTCTGAGACCAGCATAAGTGTTGGTAGCTCCTTTTTTGTATTTGATTTTGTCTATTGCCCGGAATAACTCTTTCTTCGTTTTATATTGATTGAGGTGAAACTGAATATGCGCACGATGGTTAAAAGTGACCACACCAACTCGGACGTTACCATCATCTATACTTGTTGTCGAGAGGAAGCTTTTCACGAAGGAAAGCGTGGTTTTGAAGTTGTGCAGTTTGACACTACCGGAGGAGTCCAACAGAAAGACCAGATCCAGTTTTCGCCTTGAACAATCTGTAAAAAGGCAAGTTACATTGGATCATCACATATCTCTCCTCATCCTTATTATTTCTTCACTTTCATGGATTTCTGTCATTTGATATTTCGTTTCAAATGTGTGTGTTTTTATATCTATCATTGGCGGTACACTTGTGGAAACCAGTGTATTTGCTCTGATGTAACTAATCAGTGATCCTTGTCAGCTCGATTGGGTATATCTCATCTTTTATTGTCACCTATAAGTACAATTAGCTGTTATTGATAAACCTGTGAACCCATTACAACGTTTTTATTATTACTTATTCTTATTAATGACACCCCTGATCATTGGAGCACAGCTCCGTGAGACACACACAAAGTGGACACTGTCCATGGTACAGTTGCAATCGCGTAAAATGCACATTCGTTTATGGTTACCTGGCATTACAGACAACAACACTAATTGATGAAAACGAAAGCACATACCTTTTGGTGGCAGTGGAGTTGTGGCAAATTGGCAGACTGAAGCGAATACTTTCTCCTTAAGGCCTCCTAACCTTTTGAAGTCCTTTACTGTAAATCGATTCTCTTCAATGGGTCTACTGGCTATCCCTTCTAACTCCGCTGTACGCTTCTTCAATCCGATACCAATGGCATAGATCTGGATGTTTGCCTTTCTCACAGCCTTTGCTTCTGGAATCGTCTTCTTGGCATTCCTGTTGGACAAACCATCTGTGATGACCAAAGCTACATTCTTGGCACCTCTACGATCACCTCTTCTTTTGCTAAACATTTTAGTTCGCAGTGTTCTGAGACCAGCATAAGTGTTGGTAGCTCCTTTTTTGTATTTGATTTTGTCTATTGCCCGGAATAACTCTTTCTTCGTTTTATATTGATTGAGGTGAAACTGAATATGCGCACGATGGTTAAAAGTGACCACACCAACTCGGACGTTACCATCATCTATACTTGTTGTCGAGAGGAAGCTTTTCACGAAGGAAAGCGTGGTTTTGAAGTTGTGCAGTTTGACACTACCGGAGGAGTCCAACAGAAAGACCAGATCCAGTTTTCGCCTTGAACAATCTGTAAAAAGGCAAGTTACATTGGATCATCACATATCTCTCCTCATCCTTATTATTTCTTCACTTTCATGGATTTCTGTCATTTGATATTTCGTTTCAAATGTGTGTGTTTTTATATCTATCATTGGCGGTACACTTGTGGAAACCAGTGTATTTGCTCTGATGTAACTAATCAGTGATCCTTGTCAGCTCAGATTGGGTTTATCTCATCTTTTATTGTCACCTATAAGTACAATTAGCTGTTATTGATAAACCTGTGAACCCATTACAACGTTTTCATTATTACTTTATTCTTATTAATGACACCCCTGATCATTGGAGCACAGCTCCGTGAGACACACACAAAGTGGACACTGTCCTTATTATTACTTCACTTTCATGGATTTCTGTCATTTGATATTTCGTTTCAAATGTGTGTTTTTTATATCTATCATTGGCGGTACAGTTGTGGAAAAGACTGTGATAATGTGCCAATTCTCACGAAGGAAGAATAATTACTAGATGTGTTATGAAGTAAAAGAACATTCAAGTGACTATGAACATATGTAGAAATGGTCATCGTTTTTTTTATTATTAGGGCTCCAAGCCGAAAGGCTGTAGAGCCCTATTGTAATCGTTCGATTTATTATTATTATTATTAGTAGTAGTAGTAGTAACGCCTAACTCAAATTCAGAGAAACCAGGCTATCGGACGTTTGGAAGCTGGAGAGTCTGTCCAAGATGTTGCCCATCATTTCAACGTTAACATAGCCACAATTTACCGTCCGCGCTGTGCCTTCAACGGTTTGTCCCCCTACGTGTCATGTACACATTTCTATACAAAATTACATGATAGTTTCTTAAAGAACTTCATCCGTCATGGGTCTTAAAATAAACAAAATTCAGATTTTGTTGGGTACAGGGTGTTCATGGTCAAGTACCGTATTGATGTTTCATACACTTTTCTGGATTTCGAGTTATTTTGCAATTCATCGTTCTCATTTGGAGTCAAACGGACTGTAACTGCAAGTGAAAGTGCTCGACAGACCATAGGAACACACAATCGACACATTAGCCGGGACACTGTGATCCGACGTCTCCGTTCCAGCAATCTCAGATGTCGTCGACCAGCACGTCGTCCTGTTCTCCAACCACGGCATCGACAAGCACGACTTCAGTGGGCACAGGGTCATCACAATTGGCGTCATCGTGAGTGGAGGCGTGTCATCTTCTCTGATGAAAGTCGCTTTTGTGTAACCCATGCAGACGGAATAGTCAGAATTTGGCGGCGTCGAGGTGATCAACAGAAACATTGTGGAAAGGGATCCATGGGGTGGACCGAGCGTCATGATATGGGCAGGGATGGGACTTACTGCGAGACTTGGATACAAGTGCTTTCTGAATGTTGGTCAAGGTCGGGGACACGGCGTCACTGCTTAGCGGTGTATCGACCAAGTGATCAGATCCCACGTTGTTCCATTTCTTGCACAACATCAACAACAGATTTTCCAGCAGGACAACGTTCGTCACCATGTTGCCAGAGCTACCATGGCCTTTCTGCAACAACACAACATCCGTGTTCTACCGTGGCCAGCCCTCAGCCCTGGTCTGAACCCCATCGAACACTTGTGGGATGAGGTTGAAAGGCGTCTGCACAATGTGTGCCCAGTCCCTACAACTGCCGATGAACTACGCACAGCTGCTCTGGATGTGTGCAGGAGGATCCCTAGGGCCTTCACAAATCGTCTGATCCACTCAATGTACATGAGATGTATGGCAGTGATCAATGCTAATGGTGGTCACACCAGGTATTGACTAACATTTTGGAGATTGACCCGAAACTGTGTAAGCCCTTAACATTTGAAAAAAACAATTATGTCATCTGCCTTTTAATCCATTAAACTGTCTTCAGTCAAATGTTTGTCGATCTTGCCCTATGAGTATTTCTTGTCTTTACTGTTGAAAATAAATCACATGTATACTGTATACCACTGGCCTGATTTTGTTCAAATTTAGTATGTGTATGAAGACAGTTGAGTACTAGATTCCGCCAAACTCCCAAGGCCGTGAACCCATTGGCCAAGGGCAAATAACTGAAAAACAAATATTTTTGAAAGATCTTTTTCGCCCTTTTGATCAGCAACCGCTTGTCCGATTACTTTGAAAACTTGCATGGGTCTACCGCTTTGGTTAATTGACATTTTATGCTCTTTGACTTTAGTCATTGGTCACGTGGTTTGGCAGAAATATTGGATTCAAGGTTCAAGGTTTTCACAGTGTCTTTTGGGTACTTGTCTTCAAACGCAAACTCATCTGAATTCACTGCATGAAATGCATTCAAACCTTCTGAGAATTGTCTCCTGACACAACACAACAAACTCTTATAGCCGTTTTTGGATATCTGTTTTAGTTGCGGCCATATTGGATTTTGATTTTGATCATTCGTTTTCACCGACATTTTACTATAAAGATCATATCTTTTGAGGTTGTTGACAGAAGGTATTGCAAGTTCACATGAAGTTAGTGTGCCATCCTACTGTTTGTTCTTGGATGCATGCTAAAAGTAACACCGCTTGGTGGTAATATTTGATTTATATTTGGGACACCTCTGGAACACGCCAATTTCATAGCGGCGATTTCCGGTGACTATTGTTTAATGGAGTTTGTACAAGCAAACCCTTTGAGGTTTCGAACATGTTCGAGGTGGTAAATGATTTGAGAACAGACTTAGACACCCCGGCACAAGGCAGTTTCGTCGCGGCGATACCCTGCGAGTGGTGCCTACATTTGACAGATTTGACAGATGGACGTTTGTCTGCAATGTTACTTGGAGCCCGCCATTGCTGTTTTGCAGCTATTATAATTATTATTAGGGCTCCAAGCCGAAAGTCGGTAGAGCCCTATTGTAAGCGTTCGATTTATTATTATTAGGGCTCCAAGCCGAAAGGCTGTAGAGCCCTATTGAAATCGTTCGATTTATTATTAGGGCTCCCTGCCATACAAGGCAAGAGCCCTATTGTAATTGTTCGATTTATTATTATTATTATTATTCTTTATTATTATTATTATTCCGGCGTTTTTTGTTCCAATCGTAACTCAATAACCAGTTGTCAGAAGCTACTGAAAATTTGCACAAGGATACCTTAGGTCCTGAAGTGATGTCCACAAAAATCTCAAGACTCTTGGCTCAAGGAGTAAGGGCAGATAACTCAAAACAACTTAAAAAATCGCAATTTCAACAACTCATATCTCCGTCACGAACACGCCAATGACTTCCAAATTTCTTGTACAAGTGAGTGAGTGAGTGAGTTACTATTTTACGTCACATCGGCAATATTTCAGCCATATCGTGACGAGAATTAATACATTAATAACAAATAAGTATATATAATTTATAAAAAACCTGTCAGCAAAGGACAGTACAATAACTAGGATATCACAGAGTGTATTAAAATTAGTTGAGGAACATATAAAAGCAGAAAGAATTAGCAACACAATATAAAAATGGGCTAGAGATCGTCAGTTACTAAAGGGAGAATACCATACCAGGGACCATGGGGACTTACAGTGCCTTTGCTACCTGCATGGACCCTGGCTGGATTTATATCAGTCCTTCAGTCACTGGCGAAAGTTGACCAGTTAAGCCTTAGATTAAAATGACAAAAATACTACGTTTTAAAATTCTGGTATGCATAACAATACATTGAATGATGTGGGACTTACATACCCTCTTAGGGGGGACAATAATTTTACGCTACTTCAACCCCCCTCGAGGGTACAACCACTAACAATCTAAGTTATTAGTTAGCACTACCAATGTCTAAAAACTTATTATAGACATCAAAATTTATGAATGAATTCAATTTCTTTTAAAAAGCACAATATTAAATGAGAATGTACGTGATTAAAAAGGTCCTTGACTGTTTTTACATGATAATATTTATCCCTTGTGATGGAAAAATCAATACAATCAAGCAGGACATGCTTGACTGTGATTCTTTCATCACAAGGGATGCAAAACGGAGGATCCTCACCATTCAAAAGATACTCATGTGTATATCTTGAATGGCCAATACGGCATCGTCGCATAATGACCTCATCAAATCGGGACTGACAGCCCAAGTAGGTGTCACCGATATTTGGTTTAATTTCATGTAATTTATTGATACCTACTTGGGTGTCCCACTTCTTTTGCATCAGATCACGTATGTAAGATCGAATGACAGGTTTAAAATCAGTGTATGGGATCAGAAGTGGTGTCACAGATTTGTTGAGTGCTGCCTTTGCAGCAGCATCAGCCATTGTGTTACCAATGGTACCAACATGGCTTGGTAACCAACAAAAGACGATGTCATATTGGCCAGTAGCAAGATCATTTAATAACTCAAGAATTTGGATTAAAAGTGAATGTTTTGATTACATATTTTTAATTGCTTGAAGGCATGAAAGAGAATCTGAAAACAGTATGAATTGTTTATGTTTAGATTGATTACTGATATATTTAAGTGCTGTACAAATGGCGTTTGCTTCTGCAGTGAATATGGAACTGTTATCAGGTAAACGTGAAGATATTGTACTGGATCCAATGACGGTGGCACTAGCAACTGCGCCACCATCCTTGGATCCATCTGTAAAGATAGATTTAAGTGTCATAATTGTTTCTTAATTGACTGTATTCTTGTTGGTAAATTAATTCGTTTGTGTCTGATTTCTTTAGTTTTGTTAATGTAAGATCTACCTCTGTCTTTACCATTTGCCAAGGAGGAGATGAGAAAAGTTTAGTAGGAGCTATATCTTGGAGTTGAATTTTAGAAGCTGATATTGCAGATTTTATTCTGATTCCGAGTGGTGGAGTAAGTGTTGATTTCTTAATGTAAAGATCCTCGTAGAGAGGATGGAATATGCATTCAAAAGCTGGATTAGACTGATTAGAATATAATTTAGTGATGTATTGTAAAGACAATTTTAAACGGCGTTGTTTAAGAGAAGGCTCATCTGCTTCTATATAGAGACTGTGAATGGGAGACGTTCTAAAAGCTCCAAGGCAAAGCCTCAGGCCTTGATGATGGATGGTATCGAGTTTTTGTAAATTACTTTTGCAGGCTCCACCATAGACGATGGAGCCATAATCAAGTTTTGAACGGATTAGTGACCTGTATAAGTGTAAGAGAGTTGTTTGATCCCCTCCCCACTTTGAATTAGAAACTACTTTCAATAAGGCGAGTGCCTTCAGGCATTTAGCTTTTAGGTATTTAATATGTGGAAGGAAAGTTAAGTGGTTATCAAAAATAAGTCCCAAGAACTTGGCCTCCTTAACAACTTTGATAGGAGTGCCATTCAGAAATAGTTCAGGGTCCTTATGTGGCTTATATTTTCTGCAGAAATGTATACAATTAGTTTTTGATTTGGAAAATTTAAACCCGTTTTCTAGACACCACTTGTTAATTTTATTAAGACATAATTGTAATTGCCTTTCTATTGTGTGCATATTTTTACCACGACAAGATAGATTAAAATCATCCACAAAAAGTGATCCATCAACTGAATCATTTAAAACTTTTGACAAACTGTTAATTTTTATACTGAATAAAGTGACAGACAAACTACTGCCTTGTGGGACACCCTGATCCTGATTATAATGATCAGACAGGGTTGTACCCACTCGGACTTGAAATTGCCTGTCTGTTAAAAACTGGGATATAAAATGAGGCAGACGGCCTCTTAATCCAAAATCATGAAGATCTTTTAAAATACCATGTTTCCATGTTGTATCGTAAGCTTTTTCTAAATCGAAAAAGATCGATACAGCATGTTGTCTATTTACAATGGAAATTTTTACTGAACGATTCTAAACGCACTAAATGATCGATAGTAGTTCTGTTTTTCCGGAAACCACATTGTATATTGGTAAGAAGATTATTTGTTTCCAAAAACCACACTAATCCATTATTTACGATGCGTTCCATCGTTTTACAAACACAGCTAATTAAAGAGATAGGGCGGTAAGTGTTATTTTAGCAGCAGAAATATCATTTTTGATTCTTATACCAAGGGGTGGAGTAAGAGATGATTTTGTATTAAAGAGATCGTAATAGAGAGGATTAAAAATACAATCGAAAGCTGGATTGGAGTTATTAGACTGTAATTTAGAAATGTACTGTAAAGATAATTTAATGCGACGTTGATTTAGTGACGGTTCATCAGCCTCTGCATATAGACTTTGAATCGGAGAAGTTCGAAAGGCACCAAGGCAGAGCCTTAGGCCTTGATGATGAATTGAATCTAGTTTTTTTAAAATTACTTTTACAGGCTCCACCATAGATGATGGAGCCGTAATCAAGTTTAGAGCGAATAAGGGCTCGGTACAGTTGGAGGAGGGTTTTCTGATCCCCTCCCCATTGGGAATGTGAAACTACTTTTTTATAAATCAAAATCCTTCAGGCATTTAGTGTTTAAATAGTTAATATGTGGTAGAAAGGTCAAGTGATTGTCAAAAATAATACCAAGAAACTTGGCCTCCTTGACAACTTTGATCGGAGTTCCATCTAAAACTAAATCAGGGTCATTATGTGTCTTATATTTCCTACAAACATTAATGCAGTTGGTTTCAGTTTTGGAAGACCTTAAACCATCTTCAAGAGACCATTTATGAATTTTATTTAAACATAATTGGAGTTGCCTTTCAATAGTATGCATGTTTTTACCACGACAAAAAATGTTAAAATCATCCACAAAAAGCGATCCTTCAATTGAATCGGTTAAAACTTTTGATAAACTATTGATCTTAATGCCAAATAGTGTGACAGACAAAATACTGCCTTGTGGGACACCCTGATCCTGATTATAATGATCAGACAGGGTAGAACCCACGCGGGCCTGAAATTGTCTGTTAGTTAAAAACTGGGATATGAATTGAGGCAAACGTCCTCGCAATCCAAAATCATGTAAATCTTTTAAAATACCATGTTTCCATGTGGTGTCATAAGCTTTTTCTAGATCGAAAAAGATAGACACGGCATGTTGTTTATTTATTATAGCATTTTTCACAAATGATTCGAGACGGACTAAATGATCAATTGTACTTCTGTTTTTTACGGAAACCACATTGAATATTTGTAATTAGGTTATTGGTTTCTAAGTACCAAACAACTCGATTATTGATCATGCCTTCCATGGTTTTGCAAACGCAGCTGGTCAATGAAATTGGACGATAATTTGAAGGATGAGAAATATCACGTCCTGGCTTAGGTATGGGAACAACTATAGCATCTCGCCATGAGGATGGAAATTCACCTGATGTCCAGATTTCATCAAAAATTAGTAGAAGGGTCTCTAAACATGAGTCTGGTAAATGTTTCAGGAGTTGATACTGTATATTATCAGACCCTGTAGCAGTATCATGTGCTTGTCCAAGAGCAGTATGAAGCTCATGGATTTAAAATATTTCGTTATAATCTTCCCCATTATCCGATTTGAAATTTATGTTTTTATTTTCTTGCTGTTTTTGGTATTTTTGGAATTGAGGTACATAGTTAGAGGAGGAAGAATGTTTTGCTAATGTTTCACCAAGTTTATTTGCAATATCCGATTAATCAGTCAATAGGTGGTCCCCGTTTTTAAGATGATGGATGCTAGATTTAGAACGTTTACCTTTAATTTTCTGTATCATGTTCCATACCTTTGACATGGGCGTACGAGAGTTTATCTTGGAAACATACTTTTGCCATGATTGACTTTTATTTTGTTTAAATTGTACGTTTGGCTTTAGCATTTAAAATTTAAAATTTATTCAAATTATGTACCATGGGGTGGCGACGGAAATAATGTTCAGCCTTTTTCCGTGCCTTCCTAGCTCGTTTGCACTTATCGTTAAACCATGGTTTACGAATATGTGGGCTTATAGAGGACTTAGGAATACATTCATCATCGATTTTGTTCAATTCATCGGAAAATAATTGCACAGGGTCAGTAGCGTCAAGAAACAGATCAGGTTTTAATTTATTCGATGCAAGTATTTGAAACAAAGGCCAGTTGGCCTTGTAAAGTTCCATCTTGTTGGAGGAGGAACGTCTGAAGGTAAGACAGGTTTCAAAATAGTTGGGAAATGATCACTTTCACAGAGGTCTTCGTTGACGGACCATTCAAATTCGTTTAATAGATCAGAATCTGTAACTGACAAATCAAGAGCAGAGTAGGAACCTGTACCGGGATGTAGATATGTGTTCGAACCATCATTATGGATACATAAGTTGTTGTTTGAAATGAAGTCTTCTAAAAGTTTACCCTTGTTATTTGTCTGAACACTATCCCAAAGTGGATTGTGCCCATTGAAATCGCCCATAATAATACAGGGCTTGGGAAGTTGATCATAGAGAGCTTGAAGTTCAGACAGTCGAAGAGAAAAAGATGGTGGAATATAGAGCGAGCACAAAGTAAAAACTATGTGCAAAGTTACACGGACTGCAACAGCTTGAAGGGGAGTAGTGAGATGAACGGGTCTGTGGATGACACTGTGTTTCATTAATATTGAAGAACCTCCAGCGGCTTTAGCTCCTGATGGGAAAAGACATTGTAGGAGGTATAACTTCTTATATCGAATTTGTCAGTGTCTTTATAGTATGTTTCCTGTAAACATATCGCTGATGGTTTGAAATCTTGAATTAAGAGCTGTAAATCATTATAATTATTCCTAAGTCCTCTACAGTTCCATTGTATTAAATTCGATGATTGAGTCATGGTGGCTCAATTGGTGATCTCTCACGTGAATGTGAGGAAGGAGAACTCCTACCACAACATTGAGACGATGGAGTAATCTCCATGTCCAGAGCATCGAAGGAGTTATGGAGATTTATCTCTGACGAAATTTGAGGATTGGGCATTTGACTTCTGTTTAACTTTTTCTTTTCTTTTTTCTTTAAGTTTTGGTCAGGTTTTTGTGGAGACTGAGTTGGAGGCTGAGATTGAGGCTGAGACTGAGGCTGAGACTGAGGCTGAGTCTGAGCCTGCGAGGTCAGAGGTGATGCTTCTGAATGATTCTCAGAAGTATTTTCTCGAAGGACAGATGACGTTTTGACTGGTTGATCAGATCTGACCCATGTCAATTCTGTTTGACACAGAACAGATGAAGTTTGAACAGGACGGACGAGTGCAGCAGAGTAATTCATGTTTGTAGGCGTTGTGGACTGACTGGTAACAAGTTGTTTAGCTTCTGCAAATGACATGTTTTTTCGCACTTGATTTTCATTATTCTGGTGTCTGTTTGCCAAATAGGGCAGGATTTAGAAGAGGCCATATATGTTGGCCTTCACATTTGGAACATTTAAGATTTTCATGACAATTCATGCTCTCATGGTTGGCACCACAACGCTGACAAACCACGGGGCGAGTACAGGTTTTTGAACCATGTCCAAACTTTTGGCATCTATAGCACCGGAGTGGATTTGGGACATACACATCCACCCCGATGTTAACATAACCAGCTTTAATTGATTTTGGAATTGACGCACGGGCAAAAGTGAATAGATATGTGTTTGTTGGATTTGTAATCTTTACGTGTAAAACGTTTAACTGATTGAACACCTTGAGTCTGTAGTTCACTAACGATTTCCTCCCCTGACATATCCGCCAAGGAACGCGTCCAGTCACGGACAATGCCACGAGAAGAGTTCAGTGTTCTGTGCTCAGAAACAATAACGTAGATATTTGCAAATTGATTGAGGGATAAGAGATTGAGCGATTGTTGTTTCCGAGCATTTTCAACCAGAAGTGATCCAGTACGGAGTCGGGTGACATTTTTTACCTCTCCGCAATACCCTTGTATAGCTTTAGAGAAAGCAAAGGGATTTAACTTAATGGGAAGGTGATTTGTAGCTTCGATTACAAGGAATCGAGCCCAAGAATCAAGATTTGTGTCAGCCTCATCAGATGAACTTGTGTCCAAATGTCTTCTTTTCGAACCAGAGTGATTGTGAGCCATGATGAAAGAAATTTTTTCTGCACCAGTGCTCCCCACCCACCATGGAGTGTCAAAAAGACGATGTTGTAATGCACCGGATCTCAAAATGCAAACACCAGGGATACATGGGTGGTATACTCCAGTAAATACGACATGAAGAGCTATATTTGTCCACCAATTATAATGTCAGACCGGTTCGGCCTTTGACAGAAAATTGGAGACATACAGAAATCAGAGGTCGACATCACCAGATTGGCCCATGAGCCACCGCCTTCTGGCATAGGACTCTAGGCAAATTGTTACATAAATAATTTGAGAATGCGAACATGTTATACATGGCCAAGTCTAATTATTACAGTTATCAAAATCACGTGTGTGCATACACAATTTTATGCACAGGGCTTTGCGTGATCAGCCGATTGATAGAATCGGGCCCATTCTACCACCCGTCTAGGTGAAGTGAGGGGCGAAGTGGTGTGTTGAGCAGATGGAACACCGGTTCCTGGCTCCAGTGCCCTCAACCACCAGACTCCCTTCCTCCACCGACACAGGGGCGCAACCCACGGCAAACAGGTTGCCCAATTCGGTCGCCTTTTACGACCAGCAATGGGGGAAGAGCTATTTGCGCTACCCAGCACTCATCACGAGGAGGTTGCTCTTCACGAGTGCCCAGCAATTAACAGAGACCAGGGTATCTACCTACCCAGTGTGGACTCCACTATGCTATAACCACATCATCTACCACAATGGACATCTTGATCACCTTATTCCTTGTTACCACTACACCTCCAGCGTACTTAATTAATCCTCTCCTGTTAATCTCATTGGCTTCGTCATTATATGCTATCTTAATCCTATCCCGTCGGCTTCGTCATTATATTGGTATCTTTGTACATTGATCCTATTCCATCGGTTGTGTCCTTATGTTGTTATCATTGTACATTCATCCCACCATGATATACATATATAGTACTCTATGCACTCACTAAGCATATTTTCTGCACAGACCATGCCCTAGCCTGTGGTCGGTTAAAACAAGAATTGCAGTTAGATCCGCAATCTGTCGTAAATCTCCTGAAGCCAAGAGATGCAATAGCGAATGCCAAACGAACTCTATTTCTGAGAGATGAAGAGCTACTCGAACGCATAAACAGAGCAGCCAAACATAATTAAGAAATCATATCAATACAAAAACAAATTCAATGAAAACTAAAACTCGCATTAGATATGTGTACCCTTCTTCCAAAGACGATGTGACGTTAAACTTTAACTCACTCACTCACTCTTCCAAAGAGGGACAGGTCAGCCGAAATTGCTAAGACAGTATGCGACTTCTTCAACCCCTAAAGCAAACAACAACTTACTAAGCAACCACCTGATGAAGGAACAAGAAGTAGCTCTGAAACGTTGTATAAAGAATATAAGAAGTTGCTTTCCATAATAAAATGTCATATATTCGAATACAAGTTCTTGATTTAGACTGGGCGTCAAACTTCCAATCACTGGAAATGTTCCCAAGGAGGATGCCCGACCACCATTAACACCTGAGATGACTTTGTCAGGAAGCAAAATAATATGTCACTGAGCAGTGGGTCATCGCAAACAAGTCACCTCAAGGGCTGGTATCCAAATCTGTACAAATTCATTGAGATACTGCAGGTTCAGGAGGGTGATGCTGCTATCACAAGAGTTAGTATGACGCCACACGAGATAATTCCTCCAGGAGAGAGAAGAACATCTTTCCGCCAACCAAGCGCCAATTGACGATTATTACAATGACGTTTTACTTTTAGTTGGACTGTGAAAAATGTAAATTTGAGATGTGAAGGAACAACGTATCGACATGTATTGTGTACTTTTGTGTCACAAATCGTTATCAATGCGTAATAAGCATCCACCGGTCCCGTGCAGTGTTTGATATGATGCCCCAGCTATAGGGATTATCACTTGGCCAGCTTCTGGACAAGCAAGATGTCACCGTTCATGGTACCCAATAGGATTCTATTAATAAAATGCAAGTTACAGATTGTTAATTGATATTTTAATTATTCACAATATCAAGATCAGATGAGACGTTGCACACATTAAACAATGTATACAGTGTTGTTATTTGTGTAGGATTTACATAAATATGAGAAATAGTGTATCTATTGTTTTTTATTGTGTACCGTGACACATAAGCCCATGTCTGGCTGGACGCACTTCATACACCTTTTGTCTAATGTGGATCAATTTTATATTGTACAAGTTGTGCGTGTGATACTTTGATACACAGTTTACTATAACTACTACTACTACTACTACTACTACTACTACTACTACTACTACTAATACTAATACTCTATAGTTGCTAAGAATCACACATCAGCCAATGAAAAGCTTTGTCGCGCACCGCTAAATTTAGGCCACGCCTACCGAAGAATTTTGCTTTGAACGTCGATTACGGAGCGTGTGATTTCAGCACTTTCGCTTGACCATTTATATACTTTCTACTGATGGAATGATTATCTCTCCTCGGCAATTGACTTAATACATATACAAGGATAATTGATATTCCCAAAAAATCGCAATTTTTTTTTAATTCTTTACTTTGCTTTAAGAAACATGGAAAGTAACACCTCACTTGCCAAAGGTGTAAACTAAATATATTCCTCAACCAGAAGCAGCAACGTGGCGGGACATACGGGTTTGGGACGTCTGTCCGTCGTTATCATTTTATCTGCTTCGTAAATATCATACCATGTAATTTAATTGCCAAGGTTCACATGAATAAAATAAGAAAGAAATATTTGCCAAGCCAACGCTACCTTTTCGTTATTTGTCAAAACCACGTCATTGGGTTTTCAGTAATTGAAATACATCACGGCTTGTCAACTTAAGGTACAAGAAAGGGCCAAAATGAGGTAGGTATAACTGTATACTGTATACTGTTGACAGACCAACGATCATAATCTTAGCAAGATGGGATTAAAACCATCAGGGCGTGGCTGCAGGGCAAACTTGCACGGCGTATTGTGGCGCCTAAGACCATTCCACGAACTGTGCCCTTCAAAACAAGGATTAAACTGAAGTTGTGAGTGAATTGAAGTAGTGAGAAGTGTCAACATACCCAGCTTGGTGGAGGCCTTCCCGAGGTGGAAAAGCCCCAAGACGATGGGCAGCTGCCAAATCCTAAAAAGAAATATATGAGTTAAAATTCGGAAATTGTTTATTTCTTTGCACGGTAATTCTGTAGACTAGAAGACGCCAGCAGAACATCTACAGCATTGACATATGAAAAAACGTTGTCCCCGAAGGGTTTCAATCAAAACTATGGGGTATAATATCTCTAACTAAACGACAAATCATTGATGCTGTATCGCAACTTTTTAACTGTATGAGACAAACGTCATTTGAGACCCTACTTCCAGTATGTTCTTGATCGTACATAAGATTAGCATGCACACCCACGGAGAGATGACAACAGGTCATACTTTATCTCCCTCATTGTGGAATCTGACGCAAAATAGGTCCATATAATTACCACGAACAGCCGACGAAAATGAGCACACTTAACATAGCCGCCACTAAGTCATGATGTTATAACGCTACGTTTAAACATTGGTCTTTGACCAGGCAAAATTGATTTCTGAAAATAGATCTTTTTGCGTTTTGAATAATGAGACAACTTTAAATAGCCTTGACTTAATAACGAAATGATTGGGAGAGTACATAAAGATTCAAGGCCATCACAGTTGAGCGAGATCGCGAGAATGCGAGTATTTGGCCAAATATCGGGAGAACGCGAACCTTTGGACAAATATCGCGTTCTTGCGATCTCACCTTTTCGGACTTTTGAAATTCTAAGCTTGTGTCGAAAGATCGAGACCAAGAGAACGCGAGGATGTCTCATACAGTATTCCATAGAAAACATACAACATGTTTATTTCCGTGTTACCACACAATAACGTAATCAACGTAAAGTACATCACGAGAAGAAGCCAGCAAACACCGGATATATAGAAATCAGATGTGACAAATAACCTCATATGACGAACCTAAACTTAATGCTGCTATGGTAGTTATGATAACTGTAAATGTGAATGACAAATTTCCAAAGTAACAAACGTAAGTGAAATGAAACGATTCTTGGCGAAGACGTACAAGAGTATTCGATGTCAACTTACCTCATGATTAACAGGCGACCCGACGATGCCCGCTAGTAAATGTTGCGCAGTTTATATGTACATGCATTTCAATTAATCGTTACAGTCCCCAACTGTGACAGGTGAAGGACTCCGATTTTACAAGGACAGAATTAACATGTTTTGTATTGAGTTAGTTAACGTCAGAGAGACATCGATCAGATTGTAATAGGAAATTTGAAAAATTTCAAAAGTTTGAATGACAAGCTTCAACAGATTCAAATTTGAACGGAACGACAACTTATAATGGTCGTTCTGTTACCTGTCAATGTGTAAAATTGCCGCATTGTAAAATATCCTTATATATCGACATTTTGATAACCATAACTACATGTTTATCAACGCCAAGGTTCATTGATGTTACTACTAGTTATGCATCACTGACTTCACTCTGTTGTAATCAGCCAACAAATAACTTGAAAATGGAATCCATTCAGTGGTTAAGTGATCGCCATTCAGACAATATATTGCATTACTGTTTTTATTTAACGCAAAGAAAATAATATGCTGATTTCTATATACACGCTTGAAGTATATCCAAGGTAACAGTCACATGTTGCGAAATGCGTAGGTTACTGCGCAAAAAGGTTCCTATAAAAAATATCTTTCACAGAATTACAAAAGTACTTAAAAAAGTGAAATAATTAATGTTCACAACAGCTGTCAACAGGAAATGTGAACTGAGAAATATTAGGCAACATGACGCATCATAATATAAAGACTTCAATCTCGTAACTTACCCAAGTACACGTGTCAATCTTTGAACGAGAGAAAACATTGTGATTGTATGACATAGCTCACCTTTTTGCGAACACCTGATCGCTATTTCATAGTGATTCACCAACACATGCTCGTGATATTGTCGGAATCGTACAGTCGACTCTGCTTTTAGACGAGATTTCTTATGAATATGGAAAGGGGTTTGTGGCTTTTATAAATATGACATGCTTAACAATGGATTAAGCCCCAAGCTAGTTGACAGTCTAGGCATTTATGTATGTTAATGAAACCATTCAAATGTGATTTCACATTTCACTTTATGATCAGTTTACAAGAACAAACAAATAGAAACATATTTTATTACACATACTCCAAGTAAAAGTTTATAACATTTCCAAAACCAAGTTCAAAACTTTCCCTTCTATGCACGGGCCTCATCGAGTGTGCAATCAATGACGAAGTGCCCTGCAGTTAACGGGTTCGAATCCCAGGATCGAGAAAAGTCAAACCATGGATTGCTAAAAGAAGTGAGTAAGTGAGTTATAATTGTAAGTCAAATCGGCAATATTTCAGCCATACCGTGACTATCATTAGTTAAGCATAATCAATGCAATTGGACTTATATAAAAACCTGCCAACGAAGGACAGTAAAATTACTACAGTAGACTTATCACAGAAAAAGTTATAAAACTAGTCCGGAAGGCATTAAAAGGAAACACTATATATAACGATATAAGATAAAAACGGGCTACAGATCGCCAGCAATTGAAGGTAGATCACCATACTAGGGACCAGTGGGACTTACAGTACTTTTGCTTCCTGCATGGGCCCCCAGCAGGATTTACATCATCCCTACAAGTGTTGGCGATTATTGGCAGAGTTAGCCTAACACATTAAAATGACACATATTCTACGATTAAAAACGTGGTAGTTCTAAATTTACTTTGAAAGATGTGGAACTTACGTATCCTCTCAGGGGGACAATAATTTTACAGTACCTTAACCTCCTTCGAGGATACAGCAGATAACAATCGCAGTTGTCAATTTAATCTACCAAATTCAAAACATTGTGTTTATACAAAACATATCTATTAACATTTTCCAAACAATTCAATATCCTTTAAAAAGCTATTATTAAACGAGAATTCATACTGGTAAAAAGATCCTATAAAGAAGATGATTTGAAATATTGTTCCCTTGTGATGGCAAAATCAATACAGTCAAGCAGGACATGCCTGACCGTAATTCTTTCATCACAAGGGACACAAAATAGAGGATCCTCACCATTCAATAAATATTCATGAGTATATCTACTATGGCCAATACGACATCGTCGCATAATGACCTCTTCAAATCTGGACTGACAACCCAAGTAGGTGTAACCGATATTTGGTTTAATTTCATGTAATTTATTGATTCCTGCTTGGGTGTCCCACTTCTTTTGCATCAGATCACGAATATAAGATCTGATTACAGGTTTATAATCAGTGTATGGGATAAGAAGTGGGCTAAAAGAAGAAAACGGTTTTTTTTATATTTCGCGGAGGAATAAACCCAGGAAAGGCAATGGGCATGGTGGAACCACCAACACATAGAAGACACAATAGAATACGTCGGCTGCGACGTCAATGGTGTCGAAGTGACAGAGTATGGCCACAACTGCGACGGACACAAGTTTGATTTAGTATACGTAACGAGTCACGTTTTATGCTTTGGATGGGAGACGTCCTTTTGCCCCAAACTGCTTACAGATTTGGCGGCGGTAATGTGATGATGTGGACAGCCATCTTCTACACCAGTAGAACAGCCTTGGTGCAAGTTCAAGGGAATTTAACGGCACACGTTACATGGATGAGATCTTATGGCCCATTATGCAAAAAGCGAACGTCATTTTCCAACAAGACAACGTCCGACCTTACATGGCAAGACTGGCAATATCCAGGTCCTGCCATGGCCCTCCAGGTCTCCAGTGTTTAACCCTATCGAACATTTATATATTGGAAGTACCAGATCAACGACTGCGAGCACATCAGCATAAACAGACAGTCGGCATAAGCACTGCAGGAAGAGTGGGTGAACATTGCCCAGGCCACAATTCGGGATCTGGTCTAATGTGATGCAATATATTGAGCACAGATGACCTTAACCTTGAGAATCTACCGTTCCACGTGTGCCAAATTTAAATGATATATGAACTAGAAATCTAAAATCACTTTTGCGTTTCTTTCCACGTGTACAGTAGAAACAAACAGGCATTCCTGTTCTTCTTTGAAGTGAAATTGAATTTGCGAGCGTATGCACTTGAATATGTGCGAAAGTGTGACTTGCTAAACGTAAGATGTAGATGTAAATATAGATAGAACAAAGAAATATTTCACGTGCAATACTTTTTCTACCGAATTCGGCCAGTAACGATGCTGTTCTAGGGGAATATGGACGAGTAACGTGTGACAGATACATTTTCTCTCTCTCTCTCTCTCTCTCTCTCTCTCTCTCTCTCTTCTTCGAGGACTATGTATCAAGGCTTATTCATGAGATTTCAAGTATCCCTTAGGTAAATAGGTAGGATTGGTTTTAAGTTTTGTACCTACAGTGTTTTTTTCCTTATTCGCAAATCTTTTAATTTTAGAAAGATTTTTGTTTTTGCATAGGTGTACCCTTTTTTCCGAACCAGGGCTTGTTGCACGGTTTGTCCAGTTTGCTACCTCTCAAGCGTGTGTTGCTATCTTTAACTCCGAAAGGAGAGCATGCAGAGTCCAAAAGGACGTGGTTTGCCACAATATAGTGAGTGAGTTGCGTTTAACGCCGCTTTTAACAGCATTCCAGTTATATCATGGCGTGTCAGCCTAGCTAATGCGGGAGGAAAGCCCAAAGTGATGCAGGTCTCAGACGTTTACTACTTCGGTGAAACCCACGAGCACGGGTATGGTGCTGACAAACCTAGAACCATAAACTGTGCGAACCGGGATTCGAACCCACAACCATCGGTTTCTGGCGTGCACAAGGAACACAACACTGCGAAGCGAATCGCGGCGCCTTAGACGACTGGGACAACCGTTCCCCCGCTACAATACAGATCGAGGCGGATGGAGTTCCCTGATCCAGCTAAGTTGTTTCTGAAAACCTGATTGTATTTCAACTGGTCTTAAATCAGTGGCATGGTGGAATACATCTACATTACCGGACATACGTTGCGAGAATTGGATAATCAATTTCATGTTGAGAACAAGAGGTATCATCGCATGTATCATCACTTTCATCGGAGTTGAGGCTGGGATTTTGTATCGAGATTAGATATTTATTTCAGCTGCAGCTACAAAATCAGGTATTTTTACTATTTAAAACTATGAGCGTGAATTATTTTAAAGAAATATACCAATCAGTGGCAGGCAAATATTTCCCCGCCTGGAGCAAAAGTATTTATATAAGACAATTTGTTTCGATAAAATCCCAGCAACACAACGATTGTGTAGTGTACTGAGTCGGGCTCTTTTGATTATATAACTTATAGAAATCAATGCATATGTTACATATATGATGTTGCTGACACGCGACCACACGTCCCAGCCGTTTTCTAACAAGATACGAAGGACTATTGTGGTGATTTTTTATTTGATCTCCCTAACAATACAGAATCCATGTCTTCATAATTGATGGCTGGTTTCAAAAGCAGTCACTGCGTCCACCATGTATATGTTACCTATATGAATTAGTATTATTTAACTCTATCAACTTATATCATACAGCCTGTGAAGTGTTTTGCGTCCAACGAATAGTGTAGCATCACAAAGGTACATGTAACGTACACATGTTTGATGAAAAGGAGTAACATTATAAAGATTATGTAAGATGTAACAGCTATTGCGGAGATTGCTGACGGAGAATGATAAAGATTTATTTCTTAACACGTCATTGCAGGGGCTTAGCAGAATGCGTTTTCTACATCTCATAATATAATTCCATTATGCTCGGGTGAAGTGTATTGGTTAAGCGACTGACCTTATGGCTGTGAATACTAGGTAGGTTTAATTGTTCCTTTGAAAACAATAAAACTCCAAAATCAGCTGTTGATGACTACGTGAAGGCTGTGGTATTGTGTTCTCAGATACATCGATGTTCCTGTAGGTGTGGGATGGACTATTTAAATCGCCTTTGTCCAGAATAGAGCACTGCATACCTATACAAACCAATTGCAACTTCCCCACGGGTCTCTGCACAAAGTAACGACCAGTCATGTTGATGCACATGAATGCAATTTAAAACAATTTCGCCTGGCCAGTGACAGTCAAATATTCTTCAAAGTTAACATGAAGTTGTTTTTTTTTTATAAACTGCCGGACAAAAGAATGTATACACTTGGAAATTGGATTTGACCAATAAATTATATATCTAAATGTTACCAAATGTTACAAGCTGAAAACTGTCTCCGAAACACTGCAAACTTAAGGTCCAAACACTTCACCATCGAATAATCATTTATTGGGTGTTTCATTTTTAGCCACCTTCAAACATGGCTGTGTACTTTCTTTCCAATTACGTCACAATTTTCTCTTGGACACAGTCATCTTTAAGCATACTTTAAGCCATACGCACACCTGGAGTATTTCAGTACGGCGAAGTCACATGTGTGAATGGTGATTTTGAGCATAACAAATAAATATCAAGAAAACTTTTGACTCGTCAAAGATATACGATTGACATTGTTATGAGTGAAAACATAAATCATACATAATAAATCCTCTATAAATCAGAGAAAAATAAATTTTTCGACATTTGTCAATGTTTAAGTTGACACCTGTACCTTGATATAAAAAGGATGCTGTACTATCTCTTATATGTATAGTAAACACAAATTCCTGTGATATGTGATTCCCTGCTCTGTTAAATGTTTTGATTCAAATAGCTGTACAGGAGGTATAGCTTTATCCATGATCCGACTATGCTCGCGTAAGAGGCTACTAACAGGATCGGGTGGTCATGCTCGCTGACTTGGTTGATGCATGTCATCGTATCCCAATTGCGTGGATCGATGCTCATGATATCAATCACTGGACGTCAAGACACGATTATTTACAGACCGCCGTCATATAGTTGGAATATTGATGAGTGCGACGTTAAACAAGACATGACTTTTGTGTGTTTTGTTTTAAGCAGCATTTTATGACAAATAATCCATGTCTGGGAAAGAGAAACATTGGTTGCTATGATAAGCAAATACGTCGTTTATTTTACAAATATTCCTTTTACACAGAGACAAATAATCTGGAGTTATTTTTACACTTGTTGATGCTATTTCAACATGAAGAAATGTCCATACCTATGCCGGTGTCCCGCTAAAACCCTCCCCCGTACAAATTCTCCCCCCGGAGATTTTATACCGGTACAGTTTCTCCCCCGGAGAATTATGTCTGAAATAAAATCTCCCTCGGGTGGATTTACTTCGCGCCCCCCTCAATATAAGTGAGTCAGTGACTGAGTTAATATTTAAAGTCACATCGGCAATATTTCAGCCATATAGTGACTATATCAAATTATACAATACATCAATGTAGAATATAAATCTGTCGACAAAGGACAGGAAAAGTACTAGATTATCACAGATGTCGGTTTAAAACTAGTAAATGACCATAAAACTTCACAATTCATATAATACAATACAATACAATACAATGTAAAATTGGGCTATATATCACCAGCAACCGAAAGGGGACCCCCTCAATATAAAGTCTCCCCCCTGATTATTCGGTTTGTTGCAATGTCTTTAAGTACTATATTCTTTAGATAGTTATCTTTAATGTAAGGAGGGTTACTTTAAAAAATAGATTATGAAATATGGTCATAATGAATTGATATTTCAGCATATTTTATTTGGTAACTGTACCTTCCATCCTAAAATAATTATAAGACATAATCGTACCAAACAAAGGATGGAAGACAAGAGTCTCTACAGAGTTTGTTGTTTCTAATACAGTTGTTGTTGTCTGTATACAGTTTTTAATATACCAGTTTGAGTCTACATGTGAACGCAATCGATGGTTGAAATGTTAGTCTAAGAACAAAACATGAACTAATTCTCAAGAACTCTGATGTATAAAGTTACCTTCATCTTTGATTGACTGATGTATTTTCAATCTTTATTCAGCACTGAAGAGGCCACGGGCCTATGTTACGAAGCATTAAGTTTATGAATAATCAGCATTGATTTTGACTCCATAAACTGTCATAAAGTATTCATAAAGTATCAAGGGTCATTTCAACTTGCAAAATGATTGACATAGTCCTCTATAGAGCGAGGATTGGTCTGTTTTCCCACCTGATTGTGTGTGTGTGTGTGTGAGTTGGGTTTAACGCCGCTTTTAACATTATTCCAGTTATATCACGGCGTGTCAGCTTAATGTGGGAGGAAAGCCCGAAGTGATGCAGGTCTCAGACGTTTACCACTTCGGTGAAACCCACGAGCACGGGTATGGTGCTGACAAACCTAGAAACATAATTTGGGCGAACCGGGATTCGAACCCACAATCATAGGTTTCTGGCGTGTCCAGGGGACGCAACTCTGCACAGCGAATCGCGGCGCCTTAGACGACTAGGCCATCCGTGCCCCCTCCCACCTGATTGACTGATATAACAACATTCGCATGGATTAGAATGGTACAATGAATGGTAAAGCATGCATTACATTAATACGCGATATTTCATAAGACAATATCATATCTAATAAACATAAAACCAATATTTATGAGTCTACATATTGATATAAGAATTTATCACTGTATCCAATTCCAAAATTTTAGATATAAACTTTCGGACAGTTTGGTTAAAAAATCTTCAACCTTTAATACATCACAGGATTTGTAGCTAGATGACAGGAATCTACATTCTTGACTGTGTGTTTTCTTTGATGAGAATGTTTCTCACCGACCTTAGCGTGTAGGGGTGTGATGTCCTTATCAGGAAATGACAGTGTTTTGACTACTCGTCTTTCATTAATTAACGTGTTGGGCATCCCTAATTAACCTTTACTAATTCATGTTAAAACAACACAGGATGTTTTCTGGAAGTGGACAATCGCGAATGTCATAGGGCTGACACGACTCGTGTTAATAACTGTCCCAGAACTTCTTAAGTTACTAAACATTCTTTATATCTAACGACTAGTAACATATCTACCTATTTACCACTTTATTGTATCATATTGCGGTAGTTAAAAGAAAACACAGTGCTCAAAGTAAAGCCCCTTTCACTCCACATTCTCAACATCGTCTCTATCAGAAGTGTTTGGCAACTATTGAACTGCATGGCAAGTATTTATGAAACGATCGGGGGAGCAGCCAGAACAAAAGTAAGACAACTCATAGACGATTCTAAAAAAGAGTCATGGCAGACCTTCTGCAAATCCCTCAATGAGAAAACAAATGCAAAAACAGTCTGGAGCAAAATACACGCAATCAGGAGTAAACGTAAACCCACAAAAATTCCCAAGTTAGTCAAAGAAGAAGGCCAACATTCTAGCTGAGCACTTCTCATCTGTCAGCAGCAACACAAATTGCAGCGAAGAATTCAAACAGGAAAAAATGCTTATGCTTAAGATCTCAAAACGGCCGCAAGCAAGCATCTGGTATAAAATATGCCATTTACAGTGACAGAGTTTGATGATGCGATACAACATAGAAAAGGCACAGCACCTGGTCTTGACACAACCAGCTACGAGATATTGAAAAACCTACCAGATCAAACCAAAGGCTTACTCACTGAGTTGTATAACACGATATGGTCCAAAGGAGAAGTCCCAAAAGCATGGAAACATGCTGCAGTTATCCCGCTGCTAAAGCAAGGGAAAGACGAAGCCCTACCAAACTCTTATCGACCGATCTCACTCACCTCAAACACGTGCAAAGCCATAGAAGCCATGGTTACGAAAAGGCTCATGCATCACCTTGAAACTGGCAACCACATAAAACCTGACCAAAGTGGCTTTAGGAAGGGACACTCGTGTCTAGATAATATTCTAAGACTGGAAAATGAAATAAAAAAAGCGCAATTAAACAGACAATACCTAGCCGCAGTATTTCTGGACTTCAGCAAAGCCTTCGACATGATATGGCATGACGGACTCCTCTCAAAACTAGCACAAAATGGAGTAGAAGGGAACATGGCAAACTTCATAGACAGCTTCCTGCAAGACAGGTCGCTATCAATTAAAATAGGGAACAATCCATCTGATCCTGTGGCACTGGACAATGGCACGCCACAAGGCAGCATTATAAGCCCAACCCTGTTCAATATCATGATCAACGATCTTTTTGACCATGTCAACTCTCCTACCCAAACTTCTAAATTCGCTGATGACGGAGCAATATGGGTAAAGCACAGAGATATTTCACAAATAAGAAAAAAACTCCAGTCAGCCCTGGACGGAGTAGATCAATGGTGCAATAAATGGGGATTCACCCTTTCAAGTGAAAAAACTGTTGGAGTTCTATTCAAACGGGCACTCGTGAAGAGCAACCTCCTCGTGGTGAGTGCTGGGTAGCGCTAATAGCTCTTCCCACGTGTGGAACCGGGGTAGAATATTTCCACAGCACCCCATTGCTGGTCGTAAGAGGCGACCAAAGTGGGCAGCCCGTTTGCCGTGGGTTGCGTCCCTGTGTCGGCGGAGGACGGGAGTCTGGTAGTTGAGGGCACTGGTTCCTGGAACTGTGTTCCTTTGCCCAACACACTACTTCGACCCTTACTTCGCCTAGACGGGTGGTAAGATGGGCCCGGTCTTATCAATCGGCTGGTCATGCCAGGCCCTGTGCGTAATATTGTATATGCACACCTGTGTTGTATTTTTATGTATATTTTGGTCTTGGCCGTACATAACTTCTGTTTGTCAATCTTAGCTACCTATGTTTATATTGCTTGAGTATAACACCCTTGTAACCCCGGTATTGTAGATAGGTTTCCTCTACAGCATCGTCCTTGTTGACACTCCGTGGCGGGTGGGGAGCAGAGGTGTCGAATCAAATTCTCCCATCATGTCTCACAACAAATCTCCTGGTTCGTTTAAAGCAAACAAACGTCGACACGTCGATTCTGTTTCGTCTGACGACGATGTGTCACCTATCGTTGCTGATTCTTGGCCACGATTCATCGTTATAGCATCTGCAGATGATACTCCTCTGAAGCTGAATCCATTTGCCATATCAAAGGGCATCCAAAGTGCTTGTGGCGAAGTAAAGAACGTTACTCGTCTTCGTTCTGGTTCCATCCTCGTGGAATGTGCACGGAGACAGCAATCTATCAATTTGTTGGGTCTCAAACAATTTGTTAACATCCGAGTTGCTGTCTCAGTGCACAACACACTGAACTCTAGTCGAGGTATCATAAGAGATCGTTCGCGTTGTTTGTCAGAAATGTCTGAAGAAGAGATTGTTACTGAACTAGAACATCAAGGTGTCACCGCTGTTAAGCGGTTCACACGAAAATCAGAAGATGGCAAAATAATTAATACACAAACATATCTCTTCACTTTTTCAATGTCTACTGTTCCAAAATCAATTAAAGCTGGATACTTCAACATCGGAGTGGAGGTTTATGTTCCAAATCCACTCTGGTGTTTCAAGTGTCAACACTTTGGTCACGGAGCCAAATCTTGCACTGCTAAGACAAGGTGTCTCCGTTGCGGTGGTCCTCATGATGGTACAGATTGCACAAATGTGCTCAAGTGTGCCAACTGCAGCGGGGAGCATTTGTCTTCGTCTAAATCCTGCCCAATTTTCGTTCGTGAATCTCAGATATTAAAACTCAAGCATACAAACAATATTTCATATTCTGATGCCAAAAAGCTACTTCTACCATCTCAGACACCTTCCAGTATTTCATATTCGGCAGCAGTGTCTTCAGCCACAGTCACTTCTCTGTCTTCAGGTTCCAAAATGACTAAATCAATCCACTGTCAAACTGCGATCTCTTGGATCAATGATGACCAGATCATCATTGATGAAGCTAAGCCAAGTAAACCCACAACACTGTCATCTTCATCTCAGACCGAGAATCTGCAAACATTAACCAGTCAACAAATTGAACCAGACATCACAGAAGAAATTGAAACAGTTCAGGGTGAAGCCCATCTATCAAAAAAGCAAACAAAAAAGCAAATGAGGAGA
Organism: Haliotis rufescens; assembly: GCF_023055435.1. Taxonomy (NCBI): domain Eukaryota; kingdom Metazoa; phylum Mollusca; class Gastropoda; order Lepetellida; family Haliotidae; genus Haliotis; species Haliotis rufescens. The sequence goes on from NW_025964068.1 coordinate 4,803,481, forward strand.
AAGGCCAGGGCACTCCAGCACTTGGAGGAGCCTTCTCCTGTTGCGTGCCCTGTTGTGGTTCATAATCCTTTTGAACCATTGGACATGGAGGTTACTCCAACCCTCCCAGGACATGGGAATGTCCCCTCCACTCGCTTACGTACCCCCGTTGAACCTCCATGAGCGGAGCTTCAAATTTAATACAATGGAATTGCAGAGGACTTAGGAACAATTTTAATGATCTCCAGTTATTATCACAAGATTTTTAAACCATCAGCGTTTAGTTTACAAGAAAGATACCTGAAAGATACAGATAACTTTGATTTTCGTCAGTACAAATCATATCATTCGTTTTCTCCTGCAGGTGCCAAAGCTACAGGTGGCGCTTCTATTTTGGTGAGGCAGGATGTCATCCATAGCCCTGTCCCTCTCAAAGGCAACCTTCAAGCTGTTGCTGTCCGTCTTTCTTTACATATCACCTTCACACTTTGCTCTTTATACATTTCACCCTCGTCTCCTCATCTGCAGTCTGATCTTCAGGATTTGTTTGATCAGCTCCCAAGACCCTGCGTCATTATGGGTGACCTGAATGGGCATAACCCTCTTTGGGGAAGTACAGATACCAACAACAAAGGTAAAATCCTGGAAGACTTCATTTCAAATAATAGTTTATGCATATTTAATGATGGATCAGACACATATTTGCATCCCGCTACTGGAACTTATTCTGCTCTTGATTTGTCACTCACAGATCCAAATGTATATAGCGAATTTGAATGGTCAGTCCACAACGATCTATGTGGAAGCTACCATTTCCCCACAATACTTTCTGCTATTAACCCGAATGATGATCCACCTGTTACAAGGTGGAATTTTAACAAGGCCAACTGGCCATTATTTCAGACACTTTGTACTGACAAATTGACACCTGACATTTTCATCACTGTCCCTGATCCTATTCAGTTGTTCACGGATAAACTGATTAATATTGCTGATGAAACTATTCCTAAGTCCTCTGTTAAACCACACATTCGTAAACCATGGTTTACTGTTGAATGCAAACATGCTAGGAAGAGTAGGAGGAAGGCTGAAAAATACTTTCGCCGTCATCCTACAGTTCACAATTTAAATAAAGTGAAGATAAATGGTGCCAAGGCTCGACGTACGTTTAAACAAAATCGGCGACAGTCTTGGCAAAACTTTGTATCAAAGATTAATTCCCGAACGCCTATGACAAAGGTGTGGAACATGATACAAAGAATCAAAGGGAAAGGCTCAAATTCTGGTGTTCATCATCTTAAAGATGACCATGGTCTATTAACTGACAAAGTTGATATCGCAAATAAGTTGGGTGAAACTTTAGCTAAACATTCTTCATCATCCAATTATAATCCCAATTTTCAGAAATATAAAAATCAACAAGAAAAGAAAACTATTAACTTTATTTCGGATAATGGTGAAGACTACAACGAAGTATTTTCACTACATGAGCTCAATACTGCCCTAGCGCAAGCTCATGATACCGCAACAGGGCCTGATAATATACATTATCAGCTCCTTAAACATTTACCCAATTCCTGTCTCGAAACGCTTTTAAATATTTTTGATAATATTTGGACATCAGGACTCTTTCCTCCTTCGTGGCACAATGCCATCGTTATCCCTATACCAAAACCTGGCCGGGATCATACCGATCCATCTAACTATCAACCTATTTCGTTAACTAGCTGCGTTTGTAAAACCATGGAACGCATGGTCAATAATCGACTAGTTTGGTTCTTAGAAACCAATGATCTTCTTTCAAATATTCAATGTGGTTTCCGAAAAAATCGCAGTACTATTGACCATCTGGTTCGTTTAGAATCATTCATGAAAAATTCCATTGTAAATAACCAGCATGCTGTATCAATCTTTTTCGATCTTGAAAAAGCTTATGATACAACATGGAAACATGGTATTTTAACAGATTTACATGACTTTGGTTTAAGAGGCCGTTTGCCTAATTTTATATCGCAGTTTTTAACTGACAGACAATTTCAAGTTCGTGTTGGATCAACCCTGTCTGATCATTATAATCAGGATCAGGGAGTTCCACAGGGCAGTATTTTGTCTGTCACATTGTTCAGTATAAAAATAAATAGTTTATCAAAAGTATTAAATGACTCAATTGATGGGTCATTGTTTGTGGATGATTTCAATATATCATGTCGTGGTAAAAATATGCGTACTATTGAACGCCAATTACAGTTGTGTCTTAATAAAATTCATAAATGGTGTCTTGAGAATGGCTTTAAGTTCTCACAGACGAAGACCAATTGTATACATTTCTGTCGGAAATATAAACCCCATAAAGACCCTGAACTCTTTTTAGATGGCACTCCAATCAAGATTGTAAAAGAAGCCAAATTTTTAGGATTAATTTTCGACCATCATTTAACCTTTTTGCCACATATTACTTATCTGAAGACAAAATGCCTGAAGGCCCTAGATTTGTTAAAAGTCGTTTCAAATTCAAAGTGGGGAGGGGATCAGAAAACCCTTCTTCACTTATATCGATCATTGATCCGTTCTAAATTGGACTATGGCTCCATTGTGTATGCTGGAGCTTGCAAGAGCAATTTAAAAAAGCTGGATTCAATTCACCATCAAGGACTATGTCTATGTCTTGGTGCTTTTCGAACTTCTCCGGTTGACAGCCTCTATGTGGAGGCTGATGAACCTTCTTTAAAACAACGCCGTACTAAATTGTCTCTTCAATATATTTCTAAATTACGTTCGAACCCCTCTAATCCTGCTTATGCCTCTGTATTCTACCCCCTCTATGAAAATCTATTTCTGAAGAAACCGAAGCTGGTTCCTCCACTTGGGATTCGGCTCAAATCCAATATTACTGCTGCAAATCTTGATCTGGATCTTATCTCTCCTTCTCGGCTTTTGTCTACTCCTCCCTGGCAGTTGGTGAGGCCAGAAGTAGACATTTCACTGACACGCTTTCTCAAGTCTGAAACAAATCAACTGGTTTATCATCAGGAATATTTACAATTAAGAAACAAATATGACACTCACCGTTCAATCTTTACTGATGGATCCAAGGGTGGTGGCAAAGTAGCAAGTGCCACTGTCGTTGGATCACAAACCATATCATTTAGAATACCTGACAATAGCTCTATTTTCACTGCTGAGGCCAATGCTATCCTTACAGCTTTGATATATATTAAACACCAGTCTTCATGTAAACAGTTTATCATCTTTTCTGATTCTCTTTCTTGCCTTCAGGCACTGCATAATGTATCTTCCACTCATCCACTGATTTTAGATGTTTTAGAACTTTACAATGATCTTTCAACTGGCCAATACGACATCGTCTTTTGTTGGTTACCGAGTCATATGGGCATCACAGGTAACACAATGGCTGATGCTGCTGCTAAAGCAGCACTCAACGAATCTGTGACACCACTTCTGCTTCCATACAGCGATTATAAACCTGTAATAAGAAACTACATCAGAGATATAATGCAGCAGAAGTGGGACACCCAAGTAGGTATTAATAAATTACATGCTATAAAACCAACCATCGGTTACACCTACTTGGGTTGTCAGTCCAGATTTGAAGAGGTCATTGTACGACGATGTCGTATTGGCCACTCGCGATACACACATGAATATTTGTTAAAAGGTGAAGATCCTCCGTTCTGTATCCCTTGTGATGAGAGAATCACGGTCAAGCATGTCCTGCTTGACTGTATTGATTTTTCCATCACAAGGGTTAAGTATTTCAAAGTTTCATCGTTAAAGGATCTTTTTAATCAGATTAATTCTCATTTAATTCTTGGTTTTTTAAAAGAAATAGAATTGCTTGATAAATTTTGATATGTACATGTATTGTAAAAAGTATGTGATTTTAATTTGGTAGAATGACGTAATAACTGAGTTTGTTAGTGGCTGTACCTTCAAAGGGGGTTGAAGTAACGTAAAATAATTGTCCCCCTGAGAAGGTATGTAAGTCCCATTTCATTCAAAGTATTTTTCATTTTCCATGTTTTTAATCGTAGAATTCTTGTTGTTTTTAAATGTTTTGGCTTAAACTTGCCGACAATCACCAGTAACCGGAGGGATGGTGTAAATCCTCCTGGGTTACCATGTAGGTAGCAGAAGTATCGTAAGTCCCCATGGTACCTAGTATGGTGACCTACCTTTGGCTATTGGTGATCTAAAGCCCATTTTTATTGTGTACTGTTTTGAATTGTTATGAATTTTATTCTGATATGCTAGTTTTACAATCTACATCTGTGATAGTCTAGTGTTTTTACTGTCCTTTGTCGACAGATTTTATTGTCACTATGTATTAATATATAACTTGATTTAGTCACGTTATGGCTGAAATATTGCCCATGTGACTTAAAACTTAACTCACTCACTCACTCACTCCTTCGTGGCACAATGCCATCGTTATCCCTATACCAAAACCTGGCCGGGATCATACCGATCCATCTAACTATCAACCTATTTCGTTAACTAGCTGCGTTTGTAAAACCATGGAACGCATGGTCAATAATCGACTAGTTTGGTTCTTAGAAACCAATGATCTTCTTTCAAATATTCAATGTGGTTTCCGAAAAAATCGCAGTACTATTGACCATCTGGTTCGTTTAGAATCATTCATGAAAAATTCCATTGTAAATAACCAGCATGCTGTATCAATCTTTTTCGATCTTGAAAAAGCTTATGATACAACATGGAAACATGGTATTTTAACAGATTTACATGACTTTGGTTTAAGAGGCCGTTTGCCTAATTTTATATCGCAGTTTTTAACTGACAGACAATTTCAAGTTCGTGTTGGATCAACCCTGTCTGATCATTATAATCAGGATCAGGGAGTTCCACAGGGCAGTATTTTGTCTGTCACATTGTTCAGTATAAAAATAAATAGTTTATCAAAAGTATTAAATGACTCAATTGATGGGTCATTGTTTGTGGATGATTTCAATATATCATGTCGTGGTAAAAATATGCGTACTATTGAACGCCAATTACAGTTGTGTCTTAATAAAATTCATAAATGGTGTCTTGAGAATGGCTTTAAGTTCTCACAGACGAAGACCAATTGTATACATTTCTGTCGGAAATATAAACCCCATAAAGACCCTGAACTCTTTTTAGATGGCACTCCAATCAAGATTGTAAAAGAAGCCAAATTTTTAGGATTAATTTTCGACCATCATTTAACCTTTTTGCCACATATTACTTATCTGAAGACAAAATGCCTGAAGGCCCTAGATTTGTTAAAAGTCGTTTCAAATTCAAAGTGGGGAGGGGATCAGAAAACCCTTCTTCACTTATATCGATCATTGATCCGTTCTAAATTGGACTATGGCTCCATTGTGTATGCTGGAGCTTGCAAGAGCAATTTAAAAAAGCTGGATTCAATTCACCATCAAGGACTACGTCTATGTCTTGGTGCTTTTCGAACTTCTCCGGTTGACAGCCTTTATGTGGAGGCTGATGAACCTTCTTTAAAACAACGCCGTACTAAATTGTCTCTTCAATATATTACTAAATTACGTTCGAACCCCTCTAATCCTGCTTATGCCTCTGTATTCTACCCCCTCTATGAAAATCTATTTCTGAAGAAACCGAAGCTGGTTCCTCCACTTGGGATTCGGCTCAAATCCAATATTACTGCTGCAAATCTTGATCTGGATCTTATCTCTCCTTCCCGGCTTTTGTCTACTCCTCCCTGGCAGTTGGTGAGGCCAGAAGTAGACATTTCACTGACACGCTTTCTCAAGTCTGAAACAAATCAACTGGTTTATCATCAGGAATATTTACAATTAAGAAACAAATATGACACTCACCGTTCAATCTTTACTGATGGATCCAAGGGTGGTGGCAAAGTAGCAAGTGCCACTGTCGTTGGATCACAAACCATATCATTTAGAATACCTGACAATAGCTCTATTTTCACTGCTGAGGCCAATGCTATCCTTACAGCTTTGATATATATTAAACAACAGTCTTCATGTAAACAGTTTATCATCTTTTCTGATTCTCTTTCTTGCCTTCAGGCACTGCATAATGTATCTTCCACTCATCCACTGATTTTAGATGTTTTAGAACTTTACAATGATCTTTCAACTGGCCAATACGACATCGTCTTTTGTTGGTTACCCAGTCATATGGGCATCACAGGTAACACAATGGCTGATGCTGCTGCTAAAGCAGCACTCAACGAATCTGTGACACCACTTCTTCTCCCATACAGTGATTATAAACCTGTAATTAGATGTTACATCAGAGAGCAAATGCAGAAGAAGTGGGACACCCAAGTAGTTAATAACAAATTACATGCCATAAAACCAACTATTGGTTACACCTACTTGGGTTGTCAGTCCAGATTCGAAGAGGTCATTTTGCGGCGATGTCGTATTGGCCACTCGCGATACACACATGAATATTTGTTAAAAGGTGAAGATCCTCCGTTCTGTGTCCCTTGTAATGAGAGAATCACGGTCAAGCATGTCATGCTTGACTGTATTGATTTTTCCATCACAAGGGATCGGTATTTCAAAGTTTCATCGTTAAAGGATCTTTTTAATCAGATTAATTCTCATTTAATTCTCGGTTTTTTAAAAGAAATAGAATTGCTTGATAAATTTTGATATGTATTGTACAAAGTATGTGATTTTAATTTGGTAGAATGACGTAATAACTGAGATTGTTAGTGGCTGTACCTTCAAAGGGGGTTGAAGTAACGTAAAATAATTGTCCCCCTGAGAAGGAATGTAAGTCCCATTTCATTCTCCATGTTTTTAATCGTAGAATTCTTGTTGTTTTTAAATGTTTTGGCTCAAACTTGCCGACAATCACCAGTAGCCAGAGGGATGGTGTAAATCCTGCTGGGTTACCATGTAGGTAGCAGAAGTATCGTAAGTCCCCATGGTACCTAGTATGGTGACCTACCTTTGGTTATTGGTGATCTATAGCCCATTTTTATTGTGTACTGTTCTGAATTGTTATGAATTTTATCATGATATGCTAGTTTTAAATCTACATCTGTGATAGTCTAGTGTTTTTACTGTCCTTTGTCGACAGATTTTAATGTCTCTATATATTAATATATAACTTGATTTAGTCACCATATGGCTGAAATATTGCCGCTGTGACTTAAAATATTAACTCACTCACTCACTCACTCACTCACTCACTCACTCACTCACTCACTCACTCACTCACTCACTCACTCACTCACTCACTCACTCACTCACTCACTCACTCACTCACTCACTCACTCACTCACTCACTCACTCACTATTCAAACGCCGGGGGAAAGATGCTATGATACCCCGTGTCTCCATAAAAGGCAAACCTATCAAATTCGAAAAATCTACAATATTTCTTGGGGTGATCAACACCTCACTTGGCGCAAACATATAGAATATGTGGAAAACAGATGTCAAAAAGACCTGAATGTATTACGGGCAATTTCAGGCACATCTTGGGGCACATCGAGGGACACTCAGCTGGACCTCTACAAATCTCTTATCAGATCAAAAATTGACGATGGTTGTGAGGCTTTTCATTCAGCATCAAATTCTGTCTTGATACGCCTAGACAGAATACAATACAAAGCCCTAATGCTGGCCACAGGCGCAGCAACAGGCACCTCACTAGAAGCACTACGAGTAGAAACGGGAGAACTCCCATTGAAACTAAGAAGAGAGCAGGCAATATTATCGTTCTGGGGACGAACATCAAACCCTTTGGTTAAAAAGATATGGCAAGACAAAAACACTCGAGATGAAGCCCTAGCTCGAAAAAATCCCTCACTAAAGCCATCTGGGATATTAGTACGTGAACTCATTCGAAGTCACAATTGTGATGACACTCAGCCTCCAGAAAGTCACTACAAATGGGTTACACCCTCCCTGGACTTTAAAAACTCCCAAAGTTGACACTGCTTTAACATCAGAAGTCACTAAAAAAGAAAACCCAACCCTACTACGATCAGTAGCTATCACTAAAATTCAAACTACCTGGCACAGCTGGGCCCATATGAATCCAAGAATCCTATCAACAACAGTACTGGTTACGGGATCCATATCCACAGCTCCAGACCCCAAGCACATTCAGTTCGCTTGCCTGATGGTCAGTCAGTATTCACGGCTGAATTGGAGGCAATTCATCATGCACTCAAATTCATTCCGGAACTTCCGGAAGCAAAGGCAGTCGTCCGATCAGACTCGCTAAGTGCACTTCAGGCCATCAGTGGCAGAAACTCAAACTCCAGGCCAAATACAGTCAACAATATTCTATACGAATATACAAAACTATCGGCCCAAGGGCAACAGGTGGAGCTGTGTTGGATCCCCTCTCACATAGATATTCATGGAAATGAAAAAGCAGACTCACTGGCGAAGCTAGCTCTAGACAAAGCGGATATACAGCCTATTCCCTTTAGTAAACTAGAGTGAGTGAGTGAGTGAGTTAAGATTTTAAGTCACATCGGCAATATTTCAGCCATATCGTGACTTTCAAAAGTTATATATAATAAATACATGTAAACCATAAAAACCTGTCGACAAGGGACAGTAAAACTTATCACAGATTATTATTTAAAACTAGCAGGGAACCATAAAAATACATCACTAGACAGGACAATACATTATAAAATGGGCTATAGATCGCCAGCAACTGAAGGTAGATCACCATACTGGGGACCATGGGGACTTACAGTACCTTTGCTACCTGCATGGACCCCAGCAGGATTTACATCATCCCTTCAGTTGTTGGCGACGATTAGGGAATGTAGCTGTATTTAAAAGAACATATATTCTACGATTAAAACTATGATAGGAATAACAGACGTCGAATGATATGGACTTACTATGCCCTCTCAGGGGGACAATAATTTTACAGTACTTTAACCCCCGTCAAGGGCACAGCCATTAACAATCTCAGTTCACAATTAGACACTATCAAATTAAGAAACAATTATGTACATCAAAATTTATTTATCAGTTCAATTTCTTTTAAAAAGTTAATTATTAAATGAGACGAAACATTTTTAAAAAGATCCATTATTGAAGTTGCACTGAAATATTTATCCCTTGTGATGGAAAAATCAATACAGTCAAGCAGAACATGCTTGACCGTGATTCTCTCATCACAAGGGATACAAAATGGAGGATCCTCGCTTTTTAAAATATATTCGTGTGTATACCTGCTATGGCCAATACGACATCGTCGCATAATGACCTCTTCAAATCTGGACTGACAGCCCAAGTAGGTGTAACCAATATTTGGTTTAATTACATGTAATTTATTGATACCGACTTGGGAGTCCCACTTCTTTTGCATAAGATCACAAATATAAGATCTGATTACAGGTTTAAAATCAGTGTATGGGATAAGAAGTGGTGTCACAGATTTGTTGAGTGCTGCTTTAGCAGCAGCATCAGCCACTGAGTTGCCTTTGATGCCTACATGACTGGGCAACCAACAAAAGACGATGTCGTATTGGCCAGTAGCAAGTTCATTAAATAATTCAATAATTTTGATTAAAAGTGGATGTTGAAAGGATACGTTATGGATAGCCTGCAGGCAAGAAAGAGAATCGGAAAATATGATAAATTTCTTATATTTTGACTGTTTACTGATATATTGTAAAGCTGTTAAAATGGCATTGGCCTCTGCCGTGAAAATAGAACTATTATCGGGTAATCTGGAGGAGATAGTCCTAGATCCAATGACAGTGGCGCTGGCAACAGCGCCACTATCCTTGGATCCATCAGTAAATATAGATTTGTAAGTATTATATGTGTTTCTTAATTCATTGTATTTTTGTTGATAAATAAGTGGATTTGTTTCAGATTTCTTTAATTTAGTTAATGTCAGATCCACCTCTGGCTTTACCAACTGCCAAGGTGGAGAAGACAAAAGCTGCGTGGGGGCTATATCGTCAAGATTAATTTGAGCAGCTGAAATATCAGATTGAAGTCTTATTCCAAGTGGGGGGAGAACCGATGATTTTTTTTATAGAGATTTTCATAAAGGGGGTGAAAAACACAGTCATATGCTGGATTCGAATTATTAGAGCGTAATTTAGAGACATACTGTAAGGATTATTTAATGCGGCGTTGTTTAAGAGATGGCTCATCAGCTTCAACGTACAGACTGTGAATAGGAGAAGTTCGGAAAGATCCAAGACATAGTCTTAGACCTTGATGATGGATAGTATCCAAAAGTTTAAGGTTGCTTTTGCAGGCTCCACCATAGACGATGGAGCCATAATCCAGTTTAGAGCGAATTAGTGCTCTGTATAATTGGAGTAGGGTTTTCTGATCCCCTCCCCACTTGGAATTTGAAACAACTTTCAGTAGGTCAAGGGCCTTCAGGCATTTATTTTTCAAATATTTTATATGTGGTAAAAAGGTTAAATGGTGGTCAAAAATAATACCCAGGAATTTAGCCTCTTTTACAACTTTAATCGGTGTGCTATCTAAAACTAACTCAGGGTCTTTATGAGGTTTGTATTTCCTACAAAAGTGTAAACAGTTTGTTTTGGATTTCGAAAATCTAAAACCATTTTCTAAACACCATTTATTTATCTTATTGAGACATAATTGTAATTGTCTTTCGATAGTATGCATGTTTTTACCACGACATGATATGTTAAAGTCATCCACGAATAAAGATCTATCAATGGAGTCATTTAAAACCTTAGAGAGGCTATTTATTTTAATGCTGAACAATGTGACAGACAAAATACTGCCTTGTGGGACACCCTGATCCTGGTTATAATGATCAGACAGGGTAGTACCCACGCGGACTTGAAATTGTCTGTCAGATAAAAACTTGGATATAAATTGAGGCAAACGGCCTCGCAATCCAAAGTCATGTAAGTCTTTTAAAATACCGTGCTTCCATGTAGTGTCGTATGCTTTTTCTAGATCGAAAAAGATAGACACTGCATGTTGCTTATTTACAATGGCATTCTTAACGAATGACTCCAGTCGAACTAAGTGGTCAATGGTACTGCGATTTTTACGGAATCCACATTGGATATTTGTGATTAAGTCATTTGATTCCAAGTACCAGGTTAATCTGTTATTGACCATGCGTTCCATGGTTTTGCAAACGCAACTAGTCAATGAAATTGGTCGATAATTGGAAGGATCAGTATGATCACGACCAGGTTTAGGTATGGGAATTACTATAGCATCACGCCATGAAGAGGGAAATTCTCCTGACATCCAGATTTTATCAAAGATCATCAAGAGGGTTTCTAAACAGGATGGTGGTAAATGTTTTAAGAGTTGATAATGTATATTATCAGACCCTGAAGCAGTGTCATGAGCTTGCCCAAGGGCAGTATTGAGTTCATGAATGGAAAAGATTTCATTGTAATCCTCCCCATTATCTGAATTAAAAGTAATAGGTTTCTTTTCGTGTTGCTTTTGATATTTTTGGAATTGAGGGGCATAGTTCGAGGAGGAAGAATGTTGAGCCAGAGTTTCACCAAGTTTGTTAGCAATATCAGAAGTATCGGTTAATAATTCATTCCCATTTTTAAGGTGGTGGACACTAGATTTAGAACCCTTACCTTTTATTTTCTTAATCATGTTCCATACCTTCGATATCGGCGTACGTGAATTTATCTTCGAGACATAATTTTGCCAAGACTGACGCTTGTTTTGTTTAAATGTACGCCGTGCATTAGCGTTTGATATTTTGAATTTATTTAAATTGTGGACCATAGGATGGCGACGGAAATATTGTTCAGCTTTTTTCCTCGCCTTCCTAGCTAGTTTGCAATCATTGCTGAACCAAGGTTTACGAATGTGAGGATTTGAAGAGGACTTCGGAATACATTCATCAGCTATTTTCTTAAGACTATCAGAGAAAAGCTTTATAGGATCAGTGGCATCAATAAAAACATCAGGATTTAGTTGGTTTGAGCAAAGGACTTCATATAAAGCCCAGTTTGCCTTAGGAAAATTCCATCTTGATGATGGAGGAATATCAGATGGTGTCACAGATTTTAAAACGGTAGGAAAATGGTCACTTCCACAGAGGTCATCGTGGACTGACCAATCAAATTCATCAAGTAAAGTAGAGTCTACAACGGACAAGTCAAGACAAGAGTAAGTTCCAGTTGCCGGATGTAGATACGTATGAGAACCATCATTAAAAATGCATAAATCGTTAGTTAAGAAAAAATCCTCTAGTAATTTTCCTTTGTTATTGATATCATTACTACCCCAAAGTGGGTTATGACCATTCAAATCTCCCATGATGACACATGGCTTAGGGAGCTGGTCATACAGTGCCTGAAGATCAGACTTTCGGAGAGAGTACGATGGTGGGATATACAAAGAACATAAAGTAAAAACAATATTTAATGTCACACGTACTGCAACAGCCTGAAGCGGGGTACTGAGGGGAACAGGACTGTGAATGATGCCCTGTCTCACCATAACAGAAGATCCTCCAGTTGCTTTATCACCCGGAGGTGAAAAGCAATGGTAAGAATCATACTGTCTTAAATCAAATTGATCAATATTTTTTAGGAAGGTTTCTTGTAAACAAAATGCAGATGGTTTGAAGTCTTGAATTAAGAGCTGAAGATCATTAAAATTGGTCCGAAGTCCTCTACAATTCCACTGTATCAAAGTGGGAGAACAACTCATGGGGGTTCAACTGGAGATCGCGAGCGTGGGGAAGGTCCTCTATGCTGTAACGGCAGCGGTGGAGTGACCTCCATAGCTAGAGGTTCAAAAGGGTTATGAACCTCTAGTGGGACAGTTAAAGGTGAAGGCACCTCAATGTGTTTGAGGGCCTTGGATTCTTTTTTCTTTTGTTGTTTTTTTTCTTTTCTTGTCGAGGATACATTTGGTTTCATATCAGGAACAGATTTACAACGAGTGTAGGGTTTAGGAATAGAGTCTGGAATAGAATCTGGAAGAGGGTCGTTGAACAGCTCAGTTTGTGAAGCTGCTGATGAAGTTGGGGATTTGTCAGCACGAACTTCATACAAGATGGTCTGTTCGTCAGAAATCCAGTTTATAGCCGTTTGACATCCAGTATCAACTTTGAGTGGAGAAAAGGAGACTGCAGCAGAATAGGTCAGTGTAGAAGAGGAAGGATTAGATTCCTGATCAACCAATTTCTTGGCATCAGCAAAGGAGATGTCATTTGTGTACTTTAGTTTTAGAACTTTTGTTTGTTTTATAAAAGCAGGACACGATTTGAAAGAGGACATGTGGTCGCCGCCGCCGCCGCAGTTGGCACACCTGATGTTATCAGTGCAATCAGTACCATCATGATGTTTACTGCAGCGTGAACAAATTTGGGTGGCATGACAGGATTTTGCACCATGTCCAAAATGTTGGCAGTTAAAACACCGGAGTGGGCTGGGAATGTAAACATCCACACCAATGTTAAAGTACCCAGCTTTGATAGATGAAGGGATCTTTGGAAGAGCAAACGTAAACAGATATGTGTTGGTCTTGATGATGGTATCGCCTTCTTTCCTGGTAAATCGTTTGACAGACGACACACCTTGTTGCTGCATTTCTGTTGCAATCTCCTCTTCAGACATATCTGAGAGGCACTTTGCTCGATCTCGTACAATGCCTCTACACGAATTTAATGTTTTGTGCACTGAGACAACAATCTCAGTATTTGCAAAATGATGTGCATTGAGAAGATTTTGAGATTGTTGTCTCCTGGCACACTCCACAAGCAGTGTTCCGGACCGGAGACGAGTAACATTTTTAACTGTTCCACATATACCTTCAATTGACTTTGAAACAACGAAGGGGTTGATCTTGAGGGACTCTCCATCAACTCCTCCAACAACCAGAAATCGTGGCCACGATTCAATATTGTGTACAGACTCCTCATCCGAAGATGTGGCTGTATCTGTATCAACATGCCTACGTTTAGTTTTTGATCTAGAACCAGTTAATTGTTGGGTAGCCATAATGAAACAAATAAAATTCAACACCCCTGCTCCCCACCCGCCATGGAGTGTCAACAGAAACGATGTTGAAGTGGAAACCAACTGCAAACACCAGGGTTACAGGGGTGCTATACTCCAGCAAAAAGGACACAGGTAGCTAAAATTGTCAAACAGGGTTAAAAGTCAGGCTGGTTCTGCCCTAGACAGTTACCTGATAACAAATAGAACCCGGAGGTCTTTGAAGCCAGATTGGCCCATGAGCCATCGCCTTCTGGCGTAAAACTCTAGGCAATAAATTCAATCCAAAATTGAGTATTCACACAAGTTATGAACGGCCAAGACCAAAATATACAGTAAAACATAACACAGGGGTGCATATACAATATTACCCACAGGGCCTGGCATGACCAGCCGATTGATAAGACCGGCCCATCTTACCACCCGTCTAGGCGAAGTAAGGGTCGAAGTAGTGTGTTGGGCAAAGGAACACAGTTCCAGGAACCAGAGCCCTCAACTACCAGACTCCCGTCCTCCGCCGACACAGGGAGGCAACCCACGGCAAACAGGCTGCCCATTTTAGTCGCCTCATACGACCAGCAATGGGAGGCTGTGGAAATATTCTGCCCCGGTTCCACACGGGGGAAGAGCTATTAGCGTAACCCAGCACTGACCACGAGGAGGTTGCTCTTCACGAGTGCCTTAGTAAACTAGAGATTAAAAGCAAAATCAAAGCCTCCATAGCAGAAAGATGGCAAGCCCAATGGGACGCAAGTAAGATCGGCAGATGGCTATACAAAATTCAAACTCATACTCAAATGATAGGAAAATTGCAATTGCTATCTCACGCCTCAGACTCGGTCACAAAAAGCACTATGACAAGGTTTGTTCATCTTGCAATCACCCTGAAACCATTGATCACGTGTTACTAGAATGTCAAGACCATGCCCCAGCCCGGGCTAGGTTAAAACAAGAATTGCAGTTAGATCCGCTATCTGTCATAGATCTCCTAAAGCCAAGAGATGCAATAGCGAAGACCAAACTAACTCTATTTCTGAGAGACGGACAGCTACTCGAACGTATATAAACAGAGCAGCCAAGGATAGAAATGAAATCATATCAATATAAGAAAATATAAATCATATCAATACAAAAACAGAAATTATGTGAACACCAAACTCACAATAGATAGGTGTACCCTACTCACACACAGGAGTCCCAAAGAGGGACAGGTCAGCCGAAATTGCCTAGGCAGAAGGCGACCTCCTAAACACTTAATGCAACAACAACAGGACATATTCTGGGGGAGATTATATTTCGAGAGGGGCGGAACTGTACCGGTGTAAATTCGCCGGAGGGAGATTTTATTCTGGGGGCGAATATATTTCGTGACACCGGCACTGACCAATGTGGTGTTCAAGCGTCATGCTTTATTGTACTTCTGATAATGTGAGATAGTTTAGTCTAGCACCACTTCAAAACAGTGTGTCAGTTTAATCACGGCGTGAGTGTCAGCGTGATGCAGGACGAAATCCGAAAGTGTTGTAGATGTTAGATGTTTATCATCCAAGTGAAACACACGAACAGGGGCATGGGTCTGACGAACCAAGAAACATCAGGGAAAATCTGGGCTTCGAGCCAACTGTCAATGGTAACTGAGTGTCTTAAAAACGAAACTCTGCACAACACACAGGGCCATAAGTGACACAAATTGTTTTAAGTTACACCGAAGTATGTCTGAACTGACCATTGTCTCCTAAACAGTATCCCAGTAACACACTGATAACAGAAATGTTGCTTTAATAGATAGATCAACTCGATTTCTGATATATCCTTCCAAGTGACTAAAAATCCAAAATAACTCTTTCCCTCATGACATACCCACACTGATGACGAAGCAATCATATGAATAGATAGATCAACTCGATATCTGAAATATTAGTCAGGCTAGTCATGTATGTATCTGGGGCAGTGGGGTACCTAGTGGTTAAAGTGTTCGTTCGTCACCCCGAAGACTCGGGTTCGATTGACCACATGGGTACAATGTGTAAAGCATATTTCTTGTGTGCCCTGCCGCGATACTGCTGAAGCAGCGTAAAACGTACTCACTTCATGTTTGTGACATTAGTTTTTAGACGTGTGGCATCTGGGTCTGTTTTGTGTTGCAAAAGGGTATATTTTAGGTCCGCTTGCTGCAGTTGATCATGTAATTTCCGTCAATAAATTAAACATGAGTGCAGGAGTGAGTGAGTGAGTAAATGTTGCTTTAAGCCGCATCAGCAATATTCCAGCTGTTCGCGGCTAGAAAAACAAAATCAATTTCCTTTAGTCAACATTATTTAAAAGTGATGACGACGATCACTAAAACTGAGGTACCTTATCACAGTAAACAGTAACACGGGCCCAGCCGGGCCATTTAGTGTATTTCCGAAAAGGAAAAAGAAAATTGGCAACCCAGGGGCGGAATTTAGTGGTAGAAAAATTTGGAGTTTTTGAGATTTGGAATAGACCAAGGGGATATGGTGGGCGGACTAAAGGAGTTGATTAAGGTGTGATTGTTGGTTTATGTGGTTATTTTGGTAGTTTGTTGGTTATTAGATGCGCTTAATTAGGTCTGTTTTAATTAAGTATGAGCCTAGGGCTTTAAATTTTTCTATGTTATTTTGTGGGTTTAGGATTGCTTCTGGAGTGAGAGCCTTATTTAGATTGAGGGTTTTTTGTAGTGTAGCTCGGTGTGTTTGGTAGTGGATGCAGTGAATGAGCGTGTTCTGGGGTTTCTAGGTGTTTGCAGTGTGGACACTTTCCTGTTGCGTGTTTTTTAATTTTTTTTGAGATGGCTATTTAGTTTGGTGTGTCCTGTTTGGAGTTTAGTGATTATTCTATCGATTTTTTTAGATGGATGAAGGGTTTTTGGTTTGGTTAAGGTTTTTTTTAGAACGTTTTTAATTTGGCTATTTGATTTTAGATAGAGGTTATGCCATTTTGTAGTGATTTTCCGTTTGTTGATACTTTTGATCTCTGATTTGGATATGGGTAGCTTTAGGCTTATTTCAGGGATTTTGAGGGATTGTTTAGCAGCTTTATCGGCGTTTTCGTTGCCGTATATTCCTACGTGTGCGGGGATCCAGATGAATACTATTTGTTTGCCTGCCTCTGTTAAGTTGTTTGCGCTTTTTAGTATTTGGCTTATAAGTTTGGGGCGGTTTTTTGGTGTTTTTATTTTGGAGGGCTGCAGTCCACTTAAGGAGTCTGTAAGTATTAGGATTTTTAAAAGTTTTTTATATTGCTGGTTATGGAGAGCTGAGGCCATGCCCATTATCTCTGCTGTGAAGATAGATTGGTTGTTTGGGAGTCGAAAGGATTTGTGTGTTTCTGGTTGGTTGTGCGATGTGGACTCCGAAACCTGTGTGGTTGGAGATCGGATCAGAGGATCCGTTTGTGTAGATGTGACACCAATTTGGCCAGTTTTCGTGTATGTATGCTAGTGTAGTGGTTTTAGCTACGTTTGGGTCGGTTTGTTTGTTTATTGAGTTGGCTAGAGATATGTCTATTTTGGGGATTTTGAGTTTTGGGGTAAATATATTTGTTTGTTTGCAGTTTTATTTTAGGTTGTTTATTTGGTGTTCGTTTAGGTAGTTGATTATTCGTTTGGATATTGGTGTAAGTAAAGGGTGTTTCCTAGTTAGAGCTTCGTTTTGAGGTCGGATATTTTGGTTTATTAGGTTTTGGATGAGGGGGTTTGATTTGGATGCGGCCCAGAAGTTTAAGGTCAAGTGTTGTCTGCGTAGATTTAGTGGCATTTCTCCTGTAAGGGCCTGGTGTGAAGTGAGAGGGGTGCCATGTTGGGTTCGTGTGACTAATCTAAGAGCCTGATATTGTATTGAGTCTAGTTTTTGGGTTAGAGTTTGGTTTAGAGTATCGTAGTCTACTTTAGATCTAATTAGTGAAATGTATAGTGAGAGGAGGGTATCTTTAGAGGCCCCCAGTTGGAGCCAATGAGACATCTTAGTGTGGTTAAGTCTTTGCTGCATTTCGTAGTTAGGTATTTTACGTGAGCATCCCATGAGAGATGTTCATCGAAAATTAGGCCTAGGAATTTTTATTTTTTTTGGAATGTGATTGGTTTGTTGTTTAGCTGAAGATTAGGGATGGCCTGTTTCATGTTTTTGTGTTTGAATACTATTCCTGTTGTTTTTTCCGAGTTTAGGGAGAAGCCCAATTTGTCAGCCCATTGCTGTATTTTGTTTAGGTTTTTTTTGGAGTAGATTTTTGGATATTTTGATACTTTTAGTGCGGATCCAGATGGCTCCGTCATCTGCGAATTTGGATGTGTTTATTTTAGAGATCGTTTAAAGTGGTAAATAGGTAGATATAATATTAGTCGTTAGATATAAAGAATGTTTAGTAACTTAAGAAGTTCTGGGACAGTTATTAACACGAGACGTGTCAGCCCTATGACATTCGCGATTGTCCACTTCCAGAAAACATCCTGTGTTGTTTTAACATGAATTAGTAAAGGTTAAATAGGGATGCCCAACACGTTAATTAATGAAAGACGAGTAGTCAAAACACTGTCATTTCCTGGTAAGGACATCACACCCCTACACGCTAAGGTCGGTGAGAAAGATTCTCATCAAAGAAAACACACAGTCGAAACTGTAGATTCCTGTCGTCTAGCTACAAATCCTGTGATGTATTAAAGGTTGAAGAATTTTGAACCAAACTGTCCGAAAGTTTATATCTAAAATTTTGGAATTGGATACAGTGATAAAGTCTTATATCAAGATGTAGACTCATAAATATTGGTTTTATGTTTATTAGATATGATATTTTCTAATGTAATTTGCATGCTTTACCATATATTGTACCATTCTAAACCATGCGAATGTTGTAATATCAGTCAATCAGGTGGGAAAACAGACCAATCCTCGCTCTATAAAGGACTATGTCAATCATTTTGCAAGTTGAAATGACCCCTGATACTTTATGAATACTTTATGACAGTTTATGGAGTCAAAATCAATGTTGATTATTCATAAACTTAATGCTTCGTAACATAGGCCCGTGGCCTCTTCAGTGCTGAATAAAGATTGAAAATACATCGGTCAATCAAAGATGAAGGTAACTTTATACATCAGAGTTCTTGAGAATTAGTTCACGTTTTGTCCTTAGACTAACATTTCAACCATCGATTGCGTTCACATGTAGACTCAAACTGGTATATTAAAAACTGTATACAGACAACAACAACTGTATTAGAGACTCTTGTCTTCCATCCTTTGTTTGGTATGATTATGTCTTATAATTATTTTAGGATGGAAGGTACAGTTACCAAATAAAATATGCTGAAATATCAATTCATTATGACCATATTCATAATCTATTTTTTAAAGTAACCCTCCTTACATTATAGATAACTATTTAAAGAATATAGTACTTAAAGACATTGCAACAAACCGAATAATCAGGGGGAGTCTTTATATTGAGGGGGGCGCGAAATAAATCCGCCCGAGGGAGATTTTATTTCAGACATAATTCTCCAGGGGTGAAACTGTACCGGTATAAAATCTCCGGGGGGAGAATTTGTACGGGGGAGAGTTTATACCGGGACACCGGCATAGGTATGGACATTTCTTCATGTTGAAATAGCATCAACAAGTGTAAAAATAACTCCAGATTATTTGTCTCTGTGTAAAAGTAATATTTGTAAAATAAACGACGTATTTGCTTATCATAGCAACCAATGTTAAAAGTAATCCCATATATGATATACAACGGACAAATGTATCAGAGAAGGTAATTTTTAATCATTAACGTCCAAAGAAGGATTTTAATTAACGGTGGTAACAATAATTTGTTCCAAGTCTTACGGCATTCGGTAATAACATCAACAGTTTAAAATGATATGCATTTTAAATAAGTTAAATATTAACATCAACTGAGATTATTGATGGTGGTGCCACTCGGGTGGTTAAAGTAGCGTAAAAATATTGTCCTCCTGCTAGTGCCACGTAAATCCATTCTCGATCAAGGTAAGTAATATTGACTTGCGTTTTAGTCCTTTGATTGTATTGCCATTTTGTTTTGTTTTTTAATATTGGCTAGTATACGGTACAGCTACTGGTAACCAAAGTAATGGCATAAATCCTGCTGGGGAGTCATGCAGGAAGCATAGGTACTGTAAGTCCCCATGATCTCCAGTAAGGTGGTCTAACTTTGGTGATTAGTGGTCTATAGCCTTGTTTTAATTGATAGGACTAATCTCTTATTGCTATATGTTTTTAAAGGAAATTATTATCTAGTTTGTTTTATTAAAAAACTGTGATATAACTTACTATTTTACTGTCCTTTGTTGACAGATATTTGAGATTTAATACCTAGTTCACATCGCTATATGGCTGAAATATTGCCGATGCGATGTAAAATTTAACTCAATCACTAACTCAACAGTTTAAATCATATGTCCCAAGCACGTGAATCTGATGGCACACAAGTTCAGTAGCGTGTATGGCCACCACGTGCGTTGACAACTGCCACACAACGCCTCCGCATTGACCTTGTGATGCTTGTGAACACATGATTGGGAAGACGACGCCATTATTGCCGCAAAATGGTGCCAAGATCTTGCAAGTTCTGTATTTGGTTCTGGAGAGTGCGCAGACTTCTGCCAAGAACATCCCAGACGTGTTCGATGGGATTGGGGTCGGGAGACCTTGAAGGCCAGTCCATGACGTTGACTCCCGCATTCTGTAGGAAACACCTTGTCAAAATTGCTGTGTGGGGTCTGGCATTGTCGTGTTGGAAGATCAAACCGGGTCCATGTGCTGCCATAAAAGGCAGAAGTTCTGGTGCCAGTACCTGGTCGCGGTAAGCCGCAGCGTTGAGGTTGCCACGGATGACAAAGAAGCCTGGAACGTGCATTGCCACAGAAAGCACCCCACACCATGACACTTTCGCCTCGAAATCTGTCAACTTCCTGTACACAACACTGGGCGTAACGGGCACTCGTGAAGAGCAACCTCCCCGTGGTGAGTGCTGGGTAACGCTAATCGCTCTTCCCCCGTGTGGAACCGGGGTAGAATATTTCCACAGCACCCCATTGCTGGTCATAAAAGGCGACCAAATTGGGCAGCCTGTTTGCCGTGGGTTGCGCCCCTGTGTCGGCGGAGGACGGGATTCTGGTGGTTGAGGGCATCGGAGCCAGGAACCGGTGTTCCTTTTGCCCAACACACCACTTCGACCCTGACTTCGCCTAGACGGGTGGTAGAATTGGCCCGATTCTATCAATCGGCTGGTCACGCCATGCCCTGTGCATGGACAAGTGTCAATTTAGATATTTATCATATTAAACTATTTTAATGATGTAATATGATACTCCTACTTTTGCCAATATAAGTATTGCCTAGAGTCCTATGCCAGAAGGCGGTGGCTCATGGGCCAATCTGGTGATGTCAACCTCCGAATTCTATATGTCTCCATTGTTCTGCCATAGGCCGGACCAGCTGGACATTTCTTTTGGTAGACGAATGTAGCTATTCGCGTTGTATTTGCTGGAGTATAACATCCTTGTAGCCCTGGTGTTTGCATGTTGAAGATCCGATGCAACTAAACACCGTCCTTGTTGACACACGATTCTGTGTGGGGAGCAGGGATGCAGAACCACATTTTCTTCATTATGGCTCAAAAACTCTCTGGTTCGAAAATACGACATCTGGATGCAAGCTCATCTGATGAAGATCATGATGCTACTTTAGATTCCTGGGCTCATAGTAATCGAACCTTCAGACCATTCTCCAATCAAATTGAACCCGTTTGCCATTTCTAAGGCTATCAATGGCTGTTGTGGCGAAGTGAAAATGTTACTCGCCTCCGTTCTGGCTCCTTAATTGTTGAATGTTCAAGAAAATAACAGTCTCTGAACCTTTTATCCATCACTAAATTTGCAAATGTTGATGTTACCGTTTCAGAACACAAAACTCTGAACTCTTGCAGGGGTATCGTACGAGATCGTGCTCGTTGTCTATCCGACATGAGTGAAGACGAGATCGTAGCTGAAATGAAAATTCAAGATGTGACAGCTGTAAAGCGTTTCACAGGTAAACAAGATGGCGCTATCATATCAACAAGCACTTATGTTTTCACTTTCTCCCTTTCTAAACTTCCATCATGTGTTAAAGCTGGTTATTTCAATATCGGAGTGGAGGTATATGTACCTAACCCACTCCGATGTTACAAATGTCAAAAGTTTTGCCATGGAGCCAAGAACTGCAATCGCAACACAGCAAGTTCCCGTTGCAGTGGTGCTCATGAGAGCTCTCTGTGCTCTAATGCTTCTCTGAAGTGTGTCAACTGCCACGGAGAACATCTAGCCTCCTCAAAATCCTGTCCCTTTTTCAATCATGAAACAAAAATTCTCAAAACCAAGTGTACAAACAATATTTCTTGTCATCATGCCAAACAGTTAGTACCATCCATAACTCCATCTTACTCAACCAGAACATATTATGCTGCAATCTCGTCTCCACCTTCAACTCCAGTTCCAATCAAAGTGTCTGTTTCTTGTCAAACGATGATATCGTGGATCAACCAGCAAATTACCCTTGAAGCAAGTGCTCCAGTTTCTCAGAGTGAGCATGGAACATCAACATCAGCCTCTCAAACCGAGTTCTTCCGTCACAGCCTGCATCAGCCATAGCATCCGCATCTTTTCAAAACGAATGTGAAACATTTCAGGGAGACGCCCATTTATCGAAAAACGCAACAAAAAAAATATTGAAAAAAAAAACCCAGGTCCCTCCAACATTTGGAGGTACCTTCTCCAATTACACTTGCTGTTGAGGTTCATAATCCATTTGAACCTCTTGAGATGGAGGCCACTCAATCTCTTCCTGTCCATGGAAGTGGGCCTCCATTGAGGCGTCATGAGTAGCTCACGTCACATCATTCAATGGAAGTGCAGAGGACTGCAGAATAATTTTAATGATTTACAATTACTTATACAAAATTTTAAACCATCAGCATTTTGTTTACAGGAAACATACTTAAAAAATACCGATAAGCTTGACATAAAGCAATATAATTCATTTTATTCTTTCTCACCTCCGGGTGCTAAAGCATCTGGAGGTTCTTCAATCTTTGTGAGGCAGGGCGTCATCTATAGCCCTGTTCCTCTCCACACCCCTCTTCAGGCTGTTGCTGTCCGCGTGACCATGCACATTGTTTTTACTTTGTGCTCACTCTATATTCCACCATCTTTTTCTCTCCGACAATCTGAACTTCAAGCTCTCTATGATCAACTCCCCAAGCCCTGTATTATTTAGTGTGATTTGAATGGGCAGAATCCACTTTGGGGTAGTGTTCAGACAAATAACAAAGGGAAGCTGTTAGAAGATTTCATATCCAACAATGATTTATGTATACATAATGATGGTTCAAAAACATATCTTCATCCAGGTACAGGTACCTACTCTGCTCTGGATTTATCAGTTACAGATTCAGAATTATTAAACGAATTTGAATGGTCCGTCCACGAAAGCCTCTGTGGTAGTGATCATTTCCCAACCGTTTTAAAATCTTGCATACCTTCTGATGTTCCTCCTTCAACAAGATGAAACTTTACTAAGGCCAACTGGTCTTTGTTCGAAATTCTTGCATCCAATCAATTAAAACCTGACCTATTTCTTAACGTTAATTACCCTGTAGAATTATTTTCTAATGAAATGAACAAAATAGCTGATGAATGTATTCCTAAGTCCTCTGCAAATCCACATATTCGTAAACCATGGTTTAACGATAAGTGCAAACAAGCTTGGATGGCACGGAAAAAGGCTGAACATTATTTCCATCGCCATCCCATGGTACATAATTTGAATAAATTTAAAATTTTAAATGCTAAAGCCAGACGTACGTTTAAACAAAATAAACGCCAATCTTGGCAAAATTATGTTTCCAAGATAATTCTCGTACGCCCATGTCTAAGGTATGGAACATGATCCAGAAAATTAAAGGTAAAGGTTCTAAAATCTAGCATACACCACCTTAAAAATGGAAACGAACTATTGACTGATAAATCGGAAATTTCAAATAAACTTGGTGAAACTTTAGCAAAACATTCTTCTTCCTCTAACTATGTTCCTAAATTCCAAAAATACCAAAAACTGCAAGAGACGAAAATCATCAATTTCAAATCGGAAAATTGGTGAAGATTATAACGAAATATTTTCAATCCATGAGCTTCATACTGCTCTTAGACAAGCACACGATACTGCTACAGGAGCTGATAATATACATCAACTCCTAAAACATTTGCCAGACTCATGTTTAAAAACCCTTCTCCTTATTTTTGATGAAATCTGGACATCAGGTGAATTTCCATCCTCATGGCGAGAGGCTATAATTGTTCCCACACCTAAGCCAGGACGTGATCATACTGATCCTTCAAATTATCGTCCAATTTCATTGACCAGCTGCTTTTGCAAAACCATGGAACGCATGATCAATATCGACTTGTTTGGTACTTAGAATCCAACAACCTAATTACAAATATTCAATGTGGTTTCTGTAAAAATAGAAGTACAATTGATCATTTAGTACGTTTAGAATCATTTGTTAAAAATGCAATAATAAACAAACAACATGCCGTGTCTATCTTTTTCGATCTCGAAAAAGCATATTACACTGCATGGAAACATGGTATTTTAAAGGACTTACACGATTTTGGATTCAGAGGCCGTTTGCCTCAATTTATATCCAAATTTGTAATTGACAGACAATTTCAAGTCTGCGTGGGCTCAACACTGTCTGATCATTATAATCAGGATCAGGGTGTCTATAATGAAGTCTTCTCATTACATGAGCTACATACCGCCCTTGGGCAAGCTCATGAAAGAGCAACGGGAGCTGATAACATATTCACTACCAGCTTTTAACACATTTACCAGAATCTTGTCTGGAGACACTTTCAGACATATTTGATCAAATATGGACATCAGGGAATTTTCCTCCTTCATGGCCAAATGCCATTGTAGTCCCAATACCAAAGCCTGGCAGGGATCTTACAGATCCCTCTAACTATCGATGGCACTCGTGAAGAGCAACCTCCCTGTGGTGAGTGCTGGGTAACGCTAATAGCACAGAACATTGAATTCTTGTAGAGGCATCGTTCGCGACCGGGCTCGTTGCTTGTCGGACATATCGGAAGAGGACATTGCTGCAGAGTTAGAAGAGCAAGCTGTCACTGCAGTAAAACGTTTCACTGTCAAGAAAGAAGGTGTCATAACAAATACAAACACATATCTCTTGACGTTTGCGCGTACAGCGATTCCGCAATCAATTAAGGCAGGTTACATTAATATCGGAGTGGAGATGTGTGTCCCCAATCCACTCCGATGTTACAAATGCCAACAGTTCGGTCATTGGTCAAAATGTTGTCACAACTCTGTGGTGTGTCATCGTTGTGGTGGCTCTCACGAAAACTCCGACTTTGTAAATGATATACAATGCTTTAACTGTCATGGCCCACATCCTGCCTCATCAAGGTCCTGCCCTGTGTGGCAAAGAGAATCCAAAATCATGAAAATTAAAAGTGAATAAAACCTTCACAAATCAGACCTCGACTCCTTCTCACTTAACCTACTCTGCTGCAGTCACTCGTTCTGTAGCAATGTCCTCTATTTCATGTCAGACTGACTTGACATGGGTCAAATCTAAACATCCTGTTGACAAAGATTCAATCCATCAGATTATTTCCGTGGTCACTCTGTCTAGTGCTGGATCTCAGACAGAGAGTCAGCCTGACAAACAATCCTCAACGTCTGTATCACAACCAGCCACCGTTCCTTTAACAAGAAAAGAAAGAAAGAGACTAAATAGACAATCAACACCAACTGTCCCTACACCTTCTTAGGTTCCTCTACAGAACTTATTTGGACCTCTGGATATGGAGGTCACCCTGTCCTCACAGGACAGGCAGAGGAGTAGTTCCTTCTCACATTCACGTGAAAGATCTCCAATTGAGCCACCATGACTCAATTGCCCAATCTAATGCAATGGAATTGCAAAGGACTTAGACATAATTTCAATTAGATCCAATTACTGATACAAGATTTAAAGCCGTCAGCACTATGTCTTCAAGAAACCTACCTCAAAAATACAGATAAGGTTACTTTAAGACAGTACGATGATTATCATTCCTTTTCTCCTCCTGGAGATAAAGCAACAGGAGGCTCAACTATATTGGTGCGGCAGGGCATCATACATAGCCTAGTCCCTCTTAATACAAATCTTCAAACTGTTGCTGTTCGTCTGACTCTCAACATTGCTTTTACGTTGTGCTCCTTATATATCCCGCCTTCCTCTGATCTTCGTCAATCTGATCTTCAAAATCTCTGTGATCAACTTTCAAAGCCCTGCATTATCATGGGTGATCTGAACTTATACAATCCGCTGTGGGGAAGTACAAATGCTAATAATAAAGGAAAAATAAATTGAGGATTTTTTTTCTGACAATAACTTATGTATCTTTAATGATGATTCCAGCACCTATTTACATCAAGCAACTGGAACTTATTCTGTCCTCGATCTGTCACTCACAGACTCTCATTTGTATAATGACTTTGCATGGTCAGTCCATGATGACCTCTGCGGGAGTGATCATTTTCCCACTATACTTAAGACTGTTAACCCTACTGATGAGCCACCGTCATCCAGGTGGAACTTTACCAAGGCCAATTGGTCCTTGTACGAGGTACTGTGTTATGACAAATTAAAACATGACAGTTTTATAGAATAACCCACGAGGTACGAGTGATTACGGAAAATATGTCATGGGTGAAATTAACGTTTGAAGTTCCGAGCTTTAGCGAGGAACTTAAAACATTAATTTCACGAGTGACATATTTTCCGTAATCACTCGTACCGAGGGTTATTCTATTTATTACACATATTCATATTAAAGACATGTTTCAAGAAAAAACAAAAACAACTGTCGCCGATCAAGAATCAGCTGTTTTGTATCAATCCGCGTATGAAAAAACACTGTCCACTCATTCCAACCGCATTACTCAATTAAAGTGTTGTTACGCGTGAAAAATATAGTTCTGTTAAAAAATTGTAAAGATCACATTATTGCAGTTATATTTCTGTCCGATTTACACAGCGTACACTATCTAGCATTGATAAAGAAGACAGGTTTCCAAAAAGGTTCATCAGGTTTTTTAATCAAAGCTTGTTTTGACAAGATCTCGTCACTGACGTTACTGCCCCCGTCGTGCATCGGCAGAAACATGCATTTCACATTGAGAAGAGGAAACACGGAAAACCTGTCAATTTTTTTAATGTGTCATTTGACAAAAATGCCAAAACCTATAACAACAACATAGACGGAATGTACAGAAGTCCTGTTTGTTAGAGAAAAGTTGCGAAAGGAAGGTAAACTTTGAAAAGTACGATTGCTGTCACAGTGTCGGAATGAATGACTCGACTTGACCCAGATGAGACAGCCGAAACCAGGAATGACAAGAGAACCGGCGTTACAGTTTAATCCGGACAACAAGTTTAATGAACATCGTGTGTGATTTGAGTCAAGTGTCACTGATGGGAAACATGTGCATGTGGGATTTCAGGAGGATTTGTCAAACGTGGAGTGGACACAGTCAGATGACGGGAGTTTGTTGATATTTTGATGTGATTCATAATGGTCGAATACCTGTTGATAGACAAACACGGTATCTGGAGACTTGGTGCTAAGCTGTCCGCATTCACGGAGTTCATTTAGTTCAATATCGGACACAGGATCAGCTCGCTGGGGTAAGTTTTCTTTTCCTTGTATTTTTAATTATTTTTGCTTTGATTTCCAAACCTGTCTGAGTTCAGCAAAGTGCATCGATTTCGCAACCAGATGCTGGTTATCACGTCGCTAAGGTAACACTCTATGCTACCCTTGATCTCCTTCAAAGTAGACAGTTCGAATTCTGAACTGTCTGATGTGCATGCCGAAATGATAAATTTGCAAATAATAATGTTTAGTTGAACCTTTCCTGTGTCATTAACCCTCATAGTCATATGGTCCCGGACGTCAGTCAGCCTGCATACCGCTCAGCGCCGTACTGTGCAGACGTCGCGGTGACAAAAAACGTATACATTGTATAAAAAGTGTCACGTTCTTATTTCTTCACACAACGTTACAAAATTGTACGAAATAGTGTATCTTTATGATGTCTTTCGGAAAGTCTAAATGCTGTTGCAAAATGAATTTGTTTTTATGCTCATGCCATCGTTGAAAGTGTGAGTAGTCATATTTTTCGTGTTTTTCTTACCTGTATACATTTGTGAACAAAGTTCATGTCAACATGTCAAGTTTAGTCTTTTTCATTGTGTTTTCATTTTCATTGGCAGTTATCGATGTCATCATCGTTCACAAAGGCAAACCTGTCTATACAAAGTCCGGTTTTTGGATTCGGGTGTTCGAAAAATTCATCAAACAGCAAGCCCTCTAGGCCTAACACAGACGCAAACCAGGAATTGGTGGTGATGATCTTGGCGCCCTAGAAACGGTTTCTGGCAACATCACAATCTGAATCTTGGAACTTCAATCTGGCCATATGCAGTTTTGACAACAAAGACATTAAATGTGTTCAGAGGTTGAATTAAACGAATGACTTTTCATGTCAGTCAGATCTCCGTCCGCTTAACGAGGTCATTTACTTTGACAGGTCTCAAATGGCCAGCCATGTTTCTTTACAAACGGGGACGTAGTTTTGGTTTTTACTGTAAAATGAAAATCATGTGAAATAAATGAAAAAAATGATAATGTGAAATCATGTTGTTAATATGAAACTATGTGTCTTGTCTTAAAAATCTCAAGTCAGTGAGATTGTAGCACGTAAAACATCTGAAGGGAAAGGCGTGGATTTGTGAATGAATGGGATGAGAAAAAAATAGTTCCGTTGTCCAATGAAAATTGATCTTTGTTTTACTGACCAATCAGCTTCGAGAATCACTAATTGCACACTGTGCAAATATCAAAAAGTTATAACACTGAATATTTGAGCCCATATGGGTAATAATCAAGAATATTCCAGATCCGATACAGTTGTTTTCGGACTTACTGAATGACATTGCTGACCAATCCATTCCTAAGTCCTCTGCAAATCCCCATATTCGTAAACCATGGTTTACAAATGACTGCAAACAGGCCAGAAAGTGTAGGAAGAAAGCAGATAAATATTTTCGCCGACATCCTACAGTCCATAATTTGGATAGGGTTAAAATTACAAATGCCAAGGCACGACGTGCTTTTAAACAGAATAAGCGTCAATCTTGGAGGAACTATGTCTCGAAAATAAATTCCCTACGCCCATGTCTAAGGTGTGGAACATGGTTCAGAAAATAAAAGGCAAAGGCTCAAAATCTTCTGTTCAGCATCTTAAGGATGGTGATCAATTATTAACTAATAAAACTGAAATTGTAAATAAACTTGGAGAAACGTTAGCCAAACATTCTTCATCATCAACAGGAAAAGAAAAAAGTAATTTTTAATTCGGACAATGGTGAAGACTATAATGAAGTATTTTCATAACATGAGCTACGTACTGCCCTTGGGCAAGCTCATGATACAGCAACAGGAGATGATAATATCCATTATCAGCTCTTGAAACATTTGCCTGAATCATGCCTCGAAACCCTTTTAGACATTTTTGACCAGATATGGACTTCAGGGAATTTCCCTGCTTCGTGGCGTAATATGCCATTATAGTCCCCATACCGAAACCTGGCCGGAATCATACAGATCCCTCAAATTATCGCTCTATATCGTTAACCAGTTGTGTCTGAAAAACCATGGAGCGAATGGTAAATAACAGATTAGTTTGGTATCTGGAAACAAACAATCTTTTCACTAATATTCAATGTGGTTTCCGGAAAAACAGAAGTACTATAGATCATTTAGTACGATTAGAATCCTTCGTTAAAAATGCTATTGTAAATAAACAACACGCAGTATCAATTTTCTTTGATCTTGGGAAAGCATACGATACTAAGTTGAAGTATGGCATTTTAAAGGATTTACATGATTTTGGTTTGAGAGGTCGTTTACCTCATTTTATATCACAATTTTTAACAGACAGACAATTTCAAGTCCGAGTAGGTTCCACCCTGTCTTACCATTATAATCAGGATCAGGGTGTCCCACAGGGCAGTATTTTGTCTGTTACCTTGTTTAGTATTACAATAAATAGTATGTCCAAGGTTTTAAGTGATTCAGTGGATGGATCACTGTTCGTGGATGATTTTAATGTATCTTGTCGTGGTAAAAATATGCATACCATAGAGAGGCAGTTACAAATCTGTCTCAATAAAATTCACAAGTGGTGTCTAGAAAACGGGTTTAAATTTTCTGAATCTAAAACCAACTGTATACACTTCTGCAGAAAATATAAGCCGCATAAAGACCCTGAATTAGTTTTGAATGGCACCCCTATCAAAGTTGTGAAAGAGGCCAAATTCTTGGCCTGCATACATTTTTCCATCACAAGGGATAAATATTTCAAAGCATTATCTATTAAGGATCTTTTTTATCAGGTAAGTAGTCATTTAATTATTGTTTTTTTAAAAGAAATCGAATTACTACATCAATTTTGATTGTTATATTTTGTTATTAAATAATTAACTTTATAATTGGTAGAATTATTCAGTAACTGAGATTGTTAGTGGCTATATCCTCGAAGAGGGTTAAAGTAGTGTAAAAGTATTGTCCCCCTGAGAAAAGTATGTTTATCTCTGCTCATTTTTAGAGTGAGTGAGTGAGTTAAGATTTTAAGTCACATCGGCAATATTTCAGCCATATCTCTCATTTTTAGACGTAGTATATATGTTCATTTATTCTGGCTAGATTAATCGCCAACAGCGGAAGGGATGATGTAAATCCGGCTGGGGTCCATGCAGGTAGCAGAAGTACTGTAAGTCCCCATGGACCCTAGCATGGTGATCTACCTTCAGCTGCTGGCGATCTATAGCCCTTTTTTATATTGTACC
Source organism: Haliotis rufescens (assembly GCF_023055435.1). NCBI lineage: Eukaryota > Metazoa > Mollusca > Gastropoda > Lepetellida > Haliotidae > Haliotis > Haliotis rufescens. Next base: position 4,834,454 of record NW_025964068.1, read on the forward strand.
GTTATATATAGTGATATATTTTATAGTTGTATGCCACTTTTAAATATTTATCTGTGATATTCTAGTAATTTTACTGTCCATCGATGACAGGTTTTAATTTAGTTCAAACATATGTATTAATAAATGAAATTTCTCGTCACGATATGGCTGAAATATTGACGATGTGACGTAAAGCTTTAACTCACTCACTCATTTCATGGTCTAAATATATGTATTTTGAATATAATACTTTTTCTCGTCACGATATGGCTGAAATAATGCCGATGTGACGTTAAATTTTAACACACTCACTCACTGGGCGTAACGTTCATGACGGCGCCTCCACACCCTCGCCCTACCACCAGCAAATCGTGATTCATCACTGAAGACGACTTGATTCCAATTCCTCTGAGTCCATCGTAAGTGTCGCTGTGCCCACAATTGACGTTGACGTCTGTGTAATTGAGTCAGAATCGGCCCGCAGTATTGCCGTCGTGCTTGAAGGTGAGCAGTTCTCAGACGGTTTCGAACAGTTTGCACACTCAGTCTACCCCTAAACAGTTCATTTCTGGTTGATGTAGCCATCAGAAATCGGTTACGGAGGTGACGTAAGACAATCTGACGATCCTCTGCATGTGACGTCACACGTGGTCGACCTGGCCGAGGGCGATCAGCGGTGGTACCCGTTTGCTGTAGACGTGTCTGTAAATCACAAACAGTCCGTCGACTACAACCAGTCGTCCTTGCGACTTCAGCTACGTACGTGCCCGTCTGCAACATGCCGATCGCACGTTCACGTTGCACATTTGAAAGGCGTGGCATGACAAATGGCCGTAAAGACTTTTGTTTTCTTGTGTTTTTCTTTTTTTTGTTAATGACTGCTAACAAGTATGGATGAAAACACGTGCGGTATTATGGCCATGTGACCAGTTGCACGTGAAAAACAACTTTTGCCACTATAGTGCTTTGCACATGATATTGATCGATTCACCTGCACAAAAACGGGTGTTATCTGAAGACAATACGTGGCCATTACTGTTTAAATACACAATAAGGGCCCAAAACTTGTCAAAATGTTAAAATTTTAGGATTGTGAAGTTTTTAATTTGGTTAAGTATACATTAGGTCGAGTGGAGTGTAATTCCTATTTTGCAGCGGTCAACAGGTGCCCAATAGTGTAAGGCACCGCAATTCGCATTGCAAAGTTGTGAGGTATGTCAAGTATTGAGATTGGAGTTATATAATCATATGGAAAACTACATTGATAGTTCGTTATTCAGGTAATTTAAGTGTTTACATTCATTTGCGATGTTGCGTAGACACAATGAATAGATTTGTATATGGTAGCCCATGTGAAGACCGCCATTTGCGATATTTCGTAGACACAATGAATAGATTTGTATATGGTAGCCCATGTGAAGACCGCCTCCGTGGTCTTGTGGTAGAGCGTCCGCCCGATGAGAGGAAGGTCCGGGCCGGGGTTCGATCCCCAGGCGCGTCATACAAAAGACGTTAAAAGATGGTACTTGTTGTTACCCTGTCTGGCGCTCGGCATTAAGGGGCTAAAACAAGGACTGGTCGCCACGGAGTCAGTATACTGTGTCTGAGTGGCGTTTTCATGTTAAACTGCGGCATGGTATCTCACATCTTCCCGAGGCAAGAGAGTTAACTGACTTTAAAAGCCCAGTTTCCACCCTTGCCGAACTAGGCTGGAATTCCTGGGCTCTATCGTAGCGCCACCAGTGGCTATTACCAGTTATATCCCTTCTAAGCCTCTCCTATGGACCAATCAGATTCCACCTCTCGTATCACTTGGATTTGCCTCAGTCCGGACAAGTACAAGCAGCCACACGCACAGACACTGACACAGAGACGCACAGACACAGACACAGAGACACACACACACACACACACACACACACACACACACACACACACACACACACACGTCACTATATATGCGCAATAATGTTGGACGCGACGTTAAACCCCATTTCATCTTATCGCCTAGCCCATGTGATGCGGCTAAAATGATAACATAAGTGAAAACAGGGGAACATGTGGAAACGTGGAGAGTATGTTTGGGAATATTGTGTGTTTATTGATATTGTATTGATGTTACAAGTATTTGGCAGTTTCGCGCCGTATTGTTTCACTCAATTAGTATGTTAAATGCATTATTATTGTTATTTTGACACTTTGTGGGTAATCAGGGTCAGAATATAGATGTCCACAGTTAATGCTATATTCTAAAATAGGAATTGGTAGTCATGCGCTGGCGAGAGTGGGTGTGTGGCATGCTTATGGTACCCCGACGGCGTGGGACGTTGCTCGTGCTATCAACCACTTGTTTGTATGTTTTGATTATGTAAAGACCGCCTTCATGAAGCTGAGATACGGTTTACTGCTGCATTAAAACAAGACAAATTCAATATTTTTTTAAACTTTTATTTTAAGACGACGAAGACGGACAACTGCTGCACAGACTGGCTGACAACAACGGCCGACTCTCCGCTGCTAAATGGCTTAAATCAGTTGTACTGCCTCGACGTAAGGAAAACTGGTTCAAACAGTTTCTTCAGCTTTTATGGGATTGTGGCTATAACAGTCTGGTTGAACTTATTAATGAAGATTTTCATACTATTAACAGTTAGCGACTGCGATTCTTAACGAAGACATTGTCAGCCCTGGTGTGCATTACGATATGACCTTTACATTGCAGTTGGGCCGATGTTTCATAAGGCGCACGTAATAGATCTGGACCACCTCAGGCTTCCCTCATATATTAAGCTGGCATGGCGTTGTGTTAAAGCAATACTGTCAAACGATTCATAAAACGAAACTCTGTCATGAGACGCAGATCAGTTGGCGTTGTAACAATAACTGGTCCACCTTATCTATATTAACTGAAACGTGCAGCACAAGACTCTTTAATAGTAACTTACATGTTCGCCCTCGTCTCACCATTTTAAGGTAACAGAGATCAAGGTTATTGGCTATGGATTCCTGTCAAGACTTAATCACCGATCATAGACACTCAATCAGTGTACACCTCCCTATCAGTGTGTACCAGATAACCCATTTGATTAACAACAACAACAACTTAAATCAACAACCCCTTTGCCAACAGCAACGGCCTGACCTCATATCGCCTACATCCCATTTCGCCTACGCCCTTATCAAAACAAATTTCGGGTTGACTGTACATCTTATACTTGTTATACCTTTAGAAAAGTGAACTCTTCCACTAATGAGGTATACTTCATATATTTCAACAACTTATGAAAATAAACTCTTGCACTGATGATTAATACTTTAATAAGGTCATATATTCAACAGACATCAATATCATCAATATCATCACCATCACCCTCATCATCATCAGTCACATAAGTTAATCAATCGTACACTAATTGATCAGTCACATAACGAGGTGTAGCTTCAGTCTCTCAAGTCGGGCATCTCTGTTTCTGTCAATACGTGCACGGCGTTAAACAGCACCACCAAGACCTGTCTGTCGTCTAGAACGTTTATTTGCTGTATCAATCTTCTTGATTTCTTTTATAAACTGGTAGATGTTGGGATGTGACCGGGGCATTCTCTTCTTTAGTCCATTGTGAAACCCCTTCAGGTGTTTGTTGGAGCGAGGTCCAGTGTTTTCGAGCTGATTCCAGATATTACAGGGAAATTTGGCGTCGTCTTCTACCCAGGTACTTGTTACATAGTCATTGAACGTGGAAATCTGTTGACCATCTGGACCCTGCTCCATAACTTCAATCCAAGCATCTTGGACTTGATCCAGTGGCAGTAGTGGCAAAGCTGCAGCTCTTCGGACGTGGCTCTTTACTGGAGGATTGTTCATGTACTCTCGCACAAGACCTCTGTCAGCAACTTGACGCCACAAAGCTTGGGCATAGTAGAAAAAACAGCCCCGAACTTAGCTGCCAGGGAAGATCTCACTGCCAGCACTGATGCCAGCTGATTCAAGGTCTGTCTGGATCACATCTGGGGAGAGTTCTACACCAGTCCTTGCACCAACAATGTCCTTCAACAATCTAAATAATCTAACATAAGTCTGCTTGGTCTTGTTTTGGGGCAGTGAAAATGCCACAGGATACATTTTGCCATCCACTAGACAATGAATAATGTACACCTGCAACCACAAGCTAGGACAAAGAAAGAAAGTACTATCCATAAACATGATGTCAGCTTCACTCAGTATTTCCAACATCTCAGTGGTTGCAAACACCAGTAGTCTGTCATCTACGCACAGGAAGTCTCTGCCATCTTCTGCCTTGGTCCGCGGATCTTCCAGGTTGACTGGCTCTGGATTCAGGAACTGGCAGAACCGACTTGATGCCAGTATTGACAAGTTCCTTCTTTCTGGCTATCATTCTGATGTGATCTGCATTCTAAACAGGAGGATGAGTGTGCGGAGGAGTGGATGCTACATCTTCCATTGCAGCCAGGAATGATACACTTCCACTGAACTGCAAGTTGACGCTTGACATTCAGTCTGTATCGATATCTATCCAGCATGAAGCACTTGTTGACCGCCTCTCTGTGTAGTAACAATCTCAGCTCTCTGAAGATTTGCCATTTCGACGCTGAGTGTGAAACTTGCAGAGGTTTATATACAACATTGCGAAAAAGAATCAGATGAGATGAGCAGGTCTTGCTAACACAGAAAAAACAGCGTAGGTGATCAAAGTAGAAGATGAGTTAGTCACGTTTATACAACCAAAACACGTATGGTTGGTCAAAGAAGAATATAAGTAAGCCATCAATCAAAGCCAGTTGGGTAATACCCATTGATATGATAGGGGTGGTACAACTGACCATTATAATTATTGTAGGCCATATGGGGTGTAGGCGTTATGAGGTGTAGGCGATATGAGGGCAAGTCACAGCAACCTCTGGCTTTCCACCAATCATTTCTGACCCGTGAAGATTCCGGGGTGGAATAGGTCTTCAGCAACCCTTACTTGTCGTAAAAGGCGACTAACGGGATCGGGTGGTCAGGCTCGCTGACTTTGTTGATACATGTTGTTGATTACAACATGAAGTTCCAAACAATCTTGATTCTTTATTCTATACTAGGTTGGGCTTGTTTACTTTACAAAGGCATGGACATTTAACAATAAGGTGTACAACACAAACCTGGAAATTGCACTAAGTACATAATAGTCCAATAAAATGTACAGAAACAATGCCTTAACTGCACTAAATAAACAGGAAGCTTACTATTACAGGAAGCTTACTATTTCATATACCTTTCATAACTTTAGGCCATGAGAATATTTATGAACAAAGTTGAAGTCTAGGGTGTATTTCCATGAGCCAAGTCTAAACCAGCCACAAACTCTCAATTATGAAGAATTAAGATACTGTGTATGGTAGAAATTAAGAAGATGCATTTATAAACAAATTCCTATTTATGAATTTTCAAATGAGTGACTAAATGTGCCTTACCATTACTTTAGACTTCACTGGCTCCTAGCATGACTTCATCATGCATGCTGCTTAAAGCACATGGTGACATGACCGCACCAATCTGTGCTTATCTCCCTTCTTATTAAGGTTGATGTAAAATTGGCACATCATCAAAAAATGAAACATAACATTCAAACCCAGGAAATTAAATAAACATCCTAAACATAACAATTATTTAATATTGTATATTGCTGTTGTTATATATAATACATAATTTGTGGAAATTCTAGAAACCAGATTTGATACCTCCTTAACCAGTTAAGGTATCATAATTGATGGAAAATAGAATTAAACATTTTGACCATTACATACCGGTCTCCTCATTGTACAATCAGGGAGTAACAATTACAAAACACAGTACCAAAATGGTCAAGACTTCTCTGAATTTTAAACATTCTATAATGAGTGAGTGAGTGAGTTAAAGCTTTACGTCACATCGGCAATATTTCAGCCATATCGTGACGAGAACATTTAATATACTGACATGAGAATAAAACACCTGTCATCGACGGACAGTAGAACAACTAGCATATCACAGTTTATAAGTAAAACTAGTTTAGAACAATTAAAAGAATAACCTATTGTTCAACAATACATTATAAAAATCGGGCTAGAGATCGCCAGCAACCAAAGTGAGGCCACCTAACTGGGGCCCGTGGGGACTTACAATACTTCTGCTACCTGCATGGCTCCCCAGCAGGATTTACACCATCCCTTAAGCAGCTGGCGATGGTACGCAATTAAGCCATAATTAAAACAAAACAAATATACTACGTTTAAAAACAGTGGTATGAATAAACGTACTATTAGGACGTGGTCTTACATAACCTCTCAGGGGGACAATAATTTTACACTACTTCAACCCCCTTTGAGGATACAGCCACTAACCATCTCTGTTACTCATTAAACACTACCAATATTATAAAATTCAACTATGTACACAATCAAAATTTATCAATAAGTTCTATTTCTTTTAAAAATCCAACAATTAAATGACAACTGATACCATTAAAAAGATCCTTTAGAGATGTAGATTTGAAATAGTTATCCCTTGTGATGGCAAAATCAATACAGTCAAGCAGGACATGTTTGACTGTGATTCTTTCATCACAAGGGATGCAAAACGGAGGATCCTCACCTTTCAATAGATACTCATGTGTATATCTTGAATGGCCAATACGACATCGTCGCATAATGACCTCTTCAAACCTGGACTGACAACCCAAGTAGGTATAACCGATATTTGGTTTGATTGCATGTAATTTATTTATACCCACTTGGGTGTCCCACTTCTTCTGCATTAGATTTCTGATGTAAGAACGGATAACAGGTTTATAGTCACTGTAGGGAAGAAGAAGTGGTGTCACAGATTTGTTGAGTGCTGCTTTAGCTGCAGCATCAGCCATTGTGTTGCCTTTTATGCCCACATGACTGGGCAACCAACAAAAGACGATGTCGTATTGGCCAGTTGAAAGATCATTATAAAGTTCTAAAATGTTTTAAAATAATTGGATGATTAGAAGAGACTTTTTTCAGTGCCTGAAGACAAGACAAAGAATCAGAAAAGATGATAAATTGTTTATATGCAGACTGTCGTTGAATGTATTTTAAGGCTGTAAGAAGAGCATTGGCCTCAGCAGTGAAAATAGAGCTAGTGTCTGGTATTCTAGATGAGAAATGTTTTGATCCAACGACAGTGGCACATGCCACCTTGCCACCCTCCTTGGATCCATCAGTAAAGATTGAACGGTGGGTGTCATATTTATTTCTTAATTGTACATATTCCTGTTGATATATAAGTTGATTGGTGTCAGATTTAATAAAACGGGCTAGAGAAACATCTACTTCTGGCCTCACCAGCTGCCAGGGAGGAGTAGACAAGAGACGATACGGTGAGATAATATCAAGATCTATATTTGCAGCAATAATATGAGATTTCATCCGAATTCCAAGTGGTGGAATCAGCTTTGTTTTTTTCTGAAACAGCTCTTCATATAGGGGTTGAAAAACGGAGTCATAAGCAGAATTAGAAGGATTAGAGTGTAATTTAGTGATATATTGAAGAGACAATTTAACACGGCGTTGTTTCAAAGAGAGTTCATCAGCCTCGACATAGAGACTGTCAACAGGAGAAGTTCTAAAAGCACCAAGGCACAGTCTGAGTCCTTGGTGGTGGATTGAATCTAGCTTTTTTAAATTACTCTTGCAAGCTCCAGCATAGACAATGGAGCCATAATCTAATTTAGAACGAATCAATGATCTATAAAGGTGAAGGAGGGTCGTCTGATCCCCTCCCCACTTAGAGTTCGAGACGACTTTTAATAGATCGAGGGCCTTCAGGCATTTAGTCTTTAAATATTTGATATGTGGCAAAAACGTCAAATGGTGGTCGAAAATTAATCCCAAAAATTTGGCTTCTTTGACAACCTTAATTGGAGTGCCATCTAAAGAGAGTTCTGGATCTTTATGGAGTTTATATTTCCGACAGAAATGAATACAATTTGTTTTGGTCTGTGAAAACTTAAATCCATTCTCAAGACACCATTTATTAATTTTATTAAGACACAACTGTAACTGTCTTTCAATGGTATGCATATTTTTACCACGACATGAAATATTAAAATCATCCACAAACAATGACCCATCTACTGAGTCATTTAATACTTTAGATAAACTATTTATTTTGATGCTAAACAAAGTGACAGACAAAATACTGCCCTGTGGAACCCCCTGATCCTGATTATAATGATCAGACAGGGTGGATCCAACACGAACTTGAAATTGTCTGTCAGTTAAAAACTGTGATACAAAATGAGGCAAGCGCCCTCTTAAACCAAAGTCATGTAAATCTTTTAAAATACCATGCTTCCAAGTGGTATCATAAGCTTTTTCAAGATCGAAAAAGATTGATACAGCATGCTGTTTGTTTATAAAAGCATTTTTAATAAATGATTCTAAACGAATCAAATGGTCAATTGTACTTCGGTTTTTACGGAAACCGCATTGGATGTTACTTATCAGATTATTGGTTTCTAAAAACCAAACTAATCGATTTTTTACCATGCGCTCCATGGTTTTACAAACACAGCTAGTTAATGAAATTGGTCGATAATTTGATGGGTCTGTATGGTCCCTGCCAAGTTTTGGTATGGGTACAACTATAGCATTTCTCCATGAAGGAGGAAAATGTCCTGTTGTCCAAATATCATCAAAAATATTCAGTAGTGTTGTGAGACAAGATTCAGGCAAATGTTTTAAGAGCTGATAATGAATATCATCAGCACCAGTTGCAGTATCATGAGCTTGTGCTAAAGCAGTGTGTAGTTCATTTAGTGAAAAAACTTCATTATAGTCTTCGCCATTGTCAGAGTTAAAATTAACGTTTTTTAGGGCTCTATGCCTGAAAGGCAAGAGACCTATTGTAATCGTTCGATTTATTATTATTATTATTATTATTATTATTATTAGGGCTCTATGCCTGAAAGGCAAGAGACCTATTGTAATCGTTCGATTTATTATTATTATTATTATTAGGGCTCTATGCCTGAAAGGCAAGAGACCTATTGTAATCGTTCGATTTATTATTATTATTATTATTATTATTATTATTATTCTTTATTATTATTATTATTATTATTATTCCGGCGTTTTTTGTTCCAAACATAACTCAATAACTACAGCTCAGAATCTCTTCAAAATTGGTACCAAGATTCCCAATGTTCTGAAGCAGATATCACAAAAATCCCAATGCCGTAGGCCCAAAGACCAAGGGCAGATAACCAAAAAACAAGATTTTTTTGAACATTTATGTTGGCCTATTGCTCCCAAACCGCTTGTCCGATTACTTTCAAAATTGGCATGTGTCTGCTGCTTTAGGTGCCTGCCATTTTTTGTTCTTTGACCTTGGCCATTGGTCACGTGGTTTGGCAGCCATATTGAATTCAAGGTTTTCCCAGTGTTTGGGGGGTACATGTCTTCAAAAGCATGGAACTCTGAATCCGCTTAATCAAATGCTTCCAAACTTTCTGAGAATTGTCTCCATACTCAACAAATCAATATTTTAATAGCTGTCATTGGCCATCTTTGATAGTTGCGGCAAAATTTGATTTTGATTTTCATCACCGAAATTTTAATTTCAAGATCATATCTTGTAAGGTTCTTTAAAGAAACTATTGAAAGTTTGCATGAAGTTAGTTTCACATATGTACTTCATTTTGTGTTCTTGGTTGCATGCTAAAAGTAACACTGCTTGGTGGTAATATGTGATTATTTATTTCAAAAATACTAAGAATGAAGCCTCGTAAAATCTAGGTAGGATTATTTCCCTTTGACTGTAGACTACTCTTGAAGATGAGGGTTAGAATTGGTCTTCAGCAGCCCATGCTTGTCTTGATAGGTGATTATCAGGATTGGGTGGTCAGGCTCCCTGACTTGCTAATTTATTTCCCAATTGCAAAAGGCTTACTTTTGACGGCTGGGCCACCCGTGCCCCCCGACACCCCCAGAACAAGCCAATTTCTTGCGGCCATGTCCAACCTGCCTGCAGTTACTATGTTTTACGACGTTGGTACAAACAAACCATTTGAGGATTCGAACATGGTCTAGGTCTGAAATGGATTTAGAACACTCTGATTCACTCTGGCACGCTCAATTTCGGAGCGGTGACGTCCTGCAAACGGTGACTATCTTTTGACTGAGTTGGTACAAGCAAACCCTTTGTGGATTCGAACATGAGGATTCGAGGTCGTAGATAGGTTTAGAACAGCCTTTGACACCCGGCACATGCGAATGTCATAGCGGCAATGTTGGCAACCGCTGCCTACATTGGACGGAGTTGGTACAAGCAAACCAGTTTAGGATTTAAACATGGTCGAAGTCAGAAATGGGTTTAGAAGATAAAGGGTATACCCCAGAGCCATCAATTTCGTAGCGGCGATGTCCCGCAAGCGCTGCTTAAATTAGACGCGATGGTACAAGCAAACCATATAAGGATTCAAACATGGTCGAGGTCGGAAATGAGTTAAGTAGCCCTCTGACACTCCGGCACACGCCAATTTCGTAGCGGCAATGTTCTGCAAGCGGTGTCTGTCTTTTAACGGCGTTGGTACAAGCAAACCATTTGAGGATTCGAACATGGTCGATGTCGGAAATTGGTTAAAACACTATGGGACACCCAGGCACATGACAATTTCGTTGTGGTGATGTCTCACAAGCAGTTCCTTACATTTGACGGCATTGTTACAAGCAAACCATTTGAGGATTCGAACAAAGTCAAACGTGAGTTAAAAACTCACTGGGACACATGTGGTGATGTCTCGCAAGCGGTTCCTTGCATGTGACGGCGTTGGTACAAGCAAACCATATGCGGATTCGAACATGGACGGCGTCTGAAATGGGTGTAGAACATTCCGGGACGTTCTGGGACACGTCAATGTCGTAGAGGCTATGTCTTGCAAGTGTTTCCTTACTTTGGACGGCATCGGTACAACCAAACCAATTGGGGATTCGAACATGGACGAGGTCGGAAACAGGTTCAGCACCTTATCTAAGCAATGCGACAGAAACCCGGGGTCCTGGCGAAGTCAGAACACTAATCCGTTTGACTGTAGCTCAATGGACAAGGGAGCTATGCTCCCGGACTATTTGACCCCCTGCCACCCGGCCTGCCACCCGGCCTGACACCCTGCCTGTCACCCTGCCACAAGCTGCCGTACAACAGACCTCTGAATAGCAGACCTTTAAACACTTGTAACGTGGAAACTACTGGTCCGATTTTGACCAAATTTCGTGTGTGTATGTAGATTGGGATCGTCTAGATTATTATTGTGTTCATATTGTCCTATTTTAATCGTTCGATTTATTATTAGGGCTCTATGCCCCGGGACACCCTTGTACACGTCAATTACGTAGCGGCGTCCTTATTTGACGGCATTGGTACAAAGAATCCATTTGAGGATTCGAATATGAACAAGGACTGGAATGGGTTCAGAACACCCAAGAATGCTCTGGCTCCCGCCAATTTTGTCAAAACGGACTGATGACATATGAAGTAATAAATTACACTATAACATACTCATGTGCACTGCATTATAAAGTGGATTCAAATGACTGGAACTAAATGATTTATTGGTATGAGGGGCGGCCGGGTAGCCTTGTGGTTAAAGCGTTTGCTCGTCACACCGAAAACCCGGGTTCGATTCCTGACATGGGTACAATGTGTGAAACCAATTTCTGGTGTCCCCCGCCGTGATATTGCTGGAATATTGCTAAAAGCGGCGTAAAACCATACTCACTCACTTACTAGTGGCGTGAGATGTATTTTGTCCCGTTGCTCTGAAACCGTTACTCCGAATACTTTCACACTCTACGTGTGCCTGCTGCTTTAGATGCTTGACATCTTTTGTTCTTTAACTTTGGCCACTGGCCACGTGGTTTGGCAGCCATTTTGGATTCAGGGTTTTCACAGTGTCTTCGAACATGGACGGCGTCAGAAATTGGTGTAGAACATCCCGGGACGTTCTGGGACACATCACTGTCGCAGAGGCAATGTCTCGCAAGCGTTTCCTTACTTTTGAAGGCGTTGGTACATGCAAACCATATGCAGATTCAAACATGGACGGCGTGTAGAATGGGTTCAGGACATCCCAGGGCGTTCTGGGACACATCAATGTCGTAGAGGCGATGTCTCACAAGCGTTTCCTTACTTTAGACGGCATCGGTACAACCAAACCAATTGGGGATTCGAACATGGACGAGATCGGAAACAGTGTCAGTACTTTATCTATGCAATGCGACAGAAACCCGGGGTCCTGGCCAAGTCAGAACACTCATCCGTTTGACTGTAGCTCAATGGACAAGGGAGCTACGCTCCCGGACTAGTTGACCCCCTACCACCCGGCCTGCCACCCTGCCTGTCACCCTGCCACAAGCTGCCGTACAGCAGACCTCTGATTAGCAGACCTTCGAACACTTGTTACTCGGAAACTACTGGTCCGATTTCGACCAAATTTCGTGTGTGTATGAAGAGTGGGATCGTCAAGATTATGATGGTAATCATATTGTCCTATTGTAATTGTTTGAATTATTATTAGGGCTCTATGCCCCGGGACACCCTTGTACACGTCAATTACGTAGCGGCGTCTATATTTGACGGCATTGGTACAAAGAATCCATTTGAGGATTCAAATATGAACAAGAACTGGAATGGGTTCAGATCAACCAAGAATGCTCTGGCTCCCGCCAATTTTGTCAAAACGGACTGATGACATATGAAGTAATAAATTACACTATAACATACTCATGTGCACTGCATTTATAAAGTGGATTCAAATTGACTGGAACTAAATGATTTATTGGTATGAGGGGCGGTCGGGTAGCCTTGTGGTTAAAGCGTTCGCTCGTCACGCCGAAAACCTGTCAATTCCTGACATGGGTACAATGTGTGAAACCAATTTCAGGTTCACCGCCGTGATATTGCTGGAATATTGCTAAAAGCGGCGTAAAACCATACTCACTCACTTACTAGTGGCGTGAGATGTATTTTGTCCCGCTGCTCTGAAACCGTTACTCCGATTACTTTCACAATCTACGTGTGCCTGCTGCTTTAGATGCTTGACATCTTTTGTTCTTTAACTTTGGCCACTGGCCACGTGGTTTGGCAGCCATTTTGGATTCAGGGTTTTCACAGTGTCTTCGAACATGGACGGCGTCAGAAATTGGTGTAGAACATCCCGGGACGTTCTGGGACACATCACTGTCGTAGAGGCAATGTCTCGCAAGCGTTTCCTTACTTTTGAAGGCGTTGGTACATGCAAACCATATGCAGATTCAAACATGGACGGCGTGTAGAATGGGTTCAGGACATCCCAGGACGTTCTGGGACACATCAATGTCGTAGAGGCGATGTCTCACAAGCGTTTCCTTACTTTAGACGGCATCGGTACAACCAAACCAATTGGGGATTCGAACATGGACGAGATCGGAAACAGTGTCAGTACTTTATCTATGCAATGCGACAGAAACCCGGGGTCCTGGCCAAGTCAGAACACTCATCCGTTTGACTGTAGCTCAATGGACAAGGGAGCTACGCTCCCGGACTAGTTGACCCCCTACCACCCGGCCTGCCACCCTGCCTGTCACCCTGCCACAAGCTGCCGTACAGCAGACCTCTGATTAGCAGACCTTCGAACACTTGTTACTCGGAAACTACTGGTCCGATTTCGACCAAATTTCGTGTGTGTATGAAGAGTGGGATCGTCAAGATTATGATGGTAATCATATTGTCCTATTGTAATTGTTTGAATTATTATTAGGGCTCTATGCCCCGGGACACCCTTGTACACGTCAATTACGTAGCGGCGTCTATATTTGACGGCATTGGTACAAAGAATCCATTTGAGGATTCAAATATGAACAAGAACTGGAATGGGTTCAGATCACCCAAGAATGCTCTGGCTCCCGCCAATTTTGTCAAAACGGACTGATGACATATGTAGTAATAAATTACACTATAACATACTCATGTGCACTGCATTTATAAAGTGGATTCAAATTGACTGGAACTAAATGATTTATTGGTATGAGGGGCGGTCGGGTAGCCTTGTGGTTAAAGCGTTCGCTCGTCACGCCGAAAACCTGTCAATTCCTGACATGGGTACAATGGTTGAAACCAATTTCAGGTTCACCGCCGTGATATTGCTGGAATATTGCTGGAATATTGCTAAAAGCGGCGTAAAACCATACTCACTCACTTACTAGTGGCGTGAGATGTATTTTGTCCCGCTGCTCTGAAACCGTTACTCCGATTACTTTCACACTCTACGTGTGCCTGCTGCTTTAGATGCTTGACATCTTTTGTTCTTTAACTTTGGCCACTGGCCACGTGGTTTGGCAGCCATTTTGGATTCAGGGTTTTCACAGTGTCTTCGAACATGGACGGTGTCAGAAATTGGTGTAGAACATCCCGGGACGTTCTGGGACACATCACTGTCGTAGAGGCAATGTCTCGCAAGCGTTTCCTTACTTTTGAAGGCGTTGGTACATGCAAACCATTTGCAGATTCAAACATGGACGGCGTGTAGAATGGGTTCAGGACATCCCAGGGCGTTCTGGGACACATCAATGTCGTAGAGGCGATGTCTCACAAGCGTTTCCTTACTTTAGACGGCATCGGTACAACCAAACCAATTGGGGATTCGAACATGGACGAGATCGGAAACAGTGTCAGTACTTTATCTATGCAATGCGACAGAAACCCGGGGTCCTGGCCAAGTCAGAACACTCATCCGTTTGACTGTAGCTCAATGGACAAGGGAGCTACGCTCCCGGACTAGTTGACCCCCTACCACCCGGCCTGCCACCCTGCCTGTCACCCTGCCACAAGCTGCCGTACAGCAGACCTCTGATTAGCAGACCTTCGAACACTTGTTACTCGGAAACTACTGGTCCGATTTCGACCAAATTTCGTGTGTGTATGAAGAGTGGGATCGTCAAGATTATGATGGTAATCATATTGTCCTATTGTAATTGTTTGAATTATTATTAGGGCTCTATGCCCCGGGACACCCTTGTACACGTCAATTACGTAGCGGCGTCTATATTTGACGGCATTGGTACAAAGAATCCATTTGAGGATTCAAATATGAACAAGAACTGGAATGGGTTCAGATCAACCAAGAATGCTCTGGCTCCCGCCAATTTTGTCAAAACGGACTGATGACATATGAAGTAATAAATTACACTATAACATACTCATGTGCACTGCATTTATAAAGTGGATTCAAATTGACTGGAACTAAATGATTTATTGGTATGAGGGGCGGTCGGGTAGCCTTGTGGTTAAAGCGTTCGCTCGTCACGCCGAAAACCTGTCAATTCCTGACATGGGTACAATGTGTGAAACCAATTTCAGGTTCACCGCCGTGATATTGCTGGAATATTGCTAAAAGCGGCGTAAAACCATACTCACTCACTTACTAGTGGCGTGAGATGTATTTTGTCCCGCTGCTCTGAAACCGTTACTCCGATTACTTTCACAATCTACGTGTGCCTGCTGCTTTAGATGCTTGACATCTTTTGTTCTTTAACTTTGGCCACTGGCCACGTGGTTTGGCAGCCATTTTGGATTCAGGGTTTTCACAGTGTCTTCGAACATGGACGGCGTCAGAAATTGGTGTAGAACATCCCGGGACGTTCTGGGACACATCACTGTCGTAGAGGCAATGTCTCGCAAGCGTTTCCTTACTTTTGAAGGCGTTGGTACATGCAAACCATATGCAGATTCAAACATGGACGGCGTGTAGAATGGGTTCAGGACATCCCAGGACGTTCTGGGACACATCAATGTCGTAGAGGCGATGTCTCACAAGCGTTTCCTTACTTTAGACGGCATCGGTACAACCAAACCAATTGGGGATTCGAACATGGACGAGATCGGAAACAGTGTCAGTACTTTATCTATGCAATGCGACAGAAACCCGGGGTCCTGGCCAAGTCAGAACACTCATCCGTTTGACTGTAGCTCAATGGACAAGGGAGCTACGCTCCCGGACTAGTTGACCCCCTACCACCCGGCCTGCCACCCTGCCTGTCACCCTGCCACAAGCTGCCGTACAGCAGACCTCTGATTAGCAGACCTTCGAACACTTGTTACTCGGAAACTACTGGTCCGATTTCGACCAAATTTCGTGTGTGTATGAAGAGTGGGATCGTCAAGATTATGATGGTAATCATATTGTCCTATTGTAATTGTTTGAATTATTATTAGGGCTCTATGCCCCGGGACACCCTTGTACACGTCAATTACGTAGCGGCGTCTATATTTGACGGCATTGGTACAAAGAATCCATTTGAGGATTCAAATATGAACAAGAACTGGAATGGGTTCAGATCACCCAAGAATGCTCTGGCTCCCGCCAATTTTGTCAAAACGGACTGATGACATATGTAGTAATAAATTACACTATAACATACTCATGTGCACTGCATTTATAAAGTGGATTCAAATTGACTGGAACTAAATGATTTATTGGTATGAGGGGCGGTCGGGTAGCCTTGTGGTTAAAGCGTTCGCTCGTCACGCCGAAAACCTGTCAATTCCTGACATGGGTACAATGGTTGAAACCAATTTCAGGTTCACCGCCGTGATATTGCTGGAATATTGCTGGAATATTGCTAAAAGCGGCGTAAAACCATACTCACTCACTTACTAGTGGCGTGAGATGTATTTTGTCCCGCTGCTCTGAAACCGTTACTCCGATTACTTTCACACTCTACGTGTGCCTGCTGCTTTAGATGCTTGACATCTTTTGTTCTTTAACTTTGGCCACTGGCCACGTGGTTTGGCAGCCATTTTGGATTCAGGGTTTTCACAGTGTCTTCGAACATGGACGGCGTCAGAAATTGGTGTAGAACATCCCGGGACGTTCTGGGACACATCACTGTCGTAGAGGCAATGTCTCGCAAGCGTTTCCTTACTTTTGAAGGCGTTGGTACATGCAAACCATTTGCAGATTCAAACATGGACGGCGTGTAGAATGGGTTCAGGACATCCCAGGACGTTCTGGGACACATCAATGTCGTAGAGGCGATGTCTCACAAGCGTTTCCTTACTTTAGACGGCATCGGTACAACCAAACCAATTGGGGATTCGAACATGGACGAGATCGGAAACAGTGTCAGTACTTTATCTATGCAATGCGACAGAAACCCGGGGTCCTGGCGAAGTCAGAACACTCATCCGTTTGACTGTAGCTCAATGGACAAGGGAGCTACGCTCCCGGACTAGTTGACCCCCTACCACCCGGCCTGTCACCCTGCCTGTCACCCTGCCACAAGCTGCCGTACAGCAGACCTCTGATTAGCAGACCTTCGAACACTTGTTACTCGGAAACTACTGGTCCGATTTCGACCAAATTTCGTGTGTGTATGAAGAGTGGGATCGTCAAGATTATGATGGTAATCATATTGTCCTATTGTAATTGTTTGAATTATTATTAGGGCTCTATGCCCCGGGACACCCTTGTACACGTCAATTACGTAGCGGCGTCTATATTTGACGGCATTGGTACAAAGAATCCATTTGAGGATTCAAATATGAACAAGAACTGGAATGGGTTCAGATCACCCAAGAATGCTCTGGCTCCCGCCAATTTTGTCAAAACGGACTGATGACATATGAAGTAATAAATTACACTATAACATACTCATGTGCACTGCATTTATAAAGTGGATTCAAATTGACTGGAACTAAATGATTTATTGGTATGAGGGGCGGTCGGGTAGCCTTGTGGTTAAAGCGTTCGCTCGTCACGCCGAAAACCTGTCAATTCCTGACATGGGTACAATGTGTGAAACCAATTTCAGGTTCACCGCCGTGATATTGCTGGAATATTGCTAAAAGCGGCGTAAAACCATACTCACTCACTTACTAGTGGCGTGAGATGTATTTTGTCCCGCTGCTCTGAAACTGTTACTCCGATTACTTTCACACTCTACGTGTGCCTGCTGCTTTAGATGCTTGACATCTTTTGTTCTTTAACTTTGGCCACTGGCCACGTGGTTTGGCAGCCATTTTGGATTCAGGGTTTTCACAGTGTCCTCGAACATGGACGGCGTCAGAAATTGGTGTAGAACATCCCGGGACGTTCTGGGACACATCACTGTCGTAGAGGCAATGTCTCGCAAGCGTTTCCTTACTTTTGAAGGCGTTGGTACATGCAAACCATATGCAGATTCAAACATGGACGGCGTGTAGAATGGGTTCAGGACATCCCAGGACGTTCTGGGACACATCAATGTCGTAGAGGCGATGTCTCACAAGCGTTTCCTTACTTTAGACGGCATCGGTACAACCAAACCAATTGGGGATTCGAACATGGACGAGATCGGAAACAGTGTCAGTACTTTATCTATGCAATGCGACAGAAACCCGGGGTCCTGGCCAAGTCAGAACACTCATCCGTTTGACTGTAGCTCAATGGACAAGGGAGCTACGCTCCCGGACTAGTTGACCCCCTACCACCCGGCCTGCCACCCTGCCTGTCACCCTGCCACAAGCTGCCGTACAGCAGACCTCTGATTAGCAGACCTTCGAACACTTGTTACTCGGAAACTACTGGTCCGATTTTGACCAAATTTCGAGTGGGTATGAAGAGTGGGATCGTCAAGATTATGATGGTAATCATATTGTCCTATTGTAATTGTTTGAATTATTATTAGGGCTCTATGCCCCGGGACACCCTTGTACACGTCAATTACGTAGCGGCGTCTATATTTGACGGCATTGGTACAAAGAATCCATTTGAGGATTCAAATATGAACAAGAACTGGAATGGGTTCAGATCAACCAAGAATGCTCTGGCTCCCGCCAATTTTGTCAAAACGGACTGATGACATATGAAGTAATAAATTACACTATAACATACTCATGTGCACTGCATTTATAAAGTGGATTCAAATTGACTGGAACTAAATGATTTATTGGTATGAGGGGCGGTCGGGTAGCCTTGTGGTTAAAGCGTTCGCTCGTCACGCCGAAAACCTGTCAATTCCTGACATGGGTACAATGTGTGAAACCAATTTCAGGTTCACCGCCGTGATATTGCTGGAATATTGCTAAAAGCGGCGTAAAACCATACTCACTCACTTACTAGTGGCGTGAGATGTATTTTGTCCCGCTGCTCTGAAACCGTTACTCCGAATACTTTCACACTCTACGTGTGCCTGCTGCTTTAGATACTTGACATCTTTTGTTCTTTAACTTTGGCCACTGGCCACGTGGTTTGGCAGCCATTTTGGATTCAGGGTTTTCACAGTGTCTTCGAACATGGACGGTGTCAGAAATTGGTGTAGAACATCCCGGGACGTTCTGGGACACATCACTGTCGTAGAGGCAATGTCTCGCAAGCGTTTCCTTACTTTTGAAGGCGTTGGTACATGCAAACCATATGCAGATTCAAACATGGACGGCGTGTAGAATGGTTTCAGGACATCCCAGGACGTTCTGGGACACATCAATGTCGTAGAGGCGATGTCTCACAAGCGTTTCCTTACTTTAGACGGCATCGGTACAACCAAACCAATTGGGGATTCGAACATGGACGAGATCGGAAACAGTGTCAGTACTTTATCTATGCAATGCGACAGAAACCCGGGGTCCTGGCCAAGTCAGAACACTCATCCGTTTGACTGTAGCTCAATGGACAAGGGAGCTACGCTCCCGGACTAGTTGACCCCCTACCACCCGGCCTGCCACCCTGCCTGTCACCCTGCCACAAGCTGCCGTACAGCAGACCTCTGATTAGCAGACCTTCGAACACTTGTTACTCGGAAACTACTGGTCCGATTTCGACCAAATTTCGTGTGTGTATGAAGAGTGGGATCGTCAAGATTATGATGGTAATCATATTGTCCTATTATAATTGTTTGAATTATTATAAGGGCTCTATGCCCCGGGACACCCTTGTACACGTCAATTACGTAGCGGCGTCTATATTTGATGGCATTGGTACAAAGAATCCATTTGAGGATTCAAATATGAACAAGAACTGGAATGGGTTCAGATCAACCAAGAATGCTCTGGCTCCCGCCAATTTTGTCAAAACGGACTGATGACATATGAAGTAATAAATTACACTATAACATACTCATGTGCACTGCATTTATAAAGTGGATTCAAATTGACTGGAACTAAATGATTTATTGGTATGAGGGGCGGTCGGGTAGCCTTGTGGTTAAAGCGTTCGCTCGTCACGCCGAAAACCTGTCAATTCCTGACATGGGTACAATGTGTGAAACCAATTTCAGGTTCACCGCCGTGATATTGCTGGAATATTGCTAAAAGCGGCGTACAACCCATACTCACTCACTTACTAGTGGCGTGAGATGTATTTTGTCCCGCTGCTCTGAAACCGTTACTCCGATTACTTTCACACTCTACGTGTGCCTGCTGCTTTAGATGCTTGACATCTTTTGTTCTTTAACTTTGGCCACTGGCCACGTGGTTTGGCAGCCATTTTGGATTCAGGGTTTTCACAGTGTCTTCGAACATGGACGGCGTCAGAAATTGGTGTAGAACATCCCGGAACGTTCTGGGACACATCACTGTCGTAGAGGCAGTGTCTCGCAAGCGTTTCCTTACTTTTGAAGGCGTTGGTACATGCAAACCATATGCAGATTCAAACATGGACGGCGTGTAGAATGGGTTCAGGACATCCCAGGACGTTCTGGGACACGTCAATGTCGTAGAGGCTATGTCTTGCAAGCGTTTCCTTACTTTGGACGGCATCGGTACAACCAAACCAATTGGGGATTCGAACATGGACGAGGTCTGAAACAGGTTCAGCACTTTATCTAAGCAATGCGACAGAAACCCGGGGTCCTGGCGAAGTCAGAACACTAATTCGTTTGACTGTAGCTCAATGGACAAGGGAGCTATGCTCCCGGACTATTTGACCCCCTGCCACCCGGTCTGCCACCCTGCCTGTCACCCTGCCACAAGCTGCGGTACAGCAGACCTCTGAATAGCAGACCTTCAAACACTTGTAACTCGGAAACTACTGGTCCGATTTCGACCAAATTTCGCGTGTGTGTATGTAGAGTGGGATCACAATCATATTGTCCTATTAGAATCGTTCGATTTATTATTAGGGCTCTATGACCTGGGACACCCTTGTACACGTCAATTACGTAGCGGCGTCTTTATTTGACGGCATTGGTACAAAGAATCCATTTTAGGATTCGAATATGAACAAGGACTGGAATGGGTAGAGAACAACCAAGAAAGCTCTGGCTCCCGCCAATTTTGGCAAAACGGACTAATGACATATGAGGTGAGGTGAAATAGGGTTTAACGTCGCGTCCAAGATTATTGCACTTATATAGCGACGTGCATGTACGTGTGTGGGGCTGCTTGTACTAGTCCGGACTGATGCCGATTTATAGTGCTAGCTCACTGA
Organism: Haliotis rufescens; assembly: GCF_023055435.1. NCBI lineage: Eukaryota > Metazoa > Mollusca > Gastropoda > Lepetellida > Haliotidae > Haliotis > Haliotis rufescens. The sequence goes on from NW_025964068.1 coordinate 4,855,882, forward strand.
GATACCTTGCCGCAGTTTAACATGAATACCCCACTCAGACACAGTATACTGACTCCGAGCCGACCAGTCCTTGTTTTAGCCCCTTAATGCCGAGCGCCAGACAGGGTAACAACAAGTACCATCTTTTAACGTCTTTTTGTCGAGGATCGAACTCCGGACCTTCCGCTCTCCGGGCGGAAGCTCTACCACTAGACCATGGAGGTGGTCTAATGACATATGAAGTAATAAATTACACTATAGCATACTCATGTGCAATGCATTTATAAAGTGGATTCAAATTGACTGGAACTAAATGATTTATTTGTATGAGGGGCGGTCGGGTAGCCTAGTGGTTAAAGCGTTCGCTCTTCACGCCGAAAACCCGGGTTCGATTCCTGACATGGGTACAATGTGTGAAGCCCATTTCTAGTGTCCCCCGTCGTGATATTGCTGGAATATTGCTGAAAGTGGCGTAAAACCATACTCACTCGCTCACTCACTATTGGCATGAGATGTATTTTGCCACGTTGCTCTGAAACCGCTACTCCGATTATTTTCACACTCTACATGTGCCTGCTGCTTTAGATGCTTGACATCTTTTCTTCTTTAACTTTGGCCATTGGCCACGTGGTTTGGCAGCCATTTTGGATTTAGGGTTTTCACAGTGTGTTTTGGGTACACAGGTCTTCAAAAGCATACGACTCTGAATCCACCACATGAAATGCTACCAAACTTTTTGAGATTTGTCTCCGTACATACAATATCAAACATTGATATATTTGATGGGATAGTTATTAGTTGCGGCCATATTTGATTTTGATTTTCATACCCCCGGCGTACCATCAACTCATCAAAGACCCCAATCAGCCATAATCCCGTTGTTTATATTACTGGCTTCATCCTTTCTTTCTGCCACTGACTTCATCGACGATTGTCATCACTACCCTTGTGTGTACATAACAGGCTTCTCTACTGCAGTATAACAACATTTACTCTACTGCATAAACATTACCTCCTACTTGCATAGATACTTGTCAACCACACTCTGTATATCACTTGCTTGATAACGGTGATAGAACCTACACCGAAACGTCACTCTTAATTGTAATAAAGAAGTTGTTCATCCATAAATTCTTATCAGTACTTAGTACTCCAACTTCTAAATGCTTATCAAAGAAGAAGTCCGTGAAATATCAAATTATTAATTACATTATACAATACTGTTATGCACTGTATTATAAAGTGGATTCCAGTAGGCTGAAACTGAATGACTCAGTGCTTCTAGAAATCATAGAGCCCGCATCGCTGCCCGCAGCTATATTTATTATTATTATTATTAGGGCTCCCTGCCTACAAGGCAAGAGCCCTATTGTAATTGTTCGATTTATTATTATTTATTATTATTATTATTATTCCGGCGTTTTTTGTTCCAATCCTAACTCCAAAACTACTGCTCAGAATGTCTTCAAAATTTCCACAAAGATACCTTAGATCCTGAAGCAGATACCACAAAAATCTCAAGACTCTAGACTCAAGATCTAAGGGCAGATAACTCAAAACAACTTTAAAAATCGCAATTTCAACAGCTAAAATCTCCGCCACGAAAGCTCCAAAGACTTCCAAAATTCTTGAACAGATCCAGAATCAGATGCCAAACAAAATCTCTACACATCTAATGTAGCGAAATTGCTTCGCTTGGCCTCCATATCGGATTAAGAGTTTTTGCACTGTTTTTTAGCAGATTTCTCAGTACTTGACTCCCAAAATCTCCTCAGCTCAAACTAACAGCTCAAAAGCTTCCAAACTCTCCAGACTTTGGCTCCAAGTACCATACTAACAAATTCAATGAAAAAATCCTCAGATATGTCTTCAATGGCCGCCATATTGACTGCAACTTCCGGCTGAAAGATATTTTCAAACTTTTTATAGGACATCTTTAGCAAGCTCTGGCATTGGAAACTTATCAGGTAAGGCATTTGAACAACTTCTGTTGAGTCTTGCTTTGGTTGCTGAACAAGATCTCTTCTTGCTCTTATGTCAAAAGTCACGTGATGTGGCGGCCATATTGGATTTTGCTAGCCTCTCATATTTTTACTTTGCAAACTACGTAGCTGCTAAATTTCTTGATAGAAAGTGCTACAAATTACCACAATGCACCAGCATCAGACGCTGAACATTTCCTGTTCTTAGCTGTTTGTCAAAAGTTGCGTCATTTAGCGTCCATATTGGATTAAAGACCGTGAAAATGCCAAAAGTGATAAAAACGGCAGAAAACAGCATATATCTCCGCCAAAATTGCTCCAATAGCTACCATATTTTGCATGTGACACCGTCATAAGATACCGATCATTTTCGATCCAGGCCTAAAAATGGATATTTCCAGCCGTTTGGCCGCCATCTTGGATTTAAGGTTTTTGTCGTCAGGTTGCCATGGAAACCAAACTTGACAACGGAATGCATTGATATTCACAGCACTATTAGATACAGACCATGGGAAGATGTCTGCAAAGTTTCAGCTTTGTAAGTTAGATAGTTCGTGAGAAAATGACAAAACAGAGTTTAGGTGGACAGACGCGCGGACGGACGGCGGACATGCATATCATCAAAATTTACCTATACATATGCTACAACTGGTCGGGGTAATGCATAATTACCAACCACTTCCACCATAGATGCAATAACAGTCGCGTGAGAGCTCGCCAAAAAAAGTACATTTTCGTTTAACGGACCACCTAAATGACCTTGACCCCGTGACCTTGGTGACCTTGAATTTTTTTAAATGGTTTTAGTCCAGCTACCCGATCCCGGGTTCAAAAGTGCCAAAATCGCAAAAATAAGAATTTCTTATTAGGGCTCCCTGCCTACAAGGCAAGAGCCCTATTGTAATTGTTCGATTTATTATTATTTATTATTATTATTATTATTCCGGCGTTTTTTGTTCCAATCCTAACTCCAAAACTACTGCTCAGAATGTCTTCAAAATTTCCACAAAGATACCTTAGATCCTGAAGCAGATACCACAAAAATCTCAAGACTCTAGACTCAAGATCTAAGGGCAGATAACTCAAAACAACTTTAAAAATCGCAATTTCAACAGCTAAAATCTCCGCCACGAAAGCTCCAAAGACTTCCAAAATTCTTGAACAGATCCAGAATCAGATGCCAAACAAAATCTCTACACATCTAATGTAGCGAAATTGCTTCGCTTGGCCTCCATATCGGATTAAGAGTTTTTGCACTGTTTTTTAGCAGATTTCTCAGTACTTGACTCCCAAAATCTCCTCAGCTCAAACTAACAGCTCAAAAGCTTCCAAACTCTCCAGACTTTGGCTCCAAGTACCATACTAACAAATTCAATGAAAAAATCCTCAGATATGTCTTCAATGGCCGCCATATTGACTGCAACTTCCGGCTGAAAGATATTTTCAAACTTTTTATAGGACATCTTTAGCAAGCTCTGGCATTGGAAACTTATCAGGTAAGGCATTTGAACAACTTCTGTTGAGTCTTGCTTTGGTTGCTGAACAAGATCTCTTCTTGCTCTTATGTCAAAAGTCACGTGATGTGGCGGCCATATTGGATTTTGCTAGCCTCTCATATTTTTACTTTGCAAACTACGTAGCTGCTAAATTTCTTGATAGAAAGTGCTACAAATTACCACAATGCACCAGCATCAGACGCTGAACATTTCCTGTTCTTAGCTGTTTGTCAAAAGTTGCGTCATTTAGCGTCCATATTGGATTAAAGACCGTGAAAATGCCAAAAGTGATAAAAACGGCAGAAAACAGCATATATCTCCGCCAAAATTGCTCCAATAGCTACCATATTTTGCATGTGACACCGTCATAAGATACCGATCATTTTCGATCCAGGCCTAAAAATGGATATTTCCAGCCGTTTGGCCGCCATCTTGGATTTAAGGTTTTTGTCGTCAGGTTGCCATGGAAACCAAACTTGACAACGGAATGCATTGATATTCACAGCACTATTAGATACAGACCATGGGAAGATGTCTGCAAAGTTTCAGCTTTGTAAGTTAGATAGTTCGTGAGAAAATGACAAAACAGAGTTTAGGTGGACAGACGCGCGGACGGACGGCGGACATGCATATCATCAAAATTTACCTATACATATGCTACAACTGGTCGGGGTAATGCATAATTACCAACCACTTCCACCATAGATGCAATAACAGTCGCGTGAGAGCTCGCCAAAAAAAGTACATTTTCGTTTAACGGACCACCTAAATGACCTTGACCCCGTGACCTTGGTGACCTTGAATTTTTTTAAATGGTTTTAGTCCAGCTACCCGATCCCGGGTTCAAAAGTGCCAAAATCGCAAAAATAAGAATTTCTTATTAGGGCTCCCTGCCTACAAGGCAAGAGCCCTATTGTAATTGTTCGATTTATTATTATTTATTATTATTATTATTATTCCGGCGTTTTTTGTTCCAATCCTAACTCCAAAACTACTGCTCAGAATGTCTTCAAAATTTCCACAAAGATACCTTAGATCCTGAAGCAGATACCACAAAAATCTCAAGACTCTAGACTCAAGATCTAAGGGCAGATAACTCAAAACAACTTTAAAAATCGCAATTTCAACAGCTAAAATCTCCGCCACGAAAGCTCCAAAGACTTCCAAAATTCTTGAACAGATCCAGAATCAGATGCCAAACAAAATCTCTACACATCTAATGTAGCGAAATTGCTTCGCTTGGCCTCCATATCGGATTAAGAGTTTTTGCACTGTTTTTTAGCAGATTTCTCAGTACTTGACTCCCAAAATCTCCTCAGCTCAAACTAACAGCTCAAAAGCTTCCAAACTCTCCAGACTTTGGCTCCAAGTACCATACTAACAAATTCAATGAAAAAATCCTCAGATATGTCTTCAATGGCCGCCATATTGACTGCAACTTCCGGCTGAAAGATATTTTCAAACTTTTTATAGGACATCTTTAGCAAGCTCTGGCATTGGAAACTTATCAGGTAAGGCATTTGAACAACTTCTGTTGAGTCTTGCTTTGGTTGCTGAACAAGATCTCTTCTTGCTCTTATGTCAAAAGTCACGTGATGTGGCGGCCATATTGGATTTTGCTAGCCTCTCATATTTTTACTTTGCAAACTACGTAGCTGCTAAATTTCTTGATAGAAAGTGCTACAAATTACCACAATGCACCAGCATCAGACGCTGAACATTTCCTGTTCTTAGCTGTTTGTCAAAAGTTGCGTCATTTAGCGTCCATATTGGATTAAAGACCGTGAAAATGCCAAAAGTGATAAAAACGGCAGAAAACAGCATATATCTCCGCCAAAATTGCTCCAATAGCTACCATATTTTGCATGTGACACCGTCATAAGATACCGATCATTTTCGATCCAGGCCTAAAAATGGATATTTCCAGCCGTTTGGCCGCCATCTTGGATTTAAGGTTTTTGTCGTCAGGTTGCCATGGAAACCAAACTTGACAACGGAATGCATTGATATTCACAGCACTATTAGATACAGACCATGGGAAGATGTCTGCAAAGTTTCAGCTTTGTAAGTTAGATAGTTCGTGAGAAAATGACAAAACAGAGTTTAGGTGGACAGACGCGCGGACGGACGGCGGACATGCATATCATCAAAATTTACCTATACATATGCTACAACTGGTCGGGGTAATGCATAATTACCAACCACTTCCACCATAGATGCAATAACAGTCGCGTGAGAGCTCGCCAAAAAAAGTACATTTTCGTTTAACGGACCACCTAAATGACCTTGACCCCGTGACCTTGGTGACCTTGAATTTTTTTAAATGGTTTTAGTCCAGCTACCCGATCCCGGGTTCAAAAGTGCCAAAATCGCAAAAATAAGAATTTCTTATTAGGGCTCCCTGCCTACAAGGCAAGAGCCCTATTGTAATTGTTCGATTTATTATTATTTATTATTATTATTATTATTCCGGCGTTTTTTGTTCCAATCCTAACTCCAAAACTACTGCTCAGAATGTCTTCAAAATTTCCACAAAGATACCTTAGATCCTGAAGCAGATACCACAAAAATCTCAAGACTCTAGACTCAAGATCTAAGGGCAGATAACTCAAAACAACTTTAAAAATCGCAATTTCAACAGCTAAAATCTCCGCCACGAAAGCTCCAAAGACTTCCAAAATTCTTGAACAGATCCAGAATCAGATGCCAAACAAAATCTCTACACATCTAATGTAGCGAAATTGCTTCGCTTGGCCTCCATATCGGATTAAGAGTTTTTGCACTGTTTTTTAGCAGATTTCTCAGTACTTGACTCCCAAAATCTCCTCAGCTCAAACTAACAGCTCAAAAGCTTCCAAACTCTCCAGACTTTGGCTCCAAGTACCATACTAACAAATTCAATGAAAAAATCCTCAGATATGTCTTCAATGGCCGCCATATTGACTGCAACTTCCGGCTGAAAGATATTTTCAAACTTTTTATAGGACATCTTTAGCAAGCTCTGGCATTGGAAACTTATCAGGTAAGGCATTTGAACAACTTCTGTTGAGTCTTGCTTTGGTTGCTGAACAAGATCTCTTCTTGCTCTTATGTCAAAAGTCACGTGATGTGGCGGCCATATTGGATTTTGCTAGCCTCTCATATTTTTACTTTGCAAACTACGTAGCTGCTAAATTTCTTGATAGAAAGTGCTACAAATTACCACAATGCACCAGCATCAGACGCTGAACATTTCCTGTTCTTAGCTGTTTGTCAAAAGTTGCGTCATTTAGCGTCCATATTGGATTAAAGACCGTGAAAATGCCAAAAGTGATAAAAACGGCAGAAAACAGCATATATCTCCGCCAAAATTGCTCCAATAGCTACCATATTTTGCATGTGACACCGTCATAAGATACCGATCATTTTCGATCCAGGCCTAAAAATGGATATTTCCAGCCGTTTGGCCGCCATCTTGGATTTAAGGTTTTTGTCGTCAGGTTGCCATGGAAACCAAACTTGACAACGGAATGCATTGATATTCACAGCACTATTAGATACAGACCATGGGAAGATGTCTGCAAAGTTTCAGCTTTGTAAGTTAGATAGTTCGTGAGAAAATGACAAAACAGAGTTTAGGTGGACAGACGCGCGGACGGACGGCGGACATGCATATCATCAAAATTTACCTATACATATGCTACAACTGGTCGGGGTAATGCATAATTACCAACCACTTCCACCATAGATGCAATAACAGTCGCGTGAGAGCTCGCCAAAAAAAGTACATTTTCGTTTAACGGACCACCTAAATGACCTTGACCCCGTGACCTTGGTGACCTTGAATTTTTTTAAATGGTTTTAGTCCAGCTACCCGATCCCGGGTTCAAAAGTGCCAAAATCGCAAAAATAAGAATTTCTTATTAGGGCTCCCTGCCTACAAGGCAAGAGCCCTATTGTAATTGTTCGATTTATTATTATTTATTATTATTATTATTATTCCGGCGTTTTTTGTTCCAATCCTAACTCCAAAACTACTGCTCAGAATGTCTTCAAAATTTCCACAAAGATACCTTAGATCCTGAAGCAGATACCACAAAAATCTCAAGACTCTAGACTCAAGATCTAAGGGCAGATAACTCAAAACAACTTTAAAAATCGCAATTTCAACAGCTAAAATCTCCGCCACGAAAGCTCCAAAGACTTCCAAAATTCTTGAACAGATCCAGAATCAGATGCCAAACAAAATCTCTACACATCTAATGTAGCGAAATTGCTTCGCTTGGCCTCCATATCGGATTAAGAGTTTTTGCACTGTTTTTTAGCAGATTTCTCAGTACTTGACTCCCAAAATCTCCTCAGCTCAAACTAACAGCTCAAAAGCTTCCAAACTCTCCAGACTTTGGCTCCAAGTACCATACTAACAAATTCAATGAAAAAATCCTCAGATATGTCTTCAATGGCCGCCATATTGACTGCAACTTCCGGCTGAAAGATATTTTCAAACTTTTTATAGGACATCTTTAGCAAGCTCTGGCATTGGAAACTTATCAGGTAAGGCATTTGAACAACTTCTGTTGAGTCTTGCTTTGGTTGCTGAACAAGATCTCTTCTTGCTCTTATGTCAAAAGTCACGTGATGTGGCGGCCATATTGGATTTTGCTAGCCTCTCATATTTTTACTTTGCAAACTACGTAGCTGCTAAATTTCTTGATAGAAAGTGCTACAAATTACCACAATGCACCAGCATCAGACGCTGAACATTTCCTGTTCTTAGCTGTTTGTCAAAAGTTGCGTCATTTAGCGTCCATATTGGATTAAAGACCGTGAAAATGCCAAAAGTGATAAAAACGGCAGAAAACAGCATATATCTCCGCCAAAATTGCTCCAATAGCTACCATATTTTGCATGTGACACCGTCATAAGATACCGATCATTTTCGATCCAGGCCTAAAAATGGATATTTCCAGCCGTTTGGCCGCCATCTTGGATTTAAGGTTTTTGTCGTCAGGTTGCCATGGAAACCAAACTTGACAACGGAATGCATTGATATTCACAGCACTATTAGATACAGACCATGGGAAGATGTCTGCAAAGTTTCAGCTTTGTAAGTTAGATAGTTCGTGAGAAAATGACAAAACAGAGTTTAGGTGGACAGACGCGCGGACGGACGGCGGACATGCATATCATCAAAATTTACCTATACATATGCTACAACTGGTCGGGGTAATGCATAATTACCAACCACTTCCACCATAGATGCAATAACAGTCGCGTGAGAGCTCGCCAAAAAAAGTACATTTTCGTTTAACGGACCACCTAAATGACCTTGACCCCGTGACCTTGGTGACCTTGAATTTTTTTAAATGGTTTTAGTCCAGCTACCCGATCCCGGGTTCAAAAGTGCCAAAATCGCAAAAATAAGAATTTCTTATTAGGGCTCCCTGCCTACAAGGCAAGAGCCCTATTGTAATTGTTCGATTTATTAGGGCTCCCTGCCTACAAGGCAAGAGCCCTATTGTAATTGTTCGATTTATTATTATTATTATTATTATTCTTTATTATTATTATTATTCCGGCGTTTTTTGTTCCAATCCTACCTCCAAAACTACTGCTCAGAATGTCTTCAAAATTTCCACAAAGATACCTTAGATCCTGAAGCAGATACCACAAAAATCTCAAGACTCTAGACTCAAAGACTAAGGGCAGATAACTCAAAACAACCTTAAAAATCGCACATTTCAACAGCTAAAATCTCCGCCAAGAAATGTCCAAAGACTTCCAAAATTCCTGAACAGATCCGGAATCAGATGCCCAACAAAATCTCTACACATCCAATGTAGCGAAATTGCTTCGTTTGGCCTCCATATTGGATTAAGTGTTTTGGCACTGTTTTTTAGCAGATTTCTCAGTACTTGACTCCCAAAATCTCCTCAGCTCAAACTACCAGCTCAAAAGCTTCCAAACTCTCCAGACTTTGTCTCCAACTACCATACTAACAACTTCCGAGAAAACATGCTGAGATATGTCTTCAATGGCCGCCATATTGACTCCAACTTCCAGCTCAAAGTTATTTTGAAACTTTTGATAGGACATCTTTACGAAGCTCTAGCATTGGAAACGTATCAGGTAAGGCACTTGAACAACTTCTGTTGAGTCTTGCTTTGGTTGCTGAACAAGATCTGTTCTTGCTCTTATGTCAAAAGTCACGTGATGTGGCGGCCATATTGGATTTTGGTAGACTCTAATATAATTACTTTGCAAACTACGTAGCTGCTAAAGTTCTTAATAGAAAGTGCTACAAATGACCACAATGCACCAGCATCAGACGCTGAACATTTCATGTTCTTAGCTGTTTGTCAAAAGTTGCGTCATTTGGCGTCCATATTGGATTGAAGACCGTCAAAATGCCAAAAGTGATAAAAACGGCAGAAAACAGCATATATCTCCGCCAATATTGCTCCAATAGCTACCATATTTTGCATGTGACACCGTCATGAGATACCGATCATTTTCGATCGGGCCGTCAAAATGGATATTTCCAGCCGTTTGGCCGCCATCTTGGATTTAAGTTTTTTTCCGTCAGGTTGCCATGGAAACCAGACTTCACAACGAAATGCATTGATATTCACAGCACTATTAGATACAAACCATGGGAAGATGTCTGCAAAGTTACGGCTTTGTAAGTTAGATAGTTCATGAGAAAATGGCAAAACAAGGTTTTGGTGGACAGACGCGCGGACGGACGGCGGACATGCATATCATCAAAATTTACCTATACATATGCTAGAACTGGTCGGGGTAATGCATAATTACCAACCACTTCCACCATACATGCAATAACAGTCGCGTGAGAGCTCGCCAAAAAAAGGACATTTTCGTTTTACGGACCACCTAAATGACCTTGACCCCGTGACCTTGGTGACCTTGAATTTTTTAAAATGGTTTTAGTCCAGCTACCCGATCCCGGGGTCAAAACCGCCAAAATCGCAAAAATAACGATTTCTTATTAGGGCTCCCTGCCTACAAGGCAAGAGCCCTATTGTAATTGTTCGATTTATTATTATTATTATTATTATTCTTTATTATTATTATTATTCCGGCGTTTTTTGTTCCAATCCTACCTCCAAAACTACTGCTCAGAATGTCTTCAAAATTTCCACAAAGATACCTTAGATCCTGAAGCAGATACCACAAAAATCTCAAGACTCTAGACTCAAAGACTAAGGGCAGATAACTCAAAACAACCTTAAAAATCGCACATTTCAACAGCTAAAATCTCCGCCAAGAAATGTCCAAAGACTTCCAAAATTCCTGAACAGATCCGGAATCAGATGCCCAACAAAATCTCTACACATCCAATGTAGCGAAATTGCTTCGTTTGGCCTCCATATTGGATTAAGTGTTTTGGCACTGTTTTTTAGCAGATTTCTCAGTACTTGACTCCCAAAATCTCCTCAGCTCAAACTACCAGCTCAAAAGCTTCCAAACTCTCCAGACTTTGTCTCCAACTACCATACTAACAACTTCCGAGAAAACATGCTGAGATATGTCTTCAATGGCCGCCATATTGACTCCAACTTCCAGCTCAAAGTTATTTTGAAACTTTTGATAGGACATCTTTACGAAGCTCTAGCATTGGAAACGTATCAGGTAAGGCACTTGAACAACTTCTGTTGAGTCTTGCTTTGGTTGCTGAACAAGATCTGTTCTTGCTCTTATGTCAAAAGTCACGTGATGTGGCGGCCATATTGGATTTTGGTAGACTCTAATATAATTACTTTGCAAACTACGTAGCTGCTAAAGTTCTTAATAGAAAGTGCTACAAATGACCACAATGCACCAGCATCAGACGCTGAACATTTCATGTTCTTAGCTGTTTGTCAAAAGTTGCGTCATTTGGCGTCCATATTGGATTGAAGACCGTCAAAATGCCAAAAGTGATAAAAACGGCAGAAAACAGCATATATCTCCGCCAATATTGCTCCAATAGCTACCATATTTTGCATGTGACACCGTCATGAGATACCGATCATTTTCGATCGGGCCGTCAAAATGGATATTTCCAGCCGTTTGGCCGCCATCTTGGATTTAAGTTTTTTTCCGTCAGGTTGCCATGGAAACCAGACTTCACAACGAAATGCATTGATATTCACAGCACTATTAGATACAAACCATGGGAAGATGTCTGCAAAGTTACGGCTTTGTAAGTTAGATAGTTCATGAGAAAATGGCAAAACAAGGTTTTGGTGGACAGACGCGCGGACGGACGGCGGACATGCATATCATCAAAATTTACCTATACATATGCTAGAACTGGTCGGGGTAATGCATAATTACCAACCACTTCCACCATACATGCAATAACAGTCGCGTGAGAGCTCGCCAAAAAAAGGACATTTTCGTTTTACGGACCACCTAAATGACCTTGACCCCGTGACCTTGGTGACCTTGAATTTTTTAAAATGGTTTTAGTCCAGCTACCCGATCCCGGGGTCAAAACCGCCAAAATCGCAAAAATAACGATTTCTTATTAGGGCTCCCTGCCTACAAGGCAAGAGCCCTATTGTAATTGTTCGATTTATTATTATTATTATTATTATTCTTTATTATTATTATTATTCCGGCGTTTTTTGTTCCAATCCTACCTCCAAAACTACTGCTCAGAATGTCTTCAAAATTTCCACAAAGATACCTTAGATCCTGAAGCAGATACCACAAAAATCTCAAGACTCTAGACTCAAAGACTAAGGGCAGATAACTCAAAACAACCTTAAAAATCGCACATTTCAACAGCTAAAATCTCCGCCAAGAAATGTCCAAAGACTTCCAAAATTCCTGAACAGATCCGGAATCAGATGCCCAACAAAATCTCTACACATCCAATGTAGCGAAATTGCTTCGTTTGGCCTCCATATTGGATTAAGTGTTTTGGCACTGTTTTTTAGCAGATTTCTCAGTACTTGACTCCCAAAATCTCCTCAGCTCAAACTACCAGCTCAAAAGCTTCCAAACTCTCCAGACTTTGTCTCCAACTACCATACTAACAACTTCCGAGAAAACATGCTGAGATATGTCTTCAATGGCCGCCATATTGACTCCAACTTCCAGCTCAAAGTTATTTTGAAACTTTTGATAGGACATCTTTACGAAGCTCTAGCATTGGAAACGTATCAGGTAAGGCACTTGAACAACTTCTGTTGAGTCTTGCTTTGGTTGCTGAACAAGATCTGTTCTTGCTCTTATGTCAAAAGTCACGTGATGTGGCGGCCATATTGGATTTTGGTAGACTCTAATATAATTACTTTGCAAACTACGTAGCTGCTAAAGTTCTTAATAGAAAGTGCTACAAATGACCACAATGCACCAGCATCAGACGCTGAACATTTCATGTTCTTAGCTGTTTGTCAAAAGTTGCGTCATTTGGCGTCCATATTGGATTGAAGACCGTCAAAATGCCAAAAGTGATAAAAACGGCAGAAAACAGCATATATCTCCGCCAATATTGCTCCAATAGCTACCATATTTTGCATGTGACACCGTCATGAGATACCGATCATTTTCGATCGGGCCGTCAAAATGGATATTTCCAGCCGTTTGGCCGCCATCTTGGATTTAAGTTTTTTTCCGTCAGGTTGCCATGGAAACCAGACTTCACAACGAAATGCATTGATATTCACAGCACTATTAGATACAAACCATGGGAAGATGTCTGCAAAGTTACGGCTTTGTAAGTTAGATAGTTCATGAGAAAATGGCAAAACAAGGTTTTGGTGGACAGACGCGCGGACGGACGGCGGACATGCATATCATCAAAATTTACCTATACATATGCTAGAACTGGTCGGGGTAATGCATAATTACCAACCACTTCCACCATACATGCAATAACAGTCGCGTGAGAGCTCGCCAAAAAAAGGACATTTTCGTTTTACGGACCACCTAAATGACCTTGACCCCGTGACCTTGGTGACCTTGAATTTTTTAAAATGGTTTTAGTCCAGCTACCCGATCCCGGGGTCAAAACCGCCAAAATCGCAAAAATAACGATTTCTTATTAGGGCTCCCTGCCTACAAGGCAAGAGCCCTATTGTAATTGTTCGATTTATTATTATTATTATTATTATTCTTTATTATTATTATTATTCCGGCGTTTTTTGTTCCAATCCTACCTCCAAAACTACTGCTCAGAATGTCTTCAAAATTTCCACAAAGATACCTTAGATCCTGAAGCAGATACCACAAAAATCTCAAGACTCTAGACTCAAAGACTAAGGGCAGATAACTCAAAACAACCTTAAAAATCGCACATTTCAACAGCTAAAATCTCCGCCAAGAAATGTCCAAAGACTTCCAAAATTCCTGAACAGATCCGGAATCAGATGCCCAACAAAATCTCTACACATCCAATGTAGCGAAATTGCTTCGTTTGGCCTCCATATTGGATTAAGTGTTTTGGCACTGTTTTTTAGCAGATTTCTCAGTACTTGACTCCCAAAATCTCCTCAGCTCAAACTACCAGCTCAAAAGCTTCCAAACTCTCCAGACTTTGTCTCCAACTACCATACTAACAACTTCCGAGAAAACATGCTGAGATATGTCTTCAATGGCCGCCATATTGACTCCAACTTCCAGCTCAAAGTTATTTTGAAACTTTTGATAGGACATCTTTACGAAGCTCTAGCATTGGAAACGTATCAGGTAAGGCACTTGAACAACTTCTGTTGAGTCTTGCTTTGGTTGCTGAACAAGATCTGTTCTTGCTCTTATGTCAAAAGTCACGTGATGTGGCGGCCATATTGGATTTTGGTAGACTCTAATATAATTACTTTGCAAACTACGTAGCTGCTAAAGTTCTTAATAGAAAGTGCTACAAATGACCACAATGCACCAGCATCAGACGCTGAACATTTCATGTTCTTAGCTGTTTGTCAAAAGTTGCGTCATTTGGCGTCCATATTGGATTGAAGACCGTCAAAATGCCAAAAGTGATAAAAACGGCAGAAAACAGCATATATCTCCGCCAATATTGCTCCAATAGCTACCATATTTTGCATGTGACACCGTCATGAGATACCGATCATTTTCGATCGGGCCGTCAAAATGGATATTTCCAGCCGTTTGGCCGCCATCTTGGATTTAAGTTTTTTTCCGTCAGGTTGCCATGGAAACCAGACTTCACAACGAAATGCATTGATATTCACAGCACTATTAGATACAAACCATGGGAAGATGTCTGCAAAGTTACGGCTTTGTAAGTTAGATAGTTCATGAGAAAATGGCAAAACAAGGTTTTGGTGGACAGACGCGCGGACGGACGGCGGACATGCATATCATCAAAATTTACCTATACATATGCTAGAACTGGTCGGGGTAATGCATAATTACCAACCACTTCCACCATACATGCAATAACAGTCGCGTGAGAGCTCGCCAAAAAAAGGACATTTTCGTTTTACGGACCACCTAAATGACCTTGACCCCGTGACCTTGGTGACCTTGAATTTTTTAAAATGGTTTTAGTCCAGCTACCCGATCCCGGGGTCAAAACCGCCAAAATCGCAAAAATAACGATTTCTTATTAGGGCTCCCTGCCTACAAGGCAAGAGCCCTATTGTAATTGTTCGATTTATTATTATTATTATTATTATTCTTTATTATTATTATTATTCCGGCGTTTTTTGTTCCAATCCTACCTCCAAAACTACTGCTCAGAATGTCTTCAAAATTTCCACAAAGATACCTTAGATCCTGAAGCAGATACCACAAAAATCTCAAGACTCTAGACTCAAAGACTAAGGGCAGATAACTCAAAACAACCTTAAAAATCGCACATTTCAACAGCTAAAATCTCCGCCAAGAAATGTCCAAAGACTTCCAAAATTCCTGAACAGATCCGGAATCAGATGCCCAACAAAATCTCTACACATCCAATGTAGCGAAATTGCTTCGTTTGGCCTCCATATTGGATTAAGTGTTTTGGCACTGTTTTTTAGCAGATTTCTCAGTACTTGACTCCCAAAATCTCCTCAGCTCAAACTACCAGCTCAAAAGCTTCCAAACTCTCCAGACTTTGTCTCCAACTACCATACTAACAACTTCCGAGAAAACATACTTAGGTCAAAAGTCATGCGTTTTCCTGATACCTCATGTCCTGGCGATTCCAGAACACCAAACCGTTTGTCTGTAGCTGAACAGACAACGAAACTACAGTGTTTTAAAAGAGAGGCCTCTTTGACCCCAGTCTATAAACTTGCCATATAGAAGAACTCGAAACACATGTAACTACGAAACTACTGGACGGATTCGTCCACACTTCGTGCCTGTATTTAGGGTGGGATTGTCTGTTACCACGCTTAATTGTAGTCACATCGTGTATGTCACAATGTCTACTCGGCAACTGTTGAAACAAATCACGTGTCGCTGAAGCCGGCAGAAACGGACTATAATGTTAGAGCGGACTGCAGACTCCTATTATGCTGAAACGGACTATAAGACCGCACCGGCGTGGAGTCGTCTGCTGTTGAAACATAAAGTGATGGTCAAAGGGTTATTTACACTCATACATGCTGTATTACAATTAGGTCTGATGTATACTATGAAGATGGAGTGCACAAGTACAAATTGCTTCAACCAAAAAAAAAAAGGTGGTTCAGCCCCTAAAGGAACGAAATGGTAAGCAGCGCTTGCTATTAGCGGAATTGCCTATAAACATGTATGAGTTACGTCCCTTAGCCGGTTTCTGACCAAGCTCCATCTCAGCGCATGACACATTCTTCATTATTGGTGTGAGCTCATCGCTGTAAGGAGTTTCTCAAGCCGGCAAGCGGTATGGTTCGGGGAAGCCCTTCGAAGACGTGTAAATGCTTTTTGAACCAACAAACCAACTTCGAAAGGTAGGTTTCTACAGCATAAGTATAATAATGGGGTCCTAATAATGATGTGCTCTGACATTTCTAACTGTTTTCTGTGATAACTCAAGCAGTTGTATGTAAATTATGCCGACCATTCCGTCCCGTCACCTATTTTCGTGGTATTTCGATATTATTGTTTGTGTAGAGACTATGATTGTTGAATGTACTTACTGATGGCCGCCACATAACCCCAGCATAACGGGCTATTGCTTTCATTGAAACTAACACATCCAAATAGTTCATATCACTGTATTTGATTTAAATACGTCAAAATTAGTGTTTTGAAAGGGGTTATAGCGAAAACGGCACCTCAGCAAAACGTCACCGGGCGAAAACGGCACCTCGACTCGAGCGAAAACGGCACCTCGACTCGAGCGAAAACGGCACCTCATTATTTTTTTTTACCTTTGTCAATAAATGATATTAAACTTACATTGTAACTTGCAAGCGCCAATAATTGTGAGATGTTAAAACAAGTTTACATTAGATATTAGCCTCTACTCCAACTATAATCCAACTTAGCTTATACGCAACTCAACTTATTGTGAGTTGAGGTATTGATACTGTTGTTATAACTGATTGATGTAATTGTTCTTGGTAATTTACAATAAGCTCTCAATTATAGTTTATTGTTACAGTAAAGTAATTGAACGTATTATGTTTTAGGTAAAGGAACAAGCTGTGGAAAACCTATACAAATCAGGCGCAAGAATAGTTGAAGATGCCCAACAGAGACTAGTTGACCCTGATCAGGCTGGCGGTCGCCAAAACCACTCGACACTGATTCGCATGGCGAACCGAACCAGGGAACTGTTGCGCCCCAAAGAACCGAGGACACTGGACTTCGAGGTACTACTTATAATAAATTGAACTAAACAATGCTATTATTCAAATTCATAGAATAACCGAAATGTTGTAACATAACGAATATTGTATTTTAACACATTTATATATTTTCAGATTGCCGAGGACTTCTTACCCGAAGGCTTCGTCCGTGGCGACATAATTCACAAGGATGAGAGGCATATCATGCTTGCTACTGACCGGCAGTTACAGCACCTAAGTAGGAGTGGTCAATGGTTTATGGACAGAACGTTTAAGATTGTCAAACGTCCGTTCCATCAACTGCTGACCATTCATGCTTTTGTGCGTGCCGGCAGTAACTTCAAGTTGATGCCTCTTGTGTTTGTAATTATGTCAAGGCGTCGAACATCGGACTACGTCAAAGTCTTGAAGAAGCTTTTAGATAAAAATAAAGTATATTGAACGATAAAAATGTTTTTATTATACATTAAAATTTCTTTCTCTCATGTTTTAGGTTGGCACAGACGCATCAACAACAAGGTGGGTGAGCAGTCCCTGGGGATCTACAGGTTGATCCCAGAGCTGTTCCGAGAGGCCAGTCTGTTGCCTTTACAGTCGCGACTGATTCAGGAGGGACGACTCAGGGCATATGTTCGGAAATCTTCAACATCTCGTCAAGAGGAGATCTTCGACGTATGGCGAAGATACAAGGATGGGGATCTCTCCCTGACACAAGTACTTTCACAATGTTCTGTTGTGCATGGACCGATTTTGTGAAGAGGAAGATGATGATGATGATGATGATGATGATGAAGATAGACATGTATGTATGAACATATTTACTGAAAAGAGGAAATACAATGTAAATCACCAATGGAATACTATATTTACTTATATCTCTGAAAAGAGGAAATGTTAATACATCACTAATAAAATCCCATGTAAATAAACACTATATATTACTACAAAAATCGTTGTTATCGTTATTAAAAATAGAGGTGCCGTTTTCGCCCGACTCATAGTAGCCGTTTTCGCCAAATGCGGTGCCGTTTTCGCCAGAGAAATCGGTGACGTTTTGCTGAGGTGCCGTTTTAGGATGCATCCTTTTGAAAGAATTCCATTCATCTTGGTTGTATCTATTACTTGCATTCTTGACATGAATGTATGATCATTATTCTAAGGTATAACCCCAGGGAGATTAATATTGTTTGTTTCAAGCAAATTGAAATAGTACTGAAAATAGAATGTTGTTCTTGAATGTGCTTATGTTTGAAAAACATAACCAGTATATCCCAACAAATATTTAGGTTAACTTAGTACATGTAGTATGTGTATGTGTAAGTAGTGTGTATCTTTTAGGAAGTAATTTTAAAAAAGCCCCAGGTTGTAGCCTTTTCAGACCTGTAGCATGGATATGTAACATTAGACATCTTAATTAATTTAACAAAAAGTGGAAGAAGAAATATGTTTTCTTCACAGTGATTGATTAAAATTCATCACATATTTCAAAGACCTGTGGACCTTTTATAATGTTGATGATCCAATACACCGCCATGTAGTGCTGGTTCAGGACAAGAGTACTACAGTATCATCCAATTATTCCAGATTTAAAACAAAGTAATCCGATTCATTATGCAAATAAGTTTTATTACATTTCATGGGTAATCAACAAGCAAAAGTAATGGTTTCAACAAAACGACATGCAGTTCATGTTATCATCAACACATCATGTACACTTGCATTGTTGTTTCCACTCAGCTATATTCAAGGTAAATAAGGGTGATCTATATATAATTGATATGACCTTTATAATATATCAAGTGTATTGTGTTCTCAGGAACAAAGCATGAAAGAAACATAATATCAAAAGATTGAACATATCATAAAGCATCATAGATAAAAACTGTCATGATCAAGACAGGACTACATGAACACATTTGTACACGCATATGCAGAAGACATATTGACATTTGCACAATGTTTACCCCACGTTCAAACCTAGCTAGGTGGTAAAGATCCATACTGAAATCGTCCCCTTGGTTATATTGTGGTGATTTGTAAGATTTATCTCTAGGTTTAAAACTAGCTAGTTGCGTACTAGATCCACCAGGTGGCAATGCATGTGATAAAATCAGTGATGATTCTCCACATCCACATGTTTGTAGAATAATACAACTGAGTATTAATGTTCATAGATCAATTCCTGGACTTCAGTTAAATACTAGCATGATACTTGCTCTGTATAGAACATCATATAGCAACGAAACATTGCTATGGACAGCATTGAAAGCATAATAATTGTCAAGTTGTACATTGAAATAGACAATTGTAACGTTTCATCATTTTGCATGTAAGAAGAAAACAATACAACAATAAGACTTACAAGATCACACCACACAAGGGATGTCACAATTTACATTTTGATGTCATGTGTCTGTATCTATGTGTATGTTTACACCTGTTGTTAGGATACACAATAACCTATGGATGTATTGTTTCATGTTTTAATTCTGCATAAAAAATTCACATGGATGGTTTTTACATTTTTAATATCGGCCTGATATCTGCTCTGGCTATAAAAAAATGATCACCTTTTCACAAACACCTGATATCATCACTATTTGATGGTGATTCATGAACACATGCTTATGGTATACTCAGAAACATTAAATGAACACTGCTTTTAGTAAAGTTTATGGAATGATTTGTCACTTTTATTTACATACATACCAGGTTGTAGTATAGTACATGTGCTAATTTCATCGTCTTCAACACCCCTTTATGGGATTCACTCCACCGTCGAAAATACAATGTGGAGTGACCCTGAGGTGTTTTAGACTTGAAAATAGCTTCAACACCCCTTAATGGGACCCACTCCACCGTCGAAAATACAATGTGGAGGGGCCCTGAGGTGTGAAATAACCACGACAAAATCAATTCCAGTTTCATAAGAAATCTCCACTAAAAGTAGGGTCTAATTTGTGTTTCTCACCATATCAGAAGCATCTGTTTATGATTTACTGTCAAATAGTTACGAAACCACTTGTTCCTGAATACATGAGTGCATCCTTTCTTTCCAGGGTACAACTTATATCAAGTTGTTGCAAATGTAAAATACTACTTCTTGAATATTGGATACAGTTAAAACATAAATTGATACATCAGTAGGTTATTGTGTGTCCTATCATCAGGTTTATACATATAGATACATCAGTGAATTGTGACATCCCTTGTGTACAGGTACATGATGCACACAGGGAATATTAAATGGTCAGTCCACAATGAACAACCAAGGGCCATGATTATACACTGTAATATTTCTCCATGCCATTATGGTAAAATACCACTTCTCCATCAGTTTCATCAGTAACTTTAAACTGTAAGTGTGCTTTTATTCTACACATATTCAAACAAACCTATGGCAATGAATCTGTCTTGGTTTTTATCAAATTAGAATGAGTGACATGTAGTACATAGAATAATTGAGAAAATGCCATAAGCTGATATGAATTTCTTTTCTTTTAACTCCGTTAAAGTATATACATGCTAAAATCTATACATAGAAATAACATATACACAGAAAAAGAAATATATATTAACAGTATACAAAACAAAGGTCATTATTTATAAATATAGATGATAATAATATGTCAGTGTCTTTCATTTAACAAAATTTACAAATTGATTTAGATTAGCACTTTTCAGATATACATGTTTATAATTCTTCAATATATATACATAATATGTACAGTGCACCTCATGTACATATGATATTATATACAAAATAAATAAGCATGTGCAATAACTTGACAAAATATCAGTGTCTTTTCAATCAATAAAATGGCATCCATTATTTCATCAAGTAGAATCAATGTACTTTTCAACAGCAATAATCCTTGAAAAATCAGAAGTTGGCCTCAGGTCCACATTCGTTATAATACAAGTAGAGTCCATTCATATTTTGTAGAAGATGCTTTCGCAATAGCAGTCACAAAGATCGATACAGGTCTATAATTATGATAAATACAGGTACAATTCATTTGTTTATATGTTGTTTAATGCAGCACTCAGCAATATTCCAGCTATATGATGGCAGTCTATGAATAATCAAGTCTTGACCAGACAGTCCTGTGATTGACATCATGAGCATCGATCCACACAATTGTGATACAATGACATGCATCAACCAAGACGGTGAGTCTGACCATCCGATCCCGATAGTTGCTTCTTACCACAAGCATAATCGCCTTTTGTGGCAAGTATGGGTTGCTTAAGACCTATTCTACCCCGGATATTCAGAGGTCAGAACAAATCATGCATCTTTTATGTAAAGTTGCTGCTTTCACAGCTACAAAAGTCATTATTTATAAATACAGATGATAATAATATGTCAGTGTCTTTCATTTAACAAGATTTACAAATAGATTTAAATTAGCACTTTTCAGATACATGTTTATATTTCTTCAATATATATACATAATATGTACAGTGTACCTCATCTACATATGAAATTATACACAAAATAATTGAGCAGTGAAATAGTTTGACATGAACTATATTCTGACAGATATTTCTTTTCTTTTAGATCAGCTAAAGTATATACATGCTAAAATCTATACATAGAAATAACATATACACAGAAAAAAAAATATATATTAACAGTATACAAAACACACACACACTCACTCAACAAAATAACAATTTGGTATTTTGTATGTCGGACTAAGGCCTATAATTATGATAATAAAGAACAAGTCTTTCATGTTTTGTAGAAACTGCTTTTGCAACAAAATTCATTATTTATAAATACAGATGATAATAATATGTCAGTGTCTTTCATTTCACAAGATTTACAAATTGATTTAAATTAGCACTTTTCAGATACATGTTAATGTTTTTCAAAATATATACATAATATGTACAGTGACCTCATGTACATATGATATTATACACAAGATAATTGAGCATGTGCAACAACTTGACATGAACTAAATTATAAATATCAGTGACTTTTTCAATCTATAAAATGACATCCATTGCCCATCATTTCATCAAGTAGGATCAATGTTATTTTCAACAATTATATTCCTTGTAAAATAAGAAGTTAACCTCAGATCCATATTCATGATAATCTATTCATATTTTGTAGAAGAAGCTTTTACAACAAAAGTAACAAAGATAAATACAGGTCTAATTATGATAATACAGGTACAATTCATGTGTTTGTTTATTGTTTAACGCAGCACTCAGCAATGTTTCAGCTATAAGATGGCAGTCTATAAATAACCAAGTCTGGACCAAACAAACCAGTGATTGACATCATGAGCCTTTATCCACCCAATTGTGAAACGATGACATGCATCAACCATTGGCGAGCCTGACCACCCGATCCCGGTAGTCACTTCTTTAGGGGTTTGTACAATTCATGCTCATTTTGTGAAAGTTGCTACTTTCACAATAAAAGTCTGATAGGTGCAATAACATACCATTTCATCAAGTAGAATCAATGTAATTTTCAACAATTATATTCCTTGTAAAATAAGAAGTTGGTCTCAGGTCCACATTCATGATAATTCAAGTAGAGTCCATTCATATTTTGTACAAGATGCTTTTACAACAAAAGTCACAAAGATTAAAACAGGTCTAATTATGATAATACATGTACAGTTCATGTGTTTGATTATTGTTTAACGCAGCACTCAGCAATGTTTCAGCTATATGATGGCAGTCTATAAATAACCAAGTCTGGACCAGACAATCCAGTGATTGACATCATGAGCGTTGATCCACCCAACTGTGATACTCACCCATCGGCGAGCCTGACCACCCGATCCAGGTAGTCACTTCTTCAGGGGTTTGTACAATTCATGCTTAAAATCAGATAGGTGCAATACCAGGCCAGTGTCTTTTGTTGAAACGAGATTTACAAATTTGATAAACGAGATTTACAAATTTGATAAAATAGGCACTTTTCAAATGATGACATGGTAAAGATTGTTTTTCATCACTGTTATATTCACAGCTATATTCATAATTTGATTTCAATAGCTTCATGATACCCAAAGTATGTAGGAAGAATCTGAACAGATACATTCTCAAGTCCTTTCACATATACATGGTCAAGAAGCGTTCCACCTTCAGTAGTAGGTTCTGAAACCATCTGTGTAAATCCATTTGATTCCATCATAGTCTGTATTGAAGATGATGACAAGATATTTTCATTGAAATCACCCATGATGATTGATCGACCAGAACGGTTATCAAGTTCCTGAACAAGTTGAAGCATATGCTTTCTGAAAATATCAACTGTGTATGAGCTTGGCCTGTAGATAACAACAACATGAGCTTGTAGTTCCATGACGTACATACACAGATACTCTAAATTAGATACTGGTAACTGAGTAAATTCACATGTTTTGACTTCACTAGAATAAACTCCAACACCACCATGTCTTTGATTTTTCAGTTGCATCAGTATTGGTTCAGATGATTCATAACACTTTGATCTGGGTTTATGATGTAACGTAAATCCATCAAGTTTTGGTTCATCAGCTGGATGTGAATCAGATAACCATGTTTCTGTCAAGCAAATGAAATCAGACTCTAAAAACCTCTTGTCATTCTGCAGATCTTTAATATGTGATTGAAGGCCCTCAATGTTTTGCATAATTAGCGTGCATGTTGGATGACCATCATAGATTCTCTGATTTCTTGTCATGAACTTTGGCATACTAGACACTGCTGCTTCAACCTTTACACTGCTGTATATGACTGATTCTTTGAAATTCTGAATAATAAGACCATCAAGAGAAGATACACGACTTAGTGCTACATAAGCTTGTCCTGCTGCAAATACCTTGTGTAATGAAACAACAGCTTTGTTAACAGTTATCCCTTGTACTTTGTGTATGGTGCAAGCCCAGGCTAGTTTCAGTGGAAATTGTCGTCTAATGCCTCCATTGTTTGAAACAGTTTCTTCTTGTGGCTTAATAGGAGTACTGTTAGGATCTAATTCAGATGCAGTGCCTTCCATTCTTCGTAATTTCTGACCAACATCAATTTTGTCAAACACAATATGTATTTTTGAAGGAAATCTTTCACCATCAGTCAAAGATATGTGGCTTATAGTTCCAAAGACTCCATTCACAAGACCATCTGATGTATCAATATTCTTTGTGATCATCACACGCGCACCAATTGCAACATTGAGACTTTTTTGTAAGACTGAGTTATGAACTTTTCCATGAGGTATTTCTCTCTTTTCAAGTTTCCCTGTTTTTGCATTTCGTGAGAAATCTTGAGCGTCAATACAAATTGGATCTGAGCATTTAGAATGAAGAGCAGCAATATTGTATTCATCAACCTGAGCATTTGTTGCAAAAATGTGAATGCTTTCTGGATCATCTTCACCAGTTTCTTGTTGTTTGAGCATATGTATATCTCTTGTGTCAAGAGGGTCTGACTTTTTTCGTGTTCGTAACCGATTCAGAAGTTGTGCAAATGCAGGGTCCTTTTGTCTCATGATCTCTGTCAATTCTGCAATAGAAAAATTATCATTCCACAGGTCATATCCATTTTTGGCAACATGCAATGGTGTTCCTTTAACGGGTGATAACTGATAAAAGTCTCCAACAGCAATTACAGATACATTTCCAAATGGTGAATAATCAGCAGTTTGTTTGATCTGTCTCAATCTACCATGAATGTATGATAACAGCTTGTGATCAACCATTGATATTTCATCTATGATTAGTATGTGGATACTTTGCAGCTTTGCTCGCAGACTATTGATCTTTTCCTCACCAAGTGGCTGGTATGGCAGTTTTGCATCAATTCCAATTGAGAGTGCACTGTGTATCGTGGAAGCATGTATGTTAAATGCTGCAATACCGGTTGGAGCTACCAAAAGCACAGAGTTATCATCTGGATTATTTTGCATTGGGGCTAGCAGTCTAGTGCATTCATAGCAAATTGCCTTGATCAAATGGCTCTTTCCAGTACCAGCTCCACCAGTCAGAAATAGATTAAATGCATCAGGATTTTTGCCATTCCTTTTATCCAAACACCACTGTCTTATTTTATAGAAAACTTCAGCTTGTTCTTCATTCATTGATCTCAGAATAGTTTCTGCCTCTTGTTTTGACATTGTACTCTGAAGTACCTCTGTTTTTGATAACGTGTTATCCTTCAGTAGCAAATCAGGCATGTTCTTAGCAGTTTCACTTTCACTTTCCTCATCGGTCGTACAAGTGTGTTCAACTTCACATGCTATTCTTTCAGATTCAGTTTCTGGACAGATTTGAGCCCAAGCATCTTCCAATTGACCTGTTTTGTCAAACAATTCCTCTGCTTCATCAATAACATCACCATCTTTCTCAAACATTGCTTTGTTTCTGTCAACAATCTCTTTCACAGTTTCCAAAGGACAGTTCTCAATCTGAACAGCACCAGTTTCATAGAACTCTTCATACGAATTGAATGCGGGTGGTTTTAATTGTGCATCAAATGTGTATGGCAAGAATAACTGCAATATACTGTGATAGTGTTTTTCTGGATTCTTTGTACGTGAAAATCTGGCATATCTGATAACTGCTGCATCAGTCCGAGTACGTTTTTTCACATGACCAAGGCCATTTTGTAATGTTACTACTGGACTACGGCGTTTGTCATCAGAAACATTTGATACTTCAGATTTTGGTAGCACTCTGTATTCTGAGCAAAACTTTGCAAGACACATGTTATCAAACTCGTCACCTTTGGGTCTGCTCTTGTATCGATCAACAATGCTTGTCATCCACATTTCATCTTCATCTAGTTCACCACTCTTTCGTTTGTTCTGCAGTGTTTTAAGAGGCAAACTCATTCTGACAGGGTCTACGGTTGGAATGAACTGTACTTTACGTGATCCTTCCTTCAATCTCAAATTGCAAACTCGAAAGACAGCTTCCTGAGCACTCACTTCTCTATTGTGTAGGTATACAGCACCAAGTTTCTTGAGAGCAGATTTTGCATCAGAGTTATTCTTGTTTGCTTCTGTTTGTGCATGATTCAACAGTAATCCCATTTCTCTTTCTGCCTTTGAGATATATGAAATGATGTAGACAACACAAGAGTAGGCATCAACTATGTACTGAATATCCATGTTCGCATTCCAACATCTGAGCAGATCTGCATTGTACTGATTGACCCATACATCATTGGGATTGCGTTTCATCACAACATTTGTCTTTTTGGATAGAGTATCACATGCTAGTTGAAATATGTCTTGCGAAATACCAATGGCAGAGAACAATGCATCAACTGACTCAAATGTTTGCTCATCATTTGTTAATCCTTGCCAAATCAGTTTCAAAATTCTTTGAGCATCTGGTATGGACATAAATTTCATATTGAAAAGATCTTCACAGCACTGTTTCAAGGTTTTGGGCACAACATCTTTTGGTTTATTGTCAAGACCTCCTGCTCGTGATATGAAAGTTTCATTGCTTGGAGGACGTGGAAAATTGAATCTGCAGGTTGTGCCATTTTTTTTGCATGTCTTTGAATGTCTTTTACTATGTTTTTGTACACTGTTGACAATATCAAACAATTCTTCATCATTCTCAACTGAAGGCATATCACATGTGACATATTTATCAATGAAAGATGTTACTGACTCATCATTATCGTCATCAACCTTTGGAGCATTCTCAACCCAGAAAAGGCAGTGAGTGTGAGGGGAACCACGGTGCTGGAATTCTACACGATAGAAGTAATCTTTTATCTTTCCAATTGGTTCAGCTGGTGACATGATAACCTCTTTCAAGAAGCAATGGAACCTTTGGTCAAACATTCGTGCTGCTGTCACTGGATTTTTCCTTAGTATAGAACATTTTTCAGACCAGTCAAGTTCAGTGGCTTTCCGTGTATCACCTGCTTCTCTGAGTATCGTTTCAATCATTTCTGGCCATCTCATATCAGCTGATGAAAATGAACAAAACCAAGTTGGAATGCCGAGTTGTCTTATCATAGCAAATAAATCTTTCTGAGCAGACTGCCAGTATGGTGGAGTTCCTCTGATAGGTTTCAAGAACTTGTAGCCTTCATCACATTTTAATATCTCTCTCAGAGAATCAGAATCTGTAAGATTTTCAGATGTAACATTTTTACCATGTGACTGTGATCCTTTTCGCATTGCAATGGAAACATTTGACATAACTTGATCAATTTCAGAAAGATACTGTGCATAAAATATGTAGTCAGTGTTTTGAGCAAATCTGCTATCAGCATTCATGAGGCGTGTATGTAGATAACGTGCAATTGTAATTCTCTCTTCACGATCATCATGGAATGTAGGGGACCCTGATGGGAACAGAACTGGAAATGACCTTGCTTCATTGCTTTTGTCTGTCAGTAGTCGAACAGGATTATTTTCTTCAGCAGGTGCAATACAAGTTATCTTTTCAAAATATTGATCCATAACTTCTTGGCCAATATCAAGCGGTTGTAGACATGTATTCATGAGTAATCCATGATCTTTCTCAGACTCTTCATTTTCATTAGTTTGTGTGTTTGAGCTATCCTTTTCAACCTCAGGTAATGTTTCAGTATCAGAATCAATAATTTCATCTTCCTCATCAATAACTGGCAAGGGATTGACCCAATCTGTATTAAAATTCACATCACTGTACCATTTGTTAGTTGTTTGAAGATATTCCAAAGCATTTTTAACATGAGCCTTGTTGACAAACTGGTATTGATAATGGCCTTTGTAAGTAATCTTCCTTTTCAGTTTCACTCTAATCATCTGATCATCTATATCACTTCTCGGTAACATACTTGTGCTTTTCTGAATGTTAGAGGGAACACATACTACAGGTCCGTGTACGCCATGTTGTCCACCTTTTGGTAATGCCATCATTTTCATGAAAGGAATATTCAAGGCAATCAAGTGCTGCTCTAGTTCATTGAGACATTGCAGTTGCATAGGAACAGGGGTCAGTTCAAGGTTGTTAACAACAGCTTCTCCAGGCATTTTACCAGACAAAAGTTTCCTATGACAAGTATAGCAAATCCATAATGTGCCTTCTGGACTATCGACAAATGAACATTGGTCATCACAACTGTCTGAGCACCTGTGTAGGTAATTTTCTGTGATGCATCTCTCAGCAACAGTGGCAATATTACTTCCTTTGTTTTCATACACTGTTCTTTTACATTGTACAACCTGTTTTTTGAAAAGTCTTCGATGACACACTGAGCACACAAATTCTGGACCTTCAGATATGTTTTTGGCAAAGGATTGTGTAACATTTTCCATTATTTTCCTTTCTTTGGTTATTTGCAGAACCCTGGCAGATTGTCTCTCTTTCAAATTAGTTCTGTGTTCACCACTAGCTTTGTATTTGGCAATGCTTGCTGATTTAACAGATTCCCTGTGCTTTGCATCTTTTGCATATTTCTTGATACTGTTAGTTTTTACATTTTCTCTGTGCTTTTCATCCTTTGCATATTTCTCTGTACTGTTGGTTTTTACACTTTCTCTGTGCTTTTCATCGTTTGCATATTTCTCTGTACTGTTGGTTTTTACACTTTCTCTGTGCTTTTCATCGTTTGCATATTTCTCTGTACTGTTGGTTTTTACATTTTCTCTGTGCTTTTCATCGTTTGCATATTTCTCTGTACTGTTGGTTTTTACACTTTCTCTGTGCTTTTCATCGTTTGCATATTTCTCGATACTGTTGTTCTTTTTATTTTCTCTGTGCTTTTCGTCCTTTGCATATTTCTCTGAACTGAGATTTTTTAGAGCCTCCTTGTGCTTTGCATCTTTTCGATACTGCTGACTGCTGTAAGATTTTATATCTTCCTTGTGTTTTGAATCAGTGGCATATTTCTGACTGCTGTACGTTTTAACATCTTCCCTGTGTTTTGAATCTGTGGCATATTTCTGACTGCTGTAAGCTTTTACTGTTTCCTTGTGTTCAGAGACAGTAGCATATTTGTTAGTACTGTATTTTTTGACAAATTCCCTGTGTGCTTCATCATCTTTGTATTTATTTGAACTTTGCAGTTTCTTTCTGTTCTTGAAATCTAGGTCAGTGTTGTACTTTTCATTCTCTTTTGCAAGTCTTCTCTGTTTCACATTCAAATTCAATGTTTCAGAATTATCTTTCTCTAATTCTCTTTTGGCTCTCATATATTCTCTTTTAGCTTTTGCCTGTGCATACTTTCCTTTTGGTTTTTTAGTTGGTCTGTGATCAGGTCTCTTTTCTTTAGAATCAGAACATTTTTGTTTTTTCAAGACTGACTTTCTGTCATTCAGCAAATCTGCAGATAGCTGGTCAGCATTTCTCTTGATATTCATATGTCTCTGACAATATTTGTCTGTACATGAGTTTCTCAAAGCATCTACTGTGTTCACACAAACAACCACTTCATAATGTGATCCACCAACATGATTTAGATATATGCCAGTTCCTGTGTTCACTGTGTCTGAGTTTAACTGCCTGCTTGAATATCTCAGCCATCTGTTATCAGAGTATGTGCATATGTCAGTGCCCAGTAGATTTGCAGCTGCAAGTATTTCAAGTTCTGTAGCCCATGTTCCAACATACCACATTCTGGATTGAGAAATGTACTGTTCAACTGACTCGTAACCTGGTCTTAAGAAGTGATGGAAACTTTGAGCATGTTCTTTTAGATGTGTCACAATAGCCAGTCTGATTTTCCTGTGGTTGTTTTCTTTGCCCGAGATTGCATATGAAAGACTTCTAAAGAAGCAATTGCCATCACCTTCAATGGATACTGTTCTGCATGGTACATCAATTTCTACACCAAATTCATGATCTTGAGACTTTGCTACACATTGGTGTTGAATATCAAGCTTCTTGCATAACTGTTCACATACATTTGATGATACAGGGCAGAATAGCATTGCATGTTGGTCAGTTCCAGTTTCTTTCAAACTACCATCTTGTGAGTTGTCGTCACATTCATCAATATGCATCATCTCATCTTGATCATTCTCATTTGTTTCACATGCCGTATCATCACTTTGGTCAATCTCAATCATATCTAGTCTACCATCCTCAGCAATATGCACTACATCATCATTGTCATTGGTATCACTTGCATTTTCAGACTGATTGTCATGTGGCTGTATATCAGTGCTAATTTTCATGCCTGTCATTTCAAATTGTGAGAATGCATTTAAGTTCATTGACCGAGCAAGATTCAAACAGTGTTCATAGACCTGAAGCAGACTTGTGTATTGGATAAGTATGCTAGTGCCATTAGTGACTTGTAATCCTTCAGTGTTCCGGGAATGGGAATCAAACACGTGGTATTTGTTATTTCTTTCTATCACAGCAAATGTTGATCCTCCAAATGTCATAAAAGTAGCATCATGTTGTGAAAATATTGTTTGAAGTGCAGCATCGAGACACATTTGTTGTGGAATATCAACAATTTCTTCAGTATCTTTCATCACAAAGCCAATCAGAGAATCGCCAGACAGAAATCTATATTCTTTGCCAAAGAAGTCTACTGTTGGACAAATATCTGACACAAGAAGGTATGCACTACGACTAGTTGATTGTCTCTGGTTTATAGAATCTTCATAAAGTTTGTTTCCTCTACAAAGAACTGTGTCAAGATCATAGCTGTCCCATGTGGAAATGTCCTTAATTTGATTGTACATCATTGCCATTGCACTGTTAGCTACACACTGTCTGCCACTGTTTTTTCCAAATCTAGTGTGACCTTGATTGAAAGAACCATGTACAGTCACATTTGTGTCAATATCAATCATTTCCACACTACCATCCTGTGAGTTGTCTTCGAGTTCATCAATATGTACTACATCATCATTCTCATTGGTATCACTCGCACTGTCAGACTGATTGTCATGTGGCTCTACATCCTGTGAGTTGTCTTCGAGTTCATCAATATGCACTACTTCATCATTCTCATTTGTATCACTCGCATTGTCAGACCGGTTGTCATGTGGCTCTACATCCTGTGAGTTCTCTTCGAGTTCATCAATATGCACTACATCATCATTGTCATTGGTATCACTCGCATTGTCAGACCGGTTGTCATGTGGCTCTACATCCTGTGAGTTCTCTTCGAGTTCATCAATATGCACTACATCATCATTGTCATTGGTATCACTCGCATTGTCAGACCGGTTGTCATGTGGCTCTACACCAGTGGTAATTCTCATACCTGTCATTTCAAATTGTGAATTTGCATTTAAGTTCATTGACCGAGCAAGATTCAAACAGTGTTCATAGACCTGAAGCAGACTTGTGTATTGGATAAGTATGCTAGTGCCATTAGTGACTTGTAATCCTTCAGTGTTCCGAGAATGGGAATCAAACACGTGGTATTTGTTATTTCTTTCTATCACAGCAAATGTTGATCCTCCAAATGTCATAAAAGTAGCATCATGTTGTGAAAATATTGTTTGAAGTGCAGCATCGAGACACATTTGTTGTGGAATATCAACAATTTCTTCAGTATCTTTCATCACAAAGCCACTCAGAGAATCGCCAGACACAAATCTATATTCTTTGCCAAAGAAGTCTACTGTTGGACAAATATCTGACACAAGAAGGTATGCACTACGACTAGTTGATTGTCTCTGGTTTATAGAATCTTCATAAAGTTTGTTTCCTCTACAAAGAACTGTGTCAAGATCATAGCTGTCCCATGTGGAAATGTCCTTAATTTGATTGTACATCATTGCCATTGCACTGTTAGCTACACACTGTCTGCCACTGTTTTTTCCAAATCTAGTGTGACCTTGATTGAAAGAACCATGTACAGTCTCATTTGTATCAGTATGATGGTCATTGGTAACAAAATCTTGATCATAACTCTCTGGATCATTGATGTCAGTATCAGGGTCATAGCTTTCAGGATCATTGTTATCACTGACATTGTTCTCATTGGCATATGGGTCTTTTTGAGCATTTTGATCTTTTTGAGCATTGGCATTTGAGGCATTGGCATTTAAGGCATTGGCATATGAGGCATTGGCATTGGCATTGGCATACGAGGCATTGGCATATGAGGCATTGGCATTTGAGGCATTGGCATTTAAGGCATTGGCATATGAGGCATTGGCATATGAGGCATTGGCATTTGAGGCATTGGCATATGAGGCATTGGCATTGGCATATTTGGCATTTAAGGCATTGGCATATGAGGCATTGGCATTGGCATATGAGGCATTGGCATTGGCATTTGCATTGGCATAGGAGGCATTGGGATAGGAGGCATTGGCATATGAGGCATTGGGATAGGAGGCATTGGCATATGAGGCATTGGCATTGGAGGCATTGGGATAGGAGGCATTGGCATAGGAGGCATTGGCATAGGAGGCATTGGCATAGGAGGCATTGGCATTTGAGGCATTGGCATTTGAGTCATTGGCATTTGAGGCATCGGCATCATATGTAGCATTTTGTGTAAGGCAATTTTGTGTAGCACTATTGTATGAGCTTTCAGCGCATGTTTTGTTCGGGTTTTGTTCTGTTGCACATTTATTAACGAGGCCTGCTTCCTCGGTATCATTTTTAGGGAGGTGATACCCCTCCATCTGTTGCAGCATCTTCTTCGGTGGCATCTCTGAAACAGAAAAAAAAGAGGGATAAAATAATTACCCCCCCTCTTAATAAATATCCCCCCCCCCCCCCCCCCAAAATAAAGTTAAGACCCATCCCTTTAATAGTTTCATACTGCAAAATCTTCCCTAAACTTAAAAACTCATAGATTATATCTTTTCATATAAAATCCAAAGATATAAATACTTCTTTTGTTCAGAACTTAGTTTACGACTGTTGAATCTTACATAAAATATAACTTCACACAGGACTTTCACTCATTATAAGCAAAGGGCCAAATTACACAATACATGTCCAAGGTTTCAATTATTCCAGAGGTACAAATGTAGGGTTTGTTTTCAGATTTACGAGCTTTTAGCTCTAGGCCCCCACCCTAAAATTATCCCTGTATATACTGGAACAGACTCCTGAAAGTATATTTATGAACTTAATGTACATATCTCCCACACCCCCAAAATATACTGTACCTTAGTTGAAAAAGAACTCTTCATTTCCAATAATGGTGGAAGCATTCATAAAATATGATGGAACATTTCTTTTAAAATCTCATCAACAAAAGGAAAGTATTACTTAACCTCAGATACCAAAATTTGATATGCCATGGAAAGTGACCATCACACTAAACATTATAAATAGTAAAGTTATAATTTGTTTCCGGCTACGTTCAAACATTGAATGACTACATTTGACTAGTAGTGAACTCAAGTGAACTGAAAATAATTATACAATACTGAACCTCTACCTCACCACAATTAGTTTTACACCCAGCTAACCAACCAGATTGCAATGATCACATCAGCCTTAGTGTTGACTCAAAGTATGATTACTAGGAACTGATTGATTCAAAATGTCAACATTCCTCAACCCCCATTTTCAACAATCTGTGACTTGGCCAAGCGTCAAAATTTATTTTTGTCTGGTATGGTCAACTCATATATATCTATTATGATCAGTTAATTCTGGTAAAATCAAATGTCTTTTTGAGGGTATCACTGGCAGACAGCAGCATAAAGCAGGAGTTTGAGACAATTACCTTTTCAATCCAAGAATTTTATCTCATTGTATATCAGGATGTCAACAGACCACATAAAGTCAGTATAATATATTAATTTATTCACATATCAAATAAATGAATATTGGTAAGGTTTAAGGGTTGTTTTTCAATGTTATTTTTGTTGCATTACAAGTACAGAATTGGACAAAATTATTTTTGTTATTATAGAAGCCGATGTCAATGTATGTAGCCCAATTCTGAGCACTGCTCTGCTATTCCTGGAATATTGAAAAAGCAGCAGAAAGTCATTCTCACTCTGTCGACGGTGAACGCATTTTATTTTATTTATTGTGTTTTTAGATTGTGTTTTTAGATCGTGTATGAGTCCCAACAATAATTTCCGTGATTCGCTGTGTAGAGTTGCATCCTTTGGCATGCCAGAAACCTATAATTAAGTTCGAATCCCGGTTCGTGGGTTTCACCGAAGTGTTAAACAGTAAAGACCTGCATCACTTCAGGCTTTCCTCCCACATTTAGCTGACACGCCGTGATATAACTGGAATACTGTTAAAAGCAGTGTTAAACCAAACTCACTCCACATCACATCAATGGTACAAAAATGACATAACACTGTTTACGTAAGTCTTTACTGTGACAATCTTACGAAATAGGTCAGATCTTCCATCAATTCAGCCTTTGATTCATTGTAGTTAGCATTCAGCAATGTTGCAGCTATATGACCAGGCAATCCAGTGATTGGTATTGTTAACAAACAATCCACATCCTCTTGCATGGTAGGTCTTGACGATTCATCGTTGATTCATGCCACTCAGCAATGTTGCAGCTATATGAAGGCTGTCTGTATATAAACTGGACCAGATAATCCAGTGATTGGTATTGTTAACAACAATCCACATCCTCTTGCATGGTAGGTCTTGACGATTCATCGTTGATTCATGCCACTCAGCAATGTTGCAGCTATATGATGGCAGTCTCCAAATAATTCAGCGATATTGCAGCTAGATGGTAGCATATAAATATTCAAAATGTAGAAATTGACACAACACATTGTTTTCTCTACCTTTATATTTCATAAGAACTAAATAATGCCACCCTCAGCAATGTTGCAGCTATATTGGACCAGACAATCCAGTGATTGGTAATGTTAACAACAATCCACATCCTCTTGCATGGTAGGTCTTGACGATTCATCGTTGTTTAATGCCACTCAGCAATGTTGCAGCTATATGAAGGCAGTCTGCATATAAACTGGACCAGACAATCCAGTGATTGGTATTGTTAACAACAATCCACATCCTCTTGCTTGGTAGGTCTTGACGATTCATCGTTGTTTGATGCCACTCAGCAATGTTGCAGCTATATGAAGGCAGTCTGCATATAAACTGGACCAGACAATCCAGTGATTGGTATTGTTAACAACAATCCACATCCTCTTGCTTGGTAGGTCTTGACGATTCATCGTTGTTTCATGCCACTCGGCAATGTTGCAGCTATATGATGTTCTTATGAAATTCAGCTATATTGCAGCTAGATGGTAGCATATAGATATTCAAAATGTAGAATTTGACACAACACATTGTTTTCTCTACCTTCATTATTTCATAAGAACTAAATAATGCCACACTCAGCAATGTTGCAGCTATATGATGGCAGTCTGCATATAAATTGGACCAGCATCCTGTTCTTATGAAATTCAGCTATATTGCAGCTAGATGGTAGCATATAAATATTCAAAATTGACACAACACATTGTTTTCTCTACCTTTATTATTTCATAAGAACTAAATAATGCCACACTCAGCAATGTTGCAGCTATATGATGGCAGTCGGCATATAAATTGGACCAGACAATCGTTGATTAACAATCCACATCTTTTTTCATGGTAGCTCTCGACGGTAGGTCTTGGCGATTCATCGTTGTTTGATGCCACTCAGCAATGTTGCAGCTATATGAAGGCAGTCTGCATATAGACAATCCAGTGATTGGTATTGTTAACTACAATCCACATCCTCTTGCATCTTTGTTTTATGTCACTCAGCATATTGCAGCTATATGATGGCAGTCTCCAAATAATATGGACAGGACCAGCATCCTGCTCTTATGAAATTCAGCTATATTGCAGCTAGATGGTAGCATTAGATATTCAAAATGTAGAAATTGACACTCATTGTCTTTTTCTTTTTTATTATTTCATAAGAACTAAATAGTGTTGCAATGTTGCAGCTCTATGGCAGTTTGCATGTTGGACAAAACAATCCAGTGATTGGTGTTGTGCATGACAATCTGTTTAATACTACACAGCAATGTTGCGGCTATATATGGCAGTCTGCAAATAATCTGAACAGAACCAGACAATACAGTGTTTGGCATTGTGAAAAAACATCAGCATCTTTTTGATGCCATAAATCAGCAATGTTGCAGCTCTATGATGACAGTTTGCAAATAATCTGGACTGCACCAGACAATCCACATGATTGGATGTCACTCAGCAATGTTGCAAGTTGGACAAAGCAATCCAGTGATTGGTGTTGTGCATGGTAGGTCATGGTTGTTTAATGCCACACAGCAATGTTGCGGCTATATATGGCAGTCTAAAAATAATCTGAACAGGACCAGACAATACAGTGTTTGGTATCAGTGTTTTGATGCCACAATCAGCAATGTTGCAGCTATATGATTGCAGTCTGCAATTCAGTGATTGGTATTATGAACAACAATTCACATCAGCATCCTGTTTTAATGCCATACTCTGCAATATTGCAAGTAGATGATGGCAGTCTGTACATATATGTACTAAATAATGTCAGTTGTCACACTCAGCAATGTTGCAGGTTGGACCAGTGCCAGGTTTTATAAACAACAATCCCAGGCAAAATCCATAGATTCATTGATGTTAAGTGCTACTCAGCAATGTTGCAGCTATATGATGTGAATAATCTGGACTTGCCCATCAATCCATATCATTCATTCAGGTATGATAAGAAGTTATGTTTGCTGTTTCATTGTTGTTGTATTATGTTGCAGAGCCGGTAAATATTCAAATTTGGCATACAGATTAGTATTGTATTGTCAACAACTCAGCAATATTGCACATTAATATGAAGCATTGCTGAGTGACAATACGTAAATAATTGTTGTTCAAACCAGGTTGCTCAGGTACAGGTTGCTGTATTGTTTCATTGACACACTCGGTGCTATTGCAGCCATGTAATGACAGCTAGTAACTATTAAATCTGGCCAAGACAATCCAGTACACAATCAATATGTTTCTAATATTTCAATATACATGCTATACTTACTCATTAATTGCGTCCAAATCACGTCCTCTTCAACAGCTCCTATGACTCCAAATTTCCCTTGGAAAGCAGCTGGTCACAGTGAGATGTCATCTTTGTATACTGGTTCAGAAGTTGTCATGTTTTTGTTTGTTTGTATATTGTATGATACAACAGACCGCAATAGTGCCACAGACAGCTCCCTGTAAATAATAGTCACCAGACAGTCCAGAGATTGACATCTGTGAGCAACGATTTACACCCTTGGGGTTAATTGCCCCCCATAGGCAAATATGTGAAGCCCATATCTGGTGTCCACTGTGGTGAATATTACTGGAATATTGCTTAAAGTGGGGTAAAACAATACTTACTCACACACACACTTGAAAGTATTTCAATTTGTTCTTGAGTATTTGAAAGTTTGCAGATGCTGTTGGATAGCCCAGATAAAGCATTTGCTTGTAATGTTGAAGGATTGAATCCCAACATGGTTCCAATTTGTGAAACCCGTTCTGATCTCCTCCGCTGTGATATTGCTAGAATATTGCTAAAAGCAGAATTAAACAATATTCACTCACTTGAACGTAAGGGGACCAATGTGTGAAACCTGTTTCTGATCTCCCCCGCTGTGATATTGCTAGAATATTGCTAAAAGCGGAGTTAAACAATACTCACTCACTTGAAAGTAAACATTTATTTCATTCTGATATTGTGTATTTTAGAGTGTGGATATGTGGTTACTTAGCCTGGTGATTAAAGCGTTTGCTTGTAGAGTCGAAGACATGGGTTCGAATCTCCACATGGGTCCAATGAGTGAAACCTGTTTCTGATCTCCCCCGCTGTGATATTGCCAGAATATTGCTAAAAGCGGAGTTAAACAATATTCACTCGCTTGAATTTCCACATGTCCAATGTGTGAAACCCGTTTTTGATCTACCCCGCTGTGATAATGCCGGAATATTGCTAAAAGCGGTAAAATTCATCCTGTTATAGTGCATTTGAGAGTGTGCATATGCAGTTCAGTATGCAGATGCAGTTGGATAGCATAATGGATAAAGCCTTTGCTTGTAATGTGGAAGACATGGTTTCAAATCTCAACATGGGTCCCTGCCATATATAGCTTGACTATTGCCAACATTTTAGTTATAATTAAATGTTGAAATGTTTGATATATTGACAATGAACTACTTGATTTAATTCTGTTATGTATTTTAAGTGTGCAT
The DNA here is from genome assembly GCF_023055435.1 of Haliotis rufescens. Classification (NCBI taxonomy): domain Eukaryota; kingdom Metazoa; phylum Mollusca; class Gastropoda; order Lepetellida; family Haliotidae; genus Haliotis; species Haliotis rufescens. Next base: position 4,894,158 of record NW_025964068.1, read on the forward strand.
TCAATTCATCTGTTCCTGTCAATTTTTAAATTCAAAGTTGCAGGTGAATTAGCTAAGTCTAGATTGCAGGGACAATAATGACAGCTATTGTGTTTATTGTGTTTTGATATTAGTTTTATCTGCTATTTATATTTGATTGCACTGAATTCTACTGTAGCCTTCAATTCAGATTTATATCATGACATCAGCAATGAGTCAAATTGCAACATAGATGTTAATTGTGAAGAATGTATAACAAAAACCAAAATGTCCAGCTAATAATATTCAACAAAATAGCTCATTCATTTCATTACCATAGTTAGGTACAAGCATACTGAATGGTACTTTATGAACATACAACCCATGAAAAACCTGAAATTGATAGATCAAAAAAAAATTCTAACTTACAACTCCAGCTTTTTGTAATCTGTGTAGTCAGGTAAATGCAATGAAATATACAAATTGACGTTGAAGAAACATGTGGTATATGTTTTCCTAGAGCTAGATTGCAATTGTGAAAAATATAAGCTAACCCTACCAGACCTAACACACGAATTTCACTTGTGTCTTTAGACAAGTGGCTCAAGTCACAAACTGATGGTCTCAACGCAAAATATTTCCCAACATCATAACAAACAAAAAATGCCTAACTACAGCTGTAGCAGCAAACCAACCAATCCCAGTTTTTGTTGTTATTATATCATCATGGGATCTCACATTAATGTCAAAAATTAGGAAAATTAGGAAAATATAAATTTAATAGTCAAAATTATCTGCTATGAACTCAAACCTAACCAAAGTGTAAAACTGTTGTGATATAAGAACAAAATATGCCCCAATGTAACACTTATTAAAATCTTACCTGAAATCGACCACATGTACAGTTGTCTAATATATATTTTTGCTCATTCTCTTTCATTTTATCAAATACTTTGTTCCTATGCAACATTCATCATAAATTTTCAAAGACCGGTAAACATAAATTAATTTGTTCAAAATATAACCTCCTCCCCCATTCATACAACAATTTAATCAATGTTAAGGAACTAATTATCACAGAGATGTAATTTATAACATTATCTGCTGCAAATATTCCCTGAACAGTACAGTCTAAACTATCTTATTCTGTAAAAGTGAATAACATTCATATTGAAATATATCATATTTCTTTCTTAATTATTCACATTTGGTATGTATCACCGTCTGAAGTATTACGCTTTTCAATGTTACTGGAAAGGATTTTGTCACATTCATTCAAACAAATATTTCATTTTTTATGACAATGGGCGATCTTTTTGTTCCAAAGGGCAACAACTCTCATTTTGAAATGATATAAGCGACGGTCCAACCTGTCGCTTCTAGTCTGGTTCCCGGATCAATGCGCGCTGCGACAACGACTGACATGTAGAGACGGAACCAAGCTAAAGAGTTATCCTGTTGCACCTTCGTTCAAAAACGGTTGTTTACAACTGAATATTTTTAACTAGCACATATTTTGTAGTGATTATTAGTTTATATTATCAACATTTGTTGAGTCTTCAACTACAAGACGAATTGTCACTTTGGAATATAGCGGGGAAAACGTCATGAAAAATGGTATATTGTCACGGTATTTCCTACGTCAGAAAACAGCGAGGCATTCTATCAGTCTGGGCTAACATATTGCATCGATAAAATAATACAAACTCATTTTATTTATCGGCCTTTGTGTTATTTCCTACAACAATTCATGCATTCAAATCTCAACAAATACTACCACGAACTTCAATTTAATAAAATTAGTGATACGCCAACATTTGCAGGACACAGATATCTTTGACAGGCCTTTACCAATGATCTATATATAGTAAGTATACATCTGTGCCTTTACAAATATTTTAAGAAGAAATAATGTTCAAAATAATAAAACAACTGATTTTAAATGTTACTTTTTTTATATCAAAGTTAAAGTTGCATCTGAATATTTATATTATTTTTGTAGAAATAGGCCTAATGAACATCTACCATGCAGTTATTAAGCACTCAGTTACTCAGTTGCAATATGCATACTAGTCATCATACTTTGAAATAAGAGATTTACCCATATTATTCTGCCCCTTATAACATGTGTCCCACCATTAAGTGCTCTGATTCATCACAGGTGTTAATTCATTGATCCATCATTTCTTACAGAATTCTGATACTCATGCTCTTAAAATAGTAGTTAATTACAGAGATGTGTCCCAACAAACAACAAATCATACTGAATACCCCACAAAATGTGTATGATGCATAAATAGATCTAAATCAAAGTTTTATCTTCTTGTTTTAGTAACATTATATTTTATTTAATGTTGACAAATTTCCCATACAAACCCACACACTATCCTGCTGTATCTAAGTATCCTGATTTTCATTCAACAGTACTTCAAGACACCTGTATTTTAAAGTATATTTTGTAGTTATTATTATCATATAGCAAATATGAATGCTTTATGAAAATATGAATATGAAAGTTTATCATCAAATCTTCTGATAGTTAAATAAATGGAAATTGAACCCCACAGTCATTCCATGCAGATAAATGGATTTATTTATGTTATTTGTTTTTGCATATAACAGATTATACTTACATATTTTACAGTCAGTGTCTATAATCAGGCCCAATATGTATTTTGACTGATTCACTCAGGTAAGGTATATTTTTTCTTAAATTTTCATTCATTTATTATTGACTAAAAATAGGACCAGATTTTAGACAGACTGGCTGAAATGTATAGACTGCATAATTTAATCTTCTCAAATTAATTTGGATCTAGTTTGATCTTATCAAGATCAAAGTAACTTATGTAAGAAATTAAAAATGTTTTCACAATGAATTGATTGATTCTCCAAACCTGAAAGAATACCAGAGTCCCAATACTAGTACACATGCACAAGTGTGCCAAGATATTAAATAAAATAATAAGAGTCATTGTGCAATGCAGATATCATTTGGTGTGAAGTGAAAAAAGAAAAACATTAATAATTTGTTTGTTGGAATTTGAAACATCAGTTTAGAACAAGGAAACATAAAAAGCAAGGCCTAATGAAGTTAAGAATCAGCTTTATCTGTGTCACAATGATATGATTATTGTCAATGCAAACTGGATGTAGACACTGCATTGTTAATACACAAACAACATTATAGAGATTGGCAATTAGTATGAATATATTGTTTTATTTTATAAAAATTGTAGCTGGTACAAATACTCTTGAATATGTATTTTAACTAATTTATAGTGTCCCCTGTGTCTGAATTGGTTTTTTTCTGCTTTGTAAAATTAAAAAAAAGGCCAAAATAATATATATCTTTGATTGATCATATTGAAATATAATCATGGTAGTATTTGGCAACAAACAGCTACCATTCATATACATAAAATCCTTGTATACAACATGCACCATTTAACCCTTAAATATCAAAACAGATTTCAGTGATTTCCATTTCTTTTATTTTGAAGATTGTATCATGATATCTAGTTGATGACGTAATTTTACAGTACCTGTTACTCTTACAATTTCTTGAGAACATTTCTCATTGCTCTCAGTTATATATCTGACAAATACTTACATGTGTTGCTGTCAATATTCACAACATTGAGCCTACGGGCAACGTTGCATGAAACCCTCACATTTCGCTTAACGTATCGCCTCACAGTTTAACATAATAACATAGATATAGGAACGTATACAAAATCTACTTAATTTTCATAATCATACATCAAGGGCAACACTTTCAGTACCGATTGCAAAACGTCAACAAAGCGACCCGGGAGGAACGATCAGCTGATTTCACCGCATCGCTTCGAACGCCTATCTAGTGGTTAACTATACAATATAATCAGTCGTGGTCGTCCCTCATGTATAATTATATCAAGGAACATATATTTCCGGACATGGCAATAGATAAATAATTGTTTAGGCGAAAAGATATACTGTCCGCACACAAGTGTGACCGTTGCCGACAGGGGTGAAGGTTGTACTAGTTAACTGTCTATAGACGCCATAGTAACATGTAGTGCCCGTATTGCGCATACCACATGCGCCGTCAGTTTAAGGTTGGACCGTCCGCGTCAGCGCACCTAGCGGGTTAGTGAAGGGAAGATAAATTGAAAAAGATCGCCCATTTGGCTAACTATCATGTTAATATACCCTGTCTTCCATGATCTCCAGGTGACATAGAGACACAGACCCTTCAATAACACTAAAATATATAAATTTCTCTTAACACATGCAGTAAATTACTCAAAACAAAATTAAGCTTAACAACTGCTTCATTGATTGTACCAAATTCATCTCATTCCCATCCTCAATATAAACAATCGGACCCAGTTCGTCAGGCGCAGATTCGCCAGCTACCAACAGTTCAATTATTGCATTTATAGCGCTGTTGCTGTCTCGCTATACCGTTACTTTGGCTCACACCCAGCTAACAACCCTTGACGATCCAACACCCATTTTCCACGACCCTAAATTCATTACAGTCTGTTCGTATATCACCGTTAACAAATTAGAAGGACGATACCATTGTTGTAAATCCCACCAACTCCCGCCCACGTGATCATACAGCAGTAAGAGATGCACGTACTTTTCAAAAGGTAAATTTACCCTAAAATTCATCAGTATGAACATCAAAGACATTGAAAGTGTAACCCACAATAACTGTCTGTTAACATATATATAGGAAAACAATGAAAGCATTATATAAAACGTATTATGTCCAGTTCTATCTCTCGCACACACAAAAAATGTCCTCACCTGTTGACAATGGCGGTCGTAGAGGCCGGAAACGAGCGCGCGCGCCACCTAGCAAATGACATTGGGCCGTTAGAGTTACCTACCGTAGCAACAAACTGGCCGTGTCAGTTTGGAAGGCTGGATAGATACCATTCGAAAGGGACCAACGCCCGAACTGACAATCTTAAGCCTAAATGAACCAGTGAAATATCAGATTGTTAATAAAGACCATCATTTAATTATAATTAAAGTATTCATGAAGTGGATACAAATTAAAACTACTTTAAATATGATATCCCCCGCTTGTCATTACATTTTCTTAATGTACATTGTTGCTTCCTGACATCTAAATCAGTATCAAATGATATTGCTGCGTTTTATTTACAGTACAACATGTGTTTTTTTTAATTGCTTTTTCTTGCAACAGATTTCCTCACTATCAATTACCTTTTGTATTATACGAACCTGTTCATTACTGATAATTCCATTTATATCATTGGCGTTCACCTTTTAGAAACCAGTCCCTTTCCCTTTCCCTTCATTGTGTTGACAGCTAATCCTCTTAGAACACACAAGTTTGGAAGACTGGGGTTTTCTTTCCTAATTGGGTGAAAGGTTTTAACAAGGAGATGACAAGAGGTGACTGACATGTGTTGTTACTGTTAGGTAATGCCCCAAGCCATCGCACCCCTGACCACCTGTCAGTCAAGTGCATATTGGAACATGAGCTACGGTAATGGTACAGCAGATTCATCCGAGAGCCGCGTGTGGGGTGCTTGGGTTATAGCTAAAAACGGCACCTGGCGAAAACGGCACCTCTGATTGGGAGGCACAACTAACTTATTGTGAAAACATTATATGCTTTTATATCGTCACATCGTCTACTACAAACACCAATAATGGTGAAAACTTATAACAAGTTTACATTGGAAATTAGCCCCCTGAGTCACCAACTATAATAATGCTTGGTGCTACATGGGCCGATATTGTAAACATTGATGAAGATGAAGAACTGTATATATGTGAATGTATGTAGTTATCTGTGAACAACTGGGAAACGGTAAATAACATGTAAAACACATCAAATAATATATAACAAATAACATGAATATATATAGTACTACATAAATCGTTATTATAAATAGAGGTGCCGTTTTCGCCCGTCACACAGAAGCCATTTTCGCCAGAGAAATCGGTGCCGTTTTAGCCTGATCCCGGGTGCTTTAGTCAAAACGTACATCATGCCCCAGAACACCTCCTTCATAAATCCCTCTCAAACTGGGATTTACGGTAGGTTTATGATTGAAAGTTTAAAATCGCATTTACTATCTTTTCAAGTACTTGTCATTATTCAATTATCACAACTTCAAGTAAAAATGGTAGCAATTTCTATAGTCTTTTTCTGCATGTATTTTCTTCACACTGTATGCAGTACTCTCTGCCAGCAGAAAGCACGCATTTTGTACGTTTGTGATTGAAAGTTTAATATCGCTGAACTCCCCGTTTAATGTACTGGTTCTTGTCTTAATTGTATTACCGCAACTTCCAAGTACAGTAACCGACGGGTTATATGTTAACTTCATGTTTCGATAGCAGCGATTTCTATAGTCTGTTTCATTATGGATTTTCTTCACGCTGTTTTCAGTAGTCTCTGCCAGCAGAAAGCACGCATTTTGTACGTTTGTGATTGAAAGTTTAATATCGCTGAACTCTCCGTTTAATTTACTGGTACTTGTCTTAATTGTATTACCACAATTTCAAATAATAACAGACCATTTATATGTTCACTTCGTTTCAATAGTAGCGACTTCTAGTCTGTTTCTGTATAGATTCTCTTCACGCTGTTTGTAATACATTCTGCCAGTGGAAAGTGCACAGTTTCCCGTACTTGTACACTAGATCCATTCAGTTGCTCCCTGTCTAAAGGGATCGTTGTACAACATGTTTGGTATTCTTCTTATAAAATGCCTTATTTTCCTTGGAACGGATTTCCGCACTATCAAATTAGCTTTTAATAATACCAACCTGTTCATTTTTGATAATTCCATTTTTTCCTGAAAGATCCCAGATATAATGCCAACTTTAAGGAGTATTATTTACCCATTTCATTATGGTTAAGAAACCAGTCCCGTTCTCAAACTACTTAAGTGCATTGATCTCCATTGTGTTTACAGCTAATCTTCTTTTAAACTTTGATCACAAACGCTTGGAAGACTTGTTGTTTTCTTAGCTGATTGGTTGAATTGCTTCAACAAGGAGATGACAAGAGGTGACCGACATGTGTTGTTACTGCTAGATAATGTCCCAAGCCATCTCATCCCTGAGCACGGGTCAAATTACAAGATCCATTTCCTGCATATTACAATAACAAGTCACCAACACCTCTGCATGCTGGTATCTTCCATACTTAACAGGTACAGGGCCAAAATGGGATTTTTTTCTTGGTCAAAACGGACAGGTGAAATATCCTATTGATAATCCAGATCATATTATAGTCGTACACAGTATAGCACATATCCTTCAGCATATCCGAATGCTTTTATATAACAACAGGAGAAAATGCCTAAAGTAATAAATTAGTTTAATTAAGAACTCAGTTTCAATGGTTTTTAGTACTTTGTATAACCAAAGTGCAATTTTGCAAAAGTACTTCTATGAATAGAACAGGATCCGCTTCTACAATTCCTAACCAGCGGGAGCCCGACATCGCTGCTTGCAGCTATATTTATTATTTATTATTATTATTATTATTCCGGCGTTTTTTGTTCCAATCCTAACTCCAAAACTACTGCTCAGAATGTCTTCAAAATTTCCACAAAGATACCTTAGATCCTGAAGCAGATACCACAAAAATCTCAAGACTCTAGACTCAAGATCTAAGGGCAGATAACTCAAAACAACTTTAAAAATCGCAATTTCAACAGCTAAAATCTCCGCCACGAAAGCTCCAAAGACTTCCAAAATTCTTGAACAGATCCAGAATCAGATGCCAAACAAAATCTCTACACATCTAATGTAGCGAAATTGCTTCGCTTGGCCTCCATATCGGATTAAGAGTTTTTGCACTGTTTTTTAGCAGATTTCTCAGTACTTGACTCCCAAAATCTCCTCAGCTCAAACTAACAGCTCAAAAGCTTCCAAACTCTCCAGACTTTGGCTCCAAGTACCATACTAACAAATTCAATGAAAAAATCCTCAGATATGTCTTCAATGGCCGCCATATTGACTGCAACTTCCGGCTGAAAGATATTTTCAAACTTTTTATAGGACATCTTTAGCAAGCTCTGGCATTGGAAACTTATCAGGTAAGGCATTTGAACAACTTCTGTTGAGTCTTGCTTTGGTTGCTGAACAAGATCTCTTCTTGCTCTTATGTCAAAAGTCACGTGATGTGGCGGCCATATTGGATTTTGCTAGCCTCTCATATTTTTACTTTGCAAACTACGTAGCTGCTAAATTTCTTGATAGAAAGTGCTACAAATTACCACAATGCACCAGCATCAGACGCTGAACATTTCCTGTTCTTAGCTGTTTGTCAAAAGTTGCGTCATTTAGCGTCCATATTGGATTAAAGACCGTGAAAATGCCAAAAGTGATAAAAACGGCAGAAAACAGCATATATCTCCGCCAAAATTGCTCCAATAGCTACCATATTTTGCATGTGACACCGTCATAAGATACCGATCATTTTCGATCCAGGCCTAAAAATGGATATTTCCAGCCGTTTGGCCGCCATCTTGGATTTAAGGTTTTTGTCGTCAGGTTGCCATGGAAACCAAACTTGACAACGGAATGCATTGATATTCACAGCACTATTAGATACAGACCATGGGAAGATGTCTGCAAAGTTTCAGCTTTGTAAGTTAGATAGTTCGTGAGAAAATGACAAAACAGAGTTTAGGTGGACAGACGCGCGGACGGACGGCGGACATGCATATCATCAAAATTTACCTATACATATGCTACAACTGGTCGGGGTAATGCATAATTACCAACCACTTCCACCATAGATGCAATAACAGTCGCGTGAGAGCTCGCCAAAAAAAGTACATTTTCGTTTAACGGACCACCTAAATGACCTTGACCCCGTGACCTTGGTGACCTTGAATTTTTTTAAATGGTTTTAGTCCAGCTACCCGATCCCGGGTTCAAAAGTGCCAAAATCGCAAAAATAAGAATTTCTTATTAGGGCTCCCTGCCTACAAGGCAAGAGCCCTATTGTAATTGTTCGATTTATTATTATTTATTAGGGCTCCCTGCCTACAAGGCAAGAGCCCTATTGTAATTGTTCGATTTATTATTATTTATTATTATTATTATTATTCCGGCGTTTTTTGTTCCAATCCTAACTCCAAAACTACTGCTCAGAATGTCTTCAAAATTTCCACAAAGATACCTTAGATCCTGAAGCAGATACCACAAAAATCTCAAGACTCTAGACTCAAGATCTAAGGGCAGATAACTCAAAACAACTTTAATTATTATTATTATTATTCCGGCGTTTTTTGTTCCAATCCTAACTCCAAAACTACTGCTCAGAATGTCTTCAAAATTTCCACAAAGATACCTTAGATCCTGAAGCAGATACCACAAAAATCTCAAGACTCTAGACTCAAGATCTAAGGGCAGATAACTCAAAACAACTTTAAAAATCGCAATTTCAACAGCTAAAATCTCCGCCACGAAAGCTCCAAAGACTTCCAAAATTCTTGAACAGATCCAGAATCAGATGCCAAACAAAATCTCTACACATCTAATGTAGCGAAATTGCTTCGCTTGGCCTCCATATCGGATTAAGAGTTTTTGCACTGTTTTTTAGCAGATTTCTCAGTACTTGACTCCCAAAATCTCCTCAGCTCAAACTAACAGCTCAAAAGCTTCCAAACTCTCCAGACTTTGGCTCCAAGTACCATACTAACAAATTCAATGAAAAAATCCTCAGATATGTCTTCAATGGCCGCCATATTGACTGCAACTTCCGGCTGAAAGATATTTTCAAACTTTTTATAGGACATCTTTAGCAAGCTCTGGCATTGGAAACTTATCAGGTAAGGCATTTGAACAACTTCTGTTGAGTCTTGCTTTGGTTGCTGAACAAGATCTCTTCTTGCTCTTATGTCAAAAGTCACGTGATGTGGCGGCCATATTGGATTTTGCTAGCCTCTCATATTTTTACTTTGCAAACTACGTAGCTGCTAAATTTCTTGATAGAAAGTGCTACAAATTACCACAATGCACCAGCATCAGACGCTGAACATTTCCTGTTCTTAGCTGTTTGTCAAAAGTTGCGTCATTTAGCGTCCATATTGGATTAAAGACCGTGAAAATGCCAAAAGTGATAAAAACGGCAGAAAACAGCATATATCTCCGCCAAAATTGCTCCAATAGCTACCATATTTTGCATGTGACACCGTCATAAGATACCGATCATTTTCGATCCAGGCCTAAAAATGGATATTTCCAGCCGTTTGGCCGCCATCTTGGATTTAAGGTTTTTGTCGTCAGGTTGCCATGGAAACCAAACTTGACAACGGAATGCATTGATATTCACAGCACTATTAGATACAGACCATGGGAAGATGTCTGCAAAGTTTCAGCTTTGTAAGTTAGATAGTTCGTGAGAAAATGACAAAACAGAGTTTAGGTGGACAGACGCGCGGACGGACGGCGGACATGCATATCATCAAAATTTACCTATACATATGCTACAACTGGTCGGGGTAATGCATAATTACCAACCACTTCCACCATAGATGCAATAACAGTCGCGTGAGAGCTCGCCAAAAAAAGTACATTTTCGTTTAACGGACCACCTAAATGACCTTGACCCCGTGACCTTGGTGACCTTGAATTTTTTTAAATGGTTTTAGTCCAGCTACCCGATCCCGGGTTCAAAAGTGCCAAAATCGCAAAAATAAGAATTTCTTATTAGGGCTCCCTGCCTACAAGGCAAGAGCCCTATTGTAATTGTTCGATTTATTATTAGGGCTCCCTGCCATCCTGGCAAGAGCCCTATTGTAATTGTTAGATTTATTATTATTATTCTTTATTATTATTATTATTATTATTATTCCGGCCGATTTTGTTCCAATCCTACCTCCAAAACTACTGCTCAGAATCTCTTCAAAATTTCCACAAAGATAGCTTAGCTACTGAAGTTATGCCCACAAAAATCTCAAGACTCTAGACTCAAAGACTAAGGGCAGATAACTCAAACCAACTTTAAAAATCGCAATTTCAACAGCTAATAACTCCGCCACGAAAGCTCCAAAGACATCCAAAATTCTTGAGCTAGTGCGCATTCAGATGGCCAACAAATTCTCTACACATCCAATGTAGCGAAATTGCTTCGTTTGGCCTCCAGATCGGATTAAGTGTTTTTGCACTGTTTTTTAGCAGATATCTCAGTACTTGACTCCCAAAATCTGCTCAGCTCAAACTACCAGCTCAAAAGCTTCCAAACTCTCCACACTTTGGCTCCAAGTACCATACTAACATATTCAAAGAAAAAATCCTCAGATATGTCTTCAATGGCCGCCATATTGACTCCAACTTCCGGCTGAAAGATATTTTCAAACTTTTTATAGGACATCTTTAGCAAGCTCTGGCATTGGAAACTTATCAGGTAAGGCATTTGAACAACTTCTGTTGAGTGTTGCTTTGGTTGCTAAACAAGATCTCTTCTTGCTCTTATGTCAAAAGTCACGTGATGTGGCGGCCATATTGGATTTTGCTAGCTTCTCATATTTTTACTTTGCAAACTACGTAGCTGCTAAAGTTCTTGATAGAAAGTGCTACAAATGACCACAATGCACCAGCATCAGACGCTGGACATTTCATGTTCTTAGCTGTTTGTCAAAAGTTGCGTCATTTAGCGTCCATATTGGATTAAAGACCGTGAAAATGCCAAAAGTGATAAAAACGGCACAAAACAGCATATATCTCCGCCAAAATCGCTCCAATAGCTACCATCTTTTGCATGTGACACCGTCATAAGATAGCGATCATTTTCGATCCAGGCCTAAAAATGGATATTTCCAGCCGTTTGGCCGCCATCTTGGATTTAAGGTTTTTGTCGTCAGGTTGCCATGGAAACCAAACTTGACAACGGAATGCAGTGATATTCACAGCACTATTAGATACAGACCATGGGAAGATGTCTGCAAAGTTTCAGCTTTGTAAGTTAGATAGTTCGTGAGAAAATGACAAAACAGAGTTTTGGTGGACAGACGCGCGGACGGACGGCGGACATGCATATCATCAAAATTTACCTATACATGTGCTAGAACTGGTCGGGGTAATGCATAATTACCAACCACTTCCACCATACATGCAATAACAGTCGCGTGAGAGCTCGCCAAAAAAAGTACATTTTCGTTTTATGGACCACCTAAATGACCTTGACCCCGTGACCTTGGTGACCTTGAATTTTTTAAAATGGTTTTAGTCCAGCTACCCGATCCCGGGGTCAAAAGTGCCAAAATCGCAAAAATAAGAAAATCTTATTAGGGCTCCCTGCCATCCTGGCAAGAGCCCTATTGTAATTGTTAGATTTATTATTATTATTCTTTATTATTATTATTATTATTATTATTCCGGCCGATTTTGTTCCAATCCTACCTCCAAAACTACTGCTCAGAATCTCTTCAAAATTTCCACAAAGATAGCTTAGCTACTGAAGTTATGCCCACAAAAATCTCAAGACTCTAGACTCAAAGACTAAGGGCAGATAACTCAAACCAACTTTAAAAATCGCAATTTCAACAGCTAATAACTCCGCCACGAAAGCTCCAAAGACATCCAAAATTCTTGAGCTAGTGCGCATTCAGATGGCCAACAAATTCTCTACACATCCAATGTAGCGAAATTGCTTCGTTTGGCCTCCAGATCGGATTAAGTGTTTTTGCACTGTTTTTTAGCAGATATCTCAGTACTTGACTCCCAAAATCTGCTCAGCTCAAACTACCAGCTCAAAAGCTTCCAAACTCTCCACACTTTGGCTCCAAGTACCATACTAACATATTCAAAGAAAAAATCCTCAGATATGTCTTCAATGGCCGCCATATTGACTCCAACTTCCGGCTGAAAGATATTTTCAAACTTTTTATAGGACATCTTTAGCAAGCTCTGGCATTGGAAACTTATCAGGTAAGGCATTTGAACAACTTCTGTTGAGTGTTGCTTTGGTTGCTAAACAAGATCTCTTCTTGCTCTTATGTCAAAAGTCACGTGATGTGGCGGCCATATTGGATTTTGCTAGCTTCTCATATTTTTACTTTGCAAACTACGTAGCTGCTAAAGTTCTTGATAGAAAGTGCTACAAATGACCACAATGCACCAGCATCAGACGCTGGACATTTCATGTTCTTAGCTGTTTGTCAAAAGTTGCGTCATTTAGCGTCCATATTGGATTAAAGACCGTGAAAATGCCAAAAGTGATAAAAACGGCACAAAACAGCATATATCTCCGCCAAAATCGCTCCAATAGCTACCATCTTTTGCATGTGACACCGTCATAAGATAGCGATCATTTTCGATCCAGGCCTAAAAATGGATATTTCCAGCCGTTTGGCCGCCATCTTGGATTTAAGGTTTTTGTCGTCAGGTTGCCATGGAAACCAAACTTGACAACGGAATGCAGTGATATTCACAGCACTATTAGATACAGACCATGGGAAGATGTCTGCAAAGTTTCAGCTTTGTAAGTTAGATAGTTCGTGAGAAAATGACAAAACAGAGTTTTGGTGGACAGACGCGCGGACGGACGGCGGACATGCATATCATCAAAATTTACCTATACATGTGCTAGAACTGGTCGGGGTAATGCATAATTACCAACCACTTCCACCATACATGCAATAACAGTCGCGTGAGAGCTCGCCAAAAAAAGTACATTTTCGTTTTATGGACCACCTAAATGACCTTGACCCCGTGACCTTGGTGACCTTGAATTTTTTAAAATGGTTTTAGTCCAGCTACCCGATCCCGGGGTCAAAAGTGCCAAAATCGCAAAAATAAGAAAATCTTATTAGGGCTCCCTGCCATCCTGGCAAGAGCCCTATTGTAATTGTTAGATTTATTATTATTATTCTTTATTATTATTATTATTATTATTATTCCGGCCGATTTTGTTCCAATCCTACCTCCAAAACTACTGCTCAGAATCTCTTCAAAATTTCCACAAAGATAGCTTAGCTACTGAAGTTATGCCCACAAAAATCTCAAGACTCTAGACTCAAAGACTAAGGGCAGATAACTCAAACCAACTTTAAAAATCGCAATTTCAACAGCTAATAACTCCGCCACGAAAGCTCCAAAGACATCCAAAATTCTTGAGCTAGTGCGCATTCAGATGGCCAACAAATTCTCTACACATCCAATGTAGCGAAATTGCTTCGTTTGGCCTCCAGATCGGATTAAGTGTTTTTGCACTGTTTTTTAGCAGATATCTCAGTACTTGACTCCCAAAATCTGCTCAGCTCAAACTACCAGCTCAAAAGCTTCCAAACTCTCCACACTTTGGCTCCAAGTACCATACTAACAACTTCGCAGTAAACATACGTATGTGATATGTTGACCTGATAGCCCTTGTTCTGGCGATTCCAGAGCACCAAACGGTTTGTCTGTAGCTCAATGGACAACGGAGCTACACCCTTTTGAAAACGGCACTCTTTGGCCCAGGTCCATAAACTTCAAACTTGCCAAATAGCACAACTCTAAATACCCGTAACTCCGAAACTACTCGTCCGATTTCGACCAGATTTTGTATATGTATATTGAGTGGGGATGTCTGCTACCACGACCAATTGTAGTGACTTAGGAATTAAAACAACGGAGAGAGAAATTATGCATAATTTATGTATAACAACATCTTTCAACATCTTGCTCCTAACCAGATCATTCTAAAACTGGAAGACTAGGCAATCTTTAGTATTTACATGTGCAATTCGATATTGAAATGCAGTCACAAATCACAAATCCTACATACATCAAACTCTTATTTCACATGTTCTGGAAATGTCATTTAGTGGGGATGACATGGGTGCTTTACGAACGCTTCAAACATTTTTTAAAGTAAAAGACACTGAAAGAAGCAGCCATAGAATGACAAATAAGTCCCGTTCACTGCACTTCAATCGCCAGCAATACTCGTGCATACGATTCCGTTCTCTTGGCGCTATACGCTACACTATTGTCGGTATAGGTTTATTTATATAACAAACTACAGTCTGTAGTACGTGAGCTTTGTGTATAGTTTTAGGCTATGGACCACAGAAATCAGTTATCAGGGTCAATGAGATACAGTGTTAAGACAGCTGATGGACAACGCAAGCAGAAACGGACTATAGAAATACATTTACGTTTCCGCTCGTACCTTCAACGGTTCTGTATAGAAACTTGGTGTAAATATCAACATCGCATGCTTTGTTATGTCTAAGCTCATATCTGCATCAATTGGCGCGAATTCACAATACACATTGCCAAGCAAAGAACTGCGCATACATGTTTATTGGCTTCACAGCGTGTCAGCTTACCTCAGTCCCATGCGGCTGGGTCGGTCGGTTGCATATTGGAACGTGATCCACGTGCACGGTAATGGTAGCGCGAGGCAGTGATAGCGCGATAGCGGATTACATAAGCTGCTGTCAGCGGGGTCATCTGAGAGCCACGTGTGGGCTCCTCCGGTCAAAACAGGACCCCCCGAGGACACCTCCTTCATAAATCTTTATCGGACTGTGGGATTTACGGTAGGTTTGTGATTCAAAGTTTTATGTTCCTGAACTCTCCGATTAATTTACTGGTACTTGTCATAATTGTATTACCACAACTTCAAGTATAGTAACAGACGGGTTATATGTTGACTTCATGTTTCGATAGCGGCGATTTCTATAGTCTGTTTCATTATGGATTTTCTTCACGCTGTTTTCAGTAGTCTCTGCCAGCAGAAAGCACGCATTTTGTACGTTTGTGATTGAAAGTTTAATATCGCTGAACTCTCCGTTTATTGTACTGGTTCTTGTCTTAATTATATTAACACAATTTCAAGTAATAACAGACCATTTATATGTTCACTTCGTTTCAATAGTAGCGACTTATATAGTCTGTTTCTGTATAGATTCTCTTCACGCTGTTTGTAATGCATTCTGCCAGTGGAAAGTGCACAGTTTCCCGTACTTGTACACTATATCCATTCAGTTGCTCCCTGTCTAAAGGATCGTTGTAGAACATGTTTGGTTTTCTTTTTATAAAATGCCTTGTTTTTCCTTGGAACGGATTTCCGCACTATCAAACTACCCCTTTATGATCTGAACCTGTTCATTATTGATAATTCCATTTTTTTTCTGAAAGATCCCAGATATAATGCCGACTTTAAGGAGTATTATTTACCAACACATTATGGATTAGAAACCAGTCCCGTTCTCAACCTACTTAAGTGCATTGATCTCCATTGTGTTTACAGCTAATCTTCTTTTAAACTTTGATCACAAACGCTTGGAAGGCTTGGGGTTTTCTTAGCTGATTGGTTGAATTGCTTCAACAAGGAGATGCCAAGAAGTGACCGACATGTGTTGTTACTGTTAGATAATGGTCTAAGCCATCTCATCCCTGAGCACGGGTCAAATGACAACATCCATTTCCTGCATATTACAATAACAAGTCACCAACACCTCTGCATGCTGGTATCTTCCATACTTAACAGGTACAGGGCCAAAATGGGAATTTTTTTCTTGGTCAAAACGGACAGGTGAAATATCCTATTTATAATCCAGATCATATTATAGTCGTGCACAGTATAGCACATATCCTTCCGCATATCCGAATGCTTTTATATAACAACAGGAGAAAATGCCTTAATGGTAATCAATTAGTTTTATTAAGAACTCAGTTTCAATGGTTTTTAGTACCCTGTATAACCAAAGTGCAATTTTACAAAAGTACATCTATGAATAGAACAGGATCCGCTTCCACAATTCTTAGCAAGCGGGAGCCCGACATCGCTGCTTGCAGCTATATTTATTTATTATTATTATTATTATTCCGGCGTTTTTTGTTCCAATCCTAACTCCAAAACTACTGCTCAGAATGTCTTCAAAATTTCCACAAAGATACCTTAGATCCTGAAGCAGATACCACAAAAATCTCAAGACTCTAGACTCAAGATCTAAGGGCAGATAACTCAAAACAACTTTAAAAATCGCAATTTCAACAGCTAAAATCTCCGCCACGAAAGCTCCAAAGACTTCCAAAATTCTTGAACAGATCCAGAATCAGATGCCAAACAAAATCTCTACACATCTAATGTAGCGAAATTGCTTCGCTTGGCCTCCATATCGGATTAAGAGTTTTTGCACTGTTTTTTAGCAGATTTCTCAGTACTTGACTCCCAAAATCTCCTCAGCTCAAACTAACAGCTCAAAAGCTTCCAAACTCTCCAGACTTTGGCTCCAAGTACCATACTAACAAATTCAATGAAAAAATCCTCAGATATGTCTTCAATGGCCGCCATATTGACTGCAACTTCCGGCTGAAAGATATTTTCAAACTTTTTATAGGACATCTTTAGCAAGCTCTGGCATTGGAAACTTATCAGGTAAGGCATTTGAACAACTTCTGTTGAGTCTTGCTTTGGTTGCTGAACAAGATCTCTTCTTGCTCTTATGTCAAAAGTCACGTGATGTGGCGGCCATATTGGATTTTGCTAGCCTCTCATATTTTTACTTTGCAAACTACGTAGCTGCTAAATTTCTTGATAGAAAGTGCTACAAATTACCACAATGCACCAGCATCAGACGCTGAACATTTCCTGTTCTTAGCTGTTTGTCAAAAGTTGCGTCATTTAGCGTCCATATTGGATTAAAGACCGTGAAAATGCCAAAAGTGATAAAAACGGCAGAAAACAGCATATATCTCCGCCAAAATTGCTCCAATAGCTACCATATTTTGCATGTGACACCGTCATAAGATACCGATCATTTTCGATCCAGGCCTAAAAATGGATATTTCCAGCCGTTTGGCCGCCATCTTGGATTTAAGGTTTTTGTCGTCAGGTTGCCATGGAAACCAAACTTGACAACGGAATGCATTGATATTCACAGCACTATTAGATACAGACCATGGGAAGATGTCTGCAAAGTTTCAGCTTTGTAAGTTAGATAGTTCGTGAGAAAATGACAAAACAGAGTTTAGGTGGACAGACGCGCGGACGGACGGCGGACATGCATATCATCAAAATTTACCTATACATATGCTACAACTGGTCGGGGTAATGCATAATTACCAACCACTTCCACCATAGATGCAATAACAGTCGCGTGAGAGCTCGCCAAAAAAAGTACATTTTCGTTTAACGGACCACCTAAATGACCTTGACCCCGTGACCTTGGTGACCTTGAATTTTTTTAAATGGTTTTAGTCCAGCTACCCGATCCCGGGTTCAAAAGTGCCAAAATCGCAAAAATAAGAATTTCTTATTAGGGCTCCCTGCCTACAAGGCAAGAGCCCTATTGTAATTGTTCGATTTATTAGGGCTCCCTGCCTACAAGGCAAGAGCCCTATTGTAATTGTTCGATTTATTAGGGCTCCCTGCCTACAAGGCAAGAGCCCTATTGTAATTGTTCGATTTATTATTATTATTATTATTATTCTTTATTATTATTATTATTATTATTATTATTATTATTCCGGCGTTTTTTGTTCCAATCCTACCTCCAAAACTACTGCTCAGAATGTCTTCAAAATTTCCACAAAGATACCTTAGATCCTGAAGCAGATACCACAAAAATCCCAAGACTCTAGACTCAAAGACTAAGGGCAGACAACTCAAAACAACTTTAAAAATCGCAATTTCAACAGCTCATAACTCCGCCACGAAAGCTCCAAAGACATCCAAAATTCCTGAACAGATCCGGAATCAGATGCCAAACAAAATCTCTACACATCCAATGTAGCGAAATTGCTTCGTTTGGCCTCCATATTGGATTAAGTGTTTTGGCACTGTTTTTTACCAGATATCTCAGTACTTGACTCCCAAAATCTCCTCAGCTCAAACTACCAGCTCAAAAGCTTCCAAACTCTCCACACTTTGGCTCCAAGTACCATACTAACAACTTCAAAGAAAAAATCCTCAGATATGTCTTCAATGGCCGCCATATTGACTCCAACTTCCGGCTCAAAGTTATTTTTAAACTTTTGAGAGGACATCTTTAGCTAGCTCTGGCATTGGAAACTTATCAGGTAAGGCATTTGAACAACTTCTGTTGAGTCTTGCTTTGGTTGCTGAACAAGATCTCTTCTTGCTCTTATGTCAAAAGTCACGTGATGTGGCGGCCATATTGGATTTTGCTAGCCTCTGATATTTTTACTTTGCAAACTACGTAGCTGCTAAAGTTCTTGATAGAAAGTGCTACAAATTACCACAATGCACCAGCATCAGACGCTGAACATTTCATGTTCTTAGCTGTTTGTCAAAAGTTGCGTCATTTGGCGTCCATATTGGATTGAAGACCGTCAAAATGCCAAAAGTGATAAAAACGGCAGAAAACAGCATATATCTCCGCCAATATTGCTCCAATAGCTACCATATTTTGCATGTGACACCGTCATAAGATACCGATCATTTTCGATCCAGGCCTAAAAATGGATATTTCCAGCCGTTTGGCCGCCATCTTGGATTTAAGGTTTTTGTCGTCAGGTTGCCATGGAAACCAAACTTGACAACGGAATGCTGTGATATTCACAGCACTATTAGATACAGACCATGGGAAGATGTCTGCAAAGTTTCAGCTTTGTAAGTTAGATAGTTCGTGAGAAAATGACAAAACAGAGTTTTGGTGGACAGACGCGCGGACGGACGGCGGACATGATATCATCAAAATTTACCTATACATGTGCTAGAACTGGTCGGGGTAATGCATAATTACCAACCACTTGCACCATACATGCAATAACAGTCGCGTGAGAGCTCGCCAAAAAAAGTACATTTTCGTTTTATGGACCACCTAAATGACCTTGACCCCGTGACCTTGGTGACCTTGAATTTTTTAAAATGGTTTTAGTCCAGCTACCCGATCCCGGGGTCAAAAGTGCCAAAATCGCAAAAATAAGAAAATCTTATTAGGGCTCCCTGCCTACAAGGCAAGAGCCCTATTGTAATTGTTCGATTTATTATTATTATTATTATTATTCTTTATTATTATTATTATTATTATTATTATTATTATTCCGGCGTTTTTTGTTCCAATCCTACCTCCAAAACTACTGCTCAGAATGTCTTCAAAATTTCCACAAAGATACCTTAGATCCTGAAGCAGATACCACAAAAATCCCAAGACTCTAGACTCAAAGACTAAGGGCAGACAACTCAAAACAACTTTAAAAATCGCAATTTCAACAGCTCATAACTCCGCCACGAAAGCTCCAAAGACATCCAAAATTCCTGAACAGATCCGGAATCAGATGCCAAACAAAATCTCTACACATCCAATGTAGCGAAATTGCTTCGTTTGGCCTCCATATTGGATTAAGTGTTTTGGCACTGTTTTTTACCAGATATCTCAGTACTTGACTCCCAAAATCTCCTCAGCTCAAACTACCAGCTCAAAAGCTTCCAAACTCTCCACACTTTGGCTCCAAGTACCATACTAACAACTTCAAAGAAAAAATCCTCAGATATGTCTTCAATGGCCGCCATATTGACTCCAACTTCCGGCTCAAAGTTATTTTTAAACTTTTGAGAGGACATCTTTAGCTAGCTCTGGCATTGGAAACTTATCAGGTAAGGCATTTGAACAACTTCTGTTGAGTCTTGCTTTGGTTGCTGAACAAGATCTCTTCTTGCTCTTATGTCAAAAGTCACGTGATGTGGCGGCCATATTGGATTTTGCTAGCCTCTGATATTTTTACTTTGCAAACTACGTAGCTGCTAAAGTTCTTGATAGAAAGTGCTACAAATTACCACAATGCACCAGCATCAGACGCTGAACATTTCATGTTCTTAGCTGTTTGTCAAAAGTTGCGTCATTTGGCGTCCATATTGGATTGAAGACCGTCAAAATGCCAAAAGTGATAAAAACGGCAGAAAACAGCATATATCTCCGCCAATATTGCTCCAATAGCTACCATATTTTGCATGTGACACCGTCATAAGATACCGATCATTTTCGATCCAGGCCTAAAAATGGATATTTCCAGCCGTTTGGCCGCCATCTTGGATTTAAGGTTTTTGTCGTCAGGTTGCCATGGAAACCAAACTTGACAACGGAATGCTGTGATATTCACAGCACTATTAGATACAGACCATGGGAAGATGTCTGCAAAGTTTCAGCTTTGTAAGTTAGATAGTTCGTGAGAAAATGACAAAACAGAGTTTTGGTGGACAGACGCGCGGACGGACGGCGGACATGATATCATCAAAATTTACCTATACATGTGCTAGAACTGGTCGGGGTAATGCATAATTACCAACCACTTGCACCATACATGCAATAACAGTCGCGTGAGAGCTCGCCAAAAAAAGTACATTTTCGTTTTATGGACCACCTAAATGACCTTGACCCCGTGACCTTGGTGACCTTGAATTTTTTAAAATGGTTTTAGTCCAGCTACCCGATCCCGGGGTCAAAAGTGCCAAAATCGCAAAAATAAGAAAATCTTATTAGGGCTCCCTGCCTACAAGGCAAGAGCCCTATTGTAATTGTTCGATTTATTATTATTATTATTATTATTCTTTATTATTATTATTATTATTATTATTATTATTATTCCGGCGTTTTTTGTTCCAATCCTACCTCCAAAACTACTGCTCAGAATGTCTTCAAAATTTCCACAAAGATACCTTAGATCCTGAAGCAGATACCACAAAAATCCCAAGACTCTAGACTCAAAGACTAAGGGCAGACAACTCAAAACAACTTTAAAAATCGCAATTTCAACAGCTCATAACTCCGCCACGAAAGCTCCAAAGACATCCAAAATTCCTGAACAGATCCGGAATCAGATGCCAAACAAAATCTCTACACATCCAATGTAGCGAAATTGCTTCGTTTGGCCTCCATATTGGATTAAGTGTTTTGGCACTGTTTTTTACCAGATATCTCAGTACTTGACTCCCAAAATCTCCTCAGCTCAAACTACCAGCTCAAAAGCTTCCAAACTCTCCACACTTTGGCTCCAAGTACCATACTAACAACTTCAAAGAAAAAATCCTCAGATATGTCTTCAATGGCCGCCATATTGACTCCAACTTCCGGCTCAAAGTTATTTTTAAACTTTTGAGAGGACATCTTTAGCTAGCTCTGGCATTGGAAACTTATCAGGTAAGGCATTTGAACAACTTCTGTTGAGTCTTGCTTTGGTTGCTGAACAAGATCTCTTCTTGCTCTTATGTCAAAAGTCACGTGATGTGGCGGCCATATTGGATTTTGCTAGCCTCTGATATTTTTACTTTGCAAACTACGTAGCTGCTAAAGTTCTTGATAGAAAGTGCTACAAATTACCACAATGCACCAGCATCAGACGCTGAACATTTCATGTTCTTAGCTGTTTGTCAAAAGTTGCGTCATTTGGCGTCCATATTGGATTGAAGACCGTCAAAATGCCAAAAGTGATAAAAACGGCAGAAAACAGCATATATCTCCGCCAATATTGCTCCAATAGCTACCATATTTTGCATGTGACACCGTCATAAGATACCGATCATTTTCGATCCAGGCCTAAAAATGGATATTTCCAGCCGTTTGGCCGCCATCTTGGATTTAAGGTTTTTGTCGTCAGGTTGCCATGGAAACCAAACTTGACAACGGAATGCTGTGATATTCACAGCACTATTAGATACAGACCATGGGAAGATGTCTGCAAAGTTTCAGCTTTGTAAGTTAGATAGTTCGTGAGAAAATGACAAAACAGAGTTTTGGTGGACAGACGCGCGGACGGACGGCGGACATGATATCATCAAAATTTACCTATACATGTGCTAGAACTGGTCGGGGTAATGCATAATTACCAACCACTTGCACCATACATGCAATAACAGTCGCGTGAGAGCTCGCCAAAAAAAGTACATTTTCGTTTTATGGACCACCTAAATGACCTTGACCCCGTGACCTTGGTGACCTTGAATTTTTTAAAATGGTTTTAGTCCAGCTACCCGATCCCGGGGTCAAAAGTGCCAAAATCGCAAAAATAAGAAAATCTTATTAGGGCTCCCTGCCTACAAGGCAAGAGCCCTATTGTAATTGTTCGATTTATTATTATTATTATTATTATTCTTTATTATTATTATTATTATTATTATTATTATTATTCCGGCGTTTTTTGTTCCAATCCTACCTCCAAAACTACTGCTCAGAATGTCTTCAAAATTTCCACAAAGATACCTTAGATCCTGAAGCAGATACCACAAAAATCCCAAGACTCTAGACTCAAAGACTAAGGGCAGACAACTCAAAACAACTTTAAAAATCGCAATTTCAACAGCTCATAACTCCGCCACGAAAGCTCCAAAGACATCCAAAATTCCTGAACAGATCCGGAATCAGATGCCAAACAAAATCTCTACACATCCAATGTAGCGAAATTGCTTCGTTTGGCCTCCATATTGGATTAAGTGTTTTGGCACTGTTTTTTACCAGATATCTCAGTACTTGACTCCCAAAATCTCCTCAGCTCAAACTACCAGCTCAAAAGCTTCCAAACTCTCCACACTTTGGCTCCAAGTACCATACTAACAACTTCAAAGAAAAAATCCTCAGATATGTCTTCAATGGCCGCCATATTGACTCCAACTTCCGGCTCAAAGTTATTTTTAAACTTTTGAGAGGACATCTTTAGCTAGCTCTGGCATTGGAAACTTATCAGGTAAGGCATTTGAACAACTTCTGTTGAGTCTTGCTTTGGTTGCTGAACAAGATCTCTTCTTGCTCTTATGTCAAAAGTCACGTGATGTGGCGGCCATATTGGATTTTGCTAGCCTCTGATATTTTTACTTTGCAAACTACGTAGCTGCTAAAGTTCTTGATAGAAAGTGCTACAAATTACCACAATGCACCAGCATCAGACGCTGAACATTTCATGTTCTTAGCTGTTTGTCAAAAGTTGCGTCATTTGGCGTCCATATTGGATTGAAGACCGTCAAAATGCCAAAAGTGATAAAAACGGCAGAAAACAGCATATATCTCCGCCAATATTGCTCCAATAGCTACCATATTTTGCATGTGACACCGTCATAAGATACCGATCATTTTCGATCCAGGCCTAAAAATGGATATTTCCAGCCGTTTGGCCGCCATCTTGGATTTAAGGTTTTTGTCGTCAGGTTGCCATGGAAACCAAACTTGACAACGGAATGCTGTGATATTCACAGCACTATTAGATACAGACCATGGGAAGATGTCTGCAAAGTTTCAGCTTTGTAAGTTAGATAGTTCGTGAGAAAATGACAAAACAGAGTTTTGGTGGACAGACGCGCGGACGGACGGCGGACATGATATCATCAAAATTTACCTATACATGTGCTAGAACTGGTCGGGGTAATGCATAATTACCAACCACTTGCACCATACATGCAATAACAGTCGCGTGAGAGCTCGCCAAAAAAAGTACATTTTCGTTTTATGGACCACCTAAATGACCTTGACCCCGTGACCTTGGTGACCTTGAATTTTTTAAAATGGTTTTAGTCCAGCTACCCGATCCCGGGGTCAAAAGTGCCAAAATCGCAAAAATAAGAAAATCTTATTAGGGCTCCCTGCCTACAAGGCAAGAGCCCTATTGTAATTGTTCGATTTATTATTATTATTATTATTATTCTTTATTATTATTATTATTATTATTATTATTATTATTATTCCGGCGTTTTTTGTTCCAATCCTACCTCCAAAACTACTGCTCAGAATGTCTTCAAAATTTCCACAAAGATACCTTAGATCCTGAAGCAGATACCACAAAAATCCCAAGACTCTAGACTCAAAGACTAAGGGCAGACAACTCAAAACAACTTTAAAAATCGCAATTTCAACAGCTCATAACTCCGCCACGAAAGCTCCAAAGACATCCAAAATTCCTGAACAGATCCGGAATCAGATGCCAAACAAAATCTCTACACATCCAATGTAGCGAAATTGCTTCGTTTGGCCTCCATATTGGATTAAGTGTTTTGGCACTGTTTTTTACCAGATATCTCAGTACTTGACTCCCAAAATCTCCTCAGCTCAAACTACCAGCTCAAAAGCTTCCAAACTCTCCACACTTTGGCTCCAAGTACCATACTAACAACTTCAAAGAAAAAATCCTCAGATATGTCTTCAATGGCCGCCATATTGACTCCAACTTCCGGCTCAAAGTTATTTTTAAACTTTTGAGAGGACATCTTTAGCTAGCTCTGGCATTGGAAACTTATCAGGTAAGGCATTTGAACAACTTCTGTTGAGTCTTGCTTTGGTTGCTGAACAAGATCTCTTCTTGCTCTTATGTCAAAAGTCACGTGATGTGGCGGCCATATTGGATTTTGCTAGCCTCTGATATTTTTACTTTGCAAACTACGTAGCTGCTAAAGTTCTTGATAGAAAGTGCTACAAATTACCACAATGCACCAGCATCAGACGCTGAACATTTCATGTTCTTAGCTGTTTGTCAAAAGTTGCGTCATTTGGCGTCCATATTGGATTGAAGACCGTCAAAATGCCAAAAGTGATAAAAACGGCAGAAAACAGCATATATCTCCGCCAATATTGCTCCAATAGCTACCATATTTTGCATGTGACACCGTCATAAGATACCGATCATTTTCGATCCAGGCCTAAAAATGGATATTTCCAGCCGTTTGGCCGCCATCTTGGATTTAAGGTTTTTGTCGTCAGGTTGCCATGGAAACCAAACTTGACAACGGAATGCTGTGATATTCACAGCACTATTAGATACAGACCATGGGAAGATGTCTGCAAAGTTTCAGCTTTGTAAGTTAGATAGTTCGTGAGAAAATGACAAAACAGAGTTTTGGTGGACAGACGCGCGGACGGACGGCGGACATGATATCATCAAAATTTACCTATACATGTGCTAGAACTGGTCGGGGTAATGCATAATTACCAACCACTTGCACCATACATGCAATAACAGTCGCGTGAGAGCTCGCCAAAAAAAGTACATTTTCGTTTTATGGACCACCTAAATGACCTTGACCCCGTGACCTTGGTGACCTTGAATTTTTTAAAATGGTTTTAGTCCAGCTACCCGATCCCGGGGTCAAAAGTGCCAAAATCGCAAAAATAAGAAAATCTTATTAGGGCTCCCTGCCTACAAGGCAAGAGCCCTATTGTAATTGTTCGATTTATTATTATTATTATTATTATTCTTTATTATTATTATTATTATTATTCCGGCGTTTTTTGTTCCAATCCTACCTCCAAAACTACTGCTCAGAATCTCTTCAAAATTTCCACAAAGATAGCTCAGGTCCTGAAGCAGATACCACAAAAATCTCAAGACTCTAGACTCCAAGACTAAGGGCAGATAACTCAAAACAACTCTAAAAATCCCAATTTCAACAGCTCATAACTCCGCCACGAAAGCTCCAAAGACTTCCAAAATTCCTGAACAGATCCAGAATCAGAAGCCCAACAAAATCTCTACACATCCAATGTAGCCAAATTGCTTCGTTTGGCCTCCATATTGGATTAAGTGTTTTGGCACTGTTTTTTACCAAATTTCTCAGTACTTGACTCCCAAAATCTCCTCAGCTCAAACTACCAGCTCAAAAGCTTCCAAACTCTCCACACTTTGGCTCCAAGTACCATACTAACAACTTCAAAGAAAAAATCCTCAGATATGTCTTCAATGGCCGCCATATTGACTCCAACTTCCGGCTCAAAGTTATTTTTAAACTTTTGAGAGGACATCTTTAGCTAGCTCTGGCATTGGAAACTTATCAGGTAAGGCATTTGAACAACTTCTGTTGAGTCTTGCTTTGGTTGCTGAACAAGATCTCTTCTTGCTCTTATGTCAAAAGTCACGTGATGTGGCGGCCATATTGGATTTTGCTAGCCTCTGATATTTTTACTTTGCAAACTACGTAGCTGCTAAAGTTCTTGATAGAAAGTGCTACAAATTACCACAATGCACCAGCATCAGACGCTGAACATTTCATGTTCTTAGCTGTTTGTCAAAAGTTGCGTCATTTGGCGTCCATATTGGATTGAAGACCGTCAAAATGCCAAAAGTGATAAAAACGGCAGAAAACAGCATATATCTCCGCCAATATTGCTCCAATAGCTACCATATTTTGCATGTGACACCGTCATAAGATACCGATCATTTTCGATCCAGGCCTAAAAATGGATATTTCCAGCCGTTTGGCCGCCATCTTGGATTTAAGGTTTTTGTCGTCAGGTTGCCATGGAAACCAAACTTGACAACGGAATGCTGTGATATTCACAGCACTATTAGATACAGACCATGGGAAGATGTCTGCAAAGTTTCAGCTTTGTAAGTTAGATAGTTCGTGAGAAAATGACAAAACAGAGTTTTGGTGGACAGACGCGCGGACGGACGGCGGACATGATATCATCAAAATTTACCTATACATGTGCTAGAACTGGTCGGGGTAATGCATAATTACCAACCACTTGCACCATACATGCAATAACAGTCGCGTGAGAGCTCGCCAAAAAAAGTACATTTTCGTTTTATGGACCACCTAAATGACCTTGACCCCGTGACCTTGGTGACCTTGAATTTTTTAAAATGGTTTTAGTCCAGCTACCCGATCCCGGGGTCAAAAGTGCCAAAATCGCAAAAATAAGAAAATCTTATTAGGGCTCCCTGCCTACAAGGCAAGAGCCCTATTGTAATTGTTCGATTTATTATTATTATTATTATTATTCTTTATTATTATTATTATTATTATTATTATTATTATTATTCCGGCGTTTTTTGTTCCAATCCTACCTCCAAAACTACTGCTCAGAATGTCTTCAAAATTTCCACAAAGATACCTTAGATCCTGAAGCAGATACCACAAAAATCCCAAGACTCTAGACTCAAAGACTAAGGGCAGACAACTCAAAACAACTTTAAAAATCGCAATTTCAACAGCTCATAACTCCGCCACGAAAGCTCCAAAGACATCCAAAATTCCTGAACAGATCCGGAATCAGATGCCAAACAAAATCTCTACACATCCAATGTAGCGAAATTGCTTCGTTTGGCCTCCATATTGGATTAAGTGTTTTGGCACTGTTTTTTACCAAATTTCTCAGTACTTGACTCCCAAAATCTCCTCAGCTCAAACTACCAGCTCAAAAGCTTCCAAACTCTCCAGACTTTGGCTCCAAGTACCATACTAACAACTTCGCAGTAAACATACGTATGTCATATGTTGACCTGATAGCTCTTTTCCTGGAGATTCCAGAACACCAAACCGTTTGTCTGTAGCTCCATGGACAACGGAGCTAAAGCATTTTGAATATGGCACTCTTTGGCCCAGGTACATAAACTTGCCAAATAGCACAACTCTAAATATCCGTAGCTGAACTCTAAATACCCGTAACTCCGAAACTACTCGTCCGATTTCGACCAGATTTTGTATATGTATATTGAGTGGGGATGTCTGCTACCACGACCAATTGTAGTGACTTAGGAATTAAAACAACGGAGAGAGAAATTATGCATAATTTATGTATAACAACATCTTTCAGCATCTTGCTCCTAACCAGATCATTCAACAACTGCCAGACTAGGCACTCTTTGGTATTTACATGTGCAATTCGATATTGAAATGCAGTCACAAATCACAAATCCAAAATACATCAAACTCTTATTTCACATGTTCTGAAAATGTCATTTAGTGGGGGTGACATGGGTGCTTTACGAACTCTTCAAACATTTTTTAAAGTAAAAGACACTGAAAGAAGCAGCCATAGAATCACAAATAAGTCCCGTTCACTGCACTTCAATCGACAGCAATACTGTGTCCTCTTTGCGCTATACGCTACATGATTGTCGATAGACCAGTGGTATAGGTTTATTTATATAACAAACTACAGTCTGCAGTACGTGAGCTTTGTGTATAGTTTTCGGCTGTGGACTACAGAAATCAGTTACCAGGGTCAATGAGGTACAGTGTTTATACAGCTGATGGATAACGCAAGCAGAAACGGACTATAGAAATAGATTTACGTTTGCGCTCGAATGTTCAACGGTTCTGCATAGAAAACAGTGTAGCTTGGAGTAAATAACGACATTGTGTGATTTGTTATGTGAAAGCTCATATCTGCATCAATTGGCGCGAATTCACAATACACATTGTCAACAGACTTAAGCAAAGAACTGCGCATACATGTGTATTGGCCTCACAGCGTGCCAGCGTACCTCAGTCCCATGCGGCTGGGTCGGTCGGTCGGTCGGTCGGTCGGTTGCATATTGGAACGTGATCCACGTGCACGGTATTGGTATGGTGAGACAGCTATAGCGGGGTCGTCCGAGAGCCGCGTGTGGGGTGCTTCAGGCAAAACATGACCTACATCCCGCCCGAAGTGTTGCCTCCTTCATAAATGCTGTTCAGACTGTGGGATTTACGGTAGGTTTGTGATTGAAAGTTTGATATCGCTGAACTCTCCGATTAATGTACTATCTTTTAAACGTACTTGTCATAATTTTCTTACTACAACTGACAGGTTCACTTCATGTTTTGACGGTAGCGATTTCTATAGTCTGTTTCATTATGGATTTTCTTCAAGCTGTTTTCAGTAGTCTCTGCTAGCAGAAAGCACGCATTTTGTACGTTTGTGATTTAATATCGCTGAACTCTCCGTTTAATTTACTAGTACTTGTCATAATTGTATTACCGCAACTACCAAGTATAGTAACCGACGGGTTATATGTTGACTTCATATTTGGATAGCAGCGATTTCTATAGTCTGTTTCATTATGGATTTTCTTCACGCTGTTTTCAGTAGTTTCTGCCAGCAGAAAGCACGCATTTTGTACGTTTGTGATTGAAAGTTTAATATCGCTGAACTCTCCGTTTAATTTACTGGTACTTGTCTTAATTGTATTACCACAATTTCAAGTAATAACAGACCATTTATATTTTCACTTCGTGTCAATAGTAGCGACTTCTATAGTCTGTTTCTGTATAGATTCTCTTCACACTGTTTGTAATACATTCTGCCAGTGGAAAGTGCACAGTTTCCCGTACTTGTACACTAGATCCATTCAGTTGCTCCATGTCTAAAAGGATCGTTGTACAACATGTTTGGTTTTCTTTTTATAAAATGCCTTATTTTCCTTGGAACGGATTTCCGCACTATCAAATTAGCTTTTAATAATACGAACCTGTTCATTTTTGATAATTCCATTTTTTCCTGAAAGATCCCAGATATAATGCCAACTTTAAGGAGTATTATTTACCCATATCATTATGGTTTAGAAACCAGTCCCTTTCTCAACCTACTTAAGTGCATTGATCTCCATTGTGTTTACAGCTAATCTTCTTTTAAACTTTGATCACAAACGCTTGGAAGACTTGGGGTTTTCTTAGCTGATTGGTTGAATTGCTTCAACAAGGAGATGACAAGAGGTGACCGACATGTGTTGTTACTGTTAGATAATGGTCTAAGCCATCTCATCCCTGAGCACGGGTCAAATGACAACATCCATTTCCTGCATATTACAATAACAAGTCACCAACACCTCTGCATGCTGGTATCTTCCATACTTAACAGGTACAGGGCCAAAATGGGAATTTTTTTCTTGGTCAAAACGGACAGGTGAAATATCCTATTGATAATCCAGATCATATTATAGTCGTGCACAGTATAGCACATATCCTTCCGCATATCCGAATGCTTTTATATAACAACAGGAGAAAATGCCTTAATGGTAATCAATTAGTTTTATTAAGAACTCAGTTTCAATGGTTTTTAGTACTCTGTATAACCAAAGTCCAATTTTACAAAAGTACATCTATGAATAGAACAGGATCCGCTTCCACAATTCTTACCAAGCGGGAGCCCGACATCGCTGCTTGCAGCTATATTTATTATTATTATTCTTTATTATTAGGGCTCCCTGCCTACAAGGCAAGAGCCCTATTGTAATTGTTCGATTTATTATTATTATTATTCTTTATTATTATTATTATTATTATTATTATTATTCCGGCGTTTTTTGTTCCAATCCTACCTCCAAAACTACTGCTCAGAATGTCTTCAAAATTTCCACAAAGATACCTTAGATCCTGAAGCAGATACCACAAAAATCTCAAGACTCTAGACTCAAAGACTAAGGGCAGACAACTCAAAACAACTTTAAAAATCGCAATTTCAACAGCTCATAACTCCGCCACGAAAGCTCCAAAGACATCCAAAATTCCTGAACAGATCCGGAATCAGATGCCAAACAAAATCTCTACACATCCAATGTAGCGAAATTGCTTCGTTTGGCCTCCATATTGGATTAAGTGTTTTGGCACTGTTTTTTACCAGATATCTCAGTACTTGACTCCCAAAATCTCCTCAGCTCAAACTACCAGCTCAAAAGCTTCCAAACTCTCCACACTTTGGCTCCAAGTACCATACTAACAACTTCAAAGAAAAAATCCTCAGATATGTCTTCAATGGCCGCCATATTGACTCCAACTTCCGGCTCAAAGTTATTTTTAAACTTTTGAGAGGACATCTTTAGCTAGCTCTGGCATTGGAAACTTATCAGGTAAGGCATTTGAACAACTTCTGTTGAGTCTTGCTTTGGTTGCTGAACAAGATCTCTTCTTGCTCTTATGTCAAAAGTCACGTGATGTGGCGGCCATATTGGATTTTGCTAGCCTCTGATATTTTTACTTTGCAAACTACGTAGCTGCTAAAGTTCTTGATAGAAAGTGCTACAAATGACCACAATGCACCAGCATCAGACGCTGAACATTTCATGTTCTTAGCTGTTTGTCAAAAGTTGCGTCATTTGGCGTCCATATTGGATTGAAGACCGTCAAAATGCCAAAAGTGATAAAAACGGCAGAAAACAGCATATATCTCCGCCAATATTGCTCCAATAGCTACCATATTTTGCATGTGACACCGTCATGAGATACCGATCATTTTCGATCGGGCCGTCAAAATGGATATTTCCAGCCGTTTGGCCGCCATCTTGGATTTAAGTTTTTTTCCGTCAGGTTGCCATGGAAACCAGACTTCACAACGAAATGCATTGATATTCACAGCACTATTAGATACAGACCATGGGAAGATGTCTGCAAAGTTACGGCTTTGTAAGTTAGATAGTTCATGAGAAAATGGCAAAACAAGGTTTTGGTGGACAGACGCGCGGACGGACGGCGGACATGCATATCATCAAAATTTACCTATACATATGCTAGAACTGGTCGGGGTAATGCATAATTACCAACCACTTCCACCATACATGCAATAACAGTCGCGTGAGAGCTCGCCCCAAAAAGTACATTTTCGTTTAACGGACCACCTAAATGACCTTGACCCCGTGACCTTGGTGACCTTGAATTTTTTTAAATGGTTTTAGTCCAGCTACCCGATCCCGGGGTCAAAACCGCCAAAATCGCAAAAATAACGATTTCTTATTAGGGCTCCCTGCCTACAAGGCAAGAGCCCTATTGTAATTGTTCGATTTATTATTATTATTATTCTTTATTATTATTATTATTATTATTATTATTATTCCGGCGTTTTTTGTTCCAATCCTACCTCCAAAACTACTGCTCAGAATGTCTTCAAAATTTCCACAAAGATACCTTAGATCCTGAAGCAGATACCACAAAAATCTCAAGACTCTAGACTCAAAGACTAAGGGCAGACAACTCAAAACAACTTTAAAAATCGCAATTTCAACAGCTCATAACTCCGCCACGAAAGCTCCAAAGACATCCAAAATTCCTGAACAGATCCGGAATCAGATGCCAAACAAAATCTCTACACATCCAATGTAGCGAAATTGCTTCGTTTGGCCTCCATATTGGATTAAGTGTTTTGGCACTGTTTTTTACCAGATATCTCAGTACTTGACTCCCAAAATCTCCTCAGCTCAAACTACCAGCTCAAAAGCTTCCAAACTCTCCACACTTTGGCTCCAAGTACCATACTAACAACTTCAAAGAAAAAATCCTCAGATATGTCTTCAATGGCCGCCATATTGACTCCAACTTCCGGCTCAAAGTTATTTTTAAACTTTTGAGAGGACATCTTTAGCTAGCTCTGGCATTGGAAACTTATCAGGTAAGGCATTTGAACAACTTCTGTTGAGTCTTGCTTTGGTTGCTGAACAAGATCTCTTCTTGCTCTTATGTCAAAAGTCACGTGATGTGGCGGCCATATTGGATTTTGCTAGCCTCTGATATTTTTACTTTGCAAACTACGTAGCTGCTAAAGTTCTTGATAGAAAGTGCTACAAATGACCACAATGCACCAGCATCAGACGCTGAACATTTCATGTTCTTAGCTGTTTGTCAAAAGTTGCGTCATTTGGCGTCCATATTGGATTGAAGACCGTCAAAATGCCAAAAGTGATAAAAACGGCAGAAAACAGCATATATCTCCGCCAATATTGCTCCAATAGCTACCATATTTTGCATGTGACACCGTCATGAGATACCGATCATTTTCGATCGGGCCGTCAAAATGGATATTTCCAGCCGTTTGGCCGCCATCTTGGATTTAAGTTTTTTTCCGTCAGGTTGCCATGGAAACCAGACTTCACAACGAAATGCATTGATATTCACAGCACTATTAGATACAGACCATGGGAAGATGTCTGCAAAGTTACGGCTTTGTAAGTTAGATAGTTCATGAGAAAATGGCAAAACAAGGTTTTGGTGGACAGACGCGCGGACGGACGGCGGACATGCATATCATCAAAATTTACCTATACATATGCTAGAACTGGTCGGGGTAATGCATAATTACCAACCACTTCCACCATACATGCAATAACAGTCGCGTGAGAGCTCGCCCCAAAAAGTACATTTTCGTTTAACGGACCACCTAAATGACCTTGACCCCGTGACCTTGGTGACCTTGAATTTTTTTAAATGGTTTTAGTCCAGCTACCCGATCCCGGGGTCAAAACCGCCAAAATCGCAAAAATAACGATTTCTTATTAGGGCTCCCTGCCTACAAGGCAAGAGCCCTATTGTAATTGTTCGATTTATTATTATTATTATTCTTTATTATTATTATTATTATTATTATTATTATTCCGGCGTTTTTTGTTCCAATCCTACCTCCAAAACTACTGCTCAGAATGTCTTCAAAATTTCCACAAAGATACCTTAGATCCTGAAGCAGATACCACAAAAATCTCAAGACTCTAGACTCAAAGACTAAGGGCAGACAACTCAAAACAACTTTAAAAATCGCAATTTCAACAGCTCATAACTCCGCCACGAAAGCTCCAAAGACATCCAAAATTCCTGAACAGATCCGGAATCAGATGCCAAACAAAATCTCTACACATCCAATGTAGCGAAATTGCTTCGTTTGGCCTCCATATTGGATTAAGTGTTTTGGCACTGTTTTTTACCAGATATCTCAGTACTTGACTCCCAAAATCTCCTCAGCTCAAACTACCAGCTCAAAAGCTTCCAAACTCTCCACACTTTGGCTCCAAGTACCATACTAACAACTTCAAAGAAAAAATCCTCAGATATGTCTTCAATGGCCGCCATATTGACTCCAACTTCCGGCTCAAAGTTATTTTTAAACTTTTGAGAGGACATCTTTAGCTAGCTCTGGCATTGGAAACTTATCAGGTAAGGCATT
The DNA here is from genome assembly GCF_023055435.1 of Haliotis rufescens. Taxonomy (NCBI): domain Eukaryota; kingdom Metazoa; phylum Mollusca; class Gastropoda; order Lepetellida; family Haliotidae; genus Haliotis; species Haliotis rufescens. The sequence continues at coordinate 4,928,675 of NW_025964068.1, forward strand.
TGAACAACTTCTGTTGAGTCTTGCTTTGGTTGCTGAACAAGATCTCTTCTTGCTCTTATGTCAAAAGTCACGTGATGTGGCGGCCATATTGGATTTTGCTAGCCTCTGATATTTTTACTTTGCAAACTACGTAGCTGCTAAAGTTCTTGATAGAAAGTGCTACAAATGACCACAATGCACCAGCATCAGACGCTGAACATTTCATGTTCTTAGCTGTTTGTCAAAAGTTGCGTCATTTGGCGTCCATATTGGATTGAAGACCGTCAAAATGCCAAAAGTGATAAAAACGGCAGAAAACAGCATATATCTCCGCCAATATTGCTCCAATAGCTACCATATTTTGCATGTGACACCGTCATGAGATACCGATCATTTTCGATCGGGCCGTCAAAATGGATATTTCCAGCCGTTTGGCCGCCATCTTGGATTTAAGTTTTTTTCCGTCAGGTTGCCATGGAAACCAGACTTCACAACGAAATGCATTGATATTCACAGCACTATTAGATACAGACCATGGGAAGATGTCTGCAAAGTTACGGCTTTGTAAGTTAGATAGTTCATGAGAAAATGGCAAAACAAGGTTTTGGTGGACAGACGCGCGGACGGACGGCGGACATGCATATCATCAAAATTTACCTATACATATGCTAGAACTGGTCGGGGTAATGCATAATTACCAACCACTTCCACCATACATGCAATAACAGTCGCGTGAGAGCTCGCCCCAAAAAGTACATTTTCGTTTAACGGACCACCTAAATGACCTTGACCCCGTGACCTTGGTGACCTTGAATTTTTTTAAATGGTTTTAGTCCAGCTACCCGATCCCGGGGTCAAAACCGCCAAAATCGCAAAAATAACGATTTCTTATTAGGGCTCCCTGCCTACAAGGCAAGAGCCCTATTGTAATTGTTCGATTTATTATTATTATTATTCTTTATTATTATTATTATTATTATTATTATTATTCCGGCGTTTTTTGTTCCAATCCTACCTCCAAAACTACTGCTCAGAATGTCTTCAAAATTTCCACAAAGATACCTTAGATCCTGAAGCAGATACCACAAAAATCTCAAGACTCTAGACTCAAAGACTAAGGGCAGACAACTCAAAACAACTTTAAAAATCGCAATTTCAACAGCTCATAACTCCGCCACGAAAGCTCCAAAGACATCCAAAATTCCTGAACAGATCCGGAATCAGATGCCAAACAAAATCTCTACACATCCAATGTAGCGAAATTGCTTCGTTTGGCCTCCATATTGGATTAAGTGTTTTGGCACTGTTTTTTACCAGATATCTCAGTACTTGACTCCCAAAATCTCCTCAGCTCAAACTACCAGCTCAAAAGCTTCCAAACTCTCCACACTTTGGCTCCAAGTACCATACTAACAACTTCAAAGAAAAAATCCTCAGATATGTCTTCAATGGCCGCCATATTGACTCCAACTTCCGGCTCAAAGTTATTTTTAAACTTTTGAGAGGACATCTTTAGCTAGCTCTGGCATTGGAAACTTATCAGGTAAGGCATTTGAACAACTTCTGTTGAGTCTTGCTTTGGTTGCTGAACAAGATCTCTTCTTGCTCTTATGTCAAAAGTCACGTGATGTGGCGGCCATATTGGATTTTGCTAGCCTCTGATATTTTTACTTTGCAAACTACGTAGCTGCTAAAGTTCTTGATAGAAAGTGCTACAAATGACCACAATGCACCAGCATCAGACGCTGAACATTTCATGTTCTTAGCTGTTTGTCAAAAGTTGCGTCATTTGGCGTCCATATTGGATTGAAGACCGTCAAAATGCCAAAAGTGATAAAAACGGCAGAAAACAGCATATATCTCCGCCAATATTGCTCCAATAGCTACCATATTTTGCATGTGACACCGTCATGAGATACCGATCATTTTCGATCGGGCCGTCAAAATGGATATTTCCAGCCGTTTGGCCGCCATCTTGGATTTAAGTTTTTTTCCGTCAGGTTGCCATGGAAACCAGACTTCACAACGAAATGCATTGATATTCACAGCACTATTAGATACAGACCATGGGAAGATGTCTGCAAAGTTACGGCTTTGTAAGTTAGATAGTTCATGAGAAAATGGCAAAACAAGGTTTTGGTGGACAGACGCGCGGACGGACGGCGGACATGCATATCATCAAAATTTACCTATACATATGCTAGAACTGGTCGGGGTAATGCATAATTACCAACCACTTCCACCATACATGCAATAACAGTCGCGTGAGAGCTCGCCCCAAAAAGTACATTTTCGTTTAACGGACCACCTAAATGACCTTGACCCCGTGACCTTGGTGACCTTGAATTTTTTTAAATGGTTTTAGTCCAGCTACCCGATCCCGGGGTCAAAACCGCCAAAATCGCAAAAATAACGATTTCTTATTAGGGCTCCCTGCCTACAAGGCAAGAGCCCTATTGTAATTGTTCGATTTATTATTATTATTAGGGCTCCCTGCCTACAAGGCAAGAGCCCTATTGTAATTGTTCGATTTATTATTATTATTATTATTATTCTTTATTATTATTATTATTATTATTCCGGCGTTTTTTGTTCCAATCCTACCTCCAAAACTACTGCTCAGAATCTCTTCAAAATTTCCACAAAGATAGCTCAGGTCCTGAAGCAGATACCACAAAAATCTCAAGACTCTAGACTCCAAGACTAAGGGCAGATAACTCAAAACAACTCTAAAAATCCCAATTTCAACAGCTCATAACTCCGCCACGAAAGCTCCAAAGACTTCCAAAATTCCTGAACAGATCCAGAATCAGAAGCCCAACAAAATCTCTACACATCCAATGTAGCCAAATTGCTTCGTTTGGCCTCCATATTGGATTAAGTGTTTTGGCACTGTTTTTTACCAAATTTCTCAGTACTTGACTCCCAAAATCTCCTCAGCTCAAACTACCAGCTCAAAAGCTTCCAAACTCTCCACACTTTGGCTCCAAGTACCATACTAACAACTTCAAAGAAAAAATCCTCAGATATGTCTTCAATGGCCGCCATATTGACTCCAACTTCCGGCTCAAAGTTATTTTTAAACTTTTGAGAGGACATCTTTAGCTAGCTCTGGCATTGGAAACTTATCAGGTAAGGCATTTGAACAACTTCTGTTGAGTCTTGCTTTGGTTGCTGAACAAGATCTGTTCTTGCTCTTATGTCAAAAGTCACGTGATGTGGCGGCCATATTGGATTTTGCTAGCTTCTCATATTTTTACTTTGCAAACTACGTAGCTGCTAAAGTTCTTGATAGAAAGTGCTACAAATAACCACAATGCACAAGCATGAGACGCTGAACATTTCATGTTCTTAGCTGTTTGTCAAAAGTTGCGTCATTTGGCGTCCATATTGGATTAAAGGCCGTGAAAATGCCAAAAGTGATAAAAACGGCACAAAACAGCATATATCTCCGCCAAAATTGCTCCAATAGCTACCCTATTTTGCATGTGACACCGTCATAAGATACCGATCATTTTCGATCCAGCCGTCAAAATCGATATTTCCAGCCGTTTGGCCGCCATCTTGGATTTAAGATTTTCTTCGTCAGGTTGCCATGGAAACCAAACTTGACAACGGAATGCAGTGATATTCACAGCACTATTAGATACAGACCATGGGAAGATGTTTGCAAAGTTTCAGCTTTGTAAGTTAGATAGTTCGTGAGAAAATGACAAAACAGAGTTTTGGTGGACAGACGCGCGGACGGACGGCGGACATGCATATCATCAAAATTTACCTATACATATGCTAGAACTGGTCGGGGTAATGCATAATTACTAATCACTTCCACCATACATGCAATAACAGTCGCGTGAGAGCTCGCCAAAAAAAGGACATTTTCGTTTTACGGACCACCTAAATGACCTTGACCCCGTGACCTTGGTGACCTTGAATTTTTTTAAATGGTTTTAGTCCAGCTACCCGATCCCGGGGTCAAAAGTGCCAAAATCGCAAAAATAAGGATTTCTTATTAGGGCTCCCTGCCTACAAGGCAAGAGCCCTATTGTAATTGTTCGATTTATTATTATTATTATTATTATTCTTTATTATTATTATTATTATTATTCCGGCGTTTTTTGTTCCAATCCTACCTCCAAAACTACTGCTCAGAATCTCTTCAAAATTTCCACAAAGATAGCTCAGGTCCTGAAGCAGATACCACAAAAATCTCAAGACTCTAGACTCCAAGACTAAGGGCAGATAACTCAAAACAACTCTAAAAATCCCAATTTCAACAGCTCATAACTCCGCCACGAAAGCTCCAAAGACTTCCAAAATTCCTGAACAGATCCAGAATCAGAAGCCCAACAAAATCTCTACACATCCAATGTAGCCAAATTGCTTCGTTTGGCCTCCATATTGGATTAAGTGTTTTGGCACTGTTTTTTACCAAATTTCTCAGTACTTGACTCCCAAAATCTCCTCAGCTCAAACTACCAGCTCAAAAGCTTCCAAACTCTCCACACTTTGGCTCCAAGTACCATACTAACAACTTCAAAGAAAAAATCCTCAGATATGTCTTCAATGGCCGCCATATTGACTCCAACTTCCGGCTCAAAGTTATTTTTAAACTTTTGAGAGGACATCTTTAGCTAGCTCTGGCATTGGAAACTTATCAGGTAAGGCATTTGAACAACTTCTGTTGAGTCTTGCTTTGGTTGCTGAACAAGATCTGTTCTTGCTCTTATGTCAAAAGTCACGTGATGTGGCGGCCATATTGGATTTTGCTAGCTTCTCATATTTTTACTTTGCAAACTACGTAGCTGCTAAAGTTCTTGATAGAAAGTGCTACAAATAACCACAATGCACAAGCATGAGACGCTGAACATTTCATGTTCTTAGCTGTTTGTCAAAAGTTGCGTCATTTGGCGTCCATATTGGATTAAAGGCCGTGAAAATGCCAAAAGTGATAAAAACGGCACAAAACAGCATATATCTCCGCCAAAATTGCTCCAATAGCTACCCTATTTTGCATGTGACACCGTCATAAGATACCGATCATTTTCGATCCAGCCGTCAAAATCGATATTTCCAGCCGTTTGGCCGCCATCTTGGATTTAAGATTTTCTTCGTCAGGTTGCCATGGAAACCAAACTTGACAACGGAATGCAGTGATATTCACAGCACTATTAGATACAGACCATGGGAAGATGTTTGCAAAGTTTCAGCTTTGTAAGTTAGATAGTTCGTGAGAAAATGACAAAACAGAGTTTTGGTGGACAGACGCGCGGACGGACGGCGGACATGCATATCATCAAAATTTACCTATACATATGCTAGAACTGGTCGGGGTAATGCATAATTACTAATCACTTCCACCATACATGCAATAACAGTCGCGTGAGAGCTCGCCAAAAAAAGGACATTTTCGTTTTACGGACCACCTAAATGACCTTGACCCCGTGACCTTGGTGACCTTGAATTTTTTTAAATGGTTTTAGTCCAGCTACCCGATCCCGGGGTCAAAAGTGCCAAAATCGCAAAAATAAGGATTTCTTATTAGGGCTCCCTGCCTACAAGGCAAGAGCCCTATTGTAATTGTTCGATTTATTATTATTATTATTATTATTCTTTATTATTATTATTATTATTATTCCGGCGTTTTTTGTTCCAATCCTACCTCCAAAACTACTGCTCAGAATCTCTTCAAAATTTCCACAAAGATAGCTCAGGTCCTGAAGCAGATACCACAAAAATCTCAAGACTCTAGACTCCAAGACTAAGGGCAGATAACTCAAAACAACTCTAAAAATCCCAATTTCAACAGCTCATAACTCCGCCACGAAAGCTCCAAAGACTTCCAAAATTCCTGAACAGATCCAGAATCAGAAGCCCAACAAAATCTCTACACATCCAATGTAGCCAAATTGCTTCGTTTGGCCTCCATATTGGATTAAGTGTTTTGGCACTGTTTTTTACCAAATTTCTCAGTACTTGACTCCCAAAATCTCCTCAGCTCAAACTACCAGCTCAAAAGCTTCCAAACTCTCCACACTTTGGCTCCAAGTACCATACTAACAACTTCAAAGAAAAAATCCTCAGATATGTCTTCAATGGCCGCCATATTGACTCCAACTTCCGGCTCAAAGTTATTTTTAAACTTTTGAGAGGACATCTTTAGCTAGCTCTGGCATTGGAAACTTATCAGGTAAGGCATTTGAACAACTTCTGTTGAGTCTTGCTTTGGTTGCTGAACAAGATCTGTTCTTGCTCTTATGTCAAAAGTCACGTGATGTGGCGGCCATATTGGATTTTGCTAGCTTCTCATATTTTTACTTTGCAAACTACGTAGCTGCTAAAGTTCTTGATAGAAAGTGCTACAAATAACCACAATGCACAAGCATGAGACGCTGAACATTTCATGTTCTTAGCTGTTTGTCAAAAGTTGCGTCATTTGGCGTCCATATTGGATTAAAGGCCGTGAAAATGCCAAAAGTGATAAAAACGGCACAAAACAGCATATATCTCCGCCAAAATTGCTCCAATAGCTACCCTATTTTGCATGTGACACCGTCATAAGATACCGATCATTTTCGATCCAGCCGTCAAAATCGATATTTCCAGCCGTTTGGCCGCCATCTTGGATTTAAGATTTTCTTCGTCAGGTTGCCATGGAAACCAAACTTGACAACGGAATGCAGTGATATTCACAGCACTATTAGATACAGACCATGGGAAGATGTTTGCAAAGTTTCAGCTTTGTAAGTTAGATAGTTCGTGAGAAAATGACAAAACAGAGTTTTGGTGGACAGACGCGCGGACGGACGGCGGACATGCATATCATCAAAATTTACCTATACATATGCTAGAACTGGTCGGGGTAATGCATAATTACTAATCACTTCCACCATACATGCAATAACAGTCGCGTGAGAGCTCGCCAAAAAAAGGACATTTTCGTTTTACGGACCACCTAAATGACCTTGACCCCGTGACCTTGGTGACCTTGAATTTTTTTAAATGGTTTTAGTCCAGCTACCCGATCCCGGGGTCAAAAGTGCCAAAATCGCAAAAATAAGGATTTCTTATTAGGGCTCCCTGCCTACAAGGCAAGAGCCCTATTGTAATTGTTCGATTTATTATTATTATTATTATTATTCTTTATTATTATTATTATTATTATTCCGGCGTTTTTTGTTCCAATCCTACCTCCAAAACTACTGCTCAGAATCTCTTCAAAATTTCCACAAAGATAGCTCAGGTCCTGAAGCAGATACCACAAAAATCTCAAGACTCTAGACTCCAAGACTAAGGGCAGATAACTCAAAACAACTCTAAAAATCCCAATTTCAACAGCTCATAACTCCGCCACGAAAGCTCCAAAGACTTCCAAAATTCCTGAACAGATCCAGAATCAGAAGCCCAACAAAATCTCTACACATCCAATGTAGCCAAATTGCTTCGTTTGGCCTCCATATTGGATTAAGTGTTTTGGCACTGTTTTTTACCAAATTTCTCAGTACTTGACTCCCAAAATCTCCTCAGCTCAAACTACCAGCTCAAAAGCTTCCAAACTCTCCACACTTTGGCTCCAAGTACCATACTAACAACTTCAAAGAAAAAATCCTCAGATATGTCTTCAATGGCCGCCATATTGACTCCAACTTCCGGCTCAAAGTTATTTTTAAACTTTTGAGAGGACATCTTTAGCTAGCTCTGGCATTGGAAACTTATCAGGTAAGGCATTTGAACAACTTCTGTTGAGTCTTGCTTTGGTTGCTGAACAAGATCTGTTCTTGCTCTTATGTCAAAAGTCACGTGATGTGGCGGCCATATTGGATTTTGCTAGCTTCTCATATTTTTACTTTGCAAACTACGTAGCTGCTAAAGTTCTTGATAGAAAGTGCTACAAATAACCACAATGCACAAGCATGAGACGCTGAACATTTCATGTTCTTAGCTGTTTGTCAAAAGTTGCGTCATTTGGCGTCCATATTGGATTAAAGGCCGTGAAAATGCCAAAAGTGATAAAAACGGCACAAAACAGCATATATCTCCGCCAAAATTGCTCCAATAGCTACCCTATTTTGCATGTGACACCGTCATAAGATACCGATCATTTTCGATCCAGCCGTCAAAATCGATATTTCCAGCCGTTTGGCCGCCATCTTGGATTTAAGATTTTCTTCGTCAGGTTGCCATGGAAACCAAACTTGACAACGGAATGCAGTGATATTCACAGCACTATTAGATACAGACCATGGGAAGATGTTTGCAAAGTTTCAGCTTTGTAAGTTAGATAGTTCGTGAGAAAATGACAAAACAGAGTTTTGGTGGACAGACGCGCGGACGGACGGCGGACATGCATATCATCAAAATTTACCTATACATATGCTAGAACTGGTCGGGGTAATGCATAATTACTAATCACTTCCACCATACATGCAATAACAGTCGCGTGAGAGCTCGCCAAAAAAAGGACATTTTCGTTTTACGGACCACCTAAATGACCTTGACCCCGTGACCTTGGTGACCTTGAATTTTTTTAAATGGTTTTAGTCCAGCTACCCGATCCCGGGGTCAAAAGTGCCAAAATCGCAAAAATAAGGATTTCTTATTAGGGCTCCCTGCCTACAAGGCAAGAGCCCTATTGTAATTGTTCGATTTATTATTATTATTATTATTATTCTTTATTATTATTATTATTATTATTCCGGCGTTTTTTGTTCCAATCCTACCTCCAAAACTACTGCTCAGAATCTCTTCAAAATTTCCACAAAGATAGCTCAGGTCCTGAAGCAGATACCACAAAAATCTCAAGACTCTAGACTCCAAGACTAAGGGCAGATAACTCAAAACAACTCTAAAAATCCCAATTTCAACAGCTCATAACTCCGCCACGAAAGCTCCAAAGACTTCCAAAATTCCTGAACAGATCCAGAATCAGAAGCCCAACAAAATCTCTACACATCCAATGTAGCCAAATTGCTTCGTTTGGCCTCCATATTGGATTAAGTGTTTTGGCACTGTTTTTTACCAGATATCTCAGTACTTGACTCCCAAAATCTCCTCAGCTCAAACTACCAGCTCAAAAGCTTCCAAACTCTCCACACTTTGGCTCCAAGTACCATACTAACAACTTCAAAGAAAAAATCCTCAGATATGTCTACAATGGCCGCCATATTGACTCCGACTTCCGGCTCAAAGTTATTTTCAAACCTTTGAGAGGACATCTTTAGCAAGCTCTGACATTGGAAACTTATGAGGTAAGGCATTTGAACAACTTCTGTTGAGTCTTGCTTTGGTTGCTGAACAAGATCTCTTCTTGCTCTTATGTCAAAAGTCACGTGATGTGGCGGCCATATTGGATTTTGCTAGCTTCTCATATTTTTACTTTGCAAACTACGTAGCTGCTAAAGTTCTTGATAGAAAGTGCTACAAATAACCACAATGCACAAGCATGAGACGCTGAACATTTCATGTTCTTAGCTGTTTGTCAAAAGTTGCGTCATTTGGCGTCCATATTGGATTAAAGGCCGTGAAAATGCCAAAAGTGATAAAACGGCACAAAACAGCATATATCTCCGCCAAAATTGCTCCAATAGCTACCCTATTTTGCATGTGACACCGTCATAAGATACCGATCATTTTCGATCCAGCCGTCAAAATCGATATTTCCAGCCGTTTGGCCGCCATCTTGGATTTAAGATTTTCTTCGTCAGGTTGCCATGGAAACCAAACTTGACAACGGAATGCAGTGATATTCACAGCACTATTAGATACAGACCATGGGAAGATGTTTGCAAAGTTTCAGCTTTGTAAGTTAGATAGTTCGTGAGAAAATGACAAAACAGAGTTTTGGTGGACAGACGCGCGGACGGACGGCGGACATGCATATCATCAAAATTTACCTATACATATGCTAGAACTGGTCGGGGTAATGCATAATTACTAATCACTTCCACCATACATGCAATAACAGTCGCGTGAGAGCTCGCCAAAAAAAGGACATTTTCGTTTTACGGACCACCTAAATGACCTTGACCCCGTGACCTTGGTGACCTTGAATTTTTTTAAATGGTTTTAGTCCAGCTACCCGATCCCGGGGTCAAAAGTGCCAAAATCGCAAAAATAAGGATTTCTTATTAGGGCTCCCTGCCTACAAGGCAAGAGCCCTATTGTAATTGTTCGATTTATTATTATTATTATTATTATTCTTTATTATTATTATTATTATTATTATTATTCCGGCGTTTTTTGTTCCAATCCTACCTCCAAAACTACTGCTCAGAATCTCTTCAAAATTTCCACAAAGATAGCTCAGGTCCTGAAGCAGATACCACAAAAATCTCAAGACTCTAGACTCCAAGACTAAGGGCAGATAACTCAAAACAACTCTAAAAATCCCAATTTCAACAGCTCATAACTCCGCCACGAAAGCTCCAAAGACTTCCAAAATTCCTGAACAGATCCAGAATCAGAAGCCCAACAAAATCTCTACACATCCAATGTAGCCAAATTGCTTCGTTTGGCCTCCATATTGGATTAAGTGTTTTGGCACTGTTTTTTACCAGATATCTCAGTACTTGACTCCCAAAATCTCCTCAGCTCAAACTACCAGCTCAAAAGCTTCCAAACTCTCCAGACTTTGGCTCCAAGTACCATACTAACAACTTCAAAGAAAAATATACGTATGTGATACGTTGACCTGATAGCCCTTTCCCTGGCGATTCCAGAACACTAAACCGTTTGTCTGTAGCTGAACGGACAACGGAGCTACAGAGTGTTAAAAATGGAACTCTTTGGCCCAGGTCCATAAACTTGCCAAATAGCACAACTCTAAATACCCGTAGCTGAACTCTAAATACCCGTAACTCCGAAAGTACTCGTCCGATTTCGACCAGATTTTGTATATGTATATTGAGTGGGGATGTCTGTTCTCACGACCAATTGTAGCGACATAGGAAATAAGACGACGGGGAGAGAAATTATGCATAATTTATGTATAACAACATCTTTCAACATATTGCTCCTAACCAGATCATTCTATAACTGGCAGACTAGGCAATCTTTAGTATTTACATGTGCAAATCGATATTGAAATGCAGTCACAAATCACAAATCCTACATACATCAAACTCTTATTTCACATGTTCTGGAAATGTCATTTAGTGGGGGTGACATGGGTATTCTACGAGCTCTTCAAACATTTTTTTAAAGTAAAAGACACTGAAAGAAGCAGCAGTAAATGACAAATAAGTCCCGTTCACTGCACTTCAATCGCCAGCAATACTGTGTCCTCTTTGCGCTATACGCTACATTATTGCTGATAGACCAGTGGTATAGGTTTATTTATATACCAAAGTACAGTCTGCAGTACGTGAGCTTTGTGTATAGTTTTCGGCTGTGGACTACAGAAATCAGTTATCAGGGTCAATGAGATACAGTGTTAAAACAGCTGATGGACAACGCAAGCAGAAACGGACTATAGAAATACATTTCCGTTTGCGCTCGTATGTTCAACGGTTCTGCATAGAAAACAGTGTAGCTTGGAGTAAATAACGACATTGTGTGTTTTGTTATGTGAAAGCTCATATCAGCATCAATTGGCGCGAATTCACAATACACATTGTCAACAGAGTTAAGCAAAGAACTGCGCATACATGTATATTGGCCTCACAGCGTGTCAGCGTACCTCAGTCCCATGCGGCTTGGTCGGTCGGTCGGTTGCATATTGGAACGTGACCCACGTGCACGGTAATGGTATGGCGAGACAGCTACAAGCGGGGTCGTCCGAGAGCCGCGCGTTGGGTGCTTCAGTCAAAACATGACCTACATCCCGCCCGAGGTGTTACCTCCTTCATAAATGCTGTTCAGACTATGAGATTTACGGTAGGTTTGTGATTGAAAGTTTGATATCGCTGAACTCTCCGATTAATGTACTATCTTTTAAACGTACTTGTCATAATTTTGTAACTACAACAGACAGGTTCACTTCATGTTTCGACGGTAGCGATTTCTATAGTCTGTTTCTGTATGGATTTTCTTCGCGCTATATGTTGTACTCTCTGCCAGCGGGAAGCACGCAGTTTCGCGCACATGCACGTATGGACGATAAATCCAGATGTGTGTAAAACACATAACAGAACCAGACACCTTGTACGACATGATGTATGGAGGGCATTAATGTTTTCAGATGGATCTATATCAACATCGTATTTTTTGTTCGTTAGCGGTCCACGTGGAAGCTCATATCTGCATTGGCGCGAATTCACAATACACACTGTCAATAGAGTTAAGGAAACACAGAATTGCGGATTGCATGTTTATTGACCGCACAGCGCGTTAGCTTGACCGAGGATGGGTCAGTCGAGTGCATATTGGAGCGTGAGCCACGGTAGCGTTTTGCGGGACGCGCTAATTAAGCTCCCGGTAGATTGTGTTAAACGCACAAACACTTATTCTTTCGGCCGGCACTGATACTAGGTAAAATAGAAGATAGGAGAGCAGTATAATACTCGGCTACAGAAGTTGATACTGTTGTAGTGGCGGGTAATGAAGGCTCCAGTTGCCAACGGGACGAATAGAGTTACCACCCTTAATAATGCCAAACTGGACCTGTGCCAAAATGGACTGTTTTTCTCAGTCAAAACGGACAAGTTACATGTCACATAGTTAATAAAGGCTATATTATAATGATACACAGTAATGCACATATCCTTCCTGATACCGGTAGTGACTTGTAAGTAAACAGGAAAAATGACCTGTTTTAGAAGGTCCACACTTCTGAAGCTTCATAGGGCGCCAATTATGAATGACCATGACCTTGTATCATTGGTATCAAAGTAACACCACGTGGTTTCTTAGAACGGATTTCCACACTATCAAATTACCTTTTTATAATGCGAAACTGTTCATTATTGAAAATTCCATTTGCTGATTGCTTGAATTGCTTCAACAAGAAGATGACAAGAGGTCACCGACATGTGTTGTTACTGTTAGATAATGTCCCAAGCCATCTCATCCCTTAGCACGTGTCAAATGTCAAGTTCCATGTCCTGCCAATTACAATAACAAGTCACCAACACCCCTGCATGCTGGTATCTTCCATCCTAAACAGACCCAGAGTCAAAATGGGAATTTTTTTCTTGTTCAAAACGGACCGGTGAAATATCCTATTGATAATCCAGATCATCTTATACTCGTACACAGTATAGCACATATCCTTCCGCCTATCCGAATGCTTTTATATAACAACAGGAGAAAATGCATTAATGGTAATCAATTAGTTTTATTAAGAACTCAGTTTCAATGGTTTTTAGTACTCTGTATAACCAAAGTGCAATTTTACAAAAGTACATCTATGAATAGAACAGGATCCGCTTCCACAATTCTTACCAAGCGGGAGCCCGACATCGCTGCTTGCAGCTATATTTATTATTATTATTATTATTATTTATTATTATTCCGCCGATTTTTGTTCCAATCCTACCTCCAAAACTACTGCTCAGAATCTCTTCAAAATTTCCACAAAGATAGCTCAGGTCCTGAAGCAGATACCACAAAAATCTCAAGACTCTAGACTCCAAGACTAAGGGCAGATAACTCAAAACAACTCTAAAAATCCCAATTTCAACAGCTCATAACTCCGCCACGAAAGCTCCAAAGACTTCCAAAATTCCTGAACAGATCCAGAATCAGAAGCCAAACAAAATCTCTACACATCCAATGTAGCCAAATTGCTTCGTTTGGCCTCCATATTGGATTAAGTGTTTTGGCACTGTTTTTTAGCAGATTTCTCAGTACTTGACTCCCCAAATCTCCTCAGCTCAAACTACCAGCTCAAAAGCTTCCAAACTCTCCACACTTTGGCTCCAAGTACCATACTAACAACTTCGAAGAAAAAATCGTCAGATATGTCTTCAATGGCCGCCATATTGACTGCAACTTCCGGCTCAAAGTCATTTTCAAACCTTTGAGAGGACATCTTTACGAAGCTCTGGCATTAGGAACTTATGAGGTAAGGCACTTGAACAACTTCTGTTGAGTCTTGCTTTGGTTGCTGAACAAGATCTCTTCTTGCTCTTATGTCAAAAGTCACGTGATGTGGCGGCCATATTGGATTTTGCTAGCCTCTCATATTTTTACTTTGCAAACTACGTAGTTGCTAAAGTTCTTGATAGAAAGTGCTACAAATTACCACAATGCACCAGCATCAGACGCTGAACATTTCATGTTCTTAGCTGTATGTCAATAGTTGCGTCATTTGGAGTCCATATTGGATTAAAGACCGTGAAAATGCCAAAAGTGATAAAAACGGCACAAAACAGCATATATCTCCGCCAAAATTGCTCCAATAGCTACCCTATTTTGCATGTGACACCGTCATGAGATACCGATCATTTTCGATCCAGCCGTCAAAATGGCTATTTCCAGCCGTTTGGCCGCCATCTTGGATTTAAGGTTTTCTTCGTCAGGTTGCCATGGAAACCAAACTTGACAACGGAATGCATTGATATTCACAGCACTATTAGATACAGATCATGGGAAGATGTCTGCAAAGTTTCAGCTCTGTAACTTAGATAGTTCGTGAGAAAATGACAAAACAGAGTTTTGGTGGACAGACGCGCGGACGGACGGCGGACATGCATATCATCAAAATTTACCTATACATATGCTAGAACTGGTCGGGGTAATGCATAATTACCAACCACTTCCACAATACATGCAATAACAGTCGCGTGAGAGCTCGCCAAAAAAAGTACATTTTCGTTTTACGGACCACCTAAATGACCTTGACCCCGTGACCCTGACCTTGAATTTTTTTTAATGGTTTTAGTCCAGCTACCCGATCCCGGGGTCAAAAGTGCCAAAATCGCAAAAATAACGATTTCTTATTAGGGCTCCTGCCTACAAGGCAAGAGCCCTATTGTAATTGTTCGATTTATTATTATTATTATTATTATTATTATTATTTATTATTATTCCGCCGATTTTTGTTCCAATCCTACCTCCAAAACTACTGCTCAGAATCTCTTCAAAATTTCCACAAAGATAGCTCAGGTCCTGAAGCAGATACCACAAAAATCTCAAGACTCTAGACTCCAAGACTAAGGGCAGATAACTCAAAACAACTCTAAAAATCCCAATTTCAACAGCTCATAACTCCGCCACGAAAGCTCCAAAGACTTCCAAAATTCCTGAACAGATCCAGAATCAGAAGCCAAACAAAATCTCTACACATCCAATGTAGCCAAATTGCTTCGTTTGGCCTCCATATTGGATTAAGTGTTTTGGCACTGTTTTTTAGCAGATTTCTCAGTACTTGACTCCCCAAATCTCCTCAGCTCAAACTACCAGCTCAAAAGCTTCCAAACTCTCCACACTTTGGCTCCAAGTACCATACTAACAACTTCGAAGAAAAAATCGTCAGATATGTCTTCAATGGCCGCCATATTGACTGCAACTTCCGGCTCAAAGTCATTTTCAAACCTTTGAGAGGACATCTTTACGAAGCTCTGGCATTAGGAACTTATGAGGTAAGGCACTTGAACAACTTCTGTTGAGTCTTGCTTTGGTTGCTGAACAAGATCTCTTCTTGCTCTTATGTCAAAAGTCACGTGATGTGGCGGCCATATTGGATTTTGCTAGCCTCTCATATTTTTACTTTGCAAACTACGTAGTTGCTAAAGTTCTTGATAGAAAGTGCTACAAATTACCACAATGCACCAGCATCAGACGCTGAACATTTCATGTTCTTAGCTGTATGTCAATAGTTGCGTCATTTGGAGTCCATATTGGATTAAAGACCGTGAAAATGCCAAAAGTGATAAAAACGGCACAAAACAGCATATATCTCCGCCAAAATTGCTCCAATAGCTACCCTATTTTGCATGTGACACCGTCATGAGATACCGATCATTTTCGATCCAGCCGTCAAAATGGCTATTTCCAGCCGTTTGGCCGCCATCTTGGATTTAAGGTTTTCTTCGTCAGGTTGCCATGGAAACCAAACTTGACAACGGAATGCATTGATATTCACAGCACTATTAGATACAGATCATGGGAAGATGTCTGCAAAGTTTCAGCTCTGTAACTTAGATAGTTCGTGAGAAAATGACAAAACAGAGTTTTGGTGGACAGACGCGCGGACGGACGGCGGACATGCATATCATCAAAATTTACCTATACATATGCTAGAACTGGTCGGGGTAATGCATAATTACCAACCACTTCCACAATACATGCAATAACAGTCGCGTGAGAGCTCGCCAAAAAAAGTACATTTTCGTTTTACGGACCACCTAAATGACCTTGACCCCGTGACCCTGACCTTGAATTTTTTTTAATGGTTTTAGTCCAGCTACCCGATCCCGGGGTCAAAAGTGCCAAAATCGCAAAAATAACGATTTCTTATTAGGGCTCCTGCCTACAAGGCAAGAGCCCTATTGTAATTGTTCGATTTATTATTATTATTATTATTATTATTATTATTTATTATTATTCCGCCGATTTTTGTTCCAATCCTACCTCCAAAACTACTGCTCAGAATCTCTTCAAAATTTCCACAAAGATAGCTCAGGTCCTGAAGCAGATACCACAAAAATCTCAAGACTCTAGACTCCAAGACTAAGGGCAGATAACTCAAAACAACTCTAAAAATCCCAATTTCAACAGCTCATAACTCCGCCACGAAAGCTCCAAAGACTTCCAAAATTCCTGAACAGATCCAGAATCAGAAGCCAAACAAAATCTCTACACATCCAATGTAGCCAAATTGCTTCGTTTGGCCTCCATATTGGATTAAGTGTTTTGGCACTGTTTTTTAGCAGATTTCTCAGTACTTGACTCCCCAAATCTCCTCAGCTCAAACTACCAGCTCAAAAGCTTCCAAACTCTCCACACTTTGGCTCCAAGTACCATACTAACAACTTCAAAGAAAACATATATTTATGTCAAATGTGATATGTTTTCCTGATACCTTACGTCTTGACGATTCCAGAACACCAAACCGTTTGTCTGTAGCTTAATGGACAACGGAGCTACAGCCTTTCGAAAATGGCACTCTTTGGCCCAGGTCCATCAACTTGCCAAATAGCACAACTCTTAACTTGACAAATAGCTGAACTCGAAATACCCGTAACTCCGAAACTACTCGTCCGATTTCGACCAGATTTTGTATATGTATATTGAGTGGGGATGTCTGTTCTCACGACCAATTGTAGCGACATAGGAAATAAGACGACGGGGAGAGAAATTATGCATAATTTATGTATAACAACATCTTTCAACATATTGCTCCTAACCAGATCATTCTATAACTGGCAGACTAGGCAATCTTTAGTATTTACATGTGCAAATCGATATTGAAATGCAGTCACAAATCACAAATCCTACATACATCAAACTCTTATTTCACATGTTCTGGAAATGTCATTTAGTGGGGGTGACATGGGTATTCTACGAGCTCTTCAAACATTTTTTAAAGTAAAAGACACTGAAAGAAGCAGCAGTAAATGACAAATAAGTCCCGTTCACTGCACTTCAATCGCCAGCAATACTGTGTCCTCTTTGCGCTATACGCTACATTATTGCTGATAGACCAGTGGTATAGGTTTATTTATATACCAAAGTACAGTCTGCAGTACGTGAGCTTTGTGTATAGTTTTCGGCTGTGGACTACAGAAATCAGTTATCAGGGTCAATGAGATACAGTGTTAAAACAGCTGATGGACAACGCAAGCAGAAACGGACTATAGAAATACATTTCCGTTTGCGCTCGTATGTTCAACGGTTCTGCATAGAAAACAGTGTAGCTTGGAGTAAATAACGACATTGTGTGTTTTGTTATGTGAAAGCTCATATCAGCATCAATTGGCGCGAATTCACAATACACATTGTCAACAGAGTTAAGCAAAGAACTGCGCATACATGTATATTGGCCTCACAGCGTGTCAGCGTACCTCAGTCCCATGCGGCTTGGTCGGTCGGTCGGTTGCATATTGGAACGTAACCCACGTGCACGGTAATGGTATGGCGAGACAGCTACAAGCGGGGTCGTCCGAGAGCCGCGCGTTGGGTGCTTCAGTCAAAACATGACCTACATCCCGCCCGAGGTGTTACCTCCTTCATAAATGCTGTTCAGACTATGAGATTTACGGTAGGTTTGTGATTGAAAGTTTGATATCGCTGAACTCTCCGATTAATGTACTATCTTTTAAACGTACTTGTCATAATTTTGTAACTACAACAGACAGGTTCACTTCATGTTTCGACGGTAGCGATTTCTATAGTCTGTTTCTGTATGGATTTTCTTCGCGCTATATGTTGTACTCTCTGCCAGTGGGAAGCACGCAGTTTCGCGCACATGCACGTATGGACGATAAATCCAGATGTGTGTAAAACACATAACAGAACCAGACACCTTGTACGACATGATGTATGGAGGGCATTAATGTTTTCAGATGGATCTATATCAACATCGTATTTTTTGTTCGTTAGCGGTCCACGTGGAAGCTCATATCTGCATTGGCGCGAATTCACAATACACACTGTCAATAGAGTTAAGGAAACACAGAATTGCGGAATGCCTGTTTGTTGACCGCACAGCGCGTTAGCTTGACCGAGGATGGGTCAGTCGAGTGCATATTGGAGCGTGAGCCACGGTAGCGTTTTGCGGGACGCGCTAATTAAGCTCCCGGTAGATTGTGTTAAACGCACAAACACTTATTCTTTCGGCCGGCACTGATACTAGGTAAAATAGAAGATAGGAGAGCAGTATAATACTCGGCTACAGATGTTGATACTGTTGTAGTGGCGGGTAATGAAGGCTCCAGTTGCCAACGGGACGAATAGAGTTACCACCCTTAATAATGCCAAACTGGACCTGTGCCAAAATGGACTGTTTTTCTCAGTCAAAACGGACAAGTTACATGTCACATAGTTAATAAAGGCTATATTATAATGATACACAGTAATGCACATATCCTTCCTGATACCGGTAGTGACTTGTAAGTAAACAGGAAAAATGACCTGTTTTAGAAGGTCCACACTTCTGAAGCTTCATAGGGCGCCAATTATGAATGACCATGACCTTGTATCATTGGTATCAAAGTTTCTTAGAACGGATTTCCGCACTATCAAATTACCTTTTTATAATGCGAAACTGTTCATTATTGAAAATTCCATTTTGTTTTTGAGACATCCCTGATATAATGCCAACTTAATATCTTAATATTAATTACCAATATCATTATCGTTTAGAAACCAGTCCCTTTCTTTACTTACTTAAGTGTTATGATCTCTATTGCGTTTACAGCTAATTTTCTTTGAAACTTTGATAACAAAAGCTTGGAAGACTTGGGGTTTTCTTTGCTGATTGCTTGAATTGCTTCAACAAGAAGATGACAAGAGGTCACCGACATGTGTTGTTACTGTTAGATAATGTCCCAAGCCATCTCATCCCTTAGCACGTGTCAAATGTCAAGTTCCATGTCCTGCCAATTACAATAACAAGTCACCAACACCCCTGCATGCTGGTATCTTCCATCCTAAACAGACCCAGAGTCAAAATGGGAATTTTTTTCTTGGTCAAAACGGACCGGTGAAATATCCTATTGATAATCCAGATCATCTTATACTCGTACACAGTATAGCACATATCCTTCCGCCTATCCGAATGCTTTTATATAACAACAGGAGAAAATGCATTAATGGTAATCAATTAGTTTTATTAAGAACTCAGTTTCAATGGTTTTTAGTACTCTGTATAACCAAAGTGCAATTTTACAAAAGTACATCTATGAATAGAACAGGATCCGCTTCCACAATTCTTACCAAGCGGGAGCCCGACATCGCTGCTTGCAGCTATATTTATTATTATTATTATTCTTTATTATTATTATTATTATTATTATTCCGGCGTTTTTTGTTCCAATCCTACCTCCAAAACTACTGCTCAGAATCTCTTCAAAATTTCCACAAAGATAGCTCAGGTCCTGAAGCAGATACCACAAAAATCTCAAGACTCTAGACTCCAAGACTAAGGGCAGATAACTCAAAACAACTCTAAAAATCCCAATTTCAACAGCTCATAACTCCGCCACGAAAGCTCCAAAGACTTCCAAAATTCCTGAACAGATCCAGAATCAGAAGCCCAACAAAATCTCTACACATCCAATGTAGCCAAATTGCTTCGTTTGGCCTCCATATTGGATTAAGTGTTTTGGCACTGTTTTTTACCAAATTTCTCAGTACTTGACTCCCAAAATCTCCTCAGCTCAAACTACCAGCTCAAAAGCTTCCAAACTCTCCACACTTTGGCTCCAAGTACCATACTAACAACTTCAAAGAAAAAATCCTCAGATATGTCTTCAATGGCCGCCATATTGACTCCAACTTCCGGCTCAAAGTTATTTTTAAACTTTTGAGAGGACATCTTTAGCTAGCTCTGGCATTGGAAACTTATCAGGTAAGGCATTTGAACAACTTCTGTTGAGTCTTGCTTTGGTTGCTGAACAAGATCTGTTCTTGCTCTTATGTCAAAAGTCACGTGATGTGGCGGCCATATTGGATTTTGCTAGCTTCTCATATTTTTACTTTGCAAACTACGTAGCTGCTAAAGTTCTTGATAGAAAGTGCTACAAATAACCACAATGCACAAGCATGAGACGCTGAACATTTCATGTTCTTAGCTGTTTGTCAAAAGTTGCGTCATTTGGCGTCCATATTGGATTAAAGGCCGTGAAAATGCCAAAAGTGATAAAAACGGCACAAAACAGCATATATCTCCGCCAAAATTGCTCCAATAGCTACCCTATTTTGCATGTGACACCGTCATGAGATACCGATCATTTTCGATCCAGCCGTCAAAATCGATATTTCCAGCCGTTTGGCCGCCATCTTGGATTTAAGATTTTCTTCGTCAGGTTGCCATGGAAACCAAACTTGACAACGGAATGCAGTGATATTCACAGCACTATTAGATACAGACCATGGGAAGATGTTTGCAAAGTTTCAGCTTTGTAAGTTAGATAGTTCGTGAGAAAATGACAAAACAGAGTTTTGGTGGACAGACGCGCGGACGGACGGCGGACATGCATATCATCAAAATTTACCTATACATATGCTAGAACTGGTCGGGGTAATGCATAATTACTAATCACTTCCACCATACATGCAATAACAGTCGCGTGAGAGCTCGCCAAAAAAAGGACATTTTCGTTTTACGGACCACCTAAATGACCTTGACCCCGTGACCTTGGTGACCTTGAATTTATTTAAATGGTTTTAGTCCAGCTACCCGATCCCGGGGTCAAAAGTGCCAAAATCGCAAAAATAAGGATTTCTTATTAGGGCTCCCTGCCTACAAGGCAAGAGCCCTATTGTAATTGTTCGATTTATTATTATTATTATTATTATTCTTTATTATTATTAGGGCTCCCTGCCTACAAGGCAAGAGCCCTATTGTAATTGTTCGATTTATTATTATTATTATTATTATTCTTTATTATTATTATTATTCCGGCGTTTTTTGTTCCAATCCTACCTCCAAAACTACTGCTCAGAATGTCTTCAAAATTTCCACAAAGATACCTTAGATCCTGAAGCAGATACCACAAAAATCTCAAGACTCTAGACTCAAAGACTAAGGGCAGACAACTCAAAACAACTTTAAAAATCGCAATTTCAACAGCTCATAACTCCGCCACGAAAGCTCCAAAGACATCCAAAATTCCTGAACAGATCCGGAATCAGATGCCAAACAAAATCTCTACACATCCAATGTAGCGAAATTGCTTCGTTTGGCCTCCATATTGGATTAAGTGTTTTGGCACTGTTTTTTACCAGATATCTCAGTACTTGACTCCCAAAATCTCCTCAGCTCAAACTACCAGCTCAAAAGCTTCCAAACTCTCCACACTTTGGCTCCAAGTACCATACTAACAACTTCAAAGAAAAAATCCTCAGATATGTCTTCAATGGCCGCCATATTGACTCCAACTTCCGGCTCAAAGTTATTTTTAAACTTTTGAGAGGACATCTTTAGCTAGCTCTGGCATTGGAAACTTATCAGGTAAGGCATTTGAACAACTTCTGTTGAGTCTTGCTTTGGTTGCTGAACAAGATCTCTTCTTGCTCTTATGTCAAAAGTCACGTGATGTGGCGGCCATATTGGATTTTGATAGCCTCTGATATTTTTACTTTGCAAACTACGTAGCTGCTAAAGTTCTTGATAGAAAGTGCTACAAATTACCACAATGCACCAGCATCAGACGCTGAACATTTCATGTTCTTAGCTGTTTGTCAAAAGTTGCGTCATTTAGCGTCCATATTGGATTAAAGACCGTGAAAATGCCAAAAGTGATAAAAACGGCACAAAACAGCATATATCTCCGCCAAAATTGCTCCAATAGCTACCATATTTTGCATGTGACACTGTCATAAGATAGCGATCATTTTCGATCCAGGCCTAAAAATGGCTATTTCCAGCCGTTTGGCCGCCATCTTGGATTTAAGTTTTTCTTCGTCAGGTTGCCATGGAAACCAAACTTGACAACGAAATGCAGTGATATTCACAGCACTATTAGATACAGACCATGGGAAGATATCTGCAAAGTTTCAGCTTTGAAAGTTAGATAGTTCGTGAGAAAATGACAAAACAGAGTTTTGGTGGACAGACGCGCGGACGGACGGCGGACATGCATATCATCAAAATTTACCTATACATGTGCTAGAACTGGTCGGGGTAATGCATAATTACCAACCACTTCCACCATACATGCAATAACAGTCGCGTGAGAGCTCGCCAAAAAAAGTACATTTTCGTTTTACGGACCACCTAAATGACCTTGACCCCGTGACCTTGGTGACCTTGAATTTTTTAAAATGGTTTTAGTCCAGCTACCCGATCCCAGGGTCAAAAGTGCCAAAATCGCAAAAATAACGATTTCTTATTAGGGCTCCCTGCCTACAAGGCAAGAGCCCTATTGTAATTGTTCGATTTATTATTATTATTATTATTATTCTTTATTATTATTATTATTCCGGCGTTTTTTGTTCCAATCCTACCTCCAAAACTACTGCTCAGAATGTCTTCAAAATTTCCACAAAGATACCTTAGATCCTGAAGCAGATACCACAAAAATCTCAAGACTCTAGACTCAAAGACTAAGGGCAGACAACTCAAAACAACTTTAAAAATCGCAATTTCAACAGCTCATAACTCCGCCACGAAAGCTCCAAAGACATCCAAAATTCCTGAACAGATCCGGAATCAGATGCCAAACAAAATCTCTACACATCCAATGTAGCGAAATTGCTTCGTTTGGCCTCCATATTGGATTAAGTGTTTTGGCACTGTTTTTTACCAGATATCTCAGTACTTGACTCCCAAAATCTCCTCAGCTCAAACTACCAGCTCAAAAGCTTCCAAACTCTCCACACTTTGGCTCCAAGTACCATACTAACAACTTCAAAGAAAAAATCCTCAGATATGTCTTCAATGGCCGCCATATTGACTCCAACTTCCGGCTCAAAGTTATTTTTAAACTTTTGAGAGGACATCTTTAGCTAGCTCTGGCATTGGAAACTTATCAGGTAAGGCATTTGAACAACTTCTGTTGAGTCTTGCTTTGGTTGCTGAACAAGATCTCTTCTTGCTCTTATGTCAAAAGTCACGTGATGTGGCGGCCATATTGGATTTTGATAGCCTCTGATATTTTTACTTTGCAAACTACGTAGCTGCTAAAGTTCTTGATAGAAAGTGCTACAAATTACCACAATGCACCAGCATCAGACGCTGAACATTTCATGTTCTTAGCTGTTTGTCAAAAGTTGCGTCATTTAGCGTCCATATTGGATTAAAGACCGTGAAAATGCCAAAAGTGATAAAAACGGCACAAAACAGCATATATCTCCGCCAAAATTGCTCCAATAGCTACCATATTTTGCATGTGACACTGTCATAAGATAGCGATCATTTTCGATCCAGGCCTAAAAATGGCTATTTCCAGCCGTTTGGCCGCCATCTTGGATTTAAGTTTTTCTTCGTCAGGTTGCCATGGAAACCAAACTTGACAACGAAATGCAGTGATATTCACAGCACTATTAGATACAGACCATGGGAAGATATCTGCAAAGTTTCAGCTTTGAAAGTTAGATAGTTCGTGAGAAAATGACAAAACAGAGTTTTGGTGGACAGACGCGCGGACGGACGGCGGACATGCATATCATCAAAATTTACCTATACATGTGCTAGAACTGGTCGGGGTAATGCATAATTACCAACCACTTCCACCATACATGCAATAACAGTCGCGTGAGAGCTCGCCAAAAAAAGTACATTTTCGTTTTACGGACCACCTAAATGACCTTGACCCCGTGACCTTGGTGACCTTGAATTTTTTAAAATGGTTTTAGTCCAGCTACCCGATCCCAGGGTCAAAAGTGCCAAAATCGCAAAAATAACGATTTCTTATTAGGGCTCCCTGCCTACAAGGCAAGAGCCCTATTGTAATTGTTCGATTTATTATTATTATTATTATTATTCTTTATTATTATTATTATTCCGGCGTTTTTTGTTCCAATCCTACCTCCAAAACTACTGCTCAGAATGTCTTCAAAATTTCCACAAAGATACCTTAGATCCTGAAGCAGATACCACAAAAATCTCAAGACTCTAGACTCAAAGACTAAGGGCAGACAACTCAAAACAACTTTAAAAATCGCAATTTCAACAGCTCATAACTCCGCCACGAAAGCTCCAAAGACATCCAAAATTCCTGAACAGATCCGGAATCAGATGCCAAACAAAATCTCTACACATCCAATGTAGCGAAATTGCTTCGTTTGGCCTCCATATTGGATTAAGTGTTTTGGCACTGTTTTTTACCAGATATCTCAGTACTTGACTCCCAAAATCTCCTCAGCTCAAACTACCAGCTCAAAAGCTTCCAAACTCTCCACACTTTGGCTCCAAGTACCATACTAACAACTTCAAAGAAAAAATCCTCAGATATGTCTTCAATGGCCGCCATATTGACTCCAACTTCCGGCTCAAAGTTATTTTTAAACTTTTGAGAGGACATCTTTAGCTAGCTCTGGCATTGGAAACTTATCAGGTAAGGCATTTGAACAACTTCTGTTGAGTCTTGCTTTGGTTGCTGAACAAGATCTCTTCTTGCTCTTATGTCAAAAGTCACGTGATGTGGCGGCCATATTGGATTTTGATAGCCTCTGATATTTTTACTTTGCAAACTACGTAGCTGCTAAAGTTCTTGATAGAAAGTGCTACAAATTACCACAATGCACCAGCATCAGACGCTGAACATTTCATGTTCTTAGCTGTTTGTCAAAAGTTGCGTCATTTAGCGTCCATATTGGATTAAAGACCGTGAAAATGCCAAAAGTGATAAAAACGGCACAAAACAGCATATATCTCCGCCAAAATTGCTCCAATAGCTACCATATTTTGCATGTGACACTGTCATAAGATAGCGATCATTTTCGATCCAGGCCTAAAAATGGCTATTTCCAGCCGTTTGGCCGCCATCTTGGATTTAAGTTTTTCTTCGTCAGGTTGCCATGGAAACCAA
Organism: Haliotis rufescens; assembly: GCF_023055435.1. Taxonomy (NCBI): domain Eukaryota; kingdom Metazoa; phylum Mollusca; class Gastropoda; order Lepetellida; family Haliotidae; genus Haliotis; species Haliotis rufescens. Next base: position 4,954,231 of record NW_025964068.1, read on the forward strand.
ACTTGACAACGAAATGCAGTGATATTCACAGCACTATTAGATACAGACCATGGGAAGATATCTGCAAAGTTTCAGCTTTGAAAGTTAGATAGTTCGTGAGAAAATGACAAAACAGAGTTTTGGTGGACAGACGCGCGGACGGACGGCGGACATGCATATCATCAAAATTTACCTATACATGTGCTAGAACTGGTCGGGGTAATGCATAATTACCAACCACTTCCACCATACATGCAATAACAGTCGCGTGAGAGCTCGCCAAAAAAAGTACATTTTCGTTTTACGGACCACCTAAATGACCTTGACCCCGTGACCTTGGTGACCTTGAATTTTTTAAAATGGTTTTAGTCCAGCTACCCGATCCCAGGGTCAAAAGTGCCAAAATCGCAAAAATAACGATTTCTTATTAGGGCTCCCTGCCTACAAGGCAAGAGCCCTATTGTAATTGTTCGATTTATTATTATTATTATTATTATTCTTTATTATTATTATTATTCCGGCGTTTTTTGTTCCAATCCTACCTCCAAAACTACTGCTCAGAATGTCTTCAAAATTTCCACAAAGATACCTTAGATCCTGAAGCAGATACCACAAAAATCTCAAGACTCTAGACTCAAAGACTAAGGGCAGACAACTCAAAACAACTTTAAAAATCGCAATTTCAACAGCTCATAACTCCGCCACGAAAGCTCCAAAGACATCCAAAATTCCTGAACAGATCCGGAATCAGATGCCAAACAAAATCTCTACACATCCAATGTAGCGAAATTGCTTCGTTTGGCCTCCATATTGGATTAAGTGTTTTGGCACTGTTTTTTACCAGATATCTCAGTACTTGACTCCCAAAATCTCCTCAGCTCAAACTACCAGCTCAAAAGCTTCCAAACTCTCCACACTTTGGCTCCAAGTACCATACTAACAACTTCAAAGAAAAAATCCTCAGATATGTCTTCAATGGCCGCCATATTGACTCCAACTTCCGGCTCAAAGTTATTTTTAAACTTTTGAGAGGACATCTTTAGCTAGCTCTGGCATTGGAAACTTATCAGGTAAGGCATTTGAACAACTTCTGTTGAGTCTTGCTTTGGTTGCTGAACAAGATCTCTTCTTGCTCTTATGTCAAAAGTCACGTGATGTGGCGGCCATATTGGATTTTGATAGCCTCTGATATTTTTACTTTGCAAACTACGTAGCTGCTAAAGTTCTTGATAGAAAGTGCTACAAATTACCACAATGCACCAGCATCAGACGCTGAACATTTCATGTTCTTAGCTGTTTGTCAAAAGTTGCGTCATTTAGCGTCCATATTGGATTAAAGACCGTGAAAATGCCAAAAGTGATAAAAACGGCACAAAACAGCATATATCTCCGCCAAAATTGCTCCAATAGCTACCATATTTTGCATGTGACACTGTCATAAGATAGCGATCATTTTCGATCCAGGCCTAAAAATGGCTATTTCCAGCCGTTTGGCCGCCATCTTGGATTTAAGTTTTTCTTCGTCAGGTTGCCATGGAAACCAAACTTGACAACGAAATGCAGTGATATTCACAGCACTATTAGATACAGACCATGGGAAGATATCTGCAAAGTTTCAGCTTTGAAAGTTAGATAGTTCGTGAGAAAATGACAAAACAGAGTTTTGGTGGACAGACGCGCGGACGGACGGCGGACATGCATATCATCAAAATTTACCTATACATGTGCTAGAACTGGTCGGGGTAATGCATAATTACCAACCACTTCCACCATACATGCAATAACAGTCGCGTGAGAGCTCGCCAAAAAAAGTACATTTTCGTTTTACGGACCACCTAAATGACCTTGACCCCGTGACCTTGGTGACCTTGAATTTTTTAAAATGGTTTTAGTCCAGCTACCCGATCCCAGGGTCAAAAGTGCCAAAATCGCAAAAATAACGATTTCTTATTAGGGCTCCCTGCCTACAAGGCAAGAGCCCTATTGTAATTGTTCGATTTATTATTATTATTATTATTATTCTTTATTATTATTATTATTCCGGCGTTTTTTGTTCCAATCCTACCTCCAAAACTACTGCTCAGAATGTCTTCAAAATTTCCACAAAGATACCTTAGATCCTGAAGCAGATACCACAAAAATCTCAAGACTCTAGACTCAAAGACTAAGGGCAGACAACTCAAAACAACTTTAAAAATCGCAATTTCAACAGCTCATAACTCCGCCACGAAAGCTCCAAAGACATCCAAAATTCCTGAACAGATCCGGAATCAGATGCCAAACAAAATCTCTACACATCCAATGTAGCGAAATTGCTTCGTTTGGCCTCCATATTGGATTAAGTGTTTTGGCACTGTTTTTTACCAGATATCTCAGTACTTGACTCCCAAAATCTCCTCAGCTCAAACTACCAGCTCAAAAGCTTCCAAACTCTCCACACTTTGGCTCCAAGTACCATACTAACAACTTCAAAGAAAAAATCCTCAGATATGTCTTCAATGGCCGCCATATTGACTCCAACTTCCGGCTCAAAGTTATTTTTAAACTTTTGAGAGGACATCTTTAGCTAGCTCTGGCATTGGAAACTTATCAGGTAAGGCATTTGAACAACTTCTGTTGAGTCTTGCTTTGGTTGCTGAACAAGATCTCTTCTTGCTCTTATGTCAAAAGTCACGTGATGTGGCGGCCATATTGGATTTTGATAGCCTCTGATATTTTTACTTTGCAAACTACGTAGCTGCTAAAGTTCTTGATAGAAAGTGCTACAAATTACCACAATGCACCAGCATCAGACGCTGAACATTTCATGTTCTTAGCTGTTTGTCAAAAGTTGCGTCATTTAGCGTCCATATTGGATTAAAGACCGTGAAAATGCCAAAAGTGATAAAAACGGCACAAAACAGCATATATCTCCGCCAAAATTGCTCCAATAGCTACCATATTTTGCATGTGACACTGTCATAAGATAGCGATCATTTTCGATCCAGGCCTAAAAATGGCTATTTCCAGCCGTTTGGCCGCCATCTTGGATTTAAGTTTTTCTTCGTCAGGTTGCCATGGAAACCAAACTTGACAACGAAATGCAGTGATATTCACAGCACTATTAGATACAGACCATGGGAAGATATCTGCAAAGTTTCAGCTTTGAAAGTTAGATAGTTCGTGAGAAAATGACAAAACAGAGTTTTGGTGGACAGACGCGCGGACGGACGGCGGACATGCATATCATCAAAATTTACCTATACATGTGCTAGAACTGGTCGGGGTAATGCATAATTACCAACCACTTCCACCATACATGCAATAACAGTCGCGTGAGAGCTCGCCAAAAAAAGTACATTTTCGTTTTACGGACCACCTAAATGACCTTGACCCCGTGACCTTGGTGACCTTGAATTTTTTAAAATGGTTTTAGTCCAGCTACCCGATCCCAGGGTCAAAAGTGCCAAAATCGCAAAAATAACGATTTCTTATTAGGGCTCCCTGCCTACAAGGCAAGAGCCCTATTGTAATTGTTCGATTTATTATTATTATTATTATTATTCTTTATTATTATTATTATTCCGGCGTTTTTTGTTCCAATCCTACCTCCAAAACTACTGCTCAGAATGTCTTCAAAATTTCCACAAAGATACCTTAGATCCTGAAGCAGATACCACAAAAATCTCAAGACTCTAGACTCAAAGACTAAGGGCAGACAACTCAAAACAACTTTAAAAATCGCAATTTCAACAGCTCATAACTCCGCCACGAAAGCTCCAAAGACATCCAAAATTCCTGAACAGATCCGGAATCAGATGCCAAACAAAATCTCTACACATCCAATGTAGCGAAATTGCTTCGTTTGGCCTCCATATTGGATTAAGTGTTTTGGCACTGTTTTTTACCAGATATCTCAGTACTTGACTCCCAAAATCTCCTCAGCTCAAACTACCAGCTCAAAAGCTTCCAAACTCTCCACACTTTGGCTCCAAGTACCATACTAACAACTTCAAAGAAAAAATCCTCAGATATGTCTTCAATGGCCGCCATATTGACTCCAACTTCCGGCTCAAAGTTATTTTTAAACTTTTGAGAGGACATCTTTAGCTAGCTCTGGCATTGGAAACTTATCAGGTAAGGCATTTGAACAACTTCTGTTGAGTCTTGCTTTGGTTGCTGAACAAGATCTCTTCTTGCTCTTATGTCAAAAGTCACGTGATGTGGCGGCCATATTGGATTTTGATAGCCTCTGATATTTTTACTTTGCAAACTACGTAGCTGCTAAAGTTCTTGATAGAAAGTGCTACAAATTACCACAATGCACCAGCATCAGACGCTGAACATTTCATGTTCTTAGCTGTTTGTCAAAAGTTGCGTCATTTAGCGTCCATATTGGATTAAAGACCGTGAAAATGCCAAAAGTGATAAAAACGGCACAAAACAGCATATATCTCCGCCAAAATTGCTCCAATAGCTACCATATTTTGCATGTGACACTGTCATAAGATAGCGATCATTTTCGATCCAGGCCTAAAAATGGCTATTTCCAGCCGTTTGGCCGCCATCTTGGATTTAAGTTTTTCTTCGTCAGGTTGCCATGGAAACCAAACTTGACAACGAAATGCAGTGATATTCACAGCACTATTAGATACAGACCATGGGAAGATATCTGCAAAGTTTCAGCTTTGAAAGTTAGATAGTTCGTGAGAAAATGACAAAACAGAGTTTTGGTGGACAGACGCGCGGACGGACGGCGGACATGCATATCATCAAAATTTACCTATACATGTGCTAGAACTGGTCGGGGTAATGCATAATTACCAACCACTTCCACCATACATGCAATAACAGTCGCGTGAGAGCTCGCCAAAAAAAGTACATTTTCGTTTTACGGACCACCTAAATGACCTTGACCCCGTGACCTTGGTGACCTTGAATTTTTTAAAATGGTTTTAGTCCAGCTACCCGATCCCAGGGTCAAAAGTGCCAAAATCGCAAAAATAACGATTTCTTATTAGGGCTCCCTGCCTACAAGGCAAGAGCCCTATTGTAATTGTTCGATTTATTAGGGCTCCCTGCCTACAAGGCAAGAGCCCTATTGTAATTGTTCGATTTATTATTATTATTATTATTATTTATTATTATTCCGCCGATTTTTGTTCCAATCCTACCTCCAAAACTACTGCTCAGAATGTCTTCAAAATTTCCACAAAGATACCTTAGATCCTGAAGCAGATACCACAAAAATCCCAACACTCTAGACTCAAAGACTAAGGGCAGACAACTCAAAACAACTTTAAAAATCGCAATTTCAACAGCTCATAACTCCGCCACGAAAGCTCCAAAGACATCCAAAATTCCTGAACAGATCCGGAATCAGATGCCAAACAAAATCTCTACACATCCAATGTAGCCAAATTGCTTCGTTTGGCCTCCATATTGGATTAAGTGTTTTGGCACTGTTTTTTACCAGATATCTCAGTACTTGACTCCCAAAATCTCCTCAGCTCAAACTACCAGCTCAAAAGCTTCCAAACTCTCCACACTTTGGCTCCAAGTACCATACTAACAACTTCAAAGAAAAAATCCTCAGATATGTCTTCAATGGCCGCCATATTGACTCCAACATCCGGCTCAAAGTTATTTTTAAACTTTTGAGAGGACATCTTTAGCTAGCTCTGGCATTGGAAACTTATGAGGTAAGGCATTTGAACAACTTCTGTTGAGTCTTGCTTTGGTTGCTGAACAAGATCTCTTCTTGCTCTTATGTCAAAAGTCACGTGATGTGGCGGCCATATTGGATTTTGCTAGCCTCTCATATTTTTACTTTGCAAACTACGTAGCTGCTAAAGTTCTTGATAGAAAGTGCTACAAATGACCACAATGCACCAGCATGAGACGCTGAACATTTCATGTTCTTAGCTGTTTGTCAAAAGTTGCGTCATTTAGCGTCCATATTGGATTAAAGACCGTGAAAATGCCAAAAGTGATAAAAACGGCACAAAACAGCATATATCTCCGCCAAAATTGCTCCAATAGCTACCCTATTTTGCATGTGACACCGTCATAAGATAGCGATCATTTTCGATCCAGCCGTCAAAATCGATATTTCCAGCCGTTTGGCCGCCATCTTGGATTTAAGTTTTTTGTCGTCAGGTTGCCATGGAAACCAAACTTGACAACGGAATGCATTGATATTCACAGAACTGTTATATACAGACCATAGGAAGATGTCTGCAAAGTTTCAGCTTTGTAAGTTAGATAGTTCGTGAGAAAATGACAAAACAGAGTTTTGGTGGACAGACGCGCGGACGGACGGCGGACATGCATATCATCAAAATTCACCTATACATATGCTAGAACTGGTCGGGGTAATGCATAATTACTAATCACTTCCACCATACATGCAATAACAGTCGCGTGAGAGCTCACCAAATAAAGTACATTTTCGTTTTACGGACCACCTAAATGACCTTGACCCCGTGACCTTGGTGACCTTGAATTTTTTAAAATGGTTTTAGTCCAGCTACCCGATCCCGGGGTCAAAAGTGCCAAAATCGCAAAAATAAGGAATTCTTATTAGGGCTCCCTGCCTACAAGGCAAGAGCCCTATTGTAATTGTTCGATTTATTATTATTATTATTATTATTTATTATTATTCCGCCGATTTTTGTTCCAATCCTACCTCCAAAACTACTGCTCAGAATGTCTTCAAAATTTCCACAAAGATACCTTAGATCCTGAAGCAGATACCACAAAAATCCCAACACTCTAGACTCAAAGACTAAGGGCAGACAACTCAAAACAACTTTAAAAATCGCAATTTCAACAGCTCATAACTCCGCCACGAAAGCTCCAAAGACATCCAAAATTCCTGAACAGATCCGGAATCAGATGCCAAACAAAATCTCTACACATCCAATGTAGCCAAATTGCTTCGTTTGGCCTCCATATTGGATTAAGTGTTTTGGCACTGTTTTTTACCAGATATCTCAGTACTTGACTCCCAAAATCTCCTCAGCTCAAACTACCAGCTCAAAAGCTTCCAAACTCTCCACACTTTGGCTCCAAGTACCATACTAACAAATTCAATGAAAACAGTGTTTATGTCAAATGTGATATATTTCCCTGATAGCCCTTTTCCTGGCGATTCCAGAACACCAAACCGTTTGTCTGTAGCTCAATGGACAACGGAGCTACAGCTTTTTGAAAATGGCACTCTTTGGCCCAGGTCCATCAACTTCAAACTTGCCAAATAGCACAACTCTAAATACCCGTAGCTGAACTCTAAATACCCGTAACTCCGAAACTACTCGTCCGATTTCGACCAGATTTGGTATATGTATATTGAGTGGGGATGTCTGCTACCACGACCAATTGTAGCGACATAGGAAATAAGACGACGGGGAGAGAAATTATGCATAATTTATGTATAACAACATCTTTCAGCATCTTGCTCCTAACCAGATCATTCTATAACTGGCAGACTAGGCAATCTTTAGTATTTACATGTGCAATTCGATATTGAAATGCAGTCACAAATCACAAATCCTACCTACATCAAACTCTTATTTCACATGTTCTGAAAATGTCATTTAGTGGGGGTGACATGAGTATTTTACGAACGCTTCAAACATTTTTTAAAGTAAAAGACACTGAAAGAAGCAGCAGTAACATGACAAATAAGTCCCGTTCACTGCACTTCAATCGACAGCAATACCCGTGCATGCGATTCCGTTCTCTTGGCGCTATACGCTACATTATTGTCGGTGTAGGTTTATTTATATAACAAACTACAGTCTGTAGTACGTGAGCTTTGTGTATAGTTTTAGGCTATGGACCACAGAAATCAGTTATCAGGGTCAAATGAGATACAGTCTTAAAACAGCTGATGGACAACGCAAGTAGAAACGGACTATAGAAATACATTTACGTTTGCGCTCGTACGTTCAACGGTTCTGTATAGAAACTTGGAGTAAATATCAACATCGCATGTTTTGTTATGTGAAAGCTCATATCTGCATCAATTGGCGCGAATTCACAATACACATTGTCAACAGACTTAAGCAAAGAACTGCGCATACATGTGTATTGGCCTCACAGCGTGCCAGCGTACCTCAGTCCCATGCGGCTGGGTCGGTCGGTCGGTTGCATATTGGAACGTGATCCACGTGCACGGCAATGGAGAGCGAGGCAGTGGTAGCGCTATATCGGATTACCTAAGCTTCTGGCAGCGGGGTCATCCGAGAGCCAAGTGTGGGCTCCTCCAGTCAAAACGGACCCTACCTCCCCACCCAAGAGAAACACCTCCTTCATAAATCTTGTTCGGACTGTGGGATTTACGGTAGGTTTGTGATTGAAAGTTTGATATTCCTGAACCCTCCGATTAATTTACTCGTACTTGTCATAATTGTATTACCGCAACTTCCAAGTATAGTAACCGACGGGTTATATGTCAACTTCATGTTTCGATAGCAGCGATTTCTATAGTCTGTTTCATTATGGATTTTCTTCACGCTGTTTTCAGTAGTCTCTGCCAGCAGAAAGCACGCATTTTGTACGTTTGTGATTTAATATCGCTGAACTCTCCGTTTAATTTACTGGTACTTGTCTTAATTGTATTACCTCAATTTCAAGTAATAACAGACCATTTATATGTTCACTTCGTTTCAATAGTAGCGACTTCTATAGTCTGTTTCTGTATAGATTCTCTTCACGCTGTTTGTAATACATTCTGTCAGTGGAAAGTACGCAGTTTGTAGGATTGTGATTGAAAGTTTAATATCGCTGAACTCTCCAATTAATTTACTCTCAAACTGGGTTTAACGGTAGGTTTGTGATTGAAAGTTTAAAATCGCTTAATTTACTATCTTTTCACGTACTTGTCATAATTGTATTACCACAAATTCAAATAATAACAGATCATTTATATGTTCACTCAGTTTCGATGGTAGCTATTTCTATAGTCTGTTTCTGTATAGATTCTCTTCACGCTGTTTGTAATACATTCTGCCAGTGGAAAGTGCACAGTTTCCCGTACTTGCACGGTAGATCCATCCTGTTGCTCCCTGTCTAAAAGAATCGTTGTACAACATGTTGTTGTTTTTTTATATAAAATGCCTTGTTTTTCCTTGGAACGGATTTTCGCACTATCAAACTACCCCTTTATGATCTGAACCTGTTCATTATTGATAATTCCATTTTTTTTCTGGAAGATCCCAGATATAATGCCGACTTTAAGGAGTATTATTTACCAATATCATTATGGATTAGAAACCAGTCCCGTTCTCAACCTACTTAAGTGCATTGATCTCCATTGTGTTTACAGCTAATCTTCTTTTAAACTTTGATCACAAACGCTTGGAAGGCTTGGGGTTTTCTTAGCTGATTGGTTGAATTGCTTCAACAATGACATGACAAGAGGTGACCGACATGTGTTGTTACTGTTAGACAATGTCCCAAGCCATCTCATCCCTGAGCACGAGTCAAATTACAAGATCCATTTCCTGAATATTACAATAACAAGTCACCAACACCTCTGCATGCTGGTATCTTCCATACTTAACAGGTACAGGGCCAAAATGGGAATTTTTTTCTTGGTCAAAACGGACAGGTGAAATATCCTATTGATAATCCAGATCATCTTATACTCGTACACAGTATAGCACATATCCTTCCGCATATCCGAATGCTTTTATATAACAACAGGAGAAAATGCCTTAATGGTAATCAATTAGTTTTATTAAGAACTCAGTTTCAATGGTTTTTAGTACTCTGTATAACCAAAGTGCAATTTTACAAAAGTACATCTATGAATAGAACAGGATCCGCTTCCACAATTCCTAACCAGCGGGAGCCCGACATCGCTGCTTGCAGCTATATTTATTATTATTATTATTATTCTTTATTATTATTATTATTCCGGCGTTTTTTGTTCCAATCCTACCTCCAAAACTACTGCTCAGAATGTCTTCAAAATTTCCACAAAGATACCTTAGATCCTGAAGCAGATACCACAAAAATCTCAAGACTCTAGACTCAAAGACTAAGGGCAGACAACTCAAAACAACTTTAAAAATCGCAATTTCAACAGCTCATAACTCCGCCACGAAAGCTCCAAAGACATCCAAAATTCCTGAACAGATCCGGAATCAGATGCCAAACAAAATCTCTACACATCCAATGTAGCGAAATTGCTTCGTTTGGCCTCCATATTGGATTAAGTGTTTTGGCACTGTTTTTTACCAGATATCTCAGTACTTGACTCCCAAAATCTCCTCAGCTCAAACTACCAGCTCAAAAGCTTCCAAACTCTCCACACTTTGGCTCCAAGTACCATACTAACAACTTCAAAGAAAAAATCCTCAGATATGTCTTCAATGGCCGCCATATTGACTCCAACTTCCGGCTCAAAGTTATTTTTAAACTTTTGAGAGGACATCTTTAGCTAGCTCTGGCATTGGAAACTTATCAGGTAAGGCATTTGAACAACTTCTGTTGAGTCTTGCTTTGGTTGCTGAACAAGATCTCTTCTTGCTCTTATGTCAAAAGTCACGTGATGTGGCGGCCATATTGGATTTTGATAGCCTCTGATATTTTTACTTTGCAAACTACGTAGCTGCTAAAGTTCTTGATAGAAAGTGCTACAAATTACCACAATGCACCAGCATCAGACGCTGAACATTTCATGTTCTTAGCTGTTTGTCAAAAGTTGCGTCATTTAGCGTCCATATTGGATTAAAGACCGTGAAAATGCCAAAAGTGATAAAAACGGCACAAAACAGCATATATCTCCGCCAAAATTGCTCCAATAGCTACCATATTTTGCATGTGACACTGTCATAAGATAGCGATCATTTTCGATCCAGGCCTAAAAATGGCTATTTCCAGCCGTTTGGCCGCCATCTTGGATTTAAGTTTTTCTTCGTCAGGTTGCCATGGAAACCAAACTTGACAACGAAATGCAGTGATATTCACAGCACTATTAGATACAGACCATGGGAAGATATCTGCAAAGTTTCAGCTTTGAAAGTTAGATAGTTCGTGAGAAAATGACAAAACAGAGTTTTGGTGGACAGACGCGCGGACGGACGGCGGACATGCATATCATCAAAATTTACCTATACATGTGCTAGAACTGGTCGGGGTAATGCATAATTACCAACCACTTCCACCATACATGCAATAACAGTCGCGTGAGAGCTCGCCAAAAAAAGTACATTTTCGTTTTACGGACCACCTAAATGACCTTGACCCCGTGACCTTGGTGACCTTGAATTTTTTAAAATGGTTTTAGTCCAGCTACCCGATCCCAGGGTCAAAAGTGCCAAAATCGCAAAAATAACGATTTCTTATTAGGGCTCCCTGCCTACAAGGCAAGAGCCCTATTGTAATTGTTCGATTTATTAGGGCTCCCTGCCTACAAGGCAAGAGCCCTATTGTAATTGTTCGATTTATTATTATTATTATTATTCTTTATTATTATTATTATTCCGGCGTTTTTTGTTCCAATCCTACCTCCAAAACTACTGCTCAGAATGTCTTCAAAATTTCCACAAAGATACCTTAGATCCTGAAGCAGATACCACAAAAATCCCAAGACTCTAGACTCAAAGACTAAGGGCAGACAACTCAAAACAACTTTAAAAATCGCAATTTCAACAGCTCATAACTCCGCCACGAAAGCTCCAAAGACATCCAAAATTCCTGAACAGATCCGGAATCAGATGCCAAACAAAATCTCTACACATCCAATGTAGCGAAATTGCTTCGTTTGGCCTCCATATTGGATTAAGTGTTTTGGCACTGTTTTTTACCAGATATCTCAGTACTTGACTCCCAAAATCTCCTCAGCTCAAACTACCAGCTCAAAAGCTTCCAAACTCTCCACACTTTGGCTCCAAGTACCATACTAACAACTTCAAAGAAAAAATCCTCAGATATGTCTTCAATGGCCGCCATATTGACTCCAACTTCCGGCTCAAAGTTATTTTTAAACTTTTGAGAGGACATCTTTAGCTAGCTCTGGCATTGGAAACTTATGAGGTAAGGCATTTGAAGAACTTCTGTTGAGTCTTGCTTTGGTTGCTGAACAAGATCTCTTCTTGCTCTTATGTCAAAAGTCACGTGATGTGGCGGCCATATTGGATTTTGATAGCTTCTAATATTTTTACTTTGCAAACTACGTAGCTGCTAAAGTTCTTGATAGAAAGTGCTACAAATGACCACAATGCACCAGCATCAGACGCTGAACATTTCATGTTCTTAGCTGTTTGTCAAAAGTTGCGTCATTTAGCGTCCATATTGGATTAAAGACCGTGAAAATGCCAAAAGTGATAAAAACGGCACAAAATAGCATATATCTCCGCCAAAATTGCTCCAATAGCTACCATATTTTGCATGTGACACCGTCATAAGATAGCGATCATTTTCGATCCAGACCTAAAAATGGATATTTCCAGCCGTTTGGCCGCCATCTTGGATTTAAGTTTTTCTTCGTCAGGTTGCCATGGAAACCAAACTTGACAACGAAATGCATTGATATTCACAGCACTATTAGATACAGACCATGGGAAGATGTCTGCAAAGTTACGGCTTTGTAAGTTAGATAGTTCATGAGAAAATGGCAAAACAAGGTTTTGGTGGACAGACGCGCGGACGGACGGCGGACATGCATATCATCAAAATTTACCTATACATATGCTAGAACTGGTCGGGGTAATGCATAATTACCAACCACTTCCACCATACATGCAATAACAGTCGCGTGAGAGCTCGCCAAAAAAAGGACATTTTCGTTTTACGGACCACCTAAATGACCTTGACCCCGTGACCTTGGTGACCTTGAATTTTTTAAAATGGTTTTAGTCCAGCTACCCGATCCCGGGGTCAAAACCGCCAAAATCGCAAAAATAACGATTTCTTATTAGGGCTCCCTGCCTACAAGGCAAGAGCCCTATTGTAATTGTTCGATTTATTATTATTATTATTATTCTTTATTATTATTATTATTCCGGCGTTTTTTGTTCCAATCCTACCTCCAAAACTACTGCTCAGAATGTCTTCAAAATTTCCACAAAGATACCTTAGATCCTGAAGCAGATACCACAAAAATCCCAAGACTCTAGACTCAAAGACTAAGGGCAGACAACTCAAAACAACTTTAAAAATCGCAATTTCAACAGCTCATAACTCCGCCACGAAAGCTCCAAAGACATCCAAAATTCCTGAACAGATCCGGAATCAGATGCCAAACAAAATCTCTACACATCCAATGTAGCGAAATTGCTTCGTTTGGCCTCCATATTGGATTAAGTGTTTTGGCACTGTTTTTTACCAGATATCTCAGTACTTGACTCCCAAAATCTCCTCAGCTCAAACTACCAGCTCAAAAGCTTCCAAACTCTCCACACTTTGGCTCCAAGTACCATACTAACAACTTCAAAGAAAAAATCCTCAGATATGTCTTCAATGGCCGCCATATTGACTCCAACTTCCGGCTCAAAGTTATTTTTAAACTTTTGAGAGGACATCTTTAGCTAGCTCTGGCATTGGAAACTTATGAGGTAAGGCATTTGAAGAACTTCTGTTGAGTCTTGCTTTGGTTGCTGAACAAGATCTCTTCTTGCTCTTATGTCAAAAGTCACGTGATGTGGCGGCCATATTGGATTTTGATAGCTTCTAATATTTTTACTTTGCAAACTACGTAGCTGCTAAAGTTCTTGATAGAAAGTGCTACAAATGACCACAATGCACCAGCATCAGACGCTGAACATTTCATGTTCTTAGCTGTTTGTCAAAAGTTGCGTCATTTAGCGTCCATATTGGATTAAAGACCGTGAAAATGCCAAAAGTGATAAAAACGGCACAAAATAGCATATATCTCCGCCAAAATTGCTCCAATAGCTACCATATTTTGCATGTGACACCGTCATAAGATAGCGATCATTTTCGATCCAGACCTAAAAATGGATATTTCCAGCCGTTTGGCCGCCATCTTGGATTTAAGTTTTTCTTCGTCAGGTTGCCATGGAAACCAAACTTGACAACGAAATGCATTGATATTCACAGCACTATTAGATACAGACCATGGGAAGATGTCTGCAAAGTTACGGCTTTGTAAGTTAGATAGTTCATGAGAAAATGGCAAAACAAGGTTTTGGTGGACAGACGCGCGGACGGACGGCGGACATGCATATCATCAAAATTTACCTATACATATGCTAGAACTGGTCGGGGTAATGCATAATTACCAACCACTTCCACCATACATGCAATAACAGTCGCGTGAGAGCTCGCCAAAAAAAGGACATTTTCGTTTTACGGACCACCTAAATGACCTTGACCCCGTGACCTTGGTGACCTTGAATTTTTTAAAATGGTTTTAGTCCAGCTACCCGATCCCGGGGTCAAAACCGCCAAAATCGCAAAAATAACGATTTCTTATTAGGGCTCCCTGCCTACAAGGCAAGAGCCCTATTGTAATTGTTCGATTTATTAGGGCTCCCTGCCATCTTGGCAAGAGCCCTATTGTAATTGGTAAGTTTATTATTATTATTATTATTATTTATTATTATTATTATTCCGGCCGATTTTGTTCCAATCCTACCTCCAAAACTACTGCTCAGAATCTCTTCAAAATTTCCACAAAGATAGCTTAGCTACTGAAGCTATGCCCACAAAAATCTCAAGACTCTAGACTCAAAGACTAAGGGCAGATAACTCAAACCAACTTTAAAAATCGCAATTTCAACAGCTAATATCTCCGCCACGAAAGCTCCAAAGACTTCCAAAATTCTTGAACTGGTGCGCAATCAGATGGCCAACAAATTCTCTACACATCCAATGTAGCGAAATTGCTTCGTTTGGCCTCCAGGTCGGATTAAGTGTTTTTGCACTGTTTTTTAGCAGATATCTCAGTACTTGACTCCCAAAATCTCCTCAGCTCAAACTAACAGCTCAAAAGCTTCCAAACTCTCCACACTTTGGCTCCAAGTACCATACTAACAACTTCAAAGAAAATATACGTATGTGATATGTTGACCTGATAGCCCTTGTCCTTGCGATTCCAGAACACCAAGCGGTTTGATTGTAGCTCAGTGGACAACGGAGCTAAAGCATTTTGAATATGGCACTCTTTGGCCCAGGTCCATAAACTTGCCAAATAGCACAACTCTAAATACCCGTAGCTGAACTCTAAATACCCGTAACTCCGAAACTACTTGTCCGATTTCGACCAGATTTGGTATATGTATATTGAGTGGGGATGTCTGCTACCACGACCAATTGTAGCGACATAGGAAATAAGACGACGGGGAGAGAAATGATGCATAATTTATGTATAACAACATCTTTCAACATCTTTCTCCTAACCAGATCATTCAACAACTGGCAGACTAGGCAATCTTTGGTATTTACATGTGCAATTCGATATTGAAGTGCAGTCACAAATCACAAATCCTACATACATCAAACTCTTATTTCACATGTTCTGGAAATGTCATTTAGTGGGGGTGACATGGGTGCTTTACGAACGCTTCAAACATTTTTTTAAAGTAAAAGACACTGAAAGAAGCAGCCATAGAATGACAAATAAGTCCCGTTCACTGCACTTCAATCGACAGCAATACTCGTGCATACGATTCCGTTCTCTTGGCGCTATACGCTACACTATTGTCGGTATAGGTTTATTTATATAACAAACTACAGTCTGTAGTACGTGAGCTTTGTGTATAGTTTTAGGCTATGGACCACAGAAATCAGTTATCAGGGTCAATGAGATACAGTGTTAAGACAGCTGATGGACAACGCAAGCAGAAACGGACTATAGAAATACATTTACGTTTGCGCTCGTACCTTCAACGGTTCTGTATAGAAACTTGGTGTAAATATCAACATCGCATGCTTTGTTATGTCTAAGCTCATATCTGCATCAATTGGCGCGAATTCACAATACACATTGCCAAGCAAAGAACTGCGCATACATGTTTATTGGCTTCACAGCGTGTCAGCTTACCTCAGTCCCATGCGGCTGGGTCGGTCGGTTGCATATTGGAACGTGATCCACGTGCACGGTAATGGTAGCGCGAGGCAGTGATAGCGCGATAGCGGATTACATAAGCTGCTGTCAGCGGGGTCATCTGAGAGCCACGTGTGGGCTCCTCCGGTCAAAACAGGACCCCCCGAGGACACCTCCTTCATAAATCTTTATCGGACTGTGGGATTTACGGTAGGTTTGTGATTCAAAGTTTGATGTTCCTGAACTCTCCGATTAATTTACTGGTACTTGTCATAATTGTATTACCACAACTTCAAGTATAGTAACAGACGGGTTATATGTTGACTTCATGTTTCGATAGCGGCGATTTCTATAGTCTGTTTCATTATGGATTTTCTTCACGCTGTTTTCAGTAGTCTCTGCCAGCAGAAAGCACGCATTTTGTACGTTTGTGATTGAAAGTTTAATATCGCTGAACTCTCCGTTTATTGTACTGGTTCTTGTCTTAATTATATTAACACAATTTCAAGTAATAACAGACCATTTATATGTTCACTTCGTTTCAATAGTAGCGACTTATATAGTCTGTTTCTGTATAGATTCTCTTCACGCTGTTTGTAATGCATTCTGCCAGTGGAAAGTGCACAGTTTCCCGTACTTGTACACTATATCCATTCAGTTGCTCCCTGTCTAAAGGATCGTTGTAGAACATGTTTGGTTTTCTTTTTATAAAATGCCTTGTTTTTCCTTGGAACGGATTTCCGCACTATCAAACTACCCCTTTATGATCTGAACCTGTTCATTATTGATAATTCCATTTTTTTTCTGAAAGATCCCAGATATAATGCCGACTTTAAGGAGTATTATTTACCAACACATTATGGATTAGAAACCAGTCCCGTTCTCAACCTACTTAAGTGCATTGATCTCCATTGTGTTTACAGCTAATCTTCTTTTAAACTTTGATCACAAACGCTTGGAAGGCTTGGGGTTTTCTTAGCTGATTGGTTGAATTGCTTCAACAAGGAGATGCCAAGAAGTGACCGACATGTGTTGTTACTGTTAGATAATGGTCTAAGCCATCTCATCCCTGAGCACGGGTCAAATGACAACATCCATTTCCTGCATATTACAATAACAAGTCACCAACACCTCTGCATGCTGGTATCTTCCATACTTAACAGGTACAGGGCCAAAATGGGAATTTTTTTCTTGGTCAAAACGGACAGGTGAAATATCCTATTGATAATCCAGATCATATTATAGTCGTGCACAGTATAGCACATATCCTTCCGCATATCCGAATGCTTTTATATAACAACAGGAGAAAATGCCTTAATGGTAATCAATTAGTTTTATTAAGAACTCAGTTTCAATGGTTTTTAGTACTCTGTATAACCAAAGTGCAATTTTACAAAAGTACATCTATGAATAGAACAGGATCCGCTTCCACAATTCTTAGCAAGCGGGAGCCCGACATCGCTGCTTGCAGCTATATTTATTATTATTATTATTATTCTTTATTATTATTATTATTCCGGCGTTTTTTGTTCCAATCCTACCTCCAAAACTACTGCTCAGAATGTCTTCAAAATTTCCACAAAGATACCTTAGATCCTGAAGCAGATACCACAAAAATCTCAAGACTCTAGACTCAAAGACTAAGGGCAGACAACTCAAAACAACTTTAAAAATCGCAATTTCAACAGCTCATAACTCCGCCACGAAAGCTCCAAAGACATCCAAAATTCCTGAACAGATCCGGAATCAGATGCCAAACAAAATCTCTACACATCCAATGTAGCGAAATTGCTTCGTTTGGCCTCCATATTGGATTAAGTGTTTTGGCACTGTTTTTTACCAGATATCTCAGTACTTGACTCCCAAAATCTCCTCAGCTCAAACTACCAGCTCAAAAGCTTCCAAACTCTCCACACTTTGGCTCCAAGTACCATACTAACAACTTCAAAGAAAAAATCCTCAGATATGTCTTCAATGGCCGCCATATTGACTCCAACTTCCGGCTCAAAGTTATTTTTAAACTTTTGAGAGGACATCTTTAGCTAGCTCTGGCATTGGAAACTTATCAGGTAAGGCATTTGAACAACTTCTGTTGAGTCTTGCTTTGGTTGCTGAACAAGATCTCTTCTTGCTCTTATGTCAAAAGTCACGTGATGTGGCGGCCATATTGGATTTTGATAGCCTCTGATATTTTTACTTTGCAAACTACGTAGCTGCTAAAGTTCTTGATAGAAAGTGCTACAAATTACCACAATGCACCAGCATCAGACGCTGAACATTTCATGTTCTTAGCTGTTTGTCAAAAGTTGCGTCATTTAGCGTCCATATTGGATTAAAGACCGTGAAAATGCCAAAAGTGATAAAAACGGCACAAAACAGCATATATCTCCGCCAAAATTGCTCCAATAGCTACCATATTTTGCATGTGACACTGTCATAAGATAGCGATCATTTTCGATCCAGGCCTAAAAATGGCTATTTCCAGCCGTTTGGCCGCCATCTTGGATTTAAGTTTTTCTTCGTCAGGTTGCCATGGAAACCAAACTTGACAACGAAATGCAGTGATATTCACAGCACTATTAGATACAGACCATGGGAAGATATCTGCAAAGTTTCAGCTTTGAAAGTTAGATAGTTCGTGAGAAAATGACAAAACAGAGTTTTGGTGGACAGACGCGCGGACGGACGGCGGACATGCATATCATCAAAATTTACCTATACATGTGCTAGAACTGGTCGGGGTAATGCATAATTACCAACCACTTCCACCATACATGCAATAACAGTCGCGTGAGAGCTCGCCAAAAAAAGTACATTTTCGTTTTACGGACCACCTAAATGACCTTGACCCCGTGACCTTGGTGACCTTGAATTTTTTAAAATGGTTTTAGTCCAGCTACCCGATCCCAGGGTCAAAAGTGCCAAAATCGCAAAAATAACGATTTCTTATTAGGGCTCCCTGCCTACAAGGCAAGAGCCCTATTGTAATTGTTCGATTTATTATTAGGGCTCCTGCCTACAAGGCAAGAGCCCTATTGTAATTGTTCGATTTATTATTATTATTATTATTATTATTATTATTATTTATTATTATTCCGCCGATTTTTGTTCCAATCCTACCTCCAAAACTACTGCTCAGAATCTCTTCAAAATTTCCACAAAGATAGCTCAGGTCCTGAAGCAGATACCACAAAAATCTCAAGACTCTAGACTCCAAGACTAAGGGCAGATAACTCAAAACAACTCTAAAAATCCCAATTTCAACAGCTCATAACTCCGCCACGAAAGCTCCAAAGACTTCCAAAATTCCTGAACAGATCCAGAATCAGAAGCCAAACAAAATCTCTACACATCCAATGTAGCCAAATTGCTTCGTTTGGCCTCCATATTGGATTAAGTGTTTTGGCACTGTTTTTTAGCAGATTTCTCAGTACTTGACTCCCCAAATCTCCTCAGCTCAAACTACCAGCTCAAAAGCTTCCAAACTCTCCACACTTTGGCTCCAAGTACCATACTAACAACTTCGAAGAAAAAATCGTCAGAAATGTCTTCAATGGCCGCCATATTGACTGCAACTTCCGGCTCAAAGTCATTTTCAAACCTTTGAGAGGACATCTTTACGAAGCTCTGGCATTAGGAACTTATGAGGTAAGGCACTTGAACAACTTCTGTTGAGTCTTGCTTTGGTTGCTGAACAAGATCTCTTCTTGCTCTTATGTCAAAAGTCACGTGATGTGGCGGCCATATTGGATTTTGCTAGCCTCTCATATTTTTACTTTGCAAACTACGTAGTTGCTAAAGTTCTTGATAGAAAGTGCTACAAATTACCACAATGCACCAGCATCAGACGCTGAACATTTCATGTTCTTAGCTGTATGTCAATAGTTGCGTCATTTGGAGTCCATATTGGATTAAAGACCGTGAAAATGCCAAAAGTGATAAAAACGGCACAAAACAGCATATATCTCCGCCAAAATTGCTCCAATAGCTACCCTATTTTGCATGTGACACCGTCATGAGATACCGATCATTTTCGATCCAGGCCTAAAAATGGATATTTCCAGCCGTTTGGCCGCCATCTTGGATTTAAGGTTTTCTTCGTCAGGTTGCCATGGAAACCAAACTTGACAACGGAATGCATTGATATTCACAGCACTATTAGATACAGATCATGGGAAGATGTCTGCAAAGTTTCAGCTCTGTAACTTAGATAGTTCGTGAGAAAATGACAAAACAGAGTTTTGGTGGACAGACGCGCGGACGGACGGCGGACATGCATATCATCAAAATTTACCTATACATATGCTAGAACTGGTCGGGGTAATGCATAATTACCAACCACTTCCACAATACATGCAATAACAGTCGCGTGAGAGCTCGCCAAAAAAAGTACATTTTCGTTTTACGGACCACCTAAATGACCTTGACCCCGTGACCCTGACCTTGAATTTTTTTTAATGGTTTTAGTCCAGCTACCCGATCCCGGGGTCAAAAGTGCCAAAATCGCAAAAATAACGATTTCTTATTAGGGCTCCTGCCTACAAGGCAAGAGCCCTATTGTAATTGTTCGATTTATTATTATTATTATTATTATTATTATTATTATTTATTATTATTCCGCCGATTTTTGTTCCAATCCTACCTCCAAAACTACTGCTCAGAATCTCTTCAAAATTTCCACAAAGATAGCTCAGGTCCTGAAGCAGATACCACAAAAATCTCAAGACTCTAGACTCCAAGACTAAGGGCAGATAACTCAAAACAACTCTAAAAATCCCAATTTCAACAGCTCATAACTCCGCCACGAAAGCTCCAAAGACTTCCAAAATTCCTGAACAGATCCAGAATCAGAAGCCAAACAAAATCTCTACACATCCAATGTAGCCAAATTGCTTCGTTTGGCCTCCATATTGGATTAAGTGTTTTGGCACTGTTTTTTAGCAGATTTCTCAGTACTTGACTCCCCAAATCTCCTCAGCTCAAACTACCAGCTCAAAAGCTTCCAAACTCTCCACACTTTGGCTCCAAGTACCATACTAACAACTTCGAAGAAAAAATCGTCAGAAATGTCTTCAATGGCCGCCATATTGACTGCAACTTCCGGCTCAAAGTCATTTTCAAACCTTTGAGAGGACATCTTTACGAAGCTCTGGCATTAGGAACTTATGAGGTAAGGCACTTGAACAACTTCTGTTGAGTCTTGCTTTGGTTGCTGAACAAGATCTCTTCTTGCTCTTATGTCAAAAGTCACGTGATGTGGCGGCCATATTGGATTTTGCTAGCCTCTCATATTTTTACTTTGCAAACTACGTAGTTGCTAAAGTTCTTGATAGAAAGTGCTACAAATTACCACAATGCACCAGCATCAGACGCTGAACATTTCATGTTCTTAGCTGTATGTCAATAGTTGCGTCATTTGGAGTCCATATTGGATTAAAGACCGTGAAAATGCCAAAAGTGATAAAAACGGCACAAAACAGCATATATCTCCGCCAAAATTGCTCCAATAGCTACCCTATTTTGCATGTGACACCGTCATGAGATACCGATCATTTTCGATCCAGGCCTAAAAATGGATATTTCCAGCCGTTTGGCCGCCATCTTGGATTTAAGGTTTTCTTCGTCAGGTTGCCATGGAAACCAAACTTGACAACGGAATGCATTGATATTCACAGCACTATTAGATACAGATCATGGGAAGATGTCTGCAAAGTTTCAGCTCTGTAACTTAGATAGTTCGTGAGAAAATGACAAAACAGAGTTTTGGTGGACAGACGCGCGGACGGACGGCGGACATGCATATCATCAAAATTTACCTATACATATGCTAGAACTGGTCGGGGTAATGCATAATTACCAACCACTTCCACAATACATGCAATAACAGTCGCGTGAGAGCTCGCCAAAAAAAGTACATTTTCGTTTTACGGACCACCTAAATGACCTTGACCCCGTGACCCTGACCTTGAATTTTTTTTAATGGTTTTAGTCCAGCTACCCGATCCCGGGGTCAAAAGTGCCAAAATCGCAAAAATAACGATTTCTTATTAGGGCTCCTGCCTACAAGGCAAGAGCCCTATTGTAATTGTTCGATTTATTATTATTATTATTATTATTATTATTATTATTTATTATTATTCCGCCGATTTTTGTTCCAATCCTACCTCCAAAACTACTGCTCAGAATCTCTTCAAAATTTCCACAAAGATAGCTCAGGTCCTGAAGCAGATACCACAAAAATCTCAAGACTCTAGACTCCAAGACTAAGGGCAGATAACTCAAAACAACTCTAAAAATCCCAATTTCAACAGCTCATAACTCCGCCACGAAAGCTCCAAAGACTTCCAAAATTCCTGAACAGATCCAGAATCAGAAGCCAAACAAAATCTCTACACATCCAATGTAGCCAAATTGCTTCGTTTGGCCTCCATATTGGATTAAGTGTTTTGGCACTGTTTTTTAGCAGATTTCTCAGTACTTGACTCCCCAAATCTCCTCAGCTCAAACTACCAGCTCAAAAGCTTCCAAACTCTCCACACTTTGGCTCCAAGTACCATACTAACAACTTCGAAGAAAAAATCGTCAGAAATGTCTTCAATGGCCGCCATATTGACTGCAACTTCCGGCTCAAAGTCATTTTCAAACCTTTGAGAGGACATCTTTACGAAGCTCTGGCATTAGGAACTTATGAGGTAAGGCACTTGAACAACTTCTGTTGAGTCTTGCTTTGGTTGCTGAACAAGATCTCTTCTTGCTCTTATGTCAAAAGTCACGTGATGTGGCGGCCATATTGGATTTTGCTAGCCTCTCATATTTTTACTTTGCAAACTACGTAGTTGCTAAAGTTCTTGATAGAAAGTGCTACAAATTACCACAATGCACCAGCATCAGACGCTGAACATTTCATGTTCTTAGCTGTATGTCAATAGTTGCGTCATTTGGAGTCCATATTGGATTAAAGACCGTGAAAATGCCAAAAGTGATAAAAACGGCACAAAACAGCATATATCTCCGCCAAAATTGCTCCAATAGCTACCCTATTTTGCATGTGACACCGTCATGAGATACCGATCATTTTCGATCCAGGCCTAAAAATGGATATTTCCAGCCGTTTGGCCGCCATCTTGGATTTAAGGTTTTCTTCGTCAGGTTGCCATGGAAACCAAACTTGACAACGGAATGCATTGATATTCACAGCACTATTAGATACAGATCATGGGAAGATGTCTGCAAAGTTTCAGCTCTGTAACTTAGATAGTTCGTGAGAAAATGACAAAACAGAGTTTTGGTGGACAGACGCGCGGACGGACGGCGGACATGCATATCATCAAAATTTACCTATACATATGCTAGAACTGGTCGGGGTAATGCATAATTACCAACCACTTCCACAATACATGCAATAACAGTCGCGTGAGAGCTCGCCAAAAAAAGTACATTTTCGTTTTACGGACCACCTAAATGACCTTGACCCCGTGACCCTGACCTTGAATTTTTTTTAATGGTTTTAGTCCAGCTACCCGATCCCGGGGTCAAAAGTGCCAAAATCGCAAAAATAACGATTTCTTATTAGGGCTCCTGCCTACAAGGCAAGAGCCCTATTGTAATTGTTCGATTTATTATTATTAGGGCTCCCTGCCATCCTGGCAAGAGCCCTATTGTAATTGTTAGATTTATTATTATTATTCTTTATTATTATTATTATTATTATTATTCCGGCCGATTTTGTTCCAATCCTACCTCCAAAACTACTGCTCAGAATCTCTTCAAAATTTCCACAAAGATAGCTTAGCTACTGAAGTTATGCCCACAAAAATCTCAAGACTCTAGACTCAAAGACTAAGGGCAGATAACTCAAACCAACTTTAAAAATCGCAATTTCAACAGCTAATAACTCCGCCACGAAAGCTCCAAAGACATCCAAAATTCTTGAGCTGGTGCGCATTCAGATGGCCAACAAATTCTCTACACATCCAATGTAGCGAAATTGCTTCGTTTGGCCTCCAGATCGGATTAAGTGTTTTTGCACTGTTTTTTAGCAGATATCTCAGTACTTGACTCCCAAAATCTGCTCAGCTCAAACTACCAGCTCAAAAGCTTCCAAACTCTCCACACTTTGGCTCCAAGTACCATACTAACAACTTCAAAGAAAAAATGCTGAGATATGTCTTCAATGGCCGCCATATTGACTGCAACTTCCGGCTGAAAGTTATTTTCAAACTTTTTATAGGACATCTTTAGCTAGCTCTGGCATTGGAAACTTATCAGGTAAGGCACTTGAACAACTTCTGTTGAGTCTTGCTTTGGTTGCTGAACAAGATCTCTTCTTGCTCTTATGTCAAAAGTCACGTGATGTGGCGGCCATATTGGATTTTGCTAGCCTCTGATATTTTTACTTTGCAAACTACGTAGATGCTAAAGTTCTTGATAGAAAGTGCTACAAATTACCACAATGCACCAGCATCAGACGCTGGACATTTCATGTTCTTAGCTGTTTGTCAAAAGTTGCGTCATTTAGCGTCCATATTGGATTAAAGACCGTGAAAATGCCAAAAGTGATCAAAACGGCACAAAACAGCATATATCTCCGCCAAAATTGCTCCAATAGCTGCCATCTTTTGCATGTGACACCGTCATAAGATAGCGATCATTTTCGATCCAGGCCTAAAAATGGATATTTCCAGCCGTTTGGCCGCCATCTTGGATTTAAGGTTTTTGTCGTCAGGTTGCCATGGAAACCAAACTTGACAACGGAATGCAGTAATATTCACAGCACTATTAGATACAGACCATGGGAAGATGTCTGCAAAGTTTCAGCTTTGTAAGTTAGATAGTTCGTGAGAAAATGACAAAACAGAGTTTTGGTGGACAGACGCGCGGACGGACGGCGGACATGCATATCATCAAAATTTACCTATACATGTGCTAGAACTGGTCGGGGTACTGCATAATTACCAACCACTTCCACCATACATGCAATAACAGTCGCGTGAGAGCTCGCCCCAAAAAGTAAATTTTCGTTTAACGGACCACCTAAATGACCTTGACCCCGTGACCTTGGTGACCTTGAATTTTTTTAAATGGTTTTCGTCCAGCTACCCGATCCCGGGGTCAAAAGTGCCAAAATCGCAAAAATAAGAAAATCTTATTAGGGCTCCCTGCCATCCTGGCAAGAGCCCTATTGTAATTGTTAGATTTATTATTATTATTCTTTATTATTATTAGGGCTCCCTGCCATCCTGGCAAGAGCCCTATTGTAATTGTTAGATTTATTATTATTATTCTTTATTATTATTATTATTATTATTCCGGCCGATTTTGTTCCAATCCTACCTCCAAAACTACTGCTCAGAATCTCTTCAAAATTTCCACAAAGATAGCTTAGCTACTGAAGTTATGCCCACAAAAATCTCAAGACTCTAGACTCAAAGACTAAGGGCAGATAACTCAAACCAACTTTAAAAATCGCAATTTCAACAGCTAATAACTCCGCCACGAAAGCTCCAAAGACATCCAAAATTCTTGAGCTAGTGCGCATTCAGATGGCCAACAAATTCTCTACACATCCAATGTAGCGAAATTGCTTCGTTTGGCCTCCAGATCGGATTAAGTGTTTTTGCACTGTTTTTTAGCAGATATCTCAGTACTTGACTCCCAAAATCTGCTCAGCTCAAACTACCAGCTCAAAAGCTTCCAAACTCTCCACACTTTGGCTCCAAGTACCATACTAACAACTTCAAAGAAAAAATTCTGAGATATGTCTTCAATGGCCGCCATATTGACTGCAACTTCCGGCTGAAAGTTATTTTCAAACTTTTTATAGGACATCTTTAGCAAGCTCTAGCATTGGAAACTTATCAGGTAAGGCACTTGAACAACTACTGATGAGTCTTGCTTTGGTTGCTGAACAAGATCTATTCTTGCTCTTATGTCAAAAGTCACGTGATGTGGCGGCCATATTGGATTTTGCTAGCCTCTCATATTTTTACTTTGCAAACTACGTAGCTGCTAAAGTTCTTGATAGAAAGTGCTACAAATGACCACAATGCACCAGCATCAGACGCTGAACATTTCATGTTCTTAGCTGTTTGTCAAAAGTTGCGTCATTTAGCGTCCATATTGGATTAAAGACCGTGAAAATGCCAAAAGTGATAAAAACGGCACAAAACAGCATATATCTCCGCCAAAATCGCTCCAATAGCTACCATCTTTTGCATGTGACACCGTCATAAGATAGCGATCATTTTCGATCCAGGCCTAAAAATGGATATTTCCAGCCGTTTGGCCGCCATCTTGGATTTAAGGTTTTTGTCGTCAGGTTGCCATGGAAACCAAACTTGACAACGGAATGGTGTGATATTCACAGCACTATTAGATACAGACCATGGGAAGATGTCTGCAAAGTTTCAGCTTTGTAAGTTAGATAGTTCGTGAGAAAATGACAAAACAGAGTTTTGGTGGACAGACGCGCGGACGGACGGCGGACATGCATATCATCAAAATTTACCTATACATGTGCTAGAACTGGTCGGGGTAATGCATAATTACCAACCACTTGCACCATACATGCAATAACAGTCGCGTGAGAGCTCGCCAAAAAAAGTACATTTTCGTTTTATGGACCACCTAAATGACCTTGACCCCGTGACCTTGGTGACCTTGAATTTTTTTAAATGGTTTTAGTCCAGCTACCCGATCCCGGGGTCAAAAGTGCCAAAATCGCAAAAATAAGAAAATCTTATTAGGGCTCCCTGCCATCCTGGCAAGAGCCCTATTGTAATTGTTAGATTTATTATTATTATTCTTTATTATTATTATTATTATTATTCCGGCCGATTTTGTTCCAATCCTACCTCCAAAACTACTGCTCAGAATCTCTTCAAAATTTCCACAAAGATAGCTTAGCTACTGAAGTTATGCCCACAAAAATCTCAAGACTCTAGACTCAAAGACTAAGGGCAGATAACTCAAACCAACTTTAAAAATCGCAATTTCAACAGCTAATAACTCCGCCACGAAAGCTCCAAAGACATCCAAAATTCTTGAGCTAGTGCGCATTCAGATGGCCAACAAATTCTCTACACATCCAATGTAGCGAAATTGCTTCGTTTGGCCTCCAGATCGGATTAAGTGTTTTTGCACTGTTTTTTAGCAGATATCTCAGTACTTGACTCCCAAAATCTGCTCAGCTCAAACTACCAGCTCAAAAGCTTCCAAACTCTCCACACTTTGGCTCCAAGTACCATACTAACAACTTCAAAGAAAAAATTCTGAGATATGTCTTCAATGGCCGCCATATTGACTGCAACTTCCGGCTGAAAGTTATTTTCAAACTTTTTATAGGACATCTTTAGCAAGCTCTAGCATTGGAAACTTATCAGGTAAGGCACTTGAACAACTACTGATGAGTCTTGCTTTGGTTGCTGAACAAGATCTATTCTTGCTCTTATGTCAAAAGTCACGTGATGTGGCGGCCATATTGGATTTTGCTAGCCTCTCATATTTTTACTTTGCAAACTACGTAGCTGCTAAAGTTCTTGATAGAAAGTGCTACAAATGACCACAATGCACCAGCATCAGACGCTGAACATTTCATGTTCTTAGCTGTTTGTCAAAAGTTGCGTCATTTAGCGTCCATATTGGATTAAAGACCGTGAAAATGCCAAAAGTGATAAAAACGGCACAAAACAGCATATATCTCCGCCAAAATCGCTCCAATAGCTACCATCTTTTGCATGTGACACCGTCATAAGATAGCGATCATTTTCGATCCAGGCCTAAAAATGGATATTTCCAGCCGTTTGGCCGCCATCTTGGATTTAAGGTTTTTGTCGTCAGGTTGCCATGGAAACCAAACTTGACAACGGAATGGTGTGATATTCACAGCACTATTAGATACAGACCATGGGAAGATGTCTGCAAAGTTTCAGCTTTGTAAGTTAGATAGTTCGTGAGAAAATGACAAAACAGAGTTTTGGTGGACAGACGCGCGGACGGACGGCGGACATGCATATCATCAAAATTTACCTATACATGTGCTAGAACTGGTCGGGGTAATGCATAATTACCAACCACTTGCACCATACATGCAATAACAGTCGCGTGAGAGCTCGCCAAAAAAAGTACATTTTCGTTTTATGGACCACCTAAATGACCTTGACCCCGTGACCTTGGTGACCTTGAATTTTTTTAAATGGTTTTAGTCCAGCTACCCGATCCCGGGGTCAAAAGTGCCAAAATCGCAAAAATAAGAAAATCTTATTAGGGCTCCCTGCCATCCTGGCAAGAGCCCTATTGTAATTGTTAGATTTATTATTATTATTCTTTATTATTATTATTATTATTATTCCGGCCGATTTTGTTCCAATCCTACCTCCAAAACTACTGCTCAGAATCTCTTCAAAATTTCCACAAAGATAGCTTAGCTACTGAAGTTATGCCCACAAAAATCTCAAGACTCTAGACTCAAAGACTAAGGGCAGATAACTCAAACCAACTTTAAAAATCGCAATTTCAACAGCTAATAACTCCGCCACGAAAGCTCCAAAGACATCCAAAATTCTTGAGCTAGTGCGCATTCAGATGGCCAACAAATTCTCTACACATCCAATGTAGCGAAATTGCTTCGTTTGGCCTCCAGATCGGATTAAGTGTTTTTGCACTGTTTTTTAGCAGATATCTCAGTACTTGACTCCCAAAATCTGCTCAGCTCAAACTACCAGCTCAAAAGCTTCCAAACTCTCCACACTTTGGCTCCAAGTACCATACTAACAACTTCGCAAAAAATATACGTATGTCATATATTGCCGTGATAGCCCTTGTCCTTGCGATTCCAGAACACCAAACCGTTTGTCTGTAGCTTAATGGACAACGGAGCTACAGCTTTTTGAAAATAGCACTCTTTGGCCCAGGTCCATAAACTTGCCAAATAGCACAACTCTAAATACCCGTAGCTGAACTCTAAATACCCGTAACTCCGAAACTACTCGTCCGATTTCGACCAGATTTGGTATATGTATATTGAGTGGGGATGTCTGCTACCTCGACCAATTGTAGCGACATAGGAAATAAGACGACGGGGAGAGAAATGATGCATAATTTATGTATAACAACATCTTTCAACATCTTGCTCCTAACCAGATCATTCTATAACTGGCAGACTAGGCAATGTTTAGTATTTACATGTGCAATTCGATATTGAAGTGCAGTCACAAATCACAAATCCTACATACATCAAACTCTTATTTCACATGTTCTGGAAATGTCATTTAGTGGGGGTGACATGGGTGCTTTACGAACGCTTCAAACATTTTTTTAAAGTAAAAGACACTGAAAGAAGCAGCCATAGAATGACAAATAAGTCCCGTTCACTGCACTTCAATCGACAGCAATACTCGTGCATACGATTCCGTTCTCTTGGCGCTATACGCTACACTATTGTCGGTATAGGTTTATTTATATAACAAACTACAGTCTGTAGTACGTGAGCTTTGTGTATAGTTTTCGGCTGTGGACTACAGAAATCAGTTATCAGGGTCAATGAGATACAGTGTTAAAACAGCTGATGGACAACGCAAGCAGAAACGGACTATAGAAATACATTTACGTTTGCGCTCGTACGTTCAACGGTTCTGTATAGAAACTTGGAGCAAATATCAACATCGCATGTTTTGTTATGTCAAAGCTCATATCTGCATCAATTGGCGCGAATTCACAATACACATAGTCAGTTAAGCAAAGAACTGCGCATACATGTTTATTGGCCTCACAGTGTGTTAGCGTACCTCAGTCCCATGCGGCTTGGTCGGTCGGTCGGTCGGTCGGGTGCATATTGGAACGTGACCCACGTGCACGGTAATAGCGAGGTCGTCCGAGAGCCGCGTGTGGGGTGCTTCAGTCAAAACATGACCTACATCTCGCCCGAAGTGTTACCTCCTTCATAAATGCTGTTCAGACTGTGGGATTTACGGCAGGTTTGTGATTGAAAGTTTGATCTCGCTGAACTCTCCGATTAATGTACTATCTTTTAAACGTACTTGTCATAATTTTCTTACTACAACAGACAGGTTCACTTCATGTTTCGACGATAGCGATTTCTATAGTCTGTTTCTGTATGGATTTTCTTCGCGCTATATGTTGTACTCTCTGCCAGCGGGAAGCACGCAGTTTTGCGCACATGCACGTATGGACGATAAATCCAGATGTGTGTAAAACACATAACAGAACCAGACACCTTGTATGACATGATGTATGGAGGGCATTATTGTTTTCAGATGGATCTATATCAACATCGTATTTTTTGTTCGTTAGTGGTCCACGTGGAAGCTCATATCTGCATTGGCGCGAATTCACAATACACACTGTCAATAGAGTTAAGGAAACACAGAATTGCGGAATGCATGTTTATTGACCGCACAGCGCGTTAGCTTGACCGAGGATGGGTCAGTCGAGTGCATATTGGAGCGTGAGCCACGGTAGCGTTTTGCGAGACGCGCTAATTAAGCTCCCGGTAGATTGTGTTAAACGCACAAACACTTATTCTTTCGGCCGGCACTGATACTAGGTAAAATAGAAGATAGGAGAGCAGTATAATACTCGGCTACAGATGTTGATACTGTTGTAGTGGCGGGTAATGAAGGCTCCAGTTGCCAACGGGACGAATAGAGTTACCACCCTTAATAATGCCAAACTGGACCTGTGCCAAAATGGACTGTTTTTCACAGTCAAAACGGACAAGTTACATGTCACATAGTTAATAAAGGCTATATTATAATGATACACAGTAATGCACATATCCTTCTTGATACCGGTAGTGTCTTGTAAGTAAACAGGAAAAATGACCTGTTTTAGAAGGTCCACACTTCTGAAGCTTCATAGGGCGCCAATTATGAATGACCATGACCTTGTATCATTGGTATCAAAGTAACACCACGTGGTTTCTTAGAACGGATTTCCACACTATCAAATTACCTTTTTATAATGCGAACATGTTCATTATTGAAAATTCCATTTTGTTTCTGAGACATCCCTGATATAATGCCAACTTAAGGAAGTATTATTTACCAATATCATTATCGTTTAGAAACCAGTCCCTTTGTTTACTTACTTAAGTGTTATGATCTCTATTGCGTTTACAGCTAATTTTCTTTGAAACTTTGATAACAAAAGCTTGGAAGACTTGGGGTTTTCTTTGCTGATTGGTTGAATTGCTTCAATAAGGAGATGACAAGAGGTGACCGACATGTGTTGTTACTGTTAGATAATGTCCCAAGCCATCTCATCCCTTAGCACGTGTCAAATGTCAAGATCCATGTCCTGCCAATTACAATAACAAGTCACCAACACCCCTGCATGCTGGTATCTTCCATCCTGAACATACCCTGAGCCAAAATGGGAATTTTTTTCTTGGTCAAAACGGACCGGTGAAATATCCTATTGATAATCCAGATCATCTTATACTCGTACACAGTATAGCACATATCCTTCCGCATATCCGAATGCTTTTATGTAACAACAGGAGAAAATGCCTTAATGGTAATAAATTAGTTAAATTAAGAACTCAGTTTCAATGGTTTTTAGTACTCTGTATAACCAAAGTGCAATTTTACAAAAGTACATCTATGAATAGAACAGGATCCGCTGCTACAATTATAACCAGCGGGAGCCCGACATCGCTGCTTGCAGCTATATTTATTATTATTATTATTCTTTATTATTATTATTATTCCGGCGTTTTTTGTTCCAATCCTACCTCCAAAACTACTGCTCAGAATGTCTTCAAAATTTCCACAAAGATACCTTAGATCCTGAAGCAGATACCACAAAAATCTCAAGACTCTAGACTCAAAGACTAAGGGCAGACAACTCAAAACAACTTTAAAAATCGCAATTTCAACAGCTCATAACTCCGCCACGAAAGCTCCAAAGACATCCAAAATTCCTGAACAGATCCGGAATCAGATGCCAAACAAAATCTCTACACATCCAATGTAGCGAAATTGCTTCGTTTGGCCTCCATATTGGATTAAGTGTTTTGGCACTGTTTTTTACCAGATATCTCAGTACTTGACTCCCAAAATCTCCTCAGCTCAAACTACCAGCTCAAAAGCTTCCAAACTCTCCACACTTTGGCTCCAAGTACCATACTAACAA
This sequence comes from Haliotis rufescens, assembly GCF_023055435.1. NCBI lineage: Eukaryota > Metazoa > Mollusca > Gastropoda > Lepetellida > Haliotidae > Haliotis > Haliotis rufescens. Next base: position 4,986,362 of record NW_025964068.1, read on the forward strand.
CTTCAAAGAAAAAATCCTCAGATATGTCTTCAATGGCCGCCATATTGACTCCAACTTCCGGCTCAAAGTTATTTTTAAACTTTTGAGAGGACATCTTTAGCTAGCTCTGGCATTGGAAACTTATCAGGTAAGGCATTTGAACAACTTCTGTTGAGTCTTGCTTTGGTTGCTGAACAAGATCTCTTCTTGCTCTTATGTCAAAAGTCACGTGATGTGGCGGCCATATTGGATTTTGATAGCCTCTGATATTTTTACTTTGCAAACTACGTAGCTGCTAAAGTTCTTGATAGAAAGTGCTACAAATTACCACAATGCACCAGCATCAGACGCTGAACATTTCATGTTCTTAGCTGTTTGTCAAAAGTTGCGTCATTTAGCGTCCATATTGGATTAAAGACCGTGAAAATGCCAAAAGTGATAAAAACGGCACAAAACAGCATATATCTCCGCCAAAATTGCTCCAATAGCTACCATATTTTGCATGTGACACTGTCATAAGATAGCGATCATTTTCGATCCAGGCCTAAAAATGGCTATTTCCAGCCGTTTGGCCGCCATCTTGGATTTAAGTTTTTCTTCGTCAGGTTGCCATGGAAACCAAACTTGACAACGAAATGCAGTGATATTCACAGCACTATTAGATACAGACCATGGGAAGATATCTGCAAAGTTTCAGCTTTGAAAGTTAGATAGTTCGTGAGAAAATGACAAAACAGAGTTTTGGTGGACAGACGCGCGGACGGACGGCGGACATGCATATCATCAAAATTTACCTATACATGTGCTAGAACTGGTCGGGGTAATGCATAATTACCAACCACTTCCACCATACATGCAATAACAGTCGCGTGAGAGCTCGCCAAAAAAAGTACATTTTCGTTTTACGGACCACCTAAATGACCTTGACCCCGTGACCTTGGTGACCTTGAATTTTTTAAAATGGTTTTAGTCCAGCTACCCGATCCCAGGGTCAAAAGTGCCAAAATCGCAAAAATAACGATTTCTTATTAGGGCTCCCTGCCTACAAGGCAAGAGCCCTATTGTAATTGTTCGATTTATTATTATTATTATTATTATTCTTTATTATTATTATTATTCCGGCGTTTTTTGTTCCAATCCTACCTCCAAAACTACTGCTCAGAATGTCTTCAAAATTTCCACAAAGATACCTTAGATCCTGAAGCAGATACCACAAAAATCTCAAGACTCTAGACTCAAAGACTAAGGGCAGACAACTCAAAACAACTTTAAAAATCGCAATTTCAACAGCTCATAACTCCGCCACGAAAGCTCCAAAGACATCCAAAATTCCTGAACAGATCCGGAATCAGATGCCAAACAAAATCTCTACACATCCAATGTAGCGAAATTGCTTCGTTTGGCCTCCATATTGGATTAAGTGTTTTGGCACTGTTTTTTACCAGATATCTCAGTACTTGACTCCCAAAATCTCCTCAGCTCAAACTACCAGCTCAAAAGCTTCCAAACTCTCCACACTTTGGCTCCAAGTACCATACTAACAACTTCAAAGAAAAAATCCTCAGATATGTCTTCAATGGCCGCCATATTGACTCCAACTTCCGGCTCAAAGTTATTTTTAAACTTTTGAGAGGACATCTTTAGCTAGCTCTGGCATTGGAAACTTATCAGGTAAGGCATTTGAACAACTTCTGTTGAGTCTTGCTTTGGTTGCTGAACAAGATCTCTTCTTGCTCTTATGTCAAAAGTCACGTGATGTGGCGGCCATATTGGATTTTGATAGCCTCTGATATTTTTACTTTGCAAACTACGTAGCTGCTAAAGTTCTTGATAGAAAGTGCTACAAATTACCACAATGCACCAGCATCAGACGCTGAACATTTCATGTTCTTAGCTGTTTGTCAAAAGTTGCGTCATTTAGCGTCCATATTGGATTAAAGACCGTGAAAATGCCAAAAGTGATAAAAACGGCACAAAACAGCATATATCTCCGCCAAAATTGCTCCAATAGCTACCATATTTTGCATGTGACACTGTCATAAGATAGCGATCATTTTCGATCCAGGCCTAAAAATGGCTATTTCCAGCCGTTTGGCCGCCATCTTGGATTTAAGTTTTTCTTCGTCAGGTTGCCATGGAAACCAAACTTGACAACGAAATGCAGTGATATTCACAGCACTATTAGATACAGACCATGGGAAGATATCTGCAAAGTTTCAGCTTTGAAAGTTAGATAGTTCGTGAGAAAATGACAAAACAGAGTTTTGGTGGACAGACGCGCGGACGGACGGCGGACATGCATATCATCAAAATTTACCTATACATGTGCTAGAACTGGTCGGGGTAATGCATAATTACCAACCACTTCCACCATACATGCAATAACAGTCGCGTGAGAGCTCGCCAAAAAAAGTACATTTTCGTTTTACGGACCACCTAAATGACCTTGACCCCGTGACCTTGGTGACCTTGAATTTTTTAAAATGGTTTTAGTCCAGCTACCCGATCCCAGGGTCAAAAGTGCCAAAATCGCAAAAATAACGATTTCTTATTAGGGCTCCCTGCCTACAAGGCAAGAGCCCTATTGTAATTGTTCGATTTATTAGGGCTCCTGCCTACAAGGCAAGAGCCCTATTGTAATTGTTCGATTTATTATTATTATTATTATTATTATTATTATTATTTATTATTATTCCGCCGATTTTTGTTCCAATCCTACCTCCAAAACTACTGCTCAGAATCTCTTCAAAATTTCCACAAAGATAGCTCAGGTCCTGAAGCAGATACCACAAAAATCTCAAGACTCTAGACTCCAAGACTAAGGGCAGATAACTCAAAACAACTCTAAAAATCCCAATTTCAACAGCTCATAACTCCGCCACGAAAGCTCCAAAGACTTCCAAAATTCCTGAACAGATCCAGAATCAGAAGCCAAACAAAATCTCTACACATCCAATGTAGCCAAATTGCTTCGTTTGGCCTCCATATTGGATTAAGTGTTTTGGCACTGTTTTTTAGCAGATTTCTCAGTACTTGACTCCCCAAATCTCCTCAGCTCAAACTACCAGCTCAAAAGCTTCCAAACTCTCCACACTTTGGCTCCAAGTACCATACTAACAACTTCGAAGAAAAAATCGTCAGATATGTCTTCAATGGCCGCCATATTGACTGCAACTTCCGGCTCAAAGTCATTTTCAAACCTTTGACAGGACATCTTTACGAAGCTCTGGCATTAGGAACTTATGAGGTAAGGCACTTGAACAACTTCTGTTGAGTCTTGCTTTGGTTGCTGAACAAGATCTCTTCTTGCTCTTATGTCAAAAGTCACGTGATGTGGCGGCCATATTGGATTTTGCTAGCCTCTCATATTTTTACTTTGCAAACTACGTAGTTGCTAAAGTTCTTGATAGAAAGTGCTACAAATTACCACAATGCATCAGCATCAGACGCTGAACATTTCATGTTCTTAGCTGTATGTCAATAGTTGCGTCATTTGGAGTCCATATTGGATTAAAGACCGTGAAAATGCCAAAAGTGATAAAAACGGCACAAAACAGCATATATCTCCGCCAAAATTGCTCCAATAGCTACCATCTTTTGCATGTGACACCGTCATGAGATACCGATCATTTTCGATCCAGGCCTAAAAATGGATATTTCCAGCCGTTTGGCCGCCATCTTGGATTTAAGGTTTTCTTCGTCAGGTTGCCATGGAAACCAAACTTGACAACGGAATGCATTGATATTCACAGCACTATTAGATACAGATCATGGGAAGATGTCTGCAAAGTTTCAGCTCTGTAACTTAGATAGTTCGTGAGAAAATGACAAAACAGAGTTTTGGTGGACAGACGCGCGGACGGACGGCGGACATGCATATCATCAAAATTTACCTATACATATGCTAGAACTGGTCGGGGTAATGCATAATTACCAACCACTTCCACAATACATGCAATAACAGTCGCGTGAGAGCTCGCCAAAAAAAGTACATTTTCGTTTTACGGACCACCTAAATGACCTTGACCCCGTGACCCTGACCTTGAATTTTTTTTAATGGTTTTAGTCCAGCTACCCGATCCCGGGGTCAAAAGTGCCAAAATCGCAAAAATAACGATTTCTTATTAGGGCTCCTGCCTACAAGGCAAGAGCCCTATTGTAATTGTTCGATTTATTATTATTAGGGCTCCCTGCCTACAAGGCAAGAGCCCTATTGTAATTGTTCGATTTATTATTATTATTATTATTATTATTTATTATTATTCCGCCGATTTTTGTTCCAATCCTACCTCCAAAACTACTGCTCAGAATCTCTTCAAAATTTCCACAAAGATAGCTTAGATCCTGAAGCAGATACCACAAAAATCTCAAGACTCTAGACTCAAAGACTAAGGGCAGATAACTCAAAACAACTTTAAAAATCGCAATTTCAACAGCTCATAACTCCTCCACGAAAGCTCCAAAGACTTCCAAAATTCCTGAACAGATCCGGAATCAGATGCCAAACAAAATCTCTACACATCCAATGTAGCGAAATTGCTTCGTTTGGCCTCCAGATCGGATTAAGTGTTTTTGCACTGTTTTTTAGCAGATTTCTCAGTACTTGACTCCCAAAATCTGCTCAGCTCAAACTACCAGCTCAAAAGCTTCCAAACTCTCCAGACTTTGGCTCCAAGTACCATACTAACAACTTCAAAGAAAAAATCCTCAGATATGTCTTCAATGGCCGCCATATTGACTCCAACATCCGGCTCAAAGTTATTTTTAAACTTTTGAGAGGACATCTTTAGCTAGCTCTGGCATTGGAAACTTATGAGGTAAGGCATTTGAAGAACTTTTGTTGAGTCTTGCTTTGGTTGCTGAACAAGATCTCTTCTTGCTCTTATGTCAAAAGTCACGTGATGTGGCGGCCATATTGGATTTTGCTAGCCTCTCATATTTTTACTTTGCAAACTACGTAGCTGCTAAAGTTCTTGATAGAAAGTGCTACAAATTACCACAATGCACCAGCATGAGACGCTGAACATTTCATGTTCTTAGCTGTTTGTCAAAAGTTGCGTCATTTAGCGTCCATATTGGATTAAAGACCGTGAAAATGCCAAAAGTGATAAAAACGGCACAAAACAGCATATATCTCCGCCAAAATTGCTCCAATAACCTCCATATTTTGCATGTGACACCGTCATAAGATAGCGATCATTTTCGATCCAGGCCTAAAAATGGATATTTCCAGCCGTTTGGCCGCCATCTTGGATTTAAGTTTTTTGTCGTCAGGTTGCCATGGAAACCAAACTTGACAACGGAATGCATTGATATTCACAGAACTGTTATATACAGACCATAGGAAGATGTCTGCAAAGTTTCAGCTTTGTAAGTTAGATAGTTCGTGAGAAAATGACAAAACAGAGTTTTGGTGGACAGACGCGCGGACGGACGGCGGACATGCATATCATCAAAATTCACCTATACATATGCTAGAACTGGTCGGGGTAATGCATAATTACTAATCACTTCCACCATACATGCAATAACAGTCGCGTGAGAGCTCACCAAATAAAGTACATTTTCGTTTTACGGACCACCTAAATGACCTTGACCCCGTGACCTTGGTGACCTTGAATTTTTTTAAATGGTTTTAGTCCAGCTACCCGATCCCGGGGTCAAAAGTGCCAAAATCGCAAAAATAAGGAATTCTTATTAGGGCTCCCTGCCTACAAGGCAAGAGCCCTATTGTAATTGTTCGATTTATTAGGGCTCCCTGCCTACAAGGCAAGAGCCCTATTGTAATTGTTCGATTTATTATTATTATTATTCTTTATTATTATTATTATTATTATTCCGGCGTTTTTTGTTCCAATCCTACCTCCAAAACTACTGCTCAGAATGTCTTCAAAATTTCCACAAAGATACCTTAGATCCTGAAGCAGATACCACAAAAATCCCAAGACTCTAGACTCAAAGACTAAGGGCAGACAACTCAAAACAACTTTAAAAATCGCAATTTCAACAGCTCATAACTCCGCCACGAAAGCTCCAAAGACATCCAAAATTCCTGAACAGATCCGGAATCAGATGCCAAACAAAATCTCTACACATCCAATGTAGCGAAATTGCTTCGTTTGGCCTCCATATTGGATTAAGTGTTTTGGCACTGTTTTTTACCAGATATCTCAGTACTTGACTCCCAAAATCTCCTCAGCTCAAACTACCAGCTCAAAAGCTTCCAAACTCTCCACACTTTGGCTCCAAGTACCATACTAACAACTTCAAAGAAAAAATCCTCAGATATGTCTTCAATGGCCGCCATATTGACTCCGACTTCCGGCTCAAAGTTATTTTTAAACTTTTGAGAGGACATCTTTAGCTAGCTCTGGCATTGGAAACTTATCAGGTAAGGCATTTAAACAACTTCTGTTGAGTCTTGCTTTGGTTGCTGAACAAGATCTCTTCTTGCTCTTATGTCAAAAGTCACGTGATGTGGCGGCCATATTGGATTTTGCTAGCCTCTCATATTTTTACTTTGCAAACTACGTAGCTGCTAAAGTTCTTGATAGAAAGTGCTACAAATGACCACAATGCACCAGCATCAGACGCTGAACATTTCATGTTCATAGCTGTTTGTCAAAAGTTGCATCATTTGGCGTCCATATTGGATTAAAGACCGTGAAAATGTCAAAAGTGATAAAAACGGCACAAAACAGCATATATCTCCGCCAAAATTGCTCCAATAACCTCCATATTTTGCATGTGACACCGTCATAAGATAGCGATCATTTTCGATCCAGGCCTAAAAATGGATATTTCCAGCCGTTTGGCCGCCATCTTGGATTTAAGTTTTTTGTCGTCAGGTTGCCATGGAAACCAAATTTGACAACGGAATGCATTGATATTCACAGAACTATTATATACAGACCATAGGAAGATGTCTGCAAAGTTTCAGCTTTGTAAGTTAGATAGTTCGTGAGAAAATGACAAAACAGAGTTTTGGTGGACAGACGCGCGGACAGACGGCGGACATGCATATCATCAAAATTTACCTATACATATGCTAGAACTGGTCGGGGTAATGCATAATTACTAATCACTTCCACCATACATGCAATAACGGCCGCGTGAGAGCTCGCCAAAAAAAGTACATTTTCGTTTTACGGACCACCTAAATGACCTTGACCCCGTGACCTTGGTGACCTTGAATTTTTTTAAATGGTTTTAGTCCAGCTACCCGATCCCGGGGTCAAAAGTGCCAAAATCGCAAAAATAAGGATTTCTTATTAGGGCTCCCTGCCTACAAGGCAAGAGCCCTATTGTAATTGTTCGATTTATTATTATTATTATTCTTTATTATTATTATTATTATTATTCCGGCGTTTTTTGTTCCAATCCTACCTCCAAAACTACTGCTCAGAATGTCTTCAAAATTTCCACAAAGATACCTTAGATCCTGAAGCAGATACCACAAAAATCCCAAGACTCTAGACTCAAAGACTAAGGGCAGACAACTCAAAACAACTTTAAAAATCGCAATTTCAACAGCTCATAACTCCGCCACGAAAGCTCCAAAGACATCCAAAATTCCTGAACAGATCCGGAATCAGATGCCAAACAAAATCTCTACACATCCAATGTAGCGAAATTGCTTCGTTTGGCCTCCATATTGGATTAAGTGTTTTGGCACTGTTTTTTACCAGATATCTCAGTACTTGACTCCCAAAATCTCCTCAGCTCAAACTACCAGCTCAAAAGCTTCCAAACTCTCCACACTTTGGCTCCAAGTACCATACTAACAACTTCAAAGAAAAAATCCTCAGATATGTCTTCAATGGCCGCCATATTGACTCCGACTTCCGGCTCAAAGTTATTTTTAAACTTTTGAGAGGACATCTTTAGCTAGCTCTGGCATTGGAAACTTATCAGGTAAGGCATTTAAACAACTTCTGTTGAGTCTTGCTTTGGTTGCTGAACAAGATCTCTTCTTGCTCTTATGTCAAAAGTCACGTGATGTGGCGGCCATATTGGATTTTGCTAGCCTCTCATATTTTTACTTTGCAAACTACGTAGCTGCTAAAGTTCTTGATAGAAAGTGCTACAAATGACCACAATGCACCAGCATCAGACGCTGAACATTTCATGTTCATAGCTGTTTGTCAAAAGTTGCATCATTTGGCGTCCATATTGGATTAAAGACCGTGAAAATGTCAAAAGTGATAAAAACGGCACAAAACAGCATATATCTCCGCCAAAATTGCTCCAATAACCTCCATATTTTGCATGTGACACCGTCATAAGATAGCGATCATTTTCGATCCAGGCCTAAAAATGGATATTTCCAGCCGTTTGGCCGCCATCTTGGATTTAAGTTTTTTGTCGTCAGGTTGCCATGGAAACCAAATTTGACAACGGAATGCATTGATATTCACAGAACTATTATATACAGACCATAGGAAGATGTCTGCAAAGTTTCAGCTTTGTAAGTTAGATAGTTCGTGAGAAAATGACAAAACAGAGTTTTGGTGGACAGACGCGCGGACAGACGGCGGACATGCATATCATCAAAATTTACCTATACATATGCTAGAACTGGTCGGGGTAATGCATAATTACTAATCACTTCCACCATACATGCAATAACGGCCGCGTGAGAGCTCGCCAAAAAAAGTACATTTTCGTTTTACGGACCACCTAAATGACCTTGACCCCGTGACCTTGGTGACCTTGAATTTTTTTAAATGGTTTTAGTCCAGCTACCCGATCCCGGGGTCAAAAGTGCCAAAATCGCAAAAATAAGGATTTCTTATTAGGGCTCCCTGCCTACAAGGCAAGAGCCCTATTGTAATTGTTCGATTTATTATTATTATTATTCTTTATTATTATTATTATTATTATTCCGGCGTTTTTTGTTCCAATCCTACCTCCAAAACTACTGCTCAGAATGTCTTCAAAATTTCCACAAAGATACCTTAGATCCTGAAGCAGATACCACAAAAATCCCAAGACTCTAGACTCAAAGACTAAGGGCAGACAACTCAAAACAACTTTAAAAATCGCAATTTCAACAGCTCATAACTCCGCCACGAAAGCTCCAAAGACATCCAAAATTCCTGAACAGATCCGGAATCAGATGCCAAACAAAATCTCTACACATCCAATGTAGCGAAATTGCTTCGTTTGGCCTCCATATTGGATTAAGTGTTTTGGCACTGTTTTTTACCAGATATCTCAGTACTTGACTCCCAAAATCTCCTCAGCTCAAACTACCAGCTCAAAAGCTTCCAAACTCTCCACACTTTGGCTCCAAGTACCATACTAACAACTTCAAAGAAAAAATCCTCAGATATGTCTTCAATGGCCGCCATATTGACTCCGACTTCCGGCTCAAAGTTATTTTTAAACTTTTGAGAGGACATCTTTAGCTAGCTCTGGCATTGGAAACTTATCAGGTAAGGCATTTAAACAACTTCTGTTGAGTCTTGCTTTGGTTGCTGAACAAGATCTCTTCTTGCTCTTATGTCAAAAGTCACGTGATGTGGCGGCCATATTGGATTTTGCTAGCCTCTCATATTTTTACTTTGCAAACTACGTAGCTGCTAAAGTTCTTGATAGAAAGTGCTACAAATGACCACAATGCACCAGCATCAGACGCTGAACATTTCATGTTCATAGCTGTTTGTCAAAAGTTGCATCATTTGGCGTCCATATTGGATTAAAGACCGTGAAAATGTCAAAAGTGATAAAAACGGCACAAAACAGCATATATCTCCGCCAAAATTGCTCCAATAACCTCCATATTTTGCATGTGACACCGTCATAAGATAGCGATCATTTTCGATCCAGGCCTAAAAATGGATATTTCCAGCCGTTTGGCCGCCATCTTGGATTTAAGTTTTTTGTCGTCAGGTTGCCATGGAAACCAAATTTGACAACGGAATGCATTGATATTCACAGAACTATTATATACAGACCATAGGAAGATGTCTGCAAAGTTTCAGCTTTGTAAGTTAGATAGTTCGTGAGAAAATGACAAAACAGAGTTTTGGTGGACAGACGCGCGGACAGACGGCGGACATGCATATCATCAAAATTTACCTATACATATGCTAGAACTGGTCGGGGTAATGCATAATTACTAATCACTTCCACCATACATGCAATAACGGCCGCGTGAGAGCTCGCCAAAAAAAGTACATTTTCGTTTTACGGACCACCTAAATGACCTTGACCCCGTGACCTTGGTGACCTTGAATTTTTTTAAATGGTTTTAGTCCAGCTACCCGATCCCGGGGTCAAAAGTGCCAAAATCGCAAAAATAAGGATTTCTTATTAGGGCTCCCTGCCTACAAGGCAAGAGCCCTATTGTAATTGTTCGATTTATTATTATTATTATTCTTTATTATTATTATTATTATTATTCCGGCGTTTTTTGTTCCAATCCTACCTCCAAAACTACTGCTCAGAATGTCTTCAAAATTTCCACAAAGATACCTTAGATCCTGAAGCAGATACCACAAAAATCCCAAGACTCTAGACTCAAAGACTAAGGGCAGACAACTCAAAACAACTTTAAAAATCGCAATTTCAACAGCTCATAACTCCGCCACGAAAGCTCCAAAGACATCCAAAATTCCTGAACAGATCCGGAATCAGATGCCAAACAAAATCTCTACACATCCAATGTAGCGAAATTGCTTCGTTTGGCCTCCATATTGGATTAAGTGTTTTGGCACTGTTTTTTACCAGATATCTCAGTACTTGACTCCCAAAATCTCCTCAGCTCAAACTACCAGCTCAAAAGCTTCCAAACTCTCCACACTTTGGCTCCAAGTACCATACTAACAACTTCAAAGAAAAAATCCTCAGATATGTCTTCAATGGCCGCCATATTGACTCCGACTTCCGGCTCAAAGTTATTTTTAAACTTTTGAGAGGACATCTTTAGCTAGCTCTGGCATTGGAAACTTATCAGGTAAGGCATTTAAACAACTTCTGTTGAGTCTTGCTTTGGTTGCTGAACAAGATCTCTTCTTGCTCTTATGTCAAAAGTCACGTGATGTGGCGGCCATATTGGATTTTGCTAGCCTCTCATATTTTTACTTTGCAAACTACGTAGCTGCTAAAGTTCTTGATAGAAAGTGCTACAAATGACCACAATGCACCAGCATCAGACGCTGAACATTTCATGTTCATAGCTGTTTGTCAAAAGTTGCATCATTTGGCGTCCATATTGGATTAAAGACCGTGAAAATGTCAAAAGTGATAAAAACGGCACAAAACAGCATATATCTCCGCCAAAATTGCTCCAATAACCTCCATATTTTGCATGTGACACCGTCATAAGATAGCGATCATTTTCGATCCAGGCCTAAAAATGGATATTTCCAGCCGTTTGGCCGCCATCTTGGATTTAAGTTTTTTGTCGTCAGGTTGCCATGGAAACCAAATTTGACAACGGAATGCATTGATATTCACAGAACTATTATATACAGACCATAGGAAGATGTCTGCAAAGTTTCAGCTTTGTAAGTTAGATAGTTCGTGAGAAAATGACAAAACAGAGTTTTGGTGGACAGACGCGCGGACAGACGGCGGACATGCATATCATCAAAATTTACCTATACATATGCTAGAACTGGTCGGGGTAATGCATAATTACTAATCACTTCCACCATACATGCAATAACGGCCGCGTGAGAGCTCGCCAAAAAAAGTACATTTTCGTTTTACGGACCACCTAAATGACCTTGACCCCGTGACCTTGGTGACCTTGAATTTTTTTAAATGGTTTTAGTCCAGCTACCCGATCCCGGGGTCAAAAGTGCCAAAATCGCAAAAATAAGGATTTCTTATTAGGGCTCCCTGCCTACAAGGCAAGAGCCCTATTGTAATTGTTCGATTTATTAGGGCTCCCTGCCTACAAGGCAAGAGCCCTATTGTAATTGTTCGATTTATTATTATTATTATTATTATTCTTTATTATTATTATTATTATTATTATTCCGGCGTTTTTTGTTCCAATCCTACCTCCAAAACTACTGCTCAGAATGTCTTCAAAATTTCCAAAAAGATACCTTAGATCCTGAAGCAGATACCACAAAAATCTCAAGACTCTAGACTCAAAGACTAAGGGCAGATAACTCAAAACAACCTTAAAAATCGCACATTTCAACAGCTAAAATCTCCGCCAAGAAATGTCCAAAGACTTCCAAAATTCCTGAACAGATCCGGAATCAGATGCCCAACAAAATCTCTACACATCCAATGTAGCGAAATTGCTTCGTTTGGCCTCCATATTGGATTAAGTGTTTTGGCACTGTTTTTTACCAAATTTCTCAGTACTTGACTCCCAAAATCTCCTCAGCTCAAACTACCAGCTCAAAAGCTTCCAAACTCTCCAGACTTTGTCTCCAACTACCATACTAACAACTTCCGAGAAAACATGCTGAGATATGTCTTCAATGGCCGCCATATTGACTCCAACTTCCGGCTCAAAGTTATTTTGAAACTTTTGATAGGACCTCTTTACGAAGCTCTAGCATTGGAAACGTATCAGGTAAGGCACTTGAACAACTTCTGTTGAGTCTTGCTTTGGTTGCTGAACAAGATCTGTTCTTGCTCTTATGTCAAAAGTCACGTGATGTGGCGGCCATATTGGATTTTGGTAGCCTCTAATATAATTACTTTGCAAACTACGTAGCTGCTAAAGTTCTTAATAGAAAGTGCTACAAATGACCACAATGCACCAGCATCAGACGCTGAACATTTCATGTTCTTAGCTGTTTGTCAAAAGTTGCGTCATTTGGCGTCCATATTGGATTGAAGACCGTCAAAATGCCAAAAGTGATAAAAACGGCAGAAAACAGCATATATCTCCGCCAATATTGCTCCAATAGCTACCATATTTTGCATGTGACACCGTCATGAGATACCGATCATTTTCGATCGGGCCGTCAAAATGGATATTTCCAGCCGTTTGGCCGCCATCTTGGATTTAAGTTTTTTTCCGTCAGGTTGCAATGGAAACCAGACTTGACAACGAAATGCATTGATATTCACAGCACTATTAGATACAGACCATGGGAAGATGTCTGCAAAGTTACGGCTTTGTAAGTTAGATAGTTCATGAGAAAATGGCAAAACAAGGTTTTGGTGGACAGACGCGCGGACGGACGGCGGACATGCATATCATCAAAATTTACCTATACATATGCTAGAACTGGTCGGGGTAATGCATAATTACCAACCACTTCCACCATACATGCAATAACAGTCGCGTGAGAGCTCGCCAAAAAAAGGACATTTTCGTTTTACGGACCACCTAAATGACCTTGACCCCGTGACCTTGGTGACCTTGAATTTTTTAAAATGGTTTTAGTCCAGCTACCCGATCCCGGGGTCAAAACCGCCAAAATCGCAAAAATAACGATTTCTTATTAGGGCTCCCTGCCTACAAGGCAAGAGCCCTATTGTAATTGTTCGATTTATTATTATTATTATTATTATTCTTTATTATTATTATTATTATTATTATTCCGGCGTTTTTTGTTCCAATCCTACCTCCAAAACTACTGCTCAGAATGTCTTCAAAATTTCCAAAAAGATACCTTAGATCCTGAAGCAGATACCACAAAAATCTCAAGACTCTAGACTCAAAGACTAAGGGCAGATAACTCAAAACAACCTTAAAAATCGCACATTTCAACAGCTAAAATCTCCGCCAAGAAATGTCCAAAGACTTCCAAAATTCCTGAACAGATCCGGAATCAGATGCCCAACAAAATCTCTACACATCCAATGTAGCGAAATTGCTTCGTTTGGCCTCCATATTGGATTAAGTGTTTTGGCACTGTTTTTTACCAAATTTCTCAGTACTTGACTCCCAAAATCTCCTCAGCTCAAACTACCAGCTCAAAAGCTTCCAAACTCTCCAGACTTTGTCTCCAACTACCATACTAACAACTTCCGAGAAAACATGCTGAGATATGTCTTCAATGGCCGCCATATTGACTCCAACTTCCGGCTCAAAGTTATTTTGAAACTTTTGATAGGACCTCTTTACGAAGCTCTAGCATTGGAAACGTATCAGGTAAGGCACTTGAACAACTTCTGTTGAGTCTTGCTTTGGTTGCTGAACAAGATCTGTTCTTGCTCTTATGTCAAAAGTCACGTGATGTGGCGGCCATATTGGATTTTGGTAGCCTCTAATATAATTACTTTGCAAACTACGTAGCTGCTAAAGTTCTTAATAGAAAGTGCTACAAATGACCACAATGCACCAGCATCAGACGCTGAACATTTCATGTTCTTAGCTGTTTGTCAAAAGTTGCGTCATTTGGCGTCCATATTGGATTGAAGACCGTCAAAATGCCAAAAGTGATAAAAACGGCAGAAAACAGCATATATCTCCGCCAATATTGCTCCAATAGCTACCATATTTTGCATGTGACACCGTCATGAGATACCGATCATTTTCGATCGGGCCGTCAAAATGGATATTTCCAGCCGTTTGGCCGCCATCTTGGATTTAAGTTTTTTTCCGTCAGGTTGCAATGGAAACCAGACTTGACAACGAAATGCATTGATATTCACAGCACTATTAGATACAGACCATGGGAAGATGTCTGCAAAGTTACGGCTTTGTAAGTTAGATAGTTCATGAGAAAATGGCAAAACAAGGTTTTGGTGGACAGACGCGCGGACGGACGGCGGACATGCATATCATCAAAATTTACCTATACATATGCTAGAACTGGTCGGGGTAATGCATAATTACCAACCACTTCCACCATACATGCAATAACAGTCGCGTGAGAGCTCGCCAAAAAAAGGACATTTTCGTTTTACGGACCACCTAAATGACCTTGACCCCGTGACCTTGGTGACCTTGAATTTTTTAAAATGGTTTTAGTCCAGCTACCCGATCCCGGGGTCAAAACCGCCAAAATCGCAAAAATAACGATTTCTTATTAGGGCTCCCTGCCTACAAGGCAAGAGCCCTATTGTAATTGTTCGATTTATTATTATTATTATTATTATTCTTTATTATTATTATTATTATTATTATTCCGGCGTTTTTTGTTCCAATCCTACCTCCAAAACTACTGCTCAGAATGTCTTCAAAATTTCCAAAAAGATACCTTAGATCCTGAAGCAGATACCACAAAAATCTCAAGACTCTAGACTCAAAGACTAAGGGCAGATAACTCAAAACAACCTTAAAAATCGCACATTTCAACAGCTAAAATCTCCGCCAAGAAATGTCCAAAGACTTCCAAAATTCCTGAACAGATCCGGAATCAGATGCCCAACAAAATCTCTACACATCCAATGTAGCGAAATTGCTTCGTTTGGCCTCCATATTGGATTAAGTGTTTTGGCACTGTTTTTTACCAAATTTCTCAGTACTTGACTCCCAAAATCTCCTCAGCTCAAACTACCAGCTCAAAAGCTTCCAAACTCTCCAGACTTTGTCTCCAACTACCATACTAACAACTTCCGAGAAAACATGCTGAGATATGTCTTCAATGGCCGCCATATTGACTCCAACTTCCGGCTCAAAGTTATTTTGAAACTTTTGATAGGACCTCTTTACGAAGCTCTAGCATTGGAAACGTATCAGGTAAGGCACTTGAACAACTTCTGTTGAGTCTTGCTTTGGTTGCTGAACAAGATCTGTTCTTGCTCTTATGTCAAAAGTCACGTGATGTGGCGGCCATATTGGATTTTGGTAGCCTCTAATATAATTACTTTGCAAACTACGTAGCTGCTAAAGTTCTTAATAGAAAGTGCTACAAATGACCACAATGCACCAGCATCAGACGCTGAACATTTCATGTTCTTAGCTGTTTGTCAAAAGTTGCGTCATTTGGCGTCCATATTGGATTGAAGACCGTCAAAATGCCAAAAGTGATAAAAACGGCAGAAAACAGCATATATCTCCGCCAATATTGCTCCAATAGCTACCATATTTTGCATGTGACACCGTCATGAGATACCGATCATTTTCGATCGGGCCGTCAAAATGGATATTTCCAGCCGTTTGGCCGCCATCTTGGATTTAAGTTTTTTTCCGTCAGGTTGCAATGGAAACCAGACTTGACAACGAAATGCATTGATATTCACAGCACTATTAGATACAGACCATGGGAAGATGTCTGCAAAGTTACGGCTTTGTAAGTTAGATAGTTCATGAGAAAATGGCAAAACAAGGTTTTGGTGGACAGACGCGCGGACGGACGGCGGACATGCATATCATCAAAATTTACCTATACATATGCTAGAACTGGTCGGGGTAATGCATAATTACCAACCACTTCCACCATACATGCAATAACAGTCGCGTGAGAGCTCGCCAAAAAAAGGACATTTTCGTTTTACGGACCACCTAAATGACCTTGACCCCGTGACCTTGGTGACCTTGAATTTTTTAAAATGGTTTTAGTCCAGCTACCCGATCCCGGGGTCAAAACCGCCAAAATCGCAAAAATAACGATTTCTTATTAGGGCTCCCTGCCTACAAGGCAAGAGCCCTATTGTAATTGTTCGATTTATTATTATTATTATTATTATTCTTTATTATTATTATTATTATTATTATTCCGGCGTTTTTTGTTCCAATCCTACCTCCAAAACTACTGCTCAGAATGTCTTCAAAATTTCCAAAAAGATACCTTAGATCCTGAAGCAGATACCACAAAAATCTCAAGACTCTAGACTCAAAGACTAAGGGCAGATAACTCAAAACAACCTTAAAAATCGCACATTTCAACAGCTAAAATCTCCGCCAAGAAATGTCCAAAGACTTCCAAAATTCCTGAACAGATCCGGAATCAGATGCCCAACAAAATCTCTACACATCCAATGTAGCGAAATTGCTTCGTTTGGCCTCCATATTGGATTAAGTGTTTTGGCACTGTTTTTTACCAAATTTCTCAGTACTTGACTCCCAAAATCTCCTCAGCTCAAACTACCAGCTCAAAAGCTTCCAAACTCTCCAGACTTTGTCTCCAACTACCATACTAACAACTTCCGAGAAAACATACTTAGGTCAAAAGTCATGCGTTTTCCTGATACCTTATGTCCTGGCGATTCCAGAACACCAAACAGATTAACTCTAGCTCAACAGACAACGAAACTACAGAGAGTTGAAAATAGCACTCTTTGGCCCAGGTCCATAAACTTGCCATATAGAAGAACTCGAAACACATGTAACTACGAAACTACTGGACGGATTCGTCCACACTTCGTGCCTGTATTTAGGGTGGGATTGTCTGTTACCACGCTTAATTGTAGTCACATCGTGTATGTCACAATGTCTACTCGGCAACTGTTGAAACAAATCACGTGTCGCTGAAGCCGGCAGAAACGGACTATAATGTTAGAGCGGACTGCAGACTCCTATTATGCTGAAACGGACTATAAGACCGCACCGGCGTGGAGTCGTCTGCTGTTGAAACATAAAGTGATGGTCAAAGGGTTATTTACACTCATACATGCTGTATTACAATTAGGTCTGATGTATACTATGAAGATGGAGTGCACAAGTACAAATTGCTTCAACCAAAAAAAAAAAAGGTGGTTCAGCCCCTAAAGGAACGAAATGGTAAGCAGCGCTTGCTATTAGCGGAATTGCCTATAAACATGTATGAGTTACGTCCCTTAGCCGGTTTCTGACCAAGCTCCATATCAGCGCATGACACATTCTTCATTATTGGTGTGAGCTCATCGCTGTAAGGAGTTTCTCAAGCCGGCAAGCGGTATGGTTCGGGGAAGCCCTACGAAGACGTGTAAATGCTTTTTGAACCAACAAACCAACTTCGAAAGGTAGGTTTCTACAGCATAAGTATAATAATGGGGTCCTAATAATGATGTGCTCTGACATTTCTAACTGTTTTCTGTGATAACTCAAGCAGTTGTATGTAAATTATGCCGACCATTCCGTCCCGTCACCTATTTTCGTGGTATTTCGATATTATTGTTTGTGTAGAGACTATGATTGTTGAATGTACTTACTGATGGCCGCCACATAACCCCAGCATAACGGGCTATTGCTTTCATTGAAACTAACACATCCAAATAGTTCATATCACTGTATTTGATTTAAATACGTCAAAATTAGTGTTTTGAAAGGGGTTATAGCGAAAACGGCACCTCAGCAAAACGTCACCGGGCGAAAACGGCACCTCGACTCGAGCGAAAACGGCACCTCGACTCGAGCGAAAACGGCACCTCATTATTTTTTTTTACCTTTGTCAATAAATGATATTAAACTTACATTGTAACTTGCAAGCGCCAATAATTGTGAGATGTTAAAACAAGTTTACATTAGATATTAGCCTCTACTCCAACTATAATCCAACTTAGCTTATACGCAACTCAACTTATTGTGAGTTGAGGTATTGATACTGTTGTTATAACTGATTGATGTAATTGTTCTTGGTAATTTACAATAAGCTCTCAATTATAGATTATTGTTACAGTAAAGTAATTGAACGTATTATGTTTTAGGTAAAGGAACAAGCTGTGGAAAACCTATACAAATCAGGCGCAAGAATAGTTGAAGATGCCCAACAGAGACTAGTTGACCCTGATCAGGCTGGCGGTCGCCAAAACCACTCGACACTGATTCGCATGGCGAACCGAACCAGGGAACTGTTGCGCCCCAAAGAACCGAGGACACTGGACTTCGAGGTACTACTTATAATAAATTGAACTAAACAATGCTATTATTCAAATTCATAGAATAACCGAAATGTTGTAACATAACGAATATTGTATTTTAACACATTTATATATTTTCAGATTGCCGAGGACTTCTTACCCGAAGGCTTCGTCCGTGGCGACATAATTCACAAGGATGAGAGGCATATCATGCTTGCTACTGACCGGCAGTTACAGCACCTAAGTAGGAGTGGTCAATGGTTTATGGACGGAACGTTTAAGATTGTCAAACGTCCGTTCCATCAACTGCTGACCATTCATGCTTTTGTGCGTGCCGGCAGTAACTTCAAGTTGATGCCTCTTGTGTTTGTAATTATGTCAAGGCGTCAAACATCGGACTACGTCAAAGTCTTGAAGAAGCTTTTAGATAAAAATAAAGTATATTGAACGATAAAAATGTTTTTATTATACATTAAAATTTCTTTCTCTCATGTTTTAGGTTGGCACAGACGCATCAACAACAAGGTGGGTGAGCAGTCCCTGGGGATCTACAGGTTGATCCCAGAGCTGTTCCGAGAGGCCAGTCTGTTGCCTTTACAGTCGCGACTGATTCAGGAGGGACGACTCAGGGCATATGTTCGGAAATCTTCAACATCTCGTCAAGAAGAGATCTTCGACGTATGGCAAAGATACAAGGATGGGGATCTCTCCCTGACACAAGTACTTTCACAATGTTCTGTTGTGCATGGACCGATTTTGTGAAGAGGATGATGATGATGATCATGATGATCATGATGATGAAGATAGACATGTATGTATGAACATATTTACTGAAAAGAGGAAATACAATGTAAATCACCAATGGAATACTATATTTACTTATATCTCTGAAAAGAGGAAATGTTAATACATCACTAATAAAATCCCATGTAAATAAACACTATATATTACTACAAAAATCGTTGTTATCGTTATTAAAAATAGAGGTGCCGTTTTCGCCCGACTCATAGTAGCCGTTTTCGCCAAATGCGGTGCCGTTTTCGCCAGAGAAATTGGTGACGTTTTGCTGAGGTGCCGTTTTAGGATGCACCCTTTTGAAAGAATTCCATTCATCTTGGTTGTATCTATTACTTGCATTCTTGACATGAATGTATGATCATTATTCTAAGGTATAACCCCAGGGAGATTAATATTGTTTGTTTCAAGCAAATTGAAATAGTACTGAAAATAGAATGTTGTTCTTGAATGTGCTTATGTTTGAAAAACATAACCAGTATATCCCAACAAATATTTAGGTTAACTTAGTACATGTAGTATGTGTATGTGTAAGTAGTGTGTATCTTTTAGGAAGTAATTTTAAAAAAGCCCCAGGTTGTAGCCTTTTCAGACCTGTAGCATGGATATGTAACATTAGACATCTTAATTAATTTAACAAAAAGTGGAAGAAGAAATATGTTTTCTTCACAGTGATTGATTAAAATTCATCACATATTTCAAAGACCTGTGGACCTTTTATAATGTTGATGATCCAATACACCGCCATGTAGTGCTGGTTCAGGACAAGAGTACTACAGTATCATCCAATTATTCCAGATTTAAAACAAAGTAATCCGATTCATTATGCAAATAAGTTTTATTACATTTCATGGGTAATCAACAAGCAAAAGTAATGGTTTCAACAAAACGACATGCAGTTCATGTTATCATCAACACATCATGTACACTTGCATTGTTGTTTACACTCAGCTATATTCAAGGTAAATAAGGGTGATCTATATATAATTGATATGACCTTTATAATATATCAAGTGTATTGTGTTCTCAGGAACAAAGCATGAAAGAAACATAATATCAAAAGATTGAACATATCATAAAGCATCATAGATAAAAACTGTCATGATCAAGACAGGACTACATGAACACATTTGTACACGCATATGCAGAAGACATATTGACATTTGCACAATGTTTACCCCACGTTCAAACCTAGCTAGGTGGTAAAGATCCATACTGAAATCGTCCCCTTGGTTATATTGTGGTGATTTGTAAGATTTATCTCTAGGTTTAAAACTAGCTAGTTGCGTACTAGATCCACCAGGTGTCAATGCATGTGATAAAATCAGTGATGATTCTCCACATCCACATGTTTGTAGAATAATACAACTGAGTATTAATGTTCATAGATCAATTCCTGGACTTCAGTTAAATACTAGCATGATACTTGCTCTGTATAGAACATCATATAGCAACGAAACATTGCTATGGACAGCATTGAAAGCATAATAATTGTCAAGTTGTACATTGAAATAGACAATTGTAACGTTTCATCATTTTGCATGTAAGAAGAAAACAATACAGCAATAAGACTTACAAGATCACACCACACAAGGGATGTCACAATTTACATTTTGATGTCATGTGTCTGTATCTATGTGTATGTTTACACCTGTTGTTAGGATACACAATAACCTATGGATGTATTGTTTCATGTTTTAATTCTGCATAAAAAATTCACATGGATGGTTTTTACATTTTTAATATCGGCCTGATATCTGCTCTGGCTATAAAAAAATGATCACCGTTTCACAAACACCTGATATCATCACTATTTGATGGTGATTCATGAACACATGCTTATGGTATACCCAGAAACATTAAATGAACACTGCTTTTAGTAAAGTTTATGGAATGATTTGTCACTTTTATTTACATACATACCAGGTTGTAGTATAGTACATGTGCTAATTTCATCGTCTTCAACACCCCTTTATGGGATTCACTCCACCGTCGAAAATACAATGTGGAGTGACCCTGAGGTGTTTTAGACTTGAAAATAGCTTCAACACCCCTTAATGGGACCCACTCCACCGTCGAAAATACAATGTGGAGGGGCCCTGAGGTGTGAAATAACCACGACAAAATCAATTCCAGTTTCATAAGAAATCTCCACTAAAAGTAGGGTCTAATTTGTGTTTCTCACCATATCAGAAGCATCTGTTTATGATTTACTGTCAAATAGTTACGAAACCACTTGTTCCTGAATACATGAGTGCATCCTTTCTTTCCAGCGTACAACTTATATCAAGTTGTTGCAAATGTAAAATACTACTTCTTGAATATTGGATACAGTTAAAACATAAATTGATACATCGATAGGTTATTGTGTGTCCTATCATCAGGTTTATACATATAGATACATCAGTGAATTGTGACATCCCTTGTGTACAGGTACATGATGCACACAGGGAATATTAAATGGTCAGTCCACAATGAACAACCAAGGGCCATGATTATACACTGTAATATTTCTCCATGCCATTATGGTAAAATACCACTTCTCCATCAGTTTCATCAGTAACTTTAAACTGTAAGTGTGCTTTTATTCTACACATATTCAAACAAACCTATGGCAATGAATCTGTCTTGGTTTTTATCAAATTAGAATGAGTGACATGTAGTACATAGAATAATTGAGAAAATGCCATAAGCTGATATGAATTTCTTTTCTTTTAACTCCGTTAAAGTATATACATGCTAAAATCTATACATAGAAATAACATATACACAGAAAAAGAAATATATATTAACAGTATACAAAACAAAGGTCATTATTTATAAATATAGATGATAATAATATGTCAGTGTCTTTCATTTAACAAAATTTACAAATTGATTTAGATTAGCACTTTTCAGATATACATGTTTATAATTCTTCAATATATATACATAATATGTACAGTGCACCTCATGTACATATGATATTATATACAAAATAAATAAGCATGTGCAATAACTTGACAAAATATCAGTGTCTTTTCAATCAATAAAATGGCATCCATTATTTCATCAAGTAGAATCAATGTACTTTTCAACAGCAATAATCCTTGAAAAATCAGAAGTTGGCCTCAGGTCCACATTCGTTATAATACAAGTAGAGTCCATTCATATTTTGTAGAAGATGCTTTCGCAATAGCAGTCACAAAGATCGATACAGGTCTATAATTATGATAAATACAGGTACAATTCATTTGTTTATATGTTGTTTAATGCAGCACTCAGCAATATTCCAGCTATATGATGGCAGTCTATGAATAATCAAGTCTGGACCAGACAGTCCTGTGATTGACATCATGAGCATCGATCCACACAATTGTGATACAATGACATGCATCAACCAAGACGGTGAGTCTGACCATCCGATCCCGATAGTTGCTTCTTACCACAAGCATAATCGCCTTTTGTGGCAAGTATGGGTTGCTTAAGACCTATTCTACCCCGGATATTCAGAGGTCAGAACAAATCATGCATCTTTTATGTAAAGTTGCTGCTTTCACAGCTACAAAAGTCATTATTTATAAATACAGATGATAATAATATGTCAGTGTCTTTCATTTAACAAGATTTACAAATAGATTTAAATTAGCACTTTTCAGATACATGTTTATATTTCTTCAATATATATACATAATATGTACAGTGTACCTCATCTACATATGAAATTATACACAAAATAATTGAGCAGTGAAATAGTTTGACATGAACTATATTCTGACAGATATTTCTTTTCTTTTAGATCAGCTAAAGTATATACATGCTAAAATCTATACATAGAAATAACATATACACAGGAAAAGAAATATATATTAACAGTATACAAAACACACACACACTCACTCAACAAAATAACAATTTGGTATTTTGTATGTCGGACTAAGGCCTATAATTATGATAATAAAGAACAAGTCTTTCATGTTTTGTAGAAACTGCTTTTGCAACAAAATTCATTATTTATAAATACAGATGATAATAATATGTCAGTGTCTTTCATTTCACAAGATTTACAAATTGATTTAAATTAGCACTTTTCAGATACATGTTAATGTTTTTCAATATATATACATAATATGTACAGTGCACCTCATGTACATATGAAATTATACACAAGATAATTGAGCATGTGCCACAACTTGACATGAACTAAATTATAAATATCAGTGACTTTTTCAATCTATAAAATGACATCCATTGCCCATCATTTCATCAAGTAGGATCAATGTTATTTTCAACAATTATATTCCTTGTAAAATAAGAAGTTAACCTCAGATCCATATTCATGATAATCTATTCATATTTTGTAGAAGAAGCTTTTACAACAAAAGTAACACAGATAAATACAGGTCTAATTATGATAATACAGGTACAATTCATGTGTTTGTTTATTGTTTAACGCAGCACTCAGCAATGTTTCAGCTATAAGATGGCAGTCTATAAATAACCAAGTCTGGACCAAACATACCAGTGATTGACATCATGAGCCTTCATCCACCCAATTGTGAAACGATGACATGCATCAACCATTGGCGAGCCTGACCACCCGATCCCGGTAGTCACTTCTTTAGGGGTTTGTACAATTCATGCTCATTTTGTGAAAGTTGCTACTTTCACAATAAAAGTCTGATAGGTGCAATAACATACCATTTCATCAAGTAGAATCAATGTAATTTTCAACAATTATATTCCTTGTAAAATAAGAAGTTGGTCTCAGGTCCACATTCATGATAATTCAAGTAGAGTCCATTCATATTTTGTACAAGATGCTTTTACAACAAAAGTCACAAAGATTAAAACAGGTCTAATTATGATAATACATGTACAGTTCATGTGTTTGATTATTGTTTAACGCAGCACTCAGCAATGTTTCAGCTATATGATGGCAGTCTATAAATAACCAAGTCTGGACCAGACAATCCAGTGATTGACATCATGAGCGTTGATCCACCCAACTGTGATACTCACCCATCGGCGAGCCTGACCACCCGATCCAGGTAGTCACTTCTTCAGGCGTTTGTACAATTCATGCTTAAAATCAGATAGGTGCAATACCAGGCCAGTGTCTTTTGTTGAAACGAGATTTACAAATTTGATAAACGAGATTTACAAATTTGATAAAATAGGCACTTTTCAAATGATGACATGGTAAAGATTGTTTTTCATCACTGTTATATTCACAGCTATATTCATAATTTGATTTCAATAGCTTCATGATACCCAAAGTATGTAGGAAGAATCTGAACAGATACATTCTCAAGTCCTTTCACATATACATGGTCAAGAAGCGTTCCACCTTCAGTAGTAGGTTCTGAAACCATCTGTGTAAATCCATTTGATTCCATCATAGTCTGTATTGAAGATGATGACAAGATATTTTCATTGAAATCACCCATGATGATTGATCGACCAGAACGGTTATCAAGTTCCTGAACAAGTTGAAGCATATGCTTTCTGAAAATATCAACTGTGTATGAGCTTGGCCTGTAGATAACAACAACATGAGCTTGTAGTTCCATGACGTACATACACAGATACTCTAAATTAGATACTGGTAACTGAGTAAATTCACATGTTTTGACTTCACTAGAATAAACTCCAACACCACCATGTCTTTGATTTTTCAGTTGCATCAGTATTGGTTCAGATGATTCATAACACTTTGATCTGGGTTTATGATGTAACGTAAATCCATCAAGTTTTGGTTCATCAGCTGGATGTGAATCAGATAACCATGTTTCTGTCAAGCAAATGAAATCAGACTCTAAAAACCTCTTGTCATTCTGCAGATCTTTAATATGTGATTGAAGGCCCTCAATGTTTTGCATAATTAGCGTGCATGTTGGATGACCATCATAGATTCTCTGATTTCTTGTCATGAACTTTGGCATACTAGACACTGCTGCTTCAACCTTTACACTGCTGTATATGACTGATTCTTTGAAATTCTGAATAATAAGACCATCAAGAGAAGATACACGACTTAGTGCTACATAAGCTTGTCCTGCTGCAAATACCTTGTGTAATGAAACAACAGCTTTGTTAACAGTTATCCCTTGTACTTTGTGTATGGTGCAAGCCCAGGCTAGTTTCAGTGGAAATTGTCGTCTAATGCCTCCATTGTTTGAAACAGTTTCTTCTTGTGGCTTAATAGGAGTACTGTTAGGATCTAATTCAGATGCAGTGCCTTCCATTCTTCGTAATTTCTGACCAACATCAATTTTGTCAAACACAATATGTATTTTTGAAGGAAATCTTTCACCATCAGTCAAAGATATGTGGCTTATAGTTCCAAAGACTCCATTCACAAGACCATCTGATGTATCAATATTCTTTGTGATCATCACACGCGCACCAATTGCAACATTGAGACTTTTTTGTAAGACTGAGTTATGAACTTTTCCATGAGGTATTTCTCTCTTTTCAAGTTTCCCTGTTTTTGCATTTCGTGAGAAATCTTGAGCGTCAATACAAATTGGATCTGAGCATTTAGAATGAAGAGCAGCAATATTGTATTCATCAACCTGAGCATTTGTTGCAAAAATGTGAATGCTTTCTGGATCATCTTCACCAGTTTCTTGTTGTTTGAGCATATGTATATCTCTTGTGTCAAGAGGGTCTGACTTTTTTCGTGTTCGTAACCGATTCAGAAGTTGTGCAAATGCAGGGTCCTTTTGTCTCATGATCTCTGTCAATTCTGCAATAGAAAAATTATCATTCCACAGGTCATATCCATTTTTGGCAACATGCAATGGTGTTCCTTTAACGGGTGATAACTGATAAAAGTCTCCAACAGCAATTACAGATACATTTCCAAATGGTGAATAATCAGCAGTTTGTTTGATCTGTCTCAATCTACCATGAATGTATGATAACAGCTTGTGATCAACCATTGATATTTCATCTATGATTAGTATGTGGATACTTTGCAGCTTTGCTCGCAGACTATTGATCTTTTCCTCACCAAGTGGCTGGTATGGCAGTTTTGCATCAATTCCAATTGAGAGTGCACTGTGTATCGTGGAAGCATGTATGTTAAATGCTGCAATACCGGTTGGAGCTACCAAAAGCACAGAGTTATCATCTGGATTATTTTGCATTGGGGCTAGCAGTCTAGTGCATTCATAGCAAATTGCCTTGATCAAATGGCTCTTCCCAGTACCAGCTCCACCAGTCAGAAATAGATTAAATGCATCAGGATTTTTGCCATTCCTTTTATCCAAACACCACTGTCTTATTTTATAGAAAACTTCAGCTTGTTCTTCATTCATTGATCTCAGAATAGTTTCTGCCTCTTGTTTTGACATTGTACTCTGAAGTACCTCTGTTTTTGATAACGTGTTATCCTTCAGTAGCAAATCAGGCATGTTCTTAGCAGTTTCACTTTCACTTTCCTCATCGGTCGTACAAGTGTGTTCAACTTCACATGCTATTCTTTCAGATTCAGTTTCTGGACAGATTTGAGCCCAAGCATCTTCCAATTGACCTGTTTTGTCAAACAATTCCTCTGCTTCATCAATAACATCACCATCTTTCTCAAACATTGCTTTGTTTCTGTCAACAATCTCTTTCACAGTTTCCAAAGGACAGTTCTCAATCTGAACAGCACCAGTTTCATAGAACTCTTCATACGAATTGAATGCGGGTGGTTTTAATTGTGCATCAAATGTGTATGGCAAGAATAACTGCAATATACTGTGATAGTGTTTTTCTGGATTCTTTGTACGTGAAAATCTGGCATATCTGATAACTGCTGCATCAGTCCGAGTACGTTTTTTCACATGACCAAGGCCATTTTGTAATGTTACTACTGGACTACGGCGTTTGTCATCAGAAACATTTGATACTTCAGATTTTGGTAGCACTCTGTATTCTGAGCAAAACGTTGCAAGACACATGTTATCAAACTCGTCACCTTTGGGTCTGCTCTTGTATCGATCAACAATGCTTGTCATCCACATTTCATCTTCATCTAGTTCACCACTCTTTCGTTTGTTCTGCAGTGTTTTAAGAGGCAAACTCATTCTGACAGGGTCTACGGTTGGAATGAACTGTACTTTACGTGATCCTTCCTTCAATCTCAAATTGCAAACTCGAAAGACAGCTTCCTGAGCACTCACTTCTCGATTGTGTAGGTATACAGCACCAAGTTTCTTGAGAGCAGATTTTGCATCAGAGTTATTCTTGTTTGCTTCTGTTTGTGCATGATTCAACAGTAATCCCATTTCTCTTTCTGCCTTTGAGATATATGAAATGATGTAGACAACACAAGAGTAGGCATCAACTATGTACTGAATATCCATGTTCGCATTCCAACATCTGAGCAGATCTGCATTGTACTGATTGACCCATACATCATTGGGATTGCGTTTCATCACAACATTTGTCTTTTTGGATAGAGTATCACATGCTAGTTGAAATATCTCTTGCGAAATACCAATGGCAGAGAACAATGCATCAACTGACTCAAATGTTTGCTCATCATTTGTTAATCCTTGCCAAATCAGTTTCAAAATTCTTTGAGCATCTGGTATGGACATAAATTTCATATTGAAAAGATCTTCACAGCACTGTTTCAAGGTTTTGGGCACAACATCTTTTGGTTTATTGTCAAGACCTCCTGCTCGTGATATGAAAGTTTCATTGCTTGGAGGACGTGGAAAATTGAATCTGCAGGTTGTGCCATTTTTTTTGCATGTCTTTGAATGTCTTTTACTATGTTTTTGTACACTGTTGACAATATCAAACAATTCTTCATCATTCTCAACTGAAGGCATATCACATGTGACATATTTATCAATGAAAGATGTTACTGACTCATCATTATCGTCATCAACCTTTGGAGCATTCTCAACCCAGAAAAGGCAGTGAGTGTGAGGGGAACCACGGTGCTGGAATTCTACACGATAGAAGTAATCTTTTATCTTTCCAATTGGTTCAGCTGGTGACATGATAACCTCTTTCAAGAAGCAATGGAACCTTTGGTCAAACATTCGTGCTGCTGTCACTGGATTTTTCCTTAGTATAGAACATTTTTCAGACCAGTCAAGTTCAGTGGCTTTCCGTGTATCACCTGCTTCTCTGAGTATCGTTTCAATCATTTCTGGCCATCTCATATCAGCTGATGAAAATGAACAAAACCAAGTTGGAATGCCGAGTTGTCTTATCATAGCAAATAAATCTTTCTGAGCAGACTGCCAGTATGGTGGAGTTCCTCTGATAGGTTTCAAGAACTTGTAGCCTTCATCACATTTTAATATCTCTCTCAGAGAATCAGAATCTGTAAGATTTTCAGATGTAACATTTTTACCATGTGACTGTGATCCTTTTCGCATTGCAATGGAAACATTTGACATAACTTGATCAATTTCAGAAAGATACTGTGCATAAAATATGTAGTCAGTGTTTTGAGCAAATCTGCTATCAGCATTCATGAGGCGTGTATGTAGATAACGTGCAATTGTAATTCTCTCTTCACGATCATCATGGAATGTAGGGGACCCTGATGGGAACAGAACTGGAAATGACCTTGCTTCATTGCTTTTGTCTGTCAGTAGTCGAACAGGATTATTTTCTTCAGCAGGTGCAATACAAGTTATCTTTTCAAAATATTGATCCATAACTTCTTGGCCAATATCAAGCGGTTGTAGACATGTATTCATGAGTAATCCATGATCTTTCTCAGACTCTTCATTTTCATTAGTTTGTGTGTTTGAGCTATCCTTTTCAACCTCAGGTAATGTTTCAGTATCAGAATCAATAATTTCATCTTCCTCATCAATAACTGGCAAGGGATTGACCCAATCTGTATTAAAATTCACATCACTGTACCATTTGTTAGTTGTTTGAAGATATTCCAAAGCATTTTTAACATGAGCCTTGTTTACAAACTGGTATTGATAATGGCCTTTGTAAGTAATCTTCCTTTTCAGTTTCACTCTAATCATCTGATCATCTATATCACTTCTCGGTAACATACTTGTGCTTTTCTGAATGTTAGAGGGAACACATACTACAGGTCCGTGTACGCCATGTTGTCCACCTTTTGGTAATGCCATCATTTTCATGAAAGGAATATTCAAGGCAATCAAGTGCTGCTCTAGTTCATTGAGACATTGCAGTTGCATAGGAACAGGGGTCAGTTCAAGGTTGTTAACAACAGCTTCTCCAGGCATTTTACCAGACAAAAGTTTCCTATGACAAGTATAGCAAATCCATAATGTGCCTTCTGGACTATCGACAAATGAACATTGGTCATCACAACTGTCTGAGCACCTGTGTAGGTAATTTTCTGTGATGCATCTCTCAGCAACAGTGGCAATATTACTTCCTTTGTTTTCATACACTGTTCTTTTACATTGTACAACCTGTTTTTTGAAAAGTCTTCGATGACACACTGAGCACACAAATTCTGGACCTTCAGATATGTTTTTGGCAAAGGATTGTGTAACATTTTCCATTATTTTCCTTTCTTTGGTTATTTGCAGAACCCTGGCAGATTGTCTCTCTTTCAAATTAGTTCTGTGTTCACCACTAGCTTTGTATTTGGCAATGCTTGCTGATTTAACAGATTCCCTGTGCTTTGCATCTTTTGCATATTTCTTGATACTGTTAGTTTTTACATTTTCTCTGTGCTTTTCATCCTTTGCATATTTCTCTGTACTGTTGGTTTTTACACTTTCTCTGTGCTTTTCATCGTTTGCATATTTCTCTGTACTGTTGGTTTTTACACTTTCTCTGTGCTTTTCATCGTTTGCATATTTCTCTGTACTGTTGGTTTTTACATTTTCTCTGTGCTTTTCATCGTTTGCATATTTTTCTGTACTGTTGGTTTTTACACTTTCTCTGTGCTTTTCATCGTTTGCATATTTCTCAATACTGTTGTTCTTTTTATTTTCTCTGTGCTTTTCGTCCTTTGCATATTTCTCTGAACTGAGATTTTTTAGAGCCTCCTTGTGCTTTGCATCTTTTCGATACTGCTGACTGCTGTAAGATTTTATATCTTCCTTGTGTTTTGAATCTGTGGCATATTTCTGACTGCTGTACGTTTTAACATCTTCCCTGTGTTTTGAATCAGTGGCATATTTCTGACTGCTGTACGTTTTAACATCTTCCCTGTGTTTTGAATCAGTGGCATATTTCTGACTGCTGTACGTTTTAACATCTTCCTTGTGTTTTGAATCAGTGGCATATTTCTGACTGCTGTACGTTTTAACATCTTCCCTGTGTTTTGAATCTGTGGCATATTTCTGACTGCTGTAAGCTTTTACTGTTTCCTTGTGTTCAGAGACAGTAGCATATTTGTTAGTACTGTATTTTTTGACAAATTCCCTGTGTGCTTCATCATCTTTGTATTTATTTGAACTTTGCAGTTTCTTTCTGTTCTTGAAATCTAGGTCAGTGTTGTACTTTTCATTCTCTTTTGCAAGTCTTCTCTGTTTCACATTCAAATTCAATGTTTCAGAATTATCTTTCTCTAATTCTCTTTTGGCTCTCATATATTCTCTTTTAGCTTTTGCCTGTGCATACTTTCCTTTTGGTTTTTTAGTTGGTCTGTGATCAGGTCTCTTTTCTTTAGAATCAGAACATTTTTGTTTTTTCAAGACTGACTTTCTGTCATTCAGCAAATCTGCAGATAGCTGGTCAGCATTTCTCTTGATATTCATATGTCTCTGACAATATTTGTCTGTACATGAGTTTCTCAAAGCATCTACTGTGTTCACACAAACAACCACTTCATAATGTGATCCACCAACATGATTTAGATATATGCCAGTTCCTGTGTTCACTGTGTCTGAGTTTAACTGCCTGCTTGAATATCTCAGCCATCTGTTATCAGTGTATGTGCATATGTCAGTGCCCAGTAGATTTGCAGCTGCAAGTATTTCAAGTTCTGTAGCCCATGTTCCAACATACCACATTCTGGATTGAGAAATGTACTGTTCAACTGACTCGTAACCTGGTCTTAAGAAGTGATGGAAACTTTGAGCATGTTCTTTTAGATGTGTCACAATAGCCAGTCTGATTTTCCTGTGGTTGTTTTCTTTGCCCGAGATTGCATATGAAAGACTTCTAAAGAAGCAATTGCCATCACCTTCAATGGATACTGTTCTGCATGGTACATCAATTTCTACACCAAATTCATGATCTTGAGACTTTGCTACACATTGGTGTTGAATATCAAGCTTCTTGCATAACTGTTCACATACATTTGATGATACAGGGCAGAATAGCATTGCATGTTGGTCAGTTCCAGTTTCTTTCAAACTACCATCTTGTGAGTTGTCGTCACATTCATCAATATGCATCATGTCATCTTGATCATTCTCATTTGTTTCACATGCCGTATCATCACTTTGGTCAATCTCAATCATATCTAGTCTACCATCATCAGCAATATGCACTACATCATCATTGTCATTGGTATCACTTGCATTTTCAGACTGATTGTCATGTGGCTGTATATCAGTGCTAATTTTCATGCCTGTCATTTCAAATTGTGAGAATGCATTTAAGTTCATTGACCGAGCAAGATTCAAACAGTGTTCATAGACCTGAAGCAGACTTGTGTATTGGATAAGTATGCTAGTGCCATTAGTGACTTGTAATCCTTCAGTGTTCCGGGAATGGGAATCAAACACGTGGTATTTGTTATTTCTTTCTATCACAGCAAATGTTGATCCTCCAAATGTCATAAAAGTAGCATCATGTTGTGAAAATATTGTTTGAAGTGCAGCATCGAGACACATTTGTTGTGGATTATCAACAATTTCTTCAGTATCTTTCATCACAAAGCCACTCAGAGAATCGCCAGACACAAATCTATATTCTTTGCCAAAGAAGTCTACTGTTGGACAAATGTCTGACACAAGAAGGTATGCACTACGACTAGTTGATTGTCTCTGGTTTATAGAATCTACATAAAGTTTGTTTCCTCTACAAAGAACTGTGTCAAGATCATGGCTGTCCCATGTGGAAATGTCTTTAATTTGATTGTACATCATTGCCATTGCACTGTTAGCTACACACTGTCTGCCACTATTTTTTCCAAATCTAGTGTGACCTTGATTGAAAGAACCATGTACAGTCTCATTTGTGTCAATATCAATCATTTCCACACTACCATCCTGTGAGTTGTCTTCGAGTTCATCAATATGTACTACATCATCATTCTCATTGGTATCACTCGCACTGTCAGACCGGTTGTCATGTGGCTCTACATCCTGTGAGTTGTCTTCGAGTTCATCAATATGCACTACATCATCATTGTCATTGGTATCACTCGCACTGTCAGACTGGTTGTCATGTGGCTCTACATCCCGTGAGTTGTCTTCGAGTTCATCAATATGCACTACTTCATCATTCTCATTTGTATCACTCGCATTGTCAGACCGGTTGTCATGTGGCTCTACATCCTGTGAGTTGTCTTCGAGTTCATCAATATGCACAACATCATCATTGTCATTGGTATCACTCGCATTGTCAGACCGGTTGTCATGTGGCTCTACACCAGTGGTAATTCTCATACCTGTCATTTCAAATTGTGAATTTGCATTTAAGTTCATTGACCGAGCAAGATTCAAACAGTGTTCATAGACCTGAAGCAGACTTGTGTATTGAATAAGTATGCTAGTACCATTAGTGACTTGTAATCCTTCAGTGTTCCGGGAATGGGAATCAAACACGTGGTATTTGTTATTTCTTTCTATCACAGCAAATGTTGATCCTCCAAATGTCACAAAAGTAGCATCATGTTGTGAAAATATTGTTTGAAGTGCAGCATCGAGACACATTTGTTGTGGAATATCAACAATTTCTTCAGTATCTTTCATCACAAAGCCAGTCAGAGAATCGCCAGACACAAATCTATATTCTTTGCCAAAGAAGTCTACTGTTGGACAAATGTCTGACACAAGAAGGTATGCACTACGACTAGTTGATTGTCTCTGGTTTATAGAATCTTCATAAAGTTTGTTTCCTCTACAAAGAACTGTGTCAAGATCATAGCTGTCCCATGTGGAAATGTCCTTAATTTGATTGTACATCATTGCCATTGCACTGTTAGCTACACACTGTCTGCCACTGTTTTTTCCAAATCTAGTGTGACCTTGATTGAAAGAACCATGTACAGTCTCATTTGTATCAGTATGATGGTCATTGGTAACAAAATCTTGATCATAACTCTCTGGATCATTGATGTCAGTATCAGGGTCATAGCTCTCAGGATCATTGTTATCACTGACATTGTTCTCATTGGCATATGGGTCTTTTTGAGCATTTTGATCTTTTTGAGCATTGGCATATGAGGCATTGGCATTTAAGGCATTCGCATATGAGGCATTGGCATTTGCATTGGCATTGGCATTGGCATTGGCATACGAGGCATTGGCATATGAGGCATTGGCATTTGAGGCATTTGCATTGGCATATGAGGCATTGGCATTTGAGGCATTGGCATTGGCATATGAGGCATTGGCATTTGAGGCATTGGCATTTAAGGCATTCGCATATGAGGCATTGGCATTGGCATTGGCATAGGAGGCATTGGCATAGGAGGCATTGGGATAGGAGGCATTGGCATATGAGGCATTGGCATTGGCATTGGCATACGAGGCATTGGCATATGAGGCATTGGCATTTGACGCATTGGCATATGAGGCATTGGCATATGAGGCATTGGCATTTAAGGCATTGGCATATGAGGCATTGGCATTTAAGGCATTGGCATATGAGGCATTGGCATTGGCATATGAGGCATTGGCATTTAAGGCATTCGCATATGAGGCATTGGCATTGGCATATGAGGCATTGGCATTGGCATTTGAGGCATTGGCATTGGCATAGGAGGCATTGGGATAGGAGGCATTGGCATTTGAGGCATTGGGATAGGAGGCATTGGCATATGAGGCATTGGCATTTGAGGCATTGGCATTGGAGGCATTGGGATAGGAGGCATTGGCATTTGAGGCATTGGCATTTGAGGCATTGGCATTTGAGTCATTGGCATTTGAGGCATCGGCATCATATGTAGCATTTTGTGTAAGGCAATTTTGTGTAGCACTATTGTATGAGCTTTCAGCGCATGTTTTGTTCGGGTTTTGTTCTGTTGCACATTTATTAACGAGGCCTGCTTCCTCGGTATCATTTTTAGGGAGGTGATACCCCTCCATCTGTTGCAGCATCTTCTTCGGTGGCATCTCTGAAACAGAAAAAAAAGAGGGATAAAATAATTACCCCCCCTCTTAATAAATACCCCCCCCCACCCAAAATAAAGTTAAGACCCATCCCTTTAATAGTTTCATACTGCAAAATCTTCCCTAAACTTAAAAACTCATAGATTATATCTTTTCATATAAAATCCAAAGAAAGAAATACTTCTTTTGTTCAGAACTTAGTTTACGACTGTTGAATCTTACATAAAATATAACTTCACACAGGACTTTCACTCATTATAAGCAAAGGGCCAAATTACACAATACATGTCCAAGGTTTCAATTATTCCAGAGGTACAAATGTAGGGTTTGTTTTCAGATTTACGAGCTTTTAGCTCTAGGCTCCCCACCCTAAAATTATTCCTGAATGTATATTTATGAACTTAATGTACATATCTCCCACACACCCAAAATATACTGTACCTTAGTTGAAAAAGAACTCTTCATTTCCAATAATGGTTGAAGCATTCATAAAATATGATGGAACATTTCTTTTAAAATCTCATCAACAAAAGGAAAGTATTACTTAACCTCAGATACCAAAATTTGATATGCCATGGAAAGTGACCATCACACTAAACATTATAAATAGTAAAGTTATAATTTGTTTCCGGCTACGTTCAAACATTGAATGACTACATTTGACTAGTAGTGAACTCAAGTGAACTGAAAATAATTATATAATACTGAACCTTTACCTCACCACAATTAGTTTTACACCCAGCTAACCAACCAGATTGCAATGATCACATCAGCCTTAGTGTTGACTCAAAGTATGATTACTAGGAACTGATTGATTCAAAATGTCAACATTCCTCAACCCCCATTTTCAACAATCTGTGACTTGGTCTGGTATGGTCAACTCATATATATCTATTATGATCAGTTAATTCTGGTAAAATCAAATGTCTTTTTGAGGGTATCACTGGCAGATAGCAGCATAAAGCAGGAGTTTGAGACAATTACCTTTTCAATCCAAGAATTTTATCTCATTGTATATCAGGATGTCAACAGACCACATAAAGTCAGTATAATATATTAATTTATTCACACATCAAATAAATGAATATTGGTAAGGTTTAAGGGTTGTTTTTCAATGTTATTTTTGTCAGTTGCATTACAAGTACAGAATTGGACAAAATTATTTTTGTGTTAGAAGCCGATGTCAATGTATGTAGCCCAATTCTGAGCACTGCTCTGCTATTCCTGGAATATTGAAAAAGCAGCAGAAAGTCATTCTCACTCTGTCGACGATGAACGCATTTTATTTTATTTATTGTGTTTTTAGATCGTGTTTTTAGATCGTGTATGAGTCCAAACAATAATTTCCGTGATTCGCTGTGTAGAGTTGCATCCCTTGGCATGCCAGAAACCTATAATTAAGTTCGAATCCCAGTTCGTGGGTTTCACCGAAGTGTTAAACAGTAAAGACCTGCATCACTTCAGGCTTTCCTCCCACATTCAGCTGACACGCCATGGTATAACTGGAATACTGTTAAAAGCAGTGTTAAACCCAACTCACTCCACATCACATCAATGGTACAAAAATGACATAACACTGTTTACGTAAGTCTTTACTGTGACAATCTTACAAAATAGGTCAGATCTTCCATCAATTCAGCCTTTGATTCATTGTAGTTAGCATTCAGCAATGTTGCAGCTATATGAAGGCAGTCTGCATATAAATTAGACCAGGCAATCCAGTGATTGGTATTGTTAACAAACAATCCACATCCTCTTGCATGGTAGGTCTTGAC
The DNA here is from genome assembly GCF_023055435.1 of Haliotis rufescens. NCBI lineage: Eukaryota > Metazoa > Mollusca > Gastropoda > Lepetellida > Haliotidae > Haliotis > Haliotis rufescens. The sequence goes on from NW_025964068.1 coordinate 5,022,789, forward strand.
GATTCATCGTTGTTTGATGCCACTCAGCAATGTTGCAGCTATAGGAAGGCAGTCTGCATATAAATTAGACCAGGCAATCCAGTGATTGGTTTTTGTTAACAAACAATCCACATCCTCTTGCATGGTAGGTCTTGACGATTCATCGTTGTTTGATGCCACTCAGCAATGTTGCAGCTATATGAAGGCAGTCTGCATATAAACTGGACCAAATAATCCAGTGATTGGTATTGTTAACAACAATCCACATCCTCTTGCATGGTAGGTCTTGACGATTCATCGTTGATTCATGCCAATCAGCAATGTTGCAGCTATATGATGGCAGTCTCCAAATAATTCAGCGATATTGCAGCTAGATGGTAGCATATAAATATTCAAAATGTAGAAATTGACACAACACATTGTTTTCTCTACCTTTATATTTCATAAGAACTAAATAATACCACCCTCAGCAATGTTGCAGCTATATTGGACCAGACAATCCAGTGATTGGTAATGTTAACAACAATCCACATCCTCTTGCATGGTAGGTCTTGACGATTCATCGTTGTTTAATGCCACTCAGCAATGTTGCAGCTATATAAAGGCAGTCTGCATATAAACTGGACCAGACAATCCAGTGATTGGTATTGTTAACAACAATCCACATCCTCTTGCTTGGTAGGTCTTGACGATTCATCGTTGTTTGATGCCACTCAGCAATGTTGCAGCTATATGAAGGCAGTCTGCATATAAACTGGACCAGACAATCCAGTGATTGGTATTGTTAACAACAATCCACATCCTCTTGCCTGGTAGGTCTTCACGATTCATCGTTGTTTCATGCCACTCAGCAATGTTGCAGCTATATGATGTTCTTATGAATTTCAGCTATATTGCAGCTAGATGGTAGCATATAGATATTCAAAATGTAGAATTTGACACAACACATTGTTTTCTCTACCTTCATTATTTCATAAGAACTAAATAATGCCACACTCAGCAATGTTGCAGCTATATGATGGCAGTCTGCATATAAATTGGACCAGACAATCCAGTAACAACAATCCACATCCTCTTGCATGGTAAGTCTTGACGATTCATCGTTGTTTAATGCCACTCAGCAATGTTGCAGCTATATGATGGCAGTCTGCATATAAATTGGACCAGCATCCTGTTCTTATGAAATTCAGCTATATTGCAGCTAGATGGTAGCATATAAATATTCAAAATTGACACAACACATTGTTTCCTCTACCTTTATTATTTCATAAGAACTAAATAATGCCACACTCAGCAATGTTGCAGCTATATGATGGCAGTCGGCATATAAATTGGACCAGACAATCGTTGATTAACAATCCACATCTTTTTTCATGGTAGCTCTCGACGGTAGGTCTTGGCGATTCATCGTTGTTTGATGCCACTCAGCAATGTTGCAGCTATATGAAGGCAGGCTGCATATAGACAATCCAGTGAGTGGTATTGTTAACTACAATCCACATCCTCTTGCATCTTTGTTTTATGTCACTCAGCATATTGCAGCTATATAATGGCAGTCTCCAAATAATGTGGACAGGACCAGCATCCTGCTCTTATGAAATTCAGCTATATTGCAGCTAGATGGTAGCATATAGATATTCAAAATGTAGAAATTGACACTCATTGTCTTTTTCTACCTTTATTTTTCTTTTTTATTATTTCATAAGATCTAAATAGTGTTGCAATGTTGCAGCTCTATGGCAGTTTGCATGTTGGACAAAACAATCCAGTGATTGGTGTTGTGCATGACAATCTGTTTGATACTACACAGCAATGTTGCGGCTATATATGGCAGTCTGCAAATAATCTGAACAGAATCTGCAAATAATCTGAACAGAACCAGACAATACAGTGTTTGGCATTGTGAAAAAACATCAGCATCTTTTTGATGCCATAAATCAGCAATGTTGCAGCTCTATGATGACAGTTTGCAAATAATCTGGACTGCACCAGACAATCCACATGATTGGATGTCACTCAGCAATGTTGCAAGTTGGACAAAGCAATCCAGTGATTGGTGTTGTGCATGGTAGGTCATGGTTGTTTAATGCCACACAGCAATGTTGCGGCTATATATGGCAGTCTAAAAATAATCTGAACAGGACCAGACAATACAGTGTTTGGTATCAGTGTTTTGATGCCACAATCAGCAATGTTGCAGCTATATGATTGCAGTCTGCAATTCAGTGATTGGTATTATGAACAACAATTCACATCAGCATCAGCATCCTGTTTTAATGCCATACTCTGCAATATTGCAACTAGATGATGGCAGTCTGTACATATATGTACTAAATAATGTCAGTTGTCACACTCAGCAATGTTGCAGGTTGGACCAGTGCCAGGTTTTATAAACAACAATCCCATGCAAAATCCATAAATTCATTGATGTTAAGTGCTTCTCAGCAATGTTGCAGCTATATGATGTGAATAATCTGGACTTGCCCATCAATCCATATAATTCATTCAGGTATGATAAGAAGTTATGTTTGCTGTTTCATTGTTGTTGTATTATGTTGCAGAGCCGGTAAATATTCAAATTTGGCATACAGATTAGTATTGTATTGTCAACAACTCAGCAATATTGCACATTAATATGAAGCATTGCTGAGTGACAATACGTAAATAATTGTTGTTCAAACCATGTTGCTCAGGTACAGGTTGCTGTATTGTTTCATTGACACACTCGGCACTATTGCAGCCATGTAATGACAGGTAGTAACTATTAAATCTGGCCAAGACAATCCAGTTATTAGTTTTGTCAACAATATTGCAGCTATGCATGTGGCCAGTACACAATCAATATGTTTCTAATATTTCAATATACATGCTATACTTACATCATTAATTGCGTCCAAATCACGTCCTCTTCAACAGCTCCTATGACTCCAAATTTCTCTTGGAGAGCAGCTGGTCGCAGTGAGATGTCATCTTTGTATACTGGTTCAGAAGTTGTCATGTTTTTGGTTGTTTGTGTATTGTATGATACAACAGACCGCAATAGTGCCACAGACAGCTCCCTTTAAATAATAGTCACCAGACAGTCCAGAGATTGACATCTGTGAGCAACGATTTACACCCTTGGGGTTAATTGCCCCCCATAGGCAAATATGTGAAGCCCATATCTGGTGTCCACTGTGGTGAATATTACTGGAATATTGCTTAAAGTGGGGTAAAACAATACTTACTCACACACACTTGAAAGTATTTCATTTTGTTCTTGTGTATTTGAAAGTTTGCAGATGCTGTTGGGTAGCCCAGATAAAGCGTTTGCTTGTAATGTTGAAGGATTGAATCCCAACATGGTTCCAATTTGTGAAACCCGTTCTGATCTCCTCCGCTGTGATATTGCTAGAATATTGCTAAAAGCGGAATTAAACAATACTCACTCACTTGAACGTAAGGGGACCAATGTGTGAAACCTGTTTCTGATCTCCCCCGCTGTGATATTGCTAGAATATTGCTAAAAGCGGAGTTAAACAATACTCACTCACTTGAAAGTAAACATTTATTTCATTCTGATATGGTGTATTTTAGAGTGTGGATATGTGGTTAGTTAGCCTGGTGATTAAAGCGTTTGCTTGTAGTGTCGTAGACATGGGTTAGAATCTCCAATGTGGGTCCAATGTGTGAAATCTGTTTCTGATCTCCCCCGCTGTGATATTGCCAGAGTATTGCTAAAAGCGGAGTTAAACAATATTCACTCACTTGAAAGTAAACATTTATTTCATTCTGATATTGTGTATTTTAAAGTGTGGATATGTGGTTAGTTAGTCTGGTGATTAAAGCGTTCGCTTGTAGTGTCTAAGACATGGGTTCGATTCTCCACATGGGTCCAATGAGAGTAACCTGTTTCTGATCTCCCCCGCTGTGATATTGCTGGATATTGCTAAAAGCGGAGTTAAACAATATTCACTCACTTGAAAGTAAACATTTATTTCATTCTGATATTGTGTATTTTAAAGTGTGGATATGTGGTTAGTCTGGTGATTAAAGCATTCGCTTGTAGTGTCTAAGACCTGGGTTCAATGAGTGTAACCTGTTTATGATCTCCCCCGCTGTGATATTGCCAGAATATTGCTAAAAGCGGAGTTAAACAATACTCACTCACTTGAATTCCCACATGTCCTATGTGTGAAAACTGTTTTTGATCTCCCCCGCTGTGATATTGCCGGAATATTGCTAAAAGCGGTAAAATTCATCCTGTTATAGTGCATTTGAGAGTGTGCATATGCAGTTCGGTATGCAGATGTGGTTGGATAGCATAGTGGATAAAGCCTTCGCTTGTAATGTGGAAGACATGGTTTCAATTCTCAACATCGGTCCCATATAGATTGACTATTGTTAACATTTTAGTTATAATTAAATGTTGAAATGTTTGATATATTGACAATGATTTACTTGATTTGACTACTTGATTTAATTCTGATATGTATTTTAAGTGTGCATTCAATTCATCTGTTCCTGTCAATTTTTTAAATTCAAAGTTGCAGGTGAATTAGCTAAGTCTAGATTGCAGGGACACAATGACAGCTATTTATTGTGTTTTGATATTAGTTTTAAAGAAATATTGAAATATATTATCTGCTATTAATATTTGAGTACACTGAATTCTACTGTAGCCTTCAATTCATATTTATATTATGACATCAGCAATGAGTCAAATTGCAACATAGATGTTAATTGTAAAGAATGTATAACAAAAACCAATATGGCTGATATTATTCAAGAAAATAACTCATTCATTTCATTACCATAGTTAGGTACAAGCATACTGAATGGTACTTAATGAACATACAACACTTCAAAATTGACAGATCAAAATTTAAAAATTTCCAACTTACACATCCAGCTTTTTGTAATCTGTGTGGTCAGGTAAATGCAAAAAATATGCAAATTGATGTTGAAGTCACATGTGGTGTAAGTTTTCCTAGAGCTAGATTGCAATTGGGAAAAATATAAGCTGACCTACCAGACCTAACACAGGAATTTCATTTGTCTCTTAGACAAGTGGCTCAAGTCACAAACTGATGGTCTCAAAGCAAAATATTTCTCAACATCATAACAACAAAAAATTGCCTTACCACAGCTGTAGCAGCAAACCAACCCAACCAACCCAACCAGTTTTCCTTGTTATTATGTCAGTTGATGATAATATCAACTGAATATATTGATTTGGATAAATATGATAATGAAATGTCTAAAGACTACTTACTTACTGTTAGTGACAAGAAAGTAATATCAACAACCGAAAATTATGCAGTTTAAAAAATAAATATGGTCTAATATCATAATGGGATGTCACAAAGAGGCAAAAATAAATTTAATAGCCAAAATTATGTGCTATGAACCCAACCCTAACCAAGGTGTAAACTGTTGTGGTCTAAGAACAAAATATGCCCCAACATAATGCTAATTAAACTCTTACCTGAAATCGACCACATGTACAGTTGTCTTATATATATTTTTGATCATTCTGTTTCATTTTATCAAATACTTCTTATGCAACATTCAACATAAAGACTGGTAAACAAAAATTAATTTGTTCAAAATATGACCTCCTCCCCCAATCATACAACAATTTAATCAATGTTAAGGAACTAATTATCACAGAGATGAAATTTATCACATTATCTGCTGCAAATATTCCCTGCACACTACAGTCTAAACTATCTTATACTGTAAAAGTGAATAACATCCATATTGAAATATATCAAATTTCTTTCTTAACTTATTCACATTTGATATGTATCACTCTCTGAAGTATTATGCTTTTCAATGTTACTGGAAAGAATTTTGTCACATTCATTCAAACAAATATTTCATATTTTTATGACAATTTAGTCAACTATCATGTTAATATATCCTGTCTTCCATGATCTCCAGGTGACATAGAGACACAGACCCTTCAATAACACTAAAATATATAAATTTCTCTTAACACATGCTGTAAATTACTGCAGCCTCAAACAAAATTAAGCTTAACAACTGTTTCATTGATTGTACCAAATTCATCTCATTCCCATAATATAAACTATCGGATGCAGTTATAAATTCAGTCACTTCAGCTTTCCTAACTATGCTGCAATCGACACATGTCTGTTGTCACTGACAAATGGCAATATACAAACAATAACATATATGTTCACATTCACAACAAAGCAGTTTATCAGGCGCAGATTCGCCAGCTACCAACAGTTCAATTATTGCACTTACAGCACTGTCGCTATACCGTTACCTTGGCTCACACCCAGCTGACAAGCCTTGACGATCCAACACCCATTTTACACGACCCTAAATTCATTACAGTGCGTTACCGTTAACAAATTAGTAGGACGATACCATTGTTGTAAATCCCACCCACGTGATCATACAGCAGCAAGAGATGCACCTACTTTTCAAAAGGTAAATTTACCCTAAAATTCATCAGTATGAACATCAAAGACATTGAAAGTGAAACCCACAATAACTGTCTGTTAACATATATATAGGAAAACAATGAAAGCATTATATAAAACGTATTATGTCCAGTTCTATCTCTCGCACACACAAAAAATGTCCTCACCTGTTGACAATGGCGGTCGTAGAGGCCGGAAACAAGCGCGCGCGCCACCTAGCAAATGACATGGGGCCGTTAGAGTTACCTACCGTAGCAACAAACTGGCCGTGTCAGTTAGGAAGGCTGGATAGATACCATTCAAAAGGGACCAACGCCCGAACTGACAATCTTAAGCCTAAATGAACCAGTGAAATATCAGATTGTTAATAAAGACCATAATTTAATTATAATTAAAGTATTCATGAAGTGGATACAAATTAAAACTACTTTAAATATGATATCCCCCGCTTGTCATTACATTTTCTTAATGTACATTGTTGCTTCCTGACATCTAAATCAGTATCAAATGATATTGCTGCGTTTTATTTACAGTACAACATGTGTTTTTTTAATTGTTTTTTCTTGCAACAGATTTCCTCACTATCAATTACCTTTTGTATTATACGAACCTGTTCATTACTGATAATTCCATTTATATCATTGCCGTTCACCTTTTAGAAACCAGTCCCTTTCTGAAGTGAGGGCAATTATCTTCATTGTGTTGACAGCTAATCCTCTTAGAACACACAAGTTTGGAAGACTGGGGTTTTCTTTCCTAATTGGGTGAAAGGTTTTAACAAGGAGATGACAAGAGGTGACTGACATGTGTTGTTACTGTTAGGTAATGCCCAAAGCCATCTCACCCCTGAGCACCTGTCAGTCAAGTGCATATTGGAACATGAGCCACGGTAATGGTACAGCAGATTCATCCGAGAGCCGCGTGTGGGGTGCTTGGGTTATAGCTAAAACGGCACCTTAGCAAAACGGCACCTCTGATTGGGAGGCACAACTAACTTATTGTGAAAACATTATATGCTTTTATATCGTCACATCGTCTACTACAAACACCAATAATGGTGAAAACTTATAACAAGTTTACATTGGAAATTAGCCCCCTGAGTCACCAACTATAATAATGCTTGGTGCTACATGGGCCGATATTGTAAACATTGATGAAGATGAAGAACTGTATATATGTGAATGTATGTAGTTATCTGTGAACAACTGGGAAACGGTAAATAACATGTAAAACACATCAAATAATATATAACAAATAACATGAATATATATACTACTACATAAATCGTTATTATAAATAGAGGTGCCGTTTTCGCCCGTCACACAGAAGCCATTTTCGCCAGAGAAATCGGTGCCGTTTTAGCCTGATCCCGGGTGCTTTAGTCAAAACGTACATCATGTCCCAGAACACCTCCTTCATAAATCCCTCTCAAACTGGGATTTACGGTAGGTTTATGATTGAAAGTTTAAAATCGCATTTACTATCTTTTCAAGTACTTCTCATTATTCAATTATCACAACTTCAAGTAAATATGGTAGCAATTTCTATAGTCTTTTTCTGCATGTATTTTCTTCACACTGTATGCAGTACTCTCTGCCAGCAGAAAGCACGCATTTTGTACGTTTGTGATTGAAAGTTTAATATCGCTGAACTCCCCGTTTAATGTACTGGTTCTTGTCTTAATTGTATTACCACAATTTCAAGTAATAACAGACCATTTATATGTTCACTTCCTTTCAATAGTAGCGACTTCTATAGTCTGTTTCTGTATAGATTCTCATCACGCTGTTTGTAATACATTTTGCCAGTGGAAAGTGCACAGTTTCCCGTACTTGTACACTAGATCCATTCAGTTGCCCCCTGTCTAAAAGGATCGTTGTACAACATGTTTGTTTTTCTTTTTATAAAATGCCTTATTTTCCTTGGAACGGATTTTCGCACTATCAAATTACTCTTTTATGATCTGAACCTGTTCATTTTTGATAATTCCATTTTTTTCTGAAAAATCCCAGATATAATGCCAACTTTAAGGAGTATTATTGACCCATATCATTATGGTTTAGAAACCAGTCCCTTTCTCAACCTACTTAAGTGCATTGATCTCCATTGTGTTTACAGCTAAGCTTCTTTTAAACTTTGATCACAAACGCTTGGAAGACTTGGGGTTTTCTTAGCTAATTGGTTGAATTGCTTCAACAAGGAGATGACAAGAGGTGACCGACATGTGTTGTTACTGTTAGATAATGGTCTAAGCCATCTCATCCCTGAGCACGGATCAAATTACAAGATCCATTTCCTGCATATTACAATAACAAGTCACCAACACCTCTGCATGCTGGTATCTTCCATACTTACAGGTACAGGGCCAAAATGGGAATTTTTTTCTTGGTCAAAACGGACAGGTGAAATATCCTATTGATAATCCAGATCATATTATAGTCGTACACAGTATAGCACATATCCTTCCTCATATCGGAATGCACTTATATAACAACAGGAGAAAGTGCCTTAATGGTAATAGATAAGGGCCATTAAGAACTCTGTTTCAAAGGTTTTTAGTACTCTGTATAACCAAAATGCAATTTTGCAAAAGATCTTCTATGAATAGAACAGGATCCGCTTCTACAATCCTAACCAGCAGGAGCCCGACATCGCTGCTCGCAGCTATATTTATTATTATTATTCTTTATTATTATTATTATTCCGGCGTTTTTTGTTCCAATCCTAACTCCAAAACTACTGCTCAGAATCTCTTCAAAATTTCCACAAAGATACCTTAGATCCTGAAGCAGATACCACAAAAATCTCAAGACTCTAGACTCAAAGACTAAGGGCAGATAACTCAAAACAACTTTAAAAATCGCAATTTCAACAGCTCATAACTCCGCCACGAAAGCTCCAAAGACTTCCAAAATTCCTGAACAGATCCGGAATCAGATGCCAAACAAAATCTCTACACATCCAATGTAGCGAAATTGCTTCGTTTGGCCTCCAGATCGGATTAAGTGTTTTGGCACTGTTTTTTACCAAATTTCTCAGTACTTGACTCCCAAAATCTCCTCAGCTCAAACTACCAGCTCAAAAGCTTCCAAACTCTCCAGACTTTGGCTCCAAGTACCATACTAACAACTTCAAAGAAAAAATCCTCAGATATGTCTACAATGGCCGCCATATTGACTCCGACTTCCGGCTCAAAGTTATTTTCAAACCTTTGAGAGGACATCTTTAGCAAGCTCTGACATTGGAAACTTATGAGGTAAGGCATTTGAACAACTTCTGTTGAGTCTTGCTTTGGTTGCTGAACAAGATCTCTTCTTGCTCTTATGTCAAAAGTCACGTGATGTGGCGGCCATATTGGATTTTGCTAGCCTCTCATATTTTTACTTTGCAAACTACCTAGCTGCTAAAGTTCTTGATAGAAAGTGCTACAAATAACCACAATGCACAAGCATGAGACGCTGAACATTTCATGTTCTTAGCTGTTTGTCAAAAGTTGCGTCATTTGGCGTCCATATTGGATTAAAGGCCGTGAAAATGCCAAAAGTGATAAAAACGGCACAAAACAGCATATATCTCCGCCAAAATTGCTCCAATAGCTACCCTATTTTGCATGTGACACCGTCATAAGATAGCGATCATTTTCGATCCAGCCGTCAAAATCGATATTTCCAGCCGTTTGGCCGCCATCTTGGATTTAAGATTTTCTTCGTCAGGTTGCCATGGAAACCAAACTTGACAACGGAATGCAGTGATATTCACAGCACTATTAGATACAGACCATGGGAAGATGTTTGCAAAGTTTCAGCTTTGTAAGTTAGATAGTTCGTGAGAAAATGACAAAACAGAGTTTTGGTGGACAGACGCGCGGACGGACGGCGGACATGCATATCATCAAAATTTACCTACACATATGCTAGAACTGGTCGGGGTAATGCATAATTACTAATCACTTCCACCATACATGCAATAACAGTCGCGTGAGAGCTCGCCAAAAAAAGTACATTTTCGTTTTACGGACCACCTAAATGACCTTGACCCCGTGACCTTGGTGACCTTGAATTTTTTAAAATGGTTTTAGTCCAGCTACCCGATCCCGGGGTCAAAAGTGCCAAAATCGCAAAAATAACGATTTCTTATTAGGGCTCCCTGCCTACAAGGCAAGAGCCCTATTGTAATTGTTCGATTTATTATTATTATTATTCTTTATTATTATTATTATTCCGGCGTTTTTTGTTCCAATCCTAACTCCAAAACTACTGCTCAGAATCTCTTCAAAATTTCCACAAAGATACCTTAGATCCTGAAGCAGATACCACAAAAATCTCAAGACTCTAGACTCAAAGACTAAGGGCAGATAACTCAAAACAACTTTAAAAATCGCAATTTCAACAGCTCATAACTCCGCCACGAAAGCTCCAAAGACTTCCAAAATTCCTGAACAGATCCGGAATCAGATGCCAAACAAAATCTCTACACATCCAATGTAGCGAAATTGCTTCGTTTGGCCTCCAGATCGGATTAAGTGTTTTGGCACTGTTTTTTACCAAATTTCTCAGTACTTGACTCCCAAAATCTCCTCAGCTCAAACTACCAGCTCAAAAGCTTCCAAACTCTCCAGACTTTGGCTCCAAGTACCATACTAACAACTTCAAAGAAAAAATCCTCAGATATGTCTACAATGGCCGCCATATTGACTCCGACTTCCGGCTCAAAGTTATTTTCAAACCTTTGAGAGGACATCTTTAGCAAGCTCTGACATTGGAAACTTATGAGGTAAGGCATTTGAACAACTTCTGTTGAGTCTTGCTTTGGTTGCTGAACAAGATCTCTTCTTGCTCTTATGTCAAAAGTCACGTGATGTGGCGGCCATATTGGATTTTGCTAGCCTCTCATATTTTTACTTTGCAAACTACCTAGCTGCTAAAGTTCTTGATAGAAAGTGCTACAAATAACCACAATGCACAAGCATGAGACGCTGAACATTTCATGTTCTTAGCTGTTTGTCAAAAGTTGCGTCATTTGGCGTCCATATTGGATTAAAGGCCGTGAAAATGCCAAAAGTGATAAAAACGGCACAAAACAGCATATATCTCCGCCAAAATTGCTCCAATAGCTACCCTATTTTGCATGTGACACCGTCATAAGATAGCGATCATTTTCGATCCAGCCGTCAAAATCGATATTTCCAGCCGTTTGGCCGCCATCTTGGATTTAAGATTTTCTTCGTCAGGTTGCCATGGAAACCAAACTTGACAACGGAATGCAGTGATATTCACAGCACTATTAGATACAGACCATGGGAAGATGTTTGCAAAGTTTCAGCTTTGTAAGTTAGATAGTTCGTGAGAAAATGACAAAACAGAGTTTTGGTGGACAGACGCGCGGACGGACGGCGGACATGCATATCATCAAAATTTACCTACACATATGCTAGAACTGGTCGGGGTAATGCATAATTACTAATCACTTCCACCATACATGCAATAACAGTCGCGTGAGAGCTCGCCAAAAAAAGTACATTTTCGTTTTACGGACCACCTAAATGACCTTGACCCCGTGACCTTGGTGACCTTGAATTTTTTAAAATGGTTTTAGTCCAGCTACCCGATCCCGGGGTCAAAAGTGCCAAAATCGCAAAAATAACGATTTCTTATTAGGGCTCCCTGCCTACAAGGCAAGAGCCCTATTGTAATTGTTCGATTTATTAGGGCTCCCTGCCTACAAGGCAAGAGCCCTATTGTAATTGTTCGATTTATTATTATTATTATTCTTTATTATTATTATTATTCCGGCGTTTTTTGTTCCAATCCTAACTCCAAAACTACTGCTCAGAATCTCTTCAAAATTTCCACAAAGATACCTTAGATCCTGAAGCAGATACCACAAAAATCTCAAGACTCTAGACTCAAAGACTAAGGGCAGATAACTCAAAACAACTTTAAAAATCGCAATTTCAACAGCTCATAACTCCGCCACGAAAGCTCCAAAGACTTCCAAAATTCCTGAACAGATCCGGAATCAGATGCCAAACAAAATCTCTACACATCCAATGTAGCGAAATTGCTTCGTTTGGCCTCCAGATCGGATTAAGTGTTTTTGCACTGTTTTTTACCAAATTTCTCAGTACTTGACTCCCAAAATCTCCTCAGCTCAAACTACCAGCTCAAAAGCTTCCAAACTCTCCAGACTTTGGCTCCAAGTACCATACTAACAACTTCAAAGAAAAAATCCTCAGATATGTCTACAATGGCCGCCATATTGACTCCGACTTCCGGCTCAAAGTTATTTTCAAACCTTTGAGAGGACATCTTTAGCAAGCTCTGACATTGGAAACTTATGAGGTAAGGCATTTGAACAACTTCTGTTGAGTCTTGCTTTGGTTGCTGAACAAGATCTCTTCTTGCTCTTATGTCAAAAGTCACGTGATGTGGCGGCCATATTGGATTTTGCTAGCCTCTCATATTTTTACTTTGCAAACTACCTAGCTGCTAAAGTTCTTGATAGAAAGTGCTACAAATAACCACAATGCACAAGCATGAGACGCTGAACATTTCATGTTCTTAGCTGTTTGTCAAAAGTTGCGTCATTTGGCGTCCATATTGGATTAAAGGCCGTGAAAATGCCAAAAGTGATAAAAACGGCACAAAACAGCATATATCTCCGCCAAAATTGCTCCAATAGCTACCCTATTTTGCATGTGACACCGTCATAAGATACCGATCATTTTCGATCCAGCCGTCAAAATCGATATTTCCAGCCGTTTGGCCGCCATCTTGGATTTAAGATTTTCTTCGTCAGGTTGCCATGGAAACCAAACTTGACAACGGAATGCAGTGATATTCACAGCACTATTAGATACAGACCATGGGAAGATGTTTGCAAAGTTTCAGCTTTGTAAGTTAGATAGTTCGTGAGAAAATGACAAAACAGAGTTTTGGTGGACAGACGCGCGGACAGACGGCGGACATGCATATCATCAAAATTCACCTATACATATGCTAGAACTGGTCGGGGTAATGCATAATTACTAATCACTTCCACCATACATGCAATAACGGCCGCGTGAGAGCTCGCCAAAAAAAGGACATTTTCGTTTTACGGACCACCTAAATGACCTTGACCCCGTGACCTTGGTGACCTTGAATTTTTTTAAATGGTTTTAGTCCAGCTACCCGATCCCGGGGTCAAAAGTGCCAAAATCGCAAAAATAACGATTTCTTATTAGGGCTCCCTGCCTACAAGGCAAGAGCCCTATTGTAATTGTTCGATTTATTAGGGCTCCCTGCCTACAAGGCAAGAGCCCTATTGTAATTGTTCGATTTATTATTATTATTATTATTATTTATTATTATTCCGCCGATTTTTGTTCCAATCCTACCTCCAAAACTACTGCTCAGAATCTCTTCAAAATTTCCACAAAGATAGCTTAGATCCTGAAGCAGATACCACAAAAATCTCAAGACTCTAGACTCAAAGACTAAGGGCAGATAACTCAAAACAACTTTAAAAATCCCAATTTCAACAGCTCATAACTCCGCCACGAAAGCTCCAAAGACTTCCAAAATTCCTGAACAGATCCGGAATCAGATGCCAAACAAAATCTCTACACATCCAATGTAGCGAAATTGCTTCGTTTGGCCTCCAGATCGGATTAAGTGTTTTTGCACTGTTTTTTAGCAGATATCTCAGTACTTGACTCCCAAAATCTCCTCAGCTCAAACTACCAGCTCAAAAGCTTCCAAACTCTCCAGACTTTGGCTCCAAGTACCATACTAACAACTTCAAAGACAAAATCCTCAGATATGTCTTCAATGGCCGCCATATTGACTCCAACTTCCGGCTCAAAGTTATTTTTAAACTTTTCAGAGGACATCTTTAGCTAGCTCTGGCATTGGAAACTTATGAGGTAAGGCACTTGAACAACTTCTGTTGAGTCTTGGTTTGGTTGCTGAACAAGATCTCTTCTTGCTCTTATGTCAAAAGTCACGTGATGTGGCGGCCATATTGGATTTTGGTAGCCTCTAATATTTTTACTTTGCAAACTACGTAGCTGCTAAAGTTCTTGCTAGAAAGTGCTACAAATTACCACAATGGACCAGCATCAGACGCTTAACATTTCATGTTCTTAGCTGTTTGTCAAAAGTTGCGTCATTTAGCGTCCATATTGGATTAAAGACCGTGAAAATGCCAAAAGTGATTAAAAACGGCACAAAACAGCATATATCTCCGCCAAAATTGCTCCAATAGCTACCATATTTTGCATGTGACACTGTCATAAGATAGCGATCATTTTCGATCCAGCTGTCAAAATCGATATTTCCAGCCGTTTGGCCGCCATCTTGGATTTAAGGTTTTCTTCGTCAGGTTGCCATGGAAACCAAACTTGACAACGAAATGCATTGATATTCACAGCACTATTAGATACAGACCATGGGAAGATATCTGCAAAGTTTCAGCTTTGAAAGTTAGATAGTTCGTGAGAAAATGACAAAACAGAGTTTTGGTGGACAGACGCGCGGACGGACGGCGGACATGCATATCATCAAAATTCACCTATACATATGCTAGAACTGGTCGGGGTAAAGCATAATTACCAACCACTTCCACCATACATGCAATAACAGTCGCGTGAGAGCTCGCCCCAAAAAGTACATTTTCGTTTAACGGACCACCTAAATGACCTTGACCCCGTGACCTTGGTGACCTTGAATTTTTTTAAATGGTTTTAGTCCAGCTACCCGATCCCGTGGTCAAAAGTGCCAAAATCGCAAAAATAAGAAAATCTTATTAGGGCTCCCTGCCATCCTGGCAAGAGCCCTATTGTAATTGTTAGATTTATTATTATTTATTATTATTATTATTATTATTATTCCGCCGATTTTTGTTCCAATCCTAACTCCAAAACTACTGATCAGAATCTCTTGAAAATTTCCACAAAGATAGCTTAGCTCCTGAAGTTATATCCACAAAAATCTCAAGACTCTAGACTCAAAGACTAAGGGCAGATAACTCAAAACAACTTTAAAAATCGCAATTTCAACAGCTAAAATCTCCGCCAAGAAAGCTCCAAAGACTTCCAAAATTCCTGAACAGATCCGGAATCAGATGCCAAACAAAATCTCTACACATCCAATGTAGCGAAATTGCTCCGTTTGGCCTCCAGATCGGATTAAGTGTTTTGGCACTGTTTTTTACCAGATATCTCAGTACTTGACTCCCAAAATCTCCTCAGCTCAAACTACCAGCTCAAAAGCTTCCAAACTCTCCAGACTTTGGCTCCAAGTACCATACTAACAACTTCAAAGAAAATATATGTATGTGATATGTTGACCTGATAGCCCTTGTCCTGACGATTCCAGAACACCAAACCGTTTATCTGTAGCTCAATGGACAACGGAGCTACACCCTTTTGAAAATGGCACTCTTTGGCCCAGGTCCATAAACTTCAAACTTGCCAAATAGCACAACTCTAAATACCCGTAACTCCGAAAGTACTCGTCCGATTTCGACCAGATTTTGTATATGTATATTGAGTGGGGATGTCTGCTACCACGACCAATTGTAGCGACATAGGAAATAAGACGACGGGGAGAGAAATGATGCATAATTTATGTATAACAACATCTTTCAACATCTTGCTCCTAACCAGATCATTCTATAACTGGCAGACTAGGCAATGTTTAGTATTTACATGTGCAATTCGATATTGAAATGCAGTCACAAATCACAAATCCTACATACATCAAACTCTTATTTCACATGTTCTGGAAATGTCATTTAGTGGGGATGACATGGGTGCTTTACGAACGCTTCAAACATTTTTTAAAGTAAAAGACACTGAAAGAAGCAGCCATAGAATGACAAATAAGTCCCGTTCACTGCACTTCAATCGCCAGAAATACTCGTGCATACGATTCCGTTCTCTTGGCGCTATACGCTACACTATTGTCGGTATAGGTTTATTTATATAACAAACTACAGTCTGTAGTACGTGAGCTTTGTGTATAGTTTTAGGCTATGGACCACAGAAATCAGTTATCAGGGTCAATGAGATACAGTGTTAAGACAGCTGATGGACAACGCAAGCAGAAATGGACTATAGAAATACATTTACGTTTGCGCTCGTACCTTCAACGGTTCTGTATAGAAACTTGGTGTAAATATCAACATCGCATGCTTTGTTATGTCTAAGCTCATATCTGCATCAATTGGCGCGAATTCACAATACACATTGCCAAGCAAAGAACTGCGCATACATGTTTATTGGCCTCACAGCGTGTCAGCTTACCTCAGTCCCATGCGGCTGGGTCGGTCGGTTGCATATTGGAACGTGATCCACGTGCACGGTAATGGTAGCGCGAGGCAGTGATAGCGCGATAGCGGATTACATAAGCTGCTGTCAGCGGGGTCATCTGAGAGCCACGTGTGGGCTCCTCCGGTCAAAACAGGACCCCCCGAGGACACCTCCTTCATAAATCTTTATCGGACTGTGGGATTTACGGTAGGTTTGTGATTCAAAGTTTGATGTTCCTGAACTCTCCGATTAATTTACTGGTACTTGTCATAATTGTATTACCACAACTTCAAGTATAGTAACAGACGGGTTATATGTTGACTTCATGTTTCGATAGCGGCGATTTCTATAGTCTGTTTCATTATGGATTTTCTTCACGCTGTTTTCAGTAGTCTCTGCCAGCAGAAAGCACGCATTTTGTACGTTTGTGATTGAAAGTTTAATATCGCTGAACTCTCCGTTTATTCTACTGGTTCTTGTCTTAATTATATTAAGACAATTTCAAGTAATAACAGACCATTTATATGTTCACTTCGTTTCAATAGTAGCGACTTATATAGTCTGTTTCTGTATAGATTCTCTTCACGCTGTTTGTAATGCATTCTGCCAGTGGAAAGTGCACAGTTTCCCGTACTTGTACACTATATCCATTCAGTTGCTCCCTGTCTAAAGGATCGTTGTAGAACATGTTTGGTTTTCTTTTTATAAAATGCCTTGTTTTTCCTTGGAACGGATTTCCGCACTATCAAACTACCCCTTTATGATCTGAACCTGTTCATTATTGATAATTCCATTTTTTTTCTGAAAGATCCCAGATATAATGCCGACTTTAAGGAGTATTATTTACCAACACATTATGGATTAGAAACCAGTCCCGTTCTCAACCTACTTAGGTGCATTGATCTCCATTGTGTTTACAGCTAATCTTCTTTTAAACTTTGATCACAAACGCTTGGAAGACTTGGGGTTTTCTTAGCTGATTGGTTGAATTGCTTCAACAAGGAGATGACAAGAAGTGACCGTCATGTGTTGTTACTGTTAGATAATGTCCCAAGCCATCTCATCCCTGAGCACGGATTAAATTACAAGATCCATTTCCTGCATATTACAATAACAAGTCACCAACACCTCTGCATGCTGGTATCTTCCATACTTAACAGGTACAGGGCCAAAATGGGAATTTTTTTCTTGGTCAAAACGGACAGGTGAAATATCCTATTGATAATCCAGATCATATTATAGTCATACACAGTATAGCACATATCCTTCCTCATATCGGAATGCACTTATATAACAGGAGAAAATGCCTTAATGGTAATAGATTAGGGCCATTAAGAACTCAGTTTCAAAGGTTTTTAGTACTCTGTATAACCAAAGTGCAATTTTACAAAAGTACTTCTATGAATAGAACAGGATCCGCTTCTACAATTCCTAACCAGCGGGAGCCCGACATCGCTGCTCGCAGCTATATTTATTATTATTATTCTTTATTATTATTATTATTATTATTCCGGCGTTTTTTGTTCCAATCCTACCTCCAAAACTACTGCTCAGAATGTCTTCAAAATTTCCACAAAGATACCTTAGATCCTGAAGCAGATACCACAAAAATCCCAAGACTCTAGACTCAAAGACTAAGGGCAGACAACTCAAAACAACTTTAAAAATCGCAATTTCAACAGCTCATAACTCCGCCACGAAAGCTCCAAAGACATCCAAAATTCCTGAACAGATCCGGAATCAGATGCCAAACAAAATCTCTACACATCCAATGTAGCGAAATTGCTTCGTTTGGCCTCCATATTGGATTAAGTGTTTTGGCACTGTTTTTTACCAGATATCTCAGTACTTGACTCCCAAAATCTCCTCAGCTCAAACTACCAGCTCAAAAGCTTCCAAACTCTCCACACTTTGGCTCCAAGTACCATACTAACAACTTCAAAGAAAAAATCCTCAGATATGTCTTCAATGGCCGCCATATTGACTCCGACTTCCGGCTCAAAGTTATTTTTAAACTTTTGAGAGGACATCTTTAGCTAGCTCTGGCATTGGAAACTTATCAGGTAAGGCATTTAAACAACTTCTGTTGAGTCTTGCTTTGGTTGCTGAACAAGATCTCTTCTTGCTCTTATGTCAAAAGTCACGTGATGTGGCGGCCATATTGGATTTTGCTAGCCTCTCATATTTTTACTTTGCAAACTACGTAGCTGCTAAAGTTCTTGATAGAAAGTGCTACAAATGACCACAATGCACCAGCATCAGACGCTGAACATTTCATGTTCATAGCTGTTTGTCAAAAGTTGCATCATTTGGCGTCCATATTGGATTAAAGACCGTGAAAATGTCAAAAGTGATAAAAACGGCACAAAACAGCATATATCTCCGCCAAAATTGCTCCAATAACCTCCATATTTTGCATGTGACACCGTCATAAGATAGCGATCATTTTCGATCCAGGCCTAAAAATGGATATTTCCAGCCGTTTGGCCGCCATCTTGGATTTAAGTTTTTTGTCGTCAGGTTGCCATGGAAACCAAATTTGACAACGGAATGCATTGATATTCACAGAACTATTATATACAGACCATAGGAAGATGTCTGCAAAGTTTCAGCTTTGTAAGTTAGATAGTTCGTGAGAAAATGACAAAACAGAGTTTTGGTGGACAGACGCGCGGACAGACGGCGGACATGCATATCATCAAAATTTACCTATACATATGCTAGAACTGGTCGGGGTAATGCATAATTACTAATCACTTCCACCATACATGCAATAACGGCCGCGTGAGAGCTCGCCAAAAAAAGTACATTTTCGTTTTACGGACCACCTAAATGACCTTGACCCCGTGACCTTGGTGACCTTGAATTTTTTTAAATGGTTTTAGTCCAGCTACCCGATCCCGGGGTCAAAAGTGCCAAAATCGCAAAAATAAGGATTTCTTATTAGGGCTCCCTGCCTACAAGGCAAGAGCCCTATTGTAATTGTTCGATTTATTATTATTATTATTCTTTATTATTATTATTATTATTATTCCGGCGTTTTTTGTTCCAATCCTACCTCCAAAACTACTGCTCAGAATGTCTTCAAAATTTCCACAAAGATACCTTAGATCCTGAAGCAGATACCACAAAAATCCCAAGACTCTAGACTCAAAGACTAAGGGCAGACAACTCAAAACAACTTTAAAAATCGCAATTTCAACAGCTCATAACTCCGCCACGAAAGCTCCAAAGACATCCAAAATTCCTGAACAGATCCGGAATCAGATGCCAAACAAAATCTCTACACATCCAATGTAGCGAAATTGCTTCGTTTGGCCTCCATATTGGATTAAGTGTTTTGGCACTGTTTTTTACCAGATATCTCAGTACTTGACTCCCAAAATCTCCTCAGCTCAAACTACCAGCTCAAAAGCTTCCAAACTCTCCACACTTTGGCTCCAAGTACCATACTAACAACTTCAAAGAAAAAATCCTCAGATATGTCTTCAATGGCCGCCATATTGACTCCGACTTCCGGCTCAAAGTTATTTTTAAACTTTTGAGAGGACATCTTTAGCTAGCTCTGGCATTGGAAACTTATCAGGTAAGGCATTTAAACAACTTCTGTTGAGTCTTGCTTTGGTTGCTGAACAAGATCTCTTCTTGCTCTTATGTCAAAAGTCACGTGATGTGGCGGCCATATTGGATTTTGCTAGCCTCTCATATTTTTACTTTGCAAACTACGTAGCTGCTAAAGTTCTTGATAGAAAGTGCTACAAATGACCACAATGCACCAGCATCAGACGCTGAACATTTCATGTTCATAGCTGTTTGTCAAAAGTTGCATCATTTGGCGTCCATATTGGATTAAAGACCGTGAAAATGTCAAAAGTGATAAAAACGGCACAAAACAGCATATATCTCCGCCAAAATTGCTCCAATAACCTCCATATTTTGCATGTGACACCGTCATAAGATAGCGATCATTTTCGATCCAGGCCTAAAAATGGATATTTCCAGCCGTTTGGCCGCCATCTTGGATTTAAGTTTTTTGTCGTCAGGTTGCCATGGAAACCAAATTTGACAACGGAATGCATTGATATTCACAGAACTATTATATACAGACCATAGGAAGATGTCTGCAAAGTTTCAGCTTTGTAAGTTAGATAGTTCGTGAGAAAATGACAAAACAGAGTTTTGGTGGACAGACGCGCGGACAGACGGCGGACATGCATATCATCAAAATTTACCTATACATATGCTAGAACTGGTCGGGGTAATGCATAATTACTAATCACTTCCACCATACATGCAATAACGGCCGCGTGAGAGCTCGCCAAAAAAAGTACATTTTCGTTTTACGGACCACCTAAATGACCTTGACCCCGTGACCTTGGTGACCTTGAATTTTTTTAAATGGTTTTAGTCCAGCTACCCGATCCCGGGGTCAAAAGTGCCAAAATCGCAAAAATAAGGATTTCTTATTAGGGCTCCCTGCCTACAAGGCAAGAGCCCTATTGTAATTGTTCGATTTATTATTATTATTATTCTTTATTATTATTATTATTATTATTCCGGCGTTTTTTGTTCCAATCCTACCTCCAAAACTACTGCTCAGAATGTCTTCAAAATTTCCACAAAGATACCTTAGATCCTGAAGCAGATACCACAAAAATCCCAAGACTCTAGACTCAAAGACTAAGGGCAGACAACTCAAAACAACTTTAAAAATCGCAATTTCAACAGCTCATAACTCCGCCACGAAAGCTCCAAAGACATCCAAAATTCCTGAACAGATCCGGAATCAGATGCCAAACAAAATCTCTACACATCCAATGTAGCGAAATTGCTTCGTTTGGCCTCCATATTGGATTAAGTGTTTTGGCACTGTTTTTTACCAGATATCTCAGTACTTGACTCCCAAAATCTCCTCAGCTCAAACTACCAGCTCAAAAGCTTCCAAACTCTCCACACTTTGGCTCCAAGTACCATACTAACAACTTCAAAGAAAAAATCCTCAGATATGTCTTCAATGGCCGCCATATTGACTCCGACTTCCGGCTCAAAGTTATTTTTAAACTTTTGAGAGGACATCTTTAGCTAGCTCTGGCATTGGAAACTTATCAGGTAAGGCATTTAAACAACTTCTGTTGAGTCTTGCTTTGGTTGCTGAACAAGATCTCTTCTTGCTCTTATGTCAAAAGTCACGTGATGTGGCGGCCATATTGGATTTTGCTAGCCTCTCATATTTTTACTTTGCAAACTACGTAGCTGCTAAAGTTCTTGATAGAAAGTGCTACAAATGACCACAATGCACCAGCATCAGACGCTGAACATTTCATGTTCATAGCTGTTTGTCAAAAGTTGCATCATTTGGCGTCCATATTGGATTAAAGACCGTGAAAATGTCAAAAGTGATAAAAACGGCACAAAACAGCATATATCTCCGCCAAAATTGCTCCAATAACCTCCATATTTTGCATGTGACACCGTCATAAGATAGCGATCATTTTCGATCCAGGCCTAAAAATGGATATTTCCAGCCGTTTGGCCGCCATCTTGGATTTAAGTTTTTTGTCGTCAGGTTGCCATGGAAACCAAATTTGACAACGGAATGCATTGATATTCACAGAACTATTATATACAGACCATAGGAAGATGTCTGCAAAGTTTCAGCTTTGTAAGTTAGATAGTTCGTGAGAAAATGACAAAACAGAGTTTTGGTGGACAGACGCGCGGACAGACGGCGGACATGCATATCATCAAAATTTACCTATACATATGCTAGAACTGGTCGGGGTAATGCATAATTACTAATCACTTCCACCATACATGCAATAACGGCCGCGTGAGAGCTCGCCAAAAAAAGTACATTTTCGTTTTACGGACCACCTAAATGACCTTGACCCCGTGACCTTGGTGACCTTGAATTTTTTTAAATGGTTTTAGTCCAGCTACCCGATCCCGGGGTCAAAAGTGCCAAAATCGCAAAAATAAGGATTTCTTATTAGGGCTCCCTGCCTACAAGGCAAGAGCCCTATTGTAATTGTTCGATTTATTATTATTATTATTCTTTATTATTATTATTATTATTATTCCGGCGTTTTTTGTTCCAATCCTACCTCCAAAACTACTGCTCAGAATGTCTTCAAAATTTCCACAAAGATACCTTAGATCCTGAAGCAGATACCACAAAAATCCCAAGACTCTAGACTCAAAGACTAAGGGCAGACAACTCAAAACAACTTTAAAAATCGCAATTTCAACAGCTCATAACTCCGCCACGAAAGCTCCAAAGACATCCAAAATTCCTGAACAGATCCGGAATCAGATGCCAAACAAAATCTCTACACATCCAATGTAGCGAAATTGCTTCGTTTGGCCTCCATATTGGATTAAGTGTTTTGGCACTGTTTTTTACCAGATATCTCAGTACTTGACTCCCAAAAT
Organism: Haliotis rufescens; assembly: GCF_023055435.1. Taxonomy (NCBI): domain Eukaryota; kingdom Metazoa; phylum Mollusca; class Gastropoda; order Lepetellida; family Haliotidae; genus Haliotis; species Haliotis rufescens. The sequence continues at coordinate 5,045,931 of NW_025964068.1, forward strand.
CTCCTCAGCTCAAACTACCAGCTCAAAAGCTTCCAAACTCTCCACACTTTGGCTCCAAGTACCATACTAACAACTTCAAAGAAAAAATCCTCAGATATGTCTTCAATGGCCGCCATATTGACTCCGACTTCCGGCTCAAAGTTATTTTTAAACTTTTGAGAGGACATCTTTAGCTAGCTCTGGCATTGGAAACTTATCAGGTAAGGCATTTAAACAACTTCTGTTGAGTCTTGCTTTGGTTGCTGAACAAGATCTCTTCTTGCTCTTATGTCAAAAGTCACGTGATGTGGCGGCCATATTGGATTTTGCTAGCCTCTCATATTTTTACTTTGCAAACTACGTAGCTGCTAAAGTTCTTGATAGAAAGTGCTACAAATGACCACAATGCACCAGCATCAGACGCTGAACATTTCATGTTCATAGCTGTTTGTCAAAAGTTGCATCATTTGGCGTCCATATTGGATTAAAGACCGTGAAAATGTCAAAAGTGATAAAAACGGCACAAAACAGCATATATCTCCGCCAAAATTGCTCCAATAACCTCCATATTTTGCATGTGACACCGTCATAAGATAGCGATCATTTTCGATCCAGGCCTAAAAATGGATATTTCCAGCCGTTTGGCCGCCATCTTGGATTTAAGTTTTTTGTCGTCAGGTTGCCATGGAAACCAAATTTGACAACGGAATGCATTGATATTCACAGAACTATTATATACAGACCATAGGAAGATGTCTGCAAAGTTTCAGCTTTGTAAGTTAGATAGTTCGTGAGAAAATGACAAAACAGAGTTTTGGTGGACAGACGCGCGGACAGACGGCGGACATGCATATCATCAAAATTTACCTATACATATGCTAGAACTGGTCGGGGTAATGCATAATTACTAATCACTTCCACCATACATGCAATAACGGCCGCGTGAGAGCTCGCCAAAAAAAGTACATTTTCGTTTTACGGACCACCTAAATGACCTTGACCCCGTGACCTTGGTGACCTTGAATTTTTTTAAATGGTTTTAGTCCAGCTACCCGATCCCGGGGTCAAAAGTGCCAAAATCGCAAAAATAAGGATTTCTTATTAGGGCTCCCTGCCTACAAGGCAAGAGCCCTATTGTAATTGTTCGATTTATTATTATTATTATTCTTTATTATTATTATTATTATTATTCCGGCGTTTTTTGTTCCAATCCTACCTCCAAAACTACTGCTCAGAATGTCTTCAAAATTTCCACAAAGATACCTTAGATCCTGAAGCAGATACCACAAAAATCCCAAGACTCTAGACTCAAAGACTAAGGGCAGACAACTCAAAACAACTTTAAAAATCGCAATTTCAACAGCTCATAACTCCGCCACGAAAGCTCCAAAGACATCCAAAATTCCTGAACAGATCCGGAATCAGATGCCAAACAAAATCTCTACACATCCAATGTAGCGAAATTGCTTCGTTTGGCCTCCATATTGGATTAAGTGTTTTGGCACTGTTTTTTACCAGATATCTCAGTACTTGACTCCCAAAATCTCCTCAGCTCAAACTACCAGCTCAAAAGCTTCCAAACTCTCCACACTTTGGCTCCAAGTACCATACTAACAACTTCAAAGAAAAAATCCTCAGATATGTCTTCAATGGCCGCCATATTGACTCCGACTTCCGGCTCAAAGTTATTTTTAAACTTTTGAGAGGACATCTTTAGCTAGCTCTGGCATTGGAAACTTATCAGGTAAGGCATTTAAACAACTTCTGTTGAGTCTTGCTTTGGTTGCTGAACAAGATCTCTTCTTGCTCTTATGTCAAAAGTCACGTGATGTGGCGGCCATATTGGATTTTGCTAGCCTCTCATATTTTTACTTTGCAAACTACGTAGCTGCTAAAGTTCTTGATAGAAAGTGCTACAAATGACCACAATGCACCAGCATCAGACGCTGAACATTTCATGTTCATAGCTGTTTGTCAAAAGTTGCATCATTTGGCGTCCATATTGGATTAAAGACCGTGAAAATGTCAAAAGTGATAAAAACGGCACAAAACAGCATATATCTCCGCCAAAATTGCTCCAATAACCTCCATATTTTGCATGTGACACCGTCATAAGATAGCGATCATTTTCGATCCAGGCCTAAAAATGGATATTTCCAGCCGTTTGGCCGCCATCTTGGATTTAAGTTTTTTGTCGTCAGGTTGCCATGGAAACCAAATTTGACAACGGAATGCATTGATATTCACAGAACTATTATATACAGACCATAGGAAGATGTCTGCAAAGTTTCAGCTTTGTAAGTTAGATAGTTCGTGAGAAAATGACAAAACAGAGTTTTGGTGGACAGACGCGCGGACAGACGGCGGACATGCATATCATCAAAATTTACCTATACATATGCTAGAACTGGTCGGGGTAATGCATAATTACTAATCACTTCCACCATACATGCAATAACGGCCGCGTGAGAGCTCGCCAAAAAAAGTACATTTTCGTTTTACGGACCACCTAAATGACCTTGACCCCGTGACCTTGGTGACCTTGAATTTTTTTAAATGGTTTTAGTCCAGCTACCCGATCCCGGGGTCAAAAGTGCCAAAATCGCAAAAATAAGGATTTCTTATTAGGGCTCCCTGCCTACAAGGCAAGAGCCCTATTGTAATTGTTCGATTTATTATTATTATTATTCTTTATTATTATTATTATTATTATTCCGGCGTTTTTTGTTCCAATCCTACCTCCAAAACTACTGCTCAGAATGTCTTCAAAATTTCCACAAAGATACCTTAGATCCTGAAGCAGATACCACAAAAATCCCAAGACTCTAGACTCAAAGACTAAGGGCAGACAACTCAAAACAACTTTAAAAATCGCAATTTCAACAGCTCATAACTCCGCCACGAAAGCTCCAAAGACATCCAAAATTCCTGAACAGATCCGGAATCAGATGCCAAACAAAATCTCTACACATCCAATGTAGCGAAATTGCTTCGTTTGGCCTCCATATTGGATTAAGTGTTTTGGCACTGTTTTTTACCAGATATCTCAGTACTTGACTCCCAAAATCTCCTCAGCTCAAACTACCAGCTCAAAAGCTTCCAAACTCTCCACACTTTGGCTCCAAGTACCATACTAACAACTTCAAAGAAAAAATCCTCAGATATGTCTTCAATGGCCGCCATATTGACTCCGACTTCCGGCTCAAAGTTATTTTTAAACTTTTGAGAGGACATCTTTAGCTAGCTCTGGCATTGGAAACTTATCAGGTAAGGCATTTAAACAACTTCTGTTGAGTCTTGCTTTGGTTGCTGAACAAGATCTCTTCTTGCTCTTATGTCAAAAGTCACGTGATGTGGCGGCCATATTGGATTTTGCTAGCCTCTCATATTTTTACTTTGCAAACTACGTAGCTGCTAAAGTTCTTGATAGAAAGTGCTACAAATGACCACAATGCACCAGCATCAGACGCTGAACATTTCATGTTCATAGCTGTTTGTCAAAAGTTGCATCATTTGGCGTCCATATTGGATTAAAGACCGTGAAAATGTCAAAAGTGATAAAAACGGCACAAAACAGCATATATCTCCGCCAAAATTGCTCCAATAACCTCCATATTTTGCATGTGACACCGTCATAAGATAGCGATCATTTTCGATCCAGGCCTAAAAATGGATATTTCCAGCCGTTTGGCCGCCATCTTGGATTTAAGTTTTTTGTCGTCAGGTTGCCATGGAAACCAAATTTGACAACGGAATGCATTGATATTCACAGAACTATTATATACAGACCATAGGAAGATGTCTGCAAAGTTTCAGCTTTGTAAGTTAGATAGTTCGTGAGAAAATGACAAAACAGAGTTTTGGTGGACAGACGCGCGGACAGACGGCGGACATGCATATCATCAAAATTTACCTATACATATGCTAGAACTGGTCGGGGTAATGCATAATTACTAATCACTTCCACCATACATGCAATAACGGCCGCGTGAGAGCTCGCCAAAAAAAGTACATTTTCGTTTTACGGACCACCTAAATGACCTTGACCCCGTGACCTTGGTGACCTTGAATTTTTTTAAATGGTTTTAGTCCAGCTACCCGATCCCGGGGTCAAAAGTGCCAAAATCGCAAAAATAAGGATTTCTTATTAGGGCTCCCTGCCTACAAGGCAAGAGCCCTATTGTAATTGTTCGATTTATTATTATTATTAGGGCTCCTGCCTACAAGGCAAGAGCCCTATTGTAATTGTTCGATTTATTATTATTATTATTATTATTATTATTATTATTTATTATTATTCCGCCGATTTTTGTTCCAATCCTACCTCCAAAACTACTGCTCAGAATCTCTTCAAAATTTCCACAAAGATAGCTCAGGTCCTGAAGCAGATACCACAAAAATCTCAAGACTCTAGACTCCAAGACTAAGGGCAGATAACTCAAAACAACTCTAAAAATCCCAATTTCAACAGCTCATAACTCCGCCACGAAAGCTCCAAAGACTTCCAAAATTCCTGAACAGATCCAGAATCAGAAGCCAAACAAAATCTCTACACATCCAATGTAGCCAAATTGCTTCGTTTGGCCTCCATATTGGATTAAGTGTTTTGGCACTGTTTTTTAGCAGATTTCTCAGTACTTGACTCCCCAAATCTCCTCAGCTCAAACTACCAGCTCAAAAGCTTCCAAACTCTCCACACTTTGGCTCCAAGTACCATACTAACAACTTCGAAGAAAAAATCGTCAGATATGTCTTCAATGGCCGCCATATTGACTGCAACTTCCGGCTCAAAGTCATTTTCAAACCTTTGAGAGGACATCTTTACGAAGCTCTGGCATTAGGAACTTATGAGGTAAGGCACTTGAACAACTTCTGTTGAGTCTTGCTTTGGTTGCTGAACAAGATCTCTTCTTGCTCTTATGTCAAAAGTCACGTGATGTGGCGGCCATATTGGATTTTGCTAGCCTCTCATATTTTTACTTTGCAAACTACGTAGTTGCTAAAGTTCTTGATAGAAAGTGCTACAAATTACCACAATGCACCAGCATCAGACGCTGAACATTTCATGTTCTTAGCTGTATGTCAATAGTTGCGTCATTTGGAGTCCATATTGGATTAAAGACCGTGAAAATGCCAAAAGTGATAAAAACGGCACAAAACAGCATATATCTCCGCCAAAATTGCTCCAATAGCTACCCTATTTTGCATGTGACACCGTCATGAGATACCGATCATTTTCGATCCAGGCCTAAAAATGGCTATTTCCAGCCGTTTGGCCGCCATCTTGGATTTAAGTTTTTCTTCGTCAGGTTGCCATGGAAACCAAACTTGACAACGGAATGCATTGATATTCACAGCACTATTAGATACAGATCATGGGAAGATGTCTGCAAAGTTTCAGCTCTGTAACTTAGATAGTTCGTGAGAAAATGACAAAACAGAGTTTTGGTGGACAGACGCGCGGACGGACGGCGGACATGCATATCATCAAAATTTACCTATACATATGCTAGAACTGGTCGGGGTAATGCATAATTACCAACCACTTCCACAATACATGCAATAACAGTCGCGTGAGAGCTCGCCAAAAAAAGTACATTTTCGTTTTACGCACCACCTAAATGACCTTGACCCCGTGACCCTGACCTTGAATTTTTTTTAATGGTTTTAGTCCAGCTACCCGATCCCGGGGTCAAAAGTGCCAAAATCGCAAAAATAACGATTTCTTATTAGGGCTCCTGCCTACAAGGCAAGAGCCCTATTGTAATTGTTCGATTTATTATTATTATTATTATTATTATTATTATTATTTATTATTATTCCGCCGATTTTTGTTCCAATCCTACCTCCAAAACTACTGCTCAGAATCTCTTCAAAATTTCCACAAAGATAGCTCAGGTCCTGAAGCAGATACCACAAAAATCTCAAGACTCTAGACTCCAAGACTAAGGGCAGATAACTCAAAACAACTCTAAAAATCCCAATTTCAACAGCTCATAACTCCGCCACGAAAGCTCCAAAGACTTCCAAAATTCCTGAACAGATCCAGAATCAGAAGCCAAACAAAATCTCTACACATCCAATGTAGCCAAATTGCTTCGTTTGGCCTCCATATTGGATTAAGTGTTTTGGCACTGTTTTTTAGCAGATTTCTCAGTACTTGACTCCCCAAATCTCCTCAGCTCAAACTACCAGCTCAAAAGCTTCCAAACTCTCCACACTTTGGCTCCAAGTACCATACTAACAACTTCGAAGAAAAAATCGTCAGATATGTCTTCAATGGCCGCCATATTGACTGCAACTTCCGGCTCAAAGTCATTTTCAAACCTTTGAGAGGACATCTTTACGAAGCTCTGGCATTAGGAACTTATGAGGTAAGGCACTTGAACAACTTCTGTTGAGTCTTGCTTTGGTTGCTGAACAAGATCTCTTCTTGCTCTTATGTCAAAAGTCACGTGATGTGGCGGCCATATTGGATTTTGCTAGCCTCTCATATTTTTACTTTGCAAACTACGTAGTTGCTAAAGTTCTTGATAGAAAGTGCTACAAATTACCACAATGCACCAGCATCAGACGCTGAACATTTCATGTTCTTAGCTGTATGTCAATAGTTGCGTCATTTGGAGTCCATATTGGATTAAAGACCGTGAAAATGCCAAAAGTGATAAAAACGGCACAAAACAGCATATATCTCCGCCAAAATTGCTCCAATAGCTACCCTATTTTGCATGTGACACCGTCATGAGATACCGATCATTTTCGATCCAGGCCTAAAAATGGCTATTTCCAGCCGTTTGGCCGCCATCTTGGATTTAAGTTTTTCTTCGTCAGGTTGCCATGGAAACCAAACTTGACAACGGAATGCATTGATATTCACAGCACTATTAGATACAGATCATGGGAAGATGTCTGCAAAGTTTCAGCTCTGTAACTTAGATAGTTCGTGAGAAAATGACAAAACAGAGTTTTGGTGGACAGACGCGCGGACGGACGGCGGACATGCATATCATCAAAATTTACCTATACATATGCTAGAACTGGTCGGGGTAATGCATAATTACCAACCACTTCCACAATACATGCAATAACAGTCGCGTGAGAGCTCGCCAAAAAAAGTACATTTTCGTTTTACGCACCACCTAAATGACCTTGACCCCGTGACCCTGACCTTGAATTTTTTTTAATGGTTTTAGTCCAGCTACCCGATCCCGGGGTCAAAAGTGCCAAAATCGCAAAAATAACGATTTCTTATTAGGGCTCCTGCCTACAAGGCAAGAGCCCTATTGTAATTGTTCGATTTATTATTATTATTATTATTATTATTATTATTATTTATTATTATTCCGCCGATTTTTGTTCCAATCCTACCTCCAAAACTACTGCTCAGAATCTCTTCAAAATTTCCACAAAGATAGCTCAGGTCCTGAAGCAGATACCACAAAAATCTCAAGACTCTAGACTCCAAGACTAAGGGCAGATAACTCAAAACAACTCTAAAAATCCCAATTTCAACAGCTCATAACTCCGCCACGAAAGCTCCAAAGACTTCCAAAATTCCTGAACAGATCCAGAATCAGAAGCCAAACAAAATCTCTACACATCCAATGTAGCCAAATTGCTTCGTTTGGCCTCCATATTGGATTAAGTGTTTTGGCACTGTTTTTTAGCAGATTTCTCAGTACTTGACTCCCCAAATCTCCTCAGCTCAAACTACCAGCTCAAAAGCTTCCAAACTCTCCACACTTTGGCTCCAAGTACCATACTAACAACTTCGAAGAAAACATATATTTATGTCAAATGTGATATGTTTTCCATTTTCCTGATACCTTACGTCTTGACGATTCCAGAACACCAAACCGTTTGTCTGTAGCTCAATGGACAACGGAGCTACACCCTTTTGAAAACGGCACTCTTTGGCCCAGGTCCATAAACTTCAAACTTGCCAAATAGCACAACTCTAAATACCCGTAACTCCGAAACTACTCGTCCGATTTCGACCAGATTTTGTATATGTATATTGAGTGGTGATGTCTGTTATCACGACCAATTGTAGTGACATAGGAAATAAGACAACGGGAGAGAAATGATGCATAATTTATGTATAACAACATCTTTCAACATCTTGCTCCTAACCAGATCATTCTATAACTGGCAGACTAGGCAATCTTTAGTATTTACATGTGCAATTCGATATTGAAATGCAGTCACAAATCACAAATCCTACATACATCAAACTCTGATTTCACATGTTCTGGAAATGTCATTTAGTGGGGATGACATGGGTGCTTTACGAACGCTTCAAACATTTTTTAAAGTAAAAGACACTGAAAGAAGCAGCCATAGAATGACAAATAAGTCCCGTTCACTGCACTTCAATCGCCAGCAATACTCGTGCATACGATTCCGTTCTCTTGGCGCTATACGCTACACTATTGTCGGTATAGGTTTATTTATATAACAAACTACAGTCTGTAGTACGTGAGCTTTGTGTATAGTTTTAGGCTATGGACCACAGAAATCAGTTATCAGGGTCAATGAGATACAGTGTTAAAACAGCTGATGGACAACGCAAGCAGAAACGGACTATAGAAATACATTTACGTTTGCGCTCGTACGTTCAATGGTTCTGTATAGAAACTTGGAGTAAATATCAACATCGCATGTTTTGTTATGTCAAAGCTCATATCTGCATCAATTGGCGCGAATTCACAATACACATAGTCAGTTAAGCAAAGAACTGCGCATACATGTTTATTGGCCTCACAGTGTGTTAGCGTACCTCAGTCCCATGCGGCTTGGTCGGTCGGTCGGTCGGTCGGTTGCATATTGGAACGTGACCCACGTGCACGGTAATAGCGGGGTCGTCCGAGAGCCGCGTGTGGGGTGCTTCAGTCAAAACATGACCTACATCTCGCCCGAAGTGTTACCTCCTTCATAAATGCTGTTCAGACTGTGGGATTTACGGTAGGTTTGTGATTGAAAGTTTGATCTCGCTGAACTCTCCGATTAATGTACTATCTTTTAAACGTACTTGTCATAATTTTCTTACTACAACAGAAAGGTTCACTTCATGTTTCGACGATAGCGATTTCTATAGTCTGTTTCTGTATGGATTTTCTTCGCGCTATATGTTGTACTCTCTGCCAGCGGGAAGCACGCAGTTTTGCGAACATGCACGTATGGACGATAAATCCAGATGTGTGTAAAACACATAACAGAACCAGACACCTTGTATGACATGATGTATGGAGGGCATTAATGTTTTCAGATGGATCTATATCAACATCGTATTTTTTGTTCGTTAGTGGTCCACGTGGAAGCTCATATCTGCATTGGCGCGAATTCACAATACACACTGTCAATAGAGTTAAGGAAACACAGAATTGCGGAATGCATGTTTATTGACCGCACAGCGCGTTAGCTTGACCGAGGATGGGTCAGTCGAGTGCATATTGGAGCGTGAGCCACGGTAGCGTTTTGCGAGACGCGCTAATTAAGCTCCCGGTAGATTGTGTTAAACGCACAAACACTTATTCTTTCGGCTGGCACTGATACTAGGTAAAATAGAAGATAGGAGAGCAGTATAATACTCGGCTACAGATGTTGATACTGTTGTAGTGGCGGGTAATGAAGGCTCCAGTTGCCAACGGGACGAATAGAGTTACCACCCTTAATAATGCCAAACTGGACCTGTGCCAAAATGGACTGTTTTTCACAGTCAAAACGGACAAGTTACATGTCACATAGTTAATAAAGGCTATATTATAATGATACACAGTAATGCACATATCCTTCTTGATACCGGTAGTGACTTGTAAGTAAACAGGAAAAATGACCTGTTTTAGAAGGTCCACACTTCTGAAGCTTCATAGGGCGCCAATTATGAATGACCATGACCTTGAATCATTGGTATCAAAGTAACACCACGTGGTTTCTTAGAACTGATTTCCACACTATCAAATTACCTTTTTATAATGCGAACCTGTTCATTATTGAAAATTCCATTTTGTTTCTGAGACATCCCTGATATATAGCCAACTTAAGGAAGTATTATTTACCAATATCATTATCGTTTAGAAACCAGTCCCTTTGTTTACTTACTTAAGTGTTATGATCTATATTGCGTTTACAGCTAATTTTCTTTGAAACTTTGATAACAAAAGCTTGAAAGACTTGGGGTTTTCTTTGCTGATTGGTTGAATTGCTTCAATAAGAAGATGACAAGAGGTGACCGACATGTGTTGTTACTGTTAGATAATGTCCCAAGCCATCTCATCCCTTAGCACGTGTCAAATGTCAAGATCCATGTCCTGCCAATTACAATAACAAGTCACCAACACCTCTGCATGCTGGTATCTTCCATCCTGAACATACCCAGAGCCAAAATGGGAATTTATTTCTTGGTCAAAACGGACCAGTGAAATTTCCTATTGATAATCCAGATCAGCTTATACTCGTACACAGTATAGCACATATCCTTCCGCATATCCGAATGCTTTTATATAACAACAGGAGAAAATGCCTTAATGGTAATCAATTAGTTTGATTAAGAACTCAGTTTCAATGGTTTTTAGTACTCTGTATAACCAAAGTGCAATTTTACAAAAGTACATCTATGAATAGAACAGGATCCGCTTCCACAATTCTTACCAAGCGGGAGCCCGACATCGCTGCTTGCAGCTATATTTATTATTATTATTATTATTCTTTATTATTATTATTATTCCGGCGTTTTTTGTTCCAATCCTACCTCCAAAACTACTGCTCAGAATGTCTTCAAAATTTCCACAAAGATACCTTAGATCCTGAAGCAGATACCACAAAAATCTCAAGACTCTAGACTCAAAGACTAAGGGCAGACAACTCAAAACAACTTTAAAAATCGCAATTTCAACAGCTCATAACTCCGCCACGAAAGCTCCAAAGACATCCAAAATTCCTGAACAGATCCGGAATCAGATGCCAAACAAAATCTCTACACATCCAATGTAGCGAAATTGCTTCGTTTGGCCTCCATATTGGATTAAGTGTTTTGGCACTGTTTTTTACCAGATATCTCAGTACTTGACTCCCAAAATCTCCTCAGCTCAAACTACCAGCTCAAAAGCTTCCAAACTCTCCACACTTTGGCTCCAAGTACCATACTAACAACTTCAAAGAAAAAATCCTCAGATATGTCTTCAATGGCCGCCATATTGACTCCAACTTCCGGCTCAAAGTTATTTTTAAACTTTTGAGAGGACATCTTTAGCTAGCTCTGGCATTGGAAACTTATCAGGTAAGGCATTTGAACAACTTCTGTTGAGTCTTGCTTTGGTTGCTGAACAAGATCTCTTCTTGCTCTTATGTCAAAAGTCACGTGATGTGGCGGCCATATTGGATTTTGATAGCCTCTGATATTTTTACTTTGCAAACTACGTAGCTGCTAAAGTTCTTGATAGAAAGTGCTACAAATTACCACAATGCACCAGCATCAGACGCTGAACATTTCATGTTCTTAGCTGTTTGTCAAAAGTTGCGTCATTTAGCGTCCATATTGGATTAAAGACCGTGAAAATGCCAAAAGTGATAAAAACGGCACAAAACAGCATATATCTCCGCCAAAATTGCTCCAATAGCTACCATATTTTGCATGTGACACTGTCATAAGATAGCGATCATTTTCGATCCAGGCCTAAAAATGGCTATTTCCAGCCGTTTGGCCGCCATCTTGGATTTAAGTTTTTCTTCGTCAGGTTGCCATGGAAACCAAACTTGACAACGAAATGCAGTGATATTCACAGCACTATTAGATACAGACCATGGGAAGATATCTGCAAAGTTTCAGCTTTGAAAGTTAGATAGTTCGTGAGAAAATGACAAAACAGAGTTTTGGTGGACAGACGCGCGGACGGACGGCGGACATGCATATCATCAAAATTTACCTATACATGTGCTAGAACTGGTCGGGGTAATGCATAATTACCAACCACTTCCACCATACATGCAATAACAGTCGCGTGAGAGCTCGCCAAAAAAAGTACATTTTCGTTTTACGGACCACCTAAATGACCTTGACCCCGTGACCTTGGTGACCTTGAATTTTTTAAAATGGTTTTAGTCCAGCTACCCGATCCCAGGGTCAAAAGTGCCAAAATCGCAAAAATAACGATTTCTTATTAGGGCTCCCTGCCTACAAGGCAAGAGCCCTATTGTAATTGTTCGATTTATTATTATTATTATTATTATTCTTTATTATTATTATTATTCCGGCGTTTTTTGTTCCAATCCTACCTCCAAAACTACTGCTCAGAATGTCTTCAAAATTTCCACAAAGATACCTTAGATCCTGAAGCAGATACCACAAAAATCTCAAGACTCTAGACTCAAAGACTAAGGGCAGACAACTCAAAACAACTTTAAAAATCGCAATTTCAACAGCTCATAACTCCGCCACGAAAGCTCCAAAGACATCCAAAATTCCTGAACAGATCCGGAATCAGATGCCAAACAAAATCTCTACACATCCAATGTAGCGAAATTGCTTCGTTTGGCCTCCATATTGGATTAAGTGTTTTGGCACTGTTTTTTACCAGATATCTCAGTACTTGACTCCCAAAATCTCCTCAGCTCAAACTACCAGCTCAAAAGCTTCCAAACTCTCCACACTTTGGCTCCAAGTACCATACTAACAACTTCAAAGAAAAAATCCTCAGATATGTCTTCAATGGCCGCCATATTGACTCCAACTTCCGGCTCAAAGTTATTTTTAAACTTTTGAGAGGACATCTTTAGCTAGCTCTGGCATTGGAAACTTATCAGGTAAGGCATTTGAACAACTTCTGTTGAGTCTTGCTTTGGTTGCTGAACAAGATCTCTTCTTGCTCTTATGTCAAAAGTCACGTGATGTGGCGGCCATATTGGATTTTGATAGCCTCTGATATTTTTACTTTGCAAACTACGTAGCTGCTAAAGTTCTTGATAGAAAGTGCTACAAATTACCACAATGCACCAGCATCAGACGCTGAACATTTCATGTTCTTAGCTGTTTGTCAAAAGTTGCGTCATTTAGCGTCCATATTGGATTAAAGACCGTGAAAATGCCAAAAGTGATAAAAACGGCACAAAACAGCATATATCTCCGCCAAAATTGCTCCAATAGCTACCATATTTTGCATGTGACACTGTCATAAGATAGCGATCATTTTCGATCCAGGCCTAAAAATGGCTATTTCCAGCCGTTTGGCCGCCATCTTGGATTTAAGTTTTTCTTCGTCAGGTTGCCATGGAAACCAAACTTGACAACGAAATGCAGTGATATTCACAGCACTATTAGATACAGACCATGGGAAGATATCTGCAAAGTTTCAGCTTTGAAAGTTAGATAGTTCGTGAGAAAATGACAAAACAGAGTTTTGGTGGACAGACGCGCGGACGGACGGCGGACATGCATATCATCAAAATTTACCTATACATGTGCTAGAACTGGTCGGGGTAATGCATAATTACCAACCACTTCCACCATACATGCAATAACAGTCGCGTGAGAGCTCGCCAAAAAAAGTACATTTTCGTTTTACGGACCACCTAAATGACCTTGACCCCGTGACCTTGGTGACCTTGAATTTTTTAAAATGGTTTTAGTCCAGCTACCCGATCCCAGGGTCAAAAGTGCCAAAATCGCAAAAATAACGATTTCTTATTAGGGCTCCCTGCCTACAAGGCAAGAGCCCTATTGTAATTGTTCGATTTATTATTATTATTATTATTATTCTTTATTATTATTATTATTCCGGCGTTTTTTGTTCCAATCCTACCTCCAAAACTACTGCTCAGAATGTCTTCAAAATTTCCACAAAGATACCTTAGATCCTGAAGCAGATACCACAAAAATCTCAAGACTCTAGACTCAAAGACTAAGGGCAGACAACTCAAAACAACTTTAAAAATCGCAATTTCAACAGCTCATAACTCCGCCACGAAAGCTCCAAAGACATCCAAAATTCCTGAACAGATCCGGAATCAGATGCCAAACAAAATCTCTACACATCCAATGTAGCGAAATTGCTTCGTTTGGCCTCCATATTGGATTAAGTGTTTTGGCACTGTTTTTTACCAGATATCTCAGTACTTGACTCCCAAAATCTCCTCAGCTCAAACTACCAGCTCAAAAGCTTCCAAACTCTCCACACTTTGGCTCCAAGTACCATACTAACAACTTCAAAGAAAAAATCCTCAGATATGTCTTCAATGGCCGCCATATTGACTCCAACTTCCGGCTCAAAGTTATTTTTAAACTTTTGAGAGGACATCTTTAGCTAGCTCTGGCATTGGAAACTTATCAGGTAAGGCATTTGAACAACTTCTGTTGAGTCTTGCTTTGGTTGCTGAACAAGATCTCTTCTTGCTCTTATGTCAAAAGTCACGTGATGTGGCGGCCATATTGGATTTTGATAGCCTCTGATATTTTTACTTTGCAAACTACGTAGCTGCTAAAGTTCTTGATAGAAAGTGCTACAAATTACCACAATGCACCAGCATCAGACGCTGAACATTTCATGTTCTTAGCTGTTTGTCAAAAGTTGCGTCATTTAGCGTCCATATTGGATTAAAGACCGTGAAAATGCCAAAAGTGATAAAAACGGCACAAAACAGCATATATCTCCGCCAAAATTGCTCCAATAGCTACCATATTTTGCATGTGACACTGTCATAAGATAGCGATCATTTTCGATCCAGGCCTAAAAATGGCTATTTCCAGCCGTTTGGCCGCCATCTTGGATTTAAGTTTTTCTTCGTCAGGTTGCCATGGAAACCAAACTTGACAACGAAATGCAGTGATATTCACAGCACTATTAGATACAGACCATGGGAAGATATCTGCAAAGTTTCAGCTTTGAAAGTTAGATAGTTCGTGAGAAAATGACAAAACAGAGTTTTGGTGGACAGACGCGCGGACGGACGGCGGACATGCATATCATCAAAATTTACCTATACATGTGCTAGAACTGGTCGGGGTAATGCATAATTACCAACCACTTCCACCATACATGCAATAACAGTCGCGTGAGAGCTCGCCAAAAAAAGTACATTTTCGTTTTACGGACCACCTAAATGACCTTGACCCCGTGACCTTGGTGACCTTGAATTTTTTAAAATGGTTTTAGTCCAGCTACCCGATCCCAGGGTCAAAAGTGCCAAAATCGCAAAAATAACGATTTCTTATTAGGGCTCCCTGCCTACAAGGCAAGAGCCCTATTGTAATTGTTCGATTTATTATTATTATTATTATTATTCTTTATTATTATTATTATTCCGGCGTTTTTTGTTCCAATCCTACCTCCAAAACTACTGCTCAGAATGTCTTCAAAATTTCCACAAAGATACCTTAGATCCTGAAGCAGATACCACAAAAATCTCAAGACTCTAGACTCAAAGACTAAGGGCAGACAACTCAAAACAACTTTAAAAATCGCAATTTCAACAGCTCATAACTCCGCCACGAAAGCTCCAAAGACATCCAAAATTCCTGAACAGATCCGGAATCAGATGCCAAACAAAATCTCTACACATCCAATGTAGCGAAATTGCTTCGTTTGGCCTCCATATTGGATTAAGTGTTTTGGCACTGTTTTTTACCAGATATCTCAGTACTTGACTCCCAAAATCTCCTCAGCTCAAACTACCAGCTCAAAAGCTTCCAAACTCTCCACACTTTGGCTCCAAGTACCATACTAACAACTTCAAAGAAAAAATCCTCAGATATGTCTTCAATGGCCGCCATATTGACTCCAACTTCCGGCTCAAAGTTATTTTTAAACTTTTGAGAGGACATCTTTAGCTAGCTCTGGCATTGGAAACTTATCAGGTAAGGCATTTGAACAACTTCTGTTGAGTCTTGCTTTGGTTGCTGAACAAGATCTCTTCTTGCTCTTATGTCAAAAGTCACGTGATGTGGCGGCCATATTGGATTTTGATAGCCTCTGATATTTTTACTTTGCAAACTACGTAGCTGCTAAAGTTCTTGATAGAAAGTGCTACAAATTACCACAATGCACCAGCATCAGACGCTGAACATTTCATGTTCTTAGCTGTTTGTCAAAAGTTGCGTCATTTAGCGTCCATATTGGATTAAAGACCGTGAAAATGCCAAAAGTGATAAAAACGGCACAAAACAGCATATATCTCCGCCAAAATTGCTCCAATAGCTACCATATTTTGCATGTGACACTGTCATAAGATAGCGATCATTTTCGATCCAGGCCTAAAAATGGCTATTTCCAGCCGTTTGGCCGCCATCTTGGATTTAAGTTTTTCTTCGTCAGGTTGCCATGGAAACCAAACTTGACAACGAAATGCAGTGATATTCACAGCACTATTAGATACAGACCATGGGAAGATATCTGCAAAGTTTCAGCTTTGAAAGTTAGATAGTTCGTGAGAAAATGACAAAACAGAGTTTTGGTGGACAGACGCGCGGACGGACGGCGGACATGCATATCATCAAAATTTACCTATACATGTGCTAGAACTGGTCGGGGTAATGCATAATTACCAACCACTTCCACCATACATGCAATAACAGTCGCGTGAGAGCTCGCCAAAAAAAGTACATTTTCGTTTTACGGACCACCTAAATGACCTTGACCCCGTGACCTTGGTGACCTTGAATTTTTTAAAATGGTTTTAGTCCAGCTACCCGATCCCAGGGTCAAAAGTGCCAAAATCGCAAAAATAACGATTTCTTATTAGGGCTCCCTGCCTACAAGGCAAGAGCCCTATTGTAATTGTTCGATTTATTATTATTATTATTATTATTCTTTATTATTATTATTATTCCGGCGTTTTTTGTTCCAATCCTACCTCCAAAACTACTGCTCAGAATGTCTTCAAAATTTCCACAAAGATACCTTAGATCCTGAAGCAGATACCACAAAAATCTCAAGACTCTAGACTCAAAGACTAAGGGCAGACAACTCAAAACAACTTTAAAAATCGCAATTTCAACAGCTCATAACTCCGCCACGAAAGCTCCAAAGACATCCAAAATTCCTGAACAGATCCGGAATCAGATGCCAAACAAAATCTCTACACATCCAATGTAGCGAAATTGCTTCGTTTGGCCTCCATATTGGATTAAGTGTTTTGGCACTGTTTTTTACCAGATATCTCAGTACTTGACTCCCAAAATCTCCTCAGCTCAAACTACCAGCTCAAAAGCTTCCAAACTCTCCACACTTTGGCTCCAAGTACCATACTAACAACTTCAAAGAAAAAATCCTCAGATATGTCTTCAATGGCCGCCATATTGACTCCAACTTCCGGCTCAAAGTTATTTTTAAACTTTTGAGAGGACATCTTTAGCTAGCTCTGGCATTGGAAACTTATCAGGTAAGGCATTTGAACAACTTCTGTTGAGTCTTGCTTTGGTTGCTGAACAAGATCTCTTCTTGCTCTTATGTCAAAAGTCACGTGATGTGGCGGCCATATTGGATTTTGATAGCCTCTGATATTTTTACTTTGCAAACTACGTAGCTGCTAAAGTTCTTGATAGAAAGTGCTACAAATTACCACAATGCACCAGCATCAGACGCTGAACATTTCATGTTCTTAGCTGTTTGTCAAAAGTTGCGTCATTTAGCGTCCATATTGGATTAAAGACCGTGAAAATGCCAAAAGTGATAAAAACGGCACAAAACAGCATATATCTCCGCCAAAATTGCTCCAATAGCTACCATATTTTGCATGTGACACTGTCATAAGATAGCGATCATTTTCGATCCAGGCCTAAAAATGGCTATTTCCAGCCGTTTGGCCGCCATCTTGGATTTAAGTTTTTCTTCGTCAGGTTGCCATGGAAACCAA
The DNA here is from genome assembly GCF_023055435.1 of Haliotis rufescens. Lineage (NCBI taxonomy): Eukaryota > Metazoa > Mollusca > Gastropoda > Lepetellida > Haliotidae > Haliotis > Haliotis rufescens. Next base: position 5,063,754 of record NW_025964068.1, read on the forward strand.
ACTTGACAACGAAATGCAGTGATATTCACAGCACTATTAGATACAGACCATGGGAAGATATCTGCAAAGTTTCAGCTTTGAAAGTTAGATAGTTCGTGAGAAAATGACAAAACAGAGTTTTGGTGGACAGACGCGCGGACGGACGGCGGACATGCATATCATCAAAATTTACCTATACATGTGCTAGAACTGGTCGGGGTAATGCATAATTACCAACCACTTCCACCATACATGCAATAACAGTCGCGTGAGAGCTCGCCAAAAAAAGTACATTTTCGTTTTACGGACCACCTAAATGACCTTGACCCCGTGACCTTGGTGACCTTGAATTTTTTAAAATGGTTTTAGTCCAGCTACCCGATCCCAGGGTCAAAAGTGCCAAAATCGCAAAAATAACGATTTCTTATTAGGGCTCCCTGCCTACAAGGCAAGAGCCCTATTGTAATTGTTCGATTTATTATTATTATTATTATTATTCTTTATTATTATTATTATTCCGGCGTTTTTTGTTCCAATCCTACCTCCAAAACTACTGCTCAGAATGTCTTCAAAATTTCCACAAAGATACCTTAGATCCTGAAGCAGATACCACAAAAATCTCAAGACTCTAGACTCAAAGACTAAGGGCAGACAACTCAAAACAACTTTAAAAATCGCAATTTCAACAGCTCATAACTCCGCCACGAAAGCTCCAAAGACATCCAAAATTCCTGAACAGATCCGGAATCAGATGCCAAACAAAATCTCTACACATCCAATGTAGCGAAATTGCTTCGTTTGGCCTCCATATTGGATTAAGTGTTTTGGCACTGTTTTTTACCAGATATCTCAGTACTTGACTCCCAAAATCTCCTCAGCTCAAACTACCAGCTCAAAAGCTTCCAAACTCTCCACACTTTGGCTCCAAGTACCATACTAACAACTTCAAAGAAAAAATCCTCAGATATGTCTTCAATGGCCGCCATATTGACTCCAACTTCCGGCTCAAAGTTATTTTTAAACTTTTGAGAGGACATCTTTAGCTAGCTCTGGCATTGGAAACTTATCAGGTAAGGCATTTGAACAACTTCTGTTGAGTCTTGCTTTGGTTGCTGAACAAGATCTCTTCTTGCTCTTATGTCAAAAGTCACGTGATGTGGCGGCCATATTGGATTTTGATAGCCTCTGATATTTTTACTTTGCAAACTACGTAGCTGCTAAAGTTCTTGATAGAAAGTGCTACAAATTACCACAATGCACCAGCATCAGACGCTGAACATTTCATGTTCTTAGCTGTTTGTCAAAAGTTGCGTCATTTAGCGTCCATATTGGATTAAAGACCGTGAAAATGCCAAAAGTGATAAAAACGGCACAAAACAGCATATATCTCCGCCAAAATTGCTCCAATAGCTACCATATTTTGCATGTGACACTGTCATAAGATAGCGATCATTTTCGATCCAGGCCTAAAAATGGCTATTTCCAGCCGTTTGGCCGCCATCTTGGATTTAAGTTTTTCTTCGTCAGGTTGCCATGGAAACCAAACTTGACAACGAAATGCAGTGATATTCACAGCACTATTAGATACAGACCATGGGAAGATATCTGCAAAGTTTCAGCTTTGAAAGTTAGATAGTTCGTGAGAAAATGACAAAACAGAGTTTTGGTGGACAGACGCGCGGACGGACGGCGGACATGCATATCATCAAAATTTACCTATACATGTGCTAGAACTGGTCGGGGTAATGCATAATTACCAACCACTTCCACCATACATGCAATAACAGTCGCGTGAGAGCTCGCCAAAAAAAGTACATTTTCGTTTTACGGACCACCTAAATGACCTTGACCCCGTGACCTTGGTGACCTTGAATTTTTTAAAATGGTTTTAGTCCAGCTACCCGATCCCAGGGTCAAAAGTGCCAAAATCGCAAAAATAACGATTTCTTATTAGGGCTCCCTGCCTACAAGGCAAGAGCCCTATTGTAATTGTTCGATTTATTATTATTATTATTATTATTCTTTATTATTATTATTATTCCGGCGTTTTTTGTTCCAATCCTACCTCCAAAACTACTGCTCAGAATGTCTTCAAAATTTCCACAAAGATACCTTAGATCCTGAAGCAGATACCACAAAAATCTCAAGACTCTAGACTCAAAGACTAAGGGCAGACAACTCAAAACAACTTTAAAAATCGCAATTTCAACAGCTCATAACTCCGCCACGAAAGCTCCAAAGACATCCAAAATTCCTGAACAGATCCGGAATCAGATGCCAAACAAAATCTCTACACATCCAATGTAGCGAAATTGCTTCGTTTGGCCTCCATATTGGATTAAGTGTTTTGGCACTGTTTTTTACCAGATATCTCAGTACTTGACTCCCAAAATCTCCTCAGCTCAAACTACCAGCTCAAAAGCTTCCAAACTCTCCACACTTTGGCTCCAAGTACCATACTAACAACTTCAAAGAAAAAATCCTCAGATATGTCTTCAATGGCCGCCATATTGACTCCAACTTCCGGCTCAAAGTTATTTTTAAACTTTTGAGAGGACATCTTTAGCTAGCTCTGGCATTGGAAACTTATCAGGTAAGGCATTTGAACAACTTCTGTTGAGTCTTGCTTTGGTTGCTGAACAAGATCTCTTCTTGCTCTTATGTCAAAAGTCACGTGATGTGGCGGCCATATTGGATTTTGATAGCCTCTGATATTTTTACTTTGCAAACTACGTAGCTGCTAAAGTTCTTGATAGAAAGTGCTACAAATTACCACAATGCACCAGCATCAGACGCTGAACATTTCATGTTCTTAGCTGTTTGTCAAAAGTTGCGTCATTTAGCGTCCATATTGGATTAAAGACCGTGAAAATGCCAAAAGTGATAAAAACGGCACAAAACAGCATATATCTCCGCCAAAATTGCTCCAATAGCTACCATATTTTGCATGTGACACTGTCATAAGATAGCGATCATTTTCGATCCAGGCCTAAAAATGGCTATTTCCAGCCGTTTGGCCGCCATCTTGGATTTAAGTTTTTCTTCGTCAGGTTGCCATGGAAACCAAACTTGACAACGAAATGCAGTGATATTCACAGCACTATTAGATACAGACCATGGGAAGATATCTGCAAAGTTTCAGCTTTGAAAGTTAGATAGTTCGTGAGAAAATGACAAAACAGAGTTTTGGTGGACAGACGCGCGGACGGACGGCGGACATGCATATCATCAAAATTTACCTATACATGTGCTAGAACTGGTCGGGGTAATGCATAATTACCAACCACTTCCACCATACATGCAATAACAGTCGCGTGAGAGCTCGCCAAAAAAAGTACATTTTCGTTTTACGGACCACCTAAATGACCTTGACCCCGTGACCTTGGTGACCTTGAATTTTTTAAAATGGTTTTAGTCCAGCTACCCGATCCCAGGGTCAAAAGTGCCAAAATCGCAAAAATAACGATTTCTTATTAGGGCTCCCTGCCTACAAGGCAAGAGCCCTATTGTAATTGTTCGATTTATTATTATTATTATTATTATTCTTTATTATTATTATTATTCCGGCGTTTTTTGTTCCAATCCTACCTCCAAAACTACTGCTCAGAATGTCTTCAAAATTTCCACAAAGATACCTTAGATCCTGAAGCAGATACCACAAAAATCTCAAGACTCTAGACTCAAAGACTAAGGGCAGACAACTCAAAACAACTTTAAAAATCGCAATTTCAACAGCTCATAACTCCGCCACGAAAGCTCCAAAGACATCCAAAATTCCTGAACAGATCCGGAATCAGATGCCAAACAAAATCTCTACACATCCAATGTAGCGAAATTGCTTCGTTTGGCCTCCATATTGGATTAAGTGTTTTGGCACTGTTTTTTACCAGATATCTCAGTACTTGACTCCCAAAATCTCCTCAGCTCAAACTACCAGCTCAAAAGCTTCCAAACTCTCCACACTTTGGCTCCAAGTACCATACTAACAACTTCAAAGAAAAAATCCTCAGATATGTCTTCAATGGCCGCCATATTGACTCCAACTTCCGGCTCAAAGTTATTTTTAAACTTTTGAGAGGACATCTTTAGCTAGCTCTGGCATTGGAAACTTATCAGGTAAGGCATTTGAACAACTTCTGTTGAGTCTTGCTTTGGTTGCTGAACAAGATCTCTTCTTGCTCTTATGTCAAAAGTCACGTGATGTGGCGGCCATATTGGATTTTGATAGCCTCTGATATTTTTACTTTGCAAACTACGTAGCTGCTAAAGTTCTTGATAGAAAGTGCTACAAATTACCACAATGCACCAGCATCAGACGCTGAACATTTCATGTTCTTAGCTGTTTGTCAAAAGTTGCGTCATTTAGCGTCCATATTGGATTAAAGACCGTGAAAATGCCAAAAGTGATAAAAACGGCACAAAACAGCATATATCTCCGCCAAAATTGCTCCAATAGCTACCATATTTTGCATGTGACACTGTCATAAGATAGCGATCATTTTCGATCCAGGCCTAAAAATGGCTATTTCCAGCCGTTTGGCCGCCATCTTGGATTTAAGTTTTTCTTCGTCAGGTTGCCATGGAAACCAAACTTGACAACGAAATGCAGTGATATTCACAGCACTATTAGATACAGACCATGGGAAGATATCTGCAAAGTTTCAGCTTTGAAAGTTAGATAGTTCGTGAGAAAATGACAAAACAGAGTTTTGGTGGACAGACGCGCGGACGGACGGCGGACATGCATATCATCAAAATTTACCTATACATGTGCTAGAACTGGTCGGGGTAATGCATAATTACCAACCACTTCCACCATACATGCAATAACAGTCGCGTGAGAGCTCGCCAAAAAAAGTACATTTTCGTTTTACGGACCACCTAAATGACCTTGACCCCGTGACCTTGGTGACCTTGAATTTTTTAAAATGGTTTTAGTCCAGCTACCCGATCCCAGGGTCAAAAGTGCCAAAATCGCAAAAATAACGATTTCTTATTAGGGCTCCCTGCCTACAAGGCAAGAGCCCTATTGTAATTGTTCGATTTATTATTATTATTATTATTATTCTTTATTATTATTATTATTCCGGCGTTTTTTGTTCCAATCCTACCTCCAAAACTACTGCTCAGAATGTCTTCAAAATTTCCACAAAGATACCTTAGATCCTGAAGCAGATACCACAAAAATCTCAAGACTCTAGACTCAAAGACTAAGGGCAGACAACTCAAAACAACTTTAAAAATCGCAATTTCAACAGCTCATAACTCCGCCACGAAAGCTCCAAAGACATCCAAAATTCCTGAACAGATCCGGAATCAGATGCCAAACAAAATCTCTACACATCCAATGTAGCGAAATTGCTTCGTTTGGCCTCCATATTGGATTAAGTGTTTTGGCACTGTTTTTTACCAGATATCTCAGTACTTGACTCCCAAAATCTCCTCAGCTCAAACTACCAGCTCAAAAGCTTCCAAACTCTCCACACTTTGGCTCCAAGTACCATACTAACAACTTCAAAGAAAAAATCCTCAGATATGTCTTCAATGGCCGCCATATTGACTCCAACTTCCGGCTCAAAGTTATTTTTAAACTTTTGAGAGGACATCTTTAGCTAGCTCTGGCATTGGAAACTTATCAGGTAAGGCATTTGAACAACTTCTGTTGAGTCTTGCTTTGGTTGCTGAACAAGATCTCTTCTTGCTCTTATGTCAAAAGTCACGTGATGTGGCGGCCATATTGGATTTTGATAGCCTCTGATATTTTTACTTTGCAAACTACGTAGCTGCTAAAGTTCTTGATAGAAAGTGCTACAAATTACCACAATGCACCAGCATCAGACGCTGAACATTTCATGTTCTTAGCTGTTTGTCAAAAGTTGCGTCATTTAGCGTCCATATTGGATTAAAGACCGTGAAAATGCCAAAAGTGATAAAAACGGCACAAAACAGCATATATCTCCGCCAAAATTGCTCCAATAGCTACCATATTTTGCATGTGACACTGTCATAAGATAGCGATCATTTTCGATCCAGGCCTAAAAATGGCTATTTCCAGCCGTTTGGCCGCCATCTTGGATTTAAGTTTTTCTTCGTCAGGTTGCCATGGAAACCAAACTTGACAACGAAATGCAGTGATATTCACAGCACTATTAGATACAGACCATGGGAAGATATCTGCAAAGTTTCAGCTTTGAAAGTTAGATAGTTCGTGAGAAAATGACAAAACAGAGTTTTGGTGGACAGACGCGCGGACGGACGGCGGACATGCATATCATCAAAATTTACCTATACATGTGCTAGAACTGGTCGGGGTAATGCATAATTACCAACCACTTCCACCATACATGCAATAACAGTCGCGTGAGAGCTCGCCAAAAAAAGTACATTTTCGTTTTACGGACCACCTAAATGACCTTGACCCCGTGACCTTGGTGACCTTGAATTTTTTAAAATGGTTTTAGTCCAGCTACCCGATCCCAGGGTCAAAAGTGCCAAAATCGCAAAAATAACGATTTCTTATTAGGGCTCCCTGCCTACAAGGCAAGAGCCCTATTGTAATTGTTCGATTTATTATTATTATTATTATTATTCTTTATTATTATTATTATTCCGGCGTTTTTTGTTCCAATCCTACCTCCAAAACTACTGCTCAGAATGTCTTCAAAATTTCCACAAAGATACCTTAGATCCTGAAGCAGATACCACAAAAATCTCAAGACTCTAGACTCAAAGACTAAGGGCAGACAACTCAAAACAACTTTAAAAATCGCAATTTCAACAGCTCATAACTCCGCCACGAAAGCTCCAAAGACATCCAAAATTCCTGAACAGATCCGGAATCAGATGCCAAACAAAATCTCTACACATCCAATGTAGCGAAATTGCTTCGTTTGGCCTCCATATTGGATTAAGTGTTTTGGCACTGTTTTTTACCAGATATCTCAGTACTTGACTCCCAAAATCTCCTCAGCTCAAACTACCAGCTCAAAAGCTTCCAAACTCTCCACACTTTGGCTCCAAGTACCATACTAACAACTTCAAAGAAAAAATCCTCAGATATGTCTTCAATGGCCGCCATATTGACTCCAACTTCCGGCTCAAAGTTATTTTTAAACTTTTGAGAGGACATCTTTAGCTAGCTCTGGCATTGGAAACTTATCAGGTAAGGCATTTGAACAACTTCTGTTGAGTCTTGCTTTGGTTGCTGAACAAGATCTCTTCTTGCTCTTATGTCAAAAGTCACGTGATGTGGCGGCCATATTGGATTTTGATAGCCTCTGATATTTTTACTTTGCAAACTACGTAGCTGCTAAAGTTCTTGATAGAAAGTGCTACAAATTACCACAATGCACCAGCATCAGACGCTGAACATTTCATGTTCTTAGCTGTTTGTCAAAAGTTGCGTCATTTAGCGTCCATATTGGATTAAAGACCGTGAAAATGCCAAAAGTGATAAAAACGGCACAAAACAGCATATATCTCCGCCAAAATTGCTCCAATAGCTACCATATTTTGCATGTGACACTGTCATAAGATAGCGATCATTTTCGATCCAGGCCTAAAAATGGCTATTTCCAGCCGTTTGGCCGCCATCTTGGATTTAAGTTTTTCTTCGTCAGGTTGCCATGGAAACCAAACTTGACAACGAAATGCAGTGATATTCACAGCACTATTAGATACAGACCATGGGAAGATATCTGCAAAGTTTCAGCTTTGAAAGTTAGATAGTTCGTGAGAAAATGACAAAACAGAGTTTTGGTGGACAGACGCGCGGACGGACGGCGGACATGCATATCATCAAAATTTACCTATACATGTGCTAGAACTGGTCGGGGTAATGCATAATTACCAACCACTTCCACCATACATGCAATAACAGTCGCGTGAGAGCTCGCCAAAAAAAGTACATTTTCGTTTTACGGACCACCTAAATGACCTTGACCCCGTGACCTTGGTGACCTTGAATTTTTTAAAATGGTTTTAGTCCAGCTACCCGATCCCAGGGTCAAAAGTGCCAAAATCGCAAAAATAACGATTTCTTATTAGGGCTCCCTGCCTACAAGGCAAGAGCCCTATTGTAATTGTTCGATTTATTATTATTATTATTATTATTCTTTATTATTATTATTATTCCGGCGTTTTTTGTTCCAATCCTACCTCCAAAACTACTGCTCAGAATGTCTTCAAAATTTCCACAAAGATACCTTAGATCCTGAAGCAGATACCACAAAAATCTCAAGACTCTAGACTCAAAGACTAAGGGCAGACAACTCAAAACAACTTTAAAAATCGCAATTTCAACAGCTCATAACTCCGCCACGAAAGCTCCAAAGACATCCAAAATTCCTGAACAGATCCGGAATCAGATGCCAAACAAAATCTCTACACATCCAATGTAGCGAAATTGCTTCGTTTGGCCTCCATATTGGATTAAGTGTTTTGGCACTGTTTTTTACCAGATATCTCAGTACTTGACTCCCAAAATCTCCTCAGCTCAAACTACCAGCTCAAAAGCTTCCAAACTCTCCACACTTTGGCTCCAAGTACCATACTAACAACTTCAAAGAAAAAATCCTCAGATATGTCTTCAATGGCCGCCATATTGACTCCAACTTCCGGCTCAAAGTTATTTTTAAACTTTTGAGAGGACATCTTTAGCTAGCTCTGGCATTGGAAACTTATCAGGTAAGGCATTTGAACAACTTCTGTTGAGTCTTGCTTTGGTTGCTGAACAAGATCTCTTCTTGCTCTTATGTCAAAAGTCACGTGATGTGGCGGCCATATTGGATTTTGATAGCCTCTGATATTTTTACTTTGCAAACTACGTAGCTGCTAAAGTTCTTGATAGAAAGTGCTACAAATTACCACAATGCACCAGCATCAGACGCTGAACATTTCATGTTCTTAGCTGTTTGTCAAAAGTTGCGTCATTTAGCGTCCATATTGGATTAAAGACCGTGAAAATGCCAAAAGTGATAAAAACGGCACAAAACAGCATATATCTCCGCCAAAATTGCTCCAATAGCTACCATATTTTGCATGTGACACTGTCATAAGATAGCGATCATTTTCGATCCAGGCCTAAAAATGGCTATTTCCAGCCGTTTGGCCGCCATCTTGGATTTAAGTTTTTCTTCGTCAGGTTGCCATGGAAACCAAACTTGACAACGAAATGCAGTGATATTCACAGCACTATTAGATACAGACCATGGGAAGATATCTGCAAAGTTTCAGCTTTGAAAGTTAGATAGTTCGTGAGAAAATGACAAAACAGAGTTTTGGTGGACAGACGCGCGGACGGACGGCGGACATGCATATCATCAAAATTTACCTATACATGTGCTAGAACTGGTCGGGGTAATGCATAATTACCAACCACTTCCACCATACATGCAATAACAGTCGCGTGAGAGCTCGCCAAAAAAAGTACATTTTCGTTTTACGGACCACCTAAATGACCTTGACCCCGTGACCTTGGTGACCTTGAATTTTTTAAAATGGTTTTAGTCCAGCTACCCGATCCCAGGGTCAAAAGTGCCAAAATCGCAAAAATAACGATTTCTTATTAGGGCTCCCTGCCTACAAGGCAAGAGCCCTATTGTAATTGTTCGATTTATTATTATTATTATTATTATTCTTTATTATTATTATTATTCCGGCGTTTTTTGTTCCAATCCTACCTCCAAAACTACTGCTCAGAATGTCTTCAAAATTTCCACAAAGATACCTTAGATCCTGAAGCAGATACCACAAAAATCTCAAGACTCTAGACTCAAAGACTAAGGGCAGACAACTCAAAACAACTTTAAAAATCGCAATTTCAACAGCTCATAACTCCGCCACGAAAGCTCCAAAGACATCCAAAATTCCTGAACAGATCCGGAATCAGATGCCAAACAAAATCTCTACACATCCAATGTAGCGAAATTGCTTCGTTTGGCCTCCATATTGGATTAAGTGTTTTGGCACTGTTTTTTACCAGATATCTCAGTACTTGACTCCCAAAATCTCCTCAGCTCAAACTACCAGCTCAAAAGCTTCCAAACTCTCCACACTTTGGCTCCAAGTACCATACTAACAACTTCAAAGAAAAAATCCTCAGATATGTCTTCAATGGCCGCCATATTGACTCCAACTTCCGGCTCAAAGTTATTTTTAAACTTTTGAGAGGACATCTTTAGCTAGCTCTGGCATTGGAAACTTATCAGGTAAGGCATTTGAACAACTTCTGTTGAGTCTTGCTTTGGTTGCTGAACAAGATCTCTTCTTGCTCTTATGTCAAAAGTCACGTGATGTGGCGGCCATATTGGATTTTGATAGCCTCTGATATTTTTACTTTGCAAACTACGTAGCTGCTAAAGTTCTTGATAGAAAGTGCTACAAATTACCACAATGCACCAGCATCAGACGCTGAACATTTCATGTTCTTAGCTGTTTGTCAAAAGTTGCGTCATTTAGCGTCCATATTGGATTAAAGACCGTGAAAATGCCAAAAGTGATAAAAACGGCACAAAACAGCATATATCTCCGCCAAAATTGCTCCAATAGCTACCATATTTTGCATGTGACACTGTCATAAGATAGCGATCATTTTCGATCCAGGCCTAAAAATGGCTATTTCCAGCCGTTTGGCCGCCATCTTGGATTTAAGTTTTTCTTCGTCAGGTTGCCATGGAAACCAAACTTGACAACGAAATGCAGTGATATTCACAGCACTATTAGATACAGACCATGGGAAGATATCTGCAAAGTTTCAGCTTTGAAAGTTAGATAGTTCGTGAGAAAATGACAAAACAGAGTTTTGGTGGACAGACGCGCGGACGGACGGCGGACATGCATATCATCAAAATTTACCTATACATGTGCTAGAACTGGTCGGGGTAATGCATAATTACCAACCACTTCCACCATACATGCAATAACAGTCGCGTGAGAGCTCGCCAAAAAAAGTACATTTTCGTTTTACGGACCACCTAAATGACCTTGACCCCGTGACCTTGGTGACCTTGAATTTTTTAAAATGGTTTTAGTCCAGCTACCCGATCCCAGGGTCAAAAGTGCCAAAATCGCAAAAATAACGATTTCTTATTAGGGCTCCCTGCCTACAAGGCAAGAGCCCTATTGTAATTGTTCGATTTATTAGGGCTCCCTGCCTACAAGGCAAGAGCCCTATTGTAATTGTTCGATTTATTATTATTATTATTATTCTTTATTATTATTATTATTCCGGCGTTTTTTGTTCCAATCCTACCTCCAAAACTACTGCTCAGAATGTCTTCAAAATTTCCACAAAGATACCTTAGATCCTGAAGCAGATACCACAAAAATCCCAAGACTCTAGACTCAAAGACTAAGGGCAGACAACTCAAAACAACTTTAAAAATCGCAATTTCAACAGCTCATAACTCCGCCACGAAAGCTCCAAAGACATCCAAAATTCCTGAACAGATCCGGAATCAGATGCCAAACAAAATCTCTACACATCCAATGTAGCGAAATTGCTTCGTTTGGCCTCCATATTGGATTAAGTGTTTTGGCACTGTTTTTTACCAGATATCTCAGTACTTGACTCCCAAAATCTCCTCAGCTCAAACTACCAGCTCAAAAGCTTCCAAACTCTCCACACTTTGGCTCCAAGTACCATACTAACAACTTCAAAGAAAAAATCCTCAGATATGTCTTCAATGGCCGCCATATTGACTCCAACTTCCGGCTCAAAGTTATTTTTAAACTTTTGAGAGGACATCTTTAGCTAGCTCTGGCATTGGAAACTTATGAGGTAAGGCATTTGAAGAACTTCTGTTGAGTCTTGCTTTGGTTGCTGAACAAGATCTCTTCTTGCTCTTATGTCAAAAGTCACGTGATGTGGCGGCCATATTGGATTTTGATAGCTTCTAATATTTTTACTTTGCAAACTACGTAGCTGCTAAAGTTCTTGATAGAAAGTGCTACAAATGACCACAATGCACCAGCATCAGACGCTGAACATTTCATGTTCTTAGCTGTTTGTCAAAAGTTGCGTCATTTAGCGTCCATATTGGATTAAAGACCGTGAAAATGCCAAAAGTGATAAAAACGGCACAAAATAGCATATATCTCCGCCAAAATTGCTCCAATAGCTACCATATTTTGCATGTGACACCGTCATAAGATAGCGATCATTTTCGATCCAGACCTAAAAATGGATATTTCCAGCCGTTTGGCCGCCATCTTGGATTTAAGTTTTTCTTCGTCAGGTTGCCATGGAAACCAAACTTGACAACGAAATGCATTGATATTCACAGCACTATTAGATACAGACCATGGGAAGATGTCTGCAAAGTTACGGCTTTGTAAGTTAGATAGTTCATGAGAAAATGGCAAAACATGGTTTTGGTGGACAGACGCGCGGACGGACGGCGGACATGCATATCATCAAAATTTACCTATACATATGCTAGAACTGGTCGGGGTAATGCATAATTACCAACCACTTCCACCATACATGCAATAACAGTCGCGTGAGAGCTCGCCAAAAAAAGGACATTTTCGTTTTACGGACCACCTAAATGACCTTGACCCCGTGACCTTGGTGACCTTGAATTTTTTAAAATGGTTTTAGTCCAGCTACCCGATCCCGGGGTCAAAACCGCCAAAATCGCAAAAATAACGATTTCTTATTAGGGCTCCCTGCCTACAAGGCAAGAGCCCTATTGTAATTGTTCGATTTATTATTATTATTATTATTCTTTATTATTATTATTATTCCGGCGTTTTTTGTTCCAATCCTACCTCCAAAACTACTGCTCAGAATGTCTTCAAAATTTCCACAAAGATACCTTAGATCCTGAAGCAGATACCACAAAAATCCCAAGACTCTAGACTCAAAGACTAAGGGCAGACAACTCAAAACAACTTTAAAAATCGCAATTTCAACAGCTCATAACTCCGCCACGAAAGCTCCAAAGACATCCAAAATTCCTGAACAGATCCGGAATCAGATGCCAAACAAAATCTCTACACATCCAATGTAGCGAAATTGCTTCGTTTGGCCTCCATATTGGATTAAGTGTTTTGGCACTGTTTTTTACCAGATATCTCAGTACTTGACTCCCAAAATCTCCTCAGCTCAAACTACCAGCTCAAAAGCTTCCAAACTCTCCACACTTTGGCTCCAAGTACCATACTAACAACTTCAAAGAAAAAATCCTCAGATATGTCTTCAATGGCCGCCATATTGACTCCAACTTCCGGCTCAAAGTTATTTTTAAACTTTTGAGAGGACATCTTTAGCTAGCTCTGGCATTGGAAACTTATGAGGTAAGGCATTTGAAGAACTTCTGTTGAGTCTTGCTTTGGTTGCTGAACAAGATCTCTTCTTGCTCTTATGTCAAAAGTCACGTGATGTGGCGGCCATATTGGATTTTGATAGCTTCTAATATTTTTACTTTGCAAACTACGTAGCTGCTAAAGTTCTTGATAGAAAGTGCTACAAATGACCACAATGCACCAGCATCAGACGCTGAACATTTCATGTTCTTAGCTGTTTGTCAAAAGTTGCGTCATTTAGCGTCCATATTGGATTAAAGACCGTGAAAATGCCAAAAGTGATAAAAACGGCACAAAATAGCATATATCTCCGCCAAAATTGCTCCAATAGCTACCATATTTTGCATGTGACACCGTCATAAGATAGCGATCATTTTCGATCCAGACCTAAAAATGGATATTTCCAGCCGTTTGGCCGCCATCTTGGATTTAAGTTTTTCTTCGTCAGGTTGCCATGGAAACCAAACTTGACAACGAAATGCATTGATATTCACAGCACTATTAGATACAGACCATGGGAAGATGTCTGCAAAGTTACGGCTTTGTAAGTTAGATAGTTCATGAGAAAATGGCAAAACAAGGTTTTGGTGGACAGACGCGCGGACGGACGGCGGACATGCATATCATCAAAATTTACCTATACATATGCTAGAACTGGTCGGGGTAATGCATAATTACCAACCACTTCCACCATACATGCAATAACAGTCGCGTGAGAGCTCGCCAAAAAAAGGACATTTTCGTTTTACGGACCACCTAAATGACCTTGACCCCGTGACCTTGGTGACCTTGAATTTTTTAAAATGGTTTTAGTCCAGCTACCCGATCCCGGGGTCAAAACCGCCAAAATCGCAAAAATAACGATTTCTTATTAGGGCTCCCTGCCTACAAGGCAAGAGCCCTATTGTAATTGTTCGATTTATTATTATTATTATTATTCTTTATTATTATTATTATTCCGGCGTTTTTTGTTCCAATCCTACCTCCAAAACTACTGCTCAGAATGTCTTCAAAATTTCCACAAAGATACCTTAGATCCTGAAGCAGATACCACAAAAATCCCAAGACTCTAGACTCAAAGACTAAGGGCAGACAACTCAAAACAACTTTAAAAATCGCAATTTCAACAGCTCATAACTCCGCCACGAAAGCTCCAAAGACATCCAAAATTCCTGAACAGATCCGGAATCAGATGCCAAACAAAATCTCTACACATCCAATGTAGCGAAATTGCTTCGTTTGGCCTCCATATTGGATTAAGTGTTTTGGCACTGTTTTTTACCAGATATCTCAGTACTTGACTCCCAAAATCTCCTCAGCTCAAACTACCAGCTCAAAAGCTTCCAAACTCTCCACACTTTGGCTCCAAGTACCATACTAACAACTTCAAAGAAAAAATCCTCAGATATGTCTTCAATGGCCGCCATATTGACTCCAACTTCCGGCTCAAAGTTATTTTTAAACTTTTGAGAGGACATCTTTAGCTAGCTCTGGCATTGGAAACTTATGAGGTAAGGCATTTGAAGAACTTCTGTTGAGTCTTGCTTTGGTTGCTGAACAAGATCTCTTCTTGCTCTTATGTCAAAAGTCACGTGATGTGGCGGCCATATTGGATTTTGATAGCTTCTAATATTTTTACTTTGCAAACTACGTAGCTGCTAAAGTTCTTGATAGAAAGTGCTACAAATGACCACAATGCACCAGCATCAGACGCTGAACATTTCATGTTCTTAGCTGTTTGTCAAAAGTTGCGTCATTTAGCGTCCATATTGGATTAAAGACCGTGAAAATGCCAAAAGTGATAAAAACGGCACAAAATAGCATATATCTCCGCCAAAATTGCTCCAATAGCTACCATATTTTGCATGTGACACCGTCATAAGATAGCGATCATTTTCGATCCAGACCTAAAAATGGATATTTCCAGCCGTTTGGCCGCCATCTTGGATTTAAGTTTTTCTTCGTCAGGTTGCCATGGAAACCAAACTTGACAACGAAATGCATTGATATTCACAGCACTATTAGATACAGACCATGGGAAGATGTCTGCAAAGTTACGGCTTTGTAAGTTAGATAGTTCATGAGAAAATGGCAAAACAAGGTTTTGGTGGACAGACGCGCGGACGGACGGCGGACATGCATATCATCAAAATTTACCTATACATATGCTAGAACTGGTCGGGGTAATGCATAATTACCAACCACTTCCACCATACATGCAATAACAGTCGCGTGAGAGCTCGCCAAAAAAAGGACATTTTCGTTTTACGGACCACCTAAATGACCTTGACCCCGTGACCTTGGTGACCTTGAATTTTTTAAAATGGTTTTAGTCCAGCTACCCGATCCCGGGGTCAAAACCGCCAAAATCGCAAAAATAACGATTTCTTATTAGGGCTCCCTGCCTACAAGGCAAGAGCCCTATTGTAATTGTTCGATTTATTATTATTATTATTATTCTTTATTATTATTATTATTCCGGCGTTTTTTGTTCCAATCCTACCTCCAAAACTACTGCTCAGAATGTCTTCAAAATTTCCACAAAGATACCTTAGATCCTGAAGCAGATACCACAAAAATCCCAAGACTCTAGACTCAAAGACTAAGGGCAGACAACTCAAAACAACTTTAAAAATCGCAATTTCAACAGCTCATAACTCCGCCACGAAAGCTCCAAAGACATCCAAAATTCCTGAACAGATCCGGAATCAGATGCCAAACAAAATCTCTACACATCCAATGTAGCGAAATTGCTTCGTTTGGCCTCCATATTGGATTAAGTGTTTTGGCACTGTTTTTTACCAGATATCTCAGTACTTGACTCCCAAAATCTCCTCAGCTCAAACTACCAGCTCAAAAGCTTCCAAACTCTCCACACTTTGGCTCCAAGTACCATACTAACAACTTCAAAGAAAAAATCCTCAGATATGTCTTCAATGGCCGCCATATTGACTCCAACTTCCGGCTCAAAGTTATTTTTAAACTTTTGAGAGGACATCTTTAGCTAGCTCTGGCATTGGAAACTTATGAGGTAAGGCATTTGAAGAACTTCTGTTGAGTCTTGCTTTGGTTGCTGAACAAGATCTCTTCTTGCTCTTATGTCAAAAGTCACGTGATGTGGCGGCCATATTGGATTTTGATAGCTTCTAATATTTTTACTTTGCAAACTACGTAGCTGCTAAAGTTCTTGATAGAAAGTGCTACAAATGACCACAATGCACCAGCATCAGACGCTGAACATTTCATGTTCTTAGCTGTTTGTCAAAAGTTGCGTCATTTAGCGTCCATATTGGATTAAAGACCGTGAAAATGCCAAAAGTGATAAAAACGGCACAAAATAGCATATATCTCCGCCAAAATTGCTCCAATAGCTACCATATTTTGCATGTGACACCGTCATAAGATAGCGATCATTTTCGATCCAGACCTAAAAATGGATATTTCCAGCCGTTTGGCCGCCATCTTGGATTTAAGTTTTTCTTCGTCAGGTTGCCATGGAAACCAAACTTGACAACGAAATGCATTGATATTCACAGCACTATTAGATACAGACCATGGGAAGATGTCTGCAAAGTTACGGCTTTGTAAGTTAGATAGTTCATGAGAAAATGGCAAAACAAGGTTTTGGTGGACAGACGCGCGGACGGACGGCGGACATGCATATCATCAAAATTTACCTATACATATGCTAGAACTGGTCGGGGTAATGCATAATTACCAACCACTTCCACCATACATGCAATAACAGTCGCGTGAGAGCTCGCCAAAAAAAGGACATTTTCGTTTTACGGACCACCTAAATGACCTTGACCCCGTGACCTTGGTGACCTTGAATTTTTTAAAATGGTTTTAGTCCAGCTACCCGATCCCGGGGTCAAAACCGCCAAAATCGCAAAAATAACGATTTCTTATTAGGGCTCCCTGCCTACAAGGCAAGAGCCCTATTGTAATTGTTCGATTTATTAGGGCTCCCTGCCATCTTGGCAAGAGCCCTATTGTAATTGGTAAGTTTATTATTATTATTATTATTATTTATTATTATTATTATTCCGGCCGATTTTGTTCCAATCCTACCTCCAAAACTACTGCTCAGAATCTCTTCAAAATTTCCACAAAGATAGCTTAGCTACTGAAGCTATGCCCACAAAAATCTCAAGACTCTAGACTCAAAGACTAAGGGCAGATAACTCAAACCAACTTTAAAAATCGCAATTTCAACAGCTAATATCTCCGCCACGAAAGCTCCAAAGACTTCCAAAATTCTTGAACTGGTGCGCAATCAGATGGCCAACAAATTCTCTACACATCCAATGTAGCGAAATTGCTTCGTTTGGCCTCCAGGTCGGATTAAGTGTTTTTGCACTGTTTTTTAGCAGATATCTCAGTACTTGACTCCCAAAATCTCCTCAGCTCAAACTAACAGCTCAAAAGCTTCCAAACTCTCCACACTTTGGCTCCAAGTACCATACTAACAACTTCAAAGAAAATATACGTATGTGATATGTTGACCTGATAGCCCTTGTCCTTGCGATTCCAGAACACCAAGCGGTTTGATTGTAGCTCAGTGGACAACGGAGCTAAAGCATTTTGAATATGGCACTCTTTGGCCCAGGTCCATAAACTTGCCAAATAGCACAACTCTAAATACCCGTAGCTGAACTCTAAATACCCGTAACTCCGAAACTACTTGTCCGATTTCGACCAGATTTGGTATATGTATATTGAGTGGGGATGTCTGCTACCACGACCAATTGTAGCGACATAGGAAATAAGACGACGGGGAGAGAAATGATGCATAATTTATGTATAACAACATCTTTCAACATCTTTCTCCTAACCAGATCATTCAACAACTGGCAGACTAGGCAATCTTTGGTATTTACATGTGCAATTCGATATTGAAGTGCAGTCACAAATCACAAATCCTACATACATCAAACTCTTATTTCACATGTTCTGGAAATGTCATTTAGTGGGGGTGACATGGGTGCTTTACGAACGCTTCAAACATTTTTTTAAAGTAAAAGACACTGAAAGAAGCAGCCATAGAATGACAAATAAGTCCCGTTCACTGCACTTCAATCGACAGCAATACTCGTGCATACGATTCCGTTCTCTTGGCGCTATACGCTACACTATTGTCGGTATAGGTTTATTTATATAACAAACTACAGTCTGTAGTACGTGAGCTTTGTGTATAGTTTTAGGCTATGGACCACAGAAATCAGTTATCAGGGTCAATGAGATACAGTGTTAAGACAGCTGATGGACAACGCAAGCAGAAACGGACTATAGAAATACATTTACGTTTGCGCTCGTACCTTCAACGGTTCTGTATAGAAACTTGGTGTAAATATCAACATCGCATGCTTTGTTATGTCTAAGCTCATATCTGCATCAATTGGCGCGAATTCACAATACACATTGCCAAGCAAAGAACTGCGCATACATGTTTATTGGCTTCACAGCGTGTCAGCTTACCTCAGTCCCATGCGGCTGGGTCGGTCGGTTGCATATTGGAACGTGATCCACGTGCACGGTAATGGTAGCGCGAGGCAGTGATAGCGCGATAGCGGATTACATAAGCTGCTGTCAGCGGGGTCATCTGAGAGCCACGTGTGGGCTCCTCCGGTCAAAACAGGACCCCCCGAGGACACCTCCTTCATAAATCTTTATCGGACTGTGGGATTTACGGTAGGTTTGTGATTCAAAGTTTGATGTTCCTGAACTCTCCGATTAATTTACTGGTACTTGTCATAATTGTATTACCACAACTTCAAGTATAGTAACAGACGGGTTATATGTTGACTTCATGTTTCGATAGCGGCGATTTCTATAGTCTGTTTCATTATGGATTTTCTTCACGCTGTTTTCAGTAGTCTCTGCCAGCAGAAAGCACGCATTTTGTACGTTTGTGATTGAAAGTTTAATATCGCTGAACTCTCCGTTTATTGTACTGGTTCTTGTCTTAATTATATTAACACAATTTCAAGTAATAACAGACCATTTATATGTTCACTTCGTTTCAATAGTAGCGACTTATATAGTCTGTTTCTGTATAGATTCTCTTCACGCTGTTTGTAATGCATTCTGCCAGTGGAAAGTGCACAGTTTCCCGTACTTGTACACTATATCCATTCAGTTGCTCCCTGTCTAAAGGATCGTTGTAGAACATGTTTGGTTTTCTTTTTATAAAATGCCTTGTTTTTCCTTGGAACGGATTTCCGCACTATCAAACTACCCCTTTATGATCTGAACCTGTTCATTATTGATAATTCCATTTTTTTTCTGAAAGATCCCAGATATAATGCCGACTTTAAGGAGTATTATTTACCAACACATTATGGATTAGAAACCAGTCCCGTTCTCAACCTACTTAAGTGCATTGATCTCCATTGTGTTTACAGCTAATCTTCTTTTAAACTTTGATCACAAACGCTTGGAAGGCTTGGGGTTTTCTTAGCTGATTGGTTGAATTGCTTCAACAAGGAGATGCCAAGAAGTGACCGACATGTGTTGTTACTGTTAGATAATGGTCTAAGCCATCTCATCCCTGAGCACGGGTCAAATGACAACATCCATTTCCTGCATATTACAATAACAAGTCACCAACACCTCTGCATGCTGGTATCTTCCATACTTAACAGGTACAGGGCCAAAATGGGAATTTTTTTCTTGGTCAAAACGGACAGGTGAAATATCCTATTGATAATCCAGATCATATTATAGTCGTGCACAGTATAGCACATATCCTTCCGCATATCCGAATGCTTTTATATAACAACAGGAGAAAATGCCTTAATGGTAATCAATTAGTTTTATTAAGAACTCAGTTTCAATGGTTTTTAGTACTCTGTATAACCAAAGTGCAATTTTACAAAAGTACATCTATGAATAGAACAGGATCCGCTTCCACAATTCTTAGCAAGCGGGAGCCCGACATCGCTGCTTGCAGCTATATTTATTATTATTATTATTATTATTTATTATTATTATTCCGGCCGATTTTGTTCCAATCCTACCTCCAAAACTACTGCTCAGAATCTCTTCAAAATTTCCACAAAGATAGCTTAGCTACTGAAGCTATGCCCACAAAAATCTCAAGACTCTAGACTCAAAGACTAAGGGCAGATAACTCAAACCAACTTTAAAAATCGCAATTTCAACAGCTAATATCTCCGCCACGAAAGCTCCAAAGACTTCCAAAATTCTTGAACTGGTGCGCAATCAGATGGCCAACAAATTCTCTACACATCCAATGTAGCGAAATTGCTTCGTTTGGCCTCCAGGTCGGATTAAGTGTTTTTGCACTGTTTTTTACCAGATATCTCAGTACTTGACTCCCAAAATCTGCTCAGCTCAAACTACCAGCTCAAAAGCTTCCAAACTCTCCACACTTTGGCTCCAAGTACCATACTAACAACTTCAAAGAAAAAATGCTGAGATATGTCTTCAATGGCCGCCATATTGACTGCAACTTCCGGCTGAAAGTTATTTTCAAACTTTTTATAGGACATCTTTAGCAAGCTCTGGCATTGGAAACTTATCAGGTAAGGCATTTGAACAACTTCTGTTAAGTCTTGCTTTGGTTGCTGAACAAGATCTCTTCTTGCTCTTATGTCAAAAGTCACGTGATGTGGCGGCCATATTGGATTTTGCTAGCTTCTCATATTTTTACTTTGCAAACTACGTAGCTGCTAAAGTTCTTGATAGAAAGTGCTACAAATTACCACAATGCACCAGCATCAGACGCTGAACATTTCATGTTCTTAGCTGTTTGTCAAAAGTTGCGTCATTTAGCGTCCATATTGGATTAAAGACCGTAAAAATGCCAAAAGTGATAAAAACGGCACAAAACAGCATATATCTCCGCCAAAATTGCTCCAATAGCTACCATATTTTGCATGTGACACCGTCATGAGATACCGATCATTTTCGATCCAGGCCTAAAAATGGATATTTCCAGCCGTTTGGCCGCCATCTTGGATTTAAGGATTTTGTCGTCAGGTTGCCATGGAAACCAAACTTGACAACGGAATGCATTGATATTGACAGCACTATTAGATACAGACTGTGGGAAGATGTCTGCAAAGTTTCAGCTTTGTAAGTTAGATAGTTCGTGAGGAAATGACAAAACAGAGTTTTGGTGGACAGACGCACGGACGAACGGCGGACATGCATATCATTAAAATTTACCTATACATGTGCTAGAACTGGTCGGGGTAATGCATAATTACCAACCACTTCCACCATACATGCAATAACAGTCGCGTGAGAGCTCGCCCCAAAAAGTACATTTTCGTTTTACGGACCACCTAAATGACCTTGACCCCGTGACCTTGGTGACCTTGAATTTTGTAAAATGGTTTTAGTCCAGCTACCCGATCCCGGGGTCAAAAGTGCCAAAATCGCAAAAAAAACAAAATCTTATTAGGGCTCCCTGCCATCTTGGCAAGAGCCCTATTGTAATTGGTAAGTTTATTATTATTATTATTATTATTATTTATTATTATTATTCCGGCCGATTTTGTTCCAATCCTACCTCCAAAACTACTGCTCAGAATCTCTTCAAAATTTCCACAAAGATAGCTTAGCTACTGAAGCTATGCCCACAAAAATCTCAAGACTCTAGACTCAAAGACTAAGGGCAGATAACTCAAACCAACTTTAAAAATCGCAATTTCAACAGCTAATATCTCCGCCACGAAAGCTCCAAAGACTTCCAAAATTCTTGAACTGGTGCGCAATCAGATGGCCAACAAATTCTCTACACATCCAATGTAGCGAAATTGCTTCGTTTGGCCTCCAGGTCGGATTAAGTGTTTTTGCACTGTTTTTTACCAGATATCTCAGTACTTGACTCCCAAAATCTGCTCAGCTCAAACTACCAGCTCAAAAGCTTCCAAACTCTCCACACTTTGGCTCCAAGTACCATACTAACAACTTCAAAGAAAATATACGTATGTGATATGTTGACCTGATAGCCCTTGTCCTGGCGATTCCAGAACACCAAACCGTTTGTCTCTAGCCCAATGGTCAACGGAGCTACAGCTTTTTGAAAATGGCACTCTTTGGCCCAGGTCCATCAACTTCAAACTTGCCATATAGCACAACTCTAAACTTGCCAAATAGCTGAACTCTAAATACCCGTAACTCCGAAACTACTCGTCCGATTTCGACCAGATTTTGTATATGTATATTGAGTGGGGATGTCTGTTATCACGACCAATTGTAGCGACATAGGAAATAAGACGACGGGGAGAGAAATGATGCATAATTTATGTATAACAACATCTTTCAGCATCTTGCTCCTAACCAGATCATTCTATAACTGGCAGACTAGGCAATCTTTAGTATTTACATGTGCAATTCGATATTGAAATGCAGTCACAAATCACAAATCCTACATACATCAAACTCTTATTTCACATGTTCTGGAAATGTCATTTAGTGGGGGTGACATGGGTGCTTTACGAACTCTTCAAACATTTTTTAAAGTAAAAGACACTGAAAGAAGCAGCCGTAGAATGACAAATAAGTCCCGTTCACTGCACTTCAATCGACAGCAATACTTGTGCATACGATTCCGTTCTCTTGGAGCTATACGCTACATTATTGTCGGTATAGGTTTATTTATATAACAAACTACAGTCTGTAGTACGTGAGCTTTGTGTATAGTTTTAGGCTATGGACCACAGAAATCAGATATCAGGGTCAATGAGATACAGTGTTAAAACAGCTGATGGACAACGCAAGCAGAAACGGACTATAGAAATACATTTACGTTTGCGCTCGTACGTTCAACGGTTCTGTATAGAAACTTGGAGTAAATATCAACATCGCATGTTTTGTTATGTCTAAGCTCATAGCTGCATTAATTGGCGCGAATTCACAATACACATTGTCAAGCAAAGAACTGCGCATACATGTTTATTGGCCTCACAGCGTGTCAGCTTACCTCAGTCCCATGCGGCTGGGTCGGTCGGTTGCATATTGGAACGTGATCCACGTGCACGGTAATGGTAGCGCGAGGCAGTGATAGCGCGATAGCGGATTACATAAGCTGCTGTCAGCGGGGTCATCTGAGAGCCACGCGTGGGCTCCTCCGGTCAAAACAGGACCCCCCGAGGACACCTCCTTCATAAATCTTTATCGGACTGTGGGATTTACGGTAGGTTTGTGATTCAAAGTTTGATGTTCCTGAACTCTCCGATTAATTTACTGGTACTTGTCATAATTGTATTACCACAACTTCAAGTATAGTAACAGACGGGTTATATGTTGACTTCATGTTTCGATAGCGGCGATTTCTATAGTCTGTTTCATTATGGATTTTCTTCACGCTGTTTTCAGTAGTCTCTGCCAGCAGAAAGCACGCATTTTGTACGTTTGTGATTGAAAGTTTAATATCGCTGAACTCTCCGTTTATTGTACTGGTTCTTGTCTTAATTATGTTAACACAATTTGAAGTAATAACAGACCATTTATATGTTCACTTCGTTTCAATAGTAGCGACTTATATAGTCTGTTTCTGTATAGATTCTCTTCACGCTGTTTGTAATGCATTCTGCCAGTGGAAAGTGCAGTTTCCCGTACTTGTACACTATATCCATTCAGTTGCTCCCTGTCTAAAGGATCTTTGTAGAACATGTTTGGTTTTCTTTTTATAAAATGCCTTGTTTTTCCTTGGAACGGATTTCCGCACTATCAAACTACCCCTTTATGATCTGAACCTGTTCATTATTGATAATTCCAATTTTTTTTCTGAAAGATCCCAGATATAATGCCGACTTTAAGGAGTATTATTTACCAGCACATTATGGATTAGAAACCAGTCCCGTTCTCAACCTACTTAAGTGCATTGATCTCCATTGTGTTTACAGCTAATCTTCTTTTAAACTTTGATCACAAACGCTTGGAAGGCTTGGGGTTTTCTTAGCTGATTGGTTGAATTGCTTCAACAAGGAGATGCCAAGAGGTGACCGACATGTGTTGTTACTGTTAGATAATGGTCTAAGCCATCTCATCCCTGAGCACGGGTCAAATGACAACATCCATTTCCTGCATATTACAATAACAAGTCACCAACACCTCTGCATGCTGGTATCTTCCATACTTAACAGGTCCAGGGCCAAAATGGGAATTTTTTTCTTGGTCAAAACGGACAGGTGAAATATCCTATTGATAATCCAGATCATATTATAGTCGTGCACAGTATAGCACATATCCTTCCGCATATCCGAATGCTTTTATATAACAACAGGAGAAAATGCCTTAATGGTAATCAATTAGTTTTATTAAGAACTCAGTTTCAATGGTTTTTAGTACTCTGTATAACCAAAGTGCAATTTTACAAAAGTACATCTATGAATAGAACAGGATCCGCTTCCACAATTCTTACGAAGCGGGAGCCCGACATCGCTGCTTGCAGCTATATTTATTATTATTATTATTATTCTTTATTATTATTATTATTCCGGCGTTTTTTGTTCCAATCCTACCTCCAAAACTACTGCTCAGAATGTCTTCAAAATTTCCACAAAGATACCTTAGATCCTGAAGCAGATACCACAAAAATCTCAAGACTCTAGACTCAAAGACTAAGGGCAGACAACTCAAAACAACTTTAAAAATCGCAATTTCAACAGCTCATAACTCCGCCACGAAAGCTCCAAAGACATCCAAAATTCCTGAACAGATCCGGAATCAGATGCCAAACAAAATCTCTACACATCCAATGTAGCGAAATTGCTTCGTTTGGCCTCCATATTGGATTAAGTGTTTTGGCACTGTTTTTTACCAGATATCTCAGTACTTGACTCCCAAAATCTCCTCAGCTCAAACTACCAGCTCAAAAGCTTCCAAACTCTCCACACTTTGGCTCCAAGTACCATACTAACAACTTCAAAGAAAAAATCCTCAGATATGTCTTCAATGGCCGCCATATTGACTCCAACTTCCGGCTCAAAGTTATTTTTAAACTTTTGAGAGGACATCTTTAGCTAGCTCTGGCATTGGAAACTTATCAGGTAAGGCATTTGAACAACTTCTGTTGAGTCTTGCTTTGGTTGCTGAACAAGATCTCTTCTTGCTCTTATGTCAAAAGTCACGTGATGTGGCGGCCATATTGGATTTTGATAGCCTCTGATATTTTTACTTTGCAAACTACGTAGCTGCTAAAGTTCTTGATAGAAAGTGCTACAAATTACCACAATGCACCAGCATCAGACGCTGAACATTTCATGTTCTTAGCTGTTTGTCAAAAGTTGCGTCATTTAGCGTCCATATTGGATTAAAGACCGTGAAAATGCCAAAAGTGATAAAAACGGCACAAAACAGCATATATCTCCGCCAAAATTGCTCCAATAGCTACCATATTTTGCATGTGACACTGTCATAAGATAGCGATCATTTTCGATCCAGGCCTAAAAATGGCTATTTCCAGCCGTTTGGCCGCCATCTTGGATTTAAGTTTTTCTTCGTCAGGTTGCCATGGAAACCAAACTTGACAACGAAATGCAGTGATATTCACAGCACTATTAGATACAGACCATGGGAAGATATCTGCAAAGTTTCAGCTTTGAAAGTTAGATAGTTCGTGAGAAAATGACAAAACAGAGTTTTGGTGGACAGACGCGCGGACGGACGGCGGACATGCATATCATCAAAATTTACCTATACATGTGCTAGAACTGGTCGGGGTAATGCATAATTACCAACCACTTCCACCATACATGCAATAACAGTCGCGTGAGAGCTCGCCAAAAAAAGTACATTTTCGTTTTACGGACCACCTAAATGACCTTGACCCCGTGACCTTGGTGACCTTGAATTTTTTAAAATGGTTTTAGTCCAGCTACCCGATCCCAGGGTCAAAAGTGCCAAAATCGCAAAAATAACGATTTCTTATTAGGGCTCCCTGCCTACAAGGCAAGAGCCCTATTGTAATTGTTCGATTTATTATTATTATTATTATTATTCTTTATTATTATTATTATTCCGGCGTTTTTTGTTCCAATCCTACCTCCAAAACTACTGCTCAGAATGTCTTCAAAATTTCCACAAAGATACCTTAGATCCTGAAGCAGATACCACAAAAATCTCAAGACTCTAGACTCAAAGACTAAGGGCAGACAACTCAAAACAACTTTAAAAATCGCAATTTCAACAGCTCATAACTCCGCCACGAAAGCTCCAAAGACATCCAAAATTCCTGAACAGATCCGGAATCAGATGCCAAACAAAATCTCTACACATCCAATGTAGCGAAATTGCTTCGTTTGGCCTCCATATTGGATTAAGTGTTTTGGCACTGTTTTTTACCAGATATCTCAGTACTTGACTCCCAAAATCTCCTCAGCTCAAACTACCAGCTCAAAAGCTTCCAAACTCTCCACACTTTGGCTCCAAGTACCATACTAACAACTTCAAAGAAAAAATCCTCAGATATGTCTTCAATGGCCGCCATATTGACTCCAACTTCCGGCTCAAAGTTATTTTTAAACTTTTGAGAGGACATCTTTAGCTAGCTCTGGCATTGGAAACTTATCAGGTAAGGCATTTGAACAACTTCTGTTGAGTCTTGCTTTGGTTGCTGAACAAGATCTCTTCTTGCTCTTATGTCAAAAGTCACGTGATGTGGCGGCCATATTGGATTTTGATAGCCTCTGATATTTTTACTTTGCAAACTACGTAGCTGCTAAAGTTCTTGATAGAAAGTGCTACAAATTACCACAATGCACCAGCATCAGACGCTGAACATTTCATGTTCTTAGCTGTTTGTCAAAAGTTGCGTCATTTAGCGTCCATATTGGATTAAAGACCGTGAAAATGCCAAAAGTGATAAAAACGGCACAAAACAGCATATATCTCCGCCAAAATTGCTCCAATAGCTACCATATTTTGCATGTGACACTGTCATAAGATAGCGATCATTTTCGATCCAGGCCTAAAAATGGCTATTTCCAGCCGTTTGGCCGCCATCTTGGATTTAAGTTTTTCTTCGTCAGGTTGCCATGGAAACCAAACTTGACAACGAAATGCAGTGATATTCACAGCACTATTAGATACAGACCATGGGAAGATATCTGCAAAGTTTCAGCTTTGAAAGTTAGATAGTTCGTGAGAAAATGACAAAACAGAGTTTTGGTGGACAGACGCGCGGACGGACGGCGGACATGCATATCATCAAAATTTACCTATACATGTGCTAGAACTGGTCGGGGTAATGCATAATTACCAACCACTTCCACCATACATGCAATAACAGTCGCGTGAGAGCTCGCCAAAAAAAGTACATTTTCGTTTTACGGACCACCTAAATGACCTTGACCCCGTGACCTTGGTGACCTTGAATTTTTTAAAATGGTTTTAGTCCAGCTACCCGATCCCAGGGTCAAAAGTGCCAAAATCGCAAAAATAACGATTTCTTATTAGGGCTCCCTGCCTACAAGGCAAGAGCCCTATTGTAATTGTTCGATTTATTATTATTATTATTATTATTCTTTATTATTATTATTATTCCGGCGTTTTTTGTTCCAATCCTACCTCCAAAACTACTGCTCAGAATGTCTTCAAAATTTCCACAAAGATACCTTAGATCCTGAAGCAGATACCACAAAAATCTCAAGACTCTAGACTCAAAGACTAAGGGCAGACAACTCAAAACAACTTTAAAAATCGCAATTTCAACAGCTCATAACTCCGCCACGAAAGCTCCAAAGACATCCAAAATTCCTGAACAGATCCGGAATCAGATGCCAAACAAAATCTCTACACATCCAATGTAGCGAAATTGCTTCGTTTGGCCTCCATATTGGATTAAGTGTTTTGGCACTGTTTTTTACCAGATATCTCAGTACTTGACTCCCAAAATCTCCTCAGCTCAAACTACCAGCTCAAAAGCTTCCAAACTCTCCACACTTTGGCTCCAAGTACCATACTAACAACTTCAAAGAAAAAATCCTCAGATATGTCTTCAATGGCCGCCATATTGACTCCAACTTCCGGCTCAAAGTTATTTTTAAACTTTTGAGAGGACATCTTTAGCTAGCTCTGGCATTGGAAACTTATCAGGTAAGGCATTTGAACAACTTCTGTTGAGTCTTGCTTTGGTTGCTGAACAAGATCTCTTCTTGCTCTTATGTCAAAAGTCACGTGATGTGGCGGCCATATTGGATTTTGATAGCCTCTGATATTTTTACTTTGCAAACTACGTAGCTGCTAAAGTTCTTGATAGAAAGTGCTACAAATTACCACAATGCACCAGCATCAGACGCTGAACATTTCATGTTCTTAGCTGTTTGTCAAAAGTTGCGTCATTTAGCGTCCATATTGGATTAAAGACCGTGAAAATGCCAAAAGTGATAAAAACGGCACAAAACAGCATATATCTCCGCCAAAATTGCTCCAATAGCTACCATATTTTGCATGTGACACTGTCATAAGATAGCGATCATTTTCGATCCAGGCCTAAAAATGGCTATTTCCAGCCGTTTGGCCGCCATCTTGGATTTAAGTTTTTCTTCGTCAGGTTGCCATGGAAACCAAACTTGACAACGAAATGCAGTGATATTCACAGCACTATTAGATACAGACCATGGGAAGATATCTGCAAAGTTTCAGCTTTGAAAGTTAGATAGTTCGTGAGAAAATGACAAAACAGAGTTTTGGTGGACAGACGCGCGGACGGACGGCGGACATGCATATCATCAAAATTTACCTATACATGTGCTAGAACTGGTCGGGGTAATGCATAATTACCAACCACTTCCACCATACATGCAATAACAGTCGCGTGAGAGCTCGCCAAAAAAAGTACATTTTCGTTTTACGGACCACCTAAATGACCTTGACCCCGTGACCTTGGTGACCTTGAATTTTTTAAAATGGTTTTAGTCCAGCTACCCGATCCCAGGGTCAAAAGTGCCAAAATCGCAAAAATAACGATTTCTTATTAGGGCTCCCTGCCTACAAGGCAAGAGCCCTATTGTAATTGTTCGATTTATTATTATTATTATTATTATTCTTTATTATTATTATTATTCCGGCGTTTTTTGTTCCAATCCTACCTCCAAAACTACTGCTCAGAATGTCTTCAAAATTTCCACAAAGATACCTTAGATCCTGAAGCAGATACCACAAAAATCTCAAGACTCTAGACTCAAAGACTAAGGGCAGACAACTCAAAACAACTTTAAAAATCGCAATTTCAACAGCTCATAACTCCGCCACGAAAGCTCCAAAGACATCCAAAATTCCTGAACAGATCCGGAATCAGATGCCAAACAAAATCTCTACACATCCAATGTAGCGAAATTGCTTCGTTTGGCCTCCATATTGGATTAAGTGTTTTGGCACTGTTTTTTACCAGATATCTCAGTACTTGACTCCCAAAATCTCCTCAGCTCAAACTACCAGCTCAAAAGCTTCCAAACTCTCCACACTTTGGCTCCAAGTACCATACTAACAACTTCAAAGAAAAAATCCTCAGATATGTCTTCAATGGCCGCCATATTGACTCCAACTTCCGGCTCAAAGTTATTTTTAAACTTTTGAGAGGACATCTTTAGCTAGCTCTGGCATTGGAAACTTATCAGGTAAGGCATTTGAACAACTTCTGTTGAGTCTTGCTTTGGTTGCTGAACAAGATCTCTTCTTGCTCTTATGTCAAAAGTCACGTGATGTGGCGGCCATATTGGATTTTGATAGCCTCTGATATTTTTACTTTGCAAACTACGTAGCTGCTAAAGTTCTTGATAGAAAGTGCTACAAATTACCACAATGCACCAGCATCAGACGCTGAACATTTCATGTTCTTAGCTGTTTGTCAAAAGTTGCGTCATTTAGCGTCCATATTGGATTAAAGACCGTGAAAATGCCAAAAGTGATAAAAACGGCACAAAACAGCATATATCTCCGCCAAAATTGCTCCAATAGCTACCATATTTTGCATGTGACACTGTCATAAGATAGCGATCATTTTCGATCCAGGCCTAAAAATGGCTATTTCCAGCCGTTTGGCCGCCATCTTGGATTTAAGTTTTTCTTCGTCAGGTTGCCATGGAAACCAAACTTGACAACGAAATGCAGTGATATTCACAGCACTATTAGATACAGACCATGGGAAGATATCTGCAAAGTTTCAGCTTTGAAAGTTAGATAGTTCGTGAGAAAATGACAAAACAGAGTTTTGGTGGACAGACGCGCGGACGGACGGCGGACATGCATATCATCAAAATTTACCTATACATGTGCTAGAACTGGTCGGGGTAATGCATAATTACCAACCACTTCCACCATACATGCAATAACAGTCGCGTGAGAGCTCGCCAAAAAAAGTACATTTTCGTTTTACGGACCACCTAAATGACCTTGACCCCGTGACCTTGGTGACCTTGAATTTTTTAAAATGGTTTTAGTCCAGCTACCCGATCCCAGGGTCAAAAGTGCCAAAATCGCAAAAATAACGATTTCTTATTAGGGCTCCCTGCCTACAAGGCAAGAGCCCTATTGTAATTGTTCGATTTATTAGGGCTCCCTGCCATCCTGGCAAGAGCCCTATTGTAATTGTTAGATTTATTATTATTTATTATTATTATTATTATTATTCCGCCGATTTTTGTTCCAATCATTACTCCAAAACTACTGATCAGAATCTCTTGAAAATTTCCACAAAGATAGCTTAGCTCCTGAAGTTATATCCACAAAAATCTCAAGACTCTAGACTCAAAGACTAAGGGCAGATAACTCAAAACAACTTTAAAAATCGCAATTTCAACAGCTAAAATCTCCGCCAAGAAAGCTCCAAAGACTTCCAAAATTCCTGAACAGATCCGGAATCAGATGCCAAACAAAATCTCTACACATCCAATGTAGCGAAATTGCTCCGTTTGGCCTCCAGATCGGATTAAGTGTTTTGGCACTGTTTTTTACCAGATATCTCAGTACTTGACTCCCAAAATCTCCTCAGCTCAAACTACCAGCTCAAAAGCTTCCAAACTCTCCAGACTTTGGCTCCAAGTACCATACTAACAACTTCAAAGAAAAAATCCTCAGATATGTCTTCAATGGCCGCCATATTGACTCCAACTTCCGGCTCAAAGTTATTTTTAAACTTTTGAGAGGACATCTTTAGCTAGCTCTGGCATTGGAAACTTATGAGGTAAGGCACTTGAACAACTTCTGTTGAGTCTTGGTTTGGTTGTTGAACAAGATCTCTTCTTGCTCTTATGTCAAAAGTCACGTGATGTGGCGGCCATATTGGATTTTGGTAGCCTCTAATATTTTTACTTTGCAAACTACGTAGCTGCTAAAGTTCTTGATAGAAAGTGCTACAAATTACCACAATGGACCAGCATCAGACGCTTAACATTTCATGTTCTTAGCTGTTTGTCAAAAGTTGCGTCATTTAGCGTCCATATTGGATTAAAGACCGTGAAAATGCCAAAAGTGATAAAAACGGCACAAAACAGCATATATCTCCGCCAAAATTGCTCCAATAGCTACCATATTTTGCATGTGACACTGTCATAAGATAGCGATCATTTTCGATCCAGGCCTAAAAATGGATATTTCCAGCCGTTTGGCCGCCATCTTGGATTTAAGTTTTTCTTCGTCAGGTTGCCATGGAAACCAAACTTGACAACGAAATGCAGTGATATTCACAGCACTATTAGATACAGACCATGGGAAGATATCTGCAAAGTTTCAGCTTTGTAAGTTAGATAGTTCGTGAGAAAATGACAAAACAGAGTTTTGGTGGACAGACGCGCGGACGGACGGCGGACATGCATATCATCAAAATTTACCTATACATATGCTAGAACTGGTCGGGGTAAAGCATAATTACCAACCACTTCCACCATACATGCAATAACAGTCGCGTGAGAGCTCGCCAAAAAAAGGACATTTTCGTTTTACGGACCACCTAAATGACCTTGACCCCGTGACCTTGGTGACCTTGAATTTTTTTAAATGGTTTTAGTCCAGCTACCCGATCCCGGGGTCAAAAGTGCCAAAATCGCAAAAATAAGGATTTCTTATTAGGGCTCCCTGCCTACAAGGCAAGAGCCCTATTGTAATTGTTCGATTTATTATTAGGGCTCCCTGCCTACAAGGCAAGAGCCCTATTGTAATTGTTCGATTTATTATTATTATTATTATTATTCTTTATTATTATTATTATTATTCCGGCGTTTTTTGTTCCAATCCTACCTCCAAAACTACTGCTCAGAATGTCTTCAAAATTTCCACAAAGATACCTTAGATCCTGAAGCAGATACCACAAAAATCCCAAGACTCTAGACTCAAAGACTAAGGGCAGACAACTCAAAACAACTTTAAAAATCGCAATTTCAACAGCTCATAACTCCGCCACGAAAGCTCCAAAGACATCCAAAATTCCTGAACAGATCCGGAATCAGATGCCAAACAAAATCTCTACACATCCAATGTAGCGAAATTGCTTCGTTTGGCCTCCATATTGGATTAAGTGTTTTGGCACTGTTTTTTACCAGATATCTCAGTACTTGACTCCCAAAATCTCCTCAGCTCAAACTACCAGCTCAAAAGCTTCCAAACTCTCCACACTTTGGCTCCAAGTACCATACTAACAACTTCAAAGAAAAAATCCTCAGATATGTCTACAATGGCCGCCATATTGACTCCGACTTCCGGCTCAAAGTTATTTTCAAACCTTTGAGAGGACATCTTTAGCAAGGTCTGACATTGGAAACTTATGAGGTAAGGCATTTGAACAACTTCTGTTGAGTCTTGCTTTGGTTGCTGAACAAGATCTCTTCTTGCTCTTATGTCAAAAGTCACGTGATGTGGCGGCCATATTGGATTTTGCTAGCCTCTGATATTTTTACTTTGCAAACTACCTAGCTGCTAAAGTTCTTGATAGAAAGTGCTACAAATAACCACAATGCACAAGCATGAGACGCTGAACATTTCATGTTCTTAGCTGTTTGTCAAAAGTTGCGTCATTTGGCGTCCATATTGGATTAAAGGCCGTGAAAATGCCAAAAGTGATAAAAACGGCACAAAACAGCATATATCTCCGCCAAAATTGCTCCAATAGCTACCATATTTTGCATGTGACACTGTCATAAGATAGCGATCATTTTCGATCCAGGCCTAAAAATGGCTATTTCCAGCCGTTTGGCCGCCATCTTGGATTTAAGTTTTTCTTCGTCAGGTTGCCATGGAAACCAAACTTGACAACGAAATGCAGTGATATTCACAGCACTATTAGATACAGACCATGGGAAGATATCTGCAAAGTTTCAGCTTTGAAAGTTAGATAGTTCGTGAGAAAATGACAAAACAGAGTTTTGGTGGACAGACGCGCGGACGGACGGCGGACATGCATATCATCAAAATTTACCTATACATATGCTAGAACTGGTCGGGGTAATGCATAATTACTAATCACTTCCACCATACATGCAATAACAGTCGCGTGAGAGCTCGCCAAAAAAAGGACATTTTCGTTTTACGGACCACCTAAATGACCTTGACCCCGTGACCTTGGTGACCTTGAATTTTTTAAAATGGTTTTAGTCCAGCTACCCGATCCCGGGGTCAAAAGTGCCAAAATCGCAAAAATAAGAAAATCTTATTAGGGCTCCCTGCCTACAAGGCAAGAGCCCTATTGTAATTGTTCGATTTATTAGGGCTCCCTGCCATCTTGGCAAGAGCCCTATTGTTATTGTTAGATTTATTTATTATTATTATTATTATTATTATTATTATTCCGGCCGATTTTGTTCCAATCGTACCTCCAAAACTACTGACCAGAATCTCTTCAAAATTTCCACAAAGATAGCTTAGCTACTGAAGTTATGCCCACAAAAATCTCAAGACTCTAGACTCAAAGACTAAGGGCAGATAACTCAAAACAACTTTAAAAATCGCGATTTCAACAGCTAATATCTCCGCCACGAAAGCTCCAAAGACATCCAAAATTCTTGAACTGGTGCGCAATCAGATGGCCAACAAATTCTCTACACATCCAATGTAGCGAAATTGCTTCGTTTGGCCTCCAGATCGGATTAAGTGTTTTTGCACTGTTTTTTAGCAGATATCTCAGTACTTGACTCCCAAAATCTGCTCAGCTCAAACTAACAGCTCAAAAGCTTCCAAACTCTCCACACTTTGGCTCCAAGTACCATACTAACAACTTCAAAGAAGAAATGCTGAGATATGTCTTCAATGGCCGCCATATTGACTGCAACTTCCGGCTCAAAGGTATTTTCAAACTTGTTATAGGACATCTTTAGCAAGCTCTAGCATTGGAAACTTTTCAGGTAAGGCATTTGAACAACTTCTGTTGAGTCTTGCTTTGGTTGCTGAACAAGATCTCTTCTTGCTCTTATATCAAA
The DNA here is from genome assembly GCF_023055435.1 of Haliotis rufescens. Taxonomy (NCBI): domain Eukaryota; kingdom Metazoa; phylum Mollusca; class Gastropoda; order Lepetellida; family Haliotidae; genus Haliotis; species Haliotis rufescens. The sequence goes on from NW_025964068.1 coordinate 5,098,427, forward strand.
AGTCACGTGATGTGGCGGCCATATTGGATTTTGGTAGCCTCTAATATTTTTACTTTGCAAACTACGTAGCTGCTAAAGTTCTTGATAGAAAGTGCTACAAATTACCACAATGCACCAGCATCAGACGCTGAACATTTCATGTTCTTAGCTGTTTGTCAAAAGTTGCGTCATTTAGCGTCCATATTGGATTAAAGTCCGTGAAAATGCCAAAAGTGATAAAAACGGGACAAAACAGCATATATCTCCGCCAAAATTGCTCCAATAGCTACCATCTTTTGCATGTGACACCGTCATAAGATAGCGATCATTTTCGATCCAGGCCTAAAAACGGATATTTCCAGCCGTTTGGCCGCCATCTTGGATTTAAGTTTTTTTTGGTCAGGTTGCCATGGAAACCAAACTTGACAACGGAATGCATTGATACTCGCAGCACTATTAGATACAGACCATGGGAAGATGTCTGCAAAGTTTCAGCTTTGTAAGTTAGATAGTTCGTGAGAAAATGACAAAACAGAGTTTTGGTGGACAGACGCGCGGACGGACGGCGGACATGCATATCATCAAAATTTACCTATACATGTGCTAGAACTGGTCGGGGTAATGCATAATTACCAACCACTTCCACCATACATGCAATAACAGTCGCGTGAGAGCTCGCCCCAAAAAGTACATTTTCGTTTAACGGACCATCTAAATGACCTTGACCCCGTGACCTTGGTGACCTTGAATTTTTTAAAATGGTTTTAGTCCAGCTACCCGATCCCGGGGTCAAAAGTGCCAAAATCGCAAAAATAAGAAAATCTTATTAGGGCTCCCTGCCATCTTGGCAAGAGCCCTATTGTTATTGTTAGATTTATTTATTAGGGCTCCCTGCCATCCTGGCAAGAGCCCTATTGTAATTGTTAGATTTATTATTATTTATTATTATTATTATTATTATTCCGCCGATTTTTGTTCCAATCATTACTCCAAAACTACTGATCAGAATCTCTTGAAAATTTCCACAAAGATAGCTTAGCTCCTGAAGTTATATCCACAAAAATCTCAAGACTCTAGACTCAAAGACTAAGGGCAGATAACTCAAAACAACTTTAAAAATCGCAATTTCAACAGCTAAAATCTCCGCCAAGAAAGCTCCAAAGACTTCCAAAATTCCTGAACAGATCCGGAATCAGATGCCAAACAAAATCTCTACACATCCAATGTAGCGAAATTGCTCCGTTTGGCCTCCAGATCGGATTAAGTGTTTTGGCACTGTTTTTTACCAGATATCTCAGTACTTGACTCCCAAAATCTCCTCAGCTCAAACTACCAGCTCAAAAGCTTCCAAACTCTCCAGACTTTGGCTCCAAGTACCATACTAACAACTTCAAAGAAAAAATCCTCAGATATGTCTTCAATGGCCGCCATATTGACTCCAACTTCCGGCTCAAAGTTATTTTTAAACTTTTGAGAGGACATCTTTAGCTAGCTCTGGCATTGGAAACTTATGAGGTAAGGCACTTGAACAACTTCTGTTGAGTCTTGGTTTGGTTGTTGAACAAGATCTCTTCTTGCTCTTATGTCAAAAGTCACGTGATGTGGCGGCCATATTGGATTTTGGTAGCCTCTAATATTTTTACTTTGCAAACTACGTAGCTGCTAAAGTTCTTGATAGAAAGTGCTACAAATTACCACAATGGACCAGCATCAGACGCTTAACATTTCATGTTCTTAGCTGTTTGTCAAAAGTTGCGTCATTTAGCGTCCATATTGGATTAAAGACCGTGAAAATGCCAAAAGTGATAAAAACGGCACAAAACAGCATATATCTCCGCCAAAATTGCTCCAATAGCTACCATATTTTGCATGTGACACTGTCATAAGATAGCGATCATTTTCGATCCAGGCCTAAAAATGGATATTTCCAGCCGTTTGGCCGCCATCTTGGATTTAAGTTTTTCTTCGTCAGGTTGCCATGGAAACCAAACTTGACAACGAAATGCAGTGATATTCACAGCACTATTAGATACAGACCATGGGAAGATATCTGCAAAGTTTCAGCTTTGTAAGTTAGATAGTTCGTGAGAAAATGACAAAACAGAGTTTTGGTGGACAGACGCGCGGACGGACGGCGGACATGCATATCATCAAAATTTACCTATACATATGCTAGAACTGGTCGGGGTAAAGCATAATTACCAACCACTTCCACCATACATGCAATAACAGTCGCGTGAGAGCTCGCCCCAAAAAGTACATTTTCGTTTAACGGACCACCTAAATGACCTTGACCCCGTGACCTTGGTGACCTTGAATTTTTTAAAATGGTTTTAGTCCAGCTACCCGATCCCGTGGTCAAAAGTGCCAAAATCGCAAAAATAAGAAAATCTTATTAGGGCTCCCTGCCATCCTGGCAAGAGCCCTATTGTAATTGTTAGATTTATTATTATTTATTATTATTATTATTATTATTCCGCCGATTTTTGTTCCAATCATTACTCCAAAACTACTGATCAGAATCTCTTGAAAATTTCCACAAAGATAGCTTAGCTCCTGAAGTTATATCCACAAAAATCTCAAGACTCTAGACTCAAAGACTAAGGGCAGATAACTCAAAACAACTTTAAAAATCGCAATTTCAACAGCTAAAATCTCCGCCAAGAAAGCTCCAAAGACTTCCAAAATTCCTGAACAGATCCGGAATCAGATGCCAAACAAAATCTCTACACATCCAATGTAGCGAAATTGCTCCGTTTGGCCTCCAGATCGGATTAAGTGTTTTGGCACTGTTTTTTACCAGATATCTCAGTACTTGACTCCCAAAATCTCCTCAGCTCAAACTACCAGCTCAAAAGCTTCCAAACTCTCCAGACTTTGGCTCCAAGTACCATACTAACAACTTCAAAGAAAAAATCCTCAGATATGTCTTCAATGGCCGCCATATTGACTCCAACTTCCGGCTCAAAGTTATTTTTAAACTTTTGAGAGGACATCTTTAGCTAGCTCTGGCATTGGAAACTTATGAGGTAAGGCACTTGAACAACTTCTGTTGAGTCTTGGTTTGGTTGTTGAACAAGATCTCTTCTTGCTCTTATGTCAAAAGTCACGTGATGTGGCGGCCATATTGGATTTTGGTAGCCTCTAATATTTTTACTTTGCAAACTACGTAGCTGCTAAAGTTCTTGATAGAAAGTGCTACAAATTACCACAATGGACCAGCATCAGACGCTTAACATTTCATGTTCTTAGCTGTTTGTCAAAAGTTGCGTCATTTAGCGTCCATATTGGATTAAAGACCGTGAAAATGCCAAAAGTGATAAAAACGGCACAAAACAGCATATATCTCCGCCAAAATTGCTCCAATAGCTACCATATTTTGCATGTGACACTGTCATAAGATAGCGATCATTTTCGATCCAGGCCTAAAAATGGATATTTCCAGCCGTTTGGCCGCCATCTTGGATTTAAGTTTTTCTTCGTCAGGTTGCCATGGAAACCAAACTTGACAACGAAATGCAGTGATATTCACAGCACTATTAGATACAGACCATGGGAAGATATCTGCAAAGTTTCAGCTTTGTAAGTTAGATAGTTCGTGAGAAAATGACAAAACAGAGTTTTGGTGGACAGACGCGCGGACGGACGGCGGACATGCATATCATCAAAATTTACCTATACATATGCTAGAACTGGTCGGGGTAAAGCATAATTACCAACCACTTCCACCATACATGCAATAACAGTCGCGTGAGAGCTCGCCCCAAAAAGTACATTTTCGTTTAACGGACCACCTAAATGACCTTGACCCCGTGACCTTGGTGACCTTGAATTTTTTAAAATGGTTTTAGTCCAGCTACCCGATCCCGTGGTCAAAAGTGCCAAAATCGCAAAAATAAGAAAATCTTATTAGGGCTCCCTGCCATCCTGGCAAGAGCCCTATTGTAATTGTTAGATTTATTATTATTTATTATTATTATTATTATTATTCCGCCGATTTTTGTTCCAATCATTACTCCAAAACTACTGATCAGAATCTCTTGAAAATTTCCACAAAGATAGCTTAGCTCCTGAAGTTATATCCACAAAAATCTCAAGACTCTAGACTCAAAGACTAAGGGCAGATAACTCAAAACAACTTTAAAAATCGCAATTTCAACAGCTAAAATCTCCGCCAAGAAAGCTCCAAAGACTTCCAAAATTCCTGAACAGATCCGGAATCAGATGCCAAACAAAATCTCTACACATCCAATGTAGCGAAATTGCTCCGTTTGGCCTCCAGATCGGATTAAGTGTTTTGGCACTGTTTTTTACCAGATATCTCAGTACTTGACTCCCAAAATCTCCTCAGCTCAAACTACCAGCTCAAAAGCTTCCAAACTCTCCAGACTTTGGCTCCAAGTACCATACTAACAACTTCAAAGAAAAAATCCTCAGATATGTCTTCAATGGCCGCCATATTGACTCCAACTTCCGGCTCAAAGTTATTTTTAAACTTTTGAGAGGACATCTTTAGCTAGCTCTGGCATTGGAAACTTATGAGGTAAGGCACTTGAACAACTTCTGTTGAGTCTTGGTTTGGTTGTTGAACAAGATCTCTTCTTGCTCTTATGTCAAAAGTCACGTGATGTGGCGGCCATATTGGATTTTGGTAGCCTCTAATATTTTTACTTTGCAAACTACGTAGCTGCTAAAGTTCTTGATAGAAAGTGCTACAAATTACCACAATGGACCAGCATCAGACGCTTAACATTTCATGTTCTTAGCTGTTTGTCAAAAGTTGCGTCATTTAGCGTCCATATTGGATTAAAGACCGTGAAAATGCCAAAAGTGATAAAAACGGCACAAAACAGCATATATCTCCGCCAAAATTGCTCCAATAGCTACCATATTTTGCATGTGACACTGTCATAAGATAGCGATCATTTTCGATCCAGGCCTAAAAATGGATATTTCCAGCCGTTTGGCCGCCATCTTGGATTTAAGTTTTTCTTCGTCAGGTTGCCATGGAAACCAAACTTGACAACGAAATGCAGTGATATTCACAGCACTATTAGATACAGACCATGGGAAGATATCTGCAAAGTTTCAGCTTTGTAAGTTAGATAGTTCGTGAGAAAATGACAAAACAGAGTTTTGGTGGACAGACGCGCGGACGGACGGCGGACATGCATATCATCAAAATTTACCTATACATATGCTAGAACTGGTCGGGGTAAAGCATAATTACCAACCACTTCCACCATACATGCAATAACAGTCGCGTGAGAGCTCGCCCCAAAAAGTACATTTTCGTTTAACGGACCACCTAAATGACCTTGACCCCGTGACCTTGGTGACCTTGAATTTTTTAAAATGGTTTTAGTCCAGCTACCCGATCCCGTGGTCAAAAGTGCCAAAATCGCAAAAATAAGAAAATCTTATTAGGGCTCCCTGCCATCCTGGCAAGAGCCCTATTGTAATTGTTAGATTTATTATTATTTATTATTATTATTATTATTATTCCGCCGATTTTTGTTCCAATCATTACTCCAAAACTACTGATCAGAATCTCTTGAAAATTTCCACAAAGATAGCTTAGCTCCTGAAGTTATATCCACAAAAATCTCAAGACTCTAGACTCAAAGACTAAGGGCAGATAACTCAAAACAACTTTAAAAATCGCAATTTCAACAGCTAAAATCTCCGCCAAGAAAGCTCCAAAGACTTCCAAAATTCCTGAACAGATCCGGAATCAGATGCCAAACAAAATCTCTACACATCCAATGTAGCGAAATTGCTCCGTTTGGCCTCCAGATCGGATTAAGTGTTTTGGCACTGTTTTTTACCAGATATCTCAGTACTTGACTCCCAAAATCTCCTCAGCTCAAACTACCAGCTCAAAAGCTTCCAAACTCTCCAGACTTTGGCTCCAAGTACCATACTAACAACTTCGCAAAAAATATACATATGTGATACGTTGACCTGATAGCCCTATTCCTGGCGATTCCAGAACACCAAACCGTTTGTCTGTAGCTCCATGGACAACGGAGTTAAAGCATTTTGAAAATGGCACTCTTTGGCCCAGGTCCATAAACTTGCAAAATAGCACAACTCTAAACTTGCCAAATAGCTGAACTCTAAATACCCGTAACTCCGAAACTACTCGTCCGATTTCGACCAGATTTTGTATATGTATATTCAGTGGGGATGTCTGCTACCACGACCAATTGTAGCGACATAGGAAATAAGACGACGGGGAGAGAAATTATACATAATGTATGTATAACAACATCTTTCAGCATCTTGCTCCTAACCAGATCATTCTATAACTGGCAGACTAGGCAATGTTTAGTATTTACATGTGCAATTCGATATTGAAATGCAGTCACAAATCACAAATCCTACATACATCAAACTCTTATTTCACATGTTCTGGAAATGTCATTTAGTGGGGGTGACATGGGTATTTTACGAACGCTTCAAACATTGTTTCAAGTAAAAGACACTGAAAGAAGCGGCAGTAACATGACAAATAAGTCCCGTTCACTGCACTTCAATCGCCAGCAATACTGTGTCCTCTTTGCGCTATACGCTACATTATTGTCGATAGACCAGTGGTATAGGTTTATTTATATAACAAACTACTACTGAGCTTTGTGTATAGTTTTAGGCTATGGACCACAGAAATCAGTTATCAGTGTCAATGAGATACAGTGTTAAAACAGCTGATGGACAACGCAAGCAGAAACGGACTATAGAAATACATTTACGTTTGCGCTCGTATGTTCAACGGTTCTGCATAGAAAACAGTGTAGCTTGGAGTAAATAACGACATTGTGTGTTTTGTTATGTGAAAGCTCATATCAGCATCAATTGGCGCGAATTCACAATACACATTGTCAACAGAGTTAAGCAAAGAACTGCGCATACATGTGTATTGGCCTCACAGCGTGTCAGCGTACCTCAGTCCCATGCGGCTGGGTCGGTCGGTCGGTCGGTCGGGTGCATATTGGAACGTGATCCACGTGCACGGCAATGGAGAGCGAGGCAGTGGTAGCGCTATATCGGATTACCTAAGCTTCTGGCAGCGGGGTCATCCGAGAGCCAAGTGTGGGCTCCTCCAGTCAAAACGGACCCTACCTCCCCACCCCCGAGAACACCTCCTTCATAAATCTTTTTCGGACTGTGGGATTTACGGTAGGTTTGTGATTGAAAGTTTGATATTCCTGAACCCTCCGATTAATTTACTCGTACTTGTCATAGTTGTATTACCGCAACTTCCAAGTATAGTAACCGACGGGTTATATGTTAACTTCATGTTTCGATAGCAGCGATTTCTATAGTCTGTTTCTTTATGGATTTTCTTCACGCTGTTTTCAGTAGTCTCTGCTAGCAGAAAGCACGCATTTTGTACGTTTGTGATTTAATATCGCTGAACTCTCCGTTTAATTGACTGGTACTTGTCTTCATGTTTCGATAGCAGCGATTTCTATAGTCTGTTTCTTTATGGATTTTCTTCACGCTGTTTTCAGTAGTCTCTGCTAGCAGAAAGCACGCATTTTGTACGTTTGTGATTTAATATCGCTGAACTCTCCGTTTAATTGACTGGTACTTATCTTAATTGTATTACCACAATTTCAAGTAATAACAGACCATTTATATGTTCACTTCGTTTCAATAGTAGCGACTTCTATAGTCTGTTTCTGTATAGATTCTCTTCACGCTGTTTGTAATACATTCTGCCAGTGGAAAGTGCACAGTTTCCCGTACTTGTACACTAGATCCGTTCAGTTGCTCCCTGTCTAAAAGGATCGTTGTACAACATGTTTGGTTTTCTTTTTATAAAATGCCTTATTTTCCTTGAAACGGATTTCCGCACTATCAAATTACCTTTTAATAATACGAACCTGTTCATTTTTGATAATTCCAATTTTTCCTGAAAGATCCAAGATATAATGCCAACTTTAAGGAGTATTATTTACCCATATCATTATGGTTTAGAAACCAGTCCCTTTCTCAACCTACTTAAGTGCATTGATCTCCATTGTGTTTACAGCTAATCTTCTTTTAAACTTTGATCACAAACGCTTGTAAACTTGGGGTTTTCTTAGCTGATTGGTTGAATTGCTTCAACAAGGAGATGCCAAGAGGTGACCGACATGTGTTGTTACTGTTAGATAATGGTCTAAGCCATCTCATCCCTGAGCACGGGTCAAATGACAACATCCATTTCCTGCATATTACAATAACAAGTCACCAACACCTCTGCATGCTGGTATCTTCCATACTTAACAGGTACAGGGCCAAAATGGGAATTTTTTTCTTGGTCAAAACGGACAGGTGAAATTTCCTATTGATAATCCAGATTATATTATAGTCGTGCACAGTATAGCACATATCCTTCCGCATATCCGAATGCTTTTATATAACAACAGGAGAAAATGCCTTAATGGTAATCAATTAGTTTTATTAAGAACTCAGTTTCAATGGTTTTTAGTACTCTGTATAACCAAAGTGCAATTTTGCAAAAGTACTTCTATGAATAGAACAGGATCCGCTTCTACAATCCTAACCAGCGGGAGCCCGACATCGCTGCTCGCAGCTATATTTATTATTATTATTATTATTCTTTATTATTATTATTATTCCGGCGTTTTTTGTTCCAATCCTACCTCCAAAACTACTGCTCAGAATGTCTTCAAAATTTCCACAAAGATACCTTAGATCCTGAAGCAGATACCACAAAAATCTCAAGACTCTAGACTCAAAGACTAAGGGCAGACAACTCAAAACAACTTTAAAAATCGCAATTTCAACAGCTCATAACTCCGCCACGAAAGCTCCAAAGACATCCAAAATTCCTGAACAGATCCGGAATCAGATGCCAAACAAAATCTCTACACATCCAATGTAGCGAAATTGCTTCGTTTGGCCTCCATATTGGATTAAGTGTTTTGGCACTGTTTTTTACCAGATATCTCAGTACTTGACTCCCAAAATCTCCTCAGCTCAAACTACCAGCTCAAAAGCTTCCAAACTCTCCACACTTTGGCTCCAAGTACCATACTAACAACTTCAAAGAAAAAATCCTCAGATATGTCTTCAATGGCCGCCATATTGACTCCAACTTCCGGCTCAAAGTTATTTTTAAACTTTTGAGAGGACATCTTTAGCTAGCTCTGGCATTGGAAACTTATCAGGTAAGGCATTTGAACAACTTCTGTTGAGTCTTGCTTTGGTTGCTGAACAAGATCTCTTCTTGCTCTTATGTCAAAAGTCACGTGATGTGGCGGCCATATTGGATTTTGATAGCCTCTGATATTTTTACTTTGCAAACTACGTAGCTGCTAAAGTTCTTGATAGAAAGTGCTACAAATTACCACAATGCACCAGCATCAGACGCTGAACATTTCATGTTCTTAGCTGTTTGTCAAAAGTTGCGTCATTTAGCGTCCATATTGGATTAAAGACCGTGAAAATGCCAAAAGTGATAAAAACGGCACAAAACAGCATATATCTCCGCCAAAATTGCTCCAATAGCTACCATATTTTGCATGTGACACTGTCATAAGATAGCGATCATTTTCGATCCAGGCCTAAAAATGGCTATTTCCAGCCGTTTGGCCGCCATCTTGGATTTAAGTTTTTCTTCGTCAGGTTGCCATGGAAACCAAACTTGACAACGAAATGCAGTGATATTCACAGCACTATTAGATACAGACCATGGGAAGATATCTGCAAAGTTTCAGCTTTGAAAGTTAGATAGTTCGTGAGAAAATGACAAAACAGAGTTTTGGTGGACAGACGCGCGGACGGACGGCGGACATGCATATCATCAAAATTTACCTATACATGTGCTAGAACTGGTCGGGGTAATGCATAATTACCAACCACTTCCACCATACATGCAATAACAGTCGCGTGAGAGCTCGCCAAAAAAAGTACATTTTCGTTTTACGGACCACCTAAATGACCTTGACCCCGTGACCTTGGTGACCTTGAATTTTTTAAAATGGTTTTAGTCCAGCTACCCGATCCCAGGGTCAAAAGTGCCAAAATCGCAAAAATAACGATTTCTTATTAGGGCTCCCTGCCTACAAGGCAAGAGCCCTATTGTAATTGTTCGATTTATTATTATTATTATTATTATTCTTTATTATTATTATTATTCCGGCGTTTTTTGTTCCAATCCTACCTCCAAAACTACTGCTCAGAATGTCTTCAAAATTTCCACAAAGATACCTTAGATCCTGAAGCAGATACCACAAAAATCTCAAGACTCTAGACTCAAAGACTAAGGGCAGACAACTCAAAACAACTTTAAAAATCGCAATTTCAACAGCTCATAACTCCGCCACGAAAGCTCCAAAGACATCCAAAATTCCTGAACAGATCCGGAATCAGATGCCAAACAAAATCTCTACACATCCAATGTAGCGAAATTGCTTCGTTTGGCCTCCATATTGGATTAAGTGTTTTGGCACTGTTTTTTACCAGATATCTCAGTACTTGACTCCCAAAATCTCCTCAGCTCAAACTACCAGCTCAAAAGCTTCCAAACTCTCCACACTTTGGCTCCAAGTACCATACTAACAACTTCAAAGAAAAAATCCTCAGATATGTCTTCAATGGCCGCCATATTGACTCCAACTTCCGGCTCAAAGTTATTTTTAAACTTTTGAGAGGACATCTTTAGCTAGCTCTGGCATTGGAAACTTATCAGGTAAGGCATTTGAACAACTTCTGTTGAGTCTTGCTTTGGTTGCTGAACAAGATCTCTTCTTGCTCTTATGTCAAAAGTCACGTGATGTGGCGGCCATATTGGATTTTGATAGCCTCTGATATTTTTACTTTGCAAACTACGTAGCTGCTAAAGTTCTTGATAGAAAGTGCTACAAATTACCACAATGCACCAGCATCAGACGCTGAACATTTCATGTTCTTAGCTGTTTGTCAAAAGTTGCGTCATTTAGCGTCCATATTGGATTAAAGACCGTGAAAATGCCAAAAGTGATAAAAACGGCACAAAACAGCATATATCTCCGCCAAAATTGCTCCAATAGCTACCATATTTTGCATGTGACACTGTCATAAGATAGCGATCATTTTCGATCCAGGCCTAAAAATGGCTATTTCCAGCCGTTTGGCCGCCATCTTGGATTTAAGTTTTTCTTCGTCAGGTTGCCATGGAAACCAAACTTGACAACGAAATGCAGTGATATTCACAGCACTATTAGATACAGACCATGGGAAGATATCTGCAAAGTTTCAGCTTTGAAAGTTAGATAGTTCGTGAGAAAATGACAAAACAGAGTTTTGGTGGACAGACGCGCGGACGGACGGCGGACATGCATATCATCAAAATTTACCTATACATGTGCTAGAACTGGTCGGGGTAATGCATAATTACCAACCACTTCCACCATACATGCAATAACAGTCGCGTGAGAGCTCGCCAAAAAAAGTACATTTTCGTTTTACGGACCACCTAAATGACCTTGACCCCGTGACCTTGGTGACCTTGAATTTTTTAAAATGGTTTTAGTCCAGCTACCCGATCCCAGGGTCAAAAGTGCCAAAATCGCAAAAATAACGATTTCTTATTAGGGCTCCCTGCCTACAAGGCAAGAGCCCTATTGTAATTGTTCGATTTATTATTAGGGCTCCCTGCCTACAAGGCAAGAGCCCTATTGTAATTGTTCGATTTATTATTATTATTATTATTATTCTTTATTATTATTATTATTATTATTATTATTCCGGCGTTTTTTGTTCCAATCCTACCTCCAAAACTACTGCTCAGAATCTCTTCAAAATTTCCACAAAGATAGCTCAGGTCCTGAAGCAGATACCACAAAAATCTCAAGACTCTAGACTCCAAGACTAAGGGCAGATAACTCAAAACAACTCTAAAAATCCCAATTTCAACAGCTCATAACTCCGCCACGAAAGCTCCAAAGACTTCCAAAATTCCTGAACAGATCCAGAATCAGAAGCCCAACAAAATCTCTACACATCCAATGTAGCCAAATTGCTTCGTTTGGCCTCCATATTGGATTAAGTGTTTTGGCACTGTTTTTTACCAAATTTCTCAGTACTTGACTCCCAAAATCTCCTCAGCTCAAACTACCAGCTCAAAAGCTTCCAAACTCTCCACACTTTGGCTCCAAGTACCATACTAACAACTTCAAACAAAAAATCCTCAGATATGTCTTCAATGGCCGCCATATTGACTCCAACTTCCGGCTCAAAGTTATTTTTAAACTTTTGAGAGGACATCTTTAGCTAGCTCTGGCATTGGAAACTTATCAGGTAAGGCATTTGAACAACTTCTGTTGAGTCTTGCTTTGGTTGCTGAACAAGATCTGTTCTTGCTCTTATGTCAAAAGTCACGTGATGTGGCGGCCATATTGGATTTTGCTAGCTTCTCATATTTTTACTTTGCAAACTACGTAGCTGCTAAAGTTCTTGATAGAAAGTGCTACAAATAACCACAATGCACAAGCATGAGACGCTGAACATTTCATGTTCTTAGCTGTTTGTCAAAAGTTGCGTCATTTGGCGTCCATATTGGATTAAAGGCCGTGAAAATGCCAAAAGTGATAAAAACGGCACAAAACAGCATATATCTCCGCCAAAATTGCTCCAATAGCTACCCTATTTTGCATGTGACACCGTCATAAGATACCGATCATTTTCGATCCAGCCGTCAAAATCGATATTTCCAGCCGTTTGGCCGCCATCTTGGATTTAAGATTTTCTTCGTCAGGTTGCCATGGAAACCAAACTTGACAACGGAATGCAGTGATATTCACAGCACTATTAGATACAGACCATGGGAAGATGTTTGCAAAGTTTCAGCTTTGTAAGTTAGATAGTTCGTGAGAAAATGACAAAACCGAGTTTTGGTGGACAGACGCGCGGACGGACGGCGGACATGCATATCATCAAAATTTACCTATACATATGCTAGAACTGGTCGGGGTAATGCATAATTACTAATCACTTCCACCATACATGCAATAACAGTCGCGTGAGAGCTCGCCAAAAAAAGGACATTTTCGTTTTACGGACCACCTAAATGACCTTGACCCCGTGACCTTGGTGACCTTGAATTTTTTTAAATGGTTTTAGTCCAGCTACCCGATCCCGGGGTCAAAAGTGCCAAAATCGCAAAAATAAGGATTTCTTATTAGGGCTCCCTGCCTACAAGGCAAGAGCCCTATTGTAATTGTTCGATTTATTATTATTATTATTATTATTCTTTATTATTATTATTATTATTATTATTATTCCGGCGTTTTTTGTTCCAATCCTACCTCCAAAACTACTGCTCAGAATCTCTTCAAAATTTCCACAAAGATAGCTCAGGTCCTGAAGCAGATACCACAAAAATCTCAAGACTCTAGACTCCAAGACTAAGGGCAGATAACTCAAAACAACTCTAAAAATCCCAATTTCAACAGCTCATAACTCCGCCACGAAAGCTCCAAAGACTTCCAAAATTCCTGAACAGATCCAGAATCAGAAGCCCAACAAAATCTCTACACATCCAATGTAGCCAAATTGCTTCGTTTGGCCTCCATATTGGATTAAGTGTTTTGGCACTGTTTTTTACCAAATTTCTCAGTACTTGACTCCCAAAATCTCCTCAGCTCAAACTACCAGCTCAAAAGCTTCCAAACTCTCCACACTTTGGCTCCAAGTACCATACTAACAACTTCAAACAAAAAATCCTCAGATATGTCTTCAATGGCCGCCATATTGACTCCAACTTCCGGCTCAAAGTTATTTTTAAACTTTTGAGAGGACATCTTTAGCTAGCTCTGGCATTGGAAACTTATCAGGTAAGGCATTTGAACAACTTCTGTTGAGTCTTGCTTTGGTTGCTGAACAAGATCTGTTCTTGCTCTTATGTCAAAAGTCACGTGATGTGGCGGCCATATTGGATTTTGCTAGCTTCTCATATTTTTACTTTGCAAACTACGTAGCTGCTAAAGTTCTTGATAGAAAGTGCTACAAATAACCACAATGCACAAGCATGAGACGCTGAACATTTCATGTTCTTAGCTGTTTGTCAAAAGTTGCGTCATTTGGCGTCCATATTGGATTAAAGGCCGTGAAAATGCCAAAAGTGATAAAAACGGCACAAAACAGCATATATCTCCGCCAAAATTGCTCCAATAGCTACCCTATTTTGCATGTGACACCGTCATAAGATACCGATCATTTTCGATCCAGCCGTCAAAATCGATATTTCCAGCCGTTTGGCCGCCATCTTGGATTTAAGATTTTCTTCGTCAGGTTGCCATGGAAACCAAACTTGACAACGGAATGCAGTGATATTCACAGCACTATTAGATACAGACCATGGGAAGATGTTTGCAAAGTTTCAGCTTTGTAAGTTAGATAGTTCGTGAGAAAATGACAAAACCGAGTTTTGGTGGACAGACGCGCGGACGGACGGCGGACATGCATATCATCAAAATTTACCTATACATATGCTAGAACTGGTCGGGGTAATGCATAATTACTAATCACTTCCACCATACATGCAATAACAGTCGCGTGAGAGCTCGCCAAAAAAAGGACATTTTCGTTTTACGGACCACCTAAATGACCTTGACCCCGTGACCTTGGTGACCTTGAATTTTTTTAAATGGTTTTAGTCCAGCTACCCGATCCCGGGGTCAAAAGTGCCAAAATCGCAAAAATAAGGATTTCTTATTAGGGCTCCCTGCCTACAAGGCAAGAGCCCTATTGTAATTGTTCGATTTATTATTATTATTATTATTATTCTTTATTATTAGGGCTCCCTGCCTACAAGGCAAGAGCCCTATTGTAATTGTTCGATTTATTATTATTATTATTATTATTTATTATTATTCCGCCGATTTTTGTTCCAATCCTACCTCCAAAACTACTGCTCAGAATCTCTTCAAAATTTCCACAAAGATAGCTTAGATCCTGAAGCAGATACCACAAAAATCTCAAGACTCTAGACTCAAAGACTAAGGGCAGATAACTCAAAACAACTTTAAAAATCGCGATTTCAACAGCTCATAACTCCGCCACGAAAGCTCCAAAGACTTCCAAAATTCCTGAACAGATCCGGAATCAGATGCCAAACAAAATCTCTACACATCCAATGTAGCGAAATTGCTTCGTTTGGCCTCCAGATCGGATTAAGTGTTTTGGCACTGTTTTTTAGCAGATTTCTCAGTACTTGACTCCCCAAATCTCCTCAGCTCAAACTACCAGCTCAAAAGCTTCCAAACTCTCCAGACTTTGGCTCCAAGTACCATACTAACAACTTCAAAGAAAAAATCCTCAGATATGTCTTCAATGGCCGCCATATTGACTCCAACATCCGGCTCAAAGTTATTTTTAAACTTTTGAGAGGACATCTTTAGCTAGCTCTGGCATTGGAAACTTATGAGGTAAGGCATTTGAAGAACTTCTGTTGAGTCTTGCTTTGGTTGCTGAACAAGATCTCTTCTTGCTCTTATGTCAAAAGTCACGTGATGTGGCGGCCATATTGGATTTTGCTAGCCTCTCATATTTTTACTTTGCAAACTACGTAGCTGCTAAAGTTCTTGATAGAAAGTGCTACAAATTACCACAATGCACCAGCATGAGACGCTGAACATTTCATGTTCTTAGCTGTTTGTCAAAAGTTGCGTCATTTAGCGTCCATATTGGATTAAAGACCGTGAAAATGCCAAAAGTGATAAAAACGGCACAAAACAGCATATATCTCCGCCAAAATTGCTCCAATAACCTCCATATTTTGCATGTGACACCGTCATAAGATAGCGATCATTTTCGATCCAGGCCTAAAAATGGATATTTCCAGCCGTTTGGCCGCCATCTTGGATTTAAGTTTTTTGTCGTCAGGTTGCCATGGAAACCAAACTTGACAACGGAATGCATTGATATTCACAGAACTGTTATATACAGACCATAGGAAGATGTCTGCAAAGTTTCAGCTTTGTAAGTTAGATAGTTCGTGAGAAAATGACAAAACAGAGTTTTGGTGGACAGACGCGCGGACGGACGGCGGACATGCATATCATCAAAATTCACCTATACATATGCTAGAACTGGTCGGGGTAATGCATAATTACTAATCACTTCCACCATACATGCAATAACAGTCGCGTGAGAGCTCACCAAATAAAGTACATTTTCGCTTTACGGACCACCTAAATGACCTTGACCCCGTGACCTTGGTGACCTTGAATTTTTTAAAATGGTTTTAGTCCAGCTACCCGATCCCGGGGTCAAAAGTGCCAAAATCGCAAAAATAAGGAATTCTTATTAGGGCTCCCTGCCTACAAGGCAAGAGCCCTATTGTAATTGTTCGATTTATTAGGGCTCCCTGCCTACAAGGCAAGAGCCCTATTGTAATTGTTCGATTTATTATTATTATTATTCTTTATTATTATTATTATTATTATTATTATTCCGGCGTTTTTTGTTCCAATCCTACCTCCAAAACTACTGCTCAGAATCTCTTCAAAATTTCCACAAAGATAGCTCAGGTCCTGAAGCAGATACCACAAAAATCTCAAGACTCTAGACTCCAAGACTAAGGGCAGATAACTCAAAACAACTTTAAAAATCCCAATTTCAACAGCTCATAACTCCGCCACGAAAGCTCCAAAGACTTCCAAAATTCCTGAACAGATCCAGAATCAGAAGCCAAACAAAATCTCTACACATCCAATGTAGCCAAATTGCTTCGTTTGGCCTCCATATTGGATTAAGTGTTTTGGCACTGTTTTTTACCAGATATCTCAGTACTTGACTCCCAAAATCTCCTCAGCTCAAACTACCAGCTCAAAAGCTTCCAAACTCTCCACACTTTGGCTCCAAGTACCATACTAACAACTTCAAAGAAAAAATCCTCAGATATGTCTTCAATGGCCGCCATATTGACTCCAACTTCCGGCTCAAAGTTATTTTTAAACTTTTGAGAGGACATCTTTAGCTAGCTCTGGCATTGGAAACTTATGAGGTAAGGCATTTGAAGAACTTCTGTTGAGTCTTGCTTTGGTTGCTGAACAAGATCTCTTCTTGCTCTTATGTCAAAAGTCACGTGATGTGGCGGCCATATTGGATTTTGGTAGCTTCTAATATTTTTACTTTGCAAACTACGTAGCTGCTAAAGTTCTTGATAGAAAGTGCTACAAATGACCACAATGCACCAGCATCAGGCGCTGAACATTTCATGTTCTTAGCTGTTTGTCAAAAGTTGCGTCATTTAGCGTCCATATTGGATTAAAGACCTTGAAAATGCCAAAAGTGATAAAAACGGCACAAAACAGCATATATCTCCGCCAAAATTGCTCCAATAGCTACCCTATTTTGCATGTGACACCGTCATAAGATACCGATCATTTTCGATCCAGCCGTCAAAATCGATATTTCCAGCCGTTTGGCCGCCATCTTGGATTTAAGATTTTCTTCGTCAGGTTGCCATGGAAACCAAACTTGACAACGGAATGCAGTGATATTCACAGCACTATTAGATACAGACCATGGGAAGATGTTTGCAAAGTTTCAGCTTTGTAAGTTAGATAGTTCGTGAGAAAATGACAAAACAGAGTTTTGGTGGACAGACGCGCGGACGGACGGCGGACATGCATATCATCAAAATTTACCTATACATATGCTAGAACTGGTCGGGGTAATGCATAATTACTAATCACTTCCACCATACATGCAATAACAGTCGCGTGAGAGCTCGCCAAAAAAAGTACATTTTCGTTTTACGGACCACCTAAATGACCTTGACCCCGTGACCTTGGTGACCTTAAATTTTTTAAAATGGTTTTAGTCCAGCTACCCGATCCCGGGGTCAAAAGTGCCAAAATCGCAAAAATAAGGATTTCTTATTAGGGCTCCCTGCCTACAAGGCAAGAGCCCTATTGTAATTGTTCGATTTATTATTATTATTATTCTTTATTATTATTATTATTATTATTATTATTCCGGCGTTTTTTGTTCCAATCCTACCTCCAAAACTACTGCTCAGAATCTCTTCAAAATTTCCACAAAGATAGCTCAGGTCCTGAAGCAGATACCACAAAAATCTCAAGACTCTAGACTCCAAGACTAAGGGCAGATAACTCAAAACAACTTTAAAAATCCCAATTTCAACAGCTCATAACTCCGCCACGAAAGCTCCAAAGACTTCCAAAATTCCTGAACAGATCCAGAATCAGAAGCCAAACAAAATCTCTACACATCCAATGTAGCCAAATTGCTTCGTTTGGCCTCCATATTGGATTAAGTGTTTTGGCACTGTTTTTTACCAGATATCTCAGTACTTGACTCCCAAAATCTCCTCAGCTCAAACTACCAGCTCAAAAGCTTCCAAACTCTCCACACTTTGGCTCCAAGTACCATACTAACAACTTCAAAGAAAAAATCCTCAGATATGTCTTCAATGGCCGCCATATTGACTCCAACTTCCGGCTCAAAGTTATTTTTAAACTTTTGAGAGGACATCTTTAGCTAGCTCTGGCATTGGAAACTTATGAGGTAAGGCATTTGAAGAACTTCTGTTGAGTCTTGCTTTGGTTGCTGAACAAGATCTCTTCTTGCTCTTATGTCAAAAGTCACGTGATGTGGCGGCCATATTGGATTTTGGTAGCTTCTCATATTTTTACTTTGCAAACTACGTAGCTGCTAAAGTTCTTGATAGAAAGTGCTACAAATGACCACAATGCACCAGCATCAGGCGCTGAACATTTCATGTTCTTAGCTGTTTGTCAAAAGTTGCGTCATTTAGCGTCCATATTGGATTAAAGACCTTGAAAATGCCAAAAGTGATAAAAACGGCACAAAACAGCATATATCTCCGCCAAAATTGCTCCAATAGCTACCCTATTTTGCATGTGACACCGTCATAAGATACCGATCATTTTCGATCCAGCCGTCAAAATCGATATTTCCAGCCGTTTGGCCGCCATCTTGGATTTAAGATTTTCTTCGTCAGGTTGCCATGGAAACCAAACTTGACAACGGAATGCAGTGATATTCACAGCACTATTAGATACAGACCATGGGAAGATGTTTGCAAAGTTTCAGCTTTGTAAGTTAGATAGTTCGTGAGAAAATGACAAAACAGAGTTTTGGTGGACAGACGCGCGGACGGACGGCGGACATGCATATCATCAAAATTTACCTATACATATGCTAGAACTGGTCGGGGTAATGCATAATTACTAATCACTTCCACCATACATGCAATAACAGTCGCGTGAGAGCTCGCCAAAAAAAGTACATTTTCGTTTTACGGACCACCTAAATGACCTTGACCCCGTGACCTTGGTGACCTTAAATTTTTTAAAATGGTTTTAGTCCAGCTACCCGATCCCGGGGTCAAAAGTGCCAAAATCGCAAAAATAAGGATTTCTTATTAGGGCTCCCTGCCTACAAGGCAAGAGCCCTATTGTAATTGTTCGATTTATTATTATTATTATTCTTTATTATTATTATTATTATTATTATTATTCCGGCGTTTTTTGTTCCAATCCTACCTCCAAAACTACTGCTCAGAATCTCTTCAAAATTTCCACAAAGATAGCTCAGGTCCTGAAGCAGATACCACAAAAATCTCAAGACTCTAGACTCCAAGACTAAGGGCAGATAACTCAAAACAACTTTAAAAATCCCAATTTCAACAGCTCATAACTCCGCCACGAAAGCTCCAAAGACTTCCAAAATTCCTGAACAGATCCAGAATCAGAAGCCAAACAAAATCTCTACACATCCAATGTAGCCAAATTGCTTCGTTTGGCCTCCATATTGGATTAAGTGTTTTGGCACTGTTTTTTACCAGATATCTCAGTACTTGACTCCCAAAATCTCCTCAGCTCAAACTACCAGCTCAAAAGCTTCCAAACTCTCCACACTTTGGCTCCAAGTACCATACTAACAACTTCAAAGAAAAAATCCTCAGATATGTCTTCAATGGCCGCCATATTGACTCCAACTTCCGGCTCAAAGTTATTTTTAAACTTTTGAGAGGACATCTTTAGCTAGCTCTGGCATTGGAAACTTATGAGGTAAGGCATTTGAAGAACTTCTGTTGAGTCTTGCTTTGGTTGCTGAACAAGATCTCTTCTTGCTCTTATGTCAAAAGTCACGTGATGTGGCGGCCATATTGGATTTTGGTAGCTTCTCATATTTTTACTTTGCAAACTACGTAGCTGCTAAAGTTCTTGATAGAAAGTGCTACAAATGACCACAATGCACCAGCATCAGGCGCTGAACATTTCATGTTCTTAGCTGTTTGTCAAAAGTTGCGTCATTTAGCGTCCATATTGGATTAAAGACCTTGAAAATGCCAAAAGTGATAAAAACGGCACAAAACAGCATATATCTCCGCCAAAATTGCTCCAATAGCTACCCTATTTTGCATGTGACACCGTCATAAGATACCGATCATTTTCGATCCAGCCGTCAAAATCGATATTTCCAGCCGTTTGGCCGCCATCTTGGATTTAAGATTTTCTTCGTCAGGTTGCCATGGAAACCAAACTTGACAACGGAATGCAGTGATATTCACAGCACTATTAGATACAGACCATGGGAAGATGTTTGCAAAGTTTCAGCTTTGTAAGTTAGATAGTTCGTGAGAAAATGACAAAACAGAGTTTTGGTGGACAGACGCGCGGACGGACGGCGGACATGCATATCATCAAAATTTACCTATACATATGCTAGAACTGGTCGGGGTAATGCATAATTACTAATCACTTCCACCATACATGCAATAACAGTCGCGTGAGAGCTCGCCAAAAAAAGTACATTTTCGTTTTACGGACCACCTAAATGACCTTGACCCCGTGACCTTGGTGACCTTAAATTTTTTAAAATGGTTTTAGTCCAGCTACCCGATCCCGGGGTCAAAAGTGCCAAAATCGCAAAAATAAGGATTTCTTATTAGGGCTCCCTGCCTACAAGGCAAGAGCCCTATTGTAATTGTTCGATTTATTATTATTATTATTCTTTATTATTATTATTATTATTATTATTATTCCGGCGTTTTTTGTTCCAATCCTACCTCCAAAACTACTGCTCAGAATCTCTTCAAAATTTCCACAAAGATAGCTCAGGTCCTGAAGCAGATACCACAAAAATCTCAAGACTCTAGACTCCAAGACTAAGGGCAGATAACTCAAAACAACTTTAAAAATCCCAATTTCAACAGCTCATAACTCCGCCACGAAAGCTCCAAAGACTTCCAAAATTCCTGAACAGATCCAGAATCAGAAGCCAAACAAAATCTCTACACATCCAATGTAGCCAAATTGCTTCGTTTGGCCTCCATATTGGATTAAGTGTTTTGGCACTGTTTTTTACCAGATATCTCAGTACTTGACTCCCAAAATCTCCTCAGCTCAAACTACCAGCTCAAAAGCTTCCAAACTCTCCACACTTTGGCTCCAAGTACCATACTAACAACTTCAAAGAAAAAATCCTCAGATATGTCTTCAATGGCCGCCATATTGACTCCAACTTCCGGCTCAAAGTTATTTTTAAACTTTTGAGAGGACATCTTTAGCTAGCTCTGGCATTGGAAACTTATGAGGTAAGGCATTTGAAGAACTTCTGTTGAGTCTTGCTTTGGTTGCTGAACAAGATCTCTTCTTGCTCTTATGTCAAAAGTCACGTGATGTGGCGGCCATATTGGATTTTGGTAGCTTCTAATATTTTTACTTTGCAAACTACGTAGCTGCTAAAGTTCTTGATAGAAAGTGCTACAAATGACCACAATGCACCAGCATCAGGCGCTGAACATTTCATGTTCTTAGCTGTTTGTCAAAAGTTGCGTCATTTAGCGTCCATATTGGATTAAAGACCTTGAAAATGCCAAAAGTGATAAAAACGGCACAAAACAGCATATATCTCCGCCAAAATTGCTCCAATAGCTACCCTATTTTGCATGTGACACCGTCATAAGATACCGATCATTTTCGATCCAGCCGTCAAAATCGATATTTCCAGCCGTTTGGCCGCCATCTTGGATTTAAGATTTTCTTCGTCAGGTTGCCATGGAAACCAAACTTGACAACGGAATGCAGTGATATTCACAGCACTATTAGATACAGACCATGGGAAGATGTTTGCAAAGTTTCAGCTTTGTAAGTTAGATAGTTCGTGAGAAAATGACAAAACAGAGTTTTGGTGGACAGACGCGCGGACGGACGGCGGACATGCATATCATCAAAATTTACCTATACATATGCTAGAACTGGTCGGGGTAATGCATAATTACTAATCACTTCCACCATACATGCAATAACAGTCGCGTGAGAGCTCGCCAAAAAAAGTACATTTTCGTTTTACGGACCACCTAAATGACCTTGACCCCGTGACCTTGGTGACCTTAAATTTTTTAAAATGGTTTTAGTCCAGCTACCCGATCCCGGGGTCAAAAGTGCCAAAATCGCAAAAATAAGGATTTCTTATTAGGGCTCCCTGCCTACAAGGCAAGAGCCCTATTGTAATTGTTCGATTTATTATTATTATTATTCTTTATTATTATTATTATTATTATTATTATTCCGGCGTTTTTTGTTCCAATCCTACCTCCAAAACTACTGCTCAGAATCTCTTCAAAATTTCCACAAAGATAGCTCAGGTCCTGAAGCAGATACCACAAAAATCTCAAGACTCTAGACTCCAAGACTAAGGGCAGATAACTCAAAACAACTTTAAAAATCCCAATTTCAACAGCTCATAACTCCGCCACGAAAGCTCCAAAGACTTCCAAAATTCCTGAACAGATCCAGAATCAGAAGCCAAACAAAATCTCTACACATCCAATGTAGCCAAATTGCTTCGTTTGGCCTCCATATTGGATTAAGTGTTTTGGCACTGTTTTTTACCAGATATCTCAGTACTTGACTCCCAAAATCTCCTCAGCTCAAACTACCAGCTCAAAAGCTTCCAAACTCTCCACACTTTGGCTCCAAGTACCATACTAACAACTTCAAAGAAAAAATCCTCAGATATGTCTTCAATGGCCGCCATATTGACTCCAACTTCCGGCTCAAAGTTATTTTTAAACTTTTGAGAGGACATCTTTAGCTAGCTCTGGCATTGGAAACTTATGAGGTAAGGCATTTGAAGAACTTCTGTTGAGTCTTGCTTTGGTTGCTGAACAAGATCTCTTCTTGCTCTTATGTCAAAAGTCACGTGATGTGGCGGCCATATTGGATTTTGGTAGCTTCTAATATTTTTACTTTGCAAACTACGTAGCTGCTAAAGTTCTTGATAGAAAGTGCTACAAATGACCACAATGCACCAGCATCAGGCGCTGAACATTTCATGTTCTTAGCTGTTTGTCAAAAGTTGCGTCATTTAGCGTCCATATTGGATTAAAGACCTTGAAAATGCCAAAAGTGATAAAAACGGCACAAAACAGCATATATCTCCGCCAAAATTGCTCCAATAGCTACCCTATTTTGCATGTGACACCGTCATAAGATACCGATCATTTTCGATCCAGCCGTCAAAATCGATATTTCCAGCCGTTTGGCCGCCATCTTGGATTTAAGATTTTCTTCGTCAGGTTGCCATGGAAACCAAACTTGACAACGGAATGCAGTGATATTCACAGCACTATTAGATACAGACCATGGGAAGATGTTTGCAAAGTTTCAGCTTTGTAAGTTAGATAGTTCGTGAGAAAATGACAAAACAGAGTTTTGGTGGACAGACGCGCGGACGGACGGCGGACATGCATATCATCAAAATTTACCTATACATATGCTAGAACTGGTCGG
This sequence comes from Haliotis rufescens, assembly GCF_023055435.1. Lineage (NCBI taxonomy): Eukaryota > Metazoa > Mollusca > Gastropoda > Lepetellida > Haliotidae > Haliotis > Haliotis rufescens. Next base: position 5,122,195 of record NW_025964068.1, read on the forward strand.
GGTAATGCATAATTACTAATCACTTCCACCATACATGCAATAACAGTCGCGTGAGAGCTCGCCAAAAAAAGTACATTTTCGTTTTACGGACCACCTAAATGACCTTGACCCCGTGACCTTGGTGACCTTAAATTTTTTAAAATGGTTTTAGTCCAGCTACCCGATCCCGGGGTCAAAAGTGCCAAAATCGCAAAAATAAGGATTTCTTATTAGGGCTCCCTGCCTACAAGGCAAGAGCCCTATTGTAATTGTTCGATTTATTATTATTATTATTCTTTATTATTATTATTATTATTATTATTATTCCGGCGTTTTTTGTTCCAATCCTACCTCCAAAACTACTGCTCAGAATCTCTTCAAAATTTCCACAAAGATAGCTCAGGTCCTGAAGCAGATACCACAAAAATCTCAAGACTCTAGACTCCAAGACTAAGGGCAGATAACTCAAAACAACTTTAAAAATCCCAATTTCAACAGCTCATAACTCCGCCACGAAAGCTCCAAAGACTTCCAAAATTCCTGAACAGATCCAGAATCAGAAGCCAAACAAAATCTCTACACATCCAATGTAGCCAAATTGCTTCGTTTGGCCTCCATATTGGATTAAGTGTTTTGGCACTGTTTTTTACCAGATATCTCAGTACTTGACTCCCAAAATCTCCTCAGCTCAAACTACCAGCTCAAAAGCTTCCAAACTCTCCACACTTTGGCTCCAAGTACCATACTAACAACTTCAAAGAAAAAATCCTCAGATATGTCTTCAATGGCCGCCATATTGACTCCAACTTCCGGCTCAAAGTTATTTTTAAACTTTTGAGAGGACATCTTTAGCTAGCTCTGGCATTGGAAACTTATGAGGTAAGGCATTTGAAGAACTTCTGTTGAGTCTTGCTTTGGTTGCTGAACAAGATCTCTTCTTGCTCTTATGTCAAAAGTCACGTGATGTGGCGGCCATATTGGATTTTGGTAGCTTCTAATATTTTTACTTTGCAAACTACGTAGCTGCTAAAGTTCTTGATAGAAAGTGCTACAAATGACCACAATGCACCAGCATCAGGCGCTGAACATTTCATGTTCTTAGCTGTTTGTCAAAAGTTGCGTCATTTAGCGTCCATATTGGATTAAAGACCTTGAAAATGCCAAAAGTGATAAAAACGGCACAAAACAGCATATATCTCCGCCAAAATTGCTCCAATAGCTACCCTATTTTGCATGTGACACCGTCATAAGATACCGATCATTTTCGATCCAGCCGTCAAAATCGATATTTCCAGCCGTTTGGCCGCCATCTTGGATTTAAGATTTTCTTCGTCAGGTTGCCATGGAAACCAAACTTGACAACGGAATGCAGTGATATTCACAGCACTATTAGATACAGACCATGGGAAGATGTTTGCAAAGTTTCAGCTTTGTAAGTTAGATAGTTCGTGAGAAAATGACAAAACAGAGTTTTGGTGGACAGACGCGCGGACGGACGGCGGACATGCATATCATCAAAATTTACCTATACATATGCTAGAACTGGTCGGGGTAATGCATAATTACTAATCACTTCCACCATACATGCAATAACAGTCGCGTGAGAGCTCGCCAAAAAAAGTACATTTTCGTTTTACGGACCACCTAAATGACCTTGACCCCGTGACCTTGGTGACCTTAAATTTTTTAAAATGGTTTTAGTCCAGCTACCCGATCCCGGGGTCAAAAGTGCCAAAATCGCAAAAATAAGGATTTCTTATTAGGGCTCCCTGCCTACAAGGCAAGAGCCCTATTGTAATTGTTCGATTTATTATTATTATTATTCTTTATTATTATTATTATTATTATTATTATTCCGGCGTTTTTTGTTCCAATCCTACCTCCAAAACTACTGCTCAGAATCTCTTCAAAATTTCCACAAAGATAGCTCAGGTCCTGAAGCAGATACCACAAAAATCTCAAGACTCTAGACTCCAAGACTAAGGGCAGATAACTCAAAACAACTTTAAAAATCCCAATTTCAACAGCTCATAACTCCGCCACGAAAGCTCCAAAGACTTCCAAAATTCCTGAACAGATCCAGAATCAGAAGCCAAACAAAATCTCTACACATCCAATGTAGCCAAATTGCTTCGTTTGGCCTCCATATTGGATTAAGTGTTTTGGCACTGTTTTTTACCAGATATCTCAGTACTTGACTCCCAAAATCTCCTCAGCTCAAACTACCAGCTCAAAAGCTTCCAAACTCTCCACACTTTGGCTCCAAGTACCATACTAACAACTTCAAAGAAAAAATCCTCAGATATGTCTTCAATGGCCGCCATATTGACTCCAACTTCCGGCTCAAAGTTATTTTTAAACTTTTGAGAGGACATCTTTAGCTAGCTCTGGCATTGGAAACTTATGAGGTAAGGCATTTGAAGAACTTCTGTTGAGTCTTGCTTTGGTTGCTGAACAAGATCTCTTCTTGCTCTTATGTCAAAAGTCACGTGATGTGGCGGCCATATTGGATTTTGGTAGCTTCTAATATTTTTACTTTGCAAACTACGTAGCTGCTAAAGTTCTTGATAGAAAGTGCTACAAATGACCACAATGCACCAGCATCAGGCGCTGAACATTTCATGTTCTTAGCTGTTTGTCAAAAGTTGCGTCATTTAGCGTCCATATTGGATTAAAGACCTTGAAAATGCCAAAAGTGATAAAAACGGCACAAAACAGCATATATCTCCGCCAAAATTGCTCCAATAGCTACCCTATTTTGCATGTGACACCGTCATAAGATACCGATCATTTTCGATCCAGCCGTCAAAATCGATATTTCCAGCCGTTTGGCCGCCATCTTGGATTTAAGATTTTCTTCGTCAGGTTGCCATGGAAACCAAACTTGACAACGGAATGCAGTGATATTCACAGCACTATTAGATACAGACCATGGGAAGATGTTTGCAAAGTTTCAGCTTTGTAAGTTAGATAGTTCGTGAGAAAATGACAAAACAGAGTTTTGGTGGACAGACGCGCGGACGGACGGCGGACATGCATATCATCAAAATTTACCTATACATATGCTAGAACTGGTCGGGGTAATGCATAATTACTAATCACTTCCACCATACATGCAATAACAGTCGCGTGAGAGCTCGCCAAAAAAAGTACATTTTCGTTTTACGGACCACCTAAATGACCTTGACCCCGTGACCTTGGTGACCTTAAATTTTTTAAAATGGTTTTAGTCCAGCTACCCGATCCCGGGGTCAAAAGTGCCAAAATCGCAAAAATAAGGATTTCTTATTAGGGCTCCCTGCCTACAAGGCAAGAGCCCTATTGTAATTGTTCGATTTATTATTATTATTATTCTTTATTATTATTATTATTATTATTATTATTCCGGCGTTTTTTGTTCCAATCCTACCTCCAAAACTACTGCTCAGAATCTCTTCAAAATTTCCACAAAGATAGCTCAGGTCCTGAAGCAGATACCACAAAAATCTCAAGACTCTAGACTCCAAGACTAAGGGCAGATAACTCAAAACAACTTTAAAAATCCCAATTTCAACAGCTCATAACTCCGCCACGAAAGCTCCAAAGACTTCCAAAATTCCTGAACAGATCCAGAATCAGAAGCCAAACAAAATCTCTACACATCCAATGTAGCCAAATTGCTTCGTTTGGCCTCCATATTGGATTAAGTGTTTTGGCACTGTTTTTTACCAGATATCTCAGTACTTGACTCCCAAAATCTCCTCAGCTCAAACTACCAGCTCAAAAGCTTCCAAACTCTCCACACTTTGGCTCCAAGTACCATACTAACAACTTCAAAGAAAATATACGTATGTGATATGTTGACCTGATAGCCCTTGTCCTGACGATTCCAGAACACCAAACCGTTTGTCTGTAGCTCCATGGACAACGGAGCTACAGCCTTTTGAAAATGGCACTCTTTGGCCCAGGTCCATCAACTTCAAACTTGCCAAATAGCTGAATTCTAAATACCCGTAGCTGAACTCTAAATACCCGTAACTCCGAAACTACTTGTCCGATTTCGACCAGATTTTGTATATGTATATTGAGTGGGGATGTCTGTTATCACGACCAATTGTAGTGGCATAGGAAATAAGACGACGGGGAGAGAAATTATGCATAATTTATGTATAACAACATCTTTCAACATATTGCTCCTAGCCAGATCATTCTATAACTGGCAGACTAGGCAATCTTTAGTATTTACATCTGCACATCTCATCCCTGAGCACAGGTCAAATGACAACATCCATTTCCTGCATATTACAATAACAAGTCACCAACACCTCTGCATGCTGGTATCTTCCATACTTAACAGGTACAGGGCCAAAATGGGAATTTTTTTCTTGGTCAAAACGGACAGGTGAAATATCCTATTGATAATCCAGATCATATTATAGTCGTGCACAGTATAGCACATATCCTTCCGCATATCCGAATGCTTTTATATAACAACAGGAGAAAATGCATTAATGGTAATCAATTAGTTTTATTAAGAACTCAGTTTCAATGGTTTTTAGTACTCTGTATAACCAAAGTGCAATTTTACAAAAGTACATCTATGAATAGAACAGGATCCGCTTCCACAATTCTTACAAAGCGGGAGCCCGACATCGCTGCTTGCAGCTATATTTATTATTATTATTATTCTTTATTATTATTATTATTCCGGCGTTTTTTGTTCCAATCCTACCTCCAAAACTACTGCTCAGAATGTCTTCAAAATTTCCACAAAGATACCTTAGATCCTGAAGCAGATACCACAAAAATCTCAAGACTCTAGACTCAAAGACTAAGGGCAGACAACTCAAAACAACTTTAAAAATCGCAATTTCAACAGCTCATAACTCCGCCACGAAAGCTCCAAAGACATCCAAAATTCCTGAACAGATCCGGAATCAGATGCCAAACAAAATCTCTACACATCCAATGTAGCGAAATTGCTTCGTTTGGCCTCCATATTGGATTAAGTGTTTTGGCACTGTTTTTTACCAGATATCTCAGTACTTGACTCCCAAAATCTCCTCAGCTCAAACTACCAGCTCAAAAGCTTCCAAACTCTCCACACTTTGGCTCCAAGTACCATACTAACAACTTCAAAGAAAAAATCCTCAGATATGTCTTCAATGGCCGCCATATTGACTCCAACTTCCGGCTCAAAGTTATTTTTAAACTTTTGAGAGGACATCTTTAGCTAGCTCTGGCATTGGAAACTTATCAGGTAAGGCATTTGAACAACTTCTGTTGAGTCTTGCTTTGGTTGCTGAACAAGATCTCTTCTTGCTCTTATGTCAAAAGTCACGTGATGTGGCGGCCATATTGGATTTTGATAGCCTCTGATATTTTTACTTTGCAAACTACGTAGCTGCTAAAGTTCTTGATAGAAAGTGCTACAAATTACCACAATGCACCAGCATCAGACGCTGAACATTTCATGTTCTTAGCTGTTTGTCAAAAGTTGCGTCATTTAGCGTCCATATTGGATTAAAGACCGTGAAAATGCCAAAAGTGATAAAAACGGCACAAAACAGCATATATCTCCGCCAAAATTGCTCCAATAGCTACCATATTTTGCATGTGACACTGTCATAAGATAGCGATCATTTTCGATCCAGGCCTAAAAATGGCTATTTCCAGCCGTTTGGCCGCCATCTTGGATTTAAGTTTTTCTTCGTCAGGTTGCCATGGAAACCAAACTTGACAACGAAATGCAGTGATATTCACAGCACTATTAGATACAGACCATGGGAAGATATCTGCAAAGTTTCAGCTTTGAAAGTTAGATAGTTCGTGAGAAAATGACAAAACAGAGTTTTGGTGGACAGACGCGCGGACGGACGGCGGACATGCATATCATCAAAATTTACCTATACATGTGCTAGAACTGGTCGGGGTAATGCATAATTACCAACCACTTCCACCATACATGCAATAACAGTCGCGTGAGAGCTCGCCAAAAAAAGTACATTTTCGTTTTACGGACCACCTAAATGACCTTGACCCCGTGACCTTGGTGACCTTGAATTTTTTAAAATGGTTTTAGTCCAGCTACCCGATCCCAGGGTCAAAAGTGCCAAAATCGCAAAAATAACGATTTCTTATTAGGGCTCCCTGCCTACAAGGCAAGAGCCCTATTGTAATTGTTCGATTTATTATTATTATTATTATTATTCTTTATTATTATTATTATTCCGGCGTTTTTTGTTCCAATCCTACCTCCAAAACTACTGCTCAGAATGTCTTCAAAATTTCCACAAAGATACCTTAGATCCTGAAGCAGATACCACAAAAATCTCAAGACTCTAGACTCAAAGACTAAGGGCAGACAACTCAAAACAACTTTAAAAATCGCAATTTCAACAGCTCATAACTCCGCCACGAAAGCTCCAAAGACATCCAAAATTCCTGAACAGATCCGGAATCAGATGCCAAACAAAATCTCTACACATCCAATGTAGCGAAATTGCTTCGTTTGGCCTCCATATTGGATTAAGTGTTTTGGCACTGTTTTTTACCAGATATCTCAGTACTTGACTCCCAAAATCTCCTCAGCTCAAACTACCAGCTCAAAAGCTTCCAAACTCTCCACACTTTGGCTCCAAGTACCATACTAACAACTTCAAAGAAAAAATCCTCAGATATGTCTTCAATGGCCGCCATATTGACTCCAACTTCCGGCTCAAAGTTATTTTTAAACTTTTGAGAGGACATCTTTAGCTAGCTCTGGCATTGGAAACTTATCAGGTAAGGCATTTGAACAACTTCTGTTGAGTCTTGCTTTGGTTGCTGAACAAGATCTCTTCTTGCTCTTATGTCAAAAGTCACGTGATGTGGCGGCCATATTGGATTTTGATAGCCTCTGATATTTTTACTTTGCAAACTACGTAGCTGCTAAAGTTCTTGATAGAAAGTGCTACAAATTACCACAATGCACCAGCATCAGACGCTGAACATTTCATGTTCTTAGCTGTTTGTCAAAAGTTGCGTCATTTAGCGTCCATATTGGATTAAAGACCGTGAAAATGCCAAAAGTGATAAAAACGGCACAAAACAGCATATATCTCCGCCAAAATTGCTCCAATAGCTACCATATTTTGCATGTGACACTGTCATAAGATAGCGATCATTTTCGATCCAGGCCTAAAAATGGCTATTTCCAGCCGTTTGGCCGCCATCTTGGATTTAAGTTTTTCTTCGTCAGGTTGCCATGGAAACCAAACTTGACAACGAAATGCAGTGATATTCACAGCACTATTAGATACAGACCATGGGAAGATATCTGCAAAGTTTCAGCTTTGAAAGTTAGATAGTTCGTGAGAAAATGACAAAACAGAGTTTTGGTGGACAGACGCGCGGACGGACGGCGGACATGCATATCATCAAAATTTACCTATACATGTGCTAGAACTGGTCGGGGTAATGCATAATTACCAACCACTTCCACCATACATGCAATAACAGTCGCGTGAGAGCTCGCCAAAAAAAGTACATTTTCGTTTTACGGACCACCTAAATGACCTTGACCCCGTGACCTTGGTGACCTTGAATTTTTTAAAATGGTTTTAGTCCAGCTACCCGATCCCAGGGTCAAAAGTGCCAAAATCGCAAAAATAACGATTTCTTATTAGGGCTCCCTGCCTACAAGGCAAGAGCCCTATTGTAATTGTTCGATTTATTATTATTATTATTATTATTCTTTATTATTATTATTATTCCGGCGTTTTTTGTTCCAATCCTACCTCCAAAACTACTGCTCAGAATGTCTTCAAAATTTCCACAAAGATACCTTAGATCCTGAAGCAGATACCACAAAAATCTCAAGACTCTAGACTCAAAGACTAAGGGCAGACAACTCAAAACAACTTTAAAAATCGCAATTTCAACAGCTCATAACTCCGCCACGAAAGCTCCAAAGACATCCAAAATTCCTGAACAGATCCGGAATCAGATGCCAAACAAAATCTCTACACATCCAATGTAGCGAAATTGCTTCGTTTGGCCTCCATATTGGATTAAGTGTTTTGGCACTGTTTTTTACCAGATATCTCAGTACTTGACTCCCAAAATCTCCTCAGCTCAAACTACCAGCTCAAAAGCTTCCAAACTCTCCACACTTTGGCTCCAAGTACCATACTAACAACTTCAAAGAAAAAATCCTCAGATATGTCTTCAATGGCCGCCATATTGACTCCAACTTCCGGCTCAAAGTTATTTTTAAACTTTTGAGAGGACATCTTTAGCTAGCTCTGGCATTGGAAACTTATCAGGTAAGGCATTTGAACAACTTCTGTTGAGTCTTGCTTTGGTTGCTGAACAAGATCTCTTCTTGCTCTTATGTCAAAAGTCACGTGATGTGGCGGCCATATTGGATTTTGATAGCCTCTGATATTTTTACTTTGCAAACTACGTAGCTGCTAAAGTTCTTGATAGAAAGTGCTACAAATTACCACAATGCACCAGCATCAGACGCTGAACATTTCATGTTCTTAGCTGTTTGTCAAAAGTTGCGTCATTTAGCGTCCATATTGGATTAAAGACCGTGAAAATGCCAAAAGTGATAAAAACGGCACAAAACAGCATATATCTCCGCCAAAATTGCTCCAATAGCTACCATATTTTGCATGTGACACTGTCATAAGATAGCGATCATTTTCGATCCAGGCCTAAAAATGGCTATTTCCAGCCGTTTGGCCGCCATCTTGGATTTAAGTTTTTCTTCGTCAGGTTGCCATGGAAACCAAACTTGACAACGAAATGCAGTGATATTCACAGCACTATTAGATACAGACCATGGGAAGATATCTGCAAAGTTTCAGCTTTGAAAGTTAGATAGTTCGTGAGAAAATGACAAAACAGAGTTTTGGTGGACAGACGCGCGGACGGACGGCGGACATGCATATCATCAAAATTTACCTATACATGTGCTAGAACTGGTCGGGGTAATGCATAATTACCAACCACTTCCACCATACATGCAATAACAGTCGCGTGAGAGCTCGCCAAAAAAAGTACATTTTCGTTTTACGGACCACCTAAATGACCTTGACCCCGTGACCTTGGTGACCTTGAATTTTTTAAAATGGTTTTAGTCCAGCTACCCGATCCCAGGGTCAAAAGTGCCAAAATCGCAAAAATAACGATTTCTTATTAGGGCTCCCTGCCTACAAGGCAAGAGCCCTATTGTAATTGTTCGATTTATTATTATTATTATTATTATTCTTTATTATTATTATTATTCCGGCGTTTTTTGTTCCAATCCTACCTCCAAAACTACTGCTCAGAATGTCTTCAAAATTTCCACAAAGATACCTTAGATCCTGAAGCAGATACCACAAAAATCTCAAGACTCTAGACTCAAAGACTAAGGGCAGACAACTCAAAACAACTTTAAAAATCGCAATTTCAACAGCTCATAACTCCGCCACGAAAGCTCCAAAGACATCCAAAATTCCTGAACAGATCCGGAATCAGATGCCAAACAAAATCTCTACACATCCAATGTAGCGAAATTGCTTCGTTTGGCCTCCATATTGGATTAAGTGTTTTGGCACTGTTTTTTACCAGATATCTCAGTACTTGACTCCCAAAATCTCCTCAGCTCAAACTACCAGCTCAAAAGCTTCCAAACTCTCCACACTTTGGCTCCAAGTACCATACTAACAACTTCAAAGAAAAAATCCTCAGATATGTCTTCAATGGCCGCCATATTGACTCCAACTTCCGGCTCAAAGTTATTTTTAAACTTTTGAGAGGACATCTTTAGCTAGCTCTGGCATTGGAAACTTATCAGGTAAGGCATTTGAACAACTTCTGTTGAGTCTTGCTTTGGTTGCTGAACAAGATCTCTTCTTGCTCTTATGTCAAAAGTCACGTGATGTGGCGGCCATATTGGATTTTGATAGCCTCTGATATTTTTACTTTGCAAACTACGTAGCTGCTAAAGTTCTTGATAGAAAGTGCTACAAATTACCACAATGCACCAGCATCAGACGCTGAACATTTCATGTTCTTAGCTGTTTGTCAAAAGTTGCGTCATTTAGCGTCCATATTGGATTAAAGACCGTGAAAATGCCAAAAGTGATAAAAACGGCACAAAACAGCATATATCTCCGCCAAAATTGCTCCAATAGCTACCATATTTTGCATGTGACACTGTCATAAGATAGCGATCATTTTCGATCCAGGCCTAAAAATGGCTATTTCCAGCCGTTTGGCCGCCATCTTGGATTTAAGTTTTTCTTCGTCAGGTTGCCATGGAAACCAAACTTGACAACGAAATGCAGTGATATTCACAGCACTATTAGATACAGACCATGGGAAGATATCTGCAAAGTTTCAGCTTTGAAAGTTAGATAGTTCGTGAGAAAATGACAAAACAGAGTTTTGGTGGACAGACGCGCGGACGGACGGCGGACATGCATATCATCAAAATTTACCTATACATGTGCTAGAACTGGTCGGGGTAATGCATAATTACCAACCACTTCCACCATACATGCAATAACAGTCGCGTGAGAGCTCGCCAAAAAAAGTACATTTTCGTTTTACGGACCACCTAAATGACCTTGACCCCGTGACCTTGGTGACCTTGAATTTTTTAAAATGGTTTTAGTCCAGCTACCCGATCCCAGGGTCAAAAGTGCCAAAATCGCAAAAATAACGATTTCTTATTAGGGCTCCCTGCCTACAAGGCAAGAGCCCTATTGTAATTGTTCGATTTATTATTATTATTATTATTATTCTTTATTATTATTATTATTCCGGCGTTTTTTGTTCCAATCCTACCTCCAAAACTACTGCTCAGAATGTCTTCAAAATTTCCACAAAGATACCTTAGATCCTGAAGCAGATACCACAAAAATCTCAAGACTCTAGACTCAAAGACTAAGGGCAGACAACTCAAAACAACTTTAAAAATCGCAATTTCAACAGCTCATAACTCCGCCACGAAAGCTCCAAAGACATCCAAAATTCCTGAACAGATCCGGAATCAGATGCCAAACAAAATCTCTACACATCCAATGTAGCGAAATTGCTTCGTTTGGCCTCCATATTGGATTAAGTGTTTTGGCACTGTTTTTTACCAGATATCTCAGTACTTGACTCCCAAAATCTCCTCAGCTCAAACTACCAGCTCAAAAGCTTCCAAACTCTCCACACTTTGGCTCCAAGTACCATACTAACAACTTCAAAGAAAAAATCCTCAGATATGTCTTCAATGGCCGCCATATTGACTCCAACTTCCGGCTCAAAGTTATTTTTAAACTTTTGAGAGGACATCTTTAGCTAGCTCTGGCATTGGAAACTTATCAGGTAAGGCATTTGAACAACTTCTGTTGAGTCTTGCTTTGGTTGCTGAACAAGATCTCTTCTTGCTCTTATGTCAAAAGTCACGTGATGTGGCGGCCATATTGGATTTTGATAGCCTCTGATATTTTTACTTTGCAAACTACGTAGCTGCTAAAGTTCTTGATAGAAAGTGCTACAAATTACCACAATGCACCAGCATCAGACGCTGAACATTTCATGTTCTTAGCTGTTTGTCAAAAGTTGCGTCATTTAGCGTCCATATTGGATTAAAGACCGTGAAAATGCCAAAAGTGATAAAAACGGCACAAAACAGCATATATCTCCGCCAAAATTGCTCCAATAGCTACCATATTTTGCATGTGACACTGTCATAAGATAGCGATCATTTTCGATCCAGGCCTAAAAATGGCTATTTCCAGCCGTTTGGCCGCCATCTTGGATTTAAGTTTTTCTTCGTCAGGTTGCCATGGAAACCAAACTTGACAACGAAATGCAGTGATATTCACAGCACTATTAGATACAGACCATGGGAAGATATCTGCAAAGTTTCAGCTTTGAAAGTTAGATAGTTCGTGAGAAAATGACAAAACAGAGTTTTGGTGGACAGACGCGCGGACGGACGGCGGACATGCATATCATCAAAATTTACCTATACATGTGCTAGAACTGGTCGGGGTAATGCATAATTACCAACCACTTCCACCATACATGCAATAACAGTCGCGTGAGAGCTCGCCAAAAAAAGTACATTTTCGTTTTACGGACCACCTAAATGACCTTGACCCCGTGACCTTGGTGACCTTGAATTTTTTAAAATGGTTTTAGTCCAGCTACCCGATCCCAGGGTCAAAAGTGCCAAAATCGCAAAAATAACGATTTCTTATTAGGGCTCCCTGCCTACAAGGCAAGAGCCCTATTGTAATTGTTCGATTTATTATTATTATTATTATTATTCTTTATTATTATTATTATTCCGGCGTTTTTTGTTCCAATCCTACCTCCAAAACTACTGCTCAGAATGTCTTCAAAATTTCCACAAAGATACCTTAGATCCTGAAGCAGATACCACAAAAATCTCAAGACTCTAGACTCAAAGACTAAGGGCAGACAACTCAAAACAACTTTAAAAATCGCAATTTCAACAGCTCATAACTCCGCCACGAAAGCTCCAAAGACATCCAAAATTCCTGAACAGATCCGGAATCAGATGCCAAACAAAATCTCTACACATCCAATGTAGCGAAATTGCTTCGTTTGGCCTCCATATTGGATTAAGTGTTTTGGCACTGTTTTTTACCAGATATCTCAGTACTTGACTCCCAAAATCTCCTCAGCTCAAACTACCAGCTCAAAAGCTTCCAAACTCTCCACACTTTGGCTCCAAGTACCATACTAACAACTTCGCAAAAAATATACGTATGTGATATGTTGACCTGATAGCCCTTTTCCTGACCATTCCAGAACACCAAACCGTTTGTCTGTAGCTTAATGGACAACGGAGCTACAGCTTTTTAAAAATGGCACTCTTTGGCCCAGGTCCATAAACTTGCCAAATAGCACAACTCTAAATACCCGTAGCTGAACTCTAAATACCCGTAACTCCGAAAGTACTCGTCCGATTTCGACCAGATTTTGTATATGTATATTGAGTGGGGATGTCTGCTACCACGACCAATTGTAGCGACATAGGAAATAAGACGACGGGGAGAGAAATGATGCATAATTTATGTATAACAACATCTTTCAGCATCTTGCTCCTAACCAGATGATTCTATAACTGGCAGACTAGGCAATCTTTAGTATTTACATGTGCCATTCGATATTGAAATGCAGTCAAAAACCACAAATCCTACATACATCAAACTCTTATTTCACATGTCATTTAGTGGGGGTGACATGAGTATTTTACGAACTCTTCAAACATTTTTTAAAGTAAAAGACACTGAAAGAAGCAGCAGTAACATGACAAATAAGTCCCGTTCACTGCACTTCAATCGACAGCAATACTCGTGCATACGATTCCGTTCTCTTAGCGCTATACGCTACATTATTGTCGGTATAGGTTTATTTATATAACAAACTACAGTCTGTAGTACGTGAGCTTTGTGTATAGTTTTAGGCTATTGACCACAGAAATCAGTTATCAGGGTCAAATGAGATACAGTGTTAAAACAGCTGATGGACAACGCAAGTAGAAACGGACTATAGAAATACATTTACGTTTGCGCTCGTACGTTCAACGGTTCTGTATAGAAACTTGGAGTAAATATCAACATCGCATGTTTTGTTATGTGAAAGCTCATATCTGCATCAATTGGCGCGAATTCACAATACACATTGTCAACAGACTTAAGCAAAGAACTGCGCATACATGTGTATTGGCCTCACAGCGTGCCAGCGTACCTCAGTCCCATGCGGCTGGGTCGGTCGGTCGGTTGCATATTGGAACGTGATCCACGTGCACGGGAATGGTATGGTGAGACAGCTATAGCCGGGTCGTCCGAGAGCCGCGTGTGGGGTGCTTCAGTCAAAACATGACCTACATCCCGCCCGAAGTGTTGCCTCCTTCATAAATGCTGTTCAGACTGTGGGATTTACGGTAGGTTTGTGATTGAAAGTTTGATATCGCTGAACTCTCCGATTAATGTACTATCTTTTAAACGTACTTGTCATAATTTTCTTACTACAACAGACAGGTTCACTTCATGTTTCGACGGTAGCGATTTCTATAGTCTGTTTCATTATGGATTTTCTTCACGCTGTTTTCAGTAGTCTCTGCTAGCAGAAAGCACGCATTTTGTACGTTTGTGATTTAATATCGCTGAACTCTCCGTTTAATTTACTGGTACTTGTCATAATTGTATTACCGCAACTTCCAAGTACAGTAACCGACGGGTTATATGTTAACTTCATGTTTCGATAGCAGCGATTTCTATAGTCTGTTTCATTATGGATTTTCTTCACGCTGTTTTCAGTAGTCTTTGCCAGCAGAAAGCACGCATTTTGTACGTTTGTGATTGAAAGTTTAATATCGCTGAACTCTCCGTTTAATTTACTGGTACTTGTCTTAATTGTATTACCACAATTTCAAATAATAACAGACCATTTATATGTTCACTTCGTTTCAATAGTAGCGACTTCTATAGTCTGTTTCTGTATAGATTCTCTTCATGCTGTATGTAATACATTCTGCCAGCGAAAAGTGCACAGTTTCCCGTACTTGCACGGTAGATCCATCCTGTTGCTCCCTGTCTAAAAGAATCGTTGTACAACATGTTGTTGTTTTTTATATAAAATGCCTTGTCTTTCCTTCGAACGGATTTCCGCACTATCAAACTACCCCTTTATGATCTGAACCTGTTCATTATTAATAATTCCATTTTTCTGAAAGATCCCAGATATAATGCCGACTTTAAGGAGTATTATTTACCAATAGCATTATGGATTAGAAACCAGTCCCGTTCTCAACCTACTTAAGTGCATTGATCTCCATTGTGTTTACAGCTAATCTTCTTTTAAACTTTGATCACAAACGCTTGGAAGGCTTGGGGTTTTCTTAGCTGATTGGTTGAATTGCTTCAACAATGACATGACAAGAGGTGACCGACATGTGTTGTTACTGTTAGAGAATGTCCCAAGCCATCTCATCCCTGAGCACGAGTCAAATTACAAGATCCATTTCCTGCATATTACAATAACAAGTCACCAACACCTCTGCGTGCTGGTACCTTCCATACTTAACAGGTACAGGGCCAAAATGGGAATTTTTTTCTTGGTCAAAACGGACCGGTGAAATTTCCTATTGATAATCCAGATCAGCTTATACTCGTACACAGTATAGCACATATCCTTCCGCATATCCGAATGCTTTTATATAACAACAGGAGAAAATGCCTTAACAGTAATAAATTAGTTTTATTAAGAACTCAGTTTCAATGGTTTTTAGTACTCTGTATAACCAAAGTGCAATTTTACAAAAGTACTTCTATCAATAGAACAGGATCCGCTTCTACAACTCCTAACCAGCGGGAGCCCGACATCGCTGCTTGCAGCTATATTTATTATTATTATTATTCCGGCGTTTTTTGTTCCAATCCTACCTCCAAAACTACTGCTCAGAATCTCTTCAAAATTTCCACAAAGATAGCTCAGGTCCTGAAGCAGATACCACAAAAATCTCAAGACTCTAGACTCCAAGACTAAGGGCAGATAACTCAAAACAACTCTAAAAATCCCAATTTCAACAGCTCATAACTCCGCCACGAAAGCTCCAAAGACTTCCAAAATTCCTGAACAGATCCAGAATCAGAAGCCCAACAAAATCTCTACACATCCAATGTAGCCAAATTGCTTCGTTTGGCCTCCATATTGGATTAAGTGTTTTGGCACTGTTTTTTACCAAATTTCTCAGTACTTGACTCCCAAAATCTCCTCAGCTCAAACTACCAGCTCAAAAGCTTCCAAACTCTCCACACTTTGGCTCCAAGTACCATACTAACAACTTCAAAGAAAAAATCCTCAGATATGTCTTCAATGGCCGCCATATTGACTCCAACTTCCGGCTCAAAGTTATTTTTAAACTTTTGAGAGGACATCTTTAGCTAGCTCTGGCATTGGAAACTTATCAGGTAAGGCATTTGAACAACTTCTGTTGAGTCTTGCTTTGGTTGCTGAACAAGATCTGTTCTTGCTCTTATGTCAAAAGTCACGTGATGTGGCGGCCATATTGGATTTTGCTAGCTTCTCATATTTTTACTTTGCAAACTACGTAGCTGCTAAAGTTCTTGATAGAAAGTGCTACAAATAACCACAATGCACAAGCATGAGACGCTGAACATTTCATGTTCTTAGCTGTTTGTCAAAAGTTGCGTCATTTGGCGTCCATATTGGATTAAAGGCCGTGAAAATGCCAAAAGTGATAAAAACGGCACAAAACAGCATATATCTCCGCCAAAATTGCTCCAATAGCTACCCTATTTTGCATGTGACACCGTCATGAGATACCGATCATTTTCGATCCAGCCGTCAAAATCGATATTTCCAGCCGTTTGGCCGCCATCTTGGATTTAAGATTTTCTTCGTCAGGTTGCCATGGAAACCAAACTTGACAACGGAATGCAGTGATATTCACAGCACTATTAGATACAGACCATGGGAAGATGTTTGCAAAGTTTCAGCTTTGTAAGTTAGATAGTTCGTGAGAAAATGACAAAACAGAGTTTTGGTGGACAGACGCGCGGACGGACGGCGGACATGCATATCATCAAAATTTACCTATACATATGCTAGAACTGGTCGGGGTAATGCATAATTACTAATCACTTCCACCATACATGCAATAACAGTCGCGTGAGAGCTCGCCAAAAAAAGGACATTTTCGTTTTACGGACCACCTAAATGACCTTGACCCCGTGACCTTGGTGACCTTGAATTTATTTAAATGGTTTTAGTCCAGCTACCCGATCCCGGGGTCAAAAGTGCCAAAATCGCAAAAATAAGGATTTCTTATTAGGGCTCCCTGCCTACAAGGCAAGAGCCCTATTGTAATTGTTCGATTTATTATTATTATTATTATTATTCTTTATTATTATTATTATTATTATTATTCCGGCGTTTTTTGTTCCAATCCTACCTCCAAAACTACTGCTCAGAATCTCTTCAAAATTTCCACAAAGATAGCTCAGGTCCTGAAGCAGATACCACAAAAATCTCAAGACTCTAGACTCCAAGACTAAGGGCAGATAACTCAAAACAACTCTAAAAATCCCAATTTCAACAGCTCATAACTCCGCCACGAAAGCTCCAAAGACTTCCAAAATTCCTGAACAGATCCAGAATCAGAAGCCCAACAAAATCTCTACACATCCAATGTAGCCAAATTGCTTCGTTTGGCCTCCATATTGGATTAAGTGTTTTGGCACTGTTTTTTACCAAATTTCTCAGTACTTGACTCCCAAAATCTCCTCAGCTCAAACTACCAGCTCAAAAGCTTCCAAACTCTCCACACTTTGGCTCCAAGTACCATACTAACAACTTCAAAGAAAAAATCCTCAGATATGTCTTCAATGGCCGCCATATTGACTCCAACTTCCGGCTCAAAGTTATTTTTAAACTTTTGAGAGGACATCTTTAGCTAGCTCTGGCATTGGAAACTTATCAGGTAAGGCATTTGAACAACTTCTGTTGAGTCTTGCTTTGGTTGCTGAACAAGATCTGTTCTTGCTCTTATGTCAAAAGTCACGTGATGTGGCGGCCATATTGGATTTTGCTAGCTTCTCATATTTTTACTTTGCAAACTACGTAGCTGCTAAAGTTCTTGATAGAAAGTGCTACAAATAACCACAATGCACAAGCATGAGACGCTGAACATTTCATGTTCTTAGCTGTTTGTCAAAAGTTGCGTCATTTGGCGTCCATATTGGATTAAAGGCCGTGAAAATGCCAAAAGTGATAAAAACGGCACAAAACAGCATATATCTCCGCCAAAATTGCTCCAATAGCTACCCTATTTTGCATGTGACACCGTCATGAGATACCGATCATTTTCGATCCAGCCGTCAAAATCGATATTTCCAGCCGTTTGGCCGCCATCTTGGATTTAAGATTTTCTTCGTCAGGTTGCCATGGAAACCAAACTTGACAACGGAATGCATTGATATTCACAGCACTATTAGATACAGACCATGGGAAGATGTTTGCAAAGTTTCAGCTTTGTAAGTTAGATAGTTCGTGAGAAAATGACAAAACAGAGTTTTGGTGGACAGACGCGCGGACGGACGGCGGACATGCATATCATCAAAATTTACCTATACATATGCTAGAACTGGTCGGGGTAATGCATAATTACTAATCACTTCCACCATACATGCAATAACAGTCGCGTGAGAGCTCGCCAAAAAAAGGACATTTTCGTTTTACGGACCACCTAAATGACCTTGACCCCGTGACCTTGGTGACCTTGAATTTATTTAAATGGTTTTAGTCCAGCTACCCGATCCCGGGGTCAAAAGTGCCAAAATCGCAAAAATAAGGATTTCTTATTAGGGCTCCCTGCCTACAAGGCAAGAGCCCTATTGTAATTGTTCGATTTATTATTATTATTATTATTATTCTTTATTATTATTAGGGCTCCTGCCTACAAGGCAAGAGCCCTATTGTAATTGTTCGATTTATTATTATTATTATTATTATTATTATTATTATTTATTATTATTCCGCCGATTTTTGTTCCAATCCTACCTCCAAAACTACTGCTCAGAATCTCTTCAAAATTTCCACAAAGATAGCTCAGGTCCTGAAGCAGATACCACAAAAATCTCAAGACTCTAGACTCCAAGACTAAGGGCAGATAACTCAAAACAACTCTAAAAATCCCAATTTCAACAGCTCATAACTCCGCCACGAAAGCTCCAAAGACTTCCAAAATTCCTGAACAGATCCAGAATCAGAAGCCAAACAAAATCTCTACACATCCAATGTAGCCAAATTGCTTCGTTTGGCCTCCATATTGGATTAAGTGTTTTGGCACTGTTTTTTAGCAGATTTCTCAGTACTTGACTCCCCAAATCTCCTCAGCTCAAACTACCAGCTCAAAAGCTTCCAAACTCTCCACACTTTGGCTCCAAGTACCATACTAACAACTTCGAAGAAAAAATCGTCAGATATGTCTTCAATGGCCGCCATATTGACTGCAACTTCCGGCTCAAAGTCATTTTCAAACCTTTGACAGGACATCTTTACGAAGCTCTGGCATTAGGAACTTATGAGGTAAGGCACTTGAACAACTTCTGTTGAGTCTTGCTTTGGTTGCTGAACAAGATCTCTTCTTGCTCTTATGTCAAAAGTCACGTGATGTGGCGGCCATATTGGATTTTGCTAGCCTCTCATATTTTTACTTTGCAAACTACGTAGTTGCTAAAGTTCTTGATAGAAAGTGCTACAAATTACCACAATGCATCAGCATCAGACGCTGAACATTTCATGTTCTTAGCTGTATGTCAATAGTTGCGTCATTTGGAGTCCATATTGGATTAAAGACCGTGAAAATGCCAAAAGTGATAAAAACGGCACAAAACAGCATATATCTCCGCCAAAATTGCTCCAATAGCTACCATCTTTTGCATGTGACACCGTCATGAGATACCGATCATTTTCGATCCAGGCCTAAAAATGGATATTTCCAGCCGTTTGGCCGCCATCTTGGATTTAAGGTTTTCTTCGTCAGGTTGCCATGGAAACCAAACTTGACAACGGAATGCATTGATATTCACAGCACTATTAGATACAGATCATGGGAAGATGTCTGCAAAGTTTCAGCTCTGTAACTTAGATAGTTCGTGAGAAAATGACAAAACAGAGTTTTGGTGGACAGACGCGCGGACGGACGGCGGACATGCATATCATCAAAATTTACCTATACATATGCTAGAACTGGTCGGGGTAATGCATAATTACCAACCACTTCCACAATACATGCAATAACAGTCGCGTGAGAGCTCGCCAAAAAAAGTACATTTTCGTTTTACGGACCACCTAAATGACCTTGACCCCGTGACCCTGACCTTGAATTTTTTTTAATGGTTTTAGTCCAGCTACCCGATCCCGGGGTCAAAAGTGCCAAAATCGCAAAAATAACGATTTCTTATTAGGGCTCCTGCCTACAAGGCAAGAGCCCTATTGTAATTGTTCGATTTATTATTATTATTATTAGGGCTCCCTGCCTACAAGGCAAGAGCCCTATTGTAATTGTTCGATTTATTATTATTATTATTCTTTATTATTATTATTATTCCGGCGTTTTTTGTTCCAATCCTAACTCCAAAACTACTGCTCAGAATCTCTTCAAAATTTCCACAAAGATACCTTAGATCCTGAAGCAGATACCACAAAAATCTCAAGACTCTAGACTCAAAGACTAAGGGCAGACAACTCAAAACAACTTTAAAAATCGCAATTTCAACAGCTCATAACTCCGCCACGAAAGCTCCAAAGACTTCCAAAATTCCTGAACAGATCCGGAATCAGATGCCAAACAAAATCTCTACACATCCAATGTAGCGAAATTGCTTCGTTTGGCCTCCAGATCGGATTAAGTGTTTTGGCACTGTTTTTTACCAAATTTCTCAGTACTTGACTCCCAAAATCTCCTCAGCTCAAACTACCAGCTCAAAAGCTTCCAAACTCTCCACACTTTGGCTCCAAGTACCATACTAACAACTTCAAAGAAAAAATCCTCAGATATGTCTACAATGGCCGCCATATTGACTCCGACTTCCGGCTCAAAGTTATTTTCAAACCTTTGAGAGGACATCTTTAGCAAGCTCTGGCATTGGAAACTTATTAGGTAAGGCATTTGAAGAACTTCTGTTGAGTCTTGCTTTGGTTGCTGAACAAGATCTCTTCTTGCTCTTATGTCAAAAGTCACGTGATGTGGCGGCCATATTGGATTTTGCTAGCCTCTCATATTTTTACTTTGCAAACTACCTAGCTGCTAAAGTTCTTGATACAAAGTGCTACAAATAACCACAATGCACCAGCATGAGACGCTGAACATTTCATGTTCTTAGCTGTTTGTCAAAAGTTGCGTCATTTGGCGTCCATATTGGATTAAAGGCCGTGAAAATGCCAAAAGTGATAAAAACGGCACAAAACAGCATATATCTCCGCCAAAATTGCTCCAATAGCTACCCTATTTTGCATGTGACACCGTCATAAGATACCGATCATTTTCGATCGGGCCGTCAAAATCGATATTTCCAGCCGTTTGGCCGCCATCTTGGATTTAAGATTTTCTTCGTCAGGTTGCCATGGAAACCAAACTTGACAACGGAATGCAGTGATATTCACAGCACTATTAGATACAGACCATGGGAAGATGTTTGCAAAGTTTCAGCTTTGTAAGTTAGATAGTTCGTGAGAAAATGACAAAACAAAGTTTTGGTGGACAGACGCGCGGACGGACGGCGGACATGCATATCATCAAAATTTACCTATACATATGCTAGAACTGGTCGGGGTAATGCATAATTACTAATCACTTCCACCATACATGCAATAACAGTCGCGTGAGAGCTCGCCAAAAAAAGTACATTTTCGTTTTACGGACCACCTAAATGACCTTGACCCCGTGACCTTGGTGACCTTGAATTTTTTAAAATGGTTTTAGTCCAGCTACCCGATCCCGGGGTCAAAAGTGCCAAAATCGCAAAAATAACGATTTCTTATTAGGGCTCCCTGCCTACAAGGCAAGAGCCCTATTGTAATTGTTCGATTTATTATTATTATTATTCTTTATTATTATTATTATTCCGGCGTTTTTTGTTCCAATCCTAACTCCAAAACTACTGCTCAGAATCTCTTCAAAATTTCCACAAAGATACCTTAGATCCTGAAGCAGATACCACAAAAATCTCAAGACTCTAGACTCAAAGACTAAGGGCAGACAACTCAAAACAACTTTAAAAATCGCAATTTCAACAGCTCATAACTCCGCCACGAAAGCTCCAAAGACTTCCAAAATTCCTGAACAGATCCGGAATCAGATGCCAAACAAAATCTCTACACATCCAATGTAGCGAAATTGCTTCGTTTGGCCTCCAGATCGGATTAAGTGTTTTGGCACTGTTTTTTACCAAATTTCTCAGTACTTGACTCCCAAAATCTCCTCAGCTCAAACTACCAGCTCAAAAGCTTCCAAACTCTCCACACTTTGGCTCCAAGTACCATACTAACAACTTCAAAGAAAAAATCCTCAGATATGTCTACAATGGCCGCCATATTGACTCCGACTTCCGGCTCAAAGTTATTTTCAAACCTTTGAGAGGACATCTTTAGCAAGCTCTGGCATTGGAAACTTATTAGGTAAGGCATTTGAAGAACTTCTGTTGAGTCTTGCTTTGGTTGCTGAACAAGATCTCTTCTTGCTCTTATGTCAAAAGTCACGTGATGTGGCGGCCATATTGGATTTTGCTAGCCTCTCATATTTTTACTTTGCAAACTACCTAGCTGCTAAAGTTCTTGATACAAAGTGCTACAAATAACCACAATGCACCAGCATGAGACGCTGAACATTTCATGTTCTTAGCTGTTTGTCAAAAGTTGCGTCATTTGGCGTCCATATTGGATTAAAGGCCGTGAAAATGCCAAAAGTGATAAAAACGGCACAAAACAGCATATATCTCCGCCAAAATTGCTCCAATAGCTACCCTATTTTGCATGTGACACCGTCATAAGATACCGATCATTTTCGATCGGGCCGTCAAAATCGATATTTCCAGCCGTTTGGCCGCCATCTTGGATTTAAGATTTTCTTCGTCAGGTTGCCATGGAAACCAAACTTGACAACGGAATGCAGTGATATTCACAGCACTATTAGATACAGACCATGGGAAGATGTTTGCAAAGTTTCAGCTTTGTAAGTTAGATAGTTCGTGAGAAAATGACAAAACAAAGTTTTGGTGGACAGACGCGCGGACGGACGGCGGACATGCATATCATCAAAATTTACCTATACATATGCTAGAACTGGTCGGGGTAATGCATAATTACTAATCACTTCCACCATACATGCAATAACAGTCGCGTGAGAGCTCGCCAAAAAAAGTACATTTTCGTTTTACGGACCACCTAAATGACCTTGACCCCGTGACCTTGGTGACCTTGAATTTTTTAAAATGGTTTTAGTCCAGCTACCCGATCCCGGGGTCAAAAGTGCCAAAATCGCAAAAATAACGATTTCTTATTAGGGCTCCCTGCCTACAAGGCAAGAGCCCTATTGTAATTGTTCGATTTATTATTATTATTATTCTTTATTATTATTATTATTCCGGCGTTTTTTGTTCCAATCCTAACTCCAAAACTACTGCTCAGAATCTCTTCAAAATTTCCACAAAGATACCTTAGATCCTGAAGCAGATACCACAAAAATCTCAAGACTCTAGACTCAAAGACTAAGGGCAGACAACTCAAAACAACTTTAAAAATCGCAATTTCAACAGCTCATAACTCCGCCACGAAAGCTCCAAAGACTTCCAAAATTCCTGAACAGATCCGGAATCAGATGCCAAACAAAATCTCTACACATCCAATGTAGCGAAATTGCTTCGTTTGGCCTCCAGATCGGATTAAGTGTTTTGGCACTGTTTTTTACCAAATTTCTCAGTACTTGACTCCCAAAATCTCCTCAGCTCAAACTACCAGCTCAAAAGCTTCCAAACTCTCCACACTTTGGCTCCAAGTACCATACTAACAACTTCAAAGAAAAAATCCTCAGATATGTCTACAATGGCCGCCATATTGACTCCGACTTCCGGCTCAAAGTTATTTTCAAACCTTTGAGAGGACATCTTTAGCAAGCTCTGGCATTGGAAACTTATGAGGTAAGGCATTTGAAGAACTTCTGTTGAGTCTTGCTTTGGTTGCTGAACAAGATCTCTTCTTGCTCTTATGTCAAAAGTCACGTGATGTGGCGGCCATATTGGATTTTGCTAGCCTCTCATATTTTTACTTTGCAAACTACCTAGCTGCTAAAGTTCTTGATACAAAGTGCTACAAATAACCACAATGCACCAGCATGAGACGCTGAACATTTCATGTTCTTAGCTGTTTGTCAAAAGTTGCGTCATTTGGCGTCCATATTGGATTAAAGGCCGTGAAAATGCCAAAAGTGATAAAAACGGCACAAAACAGCATATATCTCCGCCAAAATTGCTCCAATAGCTACCCTATTTTGCATGTGACACCGTCATAAGATACCGATCATTTTCGATCGGGCCGTCAAAATCGATATTTCCAGCCGTTTGGCCGCCATCTTGGATTTAAGATTTTCTTCGTCAGGTTGCCATGGAAACCAAACTTGACAACGGAATGCAGTGATATTCACAGCACTATTAGATACAGACCATGGGAAGATGTTTGCAAAGTTTCAGCTTTGTAAGTTAGATAGTTCGTGAGAAAATGACAAAACAAAGTTTTGGTGGACAGACGCGCGGACGGACGGCGGACATGCATATCATCAAAATTTACCTATACATATGCTAGAACTGGTCGGGGTAATGCATAATTACTAATCACTTCCACCATACATGCAATAACAGTCGCGTGAGAGCTCGCCAAAAAAAGTACATTTTCGTTTTACGGACCACCTAAATGACCTTGACCCCGTGACCTTGGTGACCTTGAATTTTTTAAAATGGTTTTAGTCCAGCTACCCGATCCCGGGGTCAAAAGTGCCAAAATCGCAAAAATAACGATTTCTTATTAGGGCTCCCTGCCTACAAGGCAAGAGCCCTATTGTAATTGTTCGATTTATTATTATTATTATTCTTTATTATTATTATTATTCCGGCGTTTTTTGTTCCAATCCTAACTCCAAAACTACTGCTCAGAATCTCTTCAAAATTTCCACAAAGATACCTTAGATCCTGAAGCAGATACCACAAAAATCTCAAGACTCTAGACTCAAAGACTAAGGGCAGACAACTCAAAACAACTTTAAAAATCGCAATTTCAACAGCTCATAACTCCGCCACGAAAGCTCCAAAGACTTCCAAAATTCCTGAACAGATCCGGAATCAGATGCCAAACAAAATCTCTACACATCCAATGTAGCGAAATTGCTTCGTTTGGCCTCCAGATCGGATTAAGTGTTTTGGCACTGTTTTTTACCAAATTTCTCAGTACTTGACTCCCAAAATCTCCTCAGCTCAAACTACCAGCTCAAAAGCTTCCAAACTCTCCACACTTTGGCTCCAAGTACCATACTAACAACTTCAAAGAAAAAATCCTCAGATATGTCTACAATGGCCGCCATATTGACTCCGACTTCCGGCTCAAAGTTATTTTCAAACCTTTGAGAGGACATCTTTAGCAAGCTCTGGCATTGGAAACTTATGAGGTAAGGCATTTGAAGAACTTCTGTTGAGTCTTGCTTTGGTTGCTGAACAAGATCTCTTCTTGCTCTTATGTCAAAAGTCACGTGATGTGGCGGCCATATTGGATTTTGCTAGCCTCTCATATTTTTACTTTGCAAACTACCTAGCTGCTAAAGTTCTTGATACAAAGTGCTACAAATAACCACAATGCACCAGCATGAGACGCTGAACATTTCATGTTCTTAGCTGTTTGTCAAAAGTTGCGTCATTTGGCGTCCATATTGGATTAAAGGCCGTGAAAATGCCAAAAGTGATAAAAACGGCACAAAACAGCATATATCTCCGCCAAAATTGCTCCAATAGCTACCCTATTTTGCATGTGACACCGTCATAAGATACCGATCATTTTCGATCGGGCCGTCAAAATCGATATTTCCAGCCGTTTGGCCGCCATCTTGGATTTAAGATTTTCTTCGTCAGGTTGCCATGGAAACCAAACTTGACAACGGAATGCAGTGATATTCACAGCACTATTAGATACAGACCATGGGAAGATGTTTGCAAAGTTTCAGCTTTGTAAGTTAGATAGTTCGTGAGAAAATGACAAAACAAAGTTTTGGTGGACAGACGCGCGGACGGACGGCGGACATGCATATCATCAAAATTTACCTATACATATGCTAGAACTGGTCGGGGTAATGCATAATTACTAATCACTTCCACCATACATGCAATAACAGTCGCGTGAGAGCTCGCCAAAAAAAGTACATTTTCGTTTTACGGACCACCTAAATGACCTTGACCCCGTGACCTTGGTGACCTTGAATTTTTTAAAATGGTTTTAGTCCAGCTACCCGATCCCGGGGTCAAAAGTGCCAAAATCGCAAAAATAACGATTTCTTATTAGGGCTCCCTGCCTACAAGGCAAGAGCCCTATTGTAATTGTTCGATTTATTATTATTATTATTCTTTATTATTATTATTATTCCGGCGTTTTTTGTTCCAATCCTAACTCCAAAACTACTGCTCAGAATCTCTTCAAAATTTCCACAAAGATACCTTAGATCCTGAAGCAGATACCACAAAAATCTCAAGACTCTAGACTCAAAGACTAAGGGCAGACAACTCAAAACAACTTTAAAAATCGCAATTTCAACAGCTCATAACTCCGCCACGAAAGCTCCAAAGACTTCCAAAATTCCTGAACAGATCCGGAATCAGATGCCAAACAAAATCTCTACACATCCAATGTAGCGAAATTGCTTCGTTTGGCCTCCAGATCGGATTAAGTGTTTTGGCACTGTTTTTTACCAAATTTCTCAGTACTTGACTCCCAAAATCTCCTCAGCTCAAACTACCAGCTCAAAAGCTTCCAAACTCTCCACACTTTGGCTCCAAGTACCATACTAACAACTTCAAAGAAAAAATCCTCAGATATGTCTACAATGGCCGCCATATTGACTCCGACTTCCGGCTCAAAGTTATTTTCAAACCTTTGAGAGGACATCTTTAGCAAGCTCTGGCATTGGAAACTTATGAGGTAAGGCATTTGAAGAACTTCTGTTGAGTCTTGCTTTGGTTGCTGAACAAGATCTCTTCTTGCTCTTATGTCAAAAGTCACGTGATGTGGCGGCCATATTGGATTTTGCTAGCCTCTCATATTTTTACTTTGCAAACTACCTAGCTGCTAAAGTTCTTGATACAAAGTGCTACAAATAACCACAATGCACCAGCATGAGACGCTGAACATTTCATGTTCTTAGCTGTTTGTCAAAAGTTGCGTCATTTGGCGTCCATATTGGATTAAAGGCCGTGAAAATGCCAAAAGTGATAAAAACGGCACAAAACAGCATATATCTCCGCCAAAATTGCTCCAATAGCTACCCTATTTTGCATGTGACACCGTCATAAGATACCGATCATTTTCGATCGGGCCGTCAAAATCGATATTTCCAGCCGTTTGGCCGCCATCTTGGATTTAAGATTTTCTTCGTCAGGTTGCCATGGAAACCAAACTTGACAACGGAATGCAGTGATATTCACAGCACTATTAGATACAGACCATGGGAAGATGTTTGCAAAGTTTCAGCTTTGTAAGTTAGATAGTTCGTGAGAAAATGACAAAACAAAGTTTTGGTGGACAGACGCGCGGACGGACGGCGGACATGCATATCATCAAAATTTACCTATACATATGCTAGAACTGGTCGGGGTAATGCATAATTACTAATCACTTCCACCATACATGCAATAACAGTCGCGTGAGAGCTCGCCAAAAAAAGTACATTTTCGTTTTACGGACCACCTAAATGACCTTGACCCCGTGACCTTGGTGACCTTGAATTTTTTAAAATGGTTTTAGTCCAGCTACCCGATCCCGGGGTCAAAAGTGCCAAAATCGCAAAAATAACGATTTCTTATTAGGGCTCCCTGCCTACAAGGCAAGAGCCCTATTGTAATTGTTCGATTTATTATTATTATTATTCTTTATTATTATTATTATTCCGGCGTTTTTTGTTCCAATCCTAACTCCAAAACTACTGCTCAGAATCTCTTCAAAATTTCCACAAAGATACCTTAGATCCTGAAGCAGATACCACAAAAATCTCAAGACTCTAGACTCAAAGACTAAGGGCAGACAACTCAAAACAACTTTAAAAATCGCAATTTCAACAGCTCATAACTCCGCCACGAAAGCTCCAAAGACTTCCAAAATTCCTGAACAGATCCGGAATCAGATGCCAAACAAAATCTCTACACATCCAATGTAGCGAAATTGCTTCGTTTGGCCTCCAGATCGGATTAAGTGTTTTGGCACTGTTTTTTACCAAATTTCTCAGTACTTGACTCCCAAAATCTCCTCAGCTCAAACTACCAGCTCAAAAGCTTCCAAACTCTCCACACTTTGGCTCCAAGTACCATACTAACAACTTCAAAGAAAAAATCCTCAGATATGTCTACAATGGCCGCCATATTGACTCCGACTTCCGGCTCAAAGTTATTTTCAAACCTTTGAGAGGACATCTTTAGCAAGCTCTGGCATTGGAAACTTATGAGGTAAGGCATTTGAAGAACTTCTGTTGAGTCTTGCTTTGGTTGCTGAACAAGATCTCTTCTTGCTCTTATGTCAAAAGTCACGTGATGTGGCGGCCATATTGGATTTTGCTAGCCTCTCATATTTTTACTTTGCAAACTACCTAGCTGCTAAAGTTCTTGATACAAAGTGCTACAAATAACCACAATGCACCAGCATGAGACGCTGAACATTTCATGTTCTTAGCTGTTTGTCAAAAGTTGCGTCATTTGGCGTCCATATTGGATTAAAGGCCGTGAAAATGCCAAAAGTGATAAAAACGGCACAAAACAGCATATATCTCCGCCAAAATTGCTCCAATAGCTACCCTATTTTGCATGTGACACCGTCATAAGATACCGATCATTTTCGATCGGGCCGTCAAAATCGATATTTCCAGCCGTTTGGCCGCCATCTTGGATTTAAGATTTTCTTCGTCAGGTTGCCATGGAAACCAAACTTGACAACGGAATGCAGTGATATTCACAGCACTATTAGATACAGACCATGGGAAGATGTTTGCAAAGTTTCAGCTTTGTAAGTTAGATAGTTCGTGAGAAAATGACAAAACAAAGTTTTGGTGGACAGACGCGCGGACGGACGGCGGACATGCATATCATCAAAATTTACCTATACATATGCTAGAACTGGTCGGGGTAATGCATAATTACTAATCACTTCCACCATACATGCAATAACAGTCGCGTGAGAGCTCGCCAAAAAAAGTACATTTTCGTTTTACGGACCACCTAAATGACCTTGACCCCGTGACCTTGGTGACCTTGAATTTTTTAAAATGGTTTTAGTCCAGCTACCCGATCCCGGGGTCAAAAGTGCCAAAATCGCAAAAATAACGATTTCTTATTAGGGCTCCCTGCCTACAAGGCAAGAGCCCTATTGTAATTGTTCGATTTATTATTATTATTATTCTTTATTATTATTATTATTCCGGCGTTTTTTGTTCCAATCCTAACTCCAAAACTACTGCTCAGAATCTCTTCAAAATTTCCACAAAGATACCTTAGATCCTGAAGCAGATACCACAAAAATCTCAAGACTCTAGACTCAAAGACTAAGGGCAGACAACTCAAAACAACTTTAAAAATCGCAATTTCAACAGCTCATAACTCCGCCACGAAAGCTCCAAAGACTTCCAAAATTCCTGAACAGATCCGGAATCAGATGCCAAACAAAATCTCTACACATCCAATGTAGCGAAATTGCTTCGTTTGGCCTCCAGATCGGATTAAGTGTTTTGGCACTGTTTTTTACCAAATTTCTCAGTACTTGACTCCCAAAATCTCCTCAGCTCAAACTACCAGCTCAAAAGCTTCCAAACTCTCCACACTTTGGCTCCAAGTACCATACTAACAACTTCAAAGAAAATATATGTATGTGATATGTTGACCTGATAGCCCTTGTCCTGACGATTCCAGAACACCAAACCGTTTATCTGTAGCTCAATGGACAACGGAGCTACACCCTTTTGAAAACGGCACTCTTTGGCCCAGGTCCATAAACTTCAAACTTGCCAAATAGCACAACTCTAAATACCCGTAGCTGAACTCTAAATACCCGTAACTCCGAAACTACTCGTCCGATTTCGACCAGATTTTGTATATGTATATTGAGTGGGGATGTCTGTTATCACGACCAATTGTAGTGGCATAGGAAATAAGACGACGGGGAGAGAAATTATGCATAATTTATGTATAACAACATCTTTCAACATATTGCTCCTAGCCAGATCATTCTATAACTGGCAGACTAGGCAATCTTTAGTATTTACATGTGCAATTCGATATTGAAATGCAGTCACAAATCCTACATACATCAAACTCTTATTTCACATGTTCTGGAAATGTCATTTTAGTGGGGGTGACGAAGGTATTTTACGAACTCTTCAAACATTTTTTTAAAGTAAAAGACACTGAAAGAAGCAGCATTAAATGACAAATAAGTCCCGTTCACTGCACTTCAATCGCCAGCAATACCGTGTCCTCTTTGCGCTATACGCTACATGATTGTCGATAGACCAGTGGTATAGGTTTATTTATATAACAAACTACAGTCTGCAGTACGTGAGCTTTGTGTATAGTTTTCGGCTGTGGACTACAGGAATCAGTTACCAGGGTCAATGAGATACAGTGTTTATACAGCTGATGGATAACGCAAGCAGAAACGGACTATAGAAATACATTTACGTTTGCGCTCGCATGTTCAACGGTTCTGCATAGAAAACAGTGTAGCTGAGAGTAAATAACGACATCGTGTGTTTTGTTATGTGAAAACTAATATCTGCATCAATTGGCGCGAATTCACAATACACATTGTCAACAGAGTTAAGCAAAGAACTGCGCATACATGTGTATTGGCCTCACAAGCGTGTCAGCGTACCTCAGTCCCATGCGGCCGGGTCGGTCGGTCGGTCGGGTGCATATTGGAACGTGATCCACGTGCACGGCAATGGAGAGCGAGGCAGTGGTAGCGCTATATCGGATTACCTAAGCTTCTGGCAGCGGGGTAATCCGAGAGCCAAGTGTGGGCTCCTCCAGTCAAAACGGACCCTACCTCCCCACCCCAGAGAATCACCTCCTTCATAAATCTTTTTCGGACTGCGGGATTTACGGTAGGTTTGTGATTGAAAGCTTGATATTCCTGAACCCTCCGATTAATTTACTCGTACTTGTCATAATTGTATTACCGCAACTTCCAAGTATAGTAACCGACGGGTTATATGTTAACTTCATGTTTCGGTAGCAGCGATTTCTATAGTCTGTTTCATTATGGATTTTCTTCACGCTGTTTTCAGTAGTCTCTGCTAGCAGAAAGCACGCATTTTGTACGTTTGTGATTTAATATCGCTGAACTCTCCGTTTAATTGACTGGTACTTGTCTTCATGTTTCGATAGCAGCGATTTCTATAGTCTGTTTCTTTATTGATTTTCTTCACGCTGTTTTCAGTAGTCTCTGCTAGCAGAAAGCACGCATTTTGTACGTTTGTGATTTAATATCGTTGAACTCTCCGTTTAATTTACTGGTACTTGTCTTCATGTTTCGGTAGCAGCGATTTCTATAGTCTGTTTCTTTATTGATTTTCTTCACGCTGTTTTCAGTAGTCTCTGCTAGCAGAAAGCACGCATTTTGTACGTTTGTGATTTAATATCGCTCAACTCTCCGTTTAATTTACTGGTACTTGTCTTCATGTTTCGGTAGCAGCGATTTCTATAGTCTGTTTCATTATGGATTTTCTTCACGCTGTTTTCAGTAGTCTCTGCTAGCAGAAAGCACGCATTTTGTACGTTTGTGATTTAATATCGCTGAACTCTCCGTTTAATTGACTGGTACTTGTCTTAATTGTATTACCACAATTTCAAGTAATAACAGACCATTTATATGTTCACTTCGTTTCAATAGTAGCGACTTCTATAGTCTGTTTCTGTATAGATTCTCTTCACGCTGTTTGTAATACATTCTGCCAGTGGAAAGTGCACAGTTTCCCGTACTTGTACACTAGATCCGTTCAGATGCTCCCTGTCTAAAAGGATCGTTGTACAACATGTTTGGTTTTCTTTTTATAAAATGCCTTATTTTCCTTGGAACGGATTTCCGCACTATCAAATTACCTTTTAATAATACGAACCTGTTCATTTTTGATAATTCCAATTTTTCCTAAAAGATCCCAGATATAATGCCAACTTTAAGGAGTATTATTTACCCATATCATTATGGTTTAGAAACCAGTCCCTTTCTCAACCTACTTAAGTGCATTGATCTCCATTGTGTTTACAGCTAATCTTCTTTTAAACTTTGATCACAAACGCTTGGAAGACTTGGGGTTTTCTTAGCTGATTGGTTGAATTGCTTCAACAAGGAGATGCCAAGAGGTGACCGACATGTGTTGTTACTGTTAGATAATGGTCTAAGCCATCTCATCCCTGAGCACAGGTCAAATGACAACATCCATTTCCTGCATATTACAATAACAAGTCACCAACACCTCTGCATGCTGGTATCTTCCATACTTAACAGGTACAGGGCCAAAATGGGAATTTTTTTCTTGGTCAAAACGGACAGGTGAAATATCCTATTGATAATCCAGATCATATTATAGTCGTGCACAGTATAGCACATATCCTTCCGCATATCCGAATGCTTTTATATAACAACAGGAGAAAATGCATTAATGGTAATCAATTAGTTTTATTAAGAACTCAGTTTCAATGGTTTTTAGTACTCTGTATAACCAAAGTGCAATTTTACAAAAGTACATCTATGAATAGAACAGGATCCGCTTCCACAATTCTTACAAAGCGGGAGCCCGACATCGCTGCTTGCAGCTATATTTATTATTATTATTATTCCGGCGTTTTTTGTTCCAATCCTACCTCCAAAACTACTGCTCAGAATCTCTTCAAAATTTCCACAAAGATAGCTCAGGTCCTGAAGCAGATACCACAAAAATCTCAAGACTCTAGACTCCAAGACTAAGGGCAGATAACTCAAAACAACTCTAAAAATCCCAATTTCAACAGCTCATAACTCCGCCACGAAAGCTCCAAAGACTTCCAAAATTCCTGAACAGATCCAGAATCAGAAGCCCAACAAAATCTCTACACATCCAATGTAGCCAAATTGCTTCGTTTGGCCTCCATATTGGATTAAGTGTTTTGGCACTGTTTTTTACCAAATTTCTCAGTACTTGACTCCCAAAATCTCCTCAGCTCAAACTACCAGCTCAAAAGCTTCCAAACTCTCCACACTTTGGCTCCAAGTACCATACTAACAACTTCAAAGAAAAAATCCTCAGATATGTCTTCAATGGCCGCCATATTGACTCCAACTTCCGGCTCAAAGTTATTTTTAAACTTTTGAGAGGACATCTTTAGCTAGCTCTGGCATTGGAAACTTATCAGGTAAGGCATTTGAACAACTTCTGTTGAGTCTTGCTTTGGTTGCTGAACAAGATCTGTTCTTGCTCTTATGTCAAAAGTCACGTGATGTGGCGGCCATATTGGATTTTGCTAGCTTCTCATATTTTTACTTTGCAAACTACGTAGCTGCTAAAGTTCTTGATAGAAAGTGCTACAAATAACCACAATGCACAAGCATGAGACGCTGAACATTTCATGTTCTTAGCTGTTTGTCAAAAGTTGCGTCATTTGGCGTCCATATTGGATTAAAGGCCGTGAAAATGCCAAAAGTGATAAAAACGGCACAAAACAGCATATATCTCCGCCAAAATTGCTCCAATAGCTACCCTATTTTGCATGTGACACCGTCATGAGATACCGATCATTTTCGATCCAGCCGTCAAAATCGATATTTCCAGCCGTTTGGCCGCCATCTTGGATTTAAGATTTTCTTCGTCAGGTTGCCATGGAAACCAAACTTGACAACGGAATGCATTGATATTCACAGCACTATTAGATACAGACCATGGGAAGATGTTTGCAAAGTTTCAGCTTTGTAAGTTAGATAGTTCGTGAGAAAATGACAAAACAGAGTTTTGGTGGACAGACGCGCGGACGGACGGCGGACATGCATATCATCAAAATTTACCTATACATATGCTAGAACTGGTCGGGGTAATGCATAATTACTAATCACTTCCACCATACATGCAATAACAGTCGCGTGAGAGCTCGCCAAAAAAAGGACATTTTCGTTTTACGGACCACCTAAATGACCTTGACCCCGTGACCTTGGTGACCTTGAATTTATTTAAATGGTTTTAGTCCAGCTACCCGATCCCGGGGTCAAAAGTGCCAAAATCGCAAAAATAAGGATTTCTTATTAGGGCTCCCTGCCTACAAGGCAAGAGCCCTATTGTAATTGTTCGATTTATTAGGGCTCCTGCCTACAAGGCAAGAGCCCTATTGTAATTGTTCGATTTATTATTATTATTATTATTATTATTATTATTATTTATTATTATTCCGCCGATTTTTGTTCCAATCCTACCTCCAAAACTACTGCTCAGAATCTCTTCAAAATTTCCACAAAGATAGCTCAGGTCCTGAAGCAGATACCACAAAAATCTCAAGACTCTAGACTCCAAGACTAAGGGCAGATAACTCAAAACAACTCTAAAAATCCCAATTTCAACAGCTCATAACTCCGCCACGAAAGCTCCAAAGACTTCCAAAATTCCTGAACAGATCCAGAATCAGAAGCCAAACAAAATCTCTACACATCCAATGTAGCCAAATTGCTTCGTTTGGCCTCCATATTGGATTAAGTGTTTTGGCACTGTTTTTTAGCAGATTTCTCAGTACTTGACTCCCCAAATCTCCTCAGCTCAAACTACCAGCTCAAAAGCTTCCAAACTCTCCACACTTTGGCTCCAAGTACCATACTAACAACTTCGAAGAAAAAATCGTCAGAAATGTCTTCAATGGCCGCCATATTGACTGCAACTTCCGGCTCAAAGTCATTTTCAAACCTTTGAGAGGACATCTTTACGAAGCTCTGGCATTAGGAACTTATGAGGTAAGGCACTTGAACAACTTCTGTTGAGTCTTGCTTTGGTTGCTGAACAAGATCTCTTCTTGCTCTTATGTCAAAAGTCACGTGATGTGGCGGCCATATTGGATTTTGCTAGCCTCTGATATTTTTACTTTGCAAACTACGTAGTTGCTAAAGTTCTTGATAGAAAGTGCTACAAATTACCACAATGCACCAGCATCAGACGCTGAACATTTCATGTTCTTAGCTGTATGTCAATAGTTGCGTCATTTGGAGTCCATATTGGATTAAAGACCGTGAAAATGCCAAAAGTGATAAAAACGGCACAAAACAGCATATATCTCCGCCAAAATTGCTCCAATAGCTACCCTATTTTGCATGTGACACCGTCATGAGATACCGATCATTTTCGATCCAGGCCTAAAAATGGATATTTCCAGCCGTTTGGCCGCCATCTTGGATTTAAGGTTTTCTTCGTCAGGTTGCCATGGAAACCAAACTTGACAACGGAATGCATTGATATTCACAGCACTATTAGATACAGATCATGGGAAGATGTCTGCAAAGTTTCAGCTCTGTAAGTTAGATAGTTCGTGAGAAAATGACAAAACAGAGTTTTGGTGGACAGACGCGCGGACGGACGGCGGACATGCATATCATCAAAATTTACCTATACATATGCTAGAACTGGTCGGGGTAATGCATAATTACCAACCACTTCCACAATACATGCAATAACAGTCGCGTGAGAGCTCGCCAAAAAAAGTACATTTTCGTTTTACGGACCACCTAAATGACCTTGACCCCGTGACCCTGACCTTGAATTTTTTTTAATGGTTTTAGTCCAGCTACCCGATCCCGGGGTCAAAAGTGCCAAAATCGCAAAAATAACGATTTCTTATTAGGGCTCCTGCCTACAAGGCAAGAGCCCTATTGTAATTGTTCGATTTATTAGGGCTCCCTGCCATCTTGGCAAGAGCCCTATTGTAATTGGTAAGTTTATTATTATTATTATTATTATTATTTATTATTATTATTCCGGCCGATTTTGTTCCAATCCTACCTCCAAAACTACTGCTCAGAATCTCTTCAAAATTTCCACAAAGATAGCTTAGCTACTGAAGTTATGCCCACAAAAATCTCAAGACTCTAGACTCAAAGACTAAGGGCAGACAACTCAAAACAACTTTAAAAATCGCGATTTCAACAGCTAATATCTCCGCCACGAAAGCTCCAAAGACATCCAAAATTCTTGAACTGGTGCGCAATCAGATGGCCAACAAATTCTCTACACATCTAATGTAGCGAAATTGCTTGGTTTGGCCTCCAGACCGGATTAAGTGTTTTTGCACTGTTTTTTAGCAGATATCTCAGTACTTGACTCCCAAAATCTGCTCAGCTCAAACTACCAGCTCAAAAGCTTCCAAACTCTCCACACTTTGGCTCCAAGTACCATACTAACAACTTCAAAGAAAAAATTCTGAGATATGTCTTCAATGGCCGCCATATTGACTGCAACTTCCGGCTGAAAGATATTTTCAAACTTTTTATAGGACATCTTTAGCAAGCTCTAGCATTGGAAACTTATCAGGTAAGGCACTTGAACAACTACTGATGAGTCTTGCTTTGGTTGCTGAACAAGATCTATTCTTGCTCTTATGTCAAAAGTCACGTGATGTGGCGGCCATATTGGATTTTGATAGCCTCTCATATTTTTACTTTGCAAACTACGTAGCTGCTAAAGTTCTTGATAGAAAGTGCTACAAATTACCACAATGCACCAGCATCAGACGCTGAACATTTCATGTTCTTAGCTGTTTGTCAAAACATGAGTCATTTAGCGTCCATATTGGATTAAAGACCGTGAAAATGCCAAAAGTGATAAAAACGGCACAAAATAGCATATATCTCCGCCAAAATCGCTCCAATAGCTACCATCTTTTGCATGTGACACCGTCATAAGATAGCGATCATTTTCGATCCAGGCCTAAAAATGGATATTTCCAGCCGTTTGGCCGCCATCTTGGATTTAAGGTTTTTGTCGTCAGGTTGCCATGGAAACCAAACTTGACAACGGAATGCTGTGATATTCACAGCACTATTAGATAAAGACCATGGGAAGATGTCTGCAAAGTTTCAGCTTTGTAAGTTAGATAGTTCGTGAGAAAATGACAAAACAGAGTTTTGGTGGACAGACGCGCGGACGGACGGCGGACATGCATATCATCAAAATTTACCTATACATGTGCTAGAACTGGTCGGGGTAATGCATAATTACCAACCACTTGCACCATACATGCAATAACAGTCGCGTGAGAGCTCGCCAAAAAAAGTACACTTTCGTTTTATGGACCACCTAAATGACCTTGACCCCGTGACCTTGGTGACCTTGAATTTTTTAAAATGGTTTTAGTCCAGCTACCCGATCCCGGGGTCAAAAGTGCCAAAATCGCAAAAATAAAAAAATCTTATTAGGGCTCCCTGCCATCTTGGCAAGAGCCCTATTGTAATTGGTAAGTTTATTATTATTATTATTATTATTATTTATTATTATTATTCCGGCCGATTTTGTTCCAATCCTACCTCCAAAACTACTGCTCAGAATCTCTTCAAAATTTCCACAAAGATAGCTTAGCTACTGAAGTTATGCCCACAAAAATCTCAAGACTCTAGACTCAAAGACTAAGGGCAGACAACTCAAAACAACTTTAAAAATCGCGATTTCAACAGCTAATATCTCCGCCACGAAAGCTCCAAAGACATCCAAAATTCTTGAACTGGTGCGCAATCAGATGGCCAACAAATTCTCTACACATCTAATGTAGCGAAATTGCTTGGTTTGGCCTCCAGACCGGATTAAGTGTTTTTGCACTGTTTTTTAGCAGATATCTCAGTACTTGACTCCCAAAATCTGCTCAGCTCAAACTACCAGCTCAAAAGCTTCCAAACTCTCCACACTTTGGCTCCAAGTACCATACTAACAACTTCAAAGAAAAAATTCTGAGATATGTCTTCAATGGCCGCCATATTGACTGCAACTTCCGGCTGAAAGATATTTTCAAACTTTTTATAGGACATCTTTAGCAAGCTCTAGCATTGGAAACTTATCAGGTAAGGCACTTGAACAACTACTGATGAGTCTTGCTTTGGTTGCTGAACAAGATCTATTCTTGCTCTTATGTCAAAAGTCACGTGATGTGGCGGCCATATTGGATTTTGATAGCCTCTCATATTTTTACTTTGCAAACTACGTAGCTGCTAAAGTTCTTGATAGAAAGTGCTACAAATTACCACAATGCACCAGCATCAGACGCTGAACATTTCATGTTCTTAGCTGTTTGTCAAAACATGAGTCATTTAGCGTCCATATTGGATTAAAGACCGTGAAAATGCCAAAAGTGATAAAAACGGCACAAAATAGCATATATCTCCGCCAAAATCGCTCCAATAGCTACCATCTTTTGCATGTGACACCGTCATAAGATAGCGATCATTTTCGATCCAGGCCTAAAAATGGATATTTCCAGCCGTTTGGCCGCCATCTTGGATTTAAGGTTTTTGTCGTCAGGTTGCCATGGAAACCAAACTTGACAACGGAATGCTGTGATATTCACAGCACTATTAGATAAAGACCATGGGAAGATGTCTGCAAAGTTTCAGCTTTGTAAGTTAGATAGTTCGTGAGAAAATGACAAAACAGAGTTTTGGTGGACAGACGCGCGGACGGACGGCGGACATGCATATCATCAAAATTTACCTATACATGTGCTAGAACTGGTCGGGGTAATGCATAATTACCAACCACTTGCACCATACATGCAATAACAGTCGCGTGAGAGCTCGCCAAAAAAAGTACACTTTCGTTTTATGGACCACCTAAATGACCTTGACCCCGTGACCTTGGTGACCTTGAATTTTTTAAAATGGTTTTAGTCCAGCTACCCGATCCCGGGGTCAAAAGTGCCAAAATCGCAAAAATAAAAAAATCTTATTAGGGCTCCCTGCCATCTTGGCAAGAGCCCTATTGTAATTGGTAAGTTTATTATTATTATTATTATTATTATTTATTATTATTATTCCGGCCGATTTTGTTCCAATCCTACCTCCAAAACTACTGCTCAGAATCTCTTCAAAATTTCCACAAAGATAGCTTAGCTACTGAAGTTATGCCCACAAAAATCTCAAGACTCTAGACTCAAAGACTAAGGGCAGACAACTCAAAACAACTTTAAAAATCGCGATTTCAACAGCTAATATCTCCGCCACGAAAGCTCCAAAGACATCCAAAATTCTTGAACTGGTGCGCAATCAGATGGCCAACAAATTCTCTACACATCTAATGTAGCGAAATTGCTTGGTTTGGCCTCCAGACCGGATTAAGTGTTTTTGCACTGTTTTTTAGCAGATATCTCAGTACTTGACTCCCAAAATCTGCTCAGCTCAAACTACCAGCTCAAAAGCTTCCAAACTCTCCACACTTTGGCTCCAAGTACCATACTAACAACTTCAAAGAAAAAATTCTGAGATATGTCTTCAATGGCCGCCATATTGACTGCAACTTCCGGCTGAAAGATATTTTCAAACTTTTTATAGGACATCTTTAGCAAGCTCTAGCATTGGAAACTTATCAGGTAAGGCACTTGAACAACTACTGATGAGTCTTGCTTTGGTTGCTGAACAAGATCTATTCTTGCTCTTATGTCAAAAGTCACGTGATGTGGCGGCCATATTGGATTTTGATAGCCTCTCATATTTTTACTTTGCAAACTACGTAGCTGCTAAAGTTCTTGATAGAAAGTGCTACAAATTACCACAATGCACCAGCATCAGACGCTGAACATTTCATGTTCTTAGCTGTTTGTCAAAACATGAGTCATTTAGCGTCCATATTGGATTAAAGACCGTGAAAATGCCAAAAGTGATAAAAACGGCACAAAATAGCATATATCTCCGCCAAAATCGCTCCAATAGCTACCATCTTTTGCATGTGACACCGTCATAAGATAGCGATCATTTTCGATCCAGGCCTAAAAATGGATATTTCCAGCCGTTTGGCCGCCATCTTGGATTTAAGGTTTTTGTCGTCAGGTTGCCATGGAAACCAAACTTGACAACGGAATGCTGTGATATTCACAGCACTATTAGATAAAGACCATGGGAAGATGTCTGCAAAGTTTCAGCTTTGTAAGTTAGATAGTTCGTGAGAAAATGACAAAACAGAGTTTTGGTGGACAGACGCGCGGACGGACGGCGGACATGCATATCATCAAAATTTACCTATACATGTGCTAGAACTGGTCGGGGTAATGCATAATTACCAACCACTTGCACCATACATGCAATAACAGTCGCGTGAGAGCTCGCCAAAAAAAGTACACTTTCGTTTTATGGACCACCTAAATGACCTTGACCCCGTGACCTTGGTGACCTTGAATTTTTTAAAATGGTTTTAGTCCAGCT
Source organism: Haliotis rufescens (assembly GCF_023055435.1). Taxonomy (NCBI): domain Eukaryota; kingdom Metazoa; phylum Mollusca; class Gastropoda; order Lepetellida; family Haliotidae; genus Haliotis; species Haliotis rufescens. Next base: position 5,162,374 of record NW_025964068.1, read on the forward strand.
ACCCGATCCCGGGGTCAAAAGTGCCAAAATCGCAAAAATAAAAAAATCTTATTAGGGCTCCCTGCCATCTTGGCAAGAGCCCTATTGTAATTGGTAAGTTTATTATTATTATTATTATTATTATTTATTATTATTATTCCGGCCGATTTTGTTCCAATCCTACCTCCAAAACTACTGCTCAGAATCTCTTCAAAATTTCCACAAAGATAGCTTAGCTACTGAAGTTATGCCCACAAAAATCTCAAGACTCTAGACTCAAAGACTAAGGGCAGACAACTCAAAACAACTTTAAAAATCGCGATTTCAACAGCTAATATCTCCGCCACGAAAGCTCCAAAGACATCCAAAATTCTTGAACTGGTGCGCAATCAGATGGCCAACAAATTCTCTACACATCTAATGTAGCGAAATTGCTTGGTTTGGCCTCCAGACCGGATTAAGTGTTTTTGCACTGTTTTTTAGCAGATATCTCAGTACTTGACTCCCAAAATCTGCTCAGCTCAAACTACCAGCTCAAAAGCTTCCAAACTCTCCACACTTTGGCTCCAAGTACCATACTAACAACTTCAAAGAAAAAATTCTGAGATATGTCTTCAATGGCCGCCATATTGACTGCAACTTCCGGCTGAAAGATATTTTCAAACTTTTTATAGGACATCTTTAGCAAGCTCTAGCATTGGAAACTTATCAGGTAAGGCACTTGAACAACTACTGATGAGTCTTGCTTTGGTTGCTGAACAAGATCTATTCTTGCTCTTATGTCAAAAGTCACGTGATGTGGCGGCCATATTGGATTTTGATAGCCTCTCATATTTTTACTTTGCAAACTACGTAGCTGCTAAAGTTCTTGATAGAAAGTGCTACAAATTACCACAATGCACCAGCATCAGACGCTGAACATTTCATGTTCTTAGCTGTTTGTCAAAACATGAGTCATTTAGCGTCCATATTGGATTAAAGACCGTGAAAATGCCAAAAGTGATAAAAACGGCACAAAATAGCATATATCTCCGCCAAAATCGCTCCAATAGCTACCATCTTTTGCATGTGACACCGTCATAAGATAGCGATCATTTTCGATCCAGGCCTAAAAATGGATATTTCCAGCCGTTTGGCCGCCATCTTGGATTTAAGGTTTTTGTCGTCAGGTTGCCATGGAAACCAAACTTGACAACGGAATGCTGTGATATTCACAGCACTATTAGATAAAGACCATGGGAAGATGTCTGCAAAGTTTCAGCTTTGTAAGTTAGATAGTTCGTGAGAAAATGACAAAACAGAGTTTTGGTGGACAGACGCGCGGACGGACGGCGGACATGCATATCATCAAAATTTACCTATACATGTGCTAGAACTGGTCGGGGTAATGCATAATTACCAACCACTTGCACCATACATGCAATAACAGTCGCGTGAGAGCTCGCCAAAAAAAGTACACTTTCGTTTTATGGACCACCTAAATGACCTTGACCCCGTGACCTTGGTGACCTTGAATTTTTTAAAATGGTTTTAGTCCAGCTACCCGATCCCGGGGTCAAAAGTGCCAAAATCGCAAAAATAAAAAAATCTTATTAGGGCTCCCTGCCATCTTGGCAAGAGCCCTATTGTAATTGGTAAGTTTATTATTATTATTATTATTATTATTTATTATTATTATTCCGGCCGATTTTGTTCCAATCCTACCTCCAAAACTACTGCTCAGAATCTCTTCAAAATTTCCACAAAGATAGCTTAGCTACTGAAGTTATGCCCACAAAAATCTCAAGACTCTAGACTCAAAGACTAAGGGCAGACAACTCAAAACAACTTTAAAAATCGCGATTTCAACAGCTAATATCTCCGCCACGAAAGCTCCAAAGACATCCAAAATTCTTGAACTGGTGCGCAATCAGATGGCCAACAAATTCTCTACACATCTAATGTAGCGAAATTGCTTGGTTTGGCCTCCAGACCGGATTAAGTGTTTTTGCACTGTTTTTTAGCAGATATCTCAGTACTTGACTCCCAAAATCTGCTCAGCTCAAACTACCAGCTCAAAAGCTTCCAAACTCTCCACACTTTGGCTCCAAGTACCATACTAACAACTTCAAAGAAAAAATTCTGAGATATGTCTTCAATGGCCGCCATATTGACTGCAACTTCCGGCTGAAAGATATTTTCAAACTTTTTATAGGACATCTTTAGCAAGCTCTAGCATTGGAAACTTATCAGGTAAGGCACTTGAACAACTACTGATGAGTCTTGCTTTGGTTGCTGAACAAGATCTATTCTTGCTCTTATGTCAAAAGTCACGTGATGTGGCGGCCATATTGGATTTTGATAGCCTCTCATATTTTTACTTTGCAAACTACGTAGCTGCTAAAGTTCTTGATAGAAAGTGCTACAAATTACCACAATGCACCAGCATCAGACGCTGAACATTTCATGTTCTTAGCTGTTTGTCAAAACATGAGTCATTTAGCGTCCATATTGGATTAAAGACCGTGAAAATGCCAAAAGTGATAAAAACGGCACAAAATAGCATATATCTCCGCCAAAATCGCTCCAATAGCTACCATCTTTTGCATGTGACACCGTCATAAGATAGCGATCATTTTCGATCCAGGCCTAAAAATGGATATTTCCAGCCGTTTGGCCGCCATCTTGGATTTAAGGTTTTTGTCGTCAGGTTGCCATGGAAACCAAACTTGACAACGGAATGCTGTGATATTCACAGCACTATTAGATAAAGACCATGGGAAGATGTCTGCAAAGTTTCAGCTTTGTAAGTTAGATAGTTCGTGAGAAAATGACAAAACAGAGTTTTGGTGGACAGACGCGCGGACGGACGGCGGACATGCATATCATCAAAATTTACCTATACATGTGCTAGAACTGGTCGGGGTAATGCATAATTACCAACCACTTGCACCATACATGCAATAACAGTCGCGTGAGAGCTCGCCAAAAAAAGTACACTTTCGTTTTATGGACCACCTAAATGACCTTGACCCCGTGACCTTGGTGACCTTGAATTTTTTAAAATGGTTTTAGTCCAGCTACCCGATCCCGGGGTCAAAAGTGCCAAAATCGCAAAAATAAAAAAATCTTATTAGGGCTCCCTGCCATCTTGGCAAGAGCCCTATTGTAATTGGTAAGTTTATTATTATTATTATTATTATTATTTATTATTATTATTCCGGCCGATTTTGTTCCAATCCTACCTCCAAAACTACTGCTCAGAATCTCTTCAAAATTTCCACAAAGATAGCTTAGCTACTGAAGTTATGCCCACAAAAATCTCAAGACTCTAGACTCAAAGACTAAGGGCAGACAACTCAAAACAACTTTAAAAATCGCGATTTCAACAGCTAATATCTCCGCCACGAAAGCTCCAAAGACATCCAAAATTCTTGAACTGGTGCGCAATCAGATGGCCAACAAATTCTCTACACATCTAATGTAGCGAAATTGCTTGGTTTGGCCTCCAGACCGGATTAAGTGTTTTTGCACTGTTTTTTAGCAGATATCTCAGTACTTGACTCCCAAAATCTGCTCAGCTCAAACTACCAGCTCAAAAGCTTCCAAACTCTCCACACTTTGGCTCCAAGTACCATACTAACAACTTCAAAGAAAAAATTCTGAGATATGTCTTCAATGGCCGCCATATTGACTGCAACTTCCGGCTGAAAGATATTTTCAAACTTTTTATAGGACATCTTTAGCAAGCTCTAGCATTGGAAACTTATCAGGTAAGGCACTTGAACAACTACTGATGAGTCTTGCTTTGGTTGCTGAACAAGATCTATTCTTGCTCTTATGTCAAAAGTCACGTGATGTGGCGGCCATATTGGATTTTGATAGCCTCTCATATTTTTACTTTGCAAACTACGTAGCTGCTAAAGTTCTTGATAGAAAGTGCTACAAATTACCACAATGCACCAGCATCAGACGCTGAACATTTCATGTTCTTAGCTGTTTGTCAAAACATGAGTCATTTAGCGTCCATATTGGATTAAAGACCGTGAAAATGCCAAAAGTGATAAAAACGGCACAAAATAGCATATATCTCCGCCAAAATCGCTCCAATAGCTACCATCTTTTGCATGTGACACCGTCATAAGATAGCGATCATTTTCGATCCAGGCCTAAAAATGGATATTTCCAGCCGTTTGGCCGCCATCTTGGATTTAAGGTTTTTGTCGTCAGGTTGCCATGGAAACCAAACTTGACAACGGAATGCTGTGATATTCACAGCACTATTAGATAAAGACCATGGGAAGATGTCTGCAAAGTTTCAGCTTTGTAAGTTAGATAGTTCGTGAGAAAATGACAAAACAGAGTTTTGGTGGACAGACGCGCGGACGGACGGCGGACATGCATATCATCAAAATTTACCTATACATGTGCTAGAACTGGTCGGGGTAATGCATAATTACCAACCACTTGCACCATACATGCAATAACAGTCGCGTGAGAGCTCGCCAAAAAAAGTACACTTTCGTTTTATGGACCACCTAAATGACCTTGACCCCGTGACCTTGGTGACCTTGAATTTTTTAAAATGGTTTTAGTCCAGCTACCCGATCCCGGGGTCAAAAGTGCCAAAATCGCAAAAATAAAAAAATCTTATTAGGGCTCCCTGCCATCTTGGCAAGAGCCCTATTGTAATTGGTAAGTTTATTATTATTATTATTATTATTATTTATTATTATTATTCCGGCCGATTTTGTTCCAATCCTACCTCCAAAACTACTGCTCAGAATCTCTTCAAAATTTCCACAAAGATAGCTTAGCTACTGAAGTTATGCCCACAAAAATCTCAAGACTCTAGACTCAAAGACTAAGGGCAGACAACTCAAAACAACTTTAAAAATCGCGATTTCAACAGCTAATATCTCCGCCACGAAAGCTCCAAAGACATCCAAAATTCTTGAACTGGTGCGCAATCAGATGGCCAACAAATTCTCTACACATCTAATGTAGCGAAATTGCTTGGTTTGGCCTCCAGACCGGATTAAGTGTTTTTGCACTGTTTTTTAGCAGATATCTCAGTACTTGACTCCCAAAATCTGCTCAGCTCAAACTACCAGCTCAAAAGCTTCCAAACTCTCCACACTTTGGCTCCAAGTACCATACTAACAACTTCAAAGAAAAAATTCTGAGATATGTCTTCAATGGCCGCCATATTGACTGCAACTTCCGGCTGAAAGATATTTTCAAACTTTTTATAGGACATCTTTAGCAAGCTCTAGCATTGGAAACTTATCAGGTAAGGCACTTGAACAACTACTGATGAGTCTTGCTTTGGTTGCTGAACAAGATCTATTCTTGCTCTTATGTCAAAAGTCACGTGATGTGGCGGCCATATTGGATTTTGATAGCCTCTCATATTTTTACTTTGCAAACTACGTAGCTGCTAAAGTTCTTGATAGAAAGTGCTACAAATTACCACAATGCACCAGCATCAGACGCTGAACATTTCATGTTCTTAGCTGTTTGTCAAAACATGAGTCATTTAGCGTCCATATTGGATTAAAGACCGTGAAAATGCCAAAAGTGATAAAAACGGCACAAAATAGCATATATCTCCGCCAAAATCGCTCCAATAGCTACCATCTTTTGCATGTGACACCGTCATAAGATAGCGATCATTTTCGATCCAGGCCTAAAAATGGATATTTCCAGCCGTTTGGCCGCCATCTTGGATTTAAGGTTTTTGTCGTCAGGTTGCCATGGAAACCAAACTTGACAACGGAATGCTGTGATATTCACAGCACTATTAGATAAAGACCATGGGAAGATGTCTGCAAAGTTTCAGCTTTGTAAGTTAGATAGTTCGTGAGAAAATGACAAAACAGAGTTTTGGTGGACAGACGCGCGGACGGACGGCGGACATGCATATCATCAAAATTTACCTATACATGTGCTAGAACTGGTCGGGGTAATGCATAATTACCAACCACTTGCACCATACATGCAATAACAGTCGCGTGAGAGCTCGCCAAAAAAAGTACACTTTCGTTTTATGGACCACCTAAATGACCTTGACCCCGTGACCTTGGTGACCTTGAATTTTTTAAAATGGTTTTAGTCCAGCTACCCGATCCCGGGGTCAAAAGTGCCAAAATCGCAAAAATAAAAAAATCTTATTAGGGCTCCCTGCCATCTTGGCAAGAGCCCTATTGTAATTGGTAAGTTTATTAGGGCTCCCTGCCTACAAGGCAAGAGCCCTATTGTAATTGTTCGATTTATTATTATTATTATTATTCTTTATTATTATTATTATTCCGGCGTTTTTTGTTCCAATCCTACCTCCAAAACTACTGCTCAGAATGTCTTCAAAATTTCCACAAAGATACCTTAGATCCTGAAGCAGATACCACAAAAATCCCAAGACTCTAGACTCAAAGACTAAGGGCAGACAACTCAAAACAACTTTAAAAATCGCAATTTCAACAGCTCATAACTCCGCCACGAAAGCTCCAAAGACATCCAAAATTCCTGAACAGATCCGGAATCAGATGCCAAACAAAATCTCTACACATCCAATGTAGCGAAATTGCTTCGTTTGGCCTCCATATTGGATTAAGTGTTTTGGCACTGTTTTTTACCAGATATCTCAGTACTTGACTCCCAAAATCTCCTCAGCTCAAACTACCAGCTCAAAAGCTTCCAAACTCTCCACACTTTGGCTCCAAGTACCATACTAACAACTTCAAAGAAAAAATCCTCAGATATGTCTTCAATGGCCGCCATATTGACTCCAACTTCCGGCTCAAAGTTATTTTTAAACTTTTGAGAGGACATCTTTAGCTAGCTCTGGCATTGGAAACTTATGAGGTAAGGCATTTGAAGAACTTCTGTTGAGTCTTGCTTTGGTTGCTGAACAAGATCTCTTCTTGCTCTTATGTCAAAAGTCACGTGATGTGGCGGCCATATTGGATTTTGATAGCTTCTAATATTTTTACTTTGCAAACTACGTAGCTGCTAAAGTTCTTGATAGAAAGTGCTACAAATGACCACAATGCACCAGCATCAGACGCTGAACATTTCATGTTCTTAGCTGTTTGTCAAAAGTTGCGTCATTTAGCGTCCATATTGGATTAAAGACCGTGAAAATGCCAAAAGTGATAAAAACGGCACAAAATAGCATATATCTCCGCCAAAATTGCTCCAATAGCTACCATATTTTGCATGTGACACCGTCATAAGATAGCGATCATTTTCGATCCAGACCTAAAAATGGATATTTCCAGCCGTTTGGCCGCCATCTTGGATTTAAGTTTTTCTTCGTCAGGTTGCCATGGAAACCAAACTTGACAACGAAATGCATTGATATTCACAGCACTATTAGATACAGACCATGGGAAGATGTCTGCAAAGTTACGGCTTTGTAAGTTAGATAGTTCATGAGAAAATGGCAAAACAAGGTTTTGGTGGACAGACGCGCGGACGGACGGCGGACATGCATATCATCAAAATTTACCTATACATATGCTAGAACTGGTCGGGGTAATGCATAATTACCAACCACTTCCACCATACATGCAATAACAGTCGCGTGAGAGCTCGCCAAAAAAAGGACATTTTCGTTTTACGGACCACCTAAATGACCTTGACCCCGTGACCTTGGTGACCTTGAATTTTTTAAAATGGTTTTAGTCCAGCTACCCGATCCCGGGGTCAAAACCGCCAAAATCGCAAAAATAACGATTTCTTATTAGGGCTCCCTGCCTACAAGGCAAGAGCCCTATTGTAATTGTTCGATTTATTATTATTATTATTATTCTTTATTATTATTATTATTCCGGCGTTTTTTGTTCCAATCCTACCTCCAAAACTACTGCTCAGAATGTCTTCAAAATTTCCACAAAGATACCTTAGATCCTGAAGCAGATACCACAAAAATCCCAAGACTCTAGACTCAAAGACTAAGGGCAGACAACTCAAAACAACTTTAAAAATCGCAATTTCAACAGCTCATAACTCCGCCACGAAAGCTCCAAAGACATCCAAAATTCCTGAACAGATCCGGAATCAGATGCCAAACAAAATCTCTACACATCCAATGTAGCGAAATTGCTTCGTTTGGCCTCCATATTGGATTAAGTGTTTTGGCACTGTTTTTTACCAGATATCTCAGTACTTGACTCCCAAAATCTCCTCAGCTCAAACTACCAGCTCAAAAGCTTCCAAACTCTCCACACTTTGGCTCCAAGTACCATACTAACAACTTCAAAGAAAAAATCCTCAGATATGTCTTCAATGGCCGCCATATTGACTCCAACTTCCGGCTCAAAGTTATTTTTAAACTTTTGAGAGGACATCTTTAGCTAGCTCTGGCATTGGAAACTTATGAGGTAAGGCATTTGAAGAACTTCTGTTGAGTCTTGCTTTGGTTGCTGAACAAGATCTCTTCTTGCTCTTATGTCAAAAGTCACGTGATGTGGCGGCCATATTGGATTTTGATAGCTTCTAATATTTTTACTTTGCAAACTACGTAGCTGCTAAAGTTCTTGATAGAAAGTGCTACAAATGACCACAATGCACCAGCATCAGACGCTGAACATTTCATGTTCTTAGCTGTTTGTCAAAAGTTGCGTCATTTAGCGTCCATATTGGATTAAAGACCGTGAAAATGCCAAAAGTGATAAAAACGGCACAAAATAGCATATATCTCCGCCAAAATTGCTCCAATAGCTACCATATTTTGCATGTGACACCGTCATAAGATAGCGATCATTTTCGATCCAGACCTAAAAATGGATATTTCCAGCCGTTTGGCCGCCATCTTGGATTTAAGTTTTTCTTCGTCAGGTTGCCATGGAAACCAAACTTGACAACGAAATGCATTGATATTCACAGCACTATTAGATACAGACCATGGGAAGATGTCTGCAAAGTTACGGCTTTGTAAGTTAGATAGTTCATGAGAAAATGGCAAAACAAGGTTTTGGTGGACAGACGCGCGGACGGACGGCGGACATGCATATCATCAAAATTTACCTATACATATGCTAGAACTGGTCGGGGTAATGCATAATTACCAACCACTTCCACCATACATGCAATAACAGTCGCGTGAGAGCTCGCCAAAAAAAGGACATTTTCGTTTTACGGACCACCTAAATGACCTTGACCCCGTGACCTTGGTGACCTTGAATTTTTTAAAATGGTTTTAGTCCAGCTACCCGATCCCGGGGTCAAAACCGCCAAAATCGCAAAAATAACGATTTCTTATTAGGGCTCCCTGCCTACAAGGCAAGAGCCCTATTGTAATTGTTCGATTTATTAGGGCTCCCTGCCATCTTGGCAAGAGCCCTATTGTAATTGGTAAGTTTATTATTATTATTATTATTATTTATTATTATTATTATTCCGGCCGATTTTGTTCCAATCCTACCTCCAAAACTACTGCTCAGAATCTCTTCAAAATTTCCACAAAGATAGCTTAGCTACTGAAGCTATGCCCACAAAAATCTCAAGACTCTAGACTCAAAGACTAAGGGCAGATAACTCAAACCAACTTTAAAAATCGCAATTTCAACAGCTAATATCTCCGCCACGAAAGCTCCAAAGACTTCCAAAATTCTTGAACTGGTGCGCAATCAGATGGCCAACAAATTCTCTACACATCCAATGTAGCGAAATTGCTTCGTTTGGCCTCCAGGTCGGATTAAGTGTTTTTGCACTGTTTTTTAGCAGATATCTCAGTACTTGACTCCCAAAATCTCCTCAGCTCAAACTAACAGCTCAAAAGCTTCCAAACTCTCCACACTTTGGCTCCAAGTACCATACTAACAACTTCAAAGAAAATATACGTATGTGATATGTTGACCTGATAGCCCTTGTCCTTGCGATTCCAGAACACCAAGCGGTTTGATTGTAGCTCAGTGGACAACGGAGCTAAAGCATTTTGAATATGGCACTCTTTGGCCCAGGTCCATAAACTTGCCAAATAGCACAACTCTAAATACCCGTAGCTGAACTCTAAATACCCGTAACTCCGAAACTACTTGTCCGATTTCGACCAGATTTGGTATATGTATATTGAGTGGGGATGTCTGCTACCACGACCAATTGTAGCGACATAGGAAATAAGACGACGGGGAGAGAAATGATGCATAATTTATGTATAACAACATCTTTCAACATCTTTCTCCTAACCAGATCATTCAACAACTGGCAGACTAGGCAATCTTTGGTATTTACATGTGCAATTCGATATTGAAGTGCAGTCACAAATCACAAATCCTACATACATCAAACTCTTATTTCACATGTTCTGGAAATGTCATTTAGTGGGGGTGACATGGGTGCTTTACGAACGCTTCAAACATTTTTTTAAAGTAAAAGACACTGAAAGAAGCAGCCATAGAATGACAAATAAGTCCCGTTCACTGCACTTCAATCGACAGCAATACTCGTGCATACGATTCCGTTCTCTTGGCGCTATACGCTACACTATTGTCGGTATAGGTTTATTTATATAACAAACTACAGTCTGTAGTACGTGAGCTTTGTGTATAGTTTTAGGCTATGGACCACAGAAATCAGTTATCAGGGTCAATGAGATACAGTGTTAAGACAGCTGATGGACAACGCAAGCAGAAACGGACTATAGAAATACATTTACGTTTGCGCTCGTACCTTCAACGGTTCTGTATAGAAACTTGGTGTAAATATCAACATCGCATGCTTTGTTATGTCTAAGCTCATATCTGCATCAATTGGCGCGAATTCACAATACACATTGCCAAGCAAAGAACTGCGCATACATGTTTATTGGCTTCACAGCGTGTCAGCTTACCTCAGTCCCATGCGGCTGGGTCGGTCGGTTGCATATTGGAACGTGATCCACGTGCACGGTAATGGTAGCGCGAGGCAGTGATAGCGCGATAGCGGATTACATAAGCTGCTGTCAGCGGGGTCATCTGAGAGCCACGTGTGGGCTCCTCCGGTCAAAACAGGACCCCCCGAGGACACCTCCTTCATAAATCTTTATCGGACTGTGGGATTTACGGTAGGTTTGTGATTCAAAGTTTGATGTTCCTGAACTCTCCGATTAATTTACTGGTACTTGTCATAATTGTATTACCACAACTTCAAGTATAGTAACAGACGGGTTATATGTTGACTTCATGTTTCGATAGCGGCGATTTCTATAGTCTGTTTCATTATGGATTTTCTTCACGCTGTTTTCAGTAGTCTCTGCCAGCAGAAAGCACGCATTTTGTACGTTTGTGATTGAAAGTTTAATATCGCTGAACTCTCCGTTTATTGTACTGGTTCTTGTCTTAATTATATTAACACAATTTCAAGTAATAACAGACCATTTATATGTTCACTTCGTTTCAATAGTAGCGACTTATATAGTCTGTTTCTGTATAGATTCTCTTCACGCTGTTTGTAATGCATTCTGCCAGTGGAAAGTGCACAGTTTCCCGTACTTGTACACTATATCCATTCAGTTGCTCCCTGTCTAAAGGATCGTTGTAGAACATGTTTGGTTTTCTTTTTATAAAATGCCTTGTTTTTCCTTGGAACGGATTTCCGCACTATCAAACTACCCCTTTATGATCTGAACCTGTTCATTATTGATAATTCCATTTTTTTTCTGAAAGATCCCAGATATAATGCCGACTTTAAGGAGTATTATTTACCAACACATTATGGATTAGAAACCAGTCCCGTTCTCAACCTACTTAAGTGCATTGATCTCCATTGTGTTTACAGCTAATCTTCTTTTAAACTTTGATCACAAACGCTTGGAAGGCTTGGGGTTTTCTTAGCTGATTGGTTGAATTGCTTCAACAAGGAGATGCCAAGAAGTGACCGACATGTGTTGTTACTGTTAGATAATGGTCTAAGCCATCTCATCCCTGAGCACGGGTCAAATGACAACATCCATTTCCTGCATATTACAATAACAAGTCACCAACACCTCTGCATGCTGGTATCTTCCATACTTAACAGGTACAGGGCCAAAATGGGAATTTTTTTCTTGGTCAAAACGGACAGGTGAAATATCCTATTGATAATCCAGATCATATTATAGTCGTGCACAGTATAGCACATATCCTTCCGCATATCCGAATGCTTTTATATAACAACAGGAGAAAATGCCTTAATGGTAATCAATTAGTTTTATTAAGAACTCAGTTTCAATGGTTTTTAGTACTCTGTATAACCAAAGTGCAATTTTACAAAAGTACATCTATGAATAGAACAGGATCCGCTTCCACAATTCTTAGCAAGCGGGAGCCCGACATCGCTGCTTGCAGCTATATTTATTATTATTATTATTATTATTTATTATTATTATTCCGGCCGATTTTGTTCCAATCCTACCTCCAAAACTACTGCTCAGAATCTCTTCAAAATTTCCACAAAGATAGCTTAGCTACTGAAGCTATGCCCACAAAAATCTCAAGACTCTAGACTCAAAGACTAAGGGCAGATAACTCAAACCAACTTTAAAAATCGCAATTTCAACAGCTAATATCTCCGCCACGAAAGCTCCAAAGACTTCCAAAATTCTTGAACTGGTGCGCAATCAGATGGCCAACAAATTCTCTACACATCCAATGTAGCGAAATTGCTTCGTTTGGCCTCCAGGTCGGATTAAGTGTTTTTGCACTGTTTTTTACCAGATATCTCAGTACTTGACTCCCAAAATCTGCTCAGCTCAAACTACCAGCTCAAAAGCTTCCAAACTCTCCACACTTTGGCTCCAAGTACCATACTAACAACTTCAAAGAAAAAATGCTGAGATATGTCTTCAATGGCCGCCATATTGACTGCAACTTCCGGCTGAAAGTTATTTTCAAACTTTTTATAGGACATCTTTAGCAAGCTCTGGCATTGGAAACTTATCAGGTAAGGCATTTGAACAACTTCTGTTAAGTCTTGCTTTGGTTGCTGAACAAGATCTCTTCTTGCTCTTATGTCAAAAGTCACGTGATGTGGCGGCCATATTGGATTTTGCTAGCTTCTCATATTTTTACTTTGCAAACTACGTAGCTGCTAAAGTTCTTGATAGAAAGTGCTACAAATTACCACAATGCACCAGCATCAGACGCTGAACATTTCATGTTCTTAGCTGTTTGTCAAAAGTTGCGTCATTTAGCGTCCATATTGGATTAAAGACCGTAAAAATGCCAAAAGTGATAAAAACGGCACAAAACAGCATATATCTCCGCCAAAATTGCTCCAATAGCTACCATATTTTGCATGTGACACCGTCATGAGATACCGATCATTTTCGATCCAGGCCTAAAAATGGATATTTCCAGCCGTTTGGCCGCCATCTTGGATTTAAGGATTTTGTCGTCAGGTTGCCATGGAAACCAAACTTGACAACGGAATGCATTGATATTGACAGCACTATTAGATACAGACTGTGGGAAGATGTCTGCAAAGTTTCAGCTTTGTAAGTTAGATAGTTCGTGAGGAAATGACAAAACAGAGTTTTGGTGGACAGACGCACGGACGAACGGCGGACATGCATATCATTAAAATTTACCTATACATGTGCTAGAACTGGTCGGGGTAATGCATAATTACCAACCACTTCCACCATACATGCAATAACAGTCGCGTGAGAGCTCGCCCCAAAAAGTACATTTTCGTTTTACGGACCACCTAAATGACCTTGACCCCGTGACCTTGGTGACCTTGAATTTTGTAAAATGGTTTTAGTCCAGCTACCCGATCCCGGGGTCAAAAGTGCCAAAATCGCAAAAAAAACAAAATCTTATTAGGGCTCCCTGCCATCTTGGCAAGAGCCCTATTGTAATTGGTAAGTTTATTATTATTATTATTATTATTATTTATTATTATTATTCCGGCCGATTTTGTTCCAATCCTACCTCCAAAACTACTGCTCAGAATCTCTTCAAAATTTCCACAAAGATAGCTTAGCTACTGAAGCTATGCCCACAAAAATCTCAAGACTCTAGACTCAAAGACTAAGGGCAGATAACTCAAACCAACTTTAAAAATCGCAATTTCAACAGCTAATATCTCCGCCACGAAAGCTCCAAAGACTTCCAAAATTCTTGAACTGGTGCGCAATCAGATGGCCAACAAATTCTCTACACATCCAATGTAGCGAAATTGCTTCGTTTGGCCTCCAGGTCGGATTAAGTGTTTTTGCACTGTTTTTTACCAGATATCTCAGTACTTGACTCCCAAAATCTGCTCAGCTCAAACTACCAGCTCAAAAGCTTCCAAACTCTCCACACTTTGGCTCCAAGTACCATACTAACAACTTCAAAGAAAATATACGTATGTGATATGTTGACCTGATAGCCCTTGTCCTGGCGATTCCAGAACACCAAACCGTTTGTCTCTAGCCCAATGGTCAACGGAGCTACAGCTTTTTGAAAATGGCACTCTTTGGCCCAGGTCCATCAACTTCAAACTTGCCATATAGCACAACTCTAAACTTGCCAAATAGCTGAACTCTAAATACCCGTAACTCCGAAACTACTCGTCCGATTTCGACCAGATTTTGTATATGTATATTGAGTGGGGATGTCTGTTATCACGACCAATTGTAGCGACATAGGAAATAAGACGACGGGGAGAGAAATGATGCATAATTTATGTATAACAACATCTTTCAGCATCTTGCTCCTAACCAGATCATTCTATAACTGGCAGACTAGGCAATCTTTAGTATTTACATGTGCAATTCGATATTGAAATGCAGTCACAAATCACAAATCCTACATACATCAAACTCTTATTTCACATGTTCTGGAAATGTCATTTAGTGGGGGTGACATGGGTGCTTTACGAACTCTTCAAACATTTTTTAAAGTAAAAGACACTGAAAGAAGCAGCCGTAGAATGACAAATAAGTCCCGTTCACTGCACTTCAATCGACAGCAATACTTGTGCATACGATTCCGTTCTCTTGGAGCTATACGCTACATTATTGTCGGTATAGGTTTATTTATATAACAAACTACAGTCTGTAGTACGTGAGCTTTGTGTATAGTTTTAGGCTATGGACCACAGAAATCAGATATCAGGGTCAATGAGATACAGTGTTAAAACAGCTGATGGACAACGCAAGCAGAAACGGACTATAGAAATACATTTACGTTTGCGCTCGTACGTTCAACGGTTCTGTATAGAAACTTGGAGTAAATATCAACATCGCATGTTTTGTTATGTCTAAGCTCATAGCTGCATTAATTGGCGCGAATTCACAATACACATTGTCAAGCAAAGAACTGCGCATACATGTTTATTGGCCTCACAGCGTGTCAGCTTACCTCAGTCCCATGCGGCTGGGTCGGTCGGTTGCATATTGGAACGTGATCCACGTGCACGGTAATGGTAGCGCGAGGCAGTGATAGCGCGATAGCGGATTACATAAGCTGCTGTCAGCGGGGTCATCTGAGAGCCACGCGTGGGCTCCTCCGGTCAAAACAGGACCCCCCGAGGACACCTCCTTCATAAATCTTTATCGGACTGTGGGATTTACGGTAGGTTTGTGATTCAAAGTTTGATGTTCCTGAACTCTCCGATTAATTTACTGGTACTTGTCATAATTGTATTACCACAACTTCAAGTATAGTAACAGACGGGTTATATGTTGACTTCATGTTTCGATAGCGGCGATTTCTATAGTCTGTTTCATTATGGATTTTCTTCACGCTGTTTTCAGTAGTCTCTGCCAGCAGAAAGCACGCATTTTGTACGTTTGTGATTGAAAGTTTAATATCGCTGAACTCTCCGTTTATTGTACTGGTTCTTGTCTTAATTATGTTAACACAATTTGAAGTAATAACAGACCATTTATATGTTCACTTCGTTTCAATAGTAGCGACTTATATAGTCTGTTTCTGTATAGATTCTCTTCACGCTGTTTGTAATGCATTCTGCCAGTGGAAAGTGCAGTTTCCCGTACTTGTACACTATATCCATTCAGTTGCTCCCTGTCTAAAGGATCTTTGTAGAACATGTTTGGTTTTCTTTTTATAAAATGCCTTGTTTTTCCTTGGAACGGATTTCCGCACTATCAAACTACCCCTTTATGATCTGAACCTGTTCATTATTGATAATTCCAATTTTTTTTCTGAAAGATCCCAGATATAATGCCGACTTTAAGGAGTATTATTTACCAGCACATTATGGATTAGAAACCAGTCCCGTTCTCAACCTACTTAAGTGCATTGATCTCCATTGTGTTTACAGCTAATCTTCTTTTAAACTTTGATCACAAACGCTTGGAAGGCTTGGGGTTTTCTTAGCTGATTGGTTGAATTGCTTCAACAAGGAGATGCCAAGAGGTGACCGACATGTGTTGTTACTGTTAGATAATGGTCTAAGCCATCTCATCCCTGAGCACGGGTCAAATGACAACATCCATTTCCTGCATATTACAATAACAAGTCACCAACACCTCTGCATGCTGGTATCTTCCATACTTAACAGGTCCAGGGCCAAAATGGGAATTTTTTTCTTGGTCAAAACGGACAGGTGAAATATCCTATTGATAATCCAGATCATATTATAGTCGTGCACAGTATAGCACATATCCTTCCGCATATCCGAATGCTTTTATATAACAACAGGAGAAAATGCCTTAATGGTAATCAATTAGTTTTATTAAGAACTCAGTTTCAATGGTTTTTAGTACTCTGTATAACCAAAGTGCAATTTTACAAAAGTACATCTATGAATAGAACAGGATCCGCTTCCACAATTCTTACGAAGCGGGAGCCCGACATCGCTGCTTGCAGCTATATTTATTATTATTATTATTATTATTTATTATTATTATTCCGGCCGATTTTGTTCCAATCCTACCTCCAAAACTACTGCTCAGAATCTCTTCAAAATTTCCACAAAGATAGCTTAGCTACTGAAGTTATGCCCACAAAAATCTCAAGACTCTAGACTCAAAGACTAAGGGCAGACAACTCAAAACAACTTTAAAAATCGCGATTTCAACAGCTAATATCTCCGCCACGAAAGCTCCAAAGACATCCAAAATTCTTGAACTGGTGCGCAATCAGATGGCCAACAAATTCTCTACACATCTAATGTAGCGAAATTGCTTGGTTTGGCCTCCAGACCGGATTAAGTGTTTTTGCACTGTTTTTTAGCAGATATCTCAGTACTTGACTCCCAAAATCTGCTCAGCTCAAACTACCAGCTCAAAAGCTTCCAAACTCTCCACACTTTGGCTCCAAGTACCATACTAACAACTTCAAAGAAAAAATTCTGAGATATGTCTTCAATGGCCGCCATATTGACTGCAACTTCCGGCTGAAAGATATTTTCAAACTTTTTATAGGACATCTTTAGCAAGCTCTAGCATTGGAAACTTATCAGGTAAGGCACTTGAACAACTACTGATGAGTCTTGCTTTGGTTGCTGAACAAGATCTATTCTTGCTCTTATGTCAAAAGTCACGTGATGTGGCGGCCATATTGGATTTTGATAGCCTCTCATATTTTTACTTTGCAAACTACGTAGCTGCTAAAGTTCTTGATAGAAAGTGCTACAAATTACCACAATGCACCAGCATCAGACGCTGAACATTTCATGTTCTTAGCTGTTTGTCAAAACATGAGTCATTTAGCGTCCATATTGGATTAAAGACCGTGAAAATGCCAAAAGTGATAAAAACGGCACAAAATAGCATATATCTCCGCCAAAATCGCTCCAATAGCTACCATCTTTTGCATGTGACACCGTCATAAGATAGCGATCATTTTCGATCCAGGCCTAAAAATGGATATTTCCAGCCGTTTGGCCGCCATCTTGGATTTAAGGTTTTTGTCGTCAGGTTGCCATGGAAACCAAACTTGACAACGGAATGCTGTGATATTCACAGCACTATTAGATAAAGACCATGGGAAGATGTCTGCAAAGTTTCAGCTTTGTAAGTTAGATAGTTCGTGAGAAAATGACAAAACAGAGTTTTGGTGGACAGACGCGCGGACGGACGGCGGACATGCATATCATCAAAATTTACCTATACATGTGCTAGAACTGGTCGGGGTAATGCATAATTACCAACCACTTGCACCATACATGCAATAACAGTCGCGTGAGAGCTCGCCAAAAAAAGTACACTTTCGTTTTATGGACCACCTAAATGACCTTGACCCCGTGACCTTGGTGACCTTGAATTTTTTAAAATGGTTTTAGTCCAGCTACCCGATCCCGGGGTCAAAAGTGCCAAAATCGCAAAAATAAAAAAATCTTATTAGGGCTCCCTGCCATCTTGGCAAGAGCCCTATTGTAATTGGTAAGTTTATTATTATTATTATTATTATTATTTATTATTATTATTCCGGCCGATTTTGTTCCAATCCTACCTCCAAAACTACTGCTCAGAATCTCTTCAAAATTTCCACAAAGATAGCTTAGCTACTGAAGTTATGCCCACAAAAATCTCAAGACTCTAGACTCAAAGACTAAGGGCAGACAACTCAAAACAACTTTAAAAATCGCGATTTCAACAGCTAATATCTCCGCCACGAAAGCTCCAAAGACATCCAAAATTCTTGAACTGGTGCGCAATCAGATGGCCAACAAATTCTCTACACATCTAATGTAGCGAAATTGCTTGGTTTGGCCTCCAGACCGGATTAAGTGTTTTTGCACTGTTTTTTAGCAGATATCTCAGTACTTGACTCCCAAAATCTGCTCAGCTCAAACTACCAGCTCAAAAGCTTCCAAACTCTCCACACTTTGGCTCCAAGTACCATACTAACAACTTCAAAGAAAAAATTCTGAGATATGTCTTCAATGGCCGCCATATTGACTGCAACTTCCGGCTGAAAGATATTTTCAAACTTTTTATAGGACATCTTTAGCAAGCTCTAGCATTGGAAACTTATCAGGTAAGGCACTTGAACAACTACTGATGAGTCTTGCTTTGGTTGCTGAACAAGATCTATTCTTGCTCTTATGTCAAAAGTCACGTGATGTGGCGGCCATATTGGATTTTGATAGCCTCTCATATTTTTACTTTGCAAACTACGTAGCTGCTAAAGTTCTTGATAGAAAGTGCTACAAATTACCACAATGCACCAGCATCAGACGCTGAACATTTCATGTTCTTAGCTGTTTGTCAAAACATGAGTCATTTAGCGTCCATATTGGATTAAAGACCGTGAAAATGCCAAAAGTGATAAAAACGGCACAAAATAGCATATATCTCCGCCAAAATCGCTCCAATAGCTACCATCTTTTGCATGTGACACCGTCATAAGATAGCGATCATTTTCGATCCAGGCCTAAAAATGGATATTTCCAGCCGTTTGGCCGCCATCTTGGATTTAAGGTTTTTGTCGTCAGGTTGCCATGGAAACCAAACTTGACAACGGAATGCTGTGATATTCACAGCACTATTAGATAAAGACCATGGGAAGATGTCTGCAAAGTTTCAGCTTTGTAAGTTAGATAGTTCGTGAGAAAATGACAAAACAGAGTTTTGGTGGACAGACGCGCGGACGGACGGCGGACATGCATATCATCAAAATTTACCTATACATGTGCTAGAACTGGTCGGGGTAATGCATAATTACCAACCACTTGCACCATACATGCAATAACAGTCGCGTGAGAGCTCGCCAAAAAAAGTACACTTTCGTTTTATGGACCACCTAAATGACCTTGACCCCGTGACCTTGGTGACCTTGAATTTTTTAAAATGGTTTTAGTCCAGCTACCCGATCCCGGGGTCAAAAGTGCCAAAATCGCAAAAATAAAAAAATCTTATTAGGGCTCCCTGCCATCTTGGCAAGAGCCCTATTGTAATTGGTAAGTTTATTATTATTATTATTATTATTATTTATTATTATTATTCCGGCCGATTTTGTTCCAATCCTACCTCCAAAACTACTGCTCAGAATCTCTTCAAAATTTCCACAAAGATAGCTTAGCTACTGAAGTTATGCCCACAAAAATCTCAAGACTCTAGACTCAAAGACTAAGGGCAGACAACTCAAAACAACTTTAAAAATCGCGATTTCAACAGCTAATATCTCCGCCACGAAAGCTCCAAAGACATCCAAAATTCTTGAACTGGTGCGCAATCAGATGGCCAACAAATTCTCTACACATCTAATGTAGCGAAATTGCTTGGTTTGGCCTCCAGACCGGATTAAGTGTTTTTGCACTGTTTTTTAGCAGATATCTCAGTACTTGACTCCCAAAATCTGCTCAGCTCAAACTACCAGCTCAAAAGCTTCCAAACTCTCCACACTTTGGCTCCAAGTACCATACTAACAACTTCAAAGAAAAAATTCTGAGATATGTCTTCAATGGCCGCCATATTGACTGCAACTTCCGGCTGAAAGATATTTTCAAACTTTTTATAGGACATCTTTAGCAAGCTCTAGCATTGGAAACTTATCAGGTAAGGCACTTGAACAACTACTGATGAGTCTTGCTTTGGTTGCTGAACAAGATCTATTCTTGCTCTTATGTCAAAAGTCACGTGATGTGGCGGCCATATTGGATTTTGATAGCCTCTCATATTTTTACTTTGCAAACTACGTAGCTGCTAAAGTTCTTGATAGAAAGTGCTACAAATTACCACAATGCACCAGCATCAGACGCTGAACATTTCATGTTCTTAGCTGTTTGTCAAAACATGAGTCATTTAGCGTCCATATTGGATTAAAGACCGTGAAAATGCCAAAAGTGATAAAAACGGCACAAAATAGCATATATCTCCGCCAAAATCGCTCCAATAGCTACCATCTTTTGCATGTGACACCGTCATAAGATAGCGATCATTTTCGATCCAGGCCTAAAAATGGATATTTCCAGCCGTTTGGCCGCCATCTTGGATTTAAGGTTTTTGTCGTCAGGTTGCCATGGAAACCAAACTTGACAACGGAATGCTGTGATATTCACAGCACTATTAGATAAAGACCATGGGAAGATGTCTGCAAAGTTTCAGCTTTGTAAGTTAGATAGTTCGTGAGAAAATGACAAAACAGAGTTTTGGTGGACAGACGCGCGGACGGACGGCGGACATGCATATCATCAAAATTTACCTATACATGTGCTAGAACTGGTCGGGGTAATGCATAATTACCAACCACTTGCACCATACATGCAATAACAGTCGCGTGAGAGCTCGCCAAAAAAAGTACACTTTCGTTTTATGGACCACCTAAATGACCTTGACCCCGTGACCTTGGTGACCTTGAATTTTTTAAAATGGTTTTAGTCCAGCTACCCGATCCCGGGGTCAAAAGTGCCAAAATCGCAAAAATAAAAAAATCTTATTAGGGCTCCCTGCCATCTTGGCAAGAGCCCTATTGTAATTGGTAAGTTTATTATTATTATTATTATTATTATTTATTATTATTATTCCGGCCGATTTTGTTCCAATCCTACCTCCAAAACTACTGCTCAGAATCTCTTCAAAATTTCCACAAAGATAGCTTAGCTACTGAAGTTATGCCCACAAAAATCTCAAGACTCTAGACTCAAAGACTAAGGGCAGACAACTCAAAACAACTTTAAAAATCGCGATTTCAACAGCTAATATCTCCGCCACGAAAGCTCCAAAGACATCCAAAATTCTTGAACTGGTGCGCAATCAGATGGCCAACAAATTCTCTACACATCTAATGTAGCGAAATTGCTTGGTTTGGCCTCCAGACCGGATTAAGTGTTTTTGCACTGTTTTTTAGCAGATATCTCAGTACTTGACTCCCAAAATCTGCTCAGCTCAAACTACCAGCTCAAAAGCTTCCAAACTCTCCACACTTTGGCTCCAAGTACCATACTAACAACTTCAAAGAAAAAATTCTGAGATATGTCTTCAATGGCCGCCATATTGACTGCAACTTCCGGCTGAAAGATATTTTCAAACTTTTTATAGGACATCTTTAGCAAGCTCTAGCATTGGAAACTTATCAGGTAAGGCACTTGAACAACTACTGATGAGTCTTGCTTTGGTTGCTGAACAAGATCTATTCTTGCTCTTATGTCAAAAGTCACGTGATGTGGCGGCCATATTGGATTTTGATAGCCTCTCATATTTTTACTTTGCAAACTACGTAGCTGCTAAAGTTCTTGATAGAAAGTGCTACAAATTACCACAATGCACCAGCATCAGACGCTGAACATTTCATGTTCTTAGCTGTTTGTCAAAACATGAGTCATTTAGCGTCCATATTGGATTAAAGACCGTGAAAATGCCAAAAGTGATAAAAACGGCACAAAATAGCATATATCTCCGCCAAAATCGCTCCAATAGCTACCATCTTTTGCATGTGACACCGTCATAAGATAGCGATCATTTTCGATCCAGGCCTAAAAATGGATATTTCCAGCCGTTTGGCCGCCATCTTGGATTTAAGGTTTTTGTCGTCAGGTTGCCATGGAAACCAAACTTGACAACGGAA
Organism: Haliotis rufescens; assembly: GCF_023055435.1. NCBI lineage: Eukaryota > Metazoa > Mollusca > Gastropoda > Lepetellida > Haliotidae > Haliotis > Haliotis rufescens. The sequence goes on from NW_025964068.1 coordinate 5,184,759, forward strand.
TGCTGTGATATTCACAGCACTATTAGATAAAGACCATGGGAAGATGTCTGCAAAGTTTCAGCTTTGTAAGTTAGATAGTTCGTGAGAAAATGACAAAACAGAGTTTTGGTGGACAGACGCGCGGACGGACGGCGGACATGCATATCATCAAAATTTACCTATACATGTGCTAGAACTGGTCGGGGTAATGCATAATTACCAACCACTTGCACCATACATGCAATAACAGTCGCGTGAGAGCTCGCCAAAAAAAGTACACTTTCGTTTTATGGACCACCTAAATGACCTTGACCCCGTGACCTTGGTGACCTTGAATTTTTTAAAATGGTTTTAGTCCAGCTACCCGATCCCGGGGTCAAAAGTGCCAAAATCGCAAAAATAAAAAAATCTTATTAGGGCTCCCTGCCATCTTGGCAAGAGCCCTATTGTAATTGGTAAGTTTATTATTATTATTATTATTATTATTTATTATTATTATTCCGGCCGATTTTGTTCCAATCCTACCTCCAAAACTACTGCTCAGAATCTCTTCAAAATTTCCACAAAGATAGCTTAGCTACTGAAGTTATGCCCACAAAAATCTCAAGACTCTAGACTCAAAGACTAAGGGCAGACAACTCAAAACAACTTTAAAAATCGCGATTTCAACAGCTAATATCTCCGCCACGAAAGCTCCAAAGACATCCAAAATTCTTGAACTGGTGCGCAATCAGATGGCCAACAAATTCTCTACACATCTAATGTAGCGAAATTGCTTGGTTTGGCCTCCAGACCGGATTAAGTGTTTTTGCACTGTTTTTTAGCAGATATCTCAGTACTTGACTCCCAAAATCTGCTCAGCTCAAACTACCAGCTCAAAAGCTTCCAAACTCTCCACACTTTGGCTCCAAGTACCATACTAACAACTTCAAAGAAAAAATTCTGAGATATGTCTTCAATGGCCGCCATATTGACTGCAACTTCCGGCTGAAAGATATTTTCAAACTTTTTATAGGACATCTTTAGCAAGCTCTAGCATTGGAAACTTATCAGGTAAGGCACTTGAACAACTACTGATGAGTCTTGCTTTGGTTGCTGAACAAGATCTATTCTTGCTCTTATGTCAAAAGTCACGTGATGTGGCGGCCATATTGGATTTTGATAGCCTCTCATATTTTTACTTTGCAAACTACGTAGCTGCTAAAGTTCTTGATAGAAAGTGCTACAAATTACCACAATGCACCAGCATCAGACGCTGAACATTTCATGTTCTTAGCTGTTTGTCAAAACATGAGTCATTTAGCGTCCATATTGGATTAAAGACCGTGAAAATGCCAAAAGTGATAAAAACGGCACAAAATAGCATATATCTCCGCCAAAATCGCTCCAATAGCTACCATCTTTTGCATGTGACACCGTCATAAGATAGCGATCATTTTCGATCCAGGCCTAAAAATGGATATTTCCAGCCGTTTGGCCGCCATCTTGGATTTAAGGTTTTTGTCGTCAGGTTGCCATGGAAACCAAACTTGACAACGGAATGCTGTGATATTCACAGCACTATTAGATAAAGACCATGGGAAGATGTCTGCAAAGTTTCAGCTTTGTAAGTTAGATAGTTCGTGAGAAAATGACAAAACAGAGTTTTGGTGGACAGACGCGCGGACGGACGGCGGACATGCATATCATCAAAATTTACCTATACATGTGCTAGAACTGGTCGGGGTAATGCATAATTACCAACCACTTGCACCATACATGCAATAACAGTCGCGTGAGAGCTCGCCAAAAAAAGTACACTTTCGTTTTATGGACCACCTAAATGACCTTGACCCCGTGACCTTGGTGACCTTGAATTTTTTAAAATGGTTTTAGTCCAGCTACCCGATCCCGGGGTCAAAAGTGCCAAAATCGCAAAAATAAAAAAATCTTATTAGGGCTCCCTGCCATCTTGGCAAGAGCCCTATTGTAATTGGTAAGTTTATTATTATTATTATTATTATTATTTATTATTATTATTCCGGCCGATTTTGTTCCAATCCTACCTCCAAAACTACTGCTCAGAATCTCTTCAAAATTTCCACAAAGATAGCTTAGCTACTGAAGTTATGCCCACAAAAATCTCAAGACTCTAGACTCAAAGACTAAGGGCAGACAACTCAAAACAACTTTAAAAATCGCGATTTCAACAGCTAATATCTCCGCCACGAAAGCTCCAAAGACATCCAAAATTCTTGAACTGGTGCGCAATCAGATGGCCAACAAATTCTCTACACATCTAATGTAGCGAAATTGCTTGGTTTGGCCTCCAGACCGGATTAAGTGTTTTTGCACTGTTTTTTAGCAGATATCTCAGTACTTGACTCCCAAAATCTGCTCAGCTCAAACTACCAGCTCAAAAGCTTCCAAACTCTCCACACTTTGGCTCCAAGTACCATACTAACAACTTCGCAAGAAAGATACGTATGTGATATGTTGACCTGATAGCCCTTGCCCTGGTGATTCCAGAACACCAAACAGATTGACTCTAGCTCAACAGACAACGAAACTACAGAGTGTTGAAAATGGCACTCTTTGGCCCAGGTACATAAACTTGCCAAATAGCACAACTCTAAACTTGACAAATAGCTGAACTCGAAATACCCGTAACTCCGAAACTACTCGTCCGATTTCGACCAGATTTGGTATATGTATATTGAGTGGGGATGTCTGCTACCACGACCAATTGTAGCAACATAGGAAATAAGACGACGGGGAGAGAAATTATGCATAATTTATGTATAACAACATCTTTCAGCATCTTGCTCCTAACCAGATCATTCTATAACTGGCAGACTAGGCAATCTTTAGTATTTACATGTGCAATTCGAAATTAAAATGCAGTCACAAATCACAAATCCTACATACATCAAACTCTTATTTCACATGTTCTGAAAATGTCATTTAGTGGGGGTGACATGGGTGCTTTACGAACTCTTCAAACATTTTTTAAAGTAAAAGACACTGAAAGAAGCAGCCATAGAATCACAAATAAGTCCCGTTCACTGCACTTCAATCGCCAGCAATACTGTGTCCTCTTTGCGCTATACGCTACATGATTGTCGATAGACCAGTGGTATAGGTTTATTTATATACCAAACTACAGTCTGCAGTACGTGAGCTTTGTGTATAGTTTTCGGCTGTGGACTACAGAAATCAGTTACCAGGGTCAATGAGATACAGTGTTTATACAGCTGATGGATAACGCAAGCAGAAACGGACTATAGAAATACATTTACGTTTGCGCTCGCATGTTCAATGGTTCTGCATAGAAAACAGTGTAGCTGAGAGTAAATAACGACATCGTGTGTTTGTTATGTGAAAACTAATATCTGCATCAATTGGCGCGAATTCACAATACACATTGTCAACAGAGATAAGCAAAGAACTGCGCATACATGTGTATTGGCCTCACAGCGTGTCAGCGTACCTCAGTCCCATGCGGCCGGGTCGGTCGGTCGGTCGGTCGGGTGCATATTGGAACGTGATCCACGTGCACGGCAATGGAGAGCGAGGCAGTGGTAGCGCTATATCGGATTACCTAAGCTTTTGGCAGCGGGGTCATCCGAGAGCCAAGTGTGGGCTCCTCCAGTCAAAACGGACCCTACCTCCCCACCCCAGAGAAACACCTCCTTCATAAATCTTTTTCGGACTGCGGGATTTACGGTAGGTTTGTGATTGAAAGTTTGATATTCCTGAACCCTCCGATTAATTTACTCGTACTTGTCATAATTGTATTACCGCAACTTCCAAGTATAGTAACCGACGGGTGATATGTTAACTTCATGTTTCGATAGCAGCGATTTCTATAGTCTGTTTCATTATGGATTTTCTTCACGCTGTTTTCAGTAGTCTCTGCCAGCAGAAAGCACGCATTTTGTACGTTTGTGATTTAATATCGCTGAACTTTCCGTTTAATTTACTGGTACTTGTCTTAATTGTATTACCACAATTTCAAGTAATAACAGACCATTTATATGTTCACTTCCTTTCAATAGTAGCGACTTCTATAGTCTGTTTCTGTATAGATTCTCTTCACGCTGTTTGTAATACATTCTGCCAGTGGAAAGTGCACAGTTTCCCGTACTTGTACACTAGATCCGTTCAGTTGCTCCCTGTCTAAAAGGATCGTTGTACAACATGTTTGGTTTTCTTTTTATAAAATGCCTTATTTTCCTTGGAACGGATTTCCGCACTATCAAATTACCTTTTAATAATACGGACCTGTTCATTTTTGATAATTCCAATTTTTCCTGAAAGATCCCAGATATAATGCCAACTTTAAGGAGTATTATTTACCCATATCATTATGGTTTAGAAACCAGTCCCTTTCTCAACCTACTTAAGTGCATTGATCTCCATTGTGTTTACAGCTAATCTTCTTTTAAACTTTGATCACAAACGCTTGGAAGACTTGGGGTTTTCTTAGCTGATTGGTTGAATTGCTTCAACAAGGAGATGACAAGAGGTGACTGACATGTGTTCTTACTGTTAGATAATGTCCCAAGCCATCTCATCCCTGAGCACGGGTCAAATTACAAGATCAATTTCCTGCATATTACAATAACAAGTCACCAACACCTCTGCATGCTGGTATCTTCCATACTTAACAGGTACAGGGCCAAAATGGGAATTTTTTTCTTGGTCAAAACGGACAGGTGAAATATCCTATTGATAATCCAGATCATATTATAGTCGTGCACAGTATAGCACATATCCTTCCGCATATCCGAATGCTTTTATATAACAACAGGAGAAAATGCCTTAATGGTAATCAATTAGTTTTATTAAGAACTCAGTTTCAATGGTTTTTAGTACTCTGTATAACCAAAGTGCAATTTTACAAAAGTACATCTATGAATAGAACAGGATCCGCTTCCACAATTCTTACACAGCGGGAGCCCGACATCGCTGCTTGCAGCTATATTTATTATTATTATTATTATTCTTTATTATTATTATTATTATTATTATTCCGGCGTTTTTTGTTCCAATCCTACCTCCAAAACTACTGCTCAGAATCTCTTCAAAATTTCCACAAAGATAGCTCAGGTCCTGAAGCAGATACCACAAAAATCTCAAGACTCTAGACTCCAAGACTAAGGGCAGATAACTCAAAACAACTCTAAAAATCCCAATTTCAACAGCTCATAACTCCGCCACGAAAGCTCCAAAGACTTCCAAAATTCCTGAACAGATCCAGAATCAGAAGCCCAACAAAATCTCTACACATCCAATGTAGCCAAATTGCTTCGTTTGGCCTCCATATTGGATTAAGTGTTTTGGCACTGTTTTTTACCAAATTTCTCAGTACTTGACTCCCAAAATCTCCTCAGCTCAAACTACCAGCTCAAAAGCTTCCAAACTCTCCACACTTTGGCTCCAAGTACCATACTAACAACTTCAAAGAAAAAATCCTCAGATATGTCTTCAATGGCCGCCATATTGACTCCAACTTCCGGCTCAAAGTTATTTTTAAACTTTTGAGAGGACATCTTTAGCTAGCTCTGGCATTGGAAACTTATCAGGTAAGGCATTTGAACAACTTCTGTTGAGTCTTGCTTTGGTTGCTGAACAAGATCTGTTCTTGCTCTTATGTCAAAAGTCACGTGATGTGGCGGCCATATTGGATTTTGCTAGCTTCTCATATTTTTACTTTGCAAACTACGTAGCTGCTAAAGTTCTTGATAGAAAGTGCTACAAATAACCACAATGCACAAGCATGAGACGCTGAACATTTCATGTTCTTAGCTGTTTGTCAAAAGTTGCGTCATTTGGCGTCCATATTGGATTAAAGGCCGTGAAAATGCCAAAAGTGATAAAAACGGCACAAAACAGCATATATCTCCGCCAAAATTGCTCCAATAGCTACCCTATTTTGCATGTGACACCGTCATGAGATACCGATCATTTTCGATCCAGCCGTCAAAATCGATATTTCCAGCCGTTTGGCCGCCATCTTGGATTTAAGATTTTCTTCGTCAGGTTGCCATGGAAACCAAACTTGACAACGGAATGCATTGATATTCACAGCACTATTAGATACAGACCATGGGAAGATGTTTGCAAAGTTTCAGCTTTGTAAGTTAGATAGTTCGTGAGAAAATGACAAAACAGAGTTTTGGTGGACAGACGCGCGGACGGACGGCGGACATGCATATCATCAAAATTTACCTATACATATGCTAGAACTGGTCGGGGTAATGCATAATTACTAATCACTTCCACCATACATGCAATAACAGTCGCGTGAGAGCTCGCCAAAAAAAGGACATTTTCGTTTTACGGACCACCTAAATGACCTTGACCCCGTGACCTTGGTGACCTTGAATTTATTTAAATGGTTTTAGTCCAGCTACCCGATCCCGGGGTCAAAAGTGCCAAAATCGCAAAAATAAGGATTTCTTATTAGGGCTCCCTGCCTACAAGGCAAGAGCCCTATTGTAATTGTTCGATTTATTATTATTATTATTATTATTCTTTATTATTATTATTATTATTATTATTCCGGCGTTTTTTGTTCCAATCCTACCTCCAAAACTACTGCTCAGAATCTCTTCAAAATTTCCACAAAGATAGCTCAGGTCCTGAAGCAGATACCACAAAAATCTCAAGACTCTAGACTCCAAGACTAAGGGCAGATAACTCAAAACAACTCTAAAAATCCCAATTTCAACAGCTCATAACTCCGCCACGAAAGCTCCAAAGACTTCCAAAATTCCTGAACAGATCCAGAATCAGAAGCCCAACAAAATCTCTACACATCCAATGTAGCCAAATTGCTTCGTTTGGCCTCCATATTGGATTAAGTGTTTTGGCACTGTTTTTTACCAAATTTCTCAGTACTTGACTCCCAAAATCTCCTCAGCTCAAACTACCAGCTCAAAAGCTTCCAAACTCTCCACACTTTGGCTCCAAGTACCATACTAACAACTTCAAAGAAAAAATCCTCAGATATGTCTTCAATGGCCGCCATATTGACTCCAACTTCCGGCTCAAAGTTATTTTTAAACTTTTGAGAGGACATCTTTAGCTAGCTCTGGCATTGGAAACTTATCAGGTAAGGCATTTGAACAACTTCTGTTGAGTCTTGCTTTGGTTGCTGAACAAGATCTGTTCTTGCTCTTATGTCAAAAGTCACGTGATGTGGCGGCCATATTGGATTTTGCTAGCTTCTCATATTTTTACTTTGCAAACTACGTAGCTGCTAAAGTTCTTGATAGAAAGTGCTACAAATAACCACAATGCACAAGCATGAGACGCTGAACATTTCATGTTCTTAGCTGTTTGTCAAAAGTTGCGTCATTTGGCGTCCATATTGGATTAAAGGCCGTGAAAATGCCAAAAGTGATAAAAACGGCACAAAACAGCATATATCTCCGCCAAAATTGCTCCAATAGCTACCCTATTTTGCATGTGACACCGTCATGAGATACCGATCATTTTCGATCCAGCCGTCAAAATCGATATTTCCAGCCGTTTGGCCGCCATCTTGGATTTAAGATTTTCTTCGTCAGGTTGCCATGGAAACCAAACTTGACAACGGAATGCATTGATATTCACAGCACTATTAGATACAGACCATGGGAAGATGTTTGCAAAGTTTCAGCTTTGTAAGTTAGATAGTTCGTGAGAAAATGACAAAACAGAGTTTTGGTGGACAGACGCGCGGACGGACGGCGGACATGCATATCATCAAAATTTACCTATACATATGCTAGAACTGGTCGGGGTAATGCATAATTACTAATCACTTCCACCATACATGCAATAACAGTCGCGTGAGAGCTCGCCAAAAAAAGGACATTTTCGTTTTACGGACCACCTAAATGACCTTGACCCCGTGACCTTGGTGACCTTGAATTTATTTAAATGGTTTTAGTCCAGCTACCCGATCCCGGGGTCAAAAGTGCCAAAATCGCAAAAATAAGGATTTCTTATTAGGGCTCCCTGCCTACAAGGCAAGAGCCCTATTGTAATTGTTCGATTTATTATTATTATTATTATTATTCTTTATTATTATTATTATTATTATTATTCCGGCGTTTTTTGTTCCAATCCTACCTCCAAAACTACTGCTCAGAATCTCTTCAAAATTTCCACAAAGATAGCTCAGGTCCTGAAGCAGATACCACAAAAATCTCAAGACTCTAGACTCCAAGACTAAGGGCAGATAACTCAAAACAACTCTAAAAATCCCAATTTCAACAGCTCATAACTCCGCCACGAAAGCTCCAAAGACTTCCAAAATTCCTGAACAGATCCAGAATCAGAAGCCCAACAAAATCTCTACACATCCAATGTAGCCAAATTGCTTCGTTTGGCCTCCATATTGGATTAAGTGTTTTGGCACTGTTTTTTACCAAATTTCTCAGTACTTGACTCCCAAAATCTCCTCAGCTCAAACTACCAGCTCAAAAGCTTCCAAACTCTCCACACTTTGGCTCCAAGTACCATACTAACAACTTCAAAGAAAAAATCCTCAGATATGTCTTCAATGGCCGCCATATTGACTCCAACTTCCGGCTCAAAGTTATTTTTAAACTTTTGAGAGGACATCTTTAGCTAGCTCTGGCATTGGAAACTTATCAGGTAAGGCATTTGAACAACTTCTGTTGAGTCTTGCTTTGGTTGCTGAACAAGATCTGTTCTTGCTCTTATGTCAAAAGTCACGTGATGTGGCGGCCATATTGGATTTTGCTAGCTTCTCATATTTTTACTTTGCAAACTACGTAGCTGCTAAAGTTCTTGATAGAAAGTGCTACAAATAACCACAATGCACAAGCATGAGACGCTGAACATTTCATGTTCTTAGCTGTTTGTCAAAAGTTGCGTCATTTGGCGTCCATATTGGATTAAAGGCCGTGAAAATGCCAAAAGTGATAAAAACGGCACAAAACAGCATATATCTCCGCCAAAATTGCTCCAATAGCTACCCTATTTTGCATGTGACACCGTCATGAGATACCGATCATTTTCGATCCAGCCGTCAAAATCGATATTTCCAGCCGTTTGGCCGCCATCTTGGATTTAAGATTTTCTTCGTCAGGTTGCCATGGAAACCAAACTTGACAACGGAATGCATTGATATTCACAGCACTATTAGATACAGACCATGGGAAGATGTTTGCAAAGTTTCAGCTTTGTAAGTTAGATAGTTCGTGAGAAAATGACAAAACAGAGTTTTGGTGGACAGACGCGCGGACGGACGGCGGACATGCATATCATCAAAATTTACCTATACATATGCTAGAACTGGTCGGGGTAATGCATAATTACTAATCACTTCCACCATACATGCAATAACAGTCGCGTGAGAGCTCGCCAAAAAAAGGACATTTTCGTTTTACGGACCACCTAAATGACCTTGACCCCGTGACCTTGGTGACCTTGAATTTATTTAAATGGTTTTAGTCCAGCTACCCGATCCCGGGGTCAAAAGTGCCAAAATCGCAAAAATAAGGATTTCTTATTAGGGCTCCCTGCCTACAAGGCAAGAGCCCTATTGTAATTGTTCGATTTATTATTATTATTATTATTATTCTTTATTATTATTATTATTATTATTATTCCGGCGTTTTTTGTTCCAATCCTACCTCCAAAACTACTGCTCAGAATCTCTTCAAAATTTCCACAAAGATAGCTCAGGTCCTGAAGCAGATACCACAAAAATCTCAAGACTCTAGACTCCAAGACTAAGGGCAGATAACTCAAAACAACTCTAAAAATCCCAATTTCAACAGCTCATAACTCCGCCACGAAAGCTCCAAAGACTTCCAAAATTCCTGAACAGATCCAGAATCAGAAGCCCAACAAAATCTCTACACATCCAATGTAGCCAAATTGCTTCGTTTGGCCTCCATATTGGATTAAGTGTTTTGGCACTGTTTTTTACCAAATTTCTCAGTACTTGACTCCCAAAATCTCCTCAGCTCAAACTACCAGCTCAAAAGCTTCCAAACTCTCCACACTTTGGCTCCAAGTACCATACTAACAACTTCAAAGAAAATATATGTATGTGATATGTTGACCTGATAGCCCTTGTCCTGACGATTCCAGAACACCAAACCGTTTATCTGTAGCTCAATGGACAACGGAGCTACAGCCTTTTGAAAACGGCACTCTTTGGCCCAGGTCCATAAACTTGCCAAATAGCACAACTCTAAATACCCGTAGCTGAACTCTAAATACCCGTAACTCCGAAACTACTTGTCCGATTTCGACCAGATTTGGTATATGTATATTGAGTGGGGATGTCTGCTACCACGACCAATTGTAGCGACATAGGAAATAAGACGACGGGACGAGAAATGATGCATAATTTATGTATAACAACATCTTTCAGCATCTTGCTCCTAACCAGATCATTCTATAACTGGCAGACTAGGCAATCTTTAGTATTTACATGTGCAATTCGATATTAAAATGCAGTCACAAATCACAAATCCTACATACATCAAACTCTTATTTCACATGTTCTGGAAATGTCATTTAGTGGGGATGACATGGGTGCTTTACGAACGCTTCAAACATTTTTTAAAATAAAAGACACTGAAAGAAGCAGCCATAGAATCACAAATAAGTCCCGTTCACTGCACTTCAATCGACAGCAATACTGTGTCCTCTTTGCGCTATACGCTACATGATTGTCGATAGACCAGTGGTATAGGTTTATTTATATACCAAACTACAGTCTGCAGTACGTGAGCTTTGTGTATAGTTTTCGGCTGTGGACTACAGAAATCAGTTACCAGGGTCAATGAGGTACAGTGTTTATACAGCTGATGGATAACGCAAGCAGAAACGGACTATAGAAATAGATTTACGTTTGCGCTCGAATGTTCAACGGTTCTGCATAGAAAACAGTGTAGCTTGGAGTAAATAACGACATTGTGTGATTTGTTATGTGAAAGCTCATATCTGCATCAATTGGCGCGAATTCACAATACACATTGTCAACAGACTTAAGCAAAGAACTGCGCATACATGTGTATTGGCCTCACAGCGTGCCAGCGTACCTCAGTCCGATGCGGCTGGGTCGGTCGGTCGGTCGGTTGCATATTGGAACGTGATCCACGTGCACGGTATTGGTATGGTGAGACAGCTATAGCGGGGTCGTCCGAGAGCCGCGTGTGGGGTGCTTCAGTCAAAACATGACCTACATCCCGCCCGAAGTGTTGCCTCCTTCATAAATGCTGTTCAGACTCTGGGATTTACGGTAGGTTTGTGATTGAAAGTTTGATATCGCTGAACTCTCCGATTAATGTACTATCTTTTAAACGTACTTGTCATAATTTTCTTACTACAACAGACAGGTTCACTTCATGTTTTGACGGTAGCGATTTCTATAGTCTGTTTCATTATGGATTTTCTTCAAGCTGTTTTCAGTAGTCTCTGCTAGCAGAAAGCACGCATTTTGTACGTTTGTGATTTAATATCGCTGAACTCTCCGTTTAATTTACTAGTACTTGTCATAATTGTATTACCGCAACTTCCAAGTATAGTAACCGACGGGTTATATGTTGACTTCATATTTGGATAGCAGCGATTTCTATAGTCTGTTTCTTTATGGATTTTCTTCACGCTGTTTTCAGTAGTCTCTGCTAGCAGAAAGCACGCATTTTGTACGTTTGTGATTTAATATCGCTGAACTCTCCGTTTAATTTACTGGTACTTGTCTTCATGTTCGATAGCAGCGATTTCTATAGTCTGTTTCTTTATTGATTTTCTTCACGCTGTTTTCAGTAGTCTCTGCTAGCAGAAAGCACGCATTTTGTACGTTTGTGATTTAATATCGCTGAACTCTCCGTTTAATTTACTGGTACTTGTCTTAATTGTATTACCACAATTTCAAGTAATAACAGACCATTTATATGTTCACTTCATTTCAATAGTAGCGACTTCTATAGTCTGTTTCTGTATAGATTCTCTTCACGCTGTTTGTAATACATTCTGCCAGTGGAAAGTGCACAGTTTGCCGTACTTGTACACTAGATCCGTTCAGTTGCTCCCTGTCTAAAAGGATAGTTGTACAACATGTTTGGTTTTCTTTTTATAAAATGCCTTATTTTCCTTGGAACGGATTTTCGCACTATCAAATTACCTTTTAATAATACGAACCTGTTCATTTTTGATAATTCCATTTTTTCCTGAAAGATCCCAGATATAATGCCAACTTTAAGGAGTATTATTTACCCATATCATTATGGTTTAGAAACCAGTCCCTTTCTCAACCTACTTCAGTGCATTGATCTCCATTGTGTTTACAGCTAATCTTCTTTTAAACTTTGATCACAAACGCTTGGAAGACTTGGGGTTTTCTTAGCTGATTGGTTGAATTGCTTCAACAAGGAGATGACAAGAGGTGACCGACATGTGTTGTTACTGCTAGATAATGTCCCAAGCCATCTCATCCCTGAGCACGGGTCAAATTACAAGATCCATTTCCTGCATATTACAATAACAAGTCACCAACACCTCTGCATGCTGATATCTTCCATACTTAACAGGTACAGGGCCAAAATGTTGTTTTTTTCTTGGTCAAAACGGACAGGTGAAATATCCTATTGATAATCCAGATCATATTATAGTCGTGCACAGTATAGCACATATCCTTCCGCATATCCGAATGCTTTTATATAACAACAGGAGAAAATGCCTTAATGGTAATCAATTAGTTTTATTAAGAACTCAGTTTCAATGGTTTTTAGTACTCTGTATAACCAAAGTGCAATTTTACAAAAGTACATCTATGAATAGAACAGGATCCGCTTCCACAATTCTTACCAAGCGGGAGCCCGACATCGCTGCTTGCAGCTATATTTATTATTTATTATTATTATTATTATTCCGGCGTTTTTTGTTCCAATCCTAACTCCAAAACTACTGCTCAGAATGTCTTCAAAATTTCCACAAAGATACCTTAGATCCTGAAGCAGATACCACAAAAATCTCAAGACTCTAGACTCAAGATCTAAGGGCAGATAACTCAAAACAACTTTAAAAATCGCAATTTCAACAGCTAAAATCTCCGCCACGAAAGCTCCAAAGACTTCCAAAATTCTTGAACAGATCCAGAATCAGATGCCAAACAAAATCTCTACACATCTAATGTAGCGAAATTGCTTCGCTTGGCCTCCATATCGGATTAAGAGTTTTTGCACTGTTTTTTAGCAGATTTCTCAGTACTTGACTCCCAAAATCTCCTCAGCTCAAACTAACAGCTCAAAAGCTTCCAAACTCTCCAGACTTTGGCTCCAAGTACCATACTAACAAATTCAATGAAAAAATCCTCAGATATGTCTTCAATGGCCGCCATATTGACTGCAACTTCCGGCTGAAAGATATTTTCAAACTTTTTATAGGACATCTTTAGCAAGCTCTGGCATTGGAAACTTATCAGGTAAGGCATTTGAACAACTTCTGTTGAGTCTTGCTTTGGTTGCTGAACAAGATCTCTTCTTGCTCTTATGTCAAAAGTCACGTGATGTGGCGGCCATATTGGATTTTGCTAGCCTCTCATATTTTTACTTTGCAAACTACGTAGCTGCTAAATTTCTTGATAGAAAGTGCTACAAATTACCACAATGCACCAGCATCAGACGCTGAACATTTCCTGTTCTTAGCTGTTTGTCAAAAGTTGCGTCATTTAGCGTCCATATTGGATTAAAGACCGTGAAAATGCCAAAAGTGATAAAAACGGCAGAAAACAGCATATATCTCCGCCAAAATTGCTCCAATAGCTACCATATTTTGCATGTGACACCGTCATAAGATACCGATCATTTTCGATCCAGGCCTAAAAATGGATATTTCCAGCCGTTTGGCCGCCATCTTGGATTTAAGGTTTTTGTCGTCAGGTTGCCATGGAAACCAAACTTGACAACGGAATGCATTGATATTCACAGCACTATTAGATACAGACCATGGGAAGATGTCTGCAAAGTTTCAGCTTTGTAAGTTAGATAGTTCGTGAGAAAATGACAAAACAGAGTTTAGGTGGACAGACGCGCGGACGGACGGCGGACATGCATATCATCAAAATTTACCTATACATATGCTACAACTGGTCGGGGTAATGCATAATTACCAACCACTTCCACCATAGATGCAATAACAGTCGCGTGAGAGCTCGCCAAAAAAAGTACATTTTCGTTTAACGGACCACCTAAATGACCTTGACCCCGTGACCTTGGTGACCTTGAATTTTTTTAAATGGTTTTAGTCCAGCTACCCGATCCCGGGTTCAAAAGTGCCAAAATCGCAAAAATAAGAATTTCTTATTAGGGCTCCCTGCCTACAAGGCAAGAGCCCTATTGTAATTGTTCGATTTATTAGGGCTCCCTGCCTACAAGGCAAGAGCCCTATTGTAATTGTTCGATTTATTATTATTATTATTCTTTATTATTATTATTATTCCGGCGTTTTTTGTTCCAATCCTAACTCCAAAACTACTGCTCAGAATGTCTTCAAAATTTCCACAAAGATACCTTAGATCCTGAAGCAGATACCACAAAAATCTCAAGACTCTAGACTCAAAGACTAAGGGCAGATAACTCAAAACAACTTTAAAAATCGCAATTTCAACAGCTCATAACTCCGCCACGAAAGCTCCAAAGACTTCCAAAATTCCTGAACAGATCCGGAATCAGATGCCAAACAAAATCTCTACACATCCAATGTAGCGAAATTGCTTCGTTTGGCCTCCAGATCGGATTAAGTGTTTTTGCACTGTTTTTTAGCAGATTTCTCAGTACTTGACTCCCAAAATCTGCTCAGCTCAAACTACCAGCTCAAAAGCTTCCAAACTCTCCAGACTTTGGCTCCAAGTACCATACTAACAAATTCAAAGAAAAAATCCTCAGATATGTCTTCAATGGCCGCCATATTGACTCCGACTTCCGGCTCAAAGTTATTTTTAAACTTTTGAGAGGACATCTTTAGCTAGCTCTGGCATTGGAAACTTATCAGGTAAGGCATTTAAACAACTTCTGTTGAGTCTTGCTTTGGTTGCTGAACAAGATCTCTTCTTGCTCTTATGTCAAAAGTCACGTGATGTGGCGGCCATATTGGATTTTGCTAGCCTCTCATATTTTTACTTTGCAAACTACGTAGCTGCTAAAGTTCTTGATAGAAAGTGCTACAAATGACCACAATGCACCAGCATCAGACGCTGAACATTTCATGTTCTTAGCTGTTTGTCAAAAGTTGCATCATTTGGCGTCCATATTGGATTAAAGACCGTGAAAATGCCAAAAGTGATAAAAACGGCACAAAACAGCATATATCTCCGCCAAAATTGCTCCAATAACCTCCATATTTTGCATGTGACACCGTCATAAGATAGCGATCATTTTCGATCCAGGCCTAAAAATGGCTATTTCCAGCCGTTTGGCCGCCATCTTGGATTTAAGTTTTTTGTCGTCAGGTTGCCATGGAAACCAAATTTGACAACGGAATGCATTGATATTCACAGAACTATTATATACAGACCATAGGAAGATGTCTGCAAAGTTTCAGCTTTGTAAGTTAGATAGTTCGTGAGAAAATGACAAAACAGAGTTTTGGTGGACAGACGCGCGGACAGACGGCGGACATGCATATCATCAAAATTCACCTATACATATGCTAGAACTGGTCGGGGTAATGCATAATTACTAATCACTTCCACCATACATGCAATAACGGCCGCGTGAGAGCTCGCCAAAAAAAGTACATTTTCGTTTTACGGACCACCTAAATGACCTTGACCCCGTGACCTTGGTGACCTTGAATTTTTTTAAATGGTTTTAGTCCAGCTACCCGATCCCGGGGTCAAAAGTGCCAAAATCGCAAAAATAACGATTTCTTATTAGGGCTCCCTGCCTACAAGGCAAGAGCCCTATTGTAATTGTTCGATTTATTAGGGCTCCCTGCCATCTTGGCAAGAGCCCTATTGTAATTGGTAAGTTTATTATTATTATTATTATTATTATTTATTATTATTATTCCGGCCGATTTTGTTCCAATCCTACCTCCAAAACTACTGCTCAGAATCTCTTCAAAATTTCCACAAAGATAGCTTAGCTACTGAAGCTATGCCCACAAAAATCTCAAGACTCTAGACTCAAAGACTAAGGGCAGATAACTCAAACCAACTTTAAAAATCGCAATTTCAACAGCTAATATCTCCGCCACGAAAGCTCCAAAGACTTCCAAAATTCTTGAACTGGTGCGCAATCAGATGGCCAACAAATTCTCTACACATCCAATGTAGCGAAATTGCTTCGTTTGGCCTCCAGGTCGGATTAAGTGTTTTTGCACTGTTTTTTACCAGATATCTCAGTACTTGACTCCCAAAATCTGCTCAGCTCAAACTACCAGCTCAAAAGCTTCCAAACTCTCCACACTTTGGCTCCAAGTACCATACTAACAACTTCAAAGAAAAAATGCTGAGATATGTCTTCAATGGCCGCCATATTGACTGCAACTTCCGGCTGAAAGTTATTTTCAAACTTTTTATAGGACATCTTTAGCAAGCTCTGGCATTGGAAACTTATCAGGTAAGGCATTTGAACAACTTCTGTTAAGTCTTGCTTTGGTTGCTGAACAAGATCTCTTCTTGCTCTTATGTCAAAAGTCACGTGATGTGGCGGCCATATTGGATTTTGCTAGCTTCTCATATTTTTACTTTGCAAACTACGTAGCTGCTAAAGTTCTTGATAGAAAGTGCTACAAATTACCACAATGCACCAGCATCAGACGCTGAACATTTCATGTTCTTAGCTGTTTGTCAAAAGTTGCGTCATTTAGCGTCCATATTGGATTAAAGACCGTAAAAATGCCAAAAGTGATAAAAACGGCACAAAACAGCATATATCTCCGCCAAAATTGCTCCAATAGCTACCATATTTTGCATGTGACACCGTCATGAGATACCGATCATTTTCGATCCAGGCCTAAAAATGGATATTTCCAGCCGTTTGGCCGCCATCTTGGATTTAAGGATTTTGTCGTCAGGTTGCCATGGAAACCAAACTTGACAACGGAATGCATTGATATTGACAGCACTATTAGATACAGACTGTGGGAAGATGTCTGCAAAGTTTCAGCTTTGTAAGTTAGATAGTTCGTGAGGAAATGACAAAACAGAGTTTTGGTGGACAGACGCACGGACGAACGGCGGACATGCATATCATTAAAATTTACCTATACATGTGCTAGAACTGGTCGGGGTAATGCATAATTACCAACCACTTCCACCATACATGCAATAACAGTCGCGTGAGAGCTCGCCCCAAAAAGTACATTTTCGTTTTACGGACCACCTAAATGACCTTGACCCCGTGACCTTGGTGACCTTGAATTTTGTAAAATGGTTTTAGTCCAGCTACCCGATCCCGGGGTCAAAAGTGCCAAAATCGCAAAAAAAACAAAATCTTATTAGGGCTCCCTGCCATCTTGGCAAGAGCCCTATTGTAATTGGTAAGTTTATTATTATTAGGGCTCCCTGCCTACAAGGCAAGAGCCCTATTGTAATTGTTCGATTTATTATTATTATTATTATTATTCTTTATTATTATTATTATTATTATTCCGGCGTTTTTTGTTCCAATCCTACCTCCAAAACTACTGCTCAGAATGTCTTCAAAATTTCCACAAAGATACCTTAGATCCTGAAGCAGATACCACAAAAATCCCAAGACTCTAGACTCAAAGACTAAGGGCAGACAACTCAAAACAACTTTAAAAATCGCAATTTCAACAGCTCATAACTCCGCCACGAAAGCTCCAAAGACATCCAAAATTCCTGAACAGATCCGGAATCAGATGCCAAACAAAATCTCTACACATCCAATGTAGCGAAATTGCTTCGTTTGGCCTCCATATTGGATTAAGTGTTTTGGCACTGTTTTTTACCAGATATCTCAGTACTTGACTCCCAAAATCTCCTCAGCTCAAACTACCAGCTCAAAAGCTTCCAAACTCTCCACACTTTGGCTCCAAGTACCATACTAACAACTTCAAAGAAAATATATGTATGTGATATGTTGACCTGATAGCCCTTGTCCTGACGATTCCAGAACACCAAACCGTTTATCTGTAGCTCCATGGACAACGGAGCTACAGCCTTTTGAAAACGGCACTCTTTGGCCCATGTCCATTAACTTGCCAAATAGCACAACTCTAAATACCCGTAACTCCGAAAGTACTCGTCCGATTTCGACCAGATTTTGTATATGTATATTGAGTGGGGATGTCTGCTACCACGACCAATTGTAGCGACATAGGAAATAAGACGACGGGGAGAGAAATGATGCATAATTTATGTATAACAACATCTTTCAACATCTTGCTCCTAACCAGATCATTCTATAACTGGCAGACTAGGCAATGTTTAGTATTTACATGTGCAATTCGATATTGAAATGCAGTCACAAATCACAAATCCTACATACATCAAACTCTTATTTCACATGTTCTGGAAATGTCATTTAGTGGGGATGACATGGGTGCTTTACGAACGCTTCAAACATTTTTTAAAGTAAAAGACACTGAAAGAAGCAGCCATAGAATGACAAATAAGTCCCGTTCACTGCACTTCAATCGCCAGAAATACTCGTGCATACGATTCCGTTCTCTTGGCGCTATACGCTACACTATTGTCGGTATAGGTTTATTTATATAACAAACTACAGTCTGTAGTACGTGAGCTTTGTGTATAGTTTTAGGCTATGGACCACAGAAATCAGTTATCAGGGTCAATGAGATACAGTGTTAAGACAGCTGATGGACAACGCAAGCAGAAATGGACTATAGAAATACATTTACGTTTGCGCTCGTACCTTCAACGGTTCTGTATAGAAACTTGGTGTAAATATCAACATCGCATGCTTTGTTATGTCTAAGCTCATATCTGCATCAATTGGCGCGAATTCACAATACACATTGCCAAGCAAAGAACTGCGCATACATGTTTATTGGCCTCACAGCGTGTCAGCTTACCTCAGTCCCATGCGGCTGGGTCGGTCGGTTGCATATTGGAACGTGATCCACGTGCACGGTAATGGTAGCGCGAGGCAGTGATAGCGCGATAGCGGATTACATAAGCTGCTGTCAGCGGGGTCATCTGAGAGCCACGTGTGGGCTCCTCCGGTCAAAACAGGACCCCCCGAGGACACCTCCTTCATAAATCTTTATCGGACTGTGGGATTTACGGTAGGTTTGTGATTCAAAGTTTGATGTTCCTGAACTCTCCGATTAATTTACTGGTACTTGTCATAATTGTATTACCACAACTTCAAGTATAGTAACAGACGGGTTATATGTTGACTTCATGTTTCGATAGCGGCGATTTCTATAGTCTGTTTCATTATGGATTTTCTTCACGCTGTTTTCAGTAGTCTCTGCCAGCAGAAAGCACGCATTTTGTACGTTTGTGATTGAAAGTTTAATATCGCTGAACTCTCCGTTTATTCTACTGGTTCTTGTCTTAATTATATTAACACAATTTCAAGTAATAACAGACCATTTATATGTTCACTTCGTTTCAATAGTAGCGACTTATATAGTCTGTTTCTGTATAGATTCTCTTCACGCTGTTTGTAATGCATTCTGCCAGTGGAAAGTGCACAGTTTCCCGTACTTGTACACTATATCCATTCAGTTGCTCCCTGTCTAAAGGATCGTTGTAGAACATGTTTGGTTTTCTTTTTATAAAATGCCTTGTTTTTCCTTGGAACGGATTTCCGCACTATCAAACTACCCCTTTATGATCTGAACCTGTTCATTATTGATAATTCCATTTTTTTTCTGAAAGATCCCAGATATAATGCCGACTTTAAGGAGTATTATTTACCAACACATTATGGATTAGAAACCAGTCCCGTTCTCAACCTACTTAGGTGCATTGATCTCCATTGTGTTTACAGCTAATCTTCTTTTAAACTTTGATCACAAACGCTTGGAAGACTTGGGGTTTTCTTAGCTGATTGGTTGAATTGCTTCAACAAGGAGATGACAAGAAGTGACCGTCATGTGTTGTTACTGTTAGATAATGTCCCAAGCCATCTCATCCCTGAGCACGGATTAAATTACAAGATCCATTTCCTGCATATTACAATAACAAGTCACCAACACCTCTGCATGCTGGTATCTTCCATACTTAACAGGTACAGGGCCAAAATGGGAATTTTTTTCTTGGTCAAAACGGACAGGTGAAATATCCTATTGATAATCCAGATCATATTATAGTCATACACAGTATAGCACATATCCTTCCTCATATCGGAATGCACTTATATAACAGGAGAAAATGCCTTAATGGTAATAGATTAGGGCCATTAAGAACTCAGTTTCAAAGGTTTTTAGTACTCTGTATAACCAAAGTGCAATTTTACAAAAGTACTTCTATGAATAGAACAGGATCCGCTTCTACAATTCCTAACCAGCGGGAGCCCGACATCGCTGCTCGCAGCTATATTTATTATTATTATTATTTATTATTATTATTCCGGCCGATTTTGTTCCAATCCTACCTCCAAAACTACTGCTCAGAATCTCTTCAAAATTTCCACAAAGATAGCTTAGCTACTGAAGCTATGCCCACAAAAATCTCAAGACTCTAGACTCAAAGACTAAGGGCAGATAACTCAAACCAACTTTAAAAATCGCAATTTCAACAGCTAATATCTCCGCCACGAAAGCTCCAAAGACTTCCAAAATTCTTGAACTGGTGCGCAATCAGATGGCCAACAAATTCTCTACACATCCAATGTAGCGAAATTGCTTCGTTTGGCCTCCAGGTCGGATTAAGTGTTTTTGCACTGTTTTTTACCAGATATCTCAGTACTTGACTCCCAAAATCTGCTCAGCTCAAACTACCAGCTCAAAAGCTTCCAAACTCTCCACACTTTGGCTCCAAGTACCATACTAACAACTTCAAAGAAAAAATGCTGAGATATGTCTTCAATGGCCGCCATATTGACTGCAACTTCCGGCTGAAAGTTATTTTCAAACTTTTTATAGGACATCTTTAGCAAGCTCTGGCATTGGAAACTTATCAGGTAAGGCATTTGAACAACTTCTGTTAAGTCTTGCTTTGGTTGCTGAACAAGATCTCTTCTTGCTCTTATGTCAAAAGTCACGTGATGTGGCGGCCATATTGGATTTTGCTAGCTTCTCATATTTTTACTTTGCAAACTACGTAGCTGCTAAAGTTCTTGATAGAAAGTGCTACAAATTACCACAATGCACCAGCATCAGACGCTGAACATTTCATGTTCTTAGCTGTTTGTCAAAAGTTGCGTCATTTAGCGTCCATATTGGATTAAAGACCGTAAAAATGCCAAAAGTGATAAAAACGGCACAAAACAGCATATATCTCCGCCAAAATTGCTCCAATAGCTACCATATTTTGCATGTGACACCGTCATGAGATACCGATCATTTTCGATCCAGGCCTAAAAATGGATATTTCCAGCCGTTTGGCCGCCATCTTGGATTTAAGGATTTTGTCGTCAGGTTGCCATGGAAACCAAACTTGACAACGGAATGCATTGATATTGACAGCACTATTAGATACAGACTGTGGGAAGATGTCTGCAAAGTTTCAGCTTTGTAAGTTAGATAGTTCGTGAGGAAATGACAAAACAGAGTTTTGGTGGACAGACGCACGGACGAACGGCGGACATGCATATCATTAAAATTTACCTATACATGTGCTAGAACTGGTCGGGGTAATGCATAATTACCAACCACTTCCACCATACATGCAATAACAGTCGCGTGAGAGCTCGCCCCAAAAAGTACATTTTCGTTTTACGGACCACCTAAATGACCTTGACCCCGTGACCTTGGTGACCTTGAATTTTGTAAAATGGTTTTAGTCCAGCTACCCGATCCCGGGGTCAAAAGTGCCAAAATCGCAAAAAAAACAAAATCTTATTAGGGCTCCCTGCCATCTTGGCAAGAGCCCTATTGTAATTGGTAAGTTTATTATTATTATTATTATTATTATTTATTATTATTATTCCGGCCGATTTTGTTCCAATCCTACCTCCAAAACTACTGCTCAGAATCTCTTCAAAATTTCCACAAAGATAGCTTAGCTACTGAAGCTATGCCCACAAAAATCTCAAGACTCTAGACTCAAAGACTAAGGGCAGATAACTCAAACCAACTTTAAAAATCGCAATTTCAACAGCTAATATCTCCGCCACGAAAGCTCCAAAGACTTCCAAAATTCTTGAACTGGTGCGCAATCAGATGGCCAACAAATTCTCTACACATCCAATGTAGCGAAATTGCTTCGTTTGGCCTCCAGGTCGGATTAAGTGTTTTTGCACTGTTTTTTACCAGATATCTCAGTACTTGACTCCCAAAATCTGCTCAGCTCAAACTACCAGCTCAAAAGCTTCCAAACTCTCCACACTTTGGCTCCAAGTACCATACTAACAACTTCAAAGAAAAAATGCTGAGATATGTCTTCAATGGCCGCCATATTGACTGCAACTTCCGGCTGAAAGTTATTTTCAAACTTTTTATAGGACATCTTTAGCAAGCTCTGGCATTGGAAACTTATCAGGTAAGGCATTTGAACAACTTCTGTTAAGTCTTGCTTTGGTTGCTGAACAAGATCTCTTCTTGCTCTTATGTCAAAAGTCACGTGATGTGGCGGCCATATTGGATTTTGCTAGCTTCTCATATTTTTACTTTGCAAACTACGTAGCTGCTAAAGTTCTTGATAGAAAGTGCTACAAATTACCACAATGCACCAGCATCAGACGCTGAACATTTCATGTTCTTAGCTGTTTGTCAAAAGTTGCGTCATTTAGCGTCCATATTGGATTAAAGACCGTAAAAATGCCAAAAGTGATAAAAACGGCACAAAACAGCATATATCTCCGCCAAAATTGCTCCAATAGCTACCATATTTTGCATGTGACACCGTCATGAGATACCGATCATTTTCGATCCAGGCCTAAAAATGGATATTTCCAGCCGTTTGGCCGCCATCTTGGATTTAAGGATTTTGTCGTCAGGTTGCCATGGAAACCAAACTTGACAACGGAATGCATTGATATTGACAGCACTATTAGATACAGACTGTGGGAAGATGTCTGCAAAGTTTCAGCTTTGTAAGTTAGATAGTTCGTGAGGAAATGACAAAACAGAGTTTTGGTGGACAGACGCACGGACGAACGGCGGACATGCATATCATTAAAATTTACCTATACATGTGCTAGAACTGGTCGGGGTAATGCATAATTACCAACCACTTCCACCATACATGCAATAACAGTCGCGTGAGAGCTCGCCCCAAAAAGTACATTTTCGTTTTACGGACCACCTAAATGACCTTGACCCCGTGACCTTGGTGACCTTGAATTTTGTAAAATGGTTTTAGTCCAGCTACCCGATCCCGGGGTCAAAAGTGCCAAAATCGCAAAAAAAACAAAATCTTATTAGGGCTCCCTGCCATCTTGGCAAGAGCCCTATTGTAATTGGTAAGTTT
The DNA here is from genome assembly GCF_023055435.1 of Haliotis rufescens. Taxonomy (NCBI): domain Eukaryota; kingdom Metazoa; phylum Mollusca; class Gastropoda; order Lepetellida; family Haliotidae; genus Haliotis; species Haliotis rufescens. Next base: position 5,208,271 of record NW_025964068.1, read on the forward strand.
ATTAGGGCTCCCTGCCTACAAGGCAAGAGCCCTATTGTAATTGTTCGATTTATTATTATTATTATTCTTTATTATTATTATTATTCCGGCGTTTTTTGTTCCAATCCTAACTCCAAAACTACTGCTCAGAATCTCTTCAAAATTTCCACAAAGATACCTTAGATCCTGAAGCAGATACCACAAAAATCTCAAGACTCTAGACTCAAAGACTAAGGGCAGATAACTCAAAACAACTTTAAAAATCGCAATTTCAACAGCTCATAACTCCGCCACGAAAGCTCCAAAGACTTCCAAAATTCCTGAACAGATCCGGAATCAGATGCCAAACAAAATCTCTACACATCCAATGTAGCGAAATTGCTTCGTTTGGCCTCCAGATCGGATTAAGTGTTTTGGCACTGTTTTTTACCAAATTTCTCAGTACTTGACTCCCAAAATCTCCTCAGCTCAAACTACCAGCTCAAAAGCTTCCAAACTCTCCAGACTTTGGCTCCAAGTACCATACTAACAACTTCAAAGAAAAAATCCTCAGATATGTCTACAATGGCCGCCATATTGACTCCGACTTCCGGCTCAAAGTCATTTTTAAAATTTTGAGAGGACATCTTTAGCTAGCTCTGGCATTGGAAACTTATCAGGTAAGGCATTTGAACAACTTCTGTTGAGTCTTGCTTTGGTTGCTGAACAAGATCTCTTCTTGCTCTTATGTCAAAAGTCACGTGATGTGGCGGCCATATTGGATTTTGCTAGCCTCTCATATTTTTACTTTGCAAACTACGTAGCTGCTAAAGTTCTTAAAAGAAAGTGCTACAAATGACCACAATGCACCAGCATCAGACGCTGAACATTTCATGTTCTTAGCTGTTTGTCAAAAGTTGCGTCATTTAGCGTCCATATTGGATTAAAGACCGTGAAAATGCCAAAAGTGATAAAAACGGCACAAAACAGCATATATCTCCGCCAAAATTGCTCCAATAGCTACCCTATTTTGCATGTGACACCGTCATAAGATAGCGATCATTTTCGATCCCGCCGTCAAAATCGATATTTCCAGCCGTTTGGCCGCCATCTTGGATTTAAGATTTTCTTCGTCAGGTTGCCATGGAAACCAAACTTGACAACGGAATGCAGTGATATTCACAGCACTATTAGATACAGACCATGGGAAGATGTTTGCAAAGTTTCAGCTTTGTAAGTTAGATAGTTCGTGAGAAAATGACAAAACAGAGTTTTGGTGGACAGACGCGCGGACGGACGGCGGACATGCATATCATCAAAATTTACCTATACATATGCTAGAACTGGTCGGGGTAATGCATAATTACTAATCACTTCCACCATACATGCAATAACAGTCGCGTGAGAGCTCGCCAAAAAAAGTACATTTTCGTTTTACGGACCACCTAAATGACCTTGACCCCGTGACCTTGGTGACCTTGAATTTTTTAAAATGGTTTTAGTCCAGCTACCCGATCCCGGGGTCAAAAGTGCCAAAATCGCAAAAATAACGATTTCTTATTAGGGCTCCCTGCCTACAAGGCAAGAGCCCTATTGTAATTGTTCGATTTATTAGGGCTCCTGCCTACAAGGCAAGAGCCCTATTGTAATTGTTCGATTTATTATTATTAGGGCTCCCTGCCTACAAGGCAAGAGCCCTATTGTAATTGTTCGATTTATTAGGGCTCCTGCCTACAAGGCAAGAGCCCTATTGTAATTGTTCGATTTATTATTATTATTATTATTATTATTATTATTATTTATTATTATTCCGCCGATTTTTGTTCCAATCCTACCTCCAAAACTACTGCTCAGAATCTCTTCAAAATTTCCACAAAGATAGCTCAGGTCCTGAAGCAGATACCACAAAAATCTCAAGACTCTAGACTCCAAGACTAAGGGCAGATAACTCAAAACAACTCTAAAAATCCCAATTTCAACAGCTCATAACTCCGCCACGAAAGCTCCAAAGACTTCCAAAATTCCTGAACAGATCCAGAATCAGAAGCCCAACAAAATCTCTACACATCCAATGTAGCCAAATTGCTTCGTTTGGCCTCCATATTGGATTAAGTGTTTTGGCACTGTTTTTTACCAGATATCTCAGTACTTGACTCCCAAAATCTCCTCAGCTCAAACTACCAGCTCAAAAGCTTCCAAACTCTCCACACTTTGGCTCCAAGTACCATACTAACAACTTCAAAGAAAAAATTCTCAGATATGTCTTCAATGGCCGCCATATTGACTCCAACTTCCGGCTCAAAGTTATTTTTAAACTTTTGAGAGGACATCTTTAGCTAGCTCTGGCATTGGAAACTTATGAGGTAAGGCACTTGAACAACTTCTGTTGAGTCTTGGTTTGGTTGCTGAACAAGATCTCTTCTTGCTCTTATGTCAAAAGTCACGTGATGTGGCGGCCATATTGGATTTTGGTAGCCTCTAATATTTTTACTTTGCAAACTACGTAGCTGCTAAAGTTCTTGCTAGAAAGTGCTACAAATGACCACAATGCACCAGCATCAGACGCTGAACATTTCATGTTCTTAGCTGTATGTCAATAGTTGCGTCATTTGGAGTCCATATTGGATTAAAGACCGTGAAAATGCCAAAAGTGATAAAAACGGCACAAAACAGCATATATCTCCGCCAAAATTGCTCCAATAGCTACCCTATTTTGCATGTGACACCGTCATGAGATACCGATCATTTTCGATCCAGGCCTAAAAATGGATATTTCCAGCCGTTTGGCCGCCATCTTGGATTTAAGGTTTTCTTCGTCAGGTTGCCATGGAAACCAAACTTGACAACGGAATGCATTGATATTCACAGCACTATTAGATACAGATCATGGGAAGATGTCTGCAAAGTTTCAGCTCTGTAACTTAGATAGTTCGTGAGAAAATGACAAAACAGAGTTTTGGTGGACAGACGCGCGGACGGACGGCGGACATGCATATCATCAAAATTTACCTATACATATGCTAGAACTGGTCGGGGTAATGCATAATTACCAACCACTTCCACCATACATGCAATAACAGTCGCGTGAGAGCTCGCCAAAAAAAGTACATTTTCGTTTTACGGACCACCTAAATGACCTTGACCCCGTGACCCTGACCTTGAATTTTTTTTAATGGTTTTAGTCCAGCTACCCGATCCCGGGGTCAAAAGTGCCAAAATCGCAAAAATAACGATTTCTTATTAGGGCTCCTGCCTACAAGGCAAGAGCCCTATTGTAATTGTTCGATTTATTATTATTATTATTATTATTATTATTATTATTTATTATTATTCCGCCGATTTTTGTTCCAATCCTACCTCCAAAACTACTGCTCAGAATCTCTTCAAAATTTCCACAAAGATAGCTCAGGTCCTGAAGCAGATACCACAAAAATCTCAAGACTCTAGACTCCAAGACTAAGGGCAGATAACTCAAAACAACTCTAAAAATCCCAATTTCAACAGCTCATAACTCCGCCACGAAAGCTCCAAAGACTTCCAAAATTCCTGAACAGATCCAGAATCAGAAGCCCAACAAAATCTCTACACATCCAATGTAGCCAAATTGCTTCGTTTGGCCTCCATATTGGATTAAGTGTTTTGGCACTGTTTTTTACCAGATATCTCAGTACTTGACTCCCAAAATCTCCTCAGCTCAAACTACCAGCTCAAAAGCTTCCAAACTCTCCACACTTTGGCTCCAAGTACCATACTAACAACTTCAAAGAAAAAATTCTCAGATATGTCTTCAATGGCCGCCATATTGACTCCAACTTCCGGCTCAAAGTTATTTTTAAACTTTTGAGAGGACATCTTTAGCTAGCTCTGGCATTGGAAACTTATGAGGTAAGGCACTTGAACAACTTCTGTTGAGTCTTGGTTTGGTTGCTGAACAAGATCTCTTCTTGCTCTTATGTCAAAAGTCACGTGATGTGGCGGCCATATTGGATTTTGGTAGCCTCTAATATTTTTACTTTGCAAACTACGTAGCTGCTAAAGTTCTTGCTAGAAAGTGCTACAAATGACCACAATGCACCAGCATCAGACGCTGAACATTTCATGTTCTTAGCTGTATGTCAATAGTTGCGTCATTTGGAGTCCATATTGGATTAAAGACCGTGAAAATGCCAAAAGTGATAAAAACGGCACAAAACAGCATATATCTCCGCCAAAATTGCTCCAATAGCTACCCTATTTTGCATGTGACACCGTCATGAGATACCGATCATTTTCGATCCAGGCCTAAAAATGGATATTTCCAGCCGTTTGGCCGCCATCTTGGATTTAAGGTTTTCTTCGTCAGGTTGCCATGGAAACCAAACTTGACAACGGAATGCATTGATATTCACAGCACTATTAGATACAGATCATGGGAAGATGTCTGCAAAGTTTCAGCTCTGTAACTTAGATAGTTCGTGAGAAAATGACAAAACAGAGTTTTGGTGGACAGACGCGCGGACGGACGGCGGACATGCATATCATCAAAATTTACCTATACATATGCTAGAACTGGTCGGGGTAATGCATAATTACCAACCACTTCCACCATACATGCAATAACAGTCGCGTGAGAGCTCGCCAAAAAAAGTACATTTTCGTTTTACGGACCACCTAAATGACCTTGACCCCGTGACCCTGACCTTGAATTTTTTTTAATGGTTTTAGTCCAGCTACCCGATCCCGGGGTCAAAAGTGCCAAAATCGCAAAAATAACGATTTCTTATTAGGGCTCCTGCCTACAAGGCAAGAGCCCTATTGTAATTGTTCGATTTATTATTATTATTATTATTATTATTATTATTATTTATTATTATTCCGCCGATTTTTGTTCCAATCCTACCTCCAAAACTACTGCTCAGAATCTCTTCAAAATTTCCACAAAGATAGCTCAGGTCCTGAAGCAGATACCACAAAAATCTCAAGACTCTAGACTCCAAGACTAAGGGCAGATAACTCAAAACAACTCTAAAAATCCCAATTTCAACAGCTCATAACTCCGCCACGAAAGCTCCAAAGACTTCCAAAATTCCTGAACAGATCCAGAATCAGAAGCCCAACAAAATCTCTACACATCCAATGTAGCCAAATTGCTTCGTTTGGCCTCCATATTGGATTAAGTGTTTTGGCACTGTTTTTTACCAGATATCTCAGTACTTGACTCCCAAAATCTCCTCAGCTCAAACTACCAGCTCAAAAGCTTCCAAACTCTCCACACTTTGGCTCCAAGTACCATACTAACAACTTCAAAGAAAAAATTCTCAGATATGTCTTCAATGGCCGCCATATTGACTCCAACTTCCGGCTCAAAGTTATTTTTAAACTTTTGAGAGGACATCTTTAGCTAGCTCTGGCATTGGAAACTTATGAGGTAAGGCACTTGAACAACTTCTGTTGAGTCTTGGTTTGGTTGCTGAACAAGATCTCTTCTTGCTCTTATGTCAAAAGTCACGTGATGTGGCGGCCATATTGGATTTTGGTAGCCTCTAATATTTTTACTTTGCAAACTACGTAGCTGCTAAAGTTCTTGCTAGAAAGTGCTACAAATGACCACAATGCACCAGCATCAGACGCTGAACATTTCATGTTCTTAGCTGTATGTCAATAGTTGCGTCATTTGGAGTCCATATTGGATTAAAGACCGTGAAAATGCCAAAAGTGATAAAAACGGCACAAAACAGCATATATCTCCGCCAAAATTGCTCCAATAGCTACCCTATTTTGCATGTGACACCGTCATGAGATACCGATCATTTTCGATCCAGGCCTAAAAATGGATATTTCCAGCCGTTTGGCCGCCATCTTGGATTTAAGGTTTTCTTCGTCAGGTTGCCATGGAAACCAAACTTGACAACGGAATGCATTGATATTCACAGCACTATTAGATACAGATCATGGGAAGATGTCTGCAAAGTTTCAGCTCTGTAACTTAGATAGTTCGTGAGAAAATGACAAAACAGAGTTTTGGTGGACAGACGCGCGGACGGACGGCGGACATGCATATCATCAAAATTTACCTATACATATGCTAGAACTGGTCGGGGTAATGCATAATTACCAACCACTTCCACCATACATGCAATAACAGTCGCGTGAGAGCTCGCCAAAAAAAGTACATTTTCGTTTTACGGACCACCTAAATGACCTTGACCCCGTGACCCTGACCTTGAATTTTTTTTAATGGTTTTAGTCCAGCTACCCGATCCCGGGGTCAAAAGTGCCAAAATCGCAAAAATAACGATTTCTTATTAGGGCTCCTGCCTACAAGGCAAGAGCCCTATTGTAATTGTTCGATTTATTATTATTATTATTATTATTATTATTATTATTTATTATTATTCCGCCGATTTTTGTTCCAATCCTACCTCCAAAACTACTGCTCAGAATCTCTTCAAAATTTCCACAAAGATAGCTCAGGTCCTGAAGCAGATACCACAAAAATCTCAAGACTCTAGACTCCAAGACTAAGGGCAGATAACTCAAAACAACTCTAAAAATCCCAATTTCAACAGCTCATAACTCCGCCACGAAAGCTCCAAAGACTTCCAAAATTCCTGAACAGATCCAGAATCAGAAGCCCAACAAAATCTCTACACATCCAATGTAGCCAAATTGCTTCGTTTGGCCTCCATATTGGATTAAGTGTTTTGGCACTGTTTTTTACCAGATATCTCAGTACTTGACTCCCAAAATCTCCTCAGCTCAAACTACCAGCTCAAAAGCTTCCAAACTCTCCACACTTTGGCTCCAAGTACCATACTAACAACTTCAAAGAAAAAATTCTCAGATATGTCTTCAATGGCCGCCATATTGACTCCAACTTCCGGCTCAAAGTTATTTTTAAACTTTTGAGAGGACATCTTTAGCTAGCTCTGGCATTGGAAACTTATGAGGTAAGGCACTTGAACAACTTCTGTTGAGTCTTGGTTTGGTTGCTGAACAAGATCTCTTCTTGCTCTTATGTCAAAAGTCACGTGATGTGGCGGCCATATTGGATTTTGGTAGCCTCTAATATTTTTACTTTGCAAACTACGTAGCTGCTAAAGTTCTTGCTAGAAAGTGCTACAAATGACCACAATGCACCAGCATCAGACGCTGAACATTTCATGTTCTTAGCTGTATGTCAATAGTTGCGTCATTTGGAGTCCATATTGGATTAAAGACCGTGAAAATGCCAAAAGTGATAAAAACGGCACAAAACAGCATATATCTCCGCCAAAATTGCTCCAATAGCTACCCTATTTTGCATGTGACACCGTCATGAGATACCGATCATTTTCGATCCAGGCCTAAAAATGGATATTTCCAGCCGTTTGGCCGCCATCTTGGATTTAAGGTTTTCTTCGTCAGGTTGCCATGGAAACCAAACTTGACAACGGAATGCATTGATATTCACAGCACTATTAGATACAGATCATGGGAAGATGTCTGCAAAGTTTCAGCTCTGTAACTTAGATAGTTCGTGAGAAAATGACAAAACAGAGTTTTGGTGGACAGACGCGCGGACGGACGGCGGACATGCATATCATCAAAATTTACCTATACATATGCTAGAACTGGTCGGGGTAATGCATAATTACCAACCACTTCCACCATACATGCAATAACAGTCGCGTGAGAGCTCGCCAAAAAAAGTACATTTTCGTTTTACGGACCACCTAAATGACCTTGACCCCGTGACCCTGACCTTGAATTTTTTTTAATGGTTTTAGTCCAGCTACCCGATCCCGGGGTCAAAAGTGCCAAAATCGCAAAAATAACGATTTCTTATTAGGGCTCCTGCCTACAAGGCAAGAGCCCTATTGTAATTGTTCGATTTATTATTATTATTATTATTATTATTATTATTATTTATTATTATTCCGCCGATTTTTGTTCCAATCCTACCTCCAAAACTACTGCTCAGAATCTCTTCAAAATTTCCACAAAGATAGCTCAGGTCCTGAAGCAGATACCACAAAAATCTCAAGACTCTAGACTCCAAGACTAAGGGCAGATAACTCAAAACAACTCTAAAAATCCCAATTTCAACAGCTCATAACTCCGCCACGAAAGCTCCAAAGACTTCCAAAATTCCTGAACAGATCCAGAATCAGAAGCCCAACAAAATCTCTACACATCCAATGTAGCCAAATTGCTTCGTTTGGCCTCCATATTGGATTAAGTGTTTTGGCACTGTTTTTTACCAGATATCTCAGTACTTGACTCCCAAAATCTCCTCAGCTCAAACTACCAGCTCAAAAGCTTCCAAACTCTCCACACTTTGGCTCCAAGTACCATACTAACAACTTCAAAGAAAAAATTCTCAGATATGTCTTCAATGGCCGCCATATTGACTCCAACTTCCGGCTCAAAGTTATTTTTAAACTTTTGAGAGGACATCTTTAGCTAGCTCTGGCATTGGAAACTTATGAGGTAAGGCACTTGAACAACTTCTGTTGAGTCTTGGTTTGGTTGCTGAACAAGATCTCTTCTTGCTCTTATGTCAAAAGTCACGTGATGTGGCGGCCATATTGGATTTTGGTAGCCTCTAATATTTTTACTTTGCAAACTACGTAGCTGCTAAAGTTCTTGCTAGAAAGTGCTACAAATGACCACAATGCACCAGCATCAGACGCTGAACATTTCATGTTCTTAGCTGTATGTCAATAGTTGCGTCATTTGGAGTCCATATTGGATTAAAGACCGTGAAAATGCCAAAAGTGATAAAAACGGCACAAAACAGCATATATCTCCGCCAAAATTGCTCCAATAGCTACCCTATTTTGCATGTGACACCGTCATGAGATACCGATCATTTTCGATCCAGGCCTAAAAATGGATATTTCCAGCCGTTTGGCCGCCATCTTGGATTTAAGGTTTTCTTCGTCAGGTTGCCATGGAAACCAAACTTGACAACGGAATGCATTGATATTCACAGCACTATTAGATACAGATCATGGGAAGATGTCTGCAAAGTTTCAGCTCTGTAACTTAGATAGTTCGTGAGAAAATGACAAAACAGAGTTTTGGTGGACAGACGCGCGGACGGACGGCGGACATGCATATCATCAAAATTTACCTATACATATGCTAGAACTGGTCGGGGTAATGCATAATTACCAACCACTTCCACCATACATGCAATAACAGTCGCGTGAGAGCTCGCCAAAAAAAGTACATTTTCGTTTTACGGACCACCTAAATGACCTTGACCCCGTGACCCTGACCTTGAATTTTTTTTAATGGTTTTAGTCCAGCTACCCGATCCCGGGGTCAAAAGTGCCAAAATCGCAAAAATAACGATTTCTTATTAGGGCTCCTGCCTACAAGGCAAGAGCCCTATTGTAATTGTTCGATTTATTATTATTATTATTATTATTATTATTATTATTTATTATTATTCCGCCGATTTTTGTTCCAATCCTACCTCCAAAACTACTGCTCAGAATCTCTTCAAAATTTCCACAAAGATAGCTCAGGTCCTGAAGCAGATACCACAAAAATCTCAAGACTCTAGACTCCAAGACTAAGGGCAGATAACTCAAAACAACTCTAAAAATCCCAATTTCAACAGCTCATAACTCCGCCACGAAAGCTCCAAAGACTTCCAAAATTCCTGAACAGATCCAGAATCAGAAGCCCAACAAAATCTCTACACATCCAATGTAGCCAAATTGCTTCGTTTGGCCTCCATATTGGATTAAGTGTTTTGGCACTGTTTTTTACCAGATATCTCAGTACTTGACTCCCAAAATCTCCTCAGCTCAAACTACCAGCTCAAAAGCTTCCAAACTCTCCACACTTTGGCTCCAAGTACCATACTAACAACTTCAAAGAAAAAATTCTCAGATATGTCTTCAATGGCCGCCATATTGACTCCAACTTCCGGCTCAAAGTTATTTTTAAACTTTTGAGAGGACATCTTTAGCTAGCTCTGGCATTGGAAACTTATGAGGTAAGGCACTTGAACAACTTCTGTTGAGTCTTGGTTTGGTTGCTGAACAAGATCTCTTCTTGCTCTTATGTCAAAAGTCACGTGATGTGGCGGCCATATTGGATTTTGGTAGCCTCTAATATTTTTACTTTGCAAACTACGTAGCTGCTAAAGTTCTTGCTAGAAAGTGCTACAAATGACCACAATGCACCAGCATCAGACGCTGAACATTTCATGTTCTTAGCTGTATGTCAATAGTTGCGTCATTTGGAGTCCATATTGGATTAAAGACCGTGAAAATGCCAAAAGTGATAAAAACGGCACAAAACAGCATATATCTCCGCCAAAATTGCTCCAATAGCTACCCTATTTTGCATGTGACACCGTCATGAGATACCGATCATTTTCGATCCAGGCCTAAAAATGGATATTTCCAGCCGTTTGGCCGCCATCTTGGATTTAAGGTTTTCTTCGTCAGGTTGCCATGGAAACCAAACTTGACAACGGAATGCATTGATATTCACAGCACTATTAGATACAGATCATGGGAAGATGTCTGCAAAGTTTCAGCTCTGTAACTTAGATAGTTCGTGAGAAAATGACAAAACAGAGTTTTGGTGGACAGACGCGCGGACGGACGGCGGACATGCATATCATCAAAATTTACCTATACATATGCTAGAACTGGTCGGGGTAATGCATAATTACCAACCACTTCCACCATACATGCAATAACAGTCGCGTGAGAGCTCGCCAAAAAAAGTACATTTTCGTTTTACGGACCACCTAAATGACCTTGACCCCGTGACCCTGACCTTGAATTTTTTTTAATGGTTTTAGTCCAGCTACCCGATCCCGGGGTCAAAAGTGCCAAAATCGCAAAAATAACGATTTCTTATTAGGGCTCCTGCCTACAAGGCAAGAGCCCTATTGTAATTGTTCGATTTATTATTATTATTATTATTATTATTATTATTATTTATTATTATTCCGCCGATTTTTGTTCCAATCCTACCTCCAAAACTACTGCTCAGAATCTCTTCAAAATTTCCACAAAGATAGCTCAGGTCCTGAAGCAGATACCACAAAAATCTCAAGACTCTAGACTCCAAGACTAAGGGCAGATAACTCAAAACAACTCTAAAAATCCCAATTTCAACAGCTCATAACTCCGCCACGAAAGCTCCAAAGACTTCCAAAATTCCTGAACAGATCCAGAATCAGAAGCCCAACAAAATCTCTACACATCCAATGTAGCCAAATTGCTTCGTTTGGCCTCCATATTGGATTAAGTGTTTTGGCACTGTTTTTTACCAGATATCTCAGTACTTGACTCCCAAAATCTCCTCAGCTCAAACTACCAGCTCAAAAGCTTCCAAACTCTCCACACTTTGGCTCCAAGTACCATACTAACAACTTCAAAGAAAATATACGTATGTCATATGTTGGCCTGATAGCCCTTGTCCTGGCGATTCCAGAACACCAAACCGTTTGTCTGTAGCTCCATGGACAACGGAGCTACAGCTTTTTGAAAATGGCACTCTTTGGCCCAGGTCCATAAACTTGCCAAATAGCACAACTCTAAATACCCGTAGCTGAACTCTAAATACCCGTAACTCCGAAAGTACTCGTCCGATTTCGACCAGATTTTGTATATATATATTGAGTGGGGATGTCTGTTATCACGACCAATTGTACCGACATAGGAAATAAGACGACGGGACGAGAAATGATGCATAATTTATGTATAACAACATCTTTCAGCATCTTGCTCCTAACCAGATCATTCTATAACTGGCAGACTAGGCAATCTTTAGTATTTACATGTGCAATTCGATATTAAAATGCAGTCACAAATCACAAATCCTACATACATCAAACTCTTATTTCACATGTTCTGGAAATGTCATTTAGTGGGGATGACATGGGTGCTTTACGAACTCTTCAAACATTTTTTAAAGTAAAAGACACTGAAAGAAGCAGCCATAGAATGACAAATAAGTCCCGTTCACTGCACTTCAATCGACAGCAATACTCGTGCATACGATTCCGTTCTCTTGGCGCTATACGCTACACTATTGTCGGTATAGGCTTATTTATATAACAAACTACAGTCTGTAGTACGTGAGCTTTGTGTATAGTTTTAGGCTATGGACCACAGAAATCAGTTACCAGGGTCAATGAGATACAGTGTTTATACAGCTGATGGATAACGCAAGCAGAAACGGACTATAGAAATACATTTACGTTTGCGCTCGCATGTTCAACGGTTCTGCATAGAAAACAGTGTAGCTGAGAGTAAATAACGACATCATGTGTTTTGTTATGTGAAAACTAATATCTGCATCAATTGGCGCGAATTCACAATACACATTGTCAACAGAGTTAAGCAAAGAACTGCGCATACATGTGTATTGGCCTCACAGCGTGTCAGCGTACCTCAGTCCCATGCGGCCGGGTCGGTCGGTCGGTCGGGTGCATATTGGAACGTGATCCACGTGCACGGCAATGGAGAGCGAGGCAGTGGTAGCGCTATATCGGATTACCTAAGCTTCTGGCAGCGGGGTCATCCGAGAGCCAAGTGTGGGCTCCTCCAGTCAAAACGGACCCTACCTCCCCACCCCAGAGAATCACCTCCTTCATAAATCTTGTTCGGACTGCGGGATTTACGGTAGGTTTGTGATTGAAAGTTTGATATTCCTGAACCCTCCGATTAATTTACTCGTACTTGTCATAATTGTATTACCGCAACTTCCAAGTATAGTAACCGACGGGTGATATGTTAACTTCATGTTTCGATAGCAGCGATTTCTATAGTCTGTTTCATTATGGATTTTCTTCACGCTGTTTTCAGTAGTCTCTGCCAGCAAAAAGCACGCATTTTGTACGTTTGTGATTTAATATCGCTGAACTTTCCGTTTAATTTACTGGTACTTGTCTTAATTGTATTACCAAAATTTCAAGTAATAACAGACCATTTATATGTTCACTTCGTTTCAATAGTAGCGACTTCTATAGTCTGTTTCTGTATAGATTCTCTTCACGCTGTTTGTAATACATTCTGCCAGTGGAAAGTGCACAGTTTCCCGTACTTGTACACTAGATCCATTCAGTTGCTCCCTGTCTAAAAGGATCGTTGTACAACATGTTTGGTTTTCTTTTTATAAAATGCCTTATTTTCTTTGGAACGGATTTCCGCACTATCAACTTACCTTTTTATAATACGAACCTGTTCATTTTTGATACTTCCATTTTTTCCTGAAAGATCCCAGATATAATGCCAACTTTAAGGAGTATTATTTACCCATATCATTATGGTTTAGAAACCAGTCCCTTTCTCAACCTACTTAAGTGCATTGATCTCCATTGTGTTTACAGCTAATCTTCTTTTAAACTTTGATCACAAATGCTTGGAAGACTTGGGGTTTTCTTAGCTGATTGGTTGAATTGCTTCAACAAGGAGATGACAAGAGGTGACTGACATGTGTTCTTACTGTTAGATAATGTCCCAAGCCATCTCATCCCTGAGCACGGGTCAAATTACAAGATCCATTTCCTGCATATTACAATAACAAGTCACCAACACCTCTGCATGCTGGTATCTTCCATACTTAACAGGTACAGGGCCAAAATGGGAATTTTTTTCTTGGTCAAAACGGACAGGTGAAATATCCTATTGATAATCCAGATCATATTATAGTCGTGCACAGTATAGCACTAGCCTTCCGCATATCCGAATGCTTTTATATAACAACAGGAGAAAATGCCTTAATGGTAATCAATTAGTTTTATTAAGAACTCAGTTTCAATGGTTTTTAGTACTCTGTATAACCAAAGTGCAATTTTACAAAAGTACATCTATGAATAGAACAGGATCCGCTTCCACAATTCTTAGCAAGCGGGAGCCCGACATCGCTGCTTGCAGCTATATTTATTATTATTATTATTCTTTATTATTATTATTATTCCGGCGTTTTTTGTTCCAATCCTACCTCCAAAACTACTGCTCAGAATGTCTTCAAAATTTCCACAAAGATACCTTAGATCCTGAAGCAGATACCACAAAAATCCCAAGACTCTAGACTCAAAGACTAAGGGCAGACAACTCAAAACAACTTTAAAAATCGCAATTTCAACAGCTCATAACTCCGCCACGAAAGCTCCAAAGACATCCAAAATTCCTGAACAGATCCGGAATCAGATGCCAAACAAAATCTCTACACATCCAATGTAGCGAAATTGCTTCGTTTGGCCTCCATATTGGATTAAGTGTTTTGGCACTGTTTTTTACCAGATATCTCAGTACTTGACTCCCAAAATCTCCTCAGCTCAAACTACCAGCTCAAAAGCTTCCAAACTCTCCACACTTTGGCTCCAAGTACCATACTAACAACTTCAAAGAAAAAATCCTCAGATATGTCTTCAATGGCCGCCATATTGACTCCAACTTCCGGCTCAAAGTTATTTTTAAACTTTTGAGAGGACATCTTTAGCTAGCTCTGGCATTGGAAACTTATGAGGTAAGGCATTTGAAGAACTTCTGTTGAGTCTTGCTTTGGTTGCTGAACAAGATCTCTTCTTGCTCTTATGTCAAAAGTCACGTGATGTGGCGGCCATATTGGATTTTGATAGCTTCTAATATTTTTACTTTGCAAACTACGTAGCTGCTAAAGTTCTTGATAGAAAGTGCTACAAATGACCACAATGCACCAGCATCAGACGCTGAACATTTCATGTTCTTAGCTGTTTGTCAAAAGTTGCGTCATTTAGCGTCCATATTGGATTAAAGACCGTGAAAATGCCAAAAGTGATAAAAACGGCACAAAATAGCATATATCTCCGCCAAAATTGCTCCAATAGCTACCATATTTTGCATGTGACACCGTCATAAGATAGCGATCATTTTCGATCCAGACCTAAAAATGGATATTTCCAGCCGTTTGGCCGCCATCTTGGATTTAAGTTTTTCTTCGTCAGGTTGCCATGGAAACCAAACTTGACAACGAAATGCATTGATATTCACAGCACTATTAGATACAGACCATGGGAAGATGTCTGCAAAGTTACGGCTTTGTAAGTTAGATAGTTCATGAGAAAATGGCAAAACAAGGTTTTGGTGGACAGACGCGCGGACGGACGGCGGACATGCATATCATCAAAATTTACCTATACATATGCTAGAACTGGTCGGGGTAATGCATAATTACCAACCACTTCCACCATACATGCAATAACAGTCGCGTGAGAGCTCGCCAAAAAAAGGACATTTTCGTTTTACGGACCACCTAAATGACCTTGACCCCGTGACCTTGGTGACCTTGAATTTTTTAAAATGGTTTTAGTCCAGCTACCCGATCCCGGGGTCAAAACCGCCAAAATCGCAAAAATAACGATTTCTTATTAGGGCTCCCTGCCTACAAGGCAAGAGCCCTATTGTAATTGTTCGATTTATTATTAGGGCTCCCTGCCATCTTGGCAAGAGCCCTATTGTAATTGCTAAGTTTATTATTATTATTATTATTATTATTCCGCCGATTTTTGTTCCAATCCTACCTCCAAAACTGCTGACCAGAATCTCTTCAAAATTTCCACAAAGATAGCTTAGGTCCTGAAGCAGATACCACAAAAATCCCAAGACTCTAGACTCAAAGACTAAGGGCAGATAACTCAAAACAACTTTAAAAATCGCGATTTCAACAGCTAATATCTCCGCCACGAAAGCTCCAAAGACATCCAAAATTCTTGAACTGGTGCGCAATCAGATGGCCAACAAATTCTCTACACATCCAATGTAGCGAAATTGCTTCGTTTGGCCTCCAGGTCGGATAAAGTGTTTTTTCACTGTTTTTAACAGATTTCTCAGTACTTGACTCCCAAAATCTCCTCAGCTGAAACTACCAGCTCGAAAGCTTCCAAACTCTCCACACTTTCGCTCCAAGTACCATACTAACAACTTCAAAGAAAAAATTCTGAGATATGTCTTCAATGGCCGCCATATTGACTGCAACTTCCGGCTGAAAGTTATTTTGAAACTTTTTATAGGACATCTTTAGCAAGCTCTAGCATTGGAAACTTATCAGGTAAGGCATTTGAAGAACTTCTGTTGAGTCTTGCTTTGGTTGCTGAACAAGATCTCTTCTTGCTCTTATGTCAAAAGTCACGTGATGTGGCGGCCATATTGGATTTTGCTAGCCTCTCATAAAATTACATGACAAACTACGTAGCTGCTAAAGTTCTTGATAGAAAGTGCTACAAATGACCACAATTCACCAGCATCAGACGCTGAACATTTCCTGTTCTTAGCTGTTTGTCAAAAGTTGCGTCATTTAGCGTCCATATTGGATTAAAGACCGTGAAAATGCCAAAAGTGATAAAAACGGCACAAAACAGCATGTATCTCCGCCAAAATTGCTCCAATAGCTACCCTATTTTGCATGTGACACCGTCATAAGATACCGATCATTTTCGATCCAGGCCTAAAAATGGCTATTTCCAGCCGTTTGGCCGCCATCTTGGATTTAAGGTTTTCTTCGTCAGGTTGCCATGGAAACCAAACTTGACAACCGAAAGCAGTGATATTCACAGCACTATTAGATACAGACCATGGGAAGATGTCTGCAAAGTTTCAGCTTTGTAAGTTAGATAGTTCGTGAGAAAATGACAAAACAGAGTTTTGGTGGACAGACGCGCGGACGGACGGCGGACATGCATATTATCACAATTTACCTATACATGTGCTAGAACTGGTCGGGGTAATGCATAATTACCAACCACTTCCACCATACATGCAATAACAGTCGCGTCAGAGCTCGCCAAAAAAAGGACATTTTCGTTTTACGGACCACCTAAATGACCTTGACCCCGTGACCTTGGTGACCTTGAATTTTTTTAAATGGTTTTAGTCCAGCTACCCGATCCCGGGGTCAAAAGTGCCAAAATCGCAAAAATAAGGATTTCTTATTAGGGCTCCCTGCCTACAAGGCAAGAGCCCTATTGTAATTGTTCGATTTATTATTATTATTATTATTATTCTTTATTATTATTATTATTATTATTATTATTATTATTCCGGCGTTTTTTGTTCCAATCCTACCTCCAAAACTACTGCTCAGAATCTCTTCAAAATTTCCACAAAGATAGCTCAGGTCCTGAAGCAGATACCACAAAAATCTCAAGACTCTAGACTCCAAGACTAAGGGCAGATAACTCAAAACAACTCTAAAAATCCCAATTTCAACAGCTCATAACTCCGCCACGAAAGCTCCAAAGACTTCCAAAATTCCTGAACAGATCCAGAATCAGAAGCCCAACAAAATCTCTACACATCCAATGTAGCCAAATTGCTTCGTTTGGCCTCCATATTGGATTAAGTGTTTTGGCACTGTTTTTTACCAGATATCTCAGTACTTGACTCCCAAAATCTCCTCAGCTCAAACTACCAGCTCAAAAGCTTCCAAACTCTCCACACTTTGGCTCCAAGTACCATACTAACAACTTCAAAGAAAAAATCCTCAGATATGTCTACAATGGCCGCCATATTGACTCCGACTTCCGGCTCAAAGTTATTTTCAAACCTTTGAGAGGACATCTTTAGCAAGCTCTGACATTGGAAACTTATGAGGTAAGGCATTTGAACAACTTCTGTTGAGTCTTGCTTTGGTTGCTGAACAAGATCTGTTCTTGCTCTTATGTCAAAAGTCACGTGATGTGGCGGCCATATTGGATTTTGCTAGCTTCTCATATTTTTACTTTGCAAACTACGTAGCTGCTAAAGTTCTTGATAGAAAGTGCTACAAATAACCACAATGCACAAGCATGAGACGCTGAACATTTCATGTTCTTAGCTGTTTGTCAAAAGTTGCGTCATTTGGCGTCCATATTGGATTAAAGGCCGTGAAAATGCCAAAAGTGATAAAAACGGCACAAAACAGCATATATCTCCGCCAAAATATCTCCAATAGCTACCCTATTTTGCATGTGACACCGTCATAAGATACCGATCATTTTCGATCCAGCCGTCAAAATCGATATTTCCAGCCGTTTGGCCGCCATCTTGGATTTAAGATTTTCTTCGTCAGGTTGCCATGGAAACCAAACTTGACAACGGAATGCAGTGATATTCACAGCACTATTAGATACAGACCATGGGAAGATGTTTGCAAAGTTTCAGCTTTGTAAGTTAGATAGTTCGTGAGAAAATGACAAAACAGAGTTTTGGTGGACAGACGCGCGGACGGACGGCGGACATGCATATCATCAAAATTTACCTATACATATGCTAGAACTGGTCGGGGTAATGCATAATTACTAATCACTTCCACCATACATGCAATAACAGTCGCGTGAGAGCTCGCCAAAAAAAGGACATTTTCGTTTTACGGACCACCTAAATGACCTTGACCCCGTGACCTTGGTGACCTTGAATTTTTTTAAATGGTTTTAGTCCAGCTACCCGATCCCGGGGTCAAAAGTGCCAAAATCGCAAAAATAAGGATTTCTTATTAGGGCTCCCTGCCTACAAGGCAAGAGCCCTATTGTAATTGTTCGATTTATTATTATTATTATTATTATTCTTTATTATTATTATTATTATTATTATTATTATTATTCCGGCGTTTTTTGTTCCAATCCTACCTCCAAAACTACTGCTCAGAATCTCTTCAAAATTTCCACAAAGATAGCTCAGGTCCTGAAGCAGATACCACAAAAATCTCAAGACTCTAGACTCCAAGACTAAGGGCAGATAACTCAAAACAACTCTAAAAATCCCAATTTCAACAGCTCATAACTCCGCCACGAAAGCTCCAAAGACTTCCAAAATTCCTGAACAGATCCAGAATCAGAAGCCCAACAAAATCTCTACACATCCAATGTAGCCAAATTGCTTCGTTTGGCCTCCATATTGGATTAAGTGTTTTGGCACTGTTTTTTACCAGATATCTCAGTACTTGACTCCCAAAATCTCCTCAGCTCAAACTACCAGCTCAAAAGCTTCCAAACTCTCCACACTTTGGCTCCAAGTACCATACTAACAACTTCAAAGAAAAAATCCTCAGATATGTCTACAATGGCCGCCATATTGACTCCGACTTCCGGCTCAAAGTTATTTTCAAACCTTTGAGAGGACATCTTTAGCAAGCTCTGACATTGGAAACTTATGAGGTAAGGCATTTGAACAACTTCTGTTGAGTCTTGCTTTGGTTGCTGAACAAGATCTGTTCTTGCTCTTATGTCAAAAGTCACGTGATGTGGCGGCCATATTGGATTTTGCTAGCTTCTCATATTTTTACTTTGCAAACTACGTAGCTGCTAAAGTTCTTGATAGAAAGTGCTACAAATAACCACAATGCACAAGCATGAGACGCTGAACATTTCATGTTCTTAGCTGTTTGTCAAAAGTTGCGTCATTTGGCGTCCATATTGGATTAAAGGCCGTGAAAATGCCAAAAGTGATAAAAACGGCACAAAACAGCATATATCTCCGCCAAAATATCTCCAATAGCTACCCTATTTTGCATGTGACACCGTCATAAGATACCGATCATTTTCGATCCAGCCGTCAAAATCGATATTTCCAGCCGTTTGGCCGCCATCTTGGATTTAAGATTTTCTTCGTCAGGTTGCCATGGAAACCAAACTTGACAACGGAATGCAGTGATATTCACAGCACTATTAGATACAGACCATGGGAAGATGTTTGCAAAGTTTCAGCTTTGTAAGTTAGATAGTTCGTGAGAAAATGACAAAACAGAGTTTTGGTGGACAGACGCGCGGACGGACGGCGGACATGCATATCATCAAAATTTACCTATACATATGCTAGAACTGGTCGGGGTAATGCATAATTACTAATCACTTCCACCATACATGCAATAACAGTCGCGTGAGAGCTCGCCAAAAAAAGGACATTTTCGTTTTACGGACCACCTAAATGACCTTGACCCCGTGACCTTGGTGACCTTGAATTTTTTTAAATGGTTTTAGTCCAGCTACCCGATCCCGGGGTCAAAAGTGCCAAAATCGCAAAAATAAGGATTTCTTATTAGGGCTCCCTGCCTACAAGGCAAGAGCCCTATTGTAATTGTTCGATTTATTATTATTATTATTATTATTCTTTATTATTATTATTATTATTATTATTATTATTATTCCGGCGTTTTTTGTTCCAATCCTACCTCCAAAACTACTGCTCAGAATCTCTTCAAAATTTCCACAAAGATAGCTCAGGTCCTGAAGCAGATACCACAAAAATCTCAAGACTCTAGACTCCAAGACTAAGGGCAGATAACTCAAAACAACTCTAAAAATCCCAATTTCAACAGCTCATAACTCCGCCACGAAAGCTCCAAAGACTTCCAAAATTCCTGAACAGATCCAGAATCAGAAGCCCAACAAAATCTCTACACATCCAATGTAGCCAAATTGCTTCGTTTGGCCTCCATATTGGATTAAGTGTTTTGGCACTGTTTTTTACCAGATATCTCAGTACTTGACTCCCAAAATCTCCTCAGCTCAAACTACCAGCTCAAAAGCTTCCAAACTCTCCACACTTTGGCTCCAAGTACCATACTAACAACTTCAAAGAAAAAATCCTCAGATATGTCTACAATGGCCGCCATATTGACTCCGACTTCCGGCTCAAAGTTATTTTCAAACCTTTGAGAGGACATCTTTAGCAAGCTCTGACATTGGAAACTTATGAGGTAAGGCATTTGAACAACTTCTGTTGAGTCTTGCTTTGGTTGCTGAACAAGATCTGTTCTTGCTCTTATGTCAAAAGTCACGTGATGTGGCGGCCATATTGGATTTTGCTAGCTTCTCATATTTTTACTTTGCAAACTACGTAGCTGCTAAAGTTCTTGATAGAAAGTGCTACAAATAACCACAATGCACAAGCATGAGACGCTGAACATTTCATGTTCTTAGCTGTTTGTCAAAAGTTGCGTCATTTGGCGTCCATATTGGATTAAAGGCCGTGAAAATGCCAAAAGTGATAAAAACGGCACAAAACAGCATATATCTCCGCCAAAATATCTCCAATAGCTACCCTATTTTGCATGTGACACCGTCATAAGATACCGATCATTTTCGATCCAGCCGTCAAAATCGATATTTCCAGCCGTTTGGCCGCCATCTTGGATTTAAGATTTTCTTCGTCAGGTTGCCATGGAAACCAAACTTGACAACGGAATGCAGTGATATTCACAGCACTATTAGATACAGACCATGGGAAGATGTTTGCAAAGTTTCAGCTTTGTAAGTTAGATAGTTCGTGAGAAAATGACAAAACAGAGTTTTGGTGGACAGACGCGCGGACGGACGGCGGACATGCATATCATCAAAATTTACCTATACATATGCTAGAACTGGTCGGGGTAATGCATAATTACTAATCACTTCCACCATACATGCAATAACAGTCGCGTGAGAGCTCGCCAAAAAAAGGACATTTTCGTTTTACGGACCACCTAAATGACCTTGACCCCGTGACCTTGGTGACCTTGAATTTTTTTAAATGGTTTTAGTCCAGCTACCCGATCCCGGGGTCAAAAGTGCCAAAATCGCAAAAATAAGGATTTCTTATTAGGGCTCCCTGCCTACAAGGCAAGAGCCCTATTGTAATTGTTCGATTTATTATTATTATTATTATTATTCTTTATTATTATTATTATTATTATTATTATTATTATTCCGGCGTTTTTTGTTCCAATCCTACCTCCAAAACTACTGCTCAGAATCTCTTCAAAATTTCCACAAAGATAGCTCAGGTCCTGAAGCAGATACCACAAAAATCTCAAGACTCTAGACTCCAAGACTAAGGGCAGATAACTCAAAACAACTCTAAAAATCCCAATTTCAACAGCTCATAACTCCGCCACGAAAGCTCCAAAGACTTCCAAAATTCCTGAACAGATCCAGAATCAGAAGCCCAACAAAATCTCTACACATCCAATGTAGCCAAATTGCTTCGTTTGGCCTCCATATTGGATTAAGTGTTTTGGCACTGTTTTTTACCAGATATCTCAGTACTTGACTCCCAAAATCTCCTCAGCTCAAACTACCAGCTCAAAAGCTTCCAAACTCTCCACACTTTGGCTCCAAGTACCATACTAACAACTTCAAAGAAAAAATCCTCAGATATGTCTACAATGGCCGCCATATTGACTCCGACTTCCGGCTCAAAGTTATTTTCAAACCTTTGAGAGGACATCTTTAGCAAGCTCTGACATTGGAAACTTATGAGGTAAGGCATTTGAACAACTTCTGTTGAGTCTTGCTTTGGTTGCTGAACAAGATCTGTTCTTGCTCTTATGTCAAAAGTCACGTGATGTGGCGGCCATATTGGATTTTGCTAGCTTCTCATATTTTTACTTTGCAAACTACGTAGCTGCTAAAGTTCTTGATAGAAAGTGCTACAAATAACCACAATGCACAAGCATGAGACGCTGAACATTTCATGTTCTTAGCTGTTTGTCAAAAGTTGCGTCATTTGGCGTCCATATTGGATTAAAGGCCGTGAAAATGCCAAAAGTGATAAAAACGGCACAAAACAGCATATATCTCCGCCAAAATATCTCCAATAGCTACCCTATTTTGCATGTGACACCGTCATAAGATACCGATCATTTTCGATCCAGCCGTCAAAATCGATATTTCCAGCCGTTTGGCCGCCATCTTGGATTTAAGATTTTCTTCGTCAGGTTGCCATGGAAACCAAACTTGACAACGGAATGCAGTGATATTCACAGCACTATTAGATACAGACCATGGGAAGATGTTTGCAAAGTTTCAGCTTTGTAAGTTAGATAGTTCGTGAGAAAATGACAAAACAGAGTTTTGGTGGACAGACGCGCGGACGGACGGCGGACATGCATATCATCAAAATTTACCTATACATATGCTAGAACTGGTCGGGGTAATGCATAATTACTAATCACTTCCACCATACATGCAATAACAGTCGCGTGAGAGCTCGCCAAAAAAAGGACATTTTCGTTTTACGGACCACCTAAATGACCTTGACCCCGTGACCTTGGTGACCTTGAATTTTTTTAAATGGTTTTAGTCCAGCTACCCGATCCCGGGGTCAAAAGTGCCAAAATCGCAAAAATAAGGATTTCTTATTAGGGCTCCCTGCCTACAAGGCAAGAGCCCTATTGTAATTGTTCGATTTATTATTATTATTATTATTATTCTTTATTATTATTATTATTATTATTATTATTATTATTCCGGCGTTTTTTGTTCCAATCCTACCTCCAAAACTACTGCTCAGAATCTCTTCAAAATTTCCACAAAGATAGCTCAGGTCCTGAAGCAGATACCACAAAAATCTCAAGACTCTAGACTCCAAGACTAAGGGCAGATAACTCAAAACAACTCTAAAAATCCCAATTTCAACAGCTCATAACTCCGCCACGAAAGCTCCAAAGACTTCCAAAATTCCTGAACAGATCCAGAATCAGAAGCCCAACAAAATCTCTACACATCCAATGTAGCCAAATTGCTTCGTTTGGCCTCCATATTGGATTAAGTGTTTTGGCACTGTTTTTTACCAGATATCTCAGTACTTGACTCCCAAAATCTCCTCAGCTCAAACTACCAGCTCAAAAGCTTCCAAACTCTCCACACTTTGGCTCCAAGTACCATACTAACAACTTCAAAGAAAAAATCCTCAGATATGTCTACAATGGCCGCCATATTGACTCCGACTTCCGGCTCAAAGTTATTTTCAAACCTTTGAGAGGACATCTTTAGCAAGCTCTGACATTGGAAACTTATGAGGTAAGGCATTTGAACAACTTCTGTTGAGTCTTGCTTTGGTTGCTGAACAAGATCTGTTCTTGCTCTTATGTCAAAAGTCACGTGATGTGGCGGCCATATTGGATTTTGCTAGCTTCTCATATTTTTACTTTGCAAACTACGTAGCTGCTAAAGTTCTTGATAGAAAGTGCTACAAATAACCACAATGCACAAGCATGAGACGCTGAACATTTCATGTTCTTAGCTGTTTGTCAAAAGTTGCGTCATTTGGCGTCCATATTGGATTAAAGGCCGTGAAAATGCCAAAAGTGATAAAAACGGCACAAAACAGCATATATCTCCGCCAAAATATCTCCAATAGCTACCCTATTTTGCATGTGACACCGTCATAAGATACCGATCATTTTCGATCCAGCCGTCAAAATCGATATTTCCAGCCGTTTGGCCGCCATCTTGGATTTAAGATTTTCTTCGTCAGGTTGCCATGGAAACCAAACTTGACAACGGAATGCAGTGATATTCACAGCACTATTAGATACAGACCATGGGAAGATGTTTGCAAAGTTTCAGCTTTGTAAGTTAGATAGTTCGTGAGAAAATGACAAAACAGAGTTTTGGTGGACAGACGCGCGGACGGACGGCGGACATGCATATCATCAAAATTTACCTATACATATGCTAGAACTGGTCGGGGTAATGCATAATTACTAATCACTTCCACCATACATGCAATAACAGTCGCGTGAGAGCTCGCCAAAAAAAGGACATTTTCGTTTTACGGACCACCTAAATGACCTTGACCCCGTGACCTTGGTGACCTTGAATTTTTTTAAATGGTTTTAGTCCAGCTACCCGATCCCGGGGTCAAAAGTGCCAAAATCGCAAAAATAAGGATTTCTTATTAGGGCTCCCTGCCTACAAGGCAAGAGCCCTATTGTAATTGTTCGATTTATTATTATTATTATTATTATTCTTTATTATTATTATTATTATTATTATTATTATTATTCCGGCGTTTTTTGTTCCAATCCTACCTCCAAAACTACTGCTCAGAATCTCTTCAAAATTTCCACAAAGATAGCTCAGGTCCTGAAGCAGATACCACAAAAATCTCAAGACTCTAGACTCCAAGACTAAGGGCAGATAACTCAAAACAACTCTAAAAATCCCAATTTCAACAGCTCATAACTCCGCCACGAAAGCTCCAAAGACTTCCAAAATTCCTGAACAGATCCAGAATCAGAAGCCCAACAAAATCTCTACACATCCAATGTAGCCAAATTGCTTCGTTTGGCCTCCATATTGGATTAAGTGTTTTGGCACTGTTTTTTACCAGATATCTCAGTACTTGACTCCCAAAATCTCCTCAGCTCAAACTACCAGCTCAAAAGCTTCCAAACTCTCCACACTTTGGCTCCAAGTACCATACTAACAACTTCAAAGAAAAAATCCTCAGATATGTCTACAATGGCCGCCATATTGACTCCGACTTCCGGCTCAAAGTTATTTTCAAACCTTTGAGAGGACATCTTTAGCAAGCTCTGACATTGGAAACTTATGAGGTAAGGCATTTGAACAACTTCTGTTGAGTCTTGCTTTGGTTGCTGAACAAGATCTGTTCTTGCTCTTATGTCAAAAGTCACGTGATGTGGCGGCCATATTGGATTTTGCTAGCTTCTCATATTTTTACTTTGCAAACTACGTAGCTGCTAAAGTTCTTGATAGAAAGTGCTACAAATAACCACAATGCACAAGCATGAGACGCTGAACATTTCATGTTCTTAGCTGTTTGTCAAAAGTTGCGTCATTTGGCGTCCATATTGGATTAAAGGCCGTGAAAATGCCAAAAGTGATAAAAACGGCACAAAACAGCATATATCTCCGCCAAAATATCTCCAATAGCTACCCTATTTTGCATGTGACACCGTCATAAGATACCGATCATTTTCGATCCAGCCGTCAAAATCGATATTTCCAGCCGTTTGGCCGCCATCTTGGATTTAAGATTTTCTTCGTCAGGTTGCCATGGAAACCAAACTTGACAACGGAATGCAGTGATATTCACAGCACTATTAGATACAGACCATGGGAAGATGTTTGCAAAGTTTCAGCTTTGTAAGTTAGATAGTTCGTGAGAAAATGACAAAACAGAGTTTTGGTGGACAGACGCGCGGACGGACGGCGGACATGCATATCATCAAAATTTACCTATACATATGCTAGAACTGGTCGGGGTAATGCATAATTACTAATCACTTCCACCATACATGCAATAACAGTCGCGTGAGAGCTCGCCAAAAAAAGGACATTTTCGTTTTACGGACCACCTAAATGACCTTGACCCCGTGACCTTGGTGACCTTGAATTTTTTTAAATGGTTTTAGTCCAGCTACCCGATCCCGGGGTCAAAAGTGCCAAAATCGCAAAAATAAGGATTTCTTATTAGGGCTCCCTGCCTACAAGGCAAGAGCCCTATTGTAATTGTTCGATTTATTATTATTATTATTATTATTCTTTATTATTATTATTATTATTATTCCGGCGTTTTTTGTTCCAATCCTACCTCCAAAACTACTGCTCAGAATGTCTTCAAAATTTCCACAAAGATACCTTAGATCCTGAAGCAGATACCACAAAAATCTCAAGACTCTAGACTCAAAGACTAAGGGCAGATAACTCAAAACAACCTTAAAAATCGCACATTTCAACAGCTAAAATCTCCGCCAAGAAATGTCCAAAGACTTCCAAAATTCCTGAACAGATCCGGAATCAGATGCCCAACAAAATCTCTACACATCCAATGTAGCGAAATTGCTTCGTTTGGCCTCCATATTGGATTAAGTGTTTTGGCACTGTTTTTTACCAAATTTCTCAGTACTTGACTCCCCAAATCTCCTCAGCTCAAACTACCAGCTCAAAAGCTTCCAAACTCTCCACACTTTGGCTCCAAGTACCATACTAACAACTTCGCAGTAAACATACGTATGTGATATGTTGCCCTGATAGCCCTTGTCCTGGCGATTCCAGAACACCAAACAGATTAACTCTAGCTCAACAGACAACGAAACTACAGAGTGTTGAAAATGGTACTCTTTGGCCCAGGTCCATAAACTTGCCAAATAGCACAACTCTAGACACCTGTAACTCGTTAACTACTGGTCCGATTTCGGCCAAATTTCGTGTGTATTGGTAGAGTGGGATTGGCTGTTACCGTGCCTAATTGTAGTCACGCGGCACATAAGAGAGAACTGATACATAATCCATGTATAACAACATTTGTAACCTATTGCTCCTAACGCAGGAAGAAACGGACTATAGAAATAGACTTACATTTGGCCTGCAACGGTTCTGCAAAGAAATCAGTGCCACTTGGTATAATATATCGACATCGTAGTTTTTGTTTTCTGGAAGCTCATATCTGCATTGGCGCGAATTCACAATACACAACGGATGTGTATTGACCTCCCAGCGTGTCAGCTTGAGCATGTGTCAGTCGATTGCATATTGAAGCGAGAGCCACGGTAACGGTATAGCAAGATAGCAGTAGCGCTGTAGTGTGCAATAGGTTACAATTAGTGTATTGTATTACCACAACTAAAGGTATTAACAGAGGGGTAATCCGTTCACTTGATGTTTCGATGGTAGAAGTGACATTTTAACATGGTATGAGTGTGCTCTAGATATCTATAGTCTGTATCTGTATAGATTCTCTTCACGCTGTTTGTAGTACACTCTGCCAGTGGAAAGTGCACAGTTTCGCGCGTACTTGCACGGTAGATCTATCCAGTTACTGCCTGTCTGAAAGGATTGTTGTAATACATGTTTTGTTGTCTTTATAAAATGCTTTGTTTTTCCTTGGAACGGATTTCCGCGCTATCATATTACCCTTTCATGATACGAACCTGTTCATTATTGATCATTCAATTTTTTCTGAAAGATCCCAGATATAATGCCAACTTTAAGGAGTATTATTTATCCATATCATTATGGTTTAGAAACCAGTCCCTTTCTCAACCTACTTAAGTGCATTGATCTCCATTGTATTTACAGCTAAGCTTCTTTTAAAATTTGATCACAAAAGCTTGGAAGACTTGGGCTTTTCTTTGCTGAGTGCTTGAATTGCTTCAACAAGAAGATGACAAGAGGTCACCGACATGTGTTGTTACTGTTAGAAAATGTCCCAAGCCATCTCATCCCTTAGCACGTGTCAAATGTCAAGATCCATGTCCTGCCAATTACAATAACAAGTCACCAACACCCCTGCATGCCTGTATCTTCCATCCTGAACATACCCAGAGCCAAAATGGGAATTTTTTTCTTGGTCAAAACGGACCGGTGAAATATCCTATAGATAATCCAGATCATCTTATACTCGTACACAGTATAGCACATATCCTTCCTCATATCCGAATGCTTTTATACAACAACAGGAGAAAATACATTAATGGTAACAAATTAGTTTAATTAAGAACTCAGTTTCAATGGTTTTTAGTACTCTGTATAACCAAAGTGCAATTTTGCAAAAGTACTTCTATGAATAGAACAGGATCCGCTTCTACAATTCTTTACCAGCGGGAGCCCGACATCGCTGCTTGCAGCTATATTTATTATTTATTATTATTATTATTATTCCGGCGTTTTTTGTTCCAATCCTAACTCCAAAACTACTGCTCAGAATGTCTTCAAAATTTCCACAAAGATACCTTAGATCCTGAAGCAGATACCACAAAAATCTCAAGACTCTAGACTCAAGATCTAAGGGCAGATAACTCAAAACAACTTTAAAAATCGCAATTTCAACAGCTCATAACTCCGCCACGAAAGCTCCAAAGACATCCAAAATTCCTGAACAGATCCGGAATCAGATGCCAAACAAAATCTCTACACATCCAATGTAGCGAAATTGCTTCGTTTGGCCTCCATATTGGATTAAGTGTTTTGGCACTGTTTTTTAGCAGATTTCTCAGTACTTGACTCCCCAAATCTCCTCAGCTCAAACTACCAGCTCAAAAGCTTCCAAACTCTCCACACTTTGGCTCCAAGTACCATACTAACAACTTCAAAGAAAATATACGTATGTCATATGTTGGCCTGATAGCCCTTGTCCTGGCGATTCCAGAACACCAAACCGTTTGTCTGTAGCTCCATGGACAACGGAGCTAAAGCATTTTGAATATGGCACTCTTTGGCCCAGGTACATAAACTTGCCAAATAGCACAACTCTAAATACCCGTAGCTGAACTCTAAATACCCGTAACTCCGAAACTACTCGTCCGATTTCGACCAGATTTGGTATATGTATATTCAGTGGGGATGTCTGCTGCCACGACCAATTGTAGCGTCATAGGAAATAAGACAACGGGGAGAGAAATGATGCATAATGTATGTATAACAACATCTTTCAACATCTTACTCCTAACCAGATCATTCTATAACTGGCAGACTAGGCAATCTTTAGTATTTACATGTGCAATTCGATATTGAAATGCAGTCAAAAATCACAAATCCTACATACATCAAACTCTTATTTCACATGTTCTGGAAATGTCATTTAGTGGGGGTGACATGAGTATTTTACGAACTCTTCAAACATTTTTTAAAGTAAAAGACACTGAAAGAAGCAGCAGTAACATGACAAATAAGTCCCGTTCACTGCACTTCAATCGACAGCAATACTCGTGCATACGATTCCGTTCTCTTGGCGCTATACGCTACATTATTGTCGGTATAGGTTTATTTATATAACAAACTACAGTCTGTAGTACGTGAGCTTTGTGTATAGTTTTAGGCTATTGACCACAAAAATCAGTTATCAGGGTCAATGAGATACAGTGTTAAAACAGCTGATGGACAACGCAAGTAGAAACGGACTATAGAAATACATTTACGTTTGCGCTCGTATGTTCAACGGTTCTGTATAGAAACTTGGAGTAAATATCAACATCGCATGTTTTGTTATGTCTAAGCTCATACCTGCATCGATTGCCGCGAATTCACAATACACATTGTCAAGCAAAGAACTGCGCATACATGAATATTGGCCTCACAGCGTGTCAGCGTGCCTCAGTCCCATGCGGCTGGGTCGGTCGGTCGGGTGCATATTGGAACGTGATCCACGTGCACGGTAATGGCATGGCGAAACAGCTATAGCGGGGTCGTCCGAGAGCCGCGCGTGGGGTGCTTCAGTCAAAACATGACCTACATCCCGCCCGAGGTGTTACCTCCTTCATAAATGCTGTTCAGACTATGGGATTTACGGTAGGTTTGTGATTGAAAGTTTGATATCGCTGAACTCTCCGATTAATGTACTATCTTTTAAACGTACTTGTCATAATTTTGTAACTACAACAGACAGGTTCACTTCATGTTTCGACGGTAGCGATTTCTATAGTCTGTTTCTTTATGGATTTTCTTCACGCTGTTTTCAGTAGTCACTGCTAGCAGAAAGCACGCATTTTGTACGTTTGTGATTTAATATCGCTGAACTCTCCGTTTAATTTACTGGTACTTGTCTTAATTGTATTACCTCAATTTCAAGTAATAACAGACCATTTATATGTTCACTTCGTTTCAATAGTAGCGACTTCTATAGTCTGTTTCTGTATAGATTCTCTTCACGCTGTTTGTAATACATTCTGTCAGTGGAAAGTACGCAGTTTGTAGGATTGTGATTGAAAGTTTAATATCGCTGAACTCTCCAATTAATTTACTCTCAAACTGGGTTTAACGGTAGGTTTGTGATTGAAAGTTTAAAATCGCTTAATTTACTATCTTTTCACGTACTTGTCATAATTGTATTACCACAAATTCAAATAATAACAGATCATTTATATGTTCACTCAGTTTCGATGGTAGCTATTTCTATAGTCTGTTTCTGTATAGATTCTCTTCACGCTGTTTGTAATACTCTCTGCCAGTGGAAAGTGCACAGTTTCCCGTACTTGCACGGTAGATCCATCCTGTTGCTCCCTGTCTAAAAGAATCGTTGTACAACATGTTGTTGTTTTTTTTACATAAAATGCCTTGTTTTTCCTTGGAACGGATTTCCGCACTATCAAACTACCCCTTTATGATCTGAACCTGTTCATTATTGATAATTCCATTTTTTTTCTGGAAGATCCCAGATATAATGCCGACTTTAAGGAGTATTATTTACCAATATCATTATGGATTAGAAACCAGTCCCGTTCTCAACCTACTTAAGTGCATTGATCTCCATTGTGTTTACAGCTAATCTTCTTTTAAACTTTGATCACAAACGCTTGGAAGGCTTGGGGTTTTCTTAGCTGATTGGTTGAATTGCTTCAACAATGACATGACAAGAGGTGACCGACATGTGTTGTTACTGTTAGATAATGTCCCAAGCCATCTCATCCCTGAGCACGAGTCAAATTACAAGATCCATTTCCTGAATATTACAATAACAAGTCACCAACACCTCTGCATGCTGGTATCTTCCATACTTAACAGGTACAGGGCCAAAATGGGAATTTTTTTCTTGGTCAAAACGGACAGGTGAAATATCCTATTGATAATCCAGATCATCTTATACTCGTACACAGTATAGCACATATCCTTCCGCATATCCGAATGCTTTTATATAACAACAGGAGAAAATGCCTTAATGGTAATCAATTAGTTTTATTAAGAACTCAGTTTCAATGGTTTTTAGTACTCTGTATAACCAAAGTGCAATTTTACAAAAGTACATCTATGAATAGAACAGGATCCGCTTCCACAATTCCTAACCAGCGGGAGCCCGACATCGCTGCTTGCAGCTATATTTATTATTTATTATTATTCCGCCGATTTTTGTTCCAATCCTACCTCCAAAACTACTGCTCAGAATCTCTTCAAAATTTCCACAAAGATAGCTCAGGTCCTGAAGCAGATACCACAAAAATCTCAAGACTCTAGACTCCAAGACTAAGGGCAGATAACTCAAAACAACTCTAAAAATCCCAATTTCAACAGCTCATAACTCCGCCACGAAAGCTCCAAAGACTTCCAAAATTCCTGAACAGATCCAGAATCAGAAGCCAAACAAAATCTCTACACATCCAATGTAGCCAAATTGCTTCGTTTGGCCTCCATATTGGATTAAGTGTTTTGGCACTGTTTTTTAGCAGATTTCTCAGTACTTGACTCCCCAAATCTCCTCAGCTCAAACTACCAGCTCAAAAGCTTCCAAACTCTCCACACTTTGGCTCCAAGTACCATACTAACAACTTCGAAGAAAAAATCGTCAGATATGTCTTCAATGGCCGCCATATTGACTGCAACTTCCGGCTCAAAGTCATTTTCAAACCTTTGACAGGACATCTTTACGAAGCTCTGGCATTAGGAACTTATGAGGTAAGGCACTTGAACAACTTCTGTTGAGTCTTGCTTTGGTTGCTGAACAAGATCTCTTCTTGCTCTTATGTCAAAAGTCACGTGATGTGGCGGCCATATTGGATTTTGCTAGCCTCTCATATTTTTACTTTGCAAACTACGTAGTTGCTAAAGTTCTTGATAGAAAGTGCTACAAATTACCACAATGCATCAGCATCAGACGCTGAACATTTCATGTTCTTCGCTGTATGTCAATAGTTGCGTCATTTGGAGTCCATATTGGATTAAAGACCGTGAAAATGCCAAAAGTGATAAAAACGGCACAAAACAGCATATATCTCCGCCAAAATTGCTCCAATAGCTACCCTATTTTGCATGTGACACCGTCATGAGATACCGATCATTTTCGATCCAGGCCTAAAAATGGATATTTCCAGCCGTTTGGCCGCCATCTTGGATTTAAGGTTTTCTTCGTCAGGTTGCCATGGAAACCAAACTTGACAACGGAATGCATTGATATTCACAGCACTATTAGATACAGATCATGGGAAGATGTCTGCAAAGTTTCAGCTCTGTAACTTAGATAGTTCGTGAGAAAATGACAAAACAGAGTTTTGGTGGACAGACGCGCGGACGGACGGCGGACATGCATATCATCAAAATTTACCTATACATATGCTAGAACTGGTCGGGGTAATGCATAATTACCAACCACTTCCACAATACATGCAATAACAGTCGCGTGAGAGCTCGCCAAAAAAAGTACATTTTCGTTTTACGGACCACCTAAATGACCTTGACCCCGTGACCCTGACCTTGAATTTTTTTAAATGGTTTTAGTCCAGCTACCCGATCCCGGGGTCAAAAGTGCCAAAATCGCAAAAATAACGATTTCTTATTAGGGCTCCTGCCTACAAGGCAAGAGCCCTATTGTAATTGTTCGATTTATTATTATTATTATTATTATTATTATTATTATTATTTATTATTATTCCGCCGATTTTTGTTCCAATCCTACCTCCAAAACTACTGCTCAGAATCTCTTCAAAATTTCCACAAAGATAGCTCAGGTCCTGAAGCAGATACCACAAAAATCTCAAGACTCTAGACTCCAAGACTAAGGGCAGATAACTCAAAACAACTCTAAAAATCCCAATTTCAACAGCTCATAACTCCGCCACGAAAGCTCCAAAGACTTCCAAAATTCCTGAACAGATCCAGAATCAGAAGCCAAACAAAATCTCTACACATCCAATGTAGCCAAATTGCTTCGTTTGGCCTCCATATTGGATTAAGTGTTTTGGCACTGTTTTTTAGCAGATTTCTCAGTACTTGACTCCCCAAATCTCCTCAGCTCAAACTACCAGCTCAAAAGCTTCCAAACTCTCCACACTTTGGCTCCAAGTACCATACTAACAACTTCGAAGAAAAAATCGTCAGATATGTCTTCAATGGCCGCCATATTGACTGCAACTTCCGGCTCAAAGTCATTTTCAAACCTTTGACAGGACATCTTTACGAAGCTCTGGCATTAGGAACTTATGAGGTAAGGCACTTGAACAACTTCTGTTGAGTCTTGCTTTGGTTGCTGAACAAGATCTCTTCTTGCTCTTATGTCAAAAGTCACGTGATGTGGCGGCCATATTGGATTTTGCTAGCCTCTCATATTTTTACTTTGCAAACTACGTAGTTGCTAAAGTTCTTGATAGAAAGTGCTACAAATTACCACAATGCATCAGCATCAGACGCTGAACATTTCATGTTCTTCGCTGTATGTCAATAGTTGCGTCATTTGGAGTCCATATTGGATTAAAGACCGTGAAAATGCCAAAAGTGATAAAAACGGCACAAAACAGCATATATCTCCGCCAAAATTGCTCCAATAGCTACCCTATTTTGCATGTGACACCGTCATGAGATACCGATCATTTTCGATCCAGGCCTAAAAATGGATATTTCCAGCCGTTTGGCCGCCATCTTGGATTTAAGGTTTTCTTCGTCAGGTTGCCATGGAAACCAAACTTGACAACGGAATGCATTGATATTCACAGCACTATTAGATACAGATCATGGGAAGATGTCTGCAAAGTTTCAGCTCTGTAACTTAGATAGTTCGTGAGAAAATGACAAAACAGAGTTTTGGTGGACAGACGCGCGGACGGACGGCGGACATGCATATCATCAAAATTTACCTATACATATGCTAGAACTGGTCGGGGTAATGCATAATTACCAACCACTTCCACAATACATGCAATAACAGTCGCGTGAGAGCTCGCCAAAAAAAGTACATTTTCGTTTTACGGACCACCTAAATGACCTTGACCCCGTGACCCTGACCTTGAATTTTTTTAAATGGTTTTAGTCCAGCTACCCGATCCCGGGGTCAAAAGTGCCAAAATCGCAAAAATAACGATTTCTTATTAGGGCTCCTGCCTACAAGGCAAGAGCCCTATTGTAATTGTTCGATTTATTATTATTATTATTATTATTATTATTATTATTATTTATTATTATTCCGCCGATTTTTGTTCCAATCCTACCTCCAAAACTACTGCTCAGAATCTCTTCAAAATTTCCACAAAGATAGCTCAGGTCCTGAAGCAGATACCACAAAAATCTCAAGACTCTAGACTCCAAGACTAAGGGCAGATAACTCAAAACAACTCTAAAAATCCCAATTTCAACAGCTCATAACTCCGCCACGAAAGCTCCAAAGACTTCCAAAATTCCTGAACAGATCCAGAATCAGAAGCCAAACAAAATCTCTACACATCCAATGTAGCCAAATTGCTTCGTTTGGCCTCCATATTGGATTAAGTGTTTTGGCACTGTTTTTTAGCAGATTTCTCAGTACTTGACTCCCCAAATCTCCTCAGCTCAAACTACCAGCTCAAAAGCTTCCAAACTCTCCACACTTTGGCTCCAAGTACCATACTAACAACTTCGAAGAAAAAATCGTCAGATATGTCTTCAATGGCCGCCATATTGACTGCAACTTCCGGCTCAAAGTCATTTTCAAACCTTTGACAGGACATCTTTACGAAGCTCTGGCATTAGGAACTTATGAGGTAAGGCACTTGAACAACTTCTGTTGAGTCTTGCTTTGGTTGCTGAACAAGATCTCTTCTTGCTCTTATGTCAAAAGTCACGTGATGTGGCGGCCATATTGGATTTTGCTAGCCTCTCATATTTTTACTTTGCAAACTACGTAGTTGCTAAAGTTCTTGATAGAAAGTGCTACAAATTACCACAATGCATCAGCATCAGACGCTGAACATTTCATGTTCTTCGCTGTATGTCAATAGTTGCGTCATTTGGAGTCCATATTGGATTAAAGACCGTGAAAATGCCAAAAGTGATAAAAACGGCACAAAACAGCATATATCTCCGCCAAAATTGCTCCAATAGCTACCCTATTTTGCATGTGACACCGTCATGAGATACCGATCATTTTCGATCCAGGCCTAAAAATGGATATTTCCAGCCGTTTGGCCGCCATCTTGGATTTAAGGTTTTCTTCGTCAGGTTGCCATGGAAACCAAACTTGACAACGGAATGCATTGATATTCACAGCACTATTAGATACAGATCATGGGAAGATGTCTGCAAAGTTTCAGCTCTGTAACTTAGATAGTTCGTGAGAAAATGACAAAACAGAGTTTTGGTGGACAGACGCGCGGACGGACGGCGGACATGCATATCATCAAAATTTACCTATACATATGCTAGAACTGGTCGGGGTAATGCATAATTACCAACCACTTCCACAATACATGCAATAACAGTCGCGTGAGAGCTCGCCAAAAAAAGTACATTTTCGTTTTACGGACCACCTAAATGACCTTGACCCCGTGACCCTGACCTTGAATTTTTTTAAATGGTTTTAGTCCAGCTACCCGATCCCGGGGTCAAAAGTGCCAAAATCGCAAAAATAACGATTTCTTATTAGGGCTCCTGCCTACAAGGCAAGAGCCCTATTGTAATTGTTCGATTTATTATTATTATTATTATTATTATTATTATTATTATTTATTATTATTCCGCCGATTTTTGTTCCAATCCTACCTCCAAAACTACTGCTCAGAATCTCTTCAAAATTTCCACAAAGATAGCTCAGGTCCTGAAGCAGATACCACAAAAATCTCAAGACTCTAGACTCCAAGACTAAGGGCAGATAACTCAAAACAACTCTAAAAATCCCAATTTCAACAGCTCATAACTCCGCCACGAAAGCTCCAAAGACTTCCAAAATTCCTGAACAGATCCAGAATCAGAAGCCAAACAAAATCTCTACACATCCAATGTAGCCAAATTGCTTCGTTTGGCCTCCATATTGGATTAAGTGTTTTGGCACTGTTTTTTAGCAGATTTCTCAGTACTTGACTCCCCAAATCTCCTCAGCTCAAACTACCAGCTCAAAAGCTTCCAAACTCTCCACACTTTGGCTCCAAGTACCATACTAACAACTTCGAAGAAAATATATGTATGTGATATGTTGACCTGATAGCCCTTGTCCTGACGATTCCAGAACACCAAACCGTTTGACTATAGCTCAACGGACAACGGAGCTACAGCCTTTTGAAAATGGCACTCTTTGGCCCAGGTCCATAAACTTGCCAAATAGCACAACTCTAAATACCCGTAGCTGAACTCTAAATACCCGTAACTCCGAAAGTACTCGTCCGATTTCGACCAGATTTTGTATATGTATATTGAGTGGGGATGTCTGTTATCACGACCAATTGTAGCGACATAGGAAATAAGACGACGGGACGAGAAATGATGCATAATTTATGTATAACAACATCTTTCAGCATCTTGCTCCTAACCAGATCATTCTATAACTGGCAGACTAGGCAATCTTTAGTATTTACATGTGCAATTCGATATTAAAATGCAGTCACAAATCACAAATCCTACATACATCAAACTCTTATTTCACATGTTCTGGAAATGTCATTTAGTGGGGATGACATGGGTGCTTTACGAACTCTTCAAACATTTTTTAAAGTAAAAGACACTGAAAGAAGCAGCCATAGAATGACAAATAAGTCCCGTTCACTGCACTTCAATCGACAGCAATACTCGTGCATACGATTCCGTTCTCTTGGCGCTATACGCTACACTATTGTCGGTATAGGTTTATTTATATAACAAACTACAGTTTGCAGTACGTGAGCTTTGTGTATAGTTTTCGGCTGTGGACTACAGAAATCAGTTACCAGGGTCAATGAGGTACAGTGTTTATACAGCTGATGGATAACGCAAGCAGAAACGGACTATAGAAATAGATTTACGTTTGCGCTCGTTTGTTCAACGGTTCTGCATAGAAAACAGTGTAGCTTGGAGTAAATAACGACATTGTGTTTTGTTATGTGAAAGCTCATATCTGCATCAATTGGCGCGAATTCACAATACACATTGTCAACAGACTTAAGCAAAGAACTGCGCATACATGTGTATTGGCCTCACAGCGTGCCAGCGTACCTCAGTCCCATGCGGCTGGGTCGGTCGGTCGGTCGGTTGCATATTGGAACGTGATCCACGTGCACGGGAATGGTATGGTGAGACAGCTATAGCGGGGTCGTCCGAGAGCCGCGTGTGGGGTGCTTCAGTCAAAACATGACCTACATCCCGCCCGAAGTGTTGCCTCCTTCATAAATGCTGTTCAGACTGTGGGATTTACGGTAGGTTTGTGATTGAAAGTTTGATATCGCTGAACTCTCCGATTAATGTACTATCTTTTAAACGTACTTGTCATAATTTTCTTACTACAACAGACAGGTTCACTTCATGTTTCGACGATAGCGATTTCTATAGTCTGTTACATTATGGATTTTCTTCACGCTGTTTTCAGTAGTCTCTGCTAGCAGAAAGCACGCATTTTGTACGTTTGTGATTTAATATCGCTGAACTCTCCGTTTAATTTACTGGTACTTGTCATAATTGTATTACCGCAACTTCCAAGTACAGTAACCGACGGGTTATATGTTAACTTCATGTTTCGATAGCAGCGATTTCTATAGTCTGTTTCATTATGGATTTTCTTCACGCTGTTTTCAGTAGTCTCTGCCAGCAGAAAGCACGCATTTTGTACGTTTGTGATTGAAAGTTTAATATCGCTGAACTCTCCGTTTAATTTACTGGTACTTGTCTTAATTGTATTACCACAATTTCAAATAATAACAGACCATTTATATGTTCACTTCGTTTCAATAGTAGCGACTTCTAGTCTGTTTCTGTATAGATTCTCTTCACGCTGTTTGTAATACATTCTGCCAGTGGAAAGTGCACAGTTTCCCGTACTTGTACACTAGATCCATTCAGTTGCTCCCTGTCTAAAAGGATCGTTGTACAACATGTTTGGTATTCTTCTTATAAAATGCCTTATTTTCCTTGGAACGGATTTCCGCACTATCAAATTAGCTTTTAATAATACGAACCTGTTCATTTTTGATAATTCCATTTTTTCCTGAAAGATCCCAGATATAATGCCAACTTTAAGGAGTATTATTTACCCAAATCATTATGGTTTAGAAACCAGTCCCTTTCTCATCTCCATTGTGTTTACAGCTAATCTTCTTTTAAACTTTGATCACAAACGCTTGGAAGACTTGTTGTTTTCTTAGCTGATTGGTTGAATTGCTTCAACAAGGAGATGACAAGAGGTGACCGACATGTGTTGTTACTGTTAGATAATGGTCTAAGCCATCTCATCCCTGAGCACGGGTCAAATTACAAGATCCATTTCCTGAATATTACAATAACAAGTCACCAACACCTCTGCATGCTTGTATCTTCCATCCTGAACAGACCCAGGGACAAAATGGGAATTCTTTTCTTGGTCAAAACGGACCGGTGAAATTTCCTATTGATAATCCAGATCAGCTTATACTCGTACACAGTATAGCACATATCCTTCCGCATATCCGAATGCTTTTATATAACAACAAGAGAAAATGCCTTAATGGTAATAAATTAGTTTAATTAAGAACTCAGTTTCAATGATTTTTAGTACTCTGTATAACCAAAGTACAATTTTGCAAAAGTACTTCTATGAATAGAACAGGATCCGCTTCTACAATTCCTAACCAGCGGGAGCCCGACATCGCTGCTTGCAGCTATATTTATTATTATTATTCTTTATTATTATTATTATTCCGGCGTTTTTTGTTCCAATCCTAACTCCAAAACTACTGCTCAGAATGTCTTCAAAATTTCCACAAAGATACCTTAGATCCTGAAGCAGATACCACAAAAATCTCAAGACTCTAGACTCAAAGACTAAGGGCAGATAACTCAAAACAACTTTAAAAATCGCAATTTCAACAGCTCATAACTCCGCCACGAAAGCTCCAAAGACTTCCAAAATTCCTGAACAGATCCGGAATCAGATGCCAAACAAAATCTCTACACATCCAATGTAGCGAAATTGCTTCGTTTGGCCTCCAGATCGGATTAAGTGTTTTTGCACTGTTTTTTAGCAGATTTCTCAGTACTTGACTCCCAAAATCTGCTCAGCTCAAACTACCAGCTCAAAAGCTTCCAAACTCTCCAGACTTTGGCTCCAAGTACCATACTAACAAATTCAAAGAAAAAATCCTCAGATATGTCTTCAATGGCCGCCATATTGACTCCGACTTCCGGCTCAAAGTTATTTTTAAACTTTTGAGAGGACATCTTTAGCTAGCTCTGGCATTGGAAACTTATCAGGTAAGGCATTTAAACAACTTCTGTTGAGTCTTGCTTTGGTTGCTGAACAAGATCTCTTCTTGCTCTTATGTCAAAAGTCACGTGATGTGGCGGCCATATTGGATTTTGCTAGCCTCTCATATTTTTACTTTGCAAACTACGTAGCTGCTAAAGTTCTTGATAGAAAGTGCTACAAATGACCACAATGCACCAGCATCAGACGCTGAACATTTCATGTTCTTAGCTGTTTGTCAAAAGTTGCATCATTTGGCGTCCATATTGGATTAAAGACCGTGAAAATGCCAAAAGTGATAAAAACGGCACAAAACAGCATATATCTCCGCCAAAATTGCTCCAATAACCTCCATATTTTGCATGTGACACCGTCATAAGATAGCGATCATTTTCGATCCAGGCCTAAAAATGGCTATTTCCAGCCGTTTGGCCGCCATCTTGGATTTAAGTTTTTTGTCGTCAGGTTGCCATGGAAACCAAATTTGACAACGGAATGCATTGATATTCACAGAACTATTATATACAGACCATAGGAAGATGTCTGCAAAGTTTCAGCTTTGTAAATTAGATAGTTCGTGAGAAAATGACAAAACAGAGTTTTGGTGGACAGACGCGCGGACAGACGGCGGACATGCATATCATCAAAATTCACCTATACATATGCTAGAACTGGTCGGGGTAATGCATAATTACTAATCACTTCCACCATACATGCAATAACGGCCGCGTGAGAGCTCGCCAAAAAAAGTACATTTTCGTTTTACGGACCACCTAAATGACCTTGACCCCGTGACCTTGGTGACCTTGAATTTTTTTAAATGGTTTTAGTCCAGCTACCCGATCCCGGGGTCAAAAGTGCCAAAATCGCAAAAATAACGATTTCTTATTAGGGCTCCCTGCCTACAAGGCAAGAGCCCTATTGTAATTGTTCGATTTATTATTATTATTATTCTTTATTATTATTATTATTCCGGCGTTTTTTGTTCCAATCCTAACTCCAAAACTACTGCTCAGAATGTCTTCAAAATTTCCACAAAGATACCTTAGATCCTGAAGCAGATACCACAAAAATCTCAAGACTCTAGACTCAAAGACTAAGGGCAGATAACTCAAAACAACTTTAAAAATCGCAATTTCAACAGCTCATAACTCCGCCACGAAAGCTCCAAAGACTTCCAAAATTCCTGAACAGATCCGGAATCAGATGCCAAACAAAATCTCTACACATCCAATGTAGCGAAATTGCTTCGTTTGGCCTCCAGATCGGATTAAGTGTTTTTGCACTGTTTTTTAGCAGATTTCTCAGTACTTGACTCCCAAAATCTGCTCAGCTCAAACTACCAGCTCAAAAGCTTCCAAACTCTCCAGACTTTGGCTCCAAGTACCATACTAACAAATTCAAAGAAAAAATCCTCAGATATGTCTTCAATGGCCGCCATATTGACTCCGACTTCCGGCTCAAAGTTATTTTTAAACTTTTGAGAGGACATCTTTAGCTAGCTCTGGCATTGGAAACTTATCAGGTAAGGCATTTAAACAACTTCTGTTGAGTCTTGCTTTGGTTGCTGAACAAGATCTCTTCTTGCTCTTATGTCAAAAGTCACGTGATGTGGCGGCCATATTGGATTTTGCTAGCCTCTCATATTTTTACTTTGCAAACTACGTAGCTGCTAAAGTTCTTGATAGAAAGTGCTACAAATGACCACAATGCACCAGCATCAGACGCTGAACATTTCATGTTCTTAGCTGTTTGTCAAAAGTTGCATCATTTGGCGTCCATATTGGATTAAAGACCGTGAAAATGCCAAAAGTGATAAAAACGGCACAAAACAGCATATATCTCCGCCAAAATTGCTCCAATAACCTCCATATTTTGCATGTGACACCGTCATAAGATAGCGATCATTTTCGATCCAGGCCTAAAAATGGCTATTTCCAGCCGTTTGGCCGCCATCTTGGATTTAAGTTTTTTGTCGTCAGGTTGCCATGGAAACCAAATTTGACAACGGAATGCATTGATATTCACAGAACTATTATATACAGACCATAGGAAGATGTCTGCAAAGTTTCAGCTTTGTAAGTTAGATAGTTCGTGAGAAAATGACAAAACAGAGTTTTGGTGGACAGACGCGCGGACAGACGGCGGACATGCATATCATCAAAATTCACCTATACATATGCTAGAACTGGTCGGGGTAATGCATAATTACTAATCACTTCCACCATACATGCAATAACGGCCGCGTGAGAGCTCGCCAAAAAAAGTACATTTTCGTTTTACGGACCACCTAAATGACCTTGACCCCGTGACCTTGGTGACCTTGAATTTTTTTAAATGGTTTTAGTCCAGCTACCCGATCCCGGGGTCAAAAGTGCCAAAATCGCAAAAATAACGATTTCTTATTAGGGCTCCCTGCCTACAAGGCAAGAGCCCTATTGTAATTGTTCGATTTATTATTATTATTATTCTTTATTATTATTATTATTCCGGCGTTTTTTGTTCCAATCCTAACTCCAAAACTACTGCTCAGAATGTCTTCAAAATTTCCACAAAGATACCTTAGATCCTGAAGCAGATACCACAAAAATCTCAAGACTCTAGACTCAAAGACTAAGGGCAGATAACTCAAAACAACTTTAAAAATCGCAATTTCAACAGCTCATAACTCCGCCACGAAAGCTCCAAAGACTTCCAAAATTCCTGAACAGATCCGGAATCAGATGCCAAACAAAATCTCTACACATCCAATGTAGCGAAATTGCTTCGTTTGGCCTCCAGATCGGATTAAGTGTTTTTGCACTGTTTTTTAGCAGATTTCTCAGTACTTGACTCCCAAAATCTGCTCAGCTCAAACTACCAGCTCAAAAGCTTCCAAACTCTCCAGACTTTGGCTCCAAGTACCATACTAACAAATTCAAAGAAAAAATCCTCAGATATGTCTTCAATGGCCGCCATATTGACTCCGACTTCCGGCTCAAAGTTATTTTTAAACTTTTGAGAGGACATCTTTAGCTAGCTCTGGCATTGGAAACTTATCAGGTAAGGCATTTAAACAACTTCTGTTGAGTCTTGCTTTGGTTGCTGAACAAGATCTC
Source organism: Haliotis rufescens (assembly GCF_023055435.1). Lineage (NCBI taxonomy): Eukaryota > Metazoa > Mollusca > Gastropoda > Lepetellida > Haliotidae > Haliotis > Haliotis rufescens. Next base: position 5,251,085 of record NW_025964068.1, read on the forward strand.
TTCTTGCTCTTATGTCAAAAGTCACGTGATGTGGCGGCCATATTGGATTTTGCTAGCCTCTCATATTTTTACTTTGCAAACTACGTAGCTGCTAAAGTTCTTGATAGAAAGTGCTACAAATGACCACAATGCACCAGCATCAGACGCTGAACATTTCATGTTCTTAGCTGTTTGTCAAAAGTTGCATCATTTGGCGTCCATATTGGATTAAAGACCGTGAAAATGCCAAAAGTGATAAAAACGGCACAAAACAGCATATATCTCCGCCAAAATTGCTCCAATAACCTCCATATTTTGCATGTGACACCGTCATAAGATAGCGATCATTTTCGATCCAGGCCTAAAAATGGCTATTTCCAGCCGTTTGGCCGCCATCTTGGATTTAAGTTTTTTGTCGTCAGGTTGCCATGGAAACCAAATTTGACAACGGAATGCATTGATATTCACAGAACTATTATATACAGACCATAGGAAGATGTCTGCAAAGTTTCAGCTTTGTAAGTTAGATAGTTCGTGAGAAAATGACAAAACAGAGTTTTGGTGGACAGACGCGCGGACAGACGGCGGACATGCATATCATCAAAATTCACCTATACATATGCTAGAACTGGTCGGGGTAATGCATAATTACTAATCACTTCCACCATACATGCAATAACGGCCGCGTGAGAGCTCGCCAAAAAAAGTACATTTTCGTTTTACGGACCACCTAAATGACCTTGACCCCGTGACCTTGGTGACCTTGAATTTTTTTAAATGGTTTTAGTCCAGCTACCCGATCCCGGGGTCAAAAGTGCCAAAATCGCAAAAATAACGATTTCTTATTAGGGCTCCCTGCCTACAAGGCAAGAGCCCTATTGTAATTGTTCGATTTATTATTATTATTATTCTTTATTATTATTATTATTCCGGCGTTTTTTGTTCCAATCCTAACTCCAAAACTACTGCTCAGAATGTCTTCAAAATTTCCACAAAGATACCTTAGATCCTGAAGCAGATACCACAAAAATCTCAAGACTCTAGACTCAAAGACTAAGGGCAGATAACTCAAAACAACTTTAAAAATCGCAATTTCAACAGCTCATAACTCCGCCACGAAAGCTCCAAAGACTTCCAAAATTCCTGAACAGATCCGGAATCAGATGCCAAACAAAATCTCTACACATCCAATGTAGCGAAATTGCTTCGTTTGGCCTCCAGATCGGATTAAGTGTTTTTGCACTGTTTTTTAGCAGATTTCTCAGTACTTGACTCCCAAAATCTGCTCAGCTCAAACTACCAGCTCAAAAGCTTCCAAACTCTCCAGACTTTGGCTCCAAGTACCATACTAACAAATTCAAAGAAAAAATCCTCAGATATGTCTTCAATGGCCGCCATATTGACTCCGACTTCCGGCTCAAAGTTATTTTTAAACTTTTGAGAGGACATCTTTAGCTAGCTCTGGCATTGGAAACTTATCAGGTAAGGCATTTAAACAACTTCTGTTGAGTCTTGCTTTGGTTGCTGAACAAGATCTCTTCTTGCTCTTATGTCAAAAGTCACGTGATGTGGCGGCCATATTGGATTTTGCTAGCCTCTCATATTTTTACTTTGCAAACTACGTAGCTGCTAAAGTTCTTGATAGAAAGTGCTACAAATGACCACAATGCACCAGCATCAGACGCTGAACATTTCATGTTCTTAGCTGTTTGTCAAAAGTTGCATCATTTGGCGTCCATATTGGATTAAAGACCGTGAAAATGCCAAAAGTGATAAAAACGGCACAAAACAGCATATATCTCCGCCAAAATTGCTCCAATAACCTCCATATTTTGCATGTGACACCGTCATAAGATAGCGATCATTTTCGATCCAGGCCTAAAAATGGCTATTTCCAGCCGTTTGGCCGCCATCTTGGATTTAAGTTTTTTGTCGTCAGGTTGCCATGGAAACCAAATTTGACAACGGAATGCATTGATATTCACAGAACTATTATATACAGACCATAGGAAGATGTCTGCAAAGTTTCAGCTTTGTAAGTTAGATAGTTCGTGAGAAAATGACAAAACAGAGTTTTGGTGGACAGACGCGCGGACAGACGGCGGACATGCATATCATCAAAATTCACCTATACATATGCTAGAACTGGTCGGGGTAATGCATAATTACTAATCACTTCCACCATACATGCAATAACGGCCGCGTGAGAGCTCGCCAAAAAAAGTACATTTTCGTTTTACGGACCACCTAAATGACCTTGACCCCGTGACCTTGGTGACCTTGAATTTTTTTAAATGGTTTTAGTCCAGCTACCCGATCCCGGGGTCAAAAGTGCCAAAATCGCAAAAATAACGATTTCTTATTAGGGCTCCCTGCCTACAAGGCAAGAGCCCTATTGTAATTGTTCGATTTATTAGGGCTCCCTGCCTACAAGGCAAGAGCCCTATTGTAATTGTTCGATTTATTATTATTATTATTATTATTCTTTATTAGGGCTCCCTGCCTACAAGGCAAGAGCCCTATTGTAATTGTTCGATTTATTATTATTATTATTATTATTCTTTATTATTATTATTATTATTATTATTATTCCGGCGTTTTTTGTTCCAATCCTACCTCCAAAACTACTGCTCAGAATCTCTTCAAAATTTCCACAAAGATAGCTCAGGTCCTGAAGCAGATACCACAAAAATCTCAAGACTCTAGACTCCAAGACTAAGGGCAGATAACTCAAAACAACTCTAAAAATCCCAATTTCAACAGCTCATAACTCCGCCACGAAAGCTCCAAAGACTTCCAAAATTCCTGAACAGATCCAGAATCAGAAGCCCAACAAAATCTCTACACATCCAATGTAGCCAAATTGCTTCGTTTGGCCTCCATATTGGATTAAGTGTTTTGGCACTGTTTTTTACCAGATATCTCAGTACTTGACTCCCAAAATCTCCTCAGCTCAAACTACCAGCTCAAAAGCTTCCAAACTCTCCACACTTTGGCTCCAAGTACCATACTAACAACTTCAAAGAAAAAATCCTCAGATATGTCTACAATGGCCGCCATATTGACTCCGACTTCCGGCTCAAAGTTATTTTCAAACCTTTGAGAGGACATCTTTAGCAAGCTCTGACATTGGAAACTTATGAGGTAAGGCATTTGAACAACTTCTGTTGAGTCTTGCTTTGGTTGCTGAACAAGATCTGTTCTTGCTCTTATGTCAAAAGTCACGTGATGTGGCGGCCATATTGGATTTTGCTAGCTTCTCATATTTTTACTTTGCAAACTACGTAGCTGCTAAAGTTCTTGATAGAAAGTGCTACAAATAACCACAATGCACAAGCATGAGACGTTGAACATTTCATGTTCTTAGCTGTTTGTCAAAAGTTGCGTCATTTGGCGTCCATATTGGATTAAAGGCCGTGAAAATGCCAAAAGTGATAAAAACGGCACAAAACAGCATATATCTCCGCCAAAATTGCTCCAATAGCTACCCTATTTTGCATGTGACACCGTCATAAGATACCGATCATTTTCGATCCAGCCGTCAAAATCGCTATTTCCAGCCGTTTGGCCGCCATCTTGGATTTAAGATTTTCTTCGTCAGGTTGCCATGGAAACCAAACTTGACAACGGAATGCAGTGATATTCACAGCACTATTAGATACAGACCATGGGAAGATGTTTGCAAAGTTTCAGCTTTGTAAGTTAGATAGTTCGTGAGAAAATGACAAAACAGAGTTTTGGTGGACAGACGCGCGGACGGACGGCGGACATGCATATCATCAAAATTTACCTATACATATGCTAGAACTGGTCGGGGTAATGCATAATTACCAACCACTTCCACAATACATGCAATAACAGTCGCGTGAGAGCTCGCCAAAAAAAGGACATTTTCGTTTTACGGACCACCTAAATGACCTTGACCCCGTGACCTTGGTGACCTTGAATTTTTTTTAATGGTTTTAGTCCAGCTACCCGATCCCGGGGTCAAAAGTGCCAAAATCGCAAAAATAACGATTTCTTATTAGGGCTCCCTGCCTACAAGGCAAGAGCCCTATTGTAATTGTTCGATTTATTAGGGCTCCCTGCCTACAAGGCAAGAGCCCTATTGTAATTGTTCGATTTATTATTATTATTATTATTATTCTTTATTATTATTATTATTATTATTCCGGCGTTTTTTGTTCCAATCCTACCTCCAAAACTACTGCTCAGAATGTCTTCAAAATTTCCACAAAGATACCTTAGATCCTGAAGCAGATACCACAAAAATCCCAAGACTCTAGACTCAAAGACTAAGGGCAGACAACTCAAAACAACTTTAAAAATCGCAATTTCAACAGCTCATAACTCCGCCACGAAAGCTCCAAAGACATCCAAAATTCCTGAACAGATCCGGAATCAGATGCCAAACAAAATCTCTACACATCCAATGTAGCGAAATTGCTTCGTTTGGCCTCCATATTGGATTAAGTGTTTTGGCACTGTTTTTTACCAGATATCTCAGTACTTGACTCCCAAAATCTCCTCAGCTCAAACTACCAGCTCAAAAGCTTCCAAACTCTCCACACTTTGGCTCCAAGTACCATACTAACAACTTCAAAGAAAAAATCCTCAGATATGTCTACAATGGCCGCCATATTGACTCCGACTTCCGGCTCAAAGTTATTTTCAAACCTTTGAGAGGACATCTTTAGCAAGCTCTGACATTGGAAACTTATGAGGTAAGGCATTTGAACAACTTCTGTTGAGTCTTGCTTTGGTTGCTGAACAAGATCTCTTCTTGCTCTTATGTCAAAAGTCACGTGATGTGGCGGCCATATTGGATTTTGCTAGCCTCTCATATTTTTACTTTGCAAACTACCTAGCTGCTAAAGTTCTTGATAGAAAGTGCTACAAATAACCACAATGCACAAGCATGAGACGCTGAACATTTCATGTTCTTAGCTGTTTGTCAAAAGTTGCGTCATTTGGCGTCCATATTGGATTGAAGACCGTCAAAATGCCAAAAGTGATAAAAACGGCAGAAAACAGCATATATCTCCGCCAATATTGCTCCAATAGCTACCATATTTTGCATGTGACACCGTCATAAGATACCGATCATTTTCGATCCAGGCCTAAAAATGGATATTTCCAGCCGTTTGGCCGCCATCTTGGATTTAAGGTTTTTGTCGTCAGGTTGCCATGGAAACCAAACTTGACAACGGAATGCTGTGATATTCACAGCACTATTAGATACAGACCATGGGAAGATGTCTGCAAAGTTTCAGCTTTGTAAGTTAGATAGTTCGTGAGAAAATGACAAAACAGAGTTTTGGTGGACAGACGCGCGGACGGACGGCGGACATGCATATCATCAAAATTTACCTATACATATGCTAGAACTGGTCGGGGTAATGCATAATTACTAATCACTTCCACCATACATGCAATAACAGTCGCGTGAGAGCTCGCCAAAAAAAGGACATTTTCGTTTTACGGACCACCTAAATGACCTTGACCCCGTGACCTTGGTGACCTTGAATTTTTTAAAATGGTTTTAGTCCAGCTACCCGATCCCGGGGTCAAAAGTGCCAAAATCGCAAAAATAAGAAAATCTTATTAGGGCTCCCTGCCTACAAGGCAAGAGCCCTATTGTAATTGTTCGATTTATTATTATTATTATTATTATTCTTTATTATTATTATTATTATTATTCCGGCGTTTTTTGTTCCAATCCTACCTCCAAAACTACTGCTCAGAATGTCTTCAAAATTTCCACAAAGATACCTTAGATCCTGAAGCAGATACCACAAAAATCCCAAGACTCTAGACTCAAAGACTAAGGGCAGACAACTCAAAACAACTTTAAAAATCGCAATTTCAACAGCTCATAACTCCGCCACGAAAGCTCCAAAGACATCCAAAATTCCTGAACAGATCCGGAATCAGATGCCAAACAAAATCTCTACACATCCAATGTAGCGAAATTGCTTCGTTTGGCCTCCATATTGGATTAAGTGTTTTGGCACTGTTTTTTACCAGATATCTCAGTACTTGACTCCCAAAATCTCCTCAGCTCAAACTACCAGCTCAAAAGCTTCCAAACTCTCCACACTTTGGCTCCAAGTACCATACTAACAACTTCAAAGAAAAAATCCTCAGATATGTCTACAATGGCCGCCATATTGACTCCGACTTCCGGCTCAAAGTTATTTTCAAACCTTTGAGAGGACATCTTTAGCAAGCTCTGACATTGGAAACTTATGAGGTAAGGCATTTGAACAACTTCTGTTGAGTCTTGCTTTGGTTGCTGAACAAGATCTCTTCTTGCTCTTATGTCAAAAGTCACGTGATGTGGCGGCCATATTGGATTTTGCTAGCCTCTCATATTTTTACTTTGCAAACTACCTAGCTGCTAAAGTTCTTGATAGAAAGTGCTACAAATAACCACAATGCACAAGCATGAGACGCTGAACATTTCATGTTCTTAGCTGTTTGTCAAAAGTTGCGTCATTTGGCGTCCATATTGGATTGAAGACCGTCAAAATGCCAAAAGTGATAAAAACGGCAGAAAACAGCATATATCTCCGCCAATATTGCTCCAATAGCTACCATATTTTGCATGTGACACCGTCATAAGATACCGATCATTTTCGATCCAGGCCTAAAAATGGATATTTCCAGCCGTTTGGCCGCCATCTTGGATTTAAGGTTTTTGTCGTCAGGTTGCCATGGAAACCAAACTTGACAACGGAATGCTGTGATATTCACAGCACTATTAGATACAGACCATGGGAAGATGTCTGCAAAGTTTCAGCTTTGTAAGTTAGATAGTTCGTGAGAAAATGACAAAACAGAGTTTTGGTGGACAGACGCGCGGACGGACGGCGGACATGCATATCATCAAAATTTACCTATACATATGCTAGAACTGGTCGGGGTAATGCATAATTACTAATCACTTCCACCATACATGCAATAACAGTCGCGTGAGAGCTCGCCAAAAAAAGGACATTTTCGTTTTACGGACCACCTAAATGACCTTGACCCCGTGACCTTGGTGACCTTGAATTTTTTAAAATGGTTTTAGTCCAGCTACCCGATCCCGGGGTCAAAAGTGCCAAAATCGCAAAAATAAGAAAATCTTATTAGGGCTCCCTGCCTACAAGGCAAGAGCCCTATTGTAATTGTTCGATTTATTATTATTATTATTATTATTCTTTATTATTATTATTATTATTATTCCGGCGTTTTTTGTTCCAATCCTACCTCCAAAACTACTGCTCAGAATGTCTTCAAAATTTCCACAAAGATACCTTAGATCCTGAAGCAGATACCACAAAAATCCCAAGACTCTAGACTCAAAGACTAAGGGCAGACAACTCAAAACAACTTTAAAAATCGCAATTTCAACAGCTCATAACTCCGCCACGAAAGCTCCAAAGACATCCAAAATTCCTGAACAGATCCGGAATCAGATGCCAAACAAAATCTCTACACATCCAATGTAGCGAAATTGCTTCGTTTGGCCTCCATATTGGATTAAGTGTTTTGGCACTGTTTTTTACCAGATATCTCAGTACTTGACTCCCAAAATCTCCTCAGCTCAAACTACCAGCTCAAAAGCTTCCAAACTCTCCACACTTTGGCTCCAAGTACCATACTAACAACTTCAAAGAAAAAATCCTCAGATATGTCTACAATGGCCGCCATATTGACTCCGACTTCCGGCTCAAAGTTATTTTCAAACCTTTGAGAGGACATCTTTAGCAAGCTCTGACATTGGAAACTTATGAGGTAAGGCATTTGAACAACTTCTGTTGAGTCTTGCTTTGGTTGCTGAACAAGATCTCTTCTTGCTCTTATGTCAAAAGTCACGTGATGTGGCGGCCATATTGGATTTTGCTAGCCTCTCATATTTTTACTTTGCAAACTACCTAGCTGCTAAAGTTCTTGATAGAAAGTGCTACAAATAACCACAATGCACAAGCATGAGACGCTGAACATTTCATGTTCTTAGCTGTTTGTCAAAAGTTGCGTCATTTGGCGTCCATATTGGATTGAAGACCGTCAAAATGCCAAAAGTGATAAAAACGGCAGAAAACAGCATATATCTCCGCCAATATTGCTCCAATAGCTACCATATTTTGCATGTGACACCGTCATAAGATACCGATCATTTTCGATCCAGGCCTAAAAATGGATATTTCCAGCCGTTTGGCCGCCATCTTGGATTTAAGGTTTTTGTCGTCAGGTTGCCATGGAAACCAAACTTGACAACGGAATGCTGTGATATTCACAGCACTATTAGATACAGACCATGGGAAGATGTCTGCAAAGTTTCAGCTTTGTAAGTTAGATAGTTCGTGAGAAAATGACAAAACAGAGTTTTGGTGGACAGACGCGCGGACGGACGGCGGACATGCATATCATCAAAATTTACCTATACATATGCTAGAACTGGTCGGGGTAATGCATAATTACTAATCACTTCCACCATACATGCAATAACAGTCGCGTGAGAGCTCGCCAAAAAAAGGACATTTTCGTTTTACGGACCACCTAAATGACCTTGACCCCGTGACCTTGGTGACCTTGAATTTTTTAAAATGGTTTTAGTCCAGCTACCCGATCCCGGGGTCAAAAGTGCCAAAATCGCAAAAATAAGAAAATCTTATTAGGGCTCCCTGCCTACAAGGCAAGAGCCCTATTGTAATTGTTCGATTTATTATTATTATTATTATTATTCTTTATTATTATTATTATTATTATTCCGGCGTTTTTTGTTCCAATCCTACCTCCAAAACTACTGCTCAGAATGTCTTCAAAATTTCCACAAAGATACCTTAGATCCTGAAGCAGATACCACAAAAATCCCAAGACTCTAGACTCAAAGACTAAGGGCAGACAACTCAAAACAACTTTAAAAATCGCAATTTCAACAGCTCATAACTCCGCCACGAAAGCTCCAAAGACATCCAAAATTCCTGAACAGATCCGGAATCAGATGCCAAACAAAATCTCTACACATCCAATGTAGCGAAATTGCTTCGTTTGGCCTCCATATTGGATTAAGTGTTTTGGCACTGTTTTTTACCAGATATCTCAGTACTTGACTCCCAAAATCTCCTCAGCTCAAACTACCAGCTCAAAAGCTTCCAAACTCTCCACACTTTGGCTCCAAGTACCATACTAACAACTTCAAAGAAAAAATCCTCAGATATGTCTACAATGGCCGCCATATTGACTCCGACTTCCGGCTCAAAGTTATTTTCAAACCTTTGAGAGGACATCTTTAGCAAGCTCTGACATTGGAAACTTATGAGGTAAGGCATTTGAACAACTTCTGTTGAGTCTTGCTTTGGTTGCTGAACAAGATCTCTTCTTGCTCTTATGTCAAAAGTCACGTGATGTGGCGGCCATATTGGATTTTGCTAGCCTCTCATATTTTTACTTTGCAAACTACCTAGCTGCTAAAGTTCTTGATAGAAAGTGCTACAAATAACCACAATGCACAAGCATGAGACGCTGAACATTTCATGTTCTTAGCTGTTTGTCAAAAGTTGCGTCATTTGGCGTCCATATTGGATTGAAGACCGTCAAAATGCCAAAAGTGATAAAAACGGCAGAAAACAGCATATATCTCCGCCAATATTGCTCCAATAGCTACCATATTTTGCATGTGACACCGTCATAAGATACCGATCATTTTCGATCCAGGCCTAAAAATGGATATTTCCAGCCGTTTGGCCGCCATCTTGGATTTAAGGTTTTTGTCGTCAGGTTGCCATGGAAACCAAACTTGACAACGGAATGCTGTGATATTCACAGCACTATTAGATACAGACCATGGGAAGATGTCTGCAAAGTTTCAGCTTTGTAAGTTAGATAGTTCGTGAGAAAATGACAAAACAGAGTTTTGGTGGACAGACGCGCGGACGGACGGCGGACATGCATATCATCAAAATTTACCTATACATATGCTAGAACTGGTCGGGGTAATGCATAATTACTAATCACTTCCACCATACATGCAATAACAGTCGCGTGAGAGCTCGCCAAAAAAAGGACATTTTCGTTTTACGGACCACCTAAATGACCTTGACCCCGTGACCTTGGTGACCTTGAATTTTTTAAAATGGTTTTAGTCCAGCTACCCGATCCCGGGGTCAAAAGTGCCAAAATCGCAAAAATAAGAAAATCTTATTAGGGCTCCCTGCCTACAAGGCAAGAGCCCTATTGTAATTGTTCGATTTATTATTATTATTATTATTATTCTTTATTATTATTATTATTATTATTCCGGCGTTTTTTGTTCCAATCCTACCTCCAAAACTACTGCTCAGAATGTCTTCAAAATTTCCACAAAGATACCTTAGATCCTGAAGCAGATACCACAAAAATCCCAAGACTCTAGACTCAAAGACTAAGGGCAGACAACTCAAAACAACTTTAAAAATCGCAATTTCAACAGCTCATAACTCCGCCACGAAAGCTCCAAAGACATCCAAAATTCCTGAACAGATCCGGAATCAGATGCCAAACAAAATCTCTACACATCCAATGTAGCGAAATTGCTTCGTTTGGCCTCCATATTGGATTAAGTGTTTTGGCACTGTTTTTTACCAGATATCTCAGTACTTGACTCCCAAAATCTCCTCAGCTCAAACTACCAGCTCAAAAGCTTCCAAACTCTCCACACTTTGGCTCCAAGTACCATACTAACAACTTCAAAGAAAATATATGTATGTGATATGTTGACCTGATAGCCCTTGTCCTGACGATTCCAGAACACCAAACCGTTTATCTGTAGCTCCATGGACAACGGAGCTACAGCCTTTTGAAAACGGCACTCTTTGGCCCATGTCCATTAACTTGCCAAATAGCACAACTCTAAATACCCGTAACTCCGAAAGTACTCGTCCGATTTCGACCAGATTTTGTATATGTATATTGAGTGGGGATGTCTGCTACCACGACCAATTGTAGCGACATAGGAAATAAGACGACGGGGAGAGAAATGATGCATAATTTATGTATAACAACATCTTTCAACATCTTGCTCCTAACCAGATCATTCTATAACTGGCAGACTAGGCAATGTTTAGTATTTACATGTGCAATTCGATATTGAAATGCAGTCACAAATCACAAATCCTACATACATCAAACTCTTATTTCACATGTTCTGGAAATGTCATTTAGTGGGGATGACATGGGTGCTTTACGAACGCTTCAAACATTTTTTAAAGTAAAAGACACTGAAAGAAGCAGCCATAGAATGACAAATAAGTCCCGTTCACTGCACTTCAATCGCCAGAAATACTCGTGCATACGATTCCGTTCTCTTGGCGCTATACGCTACACTATTGTCGGTATAGGTTTATTTATATAACAAACTACAGTCTGTAGTACGTGAGCTTTGTGTATAGTTTTAGGCTATGGACCACAGAAATCAGTTATCAGGGTCAATGAGATACAGTGTTAAGACAGCTGATGGACAACGCAAGCAGAAATGGACTATAGAAATACATTTACGTTTGCGCTCGTACCTTCAACGGTTCTGTATAGAAACTTGGTGTAAATATCAACATCGCATGCTTTGTTATGTCTAAGCTCATATCTGCATCAATTGGCGCGAATTCACAATACACATTGCCAAGCAAAGAACTGCGCATACATGTTTATTGGCCTCACAGCGTGTCAGCTTACCTCAGTCCCATGCGGCTGGGTCGGTCGGTTGCATATTGGAACGTGATCCACGTGCACGGTAATGGTAGCGCGAGGCAGTGATAGCGCGATAGCGGATTACATAAGCTGCTGTCAGCGGGGTCATCTGAGAGCCACGTGTGGGCTCCTCCGGTCAAAACAGGACCCCCCGAGGACACCTCCTTCATAAATCTTTATCGGACTGTGGGATTTACGGTAGGTTTGTGATTCAAAGTTTGATGTTCCTGAACTCTCCGATTAATTTACTGGTACTTGTCATAATTGTATTACCACAACTTCAAGTATAGTAACAGACGGGTTATATGTTGACTTCATGTTTCGATAGCGGCGATTTCTATAGTCTGTTTCATTATGGATTTTCTTCACGCTGTTTTCAGTAGTCTCTGCCAGCAGAAAGCACGCATTTTGTACGTTTGTGATTGAAAGTTTAATATCGCTGAACTCTCCGTTTATTCTACTGGTTCTTGTCTTAATTATATTAACACAATTTCAAGTAATAACAGACCATTTATATGTTCACTTCGTTTCAATAGTAGCGACTTATATAGTCTGTTTCTGTATAGATTCTCTTCACGCTGTTTGTAATGCATTCTGCCAGTGGAAAGTGCACAGTTTCCCGTACTTGTACACTATATCCATTCAGTTGCTCCCTGTCTAAAGGATCGTTGTAGAACATGTTTGGTTTTCTTTTTATAAAATGCCTTGTTTTTCCTTGGAACGGATTTCCGCACTATCAAACTACCCCTTTATGATCTGAACCTGTTCATTATTGATAATTCCATTTTTTTTCTGAAAGATCCCAGATATAATGCCGACTTTAAGGAGTATTATTTACCAACACATTATGGATTAGAAACCAGTCCCGTTCTCAACCTACTTAGGTGCATTGATCTCCATTGTGTTTACAGCTAATCTTCTTTTAAACTTTGATCACAAACGCTTGGAAGACTTGGGGTTTTCTTAGCTGATTGGTTGAATTGCTTCAACAAGGAGATGACAAGAAGTGACCGTCATGTGTTGTTACTGTTAGATAATGTCCCAAGCCATCTCATCCCTGAGCACGGATTAAATTACAAGATCCATTTCCTGCATATTACAATAACAAGTCACCAACACCTCTGCATGCTGGTATCTTCCATACTTAACAGGTACAGGGCCAAAATGGGAATTTTTTTCTTGGTCAAAACGGACAGGTGAAATATCCTATTGATAATCCAGATCATATTATAGTCATACACAGTATAGCACATATCCTTCCTCATATCGGAATGCACTTATATAACAGGAGAAAATGCCTTAATGGTAATAGATTAGGGCCATTAAGAACTCAGTTTCAAAGGTTTTTAGTACTCTGTATAACCAAAGTGCAATTTTACAAAAGTACTTCTATGAATAGAACAGGATCCGCTTCTACAATTCCTAACCAGCGGGAGCCCGACATCGCTGCTCGCAGCTATATTTATTATTATTATTATTATTATTATTATTCCGGCGTTTTTTGTTCCAATCCTACCTCCAAAACTACTGCTCAGAATCTCTTCAAAATTTCCACAAAGATAGCTCAGGTCCTGAAGCAGATACCACAAAAATCTCAAGACTCTAGACTCCAAGACTAAGGGCAGATAACTCAAAACAACTCTAAAAATCCCAATTTCAACAGCTCATAACTCCGCCACGAAAGCTCCAAAGACTTCCAAAATTCCTGAACAGATCCAGAATCAGAAGCCCAACAAAATCTCTACACATCCAATGTAGCCAAATTGCTTCGTTTGGCCTCCATATTGGATTAAGTGTTTTGGCACTGTTTTTTACCAGATATCTCAGTACTTGACTCCCAAAATCTCCTCAGCTCAAACTACCAGCTCAAAAGCTTCCAAACTCTCCACACTTTGGCTCCAAGTACCATACTAACAACTTCAAAGAAAAAATCCTCAGATATGTCTACAATGGCCGCCATATTGACTCCGACTTCCGGCTCAAAGTTATTTTCAAACCTTTGAGAGGACATCTTTAGCAAGCTCTGACATTGGAAACTTATGAGGTAAGGCATTTGAACAACTTCTGTTGAGTCTTGCTTTGGTTGCTGAACAAGATCTGTTCTTGCTCTTATGTCAAAAGTCACGTGATGTGGCGGCCATATTGGATTTTGCTAGCTTCTCATATTTTTACTTTGCAAACTACGTAGCTGCTAAAGTTCTTGATAGAAAGTGCTACAAATAACCACAATGCACAAGCATGAGACGCTGAACATTTCATGTTCTTAGCTGTTTGTCAAAAGTTGCGTCATTTGGCGTCCATATTGGATTAAAGGCCGTGAAAATGCCAAAAGTGATAAAAACGGCACAAAACAGCATATATCTCCGCCAAAATTGCTCCAATAGCTACCCTATTTTGCATGTGACACCGTCATAAGATACCGATCATTTTCGATCCAGCCGTCAAAATGGATATTTCCAGCCGTTTGGCCGCCATCTTGGATTTAAGATTTTCTTCGTCAGGTTGCCATGGAAACCAAACTTGACAACGGAATGCAGTGATATTCATAGCACTATTAGATACAGACCATGGGAAGATGTTTGCAAAGTTTCAGCTTTGTAAGTTAGATAGTTCGTGAGAAAATGACAAAACAGAGTTTTGGTGGACAGACGCGCGGACGGACGGCGGACATGCATATCATCAAAATTTACCTATACATATGCTAGAACTGGTCGGGGTAATGCATAATTACTAATCACTTCCACCATACATGCAATAACAGTCGCGTGAGAGCTCGCCAAAAAAAGGACATTTTCGTTTTACGGACCACCTAAATGACCTTGACCCCGTGACCTTGGTGACCTTGAATTTTTTTAAATGGTTTTAGTCCAGCTACCCGATCCCGGGGTCAAAAGTGCCAAAATCGCAAAAATAAGGATTTCTTATTAGGGCTCCCTGCCTACAAGGCAAGAGCCCTATTGTAATTGTTCGATTTATTATTATTATTATTATTATTCTTTATTATTATTATTATTATTATTATTATTCCGGCGTTTTTTGTTCCAATCCTACCTCCAAAACTACTGCTCAGAATCTCTTCAAAATTTCCACAAAGATAGCTCAGGTCCTGAAGCAGATACCACAAAAATCTCAAGACTCTAGACTCCAAGACTAAGGGCAGATAACTCAAAACAACTCTAAAAATCCCAATTTCAACAGCTCATAACTCCGCCACGAAAGCTCCAAAGACTTCCAAAATTCCTGAACAGATCCAGAATCAGAAGCCCAACAAAATCTCTACACATCCAATGTAGCCAAATTGCTTCGTTTGGCCTCCATATTGGATTAAGTGTTTTGGCACTGTTTTTTACCAGATATCTCAGTACTTGACTCCCAAAATCTCCTCAGCTCAAACTACCAGCTCAAAAGCTTCCAAACTCTCCACACTTTGGCTCCAAGTACCATACTAACAACTTCAAAGAAAAAATCCTCAGATATGTCTACAATGGCCGCCATATTGACTCCGACTTCCGGCTCAAAGTTATTTTCAAACCTTTGAGAGGACATCTTTAGCAAGCTCTGACATTGGAAACTTATGAGGTAAGGCATTTGAACAACTTCTGTTGAGTCTTGCTTTGGTTGCTGAACAAGATCTGTTCTTGCTCTTATGTCAAAAGTCACGTGATGTGGCGGCCATATTGGATTTTGCTAGCTTCTCATATTTTTACTTTGCAAACTACGTAGCTGCTAAAGTTCTTGATAGAAAGTGCTACAAATAACCACAATGCACAAGCATGAGACGCTGAACATTTCATGTTCTTAGCTGTTTGTCAAAAGTTGCGTCATTTGGCGTCCATATTGGATTAAAGGCCGTGAAAATGCCAAAAGTGATAAAAACGGCACAAAACAGCATATATCTCCGCCAAAATTGCTCCAATAGCTACCCTATTTTGCATGTGACACCGTCATAAGATACCGATCATTTTCGATCCAGCCGTCAAAATGGATATTTCCAGCCGTTTGGCCGCCATCTTGGATTTAAGATTTTCTTCGTCAGGTTGCCATGGAAACCAAACTTGACAACGGAATGCAGTGATATTCATAGCACTATTAGATACAGACCATGGGAAGATGTTTGCAAAGTTTCAGCTTTGTAAGTTAGATAGTTCGTGAGAAAATGACAAAACAGAGTTTTGGTGGACAGACGCGCGGACGGACGGCGGACATGCATATCATCAAAATTTACCTATACATATGCTAGAACTGGTCGGGGTAATGCATAATTACTAATCACTTCCACCATACATGCAATAACAGTCGCGTGAGAGCTCGCCAAAAAAAGGACATTTTCGTTTTACGGACCACCTAAATGACCTTGACCCCGTGACCTTGGTGACCTTGAATTTTTTTAAATGGTTTTAGTCCAGCTACCCGATCCCGGGGTCAAAAGTGCCAAAATCGCAAAAATAAGGATTTCTTATTAGGGCTCCCTGCCTACAAGGCAAGAGCCCTATTGTAATTGTTCGATTTATTATTATTATTATTATTATTCTTTATTATTATTATTATTATTATTATTATTCCGGCGTTTTTTGTTCCAATCCTACCTCCAAAACTACTGCTCAGAATCTCTTCAAAATTTCCACAAAGATAGCTCAGGTCCTGAAGCAGATACCACAAAAATCTCAAGACTCTAGACTCCAAGACTAAGGGCAGATAACTCAAAACAACTCTAAAAATCCCAATTTCAACAGCTCATAACTCCGCCACGAAAGCTCCAAAGACTTCCAAAATTCCTGAACAGATCCAGAATCAGAAGCCCAACAAAATCTCTACACATCCAATGTAGCCAAATTGCTTCGTTTGGCCTCCATATTGGATTAAGTGTTTTGGCACTGTTTTTTACCAGATATCTCAGTACTTGACTCCCAAAATCTCCTCAGCTCAAACTACCAGCTCAAAAGCTTCCAAACTCTCCACACTTTGGCTCCAAGTACCATACTAACAACTTCAAAGAAAAAATCCTCAGATATGTCTACAATGGCCGCCATATTGACTCCGACTTCCGGCTCAAAGTTATTTTCAAACCTTTGAGAGGACATCTTTAGCAAGCTCTGACATTGGAAACTTATGAGGTAAGGCATTTGAACAACTTCTGTTGAGTCTTGCTTTGGTTGCTGAACAAGATCTGTTCTTGCTCTTATGTCAAAAGTCACGTGATGTGGCGGCCATATTGGATTTTGCTAGCTTCTCATATTTTTACTTTGCAAACTACGTAGCTGCTAAAGTTCTTGATAGAAAGTGCTACAAATAACCACAATGCACAAGCATGAGACGCTGAACATTTCATGTTCTTAGCTGTTTGTCAAAAGTTGCGTCATTTGGCGTCCATATTGGATTAAAGGCCGTGAAAATGCCAAAAGTGATAAAAACGGCACAAAACAGCATATATCTCCGCCAAAATTGCTCCAATAGCTACCCTATTTTGCATGTGACACCGTCATAAGATACCGATCATTTTCGATCCAGCCGTCAAAATGGATATTTCCAGCCGTTTGGCCGCCATCTTGGATTTAAGATTTTCTTCGTCAGGTTGCCATGGAAACCAAACTTGACAACGGAATGCAGTGATATTCATAGCACTATTAGATACAGACCATGGGAAGATGTTTGCAAAGTTTCAGCTTTGTAAGTTAGATAGTTCGTGAGAAAATGACAAAACAGAGTTTTGGTGGACAGACGCGCGGACGGACGGCGGACATGCATATCATCAAAATTTACCTATACATATGCTAGAACTGGTCGGGGTAATGCATAATTACTAATCACTTCCACCATACATGCAATAACAGTCGCGTGAGAGCTCGCCAAAAAAAGGACATTTTCGTTTTACGGACCACCTAAATGACCTTGACCCCGTGACCTTGGTGACCTTGAATTTTTTTAAATGGTTTTAGTCCAGCTACCCGATCCCGGGGTCAAAAGTGCCAAAATCGCAAAAATAAGGATTTCTTATTAGGGCTCCCTGCCTACAAGGCAAGAGCCCTATTGTAATTGTTCGATTTATTATTATTATTATTATTATTCTTTATTATTATTATTATTATTATTATTATTCCGGCGTTTTTTGTTCCAATCCTACCTCCAAAACTACTGCTCAGAATCTCTTCAAAATTTCCACAAAGATAGCTCAGGTCCTGAAGCAGATACCACAAAAATCTCAAGACTCTAGACTCCAAGACTAAGGGCAGATAACTCAAAACAACTCTAAAAATCCCAATTTCAACAGCTCATAACTCCGCCACGAAAGCTCCAAAGACTTCCAAAATTCCTGAACAGATCCAGAATCAGAAGCCCAACAAAATCTCTACACATCCAATGTAGCCAAATTGCTTCGTTTGGCCTCCATATTGGATTAAGTGTTTTGGCACTGTTTTTTACCAGATATCTCAGTACTTGACTCCCAAAATCTCCTCAGCTCAAACTACCAGCTCAAAAGCTTCCAAACTCTCCACACTTTGGCTCCAAGTACCATACTAACAACTTCAAAGAAAAAATCCTCAGATATGTCTACAATGGCCGCCATATTGACTCCGACTTCCGGCTCAAAGTTATTTTCAAACCTTTGAGAGGACATCTTTAGCAAGCTCTGACATTGGAAACTTATGAGGTAAGGCATTTGAACAACTTCTGTTGAGTCTTGCTTTGGTTGCTGAACAAGATCTGTTCTTGCTCTTATGTCAAAAGTCACGTGATGTGGCGGCCATATTGGATTTTGCTAGCTTCTCATATTTTTACTTTGCAAACTACGTAGCTGCTAAAGTTCTTGATAGAAAGTGCTACAAATAACCACAATGCACAAGCATGAGACGCTGAACATTTCATGTTCTTAGCTGTTTGTCAAAAGTTGCGTCATTTGGCGTCCATATTGGATTAAAGGCCGTGAAAATGCCAAAAGTGATAAAAACGGCACAAAACAGCATATATCTCCGCCAAAATTGCTCCAATAGCTACCCTATTTTGCATGTGACACCGTCATAAGATACCGATCATTTTCGATCCAGCCGTCAAAATGGATATTTCCAGCCGTTTGGCCGCCATCTTGGATTTAAGATTTTCTTCGTCAGGTTGCCATGGAAACCAAACTTGACAACGGAATGCAGTGATATTCATAGCACTATTAGATACAGACCATGGGAAGATGTTTGCAAAGTTTCAGCTTTGTAAGTTAGATAGTTCGTGAGAAAATGACAAAACAGAGTTTTGGTGGACAGACGCGCGGACGGACGGCGGACATGCATATCATCAAAATTTACCTATACATATGCTAGAACTGGTCGGGGTAATGCATAATTACTAATCACTTCCACCATACATGCAATAACAGTCGCGTGAGAGCTCGCCAAAAAAAGGACATTTTCGTTTTACGGACCACCTAAATGACCTTGACCCCGTGACCTTGGTGACCTTGAATTTTTTTAAATGGTTTTAGTCCAGCTACCCGATCCCGGGGTCAAAAGTGCCAAAATCGCAAAAATAAGGATTTCTTATTAGGGCTCCCTGCCTACAAGGCAAGAGCCCTATTGTAATTGTTCGATTTATTATTATTATTATTATTATTCTTTATTATTATTATTATTATTATTATTATTCCGGCGTTTTTTGTTCCAATCCTACCTCCAAAACTACTGCTCAGAATCTCTTCAAAATTTCCACAAAGATAGCTCAGGTCCTGAAGCAGATACCACAAAAATCTCAAGACTCTAGACTCCAAGACTAAGGGCAGATAACTCAAAACAACTCTAAAAATCCCAATTTCAACAGCTCATAACTCCGCCACGAAAGCTCCAAAGACTTCCAAAATTC
Organism: Haliotis rufescens; assembly: GCF_023055435.1. Taxonomy (NCBI): domain Eukaryota; kingdom Metazoa; phylum Mollusca; class Gastropoda; order Lepetellida; family Haliotidae; genus Haliotis; species Haliotis rufescens. The sequence goes on from NW_025964068.1 coordinate 5,270,621, forward strand.
CTGAACAGATCCAGAATCAGAAGCCCAACAAAATCTCTACACATCCAATGTAGCCAAATTGCTTCGTTTGGCCTCCATATTGGATTAAGTGTTTTGGCACTGTTTTTTACCAGATATCTCAGTACTTGACTCCCAAAATCTCCTCAGCTCAAACTACCAGCTCAAAAGCTTCCAAACTCTCCACACTTTGGCTCCAAGTACCATACTAACAACTTCAAAGAAAAAATCCTCAGATATGTCTACAATGGCCGCCATATTGACTCCGACTTCCGGCTCAAAGTTATTTTCAAACCTTTGAGAGGACATCTTTAGCAAGCTCTGACATTGGAAACTTATGAGGTAAGGCATTTGAACAACTTCTGTTGAGTCTTGCTTTGGTTGCTGAACAAGATCTGTTCTTGCTCTTATGTCAAAAGTCACGTGATGTGGCGGCCATATTGGATTTTGCTAGCTTCTCATATTTTTACTTTGCAAACTACGTAGCTGCTAAAGTTCTTGATAGAAAGTGCTACAAATAACCACAATGCACAAGCATGAGACGCTGAACATTTCATGTTCTTAGCTGTTTGTCAAAAGTTGCGTCATTTGGCGTCCATATTGGATTAAAGGCCGTGAAAATGCCAAAAGTGATAAAAACGGCACAAAACAGCATATATCTCCGCCAAAATTGCTCCAATAGCTACCCTATTTTGCATGTGACACCGTCATAAGATACCGATCATTTTCGATCCAGCCGTCAAAATGGATATTTCCAGCCGTTTGGCCGCCATCTTGGATTTAAGATTTTCTTCGTCAGGTTGCCATGGAAACCAAACTTGACAACGGAATGCAGTGATATTCATAGCACTATTAGATACAGACCATGGGAAGATGTTTGCAAAGTTTCAGCTTTGTAAGTTAGATAGTTCGTGAGAAAATGACAAAACAGAGTTTTGGTGGACAGACGCGCGGACGGACGGCGGACATGCATATCATCAAAATTTACCTATACATATGCTAGAACTGGTCGGGGTAATGCATAATTACTAATCACTTCCACCATACATGCAATAACAGTCGCGTGAGAGCTCGCCAAAAAAAGGACATTTTCGTTTTACGGACCACCTAAATGACCTTGACCCCGTGACCTTGGTGACCTTGAATTTTTTTAAATGGTTTTAGTCCAGCTACCCGATCCCGGGGTCAAAAGTGCCAAAATCGCAAAAATAAGGATTTCTTATTAGGGCTCCCTGCCTACAAGGCAAGAGCCCTATTGTAATTGTTCGATTTATTATTATTATTATTATTATTCTTTATTATTATTATTAGGGCTCCCTGCCTACAAGGCAAGAGCCCTATTGTAATTGTTCGATTTATTATTATTATTATTATTATTCTTTATTATTATTATTATTATTATTATTATTCCGGCGTTTTTTGTTCCAATCCTACCTCCAAAACTACTGCTCAGAATCTCTTCAAAATTTCCACAAAGATAGCTCAGGTCCTGAAGCAGATACCACAAAAATCTCAAGACTCTAGACTCCAAGACTAAGGGCAGATAACTCAAAACAACTCTAAAAATCCCAATTTCAACAGCTCATAACTCCGCCACGAAAGCTCCAAAGACTTCCAAAATTCCTGAACAGATCCAGAATCAGAAGCCCAACAAAATCTCTACACATCCAATGTAGCGAAATTGCTTCGTTTGGCCTCCATATTGGATTAAGTGTTTTGGCACTGTTTTTTACCAGATATCTCAGTACTTGACTCCCAAAATCTCCTCAGCTCAAACTACCAGCTCAAAAGCTTCCAAACTCTCCACACTTTGGCTCCAAGTACCATACTAACAACTTCAAAGAAAAAATCCTCAGATATGTCTTCAATGGCCGCCATATTGACTCCAACTTCCGGCTCAAAGTTATTTTTAAACTTTTGAGAGGACATCTTTAGCTAGCTCTGGCATTGGAAACTTATGAGGTAAGGCACTTGAACAACTTCTGTTGAGTCTTGGTTTGGTTGCTGAACAAGATCTCTTCTTGCTCTTATGTCAAAAGTCACGTGATGTGGCGGCCATATTGGATTTTGGTAGCCTCTAATAATTTTACTTTGCAAACTACGTAGCTGCTAAAGTTCTTGATAGAAAGTGCTACAAATTACCACAATGGACCAGCATCAGACGCTTAACATTTCATGTTCTTAGCTGTTTGTCAAAAGTTGCGTCATTTAGCGTCCATATTGGATTAAAGACCGTGAAAATGCCAAAAGTGATAAAAACGGCACAAAACAGCATATATCTCCGCCAAAATTGCTCCAATAGCTACCATATTTTGCATGTGACACTGTCATAAGATAGCGATCATTTTCGATCCAGGCCTAAAAATCGATATTTCCAGCCGTTTGGCCGCCATCTTGGATTTAAGTTTTTCTTCGTCAGGTTGCCATGGAAACCAAACTTGACAACGAAATGCAGTGATATTCACAGCACTATTAGATACAGACCATGGGAAGATATCTGCAAAGTTTCAGCTTTGTAAGTTAGATAGTTCGTGAGAAAATGACAAAACAGAGTTTTGGTGGACAGACGCGCGGACGGACGGCGGACATGCATATGATCAAAATTTACCTATACATATGCTAGAACTGGTCGGGGTAAAGCATAATTACCAACCACTTCCACCATACATGCAATAACAGTCGCGTGAGAGCTCGCCCCAAAAAGTACATTTTCGTTTAACGGACCACCTAAATGACCTTGACCCCGTGACCTTGGTGACCTTGAATTTTTTTAAATGGTTTTAGTCCAGCTACCCGATCCCGGGGTCAAAAGTGCCAAAATCGCAAAAATAACGATTTCTTATTAGGGCTCCCTGCCTACAAGGCAAGAGCCCTATTGTAATTGTTCGATTTATTATTATTATTATTATTATTCTTTATTATTATTATTATTATTATTATTATTCCGGCGTTTTTTGTTCCAATCCTACCTCCAAAACTACTGCTCAGAATCTCTTCAAAATTTCCACAAAGATAGCTCAGGTCCTGAAGCAGATACCACAAAAATCTCAAGACTCTAGACTCCAAGACTAAGGGCAGATAACTCAAAACAACTCTAAAAATCCCAATTTCAACAGCTCATAACTCCGCCACGAAAGCTCCAAAGACTTCCAAAATTCCTGAACAGATCCAGAATCAGAAGCCCAACAAAATCTCTACACATCCAATGTAGCGAAATTGCTTCGTTTGGCCTCCATATTGGATTAAGTGTTTTGGCACTGTTTTTTACCAGATATCTCAGTACTTGACTCCCAAAATCTCCTCAGCTCAAACTACCAGCTCAAAAGCTTCCAAACTCTCCACACTTTGGCTCCAAGTACCATACTAACAACTTCAAAGAAAAAATCCTCAGATATGTCTTCAATGGCCGCCATATTGACTCCAACTTCCGGCTCAAAGTTATTTTTAAACTTTTGAGAGGACATCTTTAGCTAGCTCTGGCATTGGAAACTTATGAGGTAAGGCACTTGAACAACTTCTGTTGAGTCTTGGTTTGGTTGCTGAACAAGATCTCTTCTTGCTCTTATGTCAAAAGTCACGTGATGTGGCGGCCATATTGGATTTTGGTAGCCTCTAATAATTTTACTTTGCAAACTACGTAGCTGCTAAAGTTCTTGATAGAAAGTGCTACAAATTACCACAATGGACCAGCATCAGACGCTTAACATTTCATGTTCTTAGCTGTTTGTCAAAAGTTGCGTCATTTAGCGTCCATATTGGATTAAAGACCGTGAAAATGCCAAAAGTGATAAAAACGGCACAAAACAGCATATATCTCCGCCAAAATTGCTCCAATAGCTACCATATTTTGCATGTGACACTGTCATAAGATAGCGATCATTTTCGATCCAGGCCTAAAAATCGATATTTCCAGCCGTTTGGCCGCCATCTTGGATTTAAGTTTTTCTTCGTCAGGTTGCCATGGAAACCAAACTTGACAACGAAATGCAGTGATATTCACAGCACTATTAGATACAGACCATGGGAAGATATCTGCAAAGTTTCAGCTTTGTAAGTTAGATAGTTCGTGAGAAAATGACAAAACAGAGTTTTGGTGGACAGACGCGCGGACGGACGGCGGACATGCATATGATCAAAATTTACCTATACATATGCTAGAACTGGTCGGGGTAAAGCATAATTACCAACCACTTCCACCATACATGCAATAACAGTCGCGTGAGAGCTCGCCCCAAAAAGTACATTTTCGTTTAACGGACCACCTAAATGACCTTGACCCCGTGACCTTGGTGACCTTGAATTTTTTTAAATGGTTTTAGTCCAGCTACCCGATCCCGGGGTCAAAAGTGCCAAAATCGCAAAAATAACGATTTCTTATTAGGGCTCCCTGCCTACAAGGCAAGAGCCCTATTGTAATTGTTCGATTTATTATTATTATTATTATTATTCTTTATTATTATTATTATTATTATTATTATTCCGGCGTTTTTTGTTCCAATCCTACCTCCAAAACTACTGCTCAGAATCTCTTCAAAATTTCCACAAAGATAGCTCAGGTCCTGAAGCAGATACCACAAAAATCTCAAGACTCTAGACTCCAAGACTAAGGGCAGATAACTCAAAACAACTCTAAAAATCCCAATTTCAACAGCTCATAACTCCGCCACGAAAGCTCCAAAGACTTCCAAAATTCCTGAACAGATCCAGAATCAGAAGCCCAACAAAATCTCTACACATCCAATGTAGCGAAATTGCTTCGTTTGGCCTCCATATTGGATTAAGTGTTTTGGCACTGTTTTTTACCAGATATCTCAGTACTTGACTCCCAAAATCTCCTCAGCTCAAACTACCAGCTCAAAAGCTTCCAAACTCTCCACACTTTGGCTCCAAGTACCATACTAACAACTTCAAAGAAAAAATCCTCAGATATGTCTTCAATGGCCGCCATATTGACTCCAACTTCCGGCTCAAAGTTATTTTTAAACTTTTGAGAGGACATCTTTAGCTAGCTCTGGCATTGGAAACTTATGAGGTAAGGCACTTGAACAACTTCTGTTGAGTCTTGGTTTGGTTGCTGAACAAGATCTCTTCTTGCTCTTATGTCAAAAGTCACGTGATGTGGCGGCCATATTGGATTTTGGTAGCCTCTAATAATTTTACTTTGCAAACTACGTAGCTGCTAAAGTTCTTGATAGAAAGTGCTACAAATTACCACAATGGACCAGCATCAGACGCTTAACATTTCATGTTCTTAGCTGTTTGTCAAAAGTTGCGTCATTTAGCGTCCATATTGGATTAAAGACCGTGAAAATGCCAAAAGTGATAAAAACGGCACAAAACAGCATATATCTCCGCCAAAATTGCTCCAATAGCTACCATATTTTGCATGTGACACTGTCATAAGATAGCGATCATTTTCGATCCAGGCCTAAAAATCGATATTTCCAGCCGTTTGGCCGCCATCTTGGATTTAAGTTTTTCTTCGTCAGGTTGCCATGGAAACCAAACTTGACAACGAAATGCAGTGATATTCACAGCACTATTAGATACAGACCATGGGAAGATATCTGCAAAGTTTCAGCTTTGTAAGTTAGATAGTTCGTGAGAAAATGACAAAACAGAGTTTTGGTGGACAGACGCGCGGACGGACGGCGGACATGCATATGATCAAAATTTACCTATACATATGCTAGAACTGGTCGGGGTAAAGCATAATTACCAACCACTTCCACCATACATGCAATAACAGTCGCGTGAGAGCTCGCCCCAAAAAGTACATTTTCGTTTAACGGACCACCTAAATGACCTTGACCCCGTGACCTTGGTGACCTTGAATTTTTTTAAATGGTTTTAGTCCAGCTACCCGATCCCGGGGTCAAAAGTGCCAAAATCGCAAAAATAACGATTTCTTATTAGGGCTCCCTGCCTACAAGGCAAGAGCCCTATTGTAATTGTTCGATTTATTATTATTATTATTATTATTCTTTATTATTATTATTATTATTATTATTATTCCGGCGTTTTTTGTTCCAATCCTACCTCCAAAACTACTGCTCAGAATCTCTTCAAAATTTCCACAAAGATAGCTCAGGTCCTGAAGCAGATACCACAAAAATCTCAAGACTCTAGACTCCAAGACTAAGGGCAGATAACTCAAAACAACTCTAAAAATCCCAATTTCAACAGCTCATAACTCCGCCACGAAAGCTCCAAAGACTTCCAAAATTCCTGAACAGATCCAGAATCAGAAGCCCAACAAAATCTCTACACATCCAATGTAGCGAAATTGCTTCGTTTGGCCTCCATATTGGATTAAGTGTTTTGGCACTGTTTTTTACCAGATATCTCAGTACTTGACTCCCAAAATCTCCTCAGCTCAAACTACCAGCTCAAAAGCTTCCAAACTCTCCACACTTTGGCTCCAAGTACCATACTAACAACTTCAAAGAAAAAATCCTCAGATATGTCTTCAATGGCCGCCATATTGACTCCAACTTCCGGCTCAAAGTTATTTTTAAACTTTTGAGAGGACATCTTTAGCTAGCTCTGGCATTGGAAACTTATGAGGTAAGGCACTTGAACAACTTCTGTTGAGTCTTGGTTTGGTTGCTGAACAAGATCTCTTCTTGCTCTTATGTCAAAAGTCACGTGATGTGGCGGCCATATTGGATTTTGGTAGCCTCTAATAATTTTACTTTGCAAACTACGTAGCTGCTAAAGTTCTTGATAGAAAGTGCTACAAATTACCACAATGGACCAGCATCAGACGCTTAACATTTCATGTTCTTAGCTGTTTGTCAAAAGTTGCGTCATTTAGCGTCCATATTGGATTAAAGACCGTGAAAATGCCAAAAGTGATAAAAACGGCACAAAACAGCATATATCTCCGCCAAAATTGCTCCAATAGCTACCATATTTTGCATGTGACACTGTCATAAGATAGCGATCATTTTCGATCCAGGCCTAAAAATCGATATTTCCAGCCGTTTGGCCGCCATCTTGGATTTAAGTTTTTCTTCGTCAGGTTGCCATGGAAACCAAACTTGACAACGAAATGCAGTGATATTCACAGCACTATTAGATACAGACCATGGGAAGATATCTGCAAAGTTTCAGCTTTGTAAGTTAGATAGTTCGTGAGAAAATGACAAAACAGAGTTTTGGTGGACAGACGCGCGGACGGACGGCGGACATGCATATGATCAAAATTTACCTATACATATGCTAGAACTGGTCGGGGTAAAGCATAATTACCAACCACTTCCACCATACATGCAATAACAGTCGCGTGAGAGCTCGCCCCAAAAAGTACATTTTCGTTTAACGGACCACCTAAATGACCTTGACCCCGTGACCTTGGTGACCTTGAATTTTTTTAAATGGTTTTAGTCCAGCTACCCGATCCCGGGGTCAAAAGTGCCAAAATCGCAAAAATAACGATTTCTTATTAGGGCTCCCTGCCTACAAGGCAAGAGCCCTATTGTAATTGTTCGATTTATTATTATTATTATTATTATTCTTTATTATTATTATTATTATTATTATTATTCCGGCGTTTTTTGTTCCAATCCTACCTCCAAAACTACTGCTCAGAATCTCTTCAAAATTTCCACAAAGATAGCTCAGGTCCTGAAGCAGATACCACAAAAATCTCAAGACTCTAGACTCCAAGACTAAGGGCAGATAACTCAAAACAACTCTAAAAATCCCAATTTCAACAGCTCATAACTCCGCCACGAAAGCTCCAAAGACTTCCAAAATTCCTGAACAGATCCAGAATCAGAAGCCCAACAAAATCTCTACACATCCAATGTAGCGAAATTGCTTCGTTTGGCCTCCATATTGGATTAAGTGTTTTGGCACTGTTTTTTACCAGATATCTCAGTACTTGACTCCCAAAATCTCCTCAGCTCAAACTACCAGCTCAAAAGCTTCCAAACTCTCCACACTTTGGCTCCAAGTACCATACTAACAACTTCAAAGAAAATATATGTATGTGATATGTTGCCCTGATAGCCCTTGTCCTGGCGATTCCAGAACACCAAACAGATTAACTCTAGCTCAACAGACAACGAAACTACAGAGAGTTGAAAATAGCACTCTTTGGCCCAGGTCCATAAACTTGCCAAATTGCACAACTCTAAATACCCGTAGCTGAACTCTAAATACCCGTAACTCCGAAAGTACTCGTCCGATTTCGACCAGATTTTGTATATGTATATTGAGTGGGGATGTCTGCTACCACGACCAATTGTAGCGACATAGGAAATAAGACGACGGGGAGAGAAATTATGCATAATTTATGTATAACAACATCTTTCAGCATCTTGCTCCTAACCAGATCATTCTATAACTGGCAGACTAGGCAATCTTTAGTATTTACATGTGCAATTCGATATTGAAATGCAGTCACAAATCACAAATCCTACCTACATCAAACTCTTATTTCACATGTTCTGAAAATGTCATTTAGTGGGGGTGACATGAGTATTTTACGAACACTTCAAACATTTTTTAAAGTAAAAGACACTGAAAGAAGCAGCAGTAACATGACAAATAAGTCCCGTTCACTGCACTTCAATCGACAGCAATACCCGTGCATGCGATTCCGTTCTCTTGGCGCTATACGCTACATTATTGTCGGTGTAGGTTTATTTATATAACAAACTACAGTCTGTAGTACGTGAGCTTTGTGTATAGTTTTAGGCTATGGACCACAGAAATCAGTTATCAGGGTCAAATGAGATACAGTGTTAAAACAGCTGATGGACAACGCAAGTAGAAACGGACTATAGAAATACATTTACGTTTGCGCTCGTACGTTCAACGGTTCTGTATAGAAACTTGGAGTAAATATCAACATCGCATGTTTTGTTATGTGAAAGCTCATATCTGCATCAATTGGCGCGAATTCACAATACACATTGTCAACAGACTTAAGCAAAGAACTGCGCATACATGTGTATTGGCCTCACAGCGTGTCAGCGTACCTCAGTCCCATGCGGCTGGGTCGGTCGGTCGGTTGCATATTGGAACGTGATCCACGTGCACGGCAATGGAGAGCGAGGCAGTGGTAGCGCTATATCGGATTACCTAAGCTTCTGGCAGCGGGGTCATCCGAGAGCCAAGTGTGGGCTCCTCCAGTCAAAACGGACCCTACCTCCCCACCCAAGAGAAACACCTCCTTCATAAATCTTGTTCGGACTGTGGGATTTACGGTAGGTTTGTGATTGAAAGTTTGATATTCCTGAACCCTCCGATTAATTTACTCGTACTTGTCATAATTGTATTACCGCAACTTCCAAGTATAGTAACCGACGGGTTATATGTCAACTTCATGTTTCGATAGCAGCGATTTCTATAGTCTGTTTCATTATGGATTTTCTTCACGCTGTTTTCAGTAGTCTCTGCCAGCAGAAAGCACGCATTTTGTACGTTTGTGATTTAATATCGCTGAACTCTCCGTTTAATTTACTGGTACTTCTCTTAATTGTATTACCTCAATTTCAAGTAATAACAGACCATTTATATGTTCACTTCGTTTCAATAGTAGCGACTTCTATAGTCTGTTTCTGTATAGATTCTCTTCACGCTGTTTGTAATACATTCTGTCAGTGGAAAGTACGCAGTTTGTAGGATTGTGATTGAAAGTTTAATATCGCTGAACTCTCCAATTAATTTACTCTCAAACTGGGTTTAACGGTAGGTTTGTGATTGAAAGTTTAAAATCGCTTAATTTACTATCTTTTCACGTACTTGTCATAATTGTATTACCACAAATTCAAATAATAACAGATCATTTATATGTTCACTCAGTTTCGATGGTAGCTATTTCTATAGTCTGTTTCTGTATAGATTCTCTTCACGCTGTTTGTAATACATTCTGCCAGTGGAAAGTGCACAGTTTCCCGTACTTGCACGGTAGATCCATCCTGTTGCTCCCTGTCTAAAAGAATCGTTGTACAACATGTTGTTGTTTTTTTATATAAAATGCCTTGTTTTTCCTTGGAACGGATTTTCGCACTATCAAACTACCCCTTTATGATCTGAACCTGTTCATTATTGATAATTCCATTTTTTTTCTGGAAGATCCCAGATATAATGCCGACTTTAAGGAGTATTATTTACCAATATCATTATGGATTAGAAACCAGTCCCGTTCTCAACCTACTTAAGTGCATTGATCTCCATTGTGTTTACAGCTAATCTTCTTTTAAACTTTGATCACAAACGCTTGGAAGGCTTGGGGTTTTCTTAGCTGATTGGTTGAATTGCTTCAACAATGACATGACAAGAGGTGACCGACATGTGTTGTTACTGTTAGACAATGTCCCAAGCCATCTCATCCCTGAGCACGAGTCAAATTACAAGATCCATTTCCTGAATATTACAATAACAAGTCACCAACACCTCTGCATGCTGGTATCTTCCATACTTAACAGGTACAGGGCCAAAATGGGAATTTTTTTCTTGGTCAAAACGGACAGGTGAAATATCCTATTGATAATCCAGATCATCTTATACTCGTACACAGTATAGCACATATCCTTCCGCATATCCGAATGCTTTTATATAACAACAGGAGAAAATGCCTTAATGGTAATCAATTAGTTTTATTAAGAACTCAGTTTCAATGGTTTTTAGTACTCTGTATAACCAAAGTGCAATTTTACAAAAGTACATCTATGAATAGAACAGGATCCGCTTCCACAATTCCTAACCAGCGGGAGCCCGACATCGCTGCTTGCAGCTATATTTATTATTATTATTATTCCGGCGTTTTTTGTTCCAATCCTACCTCCAAAACTACTGCTCAGAATCTCTTCAAAATTTCCACAAAGATAGCTCAGGTCCTGAAGCAGATACCACAAAAATCTCAAGACTCTAGACTCCAAGACTAAGGGCAGATAACTCAAAACAACTCTAAAAATCCCAATTTCAACAGCTCATAACTCCGCCACGAAAGCTCCAAAGACTTCCAAAATTCCTGAACAGATCCAGAATCAGAAGCCCAACAAAATCTCTACACATCCAATGTAGCCAAATTGCTTCGTTTGGCCTCCATATTGGATTAAGTGTTTTGGCACTGTTTTTTACCAGATATCTCAGTACTTGACTCCCAAAATCTCCTCAGCTCAAACTACCAGCTCAAAAGCTTCCAAACTCTCCACACTTTGGCTCCAAGTACCATACTAACAACTTCAAAGAAAAAATCCTCAGATATGTCTACAATGGCCGCCATATTGACTCCGACTTCCGGCTCAAAGTTATTTTCAAACCTTTGAGAGGACATCTTTAGCAAGCTCTGACATTGGAAACTTATGAGGTAAGGCATTTGAACAACTTCTGTTGAGTCTTGCTTTGGTTGCTGAACAAGATCTGTTCTTGCTCTTATGTCAAAAGTCACGTGATGTGGCGGCCATATTGGATTTTGCTAGCTTCTCATATTTTTACTTTGCAAACTACGTAGCTGCTAAAGTTCTTGATAGAAAGTGCTACAAATAACCACAATGCACAAGCATGAGACGCTGAACATTTCATGTTCTTAGCTGTTTGTCAAAAGTTGCGTCATTTGGCGTCCATATTGGATTAAAGGCCGTGAAAATGCCAAAAGTGATAAAAACGGCACAAAACAGCATATATCTCCGCCAAAATTGCTCCAATAGCTACCCTATTTTGCATGTGACACCGTCATAAGATACCGATCATTTTCGATCCAGCCGTCAAAATGGATATTTCCAGCCGTTTGGCCGCCATCTTGGATTTAAGATTTTCTTCGTCAGGTTGCCATGGAAACCAAACTTGACAACGGAATGCAGTGATATTCATAGCACTATTAGATACAGACCATGGGAAGATGTTTGCAAAGTTTCAGCTTTGTAAGTTAGATAGTTCGTGAGAAAATGACAAAACAGAGTTTTGGTGGACAGACGCGCGGACGGACGGCGGACATGCATATCATCAAAATTTACCTATACATATGCTAGAACTGGTCGGGGTAATGCATAATTACTAATCACTTCCACCATACATGCAATAACAGTCGCGTGAGAGCTCGCCAAAAAAAGGACATTTTCGTTTTACGGACCACCTAAATGACCTTGACCCCGTGACCTTGGTGACCTTGAATTTTTTTAAATGGTTTTAGTCCAGCTACCCGATCCCGGGGTCAAAAGTGCCAAAATCGCAAAAATAAGGATTTCTTATTAGGGCTCCCTGCCTACAAGGCAAGAGCCCTATTGTAATTGTTCGATTTATTATTATTATTATTATTATTCTTTATTATTATTATTATTATTATTATTATTCCGGCGTTTTTTGTTCCAATCCTACCTCCAAAACTACTGCTCAGAATCTCTTCAAAATTTCCACAAAGATAGCTCAGGTCCTGAAGCAGATACCACAAAAATCTCAAGACTCTAGACTCCAAGACTAAGGGCAGATAACTCAAAACAACTCTAAAAATCCCAATTTCAACAGCTCATAACTCCGCCACGAAAGCTCCAAAGACTTCCAAAATTCCTGAACAGATCCAGAATCAGAAGCCCAACAAAATCTCTACACATCCAATGTAGCCAAATTGCTTCGTTTGGCCTCCATATTGGATTAAGTGTTTTGGCACTGTTTTTTACCAGATATCTCAGTACTTGACTCCCAAAATCTCCTCAGCTCAAACTACCAGCTCAAAAGCTTCCAAACTCTCCACACTTTGGCTCCAAGTACCATACTAACAACTTCAAAGAAAAAATCCTCAGATATGTCTACAATGGCCGCCATATTGACTCCGACTTCCGGCTCAAAGTTATTTTCAAACCTTTGAGAGGACATCTTTAGCAAGCTCTGACATTGGAAACTTATGAGGTAAGGCATTTGAACAACTTCTGTTGAGTCTTGCTTTGGTTGCTGAACAAGATCTGTTCTTGCTCTTATGTCAAAAGTCACGTGATGTGGCGGCCATATTGGATTTTGCTAGCTTCTCATATTTTTACTTTGCAAACTACGTAGCTGCTAAAGTTCTTGATAGAAAGTGCTACAAATAACCACAATGCACAAGCATGAGACGCTGAACATTTCATGTTCTTAGCTGTTTGTCAAAAGTTGCGTCATTTGGCGTCCATATTGGATTAAAGGCCGTGAAAATGCCAAAAGTGATAAAAACGGCACAAAACAGCATATATCTCCGCCAAAATTGCTCCAATAGCTACCCTATTTTGCATGTGACACCGTCATAAGATACCGATCATTTTCGATCCAGCCGTCAAAATGGATATTTCCAGCCGTTTGGCCGCCATCTTGGATTTAAGATTTTCTTCGTCAGGTTGCCATGGAAACCAAACTTGACAACGGAATGCAGTGATATTCATAGCACTATTAGATACAGACCATGGGAAGATGTTTGCAAAGTTTCAGCTTTGTAAGTTAGATAGTTCGTGAGAAAATGACAAAACAGAGTTTTGGTGGACAGACGCGCGGACGGACGGCGGACATGCATATCATCAAAATTTACCTATACATATGCTAGAACTGGTCGGGGTAATGCATAATTACTAATCACTTCCACCATACATGCAATAACAGTCGCGTGAGAGCTCGCCAAAAAAAGGACATTTTCGTTTTACGGACCACCTAAATGACCTTGACCCCGTGACCTTGGTGACCTTGAATTTTTTTAAATGGTTTTAGTCCAGCTACCCGATCCCGGGGTCAAAAGTGCCAAAATCGCAAAAATAAGGATTTCTTATTAGGGCTCCCTGCCTACAAGGCAAGAGCCCTATTGTAATTGTTCGATTTATTATTATTATTATTATTATTCTTTATTATTATTATTATTATTATTATTATTCCGGCGTTTTTTGTTCCAATCCTACCTCCAAAACTACTGCTCAGAATCTCTTCAAAATTTCCACAAAGATAGCTCAGGTCCTGAAGCAGATACCACAAAAATCTCAAGACTCTAGACTCCAAGACTAAGGGCAGATAACTCAAAACAACTCTAAAAATCCCAATTTCAACAGCTCATAACTCCGCCACGAAAGCTCCAAAGACTTCCAAAATTCCTGAACAGATCCAGAATCAGAAGCCCAACAAAATCTCTACACATCCAATGTAGCCAAATTGCTTCGTTTGGCCTCCATATTGGATTAAGTGTTTTGGCACTGTTTTTTACCAGATATCTCAGTACTTGACTCCCAAAATCTCCTCAGCTCAAACTACCAGCTCAAAAGCTTCCAAACTCTCCACACTTTGGCTCCAAGTACCATACTAACAACTTCAAAGAAAAAATCCTCAGATATGTCTACAATGGCCGCCATATTGACTCCGACTTCCGGCTCAAAGTTATTTTCAAACCTTTGAGAGGACATCTTTAGCAAGCTCTGACATTGGAAACTTATGAGGTAAGGCATTTGAACAACTTCTGTTGAGTCTTGCTTTGGTTGCTGAACAAGATCTGTTCTTGCTCTTATGTCAAAAGTCACGTGATGTGGCGGCCATATTGGATTTTGCTAGCTTCTCATATTTTTACTTTGCAAACTACGTAGCTGCTAAAGTTCTTGATAGAAAGTGCTACAAATAACCACAATGCACAAGCATGAGACGCTGAACATTTCATGTTCTTAGCTGTTTGTCAAAAGTTGCGTCATTTGGCGTCCATATTGGATTAAAGGCCGTGAAAATGCCAAAAGTGATAAAAACGGCACAAAACAGCATATATCTCCGCCAAAATTGCTCCAATAGCTACCCTATTTTGCATGTGACACCGTCATAAGATACCGATCATTTTCGATCCAGCCGTCAAAATGGATATTTCCAGCCGTTTGGCCGCCATCTTGGATTTAAGATTTTCTTCGTCAGGTTGCCATGGAAACCAAACTTGACAACGGAATGCAGTGATATTCATAGCACTATTAGATACAGACCATGGGAAGATGTTTGCAAAGTTTCAGCTTTGTAAGTTAGATAGTTCGTGAGAAAATGACAAAACAGAGTTTTGGTGGACAGACGCGCGGACGGACGGCGGACATGCATATCATCAAAATTTACCTATACATATGCTAGAACTGGTCGGGGTAATGCATAATTACTAATCACTTCCACCATACATGCAATAACAGTCGCGTGAGAGCTCGCCAAAAAAAGGACATTTTCGTTTTACGGACCACCTAAATGACCTTGACCCCGTGACCTTGGTGACCTTGAATTTTTTTAAATGGTTTTAGTCCAGCTACCCGATCCCGGGGTCAAAAGTGCCAAAATCGCAAAAATAAGGATTTCTTATTAGGGCTCCCTGCCTACAAGGCAAGAGCCCTATTGTAATTGTTCGATTTATTATTATTATTATTATTATTCTTTATTATTATTATTATTATTATTATTATTCCGGCGTTTTTTGTTCCAATCCTACCTCCAAAACTACTGCTCAGAATCTCTTCAAAATTTCCACAAAGATAGCTCAGGTCCTGAAGCAGATACCACAAAAATCTCAAGACTCTAGACTCCAAGACTAAGGGCAGATAACTCAAAACAACTCTAAAAATCCCAATTTCAACAGCTCATAACTCCGCCACGAAAGCTCCAAAGACTTCCAAAATTCCTGAACAGATCCAGAATCAGAAGCCCAACAAAATCTCTACACATCCAATGTAGCCAAATTGCTTCGTTTGGCCTCCATATTGGATTAAGTGTTTTGGCACTGTTTTTTACCAGATATCTCAGTACTTGACTCCCAAAATCTCCTCAGCTCAAACTACCAGCTCAAAAGCTTCCAAACTCTCCACACTTTGGCTCCAAGTACCATACTAACAACTTCAAAGAAAAAATCCTCAGATATGTCTACAATGGCCGCCATATTGACTCCGACTTCCGGCTCAAAGTTATTTTCAAACCTTTGAGAGGACATCTTTAGCAAGCTCTGACATTGGAAACTTATGAGGTAAGGCATTTGAACAACTTCTGTTGAGTCTTGCTTTGGTTGCTGAACAAGATCTGTTCTTGCTCTTATGTCAAAAGTCACGTGATGTGGCGGCCATATTGGATTTTGCTAGCTTCTCATATTTTTACTTTGCAAACTACGTAGCTGCTAAAGTTCTTGATAGAAAGTGCTACAAATAACCACAATGCACAAGCATGAGACGCTGAACATTTCATGTTCTTAGCTGTTTGTCAAAAGTTGCGTCATTTGGCGTCCATATTGGATTAAAGGCCGTGAAAATGCCAAAAGTGATAAAAACGGCACAAAACAGCATATATCTCCGCCAAAATTGCTCCAATAGCTACCCTATTTTGCATGTGACACCGTCATAAGATACCGATCATTTTCGATCCAGCCGTCAAAATGGATATTTCCAGCCGTTTGGCCGCCATCTTGGATTTAAGATTTTCTTCGTCAGGTTGCCATGGAAACCAAACTTGACAACGGAATGCAGTGATATTCATAGCACTATTAGATACAGACCATGGGAAGATGTTTGCAAAGTTTCAGCTTTGTAAGTTAGATAGTTCGTGAGAAAATGACAAAACAGAGTTTTGGTGGACAGACGCGCGGACGGACGGCGGACATGCATATCATCAAAATTTACCTATACATATGCTAGAACTGGTCGGGGTAATGCATAATTACTAATCACTTCCACCATACATGCAATAACAGTCGCGTGAGAGCTCGCCAAAAAAAGGACATTTTCGTTTTACGGACCACCTAAATGACCTTGACCCCGTGACCTTGGTGACCTTGAATTTTTTTAAATGGTTTTAGTCCAGCTACCCGATCCCGGGGTCAAAAGTGCCAAAATCGCAAAAATAAGGATTTCTTATTAGGGCTCCCTGCCTACAAGGCAAGAGCCCTATTGTAATTGTTCGATTTATTATTATTATTATTATTATTCTTTATTATTATTATTATTATTATTATTATTCCGGCGTTTTTTGTTCCAATCCTACCTCCAAAACTACTGCTCAGAATCTCTTCAAAATTTCCACAAAGATAGCTCAGGTCCTGAAGCAGATACCACAAAAATCTCAAGACTCTAGACTCCAAGACTAAGGGCAGATAACTCAAAACAACTCTAAAAATCCCAATTTCAACAGCTCATAACTCCGCCACGAAAGCTCCAAAGACTTCCAAAATTCCTGAACAGATCCAGAATCAGAAGCCCAACAAAATCTCTACACATCCAATGTAGCCAAATTGCTTCGTTTGGCCTCCATATTGGATTAAGTGTTTTGGCACTGTTTTTTACCAGATATCTCAGTACTTGACTCCCAAAATCTCCTCAGCTCAAACTACCAGCTCAAAAGCTTCCAAACTCTCCACACTTTGGCTCCAAGTACCATACTAACAACTTCAAAGAAAAAATCCTCAGATATGTCTACAATGGCCGCCATATTGACTCCGACTTCCGGCTCAAAGTTATTTTCAAACCTTTGAGAGGACATCTTTAGCAAGCTCTGACATTGGAAACTTATGAGGTAAGGCATTTGAACAACTTCTGTTGAGTCTTGCTTTGGTTGCTGAACAAGATCTGTTCTTGCTCTTATGTCAAAAGTCACGTGATGTGGCGGCCATATTGGATTTTGCTAGCTTCTCATATTTTTACTTTGCAAACTACGTAGCTGCTAAAGTTCTTGATAGAAAGTGCTACAAATAACCACAATGCACAAGCATGAGACGCTGAACATTTCATGTTCTTAGCTGTTTGTCAAAAGTTGCGTCATTTGGCGTCCATATTGGATTAAAGGCCGTGAAAATGCCAAAAGTGATAAAAACGGCACAAAACAGCATATATCTCCGCCAAAATTGCTCCAATAGCTACCCTATTTTGCATGTGACACCGTCATAAGATACCGATCATTTTCGATCCAGCCGTCAAAATGGATATTTCCAGCCGTTTGGCCGCCATCTTGGATTTAAGATTTTCTTCGTCAGGTTGCCATGGAAACCAAACTTGACAACGGAATGCAGTGATATTCATAGCACTATTAGATACAGACCATGGGAAGATGTTTGCAAAGTTTCAGCTTTGTAAGTTAGATAGTTCGTGAGAAAATGACAAAACAGAGTTTTGGTGGACAGACGCGCGGACGGACGGCGGACATGCATATCATCAAAATTTACCTATACATATGCTAGAACTGGTCGGGGTAATGCATAATTACTAATCACTTCCACCATACATGCAATAACAGTCGCGTGAGAGCTCGCCAAAAAAAGGACATTTTCGTTTTACGGACCACCTAAATGACCTTGACCCCGTGACCTTGGTGACCTTGAATTTTTTTAAATGGTTTTAGTCCAGCTACCCGATCCCGGGGTCAAAAGTGCCAAAATCGCAAAAATAAGGATTTCTTATTAGGGCTCCCTGCCTACAAGGCAAGAGCCCTATTGTAATTGTTCGATTTATTATTATTATTATTATTATTCTTTATTATTATTATTATTATTATTATTATTCCGGCGTTTTTTGTTCCAATCCTACCTCCAAAACTACTGCTCAGAATCTCTTCAAAATTTCCACAAAGATAGCTCAGGTCCTGAAGCAGATACCACAAAAATCTCAAGACTCTAGACTCCAAGACTAAGGGCAGATAACTCAAAACAACTCTAAAAATCCCAATTTCAACAGCTCATAACTCCGCCACGAAAGCTCCAAAGACTTCCAAAATTCCTGAACAGATCCAGAATCAGAAGCCCAACAAAATCTCTACACATCCAATGTAGCCAAATTGCTTCGTTTGGCCTCCATATTGGATTAAGTGTTTTGGCACTGTTTTTTACCAGATATCTCAGTACTTGACTCCCAAAATCTCCTCAGCTCAAACTACCAGCTCAAAAGCTTCCAAACTCTCCACACTTTGGCTCCAAGTACCATACTAACAACTTCAAAGAAAAAATCCTCAGATATGTCTACAATGGCCGCCATATTGACTCCGACTTCCGGCTCAAAGTTATTTTCAAACCTTTGAGAGGACATCTTTAGCAAGCTCTGACATTGGAAACTTATGAGGTAAGGCATTTGAACAACTTCTGTTGAGTCTTGCTTTGGTTGCTGAACAAGATCTGTTCTTGCTCTTATGTCAAAAGTCACGTGATGTGGCGGCCATATTGGATTTTGCTAGCTTCTCATATTTTTACTTTGCAAACTACGTAGCTGCTAAAGTTCTTGATAGAAAGTGCTACAAATAACCACAATGCACAAGCATGAGACGCTGAACATTTCATGTTCTTAGCTGTTTGTCAAAAGTTGCGTCATTTGGCGTCCATATTGGATTAAAGGCCGTGAAAATGCCAAAAGTGATAAAAACGGCACAAAACAGCATATATCTCCGCCAAAATTGCTCCAATAGCTACCCTATTTTGCATGTGACACCGTCATAAGATACCGATCATTTTCGATCCAGCCGTCAAAATGGATATTTCCAGCCGTTTGGCCGCCATCTTGGATTTAAGATTTTCTTCGTCAGGTTGCCATGGAAACCAAACTTGACAACGGAATGCAGTGATATTCATAGCACTATTAGATACAGACCATGGGAAGATGTTTGCAAAGTTTCAGCTTTGTAAGTTAGATAGTTCGTGAGAAAATGACAAAACAGAGTTTTGGTGGACAGACGCGCGGACGGACGGCGGACATGCATATCATCAAAATTTACCTATACATATGCTAGAACTGGTCGGGGTAATGCATAATTACTAATCACTTCCACCATACATGCAATAACAGTCGCGTGAGAGCTCGCCAAAAAAAGGACATTTTCGTTTTACGGACCACCTAAATGACCTTGACCCCGTGACCTTGGTGACCTTGAATTTTTTTAAATGGTTTTAGTCCAGCTACCCGATCCCGGGGTCAAAAGTGCCAAAATCGCAAAAATAAGGATTTCTTATTAGGGCTCCCTGCCTACAAGGCAAGAGCCCTATTGTAATTGTTCGATTTATTATTATTATTATTATTAGGGCTCCCTGCCTACAAGGCAAGAGCCCTATTGTAATTGTTCGATTTATTATTATTATTATTATTATTCTTTATTATTATTATTATTATTATTATTATTCCGGCGTTTTTTGTTCCAATCCTACCTCCAAAACTACTGCTCAGAATCTCTTCAAAATTTCCACAAAGATACCTTAGATCCTGAAGCAGATACCACAAAAATCTCAAGACTCTAGACTCCAAGACTAAGGGCAGATAACTCAAAACAACTCTAAAAATCCCAATTTCAACAGCTCATAACTCCGCCACGAAAGCTCCAAAGACTTCCAAAATTCCTGAACAGATCCAGAATCAGAAGCCCAACAAAATCTCTACACATCCAATGTAGCCAAATTGCTTCGTTTGGCCTCCATATTGGATTAAGTGTTTTGGCACTGTTTTTTACCAGATATCTCAGTACTTGACTCCCCAAATCTCCTCAGCTCAAACTACCAGCTCAAAAGCTTCCAAACTCTCCACACTTTGGCTCCAAGTACCATACTAACAACTTCAAAGAAAAAATCCTCAGATATGTCTTCAATGGCCGCCATATTGACTCCAACTTCCGGCTCAAAGTTATTTTTAAACTTTTGAGAGGACATCTTTAGCTAGCTCTGGCATTGGAAACTTATGAGGTAAGGCACTTGAACAACTTCTGTTGAGTCTTGGTTTGGTTGCTGAACAAGATCTCTTCTTGCTCTTATGTCAAAAGTCACGTGATGTGGCGGCCATATTGGATTTTGCTAGCCTCTGATATTTTTACTTTGCAAACTACGTAGCTGCTAAAGTTCTTGATAGAAAGTGCTACAAATTACCACAATGCACCAGCATCAGACGCTGAACATTTCATGTTCTTAGCTGTTTGTCAAAAGTTGCGTCATTTGGCGTCCATATTGGATTGAAGACCGTCAAAATGCCAAATGTGATAAAAACGGCAGAAAACAGCATATATCTCCGCCAATATTGCTCCAATAGCTACCATATTTTGCATGTGACACCGTCATGAGATACCGATCATTTTCGATCGGGCTGTCAAAATGGATATTTCCAGCCGTTTGGCCGCCATCTTGGATTTAAGTTTTTTTCCGTCAGGTTGCCATGGAAACCAGACTTCACAACGAAATGCATTGATATTCACAGCACTATTAGATACAGACCATGGGAAGATGTCTGCAAAGTTACGGCTTTGTAAGTTAGATAGTTCATGAGAAAATGGCAAAACAAGGTTTTGGTGGACAGACGCGCGGACGGACGGCGGACATGCATATCATCAAAATTTACCTATACATATGCTAGAACTGGTCGGGGTAATGCATAATTACTAATCACTTCCACCATACATGCAATAACAGTCGCGTGAGAGCTCGCCAAAAAAAGGACATTTTCGTTTTACGGACCACCTAAATGACCTTGACCCCGTGACCTTGGTGACCTTGAATTTTTTTAAATGGTTTTAGTCCAGCTACCCGATCCCGGGGTCAAAAGTGCCAAAATCGCAAAAATAAGGATTTCTTATTAGGGCTCCCTGCCTACAAGGCAAGAGCCCTATTGTAATTGTTCGATTTATTATTATTATTATTATTATTCTTTATTATTATTATTATTATTATTATTATTCCGGCGTTTTTTGTTCCAATCCTACCTCCAAAACTACTGCTCAGAATCTCTTCAAAATTTCCACAAAGATACCTTAGATCCTGAAGCAGATACCACAAAAATCTCAAGACTCTAGACTCCAAGACTAAGGGCAGATAACTCAAAACAACTCTAAAAATCCCAATTTCAACAGCTCATAACTCCGCCACGAAAGCTCCAAAGACTTCCAAAATTCCTGAACAGATCCAGAATCAGAAGCCCAACAAAATCTCTACACATCCAATGTAGCCAAATTGCTTCGTTTGGCCTCCATATTGGATTAAGTGTTTTGGCACTGTTTTTTACCAGATATCTCAGTACTTGACTCCCCAAATCTCCTCAGCTCAAACTACCAGCTCAAAAGCTTCCAAACTCTCCACACTTTGGCTCCAAGTACCATACTAACAACTTCAAAGAAAAAATCCTCAGATATGTCTTCAATGGCCGCCATATTGACTCCAACTTCCGGCTCAAAGTTATTTTTAAACTTTTGAGAGGACATCTTTAGCTAGCTCTGGCATTGGAAACTTATGAGGTAAGGCACTTGAACAACTTCTGTTGAGTCTTGGTTTGGTTGCTGAACAAGATCTCTTCTTGCTCTTATGTCAAAAGTCACGTGATGTGGCGGCCATATTGGATTTTGCTAGCCTCTGATATTTTTACTTTGCAAACTACGTAGCTGCTAAAGTTCTTGATAGAAAGTGCTACAAATTACCACAATGCACCAGCATCAGACGCTGAACATTTCATGTTCTTAGCTGTTTGTCAAAAGTTGCGTCATTTGGCGTCCATATTGGATTGAAGACCGTCAAAATGCCAAATGTGATAAAAACGGCAGAAAACAGCATATATCTCCGCCAATATTGCTCCAATAGCTACCATATTTTGCATGTGACACCGTCATGAGATACCGATCATTTTCGATCGGGCTGTCAAAATGGATATTTCCAGCCGTTTGGCCGCCATCTTGGATTTAAGTTTTTTTCCGTCAGGTTGCCATGGAAACCAGACTTCACAACGAAATGCATTGATATTCACAGCACTATTAGATACAGACCATGGGAAGATGTCTGCAAAGTTACGGCTTTGTAAGTTAGATAGTTCATGAGAAAATGGCAAAACAAGGTTTTGGTGGACAGACGCGCGGACGGACGGCGGACATGCATATCATCAAAATTTACCTATACATATGCTAGAACTGGTCGGGGTAATGCATAATTACTAATCACTTCCACCATACATGCAATAACAGTCGCGTGAGAGCTCGCCAAAAAAAGGACATTTTCGTTTTACGGACCACCTAAATGACCTTGACCCCGTGACCTTGGTGACCTTGAATTTTTTTAAATGGTTTTAGTCCAGCTACCCGATCCCGGGGTCAAAAGTGCCAAAATCGCAAAAATAAGGATTTCTTATTAGGGCTCCCTGCCTACAAGGCAAGAGCCCTATTGTAATTGTTCGATTTATTATTATTATTATTATTATTCTTTATTATTATTATTATTATTATTATTATTCCGGCGTTTTTTGTTCCAATCCTACCTCCAAAACTACTGCTCAGAATCTCTTCAAAATTTCCACAAAGATACCTTAGATCCTGAAGCAGATACCACAAAAATCTCAAGACTCTAGACTCCAAGACTAAGGGCAGATAACTCAAAACAACTCTAAAAATCCCAATTTCAACAGCTCATAACTCCGCCACGAAAGCTCCAAAGACTTCCAAAATTCCTGAACAGATCCAGAATCAGAAGCCCAACAAAATCTCTACACATCCAATGTAGCCAAATTGCTTCGTTTGGCCTCCATATTGGATTAAGTGTTTTGGCACTGTTTTTTACCAGATATCTCAGTACTTGACTCCCCAAATCTCCTCAGCTCAAACTACCAGCTCAAAAGCTTCCAAACTCTCCACACTTTGGCTCCAAGTACCATACTAACAACTTCAAAGAAAAAATCCTCAGATATGTCTTCAATGGCCGCCATATTGACTCCAACTTCCGGCTCAAAGTTATTTTTAAACTTTTGAGAGGACATCTTTAGCTAGCTCTGGCATTGGAAACTTATGAGGTAAGGCACTTGAACAACTTCTGTTGAGTCTTGGTTTGGTTGCTGAACAAGATCTCTTCTTGCTCTTATGTCAAAAGTCACGTGATGTGGCGGCCATATTGGATTTTGCTAGCCTCTGATATTTTTACTTTGCAAACTACGTAGCTGCTAAAGTTCTTGATAGAAAGTGCTACAAATTACCACAATGCACCAGCATCAGACGCTGAACATTTCATGTTCTTAGCTGTTTGTCAAAAGTTGCGTCATTTGGCGTCCATATTGGATTGAAGACCGTCAAAATGCCAAATGTGATAAAAACGGCAGAAAACAGCATATATCTCCGCCAATATTGCTCCAATAGCTACCATATTTTGCATGTGACACCGTCATGAGATACCGATCATTTTCGATCGGGCTGTCAAAATGGATATTTCCAGCCGTTTGGCCGCCATCTTGGATTTAAGTTTTTTTCCGTCAGGTTGCCATGGAAACCAGACTTCACAACGAAATGCATTGATATTCACAGCACTATTAGATACAGACCATGGGAAGATGTCTGCAAAGTTACGGCTTTGTAAGTTAGATAGTTCATGAGAAAATGGCAAAACAAGGTTTTGGTGGACAGACGCGCGGACGGACGGCGGACATGCATATCATCAAAATTTACCTATACATATGCTAGAACTGGTCGGGGTAATGCATAATTACTAATCACTTCCACCATACATGCAATAACAGTCGCGTGAGAGCTCGCCAAAAAAAGGACATTTTCGTTTTACGGACCACCTAAATGACCTTGACCCCGTGACCTTGGTGACCTTGAATTTTTTTAAATGGTTTTAGTCCAGCTACCCGATCCCGGGGTCAAAAGTGCCAAAATCGCAAAAATAAGGATTTCTTATTAGGGCTCCCTGCCTACAAGGCAAGAGCCCTATTGTAATTGTTCGATTTATTATTATTATTATTATTATTCTTTATTATTATTATTATTATTATTATTATTCCGGCGTTTTTTGTTCCAATCCTACCTCCAAAACTACTGCTCAGAATCTCTTCAAAATTTCCACAAAGATACCTTAGATCCTGAAGCAGATACCACAAAAATCTCAAGACTCTAGACTCCAAGACTAAGGGCAGATAACTCAAAACAACTCTAAAAATCCCAATTTCAACAGCTCATAACTCCGCCACGAAAGCTCCAAAGACTTCCAAAATTCCTGAACAGATCCAGAATCAGAAGCCCAACAAAATCTCTACACATCCAATGTAGCCAAATTGCTTCGTTTGGCCTCCATATTGGATTAAGTGTTTTGGCACTGTTTTTTACCAGATATCTCAGTACTTGACTCCCCAAATCTCCTCAGCTCAAACTACCAGCTCAAAAGCTTCCAAACTCTCCACACTTTGGCTCCAAGTACCATACTAACAACTTCAAAGAAAAAATCCTCAGATATGTCTTCAATGGCCGCCATATTGACTCCAACTTCCGGCTCAAAGTTATTTTTAAACTTTTGAGAGGACATCTTTAGCTAGCTCTGGCATTGGAAACTTATGAGGTAAGGCACTTGAACAACTTCTGTTGAGTCTTGGTTTGGTTGCTGAACAAGATCTCTTCTTGCTCTTATGTCAAAAGTCACGTGATGTGGCGGCCATATTGGATTTTGCTAGCCTCTGATATTTTTACTTTGCAAACTACGTAGCTGCTAAAGTTCTTGATAGAAAGTGCTACAAATTACCACAATGCACCAGCATCAGACGCTGAACATTTCATGTTCTTAGCTGTTTGTCAAAAGTTGCGTCATTTGGCGTCCATATTGGATTGAAGACCGTCAAAATGCCAAATGTGATAAAAACGGCAGAAAACAGCATATATCTCCGCCAATATTGCTCCAATAGCTACCATATTTTGCATGTGACACCGTCATGAGATACCGATCATTTTCGATCGGGCTGTCAAAATGGATATTTCCAGCCGTTTGGCCGCCATCTTGGATTTAAGTTTTTTTCCGTCAGGTTGCCATGGAAACCAGACTTCACAACGAAATGCATTGATATTCACAGCACTATTAGATACAGACCATGGGAAGATGTCTGCAAAGTTACGGCTTTGTAAGTTAGATAGTTCATGAGAAAATGGCAAAACAAGGTTTTGGTGGACAGACGCGCGGACGGACGGCGGACATGCATATCATCAAAATTTACCTATACATATGCTAGAACTGGTCGGGGTAATGCATAATTACTAATCACTTCCACCATACATGCAATAACAGTCGCGTGAGAGCTCGCCAAAAAAAGGACATTTTCGTTTTACGGACCACCTAAATGACCTTGACCCCGTGACCTTGGTGACCTTGAATTTTTTTAAATGGTTTTAGTCCAGCTACCCGATCCCGGGGTCAAAAGTGCCAAAATCGCAAAAATAAGGATTTCTTATTAGGGCTCCCTGCCTACAAGGCAAGAGCCCTATTGTAATTGTTCGATTTATTATTATTATTATTATTATTCTTTATTATTATTATTATTATTATTATTATTCCGGCGTTTTTTGTTCCAATCCTACCTCCAAAACTACTGCTCAGAATCTCTTCAAAATTTCCACAAAGATACCTTAGATCCTGAAGCAGATACCACAAAAATCTCAAGACTCTAGACTCCAAGACTAAGGGCAGATAACTCAAAACAACTCTAAAAATCCCAATTTCAACAGCTCATAACTCCGCCACGAAAGCTCCAAAGACTTCCAAAATTCCTGAACAGATCCAGAATCAGAAGCCCAACAAAATCTCTACACATCCAATGTAGCCAAATTGCTTCGTTTGGCCTCCATATTGGATTAAGTGTTTTGGCACTGTTTTTTACCAGATATCTCAGTACTTGACTCCCCAAATCTCCTCAGCTCAAACTACCAGCTCAAAAGCTTCCAAACTCTCCACACTTTGGCTCCAAGTACCATACTAACAACTTCAAAGAAAAAATCCTCAGATATGTCTTCAATGGCCGCCATATTGACTCCAACTTCCGGCTCAAAGTTATTTTTAAACTTTTGAGAGGACATCTTTAGCTAGCTCTGGCATTGGAAACTTATGAGGTAAGGCACTTGAACAACTTCTGTTGAGTCTTGGTTTGGTTGCTGAACAAGATCTCTTCTTGCTCTTATGTCAAAAGTCACGTGATGTGGCGGCCATATTGGATTTTGCTAGCCTCTGATATTTTTACTTTGCAAACTACGTAGCTGCTAAAGTTCTTGATAGAAAGTGCTACAAATTACCACAATGCACCAGCATCAGACGCTGAACATTTCATGTTCTTAGCTGTTTGTCAAAAGTTGCGTCATTTGGCGTCCATATTGGATTGAAGACCGTCAAAATGCCAAATGTGATAAAAACGGCAGAAAACAGCATATATCTCCGCCAATATTGCTCCAATAGCTACCATATTTTGCATGTGACACCGTCATGAGATACCGATCATTTTCGATCGGGCTGTCAAAATGGATATTTCCAGCCGTTTGGCCGCCATCTTGGATTTAAGTTTTTTTCCGTCAGGTTGCCATGGAAACCAGACTTCACAACGAAATGCATTGATATTCACAGCACTATTAGATACAGACCATGGGAAGATGTCTGCAAAGTTACGGCTTTGTAAGTTAGATAGTTCATGAGAAAATGGCAAAACAAGGTTTTGGTGGACAGACGCGCGGACGGACGGCGGACATGCATATCATCAAAATTTACCTATACATATGCTAGAACTGGTCGGGGTAATGCATAATTACTAATCACTTCCACCATACATGCAATAACAGTCGCGTGAGAGCTCGCCAAAAAAAGGACATTTTCGTTTTACGGACCACCTAAATGACCTTGACCCCGTGACCTTGGTGACCTTGAATTTTTTTAAATGGTTTTAGTCCAGCTACCCGATCCCGGGGTCAAAAGTGCCAAAATCGCAAAAATAAGGATTTCTTATTAGGGCTCCCTGCCTACAAGGCAAGAGCCCTATTGTAATTGTTCGATTTATTATTATTATTATTATTATTCTTTATTATTATTATTATTATTATTATTATTCCGGCGTTTTTTGTTCCAATCCTACCTCCAAAACTACTGCTCAGAATCTCTTCAAAATTTCCACAAAGATACCTTAGATCCTGAAGCAGATACCACAAAAATCTCAAGACTCTAGACTCCAAGACTAAGGGCAGATAACTCAAAACAACTCTAAAAATCCCAATTTCAACAGCTCATAACTCCGCCACGAAAGCTCCAAAGACTTCCAAAATTCCTGAACAGATCCAGAATCAGAAGCCCAACAAAATCTCTACACATCCAATGTAGCCAAATTGCTTCGTTTGGCCTCCATATTGGATTAAGTGTTTTGGCACTGTTTTTTACCAGATATCTCAGTACTTGACTCCCCAAATCTCCTCAGCTCAAACTACCAGCTCAAAAGCTTCCAAACTCTCCACACTTTGGCTCCAAGTACCATACTAACAACTTCAAAGAAAAAATCCTCAGATATGTCTTCAATGGCCGCCATATTGACTCCAACTTCCGGCTCAAAGTTATTTTTAAACTTTTGAGAGGACATCTTTAGCTAGCTCTGGCATTGGAAACTTATGAGGTAAGGCACTTGAACAACTTCTGTTGAGTCTTGGTTTGGTTGCTGAACAAGATCTCTTCTTGCTCTTATGTCAAAAGTCACGTGATGTGGCGGCCATATTGGATTTTGCTAGCCTCTGATATTTTTACTTTGCAAACTACGTAGCTGCTAAAGTTCTTGATAGAAAGTGCTACAAATTACCACAATGCACCAGCATCAGACGCTGAACATTTCATGTTCTTAGCTGTTTGTCAAAAGTTGCGTCATTTGGCGTCCATATTGGATTGAAGACCGTCAAAATGCCAAATGTGATAAAAACGGCAGAAAACAGCATATATCTCCGCCAATATTGCTCCAATAGCTACCATATTTTGCATGTGACACCGTCATGAGATACCGATCATTTTCGATCGGGCTGTCAAAATGGATATTTCCAGCCGTTTGGCCGCCATCTTGGATTTAAGTTTTTTTCCGTCAGGTTGCCATGGAAACCAGACTTCACAACGAAATGCATTGATATTCACAGCACTATTAGATACAGACCATGGGAAGATGTCTGCAAAGTTACGGCTTTGTAAGTTAGATAGTTCATGAGAAAATGGCAAAACAAGGTTTTGGTGGACAGACGCGCGGACGGACGGCGGACATGCATATCATCAAAATTTACCTATACATATGCTAGAACTGGTCGGGGTAATGCATAATTACTAATCACTTCCACCATACATGCAATAACAGTCGCGTGAGAGCTCGCCAAAAAAAGGACATTTTCGTTTTACGGACCACCTAAATGACCTTGACCCCGTGACCTTGGTGACCTTGAATTTTTTTAAATGGTTTTAGTCCAGCTACCCGATCCCGGGGTCAAAAGTGCCAAAATCGCAAAAATAAGGATTTCTTATTAGGGCTCCCTGCCTACAAGGCAAGAGCCCTATTGTAATTGTTCGATTTATTATTATTATTATTATTATTCTTTATTATTATTATTATTATTATTATTATTCCGGCGTTTTTTGTTCCAATCCTACCTCCAAAACTACTGCTCAGAATCTCTTCAAAATTTCCACAAAGATACCTTAGATCCTGAAGCAGATACCACAAAAATCTCAAGACTCTAGACTCCAAGACTAAGGGCAGATAACTCAAAACAACTCTAAAAATCCCAATTTCAACAGCTCATAACTCCGCCACGAAAGCTCCAAAGACTTCCAAAATTCCTGAACAGATCCAGAATCAGAAGCCCAACAAAATCTCTACACATCCAATGTAGCCAAATTGCTTCGTTTGGCCTCCATATTGGATTAAGTGTTTTGGCACTGTTTTTTACCAGATATCTCAGTACTTGACTCCCCAAATCTCCTCAGCTCAAACTACCAGCTCAAAAGCTTCCAAACTCTCCACACTTTGGCTCCAAGTACCATACTAACAACTTCAAAGAAAAAATCCTCAGATATGTCTTCAATGGCCGCCATATTGACTCCAACTTCCGGCTCAAAGTTATTTTTAAACTTTTGAGAGGACATCTTTAGCTAGCTCTGGCATTGGAAACTTATGAGGTAAGGCACTTGAACAACTTCTGTTGAGTCTTGGTTTGGTTGCTGAACAAGATCTCTTCTTGCTCTTATGTCAAAAGTCACGTGATGTGGCGGCCATATTGGATTTTGCTAGCCTCTGATATTTTTACTTTGCAAACTACGTAGCTGCTAAAGTTCTTGATAGAAAGTGCTACAAATTACCACAATGCACCAGCATCAGACGCTGAACATTTCATGTTCTTAGCTGTTTGTCAAAAGTTGCGTCATTTGGCGTCCATATTGGATTGAAGACCGTCAAAATGCCAAATGTGATAAAAACGGCAGAAAACAGCATATATCTCCGCCAATATTGCTCCAATAGCTACCATATTTTGCATGTGACACCGTCATGAGATACCGATCATTTTCGATCGGGCTGTCAAAATGGATATTTCCAGCCGTTTGGCCGCCATCTTGGATTTAAGTTTTTTTCCGTCAGGTTGCCATGGAAACCAGACTTCACAACGAAATGCATTGATATTCACAGCACTATTAGATACAGACCATGGGAAGATGTCTGCAAAGTTACGGCTTTGTAAGTTAGATAGTTCATGAGAAAATGGCAAAACAAGGTTTTGGTGGACAGACGCGCGGACGGACGGCGGACATGCATATCATCAAAATTTACCTATACATATGCTAGAACTGGTCGGGGTAATGCATAATTACTAATCACTTCCACCATACATGCAATAACAGTCGCGTGAGAGCTCGCCAAAAAAAGGACATTTTCGTTTTACGGACCACCTAAATGACCTTGACCCCGTGACCTTGGTGACCTTGAATTTTTTTAAATGGTTTTAGTCCAGCTACCCGATCCCGGGGTCAAAAGTGCCAAAATCGCAAAAATAAGGATTTCTTATTAGGGCTCCCTGCCTACAAGGCAAGAGCCCTATTGTAATTGTTCGATTTATTATTATTATTATTATTATTCTTTATTATTATTATTATTATTATTATTATTCCGGCGTTTTTTGTTCCAATCCTACCTCCAAAACTACTGCTCAGAATCTCTTCAAAATTTCCACAAAGATACCTTAGATCCTGAAGCAGATACCACAAAAATCTCAAGACTCTAGACTCCAAGACTAAGGGCAGATAACTCAAAACAACTCTAAAAATCCCAATTTCAACAGCTCATAACTCCGCCACGAAAGCTCCAAAGACTTCCAAAATTCCTGAACAGATCCAGAATCAGAAGCCCAACAAAATCTCTACACATCCAATGTAGCCAAATTGCTTCGTTTGGCCTCCATATTGGATTAAGTGTTTTGGCACTGTTTTTTACCAGATATCTCAGTACTTGACTCCCCAAATCTCCTCAGCTCAAACTACCAGCTCAAAAGCTTCCAAACTCTCCACACTTTGGCTCCAAGTACCATACTAACAACTTCAAAGAAAAAATCCTCAGATATGTCTTCAATGGCCGCCATATTGACTCCAACTTCCGGCTCAAAGTTATTTTTAAACTTTTGAGAGGACATCTTTAGCTAGCTCTGGCATTGGAAACTTATGAGGTAAGGCACTTGAACAACTTCTGTTGAGTCTTGGTTTGGTTGCTGAACAAGATCTCTTCTTGCTCTTATGTCAAAAGTCACGTGATGTGGCGGCCATATTGGATTTTGCTAGCCTCTGATATTTTTACTTTGCAAACTACGTAGCTGCTAAAGTTCTTGATAGAAAGTGCTACAAATTACCACAATGCACCAGCATCAGACGCTGAACATTTCATGTTCTTAGCTGTTTGTCAAAAGTTGCGTCATTTGGCGTCCATATTGGATTGAAGACCGTCAAAATGCCAAATGTGATAAAAACGGCAGAAAACAGCATATATCTCCGCCAATATTGCTCCAATAGCTACCATATTTTGCATGTGACACCGTCATGAGATACCGATCATTTTCGATCGGGCTGTCAAAATGGATATTTCCAGCCGTTTGGCCGCCATCTTGGATTTAAGTTTTTTTCCGTCAGGTTGCCATGGAAACCAGACTTCACAACGAAATGCATTGATATTCACAGCACTATTAGATACAGACCATGGGAAGATGTCTGCAAAGTTACGGCTTTGTAAGTTAGATAGTTCATGAGAAAATGGCAAAACAAGGTTTTGGTGGACAGACGCGCGGACGGACGGCGGACATGCATATCATCAAAATTTACCTATACATATGCTAGAACTGGTCGGGGTAATGCATAATTACTAATCACTTCCACCATACATGCAATAACAGTCGCGTGAGAGCTCGCCAAAAAAAGGACATTTTCGTTTTACGGACCACCTAAATGACCTTGACCCCGTGACCTTGGTGACCTTGAATTTTTTTAAATGGTTTTAGTCCAGCTACCCGATCCCGGGGTCAAAAGTGCCAAAATCGCAAAAATAAGGATTTCTTATTAGGGCTCCCTGCCTACAAGGCAAGAGCCCTATTGTAATTGTTCGATTTATTATTATTATTATTATTATTCTTTATTATTATTATTATTATTATTATTATTCCGGCGTTTTTTGTTCCAATCCTACCTCCAAAACTACTGCTCAGAATCTCTTCAAAATTTCCACAAAGATACCTTAGATCCTGAAGCAGATACCACAAAAATCTCAAGACTCTAGACTCCAAGACTAAGGGCAGATAACTCAAAACAACTCTAAAAATCCCAATTTCAACAGCTCATAACTCCGCCACGAAAGCTCCAAAGACTTCCAAAATTCCTGAACAGATCCAGAATCAGAAGCCCAACAAAATCTCTACACATCCAATGTAGCCAAATTGCTTCGTTTGGCCTCCATATTGGATTAAGTGTTTTGGCACTGTTTTTTACCAGATATCTCAGTACTTGACTCCCCAAATCTCCTCAGCTCAAACTACCAGCTCAAAAGCTTCCAAACTCTCCACACTTTGGCTCCAAGTACCATACTAACAACTTCAAAGAAAATATATGTATGTGATATGTTGACCTGATAGCCCTTGTCCTGACGATTCCAGAACACCAAACCGTTTATCTGTAGCTCAATGGACAACGGAGCTACAGCCTTTTGAAAACGGCACTCTTTGGCCCAGGTCCATCAACTTGCCAAATAGCACAACTCTAAATACCCGTAGCTGAACTCTAAATACCCGTAACTCCGAAACTACTCGTCCGATTTCGACCAGATTTGGTATAAGTATATTCAGTGGGGATGTCTGCTGCCACGACCAATTGTAGCGTCATAGGAAATAAGACAACGGGGAGAGAAATGATGCATAATGTATGTATAACAACATCTTTCAACATCTTGCTCCTAACCAGATCATTCTATAACTGGCAGACTAGGCAATCTTTAGTATTTACATGTGCAATTCGATATTGAAATGCAGTCAAAAATCACAAATCCTACATACATCAAACTCTTATTTCACATGTTCTGGAAATGTCATTTAGTGGGGGTGACATGAGTATTTTACGAACTCTTCAAACATTTTTTAAAGTAAAAGACACTGAAAGAAGCAGCAGTAACATGACAAATAAGTCCCGTTCACTGCACTTCAATCGACAGCAATACTCGTGCATACGATTCCGTTCTCTTGGCGCTATACGCTACATTATTGTCGGTATAGGTTTATTTATATAACAAACTACAGTCTGTAGTACGTGAGCTTTGTGTATAGTTTTAGGCTATTGACCACAGAAATCAGTTATCAGGGTCAATGAGATACAGTGTTAAAACAGCTGATGGACAACGCAAGTAGAAACGGACTATAGAAATACATTTACGTTTGCGCTCGTACGTTCAACGGTTCTGTATAGAAACTTGGAGTAAATATCAACATCGCATGTTTTGTTATGTCTAAGCTCATACCTGCATCGATTGCCGCGAATTCACAATACACATTGTCAAGCAAAGAACTGCGCATACATGAATATTGGCCTCACAGCGTGTCAGCGTGCCTCAGTCCCATGCGGCTGGGTCGGTCGGTCGGGTGCATATTGGAACGTGATCCACGTGCACGGTAATGGCATGGCGAAACAGCTATAGCGGGGTCGTCCGAGAGCCGCGCGTGGGGTGCTTCAGTCAAAACATGACCTACATCCCGCCCGAGGTGTTACCTCCTTCATAAATGCTGTTCAGACTATGGGATTTACGGTAGGTTTGTGATTGAAAGTTTGATATCGCTGAACTCTCCGATTAATGTACTATCTTTTAAACGTACTTGTCATAATTTTGTAACTACAACAGACAGGTTCACTTCATGTTTCGACGGTAGCGATTTCTATAGTCTGTTTCTTTATGGATTTTCTTCACGCTGTTTTCAGTAGTCACTGCTAGCAGAAAGCACGCATTTTGTACGTTTGTGATTTAATATCGCTGAACTCTCCGTTTAATTTACTGGTACTTGTCTTAATTGTATTACCTCAATTTCAAGTAATAACAGACCATTTATATGTTCACTTCGTTTCAATAGTAGCGACTTCTATAGTCTGTTTCTGTATAGATTCTCTTCACACTGTTTGTAATACATTCTGTCAGTGGAAAGTACGCAGTTTGTAGGATTGTGATTGAAAGTTTAATATCGCTGAACTCTCCAATTAATTTACTCTCAAACTGGGTTTAACGGTAGGTTTGTGATTGAAAGTTTAAAATCGCTTAATTTACTATCTTTTCACGTACTTGTCATAATTGTATTACCACAAATTCAAATAATAACAGATCATTTATATGTTCACTCAGTTTCGATGGTAGCTATTTCTATAGTCTGTTTCTGTATAGATTCTCTTCACGCTGTTTGTAATACTCTCTGCCAGTGGAAAGTGCACAGTTTCCCGTACTTGCACGGTAGATCCATCCTGTTGCTCCCTGTCTAAAAGAATCGTTGTACAACATGTTGTTGTTTTTTTTACATAAAATGCCTTGTTTTTCCTTGGAACGGATTTCCGCACTATCAAACTACCCCTTTATGATCTGAACCTGTTCATTATTGATAATTCCATTTTTTTTCTGGAAGATCCCAGATATAATGCCGACTTTAAGGAGTATTATTTACCAATATCATTATGGATTAGAAACCAGTCCCGTTCTCAACCTACTTAAGTGCATTGATCTCCATTGTGTTTACAGCTAATCTTCTTTTAAACTTTGATCACAAACGCTTGGAAGGCTTGGGGTTTTCTTAGCTGATTGGTTGAATTGCTTCAACAATGACATGACAAGAGGTGACCGACATGTGTTGTTACTGTTAGATAATGTCCCAAGCCATCTCATCCCTGAGCACGAGTCAAATTACAAGATCCATTTCCTGAATATTACAATAACAAGTCACCAACACCTCTGCATGCTGGTATCTTCCATACTTAACAGGTACAGGGCCAAAATGGGAATTTTTTTCTTGGTCAAAACGGACAGGTGAAATATCCTATTGATAATCCAGATCATCTTATACTCGTACACAGTATAGCACATATCCTTCCGCATATCCGAATGCTTTTATATAACAACAGGAGAAAATGCCTTAATGGTAATCAATTAGTTTTATTAAGAACTCAGTTTCAATGGTTTTTAGTACTCTGTATAACCAAAGTGCAATTTTACAAAAGTACATCTATGAATAGAACAGGATCCGCTTCCACAATTCCTAACCAGCGGGAGCCCGACATCGCTGCTTGCAGCTATATTTATTCTTTATTATTATTATTATTATTATTATTATTCCGGCGTTTTTTGTTCCAATCCTACCTCCAAAACTACTGCTCAGAATCTCTTCAAAATTTCCACAAAGATAGCTCAGGTCCTGAAGCAGATACCACAAAAATCTCAAGACTCTAGACTCCAAGACTAAGGGCAGATAACTCAAAACAACTCTAAAAATCCCAATTTCAACAGCTCATAACTCCGCCACGAAAGCTCCAAAGACTTCCAAAATTCCTGAACAGATCCAGAATCAGAAGCCCAACAAAATCTCTACACATCCAATGTAGCCAAATTGCTTCGTTTGGCCTCCATATTGGATTAAGTGTTTTGGCACTGTTTTTTACCAGATATCTCAGTACTTGACTCCCAAAATCTCCTCAGCTCAAACTACCAGCTCAAAAGCTTCCAAACTCTCCACACTTTGGCTCCAAGTACCATACTAACAACTTCAAAGAAAAAATCCTCAGATATGTCTACAATGGCCGCCATATTGACTCCGACTTCCGGCTCAAAGTTATTTTCAAACCTTTGAGAGGACATCTTTAGCAAGCTCTGACATTGGAAACTTATGAGGTAAGGCATTTGAACAACTTCTGTTGAGTCTTGCTTTGGTTGCTGAACAAGATCTGTTCTTGCTCTTATGTCAAAAGTCACGTGATGTGGCGGCCATATTGGATTTTGCTAGCTTCTCATATTTTTACTTTGCAAACTACGTAGCTGCTAAAGTTCTTGATAGAAAGTGCTACAAATAACCACAATGCACAAGCATGAGACGCTGAACATTTCATGTTCTTAGCTGTTTGTCAAAAGTTGCGTCATTTGGCGTCCATATTGGATTAAAGGCCGTGAAAATGCCAAAAGTGATAAAAACGGCACAAAACAGCATATATCTCCGCCAAAATTGCTCCAATAGCTACCCTATTTTGCATGTGACACCGTCATAAGATACCGATCATTTTCGATCCAGCCGTCAAAATGGATATTTCCAGCCGTTTGGCCGCCATCTTGGATTTAAGATTTTCTTCGTCAGGTTGCCATGGAAACCAAACTTGACAACGGAATGCAGTGATATTCATAGCACTATTAGATACAGACCATGGGAAGATGTTTGCAAAGTTTCAGCTTTGTAAGTTAGATAGTTCGTGAGAAAATGACAAAACAGAGTTTTGGTGGACAGACGCGCGGACGGACGGCGGACATGCATATCATCAAAATTTACCTATACATATGCTAGAACTGGTCGGGGTAATGCATAATTACTAATCACTTCCACCATACATGCAATAACAGTCGCGTGAGAGCTCGCCAAAAAAAGGACATTTTCGTTTTACGGACCACCTAAATGACCTTGACCCCGTGACCTTGGTGACCTTGAATTTTTTTAAATGGTTTTAGTCCAGCTACCCGATCCCGGGGTCAAAAGTGCCAAAATCGCAAAAATAAGGATTTCTTATTAGGGCTCCCTGCCTACAAGGCAAGAGCCCTATTGTAATTGTTCGATTTATTATTATTATTATTATTATTCTTTATTATTATTATTATTATTATTATTATTCCGGCGTTTTTTGTTCCAATCCTACCTCCAAAACTACTGCTCAGAATCTCTTCAAAATTTCCACAAAGATAGCTCAGGTCCTGAAGCAGATACCACAAAAATCTCAAGACTCTAGACTCCAAGACTAAGGGCAGATAACTCAAAACAACTCTAAAAATCCCAATTTCAACAGCTCATAACTCCGCCACGAAAGCTCCAAAGACTTCCAAAATTCCTGAACAGATCCAGAATCAGAAGCCCAACAAAATCTCTACACATCCAATGTAGCCAAATTGCTTCGTTTGGCCTCCATATTGGATTAAGTGTTTTGGCACTGTTTTTTACCAGATATCTCAGTACTTGACTCCCAAAATCTCCTCAGCTCAAACTACCAGCTCAAAAGCTTCCAAACTCTCCACACTTTGGCTCCAAGTACCATACTAACAACTTCAAAGAAAAAATCCTCAGATATGTCTACAATGGCCGCCATATTGACTCCGACTTCCGGCTCAAAGTTATTTTCAAACCTTTGAGAGGACATCTTTAGCAAGCTCTGACATTGGAAACTTATGAGGTAAGGCATTTGAACAACTTCTGTTGAGTCTTGCTTTGGTTGCTGAACAAGATCTGTTCTTGCTCTTATGTCAAAAGTCACGTGATGTGGCGGCCATATTGGATTTTGCTAGCTTCTCATATTTTTACTTTGCAAACTACGTAGCTGCTAAAGTTCTTGATAGAAAGTGCTACAAATAACCACAATGCACAAGCATGAGACGCTGAACATTTCATGTTCTTAGCTGTTTGTCAAAAGTTGCGTCATTTGGCGTCCATATTGGATTAAAGGCCGTGAAAATGCCAAAAGTGATAAAAACGGCACAAAACAGCATATATCTCCGCCAAAATTGCTCCAATAGCTACCCTATTTTGCATGTGACACCGTCATAAGATACCGATCATTTTCGATCCAGCCGTCAAAATGGATATTTCCAGCCGTTTGGCCGCCATCTTGGATTTAAGATTTTCTTCGTCAGGTTGCCATGGAAACCAAACTTGACAACGGAATGCAGTGATATTCATAGCACTATTAGATACAGACCATGGGAAGATGTTTGCAAAGTTTCAGCTTTGTAAGTTAGATAGTTCGTGAGAAAATGACAAAACAGAGTTTTGGTGGACAGACGCGCGGACGGACGGCGGACATGCATATCATCAAAATTTACCTATACATATGCTAGAACTGGTCGGGGTAATGCATAATTACTAATCACTTCCACCATACATGCAATAACAGTCGCGTGAGAGCTCGCCAAAAAAAGGACATTTTCGTTTTACGGACCACCTAAATGACCTTGACCCCGTGACCTTGGTGACCTTGAATTTTTTTAAATGGTTTTAGTCCAGCTACCCGATCCCGGGGTCAAAAGTGCCAAAATCGCAAAAATAAGGATTTCTTATTAGGGCTCCCTGCCTACAAGGCAAGAGCCCTATTGTAATTGTTCGATTTATTATTATTATTATTATTATTCTTTATTATTATTATTAGGGCTCCCTGCCTACAAGGCAAGAGCCCTATTGTAATTGTTCGATTTATTATTATTATTATTATTATTCTTTATTATTATTATTATTATTATTATTATTCCGGCGTTTTTTGTTCCAATCCTACCTCCAAAACTACTGCTCAGAATCTCTTCAAAATTTCCACAAAGATACCTTAGATCCTGAAGCAGATACCACAAAAATCTCAAGACTCTAGACTCCAAGACTAAGGGCAGATAACTCAAAACAACTCTAAAAATCCCAATTTCAACAGCTCATAACTCCGCCACGAAAGCTCCAAAGACTTCCAAAATTCCTGAACAGATCCAGAATCAGAAGCCCAACAAAATCTCTACACATCCAATGTAGCCAAATTGCTTCGTTTGGCCTCCATATTGGATTAAGTGTTTTGGCACTGTTTTTTACCAGATATCTCAGTACTTGACTCCCCAAATCTCCTCAGCTCAAACTACCAGCTCAAAAGCTTCCAAACTCTCCACACTTTGGCTCCAAGTACCATACTAACAACTTCAAAGAAAAAATCCTCAGATATGTCTTCAATGGCCGCCATATTGACTCCAACTTCCGGCTCAAAGTTATTTTTAAACTTTTGAGAGGACATCTTTAGCTAGCTCTGGCATTGGAAACTTATGAGGTAAGGCACTTGAACAACTTCTGTTGAGTCTTGGTTTGGTTGCTGAACAAGATCTCTTCTTGCTCTTATGTCAAAAGTCACGTGATGTGGCGGCCATATTGGATTTTGCTAGCCTCTGATATTTTTACTTTGCAAACTACGTAGCTGCTAAAGTTCTTGATAGAAAGTGCTACAAATTACCACAATGCACCAGCATCAGACGCTGAACATTTCATGTTCTTAGCTGTTTGTCAAAAGTTGCGTCATTTGGCGTCCATATTGGATTGAAGACCGTCAAAATGCCAAATGTGATAAAAACGGCAGAAAACAGCATATATCTCCGCCAATATTGCTCCAATAGCTACCATATTTTGCATGTGACACCGTCATGAGATACCGATCATTTTCGATCGGGCTGTCAAAATGGATATTTCCAGCCGTTTGGCCGCCATCTTGGATTTAAGTTTTTTTCCGTCAGGTTGCCATGGAAACCAGACTTCACAACGAAATGCATTGATATTCACAGCACTATTAGATACAGACCATGGGAAGATGTCTGCAAAGTTACGGCTTTGTAAGTTAGATAGTTCATGAGAAAATGGCAAAACAAGGTTTTGGTGGACAGACGCGCGGACGGACGGCGGACATGCATATCATCAAAATTTACCTATACATATGCTAGAACTGGTCGGGGTAATGCATAATTACTAATCACTTCCACCATACATGCAATAACAGTCGCGTGAGAGCTCGCCAAAAAAAGGACATTTTCGTTTTACGGACCACCTAAATGACCTTGACCCCGTGACCTTGGTGACCTTGAATTTTTTTAAATGGTTTTAGTCCAGCTACCCGATCCCGGGGTCAAAAGTGCCAAAATCGCAAAAATAAGGATTTCTTATTAGGGCTCCCTGCCTACAAGGCAAGAGCCCTATTGTAATTGTTCGATTTATTATTATTATTATTATTATTCTTTATTATTATTATTATTATTATTATTATTCCGGCGTTTTTTGTTCCAATCCTACCTCCAAAACTACTGCTCAGAATCTCTTCAAAATTTCCACAAAGATACCTTAGATCCTGAAGCAGATACCACAAAAATCTCAAGACTCTAGACTCCAAGACTAAGGGCAGATAACTCAAAACAACTCTAAAAATCCCAATTTCAACAGCTCATAACTCCGCCACGAAAGCTCCAAAGACTTCCAAAATTCCTGAACAGATCCAGAATCAGAAGCCCAACAAAATCTCTACACATCCAATGTAGCCAAATTGCTTCGTTTGGCCTCCATATTGGATTAAGTGTTTTGGCACTGTTTTTTACCAGATATCTCAGTACTTGACTCCCCAAATCTCCTCAGCTCAAACTACCAGCTCAAAAGCTTCCAAACTCTCCACACTTTGGCTCCAAGTACCATACTAACAACTTCAAAGAAAAAATCCTCAGATATGTCTTCAATGGCCGCCATATTGACTCCAACTTCCGGCTCAAAGTTATTTTTAAACTTTTGAGAGGACATCTTTAGCTAGCTCTGGCATTGGAAACTTATGAGGTAAGGCACTTGAACAACTTCTGTTGAGTCTTGGTTTGGTTGCTGAACAAGATCTCTTCTTGCTCTTATGTCAAAAGTCACGTGATGTGGCGGCCATATTGGATTTTGCTAGCCTCTGATATTTTTACTTTGCAAACTACGTAGCTGCTAAAGTTCTTGATAGAAAGTGCTACAAATTACCACAATGCACCAGCATCAGACGCTGAACATTTCATGTTCTTAGCTGTTTGTCAAAAGTTGCGTCATTTGGCGTCCATATTGGATTGAAGACCGTCAAAATGCCAAATGTGATAAAAACGGCAGAAAACAGCATATATCTCCGCCAATATTGCTCCAATAGCTACCATATTTTGCATGTGACACCGTCATGAGATACCGATCATTTTCGATCGGGCTGTCAAAATGGATATTTCCAGCCGTTTGGCCGCCATCTTGGATTTAAGTTTTTTTCCGTCAGGTTGCCATGGAAACCAGACTTCACAACGAAATGCATTGATATTCACAGCACTATTAGATACAGACCATGGGAAGATGTCTGCAAAGTTACGGCTTTGTAAGTTAGATAGTTCATGAGAAAATGGCAAAACAAGGTTTTGGTGGACAGACGCGCGGACGGACGGCGGACATGCATATCATCAAAATTTACCTATACATATGCTAGAACTGGTCGGGGTAATGCATAATTACTAATCACTTCCACCATACATGCAATAACAGTCGCGTGAGAGCTCGCCAAAAAAAGGACATTTTCGTTTTACGGACCACCTAAATGACCTTGACCCCGTGACCTTGGTGACCTTGAATTTTTTTAAATGGTTTTAGTCCAGCTACCCGATCCCGGGGTCAAAAGTGCCAAAATCGCAAAAATAAGGATTTCTTATTAGGGCTCCCTGCCTACAAGGCAAGAGCCCTATTGTAATTGTTCGATTTATTATTATTATTATTATTATTCTTTATTATTATTATTATTATTATTATTATTCCGGCGTTTTTTGTTCCAATCCTACCTCCAAAACTACTGCTCAGAATCTCTTCAAAATTTCCACAAAGATACCTTAGATCCTGAAGCAGATACCACAAAAATCTCAAGACTCTAGACTCCAAGACTAAGGGCAGATAACTCAAAACAACTCTAAAAATCCCAATTTCAACAGCTCATAACTCCGCCACGAAAGCTCCAAAGACTTCCAAAATTCCTGAACAGATCCAGAATCAGAAGCCCAACAAAATCTCTACACATCCAATGTAGCCAAATTGCTTCGTTTGGCCTCCATATTGGATTAAGTGTTTTGGCACTGTTTTTTACCAGATATCTCAGTACTTGACTCCCCAAATCTCCTCAGCTCAAACTACCAGCTCAAAAGCTTCCAAACTCTCCACACTTTGGCTCCAAGTACCATACTAACAACTTCAAAGAAAAAATCCTCAGATATGTCTTCAATGGCCGCCATATTGACTCCAACTTCCGGCTCAAAGTTATTTTTAAACTTTTGAGAGGACATCTTTAGCTAGCTCTGGCATTGGAAACTTATGAGGTAAGGCACTTGAACAACTTCTGTTGAGTCTTGGTTTGGTTGCTGAACAAGATCTCTTCTTGCTCTTATGTCAAAAGTCACGTGATGTGGCGGCCATATTGGATTTTGCTAGCCTCTGATATTTTTACTTTGCAAACTACGTAGCTGCTAAAGTTCTTGATAGAAAGTGCTACAAATTACCACAATGCACCAGCATCAGACGCTGAACATTTCATGTTCTTAGCTGTTTGTCAAAAGTTGCGTCATTTGGCGTCCATATTGGATTGAAGACCGTCAAAATGCCAAATGTGATAAAAACGGCAGAAAACAGCATATATCTCCGCCAATATTGCTCCAATAGCTACCATATTTTGCATGTGACACCGTCATGAGATACCGATCATTTTCGATCGGGCTGTCAAAATGGATATTTCCAGCCGTTTGGCCGCCATCTTGGATTTAAGTTTTTTTCCGTCAGGTTGCCATGGAAACCAGACTTCACAACGAAATGCATTGATATTCACAGCACTATTAGATACAGACCATGGGAAGATGTCTGCAAAGTTACG
Organism: Haliotis rufescens; assembly: GCF_023055435.1. NCBI lineage: Eukaryota > Metazoa > Mollusca > Gastropoda > Lepetellida > Haliotidae > Haliotis > Haliotis rufescens. Next base: position 5,313,462 of record NW_025964068.1, read on the forward strand.
GCTTTGTAAGTTAGATAGTTCATGAGAAAATGGCAAAACAAGGTTTTGGTGGACAGACGCGCGGACGGACGGCGGACATGCATATCATCAAAATTTACCTATACATATGCTAGAACTGGTCGGGGTAATGCATAATTACTAATCACTTCCACCATACATGCAATAACAGTCGCGTGAGAGCTCGCCAAAAAAAGGACATTTTCGTTTTACGGACCACCTAAATGACCTTGACCCCGTGACCTTGGTGACCTTGAATTTTTTTAAATGGTTTTAGTCCAGCTACCCGATCCCGGGGTCAAAAGTGCCAAAATCGCAAAAATAAGGATTTCTTATTAGGGCTCCCTGCCTACAAGGCAAGAGCCCTATTGTAATTGTTCGATTTATTATTATTATTATTATTATTCTTTATTATTATTATTATTATTATTATTATTCCGGCGTTTTTTGTTCCAATCCTACCTCCAAAACTACTGCTCAGAATCTCTTCAAAATTTCCACAAAGATACCTTAGATCCTGAAGCAGATACCACAAAAATCTCAAGACTCTAGACTCCAAGACTAAGGGCAGATAACTCAAAACAACTCTAAAAATCCCAATTTCAACAGCTCATAACTCCGCCACGAAAGCTCCAAAGACTTCCAAAATTCCTGAACAGATCCAGAATCAGAAGCCCAACAAAATCTCTACACATCCAATGTAGCCAAATTGCTTCGTTTGGCCTCCATATTGGATTAAGTGTTTTGGCACTGTTTTTTACCAGATATCTCAGTACTTGACTCCCCAAATCTCCTCAGCTCAAACTACCAGCTCAAAAGCTTCCAAACTCTCCACACTTTGGCTCCAAGTACCATACTAACAACTTCAAAGAAAAAATCCTCAGATATGTCTTCAATGGCCGCCATATTGACTCCAACTTCCGGCTCAAAGTTATTTTTAAACTTTTGAGAGGACATCTTTAGCTAGCTCTGGCATTGGAAACTTATGAGGTAAGGCACTTGAACAACTTCTGTTGAGTCTTGGTTTGGTTGCTGAACAAGATCTCTTCTTGCTCTTATGTCAAAAGTCACGTGATGTGGCGGCCATATTGGATTTTGCTAGCCTCTGATATTTTTACTTTGCAAACTACGTAGCTGCTAAAGTTCTTGATAGAAAGTGCTACAAATTACCACAATGCACCAGCATCAGACGCTGAACATTTCATGTTCTTAGCTGTTTGTCAAAAGTTGCGTCATTTGGCGTCCATATTGGATTGAAGACCGTCAAAATGCCAAATGTGATAAAAACGGCAGAAAACAGCATATATCTCCGCCAATATTGCTCCAATAGCTACCATATTTTGCATGTGACACCGTCATGAGATACCGATCATTTTCGATCGGGCTGTCAAAATGGATATTTCCAGCCGTTTGGCCGCCATCTTGGATTTAAGTTTTTTTCCGTCAGGTTGCCATGGAAACCAGACTTCACAACGAAATGCATTGATATTCACAGCACTATTAGATACAGACCATGGGAAGATGTCTGCAAAGTTACGGCTTTGTAAGTTAGATAGTTCATGAGAAAATGGCAAAACAAGGTTTTGGTGGACAGACGCGCGGACGGACGGCGGACATGCATATCATCAAAATTTACCTATACATATGCTAGAACTGGTCGGGGTAATGCATAATTACTAATCACTTCCACCATACATGCAATAACAGTCGCGTGAGAGCTCGCCAAAAAAAGGACATTTTCGTTTTACGGACCACCTAAATGACCTTGACCCCGTGACCTTGGTGACCTTGAATTTTTTTAAATGGTTTTAGTCCAGCTACCCGATCCCGGGGTCAAAAGTGCCAAAATCGCAAAAATAAGGATTTCTTATTAGGGCTCCCTGCCTACAAGGCAAGAGCCCTATTGTAATTGTTCGATTTATTATTATTATTATTATTATTCTTTATTATTATTATTATTATTATTATTATTCCGGCGTTTTTTGTTCCAATCCTACCTCCAAAACTACTGCTCAGAATCTCTTCAAAATTTCCACAAAGATACCTTAGATCCTGAAGCAGATACCACAAAAATCTCAAGACTCTAGACTCCAAGACTAAGGGCAGATAACTCAAAACAACTCTAAAAATCCCAATTTCAACAGCTCATAACTCCGCCACGAAAGCTCCAAAGACTTCCAAAATTCCTGAACAGATCCAGAATCAGAAGCCCAACAAAATCTCTACACATCCAATGTAGCCAAATTGCTTCGTTTGGCCTCCATATTGGATTAAGTGTTTTGGCACTGTTTTTTACCAGATATCTCAGTACTTGACTCCCCAAATCTCCTCAGCTCAAACTACCAGCTCAAAAGCTTCCAAACTCTCCACACTTTGGCTCCAAGTACCATACTAACAACTTCAAAGAAAAAATCCTCAGATATGTCTTCAATGGCCGCCATATTGACTCCAACTTCCGGCTCAAAGTTATTTTTAAACTTTTGAGAGGACATCTTTAGCTAGCTCTGGCATTGGAAACTTATGAGGTAAGGCACTTGAACAACTTCTGTTGAGTCTTGGTTTGGTTGCTGAACAAGATCTCTTCTTGCTCTTATGTCAAAAGTCACGTGATGTGGCGGCCATATTGGATTTTGCTAGCCTCTGATATTTTTACTTTGCAAACTACGTAGCTGCTAAAGTTCTTGATAGAAAGTGCTACAAATTACCACAATGCACCAGCATCAGACGCTGAACATTTCATGTTCTTAGCTGTTTGTCAAAAGTTGCGTCATTTGGCGTCCATATTGGATTGAAGACCGTCAAAATGCCAAATGTGATAAAAACGGCAGAAAACAGCATATATCTCCGCCAATATTGCTCCAATAGCTACCATATTTTGCATGTGACACCGTCATGAGATACCGATCATTTTCGATCGGGCTGTCAAAATGGATATTTCCAGCCGTTTGGCCGCCATCTTGGATTTAAGTTTTTTTCCGTCAGGTTGCCATGGAAACCAGACTTCACAACGAAATGCATTGATATTCACAGCACTATTAGATACAGACCATGGGAAGATGTCTGCAAAGTTACGGCTTTGTAAGTTAGATAGTTCATGAGAAAATGGCAAAACAAGGTTTTGGTGGACAGACGCGCGGACGGACGGCGGACATGCATATCATCAAAATTTACCTATACATATGCTAGAACTGGTCGGGGTAATGCATAATTACTAATCACTTCCACCATACATGCAATAACAGTCGCGTGAGAGCTCGCCAAAAAAAGGACATTTTCGTTTTACGGACCACCTAAATGACCTTGACCCCGTGACCTTGGTGACCTTGAATTTTTTTAAATGGTTTTAGTCCAGCTACCCGATCCCGGGGTCAAAAGTGCCAAAATCGCAAAAATAAGGATTTCTTATTAGGGCTCCCTGCCTACAAGGCAAGAGCCCTATTGTAATTGTTCGATTTATTATTATTATTATTATTATTCTTTATTATTATTATTATTATTATTATTATTCCGGCGTTTTTTGTTCCAATCCTACCTCCAAAACTACTGCTCAGAATCTCTTCAAAATTTCCACAAAGATACCTTAGATCCTGAAGCAGATACCACAAAAATCTCAAGACTCTAGACTCCAAGACTAAGGGCAGATAACTCAAAACAACTCTAAAAATCCCAATTTCAACAGCTCATAACTCCGCCACGAAAGCTCCAAAGACTTCCAAAATTCCTGAACAGATCCAGAATCAGAAGCCCAACAAAATCTCTACACATCCAATGTAGCCAAATTGCTTCGTTTGGCCTCCATATTGGATTAAGTGTTTTGGCACTGTTTTTTACCAGATATCTCAGTACTTGACTCCCCAAATCTCCTCAGCTCAAACTACCAGCTCAAAAGCTTCCAAACTCTCCACACTTTGGCTCCAAGTACCATACTAACAACTTCAAAGAAAAAATCCTCAGATATGTCTTCAATGGCCGCCATATTGACTCCAACTTCCGGCTCAAAGTTATTTTTAAACTTTTGAGAGGACATCTTTAGCTAGCTCTGGCATTGGAAACTTATGAGGTAAGGCACTTGAACAACTTCTGTTGAGTCTTGGTTTGGTTGCTGAACAAGATCTCTTCTTGCTCTTATGTCAAAAGTCACGTGATGTGGCGGCCATATTGGATTTTGCTAGCCTCTGATATTTTTACTTTGCAAACTACGTAGCTGCTAAAGTTCTTGATAGAAAGTGCTACAAATTACCACAATGCACCAGCATCAGACGCTGAACATTTCATGTTCTTAGCTGTTTGTCAAAAGTTGCGTCATTTGGCGTCCATATTGGATTGAAGACCGTCAAAATGCCAAATGTGATAAAAACGGCAGAAAACAGCATATATCTCCGCCAATATTGCTCCAATAGCTACCATATTTTGCATGTGACACCGTCATGAGATACCGATCATTTTCGATCGGGCTGTCAAAATGGATATTTCCAGCCGTTTGGCCGCCATCTTGGATTTAAGTTTTTTTCCGTCAGGTTGCCATGGAAACCAGACTTCACAACGAAATGCATTGATATTCACAGCACTATTAGATACAGACCATGGGAAGATGTCTGCAAAGTTACGGCTTTGTAAGTTAGATAGTTCATGAGAAAATGGCAAAACAAGGTTTTGGTGGACAGACGCGCGGACGGACGGCGGACATGCATATCATCAAAATTTACCTATACATATGCTAGAACTGGTCGGGGTAATGCATAATTACTAATCACTTCCACCATACATGCAATAACAGTCGCGTGAGAGCTCGCCAAAAAAAGGACATTTTCGTTTTACGGACCACCTAAATGACCTTGACCCCGTGACCTTGGTGACCTTGAATTTTTTTAAATGGTTTTAGTCCAGCTACCCGATCCCGGGGTCAAAAGTGCCAAAATCGCAAAAATAAGGATTTCTTATTAGGGCTCCCTGCCTACAAGGCAAGAGCCCTATTGTAATTGTTCGATTTATTATTATTATTATTATTATTCTTTATTATTATTATTATTATTATTATTATTCCGGCGTTTTTTGTTCCAATCCTACCTCCAAAACTACTGCTCAGAATCTCTTCAAAATTTCCACAAAGATACCTTAGATCCTGAAGCAGATACCACAAAAATCTCAAGACTCTAGACTCCAAGACTAAGGGCAGATAACTCAAAACAACTCTAAAAATCCCAATTTCAACAGCTCATAACTCCGCCACGAAAGCTCCAAAGACTTCCAAAATTCCTGAACAGATCCAGAATCAGAAGCCCAACAAAATCTCTACACATCCAATGTAGCCAAATTGCTTCGTTTGGCCTCCATATTGGATTAAGTGTTTTGGCACTGTTTTTTACCAGATATCTCAGTACTTGACTCCCCAAATCTCCTCAGCTCAAACTACCAGCTCAAAAGCTTCCAAACTCTCCACACTTTGGCTCCAAGTACCATACTAACAACTTCAAAGAAAAAATCCTCAGATATGTCTTCAATGGCCGCCATATTGACTCCAACTTCCGGCTCAAAGTTATTTTTAAACTTTTGAGAGGACATCTTTAGCTAGCTCTGGCATTGGAAACTTATGAGGTAAGGCACTTGAACAACTTCTGTTGAGTCTTGGTTTGGTTGCTGAACAAGATCTCTTCTTGCTCTTATGTCAAAAGTCACGTGATGTGGCGGCCATATTGGATTTTGCTAGCCTCTGATATTTTTACTTTGCAAACTACGTAGCTGCTAAAGTTCTTGATAGAAAGTGCTACAAATTACCACAATGCACCAGCATCAGACGCTGAACATTTCATGTTCTTAGCTGTTTGTCAAAAGTTGCGTCATTTGGCGTCCATATTGGATTGAAGACCGTCAAAATGCCAAATGTGATAAAAACGGCAGAAAACAGCATATATCTCCGCCAATATTGCTCCAATAGCTACCATATTTTGCATGTGACACCGTCATGAGATACCGATCATTTTCGATCGGGCTGTCAAAATGGATATTTCCAGCCGTTTGGCCGCCATCTTGGATTTAAGTTTTTTTCCGTCAGGTTGCCATGGAAACCAGACTTCACAACGAAATGCATTGATATTCACAGCACTATTAGATACAGACCATGGGAAGATGTCTGCAAAGTTACGGCTTTGTAAGTTAGATAGTTCATGAGAAAATGGCAAAACAAGGTTTTGGTGGACAGACGCGCGGACGGACGGCGGACATGCATATCATCAAAATTTACCTATACATATGCTAGAACTGGTCGGGGTAATGCATAATTACTAATCACTTCCACCATACATGCAATAACAGTCGCGTGAGAGCTCGCCAAAAAAAGGACATTTTCGTTTTACGGACCACCTAAATGACCTTGACCCCGTGACCTTGGTGACCTTGAATTTTTTTAAATGGTTTTAGTCCAGCTACCCGATCCCGGGGTCAAAAGTGCCAAAATCGCAAAAATAAGGATTTCTTATTAGGGCTCCCTGCCTACAAGGCAAGAGCCCTATTGTAATTGTTCGATTTATTATTATTATTATTATTATTCTTTATTATTATTATTATTATTATTATTATTCCGGCGTTTTTTGTTCCAATCCTACCTCCAAAACTACTGCTCAGAATCTCTTCAAAATTTCCACAAAGATACCTTAGATCCTGAAGCAGATACCACAAAAATCTCAAGACTCTAGACTCCAAGACTAAGGGCAGATAACTCAAAACAACTCTAAAAATCCCAATTTCAACAGCTCATAACTCCGCCACGAAAGCTCCAAAGACTTCCAAAATTCCTGAACAGATCCAGAATCAGAAGCCCAACAAAATCTCTACACATCCAATGTAGCCAAATTGCTTCGTTTGGCCTCCATATTGGATTAAGTGTTTTGGCACTGTTTTTTACCAGATATCTCAGTACTTGACTCCCCAAATCTCCTCAGCTCAAACTACCAGCTCAAAAGCTTCCAAACTCTCCACACTTTGGCTCCAAGTACCATACTAACAACTTCAAAGAAAAAATCCTCAGATATGTCTTCAATGGCCGCCATATTGACTCCAACTTCCGGCTCAAAGTTATTTTTAAACTTTTGAGAGGACATCTTTAGCTAGCTCTGGCATTGGAAACTTATGAGGTAAGGCACTTGAACAACTTCTGTTGAGTCTTGGTTTGGTTGCTGAACAAGATCTCTTCTTGCTCTTATGTCAAAAGTCACGTGATGTGGCGGCCATATTGGATTTTGCTAGCCTCTGATATTTTTACTTTGCAAACTACGTAGCTGCTAAAGTTCTTGATAGAAAGTGCTACAAATTACCACAATGCACCAGCATCAGACGCTGAACATTTCATGTTCTTAGCTGTTTGTCAAAAGTTGCGTCATTTGGCGTCCATATTGGATTGAAGACCGTCAAAATGCCAAATGTGATAAAAACGGCAGAAAACAGCATATATCTCCGCCAATATTGCTCCAATAGCTACCATATTTTGCATGTGACACCGTCATGAGATACCGATCATTTTCGATCGGGCTGTCAAAATGGATATTTCCAGCCGTTTGGCCGCCATCTTGGATTTAAGTTTTTTTCCGTCAGGTTGCCATGGAAACCAGACTTCACAACGAAATGCATTGATATTCACAGCACTATTAGATACAGACCATGGGAAGATGTCTGCAAAGTTACGGCTTTGTAAGTTAGATAGTTCATGAGAAAATGGCAAAACAAGGTTTTGGTGGACAGACGCGCGGACGGACGGCGGACATGCATATCATCAAAATTTACCTATACATATGCTAGAACTGGTCGGGGTAATGCATAATTACTAATCACTTCCACCATACATGCAATAACAGTCGCGTGAGAGCTCGCCAAAAAAAGGACATTTTCGTTTTACGGACCACCTAAATGACCTTGACCCCGTGACCTTGGTGACCTTGAATTTTTTTAAATGGTTTTAGTCCAGCTACCCGATCCCGGGGTCAAAAGTGCCAAAATCGCAAAAATAAGGATTTCTTATTAGGGCTCCCTGCCTACAAGGCAAGAGCCCTATTGTAATTGTTCGATTTATTATTATTATTATTATTATTCTTTATTATTATTATTATTATTATTATTATTCCGGCGTTTTTTGTTCCAATCCTACCTCCAAAACTACTGCTCAGAATCTCTTCAAAATTTCCACAAAGATACCTTAGATCCTGAAGCAGATACCACAAAAATCTCAAGACTCTAGACTCCAAGACTAAGGGCAGATAACTCAAAACAACTCTAAAAATCCCAATTTCAACAGCTCATAACTCCGCCACGAAAGCTCCAAAGACTTCCAAAATTCCTGAACAGATCCAGAATCAGAAGCCCAACAAAATCTCTACACATCCAATGTAGCCAAATTGCTTCGTTTGGCCTCCATATTGGATTAAGTGTTTTGGCACTGTTTTTTACCAGATATCTCAGTACTTGACTCCCCAAATCTCCTCAGCTCAAACTACCAGCTCAAAAGCTTCCAAACTCTCCACACTTTGGCTCCAAGTACCATACTAACAACTTCAAAGAAAAAATCCTCAGATATGTCTTCAATGGCCGCCATATTGACTCCAACTTCCGGCTCAAAGTTATTTTTAAACTTTTGAGAGGACATCTTTAGCTAGCTCTGGCATTGGAAACTTATGAGGTAAGGCACTTGAACAACTTCTGTTGAGTCTTGGTTTGGTTGCTGAACAAGATCTCTTCTTGCTCTTATGTCAAAAGTCACGTGATGTGGCGGCCATATTGGATTTTGCTAGCCTCTGATATTTTTACTTTGCAAACTACGTAGCTGCTAAAGTTCTTGATAGAAAGTGCTACAAATTACCACAATGCACCAGCATCAGACGCTGAACATTTCATGTTCTTAGCTGTTTGTCAAAAGTTGCGTCATTTGGCGTCCATATTGGATTGAAGACCGTCAAAATGCCAAATGTGATAAAAACGGCAGAAAACAGCATATATCTCCGCCAATATTGCTCCAATAGCTACCATATTTTGCATGTGACACCGTCATGAGATACCGATCATTTTCGATCGGGCTGTCAAAATGGATATTTCCAGCCGTTTGGCCGCCATCTTGGATTTAAGTTTTTTTCCGTCAGGTTGCCATGGAAACCAGACTTCACAACGAAATGCATTGATATTCACAGCACTATTAGATACAGACCATGGGAAGATGTCTGCAAAGTTACGGCTTTGTAAGTTAGATAGTTCATGAGAAAATGGCAAAACAAGGTTTTGGTGGACAGACGCGCGGACGGACGGCGGACATGCATATCATCAAAATTTACCTATACATATGCTAGAACTGGTCGGGGTAATGCATAATTACTAATCACTTCCACCATACATGCAATAACAGTCGCGTGAGAGCTCGCCAAAAAAAGGACATTTTCGTTTTACGGACCACCTAAATGACCTTGACCCCGTGACCTTGGTGACCTTGAATTTTTTTAAATGGTTTTAGTCCAGCTACCCGATCCCGGGGTCAAAAGTGCCAAAATCGCAAAAATAAGGATTTCTTATTAGGGCTCCCTGCCTACAAGGCAAGAGCCCTATTGTAATTGTTCGATTTATTATTATTATTATTATTATTCTTTATTATTATTATTATTATTATTATTATTCCGGCGTTTTTTGTTCCAATCCTACCTCCAAAACTACTGCTCAGAATCTCTTCAAAATTTCCACAAAGATACCTTAGATCCTGAAGCAGATACCACAAAAATCTCAAGACTCTAGACTCCAAGACTAAGGGCAGATAACTCAAAACAACTCTAAAAATCCCAATTTCAACAGCTCATAACTCCGCCACGAAAGCTCCAAAGACTTCCAAAATTCCTGAACAGATCCAGAATCAGAAGCCCAACAAAATCTCTACACATCCAATGTAGCCAAATTGCTTCGTTTGGCCTCCATATTGGATTAAGTGTTTTGGCACTGTTTTTTACCAGATATCTCAGTACTTGACTCCCCAAATCTCCTCAGCTCAAACTACCAGCTCAAAAGCTTCCAAACTCTCCACACTTTGGCTCCAAGTACCATACTAACAACTTCAAAGAAAAAATCCTCAGATATGTCTTCAATGGCCGCCATATTGACTCCAACTTCCGGCTCAAAGTTATTTTTAAACTTTTGAGAGGACATCTTTAGCTAGCTCTGGCATTGGAAACTTATGAGGTAAGGCACTTGAACAACTTCTGTTGAGTCTTGGTTTGGTTGCTGAACAAGATCTCTTCTTGCTCTTATGTCAAAAGTCACGTGATGTGGCGGCCATATTGGATTTTGCTAGCCTCTGATATTTTTACTTTGCAAACTACGTAGCTGCTAAAGTTCTTGATAGAAAGTGCTACAAATTACCACAATGCACCAGCATCAGACGCTGAACATTTCATGTTCTTAGCTGTTTGTCAAAAGTTGCGTCATTTGGCGTCCATATTGGATTGAAGACCGTCAAAATGCCAAATGTGATAAAAACGGCAGAAAACAGCATATATCTCCGCCAATATTGCTCCAATAGCTACCATATTTTGCATGTGACACCGTCATGAGATACCGATCATTTTCGATCGGGCTGTCAAAATGGATATTTCCAGCCGTTTGGCCGCCATCTTGGATTTAAGTTTTTTTCCGTCAGGTTGCCATGGAAACCAGACTTCACAACGAAATGCATTGATATTCACAGCACTATTAGATACAGACCATGGGAAGATGTCTGCAAAGTTACGGCTTTGTAAGTTAGATAGTTCATGAGAAAATGGCAAAACAAGGTTTTGGTGGACAGACGCGCGGACGGACGGCGGACATGCATATCATCAAAATTTACCTATACATATGCTAGAACTGGTCGGGGTAATGCATAATTACTAATCACTTCCACCATACATGCAATAACAGTCGCGTGAGAGCTCGCCAAAAAAAGGACATTTTCGTTTTACGGACCACCTAAATGACCTTGACCCCGTGACCTTGGTGACCTTGAATTTTTTTAAATGGTTTTAGTCCAGCTACCCGATCCCGGGGTCAAAAGTGCCAAAATCGCAAAAATAAGGATTTCTTATTAGGGCTCCCTGCCTACAAGGCAAGAGCCCTATTGTAATTGTTCGATTTATTATTATTATTATTATTATTCTTTATTATTATTATTATTATTATTATTATTCCGGCGTTTTTTGTTCCAATCCTACCTCCAAAACTACTGCTCAGAATCTCTTCAAAATTTCCACAAAGATACCTTAGATCCTGAAGCAGATACCACAAAAATCTCAAGACTCTAGACTCCAAGACTAAGGGCAGATAACTCAAAACAACTCTAAAAATCCCAATTTCAACAGCTCATAACTCCGCCACGAAAGCTCCAAAGACTTCCAAAATTCCTGAACAGATCCAGAATCAGAAGCCCAACAAAATCTCTACACATCCAATGTAGCCAAATTGCTTCGTTTGGCCTCCATATTGGATTAAGTGTTTTGGCACTGTTTTTTACCAGATATCTCAGTACTTGACTCCCCAAATCTCCTCAGCTCAAACTACCAGCTCAAAAGCTTCCAAACTCTCCACACTTTGGCTCCAAGTACCATACTAACAACTTCAAAGAAAAAATCCTCAGATATGTCTTCAATGGCCGCCATATTGACTCCAACTTCCGGCTCAAAGTTATTTTTAAACTTTTGAGAGGACATCTTTAGCTAGCTCTGGCATTGGAAACTTATGAGGTAAGGCACTTGAACAACTTCTGTTGAGTCTTGGTTTGGTTGCTGAACAAGATCTCTTCTTGCTCTTATGTCAAAAGTCACGTGATGTGGCGGCCATATTGGATTTTGCTAGCCTCTGATATTTTTACTTTGCAAACTACGTAGCTGCTAAAGTTCTTGATAGAAAGTGCTACAAATTACCACAATGCACCAGCATCAGACGCTGAACATTTCATGTTCTTAGCTGTTTGTCAAAAGTTGCGTCATTTGGCGTCCATATTGGATTGAAGACCGTCAAAATGCCAAATGTGATAAAAACGGCAGAAAACAGCATATATCTCCGCCAATATTGCTCCAATAGCTACCATATTTTGCATGTGACACCGTCATGAGATACCGATCATTTTCGATCGGGCTGTCAAAATGGATATTTCCAGCCGTTTGGCCGCCATCTTGGATTTAAGTTTTTTTCCGTCAGGTTGCCATGGAAACCAGACTTCACAACGAAATGCATTGATATTCACAGCACTATTAGATACAGACCATGGGAAGATGTCTGCAAAGTTACGGCTTTGTAAGTTAGATAGTTCATGAGAAAATGGCAAAACAAGGTTTTGGTGGACAGACGCGCGGACGGACGGCGGACATGCATATCATCAAAATTTACCTATACATATGCTAGAACTGGTCGGGGTAATGCATAATTACTAATCACTTCCACCATACATGCAATAACAGTCGCGTGAGAGCTCGCCAAAAAAAGGACATTTTCGTTTTACGGACCACCTAAATGACCTTGACCCCGTGACCTTGGTGACCTTGAATTTTTTTAAATGGTTTTAGTCCAGCTACCCGATCCCGGGGTCAAAAGTGCCAAAATCGCAAAAATAAGGATTTCTTATTAGGGCTCCCTGCCTACAAGGCAAGAGCCCTATTGTAATTGTTCGATTTATTATTATTATTATTATTATTCTTTATTATTATTATTATTATTATTATTATTCCGGCGTTTTTTGTTCCAATCCTACCTCCAAAACTACTGCTCAGAATCTCTTCAAAATTTCCACAAAGATACCTTAGATCCTGAAGCAGATACCACAAAAATCTCAAGACTCTAGACTCCAAGACTAAGGGCAGATAACTCAAAACAACTCTAAAAATCCCAATTTCAACAGCTCATAACTCCGCCACGAAAGCTCCAAAGACTTCCAAAATTCCTGAACAGATCCAGAATCAGAAGCCCAACAAAATCTCTACACATCCAATGTAGCCAAATTGCTTCGTTTGGCCTCCATATTGGATTAAGTGTTTTGGCACTGTTTTTTACCAGATATCTCAGTACTTGACTCCCCAAATCTCCTCAGCTCAAACTACCAGCTCAAAAGCTTCCAAACTCTCCACACTTTGGCTCCAAGTACCATACTAACAACTTCAAAGAAAATATATGTATGTGATATGTTGACCTGATAGCCCTTGTCCTGACGATTCCAGAACACCAAACCGTTTATCTGTAGCTCAATGGACAACGGAGCTACAGCCTTTTGAAAACGGCACTCTTTGGCCCAGGTCCATCAACTTGCCAAATAGCACAACTCTAAATACCCGTAGCTGAACTCTAAATACCCGTAACTCCGAAACTACTCGTCCGATTTCGACCAGATTTGGTATAAGTATATTCAGTGGGGATGTCTGCTGCCACGACCAATTGTAGCGTCATAGGAAATAAGACAACGGGGAGAGAAATGATGCATAATGTATGTATAACAACATCTTTCAACATCTTGCTCCTAACCAGATCATTCTATAACTGGCAGACTAGGCAATCTTTAGTATTTACATGTGCAATTCGATATTGAAATGCAGTCAAAAATCACAAATCCTACATACATCAAACTCTTATTTCACATGTTCTGGAAATGTCATTTAGTGGGGGTGACATGAGTATTTTACGAACTCTTCAAACATTTTTTAAAGTAAAAGACACTGAAAGAAGCAGCAGTAACATGACAAATAAGTCCCGTTCACTGCACTTCAATCGACAGCAATACTCGTGCATACGATTCCGTTCTCTTGGCGCTATACGCTACATTATTGTCGGTATAGGTTTATTTATATAACAAACTACAGTCTGTAGTACGTGAGCTTTGTGTATAGTTTTAGGCTATTGACCACAGAAATCAGTTATCAGGGTCAATGAGATACAGTGTTAAAACAGCTGATGGACAACGCAAGTAGAAACGGACTATAGAAATACATTTACGTTTGCGCTCGTACGTTCAACGGTTCTGTATAGAAACTTGGAGTAAATATCAACATCGCATGTTTTGTTATGTCTAAGCTCATACCTGCATCGATTGCCGCGAATTCACAATACACATTGTCAAGCAAAGAACTGCGCATACATGAATATTGGCCTCACAGCGTGTCAGCGTGCCTCAGTCCCATGCGGCTGGGTCGGTCGGTCGGGTGCATATTGGAACGTGATCCACGTGCACGGTAATGGCATGGCGAAACAGCTATAGCGGGGTCGTCCGAGAGCCGCGCGTGGGGTGCTTCAGTCAAAACATGACCTACATCCCGCCCGAGGTGTTACCTCCTTCATAAATGCTGTTCAGACTATGGGATTTACGGTAGGTTTGTGATTGAAAGTTTGATATCGCTGAACTCTCCGATTAATGTACTATCTTTTAAACGTACTTGTCATAATTTTGTAACTACAACAGACAGGTTCACTTCATGTTTCGACGGTAGCGATTTCTATAGTCTGTTTCTTTATGGATTTTCTTCACGCTGTTTTCAGTAGTCACTGCTAGCAGAAAGCACGCATTTTGTACGTTTGTGATTTAATATCGCTGAACTCTCCGTTTAATTTACTGGTACTTGTCTTAATTGTATTACCTCAATTTCAAGTAATAACAGACCATTTATATGTTCACTTCGTTTCAATAGTAGCGACTTCTATAGTCTGTTTCTGTATAGATTCTCTTCACACTGTTTGTAATACATTCTGTCAGTGGAAAGTACGCAGTTTGTAGGATTGTGATTGAAAGTTTAATATCGCTGAACTCTCCAATTAATTTACTCTCAAACTGGGTTTAACGGTAGGTTTGTGATTGAAAGTTTAAAATCGCTTAATTTACTATCTTTTCACGTACTTGTCATAATTGTATTACCACAAATTCAAATAATAACAGATCATTTATATGTTCACTCAGTTTCGATGGTAGCTATTTCTATAGTCTGTTTCTGTATAGATTCTCTTCACGCTGTTTGTAATACTCTCTGCCAGTGGAAAGTGCACAGTTTCCCGTACTTGCACGGTAGATCCATCCTGTTGCTCCCTGTCTAAAAGAATCGTTGTACAACATGTTGTTGTTTTTTTTACATAAAATGCCTTGTTTTTCCTTGGAACGGATTTCCGCACTATCAAACTACCCCTTTATGATCTGAACCTGTTCATTATTGATAATTCCATTTTTTTTCTGGAAGATCCCAGATATAATGCCGACTTTAAGGAGTATTATTTACCAATATCATTATGGATTAGAAACCAGTCCCGTTCTCAACCTACTTAAGTGCATTGATCTCCATTGTGTTTACAGCTAATCTTCTTTTAAACTTTGATCACAAACGCTTGGAAGGCTTGGGGTTTTCTTAGCTGATTGGTTGAATTGCTTCAACAATGACATGACAAGAGGTGACCGACATGTGTTGTTACTGTTAGATAATGTCCCAAGCCATCTCATCCCTGAGCACGAGTCAAATTACAAGATCCATTTCCTGAATATTACAATAACAAGTCACCAACACCTCTGCATGCTGGTATCTTCCATACTTAACAGGTACAGGGCCAAAATGGGAATTTTTTTCTTGGTCAAAACGGACAGGTGAAATATCCTATTGATAATCCAGATCATCTTATACTCGTACACAGTATAGCACATATCCTTCCGCATATCCGAATGCTTTTATATAACAACAGGAGAAAATGCCTTAATGGTAATCAATTAGTTTTATTAAGAACTCAGTTTCAATGGTTTTTAGTACTCTGTATAACCAAAGTGCAATTTTACAAAAGTACATCTATGAATAGAACAGGATCCGCTTCCACAATTCCTAACCAGCGGGAGCCCGACATCGCTGCTTGCAGCTATATTTATTTATTATTATTATTATTATTCCGGCGTTTTTTGTTCCAATCCTAACTCCAAAACTACTGCTCAGAATGTCTTCAAAATTTCCACAAAGATACCTTAGATCCTGAAGCAGATACCACAAAAATCTCAAGACTCTAGACTCAAGATCTAAGGGCAGATAACTCAAAACAACTTTAAAAATCGCAATTTCAACAGCTAAAATCTCCGCCACGAAAGCTCCAAAGACTTCCAAAATTCTTGAACAGATCCAGAATCAGATGCCAAACAAAATCTCTACACATCTAATGTAGCGAAATTGCTTCGCTTGGCCTCCATATCGGATTAAGAGTTTTTGCACTGTTTTTTAGCAGATTTCTCAGTACTTGACTCCCAAAATCTCCTCAGCTCAAACTAACAGCTCAAAAGCTTCCAAACTCTCCAGACTTTGGCTCCAAGTACCATACTAACAAATTCAATGAAAAAATCCTCAGATATGTCTTCAATGGCCGCCATATTGACTGCAACTTCCGGCTGAAAGATATTTTCAAACTTTTTATAGGACATCTTTAGCAAGCTCTGGCATTGGAAACTTATCAGGTAAGGCATTTGAACAACTTCTGTTGAGTCTTGCTTTGGTTGCTGAACAAGATCTCTTCTTGCTCTTATGTCAAAAGTCACGTGATGTGGCGGCCATATTGGATTTTGCTAGCCTCTCATATTTTTACTTTGCAAACTACGTAGCTGCTAAATTTCTTGATAGAAAGTGCTACAAATTACCACAATGCACCAGCATCAGACGCTGAACATTTCCTGTTCTTAGCTGTTTGTCAAAAGTTGCGTCATTTAGCGTCCATATTGGATTAAAGACCGTGAAAATGCCAAAAGTGATAAAAACGGCAGAAAACAGCATATATCTCCGCCAAAATTGCTCCAATAGCTACCATATTTTGCATGTGACACCGTCATAAGATACCGATCATTTTCGATCCAGGCCTAAAAATGGATATTTCCAGCCGTTTGGCCGCCATCTTGGATTTAAGGTTTTTGTCGTCAGGTTGCCATGGAAACCAAACTTGACAACGGAATGCATTGATATTCACAGCACTATTAGATACAGACCATGGGAAGATGTCTGCAAAGTTTCAGCTTTGTAAGTTAGATAGTTCGTGAGAAAATGACAAAACAGAGTTTAGGTGGACAGACGCGCGGACGGACGGCGGACATGCATATCATCAAAATTTACCTATACATATGCTACAACTGGTCGGGGTAATGCATAATTACCAACCACTTCCACCATAGATGCAATAACAGTCGCGTGAGAGCTCGCCAAAAAAAGTACATTTTCGTTTAACGGACCACCTAAATGACCTTGACCCCGTGACCTTGGTGACCTTGAATTTTTTTAAATGGTTTTAGTCCAGCTACCCGATCCCGGGTTCAAAAGTGCCAAAATCGCAAAAATAAGAATTTCTTATTAGGGCTCCCTGCCTACAAGGCAAGAGCCCTATTGTAATTGTTCGATTTATTAGGGCTCCCTGCCTACAAGGCAAGAGCCCTATTGTAATTGTTCGATTTATTATTATTATTATTCTTTATTATTATTATTATTATTATTATTATTATTCCGGCGTTTTTTGTTCCAATCCTACCTCCAAAACTACTGCTCAGAATGTCTTCAAAATTTCCACAAAGATACCTTAGATCCTGAAGCAGATACCACAAAAATCTCAAGACTCTAGACTCAAAGACTAAGGGCAGACAACTCAAAACAACTTTAAAAATCGCAATTTCAACAGCTCATAACTCCGCCACGAAAGCTCCAAAGACATCCAAAATTCCTGAACAGATCCGGAATCAGATGCCAAACAAAATCTCTACACATCCAATGTAGCGAAATTGCTTCGTTTGGCCTCCATATTGGATTAAGTGTTTTGGCACTGTTTTTTACCAGATATCTCAGTACTTGACTCCCAAAATCTCCTCAGCTCAAACTACCAGCTCAAAAGCTTCCAAACTCTCCACACTTTGGCTCCAAGTACCATACTAACAACTTCAAAGAAAAAATCCTCAGATATGTCTTCAATGGCCGCCATATTGACTCCAACTTCCGGCTCAAAGTTATTTTTAAACTTTTGAGAGGACATCTTTAGCTAGCTCTGGCATTGGAAACTTATCAGGTAAGGCATTTGAACAACTTCTGTTGAGTCTTGCTTTGGTTGCTGAACAAGATCTCTTCTTGCTCTTATGTCAAAAGTCACGTGATGTGGCGGCCATATTGGATTTTGCTAGCCTCTGATATTTTTACTTTGCAAACTACGTAGCTGCTAAAGTTCTTGATAGAAAGTGCTACAAATGACCACAATGCACCAGCATCAGACGCTGAACATTTCATGTTCTTAGCTGTTTGTCAAAAGTTGCGTCATTTGGCGTCCATATTGGATTGAAGACCGTCAAAATGCCAAAAGTGATAAAAACGGCAGAAAACAGCATATATCTCCGCCAATATTGCTCCAATAGCTACCATATTTTGCATGTGACACCGTCATGAGATACCGATCATTTTCGATCGGGCCGTCAAAATGGATATTTCCAGCCGTTTGGCCGCCATCTTGGATTTAAGTTTTTTTCCGTCAGGTTGCCATGGAAACCAGACTTCACAACGAAATGCATTGATATTCACAGCACTATTAGATACAGACCATGGGAAGATGTCTGCAAAGTTACGGCTTTGTAAGTTAGATAGTTCATGAGAAAATGGCAAAACAAGGTTTTGGTGGACAGACGCGCGGACGGACGGCGGACATGCATATCATCAAAATTTACCTATACATATGCTAGAACTGGTCGGGGTAATGCATAATTACCAACCACTTCCACCATACATGCAATAACAGTCGCGTGAGAGCTCGCCCCAAAAAGTACATTTTCGTTTAACGGACCACCTAAATGACCTTGACCCCGTGACCTTGGTGACCTTGAATTTTTTTAAATGGTTTTAGTCCAGCTACCCGATCCCGGGGTCAAAACCGCCAAAATCGCAAAAATAACGATTTCTTATTAGGGCTCCCTGCCTACAAGGCAAGAGCCCTATTGTAATTGTTCGATTTATTATTATTATTAGGGCTCCCTGCCATCCTGGCAAGAGCCCTATTGTAATTGTTAGATTTATTATTATTTATTATTATTATTATTATTATTCCGCCGATTTTTGTTCCAATCCTAACTCCAAAACTACTGATCAGAATCTCTTGAAAATTTCCACAAAGATAGCTTAGCTCCTGAAGTTATATCCACAAAAATCTCAAGACTCTAGACTCAAAGACTAAGGGCAGATAACTCAAAACAACTTTAAAAATCGCAATTTCAACAGCTAAAATCTCCGCCAAGAAAGCTCCAAAGACTTCCAAAATTCCTGAACAGATCCGGAATCAGATGCCAAACAAAATCTCTACACATCCAATGTAGCGAAATTGCTCCGTTTGGCCTCCAGATCGGATTAAGTGTTTTGGCACTGTTTTTTACCAGATATCTCAGTACTTGACTCCCAAAATCTCCTCAGCTCAAACTACCAGCTCAAAAGCTTCCAAACTCTCCAGACTTTGGCTCCAAGTACCATACTAACAACTTCAAAGAAAAAATCCTCAGATATGTCTTCAATGGCCGCCATATTGACTCCAACTTCCGGCTCAAAGTTATTTTTAAACTTTTGAGAGGACATCTTTAGCTAGCTCTGGCATTGGAAACTTATGAGGTAAGGCACTTGAACAACTTCTGTTGAGTCTTGGTTTGGTTGCTGAACAAGATCTCTTCTTGCTCTTATGTCAAAAGTCACGTGATGTGGCGGCCATATTGGATTTTGGTAGCCTCTAATATTTTTACTTTGCAAACTACGTAGCTGCTAAAGTTCTTGATAGAAAGTGCTACAAATTACCACAATGGACCAGCATCAGACGCTTAACATTTCATGTTCTTAGCTGTTTGTCAAAAGTTGCGTCATTTAGCGTCCATATTGGATTAAAGACCGTGAAAATGCCAAAAGTGATAAAAACGGCACAAAACAGCATATATCTCCGCCAAAATTGCTCCAATAGCTACCCTATTTTGCATGTGACACTGTCATAAGATAGCGATCATTTTCGATCCAGCCGTCAAAATCGATATTTCCAGCCGTTTGGCCGCCATCTTGGATTTAAGTTTTTCTTCGTCAGGTTGCCATGGAAACCAAACTTGACAACGAAATGCAGTGATATTCACAGCACTATTAGATACAGACCATGGGAAGATATCTGCAAAGTTTCAGCTTTGAAAGTTAGATAGTTCGTGAGAAAATGACAAAACAGAGTTTTGGTGGACAGACGCGCGGACGGACGGCGGACATGCATATCATCAAAATTTACCTATACATATGCTAGAACTGGTCGGGGTAAAGCATAATTACCAACCACTTACACCATACATGCAATAACAGTCGCGTGAGAGCTCGCCCCAAAAAGTACATTTTCGTTTAACGGACCACCTAAATGACCTTGACCCCGTGACCTTGGTGACCTTGAATTTTTTAAAATGGTTTTAGTCCAGCTACCCGATCCCGTGGTCAAAAGTGCCAAAATCGCAAAAATAAGAAAATCTTATTAGGGCTCCCTGCCATCCTGGCAAGAGCCCTATTGTAATTGTTAGATTTATTATTATTTATTAGGGCTCCCTGCCATCTTGGCAAGAGCCCTATTGTTATTGTTAGATTTATTATTATTTATTATTATTATTATTATTATTCCGGCCGATTTTGTTCCAATCGTACCTCCAAAACTGCTGACCAGAATCTCTTCAAAATTTCCACAAAGATAGCTTAGCTACTGAAGTTATGCCCACAAAAATCTCAAGACTCTAGACTCAAAGACTAAGGGCAGATAACTCAAAACAACTTTAAAAATCGCGATTTCAACAGCTAATATCTCCGCCACGAAAGCTCCAAAGACATCCAAAATTCTTGAACTGGTGCGCAATCAGATGGCCAACAAATTCTCTACACATCCAATGTAGCGAAATTGCTTCGTTTGGCCTCCAGGTCGGATTAAGTGTTTTTGCACTGTTTTTTAGCAGATATCTCAGTACTTGACTCCCAAAATCTGCTCAGCTCAAACTAACAGCTCAAAAGCTTCCAAACTCTCCACACTTTGGCTCCAAGTACCATACTAACAACTTCAAAGAAGAAATGCTGAGATATGTCTTCAATGGCCGCCATATTGACTGCAACTTCCGGCTCAAAGGTATTTTCAAACATTTTATAGGACATCTTTAGCAAGCTCTAGCATTGGAAACTTTTCAGGTAAGGCACTTGAACAACTTCTGTTGAGTCTTGCTTTGGTTGCTGAACAAGATCTCTTCTTGCTCTTATGTCAAAAGTCACGTGATGTGGCGGCCATATTGGATTTTGCTAGCCTCTCATATTTTTACTTTGCAAACTACGTAGCTGCTAACGTTCTTGATAGAAAGTGCTACAAATTACCACAATGCACCAGCATCAGACGCTGAACATTTCATGTTCTTGGCTGTTTGTCAAAAGTTGCGTCATTTAGCGTCCATATTGGATTAAAGACCGTGAAAATGCCAAAAGTGATAAAAACGGCACAAAACAGCATATATCTCCGCCAAAATTGCTCCAATAGCTACCATCTTTTGCATGTGACACCGTCATAAGATAGCGATCATTTTCGATGCAGGCCTAAAAACGGCTATTTCCAGCCGTTTGGCCGCCATCTTGGATTTAAGGTTTTTTGGGTCAGGTTGCCATGGAAACCAAACTTGACAACGGAATGCATTGATATTCACAGCACTATTAGATACAGACCATGGGAAGATGTCTGCAAAGTTTCAGCTTTGTAAGTTAGATAGTTCGTGAGAAAATGACAAAAGAGAGTTTTGGTGGACAGACGCGCGGACGGACGGCGGACATGCATATCATCAAAATGTACCTATACATGTGCTAGAACTGGTCGGGGTAATGCATAATAACCAACCACTTCCACCATACATGCAATAACAGTCGCGTGAGAGCTCGCCCCAAAAAGTACATTTTCGTTTTACGGACCACCTAAATGACCTTGACCCCGTGACCTTGGTGACCTTGAATTTTTTTTAATGGTTTTAGTCCAGCTACCCGATCCCGGGGTCAAAAGTGCCAAAATCGCAAAAAAAATAAAATCTTATTAGGGCTCCCTGCCATCTTGGCAAGAGCCCTATTGTTATTGTTAGATTTATTATTATTTATTATTATTATTATTATTATTCCGGCCGATTTTGTTCCAATCGTACCTCCAAAACTGCTGACCAGAATCTCTTCAAAATTTCCACAAAGATAGCTTAGCTACTGAAGTTATGCCCACAAAAATCTCAAGACTCTAGACTCAAAGACTAAGGGCAGATAACTCAAAACAACTTTAAAAATCGCGATTTCAACAGCTAATATCTCCGCCACGAAAGCTCCAAAGACATCCAAAATTCTTGAACTGGTGCGCAATCAGATGGCCAACAAATTCTCTACACATCCAATGTAGCGAAATTGCTTCGTTTGGCCTCCAGGTCGGATTAAGTGTTTTTGCACTGTTTTTTAGCAGATATCTCAGTACTTGACTCCCAAAATCTGCTCAGCTCAAACTAACAGCTCAAAAGCTTCCAAACTCTCCACACTTTGGCTCCAAGTACCATACTAACAACTTCGAAAAAAATATACGTATGTGATATATTGACCTGATAGCCCTTTTCCTGGCGATTCCAGAACACCAAACGGTTTGTCTGTAGCTCCATGGACAACGGAGCTAAAGCATTTTGAAAATAGCACTCTTTGGCCCAGGTTCATAAACTTGCCAAATAGCAGAACTCTAAACTTGCCAAATAGCAGAACTCGAAACAACCGTAACTTGGCTAAAGTTGGTCCGATTTCGACCAGATTTCGTGTGTTTATGTAGAGTCGGGATGTTTGTTACCACACCCATTTGTAGTCACTTAGGAAATAAGACGACGGAGAGAGAAATGATACATAATTAATGTGTAACAACATCTTTCAACATATTGCTCCTAACCAGATCATTCAATAACTGGCAGACTAGGCAATCTTTAGTATTTATATGTGCAATTCGATATTGAAATGCAGTCACAAATCACAAATCCTACATACATCAAACTCTTATTTCACATGTTCTGAAAATGTCATTTAGTGGGGGTGACATGGGTATTTTACGAACACTTCAAACATTTTTTAAAGTAAAAGACACTGAAAGAAGCAGCAGTAAATGACAAATAAGTCCCGTTCACTGCACTTCAATCACCAGCAATACTGTGTCCTCTTTGCGCTATACGCTACATTATTGTCGATAGACCAGTGGTATAGGTTTATTTATATAACAAAAACTTGCCAAACAGCAGAACTCTAAACACCTGTAACTCGGGAACTACTGGTCCGATTTCGGCCAAATGTCGTGTGTATTTGTAGAGTGGAGTTGGCTGTTACCATGCGAAATTGTAGTCACTTAGCCTATAAGACGACGGAGAGAGAATTGATACATAATTCATGTATTACAACATCTCTTGTTCAGCAGATAATCCATTAACTGTTAGACTTATTACATTTTAGTGTTTACATATACAAATCAACGTTGTAATGCATCAACAAATTCCATGCATGGTTTCCATATGTCCCACATTGTCAACCAAATATCCACTTGGCAACTGTTGAAACAATTCGTATGTAGATAACGCCGGCAGAAACGGACTATAATGTGAGAGCGTACTGCAGCCTGCTATTAGGATACGTCTGCTGAAACGTACTATGAGACCGCATCGGCGTGTTGGCGTCTGCTGTTATATGAATAATATAAAGTGATATTCAAACGGTTCTTTACACTCATAGATGCGGTATCACAATTATGACAGGTATTTTATCTAAGTGCAATTTATAAGAGAGTATATATAGATATCCATAGTTAAGTCATAAACACATCAGAAACAAAAACAAATATTAATCTCAAGAAAATATGGTCTGCATTGGAAGGTGATAATCTCGGCCGTGGCTTCACGGTGACACTGTCGCATCCTATCGCAAATGAAAGAGAGGTCAGCTGTCCCCAGTAGAGAATTCCTCAGAAACATCCAATGAAACGGACTATAGATCGCACCATCACGTTACCATGTCGACTCGACAAATGTTGAAACATATGCTTGTAGAGATCGCCGGTAGAAACGGAGTATAATCTTACAGCGTACTGCAGACTGCTAGTGGGAAAGATCTACTGAAACTGACTATAACAATGCGCCGTTGTCAAACAGTGGTACGCAGCGCTTGCTATTAGCGGAGTTACGTCCCTTAGCCGGCTTCTGCCCAAGCTCCATCCCAGCGTATGCCACATTCTTCATTATTGAATACAGAGCTCAGCGCGCAAACTATCGCTGTAAGGAGCTTCAAGCCGGCGGCAAGCGGTCTGTTCAAGACTGTGCTGCACATGACTCGGTGAAGCCCTACGAAGACGTGTAAATGTGTTTTGAACTAACGAACCAACTTCGAAAGGTAGGTTTCTTCAGTACAGGTATAGTATCTGGGTCCTAATATTGATGTGCTCTGATATTTCTAACTGTTTTTTGTGATAACTCAAGCAGTAGTATGTATATTATGCGGGCAATTTCGTTCTGTCACCTATTTTCGTGGTATTTCGATATTATTTTTTGTGTAGAGACTATGATTGTTGAATGTACTTACTGATGGCAGCCTCATAGCCCCAACATCAGGGAGTATTGCTCTCATTAAAGCTAACACATCCAAATAGTTCATATCACTGTATTTGATTTAAATACGTCAAAATGAATGTGTTGAAAGAATTGCATTCATCTTGGTTGTATATTACTTGCATTCTTGACATGAAAGTATTATCATTATTCTAAGGTATAACCCCAGGGAGATTAATATTGTTTATGTTTCAAGCAAGTTGATATAGTACTGAAAATAGAATGTTGTTATTGAGTAAGCTCATGATTGAAAAACATAACCAGAATTTCCCAACAAAAATATAGGTTAACTTAGTACATGCAGAGCGTGTATGTGTAAGTAGTGTGTGTTAGTCTTTTAGGAAGTAATTTTAAAAAAGCCCCTGGTTGTAGCCTTTTCATACCTGTAGCATGGATATGTAACATTAGACATCTTGATTAATTTAACTAAAAGGGGAAGAAGAAATATGTTTTCTTCACAGTGATTGATTAAAATTCATCACATATTTCAAATACCTAAGGACCTTTTATAATGTTCATGATCCGATATACCGCCATGTAGTGCTGGTTCAGGACAAGAGCAATACAGTATCATCCAATTATTCCAGAATTAAAACAAACTAATCTGATTCATTATGCTCATAAGTTTTATTACATTTCATGGGAAATCAACAAGCAAAAGTAATGGTTTCAACAAAATGACATGTAGTTCATGTTATCATCAACACATCATGTACACTTGGATTGTTGTATAGCCACACTCAGCTATATTCCAGATAAATAAGGGTGATCTGTATATAAATGACATGACCTTTATAATTTTAAAGTGTATTGTGTTCTCAGGAGCAAAGCATGAAAGAAACCTAATATCAAAAGATTGAACATATCATAAAGCATGGCAGATAAAAACTGTCATGATCAAGATAGGACTACATGAACACATATCTACACTCATATGCAGAAGACATATTGACATTTGCACAATGTTTACCCCATGTTCGAACCTAGGTAGGTGGTAAAGATCAATCAGGTGGCAATGCATGTGATAAAATCAGTGATGTTTTTCCACATCCACATCCACATGTTTGTAGAATAATACAACTGAGTATTAATGTTCATAGATCAAATCCTGGTCTTCATTTAAATACTAGCATGATACTTGCTCTGGATAGAACATCATAGAGCAAAGAAACATTGCTATGAACAGCATTAGACAAACATAATAATTGTCAAGTTGTACATTGAAATAGACAATTGTCACATTTCATCATTTTGCATGTAAGAAGAAATCAATACAGCAATAAGACTTACAAGATCACACCACACAAGGTCATGTCATGTATCTGTATCTATGTATATGTATATGTTTACACCTGTTATTAGAATACACAATAACCCATGGGTGTATCGATTCATGTTTTAATTCTGCATAAAAAATTCACATGGATGGTATTTACATTTTGCAACATGCTGGCCTGATAACTGCTCCGGCAAAAAAATTGATCACCTTTTCACAAACACCTGATATCATCACTATTTGATGGTGATTCATGAACACATGCTTATGGTATACTCAGAAACATTAAATGAACACTGCTTTTAGTGAAGTTTATGGAATGTTTTGTCCCTTTTCTTTACATACATACCAGGTTGTAGTAAAGCACATGTGCTAATTTCATCGTCATCAACACCCCTTTATGGGATTCACTCCACCGTCGAAAATACAATGTGGAGTGACCCTGAGGTGTTTCAGACTTGCAAAATAGCTTCAACACCCCTTAATGGGACCCACTCCACCGTCGAAAATACAATGTGGAGGGGCCCTGAGGTGTTTCTTTACATACATACCAGGTTGTAGTAAAGCACATGTGCTAATTTCATCGTCATCAACACCCCTTTATGGGATTCACTCCACCGTCGAAAATACAATGTGGAGTGACCCTGAGGTGTTTCAGACTTGAAAATAGCTTCAACACCCCTTAATGGGACCCACTCCACCGTCGAAAATACAATGTGGAGGGGCCCTGAGGTGTGAAATAACCACGACAAAATCAATTCCAGTTTCATAAGAAATCTCCACTAATAGTAGTGCCTAATTTGTGTTTCTCACCATATCAGAAGCATCTGTTTATGATTTACTGTCAAATAGTTACGAAACCACTTGTTGCTGAATACATGAGTGCATCCTTTCTTTCCAGAGTACAACTTATATCAGGTTGTTGCAAATGTAAATACTACTTCTTGAATATTGGATACAGTTAAAACATGAATTGATACATCGGTAGATTATTGTGTGTCCTATCATCAGGTTTATACATATAGATACATCAGTGAATTGTGACATACCTGGTGTACAGGTACATGATGCACACAGGGAATATTAAATGGTCAGTCCACAATGAACAACCAAGGGCCATGATTATGCGATGAAATATTTGTCTATACCATTATGGAAAATACCATTTCTCCATCAGTTTGATCAGTACCTTTAAACTGTAAGTGTTATTTTATTCTACACATATTCAAACAAACCTATGGCAATGAATCTGTCTTGATTTTTATCATATTAGAATGTGTGACATGAAGTACATATAAAAATTTAAGAAAGTGCCATAAGTTGACATGAATTTCTTTTCTTTTAGATCAGCTAAAGTATGTAGATGCATGCTAAAATCTATACATAGAAATAACATATACACAGAAGAAATAAATATATATTAACAGTATACAAAACACACACTCACTCACTCACACACACACACCCACACACACATCTAGTAGTATTTACATATACATGTATGTCAGAGTCTTTCATTTAACAAGATTTACAAATTGATTTAAATTAGCCCTTTTCAGATACATGTTTATATTTCTTCAATATATATACATAATATGTACAGTGCACCTCATGTACATATGAAATTATACACAAGATAATTGAGCATATGCAATAGCTTGACATGAACTAAATTAAAAATATCAGTGACTTTTCAATCAATAAAAGTCAGATGGGTACAATAACAGACCATTTTATCAAGTACAATCAATGTAATTTTCAATTTTTTTTTATTTTATTCCTCGTAATATAAGAAGTTGGCTTCAATCCATATTCATGATAATACAAGTAGAGCCTATTCATATTTTGTAGAAGATGCTTTCGCAATGAGAGTCACGAAGAAAGATACAGGTCTAATTATGATAATACAGGTACAATTCATTTGTTTGTTTATTGTTTAACGCAGCATTCAGCAATGTTTCAGCTATATGATGGCAGTCTATAAATATCCGAGTCTGGACCAGACAAACCAGTGATTGACATCATGAGCCTCGATCCACCCAATTGTGAAACGATGACATGCATCAACCATTGGCGAGCCTGACCACCCGATCCCGGTAGTCACTTCTTCAGGGGTTTGTACAATTCAGGCATATTTTGTGAAAGTTGCTACTTTCACAATAAAAGTCTGATAGGTGCAATAACAGGCCATTTCATCAAGTAGAATCAATTTAATTTTCAACAATTATATTCCTTGTAAAATAAGAAATTGGCCTCAGGTCCACATTCATGATAATACAAGTAGACTCCATTCATATTTTGTAGAAGATGCTTTTACAATAAGAGTCACAAAGATCAATACAGGTCTAATTATGATAAGTACAATTCATTTGTTTGTTTATTGTTTAACGCAGCATTCAGCAATGTTTCAGCTATATGATGACAGTGTATAAATATCCGAGTCTGGACCAGACAAGCCAGTGATTGACATCATGAGCCTCGATCCACCCAATTGTGAAACGATCACATGCATCAACCTAGACGGTGAGTCTGACCATCCGATTCCCGATAGTTGCTTCTTACAACAAGCATAATCACCTTTTGTGGCAAGTATGGGTTGCTTAAGACCTACTCTACCCCGGATATTCAGACGTCAGAACAAATCATGCATCTTTTATGTAAAGTTCCTGCTTTCACAGCTACAAAAGTCATTATTTATAAATACAGATGATAATAATATGTCAGTGTCTTTCATTTAACAAGATTTACCAAATTGATACAAATTAGCACTTTACAGATATACATGATTATATTTCTTCAATATATATACATAATATGTACAGTGTACCTCATGTACATATGAAATTATACACAAAATAATTGAGCAGTGAAATAGCTTGACATGATCTAAATTCTGACATGAATTTCTTTTCTTTTAGGTCAGCTAAAGTATATACATGCTAAAATCTATACATAGAAATAACATATACACAGAAAAAGAAATATATATTAACAGTATACAAAACAAACACTCACTCACTCACACACACACACACACACACATCTAGTAGTATTTACATATACATGTATCTCAGAGTCTTTCATTTAACAAGATTTACAAATTGATTTAATTAGCACTTTTCAGAGGTACATGTTTATATTACTTCAATATATATACATAATATGTACAGTGCATCTCATGTACATATGAAATTATACACAAAATAATTGAGCATATGAAATAGCTTGACATGAACTAAATTCTGACATGAATTTCATTTCTTTTAGGTCAGCTAAAGTATAAACATGCTAAAATCTATACATAGAAATAACATATACAGAGAAAAAGAAATATACATTAATAGTATACAATATAATATAATATGTACAGTGCACCTCATATACATATGAAATTATACACAAGATAATTGAGCATGTGCAATAACTTGACATGAACTAAATTATAAATATCAGTGACTTTTCAGTCTATAAAATGACATCCATTGCCCATTATTTCATCAAGTAGGATCAATGTTATTTTCAACAATTATATTCCTTGTAAAATAAGAAGTTAGCCTCAGATCCATATTCATGATAATACAAGTAGAGTCCATTCATATTTTGTAGAAGATGCTTTTACAATAAAAGTCACAAAGATTAATACAGGTCTTAATTCATGCTTAAAGTCAGATAGGTGCAATACCACGCCAGTGTCTTTTGTTGAAATGAGATTTACAAATTTGATAAAATAGGCACTTTTCAAATGATGACATGGTAGAGATTCTTTTTCATCACTGTTATTTTCACAGCTATATTCATAATTTGATTTCAATAGCTTCATGATACCCAAAGTATGTAGGAAGAATCTGAACAGATACATTCTCAAGTCCTTTCACATATACATGGTCAAGAAGCGTTCCACCTTCAGTAGTAGGTTCTGAAACCATCTGTGTAAAACCATTTGATTCCATCATAGTTTGTATTGAAGATGATGACAAGATATTTTCATTAAAATCACCCATGATGATGGATCGACCAGAATGTTTATCAAGTTCTTGAACAAGTTGTAGCATATGCTTTTTGAAAATTTCAACTGTGTATGAGTTTGGCCTGTAGATAACAACAACATGAGCTTGTAGTTCCATGACGTACATGCACAGATACTCCAAATTAGATACTGGCAACTGAGTAAATTCACATGCTTTGACTTGACTAGAATAAACTCCAACACCACCATGTCTTTGATTTTTCAATTCCATCAGTATTGGTTCAGATGATTCATAACACTGTGATCTGGGTTTATGATGTAACGTAAATCCATCAAGTTTTGGTTCATCAGCTGGATGTGAATCAGATAACCATGTTTCTGTCAAGCAAATGAAATCAGCCTCAAAAAACCTCTTGTCATTCTGCAGATCTTTAAAGTGTGATTGAAGGCCCTCAATGTTTTGCATAATCAGCTTGCATGTTGGATGACCATCATAGATTCTCTGATTTCTTGTCATGAACTTTGGCATACTAGACACTGATGCTTCAACCTTTGCACTGCTGTATATCACTGATTCTTTGAAATTCTGAATGATAAGACCATCAAGAGAAGATACTCGACTTAGTGCTACATAAGCTTGTCCTGCAGCAAATACCTTGTGTAATGAAACAACAGCTTTGTTAACAGTTATACCTTGTACTTTGTGTATGGTGCAAGCCCAGGCTAGTTTCAGTGGAAATTGTCGTCTAATGCCTCCATTGTTTGAAACAGTTTCTTCTTGTGGCTTAATAGGAGTACTGTTAGGATCTAATTCAGATGCAGTGCTTTCCATTCTTCGTGATTTCTGACCAACATCAATTTTGTCAAACACGATATGTATTTTTGAAGGAAATGTTTCACCATCAGTCAAAGATATGTGGCTTATAGTTCCAAAGACTCCATTCACAAGACCATCTGATGTATCAATATTCTTTGTGATCATCACACGCGCACCAATTGCAACATTGAGACTTTTCTGTAAGACTGAGTTATGAACTTTTCCATGAGGTATTTCTCTCTTTTCAAGTTTCCCTGTTTTTGCATTTCGTGAGAAATCTTGAGCGTCAATACAAATTGGATCTGAGCATTTAGAATGAAGAGCAGCAATATTGTATTCATCAACCTGAGCATTTGTTGCAAAAATGTGAATGCTTTCTGGATCATCTTCACCAGTTTCTTGTTGTTTGAGCATATGTATATCTCTTGTTTCTAGAGGGTCTGACTTTTTTCGTGTTCGTAACCGATTCAGAAGTTGTGCAAATGCAGGGTCCTTTTGTCTCATGATCTCTGTCAATTCTGCGATAGAAAAATTATCATTCCACAGGTCATATCCATTTTTGGCAACATGCAATGGTGTTCCTTTAACGGGTGATAACTGATAAAAGTCTCCAACAGCAATGACAGATACATTTCCAAATGGTGAATAATCAGCAGTTTGTTTGATCTGTCTCAGTCTACCATGTATGTATGATAACAGCTTGTGATCAACCATTGAAATTTCATCGATGATAAGAATGTGAATGCTTTGCAGCTTTGCTCGAAGGCTATTGATCTTTTCCTCACCAAGTGGCTGGTATGGCAGTTTTGCATCAATTCCAATTGAGAGTGCACTGTGTATCGTGGAAGCATGTATGTTAAATGCTGCAATACCGGTTGGAGCTACCAAAAGTACAGAGTTATCATCTGGATTATTTTGCATGGGTGCTAGCAGTCGTGTACATTCATAGCAAATTGCTTTGATCAAATGGCTCTTTCCAGTACCAGCTCCACCAGTCAGAAAAAGATTAAATGCATCAGGATTTTTGCCTTTCCTTTTATCCAAACACCATTGTCTTATTTTATAGAAAACTTCAGCTTGTTCCTCATTCATTGATCTCAGAATAGTTTCTGCTTCTTGTCTTGACATTGTACTCTGAAGAACTTCTGTTTTTGATAATGTGTTATCCTTCAGTAGCAAATCAGGCATATTTTTAGGAGTTTCACTTTCACTTTCGTCATCGGTCATACACGTGTGTTCACCTTCACATGCTATTCTTTCAGATTCAGTTTCAGGACAAATTTGAGCCCAAGCATCTTCCAATTGACCTGTTTTGTCAAACAATTCTTCTGCTTCATCAATAACATCACCATCCTTTTCAAACATTGCTTTGTTTCTGTCAACAATCTCTTTCACAGTTTCCAAAGGACAGTTCTCAATCTGAACAGCGCCAGTTTCATAGAAATCTTCATATGAATTGAATGCGGGTGGTTTTAATTGTGTATCAAATGTGTATGGCAAGAATAACTGCAATATACTGTGATAGTGTTTTTCTGGATTCTTTGTACGTGAAAATCTGGCATATCTGATAACTGCTGCATCAGTCCGTGTACGTTTTTTCACATGACCAAGACCATTTTGCAATGTTACTACTGGACTACGGCGTTTGTCATCAGAAACATTTGATACTTCAGATTTTGGTAGCACTCTGTATTCTGAGCAAAACGTTGCAAGACACATGTTATCAAACTCGTCACCTTTGGGTCTGCTCTTGTATCGATCAACAATGCTTGTCATCCACATTTCATGTTCATCTAGTTCACCACTCTTTCGTTTGTTCTGCAGTGTTTTAAGAGGCAAACTCATTCTGACAGGGTCTACGGTTGGAATGAACTGTACTTTGCGTGATCCTTCCTTCAATCTCAAATTGCAAACTCGAAAGACAGCTTCCTGAGCACTCACTTCTCTATTGTGTAAGTATACAGCACCAAGTTTCTTGAGAGCAGATTTTGCATCAGAGTTATCCTTATTTGCTTCTGTTTGTGCATGATTCAACAGTAATCCCATTTCTCTTTCTGCCTTTGAGATATATGAAATGATGTAGACAACACAAGAGTAGGCATCAACTATGTACTGAATATCCATGTTCGCATTCCAACATCTGAGCAGATCTGCATTGTACTGATTAACCCATACATCATTGGGATTGCGTTTCATCACAACATTTGTCTTTTTGGATAGAGTATCACATGCTAGTTGAAATATGTCTTGCGAAATACCAATGGCAGAGAACAATGCATCAACTGACTCAAATGTTTGCTCATCATTTGTTAATCCTTGCCAAATCAGTTTCAAAATTCTTTGAGCATCTGGTATGGACATAAATTTCATATTGAAAAGATCTTCACAGCACTGTTTCAAAGTTTTGGGCACAACATCTTTTGGTTTATTGTCAAGACCTCCTGCTCGTGATATGAAAGTTTCATTGCTTGGAGGACGTGGAAAATTGAATCTGCAGTTTGTGCCATTTTTTTTGCATGACTTTGAATGTCTTTTACTATGTTTTTGTACACTGTTGACAATATCAAACAATTCTTCATCATTTTCAACTGAAGGCATATCACATGTGACATATTTATCAACGAAAGATGTTACTGACTCATCATCATCGTCATCAACCTTTGGAGCATTTTCAACCCAGAATAGACAGTGAGTGTGAGGGGAACCACGGTGCTGAAATTCTACACGATAGAAGTAATCTTTTATCTTTCCAATTGGTTCAGCTGGTGACATGATAACCTCTTTCAAAAAGCAATGGAATCTTTGGTCAAACATTCGTGCTGCTGTCACTGGATTTTTCCTTAGTATAGAACATTTTTCAGACCAGTCAAGTTCAGTGGCTTTTCGTGTATCACCTGATTCTCTGAGTATCGTTTCAATCATTTCTGGCCATCTCATATCAGCTGATGAAAATGAACAAAACCAAGTTGGAATGCCGAGTTGTCTTATCATAGCAAATAAATCTTTCTGAGCAGACTGCCAGTATGGTGGAGTTCCTCTGATAGGTTTCAAGAACTTGTAGCCTTCATCACATTTTAATATCTCTCTCAGAGAATCAGAATCTGTAAGATTTTCAGATGTAACATTTTTACCATGTGACTGTGATCCTTTTCGCATTGCAATGGAAACATTTGACATAACTTGATCAATTTCAGAAAGATACTGTGCATAAAATATGTAGTCAGTGTTACGAGCAAATCTACTATCAGCATTCATGAGGCGTGTATGTAGATAACGTGCAATTGTAATTCTCTCTTCACGATCATCATGGAATGTAGGCGACCCTGATGGGAACAGAACTGGAAATGACCTTGCTTCATTGCTTTTGTCTGTCAGTAGTCGAACAGGATTATTTTCTTCAGCAGGTGCAATACAAGTTATCTTTTCAAAATGTTGATCCATAACTTCTTGGCCAATATCAAGCGGTTGTAAACATGTATTCATGAGTAATCCATGATCTTTCTCAGACTCTTCATTTTCATTAGTTTGTGTGTTTGAGCTATCCTTTTCAACCTCAGGTAATGTTTCAGTATCAGAATCAATAATTTCATCTTCCTCATCAATAACTGGCAAGGGATTGACCCAATCTGTATTAAAATTCACATCACTGTACCATTTGTTAGTTGTTTGAAGATATTCCAAAGCATTTTTAACATGAGCCTTGTTGACAAACTGGTATTGATAATGGCCTTTGTAAGTAATCTTCCTTTTCAGTTTCACTCTAATCATCTGATCATCAACATCACTTCTCGGTAACATACTTGTGCTTTTCTGAATGTTAGAGGGAACACATACTACAGGTCCATGTACGCCATGTTGTCCACCTTTTGGTAATGCCATCATTTTCATGAAAGGAATATTCAAGGCAATCAAGTGCTGCTCTAGTTCATTGAGACATTGTAGTTGCATAGGAACAGGGGTCAGTTCAAGGTTGTTAACAACAGCTTCTCCAGGCATTTTACCAGACAAAAGTTTCCTATGACAAGTATAGCAAATCCATAATGTGCCTTCTGGACTATCGACAAATGAACATTGGTCATCACAACTGTCTGAGCACCTGTGTAGGTAATTTTCTGTAATGCATCTCTCAGCAACAGTGGCAATATTACTTCCTTTGCTTTCATATACTGTTCTTTTACATTGTACAACTTGTTTTTTGAAAAGTCTTCGATGGCACACTGAGCACACAAATTCTGGACCTTCGGATATGTTTTTGGCAAAGGATCTCGTAACATTTTCCATTATATTCCTTTCTTTTTTTAATTGCATAACTCTGGCAGATTGTCTCTCTTTCAAATTAGCTCTGTGTTCAGCGTTAGTTTTGTACTTGGCAATGCTTGCTGATTTAACAGATTCTCTGTGTTTTGTGTCATTTGCATATTTCTCAATACTGTTGGTTTTTACATTTTCTCTGTGCTTTGCATCTTTAGCATATTTCTCAGTACTCTGATATTTAAGAGCTTCCTTGTGCTTTGCATCTTTAGCATATTGCTGACTGCTGTGAGTTTTAACATCGTCCCTGTGTTTTGAATCTGTGGCATATTTCTCACTGCTGTAAGCTTTTACTGTTTCCCTGTGTTCAGAAACTTTGGCATATTTCTCACTGCTGTAAGCTTTTACTGTTTCCCTGTGTTCAGAAACTGTGGCATATTTCTCACTGCTGTAAGCTTTTACTGTTTCCCTGTGTTCAGAAACTGTGGCATATTTCTCACTGCTGTAAGCTTTTACTGTTTCCCTGTGTTCAGAAACTGTGGCATATTTGTTAGTACTGTACATTTTGACAAATTCCCTGTGTGCTTCTTCATCTTTGTATTTATTTGAGCTTTGCAATTTCTTTCTGTTTCTGAATTCAGGGTCAGTGTTGTACTTTTCTTTCTCATTAGCAACCTTTCTCTGTTTCACATTCAATGTTTCTGACATATCTTTCTCTGATTTTCTTTTGGCTCTCATATATTCTCTTTTAGCTTTTGCTCGTGCAATCTTTCCCTTTGGTTTTTTAGTTTGAGCTTGATCATGGCTCTGTTCTTGAGAATCAGTACATTTTTGTTTTTTCAAGACTGAAGAATTTGCAGATAGCTGGTCAGCATTTCTTTTGATATTCATATGTCTCTGACAATATTTATCTGTGCATGAGTTTCTCAAAGCATCTACTGTGTTCACACAAACAACCACTTCATAATGTGATCCACCAACATGATTTAGATATATGCCAGTTCCTGTGTTCACTGTGTCTGAGTTTAACTGCCTGCTTGAATATCTCAGCCATCTGTTATCAGAGTATGTGCATATGTCAGTGCCCAGTAGATTTGCAGCTGCAAGTATTTCAAGTTCTGTAGCCCATGTTCCAACATACCACATTCTGGATTGAGAAATGTACTGTTCAACTGACTCGTAACCTGGTCTTAAGAAGTGATGGAAACTTTGAGCATGTTCTTTGAGATGTGTCACAATAGCCAGTCTGATTTTCCTGTGGTTGTTTTCTTTGCCCGAGATTGCATATGAAAGACTTCTAAAAAAGCAATTGCCATCACCTTCAATGGATACTGATCTGCATGGTACACCAATTTCTACACCAAACTCATGATCTAGACACTTTGCTACACATTGGTGTTGAATATCAAGCTTCTTGCATAACTGTTTACATACATTTGATGATACAGGGCAGAATAGCATTGCATGTTGGTCAGTTCCAGTTTCTTTCAAACTACCATCTTGTGAGTTGTCGTCACATTCATCAATATGCATCATGTCATCTTGATCATTCTCATTTGTTTCACATGCCATATCATCACTTTGGTCAATCTCAATCATATCTAGTCTACCATCATCAGCAATATGCACTACATCATCATTGTCATTGGTATCACTTGCATTGTCAGACTGATTGTCATGTGGCTGTATATCAGTGCTAATTTTCATGCCTGTCATTTCAAATTGTGAGAATGCATTTAAGTTCATTGACCGAGCAAGATTCAAACAGTGTTCATAGACCTGAAGCAGACTTGAGTATTGGATAAGTATGCTAGTGCCATTAGTGACTTGTAATCCTTCAGTGTTCCGGGAATGGGAATCAAACACGTGGTATTTGTTATTTCGTTCTATCACAGCAAATGTTGATCCTCCAAATGTCATAAAAGTAGCATCATGTTGTGAAAATATTGTTTGAAGTGCAGCATCGAGACACATTTGTTGTGGAATAGCAACAATTTCTTCAGTATCTTTCATCACAAAGCCAGTCAGAGAATCGCCAGACACAAATCTATATTCTTTGCCAAAGAAGTCTACTGTTGGACAAATATCTGACACAAGAAGGTATGCACTTCGACTTGTTGATTTTCTCTGGTTTATAGAATCTACATAAAGTTCGTTTCCTCTACAAAGAACTGTGTCAAGATCATAGCTGTCCCATGTGGAAATGTCTTTAATTTGATTGTACATCATTGCCATTGCACTGTTAGCTACACACTGTTTGCCACTGTTTTTTCCAAATCTAGTGTGACCTTGATTGAAAGAACCATGTACAGTCTCATTTGTGTCAATATCAAACATTTCCACACTACTATCCTGTGAGTTGTCTTCGAGTTCATCAATATGTACTACATCATCATTCTCATTGGTATCACT
Organism: Haliotis rufescens; assembly: GCF_023055435.1. Taxonomy (NCBI): domain Eukaryota; kingdom Metazoa; phylum Mollusca; class Gastropoda; order Lepetellida; family Haliotidae; genus Haliotis; species Haliotis rufescens. The sequence continues at coordinate 5,350,810 of NW_025964068.1, forward strand.
CGCACTGTCAGACTGATTGTCATGTGGCTCTACATCCTGTGAGTTGTCTTCGAGTTCATCAATATGCACTACATCATCATTGTCATTTGTATCACTTGCACTGCCAGACTGATTGTCATGTGGCTCTACATCCTGTGAGTTGTCTTCGAGTTCATCAATATGCACTACATCATCATTGTCATTGGTATCACTTGCATTGTCAGACTGATTGTCATGTGGCTCTACACCAGTGGTAATACTCATTCCTGTCATTTCAAATTGTGAATATGCATTTAAGTTCATTGACCGAGCAAGATTGAAACAGTGTTCATAGACCTGAAGCAGACTTGGGTATTGGATAAGTATGCTAGTACCATTAATGACTTGTAATCCTTCAGTGTTCCGAGAATGGGAATCAAACACGTGGTATTTGTTATTTCGTTCTATCACAGCAAATGTTGATCCTCCAAATGTCATAAAAGTAGCATCATGTTGTGAAAATATTGTTTGAAGTGCAGCATCGAGACACATTTGCTGTGGAATAGCAACAATTTCTTCAGTATCTTTCATCACAAAGCCAGTCAGAGAATCGCCAGACACAAATCTATATTCTTTGCCAAAGAAGTCTACTGTTGGACAAATGTCTGACACAAGAAGGTATGCACTTCGACTAGTTGATTTTCTCTGGTTTATAGAATCTTCATAAAGTTTGTTTCCTCTACAAAGAACTGTGTCAAGATCATAGCTGTCCCATGTGGAAATGTCCTTAATTTGATTGTACATCATTGCCATTGCACTGTTTGCTACACACTGTTTGCCACTGTGTTTTCCAAATCTAGCGTGGCCTTGATTGAAAGAACCATGTACAGTCTCATTTGTATCATGAATATATGCATCAGTATCAGTACTTTCATTGAAGCTGTCATTATAACGTACATGCGTTGATCTAGGCATAGTTTCAGTTTCAAGCTTATGGTCTGCAATTTGTTCAAGAGCATTTTCATGAATATTTCTATTGTATTTGTTATGGAGGTTACCTTCCCCCTGTTCATTTGGTTTCTGCGTGCATTTGTTACGGAGGTTAGCTTCCCCCTGTTCATTGGTTTTGTTTGTGCATTTGTTACGGAGGTTAGCTTCCCCCTGTTCATTGGTTTTGTTGGTGCATTTGTTACGGAGGTTAGCTTCCCCCTGCGCACAATTTTTAACGAGGCTGACCTCCTCGGCATCAAGTTTTGTGAGGCGATGCTCCTCAGTTCGTCGCTGCTTCCCCCTCTGTTGCTGCATAGCCTGGATCTTCCTGCTGTTCTTCCGTGGCATCTCTGAAACATAAACAAGAAAGAAAGAGGATAAGATATATGGATGAACAACTACTTTTTTTACAATTAGGTGCAATGCTTTCGTGTGGGTTCTAACACTGTTATCACCTTCTGTTATCACCTACACGAAAGCATCACTCCTAAATATTATAAAGTTGTTCATCCATATATCTTATTCTTACTGTCTACTCAAACTTGTAATGAAAAAAAGAGAGACGAGTGATCAGCTACTAGAGGGTCATCTAATCACAAACATTATGTGTGTGCAGTATGATTGACAAAGTTACAAATACTTATATATAGCATGTGACTTTAATTTATTGTATAAAATATATTCAAAGGAGACTCTGTGTTTGCAATAATGAAATATAAAATATATGATTGCTGGAAATAATGTCTATCACTAACAATGAATTACTTAGTCTCTTAGTTTGAGTTTGCCATTATCTCAACTTGATGATCAAGTATGTATTACGAGTATTATTAAATTTGACTTTTGTTTTGATTATACGGTGTTGAGCAATGTTGCAGTAGAAATTATACTCACATTTATTTTGTCAAATGCATTACAAGTACAGAATTGGTTTTATTACCTTCTTGAATTGGACAAAATTATTTGAATATTTGATTGTTTGACCTTTGATGTTTGTTCTTAACTCCCAATTAAGGCCTGTAATTAAAAACAGAGGTACCCAATTCTGAGCACTGCTCTGCTATTCCTGGAATATTGAAAAGCAGCAGAAAGTCATTCTCACTCTCTTGACGCATTCATTCTTTTATTGTGTTTTTAGATTGTGCAGAGTCCAACAGTTGATTCTGTGCAGAGTTGCATCCCTTGGCATGCCAGAAACCTATGATTTAAGTTCGTCAGCATCATACATGTGCTAGTGGGTTTCACCGAAGTGGTAAATGTCTGTGACCTGCACTGTGATGGTTGGTTGGTTGTTTTACGCCACACTCAGCAATATTCCAGCTATATGACGGTGGTCTGTAAATAATCGAGACAATCCATGACATGCATCAACCAAGTCAGCGAGCCTGACCACCCGATCCCGTTAGTCGCCTTTTACAACAAGCATAGTTGCCTTTTACAGCAAGCATGGGTTGCTGAAGACCCATTCTACCCCAAAATATTCACGGGTCAACACCGTGATATAACTTGAATACTGTTAAAAGCGGTGTTAAACCCAAACGCAGACAATCCAGTGATTGGTATTGTTAACAACAATCCACATCCTCTTGCATGGTAGGTCTTGACGATTCATCGTTGTTTCATGCCACTCAGCAATGTTGCAGCTATATGAAGGCAGTCTGCATATAGACAATCCAGTGATTGGTATTGTTAACTACAATCCATATGGTACAAAAGACAAAACACTGTTTACATAAGTCTTTACTGTGACAATCTTACATAATGATCTTCCATCAATTCAGCATCCAATTCATTGTTAGCACTCAGCAATGTTGCAGCTATATGATCCTCTTGCATGGTAGGTCTTGACGATTCATTGTTGTTTAATGCCACTCAGCAATGTTGCAGCTATATGAAGGCAGTCTGCATATAAACTGGACCAGACAATCCAGTGATTGGTATTGTTAACAACAATCCTCATCCTCTTGCATGATAGGTCTTGACGATTCATCGTTGTTTCATGCCACTCAGCAATGTTGCAGCTATATGATGGCAGTCTCCAGATAATATGGACAGGACCAGTATCCTGTTCTTATGAAATTCAGCGATATTGCAGCTAGATGGTAGCATATAAATATTCAAAATGTAGAAATTGACACAACACATTGTTTTCTCTACCTTTTTATTTCATAGGAACTAAATAATGCCACACTCAGCAATGTTGCAGCTATATTGGACCAGACAATCCAGTGATTGGTATTGTTAACAACAATCCACATCCTCTTGCATGGTAGGTCTTGACGATTCATCGTTGTTTCATGCCACTCAGCAATGTTGCAGCTATATGAAGGCAGTCGGCATATAGACAATCCAGTGATTGGTATTGTTAACTACAATCCATATCCTTTTGCATCTTGTTTCATGTCAATCAGCAATGTTGCAGCTATATGATGGCAGTCTGCATATAAATTGGACCAGACAATCCAGTGATTGGTATTGTTAACAACAATCCACATCCTCTTGCATGGTAGGTCTTGACGATTCTTTGTTGTTTCATGCCTCTCAGCAATGTTGCAGCTATATGATGGCAGTCTGCATATAAACTGGACCAGACAATCCAGTGATTGGTATTGTTAACAACAATCCACATCCTCTTGCATGGTAGGTCTTGACGATTCTTTGTTGTTTCATGCCTCTCAGCAATGTTGCAGCTATATGATGGCAGTCTGCATATAAATTGGACCAGACAATCCAGTGATTGGTATTGTTAACAACAATCCACATCCTCTTGCATGGTAGGTCTTGACGATTCATCGTTGTTTGATGCCACTCAGCAATGTTGCAGCTATATGATGGCAGTCTCCAAATAATTCAGCGATATTGCAGCTAGATGGTAGCATATAAATATTCAAAATGTAGAAATTGACACAACACATTGTTTTCTCTACCTTTATATTTCATAAGAACTAAATAATGCCACACTCAGCAATGTTGCAGCTATATTGGACCAGACAATCCAGTGATTAGTAATGTTAACAACAATCCACATCCTCTTGCATGGTAGGTCTTGACGATTCATCGTTGTTTGATGCCACTCAGCAATGTTGCAGCTATATGAAGGCAGTCTGCATATAAACTGGACCAGACAATCCAGTGATTGGTATTGTTAACAACAATCCACATCCTCTTGCATGGTAGGTCTTGACGATTCGTCGTTGTTTCATGCCACTCAGCAATGTTGCAGCTATATGAAGGCAGTCTGCATATAGACAATCCAGTGATTGGTATTGTTAACAACAATCCACATCCTCTTGCTTGGTAGGTCTTGACGATTCATCGTTGATTCATGCCACTCAGCAATGTTGCAGCTATATGATGTTTTTTATGAAATTCAGCTATATTGCAGCTAGATGGTAGCATATAGATATTTAAAATGTAGAATTTGACACAACACATTGTTTTCTCTACCTTCATTATTTCATAAGAACTAAATAATGCCACACTCAGCAATGTTGCAGCTATATGATGGCAGTCTGCATATAAATTGGACCAGACAATCCAGTAACAACAATCCACATCCTCTTGCATGGTAAGTCTTGACGATTCATCGTTGTTTAATGCCACTCGGCAATGTTGCAGCTATATGATGGCAGTCTGCATATAAATTGGACCAGCATCCTGCTCTTATGAAATTCAGCTATATTGCAGCTAGATGGTAGCATATAGATATTCAAAATGTAGAAATTGACACTCATTGTCTTTTTCTACCTTTATTTTTCTTTTTTATTATTTCATAAGAACTAAATAGTGTTGCAATGTTGCAGCTCTATGGCAGTTTGCATGTTGGACAAAACAATCCAGTGATTGGTGTTGTGCATGACAATCTGTTTAATACTACACAGCAATGTTGCGGCTATATATGGCAGTCTGCAAATAATCTGAACAGAACCAGACAATACAGTGTTTGGCATTGTGAAAAAACATCAGCATCTTTTTGATGCCATAAATCAGCAATGTTGCAGCTCTATGTTGACAGTTTGCAAATAATCTGGACTGCACCAGACAATCCACATGCTTGGATGTCACTCAGCAATGTTG